>NC_068944.1:65560817-67960817 GCF_026419915.1 Harpia harpyja
GCTAGGGGATATGTGCTGTCAAATAACTTCTGGGAGGCACTCATGCTCTCAGAGAGAGGAGCTGAGGAGGCCTCCAAATTACAGATTTGCCCACCAGTAACAACGTCTCCTTAAACACATATTCCAGTGTAAGCAAATCTCCCGCTGCTGGGGTGATGCATTTCTAGGGGCTACTTGGATAAAACAAAGGAACAGAAAAGGAGGAAGTAGAATAACACAAAAAGGCAGAAACCAGAAACGGTACACCTTTTCCTGTCCTTTTGGAGAGGAATCATGAGGTGATAGATAAGATTCAAAAGGAAGCCCGTTGCCCTCAGTGTCATTGCTCTTGGGGCATATACATGTGATCGCTTGCAGCTAGATACCACTTCCCCGCTGGGCAGGGGACAAGCTGTGGAACAAGACTAAGTGCTGCAAAGAGCTTTTCTGTCTGGCACTGCAATTAGTTGTGTAATTTGTGGCTGTTCGCACAGGCACACTCTATCCACTGGTCTCTGCACACTCCTTTGTTAATGGAGATCATCAGGCAGTGTTGTTTCCCATTGTGTGTCATCTTTGATATCTCTCTGACTGACATTTCTTCTGCTGTGTCTGCATCCGCTGTATGAGACTACAACATCAAGGGCGGTCGTTTCCTTTGGTACCAGAGGAATCCACTCCAGCGAGCAGCCAGACTGAGCTATCAGTCTGGAGAGTTTCAAATGGATCATAATCAAGTCTTCAAAGTCCAGGGGCCTCATTTCTCAGGCAGTTAGACTATTCTGACGCTCATTCAGATAGTCACTTCAGAGGGACACCTCTGATCATTTGAGTGAGAACAAGACTGTTACATCCACTTTATACCAGTATATAAAATCCTCCATCAGTAGGTGAGTGAGTTACAGAAGCAGATGATTAAATGTACACCGTTCCTATCCATATATGAAATTGAGAATTTGGTGCTTAAAATTATGACCCATTTAAATACTTCGGTAATTTGGGGTCTAGGCTTTTGGGTTATATTATTTTGCAGAGTGTGAGGCAAAATGGGGGCCAGGGTACCATAAGCAGGATAGACCCCATCAGGGTCTCAGGTTCAAATGCTGCTCCACATTAACATACACAAAACCCCTTCTTCTGCTTCTTAAAGGTTTGTGCTTGTGACTCCTGACACAGTTATTGGTGATAAATTATAACAAAAATAGCCCATGAGCTTATATTTAGGTGCTTCCATAAGGATCTGCTAGGCTAAATTTGTCTGTGGCAAGTTAGTTACTTTATTTGGCCATTTGGCCCCGAGAGGCACATCCCTCATGTTTTCCCAGCAATTCTATTTTCTTAGTTCTTACAGGAAAGGAAAGAGTTAAAATTTCCTCCATGTAGAAAAGGACATAAAGACAAGTAATTTGAATACTGGCCTCAGTTTTCCTGGAAAGGAACAGGAAAGAGTAACAAGTTCTCTTTTAGCTGCAAGTGCTTTGTTGCCCTTGCTAATACTTTTAGTCAACAAACCTTAAGATATTGTGTAACCAGGAACCGAACATGCCGCCAGCGGATGCTTAACTTTTTTGCACCCAGTTGATAGACAGGCAAACTGAAGCAGGGCTAGGGGAGGTGAAAGAGGACCAGCACCCAAGTTGCCTGACTCCTTCCTCATGCACTATTGTTACGTTAGCATTTTGGTTGTGAAAAATGAATATATTCTCCATCTGAGGCACTTCATGCAATAGAGGATAAACAATTCTATAGTTGTAAAGGGTCATCTGGGTGAAAAATGAAAGGACATTTAAAAATGCAGATTGATATGAAGTAATACTAAAAAAAAAAAAAAAATTCCATAGAGATTCTTTCCCATTTTGAAGATTTGGTACCTTTGGGCACATTACTATGATCACAAAACCAAGTTTGAAATTAGTGGGCACAGGTCCTTGAAAAATTCTTCTACTCCTAAAGTTAAAGAGAAAAAAACATCCAGCAATATCCCTGCTGAGTGTAACGGTTGCCTGCTGCACAGATGAGAAGATATTGGTGCTGACAGCACAGAAACAGCACGTGGGTACCTGCTCCAGATGCTCTTCCTTCATCGTTCAACCCCCCGAGTCTTATGTACGCTGTCATATTCATTGGAGTGGTCCTAAAACAGAGCGAACAACTGACATAACCAGCTGGATAAGCGCAGTAAAGACACTGGTGCACTTAAAGTTAAATTTGCAATGATTAAGCTGAATGTTAGTCTTAGACCCGTGTGTTTCAAATAGGTTGAGCTGCTCTTCCTCCTGTTGAAGTTGGTCATGGAGTGGCTCTTGATGGGCTGGGTAAATTTATGGCAAGGAGCCTCCTCCAGGTGCTTAGGGAGGGGCAGCTCTCAGGCCTTGGATATGCTGGGCTAATTTTTGATCGCTGTAAATCAATGGGCTGGCACTGCTGTGATTAGAGAGAAGGAGCTGTGGATCCTGATTTGATTTCCTTTGCTGACAGAGCCTTTTCTGGCTGCCTCAGCAAATGCCAATGATACAGCCAACAAGTGGGGCTTTACAGAGAAAGGGTGCTGCTTCCCTGTCTCTGAGATCACCGAGTTTCAAATGGCTGATTGCCCCTAGCACTATAGTTTTCATCCGGACCATTTGTCCCTGCAAGAAGTTTAATTTATTGGAATTAATTTCATACAGCTGCTGGAATACATCAAAGTGCAGCGAGAGGGAGTTGAGCAAACTCAGCCCCCACGGTGCCTGTCGGGAGGGAAGCTGCCATCTGTCTCCCTGACGAGCTGCATTAAGTCTTTTTTTGCCTGAGAAATCTGTGCATTTTGTTTCAGTCTCAGACACTGTTCCTCAAAGATGCTCTCTTTAAGCAGCTGATGTCCGATGACAGTGGGCCTTGGGGTAGTCACTGCTGGTAAAAATACAGTACAGCTGCAGCTCAGATTTAAAGCTCACCTCTGGAGTAAGGTGGGAGGAAACTGCTGATGGCAGATAGCAGGTGGGATTATGTGGCTGCTTAAAAGGCTTCACGCACACACCACTGGGACAAACCATTTTGGGGTCAGATCTCCACTGAACCTTATGCAGTCATTTTCTACAGGACAAAGTGGTATATAACACTGCCTGATGGGAGAAAGACAGTCTCCACCTGAGACACTCTACGAGATACAAGGCAACAGAGAATCTCACTTCCAGTGGTACCTTTACCCTGTTCTCTCAGCATTTGATTATTTGTTGATGATTTTGGGTTTTTTGATCTAACCAGAAATTAAAGTTGTGCTAGTTCAGCTCAAATCAGGACAAATGTATGTAATTGCAGCGGTGAGAGCCCTGTGCATGCACTGAGCTCTCAGGTACACGGTGCCTTAGCTCAGGAAGGCTCAAGTCTCTTCCCACATCGCTCAAATGGTGAGGTCAGATGAACAGTTTGGAAACATGTGGTGGTCCTGCCTCCAAGCTGTGCTCCACTGAGCTACAGCATGACATTGCTAAGCCACTGCAGGACAAAGTGTCTTTGCTTCACCTCTGCTGAAGGCTTTGCTGGGAACTAGCAGCTTCGAGGGTGGGAAACGTGAGTTGTTCAGCACTTTGCTGTAGGAGGAGAATTGACTGCTTGGCCATACCATGATGAAATAGAAATATCTATATTTCTGTTTTTACAGTTGCAGAGCTGTTTGCGTGGATTGGGCTTTAACGGGTACAATATTTACGGAGAAAATCCTATAGGCTTTAGACATTTTGGGGGGAGAGGGAAAGAATTGTCACTCATGAATTTGTGCAGAGTTCAGCACATGGAGTCCTGACATAATGGGGACATCTAGATATCGCTGCAATATAAATGATAAGTAATAGAAATGCAATGTCCTACTAAGATTTATAGTAATGAGGTAGAAGGAAAATGGCTACTTCAATGAGATGATAATAGCATTTAGTGACATACAGGTGCTATACTTCAACAAAGAGGTGGTCAGTGGTAAAAAAGAATAATCAGGAATCAAAATGCTTGCTCTAGGATGTTGTTACAGTGGTCTCTGATCGCTGTAATGTGCACTTGTGCTTCAGCCAGTGGGAGGAAAAGGTCCAGCACATCCTTAGACTGTGACAGCACTTCTCTGTGTTTCTCCCCTTTTCTTGTTGAGATGCAAGTCCCTGTCTGTGTGTTTTAGGGCATATGGTTAGCATTGAGATAAAAAAGAAGTTAGGAGCATATGTGTTTAGTTTTTCCCTTGAAATTGGCATCAAGAGCATAGGAGCACAGGAAGGGGAGGGACCTTGTGTGCTTCTGGGTCCAGTCCTCTCCAGCTGCAGGCTATTGTTTTAGGTAATCCCCAACTTAATGGATCAAGTCCTGTCTTGGGATTTTTATTGCTGTCATTCATTTTTGGGGTTGTTTTGGATCCCCACTTCCTTAATAAGTAGAATTTTTCATCTAATTTCCAGCCTAAATTTATTCATGGAGAGGTAGTTCATAACCATTTGCTCTTCCATCAACATATTCTTTTCATTAAATAGCTCTTGCCCTCCACTGGCGATTAACCTCCTGATGTATTTATACAGAGCAATCATATAATCTCTCTCTCTATTTGGCCAAGCTTTTCTATGTCCCCTGGTACTATTAACTTTCAGTCACCAAATATGTGAAGTAGTTGAAGGTCCTATGGGGGAAGATGTCGCCCAGCTCTTTGAGAGCCATACCATGGGGGCACCTGATGAGCTAGGATATGTGAAGGAGGATACAGTTCACATACCCATCTACTGAGCCTCCATGGGTACTCAAAAATGTGCCCCAAACTTGGGATATGGGTTTGGAGACCAAAATCCATGTTTATCTGATGTCAGTGACTGGAAGGAAACTTCCACCCACTGGAGGAACAAGGACTTTTGCAAAGCTCTCCCAGAGAGTATACATTTCCTACTAGATGTTCCCTCCTGGAAATTTTGTTTCCCTCATACTGCAGGTTTGTATTTGTTTCTGTGGAGTCTGTCTGAAGGAAGATATTCTTGTGCGGCATCCTGCCTTCCTGGGTCTGCATTAAATATGCCAAGACTTATTAAATGGGTATTTCTTGGATGGTGTCTTTTTCTGGATTGTGTGGTTGGCTGGTATGCACAGATAAGGTAATCACCGCTGCCATTGCAAGGAAAAACAAAACTGCTGCAGAGCAGGATGACTGGAAATCTACTTTCTATTCTTGCTCATTTTTGTTAGAATAGCGGCTGATTCACTTTCTGGTGGCTGCCTTTAGGAGACAGCTCAGTGCTGGAACCGCTCACTCCAAATCCCTTGGAGTTACCAGACTGCCCATCTGATTGGCCCAAACGCTGGAGCCAAACTAAACACCGGCAAAAAAGACCAAAAATAATACCCAGCTGAGCAGGTTTTGCACAAATAAATCCATCCACCTTTCCTTTTTCATAATCCTTTCCCTACCTGTGATCCGTTATTTTTCAGAAATGAAACTGGCTGGTTACTTGCTGAGGACAGTGCTTTGTGGAGGAAGGTCATCTCAGCTGAGAAGGTGGTGCCACATACTGAATTTTGCACTGGGGATTGTGCAGAACACGTCCCACTGTCCTGAAACACAGGCGCAAAATTTTCCTGGTGCCATAGGGTCTTCACGTTCCCAGTTGCACAGACGGGAAAGTAATGAGCATTGCAGGACAGTGAAGCAGTAAGAAGGTGCCTCTATTCTGAAGTCTTCTCTGTCATTAAGGCTGCAGCTTCAAACAAATCAGCATATTTTGGTCACGTTGTTTGTCTCTGTTGCTCTGCTGAGTCACACCAACCCTTCAGTTTCCTTCCCAAAGGCTCCCACATACAAAGTCCTTCTGTGCCTCACCCACAAGGCATAACTTTTTCTGGCTAAGATGAGCTTTACTTTCCTACACCGAATGCTTTGCACAGTCATCTGTCAAAAGAAATGTTGAAAACTCTGTGACCCTCAGGAGTTTCCATTTGTAGCTGGCTCCGTGTTTAAACCATTCCTTTTCTTGCCTCACCATTGCACACGAAACATCTGAGAAAATAGTGGGAGCATTGGAGAGTTGTTCAGCAGCCTTGATACCAACACCCAGTGTTTCTGGCTATGGAGGAAGAGGCAGATGGTTTGCATGTGGTGTTCACAGCATTCTTTCGGGGATGCATCCACGGCACACTGTGGAGTATGTGTTTTGTGGTGCTCCGTAAGGAAGCGAGGTATGGTGATGAGTACACCAAGACATCGTCTAGTCAAAATACAGGCAATATGCTCATGTGAACAGGTATTCCCACATCAGGCTAAATTCTACTTTGAAATTCTTTGCTTGGCTCCCAGTGGGATTGCACTCAGGACCGGTTCAGTCTTCGGCAAAGGAAGCCTTGCCAAGAGGGACGGTGGCAGGCTTGACACAATGAACAGGGGAAGGAGCAGCCGCACCACCGCCGCCTCTACGTGGCAGGCGAAGGAGGACAGGTTTGCTGAGAGCCATGCGGGGCAGCGGGGGTCGGCTCCTGATGGAGGGGCTGGATGAAGGAAGAGCTGGCTGGGCAGCAGGGAACGATGGACTTATCCCAGTGGGCACCCGAAACATCTGCAGCTCTGCAATACCCAGCAGAACTACCTTCTCCACAGCCTCCCTTTCCCTTCACAGTCTGGGAATCAGCTCTGCTGTCACTAATAAAATAAATTTGGGGGCTCTCTTGAGGATAAGGACTGCATATATTTATCCTTATGGCTGGGAAAAATCAACTATTGCTACATGGCTGGAAAGCCTCGAGACAGCTCTGCTTGTCCCAGCGCAGGCAGTAGGATTTATCACGGGATCTTCTTTGAGAAAGGGTGGGACCCCTGGGAGACAAGGTAAAATGACATACCTTTGCAATGAACATGACATGGCTTTTCTGTTCTTTCAATTTTGTGAGCCAAGTCATCCCAGTATCAGCATTTCCATGGCCAGATTGTCCCAAGATCAGCAGAACTAACAACAAATCATTTTATAAGGGTTTGTGGTTTGCGGCTGATCTTCTGTGGGAATTGCCCAGTTTCTGAAAGGAGCTGAGGCCACAGTATTGTCCTTCTCTCGGTGGGGGTATTAATGAGGTCTCTCCCCTCTCTCTGATTACTTAGTACTTCTACAGTACTTGCCAGAAGCTTAATAATGTTGAGACCTTTATCCCTCTATTAAATTTGGCTGCTGCGAGCCAAAAGATTCAAAAAATATTTGGGAGGAGCTGACTGTTCAACAAACAAATTAATGACATAATACAGCTGGAAATTGGGCCAAAAAAGCACTGAGGAATGATGAGGAATTTAGCCAACTTGCTAATGATGTTCACGATCACAGTTGGTCCCAGGTGGAAAAACACAGGTGGGATTTTTTACATGCAAATTGCCCCAACAAGGCAGGAAAGACTTGAAAACCCTGTGCCTAAGTGTGAAAACGGTGCTTGCTGTTTGATCACCATGCCTGGCTCTGCTGCAGAACAAACTTCTTTCCCTCCCTGTGTCAGTTTGCCTTTCCCAGCATGTGCCTGTTTTTTCTGCTCAGATCAGGAGCTCTCTGGGCAGGAGCTGACTGTTGCTGTGTGCTTGTACAACACCTCTGATAATGAGAACTCCTTCTTGGTTCAAGCTGTTAAGCATTCCTATAACCCCAGTAATATATACTAATAAATAATGAAAGTAGGAGCAGAGGAACTATCAAGAGAGCTGAAGCTTTTTTAGCTGGATAAATGGCGTTTGACTGCACTTCTAAGCACGTTTTGAAAGCAAACTAAAATTTTCATGACTTGCCAAGATCTGTGCCATGCCCATCACTAACACCTAAAGCAGTGCAGAGCTCTCTTCCAGAGCCTGCGTAGCTACCTCAGCCACTCTAAGGAAGATATCATCTACTACGACAGATAGCCTTAGGTCCGATCTCTGATCATGACAGACAGGCAAAGGAAAAAGTGAGCTGGAATAAATTCATTTAAAAATATATTTATTCCTGCTGGGCTTTGCTAGTCTCTGCATGCCATGTAGGATCAGCGAAATTAGCCTGACTTCTCCTTGCTTGCAAAGCTGACTTCCCCAATTTTGCTTCACATTTTTTTTGACTACTTTAGCTTCATTACCCCAGGTTACAAATGGTCCCACCACTCCTTTGTGGAAACTATTTTTCCATGCAGTCATCTGCCTGTCTCTTTTTTGTGTGTATGTGTTTGCTATTGCAAGTTTTCCCTTCTTGTCTGAGCGAGAGCTCTGTAGGCTCCTGCTGTTAATGGAAGTTCTGTACTGCAAGAGGGATAAGGACTGAGTGTGTGTGTGTGCGTGGGGGGTGTATGGTGGGGAGAATATATGTCATGGCACAAAGACAGGTTTCTTGGACTGAACTATCTAAGCGCTCTAGGAAGGGCAGGGAGTGTTTCTGCTACACTGAACTTCATGTCCCTGATCAGAGCAATAGGAGCTCAAACTGCTTCACTTCTCAGCTGATCTGTGCCACAAACTGCTCCCTTATGTGGACCGCCTCGGGCAAATGGGGGTTACACTGTAAGTGCTGCAAAGAAGCATTATAAAAAGTGTTTGGAAAAAACACTGTCTCATCTAAGGAGGGGCCCACCCTCCAAGGCTGGGGAACACTGGGTCAGCAGCTCTCTCAAACAGGGAGCAGCTCTGAGGTTTGAATAATTACAGCAGAAACTGGGCAGCTTTGAGATGTCACCTTACCTCTCTACAGATTGTCTGTGCCTGGTAATGTCTGATGTCCTATGATTTTGCAAGGCTACTCAAAATAACAGTATAGACTATTTAATAAACAACCTTTAAATATATCATATAATGAAGTAAAATGTCTTTATTTTTCCTTAGTAGCTTTAAGCATTTTCAAACAGCTATAAAATCTCCTATTTTTAAATAGCTGCAACTTTGCAAATCTTTTTCTCATGCAAAGATTCAATTTTATTACACATATTTTAGTGGAATTTTTACTTTCATTTAATATCCCATTGGTCTATTTTAAAACATTTCCTAAGCCTGAACACAAAGGCTAATAATTTACAATGCTCCTTCATTATTCCCAGTGAATGAACATCTTGCCAACCAAGCAATGGATTCACAGGCAATGCTCATTGTCATCATATCCTCGCTGAAGCCTGGCAGAAGCTGCCTGTAACCTGTGTGTATCATCTGCTGGACCCTCAGTTACCCCACGCTGGCATCTCCTGGCAACCCTTCTGGGGAGACGAGCTTCACCCTCACCTTCTCATCCTGTAGTGTTTTGAGCAGGAACAGCTGAAGACATGGCAGGTCAGTCTGGGGAGGATGAGCGTTAGGGCTGCTGCTGAAGTACTGGTTTGGTGTCATTTAATGTTCCTCCCGTGAGAGTGACTCTGCACTGGGCTGTCCCCAACGTGCTGGCTTGTCAGCATGACCCCATGACACTTCACATGAAGTGGAGATATTAATACATACAATTTGCGTCTGGATATCTAAATACAGATCAGTTCTTCTCCATAGGTTAAGATCTGTGTCCTCATGCTGGACTATGTTGTTTAACACTGCTGCCTTAATAATGGGATAGTAAATTTTGCTCTCTACACACATAGTTCATTCTCTAGGCATGCAACTACAGCTACATGCCAGTTTATTTTATAAGGAAGATGGTCCCAGAAGAGATATACACACAGTTTACTACAGAATTTTAAAGCTTGCCAGTTGATGTCAAAACTCCGTTTGTGGCATCCATCTAAACAGCACGAACCCTCGGGACGAAGAGACTCCTCTCAGCCCCACCAGTGGTTCTCAGTACTGGGCACCTCCATGCCCGGGTACATCACACAGAAAGAGGGACACGACGTGCAGGTGTGAGTCTTTGTTTTCATGGAAAATGCTGCATTTTCTGTTTCTCAGTTCTGTTTCTCTGAATGCTGCTTACCCATCAGTACAGTGGGCAATGTGACACTTGCTTGTATTTCTCAGCCATGCCAGGATACCGGATAAATATTTGCACAAGGGCTTTTGGGATCTGTGGTTCAAGTGTCCTCTCTATGGGCTGAAGCCTTCAGTGGCTCTGTGAGGGCCGGGTATGGATCAGGTGGGGCTCCAGGAGGACATGGAGGCCCATATGGACCTCCCTGAGCACCAAGCCCCATGCCAGAACAGAGCTGCTTTGTCTTCTCTTTCCCAGCTGCTATTATGACTGTTGATTTCACACCTTTATATCTATCTATCTATCTATCTATCTATCTATCTATCTATCTATCTTTAAAATGTTCATCACACAAGCTTGTCTTGGAAGTGAATTTCTCTTGGTATGACATATTCCAGTGAGTTGTCTGATAATCAGGACAAGAACATAATTGGCATATTTCTGCTTCAGGTGGGGCAATTTAGAAAATTTGGTGTTGAGAGAAGACATTATTTTGACAAAGAAGAGTTGCTAAGACTCTGCAAGTCTGGAGGAAAAAAAAGACAGTATTGTTAAATTATGTAACTTCTGAAGATGCAAAAGAAGTCTTTTGTTTGCCTAGTTGTTGCTCTAGTCTTAAAGTCAATAGAGCTGAAGCACAGTAATGAAAAAGATCATGTTGAAAATACCTTGTCTCATTCAATTTTCTTGCCTTGTCTTTTCAACCTGCACTGAATAAAAATATTCTTTACTTCTGGACAGATTATCAAATTTAAAGTGTATTAGCAGGCACCAGCTGCGTGCTGTAATTATTTGGCTGAATCTTCTGACGTTAGAAGAGAAAATCTGAGTTAATGGCTCAGATGCTCTCCTGCCTGGTTCCCTAATATCCCCCACCTTGCACCTGGTACATCTGCACAGAGCGGGGATAAAGCAGCAGGAGGGCAGAAGGGGACTGTCTGGGACATACAGCACAGAGGGACAGATGACTACTCATGCTGCAAGGGCTTTGTAGCAAAATATTATCCATTCTCCGTTAACAGTCCCAAGCGAGGAAGGAAGAACTCTGTTGTATTCCTTTCGAGATGGCTGTAATGCTGTTGCAGTAGTCAGGCAGGGCTGGATTCAGCTGTCTAAAAGAGAGATGTCTAATGTCTTTGGAGATGCCCAAGAAGAGTGATGAATTTGTGTGTCCCGGATGATTTTCAGGGAGGTGCTCCCAGTGCAGGTCCAGCTGAGCTGCTGACCCCAGGGCTGGAGGAGGCGGGAGAGGGAACAAGGTTTGTTGGCATCAGCATGGTTTTGTGGGTTTGTTAGTTACCTTCTTTGCCTTCTTTTAATTAAATGGAGAATGGCAAAATATGTTGCACTTCTAAATCAGTAATTCTTAGTGGTGGAGGCTAATTCAGAGCAGTAGGAGAGGATCAGCAGATAAAGCAGTGGGTGGTGAGGCTTTCCATCTGCACTTTGTGTGGTTCTTGGGCTTTTGCTTGGGACTAGGCTTGGTCTTGTCGTTTGGCCTGATGGTGCCCCTGTGCGCAGGAATTGATTCTGTCTGCAGAGCCAGTCACACCTCCCACTTCCACGAGGGGCTGGAGTACTCTGGTGTGTGTGTGGTTTAATTTCTCCTGAAAGGAGTCTAGTTCACGTGCACCAAAACTACTCTGCAAACAGGGCCAACATGCAGTAAATAGCGGTGATTGGAAAATTTGCTTTTCAACTGCATGACAGCCATGAACCAAAATCCTAAAGTGAGAGGTATGGGGTATCTGGAGGAAATTCCTTATCCATCTCCAGTAACTTGAATGCTCTTCAAATTTTACCTGAGGTTACATGATAATTTAGATAATCTGTTTATCTCCCTGTAAATATAGGGACAGATGTTCATTGCTGAAGAGGACTGTATGGACACCTCTGGGCTGTTCACGCTTTGAGGTGCACTATCTGATTGACAGATGCCAAGTGGGCTCTGCAAGCGTGCATGGGCAAACCCAGCCTGGCAGAATCAAGCAATTATTTTACAACAGCATATTCTAAATTCTGTTTAGTTGACAATCTGTCCCCATCCTTTGGTGGTACATGTTTTACCTCTTGAAGCTTTTTTCTCTAGCCATGGGGGATGGAAACTTACCTTAGAAATGAAAGCTGAACCTTTGGGGAAGATCTCTGTTTAACCAGCGGGGCCTTCAGGCAGGAAAATACAGAATAGGATGAGACTGGAGATAGAATTGCAAAAGTTGGCAGCCTTTCCATGTATATATTACAGGGATACCAGAGCAGTGTTTGCTAGTATTGAAAAAGCCAAAAGGTTTTGACATAGCAGCTCTTGACCTTCAAATGTAAGCCTTTAGGAGCAGAGTACAGCATGTACACAGGCAGTGCTCTTTTAATAATAATTTCCTTTTTTGTGCTGGTGTCCACCTTTGCCTAGCTTCTCTTGGTGAGCAGGGCTTTCAGCAGTAATAATTAGAAAAGCAATAGCTCCTCTGGTGCTCTGAACAGTAAGAAAATATTCAAAACCATACAGAGTACTATGTGGATCAAGTTATTGCATGTGAAGTCTTGCGCAAGTGCTACTTGCAGTCAGTTATTCCTGGCAAAAGTATTTCTATGGTTAATAATGTAAACAGCAGGCAAAAAGGAAATCTGATATGAAATTTATTTGTTCTGCTATACCATTTGGAAAAGGGCCAGTATGTTAAATTGGAAATGCTGGTATAATTTACCATGATACATCCATTTTGACTACATGTTGTAAATACCCACTGGTTGATTGGAAGAACAGGGAACTTGCCAGATCACCTAGAGCTTTCTGTCACAAAAAAGAGGGAATCTGGAAATTCCAAGGTAAATTACATATGAAGAAAGCCAAAGGAGATTTTATAAATGGTTCATTGGTGTCAAATTGAGAAGAATCCAATAAAAAATACACAGTCTGGGCTACTTCTTATTCCACATGCTCTACATAGTTACCAATGATTGTACAAAGAGAATGCAAAATATCCTTGTCCAGCAAATACAGAATTCTTGTTATAAGCTTTTTACCTCATACACACGTAGGAATAGATTTCTGAATATGTTACCAGACAGGTTAATCAGAACCCTTCTTGCACTGAGATGAGAATCAGAGCTGCTAGTCCATATTCACATTCATTATTTCACAGGGAGTCTCACATTTTGTCCCAGACTTTACAGGTTAGGTATGTATCCACCCTTGCTTTGTCTGGGAAAAAAACAGCTCATACCAGTCTCAGTCAGAAAGCATCTTTGCTGGCAGTATTAACTATATGCCAGAATAGCACTGTGGGTAAACTTTGGTCAGCCAGCCTAATTAAAAAATGTCAGTTAGGTATTAGGAAAGAAGTGATTCTTAGATGGGGGTTTGTTTCATTAAAACTATCTTATACATATGGAATTAAAGTAATTTATATTTTTTTTCTGCATAGTTATCATGAACCACAGTCATAATGAAAATCAGGAAGGGTTCATAGGAAAAAGTCTTGTAAAGCAGGGACACACTTAAAAGCTTTCTAGTTTTCTTCAATCTCGCAGTGTAATAAATTGGGAAAGAAAACGCAAACTAATGTCTAGTGCAAGGTGCTGAATGATAGGATGTCTGTATTTATTCCTGGCTCTGGCACTGACTCTTGTGCTCTTCAGTGAGTCATTGCTTCACCTGTGAATGAGATGGCAATGATAAAAATCAATTTTATCTATATCCAAAAGATGCAGTGATTTCACAAGGTTTAATTTTGCTTTTAAAACATGTTTTGAAATACTCTGATAAATGAGCAATGAGATATTGCTGTGTTTCTAAAAAAGCCCTAGAAGAGTCATAGTTTAAAAACTGTACTTTAATCCACAAAGTGATTCAGCCCTTGTGAAAAATCAACATTTCAGCTACAAATCACTGGTCTGTTTCTAAGAGACTTTTTAATATAACTTACTATAGAATAGTATGTAAATTTTATGGTGTTTTGAAGTTACCTTTGAGATACTAGAGGAAAGAAGGTGACACCAGGGTTTTTTAAAAGGGTCTAAGGTAATCTGCTGAGGTTACAGAGCACTAAATCTGATCTCTACTCACAAACTGGTGGAGGTATAACATGAATGACTAGAATTACTAAACATACATACATGTTATAAACTGAGGAAGAGCCCAACTGAACTTTTATAAAGGAAAATTGTGTTGCATATGTTTACCAGATTTCTTTGAAGAACTCACCATGTATGAGATTGGTACTGTTGAACTGGTTTTCCAAAAAGCCTTTGACCAAGTCTTTTACTAAAGACTGTTAGAGAAACTAAATCATCTTGGGGCGAGATGAAACATCCTTTCATGGATTATTAATATCTGGTTAAATTGTAGTGTGGGAACTACTGATCACTTCTATGATGTGGAGAATTACCAGTGGTCACCCCCAAAGAATTGTGCTGAGACTGCTGTTGTTCACAACTCTTACATGATCAACAATAAAAGGAGTGAAGGTGCACAGGCAGAAAAGCTTAAGAAAAATAGGAAATGCTTTAGGATAGTCAAAAAAGGCTTTGAAGTCATGAAATCCTTCTGATTTCATGATACAGTGTTTTGGCAGTAAAATTGCAGATGAAATTTAATGTCAGTAAATGCAAAATGATACACGTAGGTGGGGGAAAAAAACCCAACTGTAGCTGAAATGCACAGTGATGAGCTCTGTCTTACCTGTCTTGGAATCACGGTATGCAAAATTGTTGCCTTAAGTTCAACAGTGAATGAAAAAGCAAATTAAGTTTAGAGATTATTAGCAAAGGAACAGAGAGCAAGTATGTCATCACGCCACTGTGTAACTCCAGAGTATACCCATTTCTTGATCAGTAAATGCAATGAGTACTGTGTTAGAAAAAGGGAAAAGTCATAGCTGGACTGGAAAAGTAAGACATAAAGGTGGAGAAGGATGATTAGACACATGAACTGTCACAGAATTCTTAAGGTTGGAAGGCATCTCTGAAGATCTAGTCCAATCCCCTGCTCAAAGCAAGAGCAACCAGCGCAGGTTGCTTATGACCATGTCCAGCTGAGTTTTGAATATCTCCAAAACTGAGATGTTTAAATGTTCCCTGACTTGATCCTTACCCACCAAGGATAAGTCTTCCTTGCTGCAGACTTTCCTGCTGGTCTCAGGGGCCTGCAGTTCCTAAAGGCTGGGCTTGCCAATGAAGACTGAGGCAAAGGCGGCATTGAGTACCTTGACCTTTTCTGTGCCATTTGTCACTGGGTCCCTTGCTCCATTCAGCAGTGGGCCCATTTTTCCCCAGTCTTTGTTTGCTACCTATGTACCTTTCTTGCTGCCTTCTCATCCCTCATCAGATTCAAATCCAGGCAGGCTTTGGCTTTCCTAATCCCTTCACTGCACATTGAGGGTGTCTCAATACTCCTCCTGAGTTACCTAGTCCTGCTTTCACTTCTTGTAGACTTACTTTTTCATTTGAGCTTTGTCAGGAGCTACTTATTTGTCCATACAGGCCTCCTATACCCCTTTGCTTGACTTCCTGCACATGTGTGTGGACCAATCTTGAGCTTGCAGGAGGTGATGCTTGAAAATCAACCAGCTCTCCTGAACCCCTCTACTCCCCAGGATACCCAGGGGATTCTTCCTAGCAGGTCCCTGAATAGGACAAAGTTTGCTCTCCTGAAGTCTAGGTCATAATCCTGCTATTTGACTTGTTCCCTTCTCTTGAGATCCTGAAGTCCTCCATCTCATGGTCACTGCAGCCAAGTCTGGCCCCTGACCTTCACCTACCCTACCAGTTCTTCCTTGTTTGTATCTGTTAGGTCCAGGGGTGCCTTATTATCATCAGTGCACTCTGGAAACCTACTGGATTGCTTGTTTTGCCCTTCCAGCAGATACTGGGTTTGTTCAAATCCCCCATGAGGACCAGGACCTGCAATGCAAGGCCTCTTCCAGTTGCCTGCAGAAGGCCTCATCTCCTTCTTCTTGCTGATCAGGTGGTCTGCAGCAGACACCCACCACAATGTCACCCACATTGGTCTGCCCTCTAATCCTGACCCATAAGCTCTCAGTTGGCTCATCCTCCATGTTCCAAAGATCTAAATAGATTGCTGCTATTCAGCTTGGAAGAAATGACTAAGGGAAAGGGAGGAAAATAACAGAGTTTTATAATTTGGGTGGTGCAAGGAAGATGAATGGAAAAAGGAGCTTCACTGTTTCTCACAGGATATGAACTAGAAGGCAAACTCCACCTTAAAAACACCAGGAGCGGTATACTTTCACCCGATGCATAGTCAAATTATGAGCTCCTTTGCAACATGCATTTCTATAGGTCAGGCATATGTATAAGCTGAAGATGGGAAAAGACAAATTTAAGGAGGTTTAAACACTGTTACTAAACACTAGTCTTTAGTTACTAAAAATAATGGTTTGGATACCACCCTTCTGAATGCTAGGAGCTGTAATGCAGAGCAGGCAATAATCACTTTATATTTGTCCTGTTTTCTAATGTGCTTTCTGCTTCTGGTTACTGCTGGCTGCTGCACTAGGTGGATCTGTTGTCTGAGTATGGGGGGTCTCTCCCTAGTACGTATTTATATCCGTATGCTGGACAAACCTCATACTAATGCAGTTCATCTATTGCTCTCTTTGGTTTGTATATTCTTTGCAGGCAAGGTAGCAACTTGGTTACAAGAGGTAAGACAATTGAAAAGCAGTGTTTATGCTGTGCCCCTTCATTTGAAGAGACAGTGGGCTACAATATACACATGCAAATATTCTGGCTACCACCTCAGGGGTTCAATTTTTGGACATGTCAGTCCATTAGCTCTAACTGGGACCCAGCGGCTGAAACCAAGTAGCAGTTCCTATCTTCTTTTCCCTCCTCTGCTTTCCTGGTAATGTTCAAGGACTTGGCTAGAAAACATTCAGACACAAAGACAAAATGGGCCTAAATTAAATTTAAGAAATCAACAAGAAAAAAGACTACGGTACTGTTAATGTAAATGTTCTGGTGGTTCTTTTCAGAAGCTATTAGTTTGTAATGCTGTTCTGGAGACAGCCGGGGAGGGACTACCTCGAAGCTCTCCATGGCACAATAGTTTCCATATGATGTATATGACTCTGGAATGGGAAGGACTCATAAATCTTTAGCAAATTGAATCCTGCACAGGTTTCACAGGATGCTTGAGAGAAGCACAGAATGAGACTAGCTTATAAACCTGACCTAAATAACCAACAGTGAATCTTAAAGCAGACAGAAAGTGTCTAAGGGTAATAAAATAGGCAGAAGTGCTTGCAAACTTATTCTAAATACCAGTTGATTCCACTTCTTCTAATGGCTTTCTGAGTCCATCAGCACGGACCAGGGGAATCTCTCTTTATAATACATTTATTCCAGGAGGCTTCTGAATCTTACTCAAAGCAGTAGGAGCTGAAGCAAAAATTGATAAAATAGTGGAAGAAATCTCCAAATTAAAATCGTGGCCCCAATAAGTGATCCATTACACTTTCTGTTCGCTGGTAAAGTGCCATATAATTCGTACTGTGTCCTTTCTATAAAAAGCTAATAAAGGAGAGCTGGAAGTGGCTGTGAGAGGCAGTCTGTCTATGTGGGAATGACCCCATGCCCAAATACCAGAGGATACTGAGAGTGGCACAACCTAGCAGAGCTATCCCTTTGACATTTTCATTGAACAAGCTGCTACTTCTGTTATTTTTTTAACGTGGCTCTTCTGTTTTTTAACAGAAAGAATGTCTTGAGCAGAATATAACCATGTACAGCCATTAGGCAGAGACATGTCCAACTGTGAGTGACTTTCTGCTGTAATGATGGACTGGGTAGTAGTCCATCATAGTTCTGGAGCTTTCATATCATCCAGCTCCACATGCTTGTTATGAACCCACACTTGATTTGATGGCTCACTAGCTTTATACTGCCTCAAGCATGACATCTGTAATGCAAAGCAGAAAGGATTTTGTGCAGATATTGAGGAGACACACTGACTGAACATGGTATTAGGATGAAGGGACCTCTGACTTTAAAGGTCCTTTCTGCTGCCAACCAGATTCTGCAAAGCAGTACTTTACTTGAGAGAAAATGGATAGCACTCATAAACTCACTGGATTGTATGTCAGGAAGTCCTTTCCCATACTTTAGAAGGATGAATTCTTTAAAAGATCCATTCTTTAAAAGGAAGTCTCAAATAAACCAGACCAATTGCCCCCAGCAGCACCTGTATCTCTTGAGGGGGCCCAAGGTAACACTCAGAAATACCCCTGCACTGCAGAAAGCAGCTGGGAGAGGGGAGAGCTTCGGCTTGCCTGTCCCTCTGCCACCCCAGGGACAGGCAGGCATGTCTGGGAAGCCCTGAGCCTGCCTGACGTGGGGCTCTCAGATGGGTTGGATGAGTGGCCAAGGGGACTGATTTATGTCTCTCCCCTCACGGTTGGGGGAATCTCTAATCTAAATTAGCTGATTATATTTGAAATGGCCAAATCCCACTGTAGCGATATAGATGATCCACTTCAGTGCATAAGCGTATATTTTACTTCTATTTCATTGGGATATTACCAAGTGTTTAGAGTCAAATGCTGCCTTAAATTCTTTGCTGACTAGAGGTAGTTGAGACATGACTTCCTAAATTTGGACCACAATGCAAAGAAGGAACTGTAACTTTTTATAATTGTGGGTTGGTTTTTTTTTTTTCATTTTCCTTTCACAAGCACTCATGAGTGTAGGTGATGTAAAAGGAGCTATATAGAAACAGGGACCTCTGCCTGAAGCAAATGGTGTATTAAAATAACATCACTGTGAGCTGTTGTTAGCCTGCTTCTTTCCAGATGGGGTCTCCACAATAACATTGCGATCGTTGATAAACAAAGCAAAAATGTGCATTTTTTAGGATCAAAATAAATACTCGATATGCAGCAATGAAGCAGAAAAGGGTTGGCAAATGCACTGCACCAATAGTCTGGCAACAGTATTACTTCTGCTAGCTTTGAACAAGCTATTAATTGTGACCATTTTCATCCATGTCTAAATAAGCCCTTAGTTGTTTTGAGTTAACTAGAAGGTCGTCCTTGAACCTGGATGTGAACCCAAGTAAAAAATGTTTGGATTTAGTCAATATATAAAACAAATGATGAAAAAACCTCTAGGTGACCACACTGATTGTGCAGCTTTGTACAAACATTTATTTTTCCTGGGATTGATGTATATTGAGTGTAGCTGGCTGTTCTGCTTGCTTGCTTGTTTTACTCTTCAAGAGTCTATTGTTCATCTGTTCTGCAAACACTGTGAAGATCTGTTCTGATCTGTAGTGCAAAAAGTTGCTGTAAGTCTCCCTTATAACTTTCTCAGAGCATTTAAGACAACAAGAGGAATTTTACATAGTATTTGAGGTTGTGCCATCGCATTGGTTTGCTGAAAGGGCATTACTGAGGCTCAAGAGGGCATAGGGAGTTAGTGGTGTAGCTGTGGTTGGCATTTTATGTCAGGTGATTGTATATGACTCCAATTGTCATAACCATCCTTAAAAATATTTTTAATGGTTTATTGAAGTTAAGGGAGAAAAAAGAAGAATGTAATTGAAGAATATGACATATAAAGTATGAAATAGGGTTTTGACATTAGGTTGTCTTCCAGCACTGAAAAAAATCATTGTAGGAGGATCTCTTGGTTAGTATTAAAAGTAGTATAAATAGTTCACTCTGAGAGGAAAAAAGAAGTTAATTTGGATGGTCTAGAACTTTATTTTTTGAAGTTTGATCCTGCTTCCTTTTAGATAAAGCAAGAACCAGCACACACCAATGAGAAGAAATGACAGGGAGAAAATGTGTCTTGTGGTGGTTTTCACTTACAGCTCACTGTGGTAAGGCATGGACCCAGCTCTTAGTTTGAAAAAAACACTTGGAGAAATGGAAAGCTTTTACCAGCATTGCACTGCTTAAGACATTGCTCCTATCTGGCCTCTCTAGGATCTGCAGCAGGGGTCAAATTTTGACTATATATTGCAAGATGCTGGGATTGAGTTTTCCTAGGGGACTGATATCCTTTGGGTGCTCTTCTCTGCAAACTTGGGCAGGACTCCTTGCAGTCTCCCCAGTGAAGGACTCCCCCAGGGAGCCCCAGGAGATGGTGAGGGAGGGACCAATCAGGGTTACACCGTGCTTCCTCCAGTCATTTTTTATTTAGTGACCATGTCAGCACTACCAGCCAAGGAAACATACCTGTGAGCCTGGCTGTTATCATCTGTCTCACTTCTTTAACATTTCTGCTTGTTATCCCACCAGTGGATAGCATTACTGCAAAATGCCTTGTTGAAATCAATCCTCTTTATACCACTTGTGGTTACTTTTGTTTGCAACTCTACATAACAAGCTGAGACAGGTTCCTCCCACAACGCAGCATGTAGAAAATGGGTCCACGTAATCACACCTCTCGACTCTAACCAGGGGGGCCCTGAAAACGATTTCTTTCTCTTTAATAGAGGCTTATTTTCCTGCTATGGCTCAAATCCTGCTCCTCTGGCTTGGAAGGAGTCACAAGTATGACTTACACATTCATAGCAGGCAGGACTATTTCCTTGCTGAGTATGTGACAATATATACCCCACCGTGGCCTCTTCCAGGCAACGTGGGACTGTGGTTATTCACAAGCCCTACCTTAAATACCACAAACTCCTTAGGCTGGAGAGTGAAGCTGTAGGGCCCTCTTGTGGGAAGAAAGCAGCAGTCCTGCTTGTTGTGAAATGTATGTACTTGGGTGAAAACCCGCAGTGAACGTGTGCCGTCATCTGTCGAAGAGTTGTACCGTGATATGCGTTGTGTGACAGCCCGGGCACCTTCCATTGGTGCTCAAATCTGATTCCTATCTAGAAGCCTAGAAACGAGAAAGGGTTGTATTTATAAACCTCAGCCCTGCATATGGCTGCTGACGTCTCCATCTCTGTCCCTGATCTTCCAGGGTGATTTTTTTTTTTTCTTCTCTACCCTAGTCATGGATGTTAACTCCTAAAACCTACCTCTCTGCTCTGTTCAGCTAGGCCCAGTGGTAGTGGCACTTCATTCACTTGTGGATGAGTCGAGTCTATGCCACGGTCATGCCATGACCTGGGGACCTGCCACATCCCCTTCTCTCCTCCAGCTGGTGACCACAGTTCCTCATGCCCTACCCCAACTGCACTTCCACTAAGGAGGAGTGTGTGTCTCTGTGGCCTCACCTCCTTGTGACGTGCTCTTGCCACTACACCTCTTGCCTCCTGGCCTGGAAAGACCCTGGCACGGATTCCTGGAGGTTTCAAACACCTTTCGTGTCTTTGTGCCTGCTTCAAGGAACTGGAGTCCTCATCTTGGCCCAGGCTGTTATCCATGTGTTTAGAGGAGCTGTGAGCTGGCTGCAAGCAGTGAAGCATGCCGGAGCTGGGGCCAACAGGCAGGCAGAGTTAGGACAGGCACCTGCTTTATGTCAGATCTGTGAAAAGGAGACGTCAGATTCTAGCTCCTGAGTATGCTTAAAATGTTAGTGAGAGGAGCCGTGTCTTGTTTCACTCTGGGCAGGCAATAGCAGGAGCTGGACATTGGACCTTTTGTACTGAACCACACCGAGGTGGCTGACGGAACAGTGAAGGGCAAGGCATGACGGCAATTCAGAAATCTTTGACCCAAGCGTTGCATAGCTCCCCAGCACAACACTTATCACACTGAGTATCCCAAGCGTATTTGAGTATCTAATTCTGTCCCTCTTAGTCACATCGAGAACTCTGGACCTTTTGCTATAGAGCAAGACTCATTTCTGACATCAAACACTCTTCTTTGAGGGAGATGATGCCCGTTTGCTACTCAGTACTCTGATAGCTGTATGGTGCAAGAACAAAGCAAAACAAGAACCAGCCCCACTGAAGCTTAAGTTAGGAGAAAGATCATTGTCATTATGATATCCTTTTTATTACCGTATTGATAGACGTTTGCATATTTTCACCTGCTGTTCTGATCTCAGTCCGTATCTGCCTCTGCTGTGACAGCTTCATGTCCTCAGGCATCCTATCTGTTTAGCTGCAGCAAACAATCTCCTAAATTACAACTCAATCACACTCTTTCTTTTATACATACAGTTAAAACTTTCTACTACAGTTATCTCAAATGTTGAACTTAATAATATATGAACCAATCAAGGAAATTCTTGGAAATATTTATGTTATTGAAAATTCTAAGAATCAGAAATGTTGGAAGTGAGATATTGCAAGTATATTTGGAAAGTATAGCATATACTTAAAACTCAATTTCAGAATAATTGGTACAATATGAACTTTTGTCTTTCTAAGACTATTTTCTGGAGTTCCATTTTCTTTTTTTTCTGATGTCAAAATGACTAATTGCCATTAATTTTTCATGAAGTCATGGTCAAACTCATACATGAGTGCGGGCCAGTGTTGTAGCTAAATCTTCTATTGGTTTATTAAAAATGTTATAATGAGTTCTAAAATCTACTTGATCCTGACATGGACAGTTTGTTGCTTTTTCTAGTTAAAGCATTCCCCCAACAATTCCTCCTTGCCACTGTTTTGGGAGGATGTACAACATAAATGGTTGTCTCTTACAAGAGTTGACAAAAATCAAGCCATTGATGAGTTGAGGAAGAATGCTTCCAGAGAGGAGGTTAGTTACCTTTTCTTATTTGCTGTTTTTATATGGATGTACACGGCTTTTAGGAGCAAAATCTGTGTTTTGGCAGGATGTCTTACCGTTGTCATAGAATCCATGAAAGCAGAAACAATGAGCAGGGGGTTTTATAGTTCAGAGTAAGTAATGCTGGGTAGGAGTATGCTGAGGGTTTTGAGGGAAGTGTTACTGGTTTTGGAACAAAAGCTATCGATAAGCTGTTGAAGCCTATTGAACCCAAAACACTGAACTGTACTGTGTGTGCTGCTGACATGGACCCTGAACCTCACAAACGACCAGGAGGCCAAAAGATAGAGCAAACCCTCCATCGCCTCCAGCCACAAAGAAATACAGAACACAAGTTCTGGAACTAGCACAGGACCTCAGTAAACACCTAGCAATATTACACCAAAACCTGTTGCACACCTGGCTGCCACTTTGAATAGTCTTGTTCATGGAATTACCACAAACGAAATGAAAAAACAAATCTGTAGTTTCTTATGTGATCTGCTAAACATGAGAGCTTGGATTCTAGGAAAAACAGCGTGACTCAAGAGACTAGTTTTATTCGAATTAGCAGCAAACCTTAGGAAGGAAGATCAGGCAGCCTATTGTTCTGCCCTGGGGGCAATCTTTTATAATGCTGCAAAATCCCAGATCTGTATAGATTTGGTAGAGCTTTACATTTATTTTGTGTGGCGTGTAAAGCATTAGAAGAAGAAACTCAATTCACTTAATTCACTTGTGTCCCTCCAGGACAAAGGATCCCTTTGATTTCCATAGTGTGCTTTGACTAAAACGCTATGTCAAGTCTATAAACCAGTTGTACTTACAGAGCTAACATAACATTTTGTTATTTCTTTCTGCAATAGTGCTTCGCTGGGCCTGCCTTATATCTGACAGAAGGTGGCACAGCATTAGAGTCCTGTTGGCCTTATTCCACCTTAGGCCTTGCTGGCAAAGTCCCCAGCTTTCTGGGCTGCAAGGAGTCATTCCCTTAGTGTGCCCTTTTCAGCCATCCCAAGTGTTCAGAGTTGCGTTCCAAATCCATGGTCGTAATGGAGATCCAGGTTATGGAGTTGTTCCACAAATATATATTTAGACCCAGTTCAGCAAAGGTCTAAAAATGTGTCTAAATCAAAGTATGACAAGGCAGCACCATCCAGAGATACCTTAGCTGTCTTGGAACTAGCTAATGCTGTGTTGGAAGCAGTACAGCCATGGTGGTACAATGGTCTCCTGGGGACATTTTAGCCCTTTTGGAGCCACACATGTCAGCCTTGGTACAGTGGTTTTGGAAATCTGGCACATTCCCTGAGGACTCCCACTAATTTGTTCAGAGCTAGTCTAGGTAGCACTATATAGCATTGTAGGTATGATTTCTGTGGATGTATTCCCCTGCCTATGCCCGATAGCTAAACGCTGTGTTATTGGGCTGGGCTGGGTTATTATGGCTTGATTTTCAGCATTGTGGCTCAAAACATGCATCCATTTTAGTGGAAATGTGGTGCTAAAAAGAGGGCCCATAGGGCACAATCCTGCACTGTTGAAGTCATTTGGGGTTTCACCATTGATTTCCACTGAGGAAAAATCAGGGATCCCAGCAGTTGTCATTGCAATATTACCGTAAGGTAGTGGTAGGTAGCTGCAGGCAATGTGATTTGGAAGAACAAATTAGACCAGACAGGGGTTAGATCAATATCTGAAGGATGATTATCTTGGTCAGCACAGTGTTTTCCATAGCCTAATCCAATCTAAACAATCTCTAAATATATCACAGACTGTGAAATTTCAATCCCTGTCCTGTCAGCCTGTTCATGTGAAGATGGATGACATGCCTGATAAAGTGAAAGGGCCTGATCCTGCTACTGCTCAAGGAACTAATAAATCTCCCATTATCTTCAGAGAAGCCCTGAAGGAGTCACTTTGTCAAATTGCTCAATTAAACAGAGGTAGCAGATCTTTTCCAGGTGTAATGGGTTCACAGTAGTTGCACGTGCACAGGCCTTCTGCCCAAAGGAAAGCATCATTTCTGCGAGCTTTCAAAAATTAAAAAACAAGCCAAAAAGAAATGGAGATGATGTTCAGAATGGGGGGCTGCTATTTTAGGCAGCCCTTGACCAAGACAGACCGCACAGGGACTCTGAAAGCCATTTATTGTAATAATTTTTTGTGGGGGCCAGGTGCTCTCAGATGCGTGCAGATGCGCTCATGTGCTCCACTGCAACCCCTCGCCTACAGCTGGGTATGTGCTTGGAGGAGGGAGGTGATGCTGGCCAGCAAAATTGTCATCTGGGATGACATGAAGTTAAAGAAACGAGAAAACTGAACAAAATTTGGCTTTTGCATTGAGAAGAAGTTTGCCTGGGATTCAGCTGGGCTTTTTGCAGAAAAGGTGGCCATCAGGACTGACAGCGCGGACAGCCAGGCAGCCCTCGAAGTGGGGCAGCAGCCCAAGGAGGGTGCAGGTTGGTGGCAGGTTTTGGGATGGTGGCCCCTGGGATACCTGTAGTGATTCACCCAGGCAACCTTACGGGACAATTAAGAAATGGGTGAAGCATATGTTTGCAGATTCATAGATACAATTATTTGCTGTTGCAGTAATGAACTTGTGGATAGACTTAGAGCAGGACTTGTTAAGTACCACTCTGGGAAGAAATACTAGCTTGTATCTGCTTTCCCACCCCATATGGCCTTTTTTTTACCTTCCAAAGACAAAACGGTCCACTCAGAATAATCTCTCTCTTCACCCAGGTGGAACGCCCCAGCCAGTGGTATGAGAAGCTTCCACTGTCACAATGGGAAGAAAATGAAAAAAAAAGAGTGGAAATTCACTCAGCAGATCCTCCCACCAGGCTGCAGGCTGGAACTGTAACTCTGACTGCAGTTGTCTTTATTTGCCCTCGATGTAATCACATACATATACATATGAGCCTCTTCCTGTTTATTGCAGTAAATAAATATTTTGCCAAACTGAAAAAGATAACAAAATTGATATGATAATGAGGTTAAAATTTCAGGTATAAATATAACCATCTTTTAAAAAGAGGCTTTAAACCCCTTTCACATTGCTTACAGGAATTCATTCTGACTGCTATTAAAACCCTGGTGCCTTAATTATATTAATCATTTAAATCTTCCCTTTAACTGCTGCATGTTATTTAAAACTTAAAAGAGCTACAAACAACCTTGGATGGCTGTAAGGCTTCAACAGATGTTTTCCTTATCATTACAATACATTCTTTTTTATTTCTCACTTCCAAAATACTATCAAATATTGTCAAATTACACAAATTTCGAAAAAATAGAGTTGAGCTGAATAGTACTGGGAAAAATCAGTCAGTATTCATCTTTTTGGGTGTTTAGTCAAGTGACAAAGTAATGGATTTTGAAAATAATCATGGGCCATGCCAAGGTTGCAGAAACACACATTTTTTTTCTATGTGAGTCAGCTTGGATCCAGGAACACAGAAATTGGCTGCACCTTTTCCAAGACAGCTCGGGGCTGGAGCCAGTCTACCTCCTGATGCTCAGTGTGGAGATGAAATCAGTACCTGCTGAGGGATCCACACTATGCTCCTCAGGATTTTTTAGGCATAGCAATAACGGTTCATTCTCTATAGCTATAGCATTTGTAAGCAAAGCACACCAGAGAGGTTGGCCAACTCATTAATTAAAATAGGAAAAAAAATGCATTTGAAGAGAAATACAGGGTAATAGCTGCATCATTCCTTTGTAATTTACAGCACAGAGTTTACTGGGGCCAGGTCCTGCATTCACAAATTCAGTAGCAACTTTGCCATTGGTTCAGCACAAGTAGAATGAAACCTGCTCAGGCTACTCTGAAATCTTAAGAGGAGGCTAATGTCAAAGAACACTATTTTAGTTCCAGTTAGGATTTAGCAATAGATGAAGCATTTTCCAATACTAATTGTTCAGATGGGTATAGTTGCAGAATAGCTAACTCTCTTAGGCCTCCAGGACTCAGCAGTACCTATGCTGGGCTCAGCTTGCTCTTCAGGAAAAGTGGATGTGTCCAGTCATTACATGGTGGGGGCAAAATATAAAGAGCAGCTTGAGATTGGTAGTAGAGGGGGTTCATGGTGGCCCCATGACTTCTAAACAGGAGCATTTTCCTTTACTCCTAGTTGGGAGGCTGAAGCAGTGCTCCCCAGGGGCAATCAGGTTGCTAGCTCAACTAATACTTGTGCGACCTGCTCTGGGCAAGATCAGCATCCTGGTGTGAAATGAACTGGTTTTATTTGGAAAATTGAAAGGAATTTTGATCTGTGCCATTGTTTAAGAATGGACTTGATGCACTGGCTGATGGCTTGGCTATTTAGGTACAGTTTACATTAATTTTACTTTGATTTCACAAAACGATTAAATCAAATTGTCCATATCTGCCACATGTTGGATTATGCTACATGCATGCTGTTATTTCTACAATGACAATTCGGTGATGTCATGTCTACTTTGTTCTTTGGGCATTCTTCCCCACATCTGGTATTTTGGGAAGAACTTAACATTCACTAAACCAACAACAGATTACTCCAACATACAATTCTTCTTGTACAAATTAAGGCTCTGATCCTTTGAAGATTTATTCATATGCTTGCTTTCATGTACAATGGGTTGTCCCATTGAACTTGCAAAGTGAATAAAGTTTTGCTTATTATACATAAGTGCTAGAAGGATTTGTGCCTAAATAATGAAGCTGAACACTGAGAGTATGTAATTATCCATAAGATTCAGCTATAAACACAGCAGAATCCACCTCCAAAATAAATGTAGGAAATGGAATGAAATGGAGAAGTCTGAGAGTGTTTTAATTTGCCTCATTCACAGCAATTTTGCATTATTAGTAATAACCAAACTGGTAATCTAAATTGCCTGCTGCTTGTGCTATATATGAACTCTGGCACGTGATTTAGTTTCTGCATCCATTTAGACATTTACTATTGCCAATAGATGTTAAAAGTGAAACATGGGTGGAAAGAAAGGTCTCTAAATAATTTCAGTGCACTTTGGAGACCCCAATTTATTGCTAACAGCCATCCATTACTTTAAGAAAACTGATAGACATGATTTTTACCATACACACAGTCCATTGCCTTCAGGATGACTCTAACATTGCCAGTCTAGATATATTTTGCCACTTACATGTCCTTAGTCCTCAGGTTTTACATCAATTCAGGTTTATTCAGAGTTGGCCTAAATATAGAATTTCAAGGTGGCAGACAATAATAACTGTTGCTCAAAAATATCTAATGAACTGGAGCTTTGAAAACAAAAATTGCTCACAGATGCCCTATGGTGTGAAAGAAAATGGCATTGCTGTTTCTTTAACCACTGCCAAGAGAGGAGCGTTGGGTGAATGCAGAAGCTCCAGCATTCTCCAGGTTGACTGTCCACCACATTCCCTGGGCTGGGTACAACACTCCCAGGCTCCTGAGCCATCATCTTGTGATTTGAAGGCTGGTGTGGTAGGCTGTGAAATTTTAAAGATCAAGAAATTGATTTTCTTTCTGGGAATGGCCCAGGAGAGCTTGTGCAGCTACTTCCAGCTTCAGCATCCGGGTTCTGCGATCAGAACACGGGAGCCTGGAGACCTGTGGCTGGAGCCAGGACTTAACCGCTCTCAGGCAGTCAACTTCAGAGCACTGTCATGTCTCTCATCCAAGAGGCACTGCTCGAGGGAGCCATGCATGCAAGGGACTCCAACCTGCTGCTGTGGAGCTACGGCCCTGAGAGTCCTGAGGTCTCCAAGGGCAAATAAACCCAGGTCTTGGCTCTGGAGGGCAGGGCTGGGAAGACCTAGGTGCCTATGTCTCTCCAGCTTCTTGTAGAAGCATCGAGTCCTTGTCATTACTCTCTGAAGCCAGGCAATTTCTGTGGCAGCAATGCCTGTGGTCTACCAAGAGGTCAAGAAACTTGAGGTGTTACAGTTGAAGGAATTCAGTTCAAACTCCAGCTTTTTCAATGAATTTCATCAAAACTTTTCTGACCTGCTCTTGCTAGGACATGTGATACAAGGCTAGCCTGGACTCAGAAAATGTGTTCTGAAAAAAATTAATTTGATTTTTTTTTTTAAAAACTGTATTAAATGAACATGGGTGAAGTGGATTTTTTTAATTAGGAAGTGGGGACAGGTAACAAAATGTTCCCTGTTTAAGGAGAACATCCACAAAGAGCAAGCACTTCTAAACAATAAACAGTATACAAATTGATGGTTAATGTAAATGTCTTGAAGACAGCTTTTCTGGAATGTGTATGATGGAGTAAATAGTTTATTAACTTTCTAGATATTAAAGATATTTAAAGATATTTTGGATTTCTTTTGTTCACAGATTACTGAGACCAGAGAAAACAGGGACCTGGAACACTTTTAAAATACCCTTTACAAAAGACAGGTCTTTGTGTGTCTTTAAAACATTTTAATTTCTCATTTTTCAGAATGTCCTCTGGGAGTAAGATGGAGTTGCAATTACCAACAAATGCTGCCAGAAGATTCCTTGGCCCATTCGTTAGCCCATCAGCCTGCCCCAGAGCAAACGATGATGGTCCCTGGGACACCAGTAGACAACCTTTACAACACCACGGAAGCCATTTCTAGATTCAAAGGTTGCGGTTAAACAAGCTGTGCTGAAGCTGGCTGAAGGAGAAAGGAAAGCAGCTCTAAAGCACCACTACATCCCAGCTCCATGGTGAGGCTCATCACAGTTTCTCTCCTCGCTATCTAAGCTCTAGCTTTTCAAAGATTTGAAGATCTTTGTAAATTATCCTTGATAGCTGGTAGTGTAATGTAAATCTCTGTCTTTTGCAAACAGATCAGGTTTTCATACAGACTGTTGTGGCATGCCTCCCCATCAGTCCTATGTGATCGGGATGGAAAAATAAAGAGTTTTGTCCGCAGCATGGTTCTTGCAGAAATAGCATAGCTCAATTCAGAAAACTACTGCATTTAATTAGTTTAAGTAACATGGATTTTCCCTTGGGTCCCCATCCTATTCTGTCCAATACTCCCAGATCCCACACCCTTTCTCATTTCTCTCATGGGTGCAGAACAACCTTCATTTCTCCTTACCCTGGCAAGGGTTGAAGTTTGGCAGCATACTGATGAAAAAAGAAATTACGTGAATGGCAGAAAAGACAAGAGTGATCCTAGCACGGTTGGCTAGGCACAGAGAGATGATACACAATGACTTCATTAAAATTTCTTTCCTGCCAAAGGGATGCAATAAGATGGGTAGAGGATGTTTTCATTTCAACATATATGCTAATTGCCACTCTACTCTCAGGAAAACATCGCATGAAGAAAATGCAGCCTTCGTTGAAGACCAGGGAAGTCTGTTCTGAATTCCTGAGCTTCATGGTTTGAAGTTTTGAATTTTTACTCTAATTTCCCTTCCAAATTGTAAAAATGAAGATGATTTCATTATTTTTGAGTAATCTGGGGGACTTCACAAGTACTGGTATGAACCTTTAGTATTGTAAGTACTAGCATGAACCGTTATCAAGAGAGGGGAAAAAAAATCAAATATGGTCAGATTTGTCTCCTTCCCCTTTGTATAAAATGCCAGTATGCCCTAACACCTCAGATATTAAAGAATGATAATCATTCTGTTTTGTTTTAACATTCTATACTGAATTGCTTTATTTTAGATAACCTCTGGAAAAATTCTGAATGTGATTTTTTTTTCTTTCCAGAAAGATTCTCGGGGTAGTTTGTTATTCTTTTAGCCTTAATGGAACTTTTGTACTTGGAAAATGTTTCATGGCTACGTGTTCCTTCATGCTCCCACTTCAAGGTGAAATGCTTATTTCATATTTTCCACAAAGTACATGCCTCAAGATTTCACAGAAATCATAATTCTGAAATTCTAAATTATATATTCATTGAAAATTTAAGGACATCAGTCTTGTGCTTTCACTGTGCATTATTTCGGATTCTAGTGAAGGATTCTGTGTGGATTATAGATTTGTTTTGCCTTGTTGACTGGATCTTTCCAGCTATGTCTACAATATATTGAACTATTAATATAATCCACATGGGACATTGCATGAGGCATCGATCCTGCAGCTAGGATAGTAGGCAGTCACGTAATTAAAGACTGTACCATGATACATCAGCACAGGGAGGCCAATTTAATATGACAAGGGCAATCTGAAGTCTGTCACTTTCTTGGTTTAGGACTTGCCTTTACAAATTTTAAATGAATTAATCTTATTTGATAATTGCATACTTTTTTTGTACTAGAGGGAGAAGTCAGAGGATACATTTCTAGAATAAATGAATTATTACATCTTTAGAAAACAAAAAAGAGCTCGAATTTTAGTTTATCACTTTTCCTAAATTATTTCTCCAGCTTAGCATTTGCCCTTCATACTGGTCCAGAAAGCAGGATTTGATAGACTGGGCAATTTTATTTGGCAGAGGGAAAAGTTTGTTGCTTTCATTTGCTCTGCTGGGAAAAGAGCACTCTTGGGTATTTCTAAGTCACATGAACAGCTACCCCAAATACTGTTAAAATAAGAACCTATTATATGAAATGCACCTAGTAAGTGAAGCAATAGTTTAAAAAAAAAAAAGCTTTTTGCTATATTCAGCATGAGCTGAAGCTACCTGAAAACTCCAAACTGTTCATTTCCAATACAGTAAATATCCATATTAGATAAATATCCCCATTCTTAACTTTTCCAGCACTCTGGCTGTGACCTGTGCCATACTCGTGCTTGCTGACAGCTTATATTGGGCCAGGACAGTTTGTGGGTGGCTGAGCAGAGTGCTTTCAGCACAGCAGGGCTTTCTAACTAAACAGGTACTGAAGCTTAGTGGCAGTTTTGCAGTGTTGAACGAAATAAGGAAATTATCATCTATTTATGCTGTCTTTGTCTGGGGTTTCTAAGCACTACTTGTGTTTGAATTTTTGAACAAAGGTAAAACTAACCAGAACAGATGTGTTTACACTTTCCCTCTTGGGCATTTGATAAGAAGAAGCAGGAGGGCTGATGTGTTTTCAAGCTTAGGTCTCTCTGGTTTTGGGCTCACACCAAGCTAATCAACCCGCAGAACTGCTGAGACTGCAGGTGCCGTGTGACGGGCCAGCTCAGAGCACAGATGAAGCAGATGTGTGCTCCTCCCTAATCACTCATAACTTATGTGGACCTAATTTATCTAAGTAATCCTTGATTATCTGAGTAATCCCCGATTTGCTCTTTCCTTAGTGTGTCACCAGATAAGTTGCAGTGGTTGACTATGGGTTTGCTGTCTGGTGAAAGCCAGCTGTTCTAGTCAAGCCATACAGATATTAAGTGTTTCTTGACATCTTCTGTTCCTGGCTTTCCCTTTTTACTGAGAGTGGTAAGACCATTTCCATGACCTTCCTCTTACTATCTAATAGGTATATTAAATGTTTTCTTGTTACTTCTTACATTACTTGCATCTGTGTTGATTTTTATGTCTTTGTGTGCTTCCATTTTGCTTTAATTCTTGTCCTTAGCTGTTTGAACTATGTTTTGCTGTCTGGTTCCTCTTTATATTTCAGGTTATTGAAGACCTCTGATTCAGCTGCGTGCCTCTTTTGTTTCCTCTGCTTTTTCTGCTTTTTTCGTTGCCTCAGGATACTTTATTCCAATGCTTTTAGTTTTCTTTATTTTTATATGGAATTACCAATTTTCCCCATCTCTTTCCTTTACATATATTTCTACAGGATGCGAACTGCCAGCTCCCTGAATTTATTCTGCGTAGCTTTCTTGAAGGCTTTTATTCTGTATTTCTTCTTTGTTACAGGAAGACCTCTTAACCCTCCCTAGTCACTCTAAACCCCTGCCTGCCACTTCCATGATTTCCCTGCTGGTGAAAAGCAGATCCAGAAAAGCCTGCCTTCCAGATGTGTTTTCTAAAATTAACCCACAACACCTGCTGGGAAGTCTGGTTGAGATTCCTCAAACCCAACAGAGATGTACGTGAGTAAATGAATGTAAGCACAGGCCTGAGATCACTGCCTGATTTTCTTTATGGACAGTATTAAATAGCAATTTGTAGTAAGCAGTAGTAGTAAATAGTAATTTTTTTGAGTGTCATTCATCTCATCCTGAATTGATATCTGAATCAATGAATGATGCCCCAAAAGTGCCCGTTTCTCACCACTGAGTACTGGAGAGCCTTGGGTTGCTAGTTCACATATAGACTTCAATGCTGCAGGTCTCCCAGGTCCCATCTTCTGCTATCTGCTGCAGCCCCTTAGTGGTAGATGCTTGGGGAACGGGTCCCATTAACACCCAGCCTCATACTTTGCATGGCTCTGTTAGCTGTACAAAAAGAAAAAACTTCATCCATCCAGTGCCAGGATTGGTGGGCAATAATGCAAAGAGGTCCACTTAGCTCCCTGCGTGTTAGTTTGGTGGTTGCAGCCCATTTCTCATGGGTAAGATGTTGGTCACAGAGGTCTCCCCCATGTTTTCATAGTCATGTTGCAATACAAAACGACAGGGAGAATAAAGCATGGTGGCTGCCTGCAGGTATCACCTTCTCAGCATTGCTGTCCATCAGGCAGAGAAGGTTAAGACCTCACCAGGTTAGTTATTGTATACTACTCTGATTTCTTCATTTGCATCTGATTCATCTCAATGGCTGCTTAAGGTACTGGTTGTGTTGTGTTCAACAGGTTCTCTGAGCTTACACAAGCCACGTTCAAGGGAAGTGAGAGCCAAAAGCCGTTACAGCATTGATCCCAAGGCTGTTGTCAGTGTTGGAACAGGTCCCAGTTGAATGTAATTTCTTCTTAGCACAAGGACTCACATCTTGGGAACAAAACCAAATGCTGTCAGACTGTAAGACAATTGACTTTTCTGGTTACAATGTAATTAATGCTATTTAAATCTCAGAAAAGAAAGCAAAGGAACCACAAAAGGTTCAAGTTTAGGACTATGCACCTTTCTTTCACTACCTATCTCAAGGGAAGTGAATCCATTAGAAATATGGCTCCAGATGCCAAAACCAATAAAAATGCATACTTTAAGGTCTAGCCAAATTGTGGTTAAAATTATTTCTCTGTGGATCACACTCACTCATTAATTTTAAGACTGGACGTTCTCCAAACTCTGTGGTTGCTTTGCAACAAGGGGTAAGATCCCAGTGATTAGATGCCTTACATTTTACTATTTTTTCTAATATATCCAGTTGAATCAAAATTAGGATTTCAGAACTCTGTTGCTTTCTGAAGGAAAAGCAAAGGAGTAATGTAAACCTGTTGAAAATGCACACAAGCATTCAAAATAGAGTAAAGCAGTTTAGATTATATAAATCAATACAGCTCAATGGTTTGTATCATGTATATGTGATGTGGTCTTCTAGGATTTTCATTTTAATAGGTAGAAAAGTGCTGCGCTCAAATGCTTTCAACATAATTAAATTCATAGGAAATAATTTCATTTCAATACGGGTTGGCAGGAAAAGATGATTCTTTTGGAGAACATAGGAAAAGGGGCACACGAAAGACTTGCACTTTCATATAAAACATTGTGAAGTGCCCTATTCTTCAGAGGCATTTGCATAAAGAAACCGGTAAACAAACCAGCAGAACAGTGTGCTTCCAAAGCAAAAATAATCCTTTTTGAAAGACCATCCATGAAATTAAAATCTTATGTTAAAAGACACTACAGAAAAGCATAAGGAAGGCTTGTAGTTACTTTGAAAATTGTTGAGGTTTGGTTTTTTTTTTTCTTTAAATATTGATCCAGCAGAAGCAATTTATATTTTAAACTCCAAAAGAATACTGTGAATAGAAATATAGGTGTCTCTGTTGAGAAGCATAGTAATTTTATGGCAAACTTATTTTACAGATTATTTTAGGATATGCCTTTTTTGGAGAGACCAAAATTATATTAAGCTTATGTTTAAAAGCCTGAGATGATACTTTACTCAGGACTTTTTCTATAATATTCTTTGACTGCTGCTTGCAATCTTTGTATTGTATGGGAAAATGGCCTTTCAGGTAATCTAAAGATGCTCGGTCACATTAAAATATTACAATCTTAAGCTAAAATCTTCTTAAAGAAGATTAAGCTTTTGCTCAGAAAATTGATCACTGCAATGCAGGGAGTATCTTTACAACTAACCACCTTCTTATACTCCTAAGCTTTTATACCCTTAAACACTTCTTAACATCTGCTGATGGCTACTATGGTAGAAAGGACACTAGATTAAATAGGTCTTGATCTGACTGGTGTTGATTTCTGCACAGCAGACCTCCTGGCCCTGCTGAGGTCAGTGTTAAAATTCCCACACAGAGTAGGTGAACTCTCAGGTAGTCCTGGGATGATTTCTGGGGTGTCTGTGCATTCAGGATACGATACGAGCTGAATGCTACTGGCACCACAAGCAAGCAGCAGCGTAACCATGTTGCACTTGGACAAACGAAGGATCATCCTCTCCTCTCCCATTTGAAAGAAAATTCAGATGTGTCTCCTTTCCTTGCAAAATCACCTGTGAGCTCACTCCCCAGGTTGGTGTAAATCCCCCAGATGCCACTGGGCTATAACTGGTATGACTCCAGTACCAACCTCTCCTGACCCCGTACCTGCCTGGGCTGTCCCCACCTTCCCTTGTCCTGGGTCCGGTGCCTGGTCAGCAGCTCCACAACATTTTCGTGTTGCGGATACTCCATTGCTGTGCCACTAGCTCCAATGGAGGCTAGCCCAGACACCTTTCTCATGTACCCCATCCCTTCTGTTGCTGTAAAAATGACATTAACTCAAACGGGGTGAGTTAAATTTGGATTCTCATGCTCATCTTTGAACAGCCAGACTTTAGTCGGTTTAAGGAAGACCTTTTATATTACTTTCCTGTATCTCTGGTGGTATTATTTCCTTTGCCTTTTTTTTTTTTAGCCCCACAGGTTTTTAAAAACTGAAAAAATGTCATAACTATCATTACACATCAAATAATATGCAAAGTATCCTCCACAAAGCTGTGCAAATAATTGTGTATATGTGTCAAATGCTTGATTGCTTCTTAGGAACTGTTACAGCCTGTGAAATAATGGCTGGATATTTTAAAATCTTTCATTCTCTTGATACTCTAGGAAGTATTTTTTATGTAAATTGACTGTACAAAGTTATTTTACTTTCAATATAGATTATCAAATACATTAAAATTGAACTAAATTATTTTGGGCATGAAGATAGGCAGTGGGCTTTAATTTCCAGAAGGGGGCATTATAGACCCCAACTGGATCCTGTCAATGTACTGATGGTTGTTGAAGTTATTGGACCATATGAAACTCCCTATAAGGCTAGGCTACAGGTGTTTTGACTAATTTTTTTATTTCCATTTTCCAGGTGGGTGAACCACAGGGCTTTTATGAAAAAGGAAAATCTTAAACAGCTAATTAGACCAAGGCATTCTAAAGAAACAAATCCTTTAGCTAAACCATTTAGGAAAGATTTGCTCACTAATGTTTCAAGTGCTGCAGGTTTTCAGTTCCCCTCTTGCAAGAGCTCCCTTGCAGGTATACATGTGAATAGCGAGCTTTATGGCACTTCAGAAAGGACAGCCAAACCCAGAAATGCTTAGGATCACCAACCTTTTCTGACAGGCTTTGCTGGAAGTTGTCATCCCAAATGGTAGGTAGCAGTACTCCATAATGCTGGGGCAAGAAGCACTCACAGTGATTTCCATTAGTGTGCAGCATGGGATGTAGGTAATATGGAGGACTCTAAAAGCCTGCATGGGAATGTATTGCCCCAGATGTGCTTAAAGCACTGATTTAAGTTTCAGCCCTGCAAACCTTGTGCTTGTGTTTAATTTTAAAGATACAAGTAAGTTCTATTTATGTCAATATACAGAGCATCCATTTAGAAACTGTAAATCTGATAGCAGCCTTTTTTAGCTTTTGTTTTTAAGTTTGTATATCTCTATTACTGAGCAGATTGTAAAACCCAGTTGACGTTGAGTCATTTTTTCCAGCACTTATTTTTATTTTGTTAGTTGGAACAGTATGGCCACAGGATGGAAAGTTGAACATCTCTCTACTACAGACTCAAGCTGGATGATTTATGAGCAATGTGTGGGGTAAGATTTTAGAGAAATATATATTATACCTGTTCATCATGTTGACTTCTTTTAATGTTTCCCACATGTTACTATGACAACATTCATGGGATATATATTTTAATTTCTGTTGCACAGAGGAAGTGTGTCAGGTCTGCACATTTCACTTGATTTTATGGCTGAGTGCTGTGTCTGATGTAGGTTGTAAATCTTCTTGGAAAAATATATAAGAGAGTTTTCATCACAGTGGCTCTCCTGGCAATTCTGAAGTTTTAATAAGCATAATTTAAATTTTAAAAGAACTTTTACACCCCTTGTGATGTGGAGACTTCTAAAGTGGGGGCAGCAAATGCTGTAGAGAAAAGCAGAAGCTTCATGGTAACAATTGCTGAATGCGTTACGCAGTTAAACACATTGTTAAAACCCTTACATCAATAAACCCTGGAAAAATATCTTGTGGCCAATATTTAATTTCCTGTTTTCCTTATAGTAGGTACAGGATAGTTTTTAAACTTCCAGCTTTTTTTCTTTTTTTCCTTGCAGAAAAAGTGGCTTAAAATGTTCTTTATAGTTTTCTAAACACGTTTTCGCTGGGACCTGAAGGGTTTTCACAACAGTGAGATTTTTCTTTTAAAAAATAGATGTAAAAACTAGATGGAACTTTCTGAATTAGGTTAGACAGTCTCAGTTTCTGCACTGTAAGCTGTTGTTCTACATGGCAATTAGTTTGCATATGCATCTGAAACCAATGCAGAGAAAAGTGACAGCAAGTTGTGCTGATAAGTTGTTGAATGGAATTATTCAGCAGGCCAAAACCCATTAATCACAGGGAACATTCTCCCTGGGATACTTCAGCATGTAGTTAAACAAGACTCCACTTATTTATTTACTTTTCTGTGTAATTTTTTTAATCAGAGTGGGAACATTGACTGCAGAGATTCCCCCCCAAAAGTGAAATCTGCTCCAAATCACGAAGTTAGAACTAAAACATAATTACCCCAAAAGAATGAAGACTTTTAGTCATTTCTTGTAATTTCCCACCAAATTAAATTTTTGCCTTGCAATACTACTACACAAAAACACCGGTCCCATCTCATGTGTAGTAAGTGGAGCACCTTATATGAAGGCTCCATTCTCACTTCTTTTCCTGTTCTAACACACCTATGTTCATAAAGGAAAGGAGAAAATCCATATCCCGTTAGTCTTCTTCCAGGCTATTTTTTGATATCGCTCTCATTTTGTCCTTGTAGCCGCTGTAGCTTTTGCACTTGGACACCTAATAAGTCAGTGGAATATCAGGTTGTTTAGGACAAATGGCTGCAGCTGTTTGTTTATATTCATATATACTATTGACCGTATTGGTATAATGGTATATTTATCTTTCTAAGTATTTAGCCTGTGTTCGTTGCCTGCAGCCCATGCTGTGCTATACCTCTGGGCATACCATTGCAGCTTAGTTCTGTTCTCCTATAACTTTATTACTTCTTGTAAAGTTGTGGCATTTTTAAAAAGTGGAGGTCTAGGGGAATTTACACCCTAGAAACACCTGACAAATGTAGTTAGCAGAGGGTTTTCTGAAACCCCCAAAATAGTCCTCACCTGACCTTCCACCAGTGGGAAGTACCACAGCTTAAAGATTAGCTGGTCCTTCATCACTGTGCCAGAAACAGCTCTGAGGGCCACCTGGGGGGGCATGAGTGACCTCCCACATGCTACCCACCGCTGCTTTGAGAACGGCTGAGATTGGCAGGATAACAAATTTGGAGTCCAGCTAACTCACTGCCCAGCTGTGGCAGAGCTTTTGTAAAAGACTGTGCCTTTATTGTGATTCCTGAAAGGCAGGCGTGCTGCTAAGCTTTCATCACAGGCTCTGTGACCTGCCTGGGATCTCCTGTTTGACATGGACTGTTAGGAAAGTCCCTTCCTGGAGGCCACCAGAGTATGAGCAGAGATCTGTGACCTCCTTTCCTCACAAGGCCAGCCGTGGGACATGCTTTCTTTGTCCTCTGCAGCAACAATGTGGTAGTATAAATCATTCCATGGCTTTCTTTTCAGTTTATGCTTGGCCTGTTTGGATTGTTGCAGATGTTACAAATTCATCCTGCGTTTTGACTGAGATTTTTTCCTCATTTGGAAAGTTATACAAGCTTCTTTTTACAGAAGAGGCTTGCTTCATTTGGTAACACCAGACAAACTGACAGAACAGGAGGAAAAAAAACCCCAACTTTGCCCAGAGCTTCACAATTTCTTCATAAGCATATAGATGCTAATTTCCCATGTGATTTTCAGTCTGGCCATACCAGGCTTACATAAAGGGCCAGAATATGTACAACCCTTTCATCTGGCAGACCTAGACCCAAATGTGAAGTGTATGCCAAAGCACAAAGGGCAGATTTATGTGGGAAACTTGAGTCTATTCTGTTAGTTCTGTCTGTAGAGAACTTTTATAGACATCAGCTGGAGAGCGAACACAATTTTGACAGGGTCAAGTTTCACCACCTGTGCTGTGGGGAAACACTGGTGGTAAGTTTGTATGTTTTCTACTGGAGATGCTGCAAAAAACAATGGTGCTTTTAACTGTGCTAAATGGTGTTGGAAGAAAAGTAGTGAAATGAATAAACATATTGATGTGTATTTTCTCTGAAGAATATGCTGAAAATTATAAAGGAATATACTATAACACAAATTTCTGTTTTTTCCAAGGGATCATGCCAACATATGATAATACTTCTAAGCATTTCTCAGATGGACTTGGTGCATATCACACAGCTTATATTTGGCAGAGGAATAGGAACAGGGAGAAGTAAACTTCAGTCAGTTTGTCATATTGTCCATGGTGGAAAGAGAATTTCCAAAGCATGTAAGGGATTTAGGTACATCAATCCACTGGAAGTCTGTTGTTAAAAATCCCCCCATCCCCCCGTCCCCCATTTATCACGGGGGTACAAGGAAAGACTTAGAAACTTTCATTGTTGGCATTTCAAAAGTTTATGTTCCTTTACAGCAAGGTGGTAGGAGAAGAAAGACACAGTTTTAGCAAAGATAATTGCTTTGATAAGGAGTCAGGTATTAGTGTAGACCTTTGGCAGCTATCTTAAATAGCTTGTTTAGCTGCCATACTTACATTTAGCCTGGTGTGGCTACAGTGCTATGTTGGCCTTTCCTGATCCTGCAGCCGCAGCAGCCCTAGGTGTCTCTGGAATTTGGATAGGAAGCCAGCTGGAAATGTCAGGCACAAAACTCTCTAAGGCACAATACAAGAATTCTTGTTCAGACCATGCTTCAGCTCAAAGAAACTGAAAAAGCACTCTATGCATTTGTTTCTGACATTGGAGCTTGGCTAAAAGTTGGGAAAATGAGAAGGATCTGTTTCTGGGATTAAGAGCAAATGGATTAAGTATTGCACAGAAACACAGAAAAATACAAAATAGAAAGATGATCTCTCACCAGACAGTTCCTCGCCTTTGTAGGCAGTGTACAGATGACAGTGAGAGATGATAGGCAAGTACCTCACAGAGACTGAAGGAAAATAGGAAAGAAGGAACTGACTGCAGTGAAATACTCTGTCACAACCCCACCACTGCTGGCTTGTGATCAGGTATGCAGTTTTAAATGAAAAATGGCACGAAAGTCTGAAGACTGAGTCTGTGACAAAGGATTGGCATCTTACTGAAGTGCCATGCATGATGTAAAACATATTTACCATTTTTTAAAATCACTTTGTGACTAATAACATTTTAGCAGTACATAAGAAATTTATATGCCTTTCAAGGATGCATTTGACAGTAGGGGTTTTAGGCTTGGTGCTCTAATGGTTCAACTCCATGAGTGAAGCAAATTGATTTGTAATGTGATAGAGTCACCAGAGCCATCAACACATTTATACCACGTGACTTTTCCCCAGCTGATAATGCTGTAGTTTATGGGGGATTTTGGCTGAACTCAAAGTAGAAAAGAAGACAAAGGTTGGAAAGCAAATGGAAAAGAGTCCAACATAATGAAAGCACATCTGCATCCAAGTTTGGTAGTTGAGCAGAAGAATGGGGAGGATAAAAAAGGCCACATATATCTTGACAGTCTTGGTAAATTTGAGAGGTATGTTCTCCTGGTTGAAGGAAGCTTAGCATTAAGATTTGCATAGGAGTGGCCAAATATACTTTCATCTTTTTTCTGCTAATAGTTGTTGTTATTAACAAACACCTCCCTGAATTGTATCTGTCCTGCTTTCAGAGCAGAATTGTCCAGTGCCAGTTAGGTGCCTATGTCACTGCTGCAACTGGGAAAGTTAATTGTCTGAAGTCTCAGTAGACAGCCCAGTTGGTGGGCAGATATCTAAACTGACCAACAGACAGGAGAGAGGTTGTCCGTCTGTCCCTTGGATTATGAATTAGGTGTCTGTATGAGACTGTCATTGGTAGGTCCAATACATTTCCTGCACTTTGAGGTCTAAATCATGGTTTTAGATATAGAAGAGTGACTTACAGTTTTAAAATGTTTTGTTATGCCTGACACTGATATGCTGACCTAGTAGTTACAGTACACACCCCGGAGGAGGAAGGCTTGTCTTCTATTCTTTGTTCAGCCTTAAGAAGTTTAAATATGCAGATACCATCTAAGTTAAAATGAGCATCTTAGAGATTCACAGTCTTGCCGAAGCTAGACTGAAATGCTGCCAACAGCATGAGATTCATGCGGCCAAAGAGACACCTTAGTTCTGGTCCCTGCTTCTCTGACTGCTTTGTGCACTTAGCATTAAAAACAAAATAGAAGCTACTAAATAAATTTCTAAAGTAAGTATTTTGGGAAAGCTTGAGACCAAGCTTACTTCAGTGTCCTCATTCCTGGGCTCACAGATTTGTGTTCATCTGCAAAAGAAATAGAAAGTGCTCTATCTTTGCCATCTTCTTTATCATTTGGTAAACAGAGTTGTTCTAGAGGTTTCTGTAGTAGTCAGAGATCCTAATACCCTGTGGACATGATTCTTTCCATAAGGGACAGTGGGAGTAAGTCTTTCACTCTGTGGACATTAATACCAGTGCCTCCTTTTAAGAAAACTGCTAAAATACACTGAGATTTGACTCATAATGAGGTATAAATTAATCTTATTGAATTATTGCATGCTCAGGTGTTCTTTTTTGTTGAGAAACTCTAGATGGCAGGATGGAGATTTTGCAATGTTTCTGCTAAACTTGGTTAAGACTGCTCAGGTGATAATATTAAATGTCTGTTGTGTCTGACGGTGCTGGTACTGTCAATGAGAAGGCATTAATCAGCAGTTAGTGAGATGATCTTCGTTTAGTTAATTTCCATGCTATAATTCTAAATTATATTGAGACACTGTGGAGACAGATGCTTTAGTGACTCCCATGAAAGATTTATTTCATATGGTTGAAACTTTGAGGAATTTATTCTTCTGTCCTGTACATAACAGAATTTTGTTGACACTGTGTATTAAAATTGCCCAAATAACTGCAAAAATGTATTAGTACAGGTCATAATTTCTATTCAAAGGTATTCTGTTGCCTGTCCAAAACAGTGAAGCAGAAATGTAACTGTGAATGTGAACTAAATCAGATATGACGCATATTATTGTCTAGGCAAGTGACTCGGGCAGCTGTGATACAGAGAATTGATAGGTCCTGCCTCAGGCAGAGGGGAAATGTTGACACACCTGGATAGTCACATTTTATCAAGGAGTCAAACCTGCAGTTTCATGCTCTGGTATAAAGTGGCATTTCTCATTTCCAAAATATTTGATTCTTCAAAAGACTAGGACCTGGGCTAGAGCTACATTACATCTGAGATTTAGTATGTGCTTCTTTATATTCAAGATCCTTGAAAAAGACAGCCTACTGGGGGTTCAAAGATATTTTTTGACTTTGTATCAACAAAAGCAAACATAGGAAAGTAAGTAATAAGATTGTTATTATCAAGTACCAACATTTTTGAAACCCAATACCACCAAATAGCTCCATCTCTGTCCCTGGTGGCTATCAATAGTGAAGATGTAATTGCATTTTGTCATACAGTTAAGATATGATTATCAACAGACAGTTTATCCAGTCTTTGGCTTAATTTGCTGCAGATGAAAAGACATAAATTGGCTTTGTGCAGAGTCAGGTGTGGTCTGCAGAATGTATGTACCCAGGTGCAGTGCCATGAAATGCAGGTGATCTGTCCAGTAATACTTTATATCCTGGCACAAAGCCAGAGCAGAAAAAGCCCACAAGGGAACACCTTCAAGAGACTTCCAGGTGGTTCTGTACAGGCAGCTTGGGCCCAGCTTGATTTATTTGCTTTGGCTAGGTGTGGATATAGCATTCAACTGAACTAGAAAGCCAGTCAAAAGCCTGGAGCACAGTATAGAAACAAATGGGACTCTGCAATATGATTCTCAGTGCATGCTTTTGTAACTACTACACTCGTGGTTCTTCCACGACTTGGGCATCACAGATCCCTTATGTATAACATAGAGATAAGTATATATGGAAACATGTCAAATGCACAAAGAAATATCTTCTTATGTCCTACTCCTGATGATGTATTAAGTATTGTCTGGCATTGTTTCTGTGTATTAAATTCAAGGTTGTGATCAATTCTCTTTTTCTTTCTATTGCATTTGTTCTTCTATATTTCATCACATGGTTTTATTTATATTTTGTCAAGGGTATCCTGAAACCCCTGCTCCAAGGTGCTGTTAAGTTAAAAGAAATAACTAAGATTTTTCAACTTCAGAAATAAGCTCTTGATATGTTGTGCCTGTGCCACAGTAGCTGGGGAAGTATGAGCCCACATCCGTGCTGCTGCATGAGCGTGGTTCTACAGCTTTGAAATAGCCAGTTGACACTGACATTGGAGAGGCACTATGGAGAGCCACCGACTGACACCTTGCTTCAGGAGCAGGAGGCTGTTGACACACAGATGTGGACACTGCTCTTTACTGTCCAATGAGAGCAGTTTGTAAGTAGAAAACTGTTATTTCAGTTTCTCTGAGTTTGCAATGAATAGAAGTAGTTAACGTCTACCAGAAAACCTGTCAAATTCTCAGGTCATGCTTGGCCAGAACAGGATTTGGGCAGTATTCCTTCATGGTTTCTGTTGTTCTTGATCCTTTGTATCTAACACTTAGCAAAGAAGAGCCCTTAGGAAAAAAGTGCAGCCTGGAAAGCAGATTCCACTGCAATGAGGCAGAATTAAAGCAGCCGGTCCAGAGATTTAGCCAGTGATAGGAAGGCTTCAGTGATGAGACTGTAGCTGCATGATTGAACATGCCCTTTATCAATTCAGAGTGACATCAGCTTCAGTGGGATTTTGCTGGTCCTAGGTGGAAAGTGCTAGGCCTCAAGAAATACTTTCCCATGAAGTATTTTCTCAGTTATGTGATGGACTCTAAAGCAGATTTGAAAGGGATATTCTCTTTCTATGATATGTGATATGCCATTTTTTCATGAAATGAAATTAATGAGCCAAATGTCCAAGCGTGCTTCCTTGGGTGCAACCAGGCCCAAGAATCACCTCGATTAGAGCAAACGCCCTTGCAAAATTACCAGAGGGACTACTTCAGAAAAGTGTATTCAGTGTGACTGGTAAAATATTTCATGCTATTTCTCATTGCAACACTATATTCCTTAGAATGGTTTCAATTATATATAGTGAGTCAGGGCTTGCCTATGGGGAGAATGAAGCTGGCTTCAGACTTCTGAATTTTACAAGGACAAGGGGCTGGGCCTCAGTCATTCCTGCCGGGGGAGCATGAGTGTTTAATAACTGTTGCTGTTCCTGCTGCTATTGGGTGGATGACAGAAATGATGGCAGTGCCTCTGGAGTACCACCTGCCTCTGCCTGCAAAACCAGCCACCATCCTATACAGTCCACCTCTCATGGGGTGGTAGTAGCACGCCTACCATAGTAGGGCTGCTCTTGTCCTTGTCTGGCCCAGCCTAGTGACTGATGGCTCTAGACGTGTGTAGAATGAGTGTTGATGGGAAAGCTAGGGGGAAATCAAATCTCTGAATTTAAAGATAATTAGCACTCTACCTAGCCTCCAAGAAGACACATGGACAAAGAGGCTTGCATGGGAAATGGATTAAAATACCCATGCATTGATAATGCCTAACCCCATCTACTTAGTGCAGTACTCGGTGTGCTAAGTCATGCCGTAAGATATAGCAAACTAGTCAGTTCAGTGTACAAACCTGAATGAAAAAATAGGGTCACAGTCACACACTGAGATTAATATATCTCCTTGCAAAAGCTGTTAGGAGAGCATTACTGTTTATAGGTGGTCAGGACTGTGGTTTCCAGATGACTGAACTTCCATCACATCTGGATGAAATCTGACAGCACTTTAAGGAAAGAGATTTGCTTGCTACTCTCCATCCTGAGCAATACCAAATATCCTTCTTGACCATTGAAAGCAACAGGACCTCTGGTATTAAGGACTTTTCCAGGCTTGACTCCGAAATAACTGACAACAAGTCCTTTAGAACATGAGTTTTTATTGTATGTTCCCAGAGAGAAGAGAAAAGGGTTTGACTATTCAGAACCAGGAGTTCTGAAAAATGTTGCAGTCCCATATAATGGCTTTATGAAACTTACGTACATAGTATGCCATAGACTACATAATGTTTAAAAATATCCTGTCACTTATAAAGTCTTGAAAAACAAGATTGTTCCATTTACAGGCCTGTTAAGAATTACAAGCCAATATGGCCAATGCATTAATTCACTATGAGGCTTTGCTACCATAATCCATCATTATCAGGCCCAGAAGTGGAAAGCCAGCATGACATTTAATGGCATATAGAGACATAAAATCTGGAAACTGCTGCAACTTCTTACAAGCCAAGTAGAATAAAACATTAACCAAAAAGGTCATAAAGTGCAAATGATAAATGGTTATGCAAGAAAGCAAACCACATGTGTCGCTGCTACTTCCTTCACACTTCTATTCCTCTAGCAAAAAAAACCCCCAAACCAACAAACAGTTAGCAAAACTGCTATCAATCAGGACTGTTACAACTGAACAGATCTAAAAAGACTGAAGTTCTAGGAAGAAGGATAAGAAGTGAGCAGTATCTGGGACCTTGATTTTTCTTTGTTGATTGGTAAATAACAGCAACAGGAATGGGCCGGGAAGAATAGTGCAAGAGCTATTGAGAATGGGGAGCTCTACAATAGAGGGAAAAGGAGCACTGCAGAAAGATGAATCTTGGCTTTGGGAAGGGTTGGGGGTGTGCTAAAGTGGAAGGCAAAAAGCTCTATGTAGTAGGTAGTGCCCTTTCTGTCCTGTAGGGTAAATATACTGCTTGTGCCCACAAAGAACTGTCCCTTACTGTCTGTCTGACTAAACCATGGCATGTGCTTTAGCAATAAAGGAATATCCATGAAGACCAAATGTATTTGGCAAGCCAGCAATCAACCTGTGCATGGTAGAAGAAGGGTCAGGCCTGGAAAATTTGGCAGAATCTAAGCCTGATGATGCAGCTCTTTCCTGGACTCAGTGTGTGGATTGTCTGGCTCATAGCTCACAAACGAGTCTCACCATGTCTAGTGCACACAGGCGACTCATGGGGCGTTACAAAAGTGACCCAGTCTTGGGTTGCCTTGGGGCCCTGTCTCTCTGCAGAGATGATTCACGGGGAGCTGTGTAGACAGCTTAGCCCTGGGTTGTATGATAAACCCTAAACTAAACAGGGCGGTGGCTGCACTGATCAAAGAACCAAAACCTGAACTGAGCCTTGAAATCCCTTAACAAATAGTATGCCCTGAGTCTCAATCCAACCACTATTCAGTTGCCTGAGGAAGCAAGGTAAAAAAAAGGGTTTCAGCTTCAGTTTCAAATGACAACCTTGTGTATTCAAACTATCACAGACCAACAAAGGAAAGATAAGGGGAAACTCCACTCAGATATACATAATCCATTTAGGCATATATCATAATCCACTCAGACATAGTCATACACACCATTCCACAAGTCGGGGGATAAAAACTCTAAGATTCAGGTTGGAAATGGGGGGGAGTCACTTCTCCAACTATACAGTTGGCTTGTGAAGGAAACCCTTCCCCCCCTTGATCGGGACGCCGGTCAAGGTAACTTCCCTGGGATTGAGAGCCCTTACCTGGAGGGGTAAGTGAATATTGTTTATGCTTTAAGTTTGTAAATGCGTTTGTGGTTGTCTGTGAATCGCTTGTGGTTGTAATAATGTACTACTCTTGCCTTAAAAAATTGCAATAGTACATTCCTCCTTTGTATCTGTAAAACCTGCAATAGTGGCGTGTTAAGTCTGTAAGTGAAGTTCAAATAAGTTGTTTGCTTGAACCTTGCAGTTAAGTCTGTGAGTGAAGTTCAAATAAGTTGTTTGCTTGAACCTTGCAGTTAAGTCTGTAAGTGAAGTTCAAATAAGTCGTTTGCTTGAACCTTGCAGTTAAGTCTGTGAGTGAAGTTCAAGTCGTTTGCTTGAACCTTGCAGTTAAGCCTGCGAGTGAAGTTCAAGTCGTTTGCTTGAACCTTGCAGTTAAGTCTGTGAGTGAAGTTCAATTTGTTTGCTTGAACCTTGCAGTTAAGCCTGCGAGTGAAGTTCAAGTCGTTTGCTTGAACCTTGCAGTTAAGTCCTTTTCCGTCACACTTAGTAACAGCTGCTATATCACATAGCCAGGAGTTATACTGGCCTTGTACTTCCTCATGCTGCCTTGTGCTCTACCAGGTCATGATGTCAAGCTCATGAAAACCAGAAAAGGTAGAGTTACAGTACAATTGCCCTGCTGTATGGTCTCAGCTCTGCCTACTCTTGGAATGAGTCAGTCTTTTGGGTTTTTCCCCACAGTAAAGTATACGTAAAACTACTAGTTACTTTGTGCATCGAAGATAGATATACCTTGCTCTTGGTATAAAAATGATGTTAATTTCATTGAAAGGGCATATACTGGAAAGCTGCAAAAAACTGGATGGGGAGGAGGGGTCAGAAGAATTTACTGTGATTCATAGAAAGAGTCCTTCTTGCTTCATGTTCTACCTGACAGACTGCAAGGGAAGCTAGTCTTTTTGATGGCATCAGCAACAAAGAGGGGAAGGGCTGGGACTGGATACTGAGATACTCCACTCCTGCTCCCCACCTCTGCCCTGGGCTTTCTTTTTCCTTTCCAAGTCCTCTTCTTTCAGGAGGACTCTGAGGGAGACTGATGTGGGAAGAAGAGCTAAGGCATACTGAAGGAGAGATTTCTCGGTGCCTGCTCATTCCAGCCACTGCGGCCAAAGAATAGTCCCTCCTGAGTTTGACTCCCTCCCTCCCAAGATGCTCCCATCATCTCTCTTACCTCTAGAAATGCTTTAGGGTCACAGCCTGCAGTACCAACAGGCTGAATGCATGCTGTAGGCTCCTAGAAACACATTTTTCTCTGCATAACTCCACCTCTGTACCTGGACAGAGGGTGTGTTTGTTGTTTTCAGGAACTTGGCTCCCATTTAGACTCATGGTGTAGCTAAATAACATGCTGGGGAGAAAGCTAGCTTTAAAAGTTCCTGCCTACTGGCTACACATTACTGTCTTTCTCTCCCCGTTGCAATTAACTGCCCTCTCAGCTGTGCTGGTACAGATGTTCCTGAGGTCATAAACATGCAAACAGTCCTTGCTAAAATAACCTCCTATTTCAAAACCAATAAATGGAACTTGTAGAGTCTCCATCCTCAGAGATACTGAAATGCCATCTGGACATGGTCCTGTGCAACCTGCTTTATGAGGCCCTGCTGGAGAAAGGGATTGGACTAGATGAACTCCAGAAGTCCCTTCCAACCTCAAGCGTTCTGGGATTCTCTAAAATGAGGGTAAATCCCCTGTCCACTAATGGCAGCAAGGTAATGGAATCAGTGGGACCAAGAGCTTCTTAAAAGGATTGTATGTCTCATTGGTGTTCCACAGCATGGCCTTGCTGTGTTGAAGCCTGGTTTTGCATATAGGGCTGGAAGAAAGGGGTTTTTCAGGACCCTGGGTGACAACCAGGCAGCCGGGTCTGGTCTGAGTCCCTTGCTTGGGTGTATCAGCTTGGGTGTATCCAGGGCCAGAATTTACAAGGATGCAGATACAGGCAGAGTAAGAATTGCACTGTCAGTACACAGATATAATTTTCAGAGGCTGCAACACACCACCTTGAAATCCGTGTCTCACAAACTGTCTTGGTTCTGTCATGTCAATTTGTACGAAGAGGTACTGGAAAGTCATCTTCTGCAACCAATGCATTTATGACCTTTTAAATACTTCTTTTGCTGAGTGGTAGTGAGTGCCAAGATCAAAGCTTAGGGGGTGATTGAAGTGCAGAGATTTAGGCCATAAGCAGGAAACTGATATCCAATGGATTGAGAGGGTAATGTATCTTGGGAAGCCATTGAAAAAACAAATCAAGGCTGTGAAGCCTAACTGGAGGTTTGATTAGGTACAGAAAATTTCAAAGCAATCTGAGGCTGCACATGCATTTGAAAGCACTTGGAAAAATAGGCTGTTACTTAAGAAATTATTCCCACTATGATATTGTGAACTCGCTGCAAACAGCTTCATACGTTAAACATCTAGAATCCAGATTCACTCAGGTCTGAAGAGTGGTATGAATAGCACTGCATTAGTCTTACCATGTTTTTACCTAATCATTGGCTTTAGGGAATGCTTTTTGAGGTGAAGGAATGGTATTACCTGGCAATATAAACAAACATTAAAATCAACCTAAACCTCAAAGAAAGATGCAGTGGCTTTTTGTTTGCAGCTGTTCCTGCCACTGCATTTTGTGTGCTTTTTTTTCTGGACTGATAGCAAAAGCTGAGATTTATCATACTTTGATTTAGATACTTAATTGAAGTATCTTAATGCAGAAGGAGGATTCCCAGGCTACATCCCTAGTGAAGGCAAGGTGGTGTCAATGGAGGATGATTGAACACACTGGTGCACCTCAGGGAGACAAGTTAGTACATAGATAGGCTGAATCATGTCTCTGTCTCCCTTGCCTACAATGATAGCTTGAATTTTGAGGGTCCTTAAGTGCAGCATCTCAATTCTGTATCTAAAGCCTGTTGGGAGGGATCTGGGTGCAAGTCCTTGCTGTTCACAACTGATCAGCGATGACTTTCCGTTCATTGTCCATCTGTCTTTGGCTGTTCATTTTTTCCAGTGTAAACCTCTGGAAATGCTGCAGTAATCACCACACACAGCTGTAAAGCTTCTCCCTGTTGCTCCTTGGTTGTCTCCAGACCTAACGTTAATATTGCCTTCATATTCTGCAGTAATGCTGGCCATGAGACCAGGCAATTCAGACAGGTCATGGACCTAGGATTTCCTTTCAAGGATCCGTACGTGATTCTTGGGGCAGTCAGTCACAGAAGAAGCCATTTGTTCACTGTGCAACAGAAAGTCTACTGGTTGTTTCCCTTCTATTCCTCTAAGAGGAATTGCTGATAAACTTAGAAAGTTGATTTTATTTTTTATCTTAACATAACACCAGGAAACAAAATATCTAGTGAAAACTGGATAAGGTATAACAACCTTACCTCTGTATCAAATGTGCGATTTAGCTTCTGTGTCATTGAGAATTTATCTAGGAAATTCCTTGTGAGGAGCAAAAATATACCATAAAGATGAACTACACTGGCTGTTCTTCTTCTGAAAGAGCAACAGCCAGAGACTTCACACTCAGGCAATCTGATACTATTTAGAGAACTGCATAGATAACACTTCACATATCACCTTTGGAATTGCTACTAATAGAAAACGTAGTAATAGATTTTGTACTCGTTTTCTGCATCTCATGAAACTGGTGAGGTACTGGAAAGATGAGAAGCAATGCATAATATGGCGTAATAAATTTTGTTCTGAATAAAAGAGGAAACCAACTTAGCTCTAAGCAATAGCAATATGATGTGGCTGGTAATCTAAGAAGTTACAGACGCATAAGAGGATTTTGAAGTTTAAGCAGTGAAATGAGTTTATAAAAGAAAGGTCTAGAAAAAAAACACATTTTCATTCCCTGTCTTATTACTGGGTACTAAGGCCATGCTCCTAAAGTTTGTTTTCCTTTTCTTTGTAGACACACTGTTATTTTGCCCTTGATATCAATGACACAGTACTTTTAAATTCATTTGAAATTATAAGATATGGAATGAGGACAATTCCTCTTACCTAGCATACCACTATATTGCAGATAAATGTAACTTTCTTCATGTGTTAAGTGTACAGAAGAGTGAGTAGCAAATTTACAGTTCATCCAGGAGATGTCTCTCTCTTCCTAAAATATGCCAAAGCCATTTGTGTTTCAAGGGATCTATCTTGCATTACAGATGTTGGCTCCCTCAGCCTGCAGTTATGACCTCGCAAGAAAGCAATACGCAGTCTGACCACTATGTATGCTGTGTTCTGTTGTGGGGTTTGGCTGTTGTTTCCAGTGCAAACGCCTCATTCTTAGGTCGATGTTTTTAAAAACCATGGGAGCTGAACAAACATTTGTGCTGCAGCTTTGTTTTTTCTCATCCACTTCAAACTTAGGCAGTAGGCTAACTTGCTTGTTTTCTACAACCAAGTAATTTATTGTGCAGTTCTGTAACTGTGACCAAAGAACACACAGTGACATCAATGGATTTTGGGGCAGATACAGCTCATGGGAGCCTGAATATGTGCTATTATTCTGCTAACAACATAAAGAATATAGTATGAACAGTAAATAATTCAATATTCTCATTGAAATACATCACAAAGGAATTTAATCCAGAGACACGTATTTTGAAATATTTTCAGTTCTACTGCACGTAACATGCAGAATAGCAGTCCTATGACAGTCAATAAATTTTAGTTTTGCTAATGACACAGTAAAAGAATTTATGCTTTAAGAAATTGCTTTGTTTTAGCAATACAGAGGACAGTCAAAACACTTGCAGTCCTAAATCCTTCGGATCTACTGTTTTTTATTCTCATCATTGCAGTGGCTTTACCCTGTAGTTTATGATATCAGCTCAGGTGAAGCCAAAACTTCTTTTGTGAGGAGAGAGACACAGAAATCTCTTTTTTCTCTGGACAGAGCAAGCCAACAGCCTGGTTAGCCCAATGATTTTATTAATATGTATTTTTTCATGAGTTTCACTGACTTATTGATGATCTTCACTGGGAATTACAGGAATTATGACATCCATAACAGTTGGGGTTTTTTTTCTCATGGGAGAAATAATGAAATGTGATATGAAATTTTAGTCTGGTGAATAGGTGCTGGGGCTTTCAGATGCTTTGGAGGAAAAATAATTGGATTTATATGAGCATTTTCTGACTACTGCCATTGGAGAATGAAGTACTCATCCATGCAGTGGTCCAAGGTGAATCTGTGTACTTGGTGATTGGCTGCCTGGCCTTTGTGCAGATCAAGAAGGAGGCAGGAAAGGACCATGCCTTAGCAGAGTTACTCTGCTTCTGGAAAGAAACAGACAGCTAAGCATACACATTTCCCCCCAAAATTCCACAAGAAAAGAAAAGGGGCGGTAAGATGCCCACAGCAAGAAGTGGGGACAAAGAGGCAAAGTTGAGCCTTTGTCCAAAAAATCAGGCTATTCACACCCCAGTATGGATTTAGCTCGGAGGAACTTCTAGGTTTGATCTGAAGTCTCTGGGGGCATGAGCTGTCCTGTGGCAACTCTGTCTCTTTTGGCAATAATATTTCTGTTGGCAAGCTGAGTGGCAGTACTCAGTGGTAAGAAAAGAGAAGTTTCACCTGGGTTTCCTCTCCTCAAGGCATCAAGACCAAATGCTGGTCACTTGTGTCGATCTTCATGACATGATTCCCCTCAGGGACTCAAAAGTTCATTAGAGTCATCGAGGTATCTGAGTTAAACTTAACTAAAAAAGGACCTGCTTGTACATTTCAGAGGTTGGCTTTCAGGCTCTCTGCAAAATCAGAGGAAAAGATACGATTTTCCCACACTTTTAAGGACCTCTTTTTAATTGTAACAGCAAAAATCTACTCATTTGTCTTTAAAACAACACCAAGCAGCAAAGGTATTACATGGTAGTTACAGAGACCTGTTGAATATCACATTTCTTGGACACTCTAAATGAGGGCAGAGTGTCCTCTGTGCTGTGGAAATGTTCCTGTTAGTCAGCTGGCTGACATGGAAGCTTTTATTGTTGGTGTTTTTGTTTTTGTGTTCTGCTTTGCAGCTGCACTCCCCCCAGGAAGAAACGCGGGTGCTTCTGCTGACTCAGTCCTAGCCAGAGTCCCCTGAACGCACTGGAGCCACCTGATTCTTGGAGAGCCTGGAAGTCATTTCCAGCCTAGTGTGTTTCATTTTGAAGTTTAGTCAAACGGCGCAGCCAGATGGAGCAGTAGATTGTCCTGGAGAAAACAACATCTCAAAGTGGAACTTTAAATAAAATAGAGAGAAAACTAGGAAAGGAGGGAGGAGGCTAACTTTGACATGTCCCTAGAGAAGCAAAAACTTTATATCAAATGCCAGAGTGATATGAGCAGCTGGAAGGACGGGATTCGAGGACTGAACTTTTGGGTGGAGTTTTGGGGGTCAAAGGAATATTTCTGCAAGCCACTCCACCTGTCAGTAACCAGTCTGAACCCACCTGCCTTTCTACTGGGAGTGCCCTGAAAACTTCATGTTAGCCTGTTAGCCTTTTCTAAACTGCACTTCAGGTCTTCTGACACCACACTCGAGCCACAATCTTGGAGCTTCTGCCATTAATATGTTAAGCAGCTTCTTGGATTTGATGGCCGGGAGGGCCCGCAAGGACCAGTGAGGATAGCTGGTGGGTACCTCTCCACTCTAACAGAATTCTTCTTTGAATTCTTGCCTGCCCCTTACAAAAACCTAGATTTAAAAAATTCCCACATGGGGAGGATTCACCAGTAGCCTTGACACGTTGTACCAGGTATTAGTTATCCTTGCTGTTAAAATATGTCCAGTCTCTTTGATAACTTGTCTGTAAGCTGTTTCCAACCTGCCACAAGTAGATGCTTGCCCTTTTGCTTCAGAGTTGAAGAAAGGAGTCAACCTGAGAAGTGGTCACGTTTTCCTACCTCCATGTCAACTTCTCTGCTTGGGCATTACCACCTTCATTCAGCCTCATCCAGGCAGAAAACTCCTTAGAGGCAGGGATGGACCTGCCTCCTGAGGTGTGCTGTGGCACCTGAGTGACATGGCCCAGTGCAACATCAGACAAATACTCCAAATAATTCTGAATTACCTACCAGCTTATTTATCAGGAGCAATATTATTCTAAGACAGTGCTGCCTCCACCTAAGTCACCTGCCCATAAAGTTTTCTATAGACAAGCTAACCTTACAGCCCACTGCCCCGCTTGCTGGGTCATCAGGGTGAGCTGGGCAGGAGGCAAAGCGTGAAGGGGTGCTTTGGGTGGTGCTCACCATGGCTGCACACAAGACGAAGTGCAGAGAGTGAATGCTGCCTTACAGCATGCCAGAAGGAGCAGTCAGGGGAACATCTGGAAAGAGGTAGGAACTGAGGAGCAATGGGATCCATTCTAGGACATGGCACACTGCTTACACTGACAGCATTCAGATAGCCTCCATAACGGGCATCTTTTCAGCTCTGCAGAGCCCGTTTGAGTGAATAGTAGTAGGTTTTTTTCTATTTGTTTTTATCTTGTGTAACTGGATTTTTAACTAGTTGTAAGTATATCTGTTTACTGAAGCCTGTCTTCTAAAAGAATAATTTATCTGTATTAAACTTCCTTCAGTGCTTAGCCAATGGGTCTAATTTGGCCACATATATTTTCAGACACTCTCAATGTTTATTTTACAGAGCTATATGTTTGCAGATCCTATTTTACTGTCTAATAGCACTGGATCTTATCCATCTCTCTCGTCATCTTATTTTTTCTCCGAAAAACTCACTGTACAATTTCCAAATTCCTAATTTCATCCTGATGTAGTCATTGCAAGGCTCCTGCCTGGGGAACAATGAGAGAGTGAGTAAAATTTCAATACTTCTCCTGAATGTTTGTATTAGTGACTTCTGTAGTTTTTCCTCACTTTTATACCAGCAAGGATTACAAGCCTTTGCATACTTCTTATGCTGTGTAAAGACCTAGATGTGTGATCAAGTTACCATGGTCTAAACAAGTTACTACAGGTCAGCTGAGAAGTAGTAATTACCTGCATATGTAGCAGAAACTACTATGAAATTATGTGACTTAGGTAATTCTCTTTCCTTAAATGAAAGCTTTAATCAAATTAGTTTGTATCTGACAAGCCTGAATATGTACATCTAAGTGGTGTCCATTCGTGCCTAGTGACTTCTAAATCACTGCAAATGGGCAACATATCTGAACTTCATCATCATGTAAAATGTAAAATTATCTCAATTTCTGTACTGAACCCAGGAAAGTGGTCCTGCAGCTACCACTGAAGTAGCTGGCTACAGTCTTTTAAAATGACATGAAGATGCTATTAGAAAGAAGGTATTGCCACGTTTGCTGTAGCTGTTTCACATGCCGTTTTGCAGCCTCCTGTGCAGGTACTGTGTTCTGGATGCTTTGATGAAGATGGTGCTGCCTGCAGTGGTGGGGTTTTCTATTTCCTATTTGCCTTAATGTGGCTGGAGCACTGGAAACCCTTCAGGAGAAGGGGCAATCTTTTGGACCAAATGGATCGTGAGGAGGAAATTTTCCTAGGGACACAGAGAAGATTGTGTGACTCTTATTCAAGCTAAGGGAGTGCTGAAAAATGATGGAATGCAGAGCAAGTATGAGGAAAGGACCCACCATGCAGGGACATACTGCACAAGAGAGATTGGCTTTCACATCCTTTATTTAACATTTCATTTAGAACTTCTGAGTGTTCCCAATTTAAATTTTCCTTGTACTAATAAAACCTCATGCTAGCATGAGGCTGGGAATGTTTGAGTCTTTGTTGAGTTCATCTCACACCCTTTTTTCAGCAACATATATTATAGTGTGGATACCCCTCTGTCCTCCCTTTCTAACTTAAATAGCACTGAATTGCAAACAAAAGGGACTTTTGGCACAGGACCTTGACCTGTATTTGGAAAGAAGGTAAGAGTTAGTGGAGTGGCTGATGAGCTCATGAAAGTTTACAGTTCGGCTCCTGAGAGCTGTTTTGCACTTTCCACACAAAGAAGGAAGTGTGATAGCTGAGAAACACACTTCAAGGATACGCACTCAGGCATGTCTGACTGAGAGCACTTTCCAGGCCAACACTTCTGAGCCTTCACTTGCAATAAATAGTGATGGAGCATGAAGGTGTGGAAAGCACCTTTAAAGAGGAGATGCATGCCCCTGGGCTAGAGAAATAGGAAGATGAGGACCATGCAGGGACATCTGGCCACCATGGCCTTAAATGGTTTTGAATTGCACCATAAGCTGGGTTGTCTGTGCTTCAAACTCATTACTGTGCTGTCATCCTGTGTTATGATGACCATCAGTGACAAAGACACATTGTGTCCTGGTGCACAAAATGGAAGAGGACCTCCTTTCCCTTCTTCTACTTCTAAGTCCATAATAAAATCTGACTCTAGTAAATAGTCATATGATTTCTGGTTGGATACCAGTAACGGGGTGAAGGTAGAGCCTACAACAGCTCCCTTAACTGCTGTATGCCACTGTTTACGTTGCTGGTGTATAATTTTCCCCATACTTACTGGCATCTTTTCTATCAGGTCATTCTTTATTAGAGTATACCAGTTTGATGCCACTGTCAGCTAGCTGACATAAACAGTTACACCAGTATGAAACGGTTATAAAGTCACAGAGTGTCACATCGTATGCCTTATATGTAGAAAAAAATTTTCCCTTTTCTTTGTTTCTCTAGTAATACAAAATTGCTATTTCTTCAGAGCAATAGCTAGTTTCTATGATCAGCTGCGAACAATTACCAAGCTGCCTGCCTTGATGATTTATAGCTTAGTTATAAAAGGGTATACTTTCTTCCAGGCTGCTTGCTAAGCCCAGAGGAAGACCCTGAGTTAATGGTGATGATGCTATTTTATCACCTGCTGTGAACTAATTCTAGGAACTAGTCAGATTTTTCTGAGGAAATTGCTTTGCAATGTGAAATCAATAAAGTCAATACTCTTTTCCTTTTTTTTCCCCTCTGTGTGTGGGAATAGACCAATATGAAGAAGTGATTTTTGCAGAAAAGGTGCTTATTTTCAGGATGAAATTTCTGGTCTAAACCAGAGATGACAGCAACATAAGGACAATAGAACAGAGCATGGTCCAGTGGAGATAGCACCCATGGGGAAAACTATGAGAATTCAGAGTTCATGTTTTGAATCTGCTGCTAATTTAAATCCAGTGTGAATTCCTTTGTAACCTGCTATTTGGGCAGATATTTACTTTTTCATTAAACACTGTGAAAGATCCTGGTTTTGTCACATTGTAGAATGCTTCATTTGTTAATTAAAATTTTGACTAGTTCTTCAAGGTAGGAAAATTACTTCCTACAAGGATGCAATAAGAAAAATCAGGTAACTATTTTCTTAGATTTCATTTTGGCTTAGTGCTTGGTATCCTTTAAGGGTTAAAAAATTCAATGGTGAACAAATCATGGCATGTTAGTAGTTATTCTAAAGCTTCCTTTAAAGCTACATGTATCAAGCACCCTGGAGTTTTTGTTTGTTTGTGATAGTTGTTTTGTGTGATCATCTGTTATTAATTACAGTATTGTCAGTCAACTGGCTGTTGCAGGGATTAGTAGTATTGTTATAAAAGTATGTACACTCCCTTATTATGTGGGTGGTGGTGGCAGTTGTGTTGATATCGTTCCTGTCTTCTTCATGGGACAGAGCTTTAGGTCTTGTTTTGCTGCTTCATTTCTACCAGATCCTAGTTCTTTTTACTTTCTTTTTTGAAATATTTGTGACTTTACACTAACTGATACAGGAAGGGATCTTCTGAAGGTATATGGATTTTTGCCTCCTATAATAGATGCAGAGTGCTCAGGAAGATAAGATACATATGCTATCTAGAGATATCAGAAAAAGGTTATGTAGGATCTTATTAATTGACAGTTTTATTTTTGTGTAACTACCCTCTAAAATGTAAAATGAAACAATGAGAAATGGATTTTAAATTAGACAGTGGCTTCTAAGAGAAAAATCAAGCCAGTCATTTCGATGTCAGATGGTAAATAAAGGTTACGTGAACCTCATTTCAGAAGGAATTCAGCCATCGATGAGGTATTTCTGTGCTGCTTATGTCATGTTTGTGTATTGAGTTTTTGTATATTTGTCCTTTAAAGCTTAACATTAAAGAAACTTGTGGCTTTTTTTTTTTTTTTTTTATGACAGTAACATTTAAAAGATTGGTGACTTCTTATGCTGGACAGTGTAACACAAATCCAGAACCACTGATGAGAACTGCCATGGCAATAGACATACAGCTATACAGCTATTAACTGTGAAACTACTGCTGTAATTAACAAGTGTGATGGCAAAAAGATATTTCTGGGAAAGCTTTATGTTCTGCAGACTCTGAGGGTTAGTGAGAGCTTTGGAGAAGCATAGATTTTGGACAGGGAGCCTTTAATATTGCTGCAGAGATGAGTGGGGTGAACCTAATCCTCCCATGCAAAGACAACTTCACAAAAGAATTCCTCTTACCCTGTTGCTTTACAAGCAAATTCCACTGGCAAACTGGCTTTTACTGCATTAGTTTAGCTAAAATGTTGCTTTGGGCAGCCATGTCCTATACAATAGAATCAATGAATTGCATCTGTATCTAACCTGAATAACAATCCATAGTGATCCTAATGTTTACAACAAACACCTTTGGTATGTTCCAGCTAAAGCTGCCAAACAAATTCAGGATTAGTCATTAATTTTTCAACTTGATGCATTATCCTTTGTCTAATAGAATAATACAGTAATGTAAAACAGCATAATGTTAACTGGAATTTGGCCAAGAAATTCTGTATTGGGCTTTTCATTGAATTTTTGTCATGGAACTGGGTGAAACTTGCTTAATAGTACTGTATGTTTTCATTCAGGATGAATACAGAAAGTAGATAAACACCTTCATCAAATTTCAGTAAAAGCAATAATCACCTTTGTCCAAAACTCAGACCAGATACAGAACTAGAGTTAAGAGTTCAGTTGCACAATATGTATGTCTTTCTATGGTTATTTTTGTGAGTTTAGGGGCAGTGAGTGGATTGGGTGGCACACTTTGTGTACATAAAATATTGTAGAAGAAGTAAGAGTAGAAATTGCTGAGGATGTAGCAAAAGAAAGATATCTGATACTTTTTGCCCTGTTGCAGAGGTGTCTGGTAGAGCTTGACTGTGCAAAGTAGGTGGCCAGGGAAAGCAGTCCTTCCTGTGAATCACTGGAGCTGCCAGGATGAGAGTGGGCACAGGCAGAATGACTGCAGGTTTTTACACAGACACTCATGGATGAAGCATTTGCTAAACTAATTTATTGGGATCTTTACACAGGGTAACACTCACCTGAGAAAACAAATCTGTTGAACAAGATGGTCAGTTCAGATGGTTCTTCATTGATGTGCACTGAAAATAAGAAATACTCTGCCAAGTAAAGTGCTTTGCACTTACAGTCCTGATTCTTGTTTGCACTAAGGCTCTTTTGTGTGAGTCGGGAAGTATACTGAGCACTTGGAGCAAGTGCTCATTTTTCTGAAGATCTCTTTAGGTCATGGTGAAGAGCTGTGAGTTTAAGGGAGACTCAGTCACCAGAAGAAACCCAAGCTAGCTCAGTGTCATCAGAGTTCTTGTTTTCTCTTGCTCATAGATCAGGACCCGTTCCTGTTCTGGGCAGGACAAGACAGCTCCCCAGTGTCCTCACTTATGTGTGCTGTGTTGAAAGCAGGAAAAGTAAATGGAACAGCTGGTACATTAAATTCATGCCTTCTAAATCACTTCACTGTGGTGATAACAGCACTATCAATATCCTCTTTCACTTGTCTGCTACATAGTCTTTTTTGTTTGAGTATTCACAGGTCCCTTTATGTCACAAGACTTCTCCAGCTGAAAGCACCACTGTCCATGTATTTCGAGTGAAAAGGGACGTTTCCATGTTTATTTTAAGATTATGCTTCCGCTGTTGACATGGAATATGTGTGGTAATGGAAGTGTTAAAGGGGATGTTTGCATCTCTGAAGTGATTCTGGATAGAGGAAGGAATTGTTATCACATGCTGAAGGTTTGTGCCTTACGCTTAGTTCAGGTCATGCAGAACTTGGATAGCATTTTGGGTACAGTGTTGGGGTTTTTTTTAGCTTTGGGCCATTTATATCTATCTAGATTATTGCTGCAAAAAGCATTTTTCTAAACCATAGCTTTGACCTCTCTTTCCTCTCTGCTGCTACTTCTCTGTCACATCAAATGCAATTTTGTCTTTGTTATTAGAAGTTTTCTTGGCCTAATCTCCCCTACCTATCTGTATTCCAGTACTGAGAAGGTGACTTCTGTCTCTGATCAGCCCAGTTTGGCTCATGTTGTCGCACTGTCACTTCACAGTCACTGGTCTATTGTTGTGGTTTAAGCCCAGCCAGCAACAAAGCACCGTGAAGCCACTGTCTCACTCCTCCCCAGCCCCTGTGGGATGAGGAGGAGAAAATATAACAAAATGTTCATGGGTCGAGACAAGGACAGGGAGGGATCACTCACCACTTATGGTCACGGGCAAAAGCCAGACTCAATCTGGGGAAAAAACAAAATCAATTTAATTTACTGCAGATCAAATCAAAACAGGGATAATGAGAATTAAACCCAACCTTAGAATACCTTGCCCCCACCCCTCCCTCCTTCCCGGCTCAACTCCACTCCCAGTTTTCTCTACCTCCTCCCCCCAGTGGCACAGGGGGACGGGGAATGGGGGTCGGGGTCAGTTCATCACACCTTGTCTCTGCTGCTCCTTCCTCCTCAGGGGGAGGACTCCTCACTCATCCCCTGCTCCAGCGTGGGGTCCCTCCCACGGGAGACAGTCCTCCACAACCTGCTCCAACGTGAGTCCTTCCCACGGGCTGCAGTTCTTCACGAACTGCTCCAGCGTGGGTCCCTTCCACGGGATGCAGTCCTTCAGGCATACACTGGTCCAGCGCGGGCTTTCCCATGGAGTCACGGCCATTTTGGGGGCACCCACCTGCTCCAGCGTGAGCTCCTCCACAGACTGCAGGTGGGCATCTGCTCCACCGTGGACCTCCATGGGCTGTGGGGGGACAACCTGCCATCTCACCACAGGCTACAGGGGCATCCCCTCCTCTCCTGCTCCTCCTCCGCCTCCTTCTTCACTGACCTTGGTATCTGCAGAGGGGTTCCTCTCACATTCCAATCCCCCACTCACTGCAGGTTCCCCTTCTTAAATCTGTTCTCCCAGAGGTGCTACCACCGTCGCTGATGGGCTCGGCCTGGGCCAGCGGCGGGTCTGACTTGGAGCCAGGGAAGCTTCCAGCAGCTTCTCACAGGAGCCGTCCCTGTAGTCCCCTCCCCTGCCACCAAACACCCCACCACACAAACCCAAAACATCTATCTACCTCCATCTAATCCTGTGTCTCCTATTTAGCTTGTTAGAAGGTCTCTGGGGAGAAGCTGTTCTTTTCTGTGTTGGCAGTTAATGCAGTTATGCCTGGGGATCCCACTGGGGACCCTAGGCTCTTTGAAACTATAAATTAATGAAATATGATTTAGTAAAAACAGTGTCATGCAGAGGGATGGGAAAGTGAGAAGAACTAAAATAACATCCTCGGGGTCTCTACATTAGCCTGTAGTGGTGCCTAGCAGGAGCTGACAAGCAGAGAAATGGTGCTGAGGATCTGCTGTATGAGGTGTGTACATTACGGAGGTGGATTGTTTCCAGCTAGCTCTAGTAGCCACACCGTCATTGTCTCTGTATCTTCAGTACAATTTGTCATTATGACATCAAATTGTGAAAGTGCAGAAATATTACTCCAAGGTAATAATTTTTTTTCTGATTGAGATCTGAATTATAAATTTATGTTCATCAGCCTAGAGTGATTTGTCAGAAGAGACAAATGATTTCCTTCTATATACATGTTTGCACTGACAGGAGTAGCTTTATAGACCCCAGTGGATGGAGCATTATGGAAAATCTTATAGAATAACACTGGAGCCAGAGGTTTAGTTTAAACCTACATCAGAAGACACTAAAGTGTGCCAGCCAAGAGCACCTTGGATGTAACAGATTTCAAAGATCTGCCTAGTCTTCTTGAATCATAAGTTATTTTGGAGCAACCTGGCACTACAGTATCTTATTCTTTTAAAATTTCACCATACTTTTCACCTAGCTAAATTCTGCCACGTACATAGCCAGTGGTGAATGGTAATGAAAGTGGAGAGAAGAGAGGGAAAAAAAAAGAGAGATCTATGTAGGTGTCATCAAGAACTGTTACGTATTTCTTATTTCATTATTTGACTTGTGCTGACATATGGATTAATAGTTATCCAAGCTGCCATTTATTTTTAACTATGACATGGCAAGTAAAGCAAAATGCAACACTTGCCTTGGTACTACCAGACTTGCAACTTGATATAACACAATGGAAGGATGAAATAAAATGCACAAGCATTACTTCCCAATGCTTGTAAGACTGTAGTGAGCTGCAGATTTAGTTTGGTACCTGTATAGTTTTAAACTTGGTTTAAAGTGAAAACTTTCAAAATCCTTTATTTTTCAGTATGTTGCTCTCACTCCTTTTGTTTTTTTTTTTTTTTTCAGAAGTGATTTGATTTCTTTGTTCTGCTAAGTTTAATAAAATCTGCAAACTAACTTAAGCCTTAAATATCTGCTTTGTATGTTTCTTCTGCTAGTTAAAACATCAATTTCCATTTCTTACAAATACTAATTGCACAGAAGGTTGTGGAGATACACATGTGCATGTGTGTGTGTATGTAATGTCTTGCTTCCTCCTTTCAAAGCATTGTCCAAACACCAGCTAATTGATTTGACATGCTAAAAGAGAAACTCAGTGCAACCAAGTCATTTTGGTATGAAAGACATTTCCAGCCATCTCCGTTCAATAATTGCAACCACAACTTCAAAGATGATACAGATGCAAATGGAAATGTGTGATCTTGTTCTATCTGGATTTGATTTCTTTCCCCTTTTGCTCTGAAATACTCATCCTCCCCTTCCTGCTGGGATCAATGATGGCTGGGACTGCCACGTACAATGAAGCTATACAAGTCCAGAGCGATTGAATTTTACTCCAGGGATATAACTCCAATTCCCTCTTCCTCTCCTTCAGTGGGACTGGCCCTAATTTTATGCATATTCTGTGAGTTATATCCAAAATACAGGTCTGAATAAAATCTCCTAGGAGATGAATGGGGATTCATGATCCTTATCTTCTAATAGGCCCCATTCTGAGATCATCCTTCTCTTATCTCTTTCCAAATTCTATTCTTCCATATGGGAGTACAATAAATTGTTGTTAACTAGTGAATACCCCCACAACTCTTGCAGGGGATAAATCACACCACACATCTTGAAATTCCTAAGCATATTCTACCAGTGAAAGATAGTGAGCATCAAGTCTGTACAGATGGAAGTTTTTTAATACCTTAGCTAGTCCAAACATTTTGCTGATTATGTTGAGTCCACCAGGAACTTCGAATTTACTGCTGATTGTACATGGAAGACACTCAGATGCTATTGAAAACACAGCAGACCCTAGTGATCCTGTCTCCTCATAGCTCTCTTTGTTAGTATGTATTGTGCTAGAAAGTTTCAGCAATATTTTCTCCTGTGCTTGTGCAACACAATGTCGTGGCAGTTACGCATAATCTGCACAAAAGATGATGACTCTGGAGCATCCGTAAGCATCATTTTGTCTATTTGCCTCACCCATTTTCTGTCCATGTGGCTGACTCAGGAGCTGGCAGCAGACTGCTCTGAGTATGACCATGCGTGGTGGTATGTGACACCACAGCTCTACCTCAGTGCATGACACCAGGGTAGCAGATACTTGTTAGCACATGGATGCTGCAGGAGGGGTAGGAGCACAGCATAGGAGAGAGAGGAAGAGTCTAGTCTTTAAGTGGACTTCAAGCATAACGAATAGGTGAGATGTAACCAAAATAATATGGAAGAAAAGTTTGTAAAAGTGCTCACAATTTCTGATGTTCCTCCAGAGTTCACAGGATTAGAGAACACAAGCTTCCTAGGAGCAGATTTTCTGATACTTCTTTCTTCTAGTTAGATCAGATTCAGAAATGCCATTAAAATGCACTATTTTGCATTTTTTCTGGTGCTCACAAGTCACATGTCAAATTTTAGCATCTCATGGGGAAATTAAAAATCCATTTGAATCTCTCTAAGTAAAGGTGCAAGGGCTCTGCAGGAAGACACAGTACAGTTGTGGCTGACTGGAGCTGCCCAGCTGACTTGGCTGCTTCAGCAAGGTTGTAAGAAGAAACACTGAGGTCATACTCATGTTTTTGCAGTAAGATGTCTTTGTATCATTGCATTCAAGTGACCACAACCAGACAAGGCTATGCCATAAGAGCAGAAAAGTCATGAAGTCCACAATTCTGCCATTTTTCCATAGCTGAGTGTTATTTTTTTAATGCTTTAATTTTTCAATCAGATTAAAGTTCCCGGTAGGAAACAGCTGTTGAATAACCTCCTGTAGTTTCCTAAATGCAGGATATTTCTTTATCCTAATTCCTAAAAAAAAGAAATTAGGAATTTGCTTTTAATTCCAAGGCAGGGGTTTACTGTGCCATGGTCTCTAATGGCCAGAGTCTCCTTGAGCTCTCCTGGAACTCTTGGGGCTATCACAACCACCACTACCTCAAGCCTCACTGACCAAACTCTGCAGGTCTTTGGGGTGTAAGCATGGGGACTGGAAGAGATAAGTGTGATTCTGTGGCCTAGGAATTATAAGGAGGTTGATGTAGTCTGAATACTGCCATGCAAAGTTTAGTTTATTTTATGTTGTGTCCATTTTTTTCATTGTACTTTGAAAATAAAGAGATACCTTAGATTTTGGACAGTATAATAGAACTAGAAGGTTAAAGAAAAGAGGTCCTTAGTTCTGTCTGCTGAGATAGGTATAAATCTGCAAGAGGGGGAAATGAATCCCCTTGATACAACAGGCATATGAACCATATTAGAGAGTGGAAGGGCTGTGAGATCATAACCACCACCTTACCCACTCACAACTGCACTAATGATTGTTGTGGCATTTAAAATTTTGGCAAACTGCCTCAAACGGCCTGTTCAAACCTAGCTTCACACTGCAGCGAGAGCCCTGTCAGGCAACCTGATGAAAATCGAGCAACAATGACTTCAATGGGCTCGCACAAAACAAAAGCTTTGAGGCCTTGGTAGCAATTTCCTTTTTTTCTTTCTTCCTTTTTCTGTTTTAAATTGAGTTAATCTACATGCAATTTTGTTTAAAGACATTAGAAAGCTCTTTACCCAGGCCGGTGGCTCACTGACCAGCTAGTGCTGTGAGAAAAATTGTTTTCCAAAAGGAAACCGGGTGCATGCATGAATATATAGCAGAATAGTATTCACCACTGCATGTGACAGGCTATTTCACATTAAGCAAGTCCATCACTGCAACAGGTATTTAGGGTACAATTACCAATGAAAACCATTTCTGGCATTTCCATGTCTTCCAAAACTATTTTGAAATCAGAAGAGTTGCAAGAAGTTTTGTGAGAGAGAAAATGAAATTCCTTAAGCTGATATTGCTGCCGAATCCCCTCAGCAATAAGGCCTTGCCAGGAGTCTTCTCTTCGTAACTTATTCTGAGGATTCACTGAAAATGTTTTTCAAGCTGTAGGTATCAGACGTGAATGTTCAGTTTGTTTTGAACCTCACTGATGAGTGCCACCTTCTGTTTAGTTTGCATTCATTATTTTGGGGTGGATATTATCTATTCATTCTCCTTAAGGTATGGGAAATCTCCTGCTAAGAGAAGCTCCAAAAGGTGGAAATTATAACACAAAGTTGCAGGAGAAGAGGGGAGAGGCAGCAGACTTCTTGCTGCTTGTGACAGAAGACCAGCATGTATGTCAATGTCTGTGTCATAGCTAAAAGTACTAGTCAGTTGGGATAGGTCTAGGGAAAACCATTTTTATTCCCTGGAGGTTTTTAGATTTGTCAAACCCAAACCACAGTATATGAAGAATTATATTTTCAAAACGAGATTGCCCCAAGAGGCTGATTTCTGTCAGCCGCTCTTCTGGGTTCAGCAGTAGCTGGGGTACTGATGGGCTGGATTTCTGGCCCTGTCTCCATCATCTGGTGCTTGAGGCTTTCAAGGGTTCCCGGACCTCCTGCCAGGCTGCAGCAATGGACCAGAGAGGTGTCAAGCCCTGAGCAACTGCAGACCAAAGTTGGTGTTGCTCTGCTTGGTTTCACCACTGACTATTTCTGGCTAGCTCTAAATGGCCTATACAGGACTTTGCATAGAGGCTAACTGTTTTTCCCTGCTAAACACAAAGAGAAATGAAGTGCCTGAAAAGAAAAAAAAAAGGTATTTAACGCAAAGAAAATATGCCTTTCCTTCCCCTTTGTATGCAATCTTTCAAATGAGATTTTATTTAAAAATCACTACTAGCCATATGTCTCCTTTGTACAGAAGAAGACCTAGTCATCTGTCAAAATCTAATTTCACAGTCCTTTTCTTTGTTAAAAAAAAGTAATTTTCTTTGTTAAGGAAAAAGAGAACATCATTAATTTTGTTGTTATGACAAATATGAAGAAAACAAAGCAAAGGAAGCAAAAGATTATGAAGCGGAGGGGGGGGAAGCGGGGAAAGCTTCCTCTTCCTAACTTTTTCACTGAGTTGCAACAGATAAACTTCCCAAGAAATTTTCTTGCAAATTCCCCCTCAGGGTGCAAGTGTATTTGTGCGTCATATTTCACAGGCCAGGTTTTAGCTTCACCCCACCACAGTAAGCGTTAAGGATGAGGGTGTCAGATGCCCTGGCCTCATCCTGCTATGGCACAGCAGCAGCAGCTCAGTATCAGGAGCGCGGGTTTGAAGGGTATCTCCTGCTTGTCCTAGCAAATCGAGCTCTGCTTTACATCAGAGTGGCCTCAGGGTGCAAGGCGACGGAGGGTACACCTAGTGTCCTTCAGCTGTTACAGGCAGCCTGGAGCTGGTCAGAAGGAAAATCCGTTAAATATATTCAGCACCGATGTCCTTATTTTCAGCTATTCATCATTCTTATAAACACTTTCTGTCCCTTCCAAAACCACCTGTCAAGCAAGATGATTTTGCTACCTGCCTGGAATTGCCCATTGCAGGTTATTTCTGAATGAAAAGGGCAATCGCTCCTGTGGTCCTTTGAGAGGCAAGAGAAGGAATATGGAAAAGCATTCCTTTTCCATGCTTGTAGTGTTATAATTTAGTCTGTATTTAAATCTGAAAGGCTAACAACCAACTTTACAGTGCTGCTCCCTGGCTAGCTCGAAAGTACACCATAGGGATACTTCACATTGTTTGCTCTTAGTTGTGTCTTTTTTTTTTTTTTTTACCCTTCCTGAGGTAAAGATTACATTGGAAGGGATTTGCTTTTGTTGTTTCAACAAGCAGAGCCAACTGGCAGGCAGTCTGGTGTTTATATCGCAGTTGTTTCTTCTCCAGGGCACAGATTTTAGCATTGCGCAAAATGGTATTGTTATGTCCAGATCAGGAAAAAATACTTTCCTCTCCATTACAGATACAAAAGTGACAGCCTGTGGGAGCAGAGATTGTCTCAGGTATGTGTTGCTATAGGAAACACCTGGATGCCGTAGATATAGTTTAATGTTGCTGATGGTTTAAAAATGGGAAAAAATATGCAAAGAGGAGAGTATTTTTTCCTTGTGTAGTATATAAGCAGTATTTTGCAGCCTTGCTTATGATGTTCCAAAGGAAATGTGCAAAATAAAAACTGAAAAAGGAAATCCCAACAAAAATATTCTAAGCAACCTCACTCATCCTATGATAAAACTAATTTGGGAGACTCATAGCCAGTTTCAACTTCTTTACTCCATGAATAGCTCCACAGAATAGGACTTCAGAATACCTGCAGCTCAGTGCATCTTTCAAGATTTATTCTGCAATTTGCTCCTGAGAAATTTCCATTCCTGCATGGATAAACTTACTGTAAAGCAAAAAGTCTGGTGTGATGGTATTGATTATGGTCTAGAACATGGCCCTCTGAACCACACTACCAAAAAGTACCAAAGTACTGAGGAAGCAGTTTATGGGCAACCTTAATAAGTGCTAAGATCTTAAAGTTGAGATGATATTCTAAGAAAAGACAGTGTAGAGAGGGGAATATATGGTAATGTGGTTGTGGTTGCCTGTGATGCTGATGCAGCACTCTGAAATATTCTGTTTTAGATATATTTTTTAAGAGTTTCTGGCTTCAGGCCCAAGTGTTCACGGTAGTTAATCTTTCTAATAAGAAAATTAAGAATTTAAGCTGATTTGAAGGAATAGAAGAAAATCTTTCACCCTGGTGATCTCAGTGGGACCAGAGCTCAGTGGCTGTAAATTGGCACAGGTTCATGAAGCCTCACCCAACTTTGCTGCAGTGTAATAACGAGCTGAATGATGCTTTCAGTTTGTTAACTGACTGGCGTAGATTGTGTATCCGTCCAGAGAACAAGATGTGCAGAAGTCGCAGCTTGGCTCTGGATGAATACCAGTGCTCTGTGAATCATTGCTGAAGCCCATGTACTCATGAGCCAAGTGGGCCTGGGAAAAGCCAGGTCAGTTTTGCTTAGTCCAAGTTTCCAAGGTGTTTTTGGAATGTGGAAGTTTGTGCCCTTTTTGGACTTCACGACCCTAAGGCAAGTGTTGTGTTGTGTATCTCCCTGTTCTCAATCAGCACATTCAGCAGCTGTGTGCCGAATATATGAGGCAGGCAGTACTATCAGAAGAGGTTCTCAAACACATTCACTTTTATTAATAATTTTAAAAAAAAGTGCTAGAGAAGTTACAGACCCCTTTCCTAGACTCCCCACTCCTCGCTCCAATTCTGACCTCATTCTTCCTGTGAGTCTTTCGTTGGAGAGTGTCCTAGGCTTGGCAGGTTCGCTTCTCTTTTTTCTTCCTCCAGGTTGGTCTTCTGGCATGTAATCTGGATGGTCTTTTTTGTCAGTCAGATTTCCTTCCTGAATTTAACTCTCTTTTGCTGACCTTTTTGCCAAACTTTTACACAGCTGAATTTCAGCCACCAGATGGACCCATCCCAACAAATCACTGTCCTCAGAACTGGCTTGGTTTCTGAGTTATTCAAGGTGGCCTTGATAGGACTCGTGTTGTTAATCCACTATTAGGTGTCCCCCTCTCTTCTGTTCCCCCATGGTGGAATAGAAAAGATTGTTATTATTGAGGTCAAGCAATTGCCACACAAAATGGGGTTCACAATGCAAGTGGGCATTTACCGTTTTGTGCACAGATGCTGCACTCTACTGCATGCTCCTTTTAATGGCAAATGAGTAACAACTATGGATGTATTCATGTGCAGAAAAGCAGAGCCTCATTCTTTTAAACTTAGACACCTTTTCACATCATATGAGCTTAAGTGTAGAGAATATTGAAGTGGAACAGCTAACTCATAGTCCCTAGCATAGCACAGGGCTGTCCCCACTGAATGAGGTTTTTCACAACATAAAAAAAGAATTTATTTCCAGGAAAATGTAAAAAGGTATGCCTAAACGGTGTCCCCTTATAGTAAAATTTTATCACTTCAAGCAAAATATACTAGTTTAGATTTATCCATATGTATGAAGAATTAAAACCAACTTGTTCTTGAAAATAAATTAAAAAAATACACTTTGGAATATGATGCATTAGCTGTTACCTTATTAATTTATGATGTGATCTTGCTCTCGCTTTTAACTGGGTAGCAAAACTCTTACTGGTGATTGTAACATAGTACTTTAATGAACAAAATGTAATCTTACAGTATTCTACACTTCACTCAGGAATAGCAAAGCTCTAGTGTAATATTCATTCTATCACCTTCCATAATAGGTAAAGATGTGTTTTGGCACAAGTTGCCTCTAGTCACTAAATACCTGGCCCTTAGCCCAGAGAAGTAAAATTTCTGGCCAAATGTGTTATACACTGTTGTCTGTGGCTCAGTCATGAGGATAATTGCTTGAAAATGCTTCTGACTGTGCTCAAGCAGATTGGAGCTACAAGTCAAAGCTTAATCATATCTAAGGACCCCAACCACTGAGCCATTGGCAGAATCATTGAAAATATTCCCATTTGTCTCACTAGGCTTTGGATCTTGTCTTGGGTTACCATGGTGAAGTCTCACAATGTATCTTGTTGTATCAGTAATGGGAGAGTATGCGGGGGGTTGATACTGAGGCACATGGTTGTTCAGGATCATCAGCAACCTGGACAGCGAGTGCACCCTCAGCAAACCTGCGATGGAACTCAACCAAGGGGAGTGACTGACACGACCCCTCAGTCCAGCAACCTCAGTAAAGTTGGCTGCACCAGCAAAGACCCCATGAGGATCAGTAAAGAAAAATTGTGCATCTAGAGGAATAACCCCCTGCTCTGCTGTAGTTTGGGAAGGGACTGGCTCAATGACAGATCGTGGTGGTGGATTCCAGGCTGAACATGAGCCACTGCTGCACTCTCATTGCAAACAGAGCAAACTTCGTACTGAGATACATTATGCGGATCTCGGTCGGCAGATCAAGGGAAGCTACTGCCCTCTTCTACTGGGAGGGTAGTGCAGAAGTGGAACTGGTTATCCAGGGAGGTTATGAAGTCTGTCCTAGAGGGGTTTCAGTGCTGTGTTAGGCAAAGCTACAGCTGACCTCATCTACTTGGTGATACTCCTGCTGTGGGTGGAAGGTCAGACAACAGAGTTCAGAGGTCTCTTCCAACCAATGATTCTATGATTCTGTGATTTTAACTATGATACCTATAATTATATATAACAAAGCACTGGATAATAAGACCAAACTAAAAACATATTAAAAAAAAGAAACAATCAGACTAAATACACAGCAGTACAGAGCTAAATAAAACTAACACTGGAGATTCATTCATACTGCAAACAAATCTACCCTCTGGCTGCTGATGGGAAATCTTAAGAAATACAGACAGAAGGAGATGAAATGCAAGGCAGAGGGAGATAACATTACATGAAACAAGAGGAAGGATTCCAATAACTCAAAGTTAATTAAGAGCAACAATATCATCACAGCAAACATTTTTCTCATGAAGGTCCCCATGCTAGCTTGAACAGCAGCTCTGGAAGTGAAGGGTACAATACTTCCATTCATTTTCATGCCTCTGTGTATAAAAATCAGTGTGTTAATTTGGCATTCAATACATTTGTCTTCACGTAAATCTGCATAATGGAGCGGAAGACTCACTCCCTTTGAGGCCTAATCTCTCAACCTCACCTCTATCTGAAATAGGCAGGAAACTGCACTGATGGCAAAGATGCCTGTAAGGTAATACGTGGTAAGATAATGGAGGCAGAAAGCAAAGGTTTCCTGCTGCAGCCAGCCAGGTATGGCGATCTTCATGCACTTTAAGTCACTCAGGTGAACATAAGCACCTTTGTCCTGGCACACTATGCTTTGGGATTGGTCTTCAGAGTGAAAAGGTGCATGGATAACATATTCAAAAATGCCTCATAGCCAGATCCTGAAAGAATCTGAGTGAAAATGCAAATGATGCAAATGAAAATGGAAAGTGAAAAATGCAAACGACTCCCTAGTCAGGTTTCCAAAAGCAGCTAAGGAGGTTAAGCCCCATTTCTCAGTTCTGAACTGCACCTATGTTTTATTTAAGATCGAAACATCATTTTCAAAAATGCAGTGGAACGGAGGCCTAGATCCATGAAAGGGCATAGGCTTTGGAGAACCTAGCTCCCAGGCACTTCCTACCCAGCTGTAGTCAGAGTACAAGTTTAAAGCTATGCAGATTTAATTTAATTTTATGGCAAACCATGATGTATCTATTGGGCCAGAGAAAGAACAGGAGTGTGAGAAGTGGTCCAGAACCTCGTGGCTCTCAGGCATGATGGCTCCTACAGCAGGGGCAGGGACCTGTGCTGGTGCCTCGATGGGAGAGGCTGAGGTCAGCCCGCAGGAGCATTTCCTATGCTCTGATGCTCTGCAGTTACCTGGAAAGTTCGTCAGTTATACAGGATTAAGGATTCGTATTGCACCATTGAGTCAGATGCAGACTATGTGAATGGGGTGACTATATGACTCTTAACAGTGTCACATATTACAGAAGCAAGTATGCTAGTATGTTGTACTGGCTGGTGCTAAGACTACAGGGATTTCTTTGTAGAGTAGGAGAAATTGTGCCTTTAGTCCTGCTGATAAATCTTCCTATGTCTTAGCTGAGTGAACCGACTGCTGGGGTCAAGCAGAAGAAGGGGTGTAGCACCTTCTTATCGCTCTTCTTTGTGTTAGGCACTCTCTGGCAGCGTGCACTCAGAAAACCCAGTGCTGTGCTGCTAGACACCGGGGAAAAGCTTAGATGATAAATTCTGACAAAATTCAGCCATGAATTCAGTGCCTGGCTTCTCAGCACTGTCAAGAATTAAGCAATTCTGGGTGTGACTGGCAATAGACAGTTTGGTATCTGGGGAATTTTACTGGGAGAAGCATCTGAAATTTTAGGCAATTCCAGAATTGGGGAGCTGCTGAGGAAGGGGGCTGGGAGGCTGAGGATCTAAATTTTGCACAACTGTGTCTTAAATAATAGGTCACAGGGGTATGACTGTGAATTTGCCTCTTCGGAGACTTGAAAAGTCGCAAGGAGCTCATGAGTTCTTCAGTTAGAAAATGCTCCTCTTCTGTCGTCAGATGTGTCCTGCCAAAAGACCATGCATCTGCCCCAAGGAAGGGCCAGGAAGCGGGAGGCATGGCTAGGGACAGTGGAGGGACAAGACAGTGGTGGGGCTCCACCATGCTGCCGGACCCCGGGCAAGAAAGAAGGCAAGGGCCAACTGGGAGCAAGATGGGGGCAGGAGAAGAAGAGTAAAAGGAGCCTTCCTCTGAGCTGAATCCAGCAATGTGGCTCCTTGGAGAGAGGGCAGAGAGCTGCAGACCACCACCCTGCTTTTTAGCAACTGGTTCAGCAACTGGGTTGACTTCAGCAGTTAGTTTTTCGGGGGGTTGAACACCTCCCTCACAGGGTTGTCTTTCTTGCTGTTGTCCCAGATATGAAGAAGGCACAGTTGAGGCTCCAACTCCACCAGTTTGTGTTCTTTGTAGGTTCTGAACTTTTTTAAAGTCCGTTTTGTAAATGCTGAATGATTTGGGCACATGTGTTGATATCTTCTTTTTTTTTCCTAAATGAATGTTTCCAAAAATCAGTTTAAAAAAAAAAAAACAAAGATGACAAAAACAATTGACAAAAAAATGCTTTTTCTGGCAGCTTTTCTTTGTGCTGAACAATTGTGCACAAATGATAGTGTCTTGCTACGAAGTGAATAAGTATTCCAGCCAGCATTATACACAGAGAATTTTCCCCAATTAAACTTATATATTTTCGCTGTCAACTTGCTGGACCTGATGCTGTTATTTTTTAAAAAGGAAGTTTGATTAAAGTCCATTTGTTCACCACAAATCATTTAAAACTGCCAGCCTTAAATAGGTGGTAACTGAGAAGTATCACCAAAACAAATTACATCACCTCCTCTGAGTTGCTAACTGAACTTTGAAATTATTCCTTTCTCCAAGTGGGGTTCAAGGAGAGTGCATGCCAGTCCACATTCATTGTGAAGCAAACTCTGTGTGCTGGATATTTCCCCCCCAATCCTGTATGGATACCATTTGTGGGCAGATCTGCATGGAACAAGAAGTTCAGCCTGTTCTAGATCCTTCAGCAATGTCCCCTGGAGGGAGCAGTGGCTTGGTGAGCTGGTATAGAAAAGGCAGGTAGACTGGGAAATCTCTCTAATCTTGCTGAAGCTAACCATAATGGATTATACCAGCTTCTCCAACTAACTCTCAACCTGCAGTTCTCAGAAAGTCTTTCCCTATCAATGGACTAAATTGGAGTTGCAGTGCTGGAGAGACAAAGATGGACTTCACCAGTCATTGGTAGAAGATGCCTTATAGTTAGCTCATGTCATCTGTTCCTTGGAATAAGAAAAATGTGTAAATGTACAAACTTCAGGAGAACCTCAGGTGCTTTATGAGAAGCAGGGATGGTCTGTGCTGTTACAGCAGTTGCTTTTCTGAGCTTCACAGCAGGAGAAAGTCTGGCCCTAACTGATCATCAAATTAAAGGGACAATATTTTACATACTGTACTTACCTGTGTGTAATTTGGCATTGGATATCCACTGAACTGTGTTTATATGAAAATACTCTCAAGATAACATAATGTTGCATGTGCATAACCATCATCTGACTGGAACATTAGGTTATATGGGTAAAGTTATGATCTGTTACATACAAGGAGAATATATCACTTTTGTTTTACCTTCTTGAATGTAAAATTCCTAACTACTTTTTGTTTACACTATTACTCCTGAAGAACAGTTACCATGAAATAATTAATAGAAAATTACATTCATAATAACATAATACCTGCTCATCAATTAATATAACAAAAAGCAGTCAAAAATAATTAACTGAAAGAGAAAGGAAAAACAATTATATAAAATAAGCAAATGATGAAACATTAGGTATAGCATAACAGAATTAAATAATAGCTATTATGCAGCAATTTGAGTTGAAGGTCTGTTTTTAGGCTACTTTCACGTCTCAGTGGTACTCATTCTCTCTGAATGCCAAGTCCTGATTGTCTCAAGCAGGATGGCTCTTTCCATTCATTTTCAGTTTTATGATTACACAAAATTTTTAGGAAGTGGATTAGGACAGTCAAACCTAAAGCTAAGTGTAAAAAGCTGCAGAATGATCTTACAATTGTGTCTGCAAGCAGAGGGAATGTCAAGGCAAAGTAACCCACATTTAGAAAAATACCACTGATGTTCAAATATGGGATCATTAAATATTACTTGGCAAAGAAGATGAAAAGGCATTGTTGATCATTTTCTGAAAGCATAAGCAATTGTGAAAGCAAATAGACTTCAAATGGATGGCAAAAGAACTGAAATTGTCGTGCCATTCTGCAAGTCTATAACAGATCAGGATTTTGAATTTAGCACATGGGACTTAATTGGTTTCTCACTGAAAGCATCACAGTATTTAATTACATGAGAAAAAAACCAGAAAAACCTGTGCAATTAGTTAGAATAGTTTAGGGTTGCAGCTCTTCTCAATATCTGAGAAAAATGATTCCAGGTGAGTAAAAGGAAGATGTCACTAAAAATTATATGTAAAGCATATAAGCGAAAAAATAAAAGATTAGGTATGAAAGAGGTGTGTAAGACCTTCTAGGAGCTTGGAGGATTCACCCTAGAACCAGGTGTAGGACAGCTAGAGAAGATCAAGCGAGTCTTGAAATTGATAGCTTCAGATCTACTGGAGTGCAAACACATAATGAAAAACATTAGTTACCAGAGGACACCCTCTGTCTAGCGGCTGAACAGTGGGAAGCCAGCATCAGAGCAAGCAGTGGTGATTCAACTGACGTAGCTGAACAGTCACATGTAAAAAGAACAGAATTTGCTCGAGAAAAAAGCCTGAAAAGTTGAGAAGATCAACACTGGTGGCAACACCCAGGTAAAATAGCTTTACAAATCTGAGTAAAATCCTCCTTGTTATCTTCCTTAAGTGATCTAAAAGACTGGTTGTGTTTCTATTTGAGGAGCAAGATGATTTGTAGAAAGACAGAGATGCTGCAGAAGATACTCTGCAGATGTGACCAAGTCACAGAAGTAGAGAAAAACTTTTACATTTTGTTGTCAGCTTCTGAGGGGGACTCACTTCCTACTGAAACATTTGATGTTTTATTGTACAAAGCTCAAAACCCCATGCGAATGTTTTAAATATAGATTTTAATTTCACTGATAAAATTTGTTGTCCCAAGTTGTTTAATATCAGGAGGAATTTCCTTATTAAGAAAAGATAAGCATTAAATAAGCACTGTGCACATCTAAATATCCATAACCACTTACTTTTTTTGGAGTGCACTTTCACTTTTTTGGAGTGCTCTGAAGTCCCTTATCTCCGGAGCACTTGAGGGTTCCTTCGCTTCCTTCTCTGAAACTGACCTTTCGAGGTCCTTGATCGAGATGTCTCCCTCTGCCAGTGTTTACAGACCTCTGTTGTCTCATCGGTCAAGTGGGATGTCCTTCACTGAAGTGTTCCCAGGAAGGATGTCTCTACCAGACGCATTTGTTATGCTGCACAGCAAACAGGAAAGCTCTCATGTATATATGGAAACATGCTCACAGGCCACAGTGTGAGGAGGGGGGACATAAATTCCACTAATGGACCTTTTTGGGTCAGAGACCTGACTTATGCACTTTTCAGTCAGAGACCTGACAGATGCACATTGATGGTAAAAGCTGTGACAAGGTGTTCAACCATATCTGGACGGTCTCAGGTAGAGCTCTACCTGGCTGCCTGTCCAATGCTCTTGCAAGGCTTGCTCTTACAAGCCTGTCCAATGATAGGGGAAAAAAAGGCTGAGGAACTGCGAAACAGAGCAGTCCCACAAAGGTCCAACAGTGCAGCTAAGAGTTTACATGCTCTGCCATGCTGCAGCAGCTTTACTAACAGCACTGGAGCAGAAGTGATCCCTAGGTAATGTAACAGCAGGGTTAACTACTGCTGTGCCCCATGGCTTTCACTTCGGAGCTCACACTTATCCATCTGGGTGCAAAGGCAGGCTAAATTACCATGTAGATATACCCCAAACCTGCTCTGAGAAACTTCACACTACCTTAGACAAGACAGGTAATAGGATTAAAAGTAGCATCATGTCTGCTTTCATGCAGTTATTGCCCTCTGGCAGAGCACAGGTTGGCAGGAACATTTGCAGCTCCACCATGTAGCTGTGAAGCTGAAATTGCAGACACTGCACATGGGCAGGTACCTCTGTTGCTCCTTAGGATCTGTAGCAGCCTTCACCCTCGCAGTGGAGTGTTGCTAGCACAGCCTGGGGTGCATGGGGAGTGTGGGTGGGGAATTCCCCTGCATCGGCAACCCTCTGCAGAGGTGCCACAGCTGGTTTGGCCCATGCCTAGGGGCTTTTTAAGTGCTGCACCTTCAAAGTTATCTAGCATGGTTTTGTTTCTGCTCTGTTCACAGCAGGAGGTATAGCCGGTTATTTGTAACTATCTATGGCACATTAACATCTCACCCAGAACATAAACACTTAATTGCTTGCTGGCAGATTTCCCTCTGTTTGGCATCCATCCTGCTGTATCACTCTGGGATGAACAACATAAAAGGCATGTTTATTATAGTTGGGACTGGGAAAGCATGACGGGGAAACCAATGAAGTTGAAGATAGCAGGTTTGATTCTGTTATCTTTGATGCGGAAGGACTTTTTATCTCAATTGACTTTTTTTTCCCGAAAATAATTTAATACAATTTGGGGGGACAGGGGTTATAGTCCTATTGTAAACAATGAAAACTCCATTCAAGTCAATCCCAGCTTGCGCTACATCTAAATGAGCTCTTCTGCCTGGAATTCAGGACAGAAGTTGTTTGCCTAAACACATGAACGTTGTATTATTTATCCAAGAAGATTTTGGTTTAATAAATACAAGATCTGAATTCAGAACGGACCACTCCTATGCTTACTGGCACATGTCAGAGTCGAAATTTTATTTCTTTTTAAGCTGGAAACTCTTCTGCTTTGTGTGTGTTCACATGTGGTTTTTTTAAAATTGGAGAATAATCATACCACATAATCTTTTCTGATCTACCAAGATCAGACTACCAAGTCAAATCTCGATTTCCATCAGGTTCTTTTAGTGTCTGCATCAGGAAGTATCATTAAAGAGACAGTCTTAATCTCCTCAGATTTGAATTTTTAAAAATGTTAACTTTTATCTATTTTAACTGCTATTTTTAACTAATAGCAGCCCTTGTTTGACAAGCCTGACTTCTCAGCCCTGTCAAGTTGCAGTTGCTTTGGAGGGGAGACTGCTCTGAGCTTAAAGATGTTTCCAAAAGGAGCCCGTGAGACTGGCTACATATGACGGGACTGTTGTTTTTTCTCTTTAGTCTTCTCCTTTCTTTTGATGATACTCCTGTTGACAAGTGCAGAGACTTGGAACTGGGGTGGACCTCTGGGCTGTCACATCCAGGCCACTGCTGCACTGTGTCATACAAACACTGTGAGATAAACATGTTGTGTATCACAGGTGAGGGGCGAAATCTACAGGAGGAATGGAAAACTTCAGAAACGGTTTGAAACAGCACTTTTGACTGGCAGCTGGCCTGGTTCTGACTTGTCCTGGTATAAATCAGTAATAATTTTATGGAGTCAGGTGGATTTGCTCCAGTATGACACCAGTTTAAGTGAGAAGAGCAAATTTTGAAAGGAGAGTTTGCTTCCCTCTTCCTCTGCAGACTTACATGTTTTAACCATTAAGGATGATGACACAAGAGAGAAAACTCCCTCCATCACTATCAATGAACACTCCAAATTGAAACAAACCACTCAGAGCCAGATATCGTGAAATAAGACAGCCGCGAGTTCAGCAGGACACTTCCCTCGTGCTCCCACAACCTGCCTCTGGCCGAGGCACTCCCTACGCTCAGCCACTATCAGCAGCTTTCACGGTTATTCGAGTCAGCTGTTTTTTCGCTGTTCTCCCAGCATGCGAGGCATCCCTCCCGGGAACACGCAAACTCCCTCAACAAATACTGCTTGAGGAGTCTGGTGAGCAGGAGGGGAGCACTCCTGCTGCTCCCGGTACCCACCGGAGAATACCCCAAGGCAATGGATACCACGTCTAGTGACTGCCTTCTACGTGTGTTCTCATCTTTGCTGATTACCGTAATGTCTGTGTATAAATAGTAGCTCTCCCTTTTTATATCCTTCTCCTGCCTGATTCACTCGATGATGCAGCGTCAGTGACGTTTGACTCGCTGCCATGGCGATTGCAAAATGAGGGTTTCATAAACATTGGGTTGTGACATCTGAATGAATCAGGCGGGAGGAGGAGGATGGGCAAGCCCTGCAAGAGAGCTGCACCTGAGCCAGCCTTGGCCCCTGTCCCCAGACGGAGGACAGGGATGATGTGACATTCATAAGGAGCAAGAAAAGAGCAAACCCATCGGGAATAATAGGAGAGCAGGGGTGGGGGGGGTCAAGTCGGCTAGGAAAAACTTCTCATCACGGGTGTGAGTCAAAGGTAGGGTTGGGAGGTTTGCTAATAAACACTGAGAAAACACTCTAAACATGACTTTTACTTTCTGTTGTGGAGAAAAATGAAATGGAAGCTGCAGCAGAACTGGAAGCCAGATGAAGCGTAAGTAAAAGCTTATTTCAAGACACAAACGGAGGGAACCAGAGAAGTCAAAAAGAAAAGGAGAATGTGCAAGGTTGATCTCCAAGCTGAAAGCATTTTTTGTTGCAGTGTTGTGAACGTGCTTCTGCTCTGAGTCTGATTACATCAATTTTTAGCCATCTAGTTGCAGCAGACAAATCTGGAACTGTGTCTGGATGGCATGGGGGTGTGCATGGGGGGCCTCAGAGTGTGACCCACAAAACACAGTGCAGCCAGTAGAAAGACCTGCTGGCTATAGGAAGACTGAAGGAGGAAAAGGACGAGGATTCAATCCCTCCTCCTTGCTGGATTTGCAGCACTGAATAGCTCATGCCTCTCTAGCTGTACACCCCAGCCCATGGCTTTTTGTTCAAAACTTCATATAGAGGGATGGGGAGGCCTTACTTTTAACAAAAGATGAAAAAATGTGTGGTGATAGTGTGCTGACATTCAGTGGTTGGGATATTCAGCCATGATGTGGGAGACCTTTCTTCAGTGAGGACACTGACTGCCATTCCCCACCTCCTGGCAAGGCTCAGCTGGAGAGGAGGCATGTTATCCTCCCAGTCTCCTGTGCTTCTCTGCACAAATTTGCTGGGTATGAGACAGCTATTCCTAGAGTCTTTCCATATTTCAGGGATATTTGTATGTTTTACATGAAGCAACCTTTGAATAAAAATACAGAGCAGGCCTTAAAGCAAGGATTTCCCCATTTTTAGGGGAGGAATGTCCTAAATCACTAGCAGAGACTAAAATATTCTTCATTTTCTTTCTGGCTGGGTAAATCAATTATTTTTATATACAGTTGAGAGATTCCCAAGGAAGACTCACACCTGCCAGACCTGCCCCAGAAGAGTTTGAGACCAGTGGCTGGGGCTCTGTGGCAGACTGGGGGACACTGGCTCACCTCCTTTAAGGCAAAGGAGAGAAGTGACTTGGAGGAAGAATGCTCCAGCTTCTGAGCTATGCCATGAGAGCAGAGCTCACTTGCTGCGACATTTTCAAATAAACTTATAGACATGGGGTGTAAGTACCCAGGCTCTTTCTTGCCCTAGGTCAGATGGAGAGAATAATGTTCAAAATAGAGTCAGAAAATAGTGCAAGTTGCACAGATTTAGTGTTCAGAGGCCTCCTGTTCATTTTGTAATGAACATATGGAGTCATGGTCAGCCTTAGCACAAGCCTCCAGACTGAATTTTGCTCTTGTTACATAATGTACCAAAAAAATAATCTGAAGCAGTCTCTGCACCATTGTTGGTGACCTTTAAGAATCTGTGATACTGAAGAAGGAACCAGAAGGCTGGGAAAAGGCATCTACTTTTTTAAAAAGCAACTTAAAAATGAAAAAGTGAGAGGGAACCTATCAGTCTAACTTCATTTCTAGGAGAAAGAATTTCATAAATAGTTAAACAAGCTGAGAACCCTTGAAAAAGCTGAAAAACTGGTAAATATCAGAGGTGAATGTACAAATGCTCAGAGATTACTATTATCCAGCATATCTTTGTCAATAAAGTTTCATGTCAAAACAGTCACATTTTTATGTGATATGAAACAACTTCGTGAACAGGGGAAAAGCAGTAAGTGTCATAAAAGCAGTAAGAGGGATTTGAAACTTTCAGATGCCACTCCCATTAGTAACTAAGAGGATATGATTTTTATGGCACTTGTGTGAGACAAAGAACTGTTTGAAAAATGCCCTCACAGAGCTATTATCAATGGTTCACTGTTAAAAAAAGAAGCTGATACTAAATATTTAGCAGGTTTTTCCCCCAGGTCTGATTCTGTTCAATATTTTTCATTCCTATGTCTGTGATTGACTATTGAATATGCATATTAATTTGCAGATGATATGAAGTTTACAGATACATTGGAGGACAGGGTTGAAATTCAAAATGATCTTGACAAGCTCCATTAATCAGGAAAATGATAGGGCAAAACTCAAAGAAACAATATCAAGTTATTTTTCTTTGGCAAGACCATTCACCTATACATATAGAGGACAGAAAACAATGACAGAGTAATAATTTGGGGAAGGATCTACATTCTGTACATGCATCACAAGCTGAGCATTTCATGCTGTTGCAACAAAAAGTGGCTGAAATGTGGAGTTAGAAGTAAAATGTTGAACTGATCTTTCCATTTCACTTTGTGATGATGAGATATTGTTGTCCCCAGTTGTGGCACCATATTTCCAGAATGATGCTGGCCAGCTGGAAGAAAATACCAACAGTGATCAAAGGGCCAGACAGCATAACATATGAGGAAGGATAAACAGAACCAAGGTTATCACACTAAAGAAGAGAAGCTTGGGGGTAGGAGGGACAAATCTTAGAAGCTTGTTTCCAAGAGAAAGGGACTAATCTATTCTTCATGACTGTGTAGGATACAACAAGATATAAAGGGATTAAAATGCAGTACACAAGATTCTGGTTACATCTTAGGAGACATTTTCTAATGGTAAGAAAAGTCTTAACAGTAGAAACTTGTCTAGGAAGGATGTTGAGTCTTCATCTTTAAAGGTTTTAATAACTGGTGAGACGACAACATAACCACCATAAATATAGTTGTTTCTCCTTTGGTGCAGATGATTCTTAGATTTCCATCCCCTATGATCCTATGTTAATTATGATGCAGACTTTTGGGCCTGCTTTTCTTCGTTACTAAACCACTTCAAAAAAGAGGAGATAAAGATTGAGTGAATGTAAAGCTGTTTTAAGCAACTTTTCCTTAATTTCTTTGATTCCTTCCAGCATGCAAGGGTATGTCCAGCTTTCTAGATAATGCAAAGGCTGGGGGAGCATTCCAGTAGCTAGAGAGGATACGACTTTCTGACAGTCTTAATCTGAGTTAAGATCAAGATATAACCCTTGTCAAATTATCTGCTTGAAGAGTTAATATACAACCACACTGCACAGGCACAGGAGTGGCTGGGATTGCAGTAGTTACTGTGAGACAACTCTCTGTGAAACTTCATGGAAGTGGGAGGACTGATAATCAAAATATAGCTTCTGCCACCTTGTAAGCTTATTTTGGTGTCTCATAAGTTAACTTAGACATAAATTGTTGCTAGAAACACGGAAGTTCTGTTCTTCTGGGTCTTCTGCAATGGTTGCTAAACTTTCCATATGTACCCATTTAATTCTTGTTGGGAATATGGACCTTATCCTAATCCAAAAGAGAGAATTCCTGCTCTTTTACCCCTCTGAATATGAAAGCAAAGTCCAGCTCTCTGTATGTGACAGCCCCCCATAAACAAGAGCTGGGCCATGGCCAAAACCCAGGATTTGGATTTTTCTGTTATTTATGAATGTTTGAATTTTGCAAATGGTCCCTTGATTCATAATAAATAAACTATGAATACACACTCACTTGTCGACCACCCCAATGATATTCACAATCAAATCATAATCTATAAAAAGGTACAGCTGGTCAAACCAGAAGTCCATGTTAGAACAACCCCCAAAATAAAATCTGAGTAAACACGGCAGTCAGTGAGGAGATTGCCACTGACTAAAAAGGGCTTTCATTCAGACCCTGAGGCTTTTCAAAAAAGAGGTCCTGTTTCATATAGTCCGTGTTTCATATATTTCATCTGTTTCCATCTGAAGGAGAAATTTCTTATGTAAATTAAGAAGTAGTTTTTGAAAATATCATCAATACATATCTATCTTATTCATGTTTGCTTAGTTAGCATTGTGAAAGAAATTGTTGAACTGTCAATACAATTGTCATCTGCTTTCTCTTTATAGATATTTGCTAGTACAAATACAGCAAGAACACAGTGTGGTTTTTCTCCTTTGGAGCTGGTGTTACATGGCCTTTAGTATACCCTGCAGTACACCGACTTTGCTGCAGCACAATGGAAGAAATCTTAGCCATGCTATTGTAGGTATAGGAAGGCATTTGACATCATTACATGTCATGCTCTAATAGCAATCACAATATCCCACCCAAGATACTCACCTACTCTTGCTGGACTATAAGAGGAGTTTTTCCCAGGTCTTCCATTATGTTAGGTCTACTGAGTGTCAGGCTAGCTTCCTAAACATAAGGCAGTATGTCCTTCAAAGCAGTGGTTATTCAGTGTGGTCCATGAAAAGCAGCTCAGAAACCCACCGCTTTAAGGGATAAGGTCTGTGCTTTGCTGCTCAAAAGCTATGGCTTAATTTTTCTGAACACTGGCAGTGACTACAGCTAGTGCTGGGAATTCCCATCAATCCCTTACAGTCACCCACGAACACATGTATTAATTTTTTCCTTTAACTCAAAGAAAAGCTAAGCATTGTGGTCACCATATGCTCTCCTTCAACATGGGATTAAAGGATTTTATGATCACTAAAACTGCATCAAGGTCCTGACACTTTTTTTATTGGACTAAGGTTGATTTAGTCCATAGACCTTATATACTTGCTCCCCTACAAGGACTGCTGAGATTAATTTGTCATCAGTAAGACTATCTGGGCACAAAACTGGGAAATTTGTGCAAATAGACAAATTGGAAACACAGTTCTTAAGGTGAAGTGCTTGATATTGTAGCATGTATCACCATGGCAAATGATAACAGAAGTAAACTCTCACAGGAATGGATGTAAGGAGAGCAAAAAATTGCTTTATCAGTCAGACTATTTTCCATGAAAAATAGTTATGACCACTGCTTTTCTTACTTGTTGCTAACTGAGAAATTAATTTGCAGTGAGTTTTGGCGTACATACTTAGGCTGATGTTTGGTGCTATTGGTCTTGCGTACAGTGTACCAGCTGGGGCTGGGACTCTGACCCAGACAAGCCAGGACATCCAGACATGACTCACCTCTTGAAAGGTCACCTTCTGTCTCTGTCCTGTGACATTACCCATGGAAAGATTACACATTACCCATGTGTCATCTTGTAGCCTCTCTGAATGTGATGAAGGCAGCAGAAAGTGATCCTCAAACACTGCATAACAGGAAAAAGCCAAGTTGAAGTGCTTAAGACAGCCTGGAAGAAGTCACGCAGCTTTCTTTGAAAGACTTCAAGCACTCCTTCCTGGAAAAACAGAGATTATTCAAGAACACTAATAAGCATCTTGCTTTGCTGTGTTGACCTAAGGATTCAAATGAAGAATTGTACAGAGAGCTAGTATCTTTCATCACAGCATTGGATGTAGCTGGAAAAATAGATAAGTTTTTGTAGATGCGGACCCTTCTTCAGATCTAAAGTAGAAGCCTGATGATAGAGCGTATAAATCTTCTGTATTTGTCTAGTCATGCAGAGGGGTAATGTGAGCCTTACGACTTAGAACTATGAGCTCAGAGTTGGTTTTAGCTCATAAAAATTTTACCTTGAAGAAAATATTCTGCTTTCCCGAGAGAAGTAGGTAGTGCTATGTATGTGCAGCTGATGTTTGAGACTGGAACATTCAGGTTTTGTATCCATTAGGAGAAATAGGGAAAAAAGCAGCTTTTGAAGAAGCAATTATTGTAAAGGCTGTTGCATAGGATTGCATGCATCAATTTGGTTTGGAAACATTTCACAAATGTGGGTAAAACTTCACTGTACCTTATAGATGGGCTTTTATAATAGTCTTTTTTGATAAATTTGTTACGTGATACAGCTTGATTCCGCTGCTTTCTGAAGACCAACTGTCCTGAGGAGAAATGTGGACATTCGTTAGATTGGTTTTTCAGATCTCCTCTGATTTCTTGTAAGGGAGATGGAGATGAGTCCAGGGATTACAGCACCATGCTGTTTCTGATCACCCCCCCTGCCTGGTCCTGAGCCCCACCTCTCTGGCCCACCAGCTGAACACCAGCTTAGCCAATGAATTCCTGCCAGGCTTGCCACCCCTTTGGGGACTGTCCTTCCCCAGCTGGAGGCTTGTGCCCTCGTTTGCGCACATCTGGGTAACGGCAACTGGATAATAACCAGGGGGATTCAGTCTCCAGATTATTTCTGGGTGCCAGCCAAAACTTTAAAAGATATAGGTATTTGGCCAGATTCTCACTTGCATTCACATCCCTTTATTCTGCTGTCATTTCACTTTATACTGTTGGGTGATGTGAATGAGAATCAGGCCCTTGGCCATTATAAATCTATGGTATACATCAAAACATGGAGAATGGTAACCGGAGGCCTTGGCAATTAATGTTGTGAGTCTGTAATCTGTTTCTTTGTTCATACATCATAGTGTGTGATTCTTCAGATCCTGTCCAACCAACACCTCAGCCAAGCATTTCACTTGACACAAGTTTGTATTTGGGATCCAAAATCTGTAAGGAAGCTGCTGACTTTCAATGTGACTCTTCCGCAGACACTCTTTAATCTCAATTCTATTCTTTCTTCTTCCAAAAATATCTAAACCTGGAGTATATCCATGTAATGGATTGCATTATATATATTGTGCTTAACTCCCTACTCCTCTCTCCCAAAGGCCTGAATACACAGGCCTTAACACCTGGCATGATTAAAAATTCCTGCTTTAATTACCCTAACCTTGTGAACGTGCAATGTGGCATCTTTCCACTCCTTTTTTAATATGATACCTTTGTCTTTTCAATACTTTCAGAGACACTAGAGTCCATGGGATAGTACCCGAAGTCCTCTTACCACAGTTGGAAAAGTAGTATTTTTTCATTTTAGAGAAAAATATGCCTTTGGGACACAATGCCATCAAATCCAAAGGGATTAAAATATAATTTAAATGAAAGCTGTCCTGGCCTGTTAACCATGAACCAGGAAAACATCTGCCATGTCTTAGCATTGTATTTCAATCTGGTATCACCTTGACTTTGTACTTGTTTATACCTTACATACTATTAAGTTATGCTGAAAATTAAAAACCATATTCTTTCCTACCTTTAGCGCCTCTCTAGGGTCAGCAAAGGAGACTACTGCTTGCTTTTCTAGAGATACTTGTGTCCAAGCACAATTCAGAGCAGCTGGCAGGCTGTTCCAGATGTTCTCATACAGTCCCTGACACAGCCACAGGAGGTTTGCTGGTGCCTGCGGTGCTCTGGCAGCTCACCCTGCTCACTCTCTTTACTACTGAAATGACTCCATAGCATAATCAAGGAAAAACAATGTAAGTATGAGCTAAGACAATTTTATATTTATTGAAGTCTTTTTACAATGAGGAGTGTAGTCCTTGTCTTTCTGTACATCTTGGAAAGGGGCAGGAGACCTTCTAAAGTAGGAAGATATTGGCCATTCAGACTTGAGGCCACAGATACCTAGGTAAGCAGCCACCTGCAGCTCCCTCTGTGACCTGTCCCAGTTCTGCAATGTTCAGATCACCTGGGATGTGCTGGTGTTGCTCTTCCTACTGCAACTGGCATTTTTTGAGTCCTAAACAGTGGATTCGTCCCTATCCAAATGGGAAGACTGCACAGTGGCGACCGTGACTTGTACACTGTCCTCTGATGCTTAAACCCTGTAACTCCTTTTAGGATGCTGTCCTGACCAGCTGAGAGTAGTTTCACCTTGTGCCCATTCCCGCTGTGAATATAATGCCATTCTTGGGCAGGGCAAAGCATAATGCAGATGGCATGGGATAGCATACGTCCTTCTGGAGCCTCCTAACCACATGTTTCCTAGCATGCAGCTCTCCCCACATCAGTGGGGGTTTAGGTCTTGGAACGCTTCATACCTAGTGCTGGTGAATATCTGATTACAAGCCAAACTACTATGGCTCATGAAGGCAGGCCTGTGTGCTCTGAGGAAGCAGGAACATATTACAGACAGGACAGAGCAGTGGGAAAAGATTTTGGGGAGCTCACACCTGCAATGCGTGTTGTCCTGGTTTCAGCTGGGATAGAGTTAACTGTCTTCCTAGTAGCTGGTACAGTGCTATGTTTTGAGTTCAGTATGCGAAGAATGTTGATAACACTGATGTCTTCAGTTGTTGCTCAGTAGTGTTTAGACTAAAGTCAAGGATTTTTCAGCTTCTCATGCCCAGCCAGCGAGAAAGCTGGAGGGGCACAAGAAGTTGGCACAGGACACAGCCAGGGCACCTGACCCAAACTGGTCAACGGGGTATTCCATACCATGGGATGTCCCATCTAGTATAGGAACTGGAGAGTGGGGGCGGGGAATTGCCGCTCGGGGACTGGCTGGGTGTCGGTCGGTGGGTGGTGAGCAATTGCACTGCGCATCATTTGTACATTCCAATCCTTTCATTATTGCTGTTGTCATTTTATTAGTGTTATCATTATCATTATTAGCTGCTTCTTTTCTGTTCTATTAAACCGTTCTTATCTCAACCCATGGGTTTTTCTTCTTTTCCCGATTTTCTCCCCCATCCCACTGGGTGGGGGGAAGTGAGTGAGCGGCTGCGTGGTGTTTAGTTGCTGGCTGGGGTTAAACCATGACAGTGTGAATGAAGCCTTTGCTGGGGTTCAGGTAGGAGCACCAAGCCCCAGGTGAGCAGAGTTCAACAGCATTGGGATTCTGGGCTGAACCCCATTGGAATCAATGGTAATCTTTGCTGTATTTTTATTTTTTTTAAGCATTTGGATCACTCCTCTGTGTTAACACTTATGCAGGAGCAACCTTCCCTTCTCCTCACAGAAGGAAGCCTTTCTTTTTTGCAGCTCCTCTTTGTTGCCAGATGAAACCAAATTGAATTTATGGCTCTCACTAAAGGTTGCAGAGCAGCCAAGTGATTTGAAACGGAAAAGCAGAATAACTTGCACAAAGAAATGCTTTTAATTAAAAAAATGTTTTGAAGTATTGCATAAAGAACCATTAATTGTTGCCCCAGCAATTATGTGATATTATATCCGTATGGAAGTTATTTGCTGTCACTTCAAGTCTATGGTAGTTTATTTGCTCTAGGCTCTTTCTTTTTCTTTTTTTTTTCCCTCTTTTTTTAGGAGTAAATTAAACTACCTCAAGAAGAGGAATTTTTCTATTTCCTGTTAATTTTCTTCTTCCTTTTTTTTCTTTTTTTTTTCTTTTAGGACAGAGATTTCTAATGATCACGTTTGGCCCCGTACATCCTCCCACCTGTTCCCTTACAAAGCTCCTGCCAAAAAACTGTTTTGTAACCCCAAGTAGTAACTCATCATGAATTAAGTCAGCACAGAAGTTGTGGTGTCTCTACCTTTCCTGATTTGGACTGTGTTTTCTTAAGTATAACACTTTTTCTCCCAGAGGATGCAGCAGAAGCTCACGGTGCTCTAGGGAGAGCAGGCTGCTCCACACTGCAGCTGCAAGGAAGTGCAAAACGGTGATACATGATAAAACCTTCTTGATTCTTCTTCTCTGCCCAGAGACTGAAACAGATAAATGTCACATCTTCCATAGCCCCTGCTTGTCCCACAAGCAAAATTCCCAAGGTAAATCCCCTACATTGTATATGCAGGGCTAATCGCATCGGGTTTTTATCCGTACCAGCCAAAAAAATCAACTTTCAAAGGTGGGAATCCCAAAGGCAGTATCACCTAATAGAAGAAATGGATGGGTTTACTAGTATGTGTGTAATGACCTTTAAACTTTGAAGTGTCCTCTAAAACACTCACATTTATTTTTGACCTACAGGTGTACTCACATATGGAGAATGCTATAAGGGGACACAGGGAGCAGATACTTGAGGAAAGTGTCCAGTTGCATTTAAACACTTTTAAAATTGAAAATTGACTGAATGGCCCCAAAGCATTTTAGAAATCAGCCAACTGAATGCTTTTATATTTCTTCCTCCACCTAGCTCAATGCAAGTGATACTGGTTTTATTTTTCACTGAGAACTTCTAATCCCTGTGAGACATATGTATTCTTTCATTAGAGATGCCTGCACAGGATAGACAAGAGGCATAATCTGACTGAGGTCTCCAGCTACTTATTTGTGTTTGTGCCTGTCTGAAGGGCTGAATAACTCCCAAGAGTTCTGCGTAGCTGTTACCTGAGAGTGGAGATGTCTAATGTGTCCCTGGCAGAGCCCCTTCAATGGCAGCAACCTTGTGAGACAGTTTCCCCTTTTCAGCTGGCACAGATGAGCAGCTTCTCCAGAGAAGAAGAAAGATTTAGAAAATCAGGGGTGTTTGCTTTTTTTGTTGTTGTTGTTAGAAGTGAACCTGAGTTTTACCTAATTCAAATCTTCCTGCACTTCTGCACTGTAGCTCTCTGGGTTCTAATATACTGGGAAATTTCTCATCACTTTTATTCATCAGCTAGGTTAAAAATTTATCTTCAGTGCAAAGGTGATTCCTGTTCCCAACAGCCTCCCTTGCCTCAAACAGTTGAGCCATTGTGAAGATGAGGGTGGGTGTAAGGCACTCATCACAAAACAGCCCCACCAGAATCTAAACCAGAGTGTTTTCAGCACTGGTCAGTAGTGCAAATGTTTCTGAGTACTATGTACATGTCTGATCCAAGCTGACTGAGGTAAGTAAACATGGTGCTTCTCTGAAAGGAGAAGGGAAGAGATATTTACTTTCGGTATGGATATATCAAACTGTGCCAAATGAATTAAGATTGGTTTGATAGCAGGCTTTATGGAAAAAAAAATAAGCAGTGAATATTAAACATCTTGGGTTTTTAATAAAGCTCTCCTGTATTATCTACTGCCAAGCAAGCTGGAGAAACTTGGTCTGGGCAAAACCAGAGTATGTCTTTAGATAAAAATCCATACTTGGAAAATGATTGGCAACAGCTTGCTATCAATGTGCATCCAGTAAGGCTCCCAACTTTCACCTGTTGTGGATCTGGGACTATTTAGTGTTTTCATAGACTATTGTACTCTGTGTGGAAGTCACCTACAGAATTTGTATTTTATTAATAATAAACATATTGTTGCATAGACAGCTGTTAACCAGCAAACATCTGTGTTGCTGGCTGGGAGGCAGTTCTGCTGTGTTGAAGGATCTGTCCCAGATGCACTGGTGTAAGCGCAGAGGAGGCCCTGAGGTGCACACTCTCTCTGGGAGAGCATGGCAGCAACAAACTTCATGAAAATGGCTTACAAATTCACTGATCCAGGAACATTTTCAATCCTGCTCTCTCTTACTGCTCCTATTATATTTTTCTCTTCCAAAGATGCTTTCTGCTGTTGGCAGGAATGACAGTGACTGCCCAGCACTCCAGTGCCCTTCAACTTCGTCATTCTGCAACTTTTTGTCCTTCCAAAGAGACCCTCCCTTGGCCCTTCGCTCCCATCATGTATTATTCCCTTTCCTCAGAATATCAGTTTTCTTCCACTTTGTCACTCCCTGTCTTAAGCAGTATCTAAATTACATAGTTATTTTGGCTTGGTTTTTCTTTCTGTCCCCCCCCCCCCCCCCATTTTTGCTGTTATGTGTTGCTTTTTGTTCAGACCTCTGAAATAGCTGACAAAAAAACTTCTCCCTGTGGGCTTTTCATGCTGGCATAAGGCAGAAAAATGCAGTTCATACCAGTCTGCCTTATAAGAGGTAGTTTTGTGCTAAATTTCTTTATTATTTGGTAGCAAAAGTTTTAAAGAGATAGGACTAGAGTCTCAAGGGGATTTAGGCATTGCAATTCAATAACATTTAATTTTAGGTACCCCATTACATTTAAGGTGGGTAATACACAGTAAAGGCAGTTTCAGTTATTTCTACATATGCATGGGGAAATTTCTGAGACCAAAAATGAGAGTACAGAAGCCTAATTGATTTTGGAAGGATGTTGTTGGAATGACTAACATGGAATGTGTTCAGCTGATTGCAAGATATCAGTCTTGCTTGCTCTCCACTGTCTTCTCAGTCCAGTGCTGGGGCTTCTCACTTACAGGGAATACAATATGTGCAGCTAAGTCCTGCCATAAACCATCATCTCAAATTAGGTGCCTAAATCCTTTCTTCCAAGGATCAAAACTTTGACCTCCCTTCATAGCTGGAAGTGGACTACTTGACTGATTGAGGTCATATCCACTCCTGTAAGCATGTAGACAACTGGGAAGAGGGTCAAGTTTCTTAAATACCATTAGATATAGAAATGTCCCCTTCCCCCTTCTTTTGTCCAGCCTCCTCGTTTCAGGAAACTTTCTCCTGTCTTCCTGAAACAGTTCATAAATATGAGATTACAGCTGCTCAGATAATTCTGGTAAAGTTGTTTCAACTTTGTATGAGATGCTTAGCTATTTTGGGAACCAGAAAGTGAGGTATTATGATTTTGTATTTGTCCTAACAAATTCAGCTTAATTTTTTCCTGAATAGTCACCAGGAAGGGGACAGAGGCCCTGTTCATGCACAAACCTTACAATATTTTGCCAAGTGGGTCGCTGGAGCAGGGACTAGACTAGATTTCCACGGCACCTGGTAAATGGGCCAAATGCAACACTACACAATCATATTTACTCCCAGCTGCATACTTAGTCCTCAGCAGATGAATGTTCAAGTGGAATAGCCTGTGCAGAGGAAAGTCCTACATCAAGCTCTTACAGCCATTCACATCATGGCATGTCAATTAACTATTTATTTTTTTTTCCAGGGAAGGGCTTTTTGCATTCCTGACTTCCATATTCTGGATGAGGGCACTAACAAGTGAGCGAGGAGGGTTAGGGGCAGCTTGAATGTGCAGATCTGATTTGGCTCCACTCTGAGACCAGTGAAACAATTCTACTGATGTTATTGGGGTTTAAATGTGAGATAAATGCCAAGGAGGTTGCAGGTGTCAAACAGAAGCATAACCTTTGGCATCTCTGATATGTTAACAAGCAGTGAGAAAATATAGACCTCTGCAGGGCTATGCTGGGATGTCTTGAATGTCAGTGACCTTCAGGGGCAGAGAGCCACCTATGAGCCTTCCCATATGTAATCTATGCTGTATATTAAAAAAAAAAGAGAGAGAGAGAGAAAAAGAGCTGATTCTGACATCATTAACACTTATTTCCCCGTTATTTCACCCAAAGTAATTCCTTGGGCTATACTGAAGTTACGGGAAATGAGGCATTTGGCATACTTAAATGGAAGACAAATAAGGAAAGAAGGCTGAAAACAGTGTAAAATCTGTGATGGTGGGGGTGGGTGGTGTTACTGGCCATTAGCATACTTAAGGGAAATGCTGGGAGCTCAGTTCTTTAGTTCTCTTAGAAGCACACAGGCAAAGCAGTGCTAGGTGTTCATTAAAGAACTCTTCTGGCTGGGATGGGAGAAGAAGGAGGTGGAAAAAAAGGCTTTTTCCATCATTAGTTTCTACAACAACACTAATTTGACAGTAAAACTTCACTTCAGAAAGCCAACCATTATAAGTGATGCTCTCTCAAAGGGGTGAACTCCCTGTCCTATTCTTGGTTGCTTTAAGTTAGAGTTCAACCGATGTTGTATACCTATAGGATGAAAGCTGGACATGTCACCCAGGGATGCATCCTTCCCATGCTGGCAAATGAGGTATAAGCCAAGAGTGACAACTCTCACCCCATCTCTCTGCCTGGATGCCTTTTCCATCCTCGCAATCCAGGGAACAAGGGCTGTGCTTCACACTTCTACTTCTGGCTATTTTTTACACCTCTGAGCACAGATTTGCAGCTTTCCTCCCTGTGTTCAACTAAAGGAAAAGTGGAATCTGTAGTGGTGAACCTCGTCACAAATTTGATATGTGTTTCGCAGTTTCTTTTACTCCATAGGTATTCTTCAGTTTAACCTGGGGGAACTTAGCTTTGAGGCCTCTCCCTTTCTATTAAATTTATTTGAAATTGGCAATGGGTTAAAAATTAATAGACAGATAGGGAGTGTGATAGTAGCACCTTTTTCTCTTAGGAAACTGCACTTAGAAACAGTATAGCCAATGGAAATAAGGAGAAGTCATCTAGCTTGTTTTTTCCTAGTACTTGTTCTGTTGCAGACAGCTGGCAATGGCTGCATATTGTTTGAAAAGTCTCTTATTTTATAAAGTACATATCATTTATATGGTGAACAAAATTATGTGTTAACATACTTGTGTGTCATTTTCTCTTCTCTTTTAAAAAAATCACAAAAAATAGCTTGTATTTAAAATTCTTGAATTAAAAAAACCCCAAACAAACATGAGAAAGCAGACAAAAACCAACATAAAGAAACTTTAATAAAAAGTTTCTTGTAATTTTTATAGGATTTTCTAATAACTAGGAAGGCAGGAAATAACTTGAGACAGAGCTCTCTCCTTCTGTGCCTGACTCCTCCCAGGGTTCGAATCCCTCATAACATCTCTGGAGCTCACCCATATGAGAAACAGCTGCAGTTTAACTGTGCAAATGCTGCACTCTTTCTAGCTGGGAAGTGGGTTTTGATTAACTGCTGGGGGAGAAGGAAAGAGAAAATTCACCATTTTAACTACTGTTATTAAAAGTCACTATGGGGAAATGTAGCAGAATAGCTTAACTCATGTAAATAGGAGGAAGCATGTCAAATTTCATATTTAATTGCTTTCTGTGCTGATTATAGGCAAGGTACACTCTCTATAACAGTTTTTTAAATGTTCAGTATACAGAGTATTAACGGGCAACTATGAGCAGACTGTGCCTTGGTTAAGACACTTAGGAACACAGAAGATGGCAATGAAAACCTGACTCACAAATTCTATGGTTTCACAGCTTGCCTTGTAAGTAACACTTAAATAAAGTAAGAGGCACTTTAACAATGCTTGCCCAGAAAAGGCTTTATTATTCAGGAAAGGCTGTTCTACAACACGGCTGGTTAATAATGCACTGCAAGGCAGACTAAAAGAAAGTACATGGAGTCTAAAAATGTATGTCATCTTAAAAGCAGAGTTATCATATCTACAATATTTTTGGTGATACAAAAGTGTGTGTTATCTGCCTGCAAGCTCTGTAAAACGTGCACATGTTGGAGATTATACAACAGTAGTCCTTTGTGGAGATTCAAACAATTTTAGCTACACATAGAAAGGGATTTAGAGGGCTAGATGCTTAGATAGGATTTAGTTGGGCTCCCTCAACAGTTTTAAAGGCATATCCCTATAATATTTTGTCTTAAGTTAGTTATCTGAAACAAGATATTATTAAAATGCTGAAAGGTTCCCCTAAAATATATCGTTTTGATGGGCTGACCAACGAATAACTGCTATCGGTGAACTCATGTGCAATGACTATACCCATAATATTTTTTGTGGGAGAGTCCTTAAACAGTCAGCTGAAGACAGTGAGAACTGGTCCACTGTTTAAAAGCTATGGAAGCATAGAAAAGAGGGAGGTTGGACATTTTATGTACTCGGTGCCCTTTCTAGGGATTCAAGGCTCCTATTTTATTCTTGAATCCAACTGAAATGTACCGTCAGTTCCACTGTTTTTATAATAAATAAGAAAACTTTCAAATTGCCATATTTATTTCTATACTTACAGTTTTAATAAAACCTATTTATAATCTACAGCTAGAAATACACCTACAAATTCAAAATAAGGCCCGTAGGTTTTCTCTTTTATAAACAGTGTGTTCGTGACTCACAGAATTTGCTAATACAATTTTATACCCTCATCCATTTGATATGTTTTTCTCTATACTTTCTAGGTCTCGATCTTGCACCCATTTCTGCACCCATTTCAGGAGCCAGCTTGCCAGAGGAAGAAGACTCCATCTCTACACTTTAACACAGCAGGACAACATCCTGCTCCTGAGCAGTTCAGCTGCTCCCTGAGGAAAGGGGTGATACTGATTTTGGGTTGTTTCAGCCAGCTAATTGCCGTGGTTTGGTTCTTCCACTGTGTGTGTCATCCAAAGGTTTCTGGGCTGTGTGCAGCCTGAAAGGCTGTGGGCGACTGCACTTAGCTAGTGCCGCTGGATCATTGGAAACCAAATTATTAGCAAGCCTGTTAGAGTGTCCCAGTTTTAGACCCTGTAAACACCTAAAAATGTTGTTGAGGTTTGTGCCTGCCTTTGATCGTTTGTAGGGTGTTCCAGGCTAATACCAGATACCAGCAGCATGCATTTCTGTATCTTGAAAACATTTTTTCAAAGGGGAAAGGGACACTAGATACTTAACTCTTGATAAAGAAGAAGTGGCTGAAACGTTTTCTCAAGAAATGAAAGGAGAGGTCGGAAAGGGGAAATCAACAGGCTGAAAGTTTCCTAATTAACCCTGGCATAAATATATATGGCAAAGGATACATGAAAAGATAATGATAGCTAACTGGATCCACCATAACAATGGCTCAGGATGAGAGGCTGCATTCAAAAGAGAAACTGGGATTAGACGAAAAAGTTAAATAGAACCAACCAAAAGACTGTTAATTTTTTCCCATTATTGGCAGTAATACCCCAAAGTGGAGGACATAGACACAAATCATCCTAAAGTGGAGGGAGGATTGGAAGCACATTATGTGACCAACTTGGCTAAATCATGAGCTCTTTGCTGACCTCAATTACAAGACAGAAGCATACAAAAGCCAGAAACTGCATCAGGCAAAAATTAAAAAAAACAAATAAAAGGGGAGTGAGGGACAAAACCAGAAAGGCACAAAACTGGGATGCAACTAGCAAGGGACATAAGGAATCATTCTGTATGTGCATTGAAAGCAGAAGAAATACAAAGCAAAGGGCAGTTCTGCCATTCTACAGGGGGAGGTATAGAGATGGCTCAGATATTTAACTCCTTATGGTCTCAGTCACCACTGAAAGGTCAGCTGCAGGCAGACAGCTGGGAGAACAGCAAACAATAGCAAATGTTGGAGCCTATAGCAAAGCAGTAGGAGGAGAGAAAATGCTAGGCCTGGAGATGATGGAAATGGTATCAGAACAGTTAAGAAAATGCAGACATCACCCTCCCCAGACCCAAACCATGGAGCCAAATATGAAGCTTATCTTTAAAACAGAAAAGAAAGAAGACCATGGAATTGTGGACCAGTCAACTGAAGTTCAATTTCTAGAAAAATTATGGAAAAAATGATCCAACCATTTGTAAAAACTTAGCAGTCTGAAGGAAGAAAGATTGAAGGCAATACAGATTTGTTGGGAACTAAACATTTCAAGCACAGTATTTTACTTTTTCTACCTCAACAAACAGATCTGGTGATAAGGAGAAGCTCATAATCCCACATATCTTGACTTTAGTAAAGTTTTGACTTCTGCAAAAGCTAGGTAAAAACATGTTCTTTGTGAAACAGCTATAGGATGGATGCCAAACCGGTTATAAAACTGCACCATAAGAAAAATTACAAATTGCTCATTATTAAGATGTAAGGCTGTTATTAAATAGTATCTGCAGGAATCTGTCCTAGGTCTATTTCTGTTCAATTTTGTCATTAATGACACAGATGACAGAATAGAGATTAATCTTAATAACTCTGCAGGGGACATGATGCTACAATGATCCAAGAAAACTTAAACCCCAAAATAAATGAAGGACAATTTCCACACAGTACATTTAAATTGAAATTATCAATTGCATAAAAAGCGCACGGGAACAACTTGTTAGTTGGTGGCTCTTCAGAAAAGGATCTGAGGGTATAGAAGGTCCCATACCTTCTATAATTAAAAAATTTCATGCTATTGCAAAGCCCTTCAAACACTACATTGGGCTATACAAACAGCATAAACAGCCTGTAGACACATGAAGTAATCCTTCTGCGGTACTCAGCATTGGTAAGGCCTTGGCTGGAAAGCTGTGTTCAGATTGGGGCTTCTCACTTTAATAATTTGAGCAGTCCAGAGTCATTAAAGGTCTGAAGAGCATAATTTATGAGGAAAATGGCAATAAACATTACTGTTAAGCCTGAAGAAGAAAAGATTGTGGGGGAGCATCCTAACATTTTCAAGTATGTAAGGAAAAGAAAATTCAGACTTCTGAGATAAAGATAATAAAACACTGAGATAACTTGCCTAAAGAGGTAGTGGAGTTTCCATTAGGAAGGGATTTTAAATGTGCTTAGACAGACATGTCAGGAAAGCCAAAGAAATAATGGATGCAGTTATTACAGGGGGGGACTGGACTAGATGGCCTATTGGGATCCCTTCCACAATGAAGTTCCAGGTAAACCTGGAAACTTGCTGATGATGTCCTTTTGTTTTATAGATCTGGAAACTGACCAAGCATTGAAAACAAGGGTAAAATCTTTTTCATAGAGTTAGTCACCAGGAGAAAGTAACCTGATTTTTCTGGGTGTGTTGATGGTTCACAATTGCCTGTCATGTCAAATGAAATTTGTTCAGTAGGATGGAGAGCCACCGTTCTGCAACCAGCCTCTAATGCATTGGTGACTGCCAATGTATCAGGGAGTGAGCTGGTGGAGGAGCTTATGTTAGGATTTGTTACTGTATATCTTTTGGTCTTTATTGTTCTCCAGTTCTCTAGGATTTGGAAAATGTTGGTGTTTTAGTTTTGTTTTGTTTTTTAAATAAAGTGGGTTTTTTCAAAATTTTTTAGCAACTTTTTTTTATCTTGAAGGAATAACATTGGGTTGAAAAAGTTACCCAGCTGATGTAATGGAACAGTAATTCCATTATGCCTTTTCATCCACATAAAATTGTAATTTAGAACACCATTATGTTGACCAAATTATCCTACTTCTATTCCCTCCCTTATGAAACTTCCTGGCCAGTTCACTCATTTGGGAGCCTGCAAACACGGCAGATGTAAGACGGCAATGTCGAATGGGTCAGTAAACCTGGCCCCTTGCTCCAATGCCCTTCACATTTCTGGAAGGACATGGTAAGGTGACCACTGCAACTTCGTCCAGCCTTTCTGTCTCTTAGACAGAAAACACAAACACAGGAAATTTGTGATCTTATTTCTAGGCTTCCCAGGTGTACTCTTTTATGAAAAGGCCATCCTTAGGGTGAATCCAGAACTAGTTACTTCTCAAGTAAATGAAGTGAAATTCTGGTTTTATTGAAAGAAAAGGAAATTTTTGTCTTGATGATTATGGAACCAGGATAAAACAATTCCTTCTCTTTTATAACTAAAATATGCTATTTAATGTTGTTTCTACAGAGGGAACAGTCTTTTTTATTAAATTCTGTGGGATTATTCATTTTACGTTCCTTTAACATACTCCAGGGTTTTCAGTCAGAATTGAGCAGATGGTTTCTGTCCCAATGACCTTTCAGTCACAAGTGACAGAAAAACACAAGTGGGAAAAGAGGGTGAGTAGAAAAAAAGAAAGCGTCATTCACAAGCAAAAGAACCAGAGCAGAGGTGTGCAAACATCTAACTGATTGTACCTTTATAATGATTAATTATTATTATTATAGTAATTAATGTTTAATTAATTCTTTAATTGCGTTTAACATTGCTAATAGTCTTACTTCATTTCACCTAATTTCTGCTAGAATGACGTTCATTAAATTTGCCTATTTAATTGCAGAAATCCTAATTTACCCTTAGATTTTTTCAGTCCCACCTTGCCATTTCTGTTTAATACGTTTTGCTCCTTACCTGCTGCCTGTGGAGATTTTTCCTGACTAGCTCTGAGGGATTTCCATTATCCCAACTTCCCTATTACCATAAAATGACCCTTAATCCAGAGCAATTTGCAGTAAAATAAAATAGGGAATGTATTTACAAATTCAAACACGGACAACATTGTTGCAGATGTCTTGGGAAGAGTGAAAGTAAATGAAAACTATGTATTGTACACGCCCTAACACTTAGATTAACTTAGAAGACTTTCTGTGGTATCCAGCTGAAAAGTGTCCTAGTTTCAGCTGGGATAGAGTCAACTGTCTTCCTAGTAGCTGGTACAGTGCTATGTTTTGAGTTCAGTATGCAAAGAATGTTGATAACACTGATGTTTTCAGTTGTTGCTCAGTAGTGTTTAGACTAAAGTCAAGGATTTTTCAGCTTCTCATGCCCAGCCAGCGAGAAAGCTGGAGGGGCACAAGAAGTTGGCACAGGACACAGCCAGGGCACCTGACCCAAAGTGGCCAAGGGGTATTCCATACCATGGGACGTCCCATCTAGTATAGGAACTGGGGAGTGGGGGCGGGGAATGGCCACTCGGGGACTGGCTGGGTGTCGGTTGGCGGGTGGTGAGCAATTGCACTGCGCATCACTTGTACATTCCAATCATTTTATTATTGCTGTTGTCATTTTGTTAGTGTTATCATTATCATTATTAGCTGCTTCTTTTCTGTTCTATTAAACCGTTCTTATCTCAACCCACGAGTTTTACTTCTTTTCCTGATTTTCTCCCCCATCCCACTGGGTGGGGGGGAGTGAGTGAGTGGCTGCGTGGTGTTTAGTTGCTGGCTGGGGTTAAACCACAACAAAAAGTTATTAAGATACTTCTTTGCTTTGTAGCTGAGGAGCTACTTGACTAACTCCTCATCTTTGCTTTCTTGGAAGATGATGGCAGCTTGGATCCCATGTTTTCTTTTCAGCACCTCATTTGGGGATCTCTTCAGATACAGAATTTCTTCCCTCCTCCTGGTTCATCATTTCTTCATTTGTGATTCAGTCAGGAAGCGCTGAAGCACTGTGTGTCCCACCTCCAGCTTTGCAAATACAATGTCCCTTTGGCTCAGGATTACTCCCTTGGCTACAACCTAAATCACTTGTCAATTTGTTGTGAGGTCAACCTCTCTGTTAAGTGGGACAATGTTAAAATCCCAAGGTAGTATTTTTTTCAGACAGAGCAAACTGTAGATTGCATATAAAGAACTTGCTAATCATGCTTTGTGAAATGATATAACTATGATGACAGCATGCAGAACTTTACTGCCTCTTGTTTTAGACTAGCCTTCAAGTCAAGACGACCAGTCTGAATTCATGATCATTTTGGTGTAATTGGCCTTTAGCCCTATCTATGTCACGTTTGCTCTCTGTCCTATTTCTTCAGCTACTACTTTTGATGGCAGAACCTCCTCAAGGCATCCACCCCCCTTCCTCTTCTATACAATGCTACATAAATGAGTTCTTGTGGCTCTGATACACGTTTTCCTCTCTGCCTGGCACATCTTTACAGGCTGCCTACAGGATCACATATATTTGGGAGTGCCTTGAGCAGATGGGAAAATACATCAAAGATGAAGTGACAGGTAATGGAGCTGTCTGGCTAAAATCCGTCCTCTGACAAGATGCATGAGCATCAGTGTATCTCACTGGGAGCTCTTTCATGGTATTTGCACCCAACATTGTGAGCACAGAGAAGATGCAGGGACCTCACTGTATTCTCTATAATTCACCCCAATACCAGCACCCAATACCCCAAAGTCTGTTGAATACTGTTTAATGTCTGTGGGTTTATTAGAGAGAGCCAATTAAAACCTAAACCTCCTATCTTTCAGTGGAGTGCATTTTGTTAAACCATTCACTAGAAAACAATCATATTCCTGGGAAAAGGATCCAGTCCCTTCTTTGCACAGGCACAGCTTCAAGAGAGGGGATGGCACTTGCCTTTCCCTAGGCTTGCCTTCAGCCCAGGGGTTAACACACTTTTTTGGAGGAGAGGGAAGCAGTGAATTCTGAACCCCAAAAGAACACATTGCTGAGGTGTCATGGTGCCTGAGTGAGATTGCTACCTACAAAAGGTGAGCAAAATCTCTCTTCATGGCAGAAAGGGTAGTCTTTGGATGTGGGGTTTTGTGCTGAATATGTTAAGTTCCTATGCAATTTTGGAGGCAACATTTTACAGGCCTCTTGCTTTTGAATTACCTAGAATATAAGTGAGGCCTCTGCGCATTATGCTCCTAGGTGTTGATGCCCAAATCCTCTATACATCACACTTTATGTTCTTCAGGAGGTAGATTTTCCTTTGGCTGTGATAATTTCTCGAGCTGCCCCATGATAACTCAGCATGCTGTAACCATTTGGTCCTTGTGTTCATTCTTTACTCACATACTCAATTTTCTGGACAAAAATTATCTTAATAAGGTAGGAGCAGAGTATATAATATGTTTGCTTCAAAGTATTGAGAGAAAAATATTTTAGCTGCTATGGCTAACCATAATTATGACTAGTACTAAAGTATGTGTAATGAATTGGCCCTTGACTAATCACTTCAGAAGGAAAAAGGCTAATAATACTTTCAAGTTACAGTATGCACATTCATTTCTATTATGCTTTATTCTTCCATTATTTGAGTGTTGGCTGGTTGACAAAAGTACATTTTCAGAAAGTCCACAAATTTTTACATTTCCATCCATATTATATATATAAGTTTAATCGCACACATTGCATGCTTTCACTATAGATATTTAACACAACAGCTCAGCAATAAGGGTCCAAATTACCTGAGCCAATTAATCTTAGTAACATGGCTCCAAACCCACCAAAGATGCCTAGGGGAGCTACACATTATCAGGTGGGGAAGTGCACTGCAGCAGTTCTACCATCAGCCATTTACAGTGTTACTAATGATCTCTATTGCAAAGTATTTAACCTTTGGAAAGAACAGTGATAACAAGGAGGAAGAGAGTCCCTAAACTGGAAAGTATATGCTTGCAAGCACATATATCTATGTTATTTATTGTATGTTATTGTTATTTATCAGTCTTGTAACCATGACACAGACATATCCTATCATGGTACATGGCAAAGGTTGATTTTTTTAACACGTAATATAACAAAAACAAGTACCCTACTTTTTAACTAACAGATGCTTCCTGAAGATGCATCACAGTATTATGAGTTCTGTAATAGGGAATTGCAATAATGAGGTAGGACTGTGGAATCAGGTAGACTGGGTATCAGAAGCAAACGTCCATAGATAAAATGCCTACACAGAATAGATCTAGACATTGCCTGAGCAATAATGTATAAATTTCCAAGACACCTCCACAGCAATCACAATGAACACCAAAGACAAAAGAACTACCAGGGTCTGCACATATTCTTTTTTGAATGATGTGATGTATTTTGTCCAGGTCATGCAATGGCCTCATGGAAACCACTTGGCTAGAACTGAGCAACCACTGTGCCCCAGAATGATGTCATCCAGACAATGAAAAACAGCTAGAAATGCCCATAAAAAAGTGGGGAAATACTCCTTAAAAACAATATCCTGTCTCTGATACCTGAATCCTTATCTTTACAGGAGATCCTACAAAAGAGATTGAAAGGTAAATTCCAAACTAGATTTCATAACCGTACTAAAACAGTACCTAAGAGATGGAGGGGAATGGATACAGGTCCCTGCTCGGGGAGGCAGGCGAATCCCCTCCCGGTCTCCCTCACCTTCCCAGTTGCCCCTACTCAACAGGTATGGGGCTCTGGAACTTGAGGACCAGGCCAGTGAAGATCAGGGTGTAGAAGAAGCCCTATCTAGGGAGGTGCCTAGGCCCAGTCGGGCAGCCCCACACATTCTCACATCCTCTGAAAAAAGAAAAAGGAGGGTAACTGTCGTAGGCGACTCCCTTCTGAGGGGGACACAGGGCCCAATATGCAGACCTGACCCATCCCACTGGGAAGTCTGCTGCCTCCCTGGGGCACGGGTAAAAGACATTACCAGGAAACTCCCTGGTCTGGTTCGGACCTCTGATTATTACCCATTGCTGGTTGTGCAGGTTGGCAGTGATGAGATTGCAGAGAGAAATCCAAAGGCAATCGAAAGGGACTTCAGGGCACTGGGACGATTAGTGGAAGGATCGGGAGCACAGGTAGTGTTTTCCTCAATCCCTTCAGTGGCAGGGAAATACACTGAAAGGAACAGGAAAACACACCTGGTTAATACGTGGCTCAGAGGCTGGTGCCATCGGTGGAATTTGGGGTTTTTTGATCATGGGGAGGTTTACACGGCACCGGGCTTGCTAGCGACAGATGGTTTCCAGCTATCTCAAAGGGGTAAAAGAATCCTCTCTCGTGAGATGGCGGGGCTCATAGAGAGGGCTTTAAACTAGGTTTGAAGGGGGTAAGGGATAAAACTAGGTGCACCACAGATGAGCCTGGGGGCAGCGTGCCGGTGTTAGGGGTGGATTCGATAACCCAGCTCAAATCCATCTATGCCTATGCACACAGCATGGGCAATAAACAGGAGGAGCTGGAAGCCATCGTGCAGCAAGATAGATATGACTTAGTCGCCATCACGGAAACATGGTGGGACGACTCCCGTGACTGGAGTGCTGCAATGGATGGCTACAAGCTCTTCAGAAGGGATAGGCAAGGTAGAAGAGGTGGTGGGGTGGCTCTCTATGTTAGGGAATGTTTTGACTGTAGAGAGCTACACGATTCTGATGACAAGGTGGAGTGCTTATGGGTGAGGATGAGAGGGAAAGCCAATAAGGCAGATATTGTGCTGGGAGTCTGTTATAGACCACCCAACCAGGTTGAAGAGACGGATGAATCATTCTACAAGCGGCTGGCAGTAGTCTCAGAATCGTGTGCCCTTGTCCTTGGGGGGGACTTTAACTTTCCAGACATCTGCTGGAAATACAACACAGCAGTGAGTAAACAATCTAGGAGGCTCCTGGAGCGTGTGGAAGATAACTTCCTGACACAGCTGGTGGGTGAGCCAACCAGGGGAGGAGCCTTGCTAGATCTATTGTTTACGAACAGGGAAGGACTGGTGGGAGGTGTGATGGTCGGAGGCCATCTTGGGCTTAGCGACCATGAAATGATAGAATTTTCAATTCTTGGTGAGGCAAGGAAGGTGGTCAGCAAAACCACCACTATGGACTTCCGGAGGGCAAACTTTGGCCTCTTCAAGGCACTGGTTGAGAGAGTCCCTTGGGAGACAGTCCTGAAGGGCAAAGGGGTCCAGGAGGGATGGACATTCTTTAAGAAGGAAATCTTAATGGCTCAGGACCAGGCTATTCCCATGTGCCGCAAGTCGAACCGCTGAGGAAAACGACCGGCCTGGCTGAATGGGGAGCTTTGGCTAGGAGTCAAGAAAAAAAGGAGAGTTTATCGTCGCTGGAGGAAAGGGTGGGCAACTTGGGAGGCGTACAGGGATCTTGTTAGATCATATAGAGAGAAAATTAGAAAGGCAAAAGCTCAGCTAGAACTAAATCTGGCTACTATTGTAAGGGACAACAAAAAATGTTTTTACAAATATGCTAACAGTAAAAAAATCCCAAGGACAATATCTATCCCTTAATGGATACAGAAGGGAATGTAGCAACCAGAGATGAGGAAAAGGCCGAGGTACTTAATGCCTTCTTTGCTTCAGTCTTTAATAGTGAGTCTAGTTATCCTCAGGGTACTCCACCCCTTGAGCTGGAAGGTGAGGATGAAGAGCAGAACATACCCCCCTTAATCCAGGAGGAAATAGTTAGTAACCTACTACGCCATCTGGACACTCACAAATCTATGGGACCTGATGGGATCCATCCAAGAGTACTGAGGGAACTGGCAGAGGTCCTTGCCAAGCCACTCTCTATCATCTATCAGCGTTCCTGGTCAGCAGGGGAGGTCCCAGAGGACTGGAGGCTTGCCAATGTGACTCCCATTTATAAGAAGGGTCGGAGGGAGGATCTGGGGAACTACAGGCCTGTCAGTCTGACCTCGGTACCGGGGAAGATACTGGAATGGTTTGTCTTGAGAGCACTCACATGGCAAGTCCAGGATAAGAGGGGGATCAGGCCCAGTCAGCATGGGTTTACGAAAGGCAGGTCCTGCTTGACCAACCTGATCTCCTTCTATGACCAGGTGACCCACCTAGTGGATGAGGGAAAGGCTGTGGATGTTATCTTCCTTGACTTCAGCAAGGCCTTTGACACTGTCTCTCATGGCATACTCCTTGAGAAGCTGGCGTCTCGTGGCCTGGATAAGTGCACTTTTCACTGGGTGAAAAACTGGCTGGATGGCCGAGCCCAGAGGGTTGTGGTGAATGGGGTGAAATCCAGTTGGCGGCGGGTCACAAGTGGTGTTCCCCAGGGCTCGGTGTTGGGCCCTGTTCTGTTTAATATCTTTATCGATGATTTGGATGAGGGGATTGAGTGCACCCTCAGCAAGTTTGCAGATGACACCAAGTTGGGAGGCAGGGTCGATCTGCTTGAGGGTAGGGAGACTCTACAGAGAGATCTGGACAGGCTGGATCGATGGGCTGAGGCCAATCGTATGAAGTTCAACAAGGCCAAGTGCCGGGTCCTGCACTTGGGTCACGGCAACCCCATGCAGCACTACAGGCTTGGGGAAGAGTGGCTGGAAAGCTGCCCGGCAGAGAAAGACCTGGGGGTGCTGGTGGACAGCCGGCTGAATATGAGCCAGCAGTGTGCCCAGGTGGCCAAGAAGGCCAACGGCATCCTGGCCTGTATCAGAAACAGTGTGGCCAGCAGGAGCAGGGAGGTGGTTGTTCCCCTGTACTCGGCACTGGTGAGGCCGCACCACGAGTACTGTGTTCAGTACAGTACTGAACAGTACAGGCCCCTCACTACAAGAAAGACATGGAGGTGCTGGAGCGTGTCCAGAGAAGGGCAACCGAGTTGGTGAGGGGCCTTGAGCACAAGTCTTATGAGGAGCGGCTGAGGGAACTGGGGTTGTTCAGTCTAGAAAAGAGGAGGCTGAGGGGAGACCTTATCGCTCTCTACAACTACCTGAAAGGGGGGTTGTAGTGAGGTGAGTGCTGGTCTCTTCTGTCAGGTGGCTGGAGATAGGACAAGAGGAAATGGCCTCAAGTTGAGGCAAGGGAGATTTAGGTTAGATATTAGGAAAAATTTTTTACTGAGAGGGTTGTCAGACATTGGAATGGGCTGCCTGGGGAAGTGGTTGAGTCACCATTCCTGGAGGTATTCAAAAAGCGAGTGGACGGGATACTTCAGGACATGGTTTAGTGGGCATGGTTGATGGTTGGACTCGATGTTCTTGAAGGTCTTTTCCAACCTAAATGATTCTATGATTCTATGATTCTATGATTGTAAAAACACTAAAAGTGATGGACTTAGCAAGGTACAGGCCTTATTGCGTATTATTTTTCCCGACTCTATCAAATTGTAACTCTCTCTGTTGCACAGACAACTCTGGTTCTCTATCTCTCTCATAGGAGAAAACCACCTTCTACGTTTGCTAATACTTTCTTCTGCTCCACAGATACTAAGTGCCCCATCTCTCCTAAGCTCAGACTGATTGATATAGGCTTAATTAATCCAAGAAAAATTGCTTTCTAACTGGAAAATTGCTTTTTGAATTCAGACCTGATGAATATACTTTTTCAGTAACTATAGTGGTTGGTCTAATAGATTTCCCCTTATCTATAAACTCTGCCTCTCTGAGTCTTCCTGATCTCTTATATCCCACCATTTCACACAATTGTTTTCCTTTGATAATAATTTTTTTCAAGGTTGAATTTACACTGAGGTGGATCGTTGCTGTCCATGCACAGTACTCTTCTGATGCCTTTCAAGATCATCTGCTTCATGTGGCGAAACAATATGCTAAGTTAATAAGGCTGCCTGTTCCTAACAGCATAAGCGAAGCATAAAACCCTGGAAAACAAGAAGTAAGAATGGAGTGGTTTACAAACAGTAGAAAACATCATTGTTTGGAAACTGGCACATACTACATGATTTTTTGTGTTTCTTGCAAAATAATAGGGCAAAAATTCCTTCCTTTTATCTTTTCTTCAGCCTCTGTATGTATTAATAGCTAATAAGTATGTTCTGCTTGATGGAGAGACTATTTCTATGTTTTGAATGACAGATGTCCAAGTTTGTAAGATTGGTTTAAAATTTCTTTCTTTATTAACTGATTTACTCATTTGTTTTCCCTTTAGCAGTGGAAGAATAAACACCAGGGACAAAAAAAAAAATTAACAGCAGCTTTTCCCAAAATTCTGCTTAAGTGTGGAGTTTTTGCAGCATCTTTCATTGAAAGAAGAAAAATCAAGGAAAAAGGGGAAAAGTGATCTTAGCTCATGATTAAAGGTTGTGTTCTTGGTGCTCCTCCAGGGCTGCTTGGTTCTGATTCAGATAGATAGAGAGATTAATGCTCTCAAATCTGCGATACAGAGAGTTGCGGTTCTGTGATTGCACATTCATGATTTATAATGTCTGTTGACTCTTTTGTGAAATTGCCTGTGGGGAAATTGTTTGGGATAAGAAAGAAACTCAAGTGACCGCTGTTGCTTGCATCCCTTTTTCAAATGAGACTTTATTGTTGGTTGGTTGTTTTTTTTAGGAAACCATTTGAAAGGGGAACTTTGGTTTGGGAACGCTGAAGTGGAGTGCAATTATTACTGGCATGTTTCATAGCACAGTGCAGTTCACTGCTTCACTTTATATCAAGACTGGCTATTTGCACAGGACTCCAGAAAAAAAGTAAAATTCAAAGCAACCTACAGTTAGACTCCAAATACAGGAAAAATATCTATCATCAACAAATCTAACAGATACCTCATAAATCCTACCTCCCCAGATCTCAGAGAGAAGAGGTGTTTGTTTAGTATGTTTTCTGTTTTTCTAGTTTAGCCTTAAGTATGAGTTACAGATTTCATACCATTTATTTTAGTAATTATGTACTGAATCTACAGGGAGTCTTTCTTACTGTTAAGGGGCTTTCCCAATGTGATTTCATGCTGATAGAAATAGCCATCACTGAGCTATATAGCTGAACACCGATGTTAGCAATCTTAAGTTATTTCTGCACCAGCAATCCTATTGGGACAGAAAATTTCCCAGGAGGAAACTCAGAAAGTGTAAAATCTTTTGTAGAGAAGGGGTGGGGAAAAGGATAGTGATATTCAACACAAGCAGTAGCTGAAAATAATACCTGTGCCTTTTAAATCTGAAAGCAAAGGCAGGCAGGGAGTTGAAGTGAGTCTGGGCCAAGAGAGGGGAGTGAACGAGCCTGGAGGATGGGAAGGCCAAGCAGGTTGTAGGGGAAAGAAATATAAAAGGCAGAGGAAATTCCCATTTTTATACATGGAGCTTTCTGAAGCTTAATTTGTGCACATAACCCAATTAGGATCTCAGCTGTAGTTGGGGCATCTGAGATCGCCTGTGCACAAATGCAACTTGCAGTAATAAACCTCATTATTATGACCCACTAACACTCTACTTGGGAAATCACGATGAACATATCCTGATGTCTCTGTTCAAATATTAGCCAAAACCAGCCCTCAGTACAACTTTCTTCCCTCATTAGTAATTTTATTCAAAACTTGACCCTGCATATGATACAATGAACATTAAGAAGAACAAGGAAAATTATGGAGTTTAATTTACCATTTGTAAAGTACTATGTGTATATATTCTATCATGTGAATCTTTCACTGTAGTCATGTTTTATTATTACATAATAAAATAATTATAAAAATGTGTCCTCTGTGAAACAGATAGTCCCATGTGGTAACTTAGACATATTTGACTTTCCATTATAAATTGATAATTGTAGTTTAAAATGATAAATGGTAGCCTCTGAATTGATCTGATGTAGCAAATTACTATTTTTACTTAATTATGATCCACTTAGGGTTTTCCTCTTTGGATGGTGAAACATTTTGGTCATTAACACCAGATTGCCTGAAAGAGTTACCCTTTCTGTGAGAACTAGAGGGTCCTTTGCATGGAGTAAGTTGAAAACTCAGACTTCTCTCCCTTTTATTGAGGAATGTCCTGTTTTAGTGTTTCTGACAAATTTTAGGCACATAAATCCAGATTCATAAAGGGATTTGGATGTAATAACCTTAGCACTGCTACATCAGCGTCCCTTTGGTGGTGGAATTTACAATCCCACACCAAAGACATAAATTCTCTGGAATAGTGTTTTTCCAGCTTTTGAAAGTGTTGCCCTCTTTTGGCTCATATGTCTTCATACAATTTTCTCCACAGCCACATGTTTAAATTAAAAAACAGCTCAGGTCAGGCATAATTGCTAGAAGACCTTGGTTCCTCCAGGCTAGTAGAGAGCAAAACTCAGCTTCGATTATTAATTCTTAATGTAAATTTTGGTGAACCCTCCCAGCTGAGCTGCTGCTGCCAGTTAAAACTAATTAGCAGTTCCCTGGCTAGTATGAATATTTGCAGCCAGTAATGACTGTTGCTTTTTACACTCTTATGCTGAAAGAAGTGCCGCTGTCTCATGAGAATAGAAAATAATCTATGTGGCAGCATGGTAAAACATTGCATAGGACTTCCTGACACCTCTTGGGTGCAAAGGTGAGCTCCTTGGTGGGCAGGACACAGAGCCTGAAAAATGCAGGGACTTGGGAGTCTGATGAGTTTGGGTAACCCTAATGTTCCTGGACAGAAGCTGTTCACCAAGATGATGGCATCTCTGGGAATGTGCCACAGTGTAACTTTTAGCACCAGAAAGCTATCTGGGGAAAGTTTAAGGTCCTAGCTAGCAGGCAGAACTCTTGTGGATTACTCCTCGCAGTTCAGTTGTGTCTCAGCCTCACTACGGGCAGCAAAGCACCTTGGATCTTGTACAGATTTCTGAACTGCTGAGCTTAGATTATGGAAGAAACTGCTGTTGAAGTATTAAGCTTGCTATTTGCCTGAGCAGATGTTTTTTCCCATTGCTTAAAGCACCAACTTTAGCAGAGAAGTGCAGGCTCAATTTGCAATACACTAGCATGTCCTCAAATGTGCACCAAGAAGCACCAGCATTCAAAGAAAAATCTGTCTTTGCTCTCTGTTTCATCATTTGCAGTCACTTATCATCCCAGGAGAGGTTTCTAAGGGAACCACCAGCAGCTCTTCTTGCCAGATTCCAGGCGTTCGAGTGATGATTCAGATGACATTTGTGTGATTGCACTGAAAAGAGCCAAATCTGTATGGTTAGTGACAACTTTCAGTGCTGGAAAGCAGAATCATATAGCAGGATGGATAAGCCAATCCATGGTGATATGCTCCATTCAGCAACTCATGATTTTGCACTCTGAAAATATTGCATTACCCACGTATGTTATGTTGCACTAAAAGTAGCCTTGGAAGGATGAAAACATTTATCTTCTCTACACTAAAATGTTTTGTCATTTTAATGATACCACTGAAATTCTTCCACAGTAAAAAATCCCTATACCATTTGAGATCTGTTTGGAGCTATCTTATGATCACTTGTGTGTAGTGCCAGCTGACCTGATTATCTGGATGCTAGTGTTTGAATATATTAGATTATTGAAGAAATGGTTCAGTGCTATACCTGTTAATGTGGGAGACCATCAGTCATTTCAGAAATCCTACAGAGCTTGCCCAATTGAGCATCGAGATTTGTGAGTATATATTAAAAATCTGCTTGTTGGTGTGTTTTTTGTGTGGTGGCATTTTTTTTATTAAGAAAAAAAGAAAAAAGGAAAGCAGGTTTTAGAATTGACGCCCTAATGACTGAGGTGTAGCAGCTTTCTGGAAAAGCCAGTCTGAGATTTCAGAATTATACCAGGGTAGTTGGAGGTGTTAGGACCACTCAGGTTGTTAAAAGTGATAACACACAGGTAAGCCAGGTATGTGCATTGACTGCATAGAATTCTTTTCACTCTCTGTCTTTGCTAATAAAATTAATGACATTTTAATTTGAAACAACCACATCAGAGGTGTATCTAGATAGGTATATCATGATGTAATATACAGTATCTTGTGTTATGTTTTCTTGAAAATATGCTCAGCAACCTTGAAAAGCCATCTACTTCTGCTTATCACCATCTGGTCCTGCACACTGTTAAAAATATCATTCACTGTCTTAAATTTATCTTTTTTCCTACCAGAGCTTAGGACTGTAGAAGTCCTCATAGGATCAAATCCACCTTGTTTCAACCTGCCACCAGACCTGCCTGTGAGATGTTGGTACCTTCAACAGAATTTTCTTGATCTTATATTTGATAATAATCTCCATGAGCTACATATTTGAGACTAGTCCGTGAATTCTCAGTAACATCCAGTGAAAGTTAACACTGCAAGTGCTTAAATTAGGCAACCCTGAGGTTTCAAAGCCTGCAAGGGTTGGAAGCCAGACTGCACAGGAGTGATTTATCAGCAGAGATTTATCATATTGCATATCTTCCACCAAAGAGAAATTGTGGGTACTAGAAACAAGTATCCTGGGTGGGACAGATCCTTTATTTATCTCTGTTTAACATGCATTATTTACTTGTCTCTAGTAAAGCTGTCATGTTTGCTAAAAGCTCCACTGATTCTTTCCCTTCCTCATCCCCTTTTCATCCTGTCCCCTTGAGGGAAAGATTTATTTTCTCCTTTAAACAGCAAGTCTAGGCCTTATACCTGCTACATAAGCAAGAGATGAAGTCCTTTACATGTCCCATATTTTTACAGAGTAGCGTAAGAATGGTTGATTTGACATTGATTGTACCAATAAAATATGAATGTTTTTCCAGTTTTTACAACTGCATATAATAACCTCTCATACAACACTTCTTTTTCTCCAACAGGCTGTGGAAATGCAGTGTCATTATGGGTATCGTTATGCTTGTTTTCTAGCCTAGGAACACTGAACCCAGAGAAATGAGGTGACTTTCCCAAAGTCGCATCCTACATGGGAAGAAGCAAAGGGTCCCTCTGTCATGCCCGACCTACTAGTGTGGAGCTGATGCTGTTGTTCTTCTTCCTCTTCTCTGTCCTCTTTCTTACTCTAGGGGATAATTCGATTTTCACTGAGTGAGGCAGCTGCTTGTGATTAAAACACAAAGTTTAAAAACAGCACAGAGAAGTAACAGTGCTACATGAAAGCACAACTCTGGTAACAGAAGTGTAATGAAAAGGCAGTAGGACTAACAGGATTGAGATGTTTTCAAGAAACAAGGTTTGGAGCATTTGGCCAGAAACATTGAGACCAAAATCAGTCTTTATAAATACAGTAATTCACCACCTTTCATAAAATGTCTGACTAAAGGGCCGGACTATGCAAGAGGATGCTGAAGATTTCTGACAAATATCTAGAAAATTGTGTGTGCAGTACAGAGCATGTGAGACCATGACCTATGCAAACTCTCCATCCCTGTTAGAGCTGCAGTCAGTCCTCGGAGAGTCTGTTTATTCCTTGAGGCAGGAGAGGAGCCATTGCTTTTCCTCAGTTTTTTTCAACAAGAACTTCCTTTTTTTCCTGTTCTTTTGCCTGGGATCTCACAATACCCACAATGTGCAACAATTTTAGGGGGTAAAGGGGAGCACCCAGATCAGAATAATCTCAGAACTCTTGTAATAGTGTATGCAACTTACTGTATGGATAAAAAAAAAAAGCTCTCTAAGTTTACAGATTTAGTTATGTGTTACCCTAGAAAATAGAACTAAAAATAACTGATCTTAATTAAAATAATTACAACCCCAAACTCTAAGTATAACCATATCACTCTTTCTGGTAGGATTGCCACTTAGAGTCTGGGAAAAGTGTTAACCAGGAGATGAAGGATAAAACATTTTTTGTGATTCAAGCTATTCTACATCAAACGTACCTGTAATTTCTGTTTTCAGAGGCAGAAACAAAAAAGGTCTATTTTTCAGTGAGCATTATACTCAAATGTTAATATAAAATGAACCATTTAATGTGCAGTAATAAGATATTGGGTCTCTGAAATTAGTGGAGGTCTGCAACATCAGTGATTCCCATTCCATGTGTTATGGAAGAACACATGAAGGCCCAAACCTGCTTATTTTGGGAGAGTCTTTGGAGAGAAAACTGCAGTCTTGGGAAAGAAGAAATTATTCCCAGAGGAAAAAGATGGGTTTTAGAAGTAGCAGAAACTTTCAAGGCTTCAGGAGCAGAAGCCTTTAAAAGGCTTCCCTCTCCCCTGTTGGCCCAAAGAAGCTTTTTGGAGGAGCTAGCTCACGGGGACAGATTAAAGGTATTGAGTGGGTGGGTGATTCTTCAGGAAAATCTGAGCTTAGTCTGAGGGGTTGCTGAAGGGAAAAAAAGACCTTAGCCAGGATACAGGCCTCAGGGGAAGGGCTGAGAAGCTCCTTATCTCTGGTGAGGGGGTTAAAAGGGGGAGAGGTTGGAGTTGGAAATGTTCAGCCAAAATAGGAGGACTACGAAGATTTCAAGGTTTCAAGGTGGACAACTCAGACGGGTGATTGTATAGTTTGAGGAAAGGGCTATAAAAATCTTGAAAGGAAGCCAATTATAATTTAAAAGTTGGATGGCTTTGAAGATAAAATAATAGTGGAACATTTCCTGGAGCATGAAAGGAGCTGTGGCAGGATGCTGGAAGATAATGTGGGGCAGGATCCCCCGGGTTCTCTTCTGTAGTCCCTGCCATCCTCAATTCCATTTGATAAATGCAATGAATCCTATCTTAAGAGCAGGTAACAAATATATTATAACTTTTCATTTTTATTTTTACTACTATCTCTTTAGTAGCTTGCTAAAAATTCCCTTTTCTAACTGTGGGAACCACCTTCTAACTTCTGATTCTTCTGATTTCTGACCAAAATTTTCTCTCTGCCAGTTCTCTACTAGTCTGTATGCCCTTGTTCTTAAACTGAAACTGCTTTTAGTACAGATAGGTCTTTTCACCCAAGGGGGGGAAAGCTTTTAGTCCAAGGTTGATTGGGCCTTTCATTTACAAGAGCAAACTAGCTAAGCCCTTTAGCTTCTGCTTGCCATGCAAGCTATATGTTCCCTATATCACTCAAGTTCCTGCTTCTGCTTTTGTTTTTCACTAAATCTTTCTTAAAATAGGAGGATGATAATTACCTCTAGTCTCCTAAATGAGGTGTCATCAGCAGCTTCACCACTTTTGTTAATACTCCCCTATGTGTGCCTAAAATAGTTCCTGCATTCATCCTAGGGTTGCATCACCTTTCCACAGCAGTGCCCCACCAGCTCATTGTTGTCCAGTGATAAAAAACTGCACATATTTCCTCATCCTCAACTCTTTCCAAATCATGCATTTTGTGCTAATTGATTTGATTTCAGTCCCTGTCTGTGATTCTTATTCTCAACCCGCTTTTGGTGTGATGTTTCTCATGTCTGTGTTGATACAAAACTTGGAGGAGTCACCAGCAGATTTTATAAAAAATTCCTATTTTTCATTTGTGAAAATATCAATTCATTCTGTGATTAAGCAAACTTGTCCTGAGGTGGCTGAACTCAAACTATGCTCCTTTCAGATTACATTTCGTGGCTTTCAAAACTGTTTCTTGCTTTCCCCCAGCACTTACCTCTACAATCCTCAGTTACTACTGTCACTAGTAATTTCTCCTTACTGATATCCATGTAGATAAGGTATGTCCAGTTTTGTATCAAAAATCAATTATCAAAAAATACTTAGCACATTTTTCTTTCTTTCTTTCTTTCTCTTTTTTTTTTTTAATCTCCTGATAAAATTGAACACCAAGGATAACTCATTAGTAAAACTATTTGTTGTCAGGTTGTATCAGAGCGGTTTAGAGTTTCCCGTGATAAATCGTGACTCTACAAAGGTCTGACTCTGGCCTTGGGCTCCATAGCATGACCATCAGAAGAGCTTGTACTGAGCCGTTTTACTCATAAAGAGATCTTATTCCATGTTTTGTCTGTTTTCTCCATGTTCTTTCTTTTGTCTAGTCTAATAATGATTTTGTCATCCCTAAAATACAGTGACACTCCACCTCCTTTTGTAACAGCTCCCATTTGCCATTATGTGCCTGCTTCTTGATTGAAAAAATGTAAAATTTATCAATTTTTGCTGAATAGAGCTGTTAAGGAAAATTTTCAGTTTTGCCATGCTTCTGAAAACATGCCTCATCATTACAATAGCCTAGTAGCTGCAAACACAACAGGACACTCTCTCTTTCTAGGAGAGCTCACAGCCGACTGACGTAAAGAGGGTGGATCAGGACTTGCTGTACACGCAGAAAAGGTCAATAACGGAGCCAAGAGTTGAACTCTTGAATCCCTGTTGACTGCTCTTTCTCCTCTGGTTTGTTGTGTATCAGGGGAAATATTAGTCACACCTGTAGAGAGACACTGAGACATCTGGCCCGAACAAGGCATCTCTACTTCCAAGTTCTTTTACCATTTTACCCCCAGACTAACTTCTTCAATACAACTCTGGCTTTTTGACATTTGATCCTCCCTTCTTCTTCTTCCTTTTGGCATTGCTTCAGTCACAATCCCTTGTACATTAGTTCAGTGCTGGATTTACCAAGCTTTTAAGTTGTGCAGGGAAACATTCCCTATAGACTTCTTATTCTTCAGCTACACCCTTCCCCATCATTGTATATCTCTTCTTCCATCAAAATCTGCATGAAAGCATTTTTTTCTAAAGGGTCTCTGTTTTGTCTGCTAAATCCCTTCATATAAATTTAACTCTACAGTGCAACTAATCCAAAACCAAGAGGCATCTTGTGAAAGTACACAGAGATGAAACAAATCTAACACTGACTGCATTGAGCATTGCTGGGCCAAGAAGCATATGTTTCTTCTCCAATCAATAATATTTTATATCTAAACTTGTTTCAAAGTAATTAGAACAATAAAACACATTATCTTAAACTCATAAGAAGTCTCCTTTCCTGCCTGTATTTTAAGAAAAAAGTAGCATACTTTTCTGTTGTTGTTAAAAAATTATAATTAAAAAAAATAAGAAGGAAAATGTGCATTGAACATCTGGCTTTCGGTGAGGTCTTGCTCTCTCCTATTTTTTCCAGCTGTGTTGGCTCTTTACTTTGATGGATCCTCACTCAAGCATCCCTGAAGATCATTTTCCTACTGATTGGATGTCCCTTGGCCATCTTCCCATTTTGAGAAGAGAAAGTAGGAGTGGATACCACACATGAACTTGGCTTAAATGGGACTAAACTGTCCCCTCCACTTTCAGGCACAGCTGGAATGAAGAACTTGAAAATATTAAAAAAAACCACAAAAAGCAAACAAGAAGCCCCAGTCAGATAACTATGTCTATTTACTCTGGAGGAAAAGAACTGTCTGAGTACCCTCACCTATTCTTTAGAGCTCTGCACTCTCCTGATCGGGGCCAACCAGGAGGAAATGAAGCCAGGTTAAAGATTCATCAATAAACAGATTAAGAGAAATATGGTCTGCTGAGCGAGAGACTGGAAAGGCAGGTGGTTTGTTGTTTTTTTTTTTTAACCTGTTAAGTGTTATCTCACTTCCCTGGTTTATGCTTATATAAATATCATCATACTGTCCTTCAAATTTCTACTCAGTTCATGGAATATCTCCTTTTATTCCCTCCCCCATGGCTGGCAGCACTTTTTGCAGTCTCAGGAAAGTTTCTCCTTAAAGGGTGGGACTGAATTAAAAAATTTCAATTACCCTAAGGTGGGAATAGCTGTTATGATAAGGGTTTCCATAACTTTGGCTGGGATTTCCTAGGCAGAAATACACATTCTACAGCACACGTGCACATATACAGTGAACATGACACATCTGGGAAGGGCTGTATAAAAAAGTACTGATGACCTGGGCCTGCATAGTCAGACTTCAATAGGGCCTTTTGGGTTTATGTGGCATGCACAGGTCATCAGCACAGCATGCATGCAGTCCTCTACATGTGTGCAGTAGGGACTTCTAGAAAAATGGCCCAAATCCTTCAATTCCAAATAGGATTTTACTTAAATTCTAGGTGGAAAATAGCACATATTTGGAAAATTTAGACATATAGTAATTGTACTTACTCTCCCTTAATCTGACTTCTGTAACAAAGGCCAAGAAAAATCAGTTTCCTGCATAATCATTTCTGTTTGACCTATAGTGTATTCTCTAAGAATAGCAGCTTGTCTTGATCTGAATAGATGGATGATGCACCATCAGTGTGTGAGTTGTTCCAATGACTATTCTTGTTAGAAACATTCATATACATCTAAAACTATATCTGCTGCATTAAATCCCATGGTAATTGGCCTTTGACATTGGTTTCTGCTATCTGAGCTTATTTTGGAGAGCAAGTGACAGAAAATGCTTTCTGATTGTATTAGAGGATGACAGCAGCATTCTTAGCCTTAATAGTGCACTGGGAAGGGTATGTGTAATACAATACACCTCATGAAGTTAGGACTTCATGTAGGGGTGCCTTTATGGTCTGTCCTTGGCAAAATTGCCTGGATAACAATGGCTGTTAAGGCAGGAGGGCTTGTATACATGACAGGTGAACGGGACACCCCAAACTGTCCAAAATTGATAACGTTCATGTGGTGGGTTGACCCTGGCTGGATGCTAGGTGCCCACCAAAGCTGCTCTGTCACTCCACCTCCTCAGCTGGTCAGGGGAGAGAAAATATAATGAAAGGCTCGTGGGATAAGGACAGGAAGAGATCACTCACCAAGTACTGCCATGGACAAAACAGACTTGCCTAGGGGAAATTAGTTTAATTTACTACAATTAAATCAAAACAAGGATAATGAGAAGTAAAACCAAAACTTAAAAACACTTTCCCCCCACCTCTCCCTCCTTCCCGGCTCAACTACACTCCTGGTTTTCTCTACCTCCTCCCCCTGAGCGGCACAGGGAATGGGGGTCGGGGTCAGTTCATCACACCTTGTCTCTGCTGCTCCTTCCTCCTCAGGGGGAGGACACCTCACTCGTCCCCTGCTCCAGCGTGGGGTCCCTCCCACGGGAGACAGTCCTCCACAACCTGCTCCAACGTGAGTCCTTCCCACGGGCTGCAGTTCTTCACGAACTGCTCCAGCGTGGGTCCCTTCCACGGTGTGCAGTCCTTCAGGCACAGACTGCTCCAGTGTGGGTCCCCCACGGGATCACAAGTCCTGCCAGAAAAACCTGCTCCAGCATGGGCTCCTCTCTCCATGGGGCCACAGGTCCTGCCAGGAGCCTGCTCCAGTGTGGGCTTCCCACAGCATCACAGCCTCCTTTGGGCATCCACCTGCTCCGGCGTGGGGTCATCCCCGGGCTGCAGGTGGATATCTGCTCCACCGTGGACCTTCATGGGCTGCAGGGGGACAGCCTGCCTCACCATGGTCTTCCCCACAGGCTGCAGGGGAATCTCTGCTCCGCTGCCTGGAACATCTCCTCCCCCTCCTTCTTCACTGACCTGGGGGTCTGCAGGGTTGTTTCTCTTACATATTCTCACTCCTCTCTCCGGCTGCATTTTCTGTCACGCAGCAACTTTTTCCCCTTCTCAAATCTGTTCTCCCAGAGGCACTACCACTGTCACTGATGGGCTCGGCCTTGGCCGGTGGCGGGTCCGTCTTGGAGCCGGCTGGCATTGGCTCTGTCGGACACGGGGGAAGCTTCTAGCAGCTTCTCACAGAAGCCACCCCTGTAGCCCCCCCACTACCAAAACCTTGCCACGCAAACCCAATACAGTTCAAGAGGAAGCCAATTGTCAGGTGGATTAAATATTAACCAGGAAAATACAAAGAGGTGTATCTGTGTTTTTTTTGAACAAAGGAGAAGTCAGGTCAAAAAGAAGTAAGGATGAACATGTGTGACACGGAGAGAGTCCTCGGAGAGGAAACCACAGCAGCAGCCGGTTTGACACCTGGTTTGACACTGCCATGGGGTGCCCTACCAGTGTCATCGCGCTGCCCCGGCCAGACCCAGTGTCCTCCTGTGGGATGCTGCAAGGAGTCTGCACCCAGCTGGGGGGGTGATGGGATGGGGCAACACGTGGGGACCCACATGTATGACCTCCTAGGGCTCTCCTGCCAGGTTGTGGGATCAGTGTGGGCACACACAGAGCAAGAGCACCCACATGTCCATCTGGTACACAGCCAGAGGTGGGTGGGCATGCAACTGAGTGTGCATCTGTGTCACTATTAGTTACTGCTAGTTAGAGAAGTGGTTAGCAATGTATAGGCATCTGCTGACAACTGGTGTTAAGCATGTAGTATTGTAATTTCTCTGTTGATTCTGAATGCACAGTTCACTGATTGCTGATTTCTGCCATTAATAAAGCAGTAGTATGCCTTGATCTTGAGCTGGTTTTAAACCATGGCAAGCCATTTTTCTCTGCAACACTTCTCTATGCTTAGAGGTTGTAGTGAGGTGGATGTCAGTCTCTTTCCCCTAGTAACAAGTGACAGGACAAGAGGAAACAGCCTTGAGTTGCACCAGGGGAGGTTTAGATTGGATATTGGGAAAAATTTCTTTACCGAAAGGGTTATCAAGCACTGGAACAGGCTGCTGAGGGAAGTGGTGGAGTCACCATCCCTGGAGGTATTTAAGAGTCATGTAAGTGTTGCACTTAGGGACATGGTTTAGTGGTGGACTTGGTAGTGTTAGCTTTGGACTCAATGATCTTAAAAGTCTTTTCCAACCTAAATGATTCTATGATTCTATGAATAAAAAGTCAAGATGGAAAAGAGCTGACATGATTGAACAAAAGGTGGATATCACACAGGTGACAGACTTCAGATGACTAAATTTGGAGACTCTGAAGTGTGCAGTGGAGTAATGCAGAGATAATAAACTTGCCTTTCCCTTCTACTGTCTGCTATTTAATTTGATTACACCATGCAGGGAGGAAAGTGTGCACCCAGCACTGTTTCTTTATTTTTCTGCAGCTTTTATATTTGAAATGAAATTCCTTAGCCTGTAGCCCTATTTTAATAACTTGGTTAAATGAATGAATGTGGAGAAAGAAATAGAATGAAGAAAAAATGTAAAGTAAGCACAACAGTGATCAAGCAAGGACTCTTTTCCCTCTGTGACAGCCTGTACAAATAAAGTGAGTACTCAATGTGAGCAATACTTTACTGTTGTTGCTATCAGCTCCAAAAACCCACAGACTCTGTGAATGAATCCTGTGGCACTGCTAGAGGAATGTGTGTTTATGCCTTGTGAGGGTTTCCTGGGGCTGACGAGAGGCTGGAGTCCCGCAGGGGTTGTGGGAGCCAGGGCAGCTCCCCCAGCTGGCAGGGACTTCCGAGCGTTTCTTGCCCTTTTCCTATGGGAAAAGGCAGAACTAGAAAGGGCAAATTTGAAACAGAGTGGAAAGACATTTCAAAAGCTGTGCACATCGTGCCTAAAGTAGGCCAATGAATGCTGTTTTCTAGTACAAAGCATACAGAGGGCTGATAAAATGTTTGCACCCTGTTTACATATAGCAATATAGCTGAGCAATGAACGCCAGCATGCTACTGTCCAATTAAAATAATGGAGCAAAAAACCCAAATCAGCTAAAATCAGTGTTCAGCTTGGCTATGACCAAGAACAAAGCAGAATTAATTCAAACCCAATGAAACAAAGATCAAGGGGAAAATGTTTCTTTATTCCACATGGATCAGCTGTGTATTTTACCTTAGTGTTGCATGATGCAAATTAATGACAGTTAAAGTTCACTGTATTTGACATTTTCAGTCTCATAATCATCACAAAATTTGAATGCACTTCCATATCCCATTATCTTAGCTTTGCAATGGATAACACTTTTCTTGCTTTGCAATTTTGGCTTTAGGTGAGCTGGAAACACTGTACAGAGGTATACTTGAAAAAGTGGTCAAGGAAATCTGATTTCTTGTTCCTTACACGAACAGACTCCTTTAAGTCAACATTTCTTCTTCCAAGAGAGCAATTTTATTGGCTGTTATTCCAACATTATTCTAATATTGCCTACTTGTCTGTAAAAAACTACCAGTCTGTTAAAGATGGCTGTTCCAAAGTCACTTTTAAAATGCACAATTTAAGCTATAGAAAACAACTCCGCAAACTCAGCTGTATCATTACCTCCTCCTCCCCTCCCCAAAGATCTAAATGAAGCAGTCATCAATTTTCCTTGAAACTTATTTAGTTTATTGTTTACCTCACTTGGCTTCATGGGTTTATAGTAGCTCTGGAGGAGGATGTGCCCTCTGAAAGTGCCAGTTGCAAATCAAAGGATTTGGATAATAGTCTGGGAACTGAAAAACTTGGACATATGGATACACTCATGTTACTTGGGTGAAAATGCTGAAAGATGTCACAGGCTCCTTTTGAGGGTCTGGGCAAGAACCTGTCCTCCGCAGTTACAAGGTGATGAAAGAACAAGTTGGCACATCCCTCCTTTAAAGGCATTTTGTGTTTTAGGCACCACCTCAATCTGCTGTTACTCGTTTTGCTTTCCTGTCCATAGATAACATTGTGCATCAACATGTGTCCTGTTCTCTGTACCAGATGGTCAGCCCCAGAGGGATTTGGGCTTGTAACCAGTAATGACATTTCAGTGCAGCAGCAGCAGCAGCAGTGTGTGTGTTGTATTGTTAGATGCAGTGTAATATGGAGGAGTTGTTTATTATAAACTGAGGTCCCTAATGCCTTTTTTCAGTGATTGTCCAGGAGGGAAGGTTAAAGATCTCATGTGTTCCCTGTCTACCCTGCGCCTCCATGGTGTAAGAAAAGATTCATTTAGTCAGTGCTGCTTTTCTTAAGAGAGCAGCCTTGCTGGCCAGTATTATCTATTTTTCTATAAAATGACCAGTCTGTTAGAGGTTTTGTTTGTAAAGTACACAGTGCAAGTTAGTCAGCAAATGCAACTCTTGATTTTTCCCTCCTGAAGATCCAAATGAAAAATTACCTAATCAGCTTTGCATGAAGTGTGTTTAATTACAGTTTCTTCAGTTGGCTTGCAGATTTTTGGGTGTGACTTGGGAGGGCATGTACCTTGATGAATCAAATCTGGCTGAAGTGTGGATGGCAGAGGTTTATATACACATATTATCGCTTGCTTTAGTTCAGGAACCAGTGCCCCTGGGGTCAGTGAAAAGGCTTTAGATAATGCTCTGAGGTCATGTATGCATGGACTGAATATGACCTTGGATGTTTATATGCTACCAGCTGGCTAGTGAGTTGTACACGCAATATAGGGCTTCAATGTTTCCTTGCAGAGGGTGCTCCACCCTCTCTCTTGCTCTACTAGGACAAAAACCTGGTGAGAACATGGGAAAGTATTATGTACAATGAAGGGAAGGAAAAGAGGAGCCACTGAAAAGGAAAATCACTAATTAATATTTTGGCATGTAACGAAGATCTTCTGCATAGATTTTACATCTGTACAAAACAATAACTTCATTAATCCCTCTGAACTGTGTTCCCTATTGTTCTCATCTGTAGCTAAAACCTTTGCCTTTAGGAATGAGTCCAAAAGATCAGAAGATTATTGTTGCATTATGCACTGCAGATTGTGCGTGTAGATTTATATGTTAAAATTGCCAAATTAATTGTTGTGTTATTATTTTTTTAAATCTTAAATCTGCTGTTTGGTCTATGGCTTGGCATAACATCATGAGGTCCCTAAACAGAAAAAAGTGCTTTGGAAGGCAAAGTGTCTGAATACTGACGTCAGATCATTGTGTTTCAGGTTGCAAATCGATATATCATTTTGAAGTGACCTGCATTTGAAAAAGAAGCGTTCAAAACTTTAAATGACTTTAAATAAGTGTCTGTAACTGCGAGCAAATGGCAATTTCACTAAATCCACACTCTTGGAACTGAAATGATAAATATCAGCAAGGACAAACTTTTTAATGTCTATGTAACAGCAACACTGGGGAGATTAATGTACCGAAAGCAAACAATGATATTGTTGTTTCTTATCGTATCTGGTCAGGGTACTTGGGAGAAAGACCTCAATCATTTTGCTCTTCTGCTTGTAAACAGAGTGACTGTTTAGATAATCGTCTCTAGTTGTGATATCCCTTAGCAACGCATTGTGAAAACACAAACATGCTGCTTTATTAACCGTTCCACCTTAACTCTGTTTTGAGTGCATTTGGAGGATATATTGTGAGATAATTAGGAAGGGGGACATGCAAGAGGCCATATCTGGCCATGAGACACATGCTGCAGGAACCTGCCCTGTTGGCATCATAATTGCAAAGTTTGGCAGAATCTGGGCAGCACGGGAGCTGCTCACCCAAAAGGGTGGGCTCATTGGGTAGTGTTCGGCAATTTGCTGTGGTGATAAAGGGTCTGGAGCAGTGGGTGCAGAAGGCCAGGTAGCATGGCTTGTGTGCTAGGAAATGTGGACAGATGAAGGTGTTGCCTTGAAGGGTTTTGAGCAAGAGATCAGGTAGCGGCCCCAGGTCAGTAATGATGGCAATGGGCTGCCTGCGAAAGTGGAGCCTGAACCAGACCTGCAGAGAGTTGGCACTCTGTAAGAGCATCATTAACCACACCAAAGGGGCACCTGTGGTTGTAGGTGCTATTGACAGTGTTCATTAATGTAAAGAATATTACTCCGGCTTTTCATATACATGGAATTGAGGACACTGTTGTCGCTGGAGACCAACTCTCCCTTCCTCGCCTTCGTGTGACTGCTGAGCTCCCTTGAAGGAGATAAACTTCTCTTCTACTGAAAAGTGTGGTCCCCATTCCTGAGGATATTTTCTGCCTTTAATGGGGAACTAATCAGTTAACATATTTCAACCACAATGCAATAAGGAAGTGATATTTTTGATAGAAAGTTGGGCAAAATTAAGTTTTAGTTGTATGAATAACTCCATTCCACTTTTCACAAACGGCAGCCCTGATAGTGATAAAATGTTGTTTTGTTGTAAATTGATGTGGAATGGCTGCCCTGTGAATGTAGGACATTAAAATTAAGGAATTAGAGACATGGTACATCTTACACATGATGCATTTATGGAGCAAAAGTCAAGGAATGAAAAGTTTGATGGGTTTTAAAGAGAAATCTTTATGTTTTCTAATGCTTGCCTACTTTCCTCTAATTCTTTGTAAGGAATAAATGACACACACTAAAGGCAATATGTAACTTTTTTTTCCCTAGAAAAAGAGAAATCACATAATTCACTCCAAGTAGGCATGTAGGCAATTCTTTTTAGAATGCAAATCTGAAGACAGTACACAGATATGTTTAAAAGTCATTAATTTAGACACAGCTTTCAGTGTAACAAACAGGGCAGATATTTGTTACCAAGACCCATATAGAATCATAGAATCATAGAATCATTTAGGTTGGAAAAGACCTTCAAGAACATCGAGTCCAACCATCAACCATGCCCACTAAACCATGTCCTGAAGTATCCCGTCCACTCGCTTTTTGAATACCTCCAGGAATGGTGACTCAACCACTTCCCCAGGCAGCCCATTCCAATGTCTGACAACCCTCTCAGTAAAAAATTTTTCCTAATATCTAACCTAAATCTCCCTTGCCTCAACTTGAGGCCATTTCCTCTTGTCCTATCTCCAGCCACCTGACAGAAGAGACCAGCACTCACCTCACTACAACCTCCTTTCAGGAAGTTGTAGAGAGCGATAAGATCTCCCCTCAGCCTCCTCTTCTCTAGACTAAACAGCCCCAGTTCCCTCAGCCGCTCCTCATAAGACTTGTGCTCCAGGCCCCTCACCAACTCGGTTGCCCTTCTCTGGACATGCTCCAGCACCTCCATGTCTTTCCTGTAGTGAGGGGCCCAAAACTGAACACAGTACTCGAGGTGTGGCCTCACCAGTGCCGAGTACAGGGGAACAACCACCTCCCTGTTCCTGCTGGCCACACTGTTTCTGATACAGGCCAGGATGCCGTTGGCCTTCTTGGCCACCTGGACACACTGCTGGCTCATATTCAGCCGGCTGTCCACCAGCACCCCCAGGTCTTTCTCTGCCGGGCAGCTTTCCAGCCACTCTTCCCCAAGCCTGTAGTGCTGCATGGGGTTGCCGTGACCCAAGTGCAGGACCCGGCACTTGGCCTTGTTGAACTTCATACGATTGGCCTCAGCCCATCGATCCAGCCTGTCCAGATCTCTCTGTAGAGCCTCCCTACCCTCAAGCAGATCGACCCTGCCTCCCAACTTGGTGTCATCTGCAAACTTGCTGAGGGTGCACTCAATCCCCTCATCCAAATCATCGATAAAGATATTAAACAGAACAGGGCCCAACACCGAGCCCTGGGGAACACCACTTGTGACCCGCCGCCAACTGGATTTCACCCCATTCACCACAACCCTCTGGGCTCGGCCATCCAGCCAGTTTTTCACCCAGTGAAAAGTGCACTTATCCAGGCCACGAGACGCCAGCTTCTCAAGGAGTATGCCATGAGAGACAGTGTCAAAGGCCTTGCTGAAGTCAAGGAAGATAACATCCACAGCCTTTCCCTCATCCACTAGGTGGGTCACCTGGTCATAGAAGGAGATCAGGTTGGTCAAGCAGGACCTGCCTTTCGTAAACCCATGCTGACTGGGCCTGATCCCCCTCTTATCCTGGACTTGCCATGTGAGTGCTCTCAAGACAAACCATTCCAGTATCTTCCCCGGTACCGAGGTCAGACTGACAGGCCTGTAGTTCCCCAGATCCTCCCTCCGACCCTTCTTATAAATGGGAGTCACATTGGCAAGCCTCCAGTCCTCTGGGACCTCCCCTGCTGACCAGGAACGCTGATAGATGATAGAGAGTGGCTTGGCAAGGACCTCTGCCAGTTCCCTCAGTACTCTTGGATGGATCCCATCAGGTCCCATAGATTTGTGAGTGTCCAGATGGCGTAGTAGGTTACTAACTATTTCCTCCTGGATTAAGGGGGGTATGTTCTGCTCTTCATCCTCACCTTCCAGCTCAAGGGGTGGAGTACCCTGAGGATAACTAGACTCACTATTAAAGACTGAAGCAAAGAAGGCATTAAGTACCTCGGCCTTTTCCTCTGGTTGCTACGTTCCCTTCTGTATCCATTAAAGGAAAGATATTCTCCTTGGGATTCTGTTAACATATTTGTAAAAACATTTTTTGTTGTCCCTTATGATAGTAGCCAGATTTAGTTCCATTATATTGGTAGCACCACTTGTTGATGTGGCATATCAGCGGAAACACCAATCAACAATCTGCTTATCTAAATCATACTAATTTCTTTCAGCTTCTAATATTTATAGAATATATGGCTACAGTAATAAAAACACTAAGATGCATTTCTTCGTTTCATTTCTTTTTATTTGAGATGTAGTAATAGGGTATTGTTTTGACTTTGAAAAAGTCAGCTTTTGTTCTTTTTAAAAATTGCTTCCCTCTTCTCCAGTGACAGCATTGATTAGTCTTTGCCATCTTCGAGAATCCTTTTCCTTATTACCTCCTGAAGGTCTAAATGATGAATATACAAAATGATGATCTTAACTAGTGTCTAATGCATGAGGCTGGGAACCAAGACGACATTTTCCTCTCTTATTGACAAATTCATGACTTTGGACTATGGTTATTCTTCGTGGAAGGCTGAAAGGCATAATTAGTGTTTGCAAAGTAAGTTGAGATACTTGGATGAAAGGCACTATACAGAGTAAGTGTGAAGTATTTTAATTGAAGAAACGTGAGCTGGCAAGTACAGTGGGACAGGACATAACCGTGCAGCAGTCACAAGAATATGTTCTCCCCCACAAAAATGCATCAGTGAAGTTATGAGAGTCTGCCCTATTTTCTAGCTCATTCAGTTTTAAATCTGAACTTTGCTCCAGGTATTTGCTTTTTCTTCTCCTTTGCTCACATTAGTGTTGATACATACAACTAAGGAAAAGCTGCAGATGTTTCTTCTGTTTATCAAGAGAGAAACTCTTGCAAGTGACATTTAAGAAATTCCATTTCAGACTGGCTCTACTTGATGATAATAGCCAGTTTCCAGGTGAAGGAACTAGCAAATACAAATCAATACTCTCTGATCCCAGTTCAGTAGGCTTGCTAAAATAGCATTTCCTAGATGACGATGCTTGTGCAGAGATCTTCAGGGATCTATACAGGACCAGGGTTGGACAGACTGGTGCTTTTGGCTAACCACACCACCAGTGTCTCCCACAGAATGACGAGCTATCCAGTATGTACAAAAGGCAATACCGATACAACTGCACAAAAACAAGTGGTAAAGGGAGAAGGAACTTTCCTATTATGTGGCAATTTAAAAAAAACCATATCCTTGAGTCTTTTAAAAAAAAAATTTGGAAAAAAATGCCATCACCAATTTGGTTTGATGAAAACTGTTGTTTCATTTTGATTTATAACATTTTTAAGTGGAGGTGGTGGTGGTTTGCATAATCAAAGGCACTGTGGAAACAAAGAGACAGACCTAGAAGTGGAGCAGGAGGCCTCTCTGCTGCGAGTGTGGGCAACAGCGTGATGGCAGTCCCTGAGGAGGGGACATCTCTGAGAAGTACCGGTTGCTGCCCTCACCCTCCCCAGAGGAGCAAGCTCCCCCTCGTATGATTTCCCTGTGCTACAGTCCCTTTCCTGGTGCAGGAGCAGTCAGCTCTGGACTGCCTTTCTTGAGAGAACATGATTTAATATTGCCTACACTCAGGAGCGTATTTCAGTCCCCAAGAGCCAACTTCTGTCCACTGTCATGTACAAACAATGGATAATGGAGAAGGTAGTTTTGGAACATCTTTTTCACTCCTAAGCTTATGGATATGGCCTCTGGCATTTGGCCTCTCTGCCCCAGGAAAAGGGTACAATTGCTGTGATTGCTGATTTTGCTCTTGAATTGGAACTGTAAACTGCAAAGATTTATCTACTGCTTCGTAAGTATATAAGTACTTCTCTTATTTTATAGTCTAAAACATATCCACTCATGTGCTAATTCTGCCTCAGTCCTGCATGTTGACCTTTACCAACACACCAGACCTGTGCCATGCTGTGATTTTCTGCACATGGACACTGGTAGGGAACAGTTAATGGCCATACTGCCACATTTTGAGAGTCACCCTTTCAATGACTTCCTGAAGAGAGCTTGTACAGAGAACATGGCCATGTTTGACAGGGCTGTAATAGAAGTTTTTTTTTCTATTAGAAAAAGCCAGACACAGGAAAGATTTGGTTTGATCTTTCAATAATTGTTTTTGGACTGAAATCACAAAGGGTACTTTTTTTGTGTGCAAGAGATTAAGTTCTCATTGTGTTGTTTATAGAAGGAATTGACTATATAAAACACTTGATATGTGTCCTGGTTTTGGCTGGGATAGAGTTAATTTTCTTCTTAGCAGCTGGTACAGTCTGTTTTGGATTTAGTGTGAGAATAATGTTAATAACACACTGATGTTTTCATTGTTGGTAAGTAGCGCTTAGCTTAAGTTAAGGATTTTTCAGTCTCCTATGCTCTGCCAGCAAGCAGGTGTACAAGAAGCTGGGAGGGGGCATAGCTGGGACAGCTGACCTGAACTAGCCAAAGGGATATTCCATACCATAGAACATCATGCTCAGTATATAAACTGGTGGGAGCCGGCTGCTCAGGCATCAGTGGTGAGCAATTGCATTGTGCATCACTTCTCTTTTCTTGGTTTTGATTTTTTTTTTCCTCTTTATATTCCTTTTCATTACAATTATTATTATTATATTTTACTATTATTATTGTTAGAATTATTTTTTATTTTACTTTAGTTATTAAATCGTTCATATCTCAACCCATGAGTTTTACTTTTTTTTAATTCTTCTCCCCATCCCACTGGGAGGGGGAACAAGTGAGTGAGGAGCTGCATGGTGCTTAGTTGCTGGCTGGGGTTAAACTACAACAATACATTAAAGAGTGTCTAGTAATACTGGCTGGATTTCTCAGGAAGACACAGACCAGGATTATCTAGAAGCTATACTACTTGTCCAAAATTTTAACTTTACAATTCTGTTCATGTAAATCTTGAACCAAGATGCACCATTTTACTTTCAATAGTACAGGATTAACCTAACTTTATTTTGGCTACCTACAAAGTACCTTTCCATACCTGGCTTGTCTCTGGTGGGACCTGTGCAGTCCCTGCAGTGACCACGCACTTTTAGGGAACATTTCATCTGACCTACTGTGGTGTCTGCTTTAGAATCATAGAATAGTTTGGGTTGGAAGCAACATTTAAAGGTCATCTAGTCCAACCCCCCTGCAATAGGAAGGGACTTCTTCAACTAGATCAGGTTGCACAGAGCCCTGTCCAACCTGACCTTGAATGTTTCCAAGGATGGGGCATCTACCAGCTCCCTGGGTAGTAACCTGTTCTAGTGTTTTACCACCCTCATCGTTAAAAATGTCTTCCTTATATCTAGTCTGAATCTACCCTCTTTTAGTTTAAAAGCATTACCCCTTGTTTAGGATGAGATATTCTTACTATTAACTAAAACGAATTTGACAGAGTAGTACAAATGTAGCTATCAATTTCTGATCAGACAAATCCCATTGTTAATGTTTAGTGACTGTCCTTTTCCTATTTAAGTTTAGAGCAAACATCATTGGACCCCATCATTGGCTGCCCCATTAGTAGACTTTAACCATAGCCAATCTCTCAGGCCTACTGTGCTGGTTTTGCCTGGGATAAAGTTAATTTTCTTCATTGTAGCTGGTATGGGGCTATATTTTGGCTTTGATCTGAAAACAATGTTGATAACACAGGGATGTTGTCGTCATGGCTGAGCTGTGCTTACAGAGAATTAAGGCCTTTTCTGCTTCTCACCCCACCCTACCAATGAGTAGGCTGGGGGTGCACAAGAAGTTGGGAGGGGACACAGCTGGGACAGCTGACCCAAACTGACCAAAGGGATATTCCAGTCCATAGGACGCCATGCTCAGGATATAAAGCTGAGGGAAGAAGAAGGAAGTGGGGGGATGTTCAGTTATGACGTTTGTTTTCCCAAGTAACCATTATGCATGATAGAGCCCTGCTTTCCTGGAGATGGCTGAACACCTGCCTGCCGATGGGAAGTGGTGAATGAATTCCTTGTTTTGCTTTGCTTGCGCGTGCGGTTTTTGCTTTACCTATTAAACTGCCTTTATCTCAACCCATGAGTTTTCTCACTTTTACTCTTCTGATTCTCTCCCCCATCCCACCACAGGGGAGGGAGGGAGCAGCTGTGTGGTGCTTAGTTGCTGGCTGGGGTTAAACCATGACACCTACTTACCAAGGTGTTTCTAATACATAAAGAGACTTTGGCTTGATGACATTTCTAAAATGCTTCAGAATTCTCTCTCTCTTGTCTTTTCAATATGCCTGTACTAGCATTCATTTAGACAACATTATTTTTAGGCACATAGCACTCAGCTTCATTTCTACGTTTTGAAAGTTCAGGAAACTATTGATTGCCATTACTAGTGCTGACAACCTTTCAAGGATATTCTCAGAAATGAGGTAAACTGTGATACTGGGAAGGAAAGGATAGCTGGAAAAATAAATACAGCAGATTTCTTTGTCTATTTATTTGTATCCATGTAGCTGAAAATGAAAGCCATTTGTGACAGCCTGTGGTTTTCTCACTACTTTCAAGTACCCAGAAGAGAACTATTAATAAAAGCAACTAGAATCAGATTAAATAAACCCACCCTTCATTCTAATAATCTATGCGTATGGGTTGGGGGTTGGAACTAGATGATCTTTAGGTTCCCTTACAACCCAAATCATTCTATAATGCTATGATTCTATGGTGTAGTCATTGGAGGACTGTCATAGAAGAGGACTTATGTTCTCAGATGGTGATCTCAGGCATTTTTTACATCTTTATTACCTTTTTTTGTCATCAATTGCCTGCAATTGTTAATATTGGAGGGAAAGCTGCATAGCATGGAAATGCACTCATCTATTCAGCATCTATAAATGCATGCTTTATGAGTTTTGCCTGTATACAAAAAAGATAATAAATATCAAAGAGAACATGAACATGTTGGAGGACTAATAAGGAAATTAATTGCTGTATACATATATTCAGACAAAGGAGGTGAAATTCATCTAACCTGAGATCTGCAGAGGTTGTTTTAGCAGCTTATATTGCTTGGTAGTGTTTCAGTTAATTCTTTTCCCCTCCCCACAGCACACACATATGCACATATGCATACACACACTCCAGACACTCAAGGGTGACCCCATTGAGATGTCCTGTTTTGTCTCTATTGCCTGCTTTGCTGAAGGGCAAATCCATAGTAATGACAGTGTAAGCATAGTAACCTGCTTACAGATGTTGAATTTACTTGTTTGCTGCATTGAGTCCATTATTTTCACTCATATCAGGACCATTTTTATCACTCCTGTGCATCCCTAAAATGATAATAAAGCTTCAGTACATGAATAAAGTAATGACTTTCGCTCTTAGCTTGGTTCTTGATCTAAGAACCACATGACCTGAGATGGAGGGTGACAGCAGCCTTTTTGTGGGAATATTAGGTTAGATTAGAACTGAGCTGCAATGGGAAAAGCTATTAGATTCAGGATAGGTGTATCTGTGGCCATTTAGCAAGCACCTTTGCACAGCACAGAGAACATGAACTGAAATAATTACTGTGTGGTCTTTCCTTGAGCAAATGTTTTCCTGTGGAGAATGTTGCAATGCATTTCTCTTGACCCTGAACTTCCACTCTGGACCCATGCTTGAATGTGATGGACAAATGGGCCTGCACCCCCAGTAAAGCGGTAGAATCCATGGATGATCTGAGCCAAATCATGCCAATATCAACTTGAAAATTAATCACTGGGTCAGTCTTGGAATCCTCTGTACTGTATGTCTATGGGACCATACACAAGTCTATGGGGCTGGATGGAGTCCACACAACGGTACTGAGGGAGGCGGCAGAAGTGCTCACCAAGCCACTTTCAATCTTTTATCAGCAATCCTGGCTAACCGCGGAGGTCCCAGTTGACTGGAGGTTAACAAACATGACGCCCATTTACAAGAAGGGCTGGAAGGAGGATCCAGCGAACTACAGGCCTGTCAGTCTGACCTCAGTGCTGGAAAAAGCTATGGAGCAGATCATCTTGAGTGCCATCACGTGGCACGTACAGGACAACCAGGTGATCAGGTCCAGTCAGCATGGGTTTATGAAAAGCAGGTCCTGCTTGACTAACCCGATCTCCCTCTATGACAAGGTGACCTGCTTAGTGGATGAGGGAAAGGCTGTGGATTGTCTACCAGCACTTTAGTAAAGCCTTTGACACTGTTTCCCACAGCATTCTCCTGGAGAAACTGGCTGCTCATGGCTTGGATGGGTGTACTCTTTGCTTGGTAAAAAACTGGCTGGGTGGCCGGGCCCAGAGAGTTGTGGTGAACAGAGATAAATCCAGTTGGCAGCCAGTCACAAGTGGTGTTCCCCAGGGCTCAGTATTGGGGCCAGTTCTGTTTAATATCTTTATCAATTATCTGGATGAGGAGATCGAGTGTATGCTCCGTAAGTTTGCAGATGACACCAAGTTGGGCAGGAGTGTTGATCTGCTTGAAGGTAGGAAGGCCATACAGAGAGATCTGGACAGCCTGGATCGATGGGCTGAGGCCAATTGTATGAAGTTCAACAAGGCCAAGTGCTGGGTCCTGCACTTGGGTCACGGCAACCCCATGCAGCGCTACAGGCTTGGGGAAGAGTGGCTGGAAAGCTGCCCGGCAGAGAAAGACCTGGGGGTGCTGGTGGACAGCCGGCTGAATAAGAGCCAGCAGTGTGCCCAGGTGGCCAAGAAGGCCAACGGCATCCTGGCCTGTATCAGAAATAGTGTGGCCAGCAGGAGCAGGGAGGTGATTTTTCCCCTGTACTCGGCACTGGTGAGGCCGCACCTCGAGTCCTGCGTTCAGTTTTGGGCCCCTCACTACAAGAAAGACATGGAGGTGCTGGAGCGTGTCCAGAGAAGGGCAACCGAGTTGGTGAGGGGCCTGGAGCACAAGTCTTATGAGGAGCAGCTGAGGGAAGTGGGGTTGTTTAGCCTGGAGAAAATGATGCTCAAGGGGAGACCTTATCGCTCTCTACAGCTACCTGAAAGGCGGTTGTAGTGAGGTGGGTACTGGTCTCTTCTCCCAAGTTAGAAGTGATAGGACAAGAGGAAACGGTCTCAAGCTGCACCAGAAGAGGTTTAGATTGGATATTAGGAAAAATTTCTTTACCAAAAGGGTTGTTAAGCATTGGAACAGGCTGCCTGGGGAAGTGGTTGAGTCACCATCCCTGGAGGTATTTAAGAGTCATGTAAGTGTTGCACTTAGGGACATGGTTTAGTGGTGGACTTGGAAGTGTTAGGGTTATGGTTGGACTGGATGATCTTTTCCTACCTAAATGATTTCATGGTTCTATGATTCTGTTCTATGTGCCCAGTGTCCTAACCAATGTGACTGAGTTCATCATTCCTAGTGTAAAACTGCAAAAAAAATTGCTTTAAGAAGCGCTGTAAATTTATTTTTGCAAGGCTAGTCCTTGCTTTAGTTTTAATACAGATCCTTTTTTTTTCATTACAAAGGTAACTAGAGCTTGTCCCTACTTGTAAGGCATGATTAAAGAAAAAGCTGAATGCAACACATCTCCTAGCCCGAGTTTCTTGATAGTGTGTTTTTTAACCCATTATATAACTACTCTTTCTACAGCTACTATGTGCTATGTTGCAGGGGAACTATAGGCTTATTTACTAATCAGATACGTATCTCACACTTGTCCCAAATTTAACTGTTGTAGACATGGACAGCCTCTACTTGAGACACATTTAAATTTTTTTGTGGGGGTCTTCTTTTCCATAATAAAATACCTCCAAACTCCTGTAGTTCTCACATAACCCTTCTAGACATGATTTCAACTTCATGCCTGCCAATTTGAAAACGGACAACAGACTGCTTGGAATGTGAAAAACAATTTTATTCTTTATGAGCAAGAAACTGGTTTTTCTCTATTCTAGGGAGATTGCTTTTTATTGACTTCAAATGTGTTCATTTAGTAGGGCCTCCTAAGGGAAGAAATAGCTGATGCTGACGAATTATCTGCAATGTGTTAAGTAATAAATATAAAAAGAAGTAAATTCTAGAAGACGTGCCAAGAAAACAAACCACAGAGAGCATTCGCATTTATAGGCTTAGTTGTCTGTCCACATTTTTGAGGCCTCTACACCTGTGGTGTCATTCACACTACAAACGTGTCTATATCTGGCTATTTTAGGTTCTTCCAATACCCTTTTGAAGGCACTCATTATTGCATGGCCCATGAAGTCTAGGCTTTGGGACTAACTTTATGGTCTCTTTAGACTATTTTATATTTCTTTCTGAACACATCTCAGGTAATGTGTTAGTAAATGCCATGACTGACATTTTTTGGCCAAAATGCCATGGCTTGCCTCAAGAATACTGCCCCACCTTGGTCAAAAAATGCCACAATGTTTCGGCAAGGTCTATAGTCTTCAGTATGTAGCAGTCATGAAACAGAATCTGGAAGAAACTTTCCAGGGTTTTGGTTTACCTGAAACCCTGTTTCTGTAGCCTGACCAAAGTTGCAGCCAGGATCTCCATAGATCCACTCATGATAGTCAGGAGCTGGAGACTCATCTGCAGCTACCAACGGATTGTCTACATGGGGAAATTGACTGGCAAATTCAGAGTGGAATAAGCTTCATCACTTGTTAATAAATACATCAAAGCACTCCCTGCATCTCTATATCTACAAAAACCTTGGAATAAAAGTTATGTGCTGTGGTTTGTACCTCCCTTGCCAAAGGTAGGAGTTTTGCTTCTTCCCACAACAATGGCAAATTACAGAACAGATATTTCATCACATACATGATGCTTTTCTGCCTTTATCATCTGGTTTCATCCTTGACTTTTCATAAAGGGGAAAGAAGAATTAGCAACAAAGCAGTTAGAGACTGCCACAGGAGAAATGTCTCCAAAAAAATTATTGTTTCAGAAACTACAGGAAAAGCACTTTTTTTCCAGTCACTGAGGGTCTATGTGTATATGTAAATATGCAACATTGTTTTGGCTTAGTTAGTGACTCTGCATATTTATAAGATCTCTGCAACAACTTCTATCTCAATTTCAACAATCTCTAACCATTTTCGGTGTTACCTGCAGACTTTTTAGAAAATCCTTCAATGATTGCTCAAACCAGTGATTATGTAATGTACACACACTCCTGTGTTTAACTACCCATGTTTACTCTAAGCAGAGAACCATCAAAACACTTCTTGAAACTCTTCAACGTCAGCTCATTAAAAGCACAGGTAAAAGGAACAGCTTCAGTGCTTCAGCTGGCATCCCTAATCTAACCTCAAAAGAGGATTACAGTGAATTACTGACATTTTTAATCATCTCTGTCTAACAATTTAATTCATGTACATAATTGTTTTGACCGTCAATTTCACAAAAAAACTGGGGAAAAACAGGGACTTTTTTCCTTTCTTTTTTTTGCTGTGCTTTGGATAATTTTATTCTGGGTTTGGATAGCTTGTCAAAATAGACCTTGAGCCAAAGCATAACAGTTTCAAAGCATAACAAATATGAAATGAATACAGCAATATCAACCTGACAACCTTATTGGAAGTAAGATTTTTTGAGTGTTCCATATTTTTTAGTCCCCAATAAAAATAAATGTTACCTCTAATTTGAGATTTGTGACTATAAAAGACAATACTGTGAACAATATGTCCTAAGCCTCACAAACTGAGCTGAGAACCTTCATTTTCAGCAAACAAGGTAAAAAAAAAAAGTGATGTTTCCCTTCTCTCAAAATTTGTCCTTGCAAAGCTACATGTTGCAATTCACGTTTGGCTTATCTTCATTCCCATGCAGAGTATGATCTGGGAAAGAATTTGAGTACCACGAAGGACATTTATGTGCAGCAGATTAATTTCCTCTTGTATCTTTGCTCCATTGATCAGAGAAACCAATTTAAAAGGGGAAAAGGAGGCAGATACATGATATATGTGGTTTGTGTCAAAGTAAAAGTGATCAACAAGGACAAGTAGGTCTGAGCTCGAATGTTCAGATCTGAGCCCAGAACAGCCACGTGGTTTGGAGAGTGTTCAGATCCCCTACAGTCTTTCCCATAAGCAAACAGAGAATTCATGTGAGCTTAATGTTTTGATGACTGTATCTTCTTTCTGTCATACATTGTGCTTTGACTGAATGCTCTTTTAAAAAAGTCCATGGCTTCTACTTAACAGGGTAGTTGAAAGATATCTCAGATATGTCATGGACTGAAGAGATCCCAGTAAACTGACTATGGGTGAGTATAGGGGTTTTCTCATATATGTTTCCCTGACTTCAACACAGTTTTGGGGGAAAGCTGAGATTGTGTTCTGGGGCAATAACAGACCTTTTTGCTGCTTTGGCTTGCCAGCTGGTTAAGATGAGGCCTGCCTTTCCATATTGAATGTTATGCATTTGCTGGGTTTACTGGCTAGTAATGAGAGTATTGTGCAAGTTCAACTGACCCAGAACATTTAGAGAGGTTTTTACAGACATTCTTAGTTGTTTAATACCAATATTTGTGGAAAAACCCCAAGTCTTGTCATGTTCTGCTATATTATTCAGTCCATTGCCTGCTCTCTGCAAAAAGCAGCTAGCTTCTCTGCACTTCCCAAAATCCTGCTGGTTTTAGGGCACCTGGTTTGGGGTTTTGTTTTAATATGACTCAAAATTGAGACATTTGCTTCTTCTATGAACTGAGAACCACAGGAGAGGACAAAACACTGGACTGATCCACAGGAAGCAGATTAAAAAGTTTTATGTCTACTGTAGTTCACTAGCTGACCCTGTGGAAAAAAAGGATTGCAGAAGAAATAGTGGGAGAGGCGATAAAAGCTTGGGAAACTGGAGCAGACAAGTAGCATTTTGCTTGAAAAAGAAAATATGTATTGGTGGCTATTATAGGATTGCTCAAAACCTTAGCTAAGCAATGGTAATGGTTTCCCTGAACTGCACAGCAGATCCCATAGCGCAGGTAGGGCCATAGTGCAAACCCATGGCACATACCTTCTTCTGTGGTTCTGGATCCCAAAAGCTCATCACCATCCTGCTCTGGACAGTCCTGCATGTGTAAGATCTGTGAAGGTACTGCTTGTCTGAGTGCTCTCAAAGATGGGAAAGTGTTGAGGTTTCTAAGGTCTCCATCAGTTACAACTGCAGCTAAAAAGAGCAATGGCCAGTGCTTATGGAGCAGCCTACTAGTGCTTAAAGTTAAGCAGTGTGAATTTCTTTCTATCCAGTGCCTATTTTGCACAAATTCATGCAGAAGGTTTACAGTGAATCACAGAATTAAGTCTTACCTTTTCTTTGGTCCTGGTTCAACATCCAGCTCCAGGCCTTTTGTTGCTTTTTCTATACGTCATAATGCAATTTGTATATGCAGAAACACCTGAGCTCAGGCTGAACTAACTGGGCTGCGTTAGCTATGCCTGCCAGAGAAAAATGCTGTTCTAAGGCAGCTAAAGCTAAGATAGCTTTTAATACTTGTATTTGGTATCTCTGAAGGTCCCCTGCACTGCACTTTCTCCACACACCCTGTTTAGATTTTTCAAGTTTTCCTCTTCAGTGACCTGAGGATCTCCCCACTGCTTCCAGTTTGTCATCTCCATCATCTCCATTTCTTTACAGTGATCTTCCCAGGTCTTCTTAGCACATAAAACAGCTAAGAAGAAATCCTAGTGACTAAGAGGGATGAAATCACACTTTAATTATTCCAAACTATGGAGTTATAATAGGCAACCTGGAAGGAGGAGGGAAAAGGTCAACCGGGAGACATTGTCTATAGTAAGAAAATATTATAGCAATATTTCAGACATTTGTGTAGATTATCTAGTATTTTAGGACAATGGAGAGAGTCTGCATTATATTAAATCAAATAAATTTCACTTCCATCTGGTCCGACAAAATATGTTATTTTCTTTCCCCACGGCATCAGCTGCAGATTGCAACACCCCTGCTTGGAAACTGGAATAGCGTATATATAAAAGGAAGAGTTTCTCTCCAGAGATGCTCAGGGTGGGACCCTTAGAATACGTGCACTTTGTATGGTTAGATCACATGGGTACTGAAGTAGCTCCTACCCTTGAATACGTTTGCTGCTGCTCAATAGAGGTCCTTTAGTATAGACAACTTTCTTGCATGGGTGTTCCTCTGTGTACACCGTTAGTTCTGTGAAAATCCCAAATCACTGGGTTTTCTAATGGTGCAGGAGGCTGGTGAGGGTTTATGCCATTGTACAAAATTGAAACAAAATTCAACTTTTAACACAAAAAGTGCAACAGAAACAGAACACCACAAAAGATTTCCCTCCTGCACACTATTACCAGGTGAGATGTTTCTTTTACAAAAATATCTTCATGGACTCTAGCCAGGTGGACCTCACTGATGAGGATCAATAAGGAAAAAAATCAGTTCATGATTGTTCTTCTGTAATGCAGTCTATTGCCTTTTTGAGAACAGGGACATGGGGAACTTCCTTGGCTCTGTCTTCTCTGACCACAAAACCAGATATTAGAGAGCATAGATTACAAATGTGTTTGTATTTGCACCCTGCAAAGATTTGAGGGTGATTTGTAGTTAATATTAGATGACTGTTTTTCCAGGTGGTAAACTGACAGTAACCAGGCTAACTGTGAGTCTGTTAAATTGGCTATTACTGTGGCTGTGGCATGCTATTTTTTATTAAGGGATTTCTAAAACCTATACTAATTTTGCAAAGTACTAGAGAAGAAGGGCTGAAAACCAATAATTTCCTTAGCTTCTTGTAGAAACTATCATTAAAATACAGAGGATAAATAAACCCCTGCCTTCAGTCTAAGAAGTCTGGATTGCTATCTGCCTGCATTCTCTTTAAATCTGAAAGTAATTCTTCTACTTGAACTTCTATTTGAATTGATTAGTCATAGGGCTAAGGGTTGGTGGGTTTTTTTTTTTGGTTGATTTTTGTTTTAGTAAACTGCTGTAGAAATTTTTTAAGCATGCTTGAGAGAGTCTTGGGACCAAATTCAGACTTCGTGTAAGCGGACACTTCGCTCTGGGTCTGACCCTGGCCTGGGCAACAGCATCATGAATCTTTGTCAGGCACTGAAAGATGTTCATGTCATGCATAACTGTTTGGAGAGGTTTCTCCTCAAACTGTCTAGAGCACTCAAATGCAGAGGCCAATGTCCCCAGTGCATTGTCGTCATCTACCAGAACTGCAATTTAGATATTAAACGATCTCCTACAAAATAGTCTTAATGTTTAGGATGTCAGAAATTGTTATAATATTTATATTCTTAATAATATTTATATTCTTAATGTTCAGGATATCAGAATTTGTTATAAATACCCACTTGGCTGGAAAGAGAAGAAGCAGTTTTGGTGGCAGATGGGTTGGTATTGGTGAAGGTTGTTCATAACAACACTTCCTGAGAACATGCATGGTTCCTGCTAATCTTGTTCAGGTGTGAGCTTCTTAAGGTATAAATGCTGATAGAAATCCTACTCATTTTGGCTGGAAATACCATCATCTAGGATCATAAACATGATGATAGGTAGTTTTATCATTTGAAAACGTCATGTGGAATCAGCAACTCAGTGTAACAGAGAGTTAAGAAATGTTAATACAGTGTGGTTTAGATTCACCTCTCAAAGACAATTTCTAGGGTAAGGATCAAGAATGAAAATGTATCTATTATGCTGGTATGGTTCCTGGGGCAGGTCACACACACTGTATTTTTGGAAGTGTTCAGGTGACTGCCCTAAAATTGCATACATTTTAAAGGGGGATATCAGCTTGGTGACACTCTCAGAAAGCGGCTCGCTCTTCTGCAATTTCCTACCTGAGGAATGAAGATTGCACTTATCCACCTCTCTGTATGTAAAACTACTCTAGGAGGTGCTCACATACCATTGTGATAGAAGATGCAGGATTACATAGATTGTAATTTCAGAAGACATCCTGGTTTATCTATAGCATAAACACACAGATTCACCCAGATGGATTATTTTGGCTTCTGATGTGCCTGTGTATACTGCCATGATAAAACCTTAACTTCTTTTATTATTCTGTCTCAAATTATGGAGAAAAATATTTTTTAAATATAATTTGCTTCTTACAATTTATGCTACTCATTTCATTTTGCATTCTACTTAAAATAATCCAGAAAAAACAATTGGTCAAACATCCATGGCAAAAACTACTCTGTCAGGAGGGCTTTAGATATGGCTGATCTCCTTAGGGCAGAAGGATGACCTTTGATGACAGCTTTCTGTCTCCTCCAGCAGTATACTCCGTCATTCTATGGCTACTGTCACATGATGATTAACTTAGTTTTACAGGGCAGTTGAACATGAATGTTAATTAATGTGAAAAGTTTTACCTGCAAGTTTCATTTTCTGTTTTGTTTCTGGTTTTGTTTTGTTTTGTTTTTTTTAATAATATACTGCAGGCTCATAAGAAATTAAATGTCTCTTTAAGCTGATCAAGAATTCAGATCTTAATATGGCAAAGATGACAATTTGTTGTCTTGAATATAGAGTAAAAAACAGGCAAACATCCCTTGTTAAAGTCTTCCCAAGCTGCTTAGTTTTGGTATAACAGGGGTATGTGGAAATTGATAATAAACATGAGCTGCCTGGGGCTGGTCGTCTGGGTCCTGCCTCCCATGCTCTGGTAAGGTCTGATCTTCTGATACTAAGCATAGAAGCAATGCCTTCCTACTTTGGCAGGAAACACATTTGCAGTGCTTGGATTATTAACATGAGTTATAGTGACAGAAATTTTAAATTAGCTTGAAACAGAGATAAGCCAGACACTAACGCTGTCAGACACTGACTCTGTGTTGAAGAGCTTTCATTTGTCCTGTAACCTCCCAGTGTCCCCACATCAACTCCTGGGTTCCTATGAACATCACACTCAGCATCTTTGTGTGGTATGTGAGACTTACCAGTATGGTTCATCCCCATTAACAGAGCTCTATCTTGATAAAATACGGAGAATACTAATGAACTGATTTGATCTCGTTTGACCAGTAAGTACTACTATTTGTTATTCCAATGATATTGTCCAACTACTGTGAAAAGCCATAGTTGATTTTTTACACAAGATTAGCATTTCCAAATTACCCTAGAAATTAATCTCAACCCCCAAAATTATTGCAATCTCTTGATTACTCATTATTACTTCTTAATATATAAGGAATAAATATTTTACCAACAAAGCTAACACGTGAAGTAGAAATACTTAATGATACATTTTTCCAGCTTACCTTAGACAAAATCTTTTCATTCTTAGTTGGAAAAAATACTTTATTGAATAAAGCCATTGCTTCATCTAGCTCAAAAGCCTTTCTTCAACACTGACAAATACCAGGTAATCAGTAGTTGTAATTGTAAATGAAGGAACATTATCTTCTCGTAAAGTTACTCTCCAACCCAGCAATAATTTAGGTTGGGGAGGAGAAAGTCTTTACCAGGCTGGGAGCTTAAATAACTCCATCTGAAGCCACTGGAAATATTTTCAATGAATTAAAAGATGGTTTTACTGAGCCACTTAATTTATGCCCTAAAGCAGAATGTTTGTTAAGCCTTGTAATAATTATTATGGTTATCAGAACTACAGGTACTGGCCTCAAATGTATAAACATTTTATCTTTGCCTGGATCTCAACAAAACCACTCATACTAAAAAAGTGTCAGAACATTTATAAATTTTCATTAGCCTGGAAAACAAAAATGAAACCTTCTCAAGGAAGTTCACGTGTGGATATTCTCCTGGTTCGTCTAAATCAAGTATAAAAATTTAACAAATGAACACAAGCCTAGTACTTGCCATGCTCTCAGAGCTCGTACATATAACCTAATTACTCTCTGAAAAGACCTATTAAAAATAATTAAACTCATCTAAGAGGACCCTTATGATCCTCACAAATGACTGGGTAAAGAGAACCACTTTTTAAATATTAACTGTTACATGACAGCCCAACCACTTCAGCTAATAGTTTGCTTATTTTTTTATGCATATGCACCACTGAATCCTCCTCTGAACCTGTGATAACAGAGATTATGTCGGCACTTCTCTGATAACAGCCTGTGCACGGAAGCTGCAATTGGAAAGGGAAATTGCACAATACGGTTGTTTAGTCAAAGCAAGTAAATGTGTCCAAGAATAGTTCAATTTCTAATGAAAATCTTTCTAGGTACAAAGGCCTGGCTTGGCTGCCCCTTTATCTGCAGTTCCCAGTGTATATAGGTGTCTCCAATTCAATTGCTTGGCACAGGACTTGTTAATAATGGTTGGAAAAATTTGTTATTGGAAGATGAATAGTATCTCAAAAGCAGAGTGCCAGCACTGCTGAGCACTAGAACTTTATGGATAGTATTTTTAATAAACTCATTAATAAAGGATTTGAAGTGCTTTGCGTGCTAAGTGCGCTACGTTGTGGATGAGAATATTCCCGCTTTTCCTGGCCAAATGTAGAGGACTGTCTTGATTTCAGAAATGAGTACTTATCACTTTCTCTGCCTCTCTGTGGTCTTCAGCTGGAGATGGACTAAAGCAGTATGATGGCTAGTATGGAGGAACCTGAGTTTTAGATGCATGTCCCTCTGGCTCCCCAGGATTGGGGGAGGTTCCCCCAGGCTACTCATTTGGGGGGCTCTGGGCAGCGGTGTGGTGAAGATCAGTATAGCCCTCACACTTTCAGAATGGTCAGGGAAGCAGCAAGGCAGTAGCTAACACAGGACCAATTGAGAAGGGATTTTTAACTGCAGTTTTGGCTTTTGGCATCTGAAGTCTACCTAGTTTCTGCTTTAGACACCCAAGTCTCACTTCAGACCTTTCCCTAAATTTCTTTTATATTTAGAAGCAAATACAATGGCTAAGTAAAACCCAGGTTGCTGGCTCAAGTATCAATTTCTTTAAACATTTGATTACATCGTGTCTGCCCCTAAAGAAATCTGATTTGTACTCTGGTATTTTTCATTCTGCCACAGCCATTAGAAGTAAAAGGCAACCTCAACCTCAGAATTTATACTGGAACCTTTTAGAAAAGGAAATTTGGATTTATTCCACTGGAATTAGGACAAAACCAGATTTTGAGATCAGTTAGACTGCAAAACCAGCCAAAGTTAGAGTGTGTTGAGAATGGTAGTTTGGGCTCAGACAAGTTTCTTATCATGAATTATTCATGGGACTGGACTATTAAGAAGATTCTGATTTTTTTCTTTAAGACATGTAACTTTAAGGATGAAATTACAGAAACTTTCAGTGTTTACAAGTTCTCACTATCCCTCAGAAAAGATTTTTTTTCTTTTCTTTTAAAGCTTAAGTTCATTAAGTTTTTGGGGAATCTGGTGACTTTTAATGCTGCTTAAATGGAAGCTGATGCTTTTGTAAAAGGTGTTTTACAGCGAGGTAAAATATGCAGGACAAGGAGCAAGAAATGGATAGGTTCTGATTTTAACCGTGTCTTAAAAGGTATGAGCTCTCTGGGCTGGGCTAAAATGAAGCTGGAAACCTAGAATGAGATCTGGCCCCAGTGTATATGATTTCAGGCACCTAAGTTTGGCACATGACCTCCCTCTGGAGACTGGCAGACCCTTCTTCCTCTGCTGGCTATAAAGGGCACATAGGCACTCACTTCAGACCTAACTTTCAGATAGCTGAGAGAGGCAGATTTCTGGTTAATTTACAGCAATAGACCTTGAAACCTTCCAGATAGTGACTTTATGACTTCCCAATTATTTTTGGATCTGCAAGCAAAGCAAAGTGTATAGAAATACATATGGAAGAAAACATGTTCTGTCCAAAGGCACGTTTCCTGTGTCAGAAGCAATGCCAGCTCTACAAAAGAGCATTTGTAGATTAATGTGTCAGTGGTATAAACCTTAAATGGAGATTTGCATTCCTGACCTCATAGGTAGGAAGCTTCATGTCACTCGTGTCCAGGCTGTGGAAATTTCATAGTGAAGGAGGGGAAGAAGAACAAACATTTGTGTTGTGTTTTTTTTAAAAGAAAATGAAGGGGGAAAAGAAATGAACATACATCAAAGACTTCTTCCGCAAGGTCTTATACTGACTCTGAGTACTTACAAAATTCCGTCCTGTATTTGAGAGACCCCTGTGCTGAAGGAGGTACCTGATCCTTGTGCATGTAAACTCTATTTCCAGTCTTCTTCTAAGCAAATATTCTGCTTTGTGAAAAGCAGTTGATGAGTGGTTAAGTTCCTTATTATGTTTGAAAAAGAGCAGATCTGCTGAATTAAACTCAAACATGCTGAGACAATCATGTTGAACTGGAAGGGGACTGTATGCTTAAAAAATCCTCCTGCAGATAAAGGAACAGCTCTTGAGTGAGGTGGTGGCTGGCAAGAAAAGTGGGGGGTGCCATTGGGAGACCAGGAGGGCCATTATTTGTGGAGCAATTGCATTATGCTTAGACGGCCTGTAACTTAATCCTGCAGCATGCAACAGATGTATACAATATTCCCCTGTAATAACACACTGTGTTGTGGGCTACTCACACAGGCACAATACCAAGACATATTGTAGATATCTGCAATCAATGAGCGGATCATATCACTAATTTTAAGACTGTTCATCCCCTCTGTTTTTTTCATCAAGGATCATTTCTGGACTGCCTCCTGGGGGGAGTTTTCTTTACTTTCTGTTTTAGACCTCCAGCTCTAGTAGCTTCATTTAAGGATCATTTCATCAGAGGAAGAAGTATTAGGTTTCTGTGTAAGCTATTAGGAATTGGCTTTAGTTGAAGTTGTGAAAGGAATATGGAAAGTATGGGTTGAGGAAGCTAACTGCAATGATTCCCTCGTGACGGTGAAGAGGTGATAACAACAGATAAAAAGTGGTCCAGAAACAATGAGCAATGAACTGGGAGGTGCCTTCAGAACTGGAAAGCGAACAGCTGCTCGTTTAATTCACTGGTTTTGTTTACTTTTCCTGTGCAGAAAAAAACAAGTTATTACTGTAGGTCTCCTGCAAACTACAAAGAAGATCTGGAATATACCTTTCCACACTCGCCAGGTTGTATTGGTTTTGTGTGGCAAGGTTTTGGTAGCGGGGGGGGTTACAGGGGTGGCTTCTGTAAGAAGCTGCTGGAAGCTTCCCCTGTGTTCGACAGAGCCCATACCAGCCGGCTCTAAGACAGACCCGCCGCCGGCCAAGGCCGAGCCAATCAGCGATAGTGGTAACGCCTCTGTGATAACATTTTTAAGAAGGAAAAAAAGTTGGGACGGTGGTATTTGGCAGCCGGAGAGAGGAGTGAGAACACGTAAGAGAAACAACCCTGTGGACACCAAGGTCAGTGAAGAAGGAGGGGGAGGAGATGCTCCAGGCGCCGGAGCAGAGATTCCCCTGCAGCCCGTGGTGAAGACCATGGTGAGGCAGGCTGTCCCCCTGCAGTCCATGGAGGTCCACGGTGGAGCAGATATCCACCTGCAGCCCGTGGAGGACCCCACGCCGGAGCAGGTGGATGCCCAAAGGAGGCTGTGACCCCGTGGGAACCCCACGCTGGAGCAGGCTCCTGGCAGGACCTGCGGATCTGTGGAGAGAGGAGCCCACGGAGCAGATTTTCTGGCAGGACTTGTGACCCCGTGGGGGGCCCACGCTGGAGCAGTCTGTGCCTGAAGGACTGCACGCTGTGGAAAGGACCCATGCTGGAGCAGTTCGTGAAGAACTGCAGCCCGTGGGAAGGACCCACGTTGGAGAAGTTCGTGGAGGACTGTCTCCCGTGGGTGGGACCCCACGCTGGAGCAGGGGAAGAGTGTGATGAGTCCTCCCCCTGAGGAGGATGAAGCGGCAGAAAATAACGTGTGATGAACTGACCGTAAACCCCATCCCCGTCCCCCTGTGCCACTGGGGGGTTGGTAGAGAATCCGGGAGTGAAGTTGTGCCCGGGAAGAAGGGAGGGGTGGAGGGAAGGTGTTCTGAGATTTGGTTTTATTTCTCATTACCCTACTCCGGTTGATTTGTAATAAATCAAGTTAATTTTTCCCCAAACTGAGTCTGTTTTGCCCGTGACGGTAATTGGTGAGTGATCTCTCCTATCCTTATCTCGACCCACAAGCTCTTTGTTATATTTTCTCTCCCCTGTCCAGTTGAGAAGGAGGGGGAGTGATAGAACAGCTCTGGTGGGCACCTGGCGTCCAGCCAGGGTTAACCCATCACAGTCTTTTTGGTGGAGAATGCGGGCAAGTGAGGAATTTGAGATAAGGATAGTAACTGAGAGAGGTAACGGGCAAAACATGGACTGAACGCAGCTAGAGAGTTAAGAGCTGCATGACGAGCGGGGAATTTTTATTGTTGTAATTGTGGGCTCGTGATCGAGGGGTGGACCTGACCATGGAGGCCATCACACAGGTCACTCATGAATGTGAAACATGTGCTGCAATCAAACGAGCCACCAGCGTAAAGTCTCCCTGGAACAGAGGGCGGTGGCTGGGCTTTCGATATGGCGAGGCCTGGCAAATTGACTACATTGGACCACTGCCACGAACACGCCAAGGCAAGCGCTACATACTCACGATGGTGGAAGCAACTACTGGTTGGCTAGAAACATATCCTGTAAACCATGCCACTGCCCGAAACACCATCTTAGGCCTCGAAAGGCAAATTTTATGGCGACATGGTACCCCGGAAAGAATTGAATCAGACAATGGGACTCATTTCCGAAATAACCTCATAAGCTCCTGGGCAAAGAAACACGGCATCGAGTGGGTGTACCACATACCCTATCACCCACAAGCATCTGGAAAAATTGAGAGATATAATGGACTGTTGAAGACTATGTTGAGAGCGCTAGGCAGTGGGACATGGAAGCATTGGGATACAAATTTAGCAGAAGCCACTTGGCTAGTTAACACCAGAGGGACTGCTAACCGTCCTGGTCCTGCCCAAACAAAACCCCTACATACTGTGGGAGGAGATAAGGTCCCCGTAGTGCACATGGGGAAGTGGCTGGGGAAGGCAGTGTGGATTTCTCCTCCCATGGGAAAAGGCAAACCCATTCGTGGGATTGTCTTTGCTCAGGGACCTGGGTGTACTTGGTGGGTAATGCGGAAGGATGGGGAGACCCAGTGTGTGCCTCAAGGACATTTAACCTTGAGGGAAAAATAATCTGTGATGTGAGTTGTATGTTGTAGGAAGTAATGTAGCAGGAATGACCTGAACTGCAGAGGAGTGAACTTCGTAAGGAACCAGACAAGTGCATCGGTGACCCAAACCAAGCCGGTGTTGGTGCCCAACGATCGAACATACTGCTTCTCCTGTCCTGACCACTCATCTTGATGGATGGGGCCCAAGTCATAACCTGTGTGTGAACATCTGGAGGAGTGGAAGAAGCCCATGGAATATCTATCTGTTAAAGGACAGGGGATAGTAATTAATAAGAATGTATAAATCTGTATGTTGGGTATAAAAGTGGTTTAAGTATGTAGTTTCAGTTGTAAGTGTTGGTAAGAAGGGATTTCAGTAATGAGAATTAAATACAATGGCATGGTTAGAAGATATCTGTATTAAATTATGTGGGACCTGAGCATGATGCAAATGGTATGGAATAAGGGGTGGAGATTGTATTGGGTCTGGCTGAGATGGAGTTAATACTCCCCATAGCAGCCCTCATAGCACTGTGCTCTGCATCAGTAGCTAGAAAGGTGTTGATAACACACCAGTGTTTTGGCTACTGCTGAGCAGTGCTGGCACAGCATCAAGGCTGTCTCTCCAACATTTTTGCCCCCCCCTCAACGGCAGGCTGGGGCAGGGCGAGATCTCGGGAGGGGACATAACCAGGACAGCTGACCTAAACTAACCAAACAGATATTCCATACCATATGACGTCAGCTCAGATATAAAAGCTAAGTAAAGGGAGACGGAAGGGGGGCATTTTTTGTCTTCAGGAGCAACCACTACGCGTACTGAAGCCCTGCTTCCCAGGAAGTGGCTAGACATCGCCTGCTGATGGGAAGTAGAGAATAATATCATTTGTTTTTCTTTGCTTTCGCGCGCGACCTTGGCTTTCAGTTTATTAAACTGTCCTTATCTTGACCCACGAGCCTTTTGTTATATTTTCTTCCCCCTGTCCAGTTAAGAAGGGGGAGTGATAGAGCGGCTTTGGTGGGCACCTGGCATCCAGCCAGGGTCAACCCACTACACAGGTGAATTCCCTTTCTGCAGGGAATGAAATGGGGATAAAATGGCTTCCTCTTCTCCTCCTCTCATTGTGAAAGGCCAAGGAGTAATTGTGATATCTGAAATATGTTCCCTCGATTGACAGAAATATGGGCATGAAATGTGAAAGCAGGAGACATCTTACCAAACTCAAAACTGATCAGAACATGTGTGTATTTGTGTTCGGTTCTTCAGAAGCTCCTCTGGAAAAATCATGCAAGACTCTTGCAAAACCAACAGGATTGTTATTTTAAGTCAATATTCTCTCAGTTCTTGACATTTCATGACTGCCCAAGGGAGGAGATGAACTGTCCTGGCCTCCTCTCTGGCACAGTCACATACTGCCTTGGCAGGAGTTCCCCTGTCAATGCAGGCAGTGAAGGACAGCCTGCACCATCTTGCCTTCTGAGGGCTTTTCTCATGAATTGCCCTCAGGGGATCCCCACAGCAGCTGCTGTAGAGAAGTCACCAGTGCACTCCATTTTTGTCACTACTAAGGGCGAATTCCCTTGAAGGTTTGTACTTGGCAAGGTGCCACTCGTTGACTCAACACCACTGTTTCAGCACATGGTTCTGCTGCTGTTTCTTTACGGGATGTGTGTGGACAGTGTAGGTATTTGGATCCTTTCTGTTCCTTCACTTTTGATCATATAAATCACTATTTTGTACTCGTCGAGATTTTCAACTTCCATCACTAATTGCAGTGGTACAATGAGATAATCGATAGCCAGATCTCTTTTGGTTTAACTCATATTTATGGCCAGTTATCTACAGCTTCTCTCAATTCCTTTTCGGTATAAATCCCTTTGCTTAGACTTGGGCCAAAAGTATTTTTTTTCTGGAAAGCGTTGAAAGAAATGGTTCTGGCTGCCTCCTTTTGACAAAAGATAATTGGAAAATATAAGATTTCTCACTTTGCTAAAAGTTAGCCAACTTTTTGTGAGGACTTCTTTAGATTTTGATGAACGTTGAAAGGATAATCTTTATTCAACTTCATTCATATCCAGTCATTGCCATTTTTTGTACTCTGTATGAGATACCCACTTGCTTGGTGAGCTCCAAAAGTGATTACTGTGAGGAAAAGCATTTGTGGAACATACTTACATATTTACTTATTTGTTTTAGGTACAAAGGAATGTTTCAAAAATACTGGAGTTTTCTTGACTTTTTTTTCTCCCCTCCCATTTTTTCTTTTTGGAAAAAAAAAAAAGGTATTTTTAATTTTTTCAATTTTGCTGCACTAGAAGAAAACTGGGGGGGGGGGGGGGGGGGTGAAGGGAGAAGGAATTTCCACTTCATACAGAAAGATATTTCTTTACAAAGCAAATTCTAATTTGACTTCAGCCCCTGCAGAAACCTTAACCAAATTCCCATATGAAACATTTGGATCAGATTTTAAAATTCCCCCTAAGAATATAGGTTTTGCACATCAATACTCAGGTTTCAAGAAACATCACTTTGTCTACCTCATTTCAAAACAGAAAGTTGTATGCAGACACCTGGAAAATATCATTTCCAAAATGACACAGAACTGGAAAAACTTATAATTCTGTACTCAGAAAACTTCTTTTTGTCTTAAGTGGACAACAAATTTTGTTCCCATTACCATTAAATTATATCTGTGTGATGACAAACCTAAATGTTCCAAAATAAATCAGCAGAATAAAAGGGGAGATTCGAACAATAGCTAACAAGACAGCTGAAACCTTACAAAACAAATCTGTTTTTTTTATGTCCTGTAATGCTTCTCTCTTTTATTCCTTCTGTACACCATTGTCTGCTGTCATTGCTTACCACCTTGTGTCTTTTTTGGCTTGTGAAGTACGTAGGACTGGGATCTGTCTTTAAAATTTTTCAGGCTGCCATGGATATCAGTAGTTCTATATAAATATGGCAATATGATTGTGGCTGCTTGTACCTTCACAGTTGTTACTATGGTACACCCTGGCCATCTGCGCATACCCTGTGACTTTAGAAGCATAGCACCTGACAAACAGTAACAGCCGAGGAAAATAATCCCTATTCACTCACCTGTAAGGGCTGACCTTGCCAGCTGAACAAATCCAGTTCCACTCAGTAGAGATATTTGTACACACACCCTTAACAGTTATGAAAATATTATAGAGTAAAAAAGTATCCTTATAAATTGTAATTCATATGTATATATAGTAGCCAATCCTTTGAATGAAAATACAAAATAAGCGATTTCAGGTCATGAACAAAAAAGCCAGTAGTGCTAAATACATGAAACTGAACTACGAGGCCTGGGAATGTAACCTAAGAAATGAATAATAAACCAGCCAGACAGATAAGAAGGGCTTTTTCCCAGAGCTCTGCAACTCACACAATCTTTGTAAGGGAGGGAAGGGTTGCAAATGCTGCCTAATATTTTTCTGAAGCTCATGTCCTCTGCAAAAAACCTAGTAACCATGCTGAAATGATTAGAGTGATTGTACCATGAAATGGCTTGGATTTGCTCATCTGGCTTCAAGTTCAGAGGAATGACCAACAAGCTGACTTACGTCCTTAACAGTGTAGACCCAGAAGGGTTCGAGCAGATGTTGGAGGCTTACTCCAGGCAAATACATGAAGTTTTGTGGTTTCTCTTAAGTGTTTGCTAATATCTACCACATTGCAAAGTCAAATGTCCTTTCTCAACAGAGCTGACTATTCATAATACAATACAGATGATTTAATCTGTGGTTAGGACTTTCCATTTCTACTAGAGCTGTGTAAAGTCTGAACTGCTCAAACCTACATTATATTGACATACAAAACAAAAAAAGGCTAAAAATCCCAATCAGTTCCAAACCCTCAAACTCTAACAGTTCACACCTCTGCAGTTGGGTTATATTGTGATGCTGTCTATGACCCTGTGCATGTCTGTGTGCTACTATGACATTGCTCCTTCCAGTCTATAACTGAATGAAGTGGGAGGTTTTTTAGAAAAGTTTTTGAAGCAATTAGAGGCGAGTATATTTTCAGAACTAGAGGCACCAGGATCTCAACTGTACTTGATTCTGTCACATGTATCAAAATGTTCATCCACACTCCTCTTATTTGTGACTTGCTTACACAAAAAATAAATGCTAACTTTTCATGTTGAAAACATTTGAAATTCACTACCAAGGTAAAGTAGTTTTAATCTGATCATTATTTCTTTCAAAGCTAATCTAAATTCTCTTTGCAGTCCTGACCACATTAAAATCCTGAAGAGATTTGCGTTGTTTGGTTTTGGGTTTTTTGGTTGGTTTTTTTTTTCGCCAGAAAAGGGTTTTATTCCAAAAACGTGAAGTTCCTGAAGAACTCAAATGAATCCCTTTTGAGTTTGGTGAGTGCTTTTGGACAAAAGCATTGGGTGATAGAAGATTTAGAAAACTCTAAACAACTTGTTTTGATATCTTTAAACAAAGATATTTAATTGTTTTTGCTTGAAAAACTGTTTCCATTAATAAAAGAAGACAGAAGCCTGAGAGATTTGAGACCCATGAACAATACACTTTGTGTCAGAAGAAATACCTCTGCTGACAAAAAACGTATTCTGAGTTTTTGTTGGTTTAGCAAAACAAACAATGGGGTTTGGTTGACTGGAGATTTTTTCTTTTTTATTTTTTCTCAGTTTGGACAGAGAACCAAAAAAAAAAAAAAATCAATTTAATACATAGCTCTACTCCTGAGTAACTCCCAGAACAAGGCAGAATGAAATAAAGTTTGTATCTTGGTTGAAAGGCTGGCCCCTTTGAAATCAATGGCAGAATTCCCATTAATTTCACTGGGGTCAGGCTTTCACCTTCATCTTCAACTTACAGCTCAGTTTTCCTTCATTATACATTGCAGCAGTGAAGGAGGCTTCTTTCTGGTCAAATCACTGCTAGTGAATCTGTCCCAAGAGAAACATGCAATACACACTTCTCCTTTCTGTCCTAAAAGAGCACTGGAAAAAGCACTTTTCTCCAACTTTTATAATGTATATGGGCGTTTTCAAATGTATCTTAATGTCTTTGCCTATAGTAAACCCTGTTTAAGATGTTAATAATTTTTGACAAGCACTTCCCCTGTGTCTGGATTTTGAAAGGAAAACCTAGAGCATAAAATGGCCTTGTTCTAGTCATGCAGTGGATTGAAACCAGCAGAAGCTGATAGCAAACAGCTTTTCTCAAAATGTAAGCTCAGTTTTCTTTCCCATGGATTTCTACTTTGCCTTTTGCTGCAAGCTGGCAACACTATTTAAAAAGACAGAACAAAAATCAAACTCAGAAATCTCTCTTAAATATTAATGCATTGCCCTTTTATTTTCTTTTTCATAAGCTGTACTTTCTCCCTGACATCCAAACAGTAAGGAAAGAAAATTTATCTTGTAAAAAAAGTCTTCAGAGAGCTTTGTTTAGAGCATGGAGCAAAACAGCGGACTCCCAAAGGGAGAATCTGCACCCTGGAGGGTCAGAGCAGCTATTTCCCATTCCAGGGCAGCCCAGCATTGCGCACCTCCAGTTCCTTCTGTTTATTGAGTCAATGGCGAGTCATAGGAAATACACACTTTTCACCCATGTATGAGAATAAAGCGGCATTAATTGGATCACAGTTTTATTTATATGTAGCTTCAAGGCTGTGGCCTGTCTGAAAGCTTTTGAAAATTCATCTATTTTTATGACAGAGTTGGAGATGCAATGAATTTCCTAGGGCTAACAAGTCATCATACATCAGCAAGCCATGGTAGCTGAGCATGGGCTCTTTGTTACTGGAACTTGACTGTGTATCTGAGTACTTGGATGCCCAAAAATAAGTGTTAGTGTTGTGTGTCTTCTTATCTTATAAAGTATATCATTGTGGGAAAACAAAACACTTCAGATTCACCTGATTAAGGAAGGGCATCTCCAATGAAGCAGGTATATTTGAGAGTTGCTCTAGTCTTTTGTAAACAGTGCAGAGTTAGTGTGGTCAATGAGGGTAGAGTGGGATTCATGTCATCCTAACCTAAACACCTGCAAATGGCAAGGCATCCCATCCTAGTCTGCAGTGACAATGTTGATGAGATCTTCATTGATGGTGTTGTGGTTTAACCCCAGCTGGCAACGAAGCACCACACAGCCACTCACTCACTACCTCCCAGTGGGATGGGGGAGAGAATCAGAAGAGTAAAAGTGAGAAAACCTGTGGGTTGAGATAAAGACAGTTTAATAAGTAAAGCAAAAGCTGCACACGCAAGCAAAGCAAAGCAAGGAATTCATTCACCACTTCCCATCGGCAGGCAGGTGTTCAGCCATCTCCAGGAAAGCAGGGCTCCATCATGCATAACAGTGACTTGGGAGGACAAACGCCATTGCTCTAAACGTCCCCCATTCCTCCTTCTTCCCCCAGCACAGATGGCCATGAAAGCTGAGACTTCTTGCGCTCATCTGGACACCTACCTCTGGGTACCCTCTGAACTTTGGAAAGATTTCTTCACTTTCATGTTGTCTGCTGGTGTTCTCCAAGATAAAACTTAAATTAAATATAGACGTTTATTTTGTTTTGAACATATTATCCATATATTCATGGATTTCACCAATTTTCTACTGCTGTTATATGTAAATTGTTCAGGTCTTGCCTGTACTGAGTTTGGTTTTCATTCACTCATAGTAATATATGTTTATGTTTTTAAGTAAAATCTCTTGCTGCTTGTGATTGGAGACTCCCCAGGGAGGCAAAGCTGGTAACAGCTCTCACCTTAAACAAAATTAGGAACACAAGTTTCTAACACATTGTTAAAAAAACCAAGGAAGCAAATAATAATAAAAAAAAAAAACCTGTGAAGAAGTGAAATTCTAACTTCATGTTGCATTACAAAGATTATGAATTTATTGATGAAAACACACGGATCATGTTCAGACATTATGCTATAAATGCTAAGAGGGCACAAGACATCCTGCAATGAGAGAGAAAACGGTTACAGGACTGAGCAGAACATTTCTTTAATATGGCATATTAAAGGAACAATTTTAGTTTTGCTAGAAATCACAAATTTAAAAGTATATATATATATCCTCTACCACATATTTCCTCCTCCCTTCCTGCTGGACCAGCCTATCCCTTTTTCCCATTTTCAGCTGCAGCAGTGGCTGGGCTTTTCCTTTTCACTTGCTCTGGCAGCTGCAGTCCCACCCTCATCTCAGCACTGAGCGCACACAGTGATTACATATGTCTATTGCAAATGATCATTTTCCCTTCTGCCTCCCAGCTACAAATTCCCATCACAGTATACCCCTCTTTAAATCTCTTCTTTATTGAATTTCATCAGCATAAGGCCATTGTTAATACATCTGTTTGAAATAAAAAATAATTTCCCTGTGTCTGCCACCTCCTCTCCACTACAGAGTCTCACCCGATCCCAGGTTCCAGCCATGATTAACCGGCACACATGTGTTTCAAATAAAAGCTATCTTCTCTTCACACACACCCCCTCCCTCTCCCAGCTGTAGACTTCCCTACTGCGTTATCCTCATTTGTAACTCTTCTGTCTTGTTTTCAGCCATGCTCTCTCATTGGTGTCTTCCCTGTTCTTAATATTTGCTTATGGATGTGTTCAGCATCTTTCTTTCAAAGAAGAAGATCTAAAAAAGACAAATAAATATCACAGCCTTCATTTTAGATGGGGAAACTAAAGTCTGCAGAGTTAGAGAAGTTTGCCACCTGCTGAGAGGGGGCACAGCAGGCTTGGGAATTGCACTTGGGACCAGATTCTCAACTGGTGTAAACTGGAGCTTCAAGATCTTTGGGCTAATGGGCATATGCCCTTGTGCTGGATTGTTCTTCCTCCCTTTTCAAAGATTTTACTCTTTTTGGAGATAGGTGTCTTTGGGAAGAATTACTTACCTGTGGTTTATGTATTAGACTTACGGTGGGTTAGGGAAGTGGTGGGTTTCAGACCCACAGACACATCCTTTCAGCTGTGCCTGTAGGTCACAGGCATACCACAGGTCATTCAATGGCCAGAGTTAGTCTTAAATTTGTGGAAGATTAGGGCATGGACCCATCCTTGCTCCCATATGCACAGCAGATGGCTTGTGCATGTCCCTAGTTTAACCCAGTGGGGCTCTGGGTAATTACCCTCGCTGCTCGTGCCTGTTACTGCAATTATTCACATCCAAACTATGTTTCAGTCTACTATGCAAAAGCTCTCAACACTGAACTACTTTCCCTTCCTTTGGCTGTGCTGCTATGAACATAACCAGAACATGACAGTGCAGACAGTCCTTACGCTTCCCTGTGTTTATATTGTATCCCCTAGCTGGTATTGCCAACCCCAGCTACTTAAAAATTATGACTTGTCCTCCAAAGCATTACCAACACAAAAGAATTAATTAGCAAGCAGTTGTGCTTGTTTGTCTGACTTCTTGCCTCTTGAGCCAAGATTTTCAGCTTTACTCTGTGACTGTAGTGTCTAGAAATGTAAATATTTTTTATTCTTTTTGTAAATGAAAGCTAGAATTCCAGTTTAATCTCTTGTTTTGGGAAGGTGGTGCTTTAGGAAGGAAGCACACCCATTGTCATGGGTCTCACTAAATGCTTAGAAGAGTTGGGAACATGTTGAGACCTAACTCCAAAGGAAAATTTGTATATATACCAGACAACATTCCACCAAAGGTAAAAGTTGCTGGTCATTTATGACACTTGCTAAATTTAACTTCCTAAATGACAGCAAAAACAATGAAGAAAACCATTCAGAGCTTGGTGCTATTTTCTTTCTAAAACATTGTTTTGAATAAAAATATCTATAGTGTTGACAAGTGTTTTATGTCTTAAATAATTTCTCTACTGTGAAATAAGTGTATTTAATTTTAAAATGCTTTCCCACAACAGAAAAAGGTCTGCGGGGCGGACAGTTAACATGAAGTAGATAGACAGCTAGAAGCACAGTATAAGAGAAAGATCTTTCTGACTATATTGGTAGAAATGTTTGTGGGTTTCCTGATTTTGCTTTTATTTTGTTTATGACCTTTGTGGTTGACAGACTCACAAGAATTGAAATATTTAAATATTAAAGAGTTGAATTTAGAGACAATTTATCTGACCTCACAAAAAAAACCCCAGAGCAACTCAGAAAACCTGTCCAAAAACTTCAATAATACTTCTGCAAAATATTGTCTTGATTCTCTGCAAAAATATAGTAGCACAGATATTTTACAACGGTGAAATCATAGACCAGAATTGAGGGAATGTTTGAATGAAGATACATAATTTTCTGGTTAAGACTCCAAATGAAAAGGACACTGAAGGAGATGATACATTAAATGTTGAAGCCTGTATATGTCTTCATAGACAGCTTCTGTATCTAACATTTGGTTTCTATAATCATGATAAACCATAAAGTGAAAGAATATATACAGAGATTTTGGATACAACAAAATCCCTTATGTGGAGAAGTTAAAACCAGATAATTAACCCAGTGTTCATATAAAGCTGCAATCTCCAGCTTATGAAATACTGGCTATTTGTTTCCTGTAAGACCATCTTGACATTGCTTGTTCACCAAGAATTAGAAACGTTAAAACAAGGCTGGCAGGGAGAGTAAGGTGAGATGCATCTGCTCAGCCCAGACCTCTCAAACCCATTTTACTGAAAGCCTGAGACAATCCCAGGTAGCACTGATAAATGTCTGGCACCATTAGTGCATGTGAACTGGTGTAGACTGTGGGTCTAGAGAAATAGAAACAGCCGCTGCCTTTATGGCATTGACTTAGAAAACAAAATAAAGGACCAACAGTCAGGTCCCTCCCTCTTTAAAAAAAAGAGAGAAGGTACCGTTGGGAAAGTGGAACTTTTCCACAAATAATTACTATAAAAAAGGAGTATCTTAAATGTGGGACCTAACTTGAACACTCCTTAGGCTGGAACTGTCCCTATGGCCTGAACCAAACTGGATACTGATAAACTGTATTTGTGTGAAGCAGCAGAACTTGACTTACCTCTCTCACTCCTCCACACTCTCCTGTTCAATTGACGTAAAATGACAAAGGTGTCTCCGAAGGCACGTTATGATGGAAGAGAGACCAAATCAAAACCAGAGATTTTTTTGTTGTTGTTGTTCTTCCTTCTATTAAAAGGGGTTAGACAGAAAAAATGATAGGTGATTGTATTGGGTCTGTCTGAGATGCAGTTAATTTTTCCCATAGCAGCCCTTACAGTCCTGTGCTTTGTATTGGTAGCAAGAAAGGTGTTGACAACACACCAGTGTTTTGGCTACTGCTGAGCAGTGCTTGCACAGCATCAAGCCTATCTCTCCAACATTCCCCCCCAAATCCCCCCAAAAACCAGTAGGCTGGAGGTGGGCAAGATCTTGGGAGGCGACATAGCCAGGATGGCTGACCCAAACTGACCAAAGGGATATTCCATACCATATGATGTCTGCTCAGCAATAAAAGCTAAGAGAAAGGAGGAGGAATTGGGAGCATTTGTTATTTATGACATTTGTCTTCCGGAGCAACTGCTACGTGTACTGAAGCTCTGCTTCCCGGGAAGTGGCCAGACATCGCTTGCTGATGGGAAGTAGAGAATAAACCTTTTGTTTTCCTTTGCTTCCACGCACATGACCGTTGCTTTTACTTTATTAAACTGCCTTTATCTTGACCCACGAGGTTTATTTCCATCTTATTTTCTCACCCCCTCTCCTGCTGAGGAAAGGAGCGATAGAGCAGCTCGGTGGGCACCTGGCGTCCCACCAGGGTCAACTCACCACAGTGATCTTTACACTCCTGATGAGTTTACAACAGACAATCCACTCCTGGATAACTTGTGATTTTCCAAGTGTGGGCCAAGATAGACAGTTTAGTCTTAGGTGTAAACTAAGAAATAAGGGTCAAGTTAATACTGACTTTTCCCTTTCCTGCTATAAAGTAGGGGAAAGTGTCATTTTCCTTTTCTGCCTTGCTTTCTGCAGATTCTTGAAGTTCTTTGCAGGCACGATGAAGGTTGTGAGGCTGTCTTCCACAAACAAGCATCTTTTTTGGATCTTGCTCTCATGTACAATTTTCTCACACAATTAGGAAAAGCATTCAGCCCCAGTACTGGCTCTTGGCTAACTATCCATCCATCCTTCCAGGTGTAGCGATGTAGGCAGAAGGCTGTGCAGTCAGCAGCACAGGTCCCTGCCTTCCTGGCCCTGAAAAGTTCAGGATAACACAGATGCAAACACATGAGCTTGCTGAACTGTGGCTTTAGAGGGAAATGTGACTGGAAATGTTATACTTCCATGCAAAACGCATATTCCTCTGCATGTGCATGTGTGCGCATTTCCTCAGCTCTGCTTATGAAACCAGCACACGTGAGTGAGCTCCTCAGAGCTCTCTTTGTAACACTATAGAAAAGAAAATTGTGGGTTTGCCTCATTTGTTGTTCAAAGAATTGTTGAGTTACAGCTGGAAGGCTGAATACTTTTCTGACTTGTATGTCTGCAAGGACAGAAGGCTTCTTGGGATCCGATCAAAACACAAGAAAGCAAAGCAAGTCTTGCAGAAGTTAGAATTTACCTCCAACCATCTTTTAATTTTTACTGCTGGAAGTGACACATCAGCAGGAACCAAAAATAACATGACCATACAGTCTGACTTTCAAACCCCAGCGGAATTTGCAGGCTTGATGGTAGAAGTGCTTTATCTCAAATCACTGTTCATAACATTCCCTCATTGGTTCTGCAGTAGAATTATGAGAAGTAAATATGCGCACGCACACACGCACATGTGTGCACCATGTAGGATGTGCACTACAGGCTTTGCATGATCAGCAAACATTTGGCAGCTCTCAACCATAACAGCTTCCTCTTCACAAGTCTAATGACAGCCTTGTCTTTTGTGTTCCAAACATAATTGTTGATGTATTAAAGAGCTATGCCTTTAAACTCAAAGGCATGAATATTTTCATACTGAGCCCTATATTTGATTCCTCTCCAGTTAGTCCACATACATGCAGCTGGTTTCATGGCTGGATTCTCTGCTCTCCAGTGAAGTGGAAGTATTTTACAGAATTTTTCTCACAGTTGCGCTGTTCATGTGTGTCCTTCAAAAGGTATGCTCTCTGTCTGGATCCGCTGATAACTAATGAAGGTTGAAGTGTTGCTGAAGCCTTTCTGCACCTAGAATTCCTCTACCAATCTGTCTAATTTCTTTGAACAAGTACTTTGTCACCATTTTTTCTTAAAATTGACCAGTGATTCAAAAATAGCTGTGGGGATAGACACACACACACTCAGAGTATGATCACGTAAGTCTTGTTCCTTTGGGACACTGGACTAAAATGACATGATGTCTCAGTATGCTACATGCACATCCTTCTTCCTACGTGGGAGCAGCTATCCTACTCTCTGCACCAGGATCATTCAAGATACGTGCACATAGCTGTTAATAACACAACCATGTGGAGGGAACATTTTATGCAATCAGTGTGGGATTTCCCCATACTGTTAGGTCTTGTTGCTATTTCTCTGTGCAATAGATCCATTTTACCAGTTTCAAGTCTTCTGTGGTCAAAAGCTAGGCAATTCTCACTTACACTTGTTACAAGGTGTCTTTGGACCATTTCACACCAGGGAGATTTAATGGGTCTTAGAAATCTCTTCACCTTTCTCAATTTGTTTAAAAGTTAGACTTCTAACCCAAGCTAATCATCAAGGTTTGCTCTACAGTCAGTAAATAAATCCTTCCAAGAGAATCACTCATCCTAAGAGAAACAAGTAGTGCTATGAGCATACAGGGGTACATCTTCAGACTGGTCAGTCTCATCTCTCTCTCCCCTGGCTGGAGAGGAAACCTAGATAGGCAGAATTAGTTGAGATGAAATCTGGACCTTGCTGACTTCACTGGGAATTGCTCACAACCTCTGGAGGTGAAGATCTGTCCCCACATAACTAGAGAGTCCACAATGTTGAAGTGCCTGGTGGCTGTGTGATGCAGATACATAACTGCTAGTGGCTATGATATGACCATGGCAAATTACCTTCTGTTAGTGAGACAAGTGGGGTTTTAAAATAGATGGAAACCAAATATTCTTTTCATGTGGTCTAGTCATTTGTCTTCGAGTCAGAAAATTAGGGGATTTATGATATTGCTTCATTGCTGCAATCACAGAGGCTTCCTTTGGTCTTCACTGCTGCTCTGCAAACCACTGCCAGAGGTGGGCCAATAACATCATCTTAACAGCAGGAATTAGTGTGTCAAAACTGATCTTGCCTTATTTCTTGGAATGTTACTATGCACTGACGAGTGACAAACTGCGCAGAAAACGTGGTCTTGATGTTCTCTGAAAAGGACTGCTGAAATATTTGACAAGCTTCAGTCAAACCAAGCTGTTTTCTTCATTTTGAAGCAACTTGCCAAGTAAACTTTCAACACTTTGTGGTATTTTATATAGGATTCTTCAGTGTAAGAAAGTATAAAGCTCAGTGTTAAGTTGTACCAGTCTTCTCTGCTATGTTGCTGTAACAACAGGCAATGTTGAAGTTCTCAGCTTTTCAGTCACTCATCAGAGTCACTTCTCTGCCATAGCTGTGTAGTGTAGATATAGATATGCCAGATATTAGATATGCCAAATATAAGGCAGTGCCAGCATAGTGTACTTTGCATATATTTATCGTGCACTTTTTAATACCTCACCTCTGCTCCAATGGTTCATTTTTTCCAAATACTTTCAAACTACTGTAATGTTTTAGGTTTTGTTCTTGTTTTTCTGAAGAGTCTGCTTCTTTTCCTCAAGATTCAGTTGGCTCAGTTATATACAGTTTTGTGATCTGATACCTGTTGTGTCTTGAAACACTGTGAGAAATTTCCAAACACTCCTAAGAGCACAAACCAAAGGTCCCAGCTCCAGTGAGCAGGATGAGCTATTACTGTGTTCAGTTTATCAACACTAAGGTTTATGTCTCTCCCACCTTTTATTGCAAAATTTGCAGGCTTCCAGGACCTCTGCCTACCTGCCCTACATGCCGTCCCCAGATCCCCTGCATCCCCCACACTCTCTCATTTCCCCTCTCTTCACTACATTTCTACCCTCTTTTGTCGCACGTGATACCCCAGCAGCCCCTTCCCACCACAGTCCCAGAGGTCTCCTGATGCTGCTTGCCTACCTTTTCCTAAGGTAGCCATCCTTTTCCAGAGGACACAATTCATAACATTTTATGTGGAACAGCTGTTCCTAGAGAATAAACCAGCTGTCTAGCTCCCACTCTTCTCCTTATGGAAAACACACATTTAGCAATTGACTCTGGGGGAAACAGGGTTACACCAATAGTTTGTACCTTCGCAAATAACTTTTGTACCACCCAGGACTAGACAAAAGAGAGCCCGGGCTTTCTGGCACATCATTACATCACTCCTCTGGGCCTCACAGGACCTTTTAGCTTCTGTCAAAAAGTTGTGTTTCGTAAGGGAAAATAAATGCCTTTCACTGCCCAACTCTAAGTTTATAATGCTCTTTCTCTCACAATTTTGTGCTGTGGTGTTGCCATCATTTCTCTTTGTCTCCAGAATTAGGTGAAAAGAATTACCAGCAAAGCTGTCAAAATCTAAGAAATTGGTCATGCTTCCAAAACACACCCATGCTGTTTTATTAGCTTGAATTTAGAAATAGCAGATAGCTTGCTGTCGGTCTCATCTCTTGCAAATCAGGCAACCCTCCAGCACCCAAATGAGCAAGCCCCCTAAATCCTGACTGTAGTTGCACAGATGGGATAACGTGGCCGTGTCACACTAAGCAAAGTGGTATGAAGGTCTCGTTGAGCTTTGCAATTCACCTGTACCCAGATGTTGTTTCTTTATTCAGTATTGCTTTATGGGGGGTGGTGGGTGGGGGTGGTGGGGGTGATGTTAAGAATTATCCTTTTTGATCCATTTGTACAGCCTATGTCATCACATGGCTCAGAGCTGCAACTGAGAGGCAACTCCATTGTGTGGCTGAACAGAAATTGGGTTAGAAATCCAGAAATCCAATTTCCTTTGAGCTCTTTTCTGTGGAGTAAGTTCTCACCAAATGGTTATGGGCTATGTTCTTTTTTGACATGAGTTCAAGTGGGGCAGGATGAGGGTATAAGTGACACTGAGACAAAGCCCATGACTGCTCAGCAACAGGAATAAGAAGGATCTTCTCTTTGTGATCCAGGTTATTACAGTTACTTTTGGCTTCTTAGAGCTCAATGGAGACTTTTTTTTTTAATCACAAAAGTTGGATTGGCTTTCACTGATGTCATAGGAGTTGTCCTCCAAAGTGTCCCAGGGATCTCTCTGCTGCAGAAAGAGGAAGCTCTCTTCTGTCCAGCCTTGGCCCAACTGCTGCCATATGCTACAAACACTTTATCTCTGCTCTGCCAGCCTGTTGTGGTTTAACCCCAAGCCAGCAACTAAGCACCACACAGTCGCTCATTCATTCCCCCTCTGGTGGGATGGGGGAGAGAATCAGAAGGGTAAAAGTGAGAAAATTCGTGGGTTGAGATAAAGACAGTTTAATAAGTAAAGCAAAAGCTGCACACGCAAGCAAAGCCAACCAAGGAATTCATTCACCACTTCCCATCGGCAGGCAGGTGTTCAGCCATCTCCAGGAAAGCAGGGCTCCATCACATGTAACGGTTACTTGGGAAGAGAAACGCCATTGCTCCGAATGTCCCCCCTTCCTCCTTCTTCCCCCAGCCTTATATGCTGAGCATGACGTCCTACGGTCTGGAATATCTTTTTGGTCAATTGGGGTCAGCTGTGCCAGCTGTGTCCCCTCCCAACTCCTCGTGCACCCTCAGCCTACTCGGTGGTGGGGTGGGGTGAGAAGCAGAAAAGGCCTTGGCTCTTTGTAAGCTCTGCTCAGCAGTAACGAAAACATCTCAGCATTATCAACACTGTTTTCAGCACAAAGCCAAAACACTGCCCCATACTAGCTACTATACGGAAAATTAACTCTATCCCAGGCAAAAGCAGCACACAGCCTTTCCAACAGATGCAAAGTGAATTTCCACTCCAGGCAGCATTTCCTGTTTTAACTGTTGATAAGATCTGCCTACTGTAGTTTCTGAGGGATCTGAAGGGCTTCTCTAAGCTGACTGTGTCTGTGTGGCCTGGATGCCAGCTAAAGTCAGTATAGTTTGAGGCTTCAAATTGTAATTCTTTATTGCAACATCTACTCCTGTGTCATCTGCTCCCATGCTCTTGGATGCTTGCCTACCACAGATTTTGTTCATGCGCTCTCAGAGCCTGTCTCCTTCCCCTACTCCTGTAATGCAGAAGACTAACAGGAGCAAAACTGAAGCATGTAGATAATTGTTTATCATCTACTGCATGATACAGTAGCCACATTTCAGTGTACTGCACAAATATGTTTGTCGGTTCACACCAGAGTTAGGGAGAAGGTGCAAACACAGGAGACAGTCCTGACTTACTTTACAGCTAATGTGAATACTCTCTCCATCACCATTCATAATTCTTGCTGGTAATTCTTAAGTGATTTTGATCTGTGATGAAAAAAATCCACCACACTTGAGGAAGCCCTAATTCCTCCATATTTTCGCAGCATCTGACTGCATTGTTCTGCTATCAGAAATTAGTCTGCTACCACTAACCAATCCAGAGATCTTACAGAATAAAGGCTACTTATTAATTTCGGTGGTGTACTCAATCACCAAGTCCTAAGACCTGGTGTTCAGTCCCGAGGTCTCAAATGCTATGTATTTTTCTGGGATGCAAAATTACATGTATTAGCTGCTATGGAAATTCTTAAATGGAGCCATTGTGATCAAGAACATAGAAGGGCTTGCAATTTGTCAATAGGTAACATGGAAGGTGAAATCGACTGGTAGGAAAGGAGATATATATATATTTTTTTTTTTTTCCCTATAGCACAGTCCCAAAATGTTTTTAAAATCATGTCCAATGCTAAGTATAAAAGCCAAAAGCACAAGCCCTGAACTTTTAGTGTGTTACTACTTTAGGCACCTCTGAACATGTGCTAATTGCTCTCATATTACTTCTGCAGCTAAAGGGATAAATTTTGTAGTCCTCACTCAGGCATAACAGCCATTAAGTGCACATGGGCATAATGGCCTTCCAAAACACATTCAGAAATGACAAAGAATAAATCCTTGCAGAGCAGTTATTTCTATCTATGGAGTACCCTGGAAATAGAAGATGTTTTCTTTATATGAAGCTATGATTTATGTAAAACTGAGGAATTGACTAATGTAAAAACAGGATGCACAGCCTATTAGAAGTGGAGGCTGTAGAAGGCAGAAAATGGCCGTGTGGTGCAGTGGGGAAGAGGGACATACCATTATTTTCAGAGAACATAAAAATGACCCATTCCCATCTACTTGTCACAGCAGGGAGACATTTGCTTTCCATTGGAGGCTAGAAATAACAGCGTTCAAACCACTGAAGCACCAGCATGAACCCTTATGGACCTCAGTGAAATGCCTCCACAGACAAGGAGGAACCATTAGTGTGTTTAATATATCTGTGAACTGCTGATACTGATGCTGCATTGAGAGCAGAAATGGAGCACTGCAGATTTGCTTTCCAGACAAAAATATTTTAATTTATATTTTGCCAAGGTATCTTCTAGCAAGTTAGCTTGTGTTTGCGCCAAAAATAGAAGGTCACGTTTTCCTCTGCTTCTTCCTTTTGGTGTATAGAGCTACAGTGGTTAGCCTGAAGGTATTTGAAAGGACAATATTCCAGGTAAGAGACAGCTGTGTGACAAGATGCTCAGCAGTCAGGTCTGATATTGAAGTTGCCTCATGGGTAAATAAGAGCCTAGATCATAAATAATACTAATTTGTGGGCAGATCATTCTTCATCTACTGCATTTTGCAGTGAGGAGTGAATGCTCTGGCTTCACAGAGGAAGCTGAAAGGCAGAGATCCCGTGTAGGCTGCAGACCGTGTCCCTGCTGCAAATGCACATGAAGAATCTGAGCAGAATTGCTGATCCTAAAGCATCAGCCTGGTGCTGACGGGCTGTACCTTGCACACACAGAAGGTGGTGACAAACGCCAGGACATTGTCTTCCCTCCCTTTCCCCTTCAGGGACAGAAGGTATTTTTAGGATTGTGTGAGGGAGGTAGCTGGCTGTGCCAGTGCTGCGTACTGTTGTACCTGCATAGTTGGGAGGATGGTGAGCTGCATTGTGAGTGTTTGCAGAAGGGCTGCTTGTGAGGCCAAAAACTCTTCATCAGCTTCGCCAGCTCTGTCTCATCTAGTGAAACTGCACTCAGATGTCACTTATCTCTTTAGGGCCTCATTCTGCAAGGCATGGAGCACCCTTCATGCCAGCTGGCATCCTTGAAGACATGACTTGGAAGGCTACTAGTGTCCAAATGAGAAAATGTAGGTGGAATATGAGGTCAGTGTGCTACGGCTAGGCTGCTCATTGACTTATCATACGGCCTTACTGTGCCTCAGTTTCTCCTGCTTTGTCCAGGGGGGGAAGACTGTTTCTTGCTATGTCTCTGTAAAATACGGTCCTTGGTTACAAGTAAAAATATATATTGAAAAGGATTAATGCTGTAAATTGGGGTGAAAAATGCTAGAGATGCTAGAAATAATTTGTAAGGCAGCATCTAGAGAGCATGAAGGCAGCATCTAGACAGCTTGGTGTATAGGCTCATTCTAAGCTTATCTGGACGTGTAGCCACAAAAGTCTACTAAAAACACCCCAAGATTTCTCAGGTAGAAGGCATACAGGCTCAGGAAGATAAACAAACAAACAAAAAAACCCCACCCCAAACCCCTAAAAATATTAACCAAAAAAAGAGAAGAAAATACTTCAGAGTCTTCAGCAATTTTGTGTCCTGGAAAAGTGCAGATGTTTGCTGAACTAGATGTTAAACAGAAAATTTGTGTAGCTGGAGCGGGGGCTGAGAGGGAGTGCGAGAGATATGGAACCAGTTCCTCCTCACCTCGGTTTATCTCCTCAGTCCCAGAAGACTCTTTTTGATGTATTTTGTCATATATTATTTTATCTGATATAAATCAATGGGGAATGAGACAGACGTGGACTTAAAAGTCTGTTCATTTAATCATCCCCTGGACACAGTCCCAGGTTGTGAACCAAATGGGATAAATACAAGGAAGATGAAAGCTGCTGAGCATATCTGTTAAAAAATTAAGTCTTTGTCTGTGAGTTGCTAATGTAAACAGAGTGGACTCAAGGAGAAAGAAATAATCACCACTTGCAAAGAGTTCAGAGAAGGTCTGTTGTGTACAACCCCCCAAAAGATTATTCATGTTGGAGTAGCTGGTGTCTGTCTACCAAGCTCTGAGAGTGAATGAGCAGCCTTGTTTGGACACATATTTGCTTTTATCTACAGGTAGCTAGATTTTCTTGTCTGATTCATTGCTGTAATTCTGTCTAGTTAAAAAGCAAGGAAGTAAAGATATTTTTAAATTGTGGAAATTTTTTTCCCCAGCATATAAAGTGACTCACTAATAGGTCTTTTTTGTGTATTTTAAATGCAGCTGTGAACCCTTTTGGTTAAGTCTTCTCTACCAAATGCGTGTGTCCTGGAGAGTGATGGCATAAACCAGAGGTGTTGCAAGGTCTAAGTGTGGCAGAAGGAGCACATAGCATAATGAGGGTGCCTAGTTTTCTCAGACAGTACTGGAAGTGCTATCTACTACTGCATGGAGACAAAGACGACAAACTTGATGCAAACTCATCTGCACTGTCTTCTGTGCATGCATATTGCTCACTTACTTACATGAAATATTGTCCAGAAATGCATCCAGGGTTTTTTGTCAGAGGCCGTGTCTGCATTAGCAGGCAGTGCCCATGGATAGCAATGGATCTGTACAGTGAAGTAGTTGGTCCTGTAGATCTGATCTCCACCCTGTACACCTTTCAGAGGGTTTACTTCAGATTAGTTCTGGACTGAGCACCTATTTGCAGCTCTGGTGCCTGACACACACACTTCCAGTCCAGTTTCACCTAAAAGAAGCAGGTGCATTGGGACACTGCTCAACAATGTGAACCAAAGCACAGTAAATGGGAACAACATGCTTCAAAAGTGCACTTCTGATCTAAACTAAAATAACAATGTGGATGAACTGGAAAATTGATTGGTTTGTTCCTAAAGTGAGCTTGGGACACACATCAGCTATACAGCACAGATGACTGGAGGATCCCAACCCTGGAATGAACTGAAAAGCTACAGTTTCTGGTTGTATGAACCATACATATCCATGGAGGCTGAAATGCTGTATCATTAGCATCATGGGTGGTGGTAGCATGCTCTGTAAGTGGAGTAAGACATAAGTACTGTATTTGAAATATGGAGAAGTAATTGTAATTTTAATTTTCAGCATCTGGATGTTTAACCCTAGAAATAATAGATTGCCTGTATGTTGACCTCATGAAGTTCAATAAGGCCAAGTGCAAGGTTCTGCATCCAATATCAATATAGACTGGGTGATGAACTGACTGAGGGCAGACCTGCAGAGAAGAACTTGGGGATACTGGGAGATGAAAAATTGGAAATGAGCCAGCAATGTGTGATTGCAGCCCAGAAATCCAACTGTATCCTGGGCTGTATCAAAAGAAGTGTGGCCAACAGGTTGAAGGAGGTGATTCTGCCCCTCTATTCTGCTCTGGTGAGACCCCACCTGGAGTACTGCCTCCAGCTCTGGGGTACCCAGCATAAGAAAGACATGGTCCTGTTAGAGCAGGTCCAGAGGAGGGCTATGAAGATGATCAGAGGGCTGTAACACCTCTCCTGTGAAGAAAGGCTGAGAGAGTTGGGGCTGTTCAGCCTGGAGAAGAGAAGGCTCTGGGGAGACCTGATTGCTGCCTTTCAATATATAAAGGGGGCTTATAAGAAAGACAGAGAGAGACTTTTTATCAAGGCCTGTAGTGACAGGACAAGGGACAACAGTTGTAAACTGAAAGGGGGTAGGTTTAGATTGGACATAAAGAAGAATTTTTTTACGATGAGGGTGGTGAGGCACTGGAACAGGTTGCCCAGAGAGGTTGTGGATGCTCCATCCCTGGAAGTGTTCAAGGCCAGGTTGGATGGGGCTTTGAGCAACCTGGTCTAGTGGAAGGTGTCCCTGCCCATGGCAGGGGGCTTGGACTAGATGATCTTTAAAGTTCCCTTCCAATCCAAACCATTCTATGGTTCTATGTCTCCTTTTATCAGGAAAAGCTTGGCCATGATGCAGCAAGTTGAGCAGTTACTTAACTTTAAGCACATCACTGGTGCAAGCCATCAGTGGAGCCATCCGCGTTTTTTCATCTACAAGGCAAGTGCCATGGCTTTAGCAGCTCTCTTGCTCTTTATAGCTAATTCAGGAAATCCAACACCAGCTAATATAGGTTGTGTTTTTCTGGTTTCTGCAGCTGATATACATCTTAAATACCTTGACTGGCAGTTACAAGAGAGCTTTGGTGTCAGGTATTCTTACAAAACTGAGAATGTAACCATTCTTTTTGCTAAAATGAATATGAATTATTCTTTATATGCACACTTTCCTATCTCATATAAGAAGTTGGGGAAACTGACAGATCTGGAGTTTTGTTACTCCTTTTGTACACAATGAATCCATTCAAGTGATATGTAGAGGTCCTTTCTCAAGCTGAATTTGGCTGTCTCAGGAACTTGGGTTTCTCCCCTGCCCATCTCCAGGAGTCACTCTGTTGCCGGATGCTGGGGAGAAGTCTTCCCTGGGGAACACAGAGCACTGTCCTCTTGGGTGGGGGTGTACCAGCTTCTGTCCAGATCATTAACTCTGGACTGTATTTCTTTTTAAGAACCTTAATTTGTTTATGAAAGAGACTGTCTAGCACAGCTTTTTGTGATAGTGGGAGACTGGACATGACCCACAGGGTGACCTTAATGCTTGTGTTCTTGTATACAGCAATATCTTACACTCCTGGTTGTTCTTGAGGAGACAGTGATCACAAAAACCACCCTGTGCTGTTTTGGGGCTATTTGTGTCTTTCAGATACTATGATTGCTGTTAGAGCACTACAGGGATGTCCTCATTTCAGCTAATATCTGTGTTACCAGACTCTACGCAAATGCACGGATGTAAAGCATCGTTTGTCCTTGTAGTCCAGCATTTTTACCCACTGGTGTTGTTTTATTTCTCTGTGCATGCCTTCCTTTCATATGACTTCATATGGGCTCAATTTTTCTGTTGCAAATTTTCATTTTGGTTTGTGGTCTCACTACTAGTGTGCTATACAAAAAACCCTCTCCCCAAAAAACTCCAGATCCTAAAGACAGTCAGTTTAATATCTGTTTCAGAAATAATTTCTGCTGTTTTCCTGATTCAGTTAGCAACTCACATATTGGCAACAAAGTTTAAGCATTTAAATACATATTTAAGATCTCAGAATAAATTATCTGGATGCCATTCGAATTTCCCGCTAAAATCAACAGGGTTATGATGACTAGGCTACTTGTGTTGAGAACCTCATACGTCCAATCTTAAATTTAGCAGTGTGGCCATAAAGTTCAGCTTTATGTGTTATTTCAAGTCTGTTTGACATAGGGGTCTCTAATGTGATGATCAGAATTGGAGGAAGAAAATCAGTTTTAGGAGACCTTTACTCCAAGGACTTCAAAGGTGATTAAACACATCCTCCCATTTGTCTGACCAACTCCCATCAGAGTTTCCACAAAACTTTGAGGACCTAGACACAAGCACCTTGGGTTCAGTCATGACTTCTTCCAATTAAGGAAGAACCTGAGCTCTGTTCTACCTTTTCTTCAACTCTTTCTGCCACACAGACCACCTCCTGATAGCCCAGAACTCTCCTAAACCCCCTGCTTTAGTCTTTTCATTGAGGAAAGGATGGAAGGAAGGAGGGGAGTGACTGATGTGATCAACCCTCCATGGAAATCATAACTATTTCCATTGAATCAAGTCCCTCATGACTTCTTCCAAAATTATTCCATGTGTTAGTGAGTACACCATACTTAGCAGGTTCAACTTATTGTGTTTCAGGACAAAACAGATAAGGTGTGAACACTGAGCTTTTGGAGTAACGTTTGTTAACTCTACTGATAAATTTCAGAAATTTAGTTCTTGGGTTTCAAAAACATGGCTCTGAACTTGCAGGAATGACCACAAGGTTAAAAAACCAGGAGTTTCACAGAAGTGTATATATATTTTTGGTACCCAAGAAGAAAAGAATCTCACATGGAATAAAGTATAGTGAATTTACTGTAATTTCATTCTAATTTCCTAACCAGCTGTGGACTTTTATATCATCTTTGGGATTTTTCAAGAAACATCTTGCTTTTTAACAAGTCATTTGCAAAGAAAAACAGTCAGACAGTTTTTCCATCTCTCTTCTTTTCTACTATTGTGTTGAAGTTTGAGGGATAAGCAAAAAGAAAAAAAATAAAGAAGGAAAAATGTGCCAGCAAGTTATTAATCTGTCTACTGCATGTTGCCAGCAAATGGAGAGTGTCATAATTTTTTCTAATTTGGTCACCAGCACTTTCTCTTTGCAGAAAGCAGAACCGGAAAGGAAACCCCTCTGAAGCTTGTCAACCTCCCAGGGCTCCTCCAGGCTCTGGAGGAGGATCTGAAAGGCTCTGCTGCACTTCTGCCAAGCTGCCGAAATGCAAAGGTCACCCTGCTTTCCCTTGGGACTCATCTGTTTCCATCACGTATACAGACAAGGCAGAGGAGTCTTTCAGCTTCAGACAAGCGGAGGGAGGCCTGCGGAAGAGAAATGTCAAAAAAAGAAAAAGCCTGAGGCCCTCTTCAGGAACGGGTGCACCGGTCCAGAGGCACACAGACAGGCAGTCCACATTATCAAAGTGCGTCCGGTTCCGCATCTGGCAGCGTGTTTATATGGGCCATGATGCTGATTGTGGTGTCTGTGCACCATGCGTGCAAAAATGGCTTCTTTGTCTTGGTCTCTTTCTGCTTTTTTCGTTGAGGAAACCCCATTGCTTTGTGCACTTCTCTACCCTTAACTACTCCTGGCAGCCTGTTATCACAGGGCCGGAGGCTGTGATTGCCGGCAGTATCTAAACAGGGGTAAGCTAAGCCCCAGTGCAGAGTGTCTTGCATGGATCAGAAATGCCTTGGCTAGATACTGTTATCTGAATGGGGATGTTACTGCAGCCACTAGAAAGATATGTCCTGACTGACAAAGTGGCAGAAAATGCTGGGGTTCTTCTCCCTTCCCCTGAACACAAGAGCCAACAGACATACTGGGCTACTTTAGTGTGTTTGAATAGATCTGTCATTTTTTTCCCAATATAAGCTTTCTCACAGCGGGTATGACAATTGTTGGGTTTTTTAAATTGTTTTCTTAATTTTTCTTGTTCTGAAGAAAATACAAAGAGATTCCTATCCCAAGCCTAAGACTTACAGACCATCTTCAAATCATAGAATCATAGAATCATTTAGGTTGGAAAAGACCTTTAAGATTATCAAGTCCAACCATAAACCTAACACTGCCAAGTCCACCACTAAACCATGTCCTTAAGTGCCACATCTATATGTCTTTTAAATACCTCCAGGGATGGTGATTCAACCACTTCCCTGGGCAGCCTGTTCCAATGTTTGATAACCCTTTCGGTGAAGAAATTTTTCCTAATATCATAGAATCATAGAATAGAATCATAGAATGGTTTGGATTGGAAGGGATCTTAAAGATCATCTAGTTCCAACCCCTCTGCCATGGGCAGGGACACCTTCCACTAGACCAGGTTGCTCAAAGCCCCATCCAACCTGGCCTTGCTCACTTCCAGGGACGGGGCTTCCACAGCATCTCTGGGCAACCTGTTCCAGTGCCTCACCACCCTCACAGTAAAGAACTGCTTCCTTACATCTAATCTAAATCTATCCTCTTTCAGTTTAAAGCCATTACCCCTTGTCCTATCACTACATGCCCTTGTAAAAAGTCCCTCTCCATCTTTCCTGTAGGCCCCCTCTAGGTACTGGCAGGCTGCTAGAAGGTGTCCCCAGAGCCTTCTCTTCTCCAGGCTGAATAACACCATCTCTCAGCCTGTCTTCATAGGAGGTGCTCCAGCCCCCTGATCATCTTCATGGCCCTCCTCTGGACTTGCTGCAACAGGTCCATGTCCTTATGTTGGGGGGCCCAGAGCTGGATGCAGTACTCCAGCTGAGGTCTCACAAGAATGCAGTAGAGCATGAGAATCACTTCCCTCGACCTGCTGTTCATGCTTCTTTTCATGCAGCTCAGGATATGGTTGGCTTTCTGGGCTGCAAACACACATTGCTGGGTCAAGTTGAGTTTCTCATCAACCAACACCATCAAGTCCTTCTCCTCAGGGCTGCTCTCAATCCATTCATTGCCCAGCCTGTATTTATGCTTGGCATTGTACCAACCCAGATGCAGGACCTTGCACTTGGCCTTGCTGAACTTCATGAGGTCCTCACGGGCCCACCTCTCAAGCCTGTCAAGGTCCCTCTGGATGGCATCCCTTCCCTGTAGCGTGTTGACCGCACCACACAGCTTGGTGTCATCCACAAACTTGCTGAGGGTGCACTCAATCCCACTGTCCTTGTTGCCGACAAAGATGTTAAACAGCACTGGTCCCAATACCGACCCCTGAGGAACGCCACTCATCACTGCTCTCCACTTGGACAACGAGCTGTTGACTGCAACACTTTCAGTGTGACCATCCTGCCAATTCCATATGCACCGAGTGGTCTGTCCACCAAATCCATGTGTCTGTAATTTAGAGACAAGGATGTTGTGTGGGACGGTGTCAAATGCTTTGCACAAGTCCAGGTAGATTACGTCAGTTGTTCTTCCCTTACCCACCAACACTGTAACCCCATCACAGAAGGCCACCAAATTTGTCACACACAATTTGCCCTTAGTGAAGCCATGTTGGCTGTCAGCAATGACCTCCTTATCTTCCATGTGCCTCAGCATAGTTTCGAGGACAATCCACTCCATGATCTTGCCGGGCACAGAGGTGAGACTGACTGGCCTGTTGTTCCCAGGTCTTCCTTTTTTCCCTTTTTAAAAATGCGGGGTTTGTTTCCCCTTTTCCAGTCAGTGGGAACTTCCCTGGGCTGTCATGACTTCTCAAATATGATGGATAGTGGCTTATCCAGTTCATCTGCCAGTTCCCACGGATGCAGCTCATCAGGTCCCATGCACTCGTGCACCTTCAGGTTCCTTAGATGGTCTCGAATATTCAGTCTAAACCTCCCCTGGCACAACTTGATGCTATTTCTTCTTGTCCTATCACTTGTTACTTGGGAAAAGAGACTGACAGCCACCTCGCTACAGCCTCCTTTCAGGTAGTTGTAGAGAGGGATAAGGTCTCCCCTCAGCCTTTTTTTCTCCAGACTGAACAACCCTAGTTCTCTCAGCCACTCCTCGTAAGTCTTGCTCTCTAGACCCTTCACCAGCTTTGATGCTCTTCTTTGGACATGGTCCAGCACCTCAATGTCTTTCTTGTAGTGAGGGGCCCAAAACTGAACACAGGATTTGAGGTGCAGCCTCACCAGTGTCAAGTACAGGGGGATGATCACTTCCCTAGTCCTGCATTGGGTTTTATCTGAAATTGTATAACTGCTTTTTCCATCAGTCTCTTTTCAAGCTCTGGAGCTAGAGTTGATGTTTTATGAAACTCAAGAGTTTCCCCTAATCCCCGACTGGAAGACCTAAACATACATCTGTAATGTCCTCGCCTGTGAGGGCTGTTTTCCTAGCAGGACACACAGGACAAGTCAATAAGCTTGATGTGAGCTGCCAGCATGGGCATCAGATAGCACTGCAGAAGCAAAAAGGTGGACTTGACTTGGCAAAAATGTGTGTGGCCTCCAGGATGTTTACATTCATATATGGCCATATAAATCACAGAGCTATTAATGCCATGTGCCATTGTTCTCAATTCTTGGAAAAAGACATTGGATCAACAAATAAAACATATTTTTAGTTTCAGTAAACTTTATTCCCCTATTTACCATGTCCTGCAGCAAAATTTCTTGCTGTTTGAAGGAAAAACCACTGATTTCTTCAAAAGAAGGTCAAAGGCTTTTCATGCAGTTTGAATCTCTTCTTATTGTTTAAATACAGACAAAATTAATGGTGGCTTGCACTTCGAAGTTGTGCAAGACTTCTGGCTAATAAAAGGCTATGGAGCTGTTCGCAACTACCAAAAATACCCCTATTAGTTCCCCTCTCGGAAAATAGCAAGGAAAATACCCTGTTCCTCTTTTTGGTAAGCCACATCCCTTCACTAAAAAAAGTGCTGACAAGATGTTTGTTTGAGATGTATCTGAAATCACAGAACAACGGTCTTGAGGAGTACTTTTATGTTTGTAATAAAAGGTCTCTTCTAAAACCAAAAAATTACTTAAACATGCTCCAAATCTAGAAGATTATTCTCTATCCATCCCAAACAATGGATTAGTTATAATTTCTGCCTCTGTAATTTTTTTCTATTAGATACATAGTTTGCTTCTTCCCACAAATGCACTTGATTTATTGAATGTTTCATAAATTAGATATTATAAGTTATGAACTATAAAGATGCCCACATTAGCCTTGAAGAAGCCAGCTGAGGTACCAGAGCAGTCTCGCTCTGAGAGCACAGAGCTTACTGCAGCCTGCTAGTTCCCCAAGGAACAGGACAAATTATTTAAAGAGGAAAGACATGTTACATATCAATTCTGGTACCCAAACAAACCACTAAAAGCAAGCAGAGGCAACTCTGTTGCTGTCCACCATGTGAATATCAATAGCTTTAAGGCAAAAGAGAGTCCTGGGTTAGGAAAGCTTGCTTTCTTATTCTTATGCTAAATCACTTTCTTATCTTGAGGAAAGCTGTGTCTCCATTCTCTTCTATAAAAGCATTGAACTCCTTTGCAATGACCAGCAACATAAGAAGCATTTTATTTAGTAGGAACTGTTAACTGTTACTGCTTGATTATTTTGTATGCTGAAGGTTTTGAAAAGGCAGATCTGAGGAACACCTGCAATTGGTTAGCCTCCTTTCTTATGGTCATCTAATATCTGCTCTAAAAGCACGTACTGAGAGAGTGAGAAGACAGACCGTGACAGTCGGTGCTGTTCTGTTATTGCATGCCAGGAGGTTCTTTTCCCTACAGAAAGGGGATTTGCAAAGATGGAGCCAGTATCTCCTCAGAGGGACAAGTAAAAGGATAGGAGGCAACAGTCACAAGTTGCAAGAGGGAAATTCAAATTGGGCATAATGGGAAAGTTTTTCACCATGAGCATGGTTCAGCACTGGAGCAGGTGCCCTGAGAATCCTATCCTCGGGGTTTGCGATGGTCTCCTGAACATCAGGCCCTGGACAACCTGACAGAGCTTAGAGGTTACCTCTGCTTTAGAGAGGGTACTGGACTAGATGATCTCCAGAGGTCTCTTCCAACTAAATTTTGCTAAGAATTTATAATAATAAAGCTGTAGAATGGACTGAATTAGTAATTTGAAACTCACTAATGCTAAAAAGTCCTGAATATTGTAGATCCTATTTTGAGGGGAGACTTTTTATTTCGCAGTCCTTCTCCTAACTTCTCTATTAAGTGTAACTTCTAAGACTTAGGAGTCACGTATTATCCTTTATGATCCTATAATGCAATTTATGATGGGATGTAGACAGACAATGGCGGAGCAGCTGCCATGCTCTGTTGGCCTTGGCCAACTGCTGCGTTTGTGCTCACACAGGTAGAAATTCCCCGGAGTTCATCAAATATCCAGGGAAAAGGCTGACGGCAGAACTGACAGTCAGGCAACAGCTTTTTTTTTAATCTGGCCCACTGCAGTCAATGGGGGTTTTGCGCCACACAGGGGGCCTGGAACAGACTCAGCATCACACCGTAGTGTTTATTCTGCACCGCCACGTCTGTGTCAGTGAAAGCTGGTACAGGGTGAGAGAAGAGGTAGGCATTATCCTGAGCCTTTTGTCTTCAGATTTTCCTTTGTTCCAGGAGCTGCTTTTTGAACAGGTATCCACCCTCTTAGAGAGGTTTGTTCCTCTTGCAAGCTTGCCTTTTACATGGCTGTACCATGAGAAAACAGCGAGCACTCCAAAGAAATACACCGGTATAGCTAAACGGGAATGTCCCAAAACATTCGATGGTGCAAGAGGAAAACCCTCACTGTCCGGCAGCGCGCTGAGCGAATTCCTTTGACTCCTCTCCCCAGCATGCATCCCCAATACCTGGTGCAACGGAGAGCCCGCTGCGGTGTGAGGGGAAGCGCGGTGCGGTGCGGGGGGAGCCGGGGGAGCCGCTCTGGCCACGGAGCCACAGCGCGGCGCGGTTGGGCGCCGAACGGCGGCTCGGCGCTCCCCACGCCTGCCCCCCTCCGAGGGGGAGGCATGTGATCCTTTTTTTTTTTTTTTTTTTTTTATTGCTATGGAAACAGACCAAAGCAAAGGGTAAATACACGGACAATAGCGAAAGACAATTTTAATTTTCATCCCCACTTAAATGTCACACTTTTTTTTAACGCGCCGCCGCTGTAACCGGAGCCTGCATCTGCAGCCTGATGTGGCGAGCTGGTCTCTGAAGCCTGAGGAATACAAGTCCCTCATTATTGCCAAGTGGGATCAGAGCACGTAGGTCTGTTTAGACACTGCGATGCATTGTAAGAGGCCTCTCTTCAGGGATAGCCATAAAAGCCTCCTTCTTCCCCCCTGTTAAAAAAAGAGCAGCTGTATTCTTCCAACGTGGACAACGCCGAAGACTGCCTGTCTCTGCCGCACAGAGACTCTCTGGATCAGGCATAAAAAAGCAAACTTCATTTTAGAGTCTGAACAGGATTTCCCAGTGCAGCCTTATGCCTTGGTGGGAGCCGTGCTCACTCCTGTGCACGTGGCTCAGGAAAACTGGTGGGGAAGGTTTCTGAGGCTGTGTATTGCTTGCTGACACTCAAGGTGTCTGACAAATATTTCGGCAGCTCTAAGGTAGCTTTACAATATAAGCCTGAGCAGTCTCATAGATTAATGTATTTCAGACTATTAATTACCCTGTAATGGCAGCTCCAAATACCTTTGACGTTAAATTAAGACTGTGGCCATTGCTTGTTAAACAGGAGAGCTAGGTCACCTTTAGGTGCCAGCACTCCCTAATTTTGTAGCTGTGGCTCAGCCTAGTTTTCCCTCTTTAAAGCCAGTGACAAAGCGCTCAATCAGTGATATAAACAAACAGGACTGAATTGGCTATTTTATAGGTACATGAGCGGCGTCTCATTAATCGTTGAGTGTTACAGATGTGAACAGGGTGCTCTAAACTGTTTACCAGCTGGTTCTTGGAAACAAGACTTCCTGGATGACTTTCCTATTGAGATATGCTGCCCCTCCTTGTAAATCCCTTGGCGGTTCCTGCTTCCCAGCAAGAGCAAACTCCCCATTCACACACAGGGTCGTTCCTAGAATTGCCACCAGAGTTGTTAGACTAGCTCTGGTCAGGCGGGTGGAAGATATTGATTGCTCTGTGCAATTTCCCAACGTGAGCCTGCGCATGACACGCAGCATCTAGAAATGTGAGCCACGCTGTCAGTGACGACAGGGCAAACCCCAAGAGCACGTGGACTGCTCTGCTGCATCTGGAGCTGGGGGTGAACTTCCCTGAAAGGAGGGATTGCCTTTGAGTCAGGCTGGGAGTCAGTGTGCTGCTGGATTTCTGTTAATTGTATTAATTGCAGCAGTCTCTCCTTGGCACTTCTTTGCTTGGAAATCTCTGTGTGTGTAGTTTTTAAAGCTCACAGAAAAAAATCTTGGCATGTGAAGCATGAATCTTCTTGTTGGATTTGGGAAGGGGGAGGAATAGGAAAGGAGGGACTAACCAGCTGGGCTCCTTTCAGCGCAGTCAGAAAATCCAGAGTCGCTTCTGATGCTTTCCAGTGCTGTGTTTCACAGGCATTCTTGCTGCTTATTAAATATTTCACGTACATCTGAAGTAAGACAAAAGGAGGGAGGAAAAAACCCGACAACCCACATGTGATTGTATATCGAGGAGCAATCTTGTATTGGCATGGAAAGGAACTAGACAGTTTAAGCAGTCATCTTGTCTTCGAAACCTTATGGTTCTGCATTAATTTGCAAGGGCACATTTTAGATACACAGAAAGCAAATCTGGTGTTATGCGCTAACATCCCTCTTTTACACTGTATTTATGTGAATGTGAGTGCACATTCTGACTATTACTTATCATAATACATAACAGTTTGGCCAAATGCCTTCTTCATTTATGGTTTCCTGATTTGGAAAGCATGCAGTTATTCCCAGATGTTCCCAGTAGGAAAAATCATATGGAAAGTTACCAGAAAAAGAGGTTCTGGATTAAAAGACTTGACCAGTTCTCCACTGCTATGTTGTGAGACAGCATTTTCTCCCTCACAGACCCACGTATGAGAAAAAATATCAAAGGAATTTTGCTATCAAGGGATAGTAACTTCTCTCCAGGATCACAAGGATTTTAGGAGATCATCCAGGAGCCATGTTTGCAATTAATATTATTAAGAATAGCATTAAGAATAGCCTCAATATAGAATCAAAAATCTTTACTGTAGTCTGTTATATGTGGGGTTTTTGTTTTGGGTTTGTTTTTCCAGAAAATCATATTATGGTATTTATTACGCATTTAAAAAAAAAAAAATCATCTAGCATTGCTCTCTTGGTTATATATGAGGTTGAATGCCTGGTTAAGTACCATATGAGCCCAGCTGTTTCAAAGCACTTTAATCCACTTTTGACCAAGATCCTCACATCTTAACTGCATATACTGAATGAATGAAAGGGTTGAATTTAGCAGGGGCAGACTGATGTTCCCTTATCCCTCAGGGAACCTCCATCTATTTGTGTATGTACCATGACTGCAGGCTCTTTAGATATTTATTTAGATCTCCCATATGAAATGTCCCTCTCTCTTTCTCTCTCTAACAAACAAATCTCTGCTTTTAAGGCATAAAAATATATGTCTGTAGATTAAACCCTTGTTTCCTGGGAAAAGAAACTGTAACTGAAATCTTTCAAAAAAGAAACTGAATTGAGCAAAATCCCATTCTAATGTAAACTAAGCTCTCTGGAGGTCAGTAGAACAGGGACCTCCTGCAGTTGAGGATCTATGCAATGCCCCCAAGACCTCCGAAAACTCATTCAGGCGAATGGAAAAAAATCTTCCCTGAAAGTGCTCCTCACCCTCCAGCTCCTTACTTTTATCAGGAGCTCTGGCAACATGGAAGCCTCAAACTGGTGGAAGCAGAACACACGTATCTGAATGGACTTTAAGAGACCCCCTATCCCTAGGGGGTAACACCAGCCACCCTTTACTCTCTGCTCCCCTCTAACACAGCAGGACCAGATTTGATAAGTGAGAAGAAGGTGACATATCCCTCGGTTTGACTTGGTTTAGGCTTCTGGGAGACATTTGACTATCATGGGCATACTCACTCTGCAGTATTTCTCTTAGCCCAGTCATTGCCGTATCAGCATCACATTGTCTCATTTGCACGGTTGCACTTGTAGTGCTATCAGTTTTCATTTATTTCCTTTTTAACACCCTTAATTCTTCTGATTTCTTCAGAAGCAACCATTTGAATGATTACTCAAGACAGGCATATAGATCTACCAGTTCACCTTAGCTCTACTCCATTCCGTATTTCTAGGTATTCTTTTCTCACTGAAATGGCTATATCCTAATGAATTACCATGTATTTTCCACATGGCAGTGCTGTGCGTCTCTGGAGTTTGCCCTCTGTCTTTAGGAATGCAGGGCTGCAAGGACGTTCTTGCTGCTTGTATGTGCTTTCCCCTTCCCTGGCTCTTCCCAAGCAATTAAGTTTGTAAAGAGCTCTTTATTTTTAATTTATTCATTTTGTTTGCATCAACAGGTATTTTGGACTGCTCTGCCATGGCAAGTTAAAATGGATGGTTCCTCCAGTAGTCTGTCATTTTGTTTCCAAAAGTTTGGCTCTCTCTCTACAAAGTAATTATTTTTGCTGGCATCCATCTACCTTTGCTAGTTTTCAGATGGACTTGATGTCTCTTTCTCTCAGCATGGGGGCTTTTGAATGCCTGCCATGGCTAGATTTTGTTGTTGTTGTTGTTGCTACTTCTGCCTTTCATCTGGTGCAGCATCCTTGCAAACCTCGGAAATCTTGCAATCCCCAAATCCCAGCAACTGGCCCTCTTGTGTTCCCTGCTTTTGTGAATTTCAGTTTTGTGAATGGCAATTTCACAGATTGCTTTTGTCACTTTTGATGTTTTCATGTCTGGAAGACAGTATCAACTACCAGGAAACTCCTATGACAAATTGAAATCAGTATCCTCTCAGAATTTGTCACAGACAATGGGCAAATACGCTTTTGCCTTGGTCTCTTTGTTTGCCTGCTCCAAAAGGCTGTAGTCTGTGTGTACCATAACAAAGCATCCCTCTTCGAGGACCAAACTGATACCAGTTTTCATCAGTTCTAGTTTTCAGTTACTAAAAATCCTGTGATGATATATATATACACATAGATGGAATATATATATATATATATACAGATAAAAAACCAAGTATTTCATCTCTTTTGCTGCAGCGACCTGTGTTTTCCCATTTAGAGAAGCTCCCCTGTACCACCTGCAAACATTGCTGACTGCAGAAGGGTGGGACACCTCATTTCAGGGCTATTTGGAAAGGCTTTTTGCACACAACCTTGTTAGGTTAATTTTTCTGCTTGTTGAAATTTTCAGCCTCTCAGTGTTTATAATTTTGAAGTACCAGCAGGCTCAGCCACGTATGATGACACACAGACTGAATATTAATCAGCTTTTTGTTCAGGCTGAGGTGATCTACGGCTGCTTTGCCATGGGCATCTGCCACACTACACTGAAGGCAGTTTGCTTCAGTCCTTTCAAGCCCGTTGGTAAAATAACAGCTAGCTTTTAAGAGCTACATCTATATTAGAAAATAAAGCAATGCCAGTGAAAGCTCCCAGGCGCTGGAGCTTGACTGTCTATACCACTAAATTTCCTCATTTAATTCACTAGGATGGATGCAGCAGCTCTGAAAGCCCGCCTCTGCTAGTCCTGCCACCCCTGACTTAGCCTCTGCTCTTCCTTCCTTGCCCCTTCATCAGAAGTGGCTGCTCTTCATCAGTGCACACGGCTGTCGGTCCAGCACAGCTCCTGACGTCCTCACCACAGCTACCCCAGCTTTTGTTAATCAGACAGCTGAAAATTTAACACTCATCCTGCTGAAAGTAGCCTGCTGATTTCAGAGGGAGCGGGATGTTGCCCTAACCGTTTGATTATTCACTTCATGTAATATTTTTATTTTTTAACAAAGGTGTTTACTTTTCAAACAAAGATCATTGGCTGAGCCATGGCAACTACAGTGTCTGTGTAGCCAGCAAACACTTAATATGTGGGTGGGTGGTTTGGATGGCCTTGAATACATAATTAAATTTGTTTTTCCTTTCAGCTCCCTGTGGTGTGTTATTTTTTTATATTTAAAAGTCATCCCATCTTGAAGACAACTGTTTTTTATTATTAAAAGGACAGCTTAAATGCATTTAGCAAAAGCAACTTTCATTCCTTTTATGTCTCAATCTTTTTTCCAATTAAAGAAAAAGTCCTTTAGTGCCTATGATTGGCTTCCTGTAGCCAAAATGTTTCTCTAAACATTTTCTAAAGGTCTAGATGCTTTGTATACTTAATGGAATAAGCTCCACATTTCCTGATCCTTAAAATGTTCAGCATTAGCTTGTATGTTTTATAGTACATGAGCAAAATTGGGGATTTGGAGTGTTTCCCCGGCTGTAGAAAGAAGCAGCTCCTGCATGCTGCTTCTGGTGCAGGTAAAAGGGAAGAGCACATAAATAAGGCACCATCCTTGCTGTAAGCTGAACTTCTGCAGTCCCTGTGAGATGCACCAGTGCCTTTGAACCATGGCTTGTCAACACGAATGGAGCCCTGTGACTTTTGGCAGTGACAGCCGAGCGGACTGTGTGGGAATTCAAAGTCTTATCAAATCATGAAGATGGCTCAGAACAGACAGGTGGAAATTATGCAAGAAAAAGTGTGATATGGACACTTCAGGGTGAGGGTCAAACCCATAAATGCAGAGCTGGAGTAATTGGCAATGAAAGCAGTACAGCAAAGTGAGTTTGGAGACTATGATAGAGCTAAAATTAAACAAGAATAGAAAATGTCATTTGCTTGTGAATCAACACCTTTCTTGTTCTATTTTTCTCTGTTACTTAGGTTTCATTAGAATCATAGAATCACAGAATGGTTTGGGTTGGAAGGGACCTTAAAGACCACCTAGTTCCAACTCCCTGCCATGGGCAGGGACACCTTCCACTAGACCAGGTTGCTCAAAGCCCCATCCAACCTGGCCTTGAACACTGCCAGGGATGGGGCATCCACAACCTCTCTGGGCAACCTGTTCCAGTGCCTCATCACCCTCATCGTAAAAAAATTCTTCCTTATGTCCAATCTAAACCTACCCCCTTTCAGTTTACAACTGTTGTCCCTTGTCCTGTCACTACAGGCCTTGATAAAAAGTCTCTCTCTGTCTTTCTTATAAGCCCCCTTTATATATTGAAAGGCAGCAATCAGGTCTCCCCAGAGCCTTCTCTTCTCCAGGCTGAACAACCCCAACTCTCTCAGCCTTTCTTCACAGGAGAGGTGCTCCAGGAGTGTTAGGAGTGCTACAGCAAGGTTTAGATAGCATAGCTAAGCTGGTGAAGCTCAAGCCTGGTGCCTGGGTGATAAGGGACATAGAGCACATATATAGAAAGTCTGAAGGAACTGGGTTTGTTTAATACCTAAAAAAAGAGATTGAGGAGAACATGGCATGCTTCTTGTATGTTAATGTTGCTATAGGGAGGACAGGGAACCATTGTTCTCTGTGTTCAGTAGGGGAGACAATAATCTGTTTATATCCGAAAGTTTTATATTGGAAAAGAAGAAAACTTTAAATATATAAGGGCTCTGAAACACTGGCTGGCCAGTTATGTGTGAAAAACCTTTCACTGAATGTTGTCAAGAACAGGCAGATGACCCTCTACTGAGGAGGATTTAGTCTACTTGGTCCTGCCTCGGTGCAGTTTATTGGGCTGGATTTTTTGGTGTGTGTTTCTTTTTAGCCACACAATTCTGTAATGTACGTGCTCCATGGACAATCTGGGAGAAATTAGGGTTGAATCCAAACAATCATGCTGGGACTGATACTCATGTCTAGATGAAACAACCCAAATAAGAAGGCGGAAATTCAACTAAGTAGCTACTATTAAAAAGAACTATAAATAAATTGCCTAGAGTTTGAGATAGTCCCATTACTGTGGGAAAACATGAAAGAATAGTTATTTTTAATTTTCCTGTTGGCTTTTCAATGGCAGTTGGTCTGGTGATTTATTGAAACGCATTTGTAATGATTTCATTAATATACACATGACATGATGAAAAATGCCGTGTTTAATGAGTTTTATGTGATTCGTAACAAACTGCAGACAGTAAAAGCCTGATGACATTTTTAAATTCTACGGGACAAGAAAAATTTTAATTTTAAAAGCAGGAAGCTAAATTCTGAGAAGTGTTCCCTCTCTAATTTGCCATTAAATCAAGGGAGACATGATCATTTTAAAAGGTTCTGTAATTAAATGTTAGTCTATTGTAGTCAAAGGAACTGAAAGTCAGCTGGGATAAAACAAAACCAGGCAACTATCTGGAATCTGTTGTTCACTGTCTCTTTGTCTTTGCCAAGCATGCTTTGCTTTTACATGGCTTTTGTGTTTGGTTAAAATTAGTTCTCACATAACCAAATAATTTTATAACAGAAAGGAATAAAATCAACAAATGTAATGTTCTCTTTCTGGAATGTTGTATTATGCTGTAAAAGGTATTTGATTTTAAATTCTGAGAGCCAGTTATAGTTTAAAAAACTCCATTAATTTTTCCTTTGCACTCAGAGTCTTTGCCCATTTTGGTCCAAGCTCTAAGTCTACACAACTAACTTACTCAGCTAATTGCCCAGCCATTTGCTCATCTCCATTAAAATGGCTCAATACTCAGATAAAAATAGATACAAGTAGGCAACCCTTTTAAGGTTTGGAGGTTTTTTTTCTTTGCATGCTTAACAGTGGGCTTTTGAGCTTTTCCAAGTGAGAAGAAAAGCAGCTTGAATCTCCAGTGACTAGCTTACTATAGCTTTAATTCAAATCTGAATCTCCCATTAAGGTCATCTCTGTAGTGGTTTGAAGTTTTCCTATTCGTTAACCTCTGTATTGAACTGAATATTCCTCAGATTCCCTAATTAGTTACAGTTGGAGCTTTAGTGACTTTCAAGACTTTCCTCTTTGAGCTAGAAAGAAAAAAGTTCAAACAATGGTCAGGAAACCCTAAAACCTCTTATCTCTCAGCAGTTTGATTAGACAAGAAGAGTACTGTCTTGATGGATTGAAAGTGCTCTGTACCAGATAAGAACAGGAATGATAAGAACATTAGAGGTCTCTTTTTTTTTAACGGAAGAAAAGACTGCTTTCCTTTTAAGCGCTATCTTTTCTTCATTTAGACATTGCAGGATAAACAGAATGTGTTTGCAATTAATATTTCTGCTTACACACTCATTGTGCATCAATTTTTTAACAGATACAACAGAAGGAAATAAGATTAAATGATTATAGAAGCAGCTGAAGCTTACTAAACTCCTTATTATATGTTATGCAGCCCTAGTGATGCTGGAAAAGAAGGTAGAAAAGATGATGCTATGAAAATAAGCAAAAAATGTATTTGTTCAATGTATTCACTTTCAGATAGCATTAAAAAGTAAATACAGGTGTGAGAAAGACATTAGCTGCCCTGGAAAGACAGTTGTGTAAATGTTCTGCTTATTTTGCTCCTTTCAGTGGGCTGGTTGTTGCTTTTCTTCCAGTTGCTTTCCATTAATCACTTTGGTTCTAAAAGGCCTTAGAAGGAAATTGTTTACAGATATTTTCCTTTGCTCTGACAGAAATATGAAGCCATTTTCAATCAGCTCCCTCCCATCCTGCATTTGTGGCCTAGCCATTTCTCTGTTTAAGTCAATCAGGACATAGCCACCAACTTAAACTGGAGCAGATGAAGTTCTTCACCTAGCAGTGGCTAAAAAGCCAGAGTGCTGAATGTTTTCTATAAGCCAAAGGGTATTTTAATAGCTTAGCTTTTTTTTGTAGCTGATTAACTTTGTCTTCCAGTGCCAATATAGAGAGAGACCTTATAGGACTCCTTTTAAGGAGCCTCGGGGCTGCATTTGTTCTCAGGCACACTTTGGACACTTTGCATTAAACAGTTCCACTCAGAATTTTCCTAAGATCTCATAATCATAGCCCAATGTACATCATTTAAAAGGCAAACCCATCCTGATACAATATATAATGCTTTTAGCCATATGTTTTGTTTTGTTTTGTTTTGTTTTGTTTTTCCCTGGTCATTGTTTAAGAGCTACTCTCTGGAGATTTCTGTAGCAGTTTTTATGGGAATCTATTTATCATTACATGATGTTAATTCAGATGTTTTCATTGAGCCTACGTACTTCTTGCCTCTACATTTATAATTGCAAAAATTTATGATGCTGTAAAGTTCAGAAACTCGGGCAATTTAGTACAGATGATATTTGGGCCAAAGTAGCAGATTGTAGCCATCATTTCTAGTATCTTTTCCTATAACTTTAAACAAACAAACCTGAACAGCTGAGATGGTCTGGGTTCCATAATATCAAACTATTTACACATGAACAAAGTCAACCTGAAAGCTCAGAATGATAGGCCTATTTAGGGGAAATGGACTAAACTGTAAGTTTAATTCTATAATCACATCTTAATTACGTTTCACTCATCAGCTACTGCTGGCCTTTGATGAATCCTACAGAGGAGCTGGTTTGCACGCATGTCTGCTCTTTGCTTGCAGAAGAGCTAGTGGGAAATCATCAAAACCTTTCAAGGGAAATCTGGCTCCACTGAAGTCAATGGCAAGTCTCATGCATGCTTCAGCAGAGTCAAGTCTTCAGGCTGGGATCCTGCCCACAGGCAATTATAGCAACAAAACAGGAAAAAGGTTTTGGCTAATGAGAAATGGGGAGGAAGGAGCTGGAGAAGATTTCTGGGAGGTGGTGGAGGACAAGTGGCAGAGGTGCAGATGAGGAGGCAGAAGAGCTCAGGAGAAGGAGGAGACAGAGCATGGAGCAAAGGCAACAGGAGAGCAGTAAGAGGAGGCAGAGGTGTGAATAATTGAGATTGGAGCTGGAATAAGGGGTGCTGCTTTTCAGACCAAAGAAGAGAGTGTATTTTAAATCAGTTCCTTAAAGGGAGAGAATGACTGTGGTGTGATGGGTGAGCTGAAAGGGTTAAAAGCCTCCAGAAAGAAAACAGGCATCAAAGACCTTACACTGTATTTAGTTCCAAATCAGCCCTGCCAGAACAGTTCATCCCATCTCTCGCCTGCTCCCAGGGAGCCTTTTACTTCATAACCCTTACAGCTGGACTGGGGTTGGGCCACGAGGCAGATGAACAGAAAAGGACAATCCATAGGACAGTGCCTGCAGGCCTCTTTCCTGAGGTCCCCACAGCCTATGGCACATGGTCCACCACGTCCTGTGACCAAAATGTCAGCTTCTCATATAAAGAGGTGAGAGAAGAGTGGAATTGGGGGCCCACATGTCTGTGACACAACTGTTTTAAGACAAAGAGCACCTGTATGGTGGACGTGAAATAGATGCATCTCTGATCACAAGAGGTAAGAGGTGCTTCCCTGCAAGCTGCTGTGAGGCTTCCTGCAGCAGCAACAAGTACCACAGCACTGCACTGGTCTTGAAACCAGATATTTAGGCTATAAGTGTCACACTGAGTGACATGGGCTTGGACTGTCCTTGGGCATTGAGGCCAGCTGGCATGCAATGACTTGCACATACACTTTTATATCTTCCAAAACCTACATATGAGCTTACAAAAGAAAGCCAAAGAGATTCCCCTGTCTCCCAAAGCAAAGAAAGGTCTGCACCCAGACTGGGTCAGCAGTGCTCCCAGGCCTGTGCTAGCTCCTCTGATTATTTCTTACCTTGGAAAAAGCTAGCTAGCCAGGTCAAAACCTTGCCAGGAACTTGTCTACTGGCTGAACAGCACAGATGGTTGAATCACTAAGCCTGGGAACACTGCCTGGTGCTATTTAACTCACCATTATAGAAACATTAATGCCATTTTTCTGTAAGGTATTCTTATTGATTTACTTTGGCACATGAGAAGGATCATTCACCGGTTATTTTAAGTACTTGTAGCTTCAATAATAATAGGAGTCTGTGCAATTAGTTCAGAAACACCATGTTTTTGTATTTCAGGACATAATGATCCCAAATCAGAGTGTGAGAAAGAAGTGCATTTCCAAAAGACATAGAGGGAACCTGACGAGTCTAGTTCTCCAGAGCCTGGACCACTTTGTAGGACCCAAGGCTGGAGAGCTCACCACAGTGATACTCTTTATTGGAGTCACCAGGACACATGAATGGTTGGTCCTGTGTGTGGTATTAGCTTAGACCTGCACGGTCACCAGGATGCAGCAATCAGCTCTGAAGGTGGCTTTAGGAACACAAAGATTCCCCATCGCTTCTGTTGGGTGCCAGAGAAATCTTTGGTTTAGCGTGGCCCCACGTTCACAGCTGGAGAGCTGGCAATTACCTTCCTTCCTTGGCTGCTATCCAACACTAAGTCAGATGGGGGACTAAGAAATACCACTTCATACACACTCCTGTTACTGCCTTTCCATTCACAAATGTAAAAACATCCTTGATTTTTTCTGACAAAAATGTAAACAAGGAGACTAGCTGGCCCAGGGGATCTGTAATAGGATATAGGGCCTTTCACCTCTGTCTTATGAACAAAACACCATTCCCCTCTGATGCATGTTCGGTGGCTTGTGAGAAGAGAGCTGGTGGTCTGAATCCCAGTGCCATGTGTCAGCATCAGGAAGCCACTTGCTTTGGGACTGATTAGCCTCTTTGTCAGCAGCCCCTGCAGAGGGCCCAGTGATGAAGTTGTACCTCCTGCACAGAGATAAGACACGCTGACTGTATGAGGGAAACTGGTCAGGGTGATGCTGGTCTTGCATTTGTCCCCTGACTAGTAGCAGGTCTTTAGACGCCCGTAGGAAAGCTAATCATGAGCATGAATTCACTTACAATACTTTAAAATCTGACATTGCATCACCCGGCTGTGAACAGTCCTTTGCTGGCCCTGACTGCAGCACTGGGAGACCTGCTTGCTGGCTGCTGGTCCCTGTGCCCAGGTGAGGGAATCAAACCTGCCTTGAGCTCATGTGTGTGCAAAAGGAAGGACATGTGTCTGCCCTCTGCAAACAGCAGGGCAAGCCCCTTCCACATTGCACAGGGGGAATACCTCCAGCCACAGCATTTCTGTTCTGAGGGCGCAGAGGCTGAGGAGGGGGGATTCCCAAACTCAGCAATACTGGTAGGTTACAGGGGAGCCCTTTGCTTCCAGCTGTTAAGTGCATGAATAATAGCTGTAAATTCTTCTCTCTATGTTATTCTGTTAAAGCTGAGTACTCAGCCTCAGACTCCTGTTCATGCAACAGTGTTTGTGAATACTCTCTGAGTTCTGCCCTGCCTTCAGACTGTTTCCACTTGGGTGCAACTGCACTGAATATGGTTGGATTCTGAGATGCTGTACAAGTAAAGACCTAAATTTAAACTGGATGTGTGACTAGCCATTTAAACTTGTGCTTATCCACACTGGACTCTGCAGTGCCCCTTGACATGTGCAAATTCATTGAAGTAGGGCTGGGTGTATTTCTGTGGGCACTTTTCACTAATAATAAGGGCCTCCCCACCCTCAAAGCAACCAAACAAAAAAGAATTGTAGGAGAAAATACAAATTTTCAATTAGCTGTGGTGGTGGGTCAGGCTATTGCAGCTCCTTTGGTGCTCAGTTCTGCTCTCCTGTCAGAAAGCAAAGCCTCGAGGACAGAGTCCAAAGAGCAGAACATGCAAAAGGTCCCCAGTTACTTCAGCAGAGGATCTGATGGTTTAGCTCCACCCTCCTCCTCCAGAAGCTCAAACTGAGTTCTCAGGGTTGAACGAACTGCGGGGGAGAGTGGAGTGATATCTTGAGCTACATCATCTGTTCACTGAATGAATGTTTCTAGACCCTGAATTCATCAGGAACTCAAAGAAAAACATTGTGCTAAGAAGGCAGCAAAAATAGACTGACTTTTCTGAGTAAATCTGGGATTGCAGCTCCTCTGTGGGTCCAGTTCCAATACATCTTCCCATTATTCCCCTCCCTTTTCCCCTGTTCACAGCAGGAATTTGCCCTCATTTATCCAGACACCAGGTCTTTTATTCTGTTGCATTCAAGAAACCAGCAAAGACGATGGAGCACTGGGCACAGTAACATGCAGAGGTAAGCAAGACCTTTCATCAAGCCCAGAAAGAGGTTGGTAAGGAAAAGTGGCTGATGTAGGAGTATTCACACTGTGGGTCATCAGATGCAGGACATAGCAGTTTTCTGCTTTTAGTGGTGGGAGTGAGCACTGGGTGGATGCATTACTTGATTACTGATGGACCAAATGCACTGATGATAAAATAAAAGTCAGCCAACCACCCGCTCATAAAAGCTGATTCAACCAAATTCCTCTGGAACTTTGAAACGGTGCAGCCAAAGGATCTCCCAAGGTATCAACATCCTCTCTGCAGGCCCTGGTTTTCCGGTCTGATGGAAATAGACAATCCAAAACACTGTGAGAACAGCACCCATTGGGCTGCCAGCTGCCTGACTGGGAACATGGGATATCAAAGCCCCCTAAAAATCCCAGTCCTCTAGAGATTTCTCTCTCTCTTTTTTTTTTTTAGATAAGTCACTCAAGTCAATTCAATTCCTAACCATATGCTTCTCTTAATAAGCCTGGCATTCAGGCATTCATATTTATTTAGTCTGAGCTCCTTCTTACTGCTATTCTGCCCACACTGTAGACATCAGGAACTTGATTTAAGCAAGTAAAATAGATATTTGTGGATATTTTAATTGCAGTAAAACCCCCTGTGTTCTTGATAATTTTTGGGGAAAGCAACAAAGCCAGAAGACTAAGGAACAGATCTGAGAAAGTTCTTAACAAGCCAAGTCCAAGAATGCACCTTTTGGTGGTCACTTATGCAAGGCAATACTCAAAAAACTCACTGAGGACCTCCCTGTTCAGCTTGAATGTGGAACATTTCATACCATTTCACCCTAACATTTCACTCTGGGAAAGAACCTCCTCTCATTGTGGGCCCCAAGGTCCTGTATTCTTGTTTGCATCAGGGCACAGATCCCACTGAAAAGTGGAGGGGACCTTACCTAGCCAGATGGTTTAGGTACTTTCCTGTAGATGAAGCCATGGATTTGAGTCCCTTCAACCTAAACTACTTAATAGGTCAGTGCCCTATTAACATAGCTGTGATATACAAGATGGATGTAACACCAAAGCTGAAAATTTCCTTGTCATGACCCTTCAGACTTAGTGGGAGAACCACCTGACCCAGTTCAGGGGCCAGTCTTGATTTCTAGCCAGGGGTGAGGATTCAGCACATGGGTAGTGTTTCATACTAGTCACCTATAGGTGTTGGTTGAACCTCACTCTGCTGAAGTGCCTCTGTGCTGAAGGGCACTGAAGATACATTCAAGGGAAGTGGTTTAAGATGTTACCATACTCTGCTACTACTGCTCCTCCTCTCTGCCATTGCTTAATGAGCAAAGCAAAGCTGGAAAAATGGTATCTGCTCAGATCTCAGCCATTTCAGTGAAAATTGTTTAATTTATGTTAAATTGTTTAATTTATTTGAATATACCTTTCTGTCACAGGGGTGGGTTGTTAATTCCAGGAATGGGGTAAGACTGAAGGACTCATTCTTAAACTGCAATAGCTAGATTTGTTAACTTATTATTATCTGTTCCCATTATCTCTCCCCAGGTCTCTTCAAGTTTAGACTCTGAGGGCCTAGTGCCTAAACATAATATTGTAGTGCCTACTTTGCTACTCCCTACAGCAAGATCAGATAATCACCAATGCACTCCTTAATATTTAAACATCAAAATTTTCCACTCTACTGCTGAATATTTAATCATCAAAATTTTCCACTAACACAGAAAACAAGATAAGCACCATCTCTAAATTACTTGAAATGCTAGGAGAGGACATTAAAAAAAAAAAAACCACATTCCTCTTCCCAACAGACTCCACAAATCTGGCTGACCTTAGCTTTGTTTAGTTCCAGTTAGAAAGTTTCTACTGTGCCCCTCTACCTGCCTTTTCAGTGGATGCCATTAAAGACTTAAAGTCAAGGCTCAGATCTGCTCACTGCAAACAACAAGGAACAGAGTATGACAAATCAATGACGAAATGCTTGAGCTTGGGGCTCACAGCCATGAGGGCAGAATATCCTGCAAAAAACAGAGTGATTGGACACACAAGTCTATACCCTGCAGGATAGATTTTCTCTTGTACAGCTTGGTGTGAGTGTTACAATAGTCATGATCTCCTGTTGCTCTTCAGGAGATGTGAAGGTTCACTTTATTAAGGCATTCATAAGTTTTGGAGGTGTTAATTGATTGCCCCAAAACTGCAGTACATTAAGCCCTGTATGTATCTGCCACCCATCTGTTTTGCCTCCTGTTTGTTAACACAGGTGGAAAAATTGATATGCAGGAACTCAACTCATCCCAGAAGTCTTTAAAATCTAATTGCTACTCCTGGATATCCAGCTAAACCAATCTAAAACAATTAGGGAATTTGCAGTTAAAGCAACAAAAGCTGTAAAGCATCCTTTGGAAAAGCAACGCTGACTAGTGAGTTTTTGTGGCACCCACTGATTTATTTGGATATACAGTGATGATAAGATAAAATTGTAATGGGCCTGGCAGGGAGACCCAGAGGTCATGATCCCTACAGTATCACTGTATTTAGCTGATCTATATCATGAGGGCTTAATGGTAACTGTTGTTTCTTTAAATAATACCCTTTGTTCTCAGTTAATGTACTTCTTGTTGGCTTTGGGCAGCAATCTAAACAGTCACAGCCACCTGTGTTGGCAAGGTGATAATCAGATTGCTTGCCTACAGTAACAGATGGATTAAAAGAATCTTAAAGTGTGTTATAAATTACAGCCGAGTAATAATGTTAGTTCAATTGTTTGTGATGAGAGACAAGGTTTGTAGGGAGAAACAATCTTTTACCAGACTAACTGGTACACTTGCAAACAACAAAGAAGTTTTCTGTCTCACACCTTTTTATCGTATCTTGTCCCTTTTCCTTCTGCCGGAAGCATAGAACCTTTTCTTTGTTCCCTCTAAAACCCCAAATGGGGACACGAAATGCTCAGGCAAAAAGCCTGAAGTCCTTGCAGGACCCTGTGTGCATCCCAGAGCGGACATGTTTTCTCTGCCCTACCTGTGAGGGGTTTGGTGGAAGGGGGCTGGGGACAGGGAACCCGTGAGCAGCAGAGGGGCTAAGGCAGCTCAGCCACGGACAAGCTGTGCTCAAGCGCTGGGAGCAGAAGGAACTTTTTTTCTGTCTATGATGAGCATTTTGAGCCTCCTGGCCATCAGCCAATCCTTCTCTAGGCTGCCAAATCTATTGTAGGACTAAGTTTGGTTTTCTCTTGGGGGAGTTTGCTACTCTCACTATTTCACATGACCATTTCATAGAAATGAAACCTAAGGTGGCACTGTTTATAGCTACTAAGCTCTATATGAACATGACTGAGTTTCCTGGGGCTACAGTTCAAACACCTGTACCCCACTGGATCACACTCAATCCCAGCATAGCCAAGGGAGATTCAGTCAGTATAATCAGGAGATGGAGAGCATTAGTTGCAACATCCTAAAGAAGATGCCTCACTGTGACTATGAAGATCGTAGGACAATGCGGACACCCTAAGTCATCACTTTCACAGGCTCAAGCTTCCTACTGCACATCATCTTTCCTCATACAAGAGTCATTTCAGGTCTTTCATCATCTTTTTTGCCCTTGTTGTATCTTTTCCATTACAGTATGTTCTTCTTTTTAGGTGAGGGAACCTTCGCTGAGATAAGCGCAATTTTCATGGCATGGACTAATAATGCTTTTACAGGACAGCATAATGACATTTTCTCCTTTGATTTCCATTTCTTCTGGTAATTTCTAACTTTTAATTTGCTTTTTGATTTCTCCTGAGGTCTACCAACGTATTTCTGCAGAATTACCAATCATAACCCAGGATCTCACTGCTCAGTAATAAGTCAGCTCATTTTACATGCAGAGTTAGGATTCTCTTTGTCATGGGTTAACCCCAGCCAGCAACTAAGCACCATGCAGCTGCTGGCTCACTCCTCCCCATCCCACTGGGGATGATTGAAAAAACAATGTAAAACTCGTGGGTTGAGATAACACTTAATAACTAAAGCAAAATAAAATGTAATACTAACAATAATAATAATAAAATATAATAATAATAATAATAGTAATGAAAAGGAATATTTTTTAAAAAGAGAGAGAAATAAAACCCAAGAAAAGACAAGTGATGCACAGCGCAATTGCTTACCACCCACTGTCCCATGCCCAAGCAGTGATCTGCCCCTCCCAGCCAACTCCCCCCAGTTTATATACTGAGCATGACATCCTATGGTATGGAATATCCCTTTGGCTAGGTCAGGTCAGTTTTCCTGGCCATGGTCCCTCCCAGCTTCTTGTACACCTGCTTGCTGGCAGAGCATGGGAAACTGAACAATTCTTAACTTATCCTAAGTGCTACTTAGCAACAATGAAAACATCAGTGTGTTATCAACATTATTCTCACACTAAATTCAAAACACACTGTACCAGCTACTAAGAAGAAAATTAACTCTATCCCAGCCAAACCCAGGACAATATCCACCCCTTATTCTACACCATTTACATCATGCCCAAATCCCACACTTCCCGATACATTTCCGGTTAATCACCACCGCTTTTCCTGTCTTTTAATATATACACACACATATCATTCCCACAGTCTACGGGCCATCTCTATAAAATGTTGAGTTGATTCAGTCCATGACTTCGGGCTCCATCTGTCATAAGTGTCTGGACAAAAAGGATGGTGCAAAGTCTGCTCAGTTGGCAAAACAGGATCGGGCTTTGGTGTGGTGCGGCAGGTGGGTGACGTTGGGTGCAGCAGGAGGGTGGTTTGTAGTGTTGGATTGTTACATGCTGAAGTCAGTTCTGGTTCCATCACTACTGCGCTTCAGCCGGTTTTATCAAAGTTCATTCTTCCTTAATCTAAGTGATTCTCACTGTAATACCATTGATATAGCATATAACAATATTAATAAAGATGACATACAATGGCAGGGTTTATATCACAATTAACATCATACAATTTAATCTATTGGTTATTCTCACCTAAAATCAAATCCCCTTGAGGCACACACACATCGGACTTCCCTATCCTTCTGCATCACCCACCAAGTGCACCCAGGTCCTTGAGCAAAAGCAATCCCACAGATGGGTTTGCCTTTGCCTGAGGCAGGAGTAACCCAGACTGTTTTCCTTAGCATATTTTTCATGTATGCAACAGGAACTTTATTCCCTTCTACAGTACATAAAAGTTCTGACTGGGCAGGGCCAGCTTGATTGACAGATCCTCTAGTGTTGACTAACCAGGTGGCTTTTGCTAAATGTGTATCCCAATGTTTGAAGGTCTCACACCCCATTGCTCTCTGTGTAGTCTTTAACAGTTCATTTTATCGCTCAATTTTCCGACAGGCTGGTGCATGACAGGGGATGTGATATACCCACTCAATGCCGTGCTCTTTGGCCCAGGTGTCTACGAAGTTGTTTTGGAAATGAGTCCCGTTGTCTGACTCAGTTCTTTCTGGGGTGCTGTGTTGCCGTAAGACTTGCTTTTCAAGGCCCAGGATAGTGTTCCAGGTGGCGGCATGGGGCACGGGATGTGTTTCCAGCCAGCTGGTGGTTGCTTCCAGCATTGTAAGCACATGGTGCTTGCCTTGGAGGGTTTGTGGGAGTGTGATATAGCCAATCTGCCAGACCTCCCCGTATTTATATTTCAGCCATTGCCCTCCATACCACAGGGGTTTTAACTGCTTGGCTTGCTTGATTGCAGTGCATGTTTCACATTCATGGATAACCTGTGCAATAGTGTCCATGGTCAGGTCCACCCCTTGATCACGAGCTCATCCATCTGTTGCATCTCTTCCCTGATGGCCTGAGATGTCATGGGTCCACCAAGCCATAAATAATTCACCCTTATGTTGCCAATCCAGATTTATCTGAGCCACTTCAATCTTAGCAGCCTTGTCTACCTGTTGGTTGTTTTGATGTTCTTCAGTGACCTGACTCTTGGGTACATGAACATCTACATGACTTATTTCACAACCAGGTTCTCACAACCACAATGCCACAGTGCGGCAGCCCAGATGGGTTTACCTCTGCATTGCCAGTTCTCTGCTTCCATTGCTTCAACCACTCCCACAGAGCATTTGCCACCATCCATGAATCAGTATAGAGATACAGTATTGGCTCCACACTGGTTACTTTATCTTTTAGCTGCATTGACTTTATTTCAACATTTCACCACCCAGTCAATGAGGGCTCAGTGTGGTTGGCCATAAAAAAATAGCCTGTGCCATTGTCAGTACTGGAGGCCTTCCCAGCCTCTAGCCTCTGCTCCAGAAAGGCTGCTGGAGCTCCTGGGTCATATCTATCAGTGTTGTGTGGGCATCTCAGATCCTCAGGTCCCTCAGGTAACATTATGCCTCTATGTTCAGGGAACTGAATTATACCTTCAGCCTTTTAAGGTCCTCCCAAAATTCTCCCCAGTCAGCCTGCTCTGAATAATACTGAATTCTCATCAAACTTTCTCACTGCCCAGCTCAACCAGGTCGCTTATGAATATGTCCACATTGCAAGTACTTGCTTTAGGCATCAGTCTGGACAGGCCTGCCTATTCTGTTTGTTTGACCATTTTTAAATATACCAGAATATTGTTTTCCACATTTCCAGTCCTTTAAAACAAAGTAACCTCTATGCATTTTAATCAGTGAATAAGGTTTATTCTCAGAGATGCAATCCAGATTACTCCTTGATAATGGGTGTCAGTGACTTTTATTATTATCTTACTTCAGAAGACATTCATATTTCTGCCTAGCTCCCCTCTTCGTTTCTTTAGGTCGACACATTGATGCAGGGAATGTGTGAAACAATTCCTATCAGTTGTATGGGCAGAAGTATTTGGCATGGCAATTCAGCAACATGAGCTGGAGTCCCCTCACACAAAATTTTGTAAAGATCGCTGGCCTTTTAAGGACATGGTGGTGTCACTCACAGTTTAACATGTTGCTATGTAAGACCTGCATGTTTTCACAGTCTTGACAGAGAACTAGTTGTACAATGAGGTTTGCAGTATCAAAGAACCCCTTCAATAGAAGGAAAAGCATAACTTTAGGGTTTCTAGAAACAAAAATGGCTTTTGTAAGGGTAAGCTTGTGTTTACCAAAGCCTGGAATCCTTTAGAGAAAGGAAATTTAGGTGACTCAGGAAGAAAGTAATTCACTAGGCTGCCTTCCATTATTTTTTATAAATTCTCAGTTCAAATTCAGCCCTGGAGCAGGAGGCTGGGTTAAATGACTTCCTGAGATGCCTTTACATTTATTTCCTGTTATGGCTTTTCAAAGCTTACGAGAAATGCAGGTAGAATGAAGGTAACACTCCTCCCAGTTGTGGTTCTTCCAGACAGTCCCTGAAATATCTTGCTTGTTTATTGAATTACTTTGGGTTGATCTCTAAGCTCTCTGTACCTTGACTTTACCATCTGTAAGTGGAGGCTGGAAGTTGTGGTGATCTGTCTTATCATTTTGCAGTCTAGGAAGAGAAATTACTACGTAAGAGCTAATTACTGTAATGCAGCAATGCCTCGAGCTCCCAAACTATTACCTAAGTATTGTCTGCTGGAAGTCGTGGAACATATCTGGCCCATGGACCAACACGACCTTCCAGCAAACTGAGAGCACATTCCCCTGCTTGCCTGGTTTTCAGCAGAGAAATGTGCTCCAGCAAAACTGCTATGGTAGCAGAAAGGAAAAGGCATTGGCCGTGACATCTTGCTATGCAGGTGTCCATTATGCCAGCGACAACTTTGAGAGGACTGTAGATTAAAGGGCTCTAGTCCCAAGGACTGCTACCTATACAGACATGAGTTCTTCTCTGTCCTGGTATTACATTTTTAGGTGTTTCTAGCACATGGGAATAGGTGTCCTGAGACTGGCATCTGGCTCCTAACTTCAGAAAGTCAGATCACTTTGAAGGCCGGGAGGAACAGAAAGATGAACCACTAATGGCAGCAGAAATGGCATTACCTGTATGGTATTCCAGGCTGGAAGAAAGGCAACATAATAGAGATACATGTTCTCAGAAGAACAGACTATTCTATGGACAAATGATGGTGTAGACTCAAATCGTAACATCTGTGTATGAGAGTAGACCAATTCAGACAGCAGGTCAGGAACACTGAGTAAAAACTTATTTTACAGGATGACAGCTAGCAACACAAAAATACCCTTTCCGTGCTAAACAGTTAAAGGCAAATTATATACGTACTATATTAAATGTCTGCAAAAATAATGAATGCTGTCTCAAATTTCAGCTATATCACAGCAAAACTGGGGCAAATCTTTTGCTCCCAGAATTAAACCTGCTTTATTTACTTTACTGAAAGTGTCTATTTGGAAAACCCTTTTAAAAGTGATACATAACAATGTAAACCGCATTTGGTCACCATGTCAAGAGCAGACCCAAGCGTCCCAGGTGGCTTCACACAGCAGAATTTTCTCCCCACCAGTTGAAAGAAAAACACTTCATTCACAAGTTTCAAGGGAAGGAAATAAAATTTATACAGGGTTGTGTTTAAAACAGGCAGTACATCTCTGAGGGAGAAAAGCACACCTGAACTCAGCTGAGCTCCATAGTGTCAGAAACCAGAGACCACCTGAGGAAGAGCTGCTGCTGTCTGGATATATGTGGGATCTATATCTGCTTTGGGGCTCCACCTGGGTACTGAGGAAATCCCCAGGCAAGGTCTGGCTACGGTTTAAGCCTCGACCATACCCTACTGTATTCTCTGCTTGTGGGACTCCCTGACATGCTCTTTCCTTAGTAGCAGTAGTAATTCTTTTGAAGGTTAGTCTAGCCAAGCTCTGAAGGACAGCTGTGAGGGGTGTAAGTGCAGAAAGGTAGCAGAAATGGACAACTGGATTGTTCATTCGGGACATCCAGCCTTTTCATTCTGCAGAACTTGTTCATCTCATAAAAGAGCCAGGAACTCCTCTGCAGGAGGGAACTCTGGGCTGGAGGAGGCCCACACTGATGATTCAAACTCTTCCTACTTCTCCCCAGTAGCAAGTATAGACCGGGGACAGGGAAGGTGCAGGCTGAGCTTGTTTCTCCTTGCAACCCTATACCAGAAGCATGGCCATGAGGTAAGGGAAACAAGGCTATTTTAATTCATGGTGGGGCATGAATCTGGGCCCACAACCTTAAGGTCACAGGAGTTCAAAGGTGAGGGGCACAGCTTGTCCGGACCCGAGGGTTTAATCGTAGTATGCCAGCTGATGAAGGTATGAGGAATGAAAGACCAGCGGCCAACATTTCCTAAGCAATTCTTGTTATGTTCCCTCCGGGTTTGCAAAGCACACGTGCTTCCTGTGCTTGCAATGGGCCGGGGGGAGACGTCGGGGCAGGGAGTCCCCTCTGCCCAAGCACCTTCCCGAGGAAGGTGGCTCTCGTGCTGCACTGGAGCTGACCCTGGGGACGGCGGTAGCCTGGAGGGCTGGAGCAGTTCCAGAGGTGGCACCGCGGGGTGGTGTGGGACCAGCACACACGCTGCTGCTGCTGGGATTTGGCAAAACCCAGGAGGGTGAAGCTGGCCTAGCTGCACATAAATGTTTTCTCTTACTGTAGCAAACCTTGCTAATGGGCAGCCTGGCTTCCTGTGGCTTTTGCCACATTAATTCTCTGATATATATTTTAGGTCTTGCTCTATTCTTAAACTATGTATTGTGAATGTCAGCAAGTTGTGCCTTGTCTCTGTTAGCTCTGAAGACCCTCGTTGCTCTCTGTGCTGGGCCAGCCATCGCAATGGTGACCAGACTCAGCTCCCTGCTGCGTGGTTCAGTCCCAGCCTGTTTCAGCCGTGGCATTAGCTCAAGCCCTGGGAAATGTGCAGCTTCTCCAAGATCACGGTGATCTTGCTTTAGTGAGCTCCAAGTGTGCAGTTAGGAGGGCGGGTGAGTCAGTGACCCAATCCGAAGGAGCGCAACTGTTGAAGCGCCTAATTGCAGCCAAAAATGCTTCCAGTTTTATCTCTGAATGTCTGGGCTTCTGTCTCCTTGTACCATGGCTCTAGCTCCTTGTACCATGGCTCTATCTCCCACTGACTGCAGATGAGGCTTTTAGATAAGGTGTTCTTGCAGCAGTAAGTGCACATGTCCATGCTGTACACAGTGCAGTATTTGTGCACTGTTACCCTTCACAGAGGCTGCGTGGTCCCGCACTGGGGTAATGTGCTACCTCAGGCAGAGATCAGTAGTCATGCCTGACCCTGATCCTCCTTCGTGGAAGTCTTAGCCTGACATTTTAGCTGGTCTGACTGGCTTCAGAAAGAGCTTAACAAGCAGGTTGCTGTTTGCACTCATGCCATTTACTGCGTATGCATAATCTGAGTTTCTAAGCTTTCTGTGCAATATTTTTCTTGAAAAATCAACCGCCTGGAAGATTGTTTGAGCCCTGCTCACAGCTCCTCAAGTTCATGTCAGGTATGGCTGTAAGTAGTAGCTGCAGAATTTATAAACACAACCAATTCATCACTGAATGCGTAATGAGCCAGGCGTTGGAAATGAAGGACACCAGTTTCTTTCTTCAGCATCCTGTCTAGTCTGCATCTGACATGTTCAAGCCAAATAGACACCATCATGAGTATTCACACTCTGGGCAGCAGCGGGAAAAAGCAACAAAGTGGCATTTCACAGCCTGAGCTGCTGCTATTGTTCTACGCAAGATCTATAAATTAAATAAGGTCTCAGAGCTTCTCATTAAATAAAGGCTTCTAAATAGATGCAGTTAATAAAAGAGGGTCTCAGAAATGAGGAAATTTAGCTTTCCGTGAGAGTCTTACTGTATATTGGCCATGAAAAATATCTTTGTCTCAGTCCTTACTGGTTTACAGATTGATCTCTATGTGGAAACTTCTGCCAAAGAGTATTTGAGATGTTCTATTTTGGGAAACCTATAGGGGAGGTTAATTTAGGTAAATCAGGGAATCCTCTTGAGATTTCAGAGAAAGAAAATCTGGAGGGGCTTACAGACTAACCTGTGCTATTTTTCTGAAACAACTTCAGCTGTGGCTAGAGTTGAGAAAATTTAAATGAGGTCTGTAGTTGGGATGAGTCCAGAAAGACAAGTTTTGGCTCCTCCAGTTCAGTAAAGCGGGAGGAGGTGGGAAAGGTGTTGATAAACAGAAATGAACAGAAATTGAAAGGCTGCCACAGCTGGCTGACATTTAAAAGCTGTGAGACACACTTTTTTCACTTCCAACTCCCAGCGATGAGGAGTTTTAAGGGCCAGATTCCTATGCCGGCCATACCAAACTAAATGGGGAGTAACTCCCAGATTGCTTCTTGTTTACACCAAAAGACAGATGTGAATCTGGATCTAAAAGGAAAGCTACACAGGCCATCATGCTGGGTAATGATGCAATATATCAGAGCTGGAAATCAGGCCCCAGGCATTGCAGTGAGGACTAGAGGCACCCCACTCTCACACATACTCTCTGCTTATGTTCAGGCTGTGCTGATTTCGCTCTACATGACCTAAAATGTTTTACCTTTATTCACTTCAGCTTTTTCCTTGAAGTAATTCCTTAGCTTTCCTTCTGTGGGGGCAGACGGTGTGACATGCAGGTCTCGTGTTTGGTGGTTATAGCCACACAGCAAGGGAGGGATGACTCCAAGTCCTCCGTTGCCCATCTCCCACCTGCTGGTTTGAAACTCTTGAGTCTGTATGAAGGGAAGATGAAGCCATGAGGCCCTGGCAAAGGAGTCATTGAATTGCAACTGTGGGAACACAACTTCTTGGATTTTTAGCGGCACAAATGTCCTGACTGCCACCAGGGATAACTATGGCTTCATTTGGTTTTGCTTCCTTGCCTGTTGAGGAAACCCTCCTCCCTTGCCCCTTTTCCCATTTACATTAGGCTGGGCTGCACACCCACTGCCTCTCCTGTGCTGAGCTGGATCTGCAGCCTCCGGGCGTAGGAACAGATTTGTGAAGTGTTTAGAAATAAACAGGCAAGCGATCCTACCCACACAGGCAAATCTGACACTATATGCCCAACATTGCATTCCTTTGGGCTGGAAGTTCTCATTTATTCCTTCATAATTTTATTGCATGCATTTTTTTTCAACTAAAGCAGTCTATTGCTTCTCCCCATAGAACCATTAGGTATGTGACATTTCCACCAAAACAATAATGTTTTCAAATGGTGCCAGTAAAATGCTGGAGGTTTGATTTAAAAATGAGAAGAGAGAGATGTGAGCAACTAATAGGTTATTTCTCCAGCCCCAGAAAACTAAACTAACCTCTTCAGGACAAAAGCTTGCAAACAAACTTTTGAACTTCTTTACAAGTACTCCTTGAAATACTTCTAAATAAATATATGTATATTCATTAGTGTATTTTATGAACTCCTGTCCCCTTTTTCACACTGTAAATAATGAACTGATACACTAGTCTAACCGGAATCAACTGAAAGACCTTGTTTTCTGCATGTGTGGGAATGTGTAATGCAAATATAAATAGTTTCTTCTTTGTGGATTGCTCATTTTCCTAGGGCTCTTTCTCACAGCAAAACCCATGATCTTTCCTATGTCCTAGTGGCTCTCTTAGTGACATTATGGACTTAAGGGGAAAAGCCCAGACACAATAACTGCTCTGTGTGTGAGCTATAGCCAAGTGGCCAAAATAGTACAAAATGAAACTAGCAATGATGTGAGTTGCTGGTTTGCCAGAGCTAGGAGTTTAAAACTCATAGCCTAGCTTATTTCCTAAGCATGACTATTACGACAACAGCCAAAGACTTAAGCAGTGCTGGAGTCACCTCTTTATAGCTCCTGTGCAGAGCAGAAATAAGCCTCTATCACTTGCAAGTGAGGAATGCCACTGATGTATTCCTGCTTGTCTTTTGGGCCAGGAAGGCATAAGCTTTTCTGAGCACCTTTTAGACCCTGAAGGCTTGATTTGGTTGCCAAACTGTAGATGTCTGGAGTCATATGAAATACCCTATTGTGCAGAGCTGGAAGATACAACAGCAGCTACAGGGCATTCGGCTGTCCTGGAGCAGCAGATGGGGCCAGCAGTTCACCCAGGGGCATCTCAGGCTCGGGCAGTCAAATCCCACACATTCCCCCATTACCCTGCAGCTGGTCTGATGAAATCAGTCTTAGCAGTTTTATGGGGATTTAATTCATGCTAATGATACTAAGCAAAACATAGTTCAGCCAGCCAAAGTTCAAAAAACAGAAGTAAAAATCATACATGTGCACTTACACCTAAGTTCTAGGATCACCTTACCTGAAATCTATTATACGAGCCATAGAGCTCCAAAGCAATTGTATGAAGCCCCTAAATTTGTGTTTAGCTAAGAGATGTCCACCAGTCAGGCACCAGACACCATCTGAAAACTTGAAATGTTAGAAGAGCTATCATTTCCTCTGTTAATTTGCTCCAGTAATTAATCATGTTTACTGTTTTAAAAAAAAAAAACACAACTCATTTGAATCTCACTTACCTATTATCTAAAATAAGGTCATGCCTCTGGCTTGTCTGGTGAAGATGTTGAAAATTGCTTCAATTATCCTTGTTTATCTGAGTGTAATCTAAAATATCAGATAAGCAGATCTGAAAGGTAGTGCTGTTGGCACTAAGCCTGCAAAATGAATGATGTTTTTCCCCAGTCCAGTGTAGAATCTTTCCTTCTCACTTATTTACTGCTAAGTCAGCAGTGTTTCGTTTCATTCATTTACCCTGATATAGAATGAGATGGGCTGGAAACAGAGAAAAAGTGTCATTGGGCAAGGGAGGTAGAAGTGACAGTGATATTGTGTATTCATTAAAATTTATAGGTACACATCTCAGATGGTCTGATTTACTGTCTCCAAAGAATTATGCTGCATAGAAGTATTTCATGCAGCCTAGGGGTGTGTGAGATTTCAAAACTGTTATGTGTAAAAATGTCCTGGATTAATGCCATATCAAAAGAAAAAAAAGCAGCCCAACCGTAAAAAACACCTTAATAAGATGTTGGTTGGAATTCAGATGTGAACCCCAGAATATCTGTATTTATGTTATTTCTCTCTTGCTTTCAGCTCATCCAGCAGATATACTTTATGAGCAAAGACTTGCTCTGGACCCCCCATTTTAACCAAGAAGGAAACTTCTCATTGCTCTCAGCAGTGCCGTGCTGAGCCCCATCGAGGGCTCATGCTTTTATCCTCACCACTCTTCTTTGAGGTTGGCAAATAACGTTATCTCAAGTCAGCTAGCAGCAGAGTCAGAGCACAGAAGGGTTGGAGGGTCAGTCCTCCCATCCACAGGAAGACTGGGCAGAAACATGAGAGGGGACCACATGCCCCACACGTGTATCTGATGCAACCATTGCCCTCTCCTGCCCTTTGCTGCAGTTCCTCCAGCCAGACCCTCAGAGGGGAAAATGTGCATACTGCAGAATCATAGAATCATTTAGGTTGGAAAAGACCATTAAGATCATCGAGTCCCACCATAAACCTAGATCTACTATTTTTTTCTTTATTGAAATATGAAAAGCTGGTATCTGCGTGTTAAAGACGGTTTGCTTAATCTGGGGTCTCCTGGATTCCTCTTGCACATTATAATTCATAGCTCCCTGACAAAGTAGATGTATTTTTATCTGAGTTTTTATAATTTACTCACGGTCATTTTGGATTAATAAGCTTGTGCTGAAAAATCAAATCTCCAGCCCTGAAGACAAATGATCAAGCAGGAAAACAGCCTGCCAGTGACTCAGTAACATTTCTTTTGCGTTTGTGGTGAAGTTTAATTAATTGCACGCAACTTGGATTTGCACATCCACCACGCTGGATTTTATCTACCCCTTAGCCTCAGCTGAGGGGGTTGTACTAAACCTTTCTTGGATGAAAGCTCTCCTTTCTTTCCCAGCTGCCCCACTCCCCATTCTGGGACCCCGGGGACTTGTCTGTTCGCTATTTTTGTGGTGAGTGTTATAGGTGGAAACAAAAAAATCTCAAAGGAGACAGAGGGGAAACAAAAGTCCCCGCTAAAGCCCCATCGCAGGCAGGCCAGAGTGGCTGCAGAGCTGTGCGTGGCGAGAGGGAGGGCTGACGCCTTGGGAGCTTTTCTATCAGCATCCTGCCGCGTATTAGCTTCCTACACAGTTGAGCCTCTGCACAAAAGAGTTAATCACAAACTCATCATCCTGAAAAAGATCAACACAAACGACTCTTGCTTATACATTGCCGGGGTTGTGCTAACATACATTTCCAGGCTGGGCTCCCCAGGGTTGGATCCAGCTGTGTTAATCTGCTTCTATCCAATGCAGCCAGAAGCAAGTTAATCTTTTCTGTCAGTCTTGTTTTAAAGGCAATACTAAAGAAAAGCAAGGGAAGCTCTAACACAAGAGCTACACAGCTTTTAAAGGAGCTAAAAGGAGCCTGTTTTATATGATTGCTAATTTGAATTTCCCACTTTTAAAGCTCAGCTCCCTGTGCTCAAGGTAACGGAGGCAGAAGGCAGTGCTGCCATGCGAGGCTGTGGGGTCCTGGGGACAGACCAGGCAGAAAGGCAGCAACTGAGTCTGCAGAAAGAAATAGTGTAAATATTTTGGCTGCCACAGTAAAGACCATTTAAAGGAAGTTAAGGGCAACAAAGGGATTGGGGGACGGCTCAGGTGGTTGTGGGATGTTTTCATAGACACTCAGAGGAAGCAAGACAGGACATATTTGACATAAGAGTCCCATCTACTTGAAGTAGCCATGTATATGTGGAAAATACTTATTTAGATCCTCCTGTTTCCATGCAGAAACAAAGCACTGTTCCTCCTTTTCACAATAAATGAACAAAGAAGATGGGAGCTGTCAGGCAAAGTTGGGGGAGAAGGGGATGGGGTGAGATGCCACTGAAGCTTGCCTTCCAGTGAGAGCTGGTTCAGGGCTCCTATGGCAGTGATCTGGTGTCACGATCTCCCACAGCTTAAACTGACGGTGTGACGTGATCTCTATACATACTCCAAGGAAAATGAAAAAAGCAATCCCACGAAAGAAAACACCCCACAGGAAAGCTGCAGCCGCAATCCCTTCAAAGCTGAGAGAAGTAAAGCTGCCTGCTCAGTCTGTGCACTCTCTGTCCCAGTGCACAGTGATAAAACCTGCATTTGCACAGCAATGTGTGATTATTTCCACAAACGATTCCAAAATGGAGCTTGCAAAAAAAGGCAATGCTTTTAAAAAATATTAATGCAAAAAGCTTTTTTCTTCCCCCCCCCCCCCCCCCGAAAATTTCTCTCTGTGTATTCTTCTACCCTCTGGTTTGCTCTATTAAGAACACGGATGGCTGCCTGAAGCTGAAAATTATTTCTGTGCCAAAATCCATGAGTGGTATATGTACTTCTTAAATCTGACATAATGGGACAAAATAGAAGTCAATTTGTTCAGAAAGCTGTTTAGAGAGATTTTCATCCTCCTTTCTCCCACTTGCAGACTGAATAAGGCAAGGATCCCTTAAAGAGTACATGAAAGGTCATTTTAAGAAACACGTTCTGTTACTCAGGGAAGAGTTGATGTTTCAAATCAATCCATGTCAGTCCCAACCCTTTTGGTGATGCTGTGCACCCAGAAAAGCCCCACTGGCAGCATTTTGCCTGGGTGACAGCATTGCTTTCCCTGCCCCACAAGTGCACGGGGAAGCTGTAGGATCTGTATGACTATGCTTGTTCCTAACACATAACCCAGTGTTTGGTGTCTGCCAGGCTGGTGCTCAGGTAAGCACCAGCTTAGTGAGAGGTCTGAAATGAGACAGTCTTTGAACCCCTGAATTCTGCCTGTGTCTTGGGTGTTTTGGATCTTTGGGAATTAATCAGCTTAAAAAAGAAAGCATCATGGCCTCTGAGGTTGCTCTGTGAAGAGCATTGCTAAAAAGCCATGCAGTGAGCCAAATACAAGAGCCCGTCCTGCTCCTCCATGCCTTCAGCTGTGGCTGAAGGCACGCGGGGCTGCACACAAGCAAACGTGATGCAGGCAGAAGAACAAAAAGTGTTGGCTTTCTTGTGGATTTTGGAGTTCGACTGGGGAAGGACTGTAGAAGACACAAGTATCTCAACATTAGAGGAGATGTGTTTAAGACAGCATGTAATGAGTAGCATAATTTTGATTGGGACTCCCTGAGATGGGAAAATATTTCTAAAAAGCATGTTTGGCAAGAGCCTGCAAGCTAAATCCTATTGTAAGCAGAGGGAAAGAGTGACAAAGGGCAAGATAGTTAGATAGTAAAGTAAAGAGTAGCTTTGAGGCTTTTAAGAAATATAAACAAATGAGAAACAAGAAGTACTGGGAGATCTATTGAAAACAAGCCAAAGGAAGGTAAAAAAGATTTTCTATTTAGAGTAGCAAAAAGAAGTACTGAACATTGAATTTTAGTGAACACCTCAACCAGCTGTAACAGAATCTTCAAAAAATATTTGCAGTTGACCAAGGAGGGAAGAGAAAATGCATTCAGTTATAAAATGGAAAAAAGAGAAGACAGTTGAGGACTGAGCAATGGGAGAAAGAAAGGAAATGTATTAAATCATTCATTTGACTTCTTTATTTACTTACAGAACAGGGGACCTGCTTAAGACATTGGTTGACATTGGCAAGCAGTGGCAGAGGAAGCAGGAGGGAGGATGGAGAATAAGAAGTCTAAGTCAGGTTCAGCAGACAAGACTGCCTATCCAAATGCACATTTCTTATTAATTAAAGACTTAATTTCATGACCATTTCTTTCCTTAATTTAAGCAATGAGGATCTCTGGCCATGCACATCTATACCTGCATTGCATTGCTGTCTCTGCTGTCCCTTTGAGATGGAGCAGCTCCCTTAAGGGTATTTTAAGACCTCTTGAGGCAGGGAAAGAGCTGAATGAGAGAGATGCAACAACGATCTATAAAATAGGTAGTGGAACAAGAAAGGTGAATAGGGTGAATGGCTGTTCTTTGCTTCTTCCAGGACAAAAATCAAAGGACATGAAATTAAACTAGTCGGTACTACTTCCAAAGCAAACAAAAAGAGGCATTTCATTGACTGTATAATGCATAGTTATGCTATGGCCCATAGCGTGGTAGGGTTGCAAACGTTTCCATTAATTTAAAAAAAAATCAGGAGCATAAATGAAAGAAAAATCCACCAAGGATTTTTAAATATAAAAGCATTAACTTTGACTCAAGATATCCCTGAGTCACAAGTCACAGGAGGCTGAGAGAGCATTCCTGGGAAGCATTCCTGCATGCTTGCCGTGCCTTACATCCTTCCTCGGACAACATCTGCTGTGTCTGCTCTGTTGCTGGGGGCAGGACACCAGACCAAATGGACCTGTGCTCTGATCCAGTACAGATGTTCTCGTATTAAGTTTGTGTGCTGCACTGTCAACTAACCGGGGAATTGATCTGGGTAAAAAATAAGCCAGCGAGTTTTGTTTTTTTGTTTTTTAACCCTGATCAGTTCCCTGACCTGGTTCACTAAGTGGCGAAAAAAATGGTTGGACTGGCTCTGCTAAGGAAGTGACGGGAAGAAGGATGAGCAGCCTGGCTTTGGTGATGGGATGGAGGAGCAGGAGGAAACACAAGGGTTGACTAAGCCATTTTTGTCACTGAAAGAAATTCTTGTGAGGCCAAAAATACTGATGGAGAGCTGACATGAGTCAGAACCCTAATCATTTCTGTGTGGATGGTACATGGTCAAAAAAGACTGCATAAAGCTGATGTCTCCCAGTGTTATTTTAATCCTTGCATGGGAAAGCTGAGAGAATAAGATCCTCCCTTATGCTCCTGGAAGAACTAGCCCAGGCAAGAAGCCCAGCCCTCCCTCCTGCTCCCCTCAGCGGCAGCACCACATTGGTTTTGCCAGCACAGACCAAGCAGAGGTGATTTGTGCCCTTCCTGGTGCTGTGGACTGGTAGAGGCAGAGTTTCTGAGTTCTGCATTCTTGAAAGTGATGGAGAAAAAGTCAGTATTATCAGTTTTACAGAGCTAAATTTCTTTTTTCTTTTCTATGTGGAGCATTAAGGATAATTTTGGCTCTTCACTTAAATAAAAAATTAATTTATTCTTTTTTTTAAATAAAAATATTGAAAAGTGCCCTATACAAAAAGTGTGGCATTTCTGCTCAGATCATAACATGTGTGCTAATGTATCCAGGCCAAGAAGTGAAAGGAAAGAAGGACTGAAGTAGAGATGGCTGTAGCTTTGGAACTAAATCTTGAGGTATTTTTTGCTTTCTCCCTTCAGTGAGATTTCATGGGAACACTAAAAACAGAAACACCCCCAATCTCTAAATTTTACAGATTTAGCTTACCTTAACATTGGTTCAATCCAGAAAGGCAGTTTCACAAATTTCCCTCTTTTCCAGATTTCTTAAGGGATAGGCCTTATGCTTCAGGTATTAAGAGCTGGAACCTCAGAAGTCTTTAGCAGCCTCTGTACCAAAATCTTACAGACAGTCTGCAGAATAAGAAAAATCTGTCTCTCACTGACAGCTTTTGTAGTAACATGAGTCATCGTCACTCCAGCTACAGTTAAATTTCCTTTGCCTGTCTTCACATAGCAGTTTAGCTTTATTCCTCACACTACCTCGCACCACTTTTAAAGGAGCTTTAAAAGTGGGTAGCAAATGCAATGTTTTCCTCCAGCTTTTGTTGACAGTACATCACTGTGCTGTTGCTTCTGCTTAGGTGATGTTTTTAGAGCTGCCTTTGAGCACTGCCAGCCAGCAAATTTGGGTGGCTGGACAGATTTTGTAGACAGCTGATTGAGCCTACTTTCTAAATGTAGACAAACAACTGTTCAGTAAAACATATTATTGTCCTCTTTTCTAATGGCAAAGGTTCTTCTTTGGTGTCCAGACTGGCCAGGCTGTTTTCTACCCACACAGATCACACTTAACTGCAAAGAGATTTTGCTCCTTGAATATTCAACGGTCCTGTGGAGATTACTAGAAAATGAAGACTGACTCTAGTTACTTCCAGGTAAGGTTGCACAGGATGTACTTTAATTGCTCTACAACACGTCGAGCAGCCAAAGATTTATTAGCAGTCTGTGTGATCCTTTACTTAGATGTGCTTAACAAGGGGTAAACATGGGGGGAGAAATGGGCTAGTGAGGAGAACACTGGGCAGGGATCCAGTCGGTCTGTAATGGATTCCTCACTCTGCCAGAGATTAACTGTGGGACCATGTTCAAGATTAATCTTTCCTTGTTTCTGTGTAATTAGACAGTAAATTTCTCATAACAGGAATTAGCCCTCGCTATATGTGTATATACTGCATCTCACATGACTTTGTACCTTCAGGTGCAACTAAAATTCAGGCAATGAATGTTGCTAATGTTGATGCTGTTAGTAATAACCATCTAGTTGTAATATTCAATAATCATAACTGAAAATGAAAAGTGTAGCAGTTTAGAGAGAACTGAGTGTTTAAAGAAAAAAAAGGAGAAAATCATTTAGAAAGTGAATTTGTCCTAGAAAAATCTCATTGTTTTAGCATTAACCTACGTCTGTTCCTTGGTGTGCCACAGATTTACCATGTGAACTGTAGTTATGATCTCTTCCTCTTCCTGTCCTTTAGCCTTCTGTCATTAAATTGGGTTTATTGATACTTAGAGGGGAACTGAGAGAGCTGTTGGAGATCCTGGGAGATGAAAGGAAGCCAAATCCCTTACCTGATCGGAAAGCACAGACTAAAGAATTAGATGATACCTTGACTTTTATGAAAGTTTGTGTAATTCTATAAATGTCCTAAATTGTGAGTATTTGTCCTAAATGTCTGTGTATTTCTTGGAATGTCCTAATTTTTACAAAGGGTTTGATATAAGCTGGCTGTAATGTGAATAATACTTAGGCCCTAAGATCTGCAGCATCCGTTTCCATCCAGAGATGATTTTTTCTGAGTGGGTTCCTGGTGCAGTGGGTTCCTGCTTTAGACTTGCTGGCTGGCATCTGCCACTCTTGTAAAAGCTCATTTGCTCCTGTTAACATCAACCATCTCAACATTTGAAGCAGAATATCTAGGGAGAACGTGGTGCTTCTTCCTCCCTGCTTTGAATCACGAATCCTTACCAAACAAGTTCAGAGGCCAGAGCACATATTTCAGTACCCTCTCACTTCTGATTTTCTTGAGAAAAATTATTTTAAAATTGTATTCTTGGATCAGTCTGCAAAACAGAGATGAGGCATGCCAGTGTGTAAGGCAGAGTTCCATAGGCATTGTCAGTATACCTGGTACGTGCAACCAAGTTATCACAACTAACACATCGATAAGCTGAGCACTTCAAAGTATATCATCATGAAAAAATCAAAACTATAAAATATTTGAAGAGCATAGTATTCTTTCAGGCGGAACATTTTTCTGACTTGGCTGATGGCTAAATACACCCTTGGTTTATCTGACTTTCCTAATGAGATTATTATGAGTGACTATTTTTTTTCACCTTAAGCTCTGTCAGGAGTTCAGTGTCTGAGGTTTAAGAAACCTGCATAATTGAAATATTATCAGCAGGGGAGAGAGTGCATAATATCTATTTCAATGGTGTCAAGAAGCACAAGCTTCTACAATGAAGCCAAGTTCAGTCTTGGCAGAGAGAGACAGGCACCTTTACCAAATTTAGCGGAAACCTTTATCAGGATTAATTTGGAATTAGAAGGTAGGTCTGGAAGAGACCCTGGGAGATCCTGTAGTTCATAACCCTCCTCCAGGAAGATCCAGACACTCCTGAATCACTCGCGGGGAATGTTTACGTAACTTCTTCCTACAATACTCCAGTAAATGAGATTCCATGACTTCCCAGGAGAACCTGCTCCAGGGCTTACCATCACTACTATTGAAAATATTTTTCCATCAACTAACCCAAACTTCTGTTGCTTGATTTTAGCCCACGACTCTGTATCTGTCCCCAGCAGGCACAGAGAAAAGAATCCCTCCCTTTTCACAGATATCTTCTGTATTGCAAAATATCACACTTTTACTGCAAACTTGTCTTTTCTGGAAGAGGGCCTGAACAAGTTTTCACAATTTACTGTGTTATCATGTGTTTGCTGAGCTGTGGTTCTTAAGCATGTTGGCATGCTTAACCCACCCAACAGAGAAGTGAAATGCTTTGGCTTCACCCAGCCATGAAGGTGCAGCTGATGCACAGAAACTTGTCTGCAGACAGTGGATTGTGTGTATCTGTATCCTCAGCCTCTAGCTCAGAAAAAACACTTAATTTTTGGCTGAAATTTTCCCAAAACTGCTCAACATGGGCTTCACTGCATAACTGTCATGGAAAAGTTAAATTAACAAATGGTTTAAGTTTGACAATGTAGTAATCAAAATGTAGAACCTTGTAAGGCAATGTTAACAAAACTTCTATTACTTCTGCTTGATTTATATAGGCATGTGTATGTCCATGCGCATCCAGGCAAATGCATGGATACTAGTCTCTGCACTTAAATAATTCCCTTCAGCTCCTGCTTTTTCTTTAAATATTCTTGAAATGTCCATATCAGATAAACAAGAAAAGAGAAAAATGTACTTTTGTTTTATTAGCTTGGCCTTGAATCTGTGATAGCATGACTGTGAATCATACAAATGCAGGCTACATGCTTTTATGATTAATGCTTTAGTAAAATATTTTCTATTGGTATTGCAGACATCTTAGGAAGCTTTATTGGCTGTAGTTTAACCTCTAAATTTTTTTTTTTTTGCTTGAGATAAATTAAATGTTATTATTCTATAATATGTAAGATGTAGCAGTTTTATTAATGTAAATTATAAAAGCTACAATCTTTATGCTTCTCTATAGATTTGGAGGGAAAACAATAAGAAATCTCCATTAGAGCAAGGCTACTTAAGCTGTAGGTTTAGTTTTCTGTCAGCTTTGGAACTTCTATCACCTTCCTCTCGTTCTTGATGATTCTTCCTTGCACTGAAAGCAGTGATGTTAAATGTTGCAATCAGGAGCATGCTGGAGCTAGTGAGAAAGAAATACCACGTGCACTGTTGATTGAAGAAAGGTGTGAACAGCAAATTTACTACGCAGAGAACTACGGCACTGTTATTTTAATGGTAATGTCAATTTAATCCAGGTGAAACTACAAAGCTTCTAGCATACAAATAGATTTGAGATAGGAACATTCTTAAAATGTATTAATAATAGGGAAAGTACTTCATTTATATATTTACATCTGTAGAGAACATAATCACTTGAGGATAAAAAAAGCAATTTACAATTATTCTGTTTGATATATGACACTTTTTGAGGTAGGTAGGCTTTATTCCCCCACCCCTCTTTTTTTTTTTACATAGAGTGGTTAAGAAATTTGTTTAAAGTGATGCAGACTATTTTCAGTTAAGACAGGAGTTTTCTAAATCCAGTCTCATACACTGCCTACAGCACCTCTTTCCTCTGTTAATGTGGAAGTCAGCATCTACCTACATCTCTGAGTTCCAGGAGTTGTTGGAGAATGCAGATGGATGAACCCAGACCTTAAATCTCACATTTTGAGCATGTACACTGGTGTAATGTAATAACATCTCTACATATTTCTAAAGCAACAATATTTTGTTATTTAGGAAGCTCTTTGCAAAGGCAGTGTAAAAATAGCTATATTCTACCTAGTCTGCATGCAGACTGGCTTATCAGCCTCTTCCTTAAACCTTTTTCCTTCCCTCCAGATTCCAGACAGGCTGTTACAGATGAGCATAACCACATCTTTTTTATCCAATCACTCCTTTTGAATTTTCCTTCCTCTGTCTTTAATGGAGTTAAGATAAAATTTATTCTGAGTACAAATACAAGTGTGAGCTGAAGAATACCTACCATTATAAGCAAACTTACTAGAAAGTAAACTTAATTGATGTTAAACCACAAAGTACTGGAAACTGTAACATCATGTTTTGTTTTTTAGGGATTAAATTAACCCACTTCTAAATCCTCATTCTCTGAGTAAAATAAAGTGGATTATCACGTAATTCTTTTCTGGTAAAACTTTTGTGGTTTTGACAGTGTCCAATCTGTGGTAAATAGAGAAACATATAATATGCCTGCTTTCTAGTCTGTCTTTCTTTTTCCTTCTTTTTTTCAGTATGGTAGGTTTTAAGAGGGATTTAAGGAGGATTTAACTGGTGCCTGAACCCTGTGCTACTGTTTCATGTAGGGCAGATCATTGCCCTGTATGAACTGAAGTCTGCAATGGATTCCTCTTGTACTGTGTAACAGTTCTGCACCTTCATGCAATGGGAGTTTGCTGATCCTTAACTATGCCCTGAAGAGATGAGAGAAGCAGAGCCACCACTAACCTTCTAAGATTTGGTAGGAAAATATATGCTCACTCACTATTCGTTGGGTTTTGCTGGTTTTTTTGGTAATGTGTACATAATACCACTGTAGATGCATAGAACTAAAAATCAGGTTTATATGTTTTGTTGAGTCACTCTACTTTCAAGACTAAGGCTGTAGTATCATGAGCATTTTAAGTCAATGTAACTCAGTCATGCTGCTAAGATATCTACCAGCCCCCATCGGCTCATTCCTGCCCCTGCACCATCCCTTCAGGAAGCTGACCCAGGTTAACATTAAACTGGCAAATAAAGAATGAGTTTGGAATGGGGATTGTTCCTCTGATCTTCATCATGTGGCTAAATCAATGTTTGTGCTGGGACATGGAGGGAGCAGGACAGGGAGCTGCAGTAAGGCAGGGGTGCGCATCTGGATGGCAGTGCCAGCTTGCGTAGGTTTACATTGCCTGTGCTTTTATCGTGCACAAGGAGAATTTTAAGAGGATGGTTTCTCAGCTGGAGCGTGCTTCCTTTCATAAAACAGTCTTGCTTTTCTACAGAACAACCCTGAGTGTTGCATAGGTGCATGCCACCTCCAGATGTCAGGACCTGTTACATAGATATCAAAACAGCAGTTGAAAAGCATGGCTTAATCACCCAAGTTAGAAAAAAATTCCCAAATTAACTTTTGCCTAAGGTAACAGGGTTTGTACTCTACTTATTAAATAAAAGAAGTAGGGCCTGTAGAAAGCATTCTTAGCATAAGAACATAAAAATGCATTATAAAGTTCAGCACCTTACTTTTATGATTCCCATAAAGTCCATGAGATAACAATGTTTGCCTACTAAATTAATTTTCATCAGGCTTCATTGCACAGTCTGTTCTCCCAATGTTTCCCAGGGGCAGCTGCTTAAAGTTCTTGATTTAAATCATTAAATGCTTGATTTATGGTGCATGCTTCCGGAGCCTTAGCACTTTTCCAACTCATATTGCAGTGTATCCTTATCCTAATCATGTTACTGTTTAAATATATTTGGATGGTGGAGGATTAAAGTGAACCAGCCTGTTCATTTTCTTACAAAGGAACAAGATTATTTATCTGACAGTTGCTGTAACAGGCACAGAGCGTAACTCAGAACAGCCTTGTTAGCAAGTTGGAGGCAGACTTACTGTTTCATTGGTGTTTGAATATCATTAGCTGGTGTGGTCTTGCTTCTAAAACATATTCCCTTTGTATAAGATCCTTATCTGCACTGGAAATAGTTGACTATTTGGATTCTGGAATAAATTAAACTTTTTTTTCTGTCTTGAAACAGGACAGAATGAAGTCAACACCTCCAAGCTTGGAAGACATGAAGCACAGGGCCGGAGGGCATGCTTTTTCTAAGCCATTTCTCCAACCTCCAGCTCCTGCTCAGAGTAACCACTCACCTTTGATTTTTGTTAAAAAAAAATGTAGAGGAATTGTATGTTCTTTTGCAGTAGCAAAGAAAGATATCCAAAGCTTTGATATCAGCAAAGGCCCATACCAGCCTCACTGACCTATTAAAAGGACCTTTGCATCATACATAAAATTATTACAGAATTGTATATTAGAAAGCAAACAGCAGATGAAGATAGTACTTTTTAATGTTATTTCTACCATGATAGACTGAATTCAGAAGTATTGGAGACAGTCCTCAATGCAGCTGGGGACAACTGGCATGTCCTTCTGTAGCTTAGAGTGGAAAAAGTTTTTCTGATCACTGACCAACTCAAAGCAATTGATCTTCCATTTTTTTCAGATTTGTTTGGTACAATGTCATATTTCCAACAATATTCTTAAAAGCAGGGGAACAGTGATTGAGGGACCATGAGCATAACCATTCACATGTAAAAAAACATTTCTCAGTCCAAGTGTGTTTGTGATATTTTGTACTCAGTTCTGTGAATATTTCAACACTGCAGCGTTGCTGGTGAGAATACTGGTACAAAGTCTATTTAAAACTGGAATGCTTAGAAATTTGCCGAAAGCAAGTATCAAATTGTTCACAGATGGAAGCTGGTTGTGTTCTTGCAAGTCTCTTCTCATTGTTTTCTGTTTTCAGAAAATAGAATTTAATACAGTGGTGCAACTTTAAAGAGAACATACTAAGAGTAGAATAAATCATGCTGCCTCCCTCCCCCCAGCAAACACCACTTCTTTAGCCAGCTGAAAGATTCCAATATCCTGTTTATGTTTGACATTGATCATTTATTTTGATTTACAAGAACAAGGGAATTATGGGTGCTGACAAGAAAACTGTGGGAATTATGCTGGAGTGATTTTGGACATTATGAGTCAGGGTTACTGCCCCATCACTTTGCCAGATGTTACCAGCCCATTTGGCTAAAGTAGCAGCCGTTAACTGTGTGATTCACTCAGCTGCTGCATTTCATAGCCTGGTGTGTTAGCCTCCCCTTTGATTTCTTTCCTTTCCACTGATTTATAGGATTCAGTTGCATCCCATTTACAGGATGAATAGGATTCAGTTTCGTCCAAAAGGAGTTCAGGTCATCCAGATTACGCTGTGAACCAAAGCACAGAAAATGGGAACTATTGGGAGATTTGCTTTGAGAGCACCTACAACCCTTACTACAACTGTGATGGAGACACGCTCCCAGCAGGTAACAATAAATAATATGCAGCGAAAGTGGAGACAAGTGGGTGAAGCACATGAGCTCCTAGAGGTAAGATAACAAAACTGGATTCTTTCCTTATACAACAGAAGAAATAAACATTAAATCAAAGTCTCCTTTAAGGCCTTTTCTGCAAGATACTACTTTCAGTTCCCAATAATCATTATCACAGAATCATGGAAGGGACCTTGAAAGATCAACCTTTCATGGGAAAGGGAGCCTAGATGAGATTATCTAGCACCCTCTCCAATCACATCTTGAAAACTTCCAGTGATGGGGACTCCACCACATCACTAGGGAGGTTGTTCCACTGATTGTTTTTTCCCACCGTAAAGATTTCTTTTTTATGTTGAGATGAAACCTCTCCCCATGCAACTATTACCCATTGCCCCTTGGCCTTTCCACATGGCTCCTTCTGAAGAGAGAGCCTCCATCCTCTTTGTAGCTGCCCTTTAAGTACTGGAGTACTGTGATGAGGTCCCCCCGAGCCTTCTCTTCTCTACTTCAGGTTCTCCAACCCTCTGATCATCTTTGTGGCCCTCCTTTGGACCCTCTCCAGCCTGCCCACATCTTTCTTGAATTGTGGGGGCCAGAACTGGACATGGTACTCCAGGTGCAGCTTGACAAGCGCTGAGTAGAGTGGGATGATCCCATCTCTATCTCTGCCCCTGCAGATGCAGCCCAGGATCCGATGTGCCTTCGTTGCTGCAGGGGGGCACTGCTGACTCATGGCCACCTTGTTGTCCACCAGGACCCCCAGGTCCCTTTCAGCGATGCTGATCCCCAGCCACACAGGTCCTAGCCTGTACTGGGCTCTTTGGTTATGTTGGCCCAGGTGCAGGACCGTACACTTGTCCTTGTTAAACTTCATACAGTTCTTGCTTGCCCACTCTTCCAGCCAGTTCTGGTCTCTCTGTAAGATGGCTCTCCTCTCTGACGCATCTACCTCACCACCCAGTTTAGTGTCATCAGCAAACTTGGTGAGGGAGCTTTCAATGCTGTTGTCCAGATCATTTATGAAGTTGTTGAACAGTGTGGGGCCCAGTGTCAATCCCTGGAGGACCCCACTTGTGACAGGCTGCCAGCCTGAGTGAAAACCATCAATCACCACTCTCTCAGTGTGGCCCATGATCCAGTTTCCTACCCATCTCATAGACCACCCATCTTGTCTGTATTTTGCCAGTTTATCTAGGAGGAGGCTGTGGGAAACAGTGTTGAATGCTTTGCTGAAGTCCAGGTGAACAACATCCATTGCTCTCCCCATACAGACAGAAAGCGTTACTTTATTGTAGAGGGTGATCAGGTCAGTCTGGCATGATTTACCTTTGGTAAATCCACTTTGGCTTTTCCCAATCACCTGCTTCATTTGTCTTGTACAGTTTCTAGGTCAACTTGTTCCATGACCTTCTGAAGTCTTACTGGAGCAAGACTAATGGGCTTGTAGTTTCCTGGGACCTCTTTTGGGTGTTTATTATTATTATTATTATTATTATGGAGCAAATTTGAAAAACTCAAATGAAAATACTGTATCGAATATGAAAAGACTACCTTGCCTCCAATCACTGTTGGGGAAAGAAAACCAGCTTCTCTTACCTCCAAACTTTTGTCTTCTGATACCCATACTGCCTTGTAAACATATGCAATCTGTGGATACCCTATACACCTTGCTCCTCTGTATCCCTTTCAGGGAAGTTATGCAGAGCTAAGATGATGATTTTACTCTCCCTTCTCTCCAGTTGAAAATGAATTCTGGTCACAGCAGCATTGTCTGAAATACTGGGGCTCCTTGTAGAGCAAGAGCTTTGTTCATGGCAAGTTGCTCTGGCAGAGCCAAGCTCTTGTAGGACACCTCTTGGGATCTTCTCAGCAGAGATCGAAGTAAATCAAGCTTTTGTAATCATGAGTCTGACCTTATATTATGTGTTTAAATTAATAATTTCTGCCTTCCTGCCAGTTCTTCTGCTGAGTCATCTGCCCAGATGTAGTATCCTGCTTTGTCTAATGGTTTGTTTTAAATCAAGGGGTTTACAAGGAAAAGGGATGGTACAAAAGCCAGAGGTTAAAAAATGCACCCCTTCCTTACACAGGACGCCTAATTAAGTCAACCAGAAATGCCAGTAGAGTTATACTACTGCATCTGTTGAACACTGTTTGTCACCTGTAGTTTTCAGACTGATTTAGGGAGTAAGCAACCAACACTGAAATACATGTGGAAAACCAGAAACGCTGAGAGGTGGCAGTAATTGGCAAGACATAAAGATGAGCATGGGCCACGCTGGAGAAGAGAAATCAGGTCTTGATGCTTTGGCCAGATCATACTGCTGTAATTGTAAAACAAAAAAATCAGCTTTCAGCTGCATGCATTTAAAGACAGTTGTCTGTTTCCAACTGGAACTCCCTTTAGTTCTTTAAAATCATCCTTGTCTTTCTATTTAAGAATTTACTATGAAGAAGGAGTGGGAATCTGCTGCATGCTACCATATGGCTTTCCTTAGAAAAATGGCACTGTAAAAGGGAGATGGGCTTTACTATAGGGTTAGCAAGAAAGCTGTGGCTGCTGCTTCTTTTATTCAATGGAAATTTATATTAATATTTTATATTTTACTTTTGCCTGCTTGTCACAGCATCTAAGCTGTGCATGAGAGATCCCTTCTGCTGGCTGAGAAGATACTTCACAGAGGCCAGCTTCAGTGAGTGAGGTTTGGTCTCCTTGACTGAAAGCTGGAAACCCCCCTCTGCTCTCAGAAAGTTCACGCTTTTTATAATATACTTGGATAGTGTTGTGGTTACTACATACTTCTGCCCTTTCTACTGAAACTCCCGGATTTCTGTACTGTGAGCTTTGTATTATTTTTAGGATGCCATGTAGAAGATTTTACTATTTCAGTTTTGAGTCCGTCCTTGTCACTTCCTCAAAAATTCACACCAAATTTTTCAACCGTTCCCATTTTTGAAGCCATGGTGACAAAGTTCCTTTTTCTTTCCCCCTTCTTTTTCTTCCTTTAAAAAACAAAGAAACAAAACATTCTTCAGATGTTTTGTGATCTCATTCCTTATTAACTTCGGAAAGATCTTGTCTACCACAGAGATCAGATTCACTAATCTATGGCTTCCTGACTCCTTCTCAGTTCCTTTCCTACAATACTTCCAGGAATGCACAGATACCTATTTTGGCATCAGATCTGGATTCCATGAGCTCAAACCTTCAAATATATCTACTTACTTGTTGTATCCTTTTCTGAAACAGAGAAACTAATTTCCAGTCAAAATAGCCATACAATTAGGTAGCCAGTTAATCAGTGATTAACCAAATAATTTCCCCTGACATGAAATCTGAAGTGTCCAGAGATAATCTGCTGATTGCCTGGTGAAAGTGACCATCTTTGTGGCATTTTTAATTAATTTTACACTGAATACCAAGAACAGTGGCACCTCCGTTTTTTCATGTGGTTCAGATCCACAGCCAGGAAAATCAGCTCAGACTGAGAAGTATCCATAGGCTGAAGGTAATTATGGGAGCGCCGGCTGCATATGGTGATTGTGGTCTGCAGGATGGAGTCCTCTGATTGTGCCTCTCAAAGGGCTCAGGACTAAGACTAAATGATTTCATGGCCTTTTCCAGGCTACCTGCCAGGAGGTGAGTTTCATTCTTACAAATCATAATAGTAACAACAACAACAACAATAATAAAACTTTGAGTTTTGTCAGTGTCGTATGCTACTGTAATTCCAAAAATATCTCAGAAGGGCTGCTTTTCAACTGCTCCCTCTGGCAACTCTTCAGACAACGTCATCCTTTCTGCTTTTCTTGTCAGAACTTGAGAGTTTACTAAAACTTTGTAGGCTGCCTGCATTTGGGGTTTCTGCTCTGGAAATACCCAGTTGCTCAGCACTCCAAAGATATCTTCATGCCTTTTTTACGTTACAGTCACTCAGAGAAGCAGCCAGAGTTTCCGAACCCACTGCAGACCTGATAGGGGAGTTCCAGTAAGAAGTGCAATTGGGGGTGTATTTTAGCCCGAACTATAGACCTACACCTATGCATTTGCTCATGAGTGTGAGTCTCAGATCCAGTTCACAAGCTAAGCTGAAAATTTCAGACTTTCAAGGACTTTAAAAAAAACCAAGTTCCCCCTTTCCTTAAAAATTCTCTTCTGGTTTGCATAGAGGGCTTTGCTGAATTAAGGGCCCCTCTTCTTCTCCCTTCAGTTTTCAGCAGTTTTCTCTAATTGCAATGTAGCAAACAGGGCACAGAGGAAACAGCCCCGGTGTTATTGCTACCATCTCCAGCGTCAGCAGAGGGAAGGGATGCAGCTCAAAATGTTTCATTAAGGAATGTGCCCATCAAGATAGGTTTGCCACTTCTTAGCTCTGGGCAAGGAAATACCATACTGTTTTGTCTTGCCAGAACCACGATTTTCTAAGCATTTCAAGCAAAACCAGTTGCTGAGGTTGATTCTGGCAAAATGACGAAATTCATAAACCTGTCAACTCTTCCCACGTCAGAGGTGGGACTGTGTGCCAGCTCCACTGGCACGGTGCCCTCTCGCCTCCTCCCCCTTCCCTTTGGCAGGTTTGCTACACGATCTCTAACTTACCAAATCGCCCGCCAGGAAATGTGCTCATTCCAGTGTCTGGATCACTGCAGCACTGGCTTGTGACGCTGGCATCTCCCTTCTGCAGTGAAATTTTGCTTTTACAAACCTTAGCAGAGATGGCAAAATAACCCCACCTCTTTTTAAAAGTGGTATTGTTCTAGCCTTCCCCTTTGCAAATTGTTGACTTTGTTGACTCAGCTCAAGGATTTTGTCTCTTTTGGGTCATTCTGAAGGACTTTACTAGGTGCCTGGTTTTTTTTAGCAAGGAGCTCGGTATATGTAAACAGAGAGTTAGCAGATCATAACTTAAATCAAACTCCCTCCCTCCTACTAAGCCATTTGCTTTCCTAACTGAAACTGGTGGTTTGTGATTCTTCACATTATTCTTTTAATGTCATGACCTGTGTGTCAAAGTGAGAGGTTGCTTGTGGATTTTTCTTGTCTTTGAAAGCAATACTTTCTCCAGAGACAAAGAGGCTCTTTTACAACACTCGTAGCAATTGCCATGATGTGGGAGCTACAAATCGGGCAAGCCTGGGCAGTTGCATGCTGACATTTTTCATTCCTCATGTCCCACAAGTATTTCTCTTTCAACAAGGCTTCTGTGTAAGTGAAAAGGAACTTTTTTGTTTCCTTGATTTAGTTATATTATGTTTTAAAATTCCTCTTTGGCTCCAATTTCCCTTTGGAAGCTGCCCTGGCCATAAAAATTTTCACACACCCCTTTTTAATTTTTAAAATTGCAAATTTGTGTTGTTCCTCTATCCCTATTAACAAATAAGGGACAAATTTACTTTATTTCATTTGCATTTGCAAAGCCTTTGTAAGCTGTTTTCCACAATAGACCACTCATAGCTTTGCACCTCAGAAATGAAAAAGTAGGCAGATTTGGCCCTTGAAAAGAAGCCTTTTCCAACTTTTTGTAAACATTAATGACCTATTCATAAAGAAAAGGGCAAAAGTTTTGCACAAAGAGATATTAATACATTGCAAAACTGCTAAAGTCTGCTGGAGAAATAAATGGTGGTGATAGCTCTGAGCAGATTCTTTGGGAAAGAGAAAAGAAGGCTACAAATACACCAGATTTAATCTTATGATGAGATTAGGAAGTTTCTGGTGATTTTCATACATACGTAACATGAGAACAGAAGAACAGCTTTACCACATCAAACATCAAAATGCCCACGTATCTCCATATTCTGTCTCTGACACTGTCAATAGTGGACTTTTTTGGACGAGCATCCGAATGGAGCCAGGATGCAGTGATACCTCCCTGGCATGTACTCCCATTTCCAGTGGCTGGCAGCTGCCAGACTGCCTGGGCCACCAGCATGTGTTTGCATTTCTTCCAGGCATATCTCCAACTGTGTTTTGACCTTATGTATACCACAATATCTTGTGGCAGGAGGCTCCACAGTTTAACAGCAAGCTCTGCAAAAAAAGTACCTGCTCATGTTTGTTTTGAATTTTTGACCTAGTATCATCAAATAATGTCCTCCTTCTCAATCTTCTACTGGGAGTAACAGTGACGAGTCATTCCCTATTCACCTTTTCCATTCTACTTATGATTTTACAGTCTTCTGTCATGTACCTTTTTAGTAATTTTTTTCCACGATTAAGAAATCCTTATCTATACATCTGTTCATTTTATGGAAGCTGTTTGCTATCTCCGACCTTTCTTTTTGCTGCTTTCTATATCATTCTGGTTCTTCTATACACTTGCATAGAAGAAATAGGCTTCATATCCTTTCACCTTAAAAATATACTGGTTATCAACAATGGAAATATGATGGAGAGAAAACTCTGACAACTACTGCTATTTTAGGCCACCATTCAGAAAAGTTCTATGTGCCGTTGCCTTCTGCTGAGGACAGATGTTAGTCGTGTTACTTAATGCTATACTGGAAGGTACTTGGCTCAGATCCAGACAAGCATTCAGGTTTCCAACTCCTGTTAGGGCTTCTAAATCCCACTGATTTAATGGAAAGCCGAATACTTGGTTAGATGTGGTTACGATAGGAACCTCAACAGAATTAAACACTCAGTGTGTGTGATGGGGTTTGAGCTTGCAGGATCAGGGCCTGATCTCTGAGCATAATTAAATGGCAGTATTGAAGGTATTTAGAGGTGTTATAAAAATAGGTCTTTGTTACAAGAAGACTATCAGGGATTATGGGATACACTTTTTGTCCCGGATGATAGACATACATAGATGCTCATTCAGGATGGCTTTGCTCTCTGTGCAGTAAATTGTCACCTTCCTGGGCAAAGAGTGCAGGGAGGTGTTACCAGAAGAGTGGATCCCATTGAAGTGTTAAGCAATCTCTATGAATGCTCCATTGTGTTTAGTGATATCCAACGTGGTACTCCGCAGCACAGAAAAATGGGATACGTGGGATTTATGGCTTTATGCAAATGAAAAGGAAAAAAAAAAAGAAGAAAAAAGCTGGATTCATTGTTAAGTTTTCTTGCAAGAGGGTAGGATTTAGTGATTACATTTTCCTGTAAGAGGAAAGGAGCAGCAGAGGACACCTACCTTTCCCAGCAGCTGAATTCTCCTGTTTTGTATTCAGTGCTCCACAAGCAAAACCCCTTTGGTTACACATGCTTTTAAAATCACCTGGCAGGTACAGTGCCTCGTGCAACCAAGGCACAATTTTCATCTGATCCAACATTTGTCTTCAATGGGAACTCTTGTGCGGGCAAAGTCTGTGTGATCAGCCGAACCCTCTGGCAATGTACTCTCTAAGACAGTCATCTCAGATAAAGGTCTTGTGTTCACTTCTGTTACAAAAAATGAAACTAGTCAGAAACAACAAATGTGCCATTTCTTTTCCTCTAGGTTGCAGCTTTCCATTTGGAACCCCTCCTTGCTTCATTTATCTGTTTCTACCAGCATATACTGGATGAGTGTCTCTTTATACAGTGTGTAATTCAGATTTGTGAATGCAGTTCATGTAAATTGGACGTTACTTGTGTTTCCGGATACGATGATTCAGCCCTAGAGAATTTGTTTTCTCTTTCCCATAGTTTGAAATGTCATGCCCCATAAGTAGTTAAACACTACTGCGGGAAACCATGAAGAATAGCAAAGAGGCACTCACCGCTCCTGGTAGTATTCTGGGCATGGGGGATTTCACTATCATCTTCCCTTCCTTTAATTAGCCCATATTTCTAGATGGTCAATAGAATAATTAAATGACTAGGAGGCAATAACTCAAGCTAAATTAAAGATGGAATAAGGTACCCAAAGGTATGTAAGTTACATCTGCTATTGTGCTCCTCAGAAAAGTGGGTCAAGTGTTTTGTTACCTGTGTAAGGTTGTACTTGCAAGGTCAGGAGAGCTATGAAGGTTGAGTGTCAACTGATGAGTCCTGAGAAAAATCCCAAGATCACGGTAAATATAACCTTCCTGTGAATAACCTTCCTGTGAAAGAAGGATTTCTTCATAAACTGTGAAAGCCAAAGAATGAAAACTAATTTCAAAACTTGCCAAATGACTTGCTGCTCTCTGGAAGAGGTAGGGAAGGACTGAAGAGAGAAATTGAGGGCAGAATGAAAAAACAAAAACCCTGGTGTGGTATGTTTCGCAGTGTTGCAACACAGCTTGATGCAACCAATTGTTGGAAGTGCAAACAGCTCTGTGACCCACGTCCAAAGCATACAGCTCTGCTGCAAAGAGGTCTGGCAGGCTTTCTGACCTGGCTTCAGATTATAATAAATGCTCTAGCAAACAATGAGGTGCTAGAGCTTGCTAAAAAAAATGCAGGCAAAAAAGGTAAGCTATGAAGTAATGCCAACATGTTGTCAGAACTATATAAAGACAGTATGTGGATGGAGGCTGCCATAACATTCATAACCACAAAGCCATGCTTTCAGAAACAGCTGAGGTGCAAAGAGTTTACGAGGCAGATTTGCCTAAGCCGGTGAGTAATCTTGCCCTCCTGTGAGTAGCCTGGGTTACGCCGACCTTGGCAGTGGGCAGGAGCCAGCTGGAAGCGTGGAGCATCCCATCGTGCATCCACAGGGCTGCCCCTTGGATGGCGTGGCCCTCAGCCAGGAGCATCTGACATTGCGCTAAGCACTCACATACGCCCAGGCACGTGGAGCTGTATGCACTCCAAAGGGTAACATTGGCTTGTACTGGAGCCACACTTAAAGACTTGATGCTGCTTATGTACAGGGTGGCCAGGCTCAGGCACTGCTCAAAAGATGACGACAAACTGTTAGATGTAGGTTCGTTGTTCCCTAACCTCAATTTGAATTCCTAAGCCAAGTGTAAATTAATTTCCTGTAGATTTCTCTGTTAGTTTCCATTAGAATATAAGCCATTATAAAAGAATAACTCTCCAGCAATTTTGTCCTCTCCACAAAGTCATATTATCACCTTCCACTTTATTAAAAGTGTGAAGGTACTGTGCTCAGTGACTCCATTTCTCGTGTTGATCTAAAATTGAACCATAAGGTCTTAATTACACTGTAATTTATCTTTACTTTTTAATAATGCATATATATGTATACTACACACACTGTGTGAACTGAGTATATTAAACATTTTAGAAAATAGAAGAATAGCAGTTGTAACATGACTTTTAGAACAGTTTTCCTGCTCTTCCAATTTTACAGAATATGTTTAGTTTGTTTTATATAAATCTTGAGGGTTATAGCTATTCTAAGACCTTTAGAATTTCTGACATCTGAGATTTGGGGAGCACTTGGCAACAACCAGTGTTTCTGTATTTTTTCTCTCTGTTATCTTATTTCCGTTCTTCTGTTTCTGCTTTTTTTTTTTTTTTTGTATTTTCAAGCATAAGCTCTTTGAAGCAGGCAGACCAGTTGGAAAATTATATGCTCCACTTAAAACAGACAACGATAATAAAGATTTAACATTTGGGATAGGCATTAGATTTCAGAAAATCTGAAGGCGCTGTTAGCAATGCTAGCTCACAGATTTTATCTTTGCTACAAAGAGAAAAAAAGAATATGTATACTTATATATCTATATATTGTATTTTTTTGTGTATATGTTTGCAAGTATAAAAGCTGTGCTTTGCATATGAAGAACAGGTACAGTGAAAGTTATTCTTTTAGGAAACCAGGATTGGGTGCCAGTTAAAGCTATGGAAACTTTCCATGGGCTCCGCAGCCCTTGGTTTGGCTCCTGTTTTCCCATTGTTTGCTCCGCTCGTGTCAAGCCTTGTTTCAAGAAAGGCGATGGCAAAACTCCCACTGACTGTAACGAAAGTGAGGTTTGGCCCTTGGTGAGCAATAAAGCTCTGTGAAGCCCGGGGGTGGGAACTCGCTCCGGCTCCTGTGGGGCTGACGTGCGCCGCCGAGGTTAGCTCGCACCCCGCCCCTGTGCGCCCATTCCAGCGCCGAGATTTATAGGGCTCTGTGGAAAAGCCCCCACATCATACTGCATGGTACACTCAGTCACCAATGAACTTTTAATCACTCTGGCTCACAGCTTTGAAGAAAACAGCCTTGCTGCCATTACATAAATCAAAGAAATTATTAGCTTCCCTTATTCTGTTTCTGGTATGTTATTTACCTGACTATTTGGGCAGCTTCACAAATGCCATTGGTGGTGACAGTCATCTGCAAAAGGGTGCAAATGAAGAAATGCCCCCCCCCCTTCCTGGAGAGTGTCCCCCTCTGTCCCTTTCAGGCCATGGAAGTGCTGTAGGAAAGATCTTCCTCATCCTCGGTTTGATGCTTCCCTCTGAGAGGCTGATACAGCCCTCCTGGCACCTTGTGCCTGGCCTCTTTCTAGACTCGGTGCACGGGACCAGGATGGGCAGCTGAAGCACAGATATCCAGGTATATAAAGGTCTGCCTGTCTCTGGAGAAATTGCCACTACATGGGGTTTCAGGTATTTTTTGAGATCCTCTCAGTACCCCACACACGATGGAAGGACTTCACTCTTGAGACAATGAAGCTCTCCGTGCCTGTGTCATGTCTGAGACTCCCTAAAAATTATAAAGTAGGAATTTCTGCTCTGTGTTCCCCGAGATGATCCATCACGTGTGATCATTACCAACTGGGATGACTGAGAACCGCTTCAGGCCCTGGAGTGAAGGAAATGCCCGGGTCCCTTCAATGATGTTGTCCTAGCCATGGTCAGCATGTCCTCTCCCAGCCCGCCCTATCCCAGCTCCAGCACCTCCATCTGCAGAGAAAAGTAACTCAGCAGGAAAGTCCCAGGCAGCAACGGGTGAATGCAAATGGCCTGAGCAGGCAGGAGTGGGTGGCAGAAAGCAGCAAAGAGAGTGATGTGGGCATTGAGGCGCTTCTCAGCTTATCTGGGCTTCCAGTGCCCCCCCAGCCCTTGGCCCCAGGCAGAGTTGTCCCAGCTGTCGCACCCTTTCTGCAGCCTTCCAGGTAGCGTCCATTGCCAGGTTTGGGCAGTGGAGACCATTTTTGTCCAAAATATAGTCAGGAATTAGGACACAGTCAGGAATTAGGAGACAGGCAATGACAGGGTGTCAGAGAAAGAAGAGGAGCCCCTTTTCTGTACCCCTTATCTCTCCACTGCAAAGAGGTTGTTTTCCCTTGAATCAATGTCTGCCCTTGCCATAAACCTGACAGTCCTCCAATGTGTTTTCCAACTGATGGCTTACTACTATTCTTTAAGGCTCTTAATATTTCACTAGTAGGGAATAAGTCAATGTTTTAATCTTGTACCTGATAAATTCTGGAAAATGCAGGGGTGATATACATAGTTCTACTTAAACTCATTTGTAATGTTTGAAATTCAGTTTAAGTCACCAGGAGAAATAAATGGTCATAACACAGGCAAATGATATACAGATATTACTGTAGCACATGATACATTCCACTAGTGTTAACATCATCCAGCTTGCAAGGTGAAGAGCAGATAAATCAATCAACACCTGGTTCAAGCCTACTGTGGGGACAATACTGTAGAAAGACCTATGCTTGATGAAGATGCAGTTGAACAAAATTCATGATGGCTTTCACTGCTTTCCACATTAACTTTCATTCTTTTCTTGTGAAGGATGGCACAAGTGTAATATTGTTCACGTATGAAAGGGAGGAGGACCTGTGCTTCTCAGGCCTGTTTGAAAATTGCAGTCTATAACAAACATTTTGTAAATGTTCAAGTGAGGGAGGGAATACTATGTAGCAACATTTTTTGTACCAATAAGTGTGGAATAGTTGATATAAGGGTAGAATAACCATCTTTTGCCAGTTGTGTGATTAATCTTGGTCCCTCCTCTGTAACGCATCCTCCCTTTGGGCTGATACATAGCAGTGAATAATTTATGTTCTGACATTTTTCTTTTGATTCTTCAGGGATCTGGTATTTACTCTAAACCTTAGCATGCATGTCCTACTTGTGTAAAAATCTTCACCATAATTGACAGAGATGTATACAGCTTGTATTGACAGAACTTCAATTTCCAGCCAGAAGAGAAAATCTGCTAATGTTGAATAGCCTTTTGGATATCAGTCATCATAGCTTTCAGCGCTCCTGATAGAAAAGCTGCAGAAAAGGCGCTGATGGGGAGCCTGCTAGAATGAGACAGCAAAACAATGAATAAGACTCAGAATACGGACCATAGGAAAGGCTTTTCTGTATGCTGGCAAAGTTATGCCATCAGAAATCCATTGCTCCCATTATTGTGGATCTTGCAAAATTATATAAGCAAGCTTGGAGTCAGAACAACAGTCTACTTGGTGTTGTGTAAATCCCTGGCTCTTATACTCCGGCAGAAGTCAGTCTAGATTCCAGCCATCTGGAAATGTTACAGGATAAAGGAAAATATCTTTCAATTTCACTTGGAGGTCAAGTCTTTTCAGTAACTTAAGGATATGAGGAGAAAACAGATCTCCTGACGACAATTGTCATATATATGTAAATGTCATCTTTCAACATTTCTTTAAAGACTACAGGGAAGACTCTGAAAATAAATACTTTCTCTGTTATACAGTCTGTTGATAGTCTACTTCTTTTACTTGATATAGGCTGTGTTGTATAGGTTATACAGGTATTTTCTTTCACTCTGCATAGTGAACCTGATTCTATAAATACTTCTATGCTAATAATTCTCTTATTGAAGAATAGTTTTTGGTGTGGAACAAATTGTCCCGGGGAATTGAATAGAGTATGCTGAATTATTAACCCATCTTCTGTCAAGCTTATGAAAAATGTTAAAGACATCAAGTGCATGGGATCAGTAAAATTTTCAGGAAACTTGCAGTGCAGCATACAGTATTGAGATAGCTAGTAGACATGCCACTGCTTCATGGGTATCCTTGTACTGCACATTACTGAGACATGACTGTTGTCCTTGTTCTTGGACTTGGTGGACTCAAGAAAGCTGAGGATAAAATACTTGCCAGCTGTTAGGGCTTCTTACTGTCATAGTTTTGGATACATGCTATTACAACCCTATTATCATCATGATCCTAGTGTAGCTTCTTTAATATTTAATTTAATATTCTTTAATTGAATATCGAATTCCTTCTGCATTTGTGAGTAGCAAACATCAGCAGAGACAACTGTAGCTGCTTGAACATTCAAACAAATAGGAACCATGACCTGAAGTGTTATAAAAACTGTAACTGCTTTTGAAAAGCTCCTTAGTTGACAACTTCATAAATCTCTCTAACTCTGCTTACCCGTTTGGAAAAAAACATTTGGACAAAACTTTAGGTTGATAAACAGTATATAAATATTACCTACTATTACAACATTTATCATCATTATTATTGATAAAACTTAAATAACATTAAAATCTGACCAATAGCCACTTTTAGATGTCCAACCTGTGACATTTTAAAGGATTTGCCTTTAGGGCAGTTGCTTAGCACGTCAAAATCTTGGCCCCAGTTTCCTCCCAACCCTGAATCTTAGTCATATGAACAATATACAGTAACTCTTGCAGCAGCTTCAGAGAGAAAGCCTTGGCCCAAAGGAATTAATGACTCTGAATCATAGTAAATAATATGCAAAGTTGAAAGATGAATCCATATCCTTCATCAGTTATAATCACATTCTTCATTATGGAGCTTAATCCAGTGCCAAAAAGATGTTGTGTTTCTTTCCAGACACAGGGAAGGGTAGTGATTTGCCCAGAAAGTATACAGCGTACGCAGAGAAAGACAGATGTGGGGTGGGGGAAAAAGACAGCACACAAAGTGATCAGGACAAGTATAGACTCATGACATAACAGCTGTCACTGTTGTGACAAAAACATAAATCTCCCTTCTCAGTCCTTACCTTTTATTCTCTCCCATGTCTCCCAAGCAATTCCCTGTTCACGTTACTGCTTTCGCACCTCCCCTCCCAATACACAGCCTGTACTCTCCACCCAAATACAAAAGTGACTGACAGGATAAAGAAAAGAGGACTCTAAAAGCATGCTTTGGTCACCTAGTTTCCTGGAAACATTCCAGTGCTGTTATCTTCAGGGATTTAAGACCCTGATTCAACAAAGTTAAAATTACTGGCTAGTACTATGGATGTCTTTTAAAGCACCAAGTCTTTCAGGATGGATTTAGAGGTTACATGGGATGATGCTGGTTGATGTTTGAAATTCCAGTTTCAGTATTTGCTTTTTGTGAATACTTTTACTATTCACCTAATACTCACTGTATTTTCTGATGCTTCTCATCAGTAAATCCTTTAGCTAGGGTGGCATTATGAAACAAACAGAAAGAAATATGAAGTTGGTGTTAATGCTACCTAAGATTTTAATGAGTACTTTAGAATATTTTTCAATTTAGCATGGATAATTCATGGATTAACATTTGAATTTTAGCTCATGAACAGTCAGGATGAAGAAGAAAAATGCTTGGCTCCCAAGTGTAGGAGTTATAACAGTTTTTGGTTGTGAATTAATATCAGTCCTATGGGGACACTCACTGAGAGTTGTTTATACTCACTGAAGTCAGAGTTTAGGGATGAAGTATATTCAAGGGCTTTGAATCAAATTAGCAATGTTATCTGCTTATTTATTCTGTGATGTTAATGAGTCATTCTGAACAAACAATGTTTCAACATTTTATACATTCAAGTTTCATTCCCCAAGATTCACTGCAACAATAAGTAAAGAACTATCTTGATCATTCCAGACACTCAGAAGCTAAAAATCTAATCATTGTCAATTCAGATAACCAGAAGAATGGAAGAATGTTTTTGCAGACTTAAAAGTCTGCAGTTGTTTCTTCTGATTATTCTTACAGTCTTCAGATGGATGAGTTTTATTCCTGACTTGTGGTTTGCTTTGGCTCACGTATTCTTTTTTTCTCAACGGCAGATCTCCACCGCTTTTTTAATCCTTCTCTGAGGAATTTAGTTTACCCTGATTATGAACTTCTCACTTGCTTCCCCTCCTTCATGTTTGTAATAGCTTCCAGTCTTCAAAATCCAACTAGTATCTGTTGCTGTCCTCATAGATGTGACCAAGATCAAACTTGGCAGTGAGACCATTTGGCTCCCCGTATCTCCTGTCTGAATCATCTTCTTTCCTTCATTTGCCATGGAGAGGTGTCCATCTGCCTTTTTTCTCCTTTCTACCATCTTTCTGGCTTCAATTCTTCCTTTCCACTGTACCAATGTGGCAAGTTGGTTATTTCTGGCTGCTTTATTCCCCTCATCTCATTCCCTATACTCATTCCACATCACTGATTAATCCAATTCCCTACCATTCACTTACTTCCATTAATCTCCTTTCTGATCTGCTGTACCATGACACCCCCACTCTTGCCCTTGACCTTGTCTTTACAGAACAGTGTTCCTTTATGGATCTGAATCTGAGACCCATCTCTTAGGGCACTGCATGCTGCCCTCAGCAGTGCTCCCCTCCCTTCCCTGTCCCCACTCACTCCTTCTCCTCCCACCCACCCCTCTGGGCTTTCCTCTGGCTACTCCCTGTTGATCCACACCATTGTCCCTTTGCTTTCCAATTTGTCTATTGACCACACACAGAGCTATGACTACTTCTCTAATCTTGGCTCTCTCTCTGACAGCACTTGCATTTATTTTTTGATTGATCTGTATTTTCTGGTGCTATTTGTCCTCTGGATTTAAAATCTTGGACAGTAAGAGCACCAGGCACATGAACTAAGTGGTGTGTACTTCTCCTTCAGCTGGTTTAGTCCCCTAATGAGTAAGTGAATGCTGATCAAAGGAAAATGTAATTCACCCCCCGTATCACCGTCTTCAACATTTCCTTATTCTTTAGCTTCTTTTTCTCCCTGTTACATGTGGGGTCTGCAGCAATGAGCCCATTTTGATCTGTCTCAGCTTTTTCTTTTCTGTTTCTTGGGGAACTCTCTCTTTATTTCTCACCTCTCGCTATTCAGGTATCCCATCAGTTGTTTCTATCCAGCTTGCCGCCTTCATTACTGTTGCCGCTAATGAATACATTATGCACCTCCACTTTCAGCACTTCCTTCCCTTCAGCTCCCTCCTTGATTTTCTCCAAGATGTCTTAGCTCTCTCCCAGGACTAAGTATGTGTGATGTCTGGATAAAAACTGGTTGAAAATATCATCACTTTGAAGACAAAAACATTCATGTACTCTCTGATTGTCATCCTGTAGATTACTAGATTACTCTTCACTGAGTCTTTAGTTCTGTCTTCTCTTTTTACCAGCATTAGTGACCCACATCTTTTCCTATTGCCCTGCTGGCAGACTCTTAAATCTGGTTTGCTGCTTCTTTTCTTTGGCATCAGTTATGCTTTTCCATCTGGTCTGCCTCACCAATGAGAAAAGTTTTCCATGGTTCCTAGGGGTCTTCTGCTTTCTCTTTCAGTTTTCTCTTTTAAAAAAAAATAAAATTAAAAAGAAAACAAAACTGACATGGCATCTTTATCTTCCTTCTTTCTACCTTTATCCAACCTGCTCACAATTTCTTTGGGTTTTGGTGCTGCTCAAGACAATATGACCAAAGCAGGGAATCTTAGGATCACTCAGATTATAAAGTGTAATCTATACTTACACAATGCTACATACACTTAAGGTATAATTTTGAACATAAGGTGCCATGCAAATGAATATTTGTCAGCATATATAAATATAAAGAATAATAGCTATGTATAATGCACGATAGTTCTGAACCATTATTTACTGAAAATACGATATGGACACTGAGTTGAACAGAACCAAAATTCCTGGAGATTGTGCAAGGCCACAGAGTTCAGCTGGACAAAATAAGAACAAATCACTCCTAGTGAAGCAATATGTCCCAATCACCTTAGTCCTGCTGAGCTGTGTGGCCTTGGGGAAGCCAGATGGTTCTGTTACACAAACCTCATTTAAAGTTGAACATGACCCTGATTCAAATAATGGTATTTCTGGTAAGTGAGGGTTCATTGTACATCGTTTGCAGGATTAGGCAGAGAACAGGATGTTCATTATATAAAAGCAATGGAAGACACAAAACAACACAATTTATAATCTGAGGTTTTCCAACATTTGTGTTGCAGTGAATCCAACGATTCAGCTGGTTTAATTACACCTCTTGGTCAAATTGCAATAGGATAAACATTTGATCTTTTTTCTGTAACCATAACTTGAATTTTGTTTTCATCCACAAATGTGTAGAGGAACAACCATACCACATGAAAGCCTGCACAGTAATTTAGCATTCCATCAATTTTTTTTCCATCACTAATACTTTCCATATTCTCTCAACCAGTATTCTAGCCTCAAGGCTTTCATTTGCTTCCATGTTGGTACAGTCTCATGAGCGATAACATATAAACCTTTCCTTCATATTTTTTCAACAAGGAAGACTTAACACAGGATGATTTTCTGACTTGAGTCAAAATGTGAGTTCTGTTTTCTGCACTGTCCCAGATTTTCAGTGACCTGCAAAGGTCACATCAGACCTTCATTTCTGGATCTTCAAAAAGAGGAAATGAGCACTGTCCCATTTAGAAGGAGTAGTAAATCCAGAGCATAAAAACAGTGAGACACAAAGATTCTCTGGGGATAGGGCTGTGCAAGTATCTCAAATGACTGTGCATTAGAAGGTCATAACGAACTTTCAATACAATTTATTCAGCTTTTAGTATCAGGAATTTCCCTTTCCCAAAGAGTTTTTATCAGTCCTTTGCGTCATGTAGACTAAGGAACTTTTATGTCTAGTCTTCAGCAAATGCTGTTGCTTGCTTCTAAGTACCTTATTTGCTTTATTCTCATTGTCACACGAAACAGACGGAATAAAAGGAAATGTTACATCTTCAAGAATTTATTTCAGTTATATCTTTGTATACTTAAAGATCTTTGCTGTGAATCTGTAGAGGTGCAATATTTCTATCTTACTAAAGTCTGTCCTTCCTGTTTGTATTCAAGCATTACATGGGAATAATACATTTGTCTAATTTGGGATATGCTTTCAGGGTCAACATCCTGCAGCAACATTGCTAAAGGCAATGTCTGGGTTTCCTTTCATGAAGGCACAAGAGAAGGAAATTAAATGAAACATCCATTATCTGGTCTACACCTGGAGGCTCACAGCTCCGCAGAGCTGGGAGAGCCTCATCTTTTCACAATAAATACAAGTAGGGTGAATATTGTGTTTTGGTTTTGTTTTGTTTTTTCCTCACAGGAAGACAGGTTAGGAAAAGAAATCTTATTGTCCAAAGCCCAAGGACAACATAAAACCTTTTCTGGACTGAAGCTACTTAATTACTTACCGTCTATCAGACAAGCTGCTGTTCTGCACTTAGCATGATGCTTCATTGTCTGACAGTACAGCTGGCTGGAGGCTGAAATTGAAAATAATTTTCCTTTGCTCAATTTCCTTGTAAACAGCAAAAGAATGGTGTTGATATGCCAGACTTCACTGGGAAAGTGCATTGCCAACGTGCGAGATCTGTCTCCAGTGGTTTTAAAAAGAGGAATGTGATTTGTCTCCTACAGAGCTAAATCAGGACACCTTCAACTTACGCTTCATTTAGTCTTTGCTATGATAGACTCCCACTGATCTATGCTGCACCAATCATGAATAACTGAGAATACTAAGGCAAAAAAACAGAAAAGATGGTCTTATGTTATAAAACCACTTAGGAGAGCTAAGTGTGCTATTGTTACTAGGCAATTTATGAAGTATTCAATCCAACAAAACACAAAATTAGATTTTTCAATCTTGGCTTACTTCTACTTCCGTAGATACTAATGTCAATTTTACACTATCTGTAAATTTATGTATGGCTTTGTAGTGTATGCCAATATTAAAACTTAGAACTGAGTATGCACTCCTGCATTTTGTTGAGAAGCATGCTGGTGAACTTTGCTTTTCATCGGTTTGCAAATAAGCAGAGATATAACAGTTTTAGTAATTTATTTGGAATTCAGGTTAATTCTATGAACATTTAATGCAAACATATTTCATAGTTCTGATTGATAGATTGTTTGACTCTCACAGTACTCAGGTGTGACCTCAGTGACCAGCCATTTTTCATTTTCATTAGTATTCAGTTGCACGAATAGTATAAAAGCAAGTAAATGTGTACTTTTTGGAGCAGGATTCATGCTGCTTTAGTAAGTATTATGTTTTACTAGTGTTTATTATACTGTTTATAGTTCTAGAGTCCAGCTTTGCTTCCTTTCAAGTCAAATGTGAAACTCATTTGGCTTTCAGGGTAAGCTGTATTGGACCAATAAATCAGTGTATTTTCTCTGTGTAGCCTTGAATTTATGAAGACCTGTTAGTTAATCAAAAAAAAGAGTCTTCTACTAACTGGTATAAGTCTGTTCAGCAACTGATTTAGCATGGGTTTGGTAGCTGAGAACACATTTGCAAAGCTGTTATAAAACAGCTTTCTGGGGCAGACTAAAGCACAATGCTCCACGAGTTTCTTCAGATGGTTATTCAATCTGCTGCATTGCGGTTCTGCTGATTAAAGGCTTATATACATTCTATAGGATGTACTCTACAATGCTGTGCTCAAACTTTCTAGTCCCTCAGGGGCACTTGTGCTGAAGAGCTAACAAAGTTTTCACAAAAAGCAACTGTTTCCAGAGAAATTGATGACTGACTTACTCACAGGCTTCATTTAATATACAAGTGCCTTCATAAATATTCATAAATATTCAAGAAATGCCAACAATCCAAGAAGGAAAGAGAATGTCTAGAGAAACACTTTTAATAACTGTACAGCTCAAATGTACTGCAAGTTCTGTCTATATCAAGCAGCCCAGTGTTTTCATGGATCTTTTACTGGGCCAGAGAGCTATAACTAAAATGTCACATCTTAGCATTTAATAAAAACCACAGCATGGCCACTTTATCACTGCAACCTTGATGTAGCAGAAACTCACAGGTATTTCTAAAGTAAAGCTTTGATGTAGTTATGGGGAATGGACTTAGGAAAAAAGCATGTCCATAAGTTTTGCAAGATCAGGTCTTAATCAGAATTACTGGGCTGTTAGGATCAGATGCTCCAGTTTCCTGCATGTATGTCAGATCAGGACCATGATTTCACTGTAAAGCACATGAATTGCTGTGTTCAGAGCCTGTGTTTCCTCAGACCTGCCGATATTTGTTACTCTCAAAGACAAGAGGTCTGCCAAACTGGTAGGGACAACCGAATTCTGACTTTCTTGATACCTGTGTGTTTAAGAAGTACTTGATTATCTGTAGTGCATCAGCACAAAATCTGAAATAAAACATTTCCAGAACAAGAACCCAAATGTAACTCAGTGTAAAAGCACTATGTAGGTATATTTAAAACAAATGCACTTTCTAAAGAAGTTCTTTCTGATCTGTAGCCATTTGCAGTGGCATGAGACTGTTTCACAGAAACATCTGATTGAATTTACCAGCTGTGAAGCTGCTATTGAGAAGAGTAAGTGAATAGTGAAAGATAACTAAACTAGTTATCTTTACAGAATAGCAATTAAAAGCTTATGTGAATTTTACCTAAAGAGAGATTTAACTCCTTTCCTTGAGGCATTTTTAAATCTAGTTTAAAATGAAGTCACCCTTTTAGATTAATGACTTGTCTTTGCTGCAGAAATAGATGATGTATTGCTCTTAATTTGAATTCCATCCACAAACAACGTCCTTGCATTCAATGTGGAAATATTCTTGCACACAAGTTAACTGGCCTATTGGGAGGTATAGGCTACATCTCAAGTTAGCAGGGTTGCTGGTTGCTGCTAATCCATTCACTATTTGCAATGTCTCTTTACAGCTGTGCCTTCTTTCACTCCAGCTAAGCTAACTTAAAAGGCATTAAACTTAAATATAACACTCTTGGTTTACTAGGGGGAGAGGTGGAGAAAGGAGATGAGGCTCCCCGGTTTGATATTTGCTCTGGTCAGAGGAGCTCCTGGCACTCTCTGTGGTATGTCCCATCTCCTCCTCATGTCATAGCTTTGTCAATAAATCCACTTAATTCTTCCAAACTGCTCTCCAGGCTCCTCTGGTGTATTGACTGGGGATTCATTCAGTTGCACACATGCAGGCATCAGGCATTTGAGATGCCCAGGATGTCAGAGACACCCACAGGGCCACAGATACAACTCAGAGACCGGCAGATATAACCCAGGGCCTATAAGACACTCATGCTCTTCAGGGCAGCTGGAGGTGAGGTGGGTACCCTTGGGACATCTCAGATGGCACCTGGTGCTTGTGTCTGAGCAACTGAATCAAGCTCTTCATCTCTGTTGATGATAATGGGAACTTAGATGCTTCGATTTAGACATCCAGGCATTTTGATCTGCAGCTGACTCCAACCCTGATGGAAGTATCGCTTTCAACTGCCTCAGCAAAATTTGCTGCAGCCCATTTGTCAAACCTCCAAGAAGTCTGAACAGATGGGTTAGCAGTTTTAAAGACAGACTATGATAAGAATTACAGTGATAATATAATTTTATTTTACCATGTTGTAATATTAGAGCATTTTGATTATTTCAAGTGATTAATAAGTATTAAATGTCAGGGACTGCTGAGGCTGTCCAGGCGGATCACCTGAATAACGCGGGTGGTGGGGTAGCTGCTGCCGGAGTTTGTTGTGACTGGATGGTGACCACTGCTGCAAGCAGGTCTGAAGGTTCACAAGCCGTTATAAGAAATGTCAAGTATTCTTCTATATGAAGGATATCCCACATCATTCACAAAGACAATTAGTTTTTCCTATTGCCACCCACTTCTGCATGACTGCCCAGCTTCATCATGGGGGCAAGGTCTCTTGTGCAATGTTGGTGGCCAAGCTTGCTGCGGTGGTTTCAGATGTTATTGTCCCCAGTCTAGCCCCTCTGCTGGGGCCGTTGCCCCTGTACCTGCAGAGGAGAACGTATGCTTGGACCTTAGCTCCTCCAGGTCACAGTTTGGTATGTCATGTTATCTTTAACATAGTTCCAAAATTACTTTTGCTTTGAAGTAACTTTGCAATCATCAGGACTCATGTACTTGTGTACACAGGCCCCAGAAGGTTTGGGGTTGGCCCACCTCCAGTGTACTGTTTAAGCTAAAAGGAAATGTGACACATTTAAGTTTCATGGGGAATCACAAAGGTCTGCATGAAGTTTCTGTTCCAGCACAAGGCACAGGTGTCCAAAACCCACAAAAGACAGTGAGTGGCCTCTGAGCGGTGAACCACATTTTCCCTGGAAATGCCCCAGAACAACAGCCATGGAAGTCCCCAAGGACAAGAGCCAGTAACACCTGCTGAGTGACAGCAGACACAAGCTTGCAGACAACTCAGCAGACACAGGAGTTTAACGATTCACTGATGATTTGCAAATGCAGGATGAATTCACAGCAAGTCTGCTTCCAGGCTTTTGTAGTTCAAATGGAACATTTCACACGTCTCTAGGAATTGCCCCTCCTAATGAAAAAAGGGTGAGGCATTTGGAAGTCAGTATAAAGAATGTGATAAACTTCAATTAAAATAAAATGACAGGAAAGATAAAACCAGATTTTTTTTTGCTTGTCTTAAAAGGAGTTTGGAAATCATATTCCACTGGGGTGTAGATTAAATAGCTTTTCTGGAATGATTTATGACTGTTTAATTGTTAAGTGTGTGGACATTAGTGAGTATTATTTCTGTCCTGGAATGGTTGCACAATATGATGTATATGGTAGAAAAGGACAAGAAAGTAAAAGATTTTTTTTCTGGAGAGAAAAAAGACAGATTCTTAGGTGGTCACATAGTAGATCTGATAGAGGAAAGGAATTCCTGGAAATCAGTGCACAACAGAAAACAAAACCACACTTGCTCGCTCACTTGTGATTTTCGAGCTTGCACCAAAAAAGCCATGGAGAATAAAGTGAAACTTAAAGATGCAGAGGGAAATGAAAATGAAAATGATGCTGATACCTTTTGAAATCTGTGCAAACTGAAGCAGGTTTTGTTCTCCAAGGAAAGGCTTAGAAATAAAGGTATGTATGGACATACCTAGTTATCATCTAATGTCTGATTATGGACTAAAGAAATCTTAGAAGCCCCATACCAGTGCTAACAGTAGGAAACTCTCATTGAGCTTGAGTGGTAAAGATCTCTGAATCTCAAACTAAATGTTCTGGGCTCTGTTCCCATTTTTTCTTTGCTGACAATGTCTCATTTATGAAAAAGGGGCCATTTTCAATTCTTTCAAGAACTGAGTGATACTGAATGGCTCAGAAGAAACTCTCTTCAGCCTTTCTTGTTTAGAAAGGCAATGATCAGCATGCTATAGGCTCTCAATATGCACTAAAAAGAAAAGAATATGAGGGATTCTTTTGGACAAAAGGGTGTAGAAGTCATCCAGCAAAAAATTATTTATCCACTAAGTATTTATAAAATGTTTAAGTAATAATCATTTAACTGGTAGACAACAGCAGAAGTATGCAGCTTAGAGCTGGTTGTGACATCCAAGAAGATAAATGAGCTACAATGTTTAGATTAAACAAAAAAGGACCATTATAATAATATACACAATGAGCAAAGTACCGCATTTTCTAGTTAATGCCAAAACTGAGTTTCACAACGAACTGTCTGTGGAACGTTAAAAATATAATTTAGCATATCTGAATAAATTATTTTCTACTATGTAGTAAAAACAGAGAAACACATGGCATAGACTATAGCCCCAAATGCTTGAATATTCTTGGAGTGGAGGCTGCCTGGCAACTTTTGTACCAGCTGGAAGAGCGAGGACCCAGCTGGCTTGGCAGTAGCCACCATATTGTGCCTTGACTGGCAGATGGCCATCTGACACTCTTCAAGGGTCCGTGTTCCTCCTGTCTGCATGTCTGCAGCACCGACAGCCCAAGACCGCATTAGGAGTGAGCAGATCATTCCCAGCAGCGTCAATCATGTTGGCACATGACAGTGGGGTGTGAAAGACGTGAGGGACTGATGTTCCTGAAAAAGGCAGAATGATGGTGCTTGTGGAGGCCTGAGAGCAGGCTTTTGGGGTACTTCAGCACTGAAATTTCCATCTCGGGATTGTGAAGGGGTGATGAGATTTCAAGGGCTGGTGCCACTGTGAGGGACGGGGAAAATGCAAAAATTCATGCAATTTTTGCAAATCCTTGCTCACATGAATGTAGGATGCAAACAAAGGAAATACAATAATTTATGTGTTTTTAATGCCTTTAATCTAAGCATTACAGGACTATTAACACATTGGAAGTAAGCTCCCCACAGTCAGGTACTGATGTCAAGTTACAGAAATGAGTGTAGTAGAGATCTAATTGGAACAAACTCAAGTTTGGGAGGGTTGAAGTCTGTAGCCAGCTTCAGGTTCAAGGAGGGAAGGCAGCTACACCAATAAACAACCACATTGCCTCCTCTGATCTCTTCTAGTAGAGGAAGGGCAAACCCCAAATTAGGAAAATGGGCACCTCCAGGAGTCCTGGGTCCTTCAGAGGCTTAGGTGTAAATAGAAAAATGACCCCAAATGGGTCACCCTTTGCTAGACACTGAAGGATCCACAGGGAGATCACCAACAAGACACAAATCTGGATGAAATGAAGCTTTATTGGTTCTATGTCTCAAAGAGTTCCTGGGGTTTTTTGTTCTTCATGTTCCTATGACAAACACAGGACTTGCCCATCCTTCCCAATGCCTCCCTAAGGCTAAACACTGTCAACCCAGGAAATTAAAACAAACGCAGTCACAGTGATCCAAGCTTGGGTTTAATCACTTCCTTACTTATTTCCCAGTGCACCTGCTCTGTCACCACGCTGGTAACCATCTCCTTTCAGTTCCTCCCCGTGCAGCACACCCAGCAGTGACGGAGAGGTGGGTGGCTTTTCATGGGTGTTGGTGGGAGCTGGTGGAACAGTGAACAAACCTGTAGTCAATGGGGATTTAATTCTACACAGTGGGGTGGTGGCAGGAGATCCCCACGTGTCCCTTCCCACACAGGCTGTGGCATGGTGTCTTCCAAGCAGCCCCATCTGCAGTCCATGCTGCTTCAGGGGAAACCACAGACCACCAAAAGGCAGAGCTCTGTAGCAAAGCTCTCCTTGAGAAAGTTTTAGTGGTTTGGTTGCTGGTGTGGGTGCTTTGATCTTCAGGGGGAGTGTCATCAGAGCTCATAACCTCCTTCTCCTCTTACAAACCCTGAACCAATGACTGAGGTATGGATGCTTAGACAGTGATAGTGCCAGAGCCTCTTCTACTCCACATCGCAGAGAAACGGCACTGAAGTCAGTGAAACTCTCCCTATTCATATGAATGAAAGACCTGTTTAATAGCTTCAGGACAGGATGAAACACTGCGTTATCTGTTCTGAATACCTGCATAGTCATAACATAACATAACATTTCATCCACTAATTCCCACAGTAGGGAGGATGTGTTCTCCTCTGTTTATACGTGAATACATCCAGGCCAAAATCCAGAGGTTGAATTCATTAAATTGACAATAAAATACGTTCTCAAGGATGCAATGCTTTCACACAGACTGAAATTCCATTTTTAAATTGGACTCACAAATTTATTTCCCTTTGACTTTCAATGAGATTTAAGCACCTGTCTCTTTGAAAACAGATCATTGGTTTCTAAATCATTTATTTAGTCACTGCTGAAAATTGTATCCTGTCCGCTCGAGAATCTGACTTGCAAAGTCTTTGATTTACAGATGTTCATATTAACTGAATATTTTTCACATATGTAAGAGTTTCCTTACAGAATGCCTTCAAAATTTTAATGCAGAATGAACAAATACATCAGGTCTTTTGCATAGTTAGGAAGACTAACGTGGGCTTCAGTTCTGGAAAGCATACTATGGGACCCTGGAAAATTACAGGCTAACCACCAAGGGATGGTTTTGTAGCACAGGACTTTGCCTGTGGCAGCAAGGCCACCAATAGTCAAGATGTGCTAGTGTAGGTACTGCTGCAAGCTAAGATGTCCAAATGGCTTTTGGACCACAGCTGGCTTGTACCCTGCCATTAGGCATGCAGGTGTGTGTTTTGCAGCAAGTTAGTCTGCTCAGGGGCCTAAAGTTATGATTAGTTACAGATTAGTGAGTGTAGAAAAATGGTTATAAACTCCCTTTTTAAAGTAATACATAGAGTTGCGCTGACTTTGTACCAGTGGAGTATCCCTGACTTAACTGGAAGCAGTCCTGCTTTACCTCTGTGTGATCCTAGAATTAGGTTTTATCCTTGTATAAGTGCTGTATCTTAATATCCACCACATGGATATGTTGTGCTTTCCCATATTAGCTCAGGCGTATCACACTGTGCTCGCAATGAAGTCAATGGGAGAGTTGCCTTGGAATTAAAAAGAAAAGGATTGGGCACCATGTAAAATAAACAGTAATGTAAGCTTCTTTAACTACCACTGCATTGCATCATAATTAAAATATTTTCTTTTAAAATTGGAAGTTGTAGCAGTTACAAATACCTTTCATCTGAGGTTCAGTGGTAAGCTTCTCTTCTCATGTTACTTCTGAATTATGGAGGCATGAAAGAAGAATTAAGCCTTGATATCTGAATTCACTACGAAGCCCAAAATGCAAAAAATCTGATCTCTTCTGGATGATGTTGAAGAGTAGGGGGACTTCTGTGCTATTTTCTTCTCCAGTTCTATAATTAAGTCACTCTATATATGTCACTTCTATGTATTTATTAAACTATTTTTCTCAAATTGTGGATTATGAGCCCGGTAAGACCCTGCAAGGGTCTGGCAGGGGTTGTGGGGAGCCGTCAGGAGCATCCCCATCCCTTCAAGGTTGCCAATGAGAAAAGGCTGTAATTACAGGTAAGTGTCTGCAAAGGTCAGGGAACAGCAGCCTGCATTAATTGTGCATTTTCGCCTGTTTCTTCAACACCAGGAATTCAATGTGAACACTTTCAACCAGTGATTATTGCCCTTTTCCACCTGGACAGACCAGTGCTACTGCTGATCCAGGAGCAGAAAAAAGGCAGATAAGCCGGAGGGGATTCAGACATACACCTAGAAGAGTTTTAGAATCATAGAATCATTTAGTTTGGAAAAGACTTTTAAGATCATCAAGTCCAACCATAAACATAACACTGCCAAGTCCACCACTAAACCATGTCCCTAAGCGCCACATCTACACATCTTTTAAATACCTCCAGGGATGGTGACTCAACCACTTCCCCAGGCAGCCTGTTCCAATGCTTGACAACTCATTCAGTGAAGAAATTGTTCCTAATGTCCAATCTAAACCTCCTCTGGCACAACTTGAGGCTTTTCCTCTCATCCTATTGCTTGTTACTTGGGAGAAGAGACCAACACCCACCTTGCTACAACCTCCCTTCAGGTAGTTGTAGAGAGCGATAAGGTCTCCCCTCAGCCTCCTTTTCTCCAGACTAAACAACCCCAGTTCCCTCAGCCGCTCCTCATAAGACTTGTGCTCTAGACCCTTCACCAACTTGGTTGCCCTTCTCTGGACACGCTCCAGCACCTCCATGTCTTTCCTGTAGTGAGGGGCCCAAAACTGAACACAGTACTCGAGGTGCGGCCTCACCAGTGCTGAGTACAGGGGAACAATCACCTCCCTGCTCCTGCTGGCCACACTGTTTCTATGTAGGCAAACAAATTAGGCCCTAAAGCCAACAGATTTCTGAGAGCTTTTAACTGGTTGTGCCCCAGACAGCAGGTATCTGCATTTTCAGTCATCTAAATGCCCTTTGAAGGCATGGCCTCAGGCTCAGGGCAAGGAGGTCCTGTTTGAATACGAAGTTGGCAGGCCACTGAGGCAATGCTGCTCTGAAAACACAGACTGGGAACGGTCTGAGTCACAAGTGCTTTAGAAGTAGGGGATGAAGTCTTACAGCTAAGCCCATGTCTTGTCTTTTCGCTGACAGAATTTCATCAGTAAAACAGTAGATTTCTTTACATGGATTGATTATTTAGGAATTTATACTCCCCTGGCTCCCACTGCTTGACAGACTGAATGAATCCTGCTACAAAGATCCTTATCCAGTATTATCTGCCTGTCAGATAAATGGCTTGATTAAAGTGGTATTATTTTCAATTCCCTTCCCATAGGCAGCTGATCATTTGCTGTCCATGTTCTCTTTTTGCAGGCTCTGGAGCCAGCTCATTTATGGCTGCATTCTGCTATACTGTTCACAGGCCAGGCTAATTGTTTCTACAGACAGCATGGTCTACTTCCACTTCTTTCAGGTTTCTGAAACACCAGAAGAAAGTTAACAAATGGCAAAATACTCGGTGATATTAATGTTTGAGCAAGTTCTTATTCATATTAAAATTTATGAAAGTTTATCTGATTCATAAATCTGTCTCACACATGCTTGTGGGATGCCATGCTTGAAAGTAAATCTAATGCCTTTTTTATATCATAACAAAAAAGCTAGGATGCTTTTCTCATTGCATGACAATCTCAATTTACATTTCTGCTGAGAGACTGTTGTAGCATTCTGTACGCGGGTAGGAGCTCCTAACATAAATATTTAATGTGGCTTTAATGCACTAATACACTACAATAACAAGATCAAAAGAGTCTGTACCATAACTGAGCATCACTGATTAAAATATAGTCCCCTGATTTAATCGTATTTGCAGCATAAACAGTTTCTTGAAAGGTAGGCGTATGCGTGCTTGACACATCCTTATTACAGAAAAAAGAATAGCAAATGATTAGTTTTTCAAAGTCTGAGGAGATAAAATTCTTCAGATATGCCACTAAGCAAAATTTTATTAATGGTTTGTTTCCCTTTGTACAGCCACAGGAAAACTGATACTCCCTAAAAAAATCAGTTTCTTTTCTGATTTTTAAGCCCCAGTCAAATAAAGGCTAAAAATGAGCTAACAAATCAGCCTTGAGATAGATTTCTTCCTCCATCTAATCTATAGCATGTTTTTATGAGATTGATGCCAGCATGTTTGTCAAACAAAAATTCTCTCCCAAAACAGAAAAGAGACAGAACAATGACTGCCAGGAGAGTCTAAGCTTTGACTAACGTGGTCTCTGCTCAGATGAATTTGGGTAGGCTGGAAGCATCTCATTCTAATCTGAGCTCTAAATATGTGCTTCATATTTGATCAGAGCATGGAGAACTTTGGTGAGCCATGCGGAGCTAGAGCTGCCCTGTAGTGCTGGTGCTCCAAGGTCTTCAGATAAACAGCAATCACTGAAATCACTGATGCCTTCTGAAATAAATTCAGTGACTGTGGTACAGGCTTAAACAACTGTTTCTGGGCCCTGAAATGGTATCTTGTGCATACGCACAGAAATCTTTAGTGTGCCCAATTATCACAACATATATAGTCAGCACAAGGAAATACAGGAATATTAGATGTTAGGTTGTCCCTGGTTCTTCCATGGCTTAAGCATAAGCATTCTTCTTCTTAGCTCCCCCAGAGATGCAAATAATTTAAAGGGCAGGGAGGATGGTAAAGCAATAGATGAACCACCTGTCCTGGTCCTCTCACTGTTTGGGTTGGCTGGGCACAGGTAGAATGGCGTGACACCAGCCTAAGGACAGGTTACTCACATTTCCTCTGCCTGCCAAAGAGCTCTAGGAACTGCTACGTCTTAGCCACAAAATCAGTCCCACAAGACAGATGCTGAATACACATTCAAGAGGTCTTATGCTCTCACAGAAATGAGTAAGATGGATGGTCTCTGAGGTCCTTGAGTTTACCTGTTGCTTTTACAGGTGGCTGGGGAGCATTTTAGGGGAAGAGGGGTTGATCCAGTGGTTTGTGGTACTTCATGGTTCCTTCACAGACATAAAATAGCATATACCTGGGCTTTGGTTTTTGTTTTGCTTGAAAGGTGCCAGACAGCTAGCCTTTGAGCTGTGCATGTCCCAAAGTCGCTGCATTGCCTCCATATAAAACTTCTTCAGAGTGCAGCACCATTCTCTACTGTTACACTTTCTCTTCCTGTTTCAAGTCCCATCGTAAATAACCTGATCACAGAGAACTCCTTTTAACCACTTGTCAGAATAGAAATACAACCTTGCTGGCAAATCATAGATAGTAGGGGACAGCCTAGTTAACGAATATATTGTATGTGGTCTGTGGTGCAGACTGCTTCTCATGAGTCCTCTGTCCAACCTGTAATTCTGCAAGCATAACTATTATATAAGAACTAGCAAGATAAAGAATGAAAGCAAAAAATACTTGGTAATAACATGGCGATTTACCTTTATAAGACTAGGCTGCATGTACATGTACATATACATTGTATACATATACATGATTGGACTCCATGATCTTAAAGGTCTTTTCCAACCTAAATGAGTCTATGATTCTATATACATGTACATGTGCATTTACATATACATGTACACATATATTAATAAACATAAACTTGTGTGTGTGTGTGTGTGTGCACATCCTGTCCACGTAAGTTAAAGAAGATTATCAATGCAGGTAGAAAGAAAAAAAAAAAAAACGGGAAAGAAAGGCAAGATTAACATCAAGGCCTTTGACACTATGAACGGGGGTTTCGTGAGGAACTTCGTGATAGTTAGTACTTGGTATCTAATGAAAACTGTTTGAGAATGGCTTTGCTGGAAAGCCGTTGGGGGAAGCCAGCCAGATTTAGGTAACTTAAGACCACTCAGGAAATCAAAACAAGGTTATGGGGCCATTAGCTCAGTGTTGTGCTTTTGGCGGGAGAAAGGACTGTGGAGAAGGGGCCTCCGAGCCTCCCAAGTGGATTTTTTCCTGCCTCCTCAGTTCCAGCGGGGACGTAGGTTATTTGGAGAGAGGGCTACCAGACAGCCGCCCTGTCACAAGAGGGACTCGGGGCGTTTTACCCGCCCTGCCCGCCGGGCCGTGCCTGAAACCCGCTGTAAGTGCGTGTGCTGCCTCTTCTGCAGAGGACAGGCACGGCCCTGCCACCCCTGTGGCTAGTGACGGTGGGGACAGGAGGGACCATCTCTGCCTCCGCTCCTTTACCAGCCACTAGAGGGCACAGACGCTCAGGACTTGGGCTCACCTCCCCGTCCTCCCCAAGACATTCCCCCCAAGGAGCCGTCGAGCCGGGGCCAGGCGCTTCCCTCCAGCTGCACGCTCAGCCTTCCGTCCTCCCAGCTTCTCCTGCCGTCCTCGGCTTCCCCCCGAGGTACGCTTTTTCTGCCGGTGCCCACGGAGCGTGTCCAAACTGCCGCACACCTGAAGCTAATCAACCGCATTAAGGGACAGAGTTGCTGTTGGGAGTAGCACGTTGGCCACTTTGGCTCTCGGTGCGAACCTTTTGCCAGCGGAGCTGAAATTGCAGCTGCGCTGGCTTTAGGGACGCCGAGTCTGTAAACATCCCCACATTCTTTTGGGGCTGAAAGTAGGCTAGTGAAACAGCGAGGAGTTTGTCTTTAAACCAGCTGATGGATTACCTCTGCTGTTTCATGGCTTTGCTACCTGGTGGCATTTCTCCTTGCAGAGGTGCACGTTTCGTGCGGCGCAGAGCAAAGCCTGCCTCTTTGCAGTCCCAGTGCCTTGCACAGCCTAAGTGCCACACCGATTGCGAAAGGCTGAAAAGATGTGAACCAAGGGACTTGGACATTATTAGAAACAGTCATCATAAAAAGCAGCTTTTGTGGTTTCAGGGTGGTTATTTGGGATGTACTGTGTTTTGTTAGTGCTAAGGTAGCACTGCTAGGTTTCCCTGTTATTCTTACAGTATTCTGTTGAATTACACTGAATAAACAGAAACCTTTGCCAGGCTCAATCTGAGCACTCAGGAATTTTGCAGAAATTACAGGTCTAATTCTGTTACGCAGAGGAAGCTTATTTAAGGGGGCGGTGAGACTTCCAGCATTAGCAGAAACATGTTACTGATATACAAGGCTCTGGCTCAGTCTGAGCGACTGCAATTCCTGTTTTTCTCATTGAAACATTAAAGGCCTGGCTGCATGGGCAGTTTACAATTCTACAAACTCTGTTGTTTTGCTGTAAAAAGTGGCTTGTCCACCCAGCCCCTAACTTTGATGTGACTGGTGAACTGCTGGAGAATTATGCTGCAGAGAGTTATACTTATGTGGTCATATCTTCATTCCCACATATTTTAGTGGTCCCCTAGCTGCCTTCCTCTTGCTTTACGCCCTGTCCCAGCTAGTTGCTTTAATTAACAGTGTGTTACTCCCTGCTTAAATACGGATGCCCTGTTTGAGCTCACAAGCTCCCCGAATCGACCAGTCCCGATGGCTCCTGAGGCCCCAGCCCCGCTGTGCAGCCGAGGAGCACCAGGGAGGTATCCTAGGATGGGATCTAGGGTGGGATGGTGGAGGCAGGAAAAGACTGGCTGTAGGGCCTGTGTTGCCCTAGTAAAGAGCAACATGTTCCCAGTATTCTGGCACAGACACTCTGATTTTATTATTCAAAGTGAAATGCAGTGGCTTTCTGCTGTATATCTTCCTGCAGACCGTGGGGATGATGCCACCATGCATGGCACAGAGGAGACGACCGCCTACCCTTGGGGCTGAGCCTGGTGGTATCCACACCACATGGAAGCGGGGCTTGCTCTAAATGAAAAGCCAGCTGTGCCTCTGGATGCAGGCAAAGTGTGCCAGTTAGTGTGAAGCAATCACAACTGGACATTACTTAGACATGAATCTTGCACAGCAATCCTGCTGTCTCTGACTCACACAGCCACCTAAATGCTTTTGGAGATTGAGGTTTGCATGATTATTTGTTGGCATGCATCTTGTCAAGTGCCAGGATCTCTCATTTAGTCTGCATAAAGCCTTTTGGTCAGTCATCCAACAGGGGTGCCGAGCCCAAGAAGCTCAATTTGACAATAAATGGGAGGAATCACTAGAAAAGGCACTCTGTGCAAATCTGGTTAAGAATCCTCTAGGCTGGCTCTGCTGGTGCTTTAAATCGGAATTATTGTTACCTAAAGAAGTCACCGTGACACTGACCTAGCCCGGGCAAGGAGCCAGCTGAGTTACCCGGTGTCCCTGGCAGGACAGTTTGTCTTCCGGTTGTTAGTGACTGCTGGACGTACCTGGATGCCTTCACAGCTTGTTACCTGTCCTGTTTAAATTACACTCTAAGACAGCAGGACACAGAAAGGCAGTGAACATATTACGTGCTCCAGAGCCTGCAATTTCTATTTTGAATGAAGGACTCTGTGGTAAGAGTGATGCTGTAGCCATTCATCCTCCTGGGGAACAGGCACATGGACATCGTGCTGGGGACTGTGGGAGGATCTCCACAAGAGAGCGAGAGGCTATATCCAGGCATACTGCTATCATTTGATCAGGACATTTGCACAATGCGGTCAGCCATCTCAAGACTTGGTATGTAAGACTCTTCCAAACTGGCAAACACAACTGGGGGCTCCTGTTTTGAAACAGAGCAATTGCGCTGATTTATAGCTTTGGGAAAACTGAGTGAAATAATTTGAATTGGTTGGGAACTTTGTATTTAAACAGCTTTTTTTTTTTTTTTTTTTTTCCTTGGCGTTTTGGAAACCACTGATTTGTTGAAATCAAAATGTTTTGTGAAATGGGTGGGTTTTGGCAGACTGACAAAACCCATGCAGAGTTCTGAGGAAACCCTTCCTGCCAGGAAATCAGCTGCATCAGAAAATTATTTGGTTTCTTGACAGTTCACTTGGCTCATTGTCAAGGTGCACATCTCCAGTGCAGCCGTATGTACCAACTGGGCTTCCTCAAAATGCAGGGTTGGACTAGTGTCATTATATGGGATCTCAGCCTCCAGCTTGGGGACAGCATGGCTTCCAGGCTTCCTGGCACTGGATGAGGAACTTGCAAGCCCAGGGAACTGCTTTTCCCATACTCCACAGATCTCAGCACAGTGGAGATCGCAGAGTTTCTCTTTGAAATATGTGAACACAATGACTGTCATTGTAAAATCCATGTGGACCAAGCTGCTGCCGACAAATCTCCACAGCTTCATAGGGAAAGCATCTTTGCGGTCCATTGGCAAAACAAACAAACAAACAAACAAACAGAATACGGATATACAAAATGAAGTGACTTCTGCTAAAGTCTGTTCTAGGGGTAGTGTAGGGCTCCGAAGTGGAAGTGCCATTGCAAGAATGTTCTGTTCAGTTTTTGCCACAACAATGAGATCACTGTGTCTTCAGTAGAGATAGCCTTATGAAAAAGTTTTCTAAGGTTTGTAGGTGGAATAAAGGGCCCATTTACAACACTCCATGGGAAGAAGAACTAGGTTAAACAGCACAGGGTATGAAATTTCCTCTGGGACAAGAGGCTACTCTTTTTAGGGCTTAGATGGGACTCAAATGGTATAGTACAATCACGTTCCTTCTGGGGATGAGCGTCACCCCCAGCTCTTCTAAGGTGATTCATTACAAAGGGTTTACCTGCACAGCAGAATCACCCTATGATTTTATCAAGGTCTGGCATCCCTGCACTAGCAAGCCAAGGTTGCAACAGCAGTAAAAATAAGCCATATAAGCTTTAGAAGAAGCGTTTAAGCAAAGTGTATTGCCAATGTTTCTAAAACATTTGAACCCTGTTATTAGCATATGATAACATTCAGGGTGCTGCATTTTCCTGGCCATTGTCCTCCCTGGGAGACAGATTACAGCAATTCAGGCACCTTTGTTTTGCTGAGCAGAACTGCTCCTATTGAGAGCTTTGCCCAATCTCAGGTACTCATCAAAAAAGGAATGAATTTGGACTCAAGCTAATTGGGGTTATCTTGGGGAAAATACATAGACACAAAGAGGCAAGCCCATGGAAGGGATGCTCATGTCTTTTTGTCATGCCTTCTCAGCTATCAAAAGAGAATGGGTGCCTTCAGCGATGCTAAATTATTTGTTGCCTAATTCCTGCTGAAATCCCTTTATTTTCCTTTGAGGTTGAAGTTGCCTCTGATGAGACCCTGAATAAAAACCTGAAAAATATTCTACTAAGTAGATGATCAGCCATATTTCCTACTGCGTTTTCTTTGCTCCACCTCTTCATACAACATTATGTCATGTATAGTGATAATATTTTTCCAGCTGACCTATATACAGCATAGCACGATTAATTTGATGACAGTATTTATGGCATAATATAAAAGTTGTGTGTAGGAGCCAGGAATGGGGAAACACTTGGAATGAAGTCAAATACAGTCAGATTAAGCACCTGAATGTCCAGCTCAATCTTGCAGTCCTCATTCAAGTGAAATACCCCTTGGATGACAATTTAGGCTGAATGAATTGCAAAATGAGAAGCCTTAATCAGATTTCTGTAGATTGGAATTGATCTCTAAGAGGTTTTGCTTGTAAATGAAAAATCTTCACTATTGTAGGTATAGAGACAGCCTTTGTGAAGTCTGACATTTGCAGACAAATCCTGCTTTGACATTTCCTTACTATGCAGAATGGTTTGTAGTTTTCCCCCTGTCTGGTTTCTTGGAACAGTGGAATAATCCAAAGCGGCATTACTAAATTCAGCTAGATTGGCCTACCAGAGATTCTTTTCCAGAGGTAACTTTGACTGATTCACAAGTAATTGCACTGGCAGGAATGCTTAAAATCAGAGAAATCAGAGAAATGGAAAAATTCCTTAAAATCAGGATATTCCAACCTGTAGAGTGGGGCCTGGCATGATGAACTCACAGACTTGAACTGAGTGCTTTACTGGCAATGCAAGAACTTGTTCCACTATCGGTGAAACTAATGAAGCTTGGCATCCCCTGAATTTGTGTCTTATGATTGCTTTTTTGCCTGGTTTCTAATGTCTTAAGGGCTCAAGTATTCATAAAAGTTCTTCTTTGTAAAGTCTCTGATATCAAACAGGAGGAGAGCTTCTGCTGCAGTACTGATAGCCTGTCTCCCCTATGCAGATACCAGTTTTTTGAAACCCATAAGCACTCAGAGAAGTTTGATCCTCTACCCTGTTGTTAGATATGATTGAACTGGCTTACAAGTGGAATACATATTTGGAAGATCATACAGGTAATCATCACTCCCCCCCAGCCACATACATACTGCATAATTATCCAGATTGTGTTTCTTTATGAAATTATGCTAAAAATAGCTCCAACTACAGACCGTTAGTGTGACTACCATACCGGTCAAGGTAGTAGAAACTGTGACAAGCATTTGCCAATTACAAGCTGAAAACTGAGGTAAAGTTACTCCTGAAAACTACCTTCTTTAAATTTAAATTCCTAAAAGTAATTATAATATATTAAAAATGTTAAAGGAAGGATTGCTGCCTGAGACAGCAATACAGTGCAGTGTTACTAACACTGCATGAGGAAAACCCAACCGAGATTTATCACAGTGTTGTGTGCAGAGATCACCGTACGCATATATGTTCCACTTGATTAGGAGCTGGTTGTCATAACACCAACCTGTCACTGATTTCTAATTGGTATAAATATATGGTACTAGCCATATTAAATTAATATTTTACACATCACCTGGGGTGTTGTTAATAAAAAACCAGTTTGCATACTTCAGTAGAGAGGGAGCAATACTGATGTTTAAATGAGTGAATAAGGGTTAAATGATGATTTATTGCCTATTGGTGGTTGACATCAGTGTAGTTCCCCCCCCTAGAATTTGTTGATACGCAGGATCACAGTAATTTTGTGAAATAAATGAGAATGTATTTTGGGAAGATCAGTCACTTCGGACTCCTCCATTTAATAGTAAGAAATATCTAAATATCTAATAACTGGTACATAAATAAGAAAAGTTCAGCTCTGAATGTCACCATCTTTGCAATAGCTCTTTTAGCTGGTTTTATGTGGTAGTTGCATTTAAGATTGTTTAAATTAAATGCCATGCTTTATTAATTAAGTGTAAAAATATTTATCTTAATTATCTCTGGAATGGGTTGGGGAGCTTAGACATTGTTGAGTAGAACACACACAAATTCAAACTCGAACAGAAAGGAAATGTTCATTTAATGAAGTTAAGGAGTTCACATCATAGCACTTTATCATCTGCTGAAATGTAATTGTGTACAGTGCTACTGTGTCTACTGTGCATTGACATAGCACCCCTCTTTGTCTTCTGTTAGTGCCCCTCTCTCTCAGAAGACAGTTGCATGGTGCCCTATAAAGGATGAGCTTATGGTCTCATCTGATCATATTTGCATGAGAAAACCACAAAGATAATATGGTATCTGAAATAGATGCATTCTGTGGGAAAAGATCTCATTTATTAGCTCTAAAAACGCAGGGGAGATGTTCCTTTGTGATGATATACGAACACTGGAGGCCCACCTGGCTACTGTAGGACTTTTAGAATTCATTTCTTGTCTCAGTCTCATAGAAGCTATAAAGGGGACAAAAGCTATATAAGGGACAAAACAGAATAGCTGAAACCAGACTGCTTCTTTGCAGAGTGCCTGAGAACTTTAAAAGACAGTGGCGAGACAGGAGAAAGCCTACGCCCAGTGGAGATCAAAAGAAGTGCAGTAGCTTAAAAAGGGAACTCCTACAAGAGAGGCTGTAAAGTTGTTTGTGGGAATAATGCTCCTTTTGGTCACACAACTGGGTGTCTGAGAGAGCTGGGACAACCATAAAGGGATGTAGAATGCATGCTGGGTTTTTTAAGATGCTTTTTCTCTACATAGTTTAATCCTGTGGTTAAGTTAAACAATATTTTGGTCTGCTTTGTCCCTGGTTTTCACACAAATTCTCAAAAAGGAGGTGCAACTGGTGTCTGAACTTGGCCAGAGCTACTGAATGCACAGAGCTTGGTCTAAGAACAGGAAACATGCTGGATTTCTCCCCTACCAGTATCTGTACCTACAAGAGAGGGGTAAAGGAAGGCCTTTTGGGGGACCACTGATATATTGATACATTGGTAGCGAGTGTCACTGATAATGTATGTTTTCTCACTGTCCATTTTTCTCAATTGAAAGTTCAGTGCTTGTAAGCTTTTCACTAAAAGTTATTGACATGCACTTGAAATGTAGAAGGTGCTATTTTTAAAAGGGCGATCCCTTTGTATTTATCTGAATTAATTAATAGATTACATCTCTTGATATTCCTTGGCTTAATTTTTCCTGCCTTAAAACAAACCAGAGCAATAACGATTATTCTCTTCAAGCAAGGCCTGGGAGATCTCTCAAGGTCTCTCTCCTCATAGTTACTCAATCTACTTGACTGTGGGTGCTAATTTTCACCAGATCTTTGATCTATTTGCTTTTTCTAGCTTAATCAGTATGTCATCTTTAAGGCCATGATAAACTTCAGCATATAACCAGCTGTTTGGACTCCTCAATGAGAGGTGGCAATTACAGCTGAAACCTCCTTAGACCAAGGGAAGAGCTGAGCCTACATTTTAGGCAAATGCCTAACTCCAGAGAAGAGTATGAGGCCTGAATGCTGCTCCCATGACAGTATGCGAACTACCTCTGCATTTCTTGCATTTCTCTTGGCTTGCTGAAAGAGGTTTCCACTCAGCTTGCTGGCTTTTATAGACTTTTATAGTGCACAACCAGGGCCTAGATCATCTCATCTAATTTTACTCCTTTGACAGTGGCATTTACATTAAGAAACCAATGACTGTACAGTTCAGAGGGGCTACATGGGTGGCTTTAGCACATGTAAGATCTTTGTCCATCTCTGAAGGTGTCTTGCCTCTTTCCATTAATTACAGAGAGATACTGGGGCAAACAGCCTTGAAATCTATGTGGTTTGGTTACATTCCCGAAGTTGTGTGGGTGCCTAAATTTGGAGTGTTGTTTTGCTCAATATTGCAATCCCTAGATCTTTTTTTTCTCCCTCAGGAACTTGTCATTTCAGTGCTGAACTTCTGGGTTTCTGTAGAACCTGGATTAATATCTAAGGATCACTTCATATGCCTAAACATCTAGTGCCATGTGAGATGTCATAGTGTGTCCAGTATAAAGATGGCAGACCCAATGCAAGACCTGTGTCTTTCTGGAGAAGCAGCTGAAGGCCATAAAAAATACCTTATGGCACTACTTTTTTGGCAACTGAATTCATCCTTTACTAGTATGAAACAAATTTGTAAGAAAGAGAGGGTGTTACCTACCTTACGTCCTGGTGATTCCAACTTTTGCACCTCTGAATATCATAGCTCACGTTATCCCTGACATTGGATAACAAATGTGGTAGACATATCTCACTGAGGATTTCCAGCCTCTGTTGGTGCATGGTGGTCTGTGTTAGCCCATCTCTATAGACGACATTGTATGTTTGAACAGATGCAGGTCCTGGAAAGCTGCTGTCTATTAAAAATATGTATTAATAGTTTCCCTGAGCTCCCTCTGTGATACCATAGGTCATCAAAATATTTCCTTAGAACAAAAAATACTCATCTTTTTTGTAAAGAACATCTTGACAGAAACGCTACCTCATCAAACTATCCTGCACCAGCATTCTTCCCTTCTCTTCCTTTGAGCAATGTTTCACTGTAAGATGTAAAACAGATGTTGTGAATTAAGATAATCTACCAAGTCTGAAAAAAGTCATACAGAGAAAGGAACCTCTCTGTATTTGTAGCTGGAGATAGCTGTGATGGATAGAAAGACCAACTGACTAGCAGCAAGAGGGGCAGCCAAAGCCAACTACCAAGCATTTAACATTCCCTCTTCTTTCCTTCTCAATAGCTGTAGTTCAGTAACCTTGTGTTCATGGTAAACTCTTTCAAGTTCTTTACACATGGACTAGGGGCAAGACAAGCAGTATAGACTAGATCAAAGCTATACCAGATAAAGACAGGATGGATCAAACATTCACAGGTGAATCAGATCAATGAAACATATCCAGGCAAAATAAACAAAGACCATATTGAGGACTTCGAATGATTTACTGCTGTCTTCACAGTGCTCCGGCTGTATCACCACACCTTCCTCGTGTAGTTGCAAGTCATAACAGTTCCCCAGGAAAATAAACCAACTCCTTTCAATCAAAATTTTTAATTAACCAGCCTGATCCATGTTATGGATGAAAAACCATATGAGCAGCCTTGTGCACAAGCAGCTTGTGTGCAATGGGATTTCTTGGTGCAGCTTCAACACCGGGTGGACACAGTTGTGCTGTGACCGGGCAGCTTCTGGCCCTGGTTGTAGGATACGTGCACACATGCAATTTGGCACCCAGTACTTAAAACCTGCCAGAAGCACAGCCGTGGGTCCATGCAATGTGAGTCCAGCCAGAGGTGGGTGCTGGGACAGAGATCCCTTGTATGGGGAGCTATTTCCAGCCTCCCATTAGCCTGGATAACAGGGAGCTGGCAGTATTGCCAAAGATACCTTAATGCTGATACAGTTTGTGCTTGCGTTAGGGTTTTTGCTGGTATGGGTATGCAACAGAAGAAATTGCAATTCTAGCTAAATCTCTATGCTCGTAGAAGTATAGACCTGGTCAAATAAGGAGAGAAACATCTTAAATGATGCTTAAATCAGTTACAGTAAATGTGCAGGTGAAAGTGGCCAATTTCTTCTGTAGCTAACTTTCATACTTGTACTATGAGCTAAAGACTGGCAGAAGATTTGGAAGTTGACAAAAAGAGGAAATTTTTTTCTATTTCTTCCTTTCCGCTGAATATTTGCAAGCTCTAAAGACTTCACTGCCTGCATCATTTTTAAAAATAGAAAGGATCTCATATTTACAGTTTATTTGTGTATACTGACTGAGGTGGATTCATATTGCTAAAAGAGCTGATATGAGGTGCATTCATATCACTAAAAGAGCTGATAAATGCCACTTATCCATTTTGACTTACAGGCTATGACTGCACAAAAATTACATCAGACTCATTTTCTTTACTTCTCTTTTCTGTTACATGGTCAAGAAGAGCACATGTACTCTGAAGCAGTTAAAAACCACAATTATGGGCTTTGTGTTATTTGTCATGGCAATAAAAATGTATGGAAATGATTAATATGGTGCAGGAAAGCAGTGCTGGGATCAGATCACCATAGCACTTTTAAAATGTGTACCTGAGTGTGTTATTCAGTAGATGTTGGAGATTGCCTGATGCAAATTAATTTTATAGAAACTTAAGCAGATAGCCACAGCTGCACTTCACAACTGCCAGAGATTTCTGTAACTGGCAATTTTCCAGCAATCCTGCTAAGAAAGAACTGAAAAGTTTACCACAAACAGCTATGCTGAGGCAGACTCCAGGACTGAAATAAACTGGCTGTCAGTTTACCATGGGGTTACTCATAAATGTATTGAATATTGGATTTTAAGTCGGTTTTGAAGTCAGGTTGTTTATCACTCCAAAGAGACATGTTAGAAATCATTCTATCAAAATTCATTACTGGAATTAATTTTAGGTTACTCCATTGCCTACAAGATTTGACATCTTTTGCCTTCCATAATATTTATTCTGGTTCCCAAATGACAATATCTTATGAATTACCTCATAGGTTTAAGGAAGAAGTAATTTTTGAAGTATTACTTTGGCTAAATATTTAAGCCATTTGTGACTACAAGTTAAGCTTTTAATTTAAATGATAAAATGCGCATTCAGCAAACTGAGGTGCCTCTTTTAGCCTTACTATTTATTGTTCTTATAATATTATTGGCAGAGAAATGAGGTGAGTGAACTTAGAGGACAGGCCTGTCAGGGTTCAGGAGGGAAACTTGACAGAGACAGCCTTATGCTGAAGGTCTGCCTCTAAAACTAGAATTTAAAGCAAAGGCTCCCCTGGCTTAGTCAGACAACAGGTCTTGGCTCTTCTGCAGTGGGATTTTTTTCACAGCCTTAAATCAGGATCTTGAAGCTGAAGAATATGGGCAATGATGGAGAGTGAAGTTTGCTAAATGTATTTTTAACAGTTAATTGAATACTTCAGAATGGTTTTACACCCAGCGACTGAGAGCACAAGCAGACCCTGTGTTTCCCTCCTGTTCATTTATTGACCCATTTAATCTAACCATTGAAAAATGTTTGTCTGTATAGATTCTGTGCCTCCAGACAGCTTTCTTGAGAAAGGAAGACGAGTAAATTGTAAATTGTTCTGGTAACAGCTTGAGGTGATGTATATTTTTCTTGTTTGATTCTGCCTTTCATGAGAGACATTGCCTACAGTCAGAAGAAAACAGCTTAGTGAACAAGGGGGCACAAGAAATTAGGCAGAGGAAAAAATGTGAGAGTGCTTTGCTGCATACTAGGCTTGCTTGTCCTAATCGAAGCAATCAGCTCATTTCTGACTGCAAAGTACAGTCTCCCACTTAGTTAATTTCTTATTTTATAACTGCTCTACAGTTAATAGCAGTGAACTGGAAAGATAGGAAGAACGTGTCAAATTAAAAATGCTTACTGGTTCTTCTCATTTCACTGCAAGGAAAAAAAACCCCAAAGCAGGCAAATGTGGTTAGTCCAGGAAACTACTCTGTCATTTCTTAATTCTCAACAGCTTAAATCGGGAATTTGTCTTAACTTCATGCTCAGCTGGTTTCCAAGTATGGGAGCCAATAAAGCCTTCTGGAGATGGATGAGCACTGTATTGGCATGGCCAATTGCTTGTCACTCAGGTCTGGGGGCATTAGGACAAGTCAGTGGTGCAATGCATTGCTATGGGTGCCACGTCCCCTGCTTGGGGAATATTGTCATCCTGCTATGACCATCTGACCTCTGCATCTCTGCAGCCTGAGGACACTAGAGCCATCCAGATCTGAATCACTGTTCGGGTGCATCCTACAAACATATGGTGGCCACAAAACTGAGTCGCATCTCCTGCTCTTCAAAGCTATGACATTATCTTTGGTTCTTCCACCTCTGTCTCCTTGTGCTAAGTACTTGTTTTAGGACCCAGTAGGAGCAAAATTTATCTTAGACAACTTCCTAAGACAGTATTTAGTTTTGAAGATCTGTGGAGAACCTCAGAGGAATGATGCTACAGAGCAAACTGCTCTGCTCGCTGGTGATGAACATGCCTGGATGGCGGAATTAGCTGCATCCCGGGCAGAGGATGGGTTTCGTTCATCAGGGATGTTTCGTCTGACTCCAGCCGTATTCAGCTGGCGGTGAATTTAAACCTTGAACTTAAAATAGCATAGAATTCACTGAGTGAGTCTTGTTTTATCTGAGCAGGTTTGTGTATTTCTTCCATAAATCAAGTACTTACTTAGTGTTCACCCATACAGCCCTGAAGCAGTCACATAAATGAAAACCTAATCCTGGGTAGTGCTGGCCAGGATTTGTCAGTGGAATATTCCTTAGCTGAGAAACAAGAACTTCTGGAAACTGCAGGAGGCGCTGACATTTGTGGGTGAGACAGTGAGCAAAAATGGATGAAAGGAGAAGGAGCAGTCATCTCACAAGTGGCTCAGGGGACACAGGGAGGATATCTCTGAAGCAGGCCTAAGCTCCTGGGTCTCTCCTCCTAGGTAAGCAACAGCAGATGACCCCCAGGAAGATTTTTTCCACATTTTGTAAGTACTTGTAGCAGGCAAGAAGGGCACTGCTGCTTTAGGCAGGAGTTAGATCACTTACCTGAGCTGACAAGATCCAGATGAAAACTGTTCTGACAGAGCTAGCAGTTGCTCTGGGGGCTTGTCCGAGCTCTCATGCTTTCCACTTCTCAATTCCTTTCCAATATGAAATGAAATTGAGTTTTTAAATTTTTACAAAATGAAATAAGTATTATTGTTTCCATCCTGTCCTTCCACCATGTAGAATTTTTTTTGCATCTTGGCTGGACGTGTAATTCTAATAAAGACAGGGATCACAGGCTATCACACACTATCTATGCTGGTTCGGGCAGCCCCTGCCCAGCTCTTGCTCTCCTCTCCCCTGGGCTTGTCCAGCCCTGCCAGGAAGCAGAGCAGGGCAAAGCTACAACTTTCTTTGCCAAGAGATGTTTGCTGAGTAGCTGTAGATAAAAGAGGACAGCAGCAATGGAGAAGACCAGGCCTTCTGCTTTCTCCTTGCTACAGTGAGGCAGAATCAAATATTTTGATATGGAAATTGTAGGGAAGGTAGTTTTGATAGGTTTTAGCAGAGAAAATGGCTAAAGGAAAGAGACCACAACCTCTGCAAATGTAATGGCTAACTACGTTGCAGCCTCCAGTGAACATGCAATAGCCTTGAGAACAGGAATGCCCAGACTGGGACTTCTAGTTAAACCATTTCCATTCTCAGCTCAGGCAGTGACACTGGGTGAAAGGAGATTGTTTTGATCATGGGGATGACCTCACAGGCACAGAGTGGGGCGGGGGAGCAGTGAGAAACCATATGAGTGAGAAAACAGCCCTCACTGTCTTTCTGTTATCAAGACATCCTACCCAAATTTACTGGAATTAGGGATAGAGATCACAAGGCTGCAGTTCCTTTTTATAATCCTGTATCATCTGTTCTTTCTTGTAAAATTAAGCACTGAATTCTTAGCAGGCAATATCCTGAAGTTAAGGCAAGCAGCTATTTAGGCAGTATCTTTTCTGTAAAAACAATGATGCAAGTTATCATAGGGAGGTGTTTGCTGTTGAAGCCACGTTAGATATCTAAGACATGACTACCTAAGAGCAGTCCTACAAAGTGCAAAGTTTACTAGTCCTGGATGTCCTGAGTATGTTTATTTATTTGTCTGGCAGTGATCTTGGTGATTCCATGACTAACATCTTAATTAATGAAAACATGTGCTCTGGCCGCCAGATCACATTTATGATGGGCTTTTGTTTGAAATCTGTGAGCGAGGGAGTCGTTTCCATGAACAGTCTGCAAAACTCTCAGTGATAGATTGTCCTGCAGGCAGGGGTTTTAGTGTGACACCGCAGAACAGGCTGTTCCTGACCAGTGGACCTGGGACGTCACGCCCCGGCTCTGCTTGTTCTGGAGGCGGCTCTGACAGCACAGGGAAGGGGCACCAGGGTGGCTGCCTCAGACCATGGCTCACCAGTTTCCCTGGGTTTTTCACATGCACGTGTAAATCTGGCATCACTCCTCCCATGGCCTGTCCCATCAATGTGTTGGGAAAGAGCCATCTCTCCATCTTGCATACAAGTTTTTAAATGATTACATTTGGACACATGTTCCTTTTGCACCTTCCTTTTCTGCAAAGTCATAATAACTTTGTATGAACCTGCACAGGCTTTTATCTCTGGGAATGTGCTTCTTGCTTTTTTTTTTTTATCATCTCCTCCACATATACTTGCGTTTAATGACCTTAAAGGCCTATATTTTAACACGGCTATTCACAAAAGGTACTGAAGCTGAAATTGCAAGTTATGAGTTTGTGACTCAGAATCAGACCTGAACTGAGAGCAAGAGGGAAAAGAGGTTTTCCTATAAAGGCCTAATTTTATCTATAGCAGTAATAAAATCTATTAAGTCAGTAAAGCTAAATGTCAGGGAAGCTGATCTCTTGCTGGCTTTCCTACCCTTTCTCTGCTTTGGGACAATTCGTGCTCATATTATTACTATTCTTCCTGGGAGCAATGGCCAACTTGCGGGCAGGAGCTCTCTGCCTTACTGCTTTCCCCATCTCCTTTCGCTCTGGCTGCTGCCTCATGAAATTTCAGTCACGGACTCATAGAGTTTACTGGGCTTCCTTCTTGAAACTTGGTATTTTCTATCTGATCTTCTCCCTCCTCATTTTTTTAAGGATTGTGAACTCTCTTTTCAGGACTTCCATGACCTGACTCATCTTCCATCTTTCTCTATGCCTTACAGTCAGACCAAGGTGAATCTTTGCTCCCATTAACTTTCTTTCTCTTTCTGCATCAAAACAGTTTACCCAACCCCTTTTCCAAATTTGTGCACAGCCTGTGATCTACTTCCTTTCCTGCCCAGCAGTTCAAATTCCCCCGCTGACACCAAATACTGCGTTTAAGATGATTGTCCTCTTTGCTCATAAAAAGCATCATCAACCTGATCTTCCTGGTCAGGCAGCTTTTAAGACTTCCCCGTGAAATCACCCAGAAAATTCTCCCCTGTCCTCAGCCACCCAGCTGCCCAACTTCCTTCAGTCCCTCAACACAGGCAGTTGTATGCATCAGAGAAGATGACGCCTTCTCCCTTTCTCTTCTGCCTGCCTTTAAGAGCCATGTGGCAGATGGGTTCTCCTGCCACCCTTAGGTGACAGTCGCCATCCATCTCTATATCTTGGTGGCTCTGGGGAGGAATGTCAGAGTCTCAGAGTGGGGGTGGTCCTTGGCTTTTCTTCCTCCAACACCAGAGCCTGATGCTCACTTGCTGCCAGGACATAGTATCTGTTCTTCAACTTCACAGGTCTACAGAGTGGGTGAGAAGATGTCCAGAGCAAGACCTGCCTCCAGAACTGCCTGCCTCCTCCACAACTAGTCCTACCACAAATCTCTTTTCCCCTTTAGTGTGTCTCTCTGTTCTGCTGTTTAAAACATAGGGTTTCTCAGTTTGGAAAAATGATAATGGAGGCAAAATTTGGCACAGTTCTGTAAAACCAGGGTGGTGCAGGGAAAACGAACAGGGACTGATCATTTATGTTCTTTCAGAACATAAAATCTTAGGGGGCACCCAATAAAGTTGTCAGGCACAGTTTAAAATAGGCAAAAAAGGAAAACTTTTTTGTGTGGCCTGTAGTTACACTGTGGCCAAATAAATTAAATAAATAAATTCCAAAAGGGATTGACACATTAATGGAGGATGAGTGCTTTGTTGACTATTTGATATTATGCTCTGGATGTAATTTCAGTCTCAGGAAATCTCCAAGCTGTTGATTTTTGGAGGCTGGAAGGCAGTAAAAAGACTCTATACGCCTTAATTCTCATACTTTTGTTTCAGTATCTGCTAATAATCACTGCCAGAGACAGGATACTTGGCTAGACAGGCCTTTGATTTGACTGGCTATGGTACTTCTTACGTTTTTTAATACACACTGGAGCAGCTTTGCTCAGAACTTGCAGTCACAGAGTTTATTCTGCTCTGTGTGCTGCACTCATGTTCTTTTGCTTATAGCCAAGAAAGACAAATTTAAAATAAGAATTATGACAGCGGCAGCTTGCATGGCACAAGCAGCATGGTAACGGGTTGGTTTTCCTAGTTAAGTTCTGGAGCAACTTCATCTGCTGCCCATAAATGGGGTCTGTACATTCAATCCCTTGATAGTGTAGAGGGCCTGCAGTTGGGATGCATCACAGCTTACTGAGCCCTGCAGCTCTCAGCCCTGCCTGATGCTGTGATTTCAATTCATAGGTTGAAATTCAAGCCACTGTGTCATAACCCCAAAGCCTGCCCACAGCCTGGGAAAACCAATTTCACATCATCCTTGTATAAAGCCCCAGTAGGTAAGAATAAGGGATGCTTCCAACAGCTAACAATTGGTAAGCAATGTTACACACAGTGTTCACAGAGAAAATGGAAACACCCTGCTAAATTCACCTGATCCTCAGGATCTGGTACAAACTCAAATCTCAGGGTAGGTAAGTGAAATGTTCCCCAGGCATGTCCTTTTCAAACCCTGCTCTGAAACATAGTGCGTGAGGAATGACGATGTGTATGGAGCACAGCCAAAGAAAATATTCCCTAATATTTGGAGAAATAAAGCCATTGTCTTTTGGCATTTGCACAGCAGGACATGCAGGAAATTTCAGGGGCACATTAACAGAATCAGTGCAGACGTTGCTCAGCATTTTCAGCAAATACTGGGCTTTTTTTCTTGTTGGCTTTTTTTTTTGGTTTGTTTATTGGCTCTTTTCAATACCCCAGGGTTCTGCTGGAAAGGACAGAAATATAAGAGTCAGTCCTGCAAAATGCTGAAAGCCCTAGCCTGGCTTGGCTGGTGTGGAAGCTGATGATACTCTGCACCCATGGGCAAGGTCCCTGCTGCTGGGCAGGATAAGTCCTGCTAACAGGTGTGAGGCTGTGAGCTATTGACGCATAGATTCAACTGTCAGATGTCCCATAAAGTAGTAGCATTTGGCAGATCCTATTATTAATGATACTATGTTTGCCAACAACGTAAAACAATAACACTTGCGAGTTAACAAAATTCAAATCATATGAAGATTTTCCTGCATTCTATCCAAAAAGCTCTTGTAAGAGGCTGATTCATCCGATACCATTTCTATCCCAAGAGCAAGGGAAGATCACTTTCCCACTCTTCCACTGTGGGAAACAGAACCCAAATCAGCACAGATTTAGTCCACTTGGTGATGGCAGACAGACACTACCTTTTTTCTAACAGAGTTTCTCTAAGCTGGGCTTGTTGCTGCTTTCTAAAGAAGCGACTGTTCTTTCCCTGTAAGGTTGCTCATATGGTAGAAATCTACCTAATCAGATAGATTTGAAAAACAGCAAAGAACTATTTTTCTTGCTGCCTCAGAGCCATGTGTCTGGCTTGAAGGTCCCTGCAGATTAATGTGTGAAATTCAAGCTCTGGCACTGTGGTCTTTATTTAGGGAGTTGCAAATACATACAGAGCAAGCGTTCAGTGCTTCCCCCCCTCCCCGAGCATTACGGCAAGATCTCAAAGCATTCACAAATTAACCCATTAACTCTTACAGCCCCCTCAGAGCCTTTCCTCCCCTTGTGTCATGAACATCAGAATAATATTCAGGACTTTTCAGAACTCTTCCTCTTTAGGAGGAAACTTTGGTGTCATGAACAAGGCATCATCTTTGCTGTTATCTAGTTTACTTCCGATGAGTGGGCACAAGAACATGTTTCCCCCAGGGGTACTGAGAAGTGTCAGTAATTCCTTGCTCAGAAATCCCCAAAACAGCACTTCAGAGAAGGCAGAAGTAAAGCTCTGCCTAAGCTTTTGGCCAGGGTACCCTTCACAGCTGATTCTCGTGGCTCTATGATCACCGCAAACCCATACTCATACTCTGCTGCGTTCTTATAGGAGAGCACAGTTAATATACTGTGCACACTTTGCCCCAGCTTAGGCACATTGGCCCAGTTGCCTTGGGCAGCAGCTTTAGTTGTTTGCAAGTTTCGCCTCTACAGAATCATAGAATCATAGAATCATTTAGGTTGGAAAAGACCTTCAAGATCATCAAGTCCAACCATCATCCATGCCCACTAAACCACGTTATGGAGTACCCTGTCCACTCGCTTTTTGAATACCTCCAGAGATGGTGACTCAACCACTTCCCCAGGCAGCCCATTCCAATGTCTGACAACCCTCTCAATAAAGAAATTTTTCCTAATATCCAACCTAAATCTCCCTTGCCTCAACTTGAGGCCATTTCCTCTTGTCCTATCTCCAGCCACCTGACAGAAGAGACCAGCACCCACCTCACTACAACCGCCTTTCAGGTAGTTGTAGAGAGCGATAAGGTCTCCCCTCAGCCTCCTCTTCTCCAGGCTAAACAACCCCAGATCCCTCAGCCGCTCCTCATAAGACTTGTGCTCCAGGCCCCTCACCAACTTGGTTGCCCTTCCCTGGACACGCTCCAGCACCTCCATGTCTTTCTTGTAGTGAGGGGCCCAAAACTGAACGCAGGACTCGAGGTGCAGCCTCACCAGTGCCGAGTACAGGGGAACAACCACCTCCCTGCTCCTGCTGGCCACGCTGTTTCTGATACAGGCCAGGATGCCGTTGGCCTTCTTGGCCACCTGGGCACACTGCTGGCTCATATTCAGCCGGCTGTCCACCAGCACCCCCAGGTCTTTCTCTGCCGGGCAGCTTTCCAGCCACTCTTCCCCAAGCCTGTAGCGCTGCATGGGGTTTCTGTGACCCCAGTGCAGGACCCGGCACTTGGCCTTGTTGAACTTCATACAGTTGGCCTCAGCCCATCGATCCAGCCTGTCCAGATCTCTCTGTAGAGCCTCCCTACCCTCAAGCAGATCGACCCAACCAGGTTGAAGAGATGGATGAATCATTCTACAAGTGTCTGGCAGTAGTCTCAGAATTGTGTGCCCTTGTTCTCGTGGGGGACTTTAACTTTCCAGATGTCTGCTGGAAATACAACACAGCGGTGAGTAAACAATCTAGGAGGTTCCTGGAGTGTGTGGAAGATAACTTCCTGACACAGCTGGTGGGTGAGCCAACCAGGGGAGGAGCCTTGCTAGATCTATTGTTTGCAAACAGGGAGGGACTGGTGGGAGGTGTGATGGTCAGAGGCCGTCTTGGGCTTAGCGACCATGAAATGATAGAATTCTCAATTCTTGGTGAGGCAAGGAAGGTGGTCAGCAAAACCACCACTCTGGACTTCCGGAGGGCAAACTTTGGCCTCTTCAAGGCACTGGTTGAGAGAGTTCCTTGGGAGACGGTCCTGAAGGGCAAAGGGGTCCAGGACGGATGGACACTCTTTAAGAAGGAAGTCTTAATGGCTCAGGACCAGGCTATTCCCATGTGCTGCAAGTCGAACCGCCAAGGAAAATGACCGGCCTGGCTGAACAGGGAGTTTTTGCTAGGAGTCAAGAAAAAAAGGAGAGTTTATCATCTCTGGAAGAAAGGGCGGGCACCTTGCCTCCCAACTTGGTGTCATCTGCAAACTTGCTGAGGGTGCACTCAAACCCCTCAGCCAGATCATTTATAAAGATATTAAACAGAACAGGGCCCAACACCGAGCCCTGGGGAACACCGCTTGTGACCCGCCGCCAACTGAATTTCACCCCATTCACCACAACCCTCTGGGCTCGTCCATCCAGCCAGTTTTTCACCCAGCGAAGAGTACACTTGTCCAAGCCATGAGACGCCAGCTTCTCAAGGAGTATGCCATGAGAGACAGTGTCAAAGGCCTTCCTGGAGTCAAGCTGAGGTTGCTTAATTGCCCCTTTCATGAAAACCAAAAGAGTGTTCAGGCCACCCCAAATCTGAACAGTGCGGCTGTTCTGGAAGAGTCACTTGCTGGCAGCAGTTTACCCCCTCCCATATGGGATTATTATTAATAATATTACAGTTGCTTAACGTTGCACAAAGGTGTAGGAAGAAGGCGACATCCCACTACAAGAGGTTCTTATTGCTGATGAACGATGAAGTGCCACAGATGGGTGAAGCAAATTCAGGAAAGGGAAGGTTAAAGCCAAAAGCATTATTTCAGATCAGTACTGTGATCAATCTCCTCTTGCCAAATGCACTGTCTCATTTGAAACTGAAGTGGGGAGCCCAAGGAGGCCCTTGTTCTGCTTCGGATGGCTTGCATCAGTACAAAGTCCCATGGCTGTGTCCTCCTGCCCACAAATACATGCAAAGCAGGAGGAACTGCAGGACTTGCTTCCAGGGCTCCCCCAGTTCATCCCTCTGGAGGTGCTAACCAAGTCCAGGACTCTTACACTGGCATAGCAAAATTCAGTTTGCCTACAGCACCTTGTAGACTGGCAATGTTTTTGTGGGGCATGATTTGAAGCTATTTTTATTCTTTCTTGACAGATCTATGGATGAAGGCAGTGGTGCAAACACACTCCTTGGCAAGGGTATATAAATAGTACCACAATTCTTTTTGTTCCAGTTTGTGCACCATTGCAGATGATTCTGGTGGTTCCCTTCTTCCCCATATCATCACCCATTCCAGTGACAGCATACCAGTGCCACATCACTGTGCTTTCTTCTGTTTTTCTTGTCCCTTAAGCAATTTCGCTGAGCTGCCCTGCAAAGCAGATACCTTCTCTTCACGGAGACTGAAAAAATATCTCAGTGATTTAAATCTCTCAGAGAGATTAAAATCTCTCAGAGACTTAAAAAATCATCCTTTCTCTGTCCAGGTTGGGAATGGGCTCCTCCTTTCTTTAGGGAGAATGGGGGAAAGCTGGGAATAAGAGACAGGCATCACTTAGTTATCACATTAGAAGTATAAAAATTGAATTTAAAAAATAGCGAATGATGCTGTATAAGCTCAGGATCCCTAAGAGCAACCAACAAGGCAACAGCACACCTGCCCAGTTAAGAACTGTGCCTTTGAGGGCCCGTGAACTGTGAACGGTTTATTTGCATGTTGTATCCTATTCCTCCATCTTGCCCTCTGCCCGGAGACAGTGTGTATTTCAGCAGTCCCTTCCCTTTCCTTCGCTTCCCTTCTTCTCCTTTCCCTGTTCCTTTTCCTCTTCCTTTTCCTTTCCCAAAAGCTCTCAAAGTGGTGATATAAGTAAAGAAAATAGACATTGAAATGACTAATGAGGCTTAGATCGATGTGGTAATGGATGTCATACCTAGACTGACCTCCATACGCTTCTTTTCCCTCTGTTTTCTTCTCTGGAGAATATGATTTAAGTTTTTGTCAAATGCATAGTTAAGATCTTCTAGTTTCAAGGAAAAGTTTATTTCATAATTGGATCTGCTATGACATTACACAGTTTCTGAATATTGCAATATTTTCCACAGATTACCTGTAATTTCCATGTATAAATTATACTTTAGAGATGAAAATCCAGATTATTAATTTTCTATGGTTTAATTTCAAAAAATAGTTTTCCAGGCTGAGCATTGTAGGACTAAGGACTCAATCTAAGCTTTAAAAAATAGATAATTAAATCCACATATATAGTTGTATTTATATAATATGGAAGAATGATTTATGAACTTCCTCCTTCAAAAAAGACCCACATGCAGTGGCTCCTCTGGGATTTTGGAGTTACTCTTTTCCTCATAAAGGTCATTAGCACAAACCCATTTCCCTGTGAAGGAAAAGTATCTTCTTGTGAGAAAATCACTGCTCTAACTGCTTCTGGCTACAGAATGAAATTTCATAGAAAAGGTTACTTTCCCTTTTACTTCCTCTAGTCAAGTTAGCTATTTAACTGAAATAGATGGGTGGAAAGTACAAAAAGATATCCAAAACTGCAAAGGGATCAACAAAGAAGAGCAACGAAGCTGGTGAAGGGCCTGGAGCACAAGACTTATGAGGAGCAGCTGAGGGAACTGGGGTTGTTTAGTCTGGAGAAAAGGAGGCTGAGGGGAGACCTTATCGCTCTCTACAACTACCTGAAGGGAGGTTGTAGCAAGGTGGGTGTTGGTCTCTTCTCCCAAGTAACAAGCAATAGGATGAGAGGAAAAGCCTCAAGTTGTGCCAGAGGAGGTTTAGATTGGATATTAGGAAAAATTTCTTCACTGAAAGGGTTGTCAAGCATTGGAACAGGCTGCCTGGGGAAGTGGTTGAGTCACCATCCCTGGAGGTATTTAAAAGATGTGTAGATGTGGCTCTTTCTTAGGGACATGTTTTAGTGGTGGACATGGCAGTGTTATGTTTACGGTTGGACTTGATGATCTTAAAAGTCTTTTCCAAACTAAATGACTCTATGATTCTATGAAATTAACTTTCAAACTAAGCTGAGCTGCCAAAAATGCTATCTGGTCTTGAAAATCTTCATACAGATGCACTTTGGTTCATTTTTAAAGCCTGATTGGCTTTTACATAATTCTTCTGATGATTAAAAAGAGGCGTAGATCAGAAAACTGATTTTTTATAGAATCTTCAGTATTGCCTGTTGCTATTTCCTTACCTTTATGACTGCTACTGATGTTTTAATGTCTTTCTCGGTCTATTAGAGAAATGGGCAGGTTGAAACAGTCTTCCAGCTCTACATACAACATCAAAACTGTATTCAATTTACTTTAGAAAACACCACAGAGGTACTTTATATTAATACAAGCCAAATTTTAATAACTAATCTCTTTCCATTGTAATGAGAGGAAATTTGTTTGCAAGTACAATCAGTCATTTAGAAGCCATCAACTGAAGCACTTATGGTGAAAAACAATTTGCGGATACACATTTTTGCTTTCTTTTGTACATGAAAGAATTCATTTCTATCCTTCGTATGGAAAGATGGAATTTAGTCACTTCAACCCTTCTTTTACTAAGTTTCAAATAATTAAGAAAAGAATGGATAGGTATCTGAGTTAAAAGACAAGATGTAAGGTTGCCTGGCTCTGTTCTTTTTCTTTTTTTCCTAGTGCTCATGAGAAAATGAATTATTTCCAAGAATTTGTTTTTAGTTTTCTAGCTCAAATTCTAGCAAGTGTCCTGCAAACTGAGAGGTGCTTACCTTGAGTCTTCTGTCTAAAAGGAGTGGTGTTGATGAGTAGTTGAGACAGCAGAAAGACAGTAGTTAGATGCTGGGGATAACCTCCCTCACTGGCATTCTAATTTAAAAGTATTAAAATTCTTTGAGATCTTTAGCGTGCAGTACAGGAAGGGAGCCTGAAGCCAGTGCTTCCTAGGCACAAGGACACCACCACCCATTTGTGCCTTACTCTCTTCCTGCCCCTTTGACACTGGCCTTCTCGGCCACACCAGTTTTGACAGAACACGAGGAGGGTGTTTCTTCCCTGTGCTCCCGTGGGAGGTTGCAGATCTAAGCTGGAACTGCCTTTGGCTGAGAGGGAGAAAAACCTCGATCTTCAGCTTCCTGGGTAAATGTTTCAAACATCTAAATTTTAGACATAAGCAACAGTTCTGCTTCCCTTCCAGATGCAGGACTTTATCTGAGGGCCTGCTGTGCTTCATGCAGAAACCAGTGCTGCCAATACACATCCAGCTTTTCCAGAAAACACCTGCTAGACTGGAACACCAGGGACATGGGTGGAGGAGTGTCCAGTTTGCAAGTTCCAAAGGGCTGCAAGCATGAGAAAGGCACCGAAATGCTCAGCTCTAGAGGGATGGCAGCAGACCAGGCTGTCAAGCACTGGAAGCACCTAGTGAACTTTAGTGAGGAAAAGATCAGTAGTTGTGGCCCTTTCTATCCCTTGCAGGGCTAGGCAAGATTTTGTGGATTGTAGTTTTAGACTTAGGCATCTCAATTCTGCTTCATTCTCCCTTAAAGCACCTCCATCTGTTCATGTGGACCCCTAGATCTTAATCATGCATGCAGGCACATGCATGTAGGCACTACTTTTACATGCAGCTTCCTGAAACCGAGGCAAAAGAGGCTGGATCTCTTGCAAAAGTTGTTTCAAGGCATAGCTTATTCCTTGGAAATTTTCTAAGCAGACTATTTGTTAAGTGTAACTATACTCTTGGCCAATCGAGTCAAATGTTTTAGCCATTCCATAAAAACCATTATCTGGCTAACTCTTGTCATTGGGAATTAACAAGATGACTTCTGCCAGGATCTGCACAGAAAGGGAACTCTGTAAAACAGGATGAGGCAGGACAAAGTTTTCTGCAAAGCTGGGGTTGTTTCCAAAATTGCTTACTAAAAAAATGGCTAATTTTTTTTGTTCCAAACCAGTACTAACTAAAATTTCCTCTCTATCTGTGTGTCATACGGAAAAGAATTCACTAAGCACAAAAGATTTAAACGGAGATTTATATTTTGTGCTGAATGCTCAAAATTTCTTATGGGAGGTGATAAACACTTCCCTTCTCCTGTAGATTTGTGAATCACATGAAGCAAAATCCATGTTGTTGCCAGTGTGAACTGGCTTTTTACTTATAAGTAACATAAAAATTAGAAGTTCCATTTAAAGCCATGTGTTTGTTTTCTATTTTTCAATGCAGTTGCTCTTGTGGGAAAGATAGGTAATGAGCTACATGATATTTTTCTGAAGCAATACTGAAACTATGCATACGTTCACTAGCATCTGTGCAGTTTGGCATGCTGTCACTTCAGTGTGGATTCTGGGTCTTCACTAATAGAATCACCCTCTTTTTTCATTTGCAAAGGTAAACTGACAGCTGATATGGACTGGATGCCTCAGGAGACAGCTGAAGCCAAGAGAGTGGCCCAATGATTATGCTACAGGCATGAGGAAAGGTTGAGTATCTTGCACAAGGGTGCAGCAATTCCATAGGAGGGCAAAAATCTCAGGCAGTTAGTCTTGTCCCACATGGTTTTATCCTTCAGGGCCATGGGGCATCATACACAAAAGCAAATCCAAGTCGCATAACTTTTAAAAAGTATAAACAGAACAACTCTTTAGCTTTGGATACGATGCAGCCTTTTAATCATAGGACTCTCTGTTCCTTCAAAGCCTGTTGATCCTTTTAATTATCTAATATTTAGTCTTCTAATTCCTTGTAGTCCCACAGAGAGCAGGAGAAAATCTTTTGTCCCCAACTTGTTTCTGTTACTCTCCTTTCTGTGCATTCCTGAAAGAGAAGCTTGATATGAAATTTTGCTTACTATAAGAAAGCTGTAGAAATGACGTATCACAGCTTATGTATGTTGCATATCTCCACTGTGGCCTTGATTGATCTTTCTGGCCTATGACTAACTTTGACCATGCAATTCTAAAGACCAAAATAATTTCAGCATAGCTTAGCTCTTCTTAACAATACATTAAAAAGCAAACTCACACTGATGGTGTCATTCAGATTTAAGAAAAGAAGATCAGATAGCTTAGATTCTTTGTCATGGTATTGTAAACCCCTAAAGCATGGAAAACCTGAATTACTGCCTATAGTTTGAAGGGGTAAACTAAGAAGAATTAGTTGGCAATCAAGAATATCAAGAGAAGAAAGGGGAATGAAATAAGAGGGCTTCCACCACTTTCCTGGGAATCAAATACATCTACACCACTGACAGTTTGGAGCAACTCCACTGGTTTAGCTGTAGTAACCTGGGTTTCTCTCATATAGCTGAGAACAGAGTATCGCTATTAGTCTTAAATGAAAAATGCTCCATGCAGTTGGCATTCAGCTAGGAACTGCCGATCTTAAACTTAGCTTGCTGTGTTTCTTCTGGAAAACTTCATCTGTGTCTGACATGAACAGGCAATGCACCTCAAGAACATCGTAATGTTACCAGTTCCCTTACATCACCAACACCATGAACATGAACCCTCAGGGGACCGGTTTGACAAGACACTTGGTTCCATCCTGGTTCATGATGTGGCTTTTTGAGTTTGATTCCTGGACTCTGCTCAAGAATGGAAATTTTCAGGTTTTCATATTCATGGTTATTCCTTGTGTCTTGGAGATAAGGGCAAAAGGAATTGCTACAAAGGGAATATTTTATAGCAGAATATTAAATGGGGGAGCAGAACAAGGAAAATATAAATTTATTGTATCATCTTTAAAAATCATTTATGGAGGTTTAAAGTCACATTTCTTGTGACTGACTCACATCCTTGAATCTATATTGGCCTAAGAGCATTGCCGATGAATCAGTCCTATCTATCTCTGCAAATCTTTGATGTATGCTCCTAGAGAAAAGGACATGCTCTCTATCTCTGACCATATGTTAAACTTCCCTGTTCCCTCTTTATTTTATTTATATTGACAGAAAAAAGGAAGGAGGTTTTGGAATAATCCCAGTGATGTGCAGAGACAAATGATTAATGCTTCCTATCCTGGATGCTTGATTAATTAATGTAAACTCAGACATCTCGAGGGAAAATTTTGCATGTGTAGACCATATTTCTAAAAACTCCCCAAATCTAAAACCTTGAAATTAGTTAAATACAGTCAGCTCTGCAATTAGATGTTCTGTAAGGTAGTGTCTTCATGGCAGGAATCTGAAGTACTCTGATTAACTAGGGTGTCAGCTGCATCTGGAAAATTAAGGGTAACTGAGAAAAGACGAGATGAAGCAAGAAAAACACAGACTTTATCAACCTCACAGGAAAATATATAAATATCATAAAGAGGATTTATATTCTCTCATTTTGCATATTTAAACTAAACCAGTTCTAGAAGCTACCAACATTAAGACTGATAATGCTGGAGACCAGTAATTTTATCCTGAATGCTCGTCAGTGTATTCACTTCCTGAAAGACACATCAACTATCCTTTGTTTCAGTGTAGAAGACCACACAAAATGCCTCAGACTATCCTCAGACCAGAAGGTTTGTACCTATAAAACAGGGATCCTATAGCCCATGGACAGATATTCCCACCACTTCATTATGTAAGGCCTGTGTGTATGCACTAAGTGTGTGCGGCACTGTGCTGTGTGCTAGTGTGGCCATCCAAGAGTGCTCAAAAAGCCTATTCAGCCTTCAACAAGAAGACAACTCCCTCTCCCCACTTTGTAAGGACCAGCATCTCCTGAAATGACAAAGAATGAAGCAACAGCATGAGTTTCCAGTGCAATTACGCCCGGGCAACACTTCCACCCTCACTAATGCCTCACAAGCAAGAGAGCATTGACATTTGTCTGGTGCTCTGAAACTCACCTGAGTTTGGGATGGTAAAGAAACCAACTTTTCTTCCCAAAATATATATTTTTTTTATTATGCAGTGATTCAATAAAGCAGCAGAAGATTGCTCATATTATGTGAAATTGCTCACTTCATGGGCATTTTGCTGGATACTGGAGAAAGTGAGTGGCTTGCATCTGACTCTTTACAACTGATTTACAACTGCTCTACAACTGCTCTACAACTGGTGAGTCCATCGGTAGCACAAAAGTTTCTCCTCATATTCATTTTACCTATCCTCTAATTTATTTTGCCTATGAACTAGGCTGCCACCCATTGCACTTTTGTGACATCAGATTGTAATAATATGCTCTTTTTAAACACTCATTTTAGGAAACTAATGTTTAAAGAATTTGCATCTCTATCCAAAGTTAAACTAGTGTTTAATGACTCTCTATGTAGAAATTAACTATAATCAGAGCTGTAGGCCACATCCAGATCATCCACTTAAATGCTGTCATCCTTCAAAAGTTGAAAGATAATTTAAGACTGGAGATTTCCAGTCTGTCAGACCCTGGTTCCTTCAGCAGTAAAGTAAGAGCAATAGGTGATTCAGTGCCAGCTGGCTGCAGTAAGGTGGTCTGGAGGTGTATGTTGGAGCATAGATGTGGCTCATCCTGTCTAAGTGAACAGGAATTAGTCTTCACTTCTGTCTGCCATTGTTATAAAGTCCTGACTGGAAGGGGACAACAAAAAAAGTCACCTTCTGACCATGTCTGCTGGGAATTGATGGTGAACAAATGTGAAACAAGCAGGGATAAAGCATATATTTTCCTGACTGCAAAACAAATATATTCTTAAATTTAACTCTGATGGTATCAAGACATAGACCTATACTGGGAAATTGAACTAAAGATTCAGAAATATGCCTCAGACTAGAAAATCTCTACATTCACCTTTAAGAAGACAAATTAATACATTTTCCAAAGCATGTTTTCCATATGTGGCTAAATTGCAAAGCAATTTCTCACCACTTATCACCCCGATCCATCTGGATGGCTTGCAGTACTGAAGGAAGTGGGGCGACTCTGCAAGCTCAGAAGGAAACCAAAACAATACCAGGAACAGCTTTTGACACCCCGCCACAAAAACCCAGCCTTATTGCAGCCCCAAAGATTATCGTGTTCTATCTTAATGTTTCACAAATACCATTGTCCAAGAAGGTGTCCTTCTCCCCATGCCTGCCCCTTAGTTCTGCAAGTTATTTAAGCGCACACTAGCTAGGAGACACACTCAGGTAGTCGGTTTCCACAGGATGGACTGCATTCCAAGGCTGCTGGGCACCAAAGGAGAAGTCAGATTTAAGATTAAGTTAAAGATCTTGGCACTACTGAAACAGCAGTTTCCAGACAGACATCCTGGTTATTTTAGTTCCTTCCCTCCCCCTATCACCTGCATTGCTTGTGCATTAGTCCTCACTCAGGATCTTTCCCAGCATGAAGTTACTGGTTTCCCTTGAGACATAACCCAGCTACAGTTCTAGGAGGGTTTGGTCCAGGGGCTGCTTCCCACTGACAGTATGAAACAACACCATCCTCCCTCCCATATGTCCCCCAGACCTATATCAGAGGGCTTTGCACCCTGAAATCCCTCCCCACCATCTACAAACACATGCCACCCACCCTAGTGCTGCAGACAAAACCCCTGGGGCTGCGGTGAAGACACCGCTCTAGAAATTGTGATGCAAACGACTGGGTGCACTTCGTGCTGCAAAATGGACATATGCATAAATGTGTTTTATGGCCTATAATGAAAAACACTCACACAATTAGGTCTTGCCCTAGGGCACCTCAGGATCCTACTGGAAAGGAGTCTACCTGTGCTTCAGTGTGGATGTAAAACTAAGCATCTATTTTTGAATGGATGAGTAGCTCCCAGAAGGGACATAGCTCTGTCCTCTGACTACAGAAGGAGGCTAGAGTGAGACCTAGGTTTAAAAAATTATGGTAAGCTGAGAAAACTCCTACACCCAAGATTTGTTATCTGAATTACTTGTTAAGCAAAGACCGAGGTGGAAGGGACTGACATTTTTCTACATGAAAGGTGGTAATGCAATAATATTAACTAACTGTGCAGCAATCTAATATTTTATGTGTGCATAATTGAAAAAAGTTAAAAGACCTGTAACTTGCAGATGTAGTGGTCTCAGTACAAAAACATCTTGGGACCTGAAAGCTTGTTTCCTCTTCCTTCTCTCTCAAATGTCTTGATACAAAAATAAGAAGAATTTTACCAGTAGCACAAGATAAAATATCAGCTAGTGCCACAGTTCCATGCTCAGCTGCTAAACAAATGTAGTGGCATTACTGACAGGGAAGGAATTAAAATTGTCTGTGTGGTGGTTTTTTTATGGTTCACTTCAGGATATATTTGTAAGCAGCACAGCAAGCTTGAATGCCGACTGGCAGAACGGATCCAACAAGCTCACCTCCACCTCGGGAGGGGTAGTTTGCTGTCCACAATTGCAACCCCTTACTTTCAGAGATGTTAAAGAGTTCAAAAATCCCTTCAGAGGCGAGGGGGTTGCAGGGAGAAGTGCAATTCTCACTCGCTTTCTCAGCATAGCACGGTAAATAGTCTCATGACATCATAAAAACTGTGACAAAACCATTTACAGTGGTGTGCCCACAAATTTTCATTCAGCTTTCCTGTAAGTTCAGATAGGCAAACATTGAGATGTTATTTTAGGAGAGGAGGTTTAAAAATACTGACAGGCGGCTGTTAGAAAGGGCCGTTGCTTTCCTGGGCCAGAAGACACACTCGTCGGAGCTGAGGGCTCGGGCAGCACAAGAGCTTTATTGTATCCGTGCATCATACCGAAGTGCTCATAAACAGTCATATTATTCATGCGTAAACACTTTTATTTAATTTTAAGAGTGAGGTCTTACACATCTTTAGCTGGAAATGCAGTTGGTAGCAGTTTAAATGCATTTTTTTTCTTAACTAAGTGATAAAACTGCTGGTATTCTGGAGAGGAGCAAGATGACAGAACAGCCTGTTTGTCTCTGGTGTTTACTCACTCAGGACAGGGAAGGGTCTAAAGAAACATCTGGTGTCAGCTTTTTTCCACTGAGGAAAAAAAAATTAAACCAGTAAGTTCTTTAGCCAGAAAAGTGAGTTCATGAGTCATGAAAATTCAGCTAGAAATCACAGAAGTTAGAGAGTGAAGACCAACAACATTCATTCCTACGTAATCCATAAAGGAGAATGGGGCATTCTTACTCTTTTTTTTTTTTTTTTAATCCTGAATATGTCTTGACTTACATTTCCAGCTGGGAAGAAGGTTGTGAGAAATTTAGGTGTGGAGGCCAGAGGGGAGAGAAAGGCGGGAGCCAGGCTGGCCGCAACTGGGAGTTTACAGTGAGCAGAGAGTAATGAGGTGGCAGGGAAATTTCTTCCCCTCCGGCCTCCCTCTCCACCTTCCCTTTTTTTTTTTCCACTTTGAAAGAGGACAAGGGTTTCAGAGAGGCAAAAGGGTGCTTTCTCTCCCCTCTCTCTGCCCCCTTCCTCTCTGTTCTCCCTTAGCCTTCCCGCAGGTCACCCCGGGTTTCCCACATCCCTGCGGGAGCTGCAAGAGAGCAGCGTTGAACGCCGCGGGGAAAAGCCCCCTTGCACCTCACAGCCGGACGCAAAAAGCAGGGCAGGACTAGTCCAAAACCTACCACTGCACCCTGTGCTTGGGGCACCCATGACCTTGCATTAAGGCCTCAGGGTGGTATGGTGCAAAACTCCTTGAAGCAGATTCCCCATGCAAATTTTTATGGGGAAAATCAAGTGGTTGATATGAAAAAACCATCTTGTGTTAAAATTCCCTCCCCCTCAATAACAAAACAACCTTGCTGGGAAATCTTGTAATCTAAATACAAGCTTAGCACCATCCATCAAAGGGAGGATGTGAGCAGCGCTTGTAAAAAGTTAATAACCTCCGTGGTGGGACAAGGCAGCGCGAAGGGAAAGTGCTGAGTAACGGCCAGGAGGAGCCTTTCATCTCCAAGTGAGTTCAGTGACTGGAAATGTGAAGTTCACTTTAGTTAATGGCAGTTTTTGAATGTCTTTTAAAATTACTATGGATAAACAAACAAACAAACAGACTCAAATCCAATCTTTCTGACTTGAAGGCTTTGGGGTTGTTTTGGGCAGCTCGATAGTCTCAAATTCATCTGAACAAAAAAAGTTCAGTTTTCAAGCTAACAGTAACCAGCCAGGGTAAATGTCCATTTTTCCTTGGCACAAACAAAAGCCTGAAAATACAATGTTAGTGCATGTCTCAAAACCAAGCCCTACATAGTTTTTCTTTATATTTAATTCTCTCCAGTGTTAAGAAAACCCTGTAAGTCTTTACATCCAGTTGATGTCTTCTGAATTCTTGAAAACTGCATCCCCTTTAAAAACTTAGCACAAATGCCTACGTGCACCCTTGCACCTGGACCGTACACAAAGGGACCTAATTTATTTTGGTGCCAAACAAGGCTGTGAAATACTTTGACTTCATTTTAAAGAAAAGCAAACAATGACCAGTGCTTGTGAAGGCACAAGCTGTGTCATAAAATGCACCCAACAAACCATTTACATTGCAAAAAGTTACCCCAACTGTTGTTTATATTGGAAGTAAGATTAGCACATTTGTATCCTCTGGCTAGCAGATACCATCAGCTGCAGTCACTTGCTGCCCATCAATGACACTGCAGAAGGGAACACTCTCAAAGTTAAGACATGCAGAAGAATTTATTTTATTTTTTTTTTAAAAAGCAGAGCTCAAGCCCATTTTGGTTTGCTGGAAAAAAGTAATATTAAAAATATAGTAAGTTTTCCAAATTTATGTGAATATTGTGTAGAATGCAATCAAAAACTCAGTATGAGTTTAATTGGTGTAAATCAGCATATATCTGCTGAACAAGGCTGATTTATATGAACTGAGGATTTACCTTCTGATGTGTCCTGTTTAATGTTTCTTTGCATTTGTTGATGAAAAAATGTCTGAAGTTGGTGAATTAGTCCCAGTACACCTGATAGATAGGCTGCTCCTAATGGCACTCCAAAATACTTCTACTCTCAGATGTTTTGGTCTACTTCACATGCTCAAGGTTAGGCTCACCACTAAATCTGGGGGTAGAAGGGGCTATGTCCCAGGACACAACGGCAGATAGGGAGGCATTTTGGTTTTATGTATTGGTGCTCAGTGTCTAAGGAACATCTTGTGCTTTTAACCAAACTAATCCAGGACACTAGTGATGCCCTTTAATTCTCCTTTTCTTTCCAGGGGAAGTATTTTATGGCTGTGGTGGACTGATTGATCTGTCAAGCTGCCTGCACTCTACAGACTTACTTATAATTATGGGCTAAACTTAGTAATCCAGGTGGGTTTCTTCAGTTGCATGTTTCCTAGTACAATATACTAGAACAAAAAAAATACTCTTTACCTATAGCCTTGGTCCACAGAACGGACCAGCCCTAAATCACACATTGTGAATAGTGTTTTGAAGGTGTTACTGTGTTGCGCATGTGCAGGTTTGCAGCTGGGACAGGATGTGGATTTAGCATGTAGAACTTTAAAAATAATTTAACATTTCAAATTTTCCTTATGCAGTTTGATTTTTTATTCCCCGGGACAAAAATATTTTTAAAAAAGTTAATTTAAAAATAACTAAGGATGCTTTTCATTTTTGCAAAATTTTTGCTGACTGAGCCTGGTAAAGAAGAATAATCATTTCATAAACTTTTATTTCCTTAAAGAGGAAAGTGGAGAAGATGTGTGTGGGAAGGATGGCACAAAAGAGAACGTAAAGGGAGGCACAAACCAATGATCCATGGAGACTCGATGTTGAAGTTACAGATCAAACTGATCTCAATGTCCATTTAGAAACTGGGGAAATTTGGGAATGTTTCCAGATTTCACAATTGGCTTCTGTTTTGTCACGAGACCGGCTGAGCCCTCACATCGAAACACTTTTAAGCTTTCAGATTTCAGCTCAAACCCTCCAGCCTGTGGTTGTCTCTCAGCAAAATAGAAACATTCATTAAGCACCAAGTGCCCCACTTCCAGCCTGGGATATACATGGAAGCTTCCCATTGAAGTGTCGGTTCCCACAGTAGGACGGAGCCCTTTGGGGAGGTGTCAGTTGTCAGTAGTCAGTTGTCAGGATAATTCATTGCCTCAGGGGGAAATCTGAGTTGAGAAGCAACAGTCTTCTCCAGTTCAGAGGAGGTCAGCCACATCAAAGCGGAGATGTGCAGCGGCCTCTGAGCGGGGAGGAGTGGCTGGTGCTCTTGAAGTTGCCAGCTTTCCTTTTTCTGTACACGCTAGGGAGTGGCAGGGGATGTGTTTGAAGAACTGGGGAAAATCTGGGATCATTCAAGCTGGAGCTGAGGAACAAAAGAGAAGGGCTCCGACTCGGTGGGGCTTGATGGTTAGGTTTTGCTCAAATGGGTTGGAAATCAGAGGGAAAGAATGGAGTGGGGCATTGCTGCTTCACATTGCTTTTGCACTGATACAGTGCAATTGACTTCAACTTCACTTTTACAGTGGAGTAGGTAAGAAAGAGCAGATCCATCTTGCTGAGAGCTAAAGGCTATTCCAGGGGTCCAGGCCTTGTCCCTCAGGACTGTGTGGTTTTACTAAGAACATATGTCCTTCCTACCCCTTGCATTTAGGGAATTTGGGAATGAAAACAGCTTACTGAACTTTTTTTTTTCTTTTTTTTTTTTTAAATCTAAGCAAAAGTTTACCAGGTGTGTGAAAACAAATGAGCTTTACTGAAGCATCTGTGTGGTTAGAGAGGGAGTAGACAGGTCTGGAGCTGCTGTCAGGGGAGAGAACACAGCGATGGGAGAGAGCGGAGATCACTTGGATGGATGGGATAGGGCATGACCAGAAAAAACCTTAAAGTTGCAGAGTTTAGTTTATTTCAAGTTTTAAAAGCTTTTCATGTTCAGATCATTATTGATTTATGGCTGGAAAAGTGATACCTATTCTTCCTCTTACATTAAAACAAATATACAAATTCTATACAAATCTCTCTGTCTCTCTTTCTGTCTCTCTCTCTCTCTCTCTGTGAATATATGTACTTACGTATTTTTAAACTAACCAACAATTTCTACCCGCAAGTTCCCTCATTTTAAGCTGTCTGTCACCAAGGAAGGAGTTATCTGAAAATGTTTCATTGCTACTGAGTGAGTAAACAACAGAAGATGGCCCTGTGTCTGGGAGACTGCTCTGGCAAGGCAGGAAGATAGTCCAAAGTACAGATGGAATGGGAAAGGATAAAAAAAGGGGGGGAAATACAGTTCAGAGTACTAAAATAGATTTTGCATTAGGTTTACATGGCAATCATGATTCCTTTCAAGCTATGTTGTTGCACAGTCTTTGGAATACATTTGTCAGCCCGTTATGTCTGCAGCCAGGTTTACAAGAGCAGCTGTAACATTGAATGGGCTGTAAATATAACGTCCTTTACTATATAATACCAATTCTGCTGCACAGCTGAGTGCAGCCCATTGAGAGGTGAACACTCCGCCTGGGTCGTGTCACTGGAAAAGGCTGTTGGACACTCCTGCTCATAATCCTCTTTGCTGGAGTTTCCTAGGACTCCCCATCTCTTCCTTTCCTCACGTTTGCCATGCTCTCCGAGTGCTCCCAAGTCAAGTTGATGCAAGTTCACCAGGGACACGCAGCATAAAATGAGTTTGCCTGGCTCTATCATGGCTAAAATACGTCCTGGACATAATCGCTCTGTAAGCAGGCGACACAAGAAGGGTACATGTGCTGCAGTCCAGGGTTTTGATCTGGAACATACTGTAAAAAGGACATAGCGTGATGACATTTATCAGCACTGGGCATCTAGTTAACAACCCTTTGAAATGAACAGGGCAAATAACACCTCAAGCCTATTGTTTTAAGTGAAGTTGAAACAAATATATAAACCTGTCCCACTTGTTCTGTGTCTTTGCTTCAAGATATCCATAGCTGGGAGTTTTTTACTGAAATCTGATTGTCTAACTGACAAGTAAGCCCCCCAGAATAATTGCAGGTGGCTGACATGGCACCGTCCAACTGTGAAATAGTCTTGCCCATTTTGCCAGCTGTGAAAGTGTAGACAGGGTACCACAGTGAGCTAAAGTGCATAAGGAAACCAGGTGGTATGTTACACCTTCTCCCTAAGTTCCTATGTCAAAAAGCCACCTGTGGATATCCTTTCTGAAAGACAACAGGGAGAACTCCAACTGAATGGCCATGAAAGCAAAACTGATCAACAAGGTCTTCTCAGTAGGCCGAAAGCAAAGAAAACTGATGGCAAGTTATGGATATGTTATGCAAGTTAGGATTTCTGGCTGTACCTGTTGTTGCTGTTAGTCTATGGGACTGTCGTTCCCACAAATTTCACACGTATTAAGCTTGATTAAAAACAACTAAAGGAGTATTTAACTCTCAAAGAATCCTTTCATTATGGAGAACACTGAGATGCTTGTTACTTTTACACTTAATGAAGTGCATAAAAGACAGTTGCTGAAATACGTTGCACTCTGGAGTGCAGCTCAGCTAACAGAATTTGCGGGGTTTTGTGAAATCTGGTCTCAACACCAAGTCTAAAAAAACGCCCTTTCTGCAAGTACCTATCATATCTTGACTGAAAGTGTAAGAGGACCAAGTAAACTACAAATAGCCAAGTAAGCAGAAAAAGCCCCTGTAGAAATTCTGCATACCTTGGCAACAATTCTGTCAACTGTCTGGTCTCTTCCAGCAGAGAAGTGGAAGTTTCCACCCTGAGCTAAAATGTTGGTACAGGAAGGTAAATGAGCAAACAAAGGAATGAATTGCTCATAGTAAGCCATTCACTAGAAAATACTAAGTAGGTAAGATAGAAATATCACAAAGCAGTATATTCTGCATATACCAACGAGAAAAGTTGCAGCAGATGAATAATTAGCACTTGAAAGAGTTTTTATTAAAACAAGTCATATAAAAAATAATCATAATTAGTCTTTCCTCAGGCAAAATACACATTGAATTTAGACCTGTAGATGAGTTCAGTGCCTCCTCTGCTAGTAGGTGTACAGGCTTAGTACCTCACAAGACTAGACCCATACCTATGTAACACTGGGCCAGAAACTTGTCGTTATACATATAGTTATATTGGGAAAAGCCTACTTCTCAATGTAATACTAGTCAATTTGAGACTGGATTTTATGAAGTGTGTGGGTGGTGATATGTGTCGATTAGGTAATTCCCATTATTCTAGTGTCCCTGCTGACTTAGAATATACACATCTTGAATTCATTGAGTCCCATGTTGGTCTAGAAAAGAAAATGAAGAGAATCATCTTCTCTTCTGGCATACAGATAGAACTGATTCAAGATTTAACAACAGCACAGATTTGGTTTCTCATTGCTGCACAATACATTCAGACAGAGGCTGTAAAGTGTTCTGAATCATCCCAAACCACGCTGTAGCAGCTACCTGCTTTCAGCTCTGGTAGCTCAAACAGCTGAAATAAAATAGTCTTGTCAGGGAGAAGAGGTGAAATTAAAGATTCAATTGCCACAGTAAACGTAGAGGAAAAGGTTAAGATTGGTTGGGGTGTATGAGAACAGATGGAGAAAGCCTCAAAATCATTATTCACCTTCATCTTTTTGGACATGGTTGTGGTGCTTGCATTTGCCTGAATTTGGAGGGTGGCCCTGGACTATTGCTTGGGAACTAGTCCAAGCTCAGGGGAAGGAGCAGAGGGCACAGTTGATAGGAATGGAGGTACCCCAGCTCATGTGCCTTCTGTTGCTTCCTACCCAATGTCTACAGTCTGGCCCAAAAGGAAAGACTGTGCTGAAAAAGTTACGTATGCAAGTTAGCATAGCCTTGAGCATTAATTGAGCTAACCCAAAACTTTCTGTGGACAACTAGGGACTCTCTGGGACGCGGGAGGCTCCAGTGGAGACTGGCAAAGCAATAACATCATAAAAAGGAAGGCAGGAGAAAAGCAAGGAAGATAGAAAATAGTAAGTGATAAAATTAGCTAATGTATCTTTACTGAGAACAAATTCTGTCAAACTATCCAACAACCTACTTTTATGTGATAGGAGAAGAGGGGGAAGGTGTAGACATGCTATTTCTCATTTTGATGAGACTTTCAAGACATTTCACACACAGTGTCTTGAGAAAACTAAGGACCTATGATCCAAAGGAAGGGGTCAGGTGAACCATTATAAGGTATATAACATTTCACCCAGTTTTATAAAATGTTCTTAAAATCTTAGAATGCCTTTGGAGGAAATCTGATTTCAGTGAACATTTATATGCACAGAATCTGTATTTATGGAGTTACCAAACATCTTCAGGTCTTTAAGTGGAAAACAACTTCTGAGGAGTCTTATTCTTACCAGAAGTGTGTTAAATTGGAATGCATTTCACAGGGCTTCAGAGTTTCTTAAATGGAGAGTTTCTTATCTTTCTGCTAAATACTTAAGCATAATTGGGGGTGAATTCAAGAAGAAGAAATTAAACAATGAAATTACAGCCATTAGAGATGGAAAAAACCTCTTCAGTGCTCTTCAACCTGTAGTTAGCTCATTGGTGGAAGTTACAAGCAGAACTGCAGAAGTTACAAGCTCGGCTCTGCCTGCTGCTCTCGTCTTTAACTTATTTCCTCTGACCACAACCAATTTTTGAGGGCTCTCAGAGCTGTGGGTTGGAAACTACTTTTCTAGAGTATTCTGCTCGTACGTAAGCAATGTAAGACTGCTCCTTCTAGCATTTTAGTGTTTGTATGTTCCTGTTTGTAATGAGTTGTGGCTTGTCTGAATTTTATTTGTTTGAACATAATAATATAGGACAATCCATGGGGGAGGCCTCTTCTACTCTTGGATAGACTTACTGTGGCGTAAGAATGGCTTTTTTGGCCTTGATTCCAAGTAATGTAGGCTTAAAAGAAAAAACCAAAACAGGTGTGCCTGAGTAAATTCCCAGGAGTTTCATTGATCTAATTGATTAAAATAAATGACTTCGCATATACTAAATAAACTGACATGTGCAGACAAGGCTTTAAAATATGCAGCCCCTCCCTTTCAGAGGTTTGGCAGCAGCAGTAAAGAACGATGCCAGCTGGATTACAATCTACATGTATCAGGGCAAAGACAGACAGTGTCTTCCTGATGTAGCTGTATCTCTCAAAGAAGCGAATATCCCTGGCTGTTGGCTGCTGCTGTTGCCTCCATAACTGGGGTTATACAAGGGACTGAGAGTGCTATTCACCTGAATATCGCTATTCAAATATTTTTTCTGAAGTTACCATTGATGAACACAATTTACATTAACCTGGCTGATCCGGTGCTGAAGCAGGTGAGAATGCAAAGCATAAAACCTCCTGTGGCTGCAGGTATAACAGTGGGAGCATCTTGCATGTTTCGGCTATTTCTAAATCGATCTGAAGTATCTGGCACATAAAGACAGTCTAGATGCTAGTCTTCTAGAACACAATATTGTCCTAGGCAAGTTATTTTAGTAGTTTACCTCATACGAACAAGCAAACGCAGCTCTGCTGTGATATAGTCCTATAGCACAGTATGTTTTGCAGCCTAAATGGATCTAAGGAATGATCCATTTTCTGCTTTTCTGCTTTGCTTAGACAAACATATGTCCGTGCGTCCTGATGACTTATCCTACCTGTGGACAAGAGGACAAATCAGGATCAAATGATTTAATATGCATTAAACTCCAGATAATTGATAGATCTGTTCAAACTTCTGCTTATGCCAATGGATTCAATGTATCTGAGCCAAAAGGAAGTTTTTTCCAATTATTTTAGATGCAGAAGTACTTGACAAATGTACAAAACAGAGGCATCACTTTACCATCACTAGAAATGTGGCCTTTCTGCCTTGGAAAACATCTGTTTGTTGTTATGCAGCCATGTTTCGGGAAACACAGTCGTTCAGAGCAGAGGAATACCAGCTCCATTCAAACTTCGGGAGCAATTCAATTAAAATGAGTGTTAACTACTGGAATTTATGGAGTGCTTCCTGCCTAATCTTATGAAACATAACGTGTAATTGCTATGGGTGGTTAAGACTTTAGTTTTATACCTGCCTGGCTGTGCTGATTTAAACAGAGAAGTAACAAATTAGATTTGAGGAAGTGGCTGGGAAACAAAAGGATTCAGGTGTCCCATGCAGTGATGCTGAGTTTCCTGGGGCTTTGCTTATTAGCATGTAGCGTATCATCCAAAAGTCACAGGCAGAAAACCACAAAGATAATAAGCTTTTTGTTTTGTTTCAACACTGGGTTGATCAGAAAACTGCATACAGTTCTTGGGAAGCTGAAGTCAATGCCAGATATTTCCAAATGACTCCATCACTGGTTAGGTGTTTAAAAAAAAAACACAAACAAAAGGTATGGAGTGATCGATCGTGTGTGCAGAACATGCTCTCACAGACCAGCACTCTCCCCAACATTTACCAACATGCTGCAGCAATGTATTACTGAAGAGTGCATTTCTGCTGACAGATTCTTTCCACCACAATTACAGAAAGAATAATGGCTGAGAAACAACACCCATATGTCCCCATTAATTTTGCAATCTGTCTAATCTGTGTACTTACAAAGCCCTCATCACATCTCAGATATTATAGTGATAACAGGGTAGATTAGACAGACTTCAAAGCTGCAAGAGAAATATGAACGTTGATTCCCAGCCATGATTAACTTGGCCAGAACCTCACACTCCTTTAATTTAATTAAGAACATAAGGACCAATCAGATCAGTGACAAAGTAAGAGAGGGGCTGAGCTGGAAGCTGTGGACAACACGCACTACCCAACAGGTATACACACACGCGTGAGATTTTTCGTGCTGCCTGGGGAGCACACTGACTGGGGCATGTGGGTGATTCACTCTCCATGGAAGTATTTTAATCGCACTTGCAAGGAACACTGCTATCCAACTGATTACATTGTGTGTTTTAGTCCTGGAACTGAGTTAAGCTAAATGACCATCAATTAATTAATTACTAGAATTAAAGACTAATAATTATAAGAATTGTAATTAATGGATCTGGCAGCTGCCTCTGAGCATGCTCTCATGTTGCAGTATGTGTAAAGCAGCTGATCTGTCAGCAAAAGAGGAGTAAACTGCTTCCAGCGGGCCAAGAGGCAAGAGCATGCACTGTGGCAATTGTACCCAGCATAATGCACTATATGTTCATACTCTTTTTCCCCTGGGGTAACAAGCTGATGTGCCAGTGCCTCCAGGCAAAGCAGCCAGAGCAATGCTCATCTGACCACAAAGGGATGTGCCGTGCAGGGAGATAGCATGTTTACAGCTTGCTTATGCTTCTTTTAGTGATGAAACCTCTTCTTCTCCCTCCACTGCTGCCAGGATCAGATGTCTCGCTTGCACACCCGCCTCCTGTGCTTCTGGCAAATATGGGTTTGCTGCATGTACAGCATGTTCTGTTTTACTGCTTGGTACATCATATATGCAACCTGTGCATCTGTCAGGCACTGGAGGTGCTTCACGGGGCACATGCAGTCGTTCAGCCAACAGCCTGCTCCTTGTTCAGCTAAGAACAGCCCAAAGAAAATGGTTGCTGGCAGTGTGAGGCGGGTATTTTGTCTCTGCCCTGTGCAAAATTCTGTGCGAGGCGGAGACAGTGCATGTCCAGAGGCACACCTACAACTATCCCAGTTTAATTTGCTTTGCAGTAGATGGTATGTGCTCAGTACCTTCTTCCAGTGCCTGCAGGAGGGCAGCTTCTTACAGTACGCTTATGATCCTGTGAGCACATCTTTAGTGTGCAAGAGGTAAACTGTATTGAAGTCCCATGTAAAAAAACAGGGGGGTTACTAAATCAAAGCAGAGTTGCTTTTATTCTGAAAACACATTCTTAATGGAGGCCTCCCACAGTTTAAATAACCAGCTTGAAATCTTCGTAATTCACTTCAAGTCTTCTGGGTGTCTTTGCGTGCACATGTCCCTGGTTTACCTAGGAGGCAGCCCTGATCAGTTTAAGGTACAGATATATTTAAAAGCTTCTTTGAGCAGCCTAGGACATGAGTTTACACTGCCTTAGTCATCATACATTACCTGTCCATGTTTCCTCTCTTACCCTGTGGCAAATGCAATGTAACTAATGACTCTGATGCTGCAGGCTAAGCTAACTCACACTTACTGCAGAGCAAGGATTTGCCCAGGGCAGTCCTTATGGACTGTCTGAAGGGCTGTAAATTCACATCGTGGCTTATCTTAAGGTAAATCATGCAAGACTGAACTAAAATGTATCTGGCATAGATCGACATAAACGTGTCATGTTTCTCTGCCAGTTTGATTAAACCAATTTATTACCACAGTTTAAGCAGAGCTTTCTTCTTCATTCAAGCTAGTAAACAGGAGTTCCAATTTTACAATTATGGGCATAATTTCCTAAGAAACATAAATCAAAACAAACCAAATAAAATAACACTTATACTACAATAAGTAAAATCACAAAGATTTTGGTTACAACAGATAAACTTTCTTGTGTAGACAAGGCTTTCACAGGGCATATGTTTTTACGTTAATGTAAACCTGGCTTGTATTTGTTTAGCTTTTAACTTTGAGAGAGATTTTAATGAATAAGTGTCCAAAGAGAACTCCACAGTGAGTCAAATGGATAATTTTTAAAAAACAACTGTGATTCAATTTCGATCTCATACCTGGTTTACATTAAACTTCTGGGACATATCTATGGTAAGAGCTACATGGATATGCCTTTTAGGTGGTTTTACTTCAACTTTCTCTTGGCTGGAATCAAGCACCACAAATTTTGCACCCAAACATTTAATCTCCTTACATGACATGCTCAGCCAGATGGCAGGTCAGAGCATTAACCATCCACTTCCCCTCCTCCCCCTATCTCCAGGAAAAGTTTCCAGCAAGTCTCCTTGGTGGTCGTTTTAAAAAAGACATGATCAAGTATACATGGAGCTGTTTATAAAAATAACAAGGAAAAAGGATCTCTGTCTGCAGCATTGCTGCAACATGCAGGTTCAACACATGTGAAATTGTCCTATCTGCCAGGATTTTGTCTTGCTATGAGAAATGGACTGTTACAGTCCTAGGACCTAGGAAGGAATATAGATAGATAGAGACATAGATATATGTATATGAACCCATGTATGGTGGGGAACTGAGGAAAGAAATGCTGTGTGAAGGCTGTTGAATTCATGACTGGGAGAAATGGCACGGCAGCAGCTAGGGCTCTTGCGGGGACTCTTCCTCCAACACCAGGGTGTTGGTCCACCACTGCCAAAGTGCGGGGTGTATGCACGGGTTGCTGGGCTCACCTTCTGGAGCAAGCTGATGTTCCTTGCCTGGACACAGCTAGGGTAGGACTCGTCTGACCAGGTGTGAGCATCTACAAAAGTCAGCGCTTACGCTGTGACTGTGTCTTCTCTCAAGTTGTTTTTACTTCATAGATGTTCCTGCTTTGAGCAGGAGGTTGGACTAGATGATCTCCTGAGGTCCCTCCAACCTGAATTACACTATGAGGCCATGATCTGAGCTGATCACTGAGCCTCCCTCCATAATCAGCGAAGAGAAACAGGCGCTTGTAGGGAAGGAAGTCCGTCACTCTACAGTATGAGCATGAAATAGCCATTTTGTGTACTGTGAAATGCTACTTTTTTATCTCTGTTATCAAGTGGTTCAATTTTCTTGGAGGACCCCTCTCCCATGGTCTTCACAGTCTTTCTCTTTTGATACTAAGATATCTTCTAATACATCTCACAGTGCTGTCATAGTTATTCAGATATCATAGATGCTGGCAGAAACCAGGCCAGCACCAATTCATGCTGGCAAGATGCTGTGCAATTTTTGTGGAAGGCAATGACAAATGAGGGCAGACAAAAAACACTGGTGATCTGCAGCATCAACTCACTTGATGGGTTCAGCCTATAAGCTACACTCATTAAAAAGAACCAGTATGGAAAACTTAAAAGCACTTTTGGGGAGCAGATACAGGCCACAATCTTGTAATTAATTTAGAACAAGCTGCCCATTTAATCTATTTTTAGCCACATTCGGCTCAGTTCTTCATGGTTACAGTGTTTTATGGGTCCCCAAAGTGCTGTAGGGTCAAGGCATAACTAAAAGTGATGATTTCCCTCCTAGAAACTGTAAAATAAAACATTATACGGGGAAAGGAACTTACAAAATCTAATTTCCTGTGATTCACTTGCTAGCTGTCACTCTTACACATGCTCTTTGTGTGGGTTCTCTAATCTCTAATAATGTGACTGGTAATGTTAAATTCCAGACAATACTCTCTTGGGTAGTGTAAGGCAGCACTGATCACGGGCAAGCTCTTCACATGCTTTGTGTTCTCACTGAACCTTGTGAGAAGCAGCCAAAACCAGGTTCTGTCATAACCATTTCATTTCTACAGGGTGTGTCAAACCTGGAGCAAATCAAAGTAGATTGCTACCAGGAGAAAGGCAGCCCAGCAGGGATGCTGTAAAAGAAGCAATGGAAGTATTAATGCAATGGGTCCTAGACCCTGAGCACTGTGACCACGGTAGTTTTTGATTCCTGGGTGGTGTTGGTTCTTGCTTCCCGGACATGACCAAAGGAATTAGAAAATACGTGGAGTTTCTTAATTGAAAGGGGAAAAAAAAGAAAGAAGGTGTTTTCAAGAGCTGCAGAACTAATGACATCTATTGATCTCTTGAGAGTAAGATCCCATGTGCATGATGTCCCGTAAGGGGTGAGCTGACCTGCATTGTCCTCCTCAGTGGGGTATTGATAGCTTATATTTAATCTAGTTAAAAAAAAAAAGCCAGGCTCTGTTCTCCAGTCTTGAGACCAGCTGATGACAAAGATCATACCTAAGCTCTATGATCTCCCAAACCAGGCTGGTTCCCACTCCATGCATCTCTCCTACCTGTGTCCAACTTTGTCTGGGGCAGCGCTATCTGGCCTATGACAAAAACGTGCCACGGACCATGCTTACACTTGAACAGTACAGAGTATTATCATGTACCAAAGCTCAGACATATGGCCTGGGTCTCTCATTTACTTAGTGTAAATGTAACTACAAGGCCGTTTTCCTCTATGAAGTCATGGTAACTTGTAGAAATTTTAGGGTTATTCTAGGAGAAAATTCAAGTCGGATTTCTTTGGGAGAGACAGAATACTTTATTATATAAAATACCATAGCTGGAAGAAGCAGCAACAATTTGGGACACTCATCCATCCATCGGATATGAAACTGAAGCAGCAAACTTAGTCCAAGTGAACGTTGGCGAAAAAATTGCACTATATTTAAGTTAATTGTGAGAAGAGTGGCATTTCCAAGAAAGCCTCAGTAATACCAAACCTCATCAACCGTTTTCAGTATGTTTTGTCTCCTCTTTGCCATCTTATTTCTTGCTAAGAATAAAATTCAGACCAAATTTTTTAACAGACAGATTCACAACAGCTTGTGCATCGGGACATGTTTGGCAGTATGTGACAGGATTTTTTCCACCTCCTAGAAAAGTTCTGCTAAATATTCATGTATTTCCCATTGAAAGATACCTGATTCTTGGCCAAACCAAAGCTTTTTAGTAGACAGAACAGGAGGGCTCCTTCCTCCCTGCTGCACCTCTGATTCCCACAGGTTTTGCTTCACACCTGGTCTCTGCAAACAGACGCTTTCAAACCCAAATTACTCCACTCTGGAAATGAGTTGTAACCTGAGATATTTCCAATTCATTGCATGTTTTTGAAAGATTGTTTTTTAACTTTTATGTGGAATTTATAGTTTGTGAGAGTTTCTTATAGTGTTCAGCACCATCTGTCTATCAGAGGTAGCTGAAAAATATCTGTGTTATTAAAAAAGTTCAAAACAAAGCATGAATTTTTCTTTTGGCATGTTTTCTTATTTTGAGAAAGATCTCACAATTATATTTGCTATTAATGAAAAACAGGAAATGTTACTGGAGAGTTTAATTTGTCTAAGAACACTTTCATTAAGAACTGTTTTGTAGTCTTGTTTTCTGCTGAAACTTTTTTTTACACAGCTGTAAACATGGTAAGGAGGGTAACACAGAGTCACAGGAGGGCTCTGATTTTTTGGGTACTCCGTACCAGCTGCTGATGAGCTATTTGTGCCTGGGGTCAGGTTGGATGTGTGGGGAACAGAGATGGGAATGAGCTTCTGTGTGGGTGGGAGCTGTCATTAGGAAGCAGACTGTCAGCACCTGCTTCAGAAAGGAGAATTCGTGTTGGAAGGGGCCTCAGAGGTCTCTAGCTCAACCTCCTGCTTCAAGCAGGGGCAGCTCTGAGGTCAGACCAGGCATCTCAGGACTTTATCTAGTCTAGTCTTGAAACCCTCCCAGGATGGAGGCTGTGTTGTCTCTCCTGGCAACCTGCTTCAATGCCTGACTGTCCTCATGGGGAAGAAGTCCCTGTTTATACCCAGGTCGAACCTCTCCCCTTTCAACTATAACTTGGAGTCTTTTGTCTTCCCACCAAGCAGCACTGGGAAGAGACTGGCTCCATCTTCTTGATGACCTCCCTATAGGTATTGGAGGTGACCTTAGGTGTCCTCCTGCCAAAGCCATCCCTTCTCCAGCCTAACCATCCCAGCTCCCTCACCCCCTCCATGCCAGCCGAAACCATCACGCTGGCCCTGTGCTGAACTTGCCCCAGTTTATCAATGACTGCCTTTGTCAGGAGGGAACTCCAAACTGGGCACAGTATCCAGGCATAGGGTTGTTACCCTTGTTACTTGTTAGTGCTGAGTGCTGAGAAGCTGACTCCTAAGTAATTGACCTGTGACGAGTCTGTCACGGTCTGAGAGATGTGCGAGACGTCGCTCTGCCCCCTGCTCGCTCTGTCCCTCTGCCAGTGGCTGCTGCCCATAACCCTCAGCAACTGAAAATACATACATGCACTTCAGCTGTGCCAGGGCAAAGTGGGCTTGAAAAATAGCAGTAATGAGGAGCAGCAGAAGGCCACGCGCATGCTCTCTGCTTCCCCAGCTATGGAGGGTAGTAACTTTGAGTGGACAGGAGGGCTGGAAAATACCAGCTCACATGTGAAGTACTTTGGCCATGAACTTCAAAGTGCTTCCCAAAAGGAGGTTGGATTGCTATTCCTGGTTTACAAATCAGGAAGCTGAGGAAAAAGGGAAGGAATCGTTTTGACTGAATTCATCTAGCAGCTGCTGGCAGAGGCAGGCAGAGACTCCAAGCGCTACCCATATACTGTGCTGCCTCTCAGCTCAGGGACCAGTCCCTGCCTGCTCCACTCCCCAGGTGCTCTGCTACGCGATGGCAAATGCCTACTTGGAAATCAGGCTGGTGACATGATAACAACAGCCTTCAAACCGTGCAGATGTATGGTTTCAAAGCAGCAGCGCTGATCAGAAATACCATGAATTAGTCATAATCTTATCAAAAATATTTTATTTATGAAAGTAACAATTATACTATACAACCTATATTGGAAGTACATTGAATAATTGCTAGAATAAATACAGGCAATTAATTCAATCTTTTTATAGAATGAGAGGATTTATTTGACATTTGAATGTTAACCCAAGCTTTAACTTACATCATAAATAGTTAAAAGGCATAGTCAAGTTTTTTTTTATTTTTACTGTTTCTTTTGCTTTTTTTTAATACTGTTCTATTTTGTAATCAACATGAATCAACTCTCTGATCATTAACGTAATATTAGTATGACTTTCAAGCAATCATGTACCTCAAGATAATCAGACAAATAAGGTAGTGTGTGTGCAGTTCATTCTACAGCAGAATCTATTCATGTCTGCATAAAAAAGAGAAGCTGAAAATGCTTCTAAGTTCTTTAAGCATCATATGCTGATTTCTGCTTTACCACAGTGCTTTTAATACCAGAATCTAAAAAGGGCATGTATCTGTATGCAGCTGGCTTTCTGTTGCTCTTTATAAATTAATTTAGGGCTCAATGCCACATTCCTTTGGCTGGTGAAGGACTGCAGAATTTAGTCCTGAATATTATTTCTCAAAACCGTGGTCCAAAATAAATGTCCAAGACTGATTATTAGGCACCAAGGATGTGATGGATTTGCTAAGGCTTGATGTTTTCTGATAAAAAAGTGGCTTCTTTTCTGGTAGATATGCTCTAGTCAGACACAAATTATTGGGCTCAGTACTGGGGTCTGTATTACACTGGATGTCAGAGAAGCTGATGTTTATATTTTCTGTAAACTGTGTGAAGGGCACTGCAGAAGTTTTATAGTAAGACACCCACTTTTTGAAAGTGTTGATTTTAAACTCAAAAATCTGAACAATCTGCTTGGTAACTAGCACATTATGAACACCTACGACCATCAGTGAAGTCGACAGTAGTTTTAGGTGTCCAATATTTCTCCAGATCAGAAGTTTTTTGACTCCTCAGGTCCCATATAAAATCAGTGGGAGCTTTCCTATAGCAATGTCTTTTCCAATGGCATGGAGGTCTGCCTTGCCTTATGGCTATTGCTCATGCCAGGGATATTATGCTCTCAGCAGAGAAGCAAATTTCTCTTTTAAAATGTTATCCAAAACAAAACCCCAAATTGCACATATCTACCCCTTTGGCCTTTTTTACGCCTTTTTTATGCTTGTATTCAAAAACTGACAATGTTGGGCCTTTCCTAATAAATGTCTTCAAAGAGCACATTTAAATGCCTTTTCACAGAAATAACCATTCATCAGTTGCAAAAATGCAGAGAGACTTTTTATTCTTTCTGTTGTGAACAATATCAATTCAGCACAAATTTGGGGGGGGGAAAGTATGATCTTTTTTCCCAAATGTACTTAAAAAGGCTAAAGAACAAAATGGTGGGGAGGCAGCTTTTTTTGGCAGATAGTAAAATATAAAATATGTGATTTAAAAAAAAGTTGGCTTAAAAATACACACACACAAATAATACAATAATATAAAAATACAGCTCAGCCAATGGCCTCTTAAAATTTACCTTTGGCATTACATTTGGCAGCCTAACACAAAAGACCCTTCCTATAAACAGAACTATAAAAAAAGAGAAGTTCATAAATTAGGTTGCAAGGGGTTGTAAGATCCTTTTCTTGATTCTCCAAATTCCTTTCCTTCCTGTCCACACACATAAGCATGACCAGTGAGGTATATAGAACATAACACTGTCAGGCGTATGCACAATAAAAAAAAGTGCATAAACATAGAAGTTCTCCCATTTTCTTGCGAACAGGTCGAAACTGTGTGGTTTGCATGTTCCCCCCCTTGGAAAAAATAAAATCATTTTTTATTGTTGGTTTTTTTTTTCCTTACTTTGGCAGGATGAAAATGAACCCAGAGGAATATAAATGTCCTATTCCCAGCAGCAATGATCCATTTCCCTTGGCAACATTCGTCTGATGCCACAGATACTACAAGGTCGTTGGGTTGCTTTACAACTCTCTGGGTAACTTCCCACGGAAACATCATACGTCTAGCACCATGTCATAGTGTTGCTCTTTCTTCCGCCTGCCACATTTGGTGATAAGAACCAAGTACAAAGTCAAAAGCATAACCCAGTAACATGCATAGAGTATTGTGCCAATGATGAGAACTGTCTGTTTTGACTCAGAAAATGGCTTTTTTGATTCCTTGTAGATAGTGAAAATTACGCCACCTAGGAGGATTGTAAACCAAATGGAGACTGGAATGAGTCCTATAAAATTAACTACAATGGTTTTTCTTCCTGATGTGCCCCACCCTGCTTTGTTTATCGTGGCAATTGCAAACATCTTTGCTGGCAGTAAACTTGACATGTACAACACTGAGTAGAGTGACATGAAAACCATGACAATGTTGCCCCTAAGGAAGCTGGCAAAGGAAGACTTTATCAGGCCCACTAACTGAACTGTCAACAAGAAGAGGAGGATGTTCCAGATTTTTCCCCTGTAGAAGAGCTGAATGACTGTGGCGATAAGGAAGAAAGGAAAGAATCCAGTGATTACAGCTTCATAGGTCATCCACAAATGGTGCTTGTGGAACCACATTGCATTATAAAGCCACTCTCTAAAGTACGATTTACTCCAGCGGGTCTGCTGATTCAGCCACCTGAGATACTCTATAGGTGTTTCGGTAAGGCACTTGGATCTAGCTGTGTATTTTGTTGCATAGCCCAGACTTAGCACTCTGTTAGTTAGATGCCTGTCATCTCCGAAGCTGCACTGGGAGCCCATAAATTCTTGATTGTACCAATCTTCCACAAATTCATGGAGTAAAGAGTTTCTGTACATTCCCAGAGGTCCGCTGATGCACTGTACACAGCCAAAATAGGACTGACAGGCTCTTTCTATGTTAAATGCCATCCAGTATCTCACGCTGCTCAGAAAGGAGATCCAGGAATCGTATTTGTTCAAAATCTGCAAAGTAAAAAAAGTTTTCATTTTAGATGAGCTCTTCAGACAGAAAATATACACATTGGATCAATAAGGAATTTGCAGAGACTAGAGCACCATTAGCTGAAATACAGGGGGAACATCACTCCTGTGTCCAACTCATGGTGAATCAGGACTTACCTTATATACAGTCCAGGACATTGACAGGAAGGGCGAGATGAAGCCTTCAAATGTCTGTTCCACCAAAAAGTATTCTCTTTTTCCTCGCAACCTTTCCTATTCTCCACCAAGAAACTTGTTTTCTGGCTCATTCTTCCTTTCCCTTCACCCCCAGTTAAGGACCTGCTGGACTCAGACTTTCCCGAGAGGAGATGGTGGACTCCCAGATGTGGCCTCCTGCTTCTCTGCCCGCCCCGCACACATCTCTGGGACTCACAGGACTTCTTCCAGCCCTCCTAAAGCTATGCCAGAGCATGAGAAAGGTTGAACACATGGTCTTTGGCCTACATTTTTGGTATCACAAGGCTGGCCCTAGAAGTTTGACCCCTGGACTATGTCCCCATATCTGACATTAGGTCCCCTGAGGAACAATCTGTCCTGATCTGTCTCTGTGGTACCAGCCCCGTTATGTTTCCCCAAGACACACTGTGATACTCCAATAGAGTCTTGCTTTGGCCCGCATAAAGGTCTCAGTCTTTCTTTTCCGTATGCCCCAAAGCTCACCTGAAGCTCAGGCCTACACTTAAAATACAACATAGACATAGTCTAGGAGTCTGAACACTAAATGGAGGTATGAGCGCATGCACATGCCCAAGTCCACGTCTTCACATCCAGGTTCTCAGCACATACCTTGTGCTGGGGAATGTGGCAAGGAAGTGCATAGCAGGGTGGCTGTGCCAGCTCTGCACTGATACTTTCTCAGTGTGGGGATTTTCACGGCAATCTGTGGCCTTCTACAACTAGAAAGCATTTCCCTGCAACTAGAAAAAAATAGGCTTTTGCTCTGATGGCCCTAATTTCTGTCAGGTTTGGAGGCCAAGGGCCAATCTTGTCTCTATTTCTATTTAATTCCAGAACATTTTAGAAGCAGCAGGGCTCGGGGATAGGCTCGAGCCTGGCTCAAATGTATTTGGTGGATGCTGGAAAGTGAATTGGGGAAAAAAAAAGCCCAGCACCTTCATTCTGTCACCTTTCCTCCCAGAGGACGCATGTCCTTCCCACGTCTCTCTGCAGATGCTTATGAACCTTCAGTATCAGAGCTGAACCCGTACTGTATCCCTCCAGTTGTACTCACAGGTGCCTGGCATCTCACATGCGTCGAGTGAGTGTGACACCTGGTTTGTGGTCAGTCCAGAGCCGCAAAGATATTCAGGCTTCTGTGGGAATCTTAATTTCTGGAGTTAAGAGCCACATGCCTAAAATACTTCTGACTATTGGGGTGTTCATTAGTAAGTGCTTGCCCATATAGATGGCCCTTTCTCCTCTGTCTCACATAAAAGCCCAACTGAGTAGGGGGCACCGATCCTAAGGCCAACTGAAATATTCATATGCATTTTTCTTTATAAATTGCAGCAGAAGCAATTGTGTCAAAAAAGAATAAACAGCCCTTTGCTGTAGCTGTCAGCCAAACTCGGCAATGCTGGAAATCCTAACAGAAATGGAGCTTGGCTGACTTGGGGGCTTTCCATTGTCCTGCCTGACAGAGATGCAGAGGAAACCCAACAATGCACAGAGTGCATAGTGCGCTGCATTTCAAAAAGGCTTTTATTCCTAACAATCTTGGCTGCCAGTAGTAACATAATTGAAGTGCTTGGGGTGCTGGACTTGGCTTTGGGAGACCTGTTCTCAATTCCCTGCTCCCCTATAGCTTTTCTTTGGTACCCTGAGCAAGCAATTATACTGAGAGACTCAGAGCTGCCACAACAGTCCTGACAATGCCATGGGGCCTGACATGCCAATGTATATGGGGCAGAATAATATTTGTTTGCTTTCTATGGGTGTTAAAAATATACAGTGCTCACATCCAAGAATAAGAATTTATGTTCAACAGACAGAAAGGTTAAGGTATCATGAGAGCCTCTGTAATGGTATCACAGTATATTCAACGCTATTCCAGGCAGGGAAATCTGTTGCAGTGCAAATAGTTGCTGAAACCCCTCTGTTAATCTGAGAACTGTCATACACACCTGCACATCACCTCCAACTCCTCCAACCATTGGATCTTCTTCTAAAACCTTTACCATCTCCACAGATGAGGCTGGATCAAGCATTGTATCTGAATCACAGACCTACAAGTAAGACAAAACAAGAACAAAAAAGGGTTAAGGAGCACACTAAAGAAGAAAATAAAAATCACGCGAGTGATTGTAGTGACTCTAAATGCATATTCTCCTGAATGCAACTAAATCTCACTTTGGAGTCTGCACGGATACTTCTGTTAAAGGCCATTTGTATCAGGCAGCAAGGAGTGGTGCTGAATGAAACAGTGCTTGTTAGGGCTGTGCATGCAAAAAAATCCTCTTTTCTGTATCAGCTTTATTTGTTTTACTGGCACACTGGGCTGGCTTCTTCGAATAAGATATGCTCTCAGAGATGGGGCACTGCAGAGCAAGACAATGTTTGTGGGTGTATGGCAGATTCCTGCTGAGCCCTGACATAAAGTTTCCCTGCATCGGCCGCATGGTTGGAGCACCCTGGTCAAATGCTTCCCATTGCCATATGAGGGAAGGAGCGAGGAGTTAAATTCCAGACATTTGTTATAAAAAAGAAATAGAAAAAGTCAACTCGGAGTCTGGGAAGAAACCTAATAGTTCTTTCACTCTCAGAAGGCTTTAGCAGTCTATGTAAGATGCATTTTGGATTCCAGAACAAACTCATTTTTAATTTTAGATGCATGATGTGTTATTAGTAGTGCAGGGATTTGACATTTGATATATAGAAATTATTTGCTATTTTCCTCTGGCATTCTTATAAAAAATATGTAAGGCCAGAAAGAGCAAGTCCCGAAGTACAGTACTCCACGAGACCAGGGCAGAAGTAGATGACACACAGAAGGCGTTTCAGCCACACAAACACTCCTAGTCAACTAAACACTGTGTACATTAGGAATTGGCTTTCCCCCGGAGAGTAGGAGGAGGGCTCAGACAGGCTGACCAGTCTGCAAGGCAGCTGGCATTGCTTTCGTTTGCTCAGAGAAGAATGACAGGGGCTGCAGCCTGTTTAAAACAAGCGGGTGTCTCCTTATCGCAGCTGCTGCTGCTGAAAGCGGTGCCACCATCGTCTGTAAACTCATTTCACAGGCAGCCAGAAACTGGAGCAGAGGAGGCTGTCCCAGAAACACCCCTCTAGCTGGCTGAATCCTGCCCTACGGATTTTCATACTGCTTCCAGTTTATCCCCATGTTGCATTCCTGTGATTTCAGATGGGGACGGTAGGGGCAAAAGTCGGTAGCTCTGCATGAACAACATATTAAGTCAGATTCTGGTGAGGCTTCATATCGGGTATCCTAATTTTGGTGTCCTTTCGTCCAACCTTTCAGTTCAGCCTAAGGCGTCTCTCTCCAGGGGAGCGGAAACTTTCATGTCTGGTCTATGAAGGGGGAGGAGAGTGTTTTGGGACTCTGATACGGACCAGACTCGAGCGGGGAGGTTACCTGGGATAGTCGGGCTGCATAGTTCAGGATGCAGCTGAGTGTCTGCCAACATGCTCCCCTCTGTGCTCACTCGGAGGGGGCCAAGAGGAGAAAGGTGATGAAAGCTCTCATATTTCCATCAGGAGAAAAGCCACAAGCATCTCCAGCTCCTGCTAACTTGGTGCATCCAGCTCCTCTCCCCAAAGGACTCATCCCGAGGAGCACCTCTGTAACCTGGCCAATATGTGCCTCCAGCTTTGGTGGAAAGCTGTCATCAGTGATAGCACTTGGTGACAGAAAGGGAGCAAAACAATTCTGCTGAAGAGGAGAAAGGATGCCTATGTTTTTATCTGGGGCTTCCTGCACAGACCTGTTGCTGAGTGTTTTGAACAGGGAATTTGCCGTTGCTGACCACCCAGGGCTCAGGCAGTGATACTCATCCCATTTCTTGTGACAGCGAGTGGTGGGCTGGGATCAGCTCCCTCCCCAGCTCCTCCGATTTCCCTCCAGCACTTGTCACTTGATGCAGCTGAGCAGCCCCACACTATCAGATGCATTTATCTATAGCAGAAAGACCTGCCCATGAGCAACATCATTAATCTGAGATGAGGAATCCTGAAAACACTGGATTTATTTACAAATTACCAGCATGTGTTCTGGGCATGCCAGCACAGTGGACATGTCTGGGTTTCTGGGCCAAACCTGACAAGCCATCATTTTCCATCTGGATGAGGTTTTTGCAGGTGAAAAGAGGACACGCCCAGAGAAAGACAGACACTTAGGAACCCAAATAAAACACACCAAGGTCTGCCCAGCCAGGGGTGGCCTAGCACAGCCCAAGAGGTAATTTGTCATCTTTCCACTTAAGGGCTTAGTGACCTAGAAATTACTGCCTTGGGTCACAGAGTTGCATGAAAGGGACACTCGACCTTATGCGAGCTGTTCAGATACTTGTTATACCCAGTGGCAGTTTAAGCTGCTTTGAGAACTTCAGGCTGCGCTGGTACCTCCATCAGCCAAGATGAATTGCATCCTGGCTGCCCTGACCAGCTCTGAACAGACAATATCTGCCAGTTTAACTCCTTGCACCCTCCTAACCTCTTCCAGGATGGAAATAAGCCTTCACAGCAGTTTCAGGTATTTAATGAGAGGCCACTAATGAGCAACAGCTCGTTATCTGCATTGGTCTGACTGCTTATGATTGCCTGTCCATAACCTGAAGGTGTCTTTTAAGAACTGTAAGGCCCACAGTTTCAGGGGTGGGCAACGGTGCTGACTGGTCCACTTTTTTAGTGCTTGATCGTCGATGCAAATTGCTCAGCCCTTAAAATGTCAGGCCTGTTTAAAGTAATTTACCCTGGGTACCCCCAAAGAACCATTCGAAATATCTCAACCTTCATTCATTCATAAAACAGAGCCACATTTTAGCTGCATTACATCATGACTGTGTAGTAGCCAGGGCCACCAAGGTGCTGCATTTCTAGTATAGATATGACTGTAGATGTGACTGTGGCATCAATCATTACTGCAGCCTTTGGTGGCTGCTTACAGGAGCATTGCAGTCCCTGACACATTCATTAGGACTTCTGAGCCAGGTCAGGAGCATTAATTGACTGAAAAACCAGAAATAACTCTTCCATTTTCTCAGTTTATGGTATGACTGTTGAAATAGAAACACTTTTTCCAGGTTCCCTGAACAAATGCAAGAGCTGGACTGAGGGAGGAAACTTGCAGAGAATCTGTTTCCTCCCTGCCTTCTCTCTCTGCAATCTGATACTTCTGTGCAAAGTGATTATAAAACCACGCTAATAAAGAAAACCAGCATTTTTATCCCATCATAGTCCCTCACAGCACAGAACCGAACTGCAGACAATGGAGAGCTTAAGCCCATTGTTTTCAGAGAATAAATCAGTTTCAATTTTGGAAGCAGTAGGGGATGGGTTTTAAAACTGTGCCTTACTTTCCCAGCTCCAATAACAGTGCAGTTCCCAGCACTTTTCAGTTTCTGCCCCTCCTGTGCATGGAGGACTCGCTGCTCTCAGCCCAGCTACTGGCAGCCTTTCCACATCCCTTGGACACTGTGCCTGTGGATGCTGTGCGGAGCGGAGCGTGCACACCCCACACACCCCCTCGCTCAAGGCTGGGCATGGACCCCAGAAACACAAACGGCTCAGCCATGCGGCTGCCCTGAGCCAGCCAAGAGCATCTCGTGGGGAGCTGCTGCTCCACTGGAGGAGACTGCCGGATGCTCTGAGGTCGGGAGAAGGGGGGAAGGGCTGAGGGTGGTTAATTAGGAAGATCATGTCACATTCAGTGGGATTAGTCAAATGAGCCTTGCTGGCCTTGATCGATATGGAAGGGTCCTCAGTGTCCAGCCAGAAACCCTGATCCCACCCCCCTTCCTCCACACACGACCTCTTCCCCTTCCCGCAGTCAGCAGGGCTGTTTGCAGGAGCAAGGAGTGCTTCCATGTGTAAGGCAAAAACATAGAAAATCTTTCACGGGATCCAAGGCAGCTGGAAAGAAATGTGTCTCTGCTGCTTTGGAAACAGGGAGAGAGGACCCAGCCTAGTTCATTTTTAAGTGAATAGTGTCATAAGGGCTTTAAAGGCCAAGTCGCGGTGAGTGAGGTAATGCAGCTGTAAGTGATGAAGCAAAAGCTCCTTCAGGCTTTAGCTGAAGAAATCTTTCTTTCAAGGCTGCACATTGACCCTTTTATTGAATACTCCGCATGGCCTTCGAAGCCTTTAAAATATCCCCATCTTTTTTACAGACTCCACCGCTGCTCCAAGACATTCCCTGGTGCCACCAAATACCTGTCTGTCTGCTTGCATATGGGGCCACTAACAACCTCACAAAATAAAACCTTATCCAAGATCTCAACCTACAGGAGCAGAGATGGGGTCTTCAGGAGGCCACTGGCTTTGTCGGAAGCAAAACCATTTGGATGAGGAGGCAGTACTGAAGTCTGGGAAAGGATTTCAGATTTCTCCAGTAGCTGGTGCACAGATTTAACATATTCATGGATAGGTTGACCATTTTAAAAGGTAGCAAAATACGCTTTTAACGGTCAAGCTGTTTCCAAATAGACTGAAAAGAGCACTGTGTTCATCAGGGACTAGGATGGCCTCTAACACGCTGCACGAAATATACAAAAGCTGCTTTCTTTCAAAGTGTGTTTGAATTGGCACTGACCTGGTGCTCTAATACCTACCTGTACATAATCCACGCTTCTCCCCAGTGCTTTGAATGCTGTGTACATTACTTCTCTTTTTCCACCCCATTTCTGCATGATGCAAACACTTTTGTTGGACAGGACCAGCTGAGATACATGTTGCATGCTCTCTTTGTGAGACTCATCCGTCTCACCCGGACCTTTGTCGTGGAAGTTATTACTCCAGATATAAGTGGCAGATTTGTCCCTACCCATGATTTCAGTAAATATGTCCATCATGTAAACGTCATCTTCCGAGTTCCCATCAATGACCATAACAACTTTAATTCCAGGGTAGGTCAATCTTTTCACAGAAAGTAAACATTTTCTTAAGTAGTCAGGATCCTCTTGATAGGCAGCAATACAAAGGGCAACTGTTTTGTTCAGCTTGATTGGAGTCTCTAGCGACCGCTTCATTTTCCTGTGCTCTAGGAAGGCAAACAGGCTTTGGATGATGAGATGTGATGCCAGGATAGCACCATAGAGTCCAAAGGAGAAGTAGTAGTTGTCTGTTTGGATGAACTGGTAGCCCACAATGTAAGCAGCGGTGATTCCCAGCAGGAGGGACACCCCGAAGAGGGTGGTTCCAAGTATTCTCAGGATACATATAAACCTCTCACAATACATCTGCAAAGAAGCACGGAAGCCGTTAGCAGAGCCACCACTTGCTGATATAAGACCTCGTAAGAGGTGCGTGTGGCTACAACATAGAGCTTGGCATCAACAGATACACCTTGTGCTTCTGGCTGTGTCACGGACTTACTGCATCACCTTGCTCAACATCTATTTGCAGTACTTCCTCCATGTGAAGTAAGATTCAAATACATGTAATGTACCAGGGATGTTTTCTACCATTTGTAATGTCCTCACAGAAGGTGGTCTCTGTGTCAGGATCTTATTTTGGCAGCCTGGGCTTGCTGAATGAGACCCTCTGTCATATTACCCTGGGGGGGTTGGAGAAGGGGCTTTTGGGCCACCACTCGCTTCATATGGTCATGGGTGAGCGGAACAGCTGAATGTCTGGGCAGCCCCTCCTCATCCCCCATCCATGTCATGACTGCATCCCACCCTGAATCGCTTCTGTCGCTTAGTTATATTAGCAAAAATATTGGAAAGACATTCTTAAAACAGATGTCTGAATGTATTTATATTTTTTTAAACAGATGTCTGACTATATTTATAATTTATATTTATATAATCAGACATCTGCTTTAAAAGGTCTTCTTAATTCCATTGCAAAAATGTATTATTCATACATTTGTGTACATAGATACATGCACGTGTGAGCATGTGTGTATAAGGCTAAAGCTTGACTGAGATTGAGTCTGTGGCAAAAGTACACATTAATTTAACAGAGCCAAGACTCCACCCTGGACTCAGAAATTCATTAGAACATCAGTTGATTCTGACCACTTCTGCATATTTAGGTTACCTGCCTGTAAAATCTTCTAACCTAAGCTCTGGGCTATGGAGGAGCTGGCTGGCATGGAGGGTGCTCTGGTATTCTTGAGACAAACTGATGTAGGCAGGCAGACAGGCATAATGTATTGCTGCCTAACTGCTTTTTCTTGACAATCACATTAACGACTTTACGTAACAGCTTTCTCAGAATTACAGGAAAGTTAATGACAATGTCTTATGTCAATTGATGTGTTTGACGTTAAGGACATAAAACAGATAATGTCTATTTAAGGCTAACCCAGCAAGCGCGTTGCAAGTCAATGAATCTGAAACTCATGCTTGAATATTTTGCTGAATTAGGACCTCTCAGAGTAATGGTCTTAATGTTTGTATTTCCTTACTATTATTCATATTTTCCCTGCTGCTATCATCTTGCTCGTCTGCTGATCATGTTTGTTTCACCATCTGTTGGCCAAAGCTGAAGTTGGAACAGCACTTCCTTACATCATATATGCCTTTAACTCTTTCTTGAAAAAAATACTACCAAGCTGCAGCAGCATAGCTGTCATCAATTATATTTCTGTCTGAAAAGTTACAGGCTTGGAAAAAAAAAAAAGTCAACACAGAATCACTTACAAAATAAAAATAAACTAGGCGAGCATAAAGTCTGAGGTTACAAAGACTATGCGTTTTTCCACTGGCTATTTAGGGTCTTAAATTTCAAGACAGGAGGAAGCCTCTTAAATGTATATTTGGAGACACTGTTAACGAAATCGGACCCTATCTCTAGGACTTCCTTGAATACTTAACGGCTGGGCTCCAACAGGTGCTATAATCACCCACCAGCATAAGGGACCATCCCTGCTCTGGCCTGTCTGAAAGTCTTTCACAATGGGGGTCATAAAGAAGCCTAATAAAAGATAGCTTATGCTTACCACCACTATAGGTGAATTAAAACTCAGTCCCCAAAATAGACTTGCTTTAGAAAACAGATTAAGTAATGGATCCCTTCTAGATTACCTTGAAGTCAAATAGCCTGTGTGTTTATTAATCCCTCAAGCACACAGAAGGTCACAAACATCAAGGTAAATGTTTCATTAACAGTGCAGTTGTACTCTGCTTTCCCATTTGGGGTCCACTATTTCTCTTCTCTTGCCAGAAATAGAAAATTCCTTTTAGTGAGTAGGGGCTAAAGTCTGCTTACATTAAGAATTATATGGCTGAAATAAATGGAGCGCTTGTACGGGTAGGGCTCACAGGATTTAGATTAAGATCTGGAGCGTTTACATTTGACTGACTATATACTGTACCAGCCTTCTTTTATATTAATTTGCTATTGCTTTTCTCTTCATATGAAGTGTTTCCACACAAAAGGAGAAAAAAAATAAAAGAATTCTCTGATCTTGTCATTACAGCACAGCTTCCCTCCCTTGCAAAAAACCAGTCTTTTAAGATCAAGAAATGGATTTCTGGTCTTAATAAAACAGCATTTTTTTTTTCTATCCTTTCACTGTCAACCTTGGGAAAATAAACTGTGTTTTGATCTAAATTCCTGGCTTTCATCAAAGAAACTTTCCCCTTTGTATGTGCAATTGAGGTTTTTATGTATAGTCTTTTAACTGACTGAATCTCAGGGAAAGTCTGGAAAAAGTTGCTCAATATTCTCAAGCTTTAGCACGTGAGCTGTTGATAGCTTGCCCGGCAGAACTGATCTTTATCAACATGAACGTGCCCAAACAATGGCAAAGAAGCCAAAAACTCTCCACCCTTCTCCAATAATTGAGCCAAGAAGTTGAAAGGAAATGACGCTTGTGCAAGTCTGGGACCAAAAATGAACTGCTGAGTCAAATACTAGCACCGAGGGTAGGGAATCGCTGCATCAGAGATTCTAAGGACAGGCAGTGCTGTTATGAGTATCTAGCCTGGCCTAATGCAGTGAAATGTAAAAGGACATCCTTCATAAGACATCAGTTGAAATCCATTCCTGAAGTTTCCTGAACTTGTCACACAAAGCTAAAATCAAGTATTATCAGAGAACCAGTGTACAGTACTGTGTTTTAACAGTGCAAGCCTAAAATAATGCCATGCTGAGTCAAGCTGAGTCAAATACTTGGTGAAGGAGAAACACCCACGTTAACTTTCAAAGCCACAATTACTTTTCAGTCATTTCACTGATAAGCACTCTTTCTAAGGGCTAGCAATATTTTTTCAGCAAAATGTAATTGCTTATAGCCAAAATTGCTATCACTACAGCCCTATTCAACAGCTGACTAATTGGTGGAGGGTACCGTACACACCTCTCCAAACCTCATTCGTATGATCAGTGCAGGTTAGTGTTTTGTTTATGTCTCAGCCTAATGGATCTTCAGTTCCTTGAGGGATTTAACCCAGTAAGTTTGTCCTGGGAAACAGGCACTGCAGCACTTAGAAAAAAAGCACCGCCTAGGCTAGGGATCAACAAAGATAATTGCCGGTCGTTTCTGTATACACATGGAACTGCTGCTACATGGGAACATGGTGTTGGAGTGAGGAGAGGGACAGAGCTCCTCACCTGCTGAGAAGGTGAGTTGGTGGGTTACCTTACTGTCTCTGGAGTCATACCTGGATCTTGCACTTTCTGGGCAGGTTTTTAACCAGTTCTGTAAAGCAGGAGGAGGAAGATAGTACCTGCAATGTTATTTCTTTATTATTATTTTTTTAAGAGTGAAAGCTATTTAGCACTGAAAGAAGTCAGAGGGTCCCTTGCTTTGCATCAGCCCTGAAGGACATTTCCAGGGGGCAATAAGATTGCACTGGCTGTGTCAGACTCTTTTTGGAGGTGCCTACGTCCCCCATGTACTGCACAGGAAGCCTGAGATAGGACTGCTAATTGTACTCTGCACTCTGGGTGCCTAAATCCTTTATGGGCACCTTCACCCCACCGTGCTGAACCCAGTACAAGCTTTACACAGCCTCCAGCAAACAGGCTCAAGGTTCGTATGCACAAGATGAGTGTATGTAGAAAGGCCTCACAGTCTACTACTGAGCAATTTGTTATCATGATCTTGCAGCTGTTTATTTCCATGGATGGAGCTGGTCAGTGCTAACCAGCACACCTAGTAGAAATGAAATATGAAAGCCATATGCTAAATCCTAATGCTACGTAGGCTGTTGGTGATTCAGTGACACATTTTGATTCACCAAGCGGTCCCAAGTATATATGTGCCTTGTAGCGACTGTACAGGAGGAGGCAACGTATGCCTTTTTGGAGGCTCCTCTGGAAAAGCATGGCCAAGAAATGAACCGCTGCATGTACCTGACATCAGAGTCCCCCTAGTGAACTGTTAGCGTTGTGTCTCTTTTGGAATCCTGATACAGCCAGACAAAGAGTGTTCTTTTTGGTCACACCTGTGATGAAGGAGAACTTATTCTACATTACTATTAACAACTGGCATAACTCAAAAGTTGTAGTCTTCTAACATTAGTTTCATGAAAGACTTCAGGTAACAGTTGACTGATACCTACACTGTACATATAATGACTGGGGTATTAACTCTAACACTAGAGATCACACTCCTGTCTCAGACTGAATAATGCCTTAGATCTCAAATTAGAAGAACATAGCAAAATATGATTGAGTTCTCTCTATTCTGAAAAAGATTTAGGCTAGCATTTAACTGTAGTTATGGTACATAGATCTAACTTTAATAAGATCTAGACACTTGACTTAAATTCAGCAGGTCCTTATGCCCTGCTTTGGACTGGGTCTTTGCTCAGCAAAGAACACTGCTGACTTCCATGGTAAAGTACCACCTTTTCCCCCCTCCAAAATCATATAGCACAGTCTGTCTGTATGGTTATTAACCAGCTTTCATGTATCCCTGAGAGTAACAGGACCTGGAGATAGTTCATTCCTTTGCAAAGTCAGGAGGCAAAGAGAAAAAAAAGCATAATTCGTTACTAATACACCAGAAGAGTAATAAACAGAGTAGGGGCAAATACACATCGAGAAAACCTATGTGTATTGGTGTCTGAACACATCACTACTATCTGCAGTCTGTTCACTTGTTCTGCAGCAGCCGTTGTGTAGCTGCTATGAGGACTAAGGAAGCTATCAGGTGGTCCCCGGCATCTGCTGATACAGGACATGGAACCAGTGACAGATGGGAGGTCAAACTGAAGTTAGCTTTGCTTGGAACACATGGGATGCAGCTCACTACATCATCTGTTTCAGAACTCATCTCTTATGTACAACACTCGAACATATTGCCATGTAGTACTTCTGGCTAGCTTTTCCCCAGAAGATTAAAAAGCAAGAGGGGGAGACACAGGAAGTTCGTACATAGAACGTAACGATTTGGAAGGTTGTTTCAAAAAATTAGCACTTTTTAATTTCAAACATCTGAAGACATTTTTAAAAAACCTTACACTGCAGAAGTCAGTATTTGTCTGGGAGTCAACAGTAAAGGTTCAGTCACAAGTGTGCTTATTTTGTCCGCTTCACCTTTAAAGGTTAAAAAGAGCTGTGCCTCTCTCTAGACATCTAGGGCTATGGCCACATCACAAAATAGTCTCATACTACAGGAACAGATCTGCAAAGAGGAACACCTGGTGCTGAGGGCCTAACTCCACCCTCGATACATTCTCATATTTTACTCTGAACTCAGTTTATTCAGACCCCATGGATTGAAAACCCATTAGGGTCTGAAAAGTGTGCTCCAGGGGTACATCTTGCAATTAGTTTCATTCAAGAGGAATCCAGTTCGTGTGCCCAGTGATCGCTTTGCAATACAAACCCAAGCAATTTGGTTGGAGAGAGAAGTACTTGTAGCATTGGCTTCAATAGCAGACTCCTGATTCAAAATAGATTGGTAATACAAACCAACCTCATGTACGAGGTCTGCACATCAGACTTGTCTGCAAATCTTTGTTGCAACCAGAAGTGCTGAGCACTGAAAATCTTTGAAAATGGCTCATTTTTACATGCCTGTATAGAAGCTGTATTCTTGAATGTCTACTAGTCATGGTCCTCTGAACCTTAGTGCTGAGGCTTTGGATTCAGCAAAGCATGTAAGTATGTCATTAAAGATAAGTGTGCACTTAAGTATTTTGCTGAAGAGGGAAATCAGTGGATAATATATCCCGCAGTTCTGTAGTGCAGGCGTAAGAAAAAAAAAAAATCTTTCTCTGTGAAGCTGCTATTTCTGGGATACTTATAATAAAAATGTATGCATACACTTGACAAATTTATTATAGAGATTAATCTCCCTTATGAAGGTTGTCAGAGGGGACATTGCTTAACCACTGCATTTCTTACATTAGGGAATCTTAGAGTGGACCAGGACTCAGACAATTAGGATTTTATTCCTAGTGTTGCCATTCACCTGCTGGGTGACCTTACGTAAGTGAATTCACCTCTCTCTGTCTCAGCTCCCTCACCTGTAAAATGGGAATCATGATCATGCAAGAGGTTCTTGGAGGTCTACAAAACCCCTCATAAGGCTTAGATTACTGATATTTGTAATGTTCCTCTTTCTGGTGTGATGTAGGACCCACTGGCTCTCTAGTTCCATATAACCGTTTTTCCTCAAAAAAAACCCAACAGAAAACCGAACCACACCACTTCCCATTTTCCTTGCCTATATTCACCTGAAGGTATAGTCAGTAGGGGTTTGTCTGTAATAAACACACAACTCTTACTCAGCAGGATGCCTGAGATCAGTGAGGTTGGCAACATAAAAGCTGACACATGTGGGTATAAGCGCATACAGCTACCGAGGGCCGGTTTGCACACAACCAAAGGAAGAATATCAACTTTTATAAGCCTTAAAAAACCCCAACCTCCTTCCTTGTGAGAATAATAGCGTTGACTTCAACAGAGCAGCTGCTTCAATGACATGAGCATGTTTGAGTACATGTGCGAGTGCGTGCATGCATGCACGCAGGCTGACACATACTGTATGTGGCCTTATACACATATACTCTGTGCGTATACACAAACCGTATCTGAGGGCTACAATTTTTCACCCAATATTTAGATTAGTTATTAGCCTTATTTTGGTGGCAAAATAAACCATTTATCTTTGAAGTACAAATGATTCCAGGTACACATTAATTACAAGCATAAAATAGCTGTCCAGACTCCCTCTTCTATTTTACAGCCTGCAGAGAGGAAACTGAAAAGTTATGTTACATCTGTACATCTTTACTGCAGCAGAGTTACCATATCTGGTGCTTTTGGTTATTTATCACTTCCAGATTTTGTCATGCCATTGATCTTCTGGAAAGGGCTCACATAAGACTAAAATTAACTCTGGGATTAGGTTTAAAATAAAGAACAGGATTAGTAATGATGGCAAACTGTATCTGCATGCACAGGCTTTGATCAGCAAATCAAGCACCTCCTGTCTGCTCAATGTATGTTTCCAACTAAACTGCCCAAATTTAGTCTCTTACAGGTTTGAGTAAACCACACGGAATGAATTCTACAGTTGTTGGTTGGATTTGTCCCTAATGTAGACAGTGATACATTAGTTGTTAAATTAACCAAAAGAAAGAAAAAAAACCCCAACCCCTCCCCCCTCAAATGCTCTAAGAACTAAATCAAGAACTAAATCGTATTTGTACTCAGATATTTTGGATTGTGGTAAAACAAAAATCTAGTTTAGAAACGTTTTCTGATTGCTGGTTACGAAGCCCATGGATGCTTTTGGCACAAAGCTGACTGCTCCATGCCTTAATCCAGCAAATAAATATTTATTTGGTGTTCACAGCTTGTTATCTTATAACTTGTTTATAAAGCACCAGTCATATCTTTTTTGACTTAGTTGAGTCCCATTACACTGAATGGAGGAGTAATTTGCTGCTTTATACGCTAATCTTGAATAGTAACAAAATGAAGCAAATTTGTTTCCACCCCATAAATATGAACAGCTGAGTGTGTTGCTAGTGAACTAGCATGGGAAGCTCTACTGAATCCAGCAGAGCTGCTCTTCCTACTGGGAAAACCTTTTCCCAGGTTTTTCTGCACTTGCCTGTAGGACAAGAAAGATTTACTAGCATGAAATAAAATCCTGGCTTTACTGACACCAGTGACAACACTCCTCTAACCTCGGCGGGGGCTGGATTTTGAGCAGTTTTTTGGGGAAAGAGAAGACATTTCACTGCCATTACCCCCAAATGACATGACCTATCCAGTCCCTGAAAGGAGCCCCAAGGCACCCACGTTACACGCCGTGTGCGCCGGAGAAAAAGCGCACGTGCCCCTATGGAAAGACGATCCATAAGGAAGGAGACCATGAAGCAGAGCGCCAGCGGGGAGGAACGCCTACGCCGTGGGAGACGTGGGGCCACCGCAGGCCCCGAGGAAGGGATTAGACGACGCCCACCCCGCGTGTTGTAGCGTTCTGGGGTCTTCTCTCGGGGCAGGGGAGTGGGGTAAATTCTGCCTCAAGGCCCCTTTCACCCTCTTCGCCAGCACGGCTACGCGGAGTCCGGCGAGACTCGCAAGAGCCGGGCCTCGGCCGTGTCCCAGAGACACCAGCTGACACTCGAACAGGTGCCGGCACGGGCCGTTGGGGTCGGCGGTCCGCGGAGGGCCGCCGGCGGGGTTCCCGGCCGCGAAGGAGACCCCGAGGACCCGCAGACTCCCGAGGGGTGAACACCGAGGGAGCGCCCGCGCGCGCCGCCCTCACCCGGGCCGGGTCCGCGCGGCTCCGCCCGCCGCCGCGGGGCTGCTCCTCCGGGGGAACCCCGGCCGGCCCCGCAGCCAATGGGGGCGGCGCTGGCTGCGTCACGGCGGGTGGGCGGGGCGCCGGGGGGGAATCCCCCGCGCTGCCACGTCACGGGGAGGGCGGCCCCCGCTCCGCCCGGCGGCGGTGGCCGTGCCCGGGCTGGCGGGGGCGGCCGGGCCCCCTGCCCGCAGCCCGGCCGGGCCCAGCGCGGGCGGCGGGGGCCTTCCCCGCCCGACGCCGGCCGGGCGCTCAAGGCGGCGCTGGAGCTGCCTTCGCCCCGCGCCCCCCTCCCCGCGGGCTGCGGGCCCCCCCGGTGTGACCCTCCTTCGGCCCGGCCCCCGCAGCCGCCGCCGGGCGCCGGCCCGGGTCTCGCCGGCGGGCTGCCCGACGGGGCGGGGCGGGGCGGCGGCGTGCGGCGCTGGAAGTTCGCGGGCAGCCTGCAGCTCCCGCCCCGGCGCGCCCCTCCTCTCCCGTCCCCCCGCCTCGGGAAACCGCCCGCCCCGCCCCGCTCCGCGCAGCGCGGCGCGGCGCCCGGGCAGCTCGGCCGCCTCGGTTTCTCCCCTCCGAGGCGGGAGCACAGCCCTCCTCCCGCCGGCCGCCTCCGCGCCTGCCTGCCTTCCTGCCGTCCCGTCCCTCCCTCCGCTCCTGTCACGTCCCCCCGCCCGGCCCCGGGTGCAGAGGCAGGGGACGGCCGGGGAGAAGCCGGGAGAAGCCGGCCTGGGCTCTGAGCAGGGCTCGCCTCCCCCGCTGGGCGCAGCGGAGCGGCTGCCTAACCTGTTGCTCCATTTTATTTTAATTTTAGGTTTGGGGTTTTGGGGGGGGGGGGCGCTCTGTGTGGTTTGGTTGGTTGCTGGTTTTTTTTGTTTGTTTGTTTTTGTTTTTTCCAAATCTTAAAGCTCAGCAATATCTTAAAGGGATTACACGGAGGAAGGGTTGAAGCTGAAAACCTCATTCATCCTCAGTGCTGTCCTATTTATTGCTGAAATAGGTGTAGCGTAGAGCCGGTAAGATCCTTCCCCAGCCCCACTGTATTTGGGGGATCTGTTTCAGCTTTCCTCCCTTGAATAGTGGGGATGGGTGGGAGGAGAGGGTCTTCTGCTCTTGAGATGACAGAAGCGTAATCATAAATCACCTACCTTGTTTGTCCTTCTGTCCTTTGGTCATAGAGGGGCTCCAGCCAGCTGTGTGGTCTCACGTACCGTTGCTCCCGCTGAACAGTTTCCAAGTTTGAGGTAAAAGATCAAATCGCACTTTTCAGGGACTTACTGAGACGCTCAGAAATAAAAAATAATTAAAAATGAAAATAATTAAAAAAAATCGTTTAAGGCTATTCAGTCCTACTCATTTTCTCCCACGTGTTTTCACAATTACCATGTATTTGTCTTTCTCTGCTTCAGTTTCTAGCTCAAAGTTGTGGGATTTTTTTTTTTTCAAATAATAATAATAAAAAAAAGTTGGAAGTAATAAATTAGGAGTTAGTTTCTCGTGGTCGAAGCTGAAGCTCTTATTTCAAACCTGGCTAGCCAGGAGCCTGGAGAAGTTGCAAGGCAGCGTCTGAAAGTTTGAGATGTACAGCATCAGATAAAGTCTCTTTGGTGATGCCTTGCTGACCGAGTAACTGTTTCAATGAGGTTTCTCAGCAGCAGCAGCAGCAAACGGGTAATATTTTCCAGACGTCTTTTTCTTTCCTGCTGCTGCTGCTGCTTTTCTGCCTCCTCCACGTTATGGGGTCTTTTAACAAGTGAGACTTGAGTTGTTTTAATAGGCGGAGGATGGGAAGAAGGAGGGGAGGGAACTCCTGTAAAAAAAAGAAACCAACCCTGCCCATTGAAATGATCTCAGCCAAGGACCAGTTCAGCGGCAGGAATTCAATTAGCTAAGTTGCAAATTTTGCAGAGAAACGCAATACACATACGTTGCCACCACCTGATTTCCTCTTCGTGCCCCGTAGGTAGGGGTGAAACCCCCACTTTCCCCACTCCCTGCATCTCTGGGCTTGGGGTGTGGGACTCGTCCCTCCCACAGCCACTATTCGGCTGGGATGGTTTTTGCTGCTGCTGGTTTTTATTAATAAGGGAATTGCCTCTATGAATGGATGAACTTTGCAGTTTCCAATCCTGCTTTACCCATTCACTCTCGGAAACATTTGCTGTAGTAAATACCCAGGAAAGCTCCCACTGGCATTAATAACCATGCCACTTGCGTTAAAACAAGCCAGGAAACACGTTAGTTTAAGGACTGGAAAACTGTGGTGTTTGGGGGTTTTATTTTATTTTCTTTTATTTTTTTTAACCAGAAGTGTTCACTCTGTGCTCTATTGATGGTTTACAGTCAGCCAGGGGCATCGGCAGTTACCAGCACACCCCACCGCCTGCCGCCCGCCAGCAGCTTTCACTCGCCCAGACGGGCTCCTTCCCTTTGTAACTCCCCTCCGCCTCAAAGGCGGATTTCCCCGCTTTCGAGCCCCCGTTTCCACTTGAAATGATTTACAAAAGGCACTAGGTGGCACTGTTGAAGTGAGAGGAGCAATACGGAGCCTGGTGACACCCAGGGCTGGGACCCGCCGCCGGAGCGGGGCCGCTGCGCGGAGCCGGGCTGGGTGCTGCTGTGGCTCGCCGTGCCCTGGCAGGACCCTCTGGGGGAGGATGGCGGGGGGGGGGAAATCAGCTTCTCATTCCTCCGTGCTGTTTTCTCAAGGACCACAAAGGTCGCTGCTTGGAGGCGTCGAGCCCACAAAGGGGACCGCGTCCAGACACCGTTGGGAAACGCGGCGGTGACTCCTCGCCGAGTTATCGCCCGTCTTACCTTCTGGCGTGGGAAAACTTTGCAGCGCACGGGGGGACTCCTTGTGCGCAATAAATGGTTTAAAGTCGATGGTTACTTAGGCTGGGGATTTTTTGGGTACCTCGGGGAAGCCGTCAGGCTTTCAGGTGTGCTCAGACACTGCCGAGGGGAAGAGTGGCTTTAGGATGTGCCTCGAAGTCGAGCTCCTTGGGCAATTGGTCTGCCCCAAAAAACGAGTCTGCCTCTAGTTTAAGCCAGAGTTTTGTGGCTGTTTTAGCCTGGCAGTACCAGGGAAAGCAGCTGTCTCACTCTCCTGCTTTGGGCTCCTCATTCCTGTCTCCTCACTGTCCCTTTCCCTATGTCCCGAGAACTGACGTAGGTTAGAAAATAGTTGTTTGGGGAGAGGGAGCAGCAAAAAAGTAAGAACAGGTAAGTTGGGCAGGGAGAAGGCAGGACAACTGCTTTTGGCAGCAATCTGGTTTATGATGGTTTAGTGTCCTTAAAAGCACAGCATGGCTTAGCAAGCGTGAAGTCCATCAGGGCTTTCAGGCATCCCTCTGTTTCAGGTCTTCCTCCTTAGGCAGCACCGTTCCCATACTCCAACCACCTCCAAATGATCTGTGTTACACCTCTTGCTCCAGGGCCCAGCACATCTCTCTCATCAGGCAAGGGGCAAATTGCAGTGTCTGCTCCAAGCAGGGCCAGAGGGCAGAAGTGTGTCGAGGGCTACTGAACCCTCTGTCCATACTAGCCTTCCTACCACCCAAATATCTAGTGTAAGCCAAGTTTATAACATGATGAACACTTGTCATTTAGTTAGGCAAGGAGCTACCACCAAGCTCTGCTACCATTGTACATGTAACCAAGTCCTCCACGTCGGTGTGAGTCCTAACGCATAATTTCCTGATGTTAGACTTTCTCTGGTGCTGCCAGAGGCAAGAGAGGATTAAGTTTTAACACAGATGCCCCAAGTCTGTCCTTGAACATGGCTACCCCCAAAGCTATCCCCAAAGCTTGGGGAGCTGTTGCCACCAGCCTCTCTCAGGCTCCCTGGGCACTTGTTTGCCTTGTCTTGATTCAGGGACACGTATGTCCTGCACAGGGGCCTTCACATCTAGGATAATTTCTAGAGGGTGGTGGTGGTGGTGGTGCGGTGGTTTGGTTTTTTTCTTCTTTTTGTAACCAAATGTTACAAATGAACGTTTTCAAATGAGTATTTGTTACAAATGAACTATGATTTGTTTGTTTGGGTTTTTGTTGTTGTTGTTGTTGTTGCGTTTTTTTGCATTCCACCTTTTAATAGTTTAAATTTGGAGGCTGCACGTCTCCTCTACCGATGACTGTATATTGCTCTGGAAATACACAGTGTCCCATTGGCTTAATCCCGTGCTCTTTAGGTTTGAACAGGGATCAAGAGACAGAGTCTGGTGAGGCACAAATCTTTGTGTCCTGCTTGTATTACAGGGGCAGCAATAGCAGCACTTAAATCACACTGAAACTTTGTTTTAGAAAATGACATAATGGGAGTGGTGAGTCTCTCATGTCCACAGCTACTTTCTTCTCAGCCATAGCTCATGTTGTGTGATCGTGCTGTCAGGGCAAGTGGGATAACGTAGGTCACCGAAGCTAGGTTCGCCTACCAGGAAGGAATTAAAAGTAGGAGGATATGATTAATGCCAATCCACGTAGTGCTATAGAAAACAGATGTAGATGTGTTTCATTGAAAGTGTATCACATCTACCGTTATATGTTATGTTACATCTACATGGTTACCATTATCAAACAATCCTGTTTTCTAGTTGGGATTTATAATCACAAGTAGTGGGGAAAAGGGTCTTCTTGGCTGTCACTGTCCACAGGCATAGATGATCACCAGTAGCAGGAAAATAATCTTAACGAACTAACCTGACTTCACTTTCTAGTGAGGCAATGGGTTTGTTTGACAGAGTTCAGACAAAATATATTTGGGGGGGGAGTTTGACATACGCTATGGTTAAATAAATTTGTTACCGCAGAGCAAATTAGGGGATGAATTGATGGCACGTTAGACACTCTCCAGGAACTACTGAGTACTTGCTTTTATCCCAAAGGGATGGCTCCATATGCATTTTTCCTGCCTCTTCTTTCCTATCACCCTTAAATATGTCAATCCTTCCCCCCCATCATACACACACACATACACACATGTCAATCTAATCCCTCGCTTGGACCAGCAGAGTTTGCAGTGCTTAACTGATTGTTTCAGTGAACTGATCTGTGTTGAAGACAGCTGCAAAGCATGAAAGCCATTTCTTACCTACATGTATGAACTGGCTGTCCCGGGTGAGGGGAATGGGGATGTTCTTGGGTGGAAACAAGCAGCCAGTAGTAGCTGGCAGCAGGACTGCCCTAACCAGTGTCCTCAGTAGCATTGCTGGCAGGAAAATACAAACAGAGCTGGTCCCTCCGTGAAGCTGAGGTGGCTGAGCCCGTCCCATCCACGCTGAAGGGCTCTTATCTCGCATCTTCTCTAAGGTAAGGATTTACACACTCTCTTTTACTGCAGATCAGCTACTGTGCAGAGCTTATCAAAAAGAAAAGCAAGAAGCAAACTGTTTGCAATGCACAGCTGTCTTCACAGTAAGAAACTGAGAGGTAATAAGGATCTTTTTCATGTAACAGTGAAAAGCTAAAAGTAGAAGATAGACATATTCAAGCTAGGCAGGAGGCATATTTAATAGTGAGCTTTCTTTAACAGTTGTCTGAATGATGAAGGGGAGTGGTGGATTCCTATGTTTTGAAATCCTCTGGATGCTTTTTTGGAAGCTACATTTTAGTTCAGTGCAATTTATTGGACCCAGTACAAGAATAACTGAATGGATTTCCGTAATGAGGATGTCAGACTAAGCGATCTAGCAGTTCCTTCCATCCCTAAACTCCAAGAAACTACCAACAAGTGGACTGACATGTCAGGTGCGTTCCACACCTATTTCCACATGTAGCGGATTCTGCTGGAAGTTACAGAAACTGATATGGATGTAAGTGAAAGCGGAATCATGCCCTAAATGATGATTTTATGGCAACTGAGAATTCACTTGCAGATTTTAATATAAATGTCATGGGCAGTTCGAGGCTCTTGAAGACTGGGTGCACGCAGACCTAAAACTCTGTGGTTATTTTCACTATATACAGAACCATTTTAGAGGCCGCCAGTGTTCTGGGCTTTTAAATCCAAGGTTATTTATAAGTGAAGCTTTGCAGGATCTGGAGAAAACCACTGGTCTTTAAAATGAAGTCACTCTTGCAGAATTGAAACTTTCCAACAATTTCTCTTTCATATAGCAGAGAAAGGCATAACTCGAAGCAATGGTTAGAAGTTAATAACAGACAGGTTCAGACTAGAAACAAGTCATGCACATTTGGATGTGTCCAGAACTCTTGGCTAGAATGGACTGTGACTGTCAGCAAAAATGCCCTTCAGGACGGTTTGAAGTAATGAGTTTTAATGCGTAAACAGCATGGAGTAGAAGTAAAAGCGGGTCAGTTAGAGGTTTCTTTTGTGAAGTCTAATTTAAGAGAAATGACTTAATCACATGCCTGTAGTCTAATGTGACAGTAGTGAGAGCCCAGTTTAGAATGACTTGATGTTATTTTTAAATAGCAGCATTATAGTCTGTGTAGGATCCATAGATAACACCACACAAAACAAAGAGCACATGCAATTGAAAGACAGATCTAAAACCAATGACTGTGCTAGTAAACTAAACTGACCAGAGCCAGGCAGGTCAAGGCTGGCACATATTCATCCACATTATTTCACTGCTGCCAAGCCCCTGACAGGGCTGATCCTGACCAGTCTGGAGAGCCCTACCATCCCTGAAGAGGACCAGTTCCCCACCTGGGAGGATGTCGGGGCTTTCACCTCCAATGGCCGCTCACAGAATGGGGACATACTCCTGTACATTCCCAGCTGCCTTCAGATGGAGAAGCTGGACAGAGTAGTGGTTTTTACACCCACCAGCATAGCAGTTTTTAGAAGCCTCCACGACTGATTGGAGGTAGTTGCCTTTATTAATTGTCCTGTTGCCTAGGCAGGGCACTGAAGTGGTGCAGCTGGTCACAGCCTGCTTGCAGCACTGCCCTGGCCTCTGCCAGCCTGGGGTTTGGAGTTGTCCTCCCAATACTGCTGCCAGCTGAGGAAGTGCAGTCATCCTCAGCTGCCATGTGGGAATGAAAGGACAGGGATCTGGACCCTCCAAGATGCTTAATTATAATTAAAAAAAAAAAAAAATTGAACTGAAATTTCAATTTTCATTGAATTTCAATTTTCATTAACTGAAATTAAAAAAAATGAGTGAGACTTTTCTAGAGTGTATGAATTTTAGTCGGGGGCTTAGGACACCCCTTTTATTCATTTTTAGGGTGCTTTTTTGTCTCTTGCTGGTACTTACCAACCAGTTCACCCAAACTTGCCACTTTACCTAAATAATTACATGGCCTATTGCTCACTTCCCAGGAGCATGATTCACACTGCAGATCAGTGGAGGAGGTGAATACTATTAAACGGACAGCCCCTCCCTACCATCACCAGCTCAGTGAGAGATGCCTCACCATCCTGCAGGCATCTGAGTACAGCTGCCCCAGGAGACCCCAAGGGATGCAGCTGCACTCATACGAGTTGGAGGCCCATTTTCTGCCCATGTTGTATGAAAATCTGCCAGAAATCAAAGGGCACATGTATCTCTTGTTCCTTTCTCTGGAAGTCCCACATCAGAGCAGTAGCTCTGAGTTAGCAACTCATTTTCCATCAAAAGTAGCTAAAAATCAGGAGTGAACCTAACACTTGTGGGGTGCTGTGCACCTCCTAGTTGGCTGGTGAGCAGCGTGGCTGTGCGATGTGTCTGTGACATGCAGACCTTACAAGGAAGGGTGCACCTCGAGATCGGACCCAACACACTTGTCTACAGCAACATCTTATGTGACATCACTAACAATCAATTGCTGCCCCAGGAGCCTGGTTTTGTCCATATTTTTTCTTGCCTGGGATATGCTGTTAGGCTGTGGGAAGGGTGCAGGTCCCACTTTGCGGAATTCTCCGGCCTTCATGGATTTTCTCGACATGTGGTCTGGGTAGGAGGCTGGGTTGCAGCGTACAACAGCTGAGCTGTTTGGGTTATTGGATGGTCAGGCGGTCACTTAGTTGCTGAAGATTTTTGCCCCATGTTACACAATGCATTTAGAGTGTGTGAAAATGTCTAGTAGTGTTGCATTGAGGAGCAGGAAATGAACCTGAAGAGAGCAGGCCTGCTTACAAATAATGAATATCAGAGAGTACTAATGATCCCCAGCAGCTTGCACACAAAGAAGGCAAGACCTCATCACAGGCAAACACAAGCCAAATAATTTTCTTGCTTTCCTCCATGATCTGAACAGGGCAACTGTGCCACAGCCCTTTTGCAAACGTGCGTTTGAATGTACGTGCTGCTAACAAAGCAAACCTGCGAGTAATGACAGGCTGCAGAGCCTGCTGATTCAACTTGCTCTCCTAATCTTTTACTGAAAATGTTGTTTTGAGTTCTGGTTATGAGGGCAGATTTCAAAGACACTGGTCTTTCATGCCTGTTGTCAGACTGAAACCTTGACGATGAGGGGGTCTTTTCCCTGACCACAGCCACAGGAGTAGGTGACATATCAGAGCTACTGGTGAATTGACAGAGATTTGGCAGCGTTAACGTGCCCCGATGCAGAGTTCAGCTTTTCCTGCTGCCGCTTGCTGCGGTCTGAAGTGATATTGACTGTCTGGCCTATGGCGGGGGAAAGTCTTTCCATCACTGGTCACAGGAAGAGGAAATCCTCCGGGTAGACACAGGCGTGGAAACAATGCCATGAGAAGAAGCAGGAACTTCCATGTTCATTTGTCAGGGAGAGCTGCGAGCCTTGCCACCCTGCTCTCACCACTGCAGGCTACAGGCAGCCACTGTGTCTCTGACCCCCCCCGAACTGGGAATAGCGTGTTAGAGCAGGAGGGGAGTGTGTGTGAAGGCTGAATGGTCTTTCTAAGACCTTTCCATAGTCAGTGGAGGACAGCAGCTTCCTTCAGAGGGTAATTCAGAGCTGTTGTGTTATGTTTGAGCAACCTGGTCTAGTGGAAGATGTCCCTGCCCATGGCAGGGGGTTGGAACTAGATGATCTCTAAGGTCTGAGAGGCTGACTCTTAAAGGAACCTCTTGGCTGAAGAGCCATCCCCCTGTCACATCTTCCCGTCTTCTAGTGAGTCGCTTTTCCCCACGATGGCTGGAGGACACAACAGTGATCTGGCTATTAAAATATCTTCAGTGCTCCTGGCATGTGCCTGTTTCTAGATGTTAAACATACCTTACGTTACTGATTTTATTAACCTTTTGGAGTAACCCTCTGCATCTCACACTATGGTCTGTGCAGGCAAACACACAATTTAGCAGAATGCTCTGATACTGCTATTTAAACAGTGATTCTGCAAACACTCATGTTCTGTGACCAGTGGTAAAAAGTGCCACCCTCCATCTGCCATCCAGCTGGAACTTAGGCTACTGCTGGACATGACACTTAGTAAGTCCCTGGTCTGTAAGTACTTACCAGAGAGAGCTCTGTCCTCCCGTGACATTTAATGTCACCTGCAGAGGTCTCAGCTTTCTGAGGTCAAGAAATATTTTTTTTTCCTTTTGAATATGCTCATCTGACAGCACGTCAGGCTATGTCTACTGTACCAAACCAGGCAGAACCAGCTGCAGGCTCCAGCCCAGTCATGAGAACACAAACCATAACATGACCCTTCAGGACCAGCAGACAGACTCTAATTAATTTCATTTACTGGGATAGACACAGACTTCGTAATGTATTAGGCATATGATTGCTGGGACTTGAGTTGCAGCAGCTTAAGATTTTGTAACCTGTCACTTGACCCCATCAAATACACTCATTCAGGCCATGCTAATCTATACTTTTGTGTAAATCTCTCTCTCTTTTTTTTTTTTGCTATGGGTTTGAGTTTAGCATATGCTGTGACTCATCTCAGATGTGGTGGCTGGGTACGTAGCATAAACTCAGTCGTGTTCAATCCCACATGCATGCAGCAAACATTTGGCAAATTCCAGATTACAGCAGACACAAGGCCTTTTAACACAGATGCATTAAGGGCCTCAGTCCCTCTGCTAGTTCTGCTAGATTCACCAAGCCCTAACAGGCTCATTTCTCTCACTCTCCCCTCTCCAATCCATGGTACTGATGGATTCATACTGCGTATTGCAAGGAATAATAAATGCATTCATGAATTTGAGGCCAAAATCAAGAGTACAGATGTATGAAGAAGGACAGATAAAATCTCTTCACAAAATCTCTGGATTTTGTGGCATTGCTTCAGGTTGCTACCTCCTGCTGATTCCCTTTCATTAAAACATCTTGGCAACAAAGTACCACCAAAAAGATCTATGCCACTTTCTATCAAGCTATCATTGAATGGGCAGTTACATTAGAAAATGAGAGCATAGTATGATTTCTTGATATGCTCACATAGGGATATTCCCAAAGAATCCCCCCCCCCATTTTCTGCAGATTAATATTAACTGATATTAATTATTATTAATGATTAATTTACTCTGTGAAGATATTTTTGAAAGAAAAATGCAAGATGTTTAGCTACAGTGATGACATACAAGGCACAAAGTTCATACCGTTGGTTTGCAGATGGCTGGGTAAGCCTGAAATACTGGGGGACAGCATCTTGATTTGATTTCTGATGTGAGTACATTGGAGATTGAAGAACTGCAGCAGCATAAATCTCTAACTGCTGGCTATGACTCCAAGTCCATTCACTGTGAGCAGAACCATTTTGTTGCCTGGCTTTTGGCCAAAACTGTCACGGGAAAGAATCATGTTGTAATGCAATAGCATCCTGACTCTGCAGGATACTGTTTGATCTTGCCTATATAGATGGGGCTAAGCCATGCTATGACGGCATTATGGCAATGTGCTGCAGCCCTTTGAAGATGGGGGGTTTTCTTCATCTGTGTAAGTTGTACTCCTCGCTGGAAGGAGATCCATCCCGAGTGGAGGCAGAGAAATCATGGGAAAAGCAGAACTAAATTAGGGGACAGCTTCTGATAAATCTCTGTTCTCAAGAGAACAAGAGAAAATTTTGCCTATGCCCTTTGCATCCTGGTCCAAGGGAAGTCGCAGCAAACAGATATTTCTTTCCCCACTTCCCTTCCAGATACACCTTCAGGGTCCTTTGAACCTGCAGCCTGCCTCCTCCCGATGCTCTGAGAAAACAGCTGGTGGCTTTTCCATAGATTGACCCTCTGGTGTCCCCGGCTTATGGATGTACTGGGGCTTTCTCTCTCCTGGGACCCAGGACAGAAGGAATTTGTCTCCATCCTTTAGTTACAAATCCTTGTAACAATGGAAAAAAGAGGGATCTTAGTTGTTTCTAGCATTCAAGAAATGTGGGCATGGATGTGAACGTAAAGAGGTGATTTGTGAAAGCAGGCAAGCACCAGTGGTTGCAGAGACCTGTAACTTTTTTACTGCTTCCTTGGGAAGTACAGAGCCATTCCTGAGGGACTTTCCATGCTCGAGCTCAGGTCCAGGCCCCAGCTAGAGATATCTCCATAACATCTGTGCACCAAGACTCACAGGCTGTAACGACGGGGTGCCACCTCACCCCTTCCTGACGTTTGATTGTTATTTCTAGAATGGAGCAATGGAAAAAAAACCCTCAAATCTTTCTTCTCAAAGCTGCCTTTATCTTGTATCCTGCCTTTGAGTTTGCTTAGCTGCTCTAGACCTCCTCTTAAGGAGAAAGTAAAGGGCCATGTGTTTCAATGAACTGGGAGCATTTGCTTTCCAAGAGGTGGATCTGTGCCCCTTTACCCTATTTCAGACAAACATTGTAAGCTTAGTGTAAGCTTGAAGGTTCAGGAGGCAGTATCGTGTGCTCCCTGTAGGAGGTAGCAAAGAAAGCAGAACCCCCCACCTGCACGTTCAAAGGGAGTTTGCAGGTGCACACAAGAGCTGAGGAGGCTCGGAGTGATGATAACTCATGCATGGGTGTCTGCGGTCTCAGAGGGGCTTTTCAGCCTTTTGCCTCTCCTGGGGCTTTAGCTTTTTGCCCGTCCCCAACTCAACGTTGCAAAGGGTTCGCCACACACTGGTGCTTTGGCAGCCCTGTACAGCTACAGTGCCAGCTCTGCACTCAAAAGCAGCTGAGACCTGCTGAGAATACCTGAGTTTGGAGTATGTGGTGTATAAGCAGCCTGGTAGTGCCTACTATCATATCATCCCTGTCAGGCAAAAGATTTGATCCTTGTCCCTGTGGTCTCCATTTACAGCTGAGCAAATTGGAAACCTGAATGCCAGCCTTGCTTTGCATAGATAACTCGAAGTCTCATGTTGCTCAAATAATGGTGTGCTGTGCAAAGCAATGAAAGACAAAGATGCTACATTAGATTTACCTGTGAAGAGAACCCTGAAGAGAAAAGGTCACAAAAAGGTTAAAATTAAAATTCTATAAATATCATTTTGTATCAAAGCAAGTGATGCTGTGACCGTCAAGGCTTGTTCCCTGTCAAGCTTTGCTTCTGTGATGTCTATTAAGGGTTGTGCCCATGTTTATCTCAGTGAGGGAATTGATTTGGGTCTTTTTTTTTGACTCTTATTTACCCAGTGCTTGGAATACTTCCATATTTTTGAAACTTCTCTCTCTGATTAATTTCGTAGAAACTGGCATGGGAGTTAAAAAAGGCTGACAAATAATAATAATTTAAAAGTTAAAAATAGAGGAGGTAAAAACAACTTGACAGAAGTTAAAGAGACAAGGTAATAAACGCTTTTGAAAAAATACTCTAACGCATGAATGAAAAGTGCCCATTACAGTTAATCCCCATTGCATAGCCCAATATCTTAGCTGATTTTTGCCTGTGCAATGGAATATCTACATTTTCAAATGCCAATGAAGTTTAACAGCTCTTAGTCATAGGGAGTTGCAGGGGATTAATAATGATTCTGGCATAGCGAAAATTTCCTCTTACAAGTCCTTTCATTTTTTTTCCATCATTAATCTTGGATGATCTGTCCATATCTCTTTCTTTATCTTCTTCTCTCTTCCAGGAGCCAGTCTTCCCCAAAGCAGTTCAGCAGTTGTGTGGGCTGCTCGAGCCAGCCACAGTGGGGAAGGCAGGACTGCAAAGTGCCCTGAATCCTTATCTTGTGTCTGTTACTGGGAACCTCCACCTCCTTCGGTGTCATTTGTTTTGTCATCTTCTGGGTGGTTGATCGAACCCCTCAGCAGCTGGGCAATGTTTCAGTAAATGCAAATCAGCAACCAAATCCCCAAGGTGTGGAGCTGGGTAGAGCTAGTTTGTGGTGATGTGTTATACTTGCTCATCTCTGGTTCTTTCTCAGAAACAGAGAGGAATCTTTCACTGAAGTAAAACATAAAAGGTTTTTTTAAGTTTTTTTTTTACTTTCTGTCTTCCTCTGTTCCTACAGAAACCAGCAGCCCCACTGGATATTTCCCACTTCCCCCTTACCCTCCTGCTGGGGAGATAATCACCCAAGCAGCACTTTGTGTGGTGCAGGGTTAAGCTTGCCTTATTGTACGTGCCACAAACAGGGCTCATAGTTCTGCCTCTACAGGGTAGGAATAGCCCTGAGACCAGGCTTAAGTGTTAGTTCTCTTTCTGCCTATGTTTCTTGCCTGAATGAGCACCTGTGGGGCTGCTTCTAACTTCGCCCATGTGGTTCTCTGGTAAGTCCTGGAGGCTTGGGGGAACACTCGCCCACAGTGTGGATGGGCTCTTTGTGCCTGGCCAAAAGCTTCAATGTCCCTGTGCTGAGTTTTCATATGAACTCTGCTCAGCAGGCAGAGCTGCCTGAGAGCTTTTCTAGGAGGGCCCATTGCTGTTTAGCACAGGAGCAGATGGGATGTGGAAACCTGAGCTCAGACCTAGGTCCTGAGAGTGTTCTTGACACTCTGGGCTGCTTCTACTTGGTAATTCAGACATCAGGCATTCGACGATCCTTTTTGCCTGGTCTCAGGTGTCCTTGGGTACCGTCGGGTTGGGTGGACCCAACCAAGTGTACTCTGCCTGCTCTGCTCCCTTTCACCTCCACCCAAGACAGATGCTGGAAGAGAGCAAACGAAGCCGTTCCCTCCTGGTGGGGTGTCCCGTTGACGCCTGGCACGGACCGGGGAGGTTAGTCAGAAACCACTGGAAACAGAGCAGCCTGGGAGGAATCTGCTTCATCACGCAGCTGCTATTGCCTAACGTGAGTTTTGCACAACACAGTAATTGGTTCCAACTGACTCATGGCAGAGCCCTGGCAAGGGAAAGTTCACGTCTGGAAGGGTGTGCGGTTCCTACGGTGGAGGACACCACATTTCAGAGATCCTCAGCTGGCAAATGAGCTGCGAAGAGAGTGGCAAGAGGCAATTCACCACCGAGTGTTACAGAGAGAGCTTTCAGCCTGTTGGAGTAAGGACATACAACCAGATCCCTGTCTCTGCAATGCATGTGGAGAGCTTACTCTTTTGTCCAGAGAGGGCACTCTTATTGCAGATATTTTAAGAGGTCTGCAGAGACAAGTGATAGCACGGCTGATTGTAAGCTATTAATAATATTCACTAAGAGCATTTCTTACCTCCGTTCTAAGCTGTGAACATTATATGAGCTCAAATCAATTGTATTTGAAAAGATCCAAAATCTGGTAAAAACAGACTCACACTTCTCTCTGTTCAATGTTACTGGCCAATAACATTAGCAATGCATAATATCCATTAAAAAGGGGATAAGTGACAACATAAGTATAAAGGCAACATTAATTTGGTCTTTATTCACACAGGGGAACATTAGGATTTACTCATTCTGGGTCTGGATCTGTTGTAGCTCTACTTAAGCTGACTTAGCCAGAGTGAAACCAGGTTCGAAGCAGCTCTGCTCAGTATATACCATGGTTCTCATATAGCTATAATGTAACACCTCTGAGCAGATGAGTTTTGAGCCATAGGATTGTTTTGCACAAGAGTTGCACTTTCTGACACTACCCTTTCCAGAGATTCAAAATATTGGTGGGATAGCTCTTTTTCTTTCTTTCTTTCTTTCTTTCTTTCTTTCTTTCTTTCTTTCTTTCTTTCTTTCTTTCTTTCTTTCTTTCTTTTTCTTTTTCTTTTTCTTTTTCTTTTTTTAAACTGGTTTATATATGAAGGAGGCAGTACCCTTTTATTTTCTGTGCTTTTTGCTACAGCTCACTGGTTGCTGCCCTTTTCTCCCAGCCTTGTAGTATTTCCCTTCTCTCCCTTCCCCCAGTCTGCCACAGTGTCAGTGAGAAACAAAACTGCTGAAACCTGAGCTTTCTGGCTAGAGAAGATGAAGAATGAGTGGAGGAGGTGGTAATTAAACCCTCCCCCATATTATTCATGCAAAGGAATTGCCTTTGAACACCACTTCATCCTGGGAGCTGCTCTGAGTTCAAAGAGAAAGCTGAGTTGTTGTCATTCTGGGACCTTAATCTAATCACAGTGTCCCCCTTTGATTTAAAAATCTTCTTTGGAGGTGGCAAATATCTCTCCCCATCTACCCTTTTAAATTTAATTTTAATTTTTTGGTCCTAAGAATGTGGCACTTTTTTTTTTGGCCTTTTGCTTGTAATGCAGGGTTTTATCATCCAAGTTGTTAGGCTGGTTCCTGCACTGGCTATCATTTAAGAGATCCAAGCCTTTGGTAGTATCAAGAACAGAAAAGTATTGCTCTCTGTATCTATAGACAATTCTCTATATCTCTACATACATGATAAGACCAAAAGGCTCTCCAGGAGCCTGCATCTTTCAAGGTATTTCCAGATTCATGCTTTTAAGAAGCAGTTCTGATGTAAGTGATGCTTCCTGGGACAAGCATCTACCATCTGCCTGGATAGATCTACCATTTGTAATCACTTGGCAGGTAAAGAGTACTGAATGTGTTTCTTCATCTTTTTCTTACCCTGTTTCCTATGAGGAAGCCCAGAAAACCACCTCTAAACGTCAGTCCAATTCTACCCAGACCATAAATGCTACCTCTCACACACAGATATATGCCCACGCACATACACACATTTAGCCTGTTTTCCTTGTGAGGCCTGTTCTACGTCACTGGTTGGAAGCAGAAAAAAATCACCCATTATGGTTTCTGAGATTTTCAAGTGAAAGCTCTAGTGTTACTCCACAGCGTGGGTGAGATAAGGCTGATTCCCGCTTCCACCAACTGCCCTCCAGCTAACATCCTCCCTTGCTGTTAGCATTTTAGGGCTGTTCAGAGCACACTTACTTGTACAAGGTGCTTCTGCAGATTCTTGCAGAGTTTAGAGTATGCAGAGGAATAAAAGCAAAATTAAGACATTGTCATTGCAGGCTGGGGTGTTTCTGAGCACATGTGAGTGAGTTGCATGGTAAATTTTAGCTCCTTGGCAGTGTAATGGTGCTGGAGAGTTGCCTGTCCAAATACAAGTGCGAATGCCTGGGCTGAAGTGCTTGACTCTGTATGTCCCACCTGAGGCAAGATTTCAGGACATCTGAATATTGTCCTTTGATTCTAACATAAAACAAGGCAAAAAAATTTGATCTTCTGTTGTGGACCTATGTGAGGATAAAAAAACCTTTAGGCCAAAATCAATAATAACAGTAGTAATGGCATAAAATAGATTTCTCCATCAGTTTAAAGCTTTCAACACACAGCTTCATTTCAAAAGCACCAAACGCTAGTAGCTCCCCTCCAGCCCATATGGCTCTGCTCAGTATACACACTTAAAAAAAAAAATTCTTACCACTTCTTTAGATATCTAAATATACACCTGGCACACCTATTGTTAACATCTTGTCTTAGATTTTTGGTTCTAACATATGTAGATATAGATCTACAGCAAAGTGATAGCTATTTTAATCTATATCCAGGTGAAGCGGTTTTGTGCTACTTGTATAATTAAAATTTCAAAAGCTGCTAAGTAGTTACTAAGTAGGCATATACTTCTCATGCTTGAGTTCATCTCTCCTAACTTTGTGTATCTAAGTATTAGATGTTGAGTCCAAGATGGTCACTTAAACTCTCTCTCACTTTTCAACAGTGAAATGTAGACACTGGTGATGACTGTTTATCCCTTCCTAAGGTTGTTTGGATGAGTGTTTCATGAGGAGCCTTGGCTGATCATTTAAAGAAAGTGCCTAATTTTTAGGCAGCTAAGCTAAGCGAGAAAAAAGCGTATACTTCAGACCCTAAACCTTGTCTTTCCCAGTAGTCCAAATCTACTTCATTAAGGGTGACCAGTATAGCTAAAGTGCTTCATTAATTATTATATAAAATCTCTGATATTCAGAAATGCCAGTGGGGGACAGCTGAGAAGTTCAGATTGATAGTCCAGAGTCCAACTTGTTTCCTGCTTCCCATGTGAAAATGGTTGGGTTGAACACTGGCTGGTTTTGAGTTAGATAAATGAGAAGGGAAGATCATCTGAAAGATGCCTCCCTCTGTCAAGACTATGTATTCAAATACACAAGCAGATGATGTGAAGGAGAATTTGTTTTGCAGCAGTCTGGTTGGGTGGTAATATTTGTATTTTTTAGATAAGCCCCTTCATATAGTTGAATAGATCTTTGCTTCTGCAAACAGATAGAGCTTGACTTTTTGTGTGAAATATACGATAACTTGCAAAATGGGATGAAACTCTCATGAACAGACAGCTTGAAAGAAAGTAGTTGTCTTTTGATAACTGGATGTGGGTTCAGTTGCAGATGTTGTCAATAAAAAAGAAAATGCTTGACAGCAGGGAAATAAATAGCTAAACAATAACATATAAATTCACAATTTTCTGTAAAACTAAGCCAGGCTGTTAGAATCACAGCTTCCATTTCTAGTAAAATCTTAGATATTGTAATTCTGTAGAAGCTGGTTGGCCTTCTCTTAGGTGATAATTATCTGCACAAAATACACATAAAAAGATACCAAAGTGTGGTCTTGAATCTCTCTGTAATTTTATGTTGGTCAGCTTACACACAAATTCAGGATGTCCTGACTTAATCTGAATGACATCAGGCTATATAAAATCACATAAATATCCACAGTAGAAAAAGTACTATTCTGTTCAGAATAAAAAAACCCAAACCACAACCAAACCAAGCCTCTACAACCAATTCCCCAGATCTCTGGTTTCCATTCACAAAAGCCAAATGAATGAATAGGCAAGGTTATTGAGGTGTCTTACTGAGCTACACTTCCAGCATAAAGCAGCCAAGGCTGAATTTGTGTTTGGATTTGGCTGATTCAGTGACTCCAAATCAAAGTTGTGGGTCTGGTTCCTTAAAATGACCAACACAACTGTGATCAGCAATTGCATCAACATTAGGCAATTTTGTAATGTTTAATGGGGCTTACATCCGTGGCTAGAAGGCAGCAAAAACTTTTTTTTTTTTACAAGCATCGCTTTTCTTTATGAAGAAAAAAAAGCAGTGTAAAGCCTTATACCAAAAACCCCCTAAACCCAACCCCCTTATCTTTTCAATTTTGTTTGTTTCAAGAAAAAAATACTTACAAAATGGCTAAATCTTCTTATTATTTTTGCTGACATACATTGGGTATACTTCCTTTGTACTCCTTCATCCATGATTGACACCACCATAAAGAAGACAAAGCCATTATTATTCCTACTGTAAGTGGAGAAGAAAATATCCCCTGATTAAAATAAGGAGTAAGTTTCACATTATACCACAGCAATTCATTGTGTAGCTCAGGGCAAGCAGCTCTAAATTTGAGTGGTGGATTATGGGGCTCTTAACTGAGCTATTCATCAATACTTGTCATCTACAAAATGAGTTTATCATCTCTGAAGTCTTTAGACACTTGTAGATTTTTGTGGTGAAAAGCATCATTACGGTATTGGTCATTTTATTAGTCAATGAGGTATTGGGAAGCCAATGTTACACCACATCCCCATCTGCTTTCATTAGTGGCATCTGTGATGATCTTTCCTTCCATGGTCTGAGGTCAGCCTTGGTGACTTGCACCTCCGATGCCCACCCTTCCCCTCACACCGCCTGAACCCTGCTGCCACTTTCCTTCTGATGCTTTTAATTTCCATTAGTGTTTTTCTGCTCATTGAACTTTAGTGAGATACATGTCCTTCACTGAACCTTGCCTGTGCTGGTAACAGAGCGCTGTGGGCATTTTAGGGTGCGCCCTGGTTTACACAAACTGCTATATTTTGCATTTCTGTTTGTGACAGAAAACTCATCCCAAATTCCAGCATTTAGTGGCAGCACATGGAGACTCACTTTGATGCTTTGGCCAGTCTGAGTGTCCAAACTAGCTCAGTGACAAGACTTCCTTACTTATCTCCAAGGATTCATGAACTCCTAGGCAAGATGTGCAAATTTTAGCCATTTCAGTTCAGCAGTTTTGGTTCTTGTGCAGTCAGAGCCCAAGGGTATTGCTTTGAATACTTAACTGGAAATGAGAGCCAGATAAACACAGAGCAGAAGGCCAATGAAAGACTATTGTAAATCTGTCAAGCAAACACAAAGCCCTCCCTGACCATCAGCCTGGTTCCAAAAATGTGGTTAATGGAAGATTCATGTGCCAAAGAACTCCTGTTACTGGATCATGGGGAGCTGAGATATTATTGAATCCTGCATCTTCCTCTGTATTTCCAGCTATGTGACTGGACCTCATATCCTCCTCTGCACTGTCTCAGTAGCTGTAGAAACCAATGAAAATTTTATTGAACATGTGAGATTCACTTGATTCACTTATTCAAAGTATGCGGCTGCACTGTCTTCCAAAACACCCTCCAGACAAGCAACCCATAACTTGGCCATAGCTAAAAAATATTTTTAAATACACTTCTGAGGTCAGAAGATCTGTGATACGATTGACTGAGTGCAATAGCTGCAAACGTTTGTAAGCACATTTCATACAGTGTTCTGATGAAGGAGATGCTCATGTTGCTGCTGAGAGCGCTGCTGGCTGCCGCCACTGAGAGGAAGCCGGTCGAGGCTCATTCTTAAAAGTCAGAGATACGCACTGGAAAATCCTGGATATTTATTTTTGGATACGGGGCTAAACTCTGGCTTTGTAGATGTGAGGGGAGTTTCCATTGATTAGATTAGGGCCCAGACTTCTCTTTCCAGCTTGATTTCTAGCTGAGCCTAGGCTCAAGCTGCTTCCTGAAGAACAAGCAAGGAGAGTTTTGCATTTTATGTTCACCGAGGGCAGGGTCTGAGGCTGGGAATCAGCTTTAGCTACCACTGTTGCACTAACCACGTGATTAACAGGAGTTTGATAATGACACACTCTGAATGCAGACAGTATAGATTTTAGTTCTGGGTAGCCGCAGATTACTAAACTTTGCAGCTGCTGATGAGAAATTTGTCTGCTAATAAGAAACAAATCCTTCTGAGAGCTCAGCTTCCCCACCAGAAGCAAAAACATTTAATCAAATGGATTAAGTTTCTTGCCTTCTTTTATCGCATGTATTTTTAACTTCTTGCCTCATTTCTAGGTGCAGAATAAGAATATCCAGCTCATCTCAACTTTTTTGTCTGTAGATTTTCATCCTCAGAAAGAAATAATTCTCTGAGTAAGGTGAGGCAGATGGGGAAACTGAGTCATAGGGAGAGGTGACTTAGGTCATCAAGAGGCAAATGGAAAAAACAGTTGCTTAAACTGGTCTCTAGAGTCCCTGCCCAGTTGCTAGCCCCCTTAAATGTCAGTCCCGCAGCATTTAAGCTAAAGCTAATGGAGATAAATAGGAAACTTCCCATTGACTTAGGCAGACTTTGAAATCAACATACATACCCATATATATCTATATGCTTCCACAACCTCAAATGATTTTATCACCATAATATCTTGACCTCATCTAAAAAGTGTTAGACTGACACAGTGATTATAGCTCCTGTGGTCAGTCAACAATATCACTAGCACCACTGCTGCGGGATGACTGAGGGGCTGATTAAACACAACTAGAGGAGGGTTTGCCCAGTGAAAGACGCCAGGGTCCCACTGCTATAGATCTGGGTGTCAAGCAGACTGCCCAGACCTAGAGGTCTGCCTGCCTGGGGGCATTGAATGGTTTCACTCTGGCTGGATGTTGCTGCGTGAGTGCTCATGAGACGGGTCCAGCTCTGCGGTGCACATGAACCCTGCCGTGCCACCAGAGAACAGAGGAGACAGCCCTGTCCCTCTCTGGTGCAGAGGCAACATTTTCGAGGAGGAGGTAGAGCCCCCAGAGTTACCTGCCAAGCCCAGCGCTGGATCTCCCGTTCTTCCTTGCACCTCTCAAATTTCTGCTTTCCCAGACCGTGAGGTCTCCTCCGCTTGGCTATGGGACATCTATAGCCCGTGACAAGGTCAGGGCTGGGCAGCACGCAGGCAGCTCTCCCTCCGAGGGTGGTTCCCGTGGGGGCAATACGGCACTGCATCCTCCTCCCAGCTCCAGCACCCCGACCAACGTGCCCGCCTGCTCAGTGTGTCCCAGGTGGATCCAACCAGGTGGATGGGACGCAGAGCAGCAGTGCTGTAGATGAGGCTGTACCACATGGGAGTCTGAGCTGGTAGCCGTGTGTCTGGTTTTCCTTCCCTTTAAGTGAAATATCACCTAAAGCGAGTCTCCTTGAACTGCCCAGACAGCTGAGCTATCACCGTGTGTATGTGTTTCTGTGGGTGCTGTGCTTTAGCTGGGCGTTCGCTATGGAAGTGACCGTTGTCACTGCTGAGCTTTCCGGCTCTGACACCCAGGACGGTGCGTGGGGTCCCAGCGAGGCTCCGGGGGTGAGGTCAGCAGCAGCGCGGCTCCTCCAAGGTCTGGGTGGGAGGCCAAAGCTGGCAATGCTTCAGGCCGCTCCCTGCGTCTGCTCACGCCGCTTCCTCTGCCCGAGCTCGCTCAACACGCCTCTAAGCATTCTCTAAAGAAATGGGAGCAATAGCAGCTCCAGTAAGCCACACACCCTTTGTTAAATTATTTTTAGTTTCCCCTTTCCTAAATGTAAGAGTTCAAACCTTCCAAGTCACGTGAGTGCTTCTAATCAACATTTTCCCACCCAGCCTGTTAAAACTTCCACTAACTCATGCTAAGTCCCCCATTTAAAGACATGATAACATTTTGTATCCGATTTCCCCTATAATTAGATTGTCCAAACACTGTAAGTCTTGCTGGGAATGAGACTATCGGTAACAAAACACTCCATCAACTTCCAGAGCTTTAACAAGATCCCCCTTTTTATTTTATCAGTCCAATGTGAATCCCTCTGATCAGGTGTTAACAAGCCAGACTATTTTCCCTTGATAATCCTCAAGCACTATAAATATATATATTCACTCCTCAGACATCAAATAACATGTATTGTAAAGGTTTTTCGGTTTCCCCTTCACTGCTTCATTTTTGTAAATCTTTGTCGTTTAAAACCTCCCATGTTAATTGTTTGTTATAACAGCATCAGTATCATATCTGAGAAGGAGAAAATAGTTGTTTTTAAGGAAAGGAACAGCCCTTATTTATGTTGCTGGCATTTCACAAGTAATTTATTTAATTTATGTTAAATTATCCACACATGTAAATTTTACATTTTAAATTTTATGGATTTTATCATGACACAGATCCACATCTATCTGTCAAGAACACCTTGGTTTTGCATGATTGGTAAAGTATCTTCAGTGGATCATGACCATACAACAGAATAGACCTGAATTCTGTTTTGTCCTTGGAAAAGACACTTCAACTTTCTGTACCTGTTGCTCTGCCTGGAATGGCTGGGGTCTTTTTGAATATATCAGTATCTCTATTGCCCTTCAAACATGTTTCAGGCCTGGCAGATTCTCCCTTCTGGGGGATTCCCAAAACAGAAATGGGAACTGTGCAGAAGACATCCAGTAACTGAAGAGCCCTGCGGACAAAAAAAATTGTATAAGAACACAAAATATTTGTGTTCAAAATTTGTATAAGAATGCAATTAACTCCTGCTTCATTATGCAGTTTCTTATATGGTATTAAGGATGTTAGCATCTCCTGGGGAGAAAAGGCAAATAATTACATTGGCTGGAATTGTGATCTGGAACTGCACAGATTTTCAGTCAAAAAGCTCTTAGGACTGTATATAACAAAGTTTCTAACATTGTCCCTACCATTCTTTTTTCTGTATCTTTGTTAAAATCTGTAAATAATTTTAAGGCTGATTTTCGTCACAGAATTCAGTAAGTCAAGGCCATAATACTTGAAATCCAGATCCATTGTTTAACTATTTAAATAAAATTAAATATTTAATATTTAAACCAAATATTTAAATTAAAATAATTTTAAATTAAAATAATTTAAATATTGCATGCTGCACAGGGAAAAGTCTACACCAATATTTTCACCTTTCTGGATTTATGTTGCATCAAACTCTTTACAAACTTTCCCCAGGGCTCAATATGTGAAGGATCTACCCATAAATAATCATAAACTCTTTTCATCCCCACTAGAGTCTTGCAATTAACACCCAATCAGTGCTAAGGCTATTTTTTTCTTAATGTATGGAAAAAAAATTTACTTTTCATGGACAGCTTAAAAACCATGTAAACATAGACTTTAAAAGTCTAAATCATATTAAAAACAATGGTTCAATTTATACCACAAATAGAACAGATAATGAATGAAGGAAAGAAAATGAATCATAAAAACTATCTCCAGAGAAACAGTAATATAATGTACTTCTCTGATGACATATGATCCTCCAGCCCTTTGTGCGGAAAACTTTGCCCCTCGACTGCAGTATTACTAATTTCCTCAACCTTAAACCATCCCGGACAAAGAATGGTGTTGGTGTTGAACATCCTCTGTAAAGATTAATTTACAGATTCTGGCATTGCTTTTTTTTTTTCTCCTCTGTCATTTTTAAAAGAGTTTTTATATTTTCCTCGTGTTTCAGTTTTAAATTTAACCTAGGTAGCTTTCACTGCCAGGCAAAATAAAGATAAAGCAGAAACAGGATCAACTAGTAAAGAATTATGGAACACAATCAATCAATAAAGAATGATAGAACACATTAATGTCAATCAACATGATTTTGTGGAAAATAGATTTTCTGCTATTTCATTTTTTGATGAGATTACATGTTGGCTAATAAACATAATAGTTCAGATTTAGCATAGGTATATTCCTGCAGTCATTTGGTTTAGCACCATAGCAGTTAAAATGTCAATATTACACACATTAAATGGATTAAGATCTGGCCAGCTGGCAGATTTCAAAAAGTATTTGTCAATGGGAATTGTTACCAAATGGACGTGTTTCTTATGGAAATTCCCCAGCAGGCTGTTCCGTGTCTAACACTGTTCAACATTTTTATCAACTCTTTATTTGGATGTTTTGTAATAAGCTTTGATTTTTCTTGATACGTCTGGCAGATTAGTTAGCATTTAGTGATTTACATGTTTTCTGCAAATTGTTAGCCTCTTGTCAGACAGAGTTTTGCTGTAATTCATTCTGTTACCTCTTGTAGCCTAGACATAAAGTTTAACTTTTTAAGGTCTATTGTGAAGGTCCACATAGAATTCTGTCTATTTTTCTCTTTCTCTCAGAAATAAGAGAAGGCATTGCCATTACAAGTTCTGGTGCTCAAGTCAAACAACTGGAGAGTCCACTCTCTCATGAGTTGTGCTATGGAAAGGAAGAAAGTTTTGTACCTTTCATCCATGAACAACTAGTTACACATCAGAAGCCTCTATTTTTGAATCTGCAAAAGAAGTTTAGCTCCCACTTAGAAGAATATCTTTAACTGTAATCTGAATGAGAGACGCATAATTCTGGTAATGTTTTGCACACATATAATGTTCTTTATTTAAGAATGTTGCAGTGCTGAAAAATACTAAACCATTAGGAGGACGGCATAATAATGTAATAATAATAAGCAAAGCAAAGTCACCAAAAGCAATGCTAGCAATGACACATATGGTATAAGTCTGCTGATTTGAAGGCTGTGGAGACACCCTGAGTACTGTGAGGGGGAGGTACTCTTGGTTGGTATCTGTTCAGAAGTTAAAGGAAGGAGTCTGGAAGAGGCTAATGGAATAGGATGAAGTGAGAATATTATTTGAGCATTTTTTTCAGTGTTTGGGACTATTTCTTTTATGAACAGCCAGATTTTAAACAGGGAGAAAGCATGGTATCATTCTTCACACTGGGGAAGGAAGGTCCTGGTCAGTTTTTAAGTTTCAGAGGATGACAATGGTTGCACGAAGGGTGTCCTCTGGTTTTGGAGTGAGGAGTCTGGATTTTGCATGTCATCAACCCTAACAGAAGAATTGGATCACTGCAGGGGTTGTTGTGAGAGCCTCCCCTGCAGACTAGAGCAGCAGCCAGCAAATTAACAGCCAAAGCAGCAAATAGGTGGTGGGAAAGATTATTTAGGAAGAAACCTTGTTGGAAAAACTGGCTAAGAGCAATTAGCAGGGCAGCTAACAGCAACCCTGGTCAGCAGGAAGAGCTAGCCACAACGTTGCCAGTAGAAAGCACCCACCAAGAGCGGCAGTAAGGGAAGGACCGTTTGCTGATGGGGCTGTGTCTGGCTGGGAGCGCTGCGAGCAGGAGCACCTACTGCTAGCAATGACCAGGGCAGTTGCAGAGGCCAGCCAACTGCCTCAGGGGACAGGTAGAGCTCAGGGATGACTCTGCTCTAGAATAACCATCCTACTACTGAGATTTGCCTGAGTCTGGATCAAAACCCATGAGTGGGTGCAACAAGAAGAGGATGTCCATGGCTGGCACCAAAGTACTGATCTTTCAGAGGTGTCTCAGCTACTGTAGAGTGAACAGGTACCTCAAGGGGGAATGGGATCATGTTTCCTTCTCTTGCTTGAATTTTCTATGTTGGAAAGATGTGACTGGAGCTCCAGCATGTGCTATAGAAGTGTAGTTACATGTTAAATATTATGTAGGTTGAAAAAGAAAATAAAAAGCACTATTAGCCTCATGGTTTATACTTTAAAAGCAAACTACCAGTGGAAAATTTGCTTTCAATTTACTTACTGTTCTTAGGTTCAGATCTCTTTATTTGCACATGGTTTGCCTATAGCTAGTAGCTCCCGAACTCTGGCTTCTGTTTCTTCGTTCTGAGGAACCCTTGGCCGGGCAAGAGTCAGCTGACTCTGATGCCATCTCAAATGGGCAAAAAACCCAAACTCAAAAAAATGCTTTCACTCATGAGAGTGGGGAATATATTTGTACCAAGTATATTCCTTGTAAACAGAACTGAATATATATGTATCCAGGCATATCTCTACTTTATTAAGCTGCATTTAGAGCTACCTTAATTAAAACTTCCCCCTCCACCCCCCCAATTAGATACTGTGTTATGAATTTTTGCCAGTTTTACTCAGTCTGCTACTCAGACCTATGGGGTGTGTTGTGGGACTTTTTGAAGAATAGGATTCGGCATGACTTGAAGAAAGGAGAGGTTCTGTCACTAGCAGTTCATAAGATTTGCTGGAGAATTTTTAAGGAACTAAAGATTCATGTCATTAGCAATAATGTTTTGTACTTTTCCTCCAAAGATCACAAACTGATTGGCAAATATTAAGCACTTCTGTTTCACAACAGTCTTGTGTCTTTGAGACATGCATCTGGATGGACTTGAAGGACAAAACATGGAGAAGTGACGTGACAGGCTAGAAGGTGGTATGCTGCTGAGAGGTCAGATCCATCCATTTCTGCTAAAGCCAAGAGGAATTTAAGTTTTTTTGCAGCAGAAGAGTTTCTGCAGCTGTATGTCCAGTCTCCTGCTCTGCTCACAGACCAGCAGTATTTGCCCTTTGTAATACTGTCTTATCTCTATACTTTCATGAAGGGACTTCAAACAAACCTCTGTGGTTTTGTAATATTTGTGTCATGGTAGCCTGTGTGGCATTCTTCCTCCTGGCAATGTTTTGTCACTTATACTCAAGACTGGACTATTCTAGGAGCCAAACGAACAATACTACTGAGTAATGGCAAACATCTTAGTTGTCTTTAGACTGGTAAAATTATTGGCAAATTCAACGCTGAGCTGCAGACTGCAATTTGCTCTCTTTTAAAGTACATGGAAAACTGCTGTGAAGCACAAGCTGTCAAGATTATGTGGTGTAAGCAATTATCTTCTATCTTGACTGGACTGATGTGGGTTGGGTACGCTCGTTTCCACTGTAGTCATGTCATTTCTAAATGAAGTTGCAAACTGGTAGGCAAAAGTACAGAAAAGTTGTCATTAATGTTTCAATGTGGCTGTTACTGGATGTCACAGCATCTGCCATACTGACCTCTGCTCTCTGATTAAAGCAAGAAAAAGAGAGTTCATTGATCATTTAATGCAATGCCAGTGTCTCAGGGCTTAGGGCTTCACAGACTTCACTGTGAGGCAAGTGGATTGATTTCAAAGATTCAAAAAATCCTGAAATGAGTAAAAGTAAGTTATGAAATAACAAAGAGAGAATTGCATTCAAAACTCCCAATTTAGATGTGAACAAAGGATAAAATCAAACAACAGTAAGCAGAGATATGCTCTTTGGGGTCTGTAACTGATAGCATGTGTGCAAAGAGGGAAGAAGGGCACACAAAGCATCACCTCCTGCACCCCTGCTGTTTGAGAAAGGATCACAGTAAAAAAAAAGCAGCAGCATGGTACGGGAAGAGTACACGCTTTTCTCACTGTTTTCCTTCTGGTGGGTAGTCATGTTCATGTTGAAATATTTCCCTCTTCTGTACATGTTGAAATATTTCCCTCCTCTAGCTGCAGCAGCATAACCGAAATAGAGTTTTATTTTGGTTCACTGAAACAAGATAATCTATAATAGCTCAAAATGCCTCACATAGGTACAGCAGCTTAAAAAGTAGATTTAACCATGGCAGTGAGGAACTCTGGGCTTACAGAATTGCATAGTTTGAAAATTGAAGCACAGACTAGGCCTTGGGGTACATGATTCTGGGATGAAAGTACAAAGCATCTTTATTAAAATTATACAAAAAATTTACCCATAGATGAACTAAATCTGAAGTAAGCCTTTCTTCTGAGGCTTCCTCTGTCTGTTAGACTTCTGTTTGTTTGTAAAGTTTACGTGCTTCCTGGGTTTGACCAAAACCAGGACTGCTGAAATAGCTTGAGAAATGTTATCACTCTGATGTTTCTGAGCCAGCTAGGATTAGAAATGACTGGAAATGTTATGGAAGAGCCTGTTTTCATGAGATTTCCATCCAGATATCTAGACCAAAGGGGTTTCTTGCCCTGTGAACTTACAGAACACCTTTCAGTGCTCTTTGATGTAAACTCTTTGTTTCCTGTAGCATAAAGAAAAGTCCTCCCTGCATTGTATTTATGCAAATTACAGCAAGTAGATCAATATAAGCTCACCTTTTAAGACCTGACCTTTTGTTTGAACTGTTAACACCTGAAAGATGGAGGTTTTTCAGTTCTAAAAGCTGGGTATTACAGTTTGTTAGGAAAAGATTGTGTTACTATCTATAGTTTCAGGACCATGCAATAAGCATAGGAAATACCGTATTCTTTTAAGCCAACAGAAGCCAGAATGTACGGAGTTAAAGTCCTAACTCCATCCTTAGGGTACCTTGTTTTCTTTACACAATTACCTGTGGTCTCAGTCTGTTAGATGATCTCAGCTAGGCATTTGCAGCAACACTGAGACAATTGACTTAGGGATGAAGTTTCCAGCTTCAACTTGAAAGATCCCTTATGTTTGCAGATTCAGGTCAGACATTTAGCATTACCTGAACTTAATTGCTGTTTGTTTTTGCTTTGCATTGTCCTCTGAAAGGCAGTCCAGGGAAAGAGGGAGGTCTGGGAAAAACAAACTGCTTTGCAGACCAAAATGGCTTCAAAAGCAGCATTAGGACCACCTCCAAGTCTAAACAAAGCTCTGGCAGAAAGGTTATCTCCTTGCTCCCCAAACCTTGCCACTTCCTGCAGAAGCCCTACTTTTTCCTTTTCAGGCCTTAACAAAACCCAAGACTGCTATTACCTTACTCTTGTCTCCCATATCAAGCTCAGCCTGCTTGTGCAGGCAATGCAGCCCTTCTTTGCCTCCCTTTTCCCAGTTTTGCCCCAGAGTTTTGCTTCCCAGTCCCGTACAAGGTATCTGGGTGACTTGGTTGTTAGTGACCATCATTTAGGTCACAGTTATCTCTAGTATCCACCTACGGTTGTCGTCTTTGATTAGCAAATGCATAGTCCTGCTTATCCTTTCCTGAGTTAGGCCAAGCAACCCCTTTCTTGGTTTTGGGCCTTCTTTAAAAGTTGGGTCAGTCTGGCAAGCATTTCTAAATGCTTCAGGCACCACTGAAAGGACACCATCATTAGAATATGCACTTTGTGTTTTGGATGCATGTTCACATCTCAGCATTTCTTTTTAATATTTTAATGTAGATATAATAAGGGTTACCTGGATGTATATTGTAGGCTTCAATTGCAAACTGTATTCACTCAAAATTTTGTTTGGCTTTATACCTAGTAAATAACTCTTTGTACTGGTTTTGGCTGGGATAGAGTTACTTTTCTTCATACTAGCTACTAGGAGGCTATGTTTTGGCTTTGTGCTGAAAACAGTGTTGATAATACAGAGATGTTTTTGTTACTGCTAAGCAGTGCTTACACAGAGCCAAGGCCTTTTCTGCTTCTCACCCCACCAGCAAGCAGGCTGGGGGTGCACAAGAATTGGGAGGGGACACAGCTGGGACAGCTGACCCCAGCTGACCAAAGGGATATTCCAGACCATAGGACTGAGCATGATGCTCAGCATAGAAGTGCCATCTTCTTATTCTTATTCTATGTCATTTTCTTATTCTGATGAAATACCTAGTTTAAGCCTAAGACATCTTGTTATCATAGTTTAATGGGTTCCTGCAGGCAAGCTGATTGGCAGTGAATGTTTGTGCCCATACTTGTAACTAAGACATATAGCGGGCTGACAGCAACGAGCTAATGTTATTAGTTCCCATGAACAAATGGCAATTAGTTCCTAATTCGCTTTTCTTTTGTCATAACTAAATCTACACACGTGGGCAGTTACCATTGCTCTGATGATGCACAGCAACATCTTAAGCTGTCGTGACTTGATCATAGATCCTCTTTCAGTTAATTTAGCCTCTGCTACAAAGGTATCATAACCTCTCTTTTCTATTCTTTCACAGAGGTGAACAAAATGGATTTGAAGTGTGACTGCAGTTGCTAAGCTTTCCCACAATTCATATAATAATAATCATCATCATAAAAAAAATAAAAATCCTTGACTGAAATACATGACAGTTCTATAGCCTTTCATGAAGAAAAATCTAAATCAAATGAGTGTGCCTGCCTGAAGGCACTAAAAGAAACCGGGCAATTTCACAAAGTGGTTTGGAGACACTGCTTACTTTTGTGAACTGAACTTGTGATTATAACAGTGAAGAAAGAATATCTGGAGAGCTCAGTAAATCTTTTAGGAGTGAGTTCTGTGTGCAAACCACAGTTATGGTAATAAACAGACTCTATTCTGCCAAAACAGTATAACGAGTGAAAACTGATCTCAGACTTGTGTAGAAACTCAAGGTAAAAGTTAGCACCATGCAAAGTAATGACCATGAACTTAGCTGTAAGCAGGATTTTGTGCTGACAGCAAAGACAGAAGAAAAAAACTGTGCCATGATGAGTGCAGCAGAACAGGAACATGTAGTGACAGCAAACCACTCATGAGAAGGCTGACTGCATCTTAGAACAAGCTCTAAAAGCAAACAAGGAATATTTTGCTCTACAGCATAGGGCATTAGATGTAAAATGTCAGCAGGCTGGGAGAACTACCCACACATATTTCTTAAAAAAAATAAACAAATTGCTCAGAGTTGGTAGTGAATAGCAAATGTTTTGCCAAAATGCAAGGAAACAGGTTATCTGCACGTGACTAAAGAGACAAACCACATCACACCCATAATATTCTGTGAACTGAGAAGACGTGGGACAGTATGGGTATGGAGCTAGGCATGCCTCTCTCACTTGTTGGGTCATGTCTGTTCGAGCCACTTTCACTCTGCATAAAGAGACTCTGCAAGCAGAATCTACACAATTTAAGAGTACAAAGTATTATTTATTATGTAATGCATAAGACAGGTAACTAAGAGTAGCAAGCATCCATAAATGTGCTCATTACCGCTTATAAGACCTGGTGGCCTGGTAGCCACCACCCAGGGGAAGACAGCCTCCACTGTTTCTAGGAACAGCAAGATCCTTGACCCTGTTGAGTTGCCATCTTTCAATTCTCTGCTTTTTTCTTGGGGCCATAGACCTCTCATGTCAGTATTTTTCCTCTTGAAGCCTTCTCCCAAGGCGTTCAAAAGGAATGGAAGTACTGAATTGCCAAGTGAATCTAGCTTTATCAGTGTTGTGCTATATTGATAACTGTAAACATATAAAATGGGCTTTATTAGTACTTATTAATATTTAATATCAGCACTTACTTTTGTAATAAACATGTAAATAGGTAATTACAGACTTATTAATAGGGTTGAAGAGAAGTAGGCATCACATATTATCATCTCTGCAAACATAATTGTAAACTACTGACAGTGAACAACAAAGCACCTGATAATCATAATTTTGGGATCTAGAAACAGTTACTGTTTTACATTAGCAACATTCATACGGCATCTTACTGACAGCTGAGATATGGCCCTCAACAGTTTTACTAAATACAGTGCCAAGGCTTAATGATGGGTTAAATCTTATGACCTGCTCAAACTGGATATGAATGGTTAAACCTTTCCTTCAAACTTGCTTTCCGTTTTGAGCCATAAAACTCATTGTGGTCTTGTTTGTCAACTCTTTCAAGGGTTGAGGGATGTTTTTAATCAATTTTCTATGAGACTTCTATACTCTTTCAATTATAAATTCACATGCTATTATTGCTGATTGTTATTGCTCTTAGAAACACTGATTCCAGCAAGATATTGCCACACAAGAAAATATAATTTAAATCTGTTTGATTAGTGGATAACTTCATCAAATAAAAAAAGCAATCAAGCAGTCCATTTTTGTCAGTGAATTATCTATGTAACTTATATTAATTCACGCAGAAAGCCCTTTATTCTGTGTTTATTAGTAAACAATTATCACATTCTCTTGAGTCAATCTGTCTAAATGCAGAGAAATTAAGACAGATTGTCTTGTAGCTTGCAGTTTGTAAGACAATTTTTCCTCGGTAGGTGGGCTGTTCTGTATTGTTATTATTTTAATATACCATTCTTTTACTCCAAAGAAACACAACTCACCACTTTGATGTGATTAACGTAAGGAAATATTTATTACAGGAACAGTGATCAAGTTTTGGTTCCAAGACAGGTATAAGTGTCCCCTAATCTATACCATTTTCCTTCAAGCTAAACTGTCACAAAGTTCAAGCAATATCCCTTATCCCCTTCCTGAATATTATTTAACCCCAAGGTCTTTCAACCCTAAATTGCCTAAGTATTAGCAGCACTTAATTGGTCCATTTCTTTCAAACATTCTTCCAGTTCTGGGAATGTGATGTTTTTTCACTACTGAATTTGTAGTAAATATCTATTCCCCAGCATGGACCTAGTTTACATTTAGATAGTCTTCACTACACCTTTACAATCTCTGCTATGAAAATCCTTAAATTACTTTTATATGTTTCAAAATCTTGACCAAAACGTTTAATAGATTTATATTGGAGTATTATTGGATAAGCCAAGCAATTTTTTCCTTTCCTTCACTCTGAATGGGTGGGGTGGAATATACTCTTTGGGTGTGTACAGCTGCACTGCTTACAATGGAGCCACTCTTTGTCTGTCCCACGGTAAGAAAAACGGATCTAGCTGTATTCTGATGGATTAATTCTGTTTTAACGTCGGGATGAATGAAAATGGAATTTGGCCGCATAGCTGTTAACAGCTCAATGTATACGGATGTCATCCGAGCCCCACTGACAGAAATGTATAGACTTCCACTGGCAGTCAAGGAGTTTGGATCAGATCCTTTATTCTCTGAGCTATTACATGTTATCTCCTGTCCACCTCCCAGGCCCCAGTTTATATGTGACAACTCTTGACTCATGGATAGTGAGAGCCCCATTGTTTTCCACCTCTCACACTCTTTTTTCTCAACACAGACGATTTCCCTAGCAGAATTAATTCCAGCTTTGTCTATAAATGCTAGTCGCTTTCCTTAGTCACTCTAGGCATTGTGCCAATGTATTCAGACTAAACAGAGGATATTAATTTTACTTTAGCATATATGTATTGCACAAAAGCTGTGATGCATAAGGGTTTAGTTCTAAGAACTACAGTAAAACAGTTGTGTAACCTTTCAAATTTGAACGTCAGTGATAACTTGCAGAGGGAATTAGAGGCGCTTAACAGGAAGCCCTCTCAGATTTTCTTTTTTTAATGACTAAATACCATAAGAAGGTGGGCTGTGAAGTATGACTCCTTCACCTGAAGAAGTGGATGAGATCAAATTAACCTTGGGCTACTACCTTTTGATATTCTGCATGCTTGTGGTTTCTAGGTGTGGATTGCAGGAAGGTGTTGAACTCTGTCCTAAGAGTGCTTGAGGCATTTTGTAACAGACAGGGGAAAGACACTGGCTACTATAATCTGAATGCTACCAAGGCATTTGTTTAAATATAATTATGATATTGCGAAAAGTGAAGCACACCTTTCTCACCCTGTGGAAATAGCCTTGTAACCAGTGCAGCCAGCCAATCTATGCTGCCTGAAAAAACTGGATGTCTGTTAATGTTTGCTAGGAACTGTCAGTCCAATCAGTAGATATAATTTGCTAAATTTGGCTGTATGTTGTGAACTCCCCTTTGCTTTGGGGGAGAATAGTAGGGATTTTACTCAGGTATAACTTCAGTAACTGTAGCTCAACTAATAAACATTTTCTTAAGGCAGACAGCTTAACCATTTGACCACTGTATTCTCCTGAATGAAGATACTTACCAGAGCCCTGGACAAAAGGAGGTCTTGCACCTTGTATTTGTGGAACTGATTGGGTTTCCTTAATTGCTCAGGGGCTTTATTGTTGTGGCTCAGCAGAAGCTGTTCAGACTTTATCTCTAGCAAACATATGAGAAATGCAGTCCTAGACATCCACAACTCCTTGGCATGTTATCGGCTGATTAACAGCACAAAGAAATAACAAACCTCAGCCCAAAAGGCATCACAGAAGTGAATGAGTTAACCACTTACAGAGCTGATGAGGCTGACTGCTAAGGAAAAACCAACTTAATCCAGTTTAAAGGCTTTTTTATCTAAACTGAAACTGTTAAAAGAGGATTTGCTTCCTTGAAGATGAAATAGTCATGTCCAAGATGGTACTCTGTACGCCTGCAAAGACACATCTGTTGATACATTTGGGGAACTGTTCCGGCTTAACTGACCAGCTGTACAGGAAATATATGTTGGGATCTTCCTTGAGAAAATTTGTGCCATATGTAAGGCTGATTAATAATGAGAAAAAAAAGCTAAAATTTTTCAGCCCCAAGCTCTCACCACTGGTTCAATGTTCAGGGAAGCCAGTCTGCTGAGAGTTGGGTCAGTCTGAACCGGGAGGTGAGAGAGGAAAAGCAGTGAGCACATCCAGTTGTCCACATGTGTTTTTTAGAAGCACGAAGGAGAGAGCTACGTTTTCTCCAGCCAGGTACAGCTGGGATGAACCAAGCATCCCAGCTGTCCCTGAAACCTTGCCAGTGCAGGGCAGGATTCGCCTTGCCAGGCACACTCAGCTGCACTGCCGAGCAGCAGCACGCACAGTCCCCATCTGCCTGGAAGCGTTGATGCTGCTGGCAGGGGCTCTGGGGCTTGGCATCGGGAACTAAATTGACGCCTGCTAAAAGTGTAGGCACAACCCTTTGGGGACAAGGTACAGAGACCCATGAGTTAACTGGCTAGATTTTCCAGTCATAATGTCAGATGGATATTTCAATCTTAAGCATCAGAAATATAGAAGGTGTGATGACGTGGAGCGGGAAGGCCCTTTCCTCTCTGCCCTTTTCCACCCAACTCAATGGTCTTCCCCTCTTCACAGTCCCCCCTCCAAGAGGCCTGCTCCTTCCCTTGTCTTTCTGTAACAGGGTGTCATCTCCTGCTTTGCCATGCAGACATTTCTCCTTTACCCGTCTTCTCCTGTCCCTTCACCCCCAGTTTGTTGCTGATCTCCACCCATATCCAGTGTCCTCATGAGCCCAGAACCACGTAGGCATGTTCCACTAGTTGCAGGAACTGCTTCATTAGTTCACGTCTGAACATTTTGCCCTCTCTGAAGAGGCATAACACCATGTGAGTCAGTCCTGTGGAAATAAGTCTTACTCGTCAAATCTTTGCTTTGCTCGCTTGGTGAGGGATTGGTGGGTTTATTAAAAATATTCGATTAGAACATGGAGAATCTTGCTTGTCTGTGGATAATGATGTAATGTATGCAGCTGTCTGGCTTACGCCAGGGCAAAGCTAAGGGAGAGCTGTTATGGGCAGTCAACCCATATTCTGGAAATGGGAGGCCAGAGTGAAACGGGGGTTTTTACTCGTCTCGATCTGACACAGCTGATTTCCTCTTCATGCTCCCGTGCAGATAGAAATGGGGTTCCTGAGCCTGCTGTAGCCTCTTTTCAGCTCTGTCCTTGTAACAGACCTTTGGATGCTTTGGTCTTTTTATGAGCTTCATTTAATCTACAGAGATCACAGAGAAGGGTTATAGGGTTCAGCCACCAATTGTGAACCTGTGCTAAACAGCCTGCAGGATGACACACGCTGCATCTGCAGTCTTTTCTCATGGGCTCTCTCTCTTTCAGTGAACTGAATGAACTCAGTAAATTCAATGAACTGAATATATTTCCCATCATGGTATATTCCCATCTATTTTGGTAGAAGCAGCCTGGAAGTACATCTATTTCGCCATAGCTTCAGTAAATAACTAGTCATATATTCACCACTACTTCTTTGCACTACTGCTCTTCAGTGTCTTTGTGAGAGCAGCTTGATGCTGAATCTACATCAGCCTTTTCCCATCTCAGGTTTCCCATCCCTGCCATTAGCATGTAACGGAGTAGATCACGGCTCACCTGACCCAAGTAAGTCTTGGCAACACAATGGTACAGTTACGGTGGCTGCCACTGGTGGTCTATCCTGTTATCACATTAGTTTGTTCTGAGGTAGGGCACTGTGTACTGCATTCAAGGGGTCTGGCTCACTGGTGAATTGCTGCAAAACCTGTGCTGTGCTGGATAACAGTAACAGCAGTGTTTTACACTGTGGTGACAGAGCTGAAGAACAATTTCTACATTTTAAGCTCCTCTTAGTAGTTACAAAAGTATTTACAAAGTTGAATGACCAAGACTTCTTTGTGATATTCTCTATTAATTATCATGATAGTTTTTAGGACAGAGTCCTGCATCTATACAGAGTCCTGCTGGAGTATGTGGGACTCTGTGAGATCAGGAGCTTGTGGCCCACCAGCTCAGGTGTTGCACAGAGGTCATGACAGAATGCCAGACTTAGTGCTAAGGTTGTCAAAAAATGTGCGGATGTCACCCAGGCATATACTGTGTGGTTCCTGGATCTGACTGGCAAAGCAAAGGCTCAGTGGAGGGGGAAGAACAACGAAACAAAGACCTCGCATCTCCTTGTAGAAGTACTCAGAGGTTGTGGATGAAGATTTCAGAATTCAGCTGTGGGCTAACTGGCACTAATCAGCTGCTAAACCCCAGCAAGGCTTTTGTGAGAGCCAAATGCTTAGAGGAATCAGTTCTGCTCACTAAGCTGGGAGGACGATTAGAGGTGGGGAGTATATGAATGCTTTTGCAAAGAACACCCTGATGATAGTTGGGTAGGTGGAAGCTGATGCAACTCGTGTGTTGAGTTAATTTGGAGGGTTCTTTAACTGAAATGATGGAGTTTTTCAGCCAAAATAGGAAAATGTCCATTCTTTAGGAATACCATTTGAAAAGAAGAAAGGATATAGAAAAGTAGAAAAGCATCTGCTGTCAGCACGGACATTTGTGGTCATTTCCCTTAGTCAAATTCAATTTTCTGGCACACTGATTTGATACAAATGTTTTGAACAGCCTTCATTCTTATTCCTTGAGCAAACATGAAGGAGTATCAGTCCCAATTTGTGTTCAGCTCCATTATGTTTCTCAGTTGTGTCAAAATGCAATAGTTGTAGAACACCTGGCAATATTTAGTGAACTGCAGTCCTTATGCTCTGCTTTTGGCAGAGGAACTGAGTTTTTTTTTGCTCAACCCCAGCTAGGCCTGTAACTAATATTTCAAAGTTTGTTCTCCTACTGCCATCACACTGACGTTGCCCCAAATATTCTGCAAAGATAGGTCAAGGTATATTACCTTGGAATTGATCTTGGAAAACATATGCCCTTTCATTTGTTTGTTGCCTGACAGCATTGGTGCAGGCCAGAAATAATAGTTGTGCTCAGCAAAGATAACATTAATATACAGCAAGAGTGTTGTGAACTCAGCTAGGTCCTTCTCATGTCAGCTTCAAAGCTCTTTGCATTGATGGAAGTGTGATCTGTCAGCAAATACAGTCATTAATTTACATGAATTAATTGTTACGACTACTTTTTCCTTTGAGGGAGGGAAAGGTGAAGGGAAAAATTCTTTAAGGACTTGCAGCACAAACCAAGATGTGTAGAGTCACGTGTTGACCTTGCACAAAGGCAGCAAAAGAAACAGATGTAAATAGCCACACAGCCATGTCAAGCTCCTTATTATCCCGTGTGCCACTTTTGTCATCACTGTCTCCAGGCTGAGAATAAACCCCATGGCAGCTTAGGGCAGAGGAAAGTGGTACTTTGCATAACAAGATATGAGAAGTCAAAGTGCAAAAGGAAGTAACCTTTACTCTTCTAGTAGTGTGACTATTGCTATGCATGGAGTAGAGTATTTAAAACACGTTGGAACAAAGGAAAATATGAATTTCCTTAACAAATAGCTGCTAGGGACAAGATGTTAAATGTATCTGTCTGCTGTGATGGGAATGGTGGAAAGGTAGAAGCGCCTGGGAGGAGTGCTCCATGTGAACATAATGTGACTTAGAAAGTAGGTACTTCGCCCTGATGAGGCATTGCATTGGGTTGTGTCAGCTCATTAGTAAGGCAGCAAGATGCCTTAGTGCCAGTCTGCAGTGAAAGTGATGCAAAAGCCTGACTCATCTGATAAAAATATGTCAAAACTTTCCAGAAAGGATGAGTGCTTTAAATTATGTATTTTTTGGAGAGAGAATAAAGAAAAGGAAAGGCAGTGGGTAGGTAAAGAATCTGCTAATGGATAGAGGACATTTCACTGACTCTTTTTTAATATATGACAGCTTTACTGCAGGTTACACTTCACAGACAGCAAGGCTTTTCTATGGGTAACAAAAATTCAATTCTCATTTTACAGGGACTGGGACAACTTTGAAACTCCTTCCATAATCATGGGTATGATCTTGGCTCTAAAGCAGTTCTGATAGGCATACCCTTAGCTAACGACTGAGATAAAGAAGTAAGAGCATCTGCAGAGGGCTGGACTCTTACAACTGCTATGACACTTCTGTGGCAGCAACAGGCCAGTGTGAGGGAGCTTCACTCTGGTCTGTTGTTTACTCTGGACTTCATTTCTGGATTTCAAGTTTCTGGTGGCCTTTGTTCAGAATCCTAAGCACAGAATTATTGTAAAATAAAGAGGAGGCCAAACTTGGACTTGGAAGAGGAATCTCTGGCACTGTTTGAAACGTATACAAAAGCATGAGGTTTGGCTAACCTTGCTGAGATGCTGTTGCACAATTGTGTATGTCAGAGATTAGTAATTAGCCCACATGCAGATCCTGCTGTCTTGGTGGTCTTGAGAAAAACATACATTTTTAAGTCACAGTAGTTTTTAATGCCAAAGAATAAGTGTCTGCTTATTCAGATAATGCTACTGCAACTCAGTTTCAACTCGAATGAATGCTGGCAGGCACAGTGAAGTTTCTTGCAGACCCTGACTATGTCTGTCAGCTGTGGAGTTGTAATCTCACAATCACAATGCAATGAGTGATTCCTTCTCTTAAATATTACTGCCCTTTCTCCTTTGGAATGGAAGAACTTAAAATACCCTTCTCAAGCAGAGAAGTGTTGTTACACTTTACGCAAAAGTAGCTGAAGCACTATAGATTCAGGTCAAAGTCTTCAGTAATGGTTAGTTATCTACATGCTTCGAAGATTAAGCATAAATATTTTTTCCAAGGTCACACGAGAGTCTCTGGTAGGCTGGAGAACTGAACCATGGCACACTAAGCCCTTGCCTGTTGGATGAAAGCACTCTTTCCATTAATATTGTGCTGTTCCCAGTAGGCTAGATGATTTTAGTAGGTCTTCTCCCATTCTTTCATAGATAATATTCACAAAGGTGCAGTGTTGACTTCTGTTTAGAAGTAATTAATGCAAAAAGTCTCTTATTGAGGAATCCCTGAAAGTTAACCCTTTTAGAGCTCTCCCAACTGTTTTTACCTGATTCTTCAATATCCATTATCAAAGTAGTAAATGGAATACACATCTGACAGAATGACTTTACTATCCTCACTGCTACATAAAAAGAGAAGAATGTTATATCAGAAAGAGAAACTATTTAATTTCTTGTTGGTGCAAGTCTATGATGACATTTTCTGTTTCCCAGTAGACGGGCTATTGTGGGCACCAAAGTGCTCAATTACAAAACACGAGCATCTCCAGTGGGTGATTCAGATTTTAGATGGCTGAAGTGCCACCTGGAGACACGAGTTCCTTCTCTCTATAGCAGTCTCAAATTCCCAATTTTAATTGCCAAAGGGTAAATGAGATGAATTTTCCACTTAAAGCTATATTTTAAAAGGTTTTTTATGTTACTGAACATACTGTAAAATATGTGTCTGGTGTGTCTGAGAATAGTATTCTCTGTCACACATAGATAAATCCTGTGTTCTCCCTAACTTGGTTAAAACTGTGGGTCATCAAATATTACAGACATGGGGGATGCAGAAGTATTCAGATTTAGCTGCAAATCTCCTTTCAAGAGAATTTGAGTTCCCCGAGTACCTACATTTTCCATATATGTGATGTCCTTGCATGCTTAATACTGAATACCATTCAAAATCAGACTTGCAATTACATTATTAGAAAACTCAGGCTTATTCAGACACACATATGTGCCTAAAAAGTAGAGGGTAAAAGATTTAAATGCTGTAATTTGAAAAAAATATTTTAAAGCAAAGCAAAAAATTAAAAAATTAGCATAAAATGACACAGAGAAAAAGTCAGGGGTAATTATCACTCCACAGAGATTGCTTAAATCGAAGCTGTTTGTTTGACAGATTTTTAAATGAATGACAACTAAAGACAGTGTGACAGACAGAAATCAAAAGAGTGGGAAAAACAAGAGAGATGCAGTGGAACCCCAGAAGACCAATGTCTATATTAACATGGAGTAGAGTCTGCTAGGAACAGACTTACAGGGTGAAATAATTGGTGTTGAGGGTCTGACACCCACAGTAGTTGCATTTTTGAGATTTATTTGACATTAGCTCTAGTTTGTCCCATAGCACCCATAGTGGTCAGAGCAGATTACTCCAGGATGGTCTCTTCTAGTCCAGCCCCGACTGAAGGGAGTTTGGGTCACTCCTCCTGAGGTTGCGGCACAATGGGAAGCAAAGTGCAGTATGAGGAAATGATGGGATTTGCATCAAATGTATAAATCTGTTACAACATGAAATGCTAATGTACATGCTCCATGTGACATGCAGACCTGCAATACAGAGTGATCTTATGAGGAGGTAAGTTCTGTGTTTTAACTCAGCAGTCTGACACCAGCTTTATGAGGAAATTATAGTGGAAGAATGAGTCTGTTCTATTTCAGAGATATCCAGCAATGGTAAAGCTGTACTCTTGTTAAACCATTACCACAGAGAGCACTTATACTAGTGCACTTTTGAAAATCTCCCAGCAGATCTTCACTAATACCAAATCCATTACTGAATACAGGCACTGATTTTGCTCAGACCACACAATTGTCTGGGGAATTTGCAAAGGAAAACAACAGATGGGGATAAAAATGGGAACATTTTATTTGGAGCCATCTTACTTTGGGACCCCTTCCCCAAGGCAAAACATGACATGATAGGTGAGAAAGAGTTGCCCCTGGGATCCACCTCCTCCAGTGAGAACACCTCTTAAAAAAAAAGCTCAAGCTAACACTTTGTTTTGAACCTTCAATGTTTAACACTCACTGTGACCTCTAATGCTGGAATACAGCTGGGACATGAGAACCACAGTACTGCTGTCAATACTACATGAGCTGTTATGGAGAAGGGAACAGAGGTTGCTCAAACTCTGCCAGCAAATATAGAACAAGGCTTGCTCTTGTGTGTGCCAGCATTCACTTCCCACAGCAGAGAATCCTTGTGGGTAGGATAGGAAGAGACCCTGAGAGGATATCTAGTCCATACACCTCCCTTTCTTTCCCACCCCAAACTTGATGCTTTCTTGCTTTGTTCAACTGTGTTTCAGGCACCAGGATATGCCAGGTTGCGCAATCTTTGGCACAGGAAAACAGGCTGCAGCTCTGTGCAAATTTCAGCCTGGCTCCTAGTCCTGCCGATGAAGCAGCACTCTATTTTGTACGCAGCTGAGGAGCCCTTGCTAATCTGAAGTTTCAGCGTGCAGCTGAGGTGGTTACACAGATTAGGTCTCCTGACCAAGAACTGGTTGACTGTGCAGTTTGCTAACATGGTGAATTCAACTCCCAGCTTGAGTAGTCAGGTTTGCTTGAAGGTGCTGCAGCATGGAAGAGAGGAATACTTGCAAGGACTGGAGATGGGAGCAGGAGATGGGAGCTGAATGGGAGAGTCTTCTGTGCATGCCTGTGACTTGACCTAAGCATCCTTTTGTTAAATCTTCCCGTGACCTTGGTGCTACTCTTCCATTGATTTCCAAAAAGCTGTGCTGATGAGAAATTTTAGATGGATATCCTCATCAGGTATCTCAGATACCTTCAAAGGGTGTTTGTATTTTACTTCAGAATACTTTCAGTTGTGAGGATCAGGAGTGGAAAATACTTTTACCAGAGCATTAGATGGTCTGTTGTTGAAATTCATGCTTTTAGGCAGAGGTACAAAGGTAGTCAGATGTCTAATGACACACACTTAATGAAAGCTGATGGGACTTAGCCACCTAGACTGTTTAGGCAGTTCTGTAGACTCCACTTACTGCGTCTCCATATTTAGGCCCTTAACTGCCTCTGTACAGCTGGCCTACACTGGCTGGCAGTCTATGAACTAATATCATTGACGTTTATTGACTGGAAGCCTTTGAATATTTTGTTTGTGTAGAGTTTATTTGAGCAACACAGATTCCTATTTGGCAGGCAGTTCGAGTTCCCTCTAAAGGGGTTTGTCCGTATTTGAGAGTTTTGCCACTTTAACTACAGTGGTATAATTGAAACAGCAACACAGAAAATACTCGAGGGAACAGGCAATAATACTGGTAGCAAATTGTTTATATTGGCCTAGCATATTACAGAACAAAATGAACTGTACAAAAATAATGTAGTTTTCTATCAATATATTAGTCTAAGCAAGGGCTTTATCCTTGTAGATTCCCTGGCCTAAAGTCCTCTTTCTAATTGATTTAGGTATGTTGGTATATTATAAATGCTATCAAATTTAACACAATTCCAAAGTGAATGATATTTCCCCCTCCTCCCCCCAAAATCTCCATGGCTGACAGGTCTAAACTCTCTGTTGATACCTGTTTGGGGAAGAGATCATTTTTAATAGATCCTTTTGACTCCACAGGCTGTGAGCAATGCTATGAACTCACTGTGGTGTAAACGAAGGTAGAGTGTGGCTCTTCTTTCTTATCTCAGTTGCTTTGATGGCATGGGGAAGATAAAGAACATATTGTTGCTTTTGATGCTCCATGTGAGGAAAGCAAAGAATTAGCACTGTATTACCCAAACCTTCCACTGTGAACTACTTTGAACAGGTCTTTAAGTTGCTTTGATTTTTTTTTGTTGTTGTTGTTTTCATCATCTGCTTTGACCTTAGACTAGTCAAATGTCTGGAATAGCTAGAAGATTTCAAAGAAAAAATGGAAAGAAAAATAGGCATCTTAAACAGAAGATTTTGGCCGCCTAGATTTCTGATGCGCAGTGAATGAGCCTGTCTCTGTGCTACTGTCACCTCCTGAATACCTGACATCTTGCCGAGAGGCTGGAGGAGGCAAGCTGGCAGCAAAGGGAGGGACAACAGTGGCACACCCGGGTTAGTGGAGAAAATCAGACTACAAATGCAAGAGCAAGAGCCAGGGCTGGCCACTGCATCTCCGTCCTAGGGTGCCTCAGCAGCGTATTGGGCTGGGTGTAAAATGAAGCCCTTGGCTCTCCATGTTCAGCTTGTGGCTGGTTCAGTAGCTCCCAGCACAGTTGGCCAGGCCTCAGAAGATCCCTCTACAGGTATTTAATTCTCCCCATGCGCTCCCCAGAGAGCCAGATAAAGTGGAGCCAAGGCTCACGGCACTGGGAATTCCCCCAGGCATTGGTTCACAGCGTTTGTACATTGCTCTGTTCCACCAGGCGATATCTAAATCTGTTAAAAAGTCAGTCTTGCCTTCTCCTTGATGCCTAGATCCTTTCTTCAAAAGGACTGTTGGCTCCTAAACCACTTACTGTGTTCAGTGGTGCCCATCCATCACCCCTTGCTATGCTGAAGACTCCACATGTCTGTTTACAAAATGTTCAAACAAAAAGGAATTTGGGAGCTGGCCTGAAATCCCTCCTGTGTGCTTTTAGCCAGCAGACCTGTACTTCTCTCTGTAGATTGCAAAATGTTTTATAGCTCCTTTTCTCCTTTTTTCCCTGCTTCCATTCATTCTTTCCCCAAGTCCTTGCTCTCTCCCCTTAGATAACGATGGTCACATACCAGATTAAACCTAAAATGGCAAGTTTGGAGGTTTCTTTGCCTTTATCTTCTGTGCACCACAAAAGTGTACCAAGCAATAAATTCTCCTTAAAATTTGTCCTGCCCGTAGGATAGGATGCTTTTCATTCCACCAGTTGTATTTTACCTGCAGAGCCTGTAGCTGAGGTGTCATTTGATTTTAAAGAAAGCAAAAGCTGTATGAATTGTGAAGTCATTTCATGGGAAAGGGGGAAATGCTTCTGAATGTTTTCCACACAGAATGTTTAAAACCTTTTGTAATGAAGGGAAAGTCTGAAAAGCAGCAATCTCCCAAACTGAATTGGATACTAGTCTTTGATCAGTCTGAGACTTTTGTCAAATATCACCAAAGGAGGATTAGATTGGAATTGGATTTGACAATATGGGTAAAGTTGTGCAGGTAAAAGGTGAATCTGCAAATTAGCAAAAGGTGAATCTGTTCTCTAGTAGTATCCAAAAGAGGGCTAAGACTTGCCACTTACAGAGCACCAGGAAGGTGTTTTGCTGCTGATGGTTTGGCCAGAGCTATAACATCACATACAGACATCAAATAAAACTTTTATCAAGAACTTCCTTTTTTTTAACTGCTGGGGATATTAACTTTCTTACACTATTACATTACCACACAAAAGCTTTTGCTGCTATGAAATATTAAGGTTCCCCCCCCTAGACTGCAGAATTTACATTCCGTCTTTCTTGGTGTTGAAAGAGAGAAACTCATTCTGCATGCCTGAGTCAAGGCAAATAGCGGTTTCTCGTTGCTCCTTCTATTGCTCTTACCTCAGCAACCAGTTTGCATGAGGGCAGCACTGCACGGTTAATTCTGCAGCCACCAAATTAATTCTTCTCAAATGTCCACTGTGGCAAATCATCATCAGAGCAAGATGTAGAGCCTACCTCTTCAGCTGGCATAGCTTTACGGCTCAAAGTAAATGGAGCTATGTGAGTGGCCTAGACCGAGCTCTGTGTGCAGCTCTGTGGAGTCAGAGACAATGTCTGCCCTCACTGCTAAGCCACCAAGTAAAATAATCTGCAGACATCAGGGAACCCTGTTCACATTGGGAGGCAAGAGCAGAGGACCTGGCCCTTTGCTGGGAGTTGCTCCTCAGCTGAGATTCAGCCCTGCATGGAGCCTGAAGGATGGCCAACTCCTCTGCAGTCCTGGTACTGAGCAAATGGAGAGCTCTCTTTTCTTCCTGCCACCCCAACTGTCTCCCATGATGTGTTCCTGTCTATCTCTCCACTTAAATCCTCTTCCTGCTCCCTGACTCCCCTTCTCATCCCATCCCCAGCCTCTCCCCTGTTGTCCTCCTCCCCTCTTTCCCCAGGGTGCCTGGATCTTCCTGCTGGTCTGCTCCCTGTCTCCACAGTGGCTGATGTCCTCGACACTGAGTAGAGATGGACAGCCACTATTTGATATTCCTGTTGCCACATAACAACATTTCCATATTGTGGGGAAGCTTGCCAAAGTCCTGTTCCTCCCATAGCAAATTGAGAGCTATCACCAGCTGGTAACAGCTTGCAGACACAACTTGCTGACTGGGAAATATTCCTGACAGCAGCAAGAAAGTTCAGATTATCAATCCTTGATATCATGAAAACTTTAAATCAAATCCGTTCCAGCATCTGGTTACTGATCAAAGCAAATCCTTTTCAAAAAAAGAAAAAAAAAAAAGAAAAAAAAAGAAAAAAAGAAAAGGCTTAATTGTTTCCTGATAGGCTTAATAACCTAGAATTAAGGAGAGCATTTATATCAAGTTAGGAGACTGACTCATGACCACCAGTGAAGTGTGAATCAAAGATCCTTCTTAAAGCAAGCCACAATGACTGCCCAACAAAGGATCCCACCAAGCCAGACGCAGCGCACCAGCATCCCCTGTACAGTCCTCAGCAAACAGAAGGTCCCTGAGTTCATAATATTCCAGTTTAGCACAGCAGAAGAGACAAATGCTCAAGGTTTGTAAGTAACTTCCCAGCTTGCGGCTGGCTTTTTTTTCTCTTTCATGATGACACACGGATAAGAGGCTTGGGGTTTTTCTGACTGGTCCTTTAGAAGGAAACTGGGCAGTGGTTGAAGACTGGGACTTATTCAGGTAGCAAAAGAGAAAATCTTTTGGGGCATCATATGGTTGTCTTATGATTGCATTTAGGAACCCTTGCCATGGACTGGAGTCCTATTTTGCTACGTATGTACAAGCAGGTACATATACTACAGAGTTTGCAATCTAAGAGGCTGCGCTTGCGGTTAATCTTCAGCCAGTGATAGCAGGTCTGTTTCTAGTGTCTACAAGAAGTTCTTGATTGAACCCAGTAGAAAATTTCCCTGACATATGCTGGAGGGGCAACATGGCGGGATGCAATGGAGGATGTCAGGAATAACTTCTTCATACAGGTACTGCATGGGACAACCAGAGATCACACACAGCTGGAGCTGCCATTCATTAACAAGGAGGAACTTGCTGGCAATGAGATAATCAATGGAAGCATTGGCTGTAGCAACCATGAAGTGGATTATGAAGAACCTGCAGTGAGTGAGGAAGGCAAGTAACAGAATAAAGACTCTGGACTTCAGGTAATCAGACTTTGGCTTATCCAGGAAGCTGGTACATTGCCTACAGTTTTGCTGCCCTCCCCCCCAAGACCAAGAAAGAAACACCAAACAGGAATGAATTCAGGGAGGGCCCCTAAGTTGGTCAGGGGCTGGAGTGCTTGCCCTGTGAGGAGAACTGGAGGACCAAGATTTGTTCAGCCCAGAGAAGAAACAGCTTCACGTCCACCTGACAGCAGCCTGCCAGGACTGCTGAGGAGGTCATGAAGAAGAAGGAGCCAGGCTTTTGACAGTGGTGCATGGCTGGACCAAAGGTTTGGATTAGAAACCTCCTGAGATCCCTTCCAACTGGATTTATTCTAATAATCTTGTGAAAACATATAAGCACCCTCAAACAACCTTTCCTGAAACATTGGGGATCTGATCCTCAGATCTCTTCTGCAGTCACCTCATAACAGACCATACCTCCTTCCCATTAACCAGATTTTCAGCTTTGATATCCTGTCCATATCCTCTCCATTTCTCCTGCTTTTGCAAAGTCCTTTTCCTTCTCAACACTGTTCATATCAAGCTTTTTTTCTTCATGTCTATTGCTTAGGAGTGTTTTCTGTATCTTCCTGAAACTTCCTCCTCTACCATCACCCCTGGTTATCTGTCATTTTTGGTTATCTAGCCACACAGCCAATGCCAAATTGCATTTACAGAATATCACCTTCCTTTCTCAGCATTCCTGACCTCATCATGTATTTTTCTTGTAATTCTTTATCAGCATCCTATTTTCACACTAGCAAGATCAAATTCTTGTTACCTATAAGGTTGCATATAATTCTGTAATTTCATTTCTTGCTGTCCTTACAATCAAGTTATTTTATTTTCTTATGGAAGTTACTTTGAAATGTGCTGTTCTAAAGCCTTCCAACAATATTATTGAGGCAAATGTCCATTTTCCATCTTGTGTTTCCACTATTTATACATGTACCATTTAATTGTTCCTTATGGCCTGTAAATACCTTTCCAAAAGGAAAAGAAGCTTTAGTCTGGGTGGGAAGGTCCATGCAACAGCTGCTGCATAGTGTAGCCTGTAGCACATTCCCTGCAGTGAGTGGTGCTGGTGTCTTAAGTCCTCTCAGTAAATCTGTGCCTGGATAGTGACTGTGCTTTCCCTGGTGCTGTTCAAGTCAAGAGCACATAAAGAGTGCTGTATAGACCTGAGTAACAGTTGTTGGAAACAGCTACAGAAAGAGATTATTGAATGTTACCTAGATTTACTTCTGACAGTAGTCAGGGAACAGAATGTTCTGCTTCTTTATGAGGAAGTCTTTAAATGTGATTTTTGTGTAGAAGCTTACTGGCTGTAGCAGTCATCTTAAAAATGGCCCATCGATAGTTTTTATTGAATCCTGATATATATACACACATATATATGACTATATGTGTATATATAGTCACTGTCAAAAGTGTTTATTATTCTACAGATGCCAAATATATGTCCCTGCTTTAATATACATGCATGACATCAGTGGTTTTCAATATCTGTAAATTAACATCTTTACCCTATCCCAGAATTTTTACATCTCTAACTTAAACCAATATAGCTCCTGGAAGGTAGAATCTTGGAAGAATTATATTAATGCACATTCATAAAACTATCCATTCATGACAATTAAGTAGTGGCTTACCTGTAAAACATTGTAGTGTTTTGTAAAACAAAATCTTTTGTTGTACTATATTGTTTGCATGATGATGAGAAATACTTGGGAAGATACTTGAGAAGATACTTTGGAACAACAACAACGTGCGATTGCTTCTGCTGAGGCCAAAACAGCCAAGATAATTAACTTTGGAAAGTTACAATTGCTCATATATGGGCTTCCATAATGACCATGGAACCTAGTGGGAAGACACTTACTGACTCTAATAGGGTTCGGATTATGCCTTTATTCCTAGTAACAAGTATGGTATCAGCAGCCTTTGTAATGTTTATGCCTTAAACAGATGTTGCATAGTGAAACGCTGAATCTCTCCAGTGTAGGAAGATATGCAGGATGTTTGAGAGGATCATATCCCATCCCATCTAGGTGTCATCACCTAATCTGATGAATAATGACTAGCAGGGTGCATTTTCTGATGCTTTCCATCTGAATTCAAGCCATGCTCGAAAAGGGGGCTTTGTTCCAGGATTCAGTGCAGAGCAAATCTGGAGGAGTGTGCACATCTCAACTGAACCAACAACAATAAATTTACACCAATAGCTACAGTAGAAAACATAGGAAATTTTCATAGGCGCATAGAATAATATTCAAAGGAACCTCTGGAGGTCTTTGATCTCACCTGCCATTCATGGCAGGTCCGGTTAGAGCAGGGTCATGTCCACTCAAGTTTCCAATATCTCAATGGATGGAGAGTCCACTCCCTCTCTGTGCCTCTGCTCCAAATTTGACCACCCTTGCTATGAAATTCATTCTCCTAATATCTTAGTCCTATGTTTTAATTTATGTCTGTTGCCTCTTATCCTATCCTTGTGCATCTCTGAGAAGAGATGATTTTATCTTCTCTACATCCTCCCATTAGACAGTTGCAGAGCAGTAAGGTCTCCCTTGACTCATCTCTTCACCAGGCTGAATAAACCCACCTTTCTCAACATCTCCTTGTATGTGGGGAGCTCCAGCCCCCTGACCATCCTGGTGGCCTCACTTCAGTCTGTCAGTGCCTTTCCTTGACATAACACTTTAGGAAAAAAGAAAATACTGTTTTCCTCTTATCTGATGTTTTCTTTTCTGCCCATATTAAGATATATTAAGGAACATATTAAAGCCTGTTAAGTAATGAGTGTCAATATTTCTTCTGAGCAAAAATAATCCTGCCAACAGTTCCCTGATGATCCGCCTTTGGAATAAAGCAAATTCATCAGAGTTCAAGTCTCCAAAGAAAAAAAAAGTCCTGGGGAAGGAAGAATTGTAGTGCATTGCTGGTCATTTTTGCCTTTGAGCAGCTGGCAATGGCCAGTGACCATTATCTGCTCCTACACCCTGTGCATTCAGGGCATCCTCAGTCCTCACCCTCTTCCAACATCACCTTCCCTCCCCACTCTCCCCTGTATTCTACTCACCAGGGCCTCAAACTTTCTCCCTTTCCATGATCCCAGCCCTGTAAGTTTTCACATGTGAAGTTTGTTTTCTTTTTGGAAATTCTCTGATTCTTTTCCAACTTTCAGGCTGTTTTCAAATTACTTCCCCACTCCAATTAAAAGTGCTGTGACAGAGGCAAACTTTAGCAAGATGCTTTGCTCCCTTCATGTCTGCCCTACTTGGACCTGAAAGGATGTTGGCTGAATATTGGATATGCTCAGAAATCATCCAATTACAGTGAAAGCTGCAGAACCTTGAGCATTCTCACTGTCCACACACAATGTGATTTTTTTTTTTTAATCAGGTTCACAGCTACTTACAATTGCCAACTCTTTGTTGTTTGTTAATACTGTGTTTCCTTTGCTTCCCTGCGAAGCAGTGGGAGCCACAAGTAGCCTGGAACAAATGGCTGGGCAACTGTGAGGAAAATCTGAGATGGAGTTTGATTCCCAAATCTGGCAGGTGGTAAGGAGGGAGGGGGAAAGAGGAGATAAAAGGAGCTCTGTCACATGAATCCCTTGTCCAAATGGCTCCAGGTAGATTAGTATTGCTCTCCATTAATAAAATAACATTAAATGTAGTTTCAAGGCAATGAGAAGTCTGTGAATTTTAGAGCATTTCAAAAAACTGGCCTTAAATGAAAGGGGTTTTACTTTACCTACTGCAGAGCTTTTGGTCATTTCTTGTTTAGTCAAAAACCCTCATGAATTGCTGATGCTTTCAATAGGACTGATTAATCTTTAGTCATAAATGGTAAAATGGCCATTGTTTTTTTTCAACAAATGCATATCAGGAGAGCTCAGCTGATAGCACCACTCAGAAGAAAACACATTACCTTCAATTTTCATGTTAGAACATTTCATGCAACAGCTCAGCACAGTCCCAGATGAGTACTCAGTTGAGGCCATATACAGAGCTTAAATAGCATTACCTTCATGCTGGCTACCTTGTCTAACCAAACATGTACGTGCAACACTTACGTGTAGTAAGGCTGTCCGTTTTGTAGCACTCTTTTGAAACTGGAGGATAGTGCAGCCATGAAATAAGTGTGATACAACTGCGATGAAGGTGAACTACAGTTCAAGAAACGTGGGTGGGGAAGGAAGCAGAGGTTTCTGAAAGTGAAGTTCACTGATTTTCATTGCTTTCAGCCTCGAGTAACCTCACATTTAGTGAGATACTCTGTCTCCTTGAAGTGGTTTCTGTCCCCCGGTCCCCTAAGCCACCTGATATTCCCTCTTCCTCCTGCAGATATGCCCATGGAGAAGGTCTTGTGATTACCCTCGACTCCTTAGAGTGAGTTGCAAAATATTAATTTAAATCCTTAATTAATTAATTGACTAATCATTGACCACTATGAACTTGAAGTTATTAAGCTGTACTCCTGCCTTGGGTGTCATTTTGATGGACAAGGCTGATGGACCACTCATAAAAGTGGTTCAGCAGATCAGCCTCCCTGATGAAGAATGTAATGGCCACGGGTCCATTCCTCTCAAGGAAAGCAGTGAAAAAGTTGTATGTGTACGTCAGGCAGATTAAAAAAATTGCAGTTTCTGTTCACTCAGTATCTGGGGACCAAGGGTATGGCTAGTCAGCACTGGCAGGCTGGACCATTGCTCCTTCTCCCAAGTTCACCAGTCATCAGTTACAGAGCCTGGGTTAGGTACCTGCTGCAGGATCCCAAAGAGAGGAAGGGCTATTGGCTACATGTGTGAATTTCCCCATGGAAAAGTTTCAATTAAATGATAGTCTGCCTCTTATCTGCCTTCAGATAACAGAGAAGCACAGTGGAAAATCCTGCATACAACAGATTCTCAGTCCTGACATTTCTTTCTGTCAGACCGCTAATGACTGACGCCTAGCCAATGAATCAAAGCAGTTGCCTGCACAAGGTATTGTATGAAATCAAGTTACAAATAAGTATGTAAAAAACAGGGCTTTTTCTCAATCATTGGGGGGGAAAAAAAAGAGCTGATTTCGCCAGGTAGCTCATTTATAATGAACAATTTGATTAGCTCCACATCTGGGTTTCCTGGCTTTTTTTCAGGGTAAAACAGCTGGCTTGTTTTGAAAGGGTGTTTTAATGCAGAGTTATGTATTAATATTATGTTTCTTTTAGGTGTTGTACATTAATACTTCAAACATGCATTGCTGGCAGGCAGTATGAGCATGGCCTAGTTTTTTAATGCAAAAGATCACATTTCCAAGTGTTTTTTAAAAGCCTGCATTGCCACAGTTTCTGGTGGGGAAAAAGAAAGGAGGGGGAATTAAGTAAACAAAAACACCTGGCAACCTCCATTGTTGGTGTAGAACAGGCAAGTCATGCAAAAGTAGTTAAACTGAGAGGGTTTTTTCCAAATTTAATCAGTAGAATTGCAACACATATCAGCATTTTTAATAAAAATTTCAACAGTAAAGGCTCCTGACAAAAAGCCAGAACAAGCAAGACTCTAAATGCCAAGAGACTGGAGGAAATAGAATGGGGAGTAAATAAAGTGGTCCTCACTCTTCACATCGTTTAAAGAGATTTGAAGTGGCTACTTTAAAAATAATATAAAGTTATAGAATAGAACCATACATATCTTTTTGTTTGCCAGATTTCGTCTGAGAAAACAATGTTGTGCTTGGAGCAAGAGACTCTCAGGGTTGCTTCCACAAGAGCAAAGCAGCCACTGGGAAAATCCGTGGAACGAGCCATCACTAGAGAAGTAAATCACAAATAACCTACAAAAGGAAAATAAGACAAAGACAATGACAGTCAGAAGAATTTGCAAAGTCGTGATGAGATGGTAGACTCAGAATCTGGGAACGTCAGGGACATTTTGCCAGTGACTTACCAGGTATATGTCTTTTCAGCGTTTATGCCTAAAAGTTGCAAAGTATTGTTGTGTTTTGAGGAAGAATGTGCATATAAGCCAGTTTTTGAGGGGCAATGACAAAGTTTGGTAGGTGAATAAGGCCAGGTGCTCCAGCAGTACACTTTAAAGCACAGGACAAGCAGTTCAAGGAGAACACATAGATCAGACGTGAAGTCCAGAAGGGCCAGGAGCTTCAGGTGTCAACCACAAGACAGGAAGAGCATGGTGGGCGTAGGAGAAAACACTGCGGGGTTCGTCTCGTGAATGGTGCCGGTAGTGAAGTCTGAGCTCAGTGGCAAACAGCAGGGGCCAAATATTTATTCAGGCAGTCTCAAGCAGTTCAAATGTATTGCTGATAGAAAGGCATGAATAAACCACCATTTGGCTCAGTGCCGTGAATTTCACTTTGTTGGCGGTTTGAGTTGAATAACTCCTCCAAAATAGGCTGCTGGATTTAAACAGTGTCTCCTTGTGTATAAAGTACTTAGTTGAAAGGGAATTGAAATTTTGCCATTGGCTTCACTGGGTCAGAATTTTATCCTGTAAAACCAAAAATCATGAATAGCAACCGTTGCTAACTAGCAGCATTCCACATCTTGGTCTCTTCACCTTCTTTTGGTGGTGACTTTATTTCTAACTTTTGAAAGTTCCCGCTTCTTACAGGAAGAAGAGAACCTCTGGCTTTATTTTGGTTAATTTTCCCATTGTGGATCCAGAATACAACTTCTGTCCTCTCGGACTATTAAAAAATCCAAGCTATCATTTTTTCCTGCCAACTGTGAAAGATCCTGTTCTTTTTTCCTTCAATTACACATGATTTTATAGCATGTTGTCTGAAAGAATGGTGGTACCAGCCATCTGTAGAGGAAGAAACTGGGGACTACTTCTGTGGGAGGCTTGTCATTAAGGTCACCACTGCATTGCCATTTTACCTATAATGCATTTTGCCAGGTCTCTTCATGTGTGCATGGGTGAGAACTGAGGAATGCAAAAACTGAGGGTTTATTCTGGCTCCATTAATGATAGAGCTCATCTAAGTGCTGTTGTTGACACTCAGATGTTTCTTTGACTTGAGTTAATGACATTTACCCTTACACCACTAAGCTGTTTCTTGAGAATTTTGGTGCTCAAGCCTTGGAATGAATTTTCCAGTCCTGTTTACTTTTCAAAATTCCATTACACAAAATCTGAATACTTTAGTGCATTTATTTTCATAATATCCTGTGAGCTGAGAAAGGTTCCGTGGAGAAAATGCCTTTCATTTAGACAAGGCTTTAGTTATAAAGCTCGTGATGATGGATCCTGTGGATTCTGAGGTGATGTTAGTTGCCAGTGTAATCCTCTCCATTACTTTGAGTACACAAAAACAATTGCCTTGATTTTGGCTCTGTCCTAATGAGACCCATGCTGACAGAGTAGCAGTAGTATTTGTTTCTAGAAAATCTCATAAATAGTTGGTAACCTTCCCTAAAATAGTGTCCATAGGATTAAATAGCTTTAAAACATCGAGTTCAAATTTAACAGCAGTTTACAACGCTCTTTGCTCACAAATTTTTTTTTAACTTTTGCACTGTTACATAAACCCCACAGAATTTCCTGGAACCCCTGACGTACAGCCTTAATGTACAAATTCTGTTCTTCTGGGTTTTGCCATAAAAAACTGTGCAGAGTTTGAGTGTGTAACTTTTGAAAGCAATTTTATTTGCTATGGGCAACTGGAGGCAAAATTTTTGAAGGAAGCTAGTCTGCCTTAATAGCTTCTTATATCTACTGAGACAGTTTCTGATTTTCATAGGTCTTAACTTTTAGTGCAGAAATACAGAAAAGTGTCTTGTCTTTTCAAAGGACAAAAGAGTTAAGAAAGGGAAAGGCTTCCACAGAATAAGTAGGGCCATTGCAAGCTCTGATCTGTAGTGACAATGCTGTATAGTGTTTCTCTTACTCTTCATTTTTGTTGAAGGACTTCCATTAAAGCCATGAGGTGTTAGCTTTGCTACGAGTCTTGCAATAACTAAATAAAATAAACAAAAAATGAGGATTCTTGGGCTTCATTTCTGTTGAAGCGTGTTTTCAATGCATTATTTGGTTTCTAAACCATATCCAAAGAGACAAAATGCCAGAACAATAAAACATTCCTCCTTATTCACAGAACAATTGGCCTCTCATGGCAAAATATTGGATGCATTTGAAGCCTATCCTCAACATGTAGCAGGGATCTGTAGAGAAGAAAATACTCAAAATAGAAACATGTCTGAGCAGACAAATACTCCTAAGGCAGAGAAAGCTGGTAAGGAGGAGAAACCAAAACATCGGTCTTGATCCTACTTCTCCTCAATTCAGTAGGAAGACTTGTGAACGCCCACTCCATAGAAGTAAATTTCTATGCACAAAAGTATTCCTCAAGGCAGAGAAAGTATGAAAGTCCTCTAAATGCAATGAAAATAAAGTAAGTGGAAAGAAAACCTCCCTGCATCGTACTATTCTTTTTTCCATTCTTCAGTTTCATCTGGCTGACATTTAATATTGTTTATTATTAACAGAGCCCCTTTGCTGTAGCTCTCCCAGTTTTAAGTCATGAGAGGGCATAATGCAGAGCATACACATTTGTCATTAGACCATAACTGTAGAAATTCAATTAAAAATATAACATTTGATCAGCGTCAGCAACAGAAATGCACTGCCATCCCACAAAAAGCCCTGCAAGACTTTGGCTGCAAGACACTGTCCTGGCCACAGCCAAATGTTAGAGACCATAACAGCTCCAGCATGTCCCTATCTGCAGCATCAGCTGGAACCCAGGCGAGACTGATTTAAACAAATAAGTCTCATAACTAGTGCCAAGCAAAGACTGTCCTGCACACATTTAACTCCAAGATCATAGTAAGTAGCATCTGCAGAAACTCGGGAATAAGAACTGGAAGAATAAAAGAGCTGCCATACTGAGTCAGACCACAGGTCCAGCCAGGTAAGTACCCCAGCTCCAACGGTGACCATTAGCATTTGTTTGGAACAGGGGATAAACCATCATACATACCGCAGTTTAAACCATTCAGCTTCCAGTGGTTGCCTTTATGTTTCAGTCTACTGAGCACTGAGGTGACTGATGGATAGATGTCCTTTACTGCATTGTATAGGTGTAACCTCTGGGAGATTCCCAAGCCTTTTGCAGGTGGTTTTTGGTTTGTGTTTTTTTTTTTTTTTTTTTAATCTAGAATCAGAAACATGGAGGCGAGGAACAACAAGGCTAAATGACTTGAAATGTGTGGGAAGTTTACTGTTAGAAACATGACTGGAACTCAGGAAATAGCTAATCCTTCCAGTCCTCCTTGAGAAACTGTAGAAAACTGTGGAGTACTGACAGCAGCAGGAGTCTAGAAAAGTTGTATAGAGTTTGATGAAAATTTCTCTAACATCCTTACGTGTGATTTTTTTTCCCCCTCTGTAGATTTTTAACCTATTTTGGAAGAACAGGATATTCTCCTGCATATTAGAATACTTTTTTGTTTGGTTAGTTGATCTGTAGGTCTGAAAAAAATACAGAGTATATCTTCACAATTGATGCTGAAGACTCCCAAAGGTTTCATGTAATTAAAGACTATATGATCTGAGGTTTGTTTCTAGAAACCATCCAATATCTAAGCCAATGGGACAAGACTGTGCGTGCAGGACCTTACAAGAGCTGGTCAGTACTAGACACAACATTTTTAATGGAATATTGTCAGCATGTGTTGTTGCGTCACAGTAAAATATTTTCTATAAGGTACTGAATTACAATGAAGTTTATGTTTAGAAGGTTTCTAAACACTAGTCAGCTGTATGCAGAAAAAAGACCAGGTCTGATTTTTTTAATAATGTTTTCAATTGTAAGCCAGTTGTATCAACATAATTCCACTCCACAGAACCACTGAAAGGCTTAGTTTTCCTTCCAATCTAGAACAACAAGTTTTTAACCCTGAAAGCTGGTGCAAAACAGAATTGTCACTCTCTATAGTAGGATTGTCCTTGCGTGGTTACTCCTTGACCTGCTGTCGAATGTAAAATCAAACACCTGTGGCAGATACATAAGGCTATGTGTGTGCCACTGTTGATCCATCTGCAATATATTACATCCTAATTTATTACTATGGGTGGTTTTCAAAGGGGATTCATTAGACAGGCAGAGTCCATTGCACAGTTAAGAAACTGTTTTTCTTCCCACCGTTCTAATTTTCTCTTCTTCTCAGGTTTCTGTTTCCTTTCATGCTATGGCAGGGATATTAAGTGCTGAGACAATATTTGGTCCAAAACCAGTCAGTCTGTTCTGGGCAATTAATGTGGGTGGTGAGCAATACCTGACCCAAATTTTGTGGGTTGGATAAGCCATAAGAAGTGGTTAATTATCTTCTACAGCCCATATCTGTTCAATGAGGGGTGGAATTTCTCATTTATACAGGATAAATCCATGAGTTCTGGCATTGTCCTAAAAGAAACAAAGAAATAACTGTCTCTTAAAGGAACAAGATTTTTTCACATAGCTGTCTGTGGGTTAGATCATGAATTGGTGTAGGAGGCCATGTGATGGCTGTGGTAACTGTTGCTAATACAGATTACTGCATCCTAGGGATACAATTGGGGAAAGATATACCTTGCTAAGGTTCAGTTCCTGATCCAGGTTTTCCCTTGGGATTGCTTTCATCTCCTTTCTAGACAGCAGGCAAAAAAATCACCTACAGTTTTCCATGACAGCACAGCAGTTTTTAGCTTTGTGGTTTTATTGTCACATGCAATATATAAAGCTTCATAAAGTACAGAGAATTACATTCGCTTCTACTAAATCTCTCCCTCTCCTCAAAGTAAAGCAATATCTCACCTGGTCTGCCCTGTCTGCAGAAATAAAACAATAGACATGTGTTTTTACCTAGGCTGGAATTGCAGGAAATTTCCTTCCTGAACCATATCTAAGTTGAGTCACACATTCAATATTCACTGTTTTAGCATAATGTGTGAAACACTTCTGCTTTTCTCTAGGGAAAACCACAAATGCTGCCCCTTCATACCACAGATTAGCAGTTTATGGAGAAATCCAACGGCTAAATCATGAAGTTGAGAGTACTTAGAGCCTGTTGTGACATGCTTTTTGAAATACTTTCCTTTCTCTTTCCTTCTGCCACCCTAGGCACTGCTACACCAAATAAAAATTTCTGTCATTTAAAATACAATCAAAAAGCTCACGCTGCTTAGCCCCAAATTGTCACTTGAGGTTTTGATGACGAACATTTTTTGACATCTGGTAACAAGTTGCAGCTCCTGTCTGAAGAAGTCCCTCTGAGGTTAAAGGCTAATGATACCAAAAGCGAGGCTGTCTGGTTTATTGTAAGACTGTTTGGTTTAGATCAAGCTCTTTGATATAAGTGAAGCTGCCTCATCTGGGAAAGGAAATGACTTAAAAGTGATGTAGCAGTTCTTAAAGGGAGTCAGACAGTGGGAGACGCATACAACTGGGTCGTCTTGCATGCTGCATTTAATTGGCTTTGCTATTAACTCATCAGACGGTGAAAGGAGAAACAGCATTTCATAACAGCTTTTATTATGCAGTTTCCTAAAAATGAGGAAATAAAATGGGTGTGCAGAAAGCAATGATACAAACAGAGGAATTTTCACTTTATCATATCAGTCATCACTTTCTCCGACAGCAGAGCTTCCCTGACTCAGACGTGCGTTAGGGAAACCAGGACAGACACGAATGAGCTGTGAGCCCCCACCCTGCCCGTGACACAGTGAACGTCTCCCTCCTGCCTCCGTCTGGGAGGAGGTCTATTTCCGAAGAAAGCTGCCCAGTGTCTAGGGGATGACTGATTCCTCCAGACACAAAACTTTTCGAGTTCCTTGCATCAAGAAAGACACTCCCTAAGTGGTTCCCCCTTACACTCCTCCTGCAGCCAGATGTCTGCCCCCACGTAATTGCACGACAATGTCTCCACCAGGGAGCCCTGCTGATGGACCTCCTTCCGATAACCAGTGCAATCTTCTGGCTGATGTGTGGTTCGCAGGCAGCCTCCATGGATCAAGTGTGCCAGGGCAGAGAGGCAGTGCTGCGATGTCTCCAGGACCTACTGGAAGGCAACATCCATCTCTCCCTGAGGCTGCTGAGCCCCAGGGCATCCTGCTGCCCCACGTGGCTTCAGTCGCTTGGCTCTATGCCATGGCCCAGCTCAACACTGCCTCCAGCACTGATGATGAAATAGCTTGAGGAGTCTTGAACCACGGGAGTTGTACCTGAGGCTTGGATATAGTGTAGGGAAGGTCTCGTCTTGACCTTCAAAATTTATGGTATGTCTTGATAGTCCCTTAACATAAAGATGGAAGTAGTGTAAAGTTTCCAGATACATACCTTTTCAGGGATATCTTTTACTCCAGAAGACAACATTTGGAGCCTGGCTCAATGGTCTGAATATCAGCACCGGGTACTATTTTAGTCTCCTCATGGTTTCTTTCCCAGTCAGCTGCTGGCCTATGAGGGTGCAAGTTTCCCATAGGTCCTGTCGCATCTGCCTTGATATCCAAAGCACCTTGGGTGGCACTGTATGTTTGTTTAAGCAACTGAATTCCCCCATTCTGGATTCAAAACTGTCTAAGCAAACACCTGTTCGGAAGTAAAAATATTCTGGATTAATTCCTCCACTTCCTTGGAGGCCCCAGGTACTACAGACTTGAAGGTGTGGTAAGTTACTGCTGATTACAGACAGTTCAAGAGAGAAAGAAGTTAACAGTGAAACTGGAGACTATGTCATGAAACGGATTTTTTTTTCTGCTTCAGTTCCAGCCATAGCTTAGTTCAGCAGCCACCCTGTCCTCCTAGCAATAATGTCACGGTATGAACTGTAGAATTACTGGTATTTTTATACTATTAGAGTGCCAAAACCCCTAGCAGCCATGAAGGTCCCATTGTGCTAAGTGTTCAAAAATTATACAGTGATAGATAGCCTCTACTTCAGCTTCTTTACAATCTGTAGTGGGACAGAGGTGAACCAAGGGAGGAATGCTTATAAACAGAAATATTTAGGTACCTCGGTCCCATTGAAATCAGTAGGGAACTAGTTGTTTCAGTACTTTAGTGACTTGGATCTGCTGGCTTTTATTATGGATCTCACTCTCAGCCATGAGCTGTAGATATATGGCAGGCATCTGAATTTTAACTGCATTAAACCAATCTGGACCAGCTGCATGATATAGTTGAGTTTTGCTTGGAACCAGAGCCAATGTTGTTAATAGCCATTCATCACAGCTTACAGGAACTTATGGGCAGTAAGGATGTTGTCTCCCTAGTGCCTGCCTGTCCATGTCAGAAGTCAATGCAATGTAGAAAAGTGGTAAGCACTAGCAGGATGTGAAACTTAAGTGCTAATAGACATCATACTGTAATTAGGAATAAATAATACCTTCTTTCTCAAGAGAGACACTTTCTGTAAGTAGCTGGGGGAACTCTCTGGTGAGGTACTCCAGGCACCTCTTGTTCCAGCTGCTCTCTTTTTTTCTGCTAGCTGCATGTCATGGAGGATACGATGTTGCACACTTTGCATTAGTGACATAAACCAAGAGAATATGCAAATTGCTTTAACTCTGACATAGTGGCCAGAGAGGGATCCACAGACCCCACAGCCATGGGGCTGGCACAGTCTTCTTAATTAGTACCCCTTTTCACCTGCCCAGTTGCTCACTTGTCCTTCCCTCTCCTCAGTACAGGCAAGGAACCACCATGTGCCACAGGACGAATGGGACATCTGTCATAAGGCATCTGAAGTTTGTCCCCATATTTTCTGGATATGTTAATAACAAGTCAAGCATTAAGGATTACAGGTCATTTCTTTGCAAGCTCCTGGGCTGCTTTCTCATCCTTGCTGCACACTGAGCATGCCACTCACCAGCAGCTTCCACTTGCTAGCAGCGGCACATGTGGGTAGTTCCATGTGTCCAGCTTGTATAGCAGGTTGTGGTTCTTCACTGTGAATATAGTTACCCACAGGTAGAAAATTAATTGTGTTCTATATGACTTCTGTGTGCTCTGAGGACTAATTGTATGTCACATGGGCCCTCCTGGCAGAAGAAGTATTCTCTGAATGCTGAAAAGAAACCATAAACTTCTGATGCTGGAAGTCCCATGCTCCTTTGGCCTGAATGCTTAGCAGCTATTCAGGGTTTTTCTGTGTCATGTTTCTGTTGGGAGGAGGAGCTGAGAGTCATGCAGAGTCTTTGTGCAATCCTATTTATTTACCAGAAGTGTGTGCCAGGTCTCTTTGCCCTCCCCTCCCCCCCAAAAAAGGGCAAAAGGGCAAGAGGTAGTTGCTTTGCTGAGAAATCCAAATGTACCAGAAACTCATTGCTTTATTTTTTTCCAAAATCAGTATTTTGCATCTCTGGCTTTTTCCTGGCCTTCTCTCTCACACCTTTGCTTCCAGAGTTGCAGAAATCCAACAGAAATCCTTTTATCCCATGCAGCTTAGCTGCTCTCAGCCACTGCTGTAACGATCAGTGCCTTTGGCAGGAACTTCAGTTGTCTCAGTTCCCTCTGCCCCCAGGAACATTTTGTGTTCCTTCCATTTAATCTCAGTAAGAGCTTTTTCCAAAAGATATGCTTTTGTCGCTACAAGAGTGATTGCAGGGTAGTCTTATGGTATATGTTAGAAAGGAATCAAATTAGATCATTACAACAGTCCCTTTAGGCCCTGTAATCTATGAATACACCCCTCGGGCTGATAGTCCAATGGCAGTTTTAAAATCTTCCAGACAACCACTGAAATCAAGGAAGTAAATTCAGTTTCCAGGAGACTGGGATCAGGTTTTGTTTTGTTCTGGTTTTTTTAACTAAAAAAAATTGTTCTTCTGTATTACGAACCCAGCTCAGTGCGGGCTTAATTGTAAGTATTCAGTATCATCACTGGCCACAGAGGCCGCGCTAGGATGCTTAAGGATATGACTGGTGCATGATTTTCATAAGGCTTACTCCTTTTTTTTCTCTCTCAGGGCTCCTGACACTTCACTATTCCTTGCAGCTGCATGTCTGGTGTTGCAGTATATGCACACAACCAGAGAAAAATTCAGGTGGGAAAAGACCTTCAGAGATCCAGTCCCCAACTAACCGGCCCCTGCTAAGAGCATGGCCAACTCAGTCAACTTCCTTGGGGCCCTGTTCAGCTCAGTTTTTAATATCTCCAAGGAAGGATACAGTGTCTTACAGGAAAGCTATGGCTGAGCCATCCTCTGGACCCCTTTCTGTCAGATAAGTGGTCCCCTTTCCCAGCAACAGAATCATTTTATTGCATTTCTCAAAAATTGTTCCAGTTCCTTAGCATGGTGCTCACCCTGTGACGGCTGGACCCGTGTACTACATGAGACTGTATCAGCACCCTATGGAGAGTTCGTGTCTCCCTTGGGTGATCAATGCTAACCAATGCTCAATGTAGTCCTTAAAGCCCAGACCTCTCCCATTGCCCTCACACACAATTGGTAAAGGGTGGTTGAGTCTGTCTCTTCTGCCTCTACAAACTCAGAAGTCTGAATTTGAAATCCATTTCCTTGGAACAACCCCATTTGGGGAAATCAAAACAGACCTCAACTGTCCTGCTGAATCCTCAGCCATTAACATGGGGGACTTCATGTTCTTGCTGATGGACAGGCAGGAGACAGCCATGCTGAAGTCCTGCCCTGGGCAGCCTGCGCTGAGCCATCCCCTGGGCAGCCAGCCAGCAGCAGCAGCAGCAGCCTGGCAGAGCCAGTAAGACACCTGAAAACCAGGCACATATGTTATTAACATGAGCTGCAGAGCCCCACCAATAACTCTGAATTTGAGCCACAGCACTATAAATGCAGAATATACAGTAGTAACGAGCCAGATGGAGAGAACAACCTGAGGCCTCACCAGGAGGCAATGTCCCCAGGGCAGTTAAGACAAACCACCTGGGCTGGCCATTATGTGGGAAAGAGCCACTTTTTGGAGGTTTAGTCACTGGTGCTGGCAGGACGTGCAACTGCAGCCCAGCAGCCTTATTATTCTCTAGAGCAGCCAGTAAGTTGTGCTCGCACTGCTCTCTCCAGGCTAAGGGTGCTTCCCCATGCGGATGGCTTTTTTGGGCTGTGCGGTGCAGAATCAGGGAGAGAAGCACAGTCCGTGCCACTGAAACATGGAAGCTGGAGGAATGGATGTGATTCGCAAGTCTCAGGTGGACGATATGGTCAGGTGGGGACAATTCCTCCATCCCAGGAAAATTTGTGAGATCTTTGACATTTTTTCCCATTCTGTGTTATAACGCAAAAAAAATTCTGACTACTACTTTTTTGCAAAGGGACAAGCAAAAAGAAGTTTGGGACAATCCTCATGCTTTGTTTAAATGCCTTTGAGATACGTTGTTTTGGATTTTATCTGACTTTATTTCTCTAATTATCTTGCATTATAAATTTCATAAAAAAACATTTGAAGCTAAGGACTGGGCTTAAAATTTGATCTTGCAAATCAAAATTGGGGGGTTTTTTTACAAATAAAAAAATAAATCAAGTAATTAAATCAACTTAATGCCCCCCTCCCAAAAGTTCCAAACTGGCAATTTGTAATTTTTAGTGAAAAAAGGTTTCACATAAAAAGTTCCCAAACAGATTCAATACCCCTTTATTTAACCTTAGTCCCCTTAGGACCTCTCTGATGACACAGAAAAGATTGTGCCTATCTTCCTGCAGATGATAAAACACCTATGGAGGTCCTTTGGAAGGGTAGAATGAACTATCTGCCATTTGTGAGCTGAAAAATAGAACTGATAATAAATAATAGAAAATTACCTATTAGGAAACCCAAATGCTGTAAAAAGACCTGTGCTCCTTTAGGGAAAAAAATGGTTTCCTATTTCAAAATTAGAGGAAGTCAAATAAAAGGCAAGCAAAATATAAATATTTACAACACTTTCGGCCTGTCTAAATGTATTTATTTTAAAATCAAAACCTAGTCAAGGTGGTTTTGAGATACTACATACAAAAAAACCCCAACAAGTCCAAGTTTTTCTGAAAACAGAAAACCTCGTTGCTTTCAGCATCATGTCTGACTAATGCCCTACCTAATAAATCTCCTCTCAAATTTAATTAAATATAGAATTTATTTAAAAGAGAACTGCACATATATACATTCAGGAAGCTTAACACCACTTCTGGCCAGCTTGTGTGCTCAGGGGACTCCAGTTCCAGCATGCGGTGGAAAACTCATCCCTACTTTAGCGTCGGAGATCCTACTGCTGCCACAGAAAACAGAGGATGAATTTCAGATGCTGGGGCAGAGCTGGCAAAAACCTGAATACTCACAACCAGGGCAAGAGCTTTGAAAGGATTCAGCTACTTGCAGCTCTTATTGGGAGAAGCTGGCCATAATTACGACTACAAACAAACAAGAAAACATGCTGTATAGGACCAGATTCTCAGAAATTTATTGAGCTCCCTAAATGAAAGTGTACTGACAGGCAGCTGCAAGTGAGTGAGCAAAGCTAAGCTACTGTAAGAGTGTGCTTGCTCCTGGTTATGCTGGAGAACCACAGTGTTGGCTGCCAGCCTGTCTATTCATGTCTCGTGACCACCAGGTGAAGTGTGAGCTTGCAGTGAGTCTGTCTGTCTCGGGTGATGAACCACCTGAAGAGAGCCTGGGTATTTCAGTCACTTGTGATCATTTCTCTATTCCCAGGGAACTCGTTTTGGAAAACTCAGCCACAATCCTGAAAGTTGAGGTATGCTGAAAATCCTGGCCACAGGGAGGAAGAAAACCTATGTTTCTATTCACTGCTTGTTTTGAAAGGACTCGGTCCAAAACACAGAGAAGTCCAAAATGCAGAGAAATCCAAAAAGTGATTCCCATTGACTTAGCAGGCTTTGAGTGAAACCCAAAGTGCTTAATATCATACTCTTTGGGAGCATGTGCCAGTGAAGCTGGTGAGGAGTTCTCAGGCAACAGGCTCTTTTTTCCGCAGCTATCCCATGCCCAAACGTTTGTTTGCTTCTTCAGTCCTCCCTTCCTTCCTCTGCAGCCTGCATGGCTGTGGATGGCTCATGAAGGTGAGAGTCAGACCATCCCTTTCTGGATCCTCGAAGAGCTCTCTGTTCTTTTCCTGCTCCACTTTCCCCACTGGGTGATTCCCACACTGAGGTTTAAACACTCCTCTGGGGACCTTTCCTCACACACATGATGATGATTTTTGGCAAGACCCTTCTCTGATACTCTTCTCCAGACCCATCATGTCCCCATAGCAACTCTGGGTAACAACTGAGATGCATTACGCTCTCTTTCCATTCTTCTGGGACTTGATTATAAATGTAGCTGCCAGCAGGTAAATTTAAAATGAATAAAAGACAGGCCTTCACACAGCTGGTAGCTGGCCCGCATAGTTTGCTACCACAGGAGGCCACGGAATTGAAGAAATAAAGTCTGAAATGGATTGAAATTGGAGTCACTTGTGGGAACCTCATCCCACTTTTCACATGGGTTTGATGGGCAGAGGAAGCGATCCAAGGACTGTAGCGCTCACTCTGTAGAGGACTCAGCTGTGGTGTTGTTACACTTTCCTAACATGAATTTTGTTCAAAATGATTCTTAGCTTCAAAGAGTGGATTTGTGCAAACTATCCCCATCAGTTGGTGGGGTTATCTGCCTTATGCCTTTGAATGGGGCACAATTGTGAATGCAAACAGCTGGTGGCAGTGCCCATAATAAAGTAAGTTCATCATTTCTGTTTAAGAAGTGCCTGGGAATCCAAACAGACCATATTCTCCCTCGGCTTAGTGATCTCCAAGTGCTGGTCCATGACTTTACGATGCTCCAGGCAAAGTCCCTTCTGGACTTTCAAAGCTCCCACTCTGAGGAAAGCTGGACTAGCTGATGCCAATGAAAATATTCATTTGATCTCTCCTGTCATTTCGAGGCTTCATGAAGATGTTTTTTCTTCCTATTAATTCAAGTCACTCAACACAAGGATATGATCATTTGAGCAGAGTGGTTTTTACCAGCAGAGAAAAAACATGGGTATGAAACTTTCAGCCTGAAACAGATGTCTGTTCAGGGTAAACCCCTCATTTCAGCTCCTCCATGTAGCAGTGGTATCTTCTCACTGTCTGAGCAAAACCGCGGGAAGGAGATCCGACATTTTTACATCATTTTTCCTAAGAAAACTCTTTTTCTTCACAGGCACCTATTGATGCCTGACACTATTAATAATTTTCAAAATTTCAGAAAGCACTTAAAATCAACCAGAAGCACAAAGAAACTTTCTCTGGGAATGTTTTACTGCTTTCTCAGAAGTGGCTGACCTTGCACTTACTGCAAGTGATAATTTGGTGTAAGTTTTCTTTTCTCAGCTTGAAATACAATAGGAGCTCCTCCCACTTCCACAGAAATACATGTACCAGCACTTAACAGACCAGCAGTCCTCAAAGACCTGGATTCCCTCACCCACCACATGTGCTCTGCCTCCTTCCTCCAGTCTTCACCCTGTTCTGTTCCATGAGATGCCAGCATCTGGTCAGATAGTCTCACTATGAGAAATGACAGTGCCATATATAAGAATATTATCACACCACCACTTACAACTATGTCTTTATATATCCATTTCTGGGTGACTTATCTTTTTTCCTTGCCTCTCTCTTGCTGTATGTTTCTACTGTATCAGATAATGCTTGAAAAAAAGCAGAACTCCCTGCAATGTGCCCACCCATTTTTTAATATGAAACAAATTTTCTCCAGAAATTTTGATTGACAGACAGTCTCGGATTTTTCCTGTCACAGGTTGCTGTAACATACCCATTGTTTTCACCGAGAGCTGTTCTCTTCCTGGTGCTACAGACCAGTTCTAGTCAGCATTTACTATCAGTTGTAACATGGAGCTGCAAAACACAATTACTAACCCCTTCCAGAGGAGCAAACAACTCTGGCTCAGAGGGTGATGGATTGCTGGAAGCTAGATCTGCTTTCAGGGCCTGCCTCTGTTAGTCTCAGACCCAGGAGGGATTTTCCTGCAGGGTAGTAAGCCTGTGGGTTGGCAAGTAGGTTGAGTGTCTGTGCATCTCAGCATCCCCCCTCACCTCTGCATCACAGTAACTCTGTAAGAACAACGTGGCAGGGACTTTATCTTAAGCCTCTCCATGCCCATGAAGTCAGGCCCAAAATCATTGCACCTACTGTAGGCAGTCAGCTCCTGTCCTTTAAATTATGACCTTCACCATCCTCCTCCTTCAGTTGCCTGGTGAGGTGGCTTGACTGGGAAATTAAGAACTGAGGCTGATTTTGACTCTAACTATGCTTGTACTTCACTGGCCGTGTGAGGATGGTGGCTGGACTTACACTGGTGTTTCAATCAGGTATTTACAGTTAGGAGGACTAATGCAGGTCTTAGGCACTGTAGTATTTCCCTACCTGTCAAGGTTGCTATGAAGTTAAATAGATTAGAGGATTCAAAACATTCAGCTGTTGCTTTGTTAAGGGCCTTACAAGTCAACATAGATATGATCTGTATGTACCATAACAGAGGAAACCTAATCAATATATACATAAAGTATATTATTTTATCACTTGTCAAAACTACCATGGCCAGTCTTCCCCTTTAGTCCATATTCCTATATCTAAGTTTTAAAAGCAGTTACTTTTTGATAGCCAAAAAAGAGGTAATGAAATTCCACAGAGATACAGCTATTCAGTAGAAGATTCTGTCACATTAATGACCTACATCTTCTGAAACTAATAATGATTTTGCAGAGTTGAGTATCCCACTAGAGACATTTCTATAAAGGCTATCATCTCATCTGAAAATGGGCTATGTCACATTTGGAGATGTTGTTTCCTCGTGCAAATTTAAGTTAGAGATAGATTTCTCCTTTGAGACAGAGCTGGAGTTGGAGAGAGATTATTTATCTAGACTACAAAACTCCAGAGCATTTCCATCTTTTCAGGTTCAGGATATATACATTACTGCAAAGCAAGAAAAGACCAGGACACATGCTTTTACTTTCTGCTTTATACAGTGGTTGCTTTACCACATCTAAGTCTGGGCAATCAGGGAACAAAACCCCACAGAGCTCCAGCAGAAAGGCAGAGACATGATCATAACCTGAACAGCGAGCTGAAAGACTATGTCTGTGAAGAGTTTGCTAAAATGCTCTCCGCTATCAGCAGCTTCACTGAGAGATGCAGTTTTGGGGTTACTGAAATTATTCATGAATTCAGCAAGAGAACATAGCAGGAAAAATTGTGGTGTTTCCTAATAGGATTTTCTTACTGAAATGCTGCAACTTTTGGCTCTTTTATGGAGTGTCTGGAGTGCTCAAAGAACAAACCAATTTTCATGTTTGAATATGCATGTTATATCTCCAAACAGCAGACGAGTGAGGAAGAGCACTACCAAATGCCTTGCAAGGAGTCTATTTGAATTAAAACAGCTAAAGGCATTTAATGCTTGTGGTGGTAAATGTGTGACCCCAGATTCACTCAGAACTTCGCATTTTGCACAATCCAGTAACAATGTCCTTTCCCGTAACAATGCATTATGTAGTGACAACACCAGAAGGCAGGGAGCATAGGAAACAATAAATTCCCATTGTTGACACAATTTTCTTTCATAAATTAAACCAGACATTTGCTGACAAGCTTGCCACAAAAAATATTCAGCAATTGTGACTCCTATTATTAAGGTTAGGAATGTGTCTAGCTAACATCAATTGCATCCACTAACATGAGAAAGCCTGTCTAGCTAACATCAATTGATTTTATTAAGATGAGGAAACCTGTCTAGCTAACACGTCCTCAGGCAATCAACCAGGACACTTGATCTTTCATAAAGTTTTTGAAAGTGCCTATCAACTGCTGAGCATCTATTTATGAATGAAAGGGCTTTACCTCTCTAATGAATGTTAGTTGGACAAATGAGTTGTTTAAGTAATGCTACTTCCAAGTTCACAGCATCATCAGTGATCCTCCGTGTTTATGGGACTAAGAGAAGCAATAAGAGAGGCACTGCTAACTTTTGTGCTGTAAGGGTGGGAAATCTAGCTGATACTGGACTGGTATTACATGCAGTTTCCTTCTATCTTTTGGATTAGCGAGCAAGTCAGGATCCCTCTGCCTTGAAAAGACCAGCCAGAACTGTCACCCAAGGACACACCTCCTGGCTAGGTGATGCACATGGTCCCACTGATAGCTCTCTCGAGCAGGTGGAAGGAGAAGTTTTTACTCTGTCCTTTGGCATCACTTGGCCTATGGTGGGCTACGTGTGCAATGTCGCTGGCCACTACTACTTGCCTTTCCTCCTCTCTTAACCTCTATGTGGCTTTAATCAGGGCAGAGAATTTCCCTTCACTTTTTGAAGAAAATGAAGTTATTGGCCTTTTTCCTTGGCCCCTTTCATGAAAAATAACATCCTGTTAGTCCTCTGGAGTCTGCATCCAGGATCATTAAAACAATAGCAATAAAAGCCTCAGCAGTATCCTCCAGCCATCTCAGACTTCAGGAACCAGTGGTTGTAGCTGTCGGACCTAGCTATACCAAGTGCAGAATTTCTAACTTTTTAATGTATGAGAATTCCTAATTTTGTGCCTAGGAAAATAATATGGTGTTGGATACGGTGTGGTGTTATCATTTCCGTCTCCAGTTTTTGTACCTTCTTCTTTTTACTGAGATTCTCTTTGTTGAAGACAGCGCCTAGTTCAACTTGTTCCTCCAGTTAACTTGTCTTGGATCAGTGTTATCATGTTTTTTCCCCTTAATTCTCTTGTCTATGGCAAAGTGGTCTGTAAAGGAAGTTTAATAAAGAAAGAGAAATTGTGAACTCTGGATGCTATACTATCTTTTCTGTTTGTTCTCAGCTGCCTAAATATCCCTGCAGGTCTCCTTTATTTTTGGGTGAAAACCGGTAATGACATACCCAAGACACATGTACCATCAAGCACATCTCTCAGGCTGGCCTGACAGCGACAGACTGTGCAAGCCAAAGTAACTGGGATCGTTGGAAGTGCTTGGAAGGTCAAACAGTGAATCTTGCAGATGAGTAGACTAAAAGAGCATGGAAGCTTGCCCCAGGGCATGCTCAGAAGAAAGGCTTGGTTGCTTAGCTTTTGTAAGTCAAGTGTGTTCTCATATGATCCATGTCAATGTTTATACAATAAATGGATCTTTCCACATGTCTTGCAGCTGTGATGTAGACACAATATACTTAACCCCCACAGTAAGTTTCAGAGACCCTGTCGCATCCCTTTGATTACCTGTGCAAGTCCTCTGCTGTTCCTATTATTTTTACAATTCTGCACTTTTAAGTCATTTCTGGCAAAGTGTCTGGCTGAGGGAAGTACCAGGGATATCTGAAATAATATGTGTTAAAAAAAACATAAGCAGAAAAAGCAGAAGACTCAGGGATAGAATAATAGCAGGAAACACAAGGTTTAGGGACCATTGACAGGTCTTGTTGCTGGCTACAGACTATTAAAACCAAAGAAGCCTGGGCCAGACTTCTATCCTACATATGAACCAGAAGGAAAATGGCACATGTGAACCCACTATCTTTCCTTGCGTCAGGCATCCCTGCTTTTTAGCTCTTGGGAGAGAAACTAGGGAAGAGCCCCTGCAGTCTGTGTCTTTCAGGACCTTCCCTCTCAGGAAACGTGCCTCTGGTCCTCTCTGATGCCTTGGGGCTGGGACCCTATTTAAATCCGTCAGCTGGTGCTCTTGCCCTTTGGCTGATTCCCAGGTCCTGTGTGCTGCTGTCACATAACAGGCCAGCTGCTTCCCAGAGTCCTTTCAGGGACCATGTGCTTCATTGCAACGGGACGTATTTAGCAGGGAGGGTCCTGGAATGCCAGTTGGGCTTGCAGAGACCTCAGTGGGAACCCGTCTCAGTCCCTGATGCATAGGAAGACAGAAGGTTACTTCAAGGGCGCTGGGCTGGTGTCCAAAAAGAAACAAGGTCAGGAGTGAATGAAGGGGAGAGGGAGCAGTAAATATTTTTGCCCGGTGTTGATGTCAGGCTCACCAGCCTATTCTTGTCACCCCACCCCCTTTTTTCCATGCGGGCACAATATTAGCTGTCTTCCCTGGTATTTCCCTGGTATTCCAAAATGTGTTAAAAATGAACATCTGCATGCCAGAGACCACTTTAGTCAGCCCTCGTGGGACCCTGGAGTGATTCTTTTTTGAGCTTTTGCTTTAAAATATTTCTCTCTAGAAAATGCTGCCTAATGTTGTTTTCTGCTACTAATGGTCTGGAAAATCTGTCATCTTTCTCCTAAGATATAAACTCATCTTCTGCTTTCTAAGTACAGAACAGATATTTATTGAACATGTCTCCTCTGCAGCAGTATTAATAAGGTTACCATCTTTGTGTAGTAATAGGTTTATGTCATCTTTAGGATTTGTTTTATTACCAACACATTTAACGTACTTATTGTCCCTAATCCTATCAAGCATAGTTCTCTCTTTAATAGCTTTAGCTTTGTGTAGGAGTGTATCTGCAAGTGTATTAATTGTCTTTTCCATTTTGCTTGCTGTATATTGCTTTTTAACATCTACGTTCATCTCCCACCAGATTTTAACAGATACCCTCTTTTCTCTTGATTGTGGAACTGTACCACTTTGGCCATTCACAAAGTCCTTCCATCAAAAAATTTCAATTCATTTTCAACTGGCTACATTCTCCTTTCCCATCCACCCCTCTCACAAGTTTCATCTCTTTAGCCTTTCTAAATCTATCTGTTATATATTGAGACTATTTTTTGTCTGCCTGGACTGAATATACTCCCCTTGGTAAACACTGGTCCTGCAGCAACCATTAACTTCATGGTCAATGGTAAGTCTTTATCCATTTATCATGAGAACTAAAATATTACTACCCAGTTGTGACAGAGTCTCTTCATTTTGGCTTTTTATTACAAATAATTAACAAAAAAATATTAATTGAACAAGCACCGCAACATTTTGTGGCTTTATTTATTTACATTTTAGAAGACATTATGGCCTACCATGGAATAAATCTGCCTTCTTCGTGTATACGAAGTGAAAAGCCAGAGTTAATCCATCTGATCAGTTATTCACAAATTAATTTTAAAGGTGCCATTCAGAATCACAGCTGGCTGTGACAGAGGCCCTTTCCTCCAGTGCTTTTGCTGAGCTCTTGGTCCTAAAACACCTGTAAGTTGGGCTCCTAGCCCAGACCTACATGTATTGGAGATGCAGACGGCAGCAAGTGACTCTACGGTGAGCCAAATAGCTGCTGCATGGACTGATGAATATTTAACAGGGAAACACAATTGAAATATTTTTACAGCAACAAGCAAAGCTACTGATTGGGATTTGAAATTAATTTCCACTTTATTCAAGTATGGTATTTTATTTCCTACCACCCTTGTAGCTTTAAAATTCTTTTGCCATTAGGCCTTTTGCTTTTAATATTACAGTAGCAATGATAGATTGACACAGTTTCAAGCCTGCAAAGACTGTTAAGCCTTCTACAGGGACTAATGCAGATAAATGGCATCCTTTCCAGGCAGACTTTATGGTCCAAAACCAGACACACAGAATATTCCCGGGTTACTTACATTTTATTGCTTCAGCTGAGATAATTCACATGATCTGTCTCTTTTATTCATCCTCCCATCCTAGAAGCCACCTGGCTTCTTCATCTTCTGTTCTACAGGCATTTACAATCCAGCTGGTAGTCAAGGTTTACTGAGAGAGAAGCCAGATAAGGGACAGATGTGCATTTAATTGAAAATAAAGGCTGCCTGTTTGTTAGCAATAAATCAGTGAATAACACAGCCACAAACACATAACTGGTCCACCTACTCACTGGTTATAGTAATAACTTAGCATTTCCGCAGCTCTTCAGATTGCTCCATCTTCATGATGAATAACCTCCTCAAGTTGTTTCACAAATGGGGAAGTGTGAGATACAGAATATTTAATTGCCCAAGCCCAAGGAGGCAGCATAGTCCACAATAATCCTGCATAGCACTTAGGCAGTAGGCTTCCTCCAGCACACAATATAGTTGGCTGTCACCATGAGCTGGTTAAAACTTGTTCTCTTGTCCTGGCTTGTTTTGAGAGTCTCTGTAGGGGCAGGGCTGTCAGTGTTGCTGCCTTTAACAACCCAGGCTCTTGGTGCTGGATGGCTCCGGGGGATGCTGGTGGGCTGGATGCCTGTGAGATGCCTTGGGAGGTGCTAAAAAACAACTGAGAAGGATATGGGCTTGAGAGTGAAGGTGGGGGTGGCAAAGGTAGAATCTAGAGAATATTGAGTATGAGTGGTACGTTTTGCAGGAGAAGCATGGAAGAGGGAAAGGGTGTTTTAAGTGGAGGGGAGGTAAGATTGAGGTATTGGATATGGGAGGAGATTGGGAATACAGTGGGTGTCCTGTGATGGAAGGCAGGTAGGAGCTATAAGGCAGGGGAGGTGTAAGAGTGTCAGTCTATGTCAGATAAGCTACTCCCCATACATCTGAACTAATTTAAGTATGCCGTCTGATGACCTATTCACAGTGGCTGCAACATCAACCCAGCAGCTGCTGAGACAAAGCTGCTGCCTGTGGCTGGGCTGGGCGTGAGGGTTTGATGCCTACCACCATTAGCAAAACAGTTAACTTCCATGGATCCATCTGTGGTAAGTGCTTTAATTCCTCACAGCCCTCAATGTCCTGACTGAACCGTCTTTTCAGGAGACTGGGGTGCTTATGAGACATGGGTCACATGGCTGCAGGGACACAGTTATACAGCATAGGATAGGGAACGTATGTGAACTGTATAGTCAAGGAAGATTATTTTTTGTAGCAAAACCAGTATACTCATCCCAATAAATTGGAGTGAATCCAAATGTCATTCTCAGACATTCTGGTATGACTGTGGGCAAACAATCTAGCATCTCTGGTCCAAGTTTAGTGAAGAACATAAGCCAGGCTTGATATTAAGCATATAGCAATGGGAAAAACATAAAATGGTATACATACACTTCAAGATTTCTAAGGAAAAGTATTTTTAGGAGAAACATTTATAACTATTTTCCATGGATGCAGACTATCTAGGAAAGGCTCTATTTGGACTTCCCATGACTGGAAACAGCCTTCAGTCCAAGCCCTAAATCTTTCATCTTTCATTGATTCTTTTCAGCTTAAAGCCAAAAAGTCCAACTCAGGAAAGCTTTTGCACTATCTCTTGGATGTGCTTTTTGCTGCTTGACAAATAGGAGGCTGCTTGACCACGGAGTAGCTCCTGTTCTGCACAGAGATGTTGCCCTCCCAAACTGCAGTGAGGTGCTATGAAACTCCCTGGCAGCTACAGCCCTTGGGGAACCCAGCCCAGGGAGAGGGATGAGTAAACAGCACAGAGGAAGCTGGCAGAAATCACTCCCACAGTGAGCTGAAATTAAATATTTGTGTTTAATGTAAAAAACAAACAAAAAACCCCCAACAAACAAACAAAAAACCCAACACAGAATTACTTTCCCCTGAAAAACCATTTTGATGAAAAGCTCTGTGCCCAAGCCTGGTAAGCTGCCCCTTCCTCTCCCTTCAAACCACCCCCAAAGCAAGTTTTCCTTGAGTGCATCTATTTCTGCCTCCTGATAATGGCTTGGCAAGCAGTGAAATGTGGCCACTGTACTAACTAGCTCACTAATGCCTTGTTTGGGGACAAAAGGGGCATCCTCATGCTGGTAAACGGGCACCTGTTTTGTATGAATAGGCAGAGGTCCTTAGCCAGCTTATACCAGTATAATTAAGGCAGTGCAAACCCTTATCCCTGACTTCTACCCCATGAAGAGGTTTTAAACAGATAGAAGAGTAATTATTCCAATTTAATTTATTCTTGTGAATTCAGATGAACAAACTCTACAAGACAAAGGTTTCTTTTATATATATATGTTCCTTTTTTCCTATTCTGGATTATTTATTTATTTATTTAACTATTTTGGCTAAAAAAATCGTGCCTTCCATAACTCCAGTTGCTGCAGTTATTACAAAAGGTGTGCAAGAGTCTTGCCATCTCTGCTCATAACCTGCTTTTTTCTTGCTCAAATTTTGTCTTTGAGTCAGGCCCTGTATTATACATTCTTACAGCATCTAGCACAGTATATCAGACATGGATTTTAAACCCCATGATAATATACATGTTAGATTAAAATAATGGGATTCATGGCTTACGCTCACTGAGTCACTGCTTTCCGCTGCAGCAATGGCGATTGTTTCACCTCTGCTCTTCTGCCTGGGCACTTGAAGCTTCACATAACCATGCTTTGAAGTGCTTCTTCCAAGTTTGCAATTTACTGTTTGAAATGTCTGATGTAATGCTATCTAACCCTTTCCAGGGCTTCAGGGAAGACAAGCTTTCAATTTGGTGAAAAATGTATTTCTGTGAGGTGATTAGAATAAAATAAAATAGAAAACACTTGTGGAGTGATCGTTGCAAGGCAGCTTGATAAGAGTCTCTTTCTGAATGAAACAGAGGCCAGCTCCTGCCCTGCTAAAAGCAATGGCAGGTTTGCTGTCAGCCTCCATAAGCTCCAGATCAAACTACAGCTTCCATTCAGGACATTTTTTTATTTCTTTTTAATAAGGTTGATGTTCAGGAAGAGGTCAAATGTAAAACATAGGACCTGTTTTATAGGATACTTGAATCCCTCTTTTTTTTTAAGTGGCCATATAGATTAGAAACCATACGTGGAGGACCTGAGTAATCTTACACCTGGTAGCAATCACTACTCTGCATTACGCACTCCCTTCCTAACATCATATGTGAGCAGATGGGGTCTTTCCTCCAAGGGTGCTTTTTATTCATGTTCTTGAATTGAAGTTATCACTGTGATCTTAAGCCATTTTTATTAGAGAGTCTGTTTTCAATCAAGAAAGAAGGGGGGCTTGCAATGAAGAAAAAACACTGGTGGGTAAAATGAACCACTACAGAGACAAAAATAAACAAAGAGGAATTTCCTCAATGCCCTATTTCATCTTCCTTTTTCCCTTTTATTAAATAAAACATACTAAATAATTTAACATAATATTGTTTTTATAAGCACTGTCATTAAAGTAGCTGCTTGTTTAGAACTGAAACAGCTTTGCTTCTTTCTTTCTCTCTTTCTTTCTTTCTTTCTTTTATTTTTCTTTTGTATATATTCAATTCATAATCAGAAAGGAAATAAGAATCCCTTAAGGAGAAAACTTAGTCTCAGGACTCAAACTGTCCTAACAAGTTAAGGCAGGGGGGTGTTTTGCTTCTTCATTTTCTTGATCCTCCTGTATGTGACTCCAAAACGGTGCCAGTAAATATGAGAGGAAACTCCATGGTAATTTTAAGTGTCCCGTCTTTGAAAAATAAAGGTTGATGCAGTTATCAAACAATAGTAATGATAATAATAGACTCTGACAGTGGTATTTCATGGAGAGTCCAACTGAGAGCTGGACATGAAAAACGCACAGCTCGGATTTTGCCTAGGTTAGGGGAAGCATCTGAAGATTGATTACAAGCTCTGTGTAACTGCAGTGGGGTGGTAGGAATTATTTTGCCATTGCAGCCACCTTTTCTGTTCTTCTGCCCACAGTTACCAGCCATGCCATACAAGTAGGAGGACAGGAAGGGCACCTACCTTCACCCAGCCCAGAGCTGGTAGCACTAATACACGCTCAAGGGCCGATGAAGCTAATGTGCCCGACTGTGGTTGCTCACTGGCCATGCTGTTGGCTCAGCTGCAGGAGCCACCTCTCTTGCAAAGCCCTGAAATCTGCCCAGCATGATTCATTAGTAGTAGCTAGCCAGAGCTGGAAGTTTAGATTAAGCTGCGCCAACTCGAGCTGGCTGACCCCAGATTAGGTTTCAGGTGTTGACATACAGACATAGCAGATGAAACACTGATAGCTGAGGTGGTTGTGGTCTCCAGCTGCCTCCCTGGGTGCCTTGCTCTTGTCTGTTGCCACCTTTTGTGGCAAGAATGGGCAAATCAGAGGTAGAAGCGAATGCCTGTAGTTCACTGATGTAGGAAGTCAAACTGAACTGGGCTGGGACAGCACACCATGCTCACATCATTTAGGAGAAACTTCATGCATACTTCAGGCTTGCAGGCTGCAGTGGCAGTGGGAGAGACATGGGGAAGCTACCACAGCTGGGGCTGATAGCTGTTGCCACAGGCAGGGTTGTATCCTACTGTGTTTGTAAGTCAACATCCTTAACCACTTTCTTTAGGGTAAATGTACCATGACTCCAGAAGTTGTATTTTTAGCAAGCTGAGTTACGGCATGGGCGGAACATAAACTCAGCCATTTTTCGAAGCTCACCCCAAGCCAGCTTGATTTGATCCCTACCCTTAAATTCTTACAGTCTTGACAGATGTTACAAATGGATGCACATACAATCAATTGAGTTCTAGTGAAATGTTGGGGCCAGCTGGAGTGGACAAAACCAAGATAAGCTTTTTAAAAACATCCCAAACCACTTCACATCCTTTCCAGGGCAACTGCATGAACAAAGCAGCAATAATGATTAAAAAAAATAAAATACCGAAAAACACTTTGCTAGCACTCTGGGAACTACAGAGTGGGTGAACTCCCAAGAGATTTAGGTATTTGGGTGGCCTGTGTATGGTACATATACCTTATGCTTCAAAGAACCATTCCCCTGGCACTTAAATTATGGCCTTTCCTACTTGCACGAGCCCAAAAGGCCGGAAGAACCAGTTCTGAATTAGCTTAACTTTTCCAGGGAAAAAGGTCACCCTAGTACAGTAAAGCCACCTCCTCCAGCTTTGTGCTGGGAAGTCTCAGATCTTCTTGGGGATGGGAATAGAAAGCCATGTAAATAATTTCATCACCCACCATTAAAAGGAGAGTGAAACAGACCGAACAGTTCTCAAAACAAAATTTATCAAATTTTCAAGTTTTAAAAGCGGATTTAATAACTTACATGTACTTTCAAAAAGCTTTATTAAAGTCGTGACTGCAAACAGTAACTTCTTCTCCACTAACTTACAGAGCCTGAGATTTCGTTAACTTTAATTCATTTATGAAAACCAGAAAATCTTTGACTAAAACTTCCTTTATATACTTTGCAAAAGTAGTTCAACAAAGGGTTGAATGTACCACTTGCATGAACCACATCTCAGGCAGGCCAAGGCCTATAATGCTCAATATCTCTCTAAATAAATAACCCTCATCACTTTATTTTTCTAAAGAAACACAGTGTCACACTATTAATGTTTGAATAATTGGGGTAAAATTAACAACTTGAATTTTCATCCCCCACAATACAGCAACATTTCTGATTTTAAAAAAAGTCACATTTAAAAATAATTTGGGTGCCTCTTTTAACATCCAGTTTTCAGCTGGAAGTCAAAGAAAGTCAAAGATAGAAGCAGAAATACCGTGAGAAAAAATAAACCCATAGTATTTCAAGCTGAGTGCAATACAAGAGGTAAGGGAACTGACTTTGACAAGATTAACAGCTAGGCCTGTGTGCCAAAATATTAAAGGTCTCCCATCGTTATCTTACACTCTCCCTTACGCAGATTCCTGGACCAGGTCCTCAGATGATATCAGCTGGTGGGTGCAGCTACATTCATGCTAGTAGCATTACAGTGATTTAAGATAGATGATAATCAGCCTCACCGGTTTCGGAAAGTGAGTTTTATTATTCATTTGATTGAAAGGTATTTTCCAATTGTTGTGAAGTGGGAAATGTGTTTCGAATTCATCATTTTTTAAGCCTCACACACATTGTTTGGCAAACAAGGATTGTTTAGGTTGTCCAGGACTCCTCCATCGCATCCTCCCAAATGTGAGATTTCCCTCTGTTCTCCAATGGGCCATTCTGGTCCAGTTAAACACACAGTGGCCAGCTTTGCAAAGCGATAAGCCTTCTTTAGAATAAGGCCTTTTGGTTTCATCTGTAATCTTTGTGGAAAAAATGGACATTACAGTAGAAGGATTATGCTAAATTTCTGTCACTGAAGAGCTGGACAAAGCAGTAGTTCAAGGCATGGAATGAGTATTCTGAAATAAGCACTTAGTCACTGAATTCAGTACCAAGAAATTAACCTAAACGATTTCAATTTACATATGTTTGTAATTTGCATCCCAGCTTTACACCTTACAGAGACTCCCTTGTTTGCTGTTGCTGTAGTAAATGTTTGTTCACAGGCTGCTTAAAATCAAGCAGGGAGGTCAAGCTGGGACCAAGTCCAAGGCTGACTGCCTTGCCCTGTCTGCATGCCTTGTCTGAATATCCTCCCAGCGCTCGATACTGTTTGGTGCACGTGAATGGCGCAAGACTGAGTCCAAAGTCTGTTACTGCAATACAGGGGTTCCCATTATGCTACGATCTATGAATCAAACCAGAGACCTTCATGTGAAAAATTTCTCCTGGTACCACTCCTTTCTGTGCTGAATTGCTCTCTGGAGGAGACTCTGACTTTCTCTCTCACTATTACTCTGTAGATATTTTGCAAGGGATGTGTCGTCTTTCCTTGGATACAGACCATATCCAATAAACAAATTCGGGTGCCTACGAGTTAGAAGAGGTAACCTTCATGTGCATGGCTTTTGGACTGATATCCAGAATTTTATTCCTAGTCTTTCTGTATCAGACATTAGCCAGTCTCCTGATCCTTTCTTCTCTCATTCTTCTCTGTCAGATGCCTTTGCAGATTGATATTGCTCTCCTATGAGTTTTTACCTTTCCATTTTCCATTTGGCACAGAGTAATCTCCAAATGAAAAATCTCCATGGGAAGACAAGAAGCACCAAAGTTGTGCCCATCAACAGTACCACCCAGTTCTGTCCCAGGTAAAGGAAGGAGTCAACCAGGAGTAATGCAAATGCAGATGTCTGTAGGGCCCAGGGGATTTTCTGTAGCTTTCCAGCTAACACTAGGTGATGTAGTCTATGTGCTTGTGCATCTTGTGGTGTGGTCACAGCACATGACTCTCCTTCATTCTCCTTGCAGACTAAGGCTCCCTCTGCCCTTTAGAATAACAGGATGCTGTACAGCATCTGTGATCAGCAGCTACAGAGATAGATATATGATGTTCTCTGGGGTGCCAGAGTGTGTAGTAACAAGGTCATGCAAGGCTATCCCCAGTGTCCAACAGCTGCAGGGGCCCATTTCAAGCTGTTGGTGCACTTCAGAACACAGGAATATTTATCCATGAAAAATTAATAGTGTTTTACAGAAATGGCCCCGTGTTTCTTGGTCAGGGTCATGAAACCCTTGAAGGTCACAAGAGCATTCAAAAGGGTCATGAAATTTTAGACAGCAGAAGTCAGCAGCAGGTCAGTTCCTCCGGAGAGGTAAACTCAGAATCGGCTGTAAGTATTGGCTGTCAGTGCTTGCAACAGCAAGGGAATTGCTAACTGCACCACCTTTAATTGCTATCAGTGCTCAGTTCTGGTAGGGGCAGGGAGGAGAGGGCAAACATGTACACCCAGCAGTAACACCCCCCTCTGTCTCGCCCTGAAGGAATGGTGCTGCAGTGGGCTTGGGAAGTGACGGTCACGTGGACAAAGATGAACCAAAAGGGAAACGTGCTTTGTAAATGTTTGAGAAACGCTAGTAGAGTATAATGCTTCTGCATTAGAAGAGCATAAGGAAAGCAGTGCTTCTGCTGCTGCGTAGGGTCTGCCTTGGGGCTTGGTGTTTGGTAACACCACCTTGTCCCTAGTCTTCAACAACCTCTGCCATTTTGTTTATTGCTTTTCTGCTTCCTGCAGTGTTTCATTTCATCAGCTTAAGGGTCACTGCAGTCTTTTCACTTAATCACTGTACAAATGATTTAGCTGGCTCACTTATTTCCTTTTTTTCTTTACTCCCATACTCTGTGGACCCTGCAGAGCTAAATTCCAGTGTGAAAGGTTTAAGACTCCAGACAGTTGTGAAACTACTTTGGCAAATTAGCATCTTTGGTTGAGATTAGCCTTAAAGTTGTTATGTGACATCTGAAGACAAAAACCTGTAAATCTTTCTAAAATGCTAGGCCAATAGCTTCGATATGTAATAAATACTGAAATTCTGTAAAACATTGCAATCCATTTTATCATCTTTTCTAAACAGAAAGAGCAAAGTCAGGAAATTCATTGCTGAGGAGTTATACTTTTCTTTGAACCTACTTGATACTAAACATTTGGGGAGTTAAAGCAGCCAGGTTTCAATGTAAACAGGCAAATGACTGAATTAAATGCACAAAGTGAACTACTCATTTTTCCTTATGTGTTAAGTGAGCCCTTATGATAATGGGATATTAATGCTTTGTAACAATTTAGTGCTTTCCAGCAAAATAATTACAGTAAAGCCTTAATCTTTTCAGTGCCACTACCTAAATGTTATGTCTTACCTGCCTGCCCTCTCTTAGGCCATAGACCCATGCTCTCTAGGTGCACCAGCAAAAAATTTACAAACACCAGACACTCACAGCTACCTCATCATCAAAAATTACCACTTTCTTAGAAATGCCAGTTAAATGGCTCTTGGTTTGTACCCTAATCAATTTTGTTTAAATCAAGGCAGTCTAGCTTAGACTAGGCTTTAAATAACAGACTTTTACTAAGCAAGATTGCTTTGACTAGAATAACTGAAGGAGACACTCCAAGAGCTATTCAGTCCCTGCATCTGAGGAGGCAATGTCCTAGATTAGGTGGGAAGTGAGGAGTGGAGAGGACACTTGGGGTTGTAACTGCTTCAGCCATTACAGCTGGAACTTGAAAAGAATATATGCCAGTGACATTATTAGCATGCTGCTGTCAATCCCCCTGCCTGTGTTTCTAGTTTTTATTACCTATTACTGTAATTTTCTCTAAAAAGTTTGGATTGTATACCCTGCTGCATCCTATGCACAAGAAGGGGTCCCCAGTTCCCCCAGTCTGTCATGCTGTCTCTTTAAAACTCACCTCTGCTGTAATGTTCCATAGTGGCTGGTGGTCTGTGCTCTCTGCTGGCTGCTCTGATCCAAAGTGGTATCTATATCTTCTGCTCTGCCTGGTACTTTTCCTTCCTCCTCACCCAGATTGAGTGATAATTTCACATCCTTTCAAGCTGTGCCAACGACACCTAGAATTACATTGCTATGATCAGACAGGCATCCCTAGATATATCACAAAATAGCAGTAACATCAGCAGAGGACATAAGTGGCTCCCCCTAACTCATGCAAAAGGACTGCTGCACAGATGGGGAAAGAGCTTGGATCTTTTGTCTCGGTTATTTGCTGTAACCGCATACTCCTCCTTCCTAGCATCCCTCTCCAAAACATACTGACATCAATTAACCTTTTCATTGCATTGAGCCTCTGCTTTTGCCTTTATGGCAATGGAAACCTCTGTAACACCAGCGGTCCTCAAGGAATGCTGTTAGAGCCCAAAGGATAGTGAAGTTGCTTATTTTAAGGGTTAAAATCTGAGGATACAGAATGAAATAACTAGTGAGGACAAATTCACATGCCAGAAATCGTACCTTGTGTGTAGAGAGTGGAAGGATGTTCCTGACTGTCTGCAGTTGAGGACAGGAAAGCTCCAAGGGGCTGCCTGGTGCCTAGGCTGGGACGTATAGGCTGGGATGTACAGTCACTGACTCACCTGGAAGACAAGATTTGCCATAAGGGGCTGTTGCCAGGCTACTCCCTTTCCCAAAAGGCACCACCTTGCATCGATCACCTGGACGCACTTGCTTTGTCTGGGCTCTGCCATGGGCCAGCCCTGTGGTCTCCATGCTCAGAGGTATTGACAGCTGAGAGCCACGCTTGCCATTTTGAGGGTGTTTCTGGCCAGACAAGTGACAAACCATGACAACTGCCAGTTTTTAGCCATGGCAATAGTTACAACCAGCACGTCACACAGTGGAGAGGAGGCTGCAGCTTCTTTCAGACAAAGGTGTCGGAGGGGGGTATCTCCCATGGGACAGGCACTTTCGGGCTCAGAGATGGCTGTAATTTCACCAATAAAATGCCTATAGACATCCTGCTTTCAAAACTTTTTCCTCATGCAACCTCCAAACCATGGGCCATTATCTTGTCTTCCCCCAAACTGCAGTTCTTTGCACTAACAACTCCTTTCTTTTCTAGGGGGGGCTTACCAAGAGTCCACCCTGTGCTGTGACCTTTGCAGATCGGTGTGGACTCCAAGGAGTGCAGTAGCCAAGCCGCCTACATCACCTCAGCTGTAAACAGATCTCCCTCTCACACCCCTCCCTTGCTGCCTGCCACACACCCTTCTGCCGTCCTCCACAAAGATGTAGTTTTTCTGGAGGAGGCCAAGCTCTGCTTACCAATTACGTCAGCTCCCCTCAGTGAGCACATATGCTTCCACTTCAGAGCCTTGTTTAATTTGCTTCTTGTCTCTGTAAAAAGGGGTTTCCTTGAAAACCATTCTCCCAAGCGTGCTGCCTATGTTTTTCTCATTACAAATAATATTTTTCTATTCATTCTCGCGGGAATATTTTCATTGTCCCCTGTTGTTCTCTCTCTGTACCATTTGCTAATAAAATAATTGGAAGTGTTCATAGTAGCTGAACTGTGCAGAATTTCTCACTGTTATGTTCTTGCCTTTTTCCCTCCCCTACCACAAAAGTGGTATCTCATTCCCACTAAAACAAGATTTAAACAAGACACCTGTCTTCTGTGTGGTGACAAACTGTATAAAGAAGAAAAATATAGCCTGATTTCTTTAACCTGATCCTGTACACGCTCGTTACTGAAGTAATCCAAACTTTCCCTACTTGCTGAATAAGGAAATATCAGAGGGATCTCTAGTTTGACAAAGAGTTATCTGGCTGGATACAGGTTTGCTGGATTGAGCTTACAATGGAGTCTGCACAAAATCTTTGTTTATTCTGCTCTGCTGAAATTGTTCAAATGGCTTCTCATTATCATTGGGTGGGACTGAAGAGAAGCACTGATGTCAGTTTTGTGACATGCCTGTTATTTAAGTAATTCACAGTTTAGGCCGGGACACATTTGACCTTCTTAAATAATTGCCTTTTTTTCCCTTTTTTTCTGTAACATGAATAAATGATGAAAGAACAAATTACCATTAGCAAGGAAAGAACTTCTAGTAAACAAAAACCTCTTACAAGTTTCTTGTAAATGTCAGTCTGGGTTTGTCCCTCCTAAATCATATAACACCCTGTATCAAACCTATCTGCAGAGTTGTTGAAAATCTTCCCTGGGAATGGACTTTCTAAATTCAAAGGACTTCAGACTCTGTTAGGCATTTGTGCTTCAAGGCTTTCAAAAAACCCCAGTCCGTTGCTGAGCTTCAGACCTGTGAGTAGCCACACTGAAGTTAAGGGGTTTACTTACAAATTTAAAAGTTAAGCACATGTTTAAGCACTTGGTGAGACAGCCTGGATGCTGACCCTGTACTTGCAAGAAAGAAGCTGTCCTGGGCTGCAGTGCCATCGTCCCTCTTTGTGACAGCTGCTCCTGAGGACCTCAAAGATGAATGAGGGAGTCATTCTCCCAGGAGATTTTCAAAGAAATAAGCCACGAATGAGCGTACATCCTTCATTCTCACAATTACACTGCCCTGGTCACTTTGGTGCTTGGGTTGTAATCAGGGAAATTTTAATTTCCCAATTCTTGTATGGCTTCTTGCACAGACATGGGTGTGATTTTCACATCCATGTACTGGTCTAATATACTGTTCACATTAGTGCATCTGTTCATGGAGGTAAAACATAGTGGCAGATTTGGCTTGTACTCTCTCAAAGAGGTTTTAGAGGGTTACTGCTGCGTCCAAACATGTTTCACAGCTGACATTTGTCAATGAAAAAGCAGAGCTCAATGAAAAGGCTAAATGTTCACAAGGAACCTCTTTACTGTGGGGTTAATGAGGACTTGAAAGGACTTGCACTCTGGCCTTAGCTGTGTATGTTTGTCTTTTCTTTTACTTTCATCTCTCCTCCCTGAGCCCTGGTCTCTTTTCATTCTTTTTTGCTGCTTTTAATTTGTGCCTCTGTATTAAACCAACCAACCTTCCTTCCTTCCTTCCTTCCTTCCTTCGCTCCTTCCTTTCTTTCTCTCTCTTTCTTCCTTTGCGCTGTTTTGGGAGTCTGACTTTGACAGATTGTTAACAACAGAAACTACAAAATTGTCTATTGCTTGAACCTACTCATGGCCACTCTTGTTAACACACAATGATTATTAGTGATAACATTACATGGCAAATGATGTAATAGACTCAGAAGGAAAATTCTGTTTTTGTTTGAAGATGTAAAGGTTTAACACTGCAGGGTTTAAGTCAGTCCTTTTTGATCTGCAACATATGGCCAGATGAAATACAGTATTTGCCTGTTTTAATGCTTTTTCCTTTCTCCTTTAAATAGAATAAGCTCATAAAGAATTGTTACATCTCGTACTTAAGAGAACAAGAGTGCATATTGTCATGCAAAGAGCACTGTGTATCCTAACGGAACAAATTATTTGATGTTATTGCACATACACTACCTGCTATGCTCAATAATGCATAGTATAAATAAATATATGAACCTCAGAGAATACTAATTTTTCCATATTTTCCCCCACAAAGAGCAGTCTAAAAACTCCTCCAGACAAAGTGAGGCTGCTATAACATGCAGGAAAGACGTTTGTAAAAAGGCTTTAAATTAAAAACTAAACTTTCAAACATAGTTCAAATGTGTAAACAGAAGAATGTCTCAGTTCACTGATCCTAAGATCTGTAATTGCATCGAGCTTCAGTGAAGCTAATCCCTGCTCCCAATGCTCTGATATACCCTTGTGTTATCTGCCAATCCCTGGTTTATAAAGATAACATCTCTTGTCCTTGAGTCTAATGAAATTGTACTTTAAAATTAACTATGGAATAATTGGTAAATAATAAATTAATCCTTCACCATGTAAAATGTTTTCTAGGACAACATACTTAATAAGACATAGACTTAATGTAGGGTTGTAGATAATCAGGTGAATTGGCTCACGGTATTGAGTGGTCCAGATTCCAGTATAGATCAGTTAGCCTAGTTTCTACAGGTCCTTACATTGCCTTCATCTCTACAGGCTACACTTATACCACAAATTTAACAGTGTGAAGGAATATTCCCAGGCCCTGCAAGTCAATCTTCTATAGTTTTAAATTATTAGGGAAGTTTCTGGCATATTTTTGGCCCATGTCAGCAGCTTCTCAAGTTGTTCCCAGGCATGGTTCTGAGATTAGCACATGGCAGGAGTGATTCCCAAGAGGCAGTCGCCCTGTTTTGCAGAGCAAGAGATTTTAATATTCTGATGTAGTATTTAATAGAATGTAGTAGTATTGATTTTGGCGGTGCTCTATACCAGGTGGCCTCAGTGCCAGACAAGAGTCCTGGCCACATTTAATCTTTATTAGAGATGTAACCTTAGTGTCTAAGCACCCACTAGTTGTATGTTAAGTGGCACAACTGATAGTATGATATATAACTGCATTCATTCTTCAGGAGAATGGCTAGGACAATATGTAGCCTTTGGCTTCAGCAGACCTAGAATAGTTGCTCTTCTCGTTGTATGTATTGTTCCTGTCTAGAGGGCAGGTTGAGGAAATGCAGTGAACTCTGTGAAGATCTTTCCTTCCCTGGGGAGTTTATTCCTGCCTCTTAGACAAAAGTGTAGCTTAGGCCAAAGTGTAATATATTGTACTAGGGAGAGAAAGACCCTTTGTGTTGAAGGAAAAGGGTCATCAACCATGTGCCTTTGAAACTTTTAAAGGTTTTTAGGGTACTGATATATAGTAATCTAGACACTTCTCTTATCAAGGCCTACATTCCCGCAGAGATGTCCTCCAACATACAGGGCTTGCAGAATTTACCTACCTCCTAAAACCTTAATGCTCAGCTATTCTGGGATGCGATAATACAGACACACCAGACAGCAAAAGCATGTACAATTGCAGTCAGTTTGTTGTCAACCAGAATTAGACAGACCCTGGAGTTGCTGTGCATGATGGCATTAACAACATCAAGAAATTAATGCACATTCTTAAATTGATACCTAAATTTAGCAATTTTCTTTCTACACCTTTAATCTAAATGCAAATTGTACTAAACCTGCAGAATTTTTCAAAGCATTTTTGCTTGCCTACCTGCCTGCCCTCTGCTTTGATTGGATTAACCCTTGGTAAGCTCTGTTTGACCAAAAACTGATCTCATCCAAGATCTGGACAACGCCAGTGGAAGAGGTATGGACATGGGGAAGGTAATGCTGTGTCCTCTGCACATTGATGGTGTTCAAATACTTGTCCTCTCTATCAGTGCTCCTTTCGCCAATCTCTGGATATACTGGACATTGTCTTGGCAATCACATCTTCTAAATCTAATAACTTAGTAAGTCACCTCCAGGTTCTTAATGACATTTTGCTGCAAAAGGCCTATTAGCTGACTGTATTTGTTCTAGTTTTCTGCACTGGAAGAGGAGGTGGATTCCCTAAAATCCTGTGTTGAAATACTGTAATACCAAGCTCTAGTGGCAGCCATAGTGAATAAAATGCTGATCTGACCCAAATAACTGACAAAGGTGATAATTATTTGCTCTAGATTTACATGCCCGTAATGCAGGAATCTGTATTTGAGCTAGTTACCAAAAAACCCTTCAGGACAGAAATAGATTTGTACAGAAAGCAATTCCTCTGTTCTGTTTTGTTGTTGGGGGTTTTTTTGCCATCTATCTTAGGCTGAGATCAATTGTGTGCATGAAATCAAGGCCTATTGGTGTTTACTGACTGTAATAAATGAGCAAATTCCGAGCTCAGATGAAGATGTCTACATCACGGACATCCAAAGATGTTATGAACTCCATCCCTACTCAAAACATGTTTCCAATCCTATTAGTAATTTTGAAGAATGGATCTAAACAAAACATATTGTTGAGATTTACATTGGGATAAAATGTCAATATGGCAAATATATGCCTATTCATTTGTATCTTTTAATCACCTTTATACATTTTAAAAATTCTTCATACATGATAAAACCAATCAGTGTTCTGTGCATTCAGAGATAAAAATAAAGCTTAGCAGAAAGACCTGCATTACAACACATGTACCATGTATACACACAACCATGTGTTCATGAGGAACAGTTTGAAAAGAAAAACATTCATAGCATGAGCTCTTTGAAGCCATTGGGCTAGAGATTCCAGCTAGACCCAATAAAATTAATTTCTCTCAAGTAAACAAGAAATGACAACAGCATAAAAAAAAACCAAAACAACTTGATAGAGGGACAAGATAGGGAATAGCTTAAGAGGAAAGTGTTTGAATCAGCTTAATGTTTTGCTAATATTGCCTACATATTAAAGGAAAATCAAAAGTTTGTATATTTTTCTGATAATCTGTGAGTCTGGGTCTTGTAAATAGCACTTAAAACGTACATTTGAAATGAAATTGTTTGTCTTGGTATTAACTCTGGAAAGGATAGATGTACATTTGGGGTTATTTTTGCTCATTTGGTTGGGGTTTTTTTGCTAAATTAAGGCCTGCTTCACAGAGAATCACAAAGAAAAATGAAGTCATTGTTAGCTGATTTCATACCTATGCAGTCCTGCTTGGAAGTCCTGCCACCAACGACGTGTGCCGTATGAACAAAATCTGGGATTAATTAAGTGAGAGTGAACTCCTAACCCATTTGAACTGTCATGCTGAAGGTCTGGCACAAAGGATCCGGGAGTTTACAAAGACTAATCACCATTGCAGGGTCCTGTGGGCTACTCTTCACACAAGTGCCTTTGTAGTAAAATGAGCCTTCAAAGTGACTGTTGCACGCTGAGAACAACAAAGACAGCAACAAGGAAATGCTCATTGGACACTGACTTGCTTTTGTTCAAAGACAATTGTTTGCTCTCTTTAGAAAACAAGAAATTATCTCAGCCTTAAAGTCATCTATCTAATCATAGCTCTGTATCCACTGATGTCCAGTGAAAATATAAGCTAGAGAGGACAGGTTTACTTTGGAAAATCTTTGGTAAAAATTAGTTACTTTTTCCATGCAGCATATCTGCTGCATTCTGATTATGATAATGGCACAATTTACAAAAGTTTCTCAGTTAAATCACCTGGGTATCTTAACAGTAAAGTGAGCTAAATATAAGAGCCAAGAAAAATTTTCCCGTAATTCCTGAGTTCAAGCAGCTGCATCATGGACTTGGGCATAGACACCAAACCATGGAGCAGGGTCCACACTGCAAGGTTTCCTTGAGATTATAGGGTCTTTGCATGGTCTATTACTGCTATCAGGTTTTGGGGACTTGTTTTGGGCTGTGATCTAACAGTTGCAACCTTGTTGGTGTCCTGTTCATTTGTCACATGATGTCAAACTATACAGTTTCTGAGTTTGTTTAGTTTTGTTTTGTGAGTTAGACATTTAAAAAATCTTGGGTAGTTATGCATGTCAAAGAAAAAATAAAGTAATATTGACAATAACATTACTGAGGTTGTGAAGTCAAACACTCCACTCTTAAAAACACAATTAACCAGTGTTCAGAATGGTGAGATAATTACAGCATCCTAGAGGGATTTGATTGAAAGATTTCTGGATTTTTCTGCCATGTAGTTTGATAACCCTGTAAGTTCTGAACAAAATGATCCCACTTTAATCTCCTACTTCCACACAGGCTGTTGTTTTATTTGTAGAGGTTTTTTATTAGTTCTGTTACAGCTGCTTGTAAGTCTTCTCATCAAGATCTGAACCCCCTTTTCTTTATTTGCTGTATCAGTGTATGAAGATGGTCAATACACCAGAGGGTCACTGCAAGAAATCTTCATGGACATCTACCCATTGATCCTCCCCAAATCCCACTGAGACCTAAAGGTAAAGAGGAAGGAGCATAAGCATTGGGACCGCCTGGAGTATCTTCAGCAGTGAGAGTTCATCAAAAGATGGCATTGCATCAATTTGAAAACACTCTAAGGTTTTATATTTGTTTCAAATGCATTTTATTCAGAAGGTATTGTGGGTCTTTGGGGGAGTGCTAGTGGGACACGACACAGCATTTGTAGATAACTTGAGAAGCAAAGTTCTGATGGCGCTCTGCTTCATGGAAGAATCTTTAAGGTTTTATTTCTATTTGCATTCAGAAGTGAAAGCAAATTTTAAAAGCAACCCATGAAAAGGGGTTGTGGCCAACTTTATTTGATGCCTCTGCTTTACTTATGATGAATACAAGCCATAGTATCTAAGTGTCTTGCTTGGATTTAGGTAGCTTGTGATACTTCTTCTTTACTCTTCTCATATGCATTTCTTCTGGGTTGCTGTTAGACACAATGATTGTGGGTTTGATAGACCCTGAGAGCCTAGACCAATGTTTCCGTTCCTGTGTTGTAGCGGATAAAGATCTCAGGTCCTTATTGAAAAGTTTTCAGCAATCAAGGATGTTGAAAAATTTGAATAAAAAAGGTGGAATGAAGTTTCAGTTCTACAGACTTCAGACAAAGAAAAAAAAGCAAAAATAAAACCTTCAGCTGTTAAACCAGTTCATCCTGTTTTCAAAAATGCAAGCAAACCCAAATGCTGAGAAGACAGCAGAGCTGGAAAGATCAAAGGGAAAGAAAAACAGATCTGAAAACAAGTGGACTCTGCTTTCACATCCTACACTTGGCTCTGAAAAACACGGCTGTGGCTAGACATCCTTGGCCAGCCCTGGCGGTGCCAGCTGAGGACACTGCCATAGCCAGCCCACTCCTGTCAGCTTGTTACCATGCCCTCCAGGGAGACTGCTGCCTCCTCAGATCCTCTGTCTGAGACAGACAACAGGCTAAAAACAGGCCTTTTTAGTCAAAATAAGCTGTGTAAGAAAGGGCTTACTGTCAATATTCCTTAGACTTGCCTGGCTGTGTGGCCACACTAGATGAGGAAACACCGTGCTGAGCTCTGGGCCCAACACTTTGAAGGGGCGATGACCACCGGTGGTGGGGCAGAGACAAAGCACCAGTGGCCAGGGTGCAGGGGACACGGGCTTGATCACCCCATGCCACAGAGGTGGCAGATGGTGCATGAGCAGCTTGTCAACTGTTTGGACAAGTCTGACCAAGGGGATGTGAAGCAACTGGGGAAGCACAAGCCAACCTCCATGATCCAGGATAGGCACAGTCCCCAGCAAGACGAGAGAAGAAACCAGAGGAGGTGGCTTCCACAGCTGGCAAAGGTGTGTGCAGAGTGGGTGCCTATGCACAGCTTCAGGTTAACAACAGTTTCCTGGGAGTCAAAATTCATGCTGGCTGCAAAGACATGCTTGCTGCTCCCCACATATACACAGTCTTCTGCTTTGCATTTTTAGTAAGTATCTTCCTCTATATGCCATTAATTGTGCATTTATCAGAGGCGATAAAGAGTATGGGATTCGGCTCACTGGCCAAGTACACTTTTCTCTTGTGTGGTGTGTGTTTACTCATAAATCCATCATTTTGGGATACTTTGTGTTCCAGAGAGTTAATGCTGGAAACATCTTTTAGAAAAAAATGGCCTGAGGTGGTTGCGAAGCTATGGGGCAACACGTGGCAATCCTCTGTATAATGGCTGAAGGCAGTATTTATTTTCATTTGAGAAACGGCAAGAGCAGGGCCTGCCCCAGACATCTCTCACTCCATTCAGAACGCGATGTTTATGGACAGCTGCAGGGAGTTACTCACAAGAGGCTTAAACAGGGAGGGGAAAAAAGGGCCATTCCTCCAGGCCCACCCAGCCACTGGGTTTTTCAGCTGAAGGACAGGCTCAGTTTCATCCCAGCCGGCCGGTGAAAACTGAGCCCAAACAACTGTCAGGATCACAAAAGCCCGAGAGATGGAGAAGACGGTGATAAATGTGGTGGCAAGTCGTTCTCCTGGAGCTGCCCGACATGCCTCTTGTTTGGACACTGTCATGGGGTTAACGACGGTTTGTGGGCTAACATGAGAAAACAAGAAAGGGTCATTCACAGACATCAGAAAGATGTTTGGAAAAATGTTTAAAGTGCTTATTAGTTCAGAGGCCCTTTCAACACCAACAGCTCCACGTGTTTCACCGGAGATGCAGCTGAGTTGCACAAGTAATTCTGTGCTCAGCTGAAGCAGCATAAATCCAGTTTGGGCAGCATTTTGTAGGTCCCACGGTGTTATCTGTCTGTCCATCTCACTGCCTAGTCAACTGCCCATGCTGTTTTTCACTGTTACCCATCACTATGTCATACAAATATCTTCCGTATAAAACTGCAGGCTGTGCCCTTGTTGTGCATCATGGTGTCTGTAGCATTTCCCCTGTCTTAGTGTGGGTGGAGGGATAAAAACTCCTCCTAGCAGAAGGATTTCTGCCTTTTAAGACTTAATGACTTTTTTCAATGCCTTACTGGTACCCAGCTTTTGTATTTCTTAGATGTGTTTTGGGGTTTTTACTGTTGTTGGTATGCTGGTGGGATCTGGAGAGGTTAAAAGAAAAGGAAGGAGTTTTCTCATTGTCACAGCCAGAATGGAGCCAAATCCCAGTCCTTTCTCAGCCTTCTGCAGACACAAAGTACCAGGTCTCCTGGTACAGAAATGGAGCAACACCTGCCTGCCTCCCCCCCCCCCCCTTCAGTTACTCTGGTGTGTGCTGTGGTGGTGATGTCAGGTCAGTAAATTTAAGGCACTCTCTCTCACTTGACATTTATCTAAGATTTTAGCAAAGATTCTGGCCTTTTATACCACCTACTTGCACGGTTATATGCCATAAATCTTCCGTGACTGATGAAAACATGTGATGTGTAGTATAAACCAGCTTCTTTTGCATTCTAGGGAAATCCGAATGCCTTGTCCATGAGTACCTTAAAATTGAAAGCAAGATTAAATCTGTATTGTCTTCACTTAGACTTTGATTATGGTTTCATATTAAATACAGGTAGTCATCTGCTTGACCAGAATTTAAGTTGGTTAGGTTTTCAGCTTGATCAAATCTACTGAACAAGCTGGAAAATGTTTCATGTTTCATATTTAAATCTTTGAGAATTAAAATAAATCTATCAACTATGGAAAATATTAATGGTTTCTGCTCTTCAACATGTGGAGTCCGTGAACACACAGACAATACAATTTTCAAATGCACTTAGTGGTCTGACTAAAATCTTTGCATGTCAGTGTAAAAATGGCTACTATTAATTTGCCCCAGAGTTAAAATAATAATATTGATAATTGCCTATAGCGTATTTCACCACAGGAGCCTAGTCAAACATTAATGAGATTTAGAACACCTATAAAAGCGTTAATTTAAATCTGTTTTATCAGTTATCATAAACTCAAAGCTCCAGTGGGCCTGTAGGTATTCTGTTCTGCTGCTGCCGCCAAAAAGGAGTTAACACTATTATATGCCAAAAGCAGAGAGAGGGTAAAAACATGTGAAAAGTGTCATAGCCAAGCATTGATGTGAAACCGGTATGTCAGGTCCACCTTGCCACTGCTGGCCCAGTGCCCCCACTACCAAGAAAGATAATGAATACTAAGGGCAAATGCCTTCTTACACCCGTATTTGGTGATCACTTTGACTCCAATCATGGGAGAAGACACAACAATGAAACAACTCAACGAGGACTCTCTGTAGTGTTTCTGCTACTGATTTACCCCATCTGGTACTCTGTCTCTAGGGATGGTAAGTCTCTGAGACTTCAGAAGGCTTGAAACACAAACATGAAAAACATTGCTGAGAACAATGAGCGCCGTTTTCTTTTCTAAGATGAAAAAGGAATAAAAATGGGAGAAACAGACTCACAGGACCCAATATAGAAACAGTCAGAACCAAAGAAGTAAAAGACTGCATGTGATGGTTTTTACAATAGTTTCTTTGACAGTATCGGTATCAAGCCATTGGTATGAATAAAACACTGAGATTGCCACTCTGCAGTCATGCCTAGCCAACAAGCCTGAACTTCAGTCAGGTCCTTAAATCCCAGTAACATTAAGCATGTCCATAAATGTTTTGCCAAGGTAGGCTCATAAAGAGATACCTGGCAGCACCGCTTCACTATCACTCAGTACCCTTCTGTCAGGAGTGTCATCACTTCTCAAGCAAATACTTCAGGTAAAAAAAAATCTTTTAAAACTGTGAGAAAATTAGCCTTTGAGTAGATCTAAGAACAAGTTCCCAAAGAAAGCCACAATTTTAAGCTCTCATATAAATCTTCCCTTGGCATTTAAGGTTGCAATTTTCTTACTTTAAAGACTATATGTTTTCACTATGGTCTTAGATGAATTTTTAAGTAAGTCTACTAGTTGTATGGCTGTTTTTGAGAAGAGCTGGTGCCATGTTCTCTATCTGTCCAAGGGAACATCCTCCAGTAATGAGAGGAACCTCACAGTGAGGTACGAACAAATTGCAAATGAGCTTTTCTCTCAGGATCCATATGCTACAGCGAGTCCAGCGTGCCTCACCTGCTGAAATGAGAGTGGCTGCAAAAGGTAGAGTTGGATTCATCTGCAAGACATACACCACAGGGAAGAACAGCTTACAGGTTTCCCTACACACTGCCCTGTGAATGACTTTTGTGTTTTTTCAGGAAGGATTCTCTGGAGGGGCAGGCTCAGCCTCCTTACCCTATCTGTCCTGCTCTTTTGCCTATAATTTCTTGCTTTGTCATCCAAAGTAGCGGTAAGCGCAGGGTGGGCTGTCCCCATCTGCCTTCAGTTCACCTGGCTGTTTTATTGGCATCCCCCTGGAAGCTGGTGGACAGTCTGTGGGCCACAAATTCTGTGCTAACCAGCCAGGTGTGATTGGCCACGGGGACTCTGTGTACTCTGGAAGGTGTGCTTCAGGTGCTGGACTTGTCACAGTGCTATCTACGTGGAAGGGCAGACTGGCCTTCAGGCAGTGCAGACAAGCCCCAAATGCCATGGTGTTGTTAAGGGTGAACCCTGGTAAACAGAAGCTCCATGTAAAACGATGGACCTTGGCTACATGCCCTCACCACCCAGGGAAATGACCTAAGTGTACTCCGGCCCTCCACCCCTTCGGCTTGGTTTCCACAAGGAAGAACGCAAGAGCTCAGGCAAGATGGAAACAACTGGACACTGGCCAAGACCTTATTCAGATGGCCAGGGGCAAGAGACTGGAGACAGCCTGGTGGGGCTCAGTCGAGGCAGAGCCAGCTCTTACCCATTTCTGATGTGCAGAAACGCCAGTTTTGCCACTCCTTACTGCCTGACCCAGAACATCTAACCAGTGAGTTAGGTCACTTTTAAAACTTCCATTTTCTTCACCAGCAGCCATCTGCACTGTGAAGCAAGGCGTGACTACTTGTACCCAAGGCATCTTTAATCCCACAGATTCAGGTAACCAAACCACCATGGCTATGGCAGCTCTAGGCTTGGTGTGAGCTGCACAATCCACGTGGGACTGTGGGGACCTCTACAGCAGCTGCTTAAAAACAGACACATCATTCGGCAGAACACAATTTAATGAATAACAGTGTCTCACAGACCACATGCCTGGTTTTAGTCCCTTTCTGATGCAACTAGAATGCTCATACTAAAATAATATATGCTTAAGTTACAAAAAGGTACTTCACATTTGGGAGGGCCACACTGTCAATTCCTGCAGCTCAGCTAGATACAGCCACATCTTTTTCTCTGCTAACTTCACCAGGCACCTAGACACTTAAGCTCTAGCTCCGAGAGGTACTCAGCAGATTTCCAGTGATAATTCAAACTGTATAAGTTTCTGCTGGTGTGAAACAAGGTAAGATATTACACTGATCTCCACGCAATGTGGGAAACCTGCTAAGCTGAACTGAGTAGCTATGTCAATCATCCAGAGTACAGGGGAGATGAAAAAGAGGGGAAAGGATGATCTCTTAGTCTGCACATGGGACTCTCAGGATATGGTAGGAAAAGAAGGTCTTTTAACTTCTGTGTGTTTTATATGTTTACCTCACATGTTCTGACTGAGATTTCCAAAGTTGTGCAAAGATGTTGGGCCACCATCCCTGTTAAACCTTAGGAACTTAAACCCCAAATCTCCTAGGCAGATGTGAAAACTTCGGCCAAAGTATATCATCTGTAATTCAACTTGTTTTACTGTATTTTCCAATAAGTGGATGAAAACTAAAAACAAAACTTCCCATGCTATTTTTTTTGTCTGTGGGCCTGAGCAAGGCAGCTGTTCATCCTACCACTACTGTAGACTCACATGTGTTTTCCAGTTTAGATGTTGGCATATTCATTACGACCAAAAAGGCAAATGCTTGCTCTGAACAGCCCGCTTGTTTGAATCTGATCTCACAATGGCCTGTTTTCTTTCAAAATATATCCTTTGAGAATGTTATTATGCTTGTTATAAAGTAAATGAACTTCACTTCCCCACCACCAGCCATTAGGCTGACAAGGACAGCAGACAAACATGATCAGCAAGGGCAGTCAACAACAGACGGAAGCAAAACCAACTTTCTTTTAAATAGCCCTTTACTAATGACAATAAGGAACATTCAGCACCTCAGATACTTACTTCCAGCTCAGTACAAGAGGAAGCATATCCAAGATACCATCAGATGTAGCCAAGAAAATCTGCTCTAATTGACACTCCATCCATAACTCATACTGTTGCAGAAGATGAAAAAGGAAACACAGTATCTGTTCAAAACAGACAATCACATCTGAATTTTCCTGATGTTCATAGGAGACTAGAGGTGAAGAGGTTATGGGGAGGATGGTCAGGATAGATACTCATGGTCCACATTTTTTTTTTTAATTGTCTTTTTAACATATTTTTGAAACTACATTCACAAAAATTGTCCACTGGAAAAAAGTTATAAACTACTCAATATCCACAGTCTCAGCACGTAAGCTATTTTTCAGCCTCTCTGGAAATCAGGTCTAATAAAAATTATGCAACTCACTCAAAAGTTATGTAACAGTCTAAAATCTTTGACCAAATTTGAATAAGTCACTTTACATGTGCCTGATTTGGGATTATAATGGTGCCTGGAATACCTTGTTATGGAGTCTCATGAACCTACTGGGTCATTTCCCATGCTGCGGTCCTTCTTAAGTATCTTTGGCTGTGGTTGAATGTGCACACCAAAATCTCTGTCATCTTTATCTGTCGCACTCATCTATCTTTCATGGAGTGATTTTGTTGAAGTGTCCCGGAGTGGTGGATCTTGGAGTTCACAAATTTGATGAGATGTAGGAAACACATGCATCTTAAAGCAATTTTAATGCCTTTTATCTGTGATGGCTAGAGAAATTCCTTAAAACATAAGAACATAATCAAAAGACTCTAGGACTTGATGTCTCTTTTATAACTGGTTTTACTCTTACAGTTGGATTTATTGCATACGATGTGACCTAGTAATCCCTGCTTCGGATCTGTAACTTGTATTTGAGGTTAGGGTAACTTTCAGGAAGCCCAGACTCTTAGCTTTAGAAGTCCATGAATGGTGGAGAAGGTTTATCAGATCCAGGACACAACACAAAAGGGAAAGCCTGGAGCAGTCTCTCTCATGAAAGTTACTATGTTCCCAGGTAACATCGCAATACTGGGAAGCCTAGTCTTAGAGGCTTAAATATTGTGAGCCAGATTCTCAGCTGCTGCAGATAGGCAAATCCCATTGAAGTCAGTGAAAGTGTTCAAATATATAATGGCTAAAAATACAGCCTGAAATTCCTCTTCTGAGTTTTTTCTCGTTGTTTTTGACCAACTGTTCTCAAAGGCACTGTTCTGGAATGTAACCAGCTAAGGCTGATGTTGAAGGGGAAAAGGAAAAATCCCCAAGCTAGGTTTTAGAGTTGCCTGACAGCCAAAGACACAGTTGCTCGATTTACACACTGTGAAAAGCCATTGAATTAACCTAATTAATTAATTAGGATTGGGGTTTCAGCTGAAGAAAAATCCCACCAGTGTATTTGTTTTCATCAACTCAAATCCCATGGAGAAGTATTGCCTTCCTATCTATTGAAGGTAATAGGTTGCATGTTTGAAACAGAGGGCCCTCACTGACATAATGTATGACATAATTAGCTTTCCTCATGTGTTGACCTGGCCAATACATTTTATCCCTGAGACAAAATGGTTGAGGTTTTTTCCCCAGTATACTTTCAAGAACTAATGTATTTTCTCAGACACACTGTAGTATGCTTCAAAGTCACTTTCTCATGCCACATTACTTCTGGGGTGTAACTTCTTTGCCTTCAGCAGAAATACACTTCCCAAATGAATTGGTCCTATCTGTGAGTTTCAAAATCAGATTGTTTGTAATATTTATACATTTTCATTAACATCAGAACTCAAACTGGTGCATCAGCACATCTGTAATATTTGGGAGAGCCCTGAATGCATCAAAAATGTCAACGCCAGCCCTCTGTAGTTCTAGACTGAAGATTTCCACATGGACTGGAAAGAACTACGGTCACCAATTTAATAGTTAAATCAAAGCTTGGGAGGTTACCAAATTGTCCAGATGCATCTGTCTTGATGCTGGAATTCCCTTGTTGCTTTGCATGAATACAGGCTTCCCTGCTAAAAGTGATTACAAGTGTTTGTGTTTAGAAATGTCACGAGGAAAAAGGAAAATAATGATAGAAAGGTTCATGGCAGTCAGCCCTTCGTTCCAGCCTTCTACCACGCAGTGTAAAGGAGGGACTTCTTCATGACTGCATCAAGACTCTTACATGACAGCAACTGCACATAATTTCAGCAATAGCAATAGATGAAAAATATGTTCATACCTTCCTTTGGTTGCTTGTTCTGTGACCAACATAAATGTCCATGGATAACAAGGGTAAGTAAATAAATGGTTTCCACAGTGGATAAGGTAGCTGTTTGCTTTCTTCTCTGCCTTTTGATGATAGCTGATTTCTATACAGTTCTTTACTATACCCTTGTCTGAAGCATTATTCTGAATTAGTTTTAGAATGATTTATTATTTGGACTGCAGAAGGAACACAGTCATGGACCGGGATCCTGGTGTGCTACATGATCAAAGAGAACAAAATCCTTGCCCCAGAAATTTTGTGGTCCTATAACCTGAGAAACAACAGATAAAGACACAGATAAATACAGAGAATCAGTGAGCGTAATATGACCGTATTTGCAGTGATAAATTATAGCCACCCAGGACCAGGTGGTGGCTCTAACACCACCAGGTACACTTGTCTTCTGAAACAAGGGGTCCACACTCCCTCAACCAAAAGGAAATGTCCTTGGCCTGCACTAATCTCTAACCCCTGCCTGGGGTTTGTATGGGAGACGAACCCACCCAACACAGTGCCATGGACCATCCTAATAACCTGCCAGTAGAGACAGGTTGGGGTTCTTTTTTGAGTTCCTGTGTCCAGAGTGTTGTTTGGTACTCCTTTATTTTCTAGTATAGGTGGAGTCACTGACCATCCTGATGGGGCTTGATCAAAGCAAACTGGCTGCCTTTCTAATGATGTAAAATATAAGAAAATATATAAGATGTGTCCAGATCATCTTAATAAAAATGTAATCTCAGCAAATAGACTCACTGTTAAGGTAAACCATATGAACGAAATTGAAGTGTTTGGGTTTTTTTTTTTCTTCACCAGAACAGTTTGTAAACCAAACATACCCAAGAGTTTTGGAAAGGTTAGAAAACCTCAGGCTTTTGTGCATAAATCAACCTCTAATGAATAGTGGGTTAGCAGGTGATTTGCTTCCAGGGCAAGTTATTTCTCTGAACAACTTCTTTTTCTCCCTCCAGAACAGATGGTAGTGTTCAATGTCTAACATAGATTACCAAAAGAGATGGACAGCTTATGTTTCATTTGTGCACATATTTTTGTGCATTTGCTACGTTAGACAAATCTGGTTTATTGAAACATATACACACACATATACATCAAGCCTACAACACCCAGAGTTTGTGCATATGTGATGTATATAAAAAAAAGCCACAAAAGCAATCAAATACACCTTTAAACCATCTATTAGGGTACTGCAGTGTAAACCATTTATGCCTTTGTCTAGAGGAAAACGTCTTCCCAGTCCTACAACCACTATATTTCAAGGCAGTGCATCATAACATTGTCTGTCCTGTAGTGCTAGTGATGGATTGTATGGCGAGGTCACTGCTGTAATCCTAAAAAACGAAAGTGAGAAAGAAAAAAGTTTTTGCAAAAAAATTGGACTTGTTCACAGAAAGATTTGCAGTAGATTGAACAATTGTAAGAATTGAAAAAATATAGTCTGCTGTGTGCCTTGATGTGGGTCATGGTCCCTCCATGCTGATAACTGGGTCTGAATAATCCAAGTGGATCACTAGCTGTACCAGCACAGTCATACTGCTCTGTGAATGTCCAGGCAGATGTACTCAAACCACCCCTGTTTAACTATGCATTGACCCTTCTCTGTCTCCTTCATGTCCCCACAACTTTTTTCTTATTTATAACATTTTTGTTTTTTCTTTAGGGGAACACAAAGGAAAAGATCCCTCTGGCTTTGCAATAATGAGGTAAGAAATGGAGTTTCTGTTTTCATAGCTACAGTAGTAACAATATTTCTTAAGGAGTCATAAGTCACCAGAGAAATTACAATACCAAGATTTCTTTGTGTTCTTTCTGAGATTTGATGGTGGTTATTTAACTGTGGCACCAAACCCCATTAGCTCTTAGACTTTTGCTATTAATTTGTATCACTTCATTTCTGTGAAATGTCCATTCATGTTCACAGAAAAGAACATGCTGCATGCAGTACAAATGACTGGCAGAGCCTTTCTAGACACTATGGACCATTTGGGCCCTTTACTTCCACAAGACAATACAATTTTGGGGGGCCAGCCAGAGACACAACAGTGATATTTGAATACTGCAAGAGTTTCTTGCAGCCAAAAGTTCTGTGATTTAGCATCAAGCTAAGCAATCTATATTTTAAGGAGCCAATGCACTGCAGATGACATCATTTTCTTCATTAGTGAAACAAGACTGAAGTGTTTTCCCTGAAGACCTGGTGACCATCAGCTACTGATGAGCTTTTAAAAACTCTTCACTGGTTAGAGCTTGCACTGTCTACTCACTGGCAAAGCCAACTGCTGGCTGCCTGTCCCCAGGTACTGAATCCCACTCCCCTGTTGTCCCCTTCTTTTGGACCACGGCATGTAGTGGAAAATGGTTCAGTTAAACTATTCAGCCTTAATTAAAAAAAAAATCTATTTTTAACCAGGTCATTTAACCAATTCAAAGCCCAGTGTGGGCCTGCAAGCAGTGGGACCAGCACTGGGAAGGTGAGGGCTTCAAGGGACAGGGACAGAGCAGGAGGGGAAGGGAGAGGAAAATGAGGATCCAGCCATATGGGTGGCTTGAGATAGCATCATCACAGAGAAAAAAGTGGAATCAGTTTTCCTGTATCGTGGGAAACTAATGAGCAAAGTACCATTTCAGGAACTGGAGTTGAGACCAATCAGGCTAGAACTCAATTGCTGTGAATGGGGTAGAAATACTTTCTAATGAGCACCAGGCTTTACACTGTGATTTAAAGCATAAAACCTCCATTTAAGTGGCATGTAAACTAATTAATGGCAACGCAATGAAAATGAGCAATAATTTTTTTAAAGGCCACAATAGAAAGAAGCTTAACTGCTGCTTCTTGTTAAGTAAAGAGTTCTAAACCTCAAACATAAGTTGCAGCGCTTATATTCAAAAGTGTTAAAAAATTATACAGAAAATCTGTCCCTATTCTTTTTAAATATAGAAGACTATATACCTTCTACTATACTTTCTACACTTCTCATTTCTAGCTTACTGGAAACATTTCCCAAGAAATATTTTGGGCTAATACTTACTAATTTCTAAATGCCAACAAGTTGAGACCTAACCTAGTCTGTCTGATATTTGTGACATAAAAGAAGGAGCTTGAGGAGAACCAGGGCCAGCCTTGAACATGAAGCAAACGTTGCTACCATTAAAATCAATGGAGATGTGCAAATCACTGTAACTGAGGCTTTTGTATATTCATTGCTGAGAGAATAAACAGGTTTAGTGGCTTTGATATTATGATCACGTAAGACTCTGCCAGAACACATATTAGTATGCTTTTTTCAGATATTTTCCTATTTTTCCAAAACCAACATGACAATGGGCAGAACTGGTTTAGTTATCCACCTGAAATTGAATCAAATATAATGAAGACTCACAAATTGTTAAGAAAAAAAATCCAGCAAAGGTTTTCCAACTCCCCTGGACTCTGCCCTAGTGCCACACATAATTTACAAGTGAAATTAAAACTCAGAGCATGCCAGTGAGCTTCGTACAAGGCAAAGACTATACTTAGGTGCTGGAGAAATTCAGCTGGCCTTTGGAAGGGATCCTAGACATGTGCAAGGGCTTACGCCTGCATGGGAGCAGAGCCAGGCAAAGTACAGGTATGAATGATGACAGCTGTCCTCCTTTGCAGCCAGGACATCTAGGGAGGCTCTCTATGTGGCATAGCCTTCCTCAAACAACTTAATTTAATCCTTTAGCAATGACATCCCTCTTACTATTCCCTTTTGCCATCACCTCATATATCACAGAAGTGTTATTCATTCATTCATTATTAGAACTGAGCATTGGCAAGTACATTTTAATAACATGTATTCCTTACAAAGGCTGTTTATTAAGGTAATATTTCTAGGCCTCTTTACAATTAATCATAAAGTGTCCAAGACATATATTTTCATTATCTCTCTAGCTTTTTGATTGGATGAAAGCCCCAAAAGCTTGTATCCTAAGATGAGAGCATGCTGGCACAACTGCGTGTGTTTGATATCATGTAATTCCATTGCTGCAAGAACAATAACCAATATGGCAACTTTGCTGATTTATTGACTTGGCCAAGTGAAAATGTACCTTTTTCACTCAGTAGAGGAAAAAATGTTCTAGTTAAAACATAACTGAAAAAAAAAAAAAGGGAGTTTAATGCTTTTTGAGAATTGAGATACATGATGTGAAAATAATCTTGAAGTTGACAGCATTTTCACTGGCAGGGCTTTTCTGGTCTAAGCTGTATGGTTTTGATCGATCTGAGAGAGTGAGACAGAGAGAGAAGAGCCAAATTGCCAATGACCTTTTTTCCAATATGACATTTTGACTGCAGTTTTAGGTCTGATAAGGATTTATTCAGTGGAAAGTTTTCTTATTGGAAAAAGATGATTCACACAAATCTGACTTATCCCAGATATAGACCAATTTTAGAGACATTTTCACTGGGAAAAACTCTCCCACCCTACAGACTAGCCAGTAGACTAGAGGCAAACTGGAGGTAACACTGGACGCTGACCTGGACATGGGAAACCAGCTATACCTCTCCTCCTTGTCCTGGTTAAGGAATTGTAATTTCTGAAAGAAATGCGAACAAATTAGAGATCTTGTACTCCTTTTCAAATGTAATTTGGTGACAATATAAATTATTAGTCTGGCAAACACAGCGTGCAATCGTAGAAAGCAGATGTTAAGGAGAAAGCAAAGAGTATGGAAATGGCAAATTATCAGTGGATTTAAAACTAATCCCTTTTCTGCAAACGCATCTTCCTAGAGATATTAATCCTGTGCAAACTTCAGCTGAGATCATTGGTGCACCACATGAATCTGGGCATCCATCCTGAGGGAGAGGAATGTGCATTGTGATCTTGTGTCAGTTACAGGAGTTTTCTTTGGGAAAGCAGGGCACAAAGTCTTTTAAAGTAGATGTTGCTCAGTTTCTTTTCCACAATATAACATTCTTTGAGTTCACCTGGTGAAAAATGCTAAATAAAAAAAGTCAGGTATTAGGACTACTGCACAACTTTCACCACACAGCAGTTCTCACCTATCACCAATTCAGAGAGATGCCTCTTCAGGTCAGGATCCTTTTTTCTGATGTGTCAAAACAGGTCCTACAGTAGCAAAAAGTGAGAACATTTAATACTAATAATATATAATTTATATATAATATATTTTTAAGAGTCCCTAGATTAATGTTTTATGGGAAACATTTATCTAGAATGAAGTCATAAATGAACCTTGCTGGCTTCCTTATTTTTGAAATGCGGTAAATTCTTCCAAAATTGTCAGTCAATACGTTTTGCAATGTTTCTGCAGAAATCTATCAACAATTTCATCTGAATCTGATTAAACAATGTGAAGTCACCGAGCATGACCAATTCCTTCTTAGTTTGCCCTGAAAAGCCTAACAAGTATAAAAGTTTTTAACATTCCTTGTTTCCACTCAGCATTGTATTTGTGTGCAAAATCCAGGAAAAAGATCAAATAGGCAACATGAGCATGTTGGGGCTTTCTCTCCTTTGAAAGAAACTTCCTGAAACAAACTCCAGGTACATGACCCATACAAAAAGAGCTGAATTAGAAGCTGTTTGTGCTCTTTTGTTAGTCACTTTCCTTTCCCCCATGACTTTACAAACTCACACAGGCTGGGTTTCCAGTCCTTCGTGTGAAGCCAGGGATACATTAAGGAAGGGGAATCCACAAGGGAGCAGGTAAATGGTTACTGAAGAAACATTTGTGTCATAACCTGCAGCCACCCAGAAGTAGCTGTCAAAGAGCCAGTGAGCCATAAAATGGCAAGGGTCAGCTATACACTGGGACTAGTTTTCCAAAGCGAGTATAGTAATAAATCCAGAGCTATGCTCAGAAAGAATTTGGATTCCTTAGGTGCTGGATACAGATGCTTTCTAGACTTCCATAACATGAACTTCAAAGATCCTTTTCTTGTAAACATGTACAATTCTTGTAAAAAAGAATGTAAAAAATCTTGTAAAAGTTAATAAACAAAACAAAATTTGATATTCAGCAATCTTTCCTCTCTAGCCTTGTTCTAGCAGAGATACATTTGTGTTCATTGTCAGGAATTAAATGCACCTGGCAAATCTGGGATATGGAAGAGATCTAGTGCACATAGAGATACTAATTTCCCTCACTTCCTCAAAATAGTGAAGATCTGTTTTGGGTACCTTCACTTGCCACAAGTCTTTCTTTTCAATATGCTTCTGATGCAGTGCTTTGAGAACAGGAGAAAATAAAAATGCACAGTGACATAATTTGGTGGGATTTTTTTAATTAGATAACACCATTGGTCTTGTTAATGAATGTGCATTTGTCTTTCTTTATCTCATACTGTTTAAACTTCTTGCTAACTTTGCTTGGAAATCCTTTACCCATCTCTGACCCACAATTTCTTGTCATCCTTTTTTCTCAAAGAGTCTAGTCAAGTCAAGCCCAGAGTAGTTATTAACCTGAATCAAGTTTGGAATATCACCATTCTCTTTTCAGACCTGAAAGCAATGAAAGCTTGTCTGGTTTTTTGCAGCTACACTTATTGGTTTAACACAAGATATGACCTCTGCCTATACATCTTGCTGCTCTGACTGCAGTCATTTGATCCTCAAAGCGATCATCTCAACATCTTCTTACTTCAGCCACCAATATGTGAGTTCCTTATAATGAGAAGTGGAAAAAATGGCTGTTTGAGGTTGTTTCCTTACAAGCTTGGAAAATGTTAAGCTTTTGCTTAGATTTTCTGGTAATATTAATTATTATCTACTAATTTAAGTTGGAAGTGCCCATATTGTACCACATCGTTGCAAACAGGTCAGCCCTTTCCTCCAGTGGACAAAGGTACTTGAGCACTGTGGAAGGACAGCAGTTTTATTTATGCAGTTTGACTTTTCTGTTAGACATACAGAAAAAGATTGTGCTAATATTACATGGTGCACAGGAGAAACTGCATTGAGCAGTTGTAGGGGCAGGGAAGAGCAGCCCCTAACACCAGATGCTCGAGGCCTGAAAGCATAAGTCAAAAACCTGAAGGACAGCGGAGGTACAGGAGTGATCCTGGGGACAGAAAATGAGTGTAGGGCAGCCTGGGTACAATGCTGGGGTGGAGTGTGAATGGCAGGTGTGGGATTCTAATTAAATCAATGAGAAGTTGTAGAAATTAACTGGGAGCCAAAGTGTGCAGTGCATCAGTAGTGTTTCTGTCTGAATCTTTCCAAACCAACCTTCTCTAACAACTCATCCACCATACTGATATTTGTTCTTTCATAGACCTTCATTATCTTCAACTGTTTTGTTTATCATCTGTTGCTCACTATAGGAAGAGCCATTTCCAACTCTGAACAACCCACCTTTTGTTTGTGAAATTTCAAGCAGACGCTTCAGTGCTTTTTCCCCAAGCTGCCTTCAGTCTCAGGAGGAGCTCCTGTAAACTCCTGCGAATTAAACTCTTCAATCTCTTTCATACTATTTGAGCTGCTAGACTCCTAAGATCATGAATGTGCTGCCTATCTCTCTGACTGATATTGTCTCACTCTTTCTTTATCATTGTTTATATGCATTTATTGTCTCTGGTCTTATGTTTAGTTTTTAATTTCTTGGGGAGGGCTTCCTGCCTGGTCACTGCTTGTCCAGGGCTCAGGTCAGTGGATCTTGGGTCTTGGCTGAGACACTTGGGCATAACATTAGTGCCACCAATAGGTGAGAATGGCATTGGTAGGGATGGTTAACTAATGCCAAAATTTTTATCTGCATAAGAGCTGAATGTTTCTTCAACAGGCAGAAAGTTGTTTGGATTCAGACAAGTGTTAAGAGCCAGCTGGAGCCTATGGGACCCTGGTAAGTTCACCCTTACACCAGAACACTCAGGAAAAAGCTGGAAGGACTCTTTCCTGTACCTGCTGGGAATGGGTAAAGTAGTACAAACAGAAAAGGAAAGGACAGAACTCCCACATGATTAGGATCAGACAGTCAGAGAATAGCTTGGATTAGAAGGTACCTCGGGAGGTCTTCTAGTCCAACACAAAATTTTAACTTTTTGGGGAAAAAAAATCCATAAATTTAGCAGCTGATTTAGGAGCTGATTTATGATATTTAAACTCTGGACTGGCAAGAGGACAGTGGCAGGATCATGGGCATAGGTTCTGACAGTCCATTTGGTAGCTGTACATGTAATGGGAAGTTAATTGGGTAAGCAGGCACAAATAGCCCATATAATGCCAAGATTTTCAAATTTATGCCTTTGAATGCCTCCTGGTTTTTGGTCCGGTTTATTAAGGCATCTCATTTTCTGGAAGCACTGAACATTCAAACCTTTGAAAATCAGGCCCTGGAAAACTGATGCAAATCATGCACCAAAAAAGTATGTTTCCAGAACCATGAGCTGTTTTTTAAAATCTTGCTGTGATTTAGATAATCCCTTTGTTGATAATCATTAAAATATGGTAATTGTTACCAGACCTCTGCTAAATTTCAAAAGAAAACTGATACTCACTTTAAAGTAACAGGAATGCTGCTTATTTTCAATTTTAAAAACCAAGCACATCCCTATCTAGTGATCCTTCTTAACGAAGCATGTCTTGCATCTCCAACTGCCAGGCAAACAGGGAAATAAGCTGTCCAAATTGCTGTGCCGCCAGATACTTGCTCACTCCAGAAGAGCTGCCAGATTGCTCTCATTTGGAAAAAGCCTCCTTCAGCCTGGAGGTGACTTTCATTTCTTCTAGCTGTGGCAGAGGATTTAGCACTGTGTACATTTCAGTAGGTCTTTATATATGCGAGGCTGTGTTGTGCTGTTCTAGGCTGCCTGTTGCTCACTCTTTCCCCATCATAAGTCTGTTTTAATATTGCTGAAGACACATTTCCCAGTTGATCCATAGTTCAGTACAAAGAATTGATTTCCCCATTCCTAGTTGCCACCTCCCACGAGATGATTTGGAAACGGATTGAACTATTTTGTGCTATTACCTGGAAACAACTATACTAGTTGCTGTAGGGGGGCTTCCCCCATGAAGGGGAAGGGAGGAAGTCTATCTTGATTGCAAAGAGGGGATATGGCAAAAATAGTTTAAAAATATTTTTATTAGTAGATAAAAACTTCTCAGTCACAGCAACAAAGAAAATATCATAGTGGTGGTTCATCTAGCTGTATTTCCTGCCTCTAGAGTCAAAGGCAGCTTAGATGTTTCATCTTAGACATCTGAGTCTGATCTCCCAGACTTCAAGTTTGGTCATAGGCATGAATTAGACAGTGACAGCTAATTGAGTGAAAGGACACCCTCCCTTAGCAGCAGCCATCACAGCATTACTGTCTCTTATGACTCAATTACAGAGCAGATGTGCTCCAAGGGGTCTGATTTGCCACCCCAGGTGAAGATATGCACATAACTTGACAAGGGCACTCTGAAGAAGAGTGATACTCCTAGTGGCCTTGGGCATGTGGAAAAGTGTTGCAGATTAAATTGAAAGACATTATAGAAATGCAGCTGGGATGCTTGAGATAGGGGCGTGTGTCCTTTTAAAACTGGAACTATTCTCTTTTTGGGGGAGAAAAGAAAAAAAATATTTTTAAGTGCTACATAGCAGGGACATTACTTTTTTTTCACCTAGGCAGGATCTATAAAAAGTCATCATTATCATAATATGCTTTTTCCATACTCAGTAAAGAAATATAATGACTAGAGTTGCTTGTGAAAAGTCTGTGCTTGCCTGAGTATGCACTGAGGCTGCAGCTATGTGTGTACAGGTTCATGCAGATGTGCAAAATATCTACAACAGTTCAAACCAAACAATTGCTGCCTTCTTCTGACAGCTGGTGGTGGACAGTCTGCTGCTCTGGGGCTGGAGGTCCCACATCATACCTCTGTCACAGCCCAGGATGGGTTCACCACATAGGCAGAGATTTTCACACTTGTCGATGCAGGCCGCATCCTAAAAAATAAATAACAATAAAGGTAGCCTCTTAATTCTTCCAAAATAAAGTCCTTTAGGGATATTATAACTTCCTTCTGTTTATCTTCGTATTAAAAGAAAAATGAAACCAGCAAATCAGCTGCTCATGTTATTAGCCATGCTGGTTTCTGATAATCTCTGTCACCCACCAGGTTTGCTGGCTAGTTTGATGGATAAGGATCTGCAGACAATTCATCATTGTCTTTGTAATACTCTAGTCACCAAACATGTATTTATGTATTGTACCCTTGTTGCTAAACAAGAATAACCCGGAGCGGCAGCTTGCGTCATCACCCCCGGTTGCCATGGAGATGAGTCACAACATCTCTCTCCCTCAGGATGGCTTCCTGCTTGGGGAGCTCTTCGAGGGTTTTCCCTGCTTTTGTTACACAGTAAAAAGCAGCTTTGTGAAGCAAAATTGATGATTTAGTTCTGCTGTGCAATCAGAGAGAGAATTCCTCCAGAGGTGCTAAAACTTTTATGAAATCAATTTCTGCGGCCATTCAAAATCTCTCAAACATATCTTTGCATGAAAACAATTTAGATTTGAATCCTAAACACTCTCATTCTCTCTCTCAGAAAAAAAAAGTGTAGAACGAACTTCTCACCCTTTTCCTGTGCACTAGAGTTTGCAAAGCAGGGCCTGGCAAGGTCTGTGGGGAGGCACCCACTTTTGTGTTAGAGGTTCTCTATGGATGAGCTCCGAAGAAGAATTTAGATAAAAATTTACTGGCATTTGTAGCTTCTCTATCATTACCACAGGACCTGCACAGTGCAAGCACTCCCCATCTGACTCCAGATCAGTCTTAGCGTGTGATCACATTGCCATTGATTTTGGCACAACACTTCATAGATTTTCTGCTGAGTTTCGTGCCAGCAGGAGGGCAGGTAAGTCTTGACCAGATGAAGCCAGAGCAATGAGGACAGGAAATAAAACTGTAAAATGTAATGTGTCCTGGTTTCAGCTGGGATAGAGTTAACTGTCTTCCTAGTAGCTGGTACAGTGCTATGTTTTGAGTTCAGTATGCGAAGAATGTTGATAACACTGATGTCTTCAGTTGTTGCTCAGTAGTGTTTAGACTAATGTCAAGGATTTTTCAGCTTCTCATGCCCAGCCAGCGAGAAAGCTGGAGGGGCACAAGAAGTTGGCACAGGACACAGCCAGGGCACCTGACCCAAACTGGCCAACGGGGTATTCCATACCATGGGACGTCCCATCTAGTATAGGAACTGGGAAGTGGGGGTGGGGAATCACTGCTCGGGGACTAGCTGGGTGTCGGTCGGTGGGTGGTGAGCAATTGCACTGCGCATCATTTGTACATTCCAATCCTTTCATTATTACTGTTGTCATTTTATTAGTGTTACCATTAAAATTATTAGTTTCTTCTTTTCTGTTCTATTAAGCCGTTCTTATCTCAACCCACGGGTTTTGCTGCTTTTCCAGATTTTCTCCCCCATCCCACTGGGGGGGGGGGAGTGAGTGAGTGGCTGCGTGGTGTTTAGTTGCTGGCTGGGGTTAAACCACGACAAATGTTGCCACTAACCACGTATGCTTTCTGAAAGGCAGCATATAGTTTCTCCCTTTCTTAGCAGAGTTCAAGGGCATGAATTCTCCATGGAAGGTAACGTCATCTAGTGGGGCAAGTAGCTATCCAAAGCTACTGCAGAGTGGTGAGGGACTTAAGAAATCCCCTTGTCCTCTGATGTTTCTAGTGGATATATTTCCTCAAAGCACTGCTTTTGGGCAGCACTCCTCTCCTTTGGTTTTACTTGCCAGCTCTAGTCTCCTCGCTCAGTGCATGAACATCTATCTCAGGCTAGTGGATATAGGGCCAGGGCCTGAAAATTAAATGCTGTAGTGCTGAGTGTTGCAAAGCACTAAATCCTGGAGATTAGCATTGATGGGGAATGGATGCAAAGCAAAGACTGGAGGTTGTGTGCTACAAATTCCAGTGCTGGTCAGCTAGTTACAGACACAGGCAGATAATCACAGGTGGTTTTCTGTAAGTAGATATTTGGGCTTTAAAAAATGGGCATTGCCCAAGTACTCTCTTCACACAGGCATATGGTCATAATATGCATTTTTTACCTCTGTGATAGGATTTTTTGTCAATTCAGAACAAAACCCACCAAGTTTTGAAACTCTGTTTAAAAGAAATTGGATATGAATATCGTTGGATTGAACAAAGTGTTTCATTTTGATCTGGGATTTTTTTGGTAGAAGGATATAACATACAAAGGAGAAAAATGGCATAAACTCAAGGTTATTTTGAATTGAAAACTCAAAAGGCTCATCATAAAAAATGCTGAAATGGGACAGAGATTTTAGCTGTGTCAGACCATTTATTCCTGGTCCACTTTCAAAAGGAGATTCAAACATAATTGCAATGATTTTGCAAATGGCATTTTGATTTTGAAAGAACTGCATTTTCCAATTAGAAAAAAAAAAAAAAAGCTGTAGCATGAAAGATTTTCTAATCAGCCCCAGTGAGTGAGAAAACTTCAGCAGTTGGATACAACATGCAAAGCCTGGGAAGGAGAATTAAAAGTTCCTGAAATGTAAATACAGAGGATTTTTTATTTTTATTTTTCACTTAAGAAAAAAAAAAGAGGTTTTGACATCATGCGATACTGGAGTGCGAGGGCTGCAGAGACCCCACCCTGCATCTGGCAGGCAGGGAGGTAACCGAAAGCTGCTCCAGTCTCCCGCGGGCCATCTCCTCACAGGTGGAAAGCCCGGGGTAATGGGGTTTCTGGACGAAAGCAGTCGGGAGCACCCTGGGGAGCCCTATAAAAATGACTCACTTGCAAGAGGTGGGGGTGGTTTTTGGAAGGAGGTTAGTGGGGAGCAGGCTGCTCCGCTGGCCCCTGGGGACTAGGGCTGTGAAAAGACTGGGAGTTTTTATAGCCTGAGCAGGCTGCTGCTTCTCTTTTAACGTAAGAGGGAAGGGAAAGGGGAGGAGGATGGAGGGAGGGAATTGTTTTGGTTTTTGTTTGGGTAACAGAATCAGGAGAGACAGTTTGGTAGAGTTATTTAGCATGAATTTTTTTTTGCTTGCATGTTTTGCTGACATAAAGTTACGGGTGGTTTACAGTAAGCAAGGCTGATGCTGAGGTTTTTGTTAAGTGCCCAATACAGAGCTGTTTCAGCAAAAGCCCCTGTTTTTCTGCTGGGAAAAATTGTGCTCTTACTGACAGCTTATTTCACTCAGTCAAAGTGGATGTTAGGGGAGAAAGATTATCATAAGTATGCTGCTAAAAGACCAGTTCTGCCACAGCTGTTCACACCAGAGCACTTTCCTGATTTTAGCATCCTCTCCACAGTCTTGGTTATTGTCTCTAACCCCGCACTTACGTGACTGTGATTTCTTTTGCCTTTTGCACTATGGTTGTAAGTGGTGCCATAAAGATTTTTTCACTGTGGTGGAAAAGTACTTCAGGTTAACCTGTGTTTCTTGAGAAATGAGGGCAAATCAAATTCTTAACCCCAAATCCTATTTTTCGTTTGAATATTTTTCTGGAGTTCACCTTAGAAATAAAATTGAACTGAGGTAAATGTCAATTAAAGAGTGTACTTTAAGTCTGGACTGAATTATTTTCATTTTCTCAAAGCCGAGATCTTCTAGTGACCCAAAATGTATAGCTAATGTTTTTTTAAAATATTCCAACTTCAGTGGAAAATTAGTTGTCTTCTGATTTCAGGCAAAGTGATTTCAAACAATATTACTTGTGGAATGGAAATTATGCTACTCTCACTGTTCTGCTTTTGTTAGTTTTGTTTTTCATGACTGGCTTTTTTCCAAGCCAAAACTAACAGGTATTAGATCAGTAAAATTACAAAAGAAGTTTGCATGAATGCCCTGGGACTGAAACCAGTATAGCATTTTACATGAATCTGAGTATAACACTTTGCTAAATCTCCTGTTGTCTGCAAAGACATGGCTAGATTCTTTACAGATTGTCTTTTTTACCTTTTTGAAGGAATGACTTGACATTGAGAGAAGGAAATATGTTTCTAAACAGCTTTTGCAAAATATCCAATGAGGCATCAAAACCAACAAAATAATAAAAAAACCCCAACAAAATAATCAAACTACATCTCCTTTGTTATATACTTTGGACTTAGTGCACCAAAGAGAAAGTACGAGCACGTGACACATCATTAGGATGCAAACGAAGACGCAGCAAAGATGCATCTTTCATTTTAGATGTGTCCACACACTCCCTTTGATTATGTTGCAGGGTGATGTGGCCATGCTAACGTTACACTTGCTAGTCCAGTAGTTGGTAGCCATCTCTTCGTAGTGGTTCAGAGCTGAGCATTCACTACACTGCTCTGGCGATTTCGTAGCCAGCCCCAGTTCCCATGGTTTTGAGGGTGCTGATGGTAGCTTTAACGTTAGCTTGAGTATGTCTCCACTATGCTGTCATCACTGCCATGGCACTGACTTATTTCTACAGGAAATGTCAAACCTCCAGAGGAAATTTGGTAGTTACTAATGTCTGCAATTTCCTTCTTTTTTGTCCTTCTCCCATTCCTGCTTTCCATCCCTACCCCCATTCATGCTTTGCTCCAGACTCACAGCCTACAGCAATATGTGGAGGATATAATATTCCAGTACAACGGCAAACATAAAATGAGATGTGTGACAAATTGTAATGACAAGGTCGATCTGGGTCTGTGTGTGGAGGGACTGTTTGCAGCACATGACTCGGAGAAACAGAGAGCTGGGTTAACATGATGCATGCATTTAAGCCATGGCATCTGAAAGATCCCAGCGAAATAGCTCACTGTCTTCTCCCCTAAATGATGCCTTTTCAGTACTCAGCTCTATAAATGTGGAAAACTGAGTTCAATATATAAGGTGTTTGCTGGTTTGGAACTGGCTTAATTTTCTAATGATGAGCAAAACAATGTGTTACTTTTCTGGGTGTCCCATGCCCCTGTGCTCCCCAGCTGGTGCCCATGAGCACTGCCAGGCATTCTGTCCCAGTTCCTGTCCCTTGGTGGATGCACCCCAAGGTCTATGGGTTTGTTTCCAGCCAGGCATGGGTTGGTGGCTGGCTGTGAAAAGATGACATATGCAGTTGCACAGGTCTAGCTCCTGCTCCTTTGTTATCTTGTGTGCGTGTCCCAGCAATGTCTGGTTTTGTGACCCTTCCACCTGATTCCTACATTTCTAGCTGATGGTGGGGGTAGCTCAGGCCTCCCATGAAGCAACATGACTTCTCTTCTGCCTCCCCTTACTCTGCTGCTCACAGTGACTATCCCCATGCTGCATCAGCCTCTCAGGGCTTCAGAGTCCCAGGGTACCAAAGCAGCCATGGAGCTGTGCAGACAGACAAACGTGTGATGTCCCAGATACAGCGTCCTACCACAGCCTCCTTCCTTTGTCAGACCCAGGACAGAAGCAAAGCTAGAACCACATTGCCCCACGTGTGGAGCCTTATGCTTTGAGCAATTGCAGCCTGGGGTCTCTAATTTCCAAACTGCTGTGCCTGGCGGAGCACGGAACCCATAGATAAGATGATGCCAGATTGAAATCTTACTTTGAGTTTTGGGTTTCCAGAGTTTGGACTGAGCTTCATTCACCTATAGGAACTTTAATTTCTTCAGCCAATACATGAATAGATATAGACAGGACTGAACTTCAGGGACATCCTCCCTCCCTTATGTTCACTTTAAGTGGCAGCATCTCAGAAATGTTCCTGACTGATGAACTCTGTGCCAAAGGCATTCCTGGCAAGTGATTTCCTCCCTTTCCTGAGCTTCAAAAAATGTAGGAGAAAAAGACTTATCTCTGCAGATGGTATTTGTTGTAACAGGGTGAACAGATAGAGCTGTATCACAGAAATCATGACTCAGAATTAAGAAGTATCTAAGAGATGGAAACAAAAGTGTGTTTTCAGTAAATGTCATCTGATTAGACTACTCAGATTTTTGTGTAAGTGCCTTTTTATTGCTTCTAGGACCAGGTTAAGATAAATAGCTAGAAGCAAAAACATTAAATGCCTTTCTTCTATTTTCTGGTTTGCTTTATTACATGTAATTGTAGATATGACAAAAATACACAGAAACTAAAGCATCTCTGCTGCCATAGTTATAATGTCATTTCGCTTCTACATATGAGACTGCATCCCATGCTCACAGGGTGTTCCAACCTTTTCTCTGTCAGAAGGTACCAGATTTTGTAACTCAGTCCGGGCCCAGGAGAGTTGTGTTTCACCAGCAAGTATATGAAATAGACGTTTATAGCCAGGCTTCATGTGCTGCAGCAGCACAGTTCCCTTCCCATCAAAGGACTGAGCAGGAGGTAATCACCCTATGGGGTGCCTATTGGACCAGAACAAAGTGACAGTATTTTCTCTCAGTGACAAGAGGCATTCATAGATGGCTCTGCAAGAGATTAGAAAATGCTTTTAATTCACCCAAGAGTGAATTTCCTCTGGTTTCTGGGACTGTTTCCTCCCCTACGATCACTCATGAAATTTCTCCTTGTATGTGACAGTAACAGTGTTCCAGTAGAAAGTACTTCTTGGGATGGTCATGGCCACGAAGGAGACATGGGTCCTCTACCTTCTTTGTAGAGCTGCTCAGAAGAAATAACTTGTACTCCAGCAGGCTAGATTTGTTTCATACAACATCTGTTACATTTTGAACGGTGGTGGTGCTCTTACCCACTTGGAAAATGTATGAAAATCAGAGATCCCATTTCCAGGATGCATTCGGCTCCAGAAGGTTGCACTGCTAGGCAAGCTTTGGCCTTGTTGCTGCTGACCACCTGGATGCATTTCACATCAGGGAGAAAGTGGGGGCAGTAATGATTATACAGTACACACAGGAGAGTAAATAATAGTGCCAAAAGGTAACAAACAAAGCAGTATTGAGACAGGGTTTGTTTTTGTAAGATTATACTCAATTCAGTCATTCTATGACTACATATATTCTTCTGTTTATTTGTGTAATAAGCTGCCCTTGTAAGGCTCTGACAGATAAAAAAATGGAGTCTTTCCAGATGTGTGAAAAAGGCAGTTACTTGGAGAGGACTTTATAGACTATGTTGCTACAAGAGATTTTAACTCACCAATCATCATCAAGAATATTTGGATTTTCCTTGCTAAACCACAAAAACCTTAATGGGGAAAATCACTAAACATATAGAGTTATAGCAATATAAATATTTGACTAAAACCATTATTGAGATGGCTCTTGGGAACCTGTGTTTCTGTAAACTTTAAGGGCTATAATGAATATACACATACCCTTCTTCCTCTCCTCTTTCTCTCCTCCCATGAAAGGCCAAAATTTCTTCAAGTTATTGCTGTGAGGCTGAGTAGCTTTATGGAGTTTTCCTTCTTTGCCTTGTCCTAAGAACACAATTTTCATTCCAGTGTATGGCTTAGCAAAAGGTATGTTAATGTGTGATGAACAAAGGTAAATGTTTAAAAATGAGCTGAGAAAGCTATATAATAGCAGAGCCAGGGGGGCCACCTTGTAGTGCCTGTGTTTTATGATCTGTGCTTCTAACAGCACAAGTGTGAGTATATTACAGTTCATATTTGAAAGGAGAAGAAAATTTTTTACATGTCTTTCCTAAAATGCGTGATCACAGCAAACCTCTGCAAATTAACCCCTATGAAGCCAGTCATATGAAGGGCCTCATTACAAAGAAAAGTTGTATGAACTTCAGCATCACTGTTCATTTGTTTTGGAGCATTTTTTTTCTTACTTCTGGCTTCACAGGAATGGAAGAGTTGCTATATTAATTGTGGGACTTTCTGCCCTTTTTTTCTGGAGAAGGAGAGAGAGAAAGTAACTCGGGACTTGAAACCTCAATCTTTCCTCTGCATGGACAAGTGAGCTCACAAGAGAAGCGTTTAACTTGGATTCTATTTTTTGTCATAGGCTTTTTAGAAGCCTATATAAGTTTAAAATAAAGACATGAGCCTATGATTCAGTGAGCGCCCTCTGGGAATTACAGCCTGAAGCCTGAAGTCATAAGGTAAGGAAAAGTAACAGTGGGCTGTTTCATGTATCCAGGATGTCTCTCTGGCTCCTCCAGGAGCCAAAGGACTGGGAGATCCTGCTGGCCTGTCTTTGAGGAGTTCGTCTGTCATAGATATCCTCCTCTCCGACACCCCTTCAACTTTGAAACAGATCATAATAATTTCCAGAACTGAACTTCACAGCTATCCGTGGTAAGACAGAGAAGGCCTTTTGATCTCTCACCAGAACAAGGTGAAGCCTTCTGCAGATCTGCTGGGCATTGCTCTTCACCCTGAAGCTGACCAGTGCCTGTAGGTGCTGACCCTAACTTCACACAGCTGCTTTATGTAGGATGTACTGTATGCCTTTAGAAAGAGGTTTTTTGATGTAGCCCAATCGATTTCCTTCTCTGCCCCCTTTGAAGTGATGTCACTATTCTGAATTTACATGGTTAAATCAGAGTAGCCTTAAACACAGTGTATTCATGTGCCAGGATATTGTGGATTTAGTGAAAGCTTACAACAAATCAAAGCAAAGTATGAAGCTCTATGTTTTACGTCTTTATTAACAAGTTTAATAAAATTTTAAACTTAATTACTTGTATAATCAAACAAAGGCTCCATAGTCTCTCAATATATTGTGCAGTTTTAGGCCCCACAGATATTGCAGACGGGGGTATGCGTTTTCCATAAGCCTTTAAGGGATTTAATTACAATCACATTTCAAAAGTCATTTCAACTGGAAATGTAACTGGAAGTCATCAAACAAGTTTGCCTTAAGATACAGTACCTGGCTATAGCGTGCTTGTGTGGGAATAATGAAGGATATATTCTTCATACACCCACCACAGAGTCTATGTTCCCTTCCTTATAGTATATCTTAAGAACAACACACAGTAAAGCGCTATTACTGGCTAAGCACCGAATGTCATTATAGCAACCAATACTTCTCCCTGTAAACTGTGCTATTCAGTAGAGGTAACAGCCTTAAGATATGCAACCCTTTTAGTACTCTTTCTGCAGGTTGTGTTGTGTGCAGATACTGTCTTTACTAAAAACTTCTGCATTCAGCTGAAGATATCCTTCCATCAATAGTGTCCTGATTTGGCATCTGTTATAACCCAGTCTGGACAGACCAGGGAGTCATGTTTAATTCGAAATTCCCTTGGGCTAAATTAAGGTGAAACGACACCAAACGATCAGTTAAAGATTTTATTCATGACGGAAGCAAGCTGAACTGGGGAGGCGTGGTAGTAGGTGGTAGGGTTTCTCACAACAGGAATTGGCATAAGACTACCTCAGTAAACCAGATAACCTGTGGTAACCATATACATCACTTCAGGGAATAAGGAGATCCCTCCTGTTGAGTCTTGAGGTTGAGAGCAGACCCCCTTGCTTTCTAGACTCCTCCTCAGAGAAGGGCCCAGGGGTGGCTGGATCTACTCTTAGTCTCAGACTTGGTCAACAGTTTATGTCTTGAAATGGATGAGGTGTAGGGATTGTGGAAAAGGAAAAGAGAGAAGAAGACAGAGAGAGAAAAAGGAAGAGAGAAAGATTTCACCGATCCTGGGTCCAGTGTTGGTTCAGTCAGCCGAGGTGTCCAGTCCCGGTGGGCTTGCACGCCCGGGGCTTCAGTTTGTGTCCTTTTATCATCCTTGCCCCTCCTTCGGACGGGCACCCGAACTCGTCAGGTTAATGAGCAGTTTGTGAGCCTTTGGGCTTGGGTGTCATTTGTGGAGTAACTTCTTCTTCCCTGCAGACACAGCCATTGTTTGATCTTTGTATCAGAACAGGGAGCTGCGCACCCTCCAGCATGCCCTCCCCCTCCTGTTGCTGATGCCTGAGCTGATGGGCTTTTCACCTTGGTTCCTTGCTGTGCAGGGTTTGCCTTTAAGCAGAACTTGCCCCACCACAATGTTTGAGACATTAACTCTTTCAGTCTCTCACAGCATCCTCAAGTGCATATGTACTAGAAGCATACCCTGACCCCATTTGGATTTTGATGTATGCAAAAGTACAGCTTCTCCCACTGCAACATACAGTTGTCTGTAGCTGCATCTAAACTTCTTTGGAAGAGACTGGTAAGTAGAAAAGAGTTAAAAGATAATAAGAATAATTCCATTTCTAAGCAAAAGTGTAAAAATATAGAGTAATATCAGTCATGACAATCTTGGCTGGGGGAGAAAAGGTCTACCTAAGGTGTAATATTGACCTATAAGGACAGTTATGTCATTTCTTTGCACAGTAGTCAATAGGAATGTAAATCAAAGGCTTGGGACATCCTTGTCATGCAACAGGAACAAGGTCTGACCTGCCACCCAGCAGTGAGAGCAACACAGTACTCAGCCAAGCAAAACTCCATCCCTCTCTGCAGTTTCAACCCGTCAGATCATGTGTCCAACCCAATAGATATGTTTCCTGTGAGATCTTGGCTTTCTCCTATTGGTGCTCACGGCAGATATGGAGGGATTAAGCAGGGCCTTGGCCATCAACCCAAGCAGTGACAGCCTCCCGTAGGCTAAATGAAGTATGCACAGAGCTGCTATGTGTGCGAGTGGGAATGGGGATAATCACATTAATTTACCACACCACCCCCTCACCCCCCCCAGGACTGTAGCTGACTTGTTGTGTGTAACAACACCAACAACAGGAGCTGACCTGGCAGACAGGCTCAGTTTCTGTATAATAAAGAATTACTCTTTATGTGAATGTTTTCAGCTTACTTAGTGGACAGCTGTTGGCAAAACAATCTGGGAAGTAACATAATGGATCAAGATGAGAAACCTCTTGACATGGAATCAGAGAATCATTTCAGAACATCTGCATGTTTCCTGACCACAGGCTGAAACAGTAGAGTTGTTTTGTCCATGCAGAACATCCCTGAAATAAAGAGATCAGAAGAGAATCACAGAACTAAAAGCCCTTTGTCAGGAAGGAAGAGACAAAGCAGTAAATCCAAGGATGCTCTTTGCAAGCCCAAGTTCAAAAAAGATAAGCTGCAGGGAAGGGCACTTATGTTTTAGACTTTATTGTTTATTAATTTTGTTTGCTCTTAGATGCTTTGATTCTCAAATGTTCTTGTGGGGTTTTCCCTCAAGGCTTTGTTCACTGCTTCAGACAGTGCTGGGATTAAGTCCAAGGCTTATTCTAGTTTATTAAGGAAATCACAGTAAAGAAAAGGAGACAACTGCCCCGTCTGAGCTATGGTGGCTGGAGAGCAGAGAATGAGGTGAGCTTGGGGGAGCCACAGGAGTTAGAGGCTCTGTGTACCCTGTGACTGTGAAGGACACAGGGTGACATTTTCTCTTGTGCACCATCTTCTCATTCAAGTCAAAGAAGACAGAGGTAGAGCACTTGCACTGTAAAGCAACTATAATAGAGAAACCTGTCTTTGGTTTTATGAAATCCATTGCAAATGGCTGTGGAAGAGTTTCCATAGTCAGAGGTCTGTGCCTGGCAAGTGCCCTGTTGGTGTCCATCCTAGACCTTGTGTTTTCAAAGGAGGAGGTGGTGGGAACTGCGAGATGAAATTTCCCCGGTGAAATTCAGCCTGCCAGCTCAGACGGTCAACAAGACACTGCATTTAGAGATACACTGTGAACTTTTCAGGCATAGTTGGAGGCACAGCCAGCCAAAAAAGTCCTGCAGCTAGGAATCACTAGGTAACAGGCAGTTTGCATCACTATCTTGAACCTGAGCAGTTAAATTCTGCCTTAACTGGCTTTGGTTTTCAAAGTAGGTGGTCTGAGCAGGAACTGCTGCTCCTGAGGAGAAATACAGGTGGCTGACTGCTGAGCTTGGTCTGCAGCCCTGCAAATGGCAATGGGGCACAGTCTTGCTGGGAGCCTCAGAAACTCTTTCTTCCCTCTGAGCACACGTTTCTACTGCTCCCGGTCCCACAGCATACTGCGCAGCCATAAATCCTGCCCCTGAGCTCCCTCACTCTGCTCAGTTTTTAACTTTCACACATGATTTTTTTTTTTTGCTGGATTTTGCAGTGCTGAAATTTCACCAAGGCTGCAGTAATTTCAAATTTTGGCCCATTTAGCATCAGGACAACTGCCCAAGTCCATTTATTACAAACATATGTTATGAATTCAGTTAAAACAAACAGTCTCTTATTTTCTCAAGTCACAATAATCATATTCCAGACTTACTTAAAGCAAACATCATTTAAAAGCAGTATTTTTTTATAGCAAATCTGTTCTAGTTGTGGGTCTGAGATCAAAAGGTGGGCACAGCCCTAATGTAGGCTAAATGAAACAACAAAACCTATCAGAAAAGGTGAAATGGTAATGTTTGCAAGGTTGTCTCAGTCTCTGTCTTCACCCTCCCACTTCTTTTCTTAGTTTTTATATTTAAGACAAAACAAAATGAAACAAAAATAAATAAAGGATAGCAAAATAATGCAATGCTTAGAAGACAGGATGTGTTCCTCAGCCAGCTGGGAGCTTTTCTGAATCCTTCCCAGCCTTGGTCCATGGGGATGGTGGCTGGAACCAGTGCATTTATGCAAGCACAGTTAGCATTCACTTGTCTGCCCTTGATTTGTTTCAGAAGAAATCACCCCACAGCTTCAAAGTGGTCTAGAAACAGGGAAAGGCATTCTGAAGTGAATGCCTAAGGATGACTGGTGCCACGTGTGTGGTTTATGAGTGCCACACTCGGATGTGATTCCTGTGGTGAGTTTCCACCATAAGAGCAGCTGAGCTTTTTGTGATGAGACAGACCACTGCCATTCAATGTCACACTCTTTGAGAGACCCAGGGTTGAAGCCTGGCTCACCTTTATTAGGGGGATTACTTGCTGTAGCAGAAAGCTTTTATATCTCTTTCATCAAGTAGAGCCAATAAGCTTAACAAGTTTGGACATATGAGAACTGACTTGTCAAAGTGACAGAGGAAGGTTTTTGCAATGCTCCCAGCTCAGGTCAGCCCAGGACCATGCTGTTGGAAAGGTTTAGCACAGTTTTTAGACTGTGGCCAGTGCTGGTCTGTGCTTTTATTGGTCAAACAAAGCTCAGAAGTACCAAGTACCAGTGGTGCTCCCCTGCCGAATGGAGAAGCTCTTTTGGTGTCAGTGGGTAGGAAGGGTATAACATAGTGCCATTAAAACTTGTTTGGAGGCACAGATTAACTATTTGTGAAGAGCTCTCGTGCTCTGCGAAGTCAGATGGACAGCTTCATAGGCACCTGCCCTGGGGCACAATGCCTTCACAACCTGGATGACTGACCAGGGTGAGAGTCCAGTTCAAGAAACACACCTTCATTTCAGTCATCCAGCAGGAAAGGTGAAGCAGAAAGTTGAAGCACTGTCCTTGATCATTTTGCTGTTCTGTACTTTTTGCTACAGATTTCTGTAAGGATCTGTGTATGGCATCAAGGTCTCCCCACATCTCACCCTTTCAACATGTCAGTCCCTCCTGTGGTCACCAACATGACAAGCGTGACTGTCTTGGAGCACAACACACCAAAACCTGTGACCCAGACACAGCAGAGAGCTGCAGACTCCAACCTTCACTCTTACATGTTGTCTGTAGAAGCTCATGGTGGGGAGCACTCAGTGTTGGCAGGGGCTGAGAGGGAGAGGGAAGGATAACACAGACCAGTTGGTGATGATAATCCATGAAGTCATCAACAAAGTATCCAACTGGCCTGGGCTCCCAACATTTTCCATGCCTCAGCCAGCTATTTTTGTGCATAGTTCTTTCTCTCATTGTGATCTCACCTGAAATGTCAAAGAAGGTCTACCCGCATGCCGTGCTCTTGATGACTTTGATCAGGACTACCCTTTCACAAGGAGTATGAGATCTCAACCCAAGGCCACAACAGAGGAGTTATTAAATGTTTCTGTACTTCCACAGCTCTTCAGTGCACAGGGGCAGGTTCCCAGTGGGTGCTAATCAGTGTTGATCACCAGAGCCTGTAGCAGGATGCTATTCTACCCTGGCTGTGCATCTAATCCCAGTTTTGCATTCCCAGATACTGCTGTGTGAAGCATCAGCTGAAAATGATGCTACTTAGCATTTTGAAGGGCATCTTCTACACAGAGTGGAAAACTACTCCCAGTAATTCTCCACTTGACAGTTATTTAATACATTTCAGCTCTGGTTTCAGTTCTACATTTAGATTTACAAAAAAAGGATTCCTGACATTTTGTCAGTTTTTTCATCCATGCCTGTATTCCCTCTTCATCTTACGTTTCCTCAGTTCATTACAGCAACCCCTGCTATGACAGGAAAAAAACATACACAAAAAGCCCTTTCATGGCTACTTCACATCGATATCTATTTTTGAGAGAGAAACTGAACTGAAGTAGCATGACTCTCTAATTCACTTTTTTTCCTTGTCAGCAACTGGATTGACAGGGCTGGGGTACAGACAGACACACTGTCACCTCCAGTTTAAATGCCCTACTGGGATATAAATTCAGAATGAAGGGAGTGAAAAAATTCCAGCCCAGCCAAAATCTAAAACATATTTAATGTATATGCCAGATGAGGACAGCTATCATCTCCTTTTGTGAAGAGAAACTTCATGCTTGCAAAACAGCTTCTGTCCTGAAGAAAAAAAGGGGTTGCAGGCTCCTTAGATCTGTGAAGGCTTGACTTTCAGTTGTTGCCTGAATGCTAAATTATCCTTGGACTTTTACCTATCAGGTATCTTTCGCCCAGCACAGCGTACCTGTTAGTGACCATTCTCATGTTTTTTTGCTATAACAGCTTAGAAGATGGGGACTTTCTTCTCCTATACCTGTTTTAGCCAAGGTGGGTCAGGTCAGAAGGTCACAGGGCTTTTTTGTTTGTTTTGTTGTTTCTTCTGGCTTGTAGCACAAGAAGGAAGAGAGATTCAATGAAATTCAAAGACAGCAAGTTCAAAATGGAAGCAAGAAAATACTTCTTCACATTTTGGCACCTATAGTGATACGTGTCTTGACACAGCATCAAGAAAATTAAGACTAGGGAATGCTTTAAAACAAGATTAGATTTGGCAATGTATTCTGAAGAAGACATGAAGATGCAGATGTTGAAAGTCAATGCCAGAAATATTTTGGAAAGGACAGAAACCCCATGCTTCAAGATTTTATCTAACCTCTCTTCAGGATGATATTTCAACTGTTTTACAGGGGATTGTTGATAACTTTGTCAGATATAACTGGTGTTGATCTTTCTCAGAGAGAATCTTGGACTAGCCAGACTTCTGGGCATACCGAAAAAACCTTATATTTTTATTAACTCCACCTCCTGTAAACCTCTTCTGGAAGTGGTTTATGTTAGCCTAAATTCTCCTCCCAGAGGAATCAGACTTCTCCGAATTCATTCAGTTTCTGCCAGTTCTAGGTTTTGCCAGCCCCAAGCCTGGAAACACCCCCTTAGCCTTCATGTCACTCTCCAGCCCCAGTCGCTGAGCTCAAATGATGCTGCTTACTGTATGGCTGCCTCCTTGGTGTTCCTGTCATGTACAAGTTATGCCATTTGGAGTGCAATTTCTGCCAATAGGATCAAAACAGGTGCTAAGAACTAGGTGGTGATCCTGAGCATTAGCTGCGTCGGGTATTTAGTTACTAGATTTATTTTATTTTTTGATTAATTAACGTAACGCTGGCTCAAACTGTTGGACAGAAGTGAATTTTGGTCGGACTGAAGACCGTGTAAACATAGCCATGCCACAGAGGAGGACAGTTCTTCTGCCATGGATCCATTCCCCTCTCCCCCATGAACTGTCTGCATTACTAGAAAGAACCTCCATTAGTCTCATGGCAGATTTACGTCACTGCACCTGATAAGGCAGATAACACTCTTCCTTACTTCAAGAATGAATTATCACCTTCAGAGAGCTGTGAGAATTAATACATAAGAGATCACAAAAACACCCCATGGCCACAAATTAATAGACAACGTATTCACACTAAGCAGCTTGACCGACTTTCCGCTGAGCTGAGGGTGAAAAAGCATATCCTTGCACAATCACACCTCGGACCAGCGTCCACCAGTGTCAGTTGCTCTGTACAGTAATGTCAAACTTGTTCCACAGCCAGCTCCAAATTCCACGTCCAGCTACTCCCAGAAGGCCAGGATATGAATTTCAGACAACATATTTTTTGACAGCCCAGACTGGCACACCCATTGACCTCATGGGGAGGTCTGCACATACTTCAAGGGTAGAATATGGCTTTTAAGTAGTAAATCGTTTTTATCTGCTTAATGTTTTCTTACAGTCAGTGTTGCTGAGTAAGAAGAGGTGTTCCCCTTCCAGGTCTCTGCACTTTCTCCCCAGTCTCCTCCATTCCCTGTTATCTTCTCTCCCTCTTCCCACCCGTCTCTTCCTCCTTCTGTATTTCCTTCCCTGTAATAGCTCCCTGCTTCCAACATGAAGCAAAGAAACTGTTCCTATCTCCATCCTTGGGATAAGAGCTGTCATTAGATTAAACTTATTTATTCAAGATAAGCCCAGTAAATTGGATTTCAACTAGATATGGTTTCCACACACACAGAGCTCACCCTCTGCTGCCCCTTTGGTTTAATCAGGTTGGTATTACACCATTTTAATTTAAGTCCCATAATTTTAGATGATGTTCAGGCATTAAGTTTGATGTCTAAATAAGTTAAATGAATCCCAAACTAGCCTTTCAGGCTGTCTGTAGGCCCAGGAAAGCAATCCTGCCACAGTTAACACTAATAAAACATTTTGCAAAGCTCTCTTGCAGTCGTTGTGGTTGCAGAAAGTATATCGACATTTAGTTTCTGGGCATTTCCAAGCCTCTTGTTGATACAATGTCTCTGTTTTCAGATTATTTTTTCAGTGAAAGTGTTGCAGAAATTGCCTGCTTTTAAGTAGTTGCTCTTTATTTTTCTTGTTCAAAGTTGTTAAATAACAATAATTCTTTTCTTCACTATTTACTTTCTTGGGCGATGAGGGGGGTGGGAAGCTCCAATTAAATGAAGAGGTTTGAGCCTCGAAGAGTGTGGGAGAGGAAATGGAAGGAGACTAGTAGGGATATTTTTTTTTTGGCATGAAATGCCCAAAGACCTCTGGGCATTTTAACAAAATAGAATGCATAACAGGAACAGCAAGGTAACATGCTGTAGTATTTTACCAGCAGAGGAACCAAGGAGGAAAACAACATGGGCTTTGCCCCTTCCTCTGCAGTTCCACCCATGCTAAAATACAGCCTGAGGGAATATTCAATCAATCACAGCGCAAACGTCCACTGCAAAACCAGGGATGATTCAAGGGGGAGATTCTGAGGAAAAATGGAGCGGAGTGAAGAGGTTGGCAGTCAGCACACATTCACCTGCTCTCTTCAGTTCATGTGTCTATGAAATTGATTACTGCAGTTAGACCTCTTAATACTGACTTTGACACAGACCCATGCAGTAACCTCGATTAGGTGCATTTCAGCTCACTTTTATAAAGCCCCAGATGTGTCATTCCTACAAACACTTCTCTCCTCCATGTGGACCAGCAAAAGCAGTCCCAGGACCGGACCCATCTCCACGGAGGACATGGTACTGGGCTCAGTAGTAGGAAACTCCTGCTTGGCCAGTATGGGCAGTCTACCACTAAATTACTCGATATCTTGCCAGTCCTGGCAGCTGCCATGGGATTGCTCCCCAGTCCTTGCCTGCAGAAGCGAGGTGTCAGGCTCAGGGCTCCCTGCACCGCACGTGCCAGACACAGGACTTGGTGGGGCGAGGGCCCACCTGCACCCACTGCTCCTGGAAAGGGCTCTTGTGCATCACCCCAAATGCCCACCTTCGAGAACCCCAGCAGGTCAGGCATATTCACCTCCCTAAGTGCCTAGTGTGAGCAGCTTCCCTTTATTAAGGAACAGCTTAAAGAAGCACAGATGGCTCTAAATTAATATGAGAAACCTCAATGCAGTGTAAATTATAAATACAGACACAGGGACAACAGGGGTGGGGAGGCCTGGGATAGATTCTCTACACACTTTTGGCAAGCTTTAGCAGATTTGGTAAATAACTGAGAAAATACGTGTAGCAATGAAGGCGAGGTGTATCATCCTCCTGGCTGCTGGTCTGCCATGAAGTGACCCACACTCCACTCCTGTGAGCTCAGAGAGCTGCTGGAATAGAATTAAATGGAGGGTCTGGGCCTAATTTACCCAAGAAAACAAGAAATAGCTTTAGGAAAAAAACACTTATTTATTATTACGCTAAATGTGTTTGTTTTCATAGCAGCAGGTGAATAATGTCAGAGGAGGAACTTTAATCACAACCAGAGCAAGTACACTACTGTGGCTTTAATTGAGGAATAATTAATTTTAAAGTAGTGCAAGTTACATTTTCTCAGGTTGCTCATTACACAGCATTTGTATGTAATCACTCACATACACACAACGCATCCTGGGACACATTAAGCGTTTCATTTTCCTGTATCTGAAGAGGAGCTTCTTGGTGTTAAATTGCTCACAGCCCTTCCAGAATCCACCAGTATTTATATAGCTTTTGCCAATGTTTATATTAACAGCAGAGGTGCTAACAGATCAGTAAGATAATTTTCCCTCAGGTCTGCGCAGGAATTTTCTGTACTTTCCCAAAGGAATCTAGAAGATAATCCACAATATTTAGCAAAAATGGATTCATTGTCAAAAATGTTACTTTTGTTCCAATCCTGTGGTTTCTTAGGTTATGATTATTACGGTGGCTGTGTCTTTCCTTCTCATACACAGGTGTCTGTGCGCACGCACACATGCTGACACAGTACATCAGATATTGTTATGACATAACTACTTTTTAGGGCTATAATTAGTCCAGATTGTGCCAGCTCAATAATCTCCCAAAGCAAAAAGCTTTAAAGGCTTTTCTTCTCTTTTCAACCTGTAGCTTGCCTGGATGAAGGCTTTAGGCACCCTGGCAGCAAGGAATGATTGCTTTCTTCCACAGGCAAATGCAAAATACAGCAGAGACATCCTGCCTGTACAACAGTTGGCAGACTTGGCGCTCTCTTTACACAGCACAGTGCACAAAGCCACTGGCTGGTCCCTTCTGCAACTTCTGTGTAGTTGCAAAAAGTGCAAAAAGTGAGAAACCACTGGATGACAGGCTGAAGGGATGCTCAGTGCACCTGCCAGACACAAGTGCAATACTGTCCAGACATCTTTACCCACCAATTTTCAGTTTAAGGAGTGTCTTCATTAGGACTGCAGAGCATGACCTACCATCTTGCCCAGGGTGTAACTGGGCAGGATCCTTTTGGGTCCTCGCCAGGAGAAAGCATCACAAGAGCACAAACACATGTAATGAGTATCAAAGCAAGTCTGCGTCTGAACCTACGCCTAGGCTGGCCTGCAGTGAGAATTACGCATATTGGCTAAAATCGAACAAGCAATAAACACATGAGTATTGGATTCAGAAAACATAAGGGCACCCAGAAAATCATAAGAGTTTCTGAATGTTTGTCAGGGGCATGCAGCAATGACAGTGTAATTATACCAATCCTAGAACCAGGGGAGTATTTTTAAGAACATCTGTCAGGCTACTGAGTGCACAGATTCTGAATGTTATGTTTTTATGACTTATAAATCACTGTTCGGCAGCAATTGTTCTTTCTTAAGACAGGTGAAATTTGCACTTCTGAATGTTTTCTTCAGGATTCACTGTCTTAAAGGAAAACCTAAATAGGCATGTTAATAACCTGCACTGACTTAGCTTACTGAAGAAAAATTTCAGGTGACTTGATTAGGGATGCAGCATAAGAATTTAATATATTATATTTCCTAATTAACAAATCTTTCTTACTATTACAAGAAGAGAAGTTTCCTGGAATGTGAATTACTAACATGTGTTACTCCCCAAATTTGTTTATGTCCATTAATTATTTGGTGTCTGAGGTAGCATCCCAGATTTCCTAAAAAGCAAAAACTGAAGTCTGGAATCCAGACAGGATTTTGTAGATGCTTTAGATGCTTTCATCTAGCTTTACAAAGGCTAGTTACTTCCCTGAGTCTATACCTACTTACAAAGGTACAGCATTCAATATATTAAATCAGTGTGCTGAAGGACACATTTGGTTAAGCGAATCTCTTGAAGGATGACGTTCTTTACCTGGCTATTTTGGCCAGCCATTTTCAGGTTCAATATAGTTCTCAGCACATGGCATGTAATTTCTTATCTTCATCCCCATTTTTTTAAAGTCAAATATTCATACAAAGATGTCTGGTCAAATGCAAACCCCGAAAATGGAGCATGTTTGATATCAGAATACTTCTTCAATACCTGAAACCACAAAGTTTCACATACTGTCTTGGCTAATTTTTCCTTTTACACCTTTCTGACTTTGATAATCCCTAGCTGGTTTACAGGCTGTGTCCTGATTAACATGCCTTGTTGTCATCTTAGCATCTATAATTACTTCTATCCACCAAATTCATCTTCTCTTCCCTCCTTGTGAGCAGCATGCTTGGTATTTTTGAGGAACAGGCTCATTTCCCGAGAGGAAATGTGTTTCATATTAAAAACCTCCACTCTGCTTGTCTCACTTGTATATCTCCCAGCGTACTTCCAGTTTTCTCTCTCTCTTGTTTTCCTCGTTTCTCTTAAAATTTGCCCTTTAGAAGTGCAACAGTCTCAGCTATGGTAGCTCCACTATTTACTTTGAACTGTAGTCCCTCTAGTCATCCCTTCAAAAATGTTGGCTGCCTTCAGCTCCATGATTACTTCCTCCCCTGTGCTTAAGAGGAAATACCATGTATGATTTGTACTTTTGACGCCTCCTCCTGCAGAAAGTTACCTGTAGATTCCAGCTTGCAAACAGCCCAATGAGCTTGTGAACACACAGATTATTGCAGTGAAATTCTTTAGTGATGGGCCTGAAACAGAGCTACTTTGTCTACCTACCAGGGTGCTGATTTCAGCACGTCTGTGCTAGCAGTCTTCGTATTCCCAGCCTCGTCTTTCCTCGTCTTGCTGCTGGCATCCTCCTGCCAGTTGGGGAATCTCTTTGCCAACTGCTTTTGGTCTTCATTGAAAATGAAAGACAACACCAACATTCAGTGGATGTATTTTACTTCTGGGAAAAAAACGAAGCAATGCGAACTCTCTAAGCAGGTTAAGCAGTCTCAGGAGCTAAGACAAAAGCATGCAAAGTGTCCAATCTAACTTGCACATGGCCTTAAACAACCCATGTCTTCCAGCCTTTTGTTCATAGAAATTTCCCATGTAGCAATTTTGGGGCAGGGAAAAGCTGTCCAATATTTTGTATACATAGAAGCTGTGAAGCTCTCTGTTCAGACAGAAACATTTGAGGAACAAGTGACCCTTGTAACAGGATATGTGTGATCCCAAAAGGCAGTGCATCTACTTAACCAGATGACATCGCAGTCCTGCATATATTATCATAAAGATTGGTACAGGAAGGGATTTAACTGAGAATACAAGTTATCCTGCAGAACAAAGGTGAGTTGAAGGTAATGGCACTTGAGCTATCACTCTAGCATTCTAATGACAGGACATCAAAGTGAACCCCGGAGTTGCAAGCGCCGTCGCCTGATGAACACAGGAGAAGCCTGGACTGGATCTGATGTTCAGCTGCTGCATCTTGTATCTTGGGCGTGCTAAATTCACTGCTGAAACAAGTCAGCAAAGAGACAGCAGAATGGTTTTAACCACTTATGTTAGAGAGAAATTTCTCTTTTCTGAAGCCTTAAGTACCTTAATTCTACATATTAGATAGCACTGAATAAACAGTGTTTCATATTGTTAAAATAAATCCCAAATCTTTACAAATATTTGCCTGTTTTGATAAAGGCATTTATATCAAAGCTTAATAACTGTTTGTAGATGTATTCTGAGCCATTTTAGCATTCTTATCTTAGCACAAGGAGAAAAAGCTAATATTTCAAAAAATTAAATGGTGGTTGTGATCATCCCTAGGAGACTAGATAAGGACAATTGCCCCTCTGTTGCACTTTGAGCAAAGGGAGAAGAAAAGGTTTCCCTTTCCAACCTTGGGTTTTCTTCAGGATGTCAGTATCCTCAGAAATGTCTAGTACTTGCCCTCTGCCACACCAGGCTCACATTGTAGAAGTAACACAGCAAAGTGTGGTAATCTCAGTGTAGTTGCTTTTATATGTATTGGTAGATGTAGTTAACATAGTTAAGCATGGATGCTTGCTGCTGCTCTTCGTTGGACACCTTCAGACTCTGAAATGTGCTTGTGCCGAGGTTTTCAGATGTAATTTGAAGTGCCCCCTTGTGCTGGTTTTGGCTGGGATAGAGTTAATTTTCTTCATAGTAGCTAGCATGGGGCTGTGTTTTGGATTTGTGCTGAAAAGAGTGTTCATAATCCAGAGATGTTTTCGTTACTGCTGAGCAGTGCTTATACAGAGCCAAGGCCTTTTCTGCTCCTCACCACACTCCGCCAGCGAGGAGGCTGGGGGGGCACAAGGAGTTGGGAGGGGACACAACTTGGACAGCTGACCCCAACTGACCACAGGGATATTCCAGACCACGGGACGTCATGCTCAGCATAGAAAGCTGGGCAAAGAAGAAGGAAGGGGGGACGTTTGGAGTGATGGCGTTTGTCTTCCCAAGTCACCATTATGCGTGATGGAGCCCTGCTTTCCTGGAGATGGCTGAACACCTGCCTGCCGATGGGAAACGGTGAATGAATTCCTTGTTTTGATTTGCTTGCGTGTGTGGTTTTTGCTTTACCTATTAAACTGTCTTATCTCAGTCCACAAGTTTTCTCAGTTTTACCTTTCTGGTTTTCTCCCCTATCCCACTGTAAAGGAGGTGAGTGAGCAGCTGCATGGTGCTTAGCTGCTGGCTGGGGTTAAACCACAACACCCCTGTAACTCATTGAAGCAGTCCAAACTGGGAGAGGGTAGAGCACCTGCCTTCTGAAAACTGGATACTTACAAGGTATTTCACTTCTGAGTACAGGAAATCAGTAGTTGCATGTGAACATCTTGATCTCACTCCTTTTCTGTTGAAGCTAAGGTGTCCATTTCACAGTGGTTTATTTTTGTCTGATGTGGCAGAACAAAACCAGCCTATAACCTGATTATTTCCCCAGGGATAGTCCAGGCAAACAATGCCAGTGTGTTCATTGTGCTTGCTGTCTTTATATACATTGCAAATGGACAGAAAAGGGAAGTTTCTCTATTAACTTATAAAAAGACTTATCAGATGTCAAAAATAAAAGATGTTCTGATGTCAGGCCTCAGTGATGCACTGACAATGATGTTATTCATTTCAGACCATCTATGGTCTCACTTCTTTGTTCAAGTGTTCTTCAAGTGCTTCAGAAATGTGAATGTTGGTTCCATGGTGACGGGGTGGAAAAAAAATACAGACCAAAAGACCCTTTCCAGATTGTACCCATTTCATTCATTTATCTATCCAGAGCTCAGAACAAAGAGAAAACAAAACCATATTTGTTCCACTAATAAAACACATTAGTGATTTTCCTAACGCTAGTCAGAGATCATGCTAATCAGGAGGTCTTGCTATTCCTATTGTCTTTTTACTCATATGAAAAGAACATTTTCTTCAGCAAGGTAAACTTCCTAAAAGCTATTCCTGTTCTCAGCCATAACAATTCTCAAATGAGTTCATTATTTGTTCTAGGGTGGGAAAAAAATAATTTATTCTAATTAATTTGCAGCTTCCTCAGTTGCTTTGGTAATCTCAGACACCTTGTCACCCTCAGCAACATGTGTAGACTTTGATTCATGTGAGTTCATGTGAGTCCTGCGGTCCCACATGAATCGGAAGCAGGGATGAAGTAGCCGGCAGACATGCCCTATGACATTTAGTTTCTGGGAACTCCAAAAAAACTCCCACCCATGTCTTCGTTCAGTAGCAATGTGATTTAAACTCTGCCTATTTAACACAGATGTGATCATGCTTACAAAGAAGCTTAAACTATTTCCCAATTGTATTTTTAATAAGAAATTACTGGTTACGTGACTCAAACTGCAAGTTCAACTATGCTGTTTCTGTTTAAAGAGAAAAAAAAAGCACACGCATTACTATTCCTGGTGAGTTCGTTGTTCCTTGGGCTTCATTTTACAGGAAACAGTTGTAAACTGAGATGTTCCAGCTATCAGAGAGCTATGACATGCTGCCTTTCTCTTCTCTCCCCTTTTGGAAGACTTAAGTTTCCGGATTCCCTGCTAGAAAGCACAAATTCAGGGAGAAGGGGGAGAAGGTGTGACAGGGGGGAGGAAAAGAAAGGAAGAAGGAAAAAGAAAGAAAGAGAGAAAGAAAGAGAGAAAGACAGAAAAAAAGAAAGTGCCCTTCTTCCCCTTGAACTAGGTTTTTCTTCTCATATCACTGATTCAGTGCTTAGAATCTCCAGGCAAAAAAGCAGAGGGAAATATTCACAAAATTCTTCCTCAAGACCTTTGCTTTCAGAATGCACCTTTTATTGGACTTGTCACCTTCAGTGAAACATCTTTCTGGGCAGAAGAGGAAGGTTTTTGCACAGGAGCAGTGCAAGTGGAAGGCAAAGAACCAGGGAGGTATTAGTCAAGTTCCTTTTTCATCCATGCACAAGGTGGTGGGTTCAGTAGATCCACTTGCACTCCTGCTTTGGCCACAAGCCTGTGGACAGTTCTGCTGGTGTTTAGCATTGCTCAGGGAAGATGGTCTGCTGAGAGCAGTGGGAAGGCTCAGAAGTGTAAAATGAAGCTGGTGGGGGGTTACAAGCTTGAAGCTTTGGTCTGAAAGAACGAACTCCAGGAAAAACTCAGAAATAACTAACAAATCAGCCAGGGTAGTTCTAGCCAGGGTGCAGCACAGTGCATCACATCAGTTTTCAATTCGTATTTTCTATTTACACTTTGGTATCGCCTAAGGATTCCAGTTTTGACTGAGTCTCAAAAATGGTGTCTTAACTGAGTACCAGATGCACTTGGGCGTGCATCCTGCACACATGGGCCTCCCTGTTCTTCTACTGTCATCAGAGCTTACTGCAGCTGCCTCCTGCCCATACACCCTGCTTACCAAAAAAACAAGCTGTGAAGAGAGATAGCATGTCATCACATCACACAGCTGGACCCCAGAGGCAAAGTGCTCCTGGACCCCATGGTTAGATGTAGACGTAGTGTCTAGCATTGTATGAGCACAGAGCACTAGAAAGTTTACAGCCTGAGCAGCTTCTGGTCAAAAAGACAAGCCAGATAACTACGTATAACCACAAAAGCCACTTTTTGAAAGCTGAATTTGATACAAGATCTGTGTGTGTTTTCCCAGTTTCCTAATCCTAAATCATTCATTTCCCTTAACATCACCCACAGCATCCGTTTGCCAGTCAAATTCCTTCATAGTCCCCACACTGTTCAGTTATCCTGTTTCCCTCCTGTCATATCAACCACAGGGTAGCTGTGGCCATTTTTTGGATACCGTATGACTTCTATAATTGTGGGTGAGTTGGCATTAGCAGTATGCCAGAAAAATGAATGAAATGTCCTTTGCCTGGAATCTTCCCACAGGCTGAAGTCTCAGCACTCAGAAGATGCAAACCTGCCAAGTGGGGTCACAGACATAATGGAAAACATCTCTCTTTCGACATGGAATAAGCATAAGTTAAAGGGTGATGAATTGCCCACCACCTCTGCATTGGACACTGGGGCATGTCACTTCCACTTGTGATACAGCTGCTGCACAGCTCTCGCGGGACATCGGAGCTGTGCTTGTCTTGTTTCATCTGTGATCTGCTGTTAAGTGTCCTCTGTTCTCCTGAAATTGAGGCATCAGGCCAGACTTTTGCTGTTGTAACTCCTAAAATTGACAGGAGCTGTGCTGCATTGCCTCAGCACTGGGGAGGCTCCGACCAAATTCCTTAGCAGCTATTGGAAATAGCTGACAGCTCACCTGATGCACAATAATTTGTAAACCTGTTGTGACTTAACCATACATCTGGGCCTTCAGAGGAGCCCTATGATTCCCTTCCAGAACAATTATGGTAGTTGACTCCAGGATAATTATTTTATCCTCCCATATGCAAGAATGGAGTTGCCAGTACTAAGATATAAATTTTGCAAGCTACAGATGTGGGGAAGCAACTCCAAATGCAATTGCCTGAATATGAGCCAATAAGATTTGGCACCAGCTACCTAGCTTGGAGAAAAGGTCTTGTTATCAGCTTCTGCATGCGTCACTTCACACAGTTTTTGCATGATTCTCTTTCTTGCCTTGGAACTTAATGATAAAAATCATACCATACCAGGTTTCCATTCAAAATGTCAAAGACTGACAAAAACTCATTCTTAAAATATTAGGTGGAGACTTGAGGGAACTTGAAGGTGTTTGTTTGTTCATTTGAGTTTTCACAGGACTGGCAGGAAAACTGGTGCAAATTGTTTAAGTGTGACTTGTATAGCCATTAAAATGTGAATCCACTGGTCACAATGGTTTTCTTGTATTGTAGCAAGTTCTTTACAGATTTTTTTTTTTGGTGCAGTTATGCAGTTCCTGGAATAATTGCACTTCTAACCCTTCTTAGTTCCTTTAAGCATACATCTTCTCAAATCTAAGGATAAGACCTTCACTGTGAGGGTGACTGAGCACTGGAGCAGGTTGCCCAGAGTGGTTGTGGAGTCTCCATCCTTGGACATATTCAGAAGCCATCTGGACACAGTCCTGGGCAACCGGCTCTACGTGGCTCTGCTGGAGCAGGGGTGGTGGACCAGATGACCTCCAGAGGTCCCTTCCAACCTCAACCATTCTGTGATTCTGTGATTTTATCTACTGATAGGACAGCTTTTCAGACTACAATATTGCTTTCTTGGAAAAAAACAGTTTAGGAGGAAAAAAAAAAAAAAGATAAACCCAATCAGCAGATGATGTACCTGTCTAGTTTACCACCATCCAACAATCCATGTAGGGTTCCTGATACATCCTGCTTTCCCGAAACTATGTCAAAGCTCCATAGTCTGGGTTTTAGTCTGTACCACTAATGGGATCCAGATTATTCTCTCTGCCTCATGAAAGGGGCTGTTAAACCCCAATCATCAGTCTTATGGTCATATATCCTTATAAAAGTGAAGCCACTTTTGAACTTGTTTCAGCACTTTCATCTACCAGGCCCTAGATCTGGTAAACCAAACTTGCAGCTCAGAGGCAGAATGCAGAAGCTCCATAGCTAACATTCTTCCTATTCTCTTTCCAACATTTTTTGAGATGATGTTACTTTGAGTGGGCAGGTGGGGGAATTGTTTCTGGGTTTGGGGTTTTTTTTGCTTTTTTTTCTAGTAGCAGCTCACACTAAATGAAAGAAATGTAGGGGTATAGCAGAGATTCTGCTACTGTAACTACATGGTTCATCTCAAGTACTCACACACAGCTTTCAGAAGATTATTCTGTATACCTCCATGCTTGCCACAGTCATAAAAGAATGCTCTTTTATTCCTATGTTAACCAGGAGTCCCTTAGTACCTTCCCTGTACCTCAGAAAAGGAGAAGAGCTAGCCAGGAAGAAAAAGTAGGGAAAAAAAGTCTACTCTCATGAATATTTTAAATATTGATTTTCCGAGTGCACTGTCTCTTTTTGGATATATTATTTGAACAATTTTTCTCTTATATCACTCTGTGATTGTGAACTTTGAACCTACTTTACTGGTTTATAGCAATTTTTGTAATTTCTGCAACACTTCAAAATCACCTTGAATGTTTATAGTGCACCAAACACTTTTGGATTGGGTCGTGACTGAAGACATAGCCATGACATACATGGGATGCATTACTACACATGTTTGTTGACACAGTGACACGTCTCTGAGTCAGACTTCCTTCTTTTTTTATTCATCTAGTGGGTGGAACATAAATTATTGCTAGCCTATACTGTGTCAGCCATTAAAGTAGGGTGGGTCAAGAGATGTCTCTGTTCCTTAACTCTGTCCAAGGACAGTAAGCAAGCTCACTATTTTTATTTCTTCTTTAATATTTAGTTCTGGTAATCTGTGGGAAACAGATAGTCTAACTCACTGTGATCCAGCTCTAACACTCCTTCCAGCCTCAGTGTCTGTTTACAGCTCATCAGCATTCAGAATTATGCCTCCCTTATCTGACAACTGTCTGGCACTGATTGAGAGTGGTAGATATATATATGAAATACACATCACTTCAAATAATTTGGTGACTCTATTAGTCTGAACCTTGTTTTATATCAAATGTGACATTTCCTGTGTGGGGGACCATATCTTGCTTTAACACTATTGAGACCAATAACTTGCTGTTGCTTTTCCATTTGGTCCTTTAACTGTCATTTAACGGCTAGGGGGGAGCAATACGTCATGCTAAATGTAGTGAGTATTTAAATCCCTCCATTGATAAGGAGGAAGGGGTGCTTGGTGTTCTCTATCAATAAATGGGGTGCCTAAACAAAGGGCTTCATTGAGCTGGATGCCAGACTCATCCTAGTGATCAAACACTGCCTAGCTCCATCTCAGGAAGTGCCTGAACATATGGAGATAGTTGGCTTCCCAGTGACTGGAGAGTCAGAAACTGAAAGCAAGGTTGCCAGGAAAATTAAACTGCTGCAAGGAGTTGTGAGATGTTCACATCTCACAAGGAGATGTGTTTCACATCCAGGAGATGTGAAAACTGTTGAATCTGTATAGGAACATCCACAAGGAGACTGCTATATCTCAGTCTTGCTGTGCTTATTTTCTCTGGTGCATGTATGATATTTGCATATCACAAAGGTCAGAAAAAAAACCAAGGAGCTAAAAATGAGAAGGAGCAGTGATCAGATGCCAAAGAAATACCCTGCACACATAGTCTGCACCTGCTCTAATGCTCTCAAAAGTAGGGAACACATATACCCTGGATTGTCCAATTCGGAGCATTATCCCAAGTTATTGAGCCTCCGAGGAACATTTGACATCTGTAGGTCATAAACAAGCTGGGAGACAGGACAGAACATACCAGCCACAGGTAAAAATAAAATACATATTGCAATGTGTTCAGCAGGTAAATAAAGCATTGCTATAAGGACTGCAAGATATTTAAAGGGAGGTCAGAAAAGTTCAGGGGCAGATTTTGTTTCAAGATGAAGTGCTCCCCAAAGTTCAGGTGTATGTTTTCCCTGGTTCCGAAATTGGTCTCAGCTGCAGTTTTATTTTATGTTTTTTTCTTGCTTTCCTTATTATTTTCCTCATTTGGATATTCTAATCAAAACCAATCAAGTTCCTTCTGACTATGTGGAAATAAGAAAGTTGGCACTCACCAAGCACTTTTGTACTGATAATATGGAGAGAAGACTGATCCTTTCTCCAACTATGATGATGTTTAATGATTTTTAAACATTTGTATCAAATGCTTGAGAAATTAGCAGAATAAAGCCATTTTCCTCCTTTTCTTAACAAAAAACTGCAGCACATAGACAAAGCTGATACAGTAACATGATCTAAAAATCTCACCATCACCCATTCATACTGGTTTTCTCAAGAGGAAAAAGTAGTCATTTTCTAGTGAGAACTTTACCCTGTACTCACTTTTACACACCTGCATAACCTTTATATACATACATATGTGAGCCAGTCTCATAGTGGAGCTGATCCCATGCATGAAGTTAGAAATAAAGGCCTGGCTCCTCAGACTTGCATAGCAGAGTACATCAAGTACATCATGTTTAGGTATGTTGATCTCAATGATAACTAAGGTCCTAGGCAGGATATAGAAATAGGAACCCTCTTGCTGAATTTTGGGTGTCTACTCATGAACTAGTTGTCATGTCTCCCTTTCCAGACAATGTAGGTCCACTCAGTACAATCAGTAGTATGCAAAGGCTGATGGTCATTTCAGGATCAGATGAATCCACTCAGCACAAATTAAGGTGACTGTATTGGTGATCTCCACTGATTACAAAGGGAATCTAAGGTGACTAACTGTCGTGGTTCTAGCCCAGCGGGTAACAAAGGACCACGCAGCTGCTCGCTCACTCCTCCTGGCCCCCTCCGGTGGGATGGGGAGGAGAATCAGAAAGGAGAAAAGAAAAACAAACAAACAAACAAAAACAAAAAAAAAAACAACAAAAACACCAGAACCTCGAGTGTTGAGATATGGACAATTTACTGGGACAACACAAAAAGAGAAGTTACACCAACAACAATGGTACTAATAAAAGAATATACAAAACAAGTGACGCACAGTGCAACTGCTCACCACCCGGAACCCAACGCTCCGCCACTCCCCCCACCAAAAGCCGAGCGCACCCCCCAGCCCGCTCCCCATTTATATACTGAGCATGATGTCACATGGTATGGAATAGCTCCTTGGCTAGTTCAGGTCAGCTGTCCCAGCTGTGCCCCCTCCCAGGTTCCTATGAACATTAACTCTATCCCAGCTGAACCCAGGACACTAACCCAGGCATAGAGACCTTCACTAAAGACATGCACAATTCAGACGAATTGCCCCTCTTTTTTCTCCTCAGGAAACAAGGTCTTCTGGGCAGGAACTGGCCAATGTCTAGAACACTCATTGCTTTTCCTGAGCTGGAAAACATGGTTGATGTTTGTGGCAAACAAATGCATTTCTATAAATTATGGCCCAAGATATAATCTTGGAACTACTTCCATACATGAGTGCTACATATCATATGGGCAGAAGTACAAAGCTACAGAAGAGTAGTGCTCAGTTAGTGGCAGAACGCTGTTTCTGCTTGACTGAGCACACCAATAGTACAGTCAAAGAAGTGTAGTTTTGATGAGATATTTTAAAACCAGATAGGCCAGTTACCAGCAGGAAAGAGCTTCTGGGTATCACCTGCAGAGATCTCAGCTGAGTCCAACAGTTAAATCTGCTTCTGATATTTTTTGCAGTGTGCCTGCATGTTTGAGCTCTCTGAGATATTTATATGCAATTTATATGCAAGACAGACTAGTATTTAAATGCCACTCACTCTCTAAATGTGATGATTATAAATGCAAGTCACCTCATTGGGCAGATCTTGTTGTATCAGCAGAAATCCACTTCTTTTCCTACTCCAGGAGAGAGGGAGATGGATTGTGAGCTAGAGAGATAAGTCACATTTAGGATGAGAGCACCACAGCTCGCTCTGTTTCAAAGCAGATAACCTCAGCATCTCGTGTTATCCCCAGCCTTGTCCACAAATCAGTTGCAGAAGGTTGATGAAACCAGAAACGACGAAAGGCTTCTGGTGACGGAGACACTGAGCGAGAGACAGACGCAGGCAGTGGTTTGTGCAAGACGGCTGTCCCGCCCTCCACCAGCTGCTGCGGAGCATCCCGGGAACACCCCGCCATCCCGAGGGGACGCCGGAGGAAGTGGAATCATGGCCCATTCACCAACCGCCTTCCCAGCACTGGCTGATGGAGTGGGCTGCAGGCACAGTAGGAAGTAATTACGAGTACAAAAAGCCCCCAAGATGACCCCAGAGGGGCCCCAGCTGTGCCGACCACACTCTTGCATCCAAACATTTTGTACACCTCCCTGAACTCTTCCATTGTTTTGTTTTCTACAAAACAAAAGAAAAAAGTCGTAAGGTATCGGAGATGCTTATGGTGATTGTATAATAATAGGCAGGTTAAAAAGATGTCTCTACATGATACACAATTTAGATAAACAGAGGTTTCAGCCCTGCTTCATGGATATTAAAAACAGCTTAGGACCATTTTTGTTCAGAAAACGTTGAACGTGGAAATTAAATGCCTTCCTGTAGTGGGGAGATAAGATGTATAAATAATTGTGCATGTTAAAATGCTGCCACATCTTCTTTTAATTAAGTATTACTAAGCCTCCCCAATATGGTCCTTTCTGTGTCCTGTGACTCAGACGCAGCATAAGGATCTGTCAAATTTCTACTTGATTTGCAGTGGCCAGGGGTTAACAGAGTCAAATAGGACAAGAAACACCCAGAATCTTCAAACAAATCTCATACCTGTTTGGTGCCCTGAAAACAGCTTTTTGCTGAATCTGCCTCCAAATTTCCAGCAGTTTGCAGGATCATTCCAGCTTGAATGGAAATAGATCCCTGGACCTCAAATGAAGGCACTCTTTCTCCCCTGTGCAATTTTTCCAGTCTGAATTCAGCAGTTCCATTTTAGAAACTTTGTTTTTTCGTTACTGAAGGAGTCGCAGACTGGCAGTCAGGTGACCTTTCAACTTTAGAGATGAACAACCATTTCCAGGTTGCCAAAGGTACAGCTTTCCCTAAAATAGGTAGGGAGAGAGTCATCTCTTCAGCAGGGACTGTTATTATTACTGAGAGAACCAACATTGTAATACTAAGTTACAGAAGGAAATAGAAATTTAAAACTAGTATAATAGAAGAAACATCTGTGTGACCTAACTGTGTTATTCAATATAAAAATCCTGTTCAATAGCTTCCCTAACATATTACTTCTTATCTGCTTGAGGGTGGTCTAACGGCACTTTGGATTATATTACAAACATAGATGGATTGGTTCAAAATGTCCTGCAGGACCCCCTCCTCCTCTCCTCACCATTACTTACTATCATTTGGAAACTGACCAGAAAATATGTGATTTGGCCTTTCTGTTAAAAGAAAACTAACATGATTAGTTGAGGTCAGTAAGTAATGGGTTTTCAGATAGGAAAGAAATTTGGTTTGGGTCAAATCAAAACTAAATTTCCCCAAGTTTTGTAGTGAAGTCAACAAAGTGAAAAAATGTGGTTTGGTTCAAGCTTTAATGTTTCCTGTAATCTGGAATTAAAAATTTTCTCTCACTGTTAGATTGTTTAGTCCTTTTGCTTAACTTTTGGGGTTTTTTTTAAGATTGGGTTAAATTTGCTGAGATGAAGTGTCAAATACAAAAATTCAGCATTTCTGACACAAAGGGGTTTGATATAATTTAATTCTTTCCTCTTTGCTTCTCCACTTTCTTTTCAAGTCAGACTCATTTGACAGTTTGAGGCTGAACTTTCCAAAGAAAAGACTGTCTTCTTAAAACAACATGCTGTAAGCAGTTTATTACTGGTAAATACTTCAGCTCTAGGAATTGGTAGCAATTTCTTGCATGAGTGAGAGGTTTGATCCTGTGCTGAGGTCAGAGCTCCTCCATTTCCCTTATCAAAGGGCCTGCTATTCTAGCCTATAGCAGAATAACAGGAGAATCAGGTCCTGAAAAAGCTAATTACTCTGATATCTATGTCCATTCCACTTTTCTCCATTCCTATTGCTGTTTCAATGCTTCAATTCAATAAAGGATGCTAACGACTCCTTCAATGGGACCTGGCAGCTCAGTGGTACCCCAGGGATGGCTCGGGCTGAGAAGCAGTTGGAAACAAAGCAGGTTATGATACTCCACACTGTAGCTAAGGATTTAACACCAATGAAAGTGAAAGAAGAAATAGGCACAGGCAACTTAGTTTGCCATCTTAAAGACGAGGAAAGGCAGCCATGGCAAATAACTGGAGGGCCACTGTCAAATTCACCTGTTTACTTGAAGGGGAATATTACTCTAATTTACCTTAAAGAACATATCTGACAGCACTGACAGTGCCAACTTTCTGCATGTGCTCCAGCAGTGGCTATATTTTCTGATGTTTCCCAATCTTTGATCAATACAATGTCTCGAGGAAGATAATTTCCAAGTACTAGAAATACGGAAACACTGTCAAAAACTTGTACCAATTAGCATGTTCAGTGTGTGGCTTTCAACTTATTCTGGATGTTGATATCTTGTTTTATTTGCTCTCTGGTTTAGCTTCATGGTGTTCTGTTACAGCAATAATGGGGACCTATACTGTATTTTCAGGGCTTTTCCTGGTGGATACTCAGATGTGATACACAGTCACTAATACTCAGAACATGGTGTGCACTCACAGTCGGAAAGAACAGTTCTTCGATGGACTGTAAAAATATCTGTCTGCTTTTCAAGAACAAGCCCATGCTTCTGTATTTGAAGGATAAAGTTGCCTGTTTCCTTGTTAATCAAGTGTTGTGACTGGAAAACTTTCCTCTTTACTGCAGTTTTCCTTGAATCATATTTTGATAGCTGCAGGGAAGCAGTGAAATGAAATGAAAGGAGGATGTTAGGAACCACAGGTGAAAAAAAAAATCCCTCAGTTTTGAGCTCCAGTGTTTGCTGTACGATGGCCTTCAGCTATTCGAACAAGCCACAGATGTGGAACACATGACCACAGGTGAAGATGTGATGGGGAAGAGTGTGTTTATGCCTCTGCATGCAGACAACATCTACCTCCAGCATTTACTCCACCCCAAAGAGTTGCCCTTTAGGTTGGTCAGCCCCAGCAAGATCTCAGCTGGCTACCCTCTCTGCCTCGATAACCCCAGCACAGGGGGATTACCAGGGCAGCACAGCCAGGGGGTTGGAGCTTTAATATAATCACTGCAGGTGGTGACATGGTAGGAGCAAAGGCTGTGACCTGAGCAGTTCAGGGTCCCTGTCCTTAGAGGTTCCCACTGAACTACGCGTTTTATCCGACTTTGTGTGCAATAACCCACAAGATCTTTAGCCTAAGCAAGCTTTGCAGGATCACACCAGCTACCTCAGGATGTTTGATTCTGGACATGTGGCAGCAAGCTGTGGTTCATGCCTAAGGTGAAAGTCAGATGCCCAGAGATGAGCACCTAATGACTCTCTCAGACTGAGGCTACCCAGGACATTTGCTTGGAAGCTGGCCAGTGTGACTCAACATCTCCAGGGGACCTGTACACTTTGGGACTAGCAGCCAGAGGCTGGATAAGATTCACAAGACCCTCTAAAATACCTCTAGAAAACTATCACTGAGCACTGGATTTGCTTAGCTGGTGTCTCATGTCTGGTGTTGAAACTAAGCATGTTGGAAAGTAGGGGAGGGTAAGACCGATCAAACTTCTCTGTTGAGTCTTTTCTTATTGGGGAAAAAGCAATCTTTCCCACTCTGGCAGTCATCCCTGTCCTCCTTCCTTATTTCCTTGTCCTACTGTTGTGTAGCTGATTTCACTTTGTTTACTCAAATGAGTTGCCAGCAGAGAGTGAGATACAACTGTATGATTATCTGCTGAAGGAGATTCTTTTGATCCACAGAACTTCAAATGGAAGGGAAAAGAGAATGGATTTTATCACCTGTCTCTGCCCCTGATATATGCCAGGGGTGTCTGCCTTATAGGTAGGTGACAGTCAATACCGTGTGCTCTAGAGGTCCTGTCTAATGTTCTCCTCTGGCCTTCAAAACTAGGAATCCATGAAAAACTGATTGTGCCCTGCTGTCCACTTTGATGTCCAGCAATGCTTCACTTTAGGTTATAAAAGCCACTTCAAATACCACAGAACCAGCACCTCCTACATGGGAGCCAACATGGGCTGACACAGGGTAGGGGTGACGAAGAAGATACACAATATTGGATGCACCATCTAACGAGGAGCCAGCATGCAGTACTCAGTGAAGCTGCTGAATATGGAGCACAGACTCCAGGTGAATTCAGTGAAATACCTCCTTACCCTTCCTGTTTGTAGGTGTAGTATATTTAGGCGTTTTCTGCCAAGTAAATGCACAATGCTTTTGATTGTGGCTATATCCCTTTCTAAGACCCACCAATTTTTTTTCTTACCCCAATGATTCATTTCCTTTATGAGTAAATGTCCCTGCTTGCAATTTTCTTCCAATGTTAAACTCAATCACCCCTTGTGCTCGCATGGTGTTTGGGAGTTACTGCTCTGCATGGAAGCCACAGCTAAACTATGGGGTGGTGGTTGTAGCCGTGTTCACACACCCCATTTCCAGAACTGCAGCTGTGGGAAAGGTAATTGCTTTGTCTTGTCCTGTTCATCTGTCACCACAAAATTTAGGGTTTTACTTTCATCATTACAGGGATTTTTTTTTAATTTTTGCATTTGAGTGGTCACATGTTAACAGATCCACCTGCTTTAGAGATCCTCTTTCTGGTAGTAAATGCATTTGCTATGTAAAAATGCTTGTATTTCTAGCTGATTATTGAATCAACCAGACAGTCAGTCACAGCAAATAGAGAATGAAGGACAATTCTTACTTCCGCTCACAGCAGGACAGAAAAAAGGGAAAACAAATAGACAAAACAAGAAAGGACAGTGATCTCTCCTCTCTGTGGAGGAATCTGTCATTTCCAATTGGCTATTTCTAATGCAGTTAGCATTTTCCAAAGTATTCTCCTCCTTTGCAATTTATTAACTTCATTTTTACATTAAATTATAAGGTAGGCAAACGTATACTTTGCCACTCAAGGATGGTACCTTCTTGCCACGCTTGTTAAATTGTTTTGCATTGAAATTTAACCTTCCAGCATAAGTTCACACAAAGAGGCAAAGAATACATAAAAGGCACTAGCATGTTACGCTGGCTCAGTCAGAAATATAAACTGACACTGTTTCGCATCAGTGGGAAGGTCCCTTTTGGTAACTGTTGAATGCAGAGATTTAGATACTCCTGTGTACCTCTGGCAGTCCCAGCAGCCTGCCAGGGCTTAGGGTGCTGCTGCTGTTCTGCAGGCTGCCAGCAGAGAGAGCAAAAGGTGCCCAGACCAAAACCATTAGTCGGCTCTCACCTTGTACCCTTGACACACTGTCCTGGTTTCGGCTGGGATAGAGTTAATTTTCTTTCTAGTAGCTGGTATAGTGTTATGTCTTGGATTCAGTATGAGAAGAATGTAGATAACACACTGATGTTTTCAGTTGTTGCCAAGTAGTGTTTAGACTAAGTCAAGGATTTTTCAGCTTCTCATGCCCAGCCAGCAAGAAGGCTGGAGGGGTACAAGAATTTGGGGGGAGACACAGCCAGGACAGCTGATCCAAAGTGGCCAAAGGGATATTCCATACCATGCGACGTCATGCCCAGTATGTAAACTGGGGGGAGTTGGCCTGGGGGGATCGCTGCTTGGGAACTAACTGGGCATCGGTCGGCAGGTGGTAAGCAATTCCATTGTGCATCACTTGTTTTGTATATTCCAATCCTTTTATTATTATTGTTATTTTATTATTGTTATTATTATCATTATTAGTTTCTTCCTTTCTGTTCTATTAAACTGTTCTTATCTCAAGCCACGAGTTTTACCTTTTCCTTCCAATTCTCTCCCCCATCCCACTGGGTGGCGGGGGGAGTGAGCGAGCGGCTATGTGGTGCTTAGTTACTGGCTGGTGTTAAACCACGACATACGCACAGCACGAGGAGAAGGAAAAAGTGTTTCTTTATGCTGTATAGTTAACACAGGATTTTCTCATGTATTACAGAAAGCAGGTAATAGTTCAGCTACTTAACTGCAAAGAATATGGTTCGTTTAACCCTTTCAAAAAGCTACTGCAAAGAGGACTGGCACACAAGCTGTGACACTGTGTGGAAGAGACCACTGCGATTCATCTAGTTGAAGCTCCTGCCATTACTTGGATTTCACCCATCCTGGGGCATGACCTCCATCTGTAAGGTGGCTGTATGATCCCACCACCAGAAAAGATGAACAGCCTTCAATCTTTTAATGTGTTCATTAAAAGGGCATGACAGCTAGGCTCTGTGTTTGCATCTGTCTGTGGGTTGGAGCCTTAATTATGAACCGAGTCTTACAAATGCATAAAGTTGCAGTTACAGTCGATAGCCTGTGGCTGATGGCTGTGGCTGGACTGGTTCAAGAAGGGGTTTGCATTTCTCTCTCAACAGCAATGGCACTGTTCACATTGTCCTGCTCAGAAACACTTCCACTTGCTACTGTGTGAAACTTTTTGGCACTTCATATTAGCAAAAGCCACAAGGGAAAGGATTTGGGCTGACAACTGGAAGCAGTGTTCAAATAGCAGTCAACGTGTACTGAGGATGTGGTTGGTGTTTCAGATCACCATAGCCCCCCAGTCCAAAGCTGAGAAATAATTAGTACAGGTGGGACATGACAGAGTGGGAACGCAGGATGAGGGGAATGACTGAAAGAGGGGTTTTTTTCCCCCTTTTCTCTTTTATAACATTAAGTAAGAGCAGGTCTGGTATAGATTAGTGTTTATGAACCAGACGGTAGTGAGCCTTTAGAATGGGGATTTGGCAGGGTCTTACAAGGTGGCTCGTTAGTCTAAACTCTTCTCACACAAAGATACAAAACAAAGCAAGGTCTCTACAGAGGTTTACGGGGTGAGCTGCCAACACCTGCTTTCCACAGCAGGCAGACAGAGAGGCCACCAGGCTTGCCATGATGAGTTGTGTTGATGGGTGATGTATGGACCCCACCAAAAGATTTCCAATGAACTGACCCTGAGCAGGAGCACAGAGAGGGGACAGTGAGAGGACGCGTCCACAGCATGGACCAGGAGTCAAAAAGTGGAGGTTTCCTCTCCAGCAACACTTCTTAACTACAAGATTGTTTTAATTGGGTTCATTATACAAATTATTATACAGTAGTTCTGACAACGCTGCTATCTGAAAGGACAGAAGAGTGAATGGTTTCCAAGAATAGTCACTTCCAAGGCGAACTAAAATATGTAAAGCGTGAGTTAACAAGGGAAGGAATAGCAATCTTCAGTTTTGCTGCCTTTGACAGTGAAATGTAAATTACTGTAGGCTGAATCATTCAAACCTTGGGGCCAGAACCAAGGGAAAAATGTTCTTAAAGTCAATCATAACATTAAGTACATGTAAACTCAGATAGATGAAAACTCAAGATGGAGACCTTGTTCTTGAATGCTTTTAAAAAGATATTTAGTTACTGTTTTCCTCCAGATTTTCATTATGGCTTCAGTCTATTCACTCCATAGATACTTCCATCTGAAATTATTTTTAGCATCTCATACTGGTGTGAAAACAGCAACTCAATTAATTTCGAATTGGAGAGTGAATGAGAAAAAAGGCAGTGGGGATTGCATTCTGACCATAAGATAAATATTTGGCTGGTATAGTCTTGGCCTGAACAGAATAGATCTCTCATGAGTTTTGCAGTGCTCTGTGTCTCTGCAAATAAGGTCATTTGGAGGCCTACATGTGGATTAAAATTGAGTGTATCTGCTTTTTAAAAAAAAATTATGCTTGTATTTGTTTCATTCCCTTTACTTGCAATGCTGGTCTAAAATATCATTGTGTGAACTATAATAACATGAGGAAATTCTAGAAAAACCTTGGAAATCTTGCTCCTCTTTTTGATGGTGATTTCATTCAGTTTATTCTTATTTCTTCAGATCAATATGAGACTTGAAAGTACTGACCAAATAGTTGAAAACCTTGCCCTTCACTTATGTGATACTTATTTTGCATGCTGTGCAACTGTTCACATGTGAATCGTGATGGTATTTCTGCTCTGCAACTTGAAGTTTTCCGCTTGAAATTTTTCACTATGAATTCCCATTACAATCACTCATGCTGAAATTCAAGAAGAGTTTACATCTATGAATGCCTTCAAGGTGTCCTGACTGACAGTCAGATGTGTTTGAGTATCAAACAAACCTATAAATAGTGGCAAACATCTAGCCTATTTGCAAAGCCTTTCTTAAGTTATTTGTCCAGCTTTAATAGAGAAGAAATAAACATTTAAAAATTGAGCAGGTACCTTTTGCTGGGATTTCTCGTAATGTCCAAGAGGCTGTTAATGGTGAGAAATGTACCTGAGGTGTACTAGTTCAATAGTCAGAAATGTACCACCTCACCTAACTCCCGCTGGTCTCGTGCACAGACATTTTACTCAGGTGCTCTCCTTTATTTTTCATTACATTTTGAGCTGAAATTTAAGGCTCATCTGAACAACACTCTTCACTAAGGAAACTGTTACAATGCCACAAACTGAAGCCAGCTGGGGCACAATTATACATCGTTAAATGTAGTACAGTGTATTGGGGCTCTGCATTCACATTAAAGGGTGCTCAAGCCCTTCCTCCATGGTGCTGACTTTACATGTCCCTCCTGTCACTGCTTGGCATTTCTGACACTTTTGCTGGAGTTTTCTCACGAGATTTTGACTGAGGTCCCGCGATCATAAAAATTGCAGCTAGGAGCTAAAATTGCTGTTAAATATCCCTTTTCTCTCAGCAGTGTCATAAGCCCATTCTGTAATAAAAATGTTAAGGAAAGCAATGGCACAGAATGGTAACAGACATCTGCAACCTGGATGAAATATCAGTAAGTCTCTCTAATGACCACTCCCTCATATCTGGATGAGGCATGGTGAAGAAAAACATTTAGATTCTTGCATTCTGGATTTTAAGTAGCAATCCAGGAAAATATTTTGCAACATGAAGACAATCAGTAATACATAATTCATGAAAACTCTGGAAAACTCTGGAAGACTGGGTTGCCTGATGGTGCCACAGGTGTTGGAGTCCGAGCAGACCTATGAATTTTAAGTTGTGAAGGCTATAACTGTCAACAGCTATGGTTATGAAATTATTTTTGTGATGAAACATAAAGCTGCATGGAGTGTCTTCTAGGCAGCATATACATATTTATATGTTATTTATATATTTATATATTTTTTTGAGAGAGAGATATATATATTCCTTGCCCTCCTCTCTCAACAAGGTCTGGCAGCTCTCCTACACTCATCTATTATTATCAAGGAATTTACAAGGGCGTCTATTGCTTTGCTCCCACTTCTTCACTGTGGTAGGTAACAGGAGAAGACTCTTCTTGCTATTGCTGGGACACTTCTCACTGTGAGGCTGCATGATCTTCTAGAGCTGGGCTCTGACTTCAGAGGAGGCATACAGTGATGTCTGCTTTGGAAAAAAAAGTGGAAAAAGGATGATAAAAACTAAGGAAACAATATGCAGGAATGCAGAATGTTGTGGAGACAGGAGAGCCTGCAATTTCCTTTTACATGTTTTCAAGCTATTTCCTCAGTTATACTGTAAGAAAGAGGTATTGGGCAGCAGGACAAAGCTTTATAGGAAGCCTCAGAGCTCCATTTAAGCTCAAACCAGCTAGTAATCATGCACTGAAAGAAGTGATTCTCCTTCTACAGAAGAACAGATAACCTAGGAGGTCACTTACACCTTTGTCGTGTGATCCAGGGAACGTTAAATAGTTGGCACAGGATGAAGTGCATGGGAAGGAAAGAAGATGAAGGGGATTACCTCCCCCTATAAAGTTTTCTTGGGCTTCTAGCCTCAATTACAGGGCTTAATAGGTACCCTCATTTGTTTCCCATTAGCTGTAGAAATGGAGGGAAAAAATGCTGCCTTCATCTGAACCATGAGATGAAACAGCCCTCCAAGCACTGAAAAAGTTACTAAATGTGTTCTGTTTCTTGAAGTAAAAAAAAACAAGGGAAGAAAAAATATGCTAGCCTAACTTTTTTTTCTATAATTCTCTATTAATTTCAATTACTTACACCAAAGCAGGATTATTTTTTAGTATTTTCCCATTAATTTGAGATTGGTGACCCTAGTGTTCACAAAGACAGAAACTTGATTAGCTGAGCCAAACACACAAAGAAATGGTGTTTGAAGACAATGATTAAGTCCACACAGGTCTGCATTGTATAGGGCCTAGAGATTTCTCCTGAACTAATATTTGATGTTTGTCTGCTGAATAAACTACTCAGCTTTCATTAATATCATCATTAAGAAAAACCACAGGCAAGGTATTACAATATATATTAACAACGTATTATTACACTTCAGAGGGAACATTTACAAGCATAAGGAAATAATGTACTCTTTTTTTATTATTATTTGCAGTACTTTCTTGGTGCATGAAGCAGATCTATTCTGCTAACCCTCACTGAATTTTAAAAAGGATCAGGAACATGCTGCTAAATATGTTGATTTCTTCTTTAATTTTGTTTTTAGTCACAAGAGTTTTACTCTCTGAAGGAAGCTTACTTTGTAATTTTTCAGTTCCACAATTTTTTTCCTTCATGTATTATGGTATGCCTACCCTAAGAGAGATTGAATATTCTATGGCTATATCTGTAGTCCCAGTGAAACAGTATTGAAAACCTTTGATTCAAGCGATGGTAATGTACTAGGTAGGGTACACCTTACAATGTTTTCTCATAAAGAAAAATAATCTCTTTTTAAAGAAAAGCTTCCTAATCTAGGAAGAGGCAGCTAATTATTATTAAAGGGTATAATGTAGTGCTCTGCTTAATCACCACTGAGGCTATTGATGATTTGAACCTGTTTCACCTAAAAAATGTTCCACAGTGTACATAAAATAGCCATGGTGTTATTTCTCTTATTAAATGAGCAGCTGAGAGAAATGGTGGAAGGAGATAGTACACAGTTTGCTACAAGTAAATAATGAACGGTATTGGTAAATAAAAAGCCAAGTAGTTTTATTAGCTTCATGGATGTAGACATTACTCATTTATATTTCTGAATATCTGAAAGAATGTTCCCGTGGTCAAGACTTTGATGGCTTCTCATCTCAGTTACACATACTCAGTGCAAAACAGTGTCCCAGTCCCCATATGTAAGACATGGACAACACTTCTTCCCACATTTCACAGCTGTTTGTTAGAAAATTCAGACCCACTAATGGCCATGAAATAACAGGATGCTCAGGTGAAGAGTCAGGGGAGTGGTATTAATACAAAACAGGAATTCACCCATGAGACTATCATATTCTATTGCCCTTGCCCATGCAGAATTGCAGCTCTTTCCCTGTGGACTGGACCAGTTGACAGGACTCCAAAGGATTCTCACTTGAGATTGGCCATGTATTTGAAAAATACAAAAGCATTTTTCAGTGTTTTTCTGCTCAGATATGTGGTCCCCCCAAACCACCTTTGTGCCTAGAGCACAGAAAAGCTGAGAAGATTGTGAGACGTGCTCCTGACAGTGGCACAGTGTGTATGCCACATTCAAAATGCCAGACCACAATGATTAGTTAAATCTGAGCTAGGTTTACAAGAACAGAGTGGGTTTTGTACAGAGCCACATGCATAGCTTGAAGTGCTGGATTTTCTAAGAACAGCTCATACTAGCTCTCTTACTGCCAGAAAAATGGTCCGGAAATCTTCTTGCAACATCACCGTGATAATGTAGTATGTCTCCATAACATTTTCAAACTTTATGGCATGCTGCCTGGTGGAAACAGCCAATAGGCTGTAGCCTGCAGTAGTACTGTAGCCTTTAATCTACGGTTTTATTAAACACAAAGCCTTTAGATATTCAAGCTTGTTTCAAATTTGTGTGTAGATGTGAATGATGAATGCCGGACAAATTGTCAGAGCTGTTTAGAAGAGCTTTGATTTCTACTTTCAGTCGGGCCCACCCCTTATCTGGAATATCAAGCACTGGGAGGCAATTTAGAAAATGGCAAACCACAACTTCAAGAAACTTCTACTTCCGTAGAGTACCCTTTGCTACTGAAAAAACAAAGGAGACTCAAAATTCTTACCCTAGACTGAAGTCCTGCATTTGTGTGAAAAGTCCTTTCCTCTAATCAGTTTCAGATTCTTTTACAGAAGAGCCACAACTTCGTATTTTCATACAATTTAAAGAATTATAAGAAACACTCACTTCCTTGTGTTTTGATTTTTTTTTTCTTTTCTAATTGTTTTTCTTAGCATATTTGATTCAGGAAGCACACTGATATCAGGTTAAGGATCTGACTCTTGGTTACTGTTACAGACAAAGACCAAGCAATGGAACCAATCAGTAACATTGATCATAGTAGTAGCAATGCAGAATATTTGGGTTAATATTGTATAAAAGACTTCTGCATCCAGATAAGGTCTTACGCAATTATTATTGAATAAAAGTGGTGCTTTGGCACCTCCAGTGCTTGAGGAAATATTGGAGAACAGAATTAAGGTCTACACAAGAAGAAGCTGAAGGATCTATCAGCCCTCTGGGATTTTTTGACTGTGCCCACACTGCAGTGCAGTGTCTGCTCTTCACAGAGCCCTAGCACTGCAAGGATCCAGGCTGTGGATTTCAAATCCCCATACCAAAACAAAGGGGTGGGCACCATCACTTCCATTTTAACAAGACATTAGATCTCGTAACATTTATGAACTGACCATACGGTTTACGTATGTCACCAAATGCATCACATCATTGCCATAAGCTTACGTACACTTGTATTTATAAGTTTTCCAGCAGCTGGAAAACACTGTAGTGCCTCTCTTGGTTTCAAATGCAGTATTTAGTGGCTTTTGTCCACTGTGTTCCATTTTACCAGCTGGGGAATTACAAGTCTGTACAGCAAGCCTTCAGTGGAATAAGGACACTTCTGGGCCACAAGATTGTGTCTGCTCTGAAACACCGCCTGGTGTCATTGAATAAATCAAACTATTGTCTCTTTTATCAGGGCTTTAACAGTGACAAAGTGAATGCGGAGACTGAATTCAAACAAAACAAACAGTTCAGGCTGTGTGTTGTGCCTGAGTACCCTGGAAACAAAGAACCAAAAAATATTTAATGTTATAATGATTTAAAATATTGCATCTGTGAATGTAACCAAAAAGAGACATGCATATAAAAAATGTGGGGATAGGTTATTTATATAAGCTTGGATAAGTATAAAACAAAGATCTAGCTACAGTCTTGTAGTAGTATTTTCTTTTCTTTAAAAATGAAAGAGATACAGATTCAGGAATCATTGCAACATTATTCTTTAGCCCAATCATACTCTCTTCTCTTCTTTCCAACTACATATTAGGGTGTCTGTTGAGAGGTCCCATATTTATGGTTTGGATCCTGCAACAGGCCATTTTTTTTCCCTCACATTCATGACCTTTCCCAACCATCTGGCTAGTAATGGGTTTACAAGTAATTTCATATTTTCTGGGGCTGCCTCCAGCCAAATCAATGTAGAAATAATAACAACCATTTGGGATAAAACATATAATGTCAAATTCACCCAAAATGACTGATCAAAGACACAATATGGAAAACTGCTTCCTATAATTTTATGGCATATCTGTTTCAGTTTTAGGTGATCTACAGTTTCCCAAGTCCACTTTCCTAATTTATTTAGAATAAATTCATATTATTTCCTCATGCACGAGACAAAATGATTTATTATCTAAGTTGTTATAGATATGCAAGACAGGTATAGAATATACAATGGCACTGTACTTTTCTGCAAGTTATTTTCAGGACATTCCTGTGGACTGATGATATCATTCATTTAATTTCAATATAATTGCATTTACCCAGGTTGTGACCATACCAAAAATCATGGAGGGAGTGTTTCTGTCTTTGTGTTTCATTCCTGGCATCTTTAACTAAGAGATATACCACACCACTTTAAGCCTGCTGAGTGCCTCTTAAAGTGGTGCTGGAAGGACTGGAGTCTGGTACCAAACTGGGCTTTGCTGTAGCAATCATAGGTTCTAATAGCATTGCTAATTTTGCAATCATTCTGTAACAGGGAGCTTTCAGGTTCAGGGCTGTCACTGTTTGTGATGTGTGAAGCAGACCTCCAAGGGGCATGAAGGCACTCCTGCCCACTTCAGTCGAGTGTGGCGATGCCAGTGGCTAACCATGCCTCACAGAAATTCTTCACATACTGGCATTTCTGTAGCTACATGATCACAGCAGCCACATTCAGACAATATCAAACAGAAGTTAGATGACAGTTATGTACCTGATACATGAGGGCGCATCAGTGTTGAAGGAATACAAAACAGCACTTCTTTTCTTTAAAAAAAAGGCAAAATCCTCTTCTAGGCTTGAAAGAAAAGGTATCTCCAGGAAGGAAATATCTAATGCCTAGAAAGGGAGGCATTTCTCCCTTCACCTCATGAAATAAAGATCGTAAATCCTGTCCTCTCTCCTCACTGGTTCCTAATGAGAAGCTTAGGTTGATCACTTTGGAGTAAACTTCTTTAAACCTGCTTTTGATCAACCAACTCTCTTCATGAATTGGGTAGCCATAAAACTCTTCCAGTCACAAGTGGTCACATGGCATTGCAGCAGGAGCACTGTGACATTTGCATCCTTCTTATCATCAGTCTTTCCCCAGTTTGGGGTTTTAGAGAGTCTCAGCACCCATTTAAAGAACCTTTGGGTCCTACATGTAGCTCGGAAGCCCTTGGCCATTTGTGTTCAGAGGCCTAGACACCACTTGGGAAGTGTGAAACTACTCTGTACTATTATCTTGATTTTCTGCAGACCTGCAACTTTTTAATGTTGCCATTGGAAAGAGAAGAGCCACTTTTATTGCTGAGTTGAGGAAGGACTGTGTCCACCAGATAGTGTTTGTAGAAATGAGCACAAAAGCATAAGCAGAGGAAAAGAAGAAAGGGGCTCTATTATGGAAGTGGTGTCTGTTGCTCATCGCAACATACAAAGTGAAATGGAGACACTCCTGTGCAGTCCATATTCTTGGACCTGAGCAAAGATTGCATTGTGTATTTTTAAGGAAATTTTGTGTATGTCAAAAGGGGACTAGCAGGTTTTGATACTGGTGATTCTGTGGCACCACAAGGCTACACACAAGCTGTCACCTCCAACAGGAAGGTAATTCAGAGCTTTCTGAGCAAGCTAATTTAAAGCTAGCAGTGCTATCTTTACCCAGCTCTGCAGCCACTTCTCTTAGTGCTACGTAAACTTAAGGTTAGTAACTGGGTTTATTTTTTTTGTTGTAAGTGTTCCCTGCTGCCTTGCATGAGAAGAAGGTTCTCCCCACTTTCAGAGGCATTGTCAAAGAATGTGTGCAGTTTCCATTGATTTCCATTGCCTTTTGTGGTAAGTCCCAAAGGAAACGGCTCCAAATACTACCATGCAAGAAAGCAGCACAGCAATATAGGTCACTGGTTGTCTGCTCATATTTCAGGTGTGCCTCAGAGTCCCTGGACTACTACTGTCAGGCCTGTGAAATGTAACTATTGGTATAAACCTGCTTGTTGCTAGGCATATATTCACTACATTTGAGTAATCAACTTCACTGGAAAATATACTTAGGAAAGACTGAAAACCCCAGACACAGGATAACGCCCTGATCACTTTCCTTGACATGATCATTGCAGTTGACCTCTGTGAGGCTGCAATCTTGGGTAGGATTTGGGTTATTGCTTTAAACTGAATACTTTAAGAGCTGAAACACGCTTCCCCTGCTCTGCATCTGTCTGTTCTGGAAGACAAACAGGGCCACTGGCTACTACTACAGAGAAGTTGTCCACTGAACACAACACCCACAACTCAGACGAGGACCTCCATGCATGTGCAAGTCTGTATCTCCTCTCCTCCTCACCCCCTACAGTCCATCTCTGCTCCAGCCTGGTCATCTGCACCTGCATATTACATTCATTGCTGGACAACATGTGATTCCTGACAGACAGAAGGCAGTTTAGAAAAAGACATTCAAGAACAATTATGGCTTTAAAGTAAGTGAATTGATTTTTTGAAGAACGACTAAGGGTTAAGTGTTTGCAGGTTGTCTAAAAGACAAAAAGCTGGAGTATGACAATGGTCTACAGATATTTGAAGAATACAAGCAGACAAAGGGAAAATTATTACCTGGATACAGAAATTGTGGATCTGAATGTGAAATAAAAATGTAGAGCTTAGAGCCAGGAAAATCCCCATCTGAATGGAGCAGACACCCAAGGGAAAGTGGTAAAAACACCATTTGTGGAGGGGAAATGTTTAAAACAAAGTAGGGCTGCTTCCTATTTCTATACACAGGGGAACAATTTTTCACTGACAAGGACATAGACGACATGACCTGATAGACCTTTTCTACCACTAGCCTCCAGGATTGAAATCCAAGAGCTATATCCTGAACTACTGAAAACACAACTCAGGACAACAGTGTTATGCCAATTTCTATCACTTGAAGATCTGGCCTTACCTCAATTTTTTGAAGAATGAAACTGGGAAACTCACTTCCTGCATCAATAAACCTATGTGTGATAAGTGTTGCATGCAAGGAAGTGTCAGATGTACTGAACCTGTTCTGCAAAAACATTTTTGTGTTTGGAGGTACCATAGCTGTGCCAAAAAAATCAAGACTAATCAGACTTGTTGGTGTTTAAAGATTTATAGTTCATTCTTAGCCAAAAGCTGTGGTAATTAGTACCACACCAGGGCCTGGACACAATCCAGTTCTTTAAGGTGTAAAGTGCCACACGGAGCGGTTTTGCTGAGGTCAGACCTGGGACATTGTTTTCTACTTGGAAAAAGCAAGTCTCTGTCTTTCCTTCTGCCCTTTATGAAGACAATTTTTTTCTGTCACCAAAGAGGAAATTGATAGTGAAATAGCCAATAGCATAGAGACTGGAGTCAGGGCAGTAGGCAATAGAGACCCACCAGCCAAACCTCCCTGCTACAGGAACGACCAAAGCTGATGGAAGCTGCATAACTGCAATTCATAAGTGCAAGCAAATTAATCCCAAAGCAGGCAAGAGAATGACTGACATGATCCATGCCACTTTGTAATGAAATAAGTTTTTGCTCAGCCCTCAAGAAGTTGACTTGGCTGTTAACCAGGTTGGTCTGGCCTTGATACAACCCCCAAATGATACTGCTGCAAAAGGTGAGGAACACATGATCTTCCCTGAAAGGGGCTGGAAGTTACAAATAAGAAGTTAAAAAGCATTAAAGGGAAGCTTAATATAGCTATGCAATGAAATCCAGTAAGCCAAATGTTAGTTGAAAGGATGCGTTCTGGGTTTAGTGCCAAAAGCCATCTCCGCCCTTCTTCCTCTAAAGATATCCCTCACAGGTGGCTTGAATGTATTTTTGAGCCCGTGGTGGGGCTGTAGATTCCACACATGGTTTACTGACTGAGTCAGTCTTTGTGTAACTGATACATCCACAGGTCAGGTAGAAAGTGAGATACATCATTATGATGCCTGCACCCAGTGTGAAACATGAGTCAATGCAATTATTTATAACTGAAGCTCAGTACTTTGTGCTGGGATGTAATATAAGACTGAAACAGAAAAATAATAGTGGCAATGTCACCACAATTTCTGAGGCTGCTCCCTCATTCCTGTACAAAACATGTGATGGGAAGCTTTGCTGTCCTGTGGTGGTGGGAAATACCTGACTGACACTCACACCTAGCTGATCTAGGAGAGAAAATATCATGGGTCAGGCAATCAGGGCACAAGTTCACTGAGGACCTTGACATGAGACAGCGCATCCCCTTTATCAGCTAACAGGCCAGCCTAGGAGGGAAACACAAACTCCAGCACTTTACCTCCAAGGCTATTTTTCCATCAGCTGTAGATCTTTCATTGACTGGCATTTTTCATGCATAGATGATGCGCATAAAAAGCATGAAGATGGTCCAGACTCCTGAAAAATATGAAGGTCTCTGCAACTCTGCCTGTGCTATGAACCTCCTTCTGTTTTATGTAGTACCTTGGAAGTTCTACTTTTACAGTACCTGCACTTTTCTTATAAAAGCAAGATTTACCATATGCATTTTCCTTTATCATGCAATATAGCTATAGGACAACTTATTTTACACAAAGGGATGTAAGGTTATTTGCTAGGAAGAGATCTGAAATTCTTTGAAAAAATGTGATTTATTACAATAAAGGAAAAATAATTTAAAAAACAGATGGAAGAAATCTTGATTTCTGGCCTTTTTTTCAGTTTCAATTAAAAAAAAAACAAACAAAAAGTGCAAGTGACAAGAAAAGAACATTATCTCCAAAAACTTCTCTGCGTAGGACAAATTCTGAGAAGTTTGTGCCATGTACACAGGACCCGTCTCCGCTGGGTATGTATGGATTCTCTGAGGGTCAGATGCTGTGAGCCTCCTGATGAGCAATACAAAAGCAGTTCCGGTGGTTTGGAACAATTTCTACTTCATTGGGCCATTAAAGGATAGACACTATGATCGCGTAAAAAAAGTTTTGCATGACTCTGCTGCCTTTCTGTGGTTTCCTGGCAGCACTGAGCAGCTGTGATCTGCAAGCACAGAGGAAGGCTCCCACAGAATCCAGAGTGGTCTTCTAAGAAGGGAAGGGAAAATCCCCTCCTTGATTCATCTGTTTCTTATACCTGCCCTTTTTGTGACTGCAGCAAGTGATGACTCCTGCATGAGCCAGCATGACAAGAATTTAATGTGAAAAAGGTTCATTTCATAGTTATGTGCTTTAGCCAATGACTACCTAGGATATCCTGCAGGATACAGACCTAAATCCTATATGGTAGAGCTAATATTAAACTGTTCTTCCAACTACTGCTGTTTAAATCAGTCAACCCAAATGCTGTAAAGTTCAGCCTAGAATTTTTCACATATTAGTGAGCTAATGGTGGTTTGTTCATATTACTTGTGGCTAGGGCTGGAGACCCATGCAGAGTTCCTCTGGCTCTTGAAACTTCCCTTTAATAGCACATGCCAAGGATAAACTGTGCTTAGCCTCTGTTCTCCCCCCACATTTGTGAAAGTGGCACCTATCTACTCTCTAAAAGCAGTTTGAAGATTATTTAATATCTGCAAAATGCTTTGAAAAAATAAAGCACTGAATTTGTACAATTTTTTCCCCCGAAAGGCAAGGATTCACCTCACCAGCTTCAGCAAACTAGAGACTGTTCAAACAAATGGAAGTAACTTCAGAAGTCGTCTATTACTTTCTAATAAGATTTGACAGGGTTCTCCCAAAGTTGAGTTTCCTGCTTCAGAGCTTGCAAACCTCATCCTGAAACCATTCCAGCTTGAAAAGAAAGATTGGGCCCATTTCAGAAGGAGTCTGAATCACAGTGCTCCTTCTTTCTTCACTGACCCATGCGGTTTGACGCTGTGTTACACTGCATACAGTGTAGTTAAAAGCCATAGATTTTGTATAATGGAGGAATCACACAAATTTTGCAGCTGAAAAGGGATATGTCACTATCAGCTGTTTGCAGCGCGCTCTGGAAACTGGAGAGGAGAAATCAGCTACTGCTTGGATGTCCTCTTTTCCCAGAGGTTGTTAACTGCTGCTGTATAGTGAAGGTCCATCAAGCCTGCACAGACCAAGAAAACCCTGTGTATTTGCTGCCGCTGCTCCCCCGGACAATCACCCAGTCCCTCCTGTGGCAGGAGAGAAATGAAACAAGGAATATTTTTAATTCTAAGTAAAAGATGAGCTCTTTAGCTGGTTGAAAACTTCAGGGTGTACTTCGCACTTCACAGGAGGTCACAGCAGTGGGGGCCCACTTGGGCTCAGTGGTGTTACCGTCTATCTGTGTAGCGTTTGAGACTGGCATTGGGTCCCGTGACTCCAGACCGTGAGGTTAAAACTTCAATATCCCTTTTTTACAGAACAGAGCAGTCACTTGAGCTTCATGTTGACTCTGAGACCAGCCCACAAAGAGGTCATGCTGCCTGCTCTGGTGTGGGAAACTGTGTCCCTGCCTTAGCGAAGTTGAGAGATGGTTCCATACTGTATACAGTGAAGCTGTGAGATGGTACCATACCGTATATGGTACAATATACAGCAGGCTTACTGCAAAAGCTTTTGAAACCTTCTGTTTCATGGGTATTTCATGAACCAGTGTGTTAAGACAGGCAGCAACATCAATTTCCCTTGAAATAATAGACAAATATGGGCCTGAGCCCAGGAGGGGTACTTCTGGGAACCTCCATCAGTGGCATTTTCATATAACCTGGGGATGTGGGGAAGGAAAATGCTGTGAATGAACTTATCTCCAGCTTACCAAGACTCTTCGCTGTGGAAGGAAAAAAGCTGTGTAAAACATGCTCTAATTTGGGAGCGTAAAAACAGAAAGGTCTACTTATTGTCCATCTCTGACATGGGAACAAAATATATTTGGAAAGGAAGATCAGCCCTTCCATGCCTGTTACCTTAAAAGTACCTCTGTTACTTTTCCTTTATATTTCTCAGTCCCTCCTTTAGCTAGGAAATCTTCTTACTCTCACTTGTACTATAACTTCTGTGCCTCAGTGTCAGGTTCAAAGATAAGGGGTGTCTTCAACCCTTAGTATCAAATCCCTTCTTGAAGATAACTCCTGCCACCAAAGGATGTTGCTTACATTAAAACTGGCAGAAACTTCACAGGTAACATTCTTCAGCTGCACTGTATGTCTGCCCACCTGTCCTAACGGCAAAATAAATGTGTTAGCTTAAACCAGCACATTTTAGCATACAGTCTAGGTGTGCTAAGAACACCCGTGTAGCCAGTTATGGCAGCTCAGCTGCCTTGCCAAACCAGCACATTAAATTGCAGCTGATCGCATCCCCATCCTATAAACTGAAAACTAATTTCTTAAAAAAAGAGTTGATCCAGCAAGATTTCCTCTTCTTTTCTAATCACATAGGAATAACAGTTTAGTACCAGTTTTTCACCTACAGAAACAGGTGCAGACTGAGTGGAAGTCTGTATTTGTGACTTATACGTGTATAACCAGTACAATTTAAAATTTGTATCAAATCTTTGCTCATTCATAAGAATGTGGTCGACATTTATTTGCTCTCTAAAATTCTGTGACAGCCTTTTGGCAGAACTGTGGTACTTTGTGTGGTTAGGCATGGAATGAAATGGGTTACCCCAAACTATCCAAAAGTCATTCCTATAGTCTTTTATTTTTACTATGATAATTTCATTGAGCCCCATTGGGTACACAGTATGGTGGAAATTTTGCCTGGATTTACAAAAGAGACAGAAAAGAGACATCATTCAATCTGAAGCAGTATGTCTGGATATATGTAAGTCTGCAAATATTGATATGACATAAAATTTCTCCCCAACACAGCCAGAAGGATATTTCACACAAGTAAATATTTAAAGCAAATAGTATGCTAGATCACCCTGCGGAGTGCGGAGAGACCTGCGCTAGCTCTAAAGGAACTAACTCAGGTGCCAGGAGCTTTTTACCCATGGCTTCATGCTGACTAATTTATCCAGCTCTGTATTTTGTGCTAGCTCAGGAAACACAGAACTGTGCAGCCTGAATGTGACCTTTAAGAACATCACAGAATATTTATAGAACTTCATACAAACTAAGATTTCATTGCAATCCAATCTCAAAAGACTCTTTTATCATAAATTTTTCAGGAACTCCAGGACAGAAGTTAAAATTACTGAAAAAGGTAAGTTCTCTTAATTTCACGTTAGATACCACCCTTTGTGAATATGCCCCCACCATTACCTTTCTAGTATTTGATAGTCTGTCATAGATCATTGTCATTAAAATAGATTCTGATAAACAGTCTTGTAATTAAAACCGTACATCTTCAGTTTTCTCACCAATCACATGCAATCCCTTTTAGCAATCTCAAGATGAGTCTGTCACAAGCTTAATTTGCTATACAGTATTTTTGGTTGTAACAGTGGCTTCAGACCTATAAAATATCTACAGAAGGATGTCAAAAATCCATAAGTAATAGAGCTGCTAAATGATACATAAATGAGTTGTAAATGACAGTTATAATGGCATGAGAAAATGAAAAATACTGGTTGATATTTAAATAGAAGTTTGCAGTTTGTGAATGTAAATTTATGAGTCTCCTTGTTTACTTGAGTTTAAACACTCAACCTATGGCTTAGTTTAGCATCTAAACCACTCATCAAATATTTAAAAGGAATTAACCTCTTCCTTCTTTACTGAAATTAGTACAGTTTCAAACGATGTTTTTCCCTCATTTGTCATGAAAGGTCCAGTGCTTCCACTTCATCAAAAAAGTATTTCAAAGTCTTGCAATCCTACCCAATTCTGGTAGGATCAACTCCATTTATTACTTTTGGCCATCTTTCCTGCTTGCCTATTCACATGACTGAAAAGTGATAAACCAATTTCAAGTTAAGCAGCTCAAAAGTAAACTGATTGATGGTTAAGCATATCTGAGGATCTTTCAGAGCTGCTGGTGACTGACTAAGATTAGATGTGTTTAAACGATGGGAATTCATTTTTGCATGATTTTTCACAGACACCATTTCATGGTTTAGCTGAAAATTTTAATTAATCATTATAACCAGGTTTATATGTTTGCGACACCACTTTTCTGGGCACTTCAGTTATCCCAGTTGACATAAGAAATGGATCTAATAAATGGGGTATTCTGAAAACAATGGGAAGTGGTACAGGACATAAATTTTATATCTACTGTTTAGATCTACTAGGCATTCTGTTATACCATTTTTTTTAATTACATCAATTTTCTGGAAAGAAAATTGCACTTTTTCAGGCAAATACCATTAATGCTTGATATATCATAATTTCCACAAAGTTATATGCAAGACCAAAATTTAGAACAGATGAAAAGGACGAGTTCTTTTTGACTGGTACTTTCAATGTAATGCATCTTGGATTTGACCTCATTCTGTCATTCCAAAGAACCTAAATATTACTGAAGAAAACAGACTAGTGATATTCTTCAAAATTGTATAAATATATTCCATATTACCTTATGTATATGCGACTCTTGATCTTCCTCTACTGCAGCACTGATGTTATTGTTACCATATGGTTGGCCATGTGCCTTCGTTTACCCTGGTTCAGTGGTCCAACAAACAAGGGAGAAAAAGATTGGAATCACATTCAGTGCATATAACTGATGAAATAGGGATATGTAACAGAAAAAGCAGTATGCCAAAGAAGAAAAACCTTCTCCAATGAACAGGAGAACATGCCAAAAACTAAGGAATTTCACTTTTAAAGACAATTCTAATTTGTGAGCAAAATCCAGTGGCTGTAAGGACAATATGTACTTAATGCCTTCCCCTTAGCCCCTATGTTCAAGGTTTTTGGCTCTGCTTTGCAAGACTTGCTTGATGAAGGAACCACTTAAAGTGACGAAATATACAATATCCCAATGCCCATCCAAGTGATATATAACAAGGCTTGCCTGCCTTATATTATTCTTTGGTTTATGGATTAATCCTGCCAGTTGTTTTCTAGCAAATATCAACCCTTAGTGGATCATGTTGAATCATTTACTTTGAAGTATGGGTTTCATTGTCATTCAACTAAACAATAATGCTTTGTTTACTTAACTGGATTCAGGCAGTGTAAGTTACCCAAGATATCTACAGAGTGAATTTTAGAGTATTATCTCTGTGAAACAATTCTGCCAACCCAAAAATGCACGTCTGTATTCCTTTAAGACTTTGGGGTGAAATAGGTTCAGTTTACCACATCTAAACATTATGTTGCAACCATATCCACTTCCTCTCATCATCTCCCTCCAGTTAGCCCTCAAGCCAACCAAATGTCCTCATCTGAAGCTAACAGAAGATTCTAATAAAAACTATGAATGTGCCTATGCTATACTAGTGCAAGACTGAGCCAGAGGATGTTCGCTGTAACCTTTATTGCCTGGGTTTAAGAGTTTGAATCTCTATTACATGGTTATTCTCAATACATCTATTTGGCACTAGGACTTATTGCCATGTATCCCAGAAGACTATCCCATGCAGAACAGAGCTTCTCTAAACACTGCCTTATACATAGGGCAAACATTTCTGTTGCAGAACAAATGTTTGAGGAAACGCTTTTTTGGGGGGTGAATGTTGAACTTGGGTGATATATACATAGAAGACTGCATAGATATAACTGATAATGAGACTGCTATATGAAAAACAAATGGATATGAGTCACTCAGAAATGAGACAACTAGCACAGGAAAATGGGCTTGGACAATTCTGAAAAGGTCCATGGTCAGCTTGGGGTCCAGATATTCTGTGCAAGAGTCCATAATAAGTAAAGAAACATCATGATGCCAAAATATGATGGCAGTCTAGTGTTTAACCATTTGGACAGCGTAGAACCTTATTCTCTCCTAATATCACTGTTGTCAGTGAAAAGGTATCCATTGCATTTGCCTGACCCTCAGCTGCTCTCTACACCTTCCTGAGGAGGTGAAGTGGAGAGGGAGGTACTGATCTCTTCTCCCTGGTATCTAGTGATAGGACGCGTGGGAATGGTTCAAAACTGTGTCAGGGGAGGTTTAGACTGGACATTAAGAGGCATTTCTTTACCGAGAGGGTGGTCAAACACTGGAACAGGCTTCCTGGAGTGGTGGACGATGTTCCAAGCCTGTCAGTGTTTGAGAGGTATTTGGAGAATGCCCTTAATAACATGCTTTAACTTGGTCAGCCCTGAACTGGTCAGGCAGTTGGACTAGATGATCATTGGTCCCTTCCAACTGAAATATTTTATTCTCTTCTCTTCTCTTCTCTTCTCTTCTCTTCTCTTCTCTTCTCTTCTCTTCTCTTCTACCTACCCTGCATAGCTGAGTCATGCCAAGACCACTCTGGCCTTGGAAAAAAACAACTCAGTTACATGCATTAGTACATACAAGATTTTATTACAGTGAGCATTTGGTAGGATGAGGACAAAGGGATATCATGTTGGCAATTTTCTGTAGTGCTTCCCACTATTTGCGGAACAACATCTGAAGAACTAGAGATGAATACTCTTGCACGGGACTGTGCCAGTGTAGCAGGGCATTGCTGAATGGGGCTGTACAAGCTAGAAATGAACCCATTGGCACTGAAGCAAGTTCAAAGAATGTAAGAGATTTAATGATTACTGTAGGCCTCGACTCCCTTGCTGAAGATGCTAATGTTTACAGTTAATTGAATTAAAAGACCTCTGTTATTTTCTGAATGTCATTTGTCCAGGGGACCTGTGTGTCTTCTATGCATTCTACATGGAGTGGGGATAACAAAAGAAAAGGTGGCTGTAATTTTTAGGTAGCTGGCCACTGTTGGTGAATTTGAGATGGCCAACATTTTCCCCCCTTGAATTCTGTATGTCTGCTATTACTACTTACCAATTCTTGTTAGCCTTTTAGTCTCCAAGAGATTTATATTAACTAATACTTTCATGCAATGCTTCCTCCATATGTGTATTTAATTATCTGTTTTTACTTTGCAAATAGACACCACTATGGAGAACAATACATGTTTTTAAAGATAATGAGAAATGAGAACTGAAGCAGTATTAAAGGTGGAGCAATTGCATATGACAATTTGGGGGTGCTAACCAGGTAATAGCTAGGGCCATAGAAGAGAGGTACTTGAGTGTTAGACCGTGCAGATAAAGAACATGGAGGGACTGTTGGTGTTTGGCTAACGAAGAGTTAGTTTCATTCTCTGAACCTGGGCCAAACATGCTACAGTCCCATATGTTGTAGTGTAAATACTGAGAAGCAGCAAAACACAAACTCATTAAACTGAGGCACCACAAAGAAAGGAAAACAAACAAAGAGGGGAGCCACCCAGGCATCCCATAGTCCTGCTGTTGTGATCTATTTGCCAGTGAAAAGTAGCAAGTTCAGTTTCTGGGGGTTCCTACTGAAAATTTAACTTACTCTGGCTTGTGTTCCCACCTGGCAACATAAAAAGCTAAGTTATACTATCAGGATGCATGAGGACAAGTAGTATTTCCCTGCAGACAGACACTGTGTCCCAAGGCTGAAAACAAACACAGTCTGACTGGGGAAAAGTAGAAACTTTAAACAACTTGGAAGGACCTGGATAATCAACAACAGAGGATGCTACTAAGCCTTGCCCCACCCTTTACCACAACACCAGTTTTTCCCCAGAGTTCGAATCACACTGCGTGCTGCTTCATTTCATCTTTTGCACCTAGATGCCTTGGGAAGGGAGGGAAAGAAATGACCAAATAAGAAGTATAAAACACATTAGAAGTAGGGTCCTAAATCCCCTCTTCCACCCACATCCTCACCTCAGCAGTATGCTTGGTATACTCTTACTTCTCGTCTTCCCAGACCTAAACCTGATATTCCTGGCTGCACATGTCCTGCCTGCACTAGGAGGGGAATTGCCTCCTAATATTAATTATAGTCTGGGAAATGAAGGCACTTTATTGAAAAATTAGGGCTCTAGGTTTGAGACCTCTTACTCTGAGAGATCAAGAACCTCATCTCACTTCCTGTGGGTAACTCCAGGGCAGAAGAAGTCTGCTTCCTCTTCAGTTTGGCTGGGTCAGATGTTGTTTTAGGAATACCTGTTGTGAGCTGTCCATTTGTCAAATTTGTCTCCTGCAAAAAAACCTACAAAAGCTTCACTGGGAACTGAGGTGGAAATTCAATTTCTTTAACTGGCTGTACTGCTGGGTGGATCCTGTCTTCAAATCCCTGCTTCCTAGACGTACTTCACACCCATGTTAGAACAACCTCACTCGCACAACTGTGCAGTGAGTATTTCCCCTGCCGAGAACACTGCGTGACCCTGGAGGAATGGGAGGAATGAGTCCTCTTTCACACTCGATTTGGTAATCTGCTACCGAGAGGCAGCATTCACCACTGGAAAAAATGCCTTATAGTGACAAATCACTAGATTGCTGGGAAACTAGTGGGAAAACCTGCCATCAAACAAGACAGTATATCATATACTCTCATGTGAGTACTCACTGTTTTGTTTTGCAATATTGCATAAGCATGGCAAACAAGTAGCCACTGTGTAATATATTCAGATATAAAGTCATGTTTTGAAACCCACTCAAGATACTTTCTGTATTATTACTAGGAAAACATGCTGAATCTTATACGAAAAATACTTAATGTTCTGTTCTTATTCTCTGCCAAAATCTTTATACATCTCCAGATAGTACAATTAAAATGTCTATTAAATATTTTTCATTCTTTGGGGAAAAGAATTCAACAGAATACATTATTCATCAGTCTTCCAACAAAAAAATGAAACTAAATAGAACCTGAGACATCCTGAACCACAGAAAGATTGACTATCATGTCTAGTGAAAGGTCTGGGGAAGCCAGACAGACATTGCCTCCTGTGCACGTGAATAATTCATATAAAGTTTTTCAGACATGAAAAATAGTGGGATGTGGAATCAACCCTCACTACAAGCCAGCAACAATATTTGAACCTATATCCTCCCAAGCAGAATACCAATATGTTCAGGGACAGAAGCAACTTTACCAGTTTCCATTCTGACACTGAGGGTGTTATTGAGTTTTAAACACCTTTTCAAGTCATGATACATGAAGCTGCTTAGTGCCTTGCAGGGTTACAGGTTCTAAAATGATAATGCACAGAAGTAAAAAAAAATACTGCTGATCTTAAATGCTTAAGTTAAGTTATATTAGCTTCACCGGGTGCTGAATCAGAACCTGCTTCTTCACTGGTTTTTGAGATGGACCCACCAACTGGCAGTGAGATAAATGGGGCAGTCAAAACCTTTCAGGAATGTCTGTAGTCAGCTGATAATTACTTTGACAGCTAACATCTGGCCTAACATATAAGAGGACAGGTTAGTAAGCTGGATTGTGCCAAAAGAGGTTATGAGTACAAATGATGCTTTGTGAGTCTTGGGAAAAGACTGAGTTCATGTTTTATTCAACTGTAGGAGGTAATTGCCTCCTGTAGGTGTAGAGTCTACGTTATAGCATTTCAACCAGGCAGGTTGCTGCCTTCTTTTTCCCAGAGGAACATGAGGATATCAATAATTCTGAAAACTGGCAGAAACAGGGGAAATAGCAGTAAACACATAGCCCTACTCTGCTTTTAATGCAGACTGTAAGATACTTACAAGTGTGTTGGCCAACAAAGATGAGCTTCCCTCATCAGATTTCATGCACAAAAATCAAAGCAAGCTGATAAAGTCATAACACTTATACCTGTCTCTGTCTCTCGGTTACAATTGTAAACCAGGCCAGCAGTCTTCAGGGAAGAGCTATTCCACTGCAGAAAAAGTAAGTTCATTGGTATATTTTATTAGAAAAATCTTTTCTCTCTCTTTTTTTTTTTTAAATGAAAACTTACGAATAGATTAAATACACCTCTGGGGATAACAGTGATGAGCGAATTAATCCTGCTGGATGTGTAGACTTGGGATAATGAGAGCTTTTGTTTAGAAGAATATTCATAGTGGTTGGTGTTCTTATTAAATTTGGCTCTGTTATTGGTTGTAGCTTATTTATGTTAATTCTTTATTCCTATGGGGCAGATCGAAGGTAGAGATTTCAACAGTCCTTGCCGGTTAATATATCTTGTATTTCATTCCAACTACTTCAGCAGATTTGTTGTGTCAGAGAGAGAGATGCGGCAGATCTTGTGTATAGAGACCTTTCTGCCAGTCAAACAGCGTGATTTCTATTTCCAGGCACCAAGATAAAAGGAATTAGCGGTGCCTTAGCAATTGAAGGTGAACAGGGGTAGTTCAGTAGGGCTGTTGGAGAGATCAAGGCCAGAGTTTTCTCTTGATTGTGCTTCTTAGTAGAAAATTGAACTACCAACCTACAACTAACAATCAGTTGGTATCCATTTAACATGAACCAAAGTTTGACTGTTTTCTACAACATTTATTGTTTTTATCTTTTTTTATAACTTTGTTATTATTTATCTGTGGTTTTATTTTACAACAGTTTCATGTAAGGATAACTGGCAGCATGCGGCAATTATTCTAGCAGCTCTGTATTTTTGTCCTCTCTGGACAAAGAAACTGGATAAAAAATCTTCCCCTACACAAAAGGAGTGTGTCTGTATTGTCGTTGCAACCTGGTAAATCCTGGATGCAGAAGCTGCCTGCTGGGCTCAGAGTTATATGTTCATGACTTAGCCCATAGTCCTCTGTTCTTCTGCAGCCCATGACAGCCAGCCCAGAGCCAGAGACAGCCCTGCAGAGCGCAGCCTTGGCCCAGGACTCCCAGCACTCCCGTCTCCCTAGCCATCTCTGGTATAATGATTTAGCTCATTGTGTTTGTATGGGCAACATACAAGCTCATTGTTCTTGTATGTTTGCATAGTCCTTTCCCAAACTCATGAACTTCCTGTAATCAATTAATTAAATTTTTGTTTCACTTAATTTGTGTTCTTGTGCTCTGACTCTAAGAGGTACAACACGGAGTTTGGAGCCTCAGAGGAGTTGAAGCTAAAAACAACAGTGAGTTACATTTCTTCCTTCCCAATCCTAGATTGCTCCAGCATGTGTGGAGCCACCTGATATGGCTTAGCCCTGACGGCTGCAGCTTCTGAGGACTGCTCCAAACGGACTTGACAGGGAGGGAGGAGTTTCCTTCAAACACAGCTTCAGTGCAGCTGAACTGGTAGGATCCTGCCAGAGGTAAAACTGTTAGGAGTCCTTTACCATTCAGAAAAGAACAAACCTTTCAGCTTTTCAGTTTTTAGAGAGGAGTCTATATAAAATAACCAAGTGGGAAGACAAGAAATACGTTTCGGGTATTTATTTATTTAGTTGAGAGTATAGTGAAGATTATGATGAGGATGAAAGCAACATCCTAAGATCCTTCCAAACACCATGCACCATTCTCACATGGAAAAGGGGCTCTGTCCAACAGTTAAATCGAGACTAAAACTTCAGCATCTAGGGTCAGACAAATATGTGCTGACCCTGTCGGTGTTCAGGACAGCTTCTTGCTGGTTGTATAGCAAGAGGCTTGGAGTCTCTGAGGGGGTCAAATGTCTTGTCCCTCTGCAAGAGGGGTAAGAGCCCAGAAATCTTTATTTTTGCTGTAACCATGATGCACAAAATGTATAGCTGCTTATGTAGAAACAGAGCCAGAAACATGAAATCCCTAAGGCCCATTCCCAAGTACTCACAGGACAACGGCTCCTGCTGTCAGCCTGTTACCTTTTCAGTTGTTCCAGGCTGCAAGGGCAGAACTGGACAACTAAATCTGGGGGTCTGAGTTGTGCAACATTCTTCAAAAATATCACCTCATCTCATCATTGTGAAGTGAATCTTATTTTTCTGGAGATGATAAAAACCTGCAGAAGCCATTGACTACAATGAAAACTCAGACTGAGACAATTTTTGGTGTCTCATGTTTAGCATCCAAAATACTTCATATTGAATTTAAGAACCCTGAATTAGTAGGCACTTCTCCAAACATTTGGCGTAAGGATCAGTGTTTCTTGGTTTTCAAAATACTAACCCATTTCAGCAAGTATTTTACAGCCCTTGGTTGAAAGGAACTTCATACACAAGAAGTATATGTTATTAAATAGGCAAGGGAGAAAACCAGTTTCACTTAAAAATGAGAAATTATCTAAGGGAGGGTAAAGATAAGGAAAAGCTTTAAGGAAGTATTTGCATATGTTTACCAGTAAGGCACAGTAATTCAAGTATATATGCTAGTAAACTCAAAAAGTATGATAAAACAGAGGAATGTATACTTTTCAATGAGCTCATTTGACGCAAAGCTGAGGGAAATTAGTTAGCATTATTCAGACAGGCCACAGAAAAGAAATAAATATACATCCTACAGGGATTGTTAGAGCATCCCAGGGCAATAGTTCACCTCTTTCTATGAGTGTCTCTCAGAAATATGTACAGGACATGCAATAGTTGCAGGATACGCTAATTACCCTGGCACAAATAAAACTGGAGAGGCATTGCTGAGAATTTATACCAGAATAAAGAAACTCTTTTCATGCTCACTGCTTCAGAACAGATGGAAGTTATTGACTCACCTAAATTGCTTCTCTACTTGCATGGTGTGTTACACAGAAGACTGTACTGCTATTTTTCTAGGAAAAGAACATGTTGCAATATGCAATAGCAGTCTAAGTGGATGGATCGGGTCATTTGCGATTCAGGTGTTAGCAGTTAACTGTTATGCTCTTTATGAAAGTTTCCAAGCAAATTTAAAAAAAAAAAGGATAATTATTTTTCATGAGCTTTTTTTCAGAGTGAGGGCTCTTCAAGTCAAATTGAATTTTAAAGCAGGATTATTGCTATAAAGATTTACAGAGGGTCACTTCAGAATAAGCCTATTTGTAACGAATTAATATAGGATCTGGCAGATGTTGTGGGCCTTGTTTGTAGCAGTGCTGTAGAACAACACAATTGTTCCAGTGAGTCATGAGCACAGAAGTGGATTTTCACATAATGGACCATAGCAAACAGTGAGAGAGTGAGATTTGGAGAACGTCTATATTTACGGTCTAGAAATTGTGGTGACTGGTATGTAGTTGCTGCTGGTTGTGCATAATCAGGCAAAGAGCAGTGGAGAGTAACTAACCTTAACGTTTCTCCTTGCTGGAACACTTGAAATGGGAAGAAAAGTAATCGGAGATGAAAGGAGCCCCTTCTCTTACCCACTTGCAATTACAGGGTTCTGAGGGAGCAGAAATTGCTTATGCAGGAGGAAAAGACTGAAGCAAGGAACGGGATAGTTAAAACGTAGCAAGAGTGACAAGCAGTCACCACACGTCAGGCATACCAGGAGTCAGAAAATCAATGCTGGAGGGCCAGACGCTGACCAAAGAAGGTTTCAGAGCGCTGAGGAAACAAATTCAGGGAAATATGTACCCCTCAGATCTGTGTATTTCTCTTAAACTACTCAGGGCAAACATCTATGTGTGTTTTATGCTCCAAACGTACTGTAATCAGGAAGACTGACACCTTATTGGTGAGTTTCAAAGGTGGTAATTTAAGTTACAAACAAATCTAGGGAATAGAATACGTTTCAGGGCCAAGGATGGCAGTACCATACAGTCTTATATCCAGTAAACTGTACTGTATTCTTCTGAGATCCAGGAGCAACTTGGACACACAGATATGTGGGCTGAGATGCAACACAAGAGATGGTGAGGGCACAGTCAGCAAGAACTTAACAGTAAGTATGGACAGGAGACACCATTAGGTCTTTCTGTATCCATCTGGAGGCTTCTACTCCTCTGCCTTGTGAATAACTGTGTTATATGCTTCTGGGAAATCTGGTGGTAGTCCTAGCACTGCAGATTGGCTGCTGGCCACCAGGGGAAGTCAACCATGAGTGTTGCTGCGGTCATCTTCGTGTCATGTTTGGGTCTGAACTTTGCTTACACTTTGCCTCAGTTTTACAGCACTTTCTTAAGAAGAAACTTCATTCTTGGTGCCTGCCCCATGATTACTAGAAATTGCTGTACTTGTTATTCAAGTTTTCAGATTCCTTGTATTTTTCAGTTTCTCTTTGTGCTGATTCGTTTACCTTCTCCTCCTCCCTTATTCAGTGCTGCCAAGTACCTTTGCTTCTTGTTGGATAAGTAAGCAGAACCAGATGCCAAACAAGGCTCATGGGGACCTGGGAAGCTCAGCTGCCTCCCTCTAACCCCAAACAAGTCACTTGACACACACATCCCCTTTCAGAGTAGAACTGAGGGTTTGTTACATTTTGGAAACTAATAGCAAAGTCTGTTCAGCTGCAGCTTTACCCCGGGCCACCTCCAAACATTACATGGCTATTTGAGTGATCAAAACAAAAGCAAAATAAATTAAGAACAAGAATCATCTCTGTTCTATTGAGAATTTCTGTTAAAAATTGGAAGTCCTTTCCTTTACTGATGCTTCAGTCATGCCTGCAACAATAGAGTTGGAAGCACTTTCTGATCTAAACCCAAAGGCATAGTTGTCCTGTCAAAGTCAAACAGTAGGGCACTTTCTGTTTGTTTTCACTTAAAAAAAATAATTGTATATATATATTATGGTTAGCAATATGAAATAATTTTTCTTAAGAGCGTTATTCCATACTTACATGCAAGGAGGCATTTTAGAAAACCCTCATTTAGCTGAAAGAGAAAAGCAAGCTCATTTCCTTTTCTGCTAAAGGGGACTGATGAGTGCTTATGCTGAAAACACCAATAAATCTTCAGTTCTTTCCTTCCAATTCCTTACGTTCTGTTTCCCCAAGGTTCTGGTTTTACAGTACAAGAGGAGTGCATGGGGTTCTTAAACAACTCTAAATGTTTTTACAGTTTGAAGCTGGGGGTAATATTTTTTTGGCCTCCTTCCCTCAGTCGATTTCTTTCAAACATTGTGAAAAGGTTGCATGTTGTTCCTTCCTTTAGTGAGACTGTTTATAGGGCCTGCTGTTAATTCACAGTGGCAAAGTACTTCTCTTTTGTTCTTCCACAACTCTAAACTCGAGAGACCATTGAACGTGCTACAGAAAAGAGTGGTTTAATCCACTCCGGTTTACAACACAGCTAAGTTATCACAGCTTGAGGAATCCCCTTGCATTTCTGCGCCAAAGTCTCCTGAATGTGCTCCTACCAAATCCTTCTAGAAGTCAGGTGAAGCATTTAAACCTTTTCCATGGGGATAACTGGTTTCTGCAGTGATGTGAAATGGGAAGATGCTGTACTCAAACAGCCGATGCTCAGTGATCTATCAGCAGTGTGAAATAGCCAGCCCTTGGTTAGGAGGTTTGAAGAAAAAATATTCCCTTGGATAGATTGGGGTTCTCTGCAACCTCCTGTTTATTTTTATCTTTCTAAGACAAGATCAGGCACTGGCTTGGACCAGACCTTCTGCAAAAGGTTGGTTAGTACATGCGGGGATCATTCGTGTGTCTTAGTGTCTGCTGAACACCTCAACCTGCCTTCATGCTCCCTCTCCTAGGAAATATATAGAATTATATAGGATTTATAATATGTAGGAGTTACATAGGATTCTAGGAAGCTGAGGAATCATTACACCTAGCCTTGCCACATTTGCATGCCTGCTGAGGATAAACGCATGCAATCCAACCATGCAGCAAATAGAAATACAGGGAGTTTTACTCCTGATGTGAGTTTGATTACCTTCATATCTTCTCCTGCAGAAAACCCAGGGGCAGGGGCAGCTATTGCCAGATGCAAGGTACATCCTATCTCATGACTGGGGCTCAGAAACCTGAACCACCACATCCTTCCCCTAGCGATACACACACCAAGCTTCACATGGTCTCTCAAACTCCCTTTTACTTCAAGAGTATGCTTGAAAGTGGGCAGGCTGGCACTGGGTATGCCTTGAGGGACAGCGCTTCATTGCTGCTTTTGTACCACAATATTTAGTCATACAGCATGTTTTTGTTTATAGTCGCAAAGTTTACAATTGCACCATATGGAGCAGATTTTGTTTTACTTCAGTTTATCATCAGAAATCAGCTTCTCGGCATCGAGCCCAGCTGATTTCATATTCTGTTGGTTTAAGGGAAGTAATGTAGGATTCACTGTCTGTATATTCAAGCTTTTTAATCGACATAAACGAACAGAAAAACATTGTCTAGCATGAGTGAATGTTTACTCAGCCCTGCAGAATGGCAAAGCATATCACTATAAAAACCACACTATAAAAATAATCTGAGTTGTGATTGTTCTGAGGAATCCTGCAGCACTTACACAATATGAGATAGAGTTATCTTTATTTAACCAGCACTCAAAACATGAATACAAGATTGACTGAAAAATATCAGATAAATTGTTATGGTAGCTGTGTAAATGCAAAATCCAGCAGAGCCAACAGTGGGTTCAGGGCCTGTAAAGGGAGTTTTTCATTCCAGAAGCAAAATGAATTTGCCTTTCATCTCTGAGGGCTAAAATGGTACCCATATTACCTGCAAATGACCTTAATACTCCAGAAGCATTAACTAGCCACAACAGCGTGTGGCGAGTCTCACTCAATATTCCAGCTTCTGTCACAGTCAAGGCCAGATATTTTGGATAAAGATGCCCTACGTAGGAAGATTTTTGGTTCATTCTCCAGGACTCCATCATATGAGAAGACAATTTTCCTTTGCTCAGTGATTGAACAGCCCATAACAAGGGAACTTTTAGCAGCTTTAAAACAGTTGCACGTGCAAATATTTTAGTCTTGATTATATCTGATAACATTTTCTAGTATTTCAAAAGTGAATTGGGCCTTCCTGGCAGAGTTCAGGGGAAGAATTGCTTGGCAAAATGTTGTGCTACAGTACCGGTCTGGATGGCTTGACGGATTTGCAATCCCAAATGAGGAGCTATGACTCCCCACACAGTGTTTGGAGAAAAGTAAGCTTCTGAAACTGGGACCCGGGAAAACTAAGATGCTAACCTGGGATCAGTCTGACCCACCTAGCAGGAAGTCCTGAGGAGGTGGATGTGACAGAGAGGAATGAACGCTTAATGGTGGCTGATAGGAAATACCCCTGCCCATTGAGGACTGGGGGTCAGAGTCCCTGCCCTAAAGGAGAGCAACCAATACTGGTAAGTCACAAAAACATGAGGAGCCCTCTACCTCTTTTCTAAGAAACATTTCAGCAATGTTTTTTTCTGTATAAGGAACTGCATTCAGATGTTCTGCATTGCCAGATTTAAATATCCTCTTATTTGTTTTTAAATACCTGGATGGGGTCATGCACTCTGCTTTGTAGCTGCTGTGTTGCCTGGGGTGGGACATGATGCTTACACGGTGTTGCTGCATCCAGTAGCTGGACCAGCTAATTTGTCCAACTCAAGGTGCACTAACAAGGACTACACAGTGACCTGAGGTTCAGCTTCTTTGCTCTCTTCTGGTTTGAGGCCTCCCTCTGGCACAGAAATTGCACAGGACCCATTGCTCACTGACAAATGGCAAAAAACCAAATTGCCAGTGCATATTTAAAGGACTCTGGCAAATCTGAAAGATAACCATAAGGTAGCGTTGGTGTGACTGACTGCTACAAGGACTTCAAAAGATTGCTGTAAAAAATGAGCTGTCTTTTATGAAGTTGTTTTTAAATAGCCATCTTCTCTCCCTAGGCAGGCTAATGATAAGATTTTTCAAAGGTGCGAAGTTTTTAGCCTAACTCCCTGATTATCTCATCAGTGTTAAAATACTTGTAATGAATAATAGTACATAGTGATTTATTCTTTTTTATTCTTCCTGGGTAAGAGGGAAACACAAACCAGGAAAATCCCTAGGGAATTCTGATGAACTACAGTTACTGGAGTTGAAACAGTACTTTGTTCTTTAAATCTCAGAGGCCCTTCAGAGGAGCTCTTTTCTAAAGAATACCTCCTCTTAAAGCCATAGGAAGGACTGTGAGGTGCTAGAAGTTACTGTGTTCTTGCAGTCTATTACCATTCCACTTGCATGTACTTCCTGAAAGGAGACATCTAGTCCTTCTAGCAAGGATCGGAAGTAGATGCACAGGTAGCAAGTGTCTTACAACATATCCCAGTATATTACGGAATTTCATTCAATATTCTGGGATGAACACTTCCTTACCTTTTCTGTTAAACAAACTCGATTAAAAATAAACACTTATAATAAAGAACCCATATTCAGCTCATGTAGTCAACAGTATTTGATTGTGTCCATCTATAAAGCTAACACATAGCTACCATTGAGCTGTCATGAGGAAGAATTGACATTTCAACTTTATTGTAACTCTTCTAAAGGACAGGGCCAAAGGAGGACAGCAGTGTTGAATAAAGTTTCCAAACAATATTAAAGGTTATACCACATCACTTTCCTTTAACTTCTATCTGTAATATGAATTGGTCTGTGATTTTGTTTTTCCCACCTATTATGTTTTTTTCCTTCTGTGATTTTTAGAGGGGATGAATGGTTTAAGCAGTGAAACAGAAGCCATGAGAACTGTACAAGAATATCACTGTTGTTGTGATTCAGCATTTTAATGGTCAGCTGTTATTCACAGATCTGCCATTTCAAGAGAAAGCATTCTGAGAAATCTTCATTTAACAAGAAATATAAATAGGGACCTTCTCCGCCCTGTTTTCCAGGGTAAGCAGCTGTACATCAAGTTTTCCTAAACACAATGTGAACAGCTCTGAAGAAAAATTAACACAATCTGCTTTTCCTGGGACAAAGAACATTTTATTTTCTGAAAAAACAGCTGTTTCAGGAGAGGAGGTGATCCACATTTGGTATGACAGGACCTGACAAGCTTATATGTCTATCAAACACTATAAAGCTGCTAGTGTCTCCTCAGTCCACTTTCAGTTCCCACCAGTGGTTTCTGGAAAACACCAATGATCCAACATTCAAATTCCACATCAAGTCAGGAAAATAAATTATATATATGATCTTCACATCAGTTCCACTAAAATACATTTCCCGCCATGTACAAGGCTTTATTTATGAAACAATACATCTGTGGTCAAGACTTTTGGTACTATGTACAGAATCATATTTCATACTAACTAAACACTAATGCAGTGAAAATATACAGTTATTGTAGGCTAAATGCAGTTTTATTTCCCACTAATTTCTAGTCTGTCCAACCCCTTTTTGCTTTTTTTAAAACAGGTTTTGATTACAGTGATATGACGTCACACATGCTACTTCACAGTACATCAGGTGAAATCCCACTATTAAAGGAAGAATATATCCCATATTAGGGATACAAAAATCAGCAATCATGTTAGCAATGAGCCCTTCTAAGATTGGGGCAGGCCTCCATATCCTAAAGGGCACCTTCAGAGCTCCCTCTGAAATGTAAGCCAAAGACTGATCATTAAGAACAGGGTTGGTTTTATGTGAAGTATTTTTGAAACCTGACTATTGATAGGAAAAAGTCTGTTTTGATCAACCCAAATATAATGTTTCTTCTAAAAAAGAGCTCTGTTTTAAATGTAATCTTACATTATTTGACCTACAATGGAATTAATATTTTCATCACATTTTAGATATCCCTTTTTACTTTTTAGAGCTTTAAAAAGTAAAAATCAGCTTCAAATTAAAAAATCAAAAAGGTTTGTCTGGAAAATTTAATTGAATCTTTTTCTCAGAATTTGTTTTCTTTGACCATTCCCTCTTTGACAAAAAGTTATCTGTTGGGCTCTAACAGGAGCTTACAACTTGTCTAAACCAATCCAAATGTGCACTATGTAGCCATTAAAATTTTCAAATTATTTCATCGTATCCAACCTGTAGTTCTACTTGGACCAAGTAGACTCCAGCAAGAAAATCCCTGGTAATTCCCTAAATGGCTTCAGAAGTGGCCTTAGGAGTCCACTGAGTCATGGAGGGTCAAAGGAAGGTCAGCACCCTTACCTACCAACTCACTGTGTAAGCCACCTTAGCTTCTCAAACAAATTAAATCTCTGTGTATTTTAGCAATTAAAACAGCATTTTTATAAAGTGTACCCTGGGTGAGTTTAAACCAATAAACAGTAATTTATCATAGACAATAAACAAATCAAACAATTAAATACCCAAACCAAACCACTAAGGCTCAGAGGCAATTTTATATATACACAGCTAGTGAATACAACAGTAATCAGGGTGTGCTTTCTATAAACTAACATGGAATGTTTCCCAAAAAATAAACTGTATGAGGACTGTGCAACACCAAGAGGTTGATAAAAAGCAATTTAAAATCTATACAACACTAACAGGATTTCAGACTGCCCTTGAAAACATTACAGAGGTGAAAACCAGCCTTTCTGTTCTCTACCACTGTCTTATCTAGAAAAATGTCTATGTCTCAGCTAGCTATTTTTCTCTACATTAAAAAAAAACAACCCTCCATATTTTTGCTATTCACACAAGGAAAAGCTTATTTTGAAGTCTACAATTTCCCTGCCAGTTGTGGTTTTCCACCCTCTCACAACTTCAGCCAATTTCTACATATTCCCAATTCATCACTAGAAAGGGAAGAAGCTGAATAATATTATTACACAAAACATTTTTAAGACACAAACACCCCCAAAACTTGTGCACAGCTTCTTTAAGGATGCCAAAAACAAGAGCATGGACACTTTCAGGCACATTTTCTTCTCACAAGTTAAACAAGCTTGTGCTACTGCTCATTTGTCACAGTAATGCAGGGGCTGCTGTAGACATATACTCTCTGTTTATCATGAAAATATTCTGCAGTATAATAAAGTTTTCAAAAGATCCCAGAGCCCAGATTTTTTATCCCTAACAAATTTTAAAGTTAGAAATTTAGATGATGAGATTTCAGTATTATGTTGAACTGCACCAAATAATAAAAAAAAGCTACGTGTTCTTTTCAGTCTGCAGGACTGCTAGTTCTGTGTGTCAGCATTGTTTTGTTTGTCCAATGAAAAAGGGAGTGAAAATTGTGAGAAACAATTTTCAGGCATTACCAGCTTTGGTCTCAGCATGTAACCTTAACAAAGCGGGAGAGCAGCTAGCTATTTAGCATACTTAAGCCATCATGGGTTGCACTAAAATACTTGAACGCTTATGGAGGAGGCAGAGCTGCACCTGGTTGACAGCCATATATTGGTCTATATGAAATTGATGGCACGTGGTAAATTATAGGTTTCTATAGGGCACACGTGTTAAATGTTAGCCCTGAGAGGCTTGTTAAGAGTGTTACAGCCCTAAAGAGCCCCTTAAAATAATAGGCTTTTATATTCATTGACTTTTGCAAGTACCACAGATTGCATCTTGACCTGTCCTGTCTGGGGGATATAAACATTAGAAGCAAGGAACAAAGATGAGAAAATTTGCATTTAAGTCAGCCACACTTAAATATGTATGTTGTTGTATCTTTTATTTTGCTTGGGGTAAAATGGACTAATTATTAATTTAACAGTGTCTATCATAATTACAAACAGAGATGTTCACAAAGTTAAGGGATATAGGTGCATTCAGTAATAGTGAATTCCTTTTGCCTCTGAAAATCCAGCAATATTTCATTTTATTATAATAGACATTAAATATGTAGCTAATGGAGTTGATCTGACTGCAGAATGGCAAGATCCATCTTTTTACTGCTATCTTTTTATAGAGTGAAAACTGGTGCTGATTTACAGACAAACAGAAAAAAAATCCAATAGCTTCTTAACAGGGCTTCACAGACTGCTCTGTGTAGATGGACTTGAACTCTAAAGTTTGGAGGCATATGAAATCTTCCCCAACATCCTAGGTGTAGCAAGGTCTCTCTCAAACTCAGACAACTCCACTACTAGTTGCCTCTTTCAGGTACTTCCATTTACCAAGAGAACCCTTATTCAGCCTCTGCACAGTGAGAAATGCAGCCCAGTGTGTTTCAAGGGATGAATTGTTAAACATGAACACAACATAGACATTAGATATTTAGGTGACAGAATTTTCACAAATTCAGGGAAGATGCTTCATGGAGACTATAGAAATTGAGGTATGGTGACTGGAGAAAAGATACAGGTAAAAAGAGGATGACTGATAGGGTGGACAGAGCCCATGAACTTTGGGCTGAGTTTCATCTGGGGATAGAGGTAAAACAAGACTTTTTATTACATTTTTTCATGACATATTCTCCAGCAAATGATATGGGATGAGATAAAAAAGAGCATGTCTATGTGAAGTTTATGTCTGAAGGTTATCAATAATTCAGTGTAGTAGAGGTATGACACAAGGTCTCTAAGAGTTAAGGAGGTGCATGTTCAGTGGGAACATAGCACCATTTTACTAGCTACATTTCCAAACCAGATGGGTGACTTCATCATAGACTATCCACAAAGTTTCCCAACAAAGCTACAGCAGAAAGCATCACAGTAGTTTGAAAAAGTTCAAGTAACAGCTAGTATCACTAATGTCCAGGCTGAATATTTGTTATGAAATGGTTGTTTAATCAACATCCTTTGTATCACCTGCAGGGAGAAAAAGGGCAAATGTAGATCATGGTATAATATGCAAATCAGAGGTTAAATTTTGACCCCACTACAGGCAAAGCATGGTTCAGTTTCTCCAAGAGTAAGACTTTTTTTGACATCTGCATTTCCCTGCTTCCTGTTCAACCTCCTGTACCCTAGAAAAATTAACTATTGTCAGAGGAAATAAGGTATAACTCATTCTATCAACTTTGTCCTACACTGAGGCTTAACTTTTAGATCACTTAGGTTAGACTGGATGGATCTCATTTCCAGATCCTCCCATGATCAATAGATAGAGAAAGGCAGCTCTAGAGGTAAGCTCAACCCTGTCACAGAAACCAGTCTTAGGGTGGGTTGAATTACACTAAAAGTTTGCTCTTCTACTGACTGGGGAGGGAATTTGGTTTACTGGTTCAAACAGTTCAGCCTTTAGACAGTTTATGTTCAGTGAGACAAAGCCAGTCTATAATTAAGCCACTCAGAACTGTAATGTAGATCCACTTACACTGTAGTTTAATGCTGTGTACTAGTTCTGCACTTTTTGCTTTCCTCGTAGAAAAAATTTATACTTCTGTAACCTTTTTGGTTATAACCAAAAAGATGTGACTATCTTCAGGTCACCTATCAGTGGTACCTGGATACCTAAGTTAAAGACTCAGCCATTAGTCTGAACAGTTCACACCCTGGAAAAGTAACAGTCCAACTCTCAAACACCACCCTAAAGAAACTCCATGAGAAAAGTCATCATAGGTATGACAACAGGTATTTTATGGGATCTGCATGTTCCTCACAAACGTGTCCACGCTAAAGAGACCTGCCACTTTTTGGATATATATAAAGTAACAGATTATTCAGATATAAACAAGCCTTGGGTAAGCATAGAAGAAGAGGACCCAGAGATCCTTTACTGTTCTCCAGAATTCTGCTCCTTGCAGAGAACATTTGTCCACGTTATACAGCAGTTGGCATGTTTGATATGGTCAACATTTTTTACATAGCTGGAATCAAGAAGGAAGCTATAACACTGAAGTAACTGCCCACAAGAAGTGGGTAACTTCTCTTCAAGGAATTGAAATAGAACATTTTCTTCCCCTGCAAACGAGGTGTGGATTCCTCAGCACTGCGTAATAGTTGAACAAAGTTTTTCCTTATAATAAACCATTCATGTGGATTTCACAATATCTCATCACTTCAGCCACAGTTGGTGACCATGCCAGGAGCACTTCTCACATATCATTTGCAATGTTTTTTTTCCAATTACTCCAGGGGGAGGAGGGGAGAGAAGCACATAGGATGGAGCTGTAGTTCCTAGTGAAGATTTTACAGTGAATCTCTTTTTTTCATAACAGCGCTACTCAGAACTGCTCTGTTGGAGTGCTAGTGAGAATTACACACTGAACACTTTTGCCCTGTTATTAGTAGTCCTGCCAGTGTTTGGAGGACATGATGGTGTGTTATAACAGTGCTTCCTGTGACACCAAACATTAATGCTAGCACTTTGTGCATATGTGTAAGAATAGTCCAACTGTGCCATATCAAAGGTCCTCCTAGATTGCTATCTTGTCCCCTACAGTGGCCAAAACTAAAGGGACAGGATGAGTTTAAAATGATCGTTCTTTTGGAAGACTCTTTTAGCTCCCAGCAATTTGGGGCTTTTGACACCCTCGGCCAAACATTTCAGCCAGACTATTAATGTTAACAACCTCAAGGACTGCTTTTAAACTCATTTTTCCTTTTGGCTCCAAAAATATCCTACCCACGCTTCCAGATTTTATTTATACACTGAGTAGAAGACAAAGAAAAAAGAATGACGGCCTTGCACATTTTTAAAGGAAGTATCAGATGCAATTTTATTCCATGATGAAAAAGTTTACCAATCAGACTGTTTAAATTTCTATTCTGGTTCAGTGGCTGCTACATGACTTCTAAGAGCCTTTGACTGGCTACATAACACTTTCTGGGATGAACTACTCAGCAGAAGAAAAATAATATTTCATATCTGTTTGAAACATTGGTCATCATCTTGTCTCTGGCTAAACAAAATACTCGTCAGCTAACTTTTAGTGTAATGTTTTGCCTATTACAAGCACAGCCTCAAAACCCAGATTTGTGCAACATGCTGACAAAGGGATGGTCATAAGTGCAAAGATTATTTCTGTGATGAAAAACTACCAGTCAGTATCCTTATTACACAACAAGGTATTTTACTTACTGTAGATTTTTTTCCTTTTCACAGCAAAGGCTGGGGGCATGCTGGGCTGTAGCGATCACGTGATAGTGGAGCTAAGGATCCCAAAAGGAGGGAGCAAAGCAAGAAAAAAGGATCACAACTCTAGAGAGATTTTAGCCTATTCTGGGATCTTCTTGGAAGAATCTCATGGGAGATGGTCCAGGAGAGTAGTTGATTTTCAAAGATCACCTCCTCCAAGCTCAGGAAAGGTCCATCTGGCTGTGCAGGAAGTCAGGCAACAGTGGCAGGAGGCCTGCATGGATGAACAAGTTGCTCATGACAAAACCCAGACATAAAAAAGGAAGGATACGGGAGGCAGAAGCAGGTCACTCAGGAGGAATACAGAGACACTGTCTGAGCATGCAGGGATGCGAACAGAAATGCCAAAGCCCACCTGGAGTTCAGTCTGGTGAGGGAGATGAAATGGAATGAGAAGGGCTTCTACAGGTACATCAGCAGCAAAAGAAAGACTAGGGAAAATGTGGGCATGCTGCTGAACACAGCAGGGGACTTGGTGACAAAGGGCATAGAAAAGGCTGAGCTGCTCAATGTCCTCTCTGTCTTGGTCTTTACTGGTAAGGTGGTCTTCAGGAATTCCAGGCCCCTGACACCAGCGGAAAAATCCAGGGCAAGAAAGACTTACCCTTGACAAATGAGGATCAAGTTAGGGAACTTTTAAACAAAATGGACACACACAAGCCTATGGGGCCTAACAAAATGCACCTGTAAGTGCTGAGGGAGCTGGTCAATGTCATTGCAAGGCCACTCTCAATTGTCTTTGAAAGGTCACGTCAACGGGGGAGGTTCCTGAGGACTAGAAGAAAGTAAATGTCACTCCTACCTTCAAGAAAGGCAAGAAGGAGGATCCAAGGAACTACATGCTGGTCAGTCTCACCTTAATCTCTGGGGAAATGATGGAGTAATCAATCCTAGAAACCATTTCCAAACATATAAAGGACAAGAATGTGATTGGGAGTAGTCAGAATCGATTCAGAAAAAGGAAATCATACCTGACCATACTGACAGCCTTCTACAATATCATGACTGTCTCAGTGGATGTTGTTTCTTTTGGCTTGCGTAAGAGTTTCAACACTGTGTCCCACAACTTCTTCATAGACAAACCAAAGAAGTGCAGGTTAGAAAAGTAGACAGTGAGGTGGATTGAAAACTAGATGAATTTCCAGGCTGAGAGGATTGTGATGAGTGGCACAAAGTCCAGGTGGAGGCCGTTTACTAGTAGCGTTATCTAAGCAAGTAGAAGGTTAAAAATTGATGAAGAATTTAGTGAAGTTAGGTGTTACCAATACTAAGAAAACCAAATATGTACACAATGCCTAGGATCAGGATGACTGTCCTTGAGGTTGTTAGAAGCGATGGGTTAGAGAACTTTTAATTGGGAGCTGGCTATCCTTGAAGAAGAAACATCCTGGAAAATACATCAACTATACATATTCTGATTATCATGTTTGTACTTAATTTTGGATAGTTAGCTAACTGCGACCTTAAGCGAACTACCCTCATTATAATACTAAAAATCACACCTGCTGGGCAGGAGAACCCAGCCCAGGTGGAGACCCTTACCATTTCACAATTTATTGGAGATGTCAAGAAATCTGACCTTGGTTCTGTTTTCTAAACATGAGATGCTCAGGGCAGCCTGCCTGACTTTCAGCTGCCAGTCCAGAAGGCCATGGATCTCCTTTAGATCCTGTGTCATACTTACCATTCCCCCTGGATATCTCAGATACCATAGGAAGTCTCAAATGGCACTTGGACCCCATGCTCAAACAACGCAGATGCTAAGGTGAGTTGTTCTTAGCCTCCATTGATCATATCAAATAGGCATTGATGGCTTGGTACACCTTGTCCACACACACACCTATGTGTAGTCCCCCAAATTTAGATGGCTTTGTTTGGAGCTGAATCCTACCTATCTGGTTTGTATGGAGAGGAACAAGTTTCCACCATGCCTAACATGGCATTACAAGGTATGTCACTTGGCCTTTAGGTGCTGTTCCAGGAAGGTCTGGATCTTCTCTAAGTTGTGTGTTATATCAACAGCCTCGGGTCAAGACCTTGGATATCCTAAAACCCTTAAATGGCAATTGATGCCCATATTTAGCCAACTGAATCCACTCTTCCTTTTGATACATCTAAATTTAGATGGACTTCTTGAACTGGAAAAAAAAAATTGCATCTTGGAAAAATTGTGACAAACTTCAGACACAGATTTGTTATTAGTCAGTATTAGCCACATCATGGAAATAATTCACTTATGCTGAAGGGATTGGGCAGTAAATTTGTAGACAACTGCACAAAGTCACTCTGAGAGAAGAAAGTAGCTGTAGTGTCTCACTTTTCACTTTTTCAGGAAATAATAGCTGTAGTTGAGGCCAGAGTGCAGGCAGATAGCATTATTGCTTCATAGCATCTGGGCTTCTAGAAGCCATCATGAATAAGGATGACTGTATGGCTTTCAGAAAGGGATACATAAACGCCAGTCACTTGCTAGGGGTAGTCCCTTTGGACTTTAACAGCCAAGAGAAGGTTGAGTTGAGACACAGCAACAGCCTTCAAAATTATAACAGATGGTCTGTAGAAAGGGACAAGTGACTGTGTTCAAACTGTAAATACATTTATATTTATTGCATACATTTATACTCATTACCGCTGGGTCAGCAGGGAAATTAAATTGTATACATGAGGGAAAAGTATATGCTTTCAACTACAATGGGACAATGGTATCTAAAAATGTGGAGATTTTTAGTGTAAATGGATTTTAAGAACATCAGTGTATAATCTGAAATCTCTAAAATAATACACTTACTACATCATCATGAATTACAACCTGAAAAATAACTCAGCTCTTGAAGCACCATATACAGTAAGAAGCTACAAACTGGTCTCTCTTCATCTTTTATTCACCTACTACTGTAAAAACAAAGATGATGTGGTGGTTTGTTTTTTTCATACACACCATCCATAAGCATGTCATTAGCATTCAGTTGTCACCATAGTCACTGGTTCAGAATTAATTAAGAGTCTTTGGTTTTAAGTATCAGCACCAAGTCTGTTTAACATATAATATGGCAGCCTTCATTATTGATAATAATAAGGAACATGTTTCCCTAAGATTTGCTATCTCTTCTTCACACAAGCAAAGCCACCATGTCTGCTGGTTGTTTGTTTGGCTTTCCTTTCATGTCATCACAGGAGATCAGGATAGCCACTCAGCAGTTATTATGTGATATTAGCGCAAGCAACCTCTCTGCTCAGATTTCAGTGACTTACTTTGAACATAATTACATACAAAAAATAAAACTCAGCCCTAAATAAACACAGAGAATCTGATGTCAACTGATTAGAGCACAGAGGGGACCCAGAGCAAAGGCCCCATTGCTCCATTCTTAGCGCCTCCATTTCTTTATAATTAATGAGGGTCTGTCCTCCACTCAGAAGGAGAAGTGTTGAAATCTTTGAAATTGAACAGAGGTTTTCAGCTGGAGAGTTACTTCAGGCAGCATATTAACTGAATACCTAACACAAACTATACATAGTGTCATGGACTCATCTCAGAAAAACTGTGGCTGAGGCTCCCAGCTGAAGTTGGCTCCTTGGCTTTCTCCAGGCTGCATCGAGAAAGAAGAGCAGTTTCAGAGGACTGTTTAAACCTCCTCTCTTATACACTGTGTTTTTCAGCATGGGAAGGATAAACCTCCCCCTCCCCAATTAAGGAAGGACTCCATATTACCAGCTCAGCATGGAGACCTACCTTCCAGAGAGCAGAGATTTATATGAGATGATGCCCATTCTTGGAGACCAAAGTCAACTGTGATGAGTTGAGCGGGATTTCACTCTGAACCAGATTATGCTCTTCTTAAACATGCTGAGTTGTTCTGCTTTCTATTCCCAGCTGGGCTACCTATTTTCCTTTTGCAATAAATGACATTAAAAACTTACTCAGATGAAAAAAAAAATTACAAAAAATTATGGTTATTTGTAGTTATTCTACCCAACTTCCTCTCCCAGAATAGCTCTGTGATATACAGAATGAATTTACCCATCAGGAGCATTTGATCTGCAGCTCTGCCAGTTCATACTTGCCTCTTCGAGACACCCTGCTGTTATTTCACCTGTGTTGTGATGATAATTAATGGTCCATCTCCAGTTATAATCCATCACTGTTGGAAGCTGTCTGTGTAATATGTAACACTTCCTACTCTAGTGTTTGGACTTGAAAAGCTCCACTCATTAAGAGGTTTGAGCATTGCATACCATGACACTAACATGCTGTAGCCCTCCCCTCTGTGCCTGAGTGTCCCAGGTACACCACCTGCACTCTTGATTATGTGAGGTAGATTTCGCTGTGTGCCTCCTGTTACATTTAAAATTTTGTTTATTGTTGAAGAGGAGGCACACTTTTTTATTTCTATATACATATATAGAAATAACAGTAATAATGTAATTAAAATCATAATGCACAAACTTCTTAGTTTCTACCCCTTTTCCTGGTGCTATGCTCACCCTTCTCCTGCTCCCCTGCATGCTAAGGTGAGTGGTTTCACGTTGATGTTGGCAGTAGTGGGATGTTGCAGGGAGTAGTCAGCATCTGGAGTCCTTCGCCAGGAGGAATAAGATGTTCATGTAGAGGGTTTCCTCTTCCCACATGCTGCTTTCTCCCTTTTTAACTCTTCTTTCTTTTTTTTCTTCAATTTATTGTCATTTATATATGTTCTCTAACACACATTTCTAGCTTTCTCTTTCTTCATTAGTCTGCTGCTCCAGGTTACATCCACATTTACTACATATAGTGCCATTTACATACGTTAGATACTATTTGCTGTCTGTGTTACCTCTGTAACACATTTTGTCAAGCTCCAGGTCTGCAGTGTCTCCACTTCTCAAGGTCTTTCCTGTTGTACCAGGCCTGTACTTCTCTACACTGCATCATTGTGTTAGGGCTGTAAATATCTCATTCTACCTAGAAAAACTTCTTGTTACTGCTACCTATATAAAACTATAGTTGTACCACACGAAGATAAACAAAAATTTTAAAAAGTTAGATATAGACACCTGGCCAATTAGACAAATTGCTGTCACAGCTGAACCAAGTCAAACAAAGCTATAGGCAGGTCAAGAAAAGTTTGGCCAGAGCAGACCTGACAAGCCTCTGTCCTGAGGCCTCGCAAAACTCAGTACAAAGCTTATGGCCTGTTACAAGCACTAGCAATACCACATTGCAGGGCTACACAGTTACGCTCCTTCTGGCCCTTTAACCCCTTTTCCTTAAGATTCTCACTTCATATCCATTTTGTAGATGGGTCAAGCATGAGAGAGAGAGGAAATGATAAGGAAATGCTCAAATATTCTGAGAGACAGGTCTTCCAAATGACAAAGTCAAAGGGAGGAGCTGTTTTCCTAGGAATTTTTTTTATTTATTTCATTTTCATCTACTGTTTTTAACATTCATAAAATAAAGTTGATGATGAACTGACTTTTGATTTATTAACTGAAAAATCTTCCTTGCTGAGAACTCCAAAGTTGGTTATTTATTGTGAAAACCAGAGTCATGTCAACAAAAATTAGAAATTATTTTTAGGTTTTGGTCAGTTTATTTCAGTGAAAAAAGCAATTCTCCCAGCCAGCACTCGGGATGAGCAGAATCCTAAGTCAATCCACAACACCAAGCACAACCTGCCACCTGCTCTGCTGATAGCAAAGGATTCAGCATAGTCATGTGCAGTAAAGAACTGGATGGAGTTGCAAGGCTCCTCAGAAAAGTGGCAGAAATTACACCCTACATGTTACATCCATAGGCAAATGAAAGCTCTTCCACCAGGGACGACTGCAGGACAGGCCCTCTCCAGGATTAGGACTCCTCTGACACCCAGTGTCAAAAAATCTCTTGAAACTGAAAACAAAGGTGAAAGCTGATAATATAAAAACATGTTGGAAAACCAAGCAATAACCAAAAAATAAATTGGGAGCTGGCACGGAATATTACATTGCAAACCCAGATGTTTACTGGCAGCTGTTACAAACAATATTCTTCTTCCCTTTCTCCTTCCCCCTGCCTTTTTTTCTTGAGACTCAGAGAAGCAAAGAGTTTTCATACTTAGCTGGCTTTGTTTATTTACTGCCCCAGAGACATCTTAAGTTGCTCACAGCCAGTTGGTGGGAAATGAAAAGCAATATTACAGGGTAAATAATGAGGTTGACAGAACAACCATGCACTTTAGGGAACAGTTATGTTCATGGGTTGGTTTGTTTCAATCCCTAGGGAGGGCCAACTGCATGACAGCAACAGAAGGAGAAAATAAGAATGCTAAAACATGGCAGGCAACAAAGTCCCTTCTGATATGGAGAATAAGAGCATTACAGGCAAATGTTTTCCCTCCTGTATCTCCTAACTTGTTTGGCCCTGTCAACCATCTTCATGATCAGCCTGGAACTCATTGCCACAGGACTTCATCAAGGCAAAAAGTTTGGCAAGGCCAAAGTAGAAGTGGACATTTATGTGGATTATGAGGTTAACCAGGATTACAGTATTAAAGAGTTTATTAACATATTAAAAAATGAGGGGTTTTGGAAAAGCTATCCATATTGCTTCAGTGCAGAAGATAATCTCCCTGGGGGACTATCTGGGATAACTTTATACAAGTAATAATGATCTATGATCCACTGTAGATATTTTCCTCATAGCACTTCGAATTTTCTGTGTCACTTATTACTGATTAAAAAGACCTCTTCAGTCTGGCTACACCCATGCAGTTAAAGAAACTGTTTTCGAAACAGAAAACTAGAATTGAGGTCACCTTACACAAAAGTCCTTCTTTATACTATTAAACTGTTGTCCTTCAAAACAGGCCAACTGCACCCAGAATATCTATTCGGAATGGTCCCTGGTTGTTGCTAATTCCTGACCACAAGAACTGGGTAAGTAAGTGCTAACTGGTCCAGGCCAAACCTGATCAGGCCAAACCTGATCAAGCCAAACCTGCCCTAGTGCCAGGGATCCTTCTAACAGTTTATCAGCTTGGACTGGTTCCAGTGCCAGTGCTCATGCTTTGACACTGTTTAGTTTATTAGTGGAAGAGATTAGTATAACTACTATGATAGCATTCTCTAGTAGAAGGGACCCAGCATGTCAGGCAGGCAATAGTGGTGTGACACAACACATCAGAGTCTCCTGCACTAAGACGATGTATGCAAGCTCTGCAGCCACCCCTAAGCCTTTCCTTTAAGACCCTTTTGAACAGCTAGAATACAGCTTGCCTCTACATGTGTAAGCTCAAAGGAAGCAAGACCCTCTTATAACAACCCCCAATGGATGATGACTTTGTTCAACACTTCACAGCTTAGACCTAATTCCAATGAGAGCTTTTAAAATGACAAATACAGTCATTAATTGGTGGAATATCTCATAGCCAAAATGCATTATTTCAGAGCTAGAAGATGGATTTAATGAATCAGTATGTGACTTGACATGATTAATATGTACCCTCAGTTCAGGAAAAGTTATTTTCTTCCCTTCACCTTCACGTATGTTCAGTATCCTGCCTGCAGAAATTATAAGTTCACCTTCATCAATTCAGTGACAACAGCCCCTACCCAGTTTGTATTTTCTCCTTCAAGAGCAACGTACTCATCTCAGTTGCATATGCCTCATACAGTAAAATACAAATCCAACTACAGATTGTTAAATGCATAACTAAGCTATTTACCTTGTAACAGATTAATTAAAATACTTCACATCTGTAGTCAGTCATGCAATGTGGCCACTGGCATTGACTTGCTGCTAACCACTACATTCTGAGGGGCACAAGGGATTTAAAAATATGTACACAAATACTTCATCTTTTCCATTTACTGTAGGAAGTTTTTCCCTGAAGAGAGCAATTTGCTAGGATATGTGACAATTTCATCATGCCCTCTCTTGTTCATGCATGTTGTCCTTTATTTCTTAAAAAATGTCTGTATAGATTTCCTAAATTGGCTTCCACCTTGAGTAAATATCTGTCATCAGAACAGTAGAGCTGTGGGCATAGTGAAGTTTTTAACTCGGTTTCTGTGGAAAAATACAGATATATAAGAATTTTAAAATTATTCTAAACCAAAATGTTTGGCTGAAAACTAAAGGCTGTGCTTTGCTTTCTGTAGATTTAAAATTACCATTTTTCTTAACTGAGGTAATTTCATAAAAGAAAACATCTTTTCTTCATGAGAACCTAAAATGTTCCATTTTGAAAATTGCAAAATATATCTTGACATTTTCTCCCCTTTCCCTTTTACTTCTTCTTGAAGCTATTTACAAATTCCCCCTGCGTTTATGAATGTTTTTATCTCAAAATTGTATTTTCTGGCAAATCTCTTATTAACCAAAACAGGTTCAGGGAGAAGGAGCAGATCTTCAGAGAGGTCTCTGTTTCTTATACTGCGGGCAGCCTACCAAAATAACGTGTCATCTTTTGAGTCAAATGCAAAAGCACAAAATTAGGATGTGGGTCAAAGGGAGAAACATCTGACTCCAAATTTGGTATTAGAATTGACTTTTGTCTACTTTGCCTCAACAGTTCAGCCCTGATGCTGCCAAGTACACTGCACAGCTCATGTAATGTGATGCTATGTTGGTCTAAGTTTATGCTCAGACAATTGATTAGTAGTTGAGCATTGTAGGTTAAAAGACAGCTTTCAGTGTGCATCAGCCAGTCAGTGAGGGATCACAGCCAACAATAATAGGCAACATGACCTATGCTGAAGGAAAATGGGAAACTATCAACTGCAAGGATGTAAGAAAGGAAACTGTGACCTTTCCTACTGCTTCAATGAGATGGCCTGTAACTATGCTACTAAAGGGCATCTCAGAATTTGGCCTTTGGTACCTTAAACTTGTCTTTCCTAGAACCAAACTGAGCTCTTATTTGGGTGGTTTTCTCCTCTAGCCAGACATTATTTCTCACAAAATATGGTTGATCAAGATCTTTGAGACTACTACCCACTCTTCAATCTGGGCTGAAGTGGCCCAATGGGTCTAAATATTCTTTAGGGTGAGAAGCAATTAACAGGTACACAAATAGACCTCATGAAGGCAATAACTTCTTTTCTTCAGATAACTAGGCTCAAAAAGCACTAAATTCAAATCCTGCAATATGATGACAGGGAAAGAAGGATAATATTGTCATTTTATAGGAAGGGATCTCATGATAGTGAGAACTGTCTAGTCATCCAGATAAACAGACCAATATTTTCAGATGTGTTTTTCACTTGTGAGTGAAACCTCAGACAATCATGTGGCAGGCAGGATAGTCTCAAGGTACAAGAAATCTTGGAGCAGTCACAAAGTATTTTGATCACTAATAAGAAAGGTTTAAAGTCCTGTCAGCCACCATCATGAATAAACAAGACTTGGCATGGAGCAGAATCACTGTATGTTACACACTCTATGTCCAAAAGACGAGCTGGATACATCAAAGCACTACACATTCAATGAACAAGGATTCTCTTATGTAAGACTGTTACTGTCTATACCATCCCAATGTAGCTTTAATGAATGAAGAACATATTAGCACATTAATACTATCCCTAGACTGTATGTAAACTCGTTTCAGGCATATCTTTTTAACAGGAAAATATTACCAATCAGTGTTCTTTAAAATAGGTATATTTGGCACACTTTTGCTCCTGCTCTGAGACAATGTCCCTCTCAGACGAACAGAGACGTTTTCTGATATTCTAGCAAAGTATAGAGTTGGCATCTCTGCAAAAGTGTTTGTTTATTATACATTGTGTCTACCTACCTTAAACACCTGTCTTGGGTTAAGATGCTTCACTTCCTGGAAGTACTCATCTCCTCCAGTGAGTATGGTGAGATACTGGGTGAAGAGCTTGGACTGAACATCTAACTTAAACATCCACATATAGATGAGCAGACCCATCTGTTCTACCATACAACAAATGCTGTATGTGCTTACCATTTGTGTCTTTGTTTCCTCCTACATAGTAGAAATGCTAATAAATATTTCCTTAATTTGCTTGAGTGTTTATATATTATTATAAAGAGATGTAGAAGACATTTCAAGCAAGGAGTAAGAACCCCTGAAAATAATTGTCACAGTTCATACTCATCAGTGTTGTGCCCATTGTGAAAAAAAAGCTTGCCCTGGCAAATTTCGTTCATCACTCAAGAAAAACAGAATGTACAGCTATATCTAGGGTTGTCCCTTAGCAGATGTGTGACCTCTAAGTTTTCAGCCACAGTAATAATGGATGGTGAATAATGAGTTCTTCAGGGGGACAGAGGTAGTCTATATCTCAGATCCAGCAGATCATAAAGCATTAAGCAACGTCTTTTGTAAGGACACCAGCATGTGGCTAATTATCCCATCAACGGAGGGTATATTGGGACATTAGTACTAGCTAGAGGGCCATATGAATGAGGAGGAAGAAAGCCACATGCCATGAACTGGCATCCAGAGCAGGCTATGTAAATAAAAATGGCTCCTCAACTCGGTGAGTAAAGAGTGGTCCGTTCATACTCTGTAATGGAGATGATAGTACTCACACATACCATCAGCAAAACTAAGACGACTTAAAATCAGCTTGGCTTCACTTCAAGTGCTCAGACTGCTGATGAAAATGGAGGATCCTTGTGGAATTGCTAAAACAACTGTTGACTGTGAGGTTGCTTTAATAAACACAATTCCTTGTACAGTTTACAATAAGCTAACTGCAGAGGCCACATGGGTCTCAATTCCTAAAGAAATAACAGAGAGGCCTTTGTAAATACACATGCAATGCAATCTCAATAAAATCACACCCATTGTGCTAGATTATTTTGTTGCCCTGGATCTAGGCAACTGCATGGTTCATAACACAATGGAAAAGTCACTTTTAACTGGGCCTCTTCAGAGTCTGAACATACTGCCTTTTCTAGGAATATGCTGGCAGTTACTACATTGTCTTCTCTCTGTTCAGTTCCTGTGCTTCTCTTAAGCTCTGTTTACTTTGGATATATATGGGCTGTTAGTAGCAATTCAAGGTTACTGCCAAATCCCTGAGAACTATTGACTGGATAGAGACAGTAAAATGCCCTGGCTACCTGTTAGAAATTTCTCATTCTCTCTCACTTCTTCTGTCAAATCTGTAAAATACTTACACCTCTTTAAAGCCCTCCTATTTTCAATAAGACACTCAGAAAGTTTTACTGATATTCTAGAGATGTATGTTTCCAGATTGGACAGTCCTTGTAGTGTTTTAAGGCCAATCCTATCAAGGTCTGAAAGCATCTACTTCATATTTCATTGCTGGCCTAATGGGCACAGAAATTACACATACGTCCACAGTGTCCACGTCACTGGTGTAACGGTGATGCACGTGGAGCCCACCTTCTGCCCATGCACCCACTCATGTCTGTGATATTACTGCAGCTCCCAGAGCTATTGATTAGATCTGTAGATAGTGGCAGATGTCTCTGACTCGTTAGTCTTTGTCCTTATTTTGAAGATTTTCCCTGCCAAGCAGAAAAGCTAGATAATTTCAGAAAAGAAATAACCAATAAAAATGAGAAGCAGAGAACAGTGCCAAACTGCTGAAGTCACATCAAGTTTCTTGTAGGGAAACCTTGCAGGAACACAGGCATTACCTGATGATAAAGAGAACATATATCTGACCACAACCACGTCTAAAATCCTTGAATTCTAGACATAATGGTCATTGACCAGCATCAAAAGGGAAATATATATACTACCCTCTCATGGGAGACTTGTTCCATGCCACTAACAGAAAAACCTCCATTAACTTCTGTCAAATGTCTATCAAATGCCACGGTATTGAAATCTGAACATTTTCTAGAGTGTGGATGGTAATTCCACATTAAGGACCAATGTAATCTAGGATACATCATAGATTTCTTCCTCAAACGAATTTGTGTTTTGTCATTACTTATGAGAGTCTAATATAGGAATATCTTGTTCCTTTATAGTATTATGCATTTTCTGCTTGTCTTTAGAGTGCTCTTCACATTTAATGAGTCTTTATTTACTCTCTAATGTTTAATTTATGTGTCGTGGTTTAACCCCAGCTGGCAGCTAAGCCCCACACAGCCACTTGCTCACTTCCCCCTGGTGGGATGGGGGAGAGAATCAGAAGAGTAAAAGTGAGAAAACTTGTGGGTTGAGATAAAGACAGTTTAATAGGTAAAGCAAGAGCCACGCATGCAAGCAAAGCAAAACAAGGAATTCATTCACCACTTCCCATCGGCAGGCAGGTGTTCAGCCATCTCCAGGAAAGCAGGGCTCCATCATGCATAACAGTTGCTTGGGAAGACAAACACCATCACTCCAAACGTCCCCCCTTCCTTCTTCTTTGCCCAGCTTTCTATGCTGAGCATGACATCATGTGGCATGGAATATCCCTTTGGTCAGTTGGGGTCAGCTGTGCCAGCTGTGTCCCCTCCCAACTCCTTGGGCACCCCCAGCCTACTTGCTGGTGGGGTGGAGTGAGAAGCAGAAAAGGCCTTGATGCTGTGTAAGCACTGCTCAGCAGTAAGGAAAATGTCTCGGCATTATCAACACTGTTTTCAGCACAAATCCAAAACATAGTCCCATACTAGCTACTATGAAGAAAATTAACTCTATCCCAGCCAAAACCAGCACATTATGGCTGGAGAAGATGTTATGAAACAAATAGGAGAGAAAGGTAAAGTACATCTAGCATTACAATGAGGATTTGTGTTGCTTCTTCTACCTAAAGTATAAAATAAAAAAAATATACACCTAATTCTGTCATACTCTGTAGCTGAAAATACTGTGGCACTTTGCATCCCTGAATGCAACTCTAAAATGGAGGATGATTGTCCATCTCTCCTCCAAGCCACCACACTCTTTCACAATAGCACATGCTTTCCTCAGGGCTAGGAAAAAAACCATAAGGGCTGGAAGTTTCTGATAAAGTAAAAGCACATGTACACCCTAGGATATGTTTCAAAGCACATTTTCATAATTTGCTATTAGGAAAAAAGTCAACTCCATGTTTCTACACTGAGATAGATACCCTCCTTCAGTGAATCACTGAAAGGTAAAACCAGCATGGATCTGAAAGTCCATGTGTAATCTCTGGAGCACCACTGAGCAACAGTACTCTAGACTGCTTTGAAATATCTCCAGGAAAGAAATACCTACAGAGTTCTTGAGTAACATATTCCTATGCATTACCGTCTTTATGATTATCTCTTTTCAGTACCATGTTTCCAGAAATATTCTCTGCTGCAAATCACAACCACTGACTTCCCCCTATCTTCCCCTTAGAGACATGGAAAGCAAACAATCACAGTCCATTTTACAGAAGTCTTACACATGTTGCAAAACTGTTGTGCATCCTCCTTTAGTCCCCCCTATTCCAAACTAGACTAGCTCATATCTGTCCATTTTTCTTCTCACAAGCTTCATTTCTTAAAGCTCTGCTTTATTCTTGCTTCTTCCTGCTACGCTTACACCTTTCATGCCCAGTGTTGGAAGAGTTCTCCAGCCCAGGCTCACTGTCACCAAGCAGAGCAGAATCATCACTTTCTGTGTTTTGGCAAAAAACAACACTGTGCAGAGACATAATAATGGTCGGACTATCTGCAGCCGTGCAGAGGAGGAAGAAGGAAAACCCTTAGGGGTATTCTGAAGAGCGCAAGGTGGATTTGGGCAGACGCGAGTTCACTCTGCCTGTACTTTAAGCTGCCCAGGTGGGAGCTGTGGCCAGCTAAGAGCCGTTCTCCTCCATGGAAAAACTTATGAGATTGAGTCTGGAGTACCGTGTCCAGTTTTGGGGTCCCCTGCACAAGACAGATATTAACACACTAGAGGAAGGCCATTGCAGGGCCACCAGTGGAGCACAGGATATATGAGAAGGGGATGAGAGAACCAGGTTTACTCAGTCTTAAGAAGACAAGGCTAGTCTTCTCCTTTGCGAACATGCCTTCACCCAGGCGCTGTTGTCCCTAGCCATTTTTGTTATTCCGCAGCCTAATGCACAACCTCTCTTTCAGAAGGTAACAGAGAGATCAGCAACCCACTTCTGCTGGCTTAATGTAATGTCTTGGCACTATCAGCATGGTGAATGCAGGACTCGGAGCACTGAAGGATACTCACAGAGACCTTGTGAGTGAAGCAAAGAAAGACAGGCTTTATTTTGAAAATATCAAAACTAAATGGTTTGGGACTTTTTGGATTATAGATATGTCAGAGGAAATCATAGTAAACTGGTCTTTTTCAAGGAAAAAATTACTCAGTCATAAAATATTCTAAAGGTCTTCTGAAGAGCATGAAAGAAACATTTCTATCCCTACCTGCACTCTAGTCTCTGGGCATGCAGAGCAGGCTGAGACATAGCGCATGTGAGATGGTTTGGCTTGTTCACTGCTCCTTACACCATAATCACCTGTAATTACTGCAAATGTTTAAGTAATTCCAGTTAAAGTAGCAGCTGCTGTACATCCCTAGAAACTACTGCAATGGTAAACTCAGGTTCTTTTTTTTAAGTGCAGTGAGCAGAAGCAGATTGCTCAAGTCATTAGTTTGGTTACTCTGAAGTTCCCTGCTATATTAGACTGTAGTGGTTCCTTTGTTTAAATATAACACCATGCACATCCACTAGATCTCCCAGGTAAACGTTGTAAGCTCATACACTAGAGCTAGGAAGGCCCAGTTTCTATAATAATTACCCAGAATTAGCCTTGTGCTAACAAACTATGTTCTGTTCATCAATAAAAATAATGTATATCCATAATATACTGTTTTACTGGTCTACATTCCAGACAGACTGAATGGGAACATGCCATCAATATATTTAATGTAGACTATTCATTAAGTAGAAAACCATTCAAACGTTATAAAAGATGACATTGATCTTGGTCAAAAGTAGACTCAAAGCCTTCTTCAACAGTACTTTATTTTTCAAAAAGAACAGTTAATTCCAGATATTTTAATCCTGATTTAGAATATGCACTGCCATAAACACCCAAATAGACACACAAGTGCTCAGAAATTGATCAAGTCACATAAAACAAAATGTAAGTAACAAGTGCCTGAATACAAGCATAGTTAGACACAGAATCTCTATTTTATATATGTATAGTTATATACAATGAAATGAAATGAATGGAAGAAACACTTCTGAATACTATTACAGGCAAATACAAACACTTTTCTAAAGGCAAATTCATCACTATATATAAGTGCACATTGTCCGCTGAATCTTCCCTTCTGTGGGCTCCTCTATGTGCCTGCCTTCATGCTACTTTTCTGCCTCCTCCCTTCTGCAAAAATAAAAGCAAAGAAATCATGGGAGGCAAAAATGGTGGATGTCTTGAGCTGAGTAACAGTCTGTCCTTCTCCTCTCCTGTCCTCAGCCTATCCAGGCAGGGGTGTTGTTCAGCTTCTTTTATTATGGTCCTTTTTTGTGTCCATGGTTCCACAAAATCCCAAAATGCTGACTCTGGTCTTTTAGGAGCCCTCTGAGGGAGGTTCTCCAAAGACAGCTATGTAAAAAAGGTCCTTTTTTCCTGCTGTTTCACTGATATGAGAGACAGCAAAAATGAGAATATTGACTAAAAATTAAAGTTGGTACTTTAATGTCCCTGGCAGATTTATTTTCCCTCAGGGAGATGAAAGAACTAAATACCTTTCCAAACCCTTGCAAGGCCTTTTTAGCCATGGCTATGCCTTCCAAATTGGTTTGGGTTGCTTATAAATCACTAAAGAATGATTAAATGGACAAGGTTCATTATTTAGTTTTTTATTGCTCATTCTTAGGGAAGGCGACATGATCTGTCTCCTCCAGCACTTCCTCCCACCCCAGCTTTAGCAGGCAAGGAGGGCTTCCTGCTCAGCACAGAAATGTCTCTGTTTCAGAAAAATGAGCAGTATTAATATCCACCAGTCATGTGGTCTCTCTGAGACACGTTCAGATGTTATGCTCATCAGAGCTGATGTCTCAGCCTAGGTTGGGTTTTGTACAGTCGTCCAGCAATTGCAATCTTTGCAGCATGCCACCTGATTACTTCAAAGCATGAATCCTGTGTAATTCCACATGTAAGGTAGAGTGGAATCTGCAGTTCTCGATCTCCTCCCTTGCATCTCCTCTCAAGGCCATGTTCACCCCTCCCTTACCTATCTACCAGTTTAATGACAATACTGTATCATCAAGGTCTTCAGCTAATTCAGGTTACATTTACAGCTACCCTCCCATGTCACTGCTCCTTCAGCATAGAAAGGAGCTCGCTCTCAGTGTGAAAAAGTGGAAAGAAAAACATACTCCTATGGAAGTGATTGTTGTGACTAAAACTAGGCAAAGTATTAAACAAAGACTCCCAGTGAATGACATTTAGTGAAGGACATGTTTCTGTTCTTCTCAAGGGGAAAATACTGTTCTCATGACAGATGATTAGAAGCAAAGTTCTTTATAGATGCTCTGGGAAGGACAGAGTGTTTTCAGACATGCTTTTCTACTCTGCACCCAGGTCATACTAAGTAGTTTTTATATTATTTACAGACTTACAGGTTCTGTTTCTCTTTAGAAGAATGATTTAATTAACTCAGTTTGCGAGAGCTAGACCAGTCACTTCGGACAAGATAGGAGAGAAAAAATTAACCTGTGCATTCCTGAAGAAGAAAGGCCATTGTTCTGAATAAAGGAAAAAAGAGAAGACACATATTGGGTGTTTTCATTTATGAAAATACTACTGCCTATGTCAGGGTTCACCCATTATTAGGCGATTTCAGATGAATCAGATATTACACTGGAAAAGCTTCATCATGCACTCAACATTCATTTGGCTGCAAGTGGAACTGCTTGAAGACCACACTGTCATTTCCAGGCAGGAAGCTTGAACTTCTCTGTTTTAACATAACACTGCCAGCAGCTTCCACCCCAGTGACTAAAACAAGTAGTGAGAGTTACTGAAATAGTTCTGAAGAAATCAAAAAAGCTGCAACAGTTTATCAGCACAATCTTCCTCTATTTAACATAAATCTGTGGATGGTTTACTTGTGACATGCTCCAGAGGGTGCATGAGTCATAAAGGAAGTGCATTTGGTTGACATTTTCCATCTGCTGGCAGTGGGTTGCAGCCCCCAAATGCCAAAACCGAAACACAAATTAAAGATAAAGACATGGGGATTCCTACTCCTAGGATAAAATTGCACTCAGAGCATAATTCCTCATGAGCTGAATTAAACGATTGTTTGTTATGATCTTTGAAGGGGTAGGGGGATAATATTTGATTTTGAGTGGGGCCAGACATCTACACCCCTCCCTACCTTCAGTGGTGATGTGGACTCTCAGCACCTGCTTGGATGAGACCCTTCAGCCATTATACAAAGGGAGTGAAGAATATGATGAACAGTAACATCGCTAATCTTTGCAGGGAAGAATACCTCATGGTCACAGCTGGTTAAGATACAGAATGACCAAATGATTAATCAGCAGAAATGTGGGCTGTATTGTTACGGCATCAAAGCATGCAAGGCCGAACAAGCTCTCAGCTGGAGTACAGATGCCAAAAGCAAGCTGACAGCCAAAAGCCATGTGTTTTTGGAACCTGTCCCTGGAGAATGGGAAGGAGGAGAGATTTTCCCATGCTGATTTGTCTCTACTACTCTCATTCCCTCTCTGGAGTTGATCCACTAGTGACGAAGTCCAAATTTGTAATTGGGACCTAGTGTAGAAATCTATGATTTTTTCTAGCTCATGAAGGACAACACAAGGAAAAAGAAAATGGAAAAAAAAAAAAAAGAAGAAGAAAAAAACCCTCTCCACCTTTTTTATTATGCAGAAGAAACCAAGAGGAGATTAAAGAAGGATTTTTCAAAGTGGCCAGTGATTTTTCAGAAGGTTTGGGATTTTGGGGAGCCCAGCTTTTAACATCTGAAAGATTAATTCAAATTCTTTTATAGGCTGAAAATCAGGGCTGATCATTATTTTTGCATAAAAGTAGCCTAAAATTACTCATCACTTAGAAATCTCAGTCACATTAACTAGCCCAGCATCACACAAGCAGTCTGAATTAGAAGGAAGAGTGTCTTGTGCCTCAGGATCATGAAGTTCTCCTCCCTGTCTTTTGCCCATGAGGGTAGATTTTCAAAGAAAGACTGACTAGGAGCATAAAAGTAAACAAAGCAAAAATGTTTCTTTTGAACAGAACCCAATGACACTGACTGATGTGTGGGTACCTGAAAGTAGGACAACAACCTGGGGAAGCCTTCAAAGACTCCACCTCCAACAAACAGTTTGCAACCACAGGTAACAGTGGAAGACCCCTCCCACAAGAGGGGCCAGTACAGCCCTTCTGAGAAACATGAAATCACAGAATGGATTAGGTTCAAAGGAAACTCTGGAGGTCATATGGTACCACCTTCTGCTAAAATCAGCGCTCGATTTTGAGCACATTGTTCAGACCCATGTCTAGTTCAGTCTGAGTATCTGCAAGGATGGGGATCCCACGGCCTCTCTGGACCCCTGTTCCAGTGTTTGACTGGCCTTGTTGTGAAGAATGAAGAATGTTTTCCTTATATGCAGTCAGAACATCCTTCATTGCAACTTGTGTCCATTGCTTCACATCCTTTCACCATCTACCTCTAACTTCATTTTCTCTATACCCTCCCATTAGGTAGCTGCAAACAGCAGTAAGATCCCCCTGAGCTGTCTCTCCTCCAGGCTAAGCTAGCCCAGCTCTCAGCCTCTCCTCATACGTCATGTGCTCTGGCTCCATGACCTTCTTAGTGGCCCTCCATTGGACCCGATCCAGTCTGTCAATGTCACTCTTGTAATGGAGAGTCCAAAACTGGGTGCAGTACTACAGTTGTGGTCTCAAAAGTGCCAAACAAGGGAACATCCTCCTGACCTGCTGCCTGCATTTTTTCTCATACAGTCCAGTACGTGGTTGCTCTTCTTTGCAGCAGGGGCACACTGCTGCCTCAAGTTCAAGCTGTTGACTACCAGGACCCCCAGGTCCTTTCCCGAAAAGTTCCTCCCCCAGACTGCATTATTGCATGGTCTTATTACGTACCATGTGCAGGACTTCACTCATGTCTTTGATAAACTTCATGAGGTTTTGGACAAGAGTAGTTCTGTCCTCCAGCATGTTAGCTGCCTCCCCCAGTTTGGTGTCATCTGAAACTTAGTGAGGCTTTTTGAGAGGATCCAGTGTCTAAGCTACTAGGATTTGCAATTTCTTAAGATTGCAACCACATCATCCTATTGAATGTTTTGCAATTTGCTTTATTTGTTTTTTCAGTTATTGGATCTTGTGATGCTTACACTGCACAGTCTAGGCTTTTATTTCAATGCTTTGAAGAGATTCTAGCAATTCTTAGGTAGTGTCTGCTTCATCTGAATATTTATAAGGTTATCCTCCAGAGTTATACACAAGGCCAGATTGGATTAATAGAACAGTGCCATACTTGGATTGATAGTTTCAGCAATGTTTTGGTTATAGAACATGAAACATAGGTTTGTAGGTTATTACAAATTATCCACACACTCAGTGATATCTCTTAGGTGCTTAAGGAGCTTCCATTTAAACCACACTATTTTTATGCCAGTATGCTACTTCTGCAAGTTATTTCTTTTGTATGAGATTCAATGCAGTTTCTCCTGGAGAATGAATGAAACACACTGATATGGCAGAATTTTTTTATAACCTTTGGGACATAACACGTTGTCCATAAAGGCAAAAAATCCCTTTTCTGAAGAGGAACAAGTCTTTGCTGCCATACAGAGCTGACTTCAGGCATGGAAAAGCCAGATTGATAACTATCAACCAAACTGTACTTCATTATCTTCCCTAGCTTTGTTCATTTGACACAGCAGTTGCCAAGATGAATGTATGTTTCGAATATGTGAAATCTTATATGTCTTTCAGAGAAAAAGATAAGACAGAAAAAAATCCTCTTGGGAATGTGCAACTGATCTGCTGACTTCAGAGCTCATCTGGTATGATAACTGATTACAGCTCTAACTGAAGGACTAAGAAACACATTTACAGATTTATAGACACTGTAACAGGCCTTCAAAGAATAGCTCCTTGATAATTGGCTGAAAGACCTTTCCTTGATCTACTGAAATGCCTTAAGAGCTGATCTAACCAAGAGCAGTAAATTATTATGGTTCTTTTCAGAACAGACACTGCCAGTTTGAGTTTTCACATGCTAAAAGCAGTTTTTATTTTGTAGTAACTCCTGTTGGAAACTAGATAGCCTGTTGACGGTCAAAAATTGTTGGGGTTTTTTTGTTTGGGTTTTTGTTGGTTTTTTTTTTTTGTGAAGGGCCATGTATCCTTGGGGGACTCAAGGCAACAGCCAGCATAAAATCTCTAATTCACTTGTGTATTACAGATATACTCTTCCATACATTGCATAGGTAACATATCCATATATCTGTTCCTACACAGAGAAAAGTTACCTGCTTTTGCCACAATATTTAGTCCCAATGATGAACCTCAAAGCTGCACTCAGATTTACATACCAGTGAATTCCTGAAATATTCTACTAAAGCCAGCAAGGCTCTGAAGATGCCTTGTTTTAATCCCTATTTTACTGCCCATGGACTATGATGCCTAGGGGCATATCTTAAATGAGGACAAACCTAGCTAGTTCATGTGGCAGTGCTAGGGTTAGCATTTTATTATTTACCCCCCTACACCCCAAGTATGTGCAACACATCTTTTGGCCCTGTTCTGCACATTATAAGATATCCGTCTGTTTAGGCAAAGGAAAAAAGGAACAATGGATGTAAATATTTCTCCTCTGCAATGGGAACACCCATCTTCACTGCTGTTTCAACAACTGATGTCTCTCACACACATACAACCCTACCAGCATACAACTTGCTTAAATCTAATCTTTATTTCCTCACACCTCTGTGGTTCCAGGCAACACTCAGCTTGCCAGTATTTGTCACCAATTTAATACTGCTGCTTTACTGCTTTAGGGGTCACAACTATATTTAAGCTCCAGGTGAGGAAAGTGTTAACACACAATTTAATCCATGGGAAATGTGACAAAGAGAAGGATGATCATCAGATCAAAGACAGGCCTTCAACATGAATACCTACACATCTATGTATCTCTATCTTCTAAGCACCTGCAACAGAGTGAAGACACAGTAGCATGCATTTATGACAAAATATGAGTTCTGAAATCATACACAGTTTTGCCACTCTAGCAATGGGACCAGATTTTCAGCTTTAATTTAGATTGGCGTAAAGCCATTTCTTCTTACTGAATTGCTGATGGAGGAGGGAGTAGTTCCTGTGATAGTGAGAACACCTGGACTAATAATTCCCTTGCTCTTTCAAATTAAATTTTATAGAATATTTAACAGAAAATGGTAGAGCAGACACTTGAAGCATAAAGGCTAGGCAAATGTGTGAAAATATAGCCCATAACCTCTGACACCAGGAACTTGAAAAAAAGACACTGGAAGATAAAGTATATTCAATGATGTAATGGAATTGTTACTGAAATTAATAGAATCGTACAGTTGCAAGGCTTTCAAAGAGGTAAAGTGTTTATAGTGTAGATATTTTAACAATAATATTCATTATTTCCAAATAGTATAACATCAAAATAGCTTTAAAGATCTGTGTAGGTGTTTTAGGAAATCAGTGAGATTAATTTATTATTATCCCATAAGAGCATTTCTGTCCAATAAAAGAACTAAGGGTGATGTTTCTTAATGAAGCACAAATTACTGAGTTTTAGAAGAGAATAAGCAAACAACACTGTCTGATGTTATGGATGAGGCTGTGGGGATGTTGGAGGGGAATCTTCTCCAAATCTATTAACATGCAAGTGGTGAATGCATAGACTAGAAAGAGCAAACAAACAGAGTGAAATCTGAGGACTTGTAAAGCAAGCCACCCCACTGTGGAGAATCCTCCCCGCAAGGCCATTACTTGGACCTCTGCTGGTTTTAATCTATATAAATGACTGAGACAGATGGAAAGCAGTATGCAAGCTGCATTCACTGATTACATCAAGTGAGTGAGCAGAGAAAAGAACTGGGTTTCCTCTGAAATCAGGCTGCTATGCAGTAAATAAAACTCGGCATTGACAAACATAAATGAGCACATGCCATATGCAGCAGTAAACAGCCCAGAAGATGAGATGAAGCAAAGCAAGAAAAAGCCAAAGACCCTAGAGGGGACTTCAGGGAGACACAGGATTTGTCTCAAAAAAACCCTTTCATGATGGATGCAGAGAACTTCTTTTCCTTTGAAACCTTGTGTATCCCACCAGTAAGGAACCCATCTGGAAAGCTGGAGTGCTATATTTCTCCCTGTGTCCCCCCATGTATTTATCATCAGTGTACCATTAAAAACATATAAAATCAGACAGGTGCTGTCTTGCATCATTTAAGATATTCAGGATATCAATTGTCCCTGCATTGCCAAGTCCTATAGCTGTTTCACAGAAACTAACAATAGATCTCAGCCAAAATAAACAAGAAAAGAAAAAAGATTGTAATTTTATATAGCCCACTTGAGGTACCAGCCTAAATCATGACCAACGTGAAGTAGCGTTTTTACAAATCTCCCAATGAAAGGCTAGATGTATAGCACCTTCTTAAATGAGAGATTATGAAACTATTCTGGAATTATTTGGAAGATTCTGTGTTATTTCCTAAGGGCAACCAGGTTTTGAATGCACATGCTTTGAAATAAAACTACTAGACTACTATTATAAGCTGTCTCACTGACCATGCAAAAGAAGAAAGACTACTCACTTCTTGCGAACATGGTCTTTGTCTCTGAAGCCTGCCCGTGAGGATTCATAGTAACTGGAGGCAGAGACGGACTAGCTTAAGACCCCATAAGAGCTCTCCTCACTGGACAAGGTGTGAGTTAGGCAGGAGAAATGGTCACCCCTCCTTTGGTTTCACAGACATGCCCCTTGAATGACCTTGGGAAGGCTGAACCCAAAAAACATGTCTGGGAGGTTAGGTAGACTTAAAGGCTAGAGTGAAGAGTCACGATTTCTGCAGGAGTGACCACTATCTCATGCAGATAACCTGGATTCATGACCCTGTGGGTAGTTTCATGGAATAGAGGGACACAATGTACATAAATCCTCCTGCACTCTTTTACCCTCCATTACTTCTCTCTTGTAGCAAGATTGAGTGATAAAGGTATCTTCTCTTTTCCTCTCAAATCTGTAACTTTGCTTTTATGCCCACTGAGCTAAACCCAAAATTAAGCCTGTGTTTAGATGCTACAAAATCCTGCTCAGGCCAGTTGAAACTGTTGCCGCTCTGTGCTGTGTGTTCCCATTTAACCACCACCCACTTCCAGATGCCAGCATGAGAGTTCGTGTCATCACCTGTTGGCCCAGATCTTCTGTAAAACCTTCCTCCCACCCCCTCCTCCTGCCCCAAACTCCCTCCCAAATCAGATTCACTGCATGACCATTCAAACACTTACTTACACTACCATAGAGCAAAGGATGGCCAGGGCTGGAGCACAGACTGCTGGGAAAGGGCAGGCAACTGTGTGAGTCACTTAACTAGCATTGCTGAAGAACTGCCAGTTAGTTAACAGATGTCCAAAGGCTCCTTGGGGAACAGCCAGGCCATCCTCTTAGATTACTTATCACAAGAAATCTGACTGGGCTGAGAGTGATCATGGCCAACAATAAAGCTCTTTTACTGAGAAGGATATTTGGGTCCCTTACACTTCTTGCAAGGCCATTTTATACTTTTAGGACCTCAGGAACTGACGTTGTAGATGCTCATTATTGCTGGCTGAAAAATTACATGGGAAGGAGACTGTGGTTTGCCAGTGCTTTTGTGCTCTCTGGCACTAGGAGTAAGAGGAGAATGAATCCCCAGGGCAGATTAGGAGAGAAGGAGCCTTTGTCCGCAATACACTCTCAATATAAACTCTTACAATCCTAAACTGGACTACATGATTCAGGGGATGTAAAGTCTGTCACAGGAAGGGGATGAGGGAGAAGGCAATTTCACAGTGCCCTTCTCTGTTCTTTTGTACCAGACTACAATGTAAGACAGCAGAATCACAAAAAGGATAAAGTTGAGGACAGGCAGGGTTGTAGAACTAGCATAGCCCATGCCACCCTGTGCAGAGCAGCACAGATGAGCAGTCTGGGGAGGGGGTGATGGAAGTTAAAGGAAATTAAAGGAAAACAAATGCAGAACAGATGTTAGAAAGCACATTTTCCTTCAGAGAATAATAAATGCATGTGGTGGCCTTCCAGACAAGGTTACTAGGGCAGGAATAACAAGGTCATTTCATAAACAATTAGCTGCTCTTCAGGGTGAAAGTGAAATACTAGCAGTGACCAAGTTGGACAGCTGACACAGGAACAAAGAATATATTCTTTCCTTTCCTTTGCACTAGGGACATTCTTCTTTTAACACTCTTGTTTTCACAGTTACTGTTTCTTTGCAAGAATTCCCCAATAAACCTCAATCCTTCTCTCCACTAAGGACATCAGGAGGAAGCTGGTTAGTGTCTGTTCTGATAGTTGGGGGGGGGGGGGGGGGGGAGGCGGTGCGAGTGTGTGCACAACCCAGAATATATGTGTGTGATGTGAACTCTTCTCTGTTAGGAACAGAAGACCACCAACATATTTGACCCACAGGCAGTCGATAACCAGTTTCCAGCTCGTAATAACTTAAAGTTGCTTCTGATCCTGGACTATGATTGAAAAGGCATTAAATGGCTACTTAACCAAGACAACCTCTCAGGCTGTAATAAGGCCTTATGTACATTACTGGCAAACTTTTGTATTATTAAAATTCCTTCAGGAAAACACTTGGATTCAGGTACCTAGAAATCTGTCTAGCTCCCAGTTGTGTCATTCATCAGCTAATCTACAACTGTGCTGTTGCTTATTTTGGTAATTTACTTGTATTACTGGCTAAACAATCCTTTAACTGATGGTGTGAGAGCAGCTCACACAAGGAGAAGGAGAATGAAATTACAAAGGGTACAGAAAGAAGACACTGAAGTGCTTCCTTTTTTTTAACCCAAGGATGTCACCAGTATCTTCTTAAAAGCTCATTATTATGATCGTAACTAAGAAAGGCTGGGAGAACTAACCTCTTCTGCAAAAATCAGCTAAAATATAGGTTTTCATGGTAGTAAGCTTACAAGCATCCAGCAAGCTTCGACAAAATCTAAGTATCTTTATTTCCACCACGGAGCATCTAATGCGCCCTATATCAACCTCTGCTGGCTACCAATTAGAGCACTTTTTATTCTTGAGGCAGGTAGAAATGCTCATTTAGAAGTTCATGAATGTATACGTATCCAGCAGGTCAAAGAATAAAAAGATTTATTATCCTTCCAAAACTCTTGTCCAGCCCACTCAAGGAAATAGTCTGCACTCTGTATTGACATGGAACAGATTGATCCTCATATCAGATTTTACTGTCCAAAAAGGATTTGGTCTGAATGAGAATCAGTTGCCAAATAGAAGAATGAAAGTAAGCTACTAACCCTGAGACTCATCAGGGACTCAGACCAAATAGAGAAGAAAAAAATATAGCAGCACTATAACCCATTGGGAAAGGAAAGCAGAGTTCATTTGAATTCTGTCATCAGCTTGGTTGGTCCATTTTTAAAAGCTACCTACTTGAATACCCCACTCCCTTTTTGGTGCAAGCAAATAAGGGGTGTGAAGACAAAGGGGAAGAAAGTCAACAAAGAAAGAAAGAAGGCAAAATCCATTCCTCTCACTTTGTGGGGTTTGGGGTTTTTTTTCAAGTTAGGTTTGAAAAAAACCAGCATTTTCAGCAAAATTTAGAAAAACAGTGTATTGGGTTTGTGTGGCAAGGTTTTGGTAGCGGGGGGGCTACAGGGGTGGCTTCTGTGAGAAGCTGCTAGAAGCTTCCCCTATGTCCGACAAAGCCAATGGCCAGCCGGCTCCAAGACTGGACCCGCTGCTGGCCAAGGCCAAGCCCATCAGTGACAGTGGTAGTGCCTCTGGGAGAACAGATTTAAGAAGGGGAAAAAGTTGCTGCGTGACAGAAGCTGCAGCCAGAGAGAGAGGAGTGAGAATATGTGACTGAAACAGCTCTGCAGACACCCAGGTCAGTGAAGAAGGAGTGGGAGGAGGTGCTCCAGGTGCCAGAGCAGAGATACCCCTGCAGCCTGTGGGGAAGACCATGGTGAGGCAGGCTGTCCCCCTGCAGCCCAGGGAGGTCCACGGTGGAGCAGATATCCACCTGCAGCCCGTGGAGGACCCCACGCTGGAGCAGGTGGATGTCTGAAGGAGGCTGTGACCCTGTGGGAAGCCCGCACTGGAGCAGGCTCCTGGCAGGACCTGTGGCCCTGTGGAGAGAGGAGCCCACGCTGGAGCAGTTTCTGCCTGAAGGACTGCAGCCCGTGGAAGGGACCCACGTTGGAGAAGTTTGTGGAGGACTGTCTCCCGTAGGAGGGACCCCTCACTGGAGCAGCGGAAGAGTGTGAGGTGACCTGCCCCTGAGGAGGAAGGAGCGGGAGAGACGACATATGAACTGACCCCAACTCCCATTCCCTGTCCCCCTGTGCCACTGCAGGAGGAGGAGGGAGAGAAAATTGGGAGTGGAGTTGTGCCCAGGAAGAAGGGAGGGGTGGGGGAAAGGTGTTTTGTTTCTCATGACCCTACCCATGATGGTAATTGGTGAGTGATCTCCCTGTCCTTATCTCGACCCATGAGCCTTTCATTATATTTTCTCCCCTGTCCAGCTGAAGGGACGGAGTGATAGAGCAGCTTTGATGGGCACCCACCACAGTCCTATTTCTGTGCCTAGACATATTTTGATCAAACCTAGAGAAAAGAATTTCTTTTATCTGCAAAAGGGAAGGCAGCACAGAGCTTGGCTACTCCTCAGAGCCTGCAGGCTACAGAAAACTAGGAGGGGGGTTGGGTTGGAAGTTTTCAGGTTGGCTAATAATTTTCTTTACGATTTACTCTGAGGCCAGTGCTGAATGCTGAGATAGGTGTTTGATGCTTGATAAATGGAATATTATGTGGCAGAACTCTGCTAGACATTAGAAATGAGATGGTAGGTTTGTGATGGCCTAAACAAAAGCAGAACAATTGAACACTTTTCTTCTTACATTTTTTCAACCTAACCCTCTTCAGTCTCCTTTTAGCAATTGTCATTTATTTGTGAGCCCTTGTCCTTTGCAAAGGCCTGAGTCTTGGAAAAGGCTCCTGCTTGTTGAATTCATTCACTAGCAGCTTTCCTGCACAGCCCAGGTGAAGGCTGCTACCCTCTCTCCATTAAAACCAGGGGCATTAATGCAGACATTACAAACACACTGCTCACAACTGAAGTAGATTACTCAGCCCCCAGACAAGCACTTTGGCTGGCAGATCTCTAGACACAGTTGCCCTTAGAGCAGTAGGACAGAGGATCAGCAGGAGGGTGGGTTAGAAAGGGACATTTCCAGCCACAGATTTACTGGGAACAGGAAAGGAGATGTGATCCTCGCCTTCTGGGTATATATATGTTAGGCTGGGGGACACGTTTCTGGGAGGGATGCTGAGAAAGAGGTTAGGGCATGGATGAGATGAGAGATGAGAATATGGTAAAAAAGACAAAAAATGTGGACTGAATGAGCTGGAATGATGTGAGTTACACACAGGGAGCCATATATAGGCAAATTAAGAAATGACACTGCTGGCGTACCCTAGCTATAAGTAAAAAATCTATTGCAAGTGATGAAAGTGGAAAAACAAGGTAAAGCATGCAGGGATGTGAAACAACTGCAAAGTGTATCAGCTACAGGAAGGATTTATGGATTTACAACCAGCATTGGCTGGACAACAAGTCCATTTAGTTTTAAGGCAATAAACCACGTTCGAAGATACAATGCAATGAAACCCACACAAATGAATCTGTGAGTGGTCATATCAGCATCACATTTTATCCAGAATGACAGGAAATTTTTAAAGTGAAGAGGATTTACAAGGAAACAAAGAGACAAGACTAAGTTAAGGAATTATTATCATAGTCTTGTTGTGGATGCTCATCCTTCTAAAACCACCTTCAGACCTTTTGGGACACCTCCACTGAAAATCAGCACAGCTTTTACTTCTTCTATCCATTTGGCAGCCAACATGGATTACTGGTATGAACATTAAGAATGTGAATCTTATAGCCTTACACAACTGCAACCTGAGCTTTTCAGAAGCTCACCCACTGCAAAAGTAGTCTTCCTTCCAGATTATTTCAACAGTGAGTTCTCACAGACCCTCAAAAATTCTTAGTTTCCAAGGCCCCCTTCAACTGCTGCATTTGCTGCAGAGCTTACTGTACAAGACTTCATCAGTTACTTAAAAGTCTCTCTAAACTCAGTTCTTGGGCCAGACAATATAAAATCACTTACAAAGTGTGTTTCTGTAAAGTTCTTTCAGGTAGGAACCAAAATGCTGGAAGTTGCACAACAACACATGTGCTTTCATGCATCTTTTGAGTGTCTTACAATGCAGTCCTTCGGCAGGGAGCTTCTGTTGTAATTAATGTTAGCATACCCTGACTGTGATTTGAGAAAGTCTAGTCAACTAATGTGTCTTGATATTTTTAACAAATGATAGCTACTGACAGGCAACATGGACACACAAGTAAAATCTCTCTCACTCCAAGGAAAGCCCAATATAGTTCAAATTGCAGACTATAAACTTTGTTACATAAACTGAACTGTAATTACAAATTATCTTGGCAGCAATATGGGGAATCATATGTATGTTAAAAACGTTAATCCTTTTCTTATATTTATAGGTGGTTGCAATTTGAAGCTCTTGGAAGTTTTTTATTCTTTTTTTTTTTTATTCCAGAACTTGTTACCCTACCAAGTTACTTGAACAGTGAATTCTGATGACTCCTGACCAATGCCTTATCTGCCAGGCCTGTGCACAGCAAACATATTCTTCATAATGATAGTTTTTATTTTGCAGATCTCTGTGCCACTTTCTAGCAATAACTCTTTTCTTCTGTATAACAGATAGGACATAAAAAACTGATAGGATATAAGATAGGACATGTTATAAAATATTCATACTAACAAGTAATCTTACATGAAAAAAATCGTGTTCTTCCTGACAAGTAAAGTTGGTTTATGTGTGGGCATTGGATTTGGGAATTTTACCTGAACAGTTTCATCAAGTTAGAAACTTTGATTGTACTTAGAAATGCAATTTGAGTTTGCCTAGTTTAGCCTGTTGCTTTGTTACAAAACCTCTATCTAGAATAACAGGGTTTTAGCTTATTGTTACTTTCTGTGTCAATAAAAATAACTAGATGGAGTGGATTTGATATCTTCAGCATGTCTGAGTGCACTTGAAAGAGCTCTGAGACAGGCTTACTTTCTAGCTTTGTTTCTAAAGACTTCAATAAACCTGTACACATAAAAAAAAAAATCCTGACCTTCTTTCTGACCCAGTGCAGAGAAACATTAGATCACGGAACCATATAACTCACTTCTGAGGTAAGAAAGCCAAGAGCTTGCTATTACCTTGTCATTAGGACAATGAGACACAGGAAAAAAAAAAAAAAAAAGGCAGAGAGACAATATAACAAAATTCTGCCAATTATGTTCTGGTACATTCCTCACCAATCTCTCTTAAATATCAAAAGAAGAATTAAAGCAAAAAGCCTATTCCTAGAGGAGCTAAAAAAGTGAAAACTTTTCCCATTCAAAAGAAGCATAATTTCTTTAATCGCTTTAGACCTTCAATTTTTTTTTTCTGAAAATTAGAAATTCTGATAAAGTGGCTTTCTGAAATAAAACCATTCCCCAATATCTGTTACTAAGCAGTGAAGTCAACTGTACTGAAAGTCTTGAGACTGCAAGCAGCATCATGCCTCTGACCAGCACGTTAATTGCAAAGTGCAGCTATTGGCACCTCAAGATTAGCTGCTACAGTCCATAGATTCACAGTTCACCAAGACCTGCTAATAAGAAACTAAAAAACATTCTAGATGCACTGTCCTGAGAGAGATGCTCCAAAACGATGTTCTAAAAATGCCTGATTCCATGGAAGATCAGTGAGTAGCTCCTTTTTGTGCTGGCTGTATGGACAGGCTTTTCAAGAAACCATTTAGATATCCAGATTACTGTGCATGCCAAAATTAGGAGCTAAAATCTAGGAAAGTATAGGTTTATATGCCTGAAATTAGATGTATAACATTTCAGGCAGAAACTTCCCCAGGTAGCTAAAGGTTTAATAGAGATATGTTAATAATGCATAGAGATACACTGGTCTATTTTGAACTGACTACCAGTCTCCTGACAAAAGGTATTTAGGATTGGATATTTTTGTACTCAAGTTTCTGCAAGAACATGATTTACTGAGTGTATTCAGATCATGTCTAACTCTTCCAGTTTCTGCTGAGTTAAATTAATATTAGTAGTAGGAGTTTTGCGTAATGGCTGTTGGATAATTCCCCAATCAAGAGCCTAGAAGGTAGAATGGAATTTATTTGAATAATAAAGGCAAAATCAGCAGCTCCTGAAAGAATATTTTCTTTACAGAATTTCATTATGGATCAGCATTTTCTGCTTACTTTACTTGAGCCCAGTAACCTATGCTTATGCAAGCATAAATCATTTAGAACATTTGGATAATGCTATCATTGATTCAAAATGAAAAAAAGGTCTTCATTCATGCAGTATGAGGTGGAAACTAAGGTTATCTTCCATACAAAACTTCAGAGCAGCTATAAATCATTGTTCTGAGGAAAACTGTTGTACAAGGCCAAGTGCTGGGTCCTGCACTTGGGTCACGGCAACCCCATGCAGCGCTACAGGCTTGGGGAAGAGCAGCTGGAAAGCTGCCCGGCAGAGAAAGACCTGGTTGACAGCCGGCTGAATATGAGCCGGCAGTGTGCCCAGGTGGCCAAGAAGGCCAACGGCATCCTGGCCTGTATCAGAAATAGTGTGGCCAGCAGGAGCAGGGAGGTGGTTGTTCCCCTGTACTCGGCACTGGTGAGGCCGCACCTCGAGTACTGTGTTCAGTTTTGGGGCCCTCACTACAGGAAAGACATGGAGGTGCTGGAGCGTGTCCAGAGAAGGGCAACCAAGTTGGTGAGGGGCCTTGAGCACAAGTCTTATGAGGAGCGGCTGAGGGACCTGGGGCTGTTTAGACTGGAGAAGAGGAGGCTGAGGGGAGACCTTATCGCTCTCTACAACTGCCTGAAAGGGGGTTGTAGTGAGGTGGGTGTTGGTCTCTTCTGTCAGGTGTCTGGAGATAGGACAAGAGGAAATGGCCTCAAGTTGCGGCAGGGGAGATTTAGGTTGGATATTAGGAAAAATTTCTTTACTGAGAGGGTTGTCAGACATTGGAATGGGCTGCCTGGGGAAGTGGTTGAGTCACCATTCCTGGAGGTATTCAAAAAGCGAGTGGACGGGATACTTCAGGACATGGTTTAGTGGGCATGGATGATGGTTGGACTCGATGATCTTAAAGGTCTTTTCCAACCTAAATGGTTCTATGAGTCTATGATTCTATGAATATTTGAATTTGGAGTATTTTTCCATGTTTCTAAGTAACATGAATTGCACAGTGTTATTTACCAAGTTATTTCCCCATTTTCCTTTTTCTCCAGAAAGGATTGAGATAAAAAAAGTGAAATTAAAAATGTCTGCTACTTTTCAGGAAAATCTCATTGCAGTTTCACATATGATTTCCATACAATCTCATTCATCTCCAAGGACATTTTTAACTCTGTGCAATATCAGTCCTGGCCACATCAATGTTTGAGTTGCATTCTCTTTAATCCCTCTTATCCCCCCTCATTTACATTCTCATTGCATGGAAAAATACTCCATAAACTTTGAGACCACAGAAATCTGCAGATTTAAAGGTCTTACTGAAACATTATTTCTGAGATGAAAATAACCATCAACCACAGCTGTAGACAGAGACCCTGGACACCATTCTCTTTAGCTCTCTGGTTTAAACATATAATCGAACACCTCCTTACTGGTGCAATATGAAATTGCCACCACATGAGCAAAATTAATAGTAAGTAAATCTATGTTTCAGTAAAATTATACTGAGTGAAATTAGAATTATTTAGGGTAAAAACTTGATAAAATGTTGAAATGTACTTAATGCTGATTTAAGCTAGCTTACTAGTTTTGAGGCTATAAACTTATAACTGATTTCTGACATACATGCAGAATGTGATTGAAATCAGCTTTCCTGAAATATTTTAGCAGTTATGCTTCTGGTAGCTGAAAAAAAGTTCAAGCCTTTTCAAAAAACCTTGTTTTCAAATGAGAGTTAAAGTTTATAGGGCTAAGAGAGGTGCCTCTTTTTCTTATCTTGTTCATTCACTCCTGCTGTAACCCTAAACCCAGTTTTTATTTATCTGAAGACAGACAAGAAATGAAGTTTCATATGCACTTCTATAGTCACGCAGACATCTCTGTGTCTAGTTGCCTAACATAAGCTTTTCACAGTATTCTGTAAAGTGAGACAAGTTAAGTCTTTATCTTTCTTATTTTACTGCTTCAACATAACCTGAAAAAGATGGCTTTCATCCAGTAATTTCATCTAAGGCTTTCTCAGCCTCTTCTCACCCTAAGCCAACTGCCATCAGTGGGCTGGAATGTGGTTTTTTAATTTCTCTCCCATGCACAGTGGGTACCAGGCCTGACCACAAGCTGCACAACGAGGGCACCTGGATCTGCATGGTGGATAGGAGTAGTTAGGGATGTGCAGGGATCCCGCCGTATGTCACAAGGTCCAGAGCCCAGCTGAAAGAGTATTTATCTCCCTTCATTGGCTATGTATATAAATGCAGATCCACTACATCAAAACAGTTGCATAATAGACCTCAAAACACAAAGTAGCATCTTTGACCAAAGAAAACTCTCTTTGCATTGACAGGTTACCACCCAGACTGAGAAATTATAGCTTGCAGTTGCATTGAGTAAGAATTTGGACCTTTACTCTGCCACTAACAGCCTAGAACGTTAAGGAAATGGGCAAGAGCAGACAATGCACAACAATCACAAAAACGTCATCTTTTTATTCATTCAAAGTTGGGATAATTTTTACTCTGTGTTACACAAAATATTCACTATGGAGAGTAATGGCTTTTATTCAAAACCAAAATATAGATCTTTGGAAAAATAATCTCTTTTTCATGAACCCAGGGACAGGTATAGATGTTTTTCATGAGCATGCAAGTGTCTCAAATTAAGTTGTGCTTGCAACAATTTAGATCTGAAGTGCTTTCCATGGTCATGGTTTACAACAGTGTATTCTGCTTGACAGTAAGATGAAAGATAAAATTTATAAACCAAGGCCACAAAGCTACATTAAAACTTAGTTTAGTGTCTGTGTTTGACATTATTTTTTTAGGAACCTATCATCATAAATTTGTTTGCATACACAATTTCCGTGGCTTAGTGCTCTTTCATTTTACCTCAGACGAGTTTTCTTCTCTTTCTCCACTGTGTCTATTTTCTAAACTAGATAAAAGAAAGCTAGGCCCTCCAAGTGCCTGATCCCAGGCAATGTCATCCTGGTTTAGGAACTGGTCCAGAATCAGTGAAGTGTAATAAATCTGATCATGATGCTAAGTTATTTCATTTCAGAAAGATCTCTGTATCTGGAAGTGATTTATGGGAATATGTCAGTCAAAATATGATTAGAGTAGTAACCACTTTCATATATGAACTGGCTTCATTATCACTGAAATGGAACCACTCTTTCTTAAACTCATACTGTACGACAATAAGACCCCAAACACATCAAAGCTTTCTATGACTTACACACAAAGCCCACAACCTTGCAGTAAAATGACATTGGTTATAATAAAAAGATTAATAAAATGTTTTTCATATTACCAGCTGTAGCAAATTTTACTAAATATCTTCCTACTTGTTGATCATATAAAATGTACCCTTTTGTATCTGGTGTATGCAGTTTAACCGTTTTCCTGTCCTCTGTGTAACCTGGATAGAAAAGGTAAGCAGGAAAGTTTTCAGAAATGTAATGTATAAAATTAAATTTAAGTTGCCTTTTAAGTCCTTAAAAAATCTAAAAGGAAATTTTTCATAATATACTGAAAGCACATTAGGTACCATAACCACTCAACTCTAACTTCTCTGGTTTGGGGATACACCGGATAATCTCAAAGGTCAAAAATCTAATAAGACTATCATGCCAATATTACCTTTTCCTGAATAGAAATCCTTAAAAAATATCCATGGCTTTTATCTTTTGAGGAATGAATCAACAGAGAACAGCTATTTGCCTTTCATTTAAAACATGAACTAGAGGACCTCAAATCAAACTAGCCAGTTGTAGATTTGAAACAGGATGCTGTGGGTGCTAAAAGTTTGCATGGATCCAAAAAGTAAATACACTGATTCATAGGACAAAGATCTATTGAACAATATTAAATATGATGTCAGTCTCAGAAAGTCCCTGAGCCTCAAATTGTCAGAGGCTGGGAAAGTACCATGGGAAAATAACAGTATGCATAGCCCCAGTTCTTATATTGTTCCTTAGGTATCTGGTTTTGGCAATGTCAGAGCCAAGGCACTTGGGCATATGGTATAAATTATACAAGCAAAGTACTTCTCCCCACAAATAACTACTTTTAAACTATATCTGTCCTGGCACTACAACTACCCCAGCAATACCTTTCATCTATAGCCTAGACCTGTGAGAACACTGTGGCCTCCAAGAGACCTTGGACCATGTAGACTTTGGCTTGTGAGCCAGGAAGGCACCTTTTTTTATCTATCCCTCTACCCTAAGGCAGGATAAGTGATATATCAATATATCTTCATAAGGTAAGTGCAAAACTCTGTTTGTGCTGATTCTGTTTATCACCTCCTTCATTGCCTGGAAATGAGTGGATGCCTGAAACAGCTTTTTCTGAATTTTACTTACCGAAGTGAGATGTCAAAGGCAGGAACCCACTCATACTTTGTTCCCTCCACAGTCAAGAGAGAGAGACACAGCCTGACCTCCACTGGGTAATCCATCCCTTCTAACTTTTCAATAGTGACTTATCACTTACAAGGTGTATTAGATGCTTGCACCTCTCTGTCCTTCTCACTCTTCTCTCATGGACTCTAATACTAACTCAATAGATCTGAGTGGATTGCAATATCCTTGTAATATGAAGCCTAACCCCTCCTGTAAATACATTTTTACCCTTTCTTCTTGAGGATAATAAGGCCTTGTGTGAAAAGCCTAAACTCTGCCTGCCTTTGTGGTTCCTGACCATTTGCCTTTGACCTGCAGTTTTCATGGCTTTTTCAAATCTCTCATATTGTATTACTTCTGTCCTACCAACTATTTAATTGGGCCAAGATGGTCTTTCAGCCTCTGATGGCTGTTAGCCTGATAGCAGAATCAAAGCTCTTACGGAAAGCAATAATCATTTGCCATTACCATTACACTCAATAACCAGCAATAAAACTGTCAGTCTTGCAATACTTCTACCATCAGCCCCCTGAACTACACAAGTATCTGACATCCTTATTGGTCTGAACTTGTTAAGTGCCAGGGCCTGGCCCATGCTAGCACAGGTGCATAGTTTCAGAGTAAGAAAAACACTCTTCCCTTCCAACCCCAGCCGTGCAGACAAACCTGACTTATAATTGCTTTACAATACATTCTATGGTACACACAAATAAAAATATAAAATGGAGGCTATTTCAACTAATGTGGAACATCATATCCTGAGCAGTAAGGTTGCCCCCAAAGACTGATTTCTCTATTGCCAGGGGAAGGTTCACTGAGAAAAGAGGAAAAACTCCAGAGGAGAGGTGAGTGTGTATACCACATCTCCATCAGGCGTTGAGCAACCTTATCAATAATTACCCTTGGTTTTGAAGTGATCCTAAACTGTGGAACAGCAGAGCTCATTCTTGAGTATTTTCTTCCCAGAAGGACAAGGAGAATTATTGCTGAAGGAAGAATTCACATACAAATGATAGCCAGCTTTGAGGGAAGGGCAGCAGGTCATTATCCTGTGCTGGGAGCAACCTGGATTTGTACTGTTCCTCCTGGACTTTTCATAGGTTTCTTTTTTGGGGGGAAGGGAAAGCAGTAGGAAGGGAAGGGCTCTTTCTCCTTCATTTGCTGTCACAAGAGAAGGTCACTATGGCTCCATGGAATCACTTTCTCTGCCTGAGTGAGCCTAGAGGTCATGGAAAGCCGCTAACTGCTTTCTACAGGTTTGCATGCCAGACCATAATCTTATAGTAAAAGAGAGTTGAGTGTTCTGTCATTTTGCTCGTTCTGAATTGCCTCCTTTGCTTTTTTCTTCTCATTTCTCTATCCTGCCCAGGACCCTCTGAATGGCAGCACAAGTCTCTGGTGTATCAGCCACCAGCTTTGTATCATCAGCAAACTTGTTGAGGGTGACTTTGCCACATTGTCTAAGTCATTAATAAAGATGTTAAAGAATACTGACCCCAGTATCAACCCCTGGAATACATCAGTAGTGACTGGCCTCCAGCTGGACTTTGCATTATTGACCACAACCTTCTGTGTCTGGCCATTTGGCCAGTTTTCCATCCGCCTCACTGGCCACTTAGTTACCCTGCACTTTTTCACTTTGGCTATGTGGATGTTGTGGAGGACAGTGTCAAAAGCCTTGCTAAAACCAAGATAAACAACACCCACTGCTCTGTCCGTGTTCACTAAGCTGGTCTTCTCATTATAGAAGGTGTTCAGCCTGACAAAGCATGATTTCCCCTTCATAAAGCCATGCTGACTACTCCCAATCACATTCTTGTCCTTCATATGTTTGGAAATGGTTTCTAGGATTAATTGCTCCATTAGCTTCCCAGGGATCAAGGTAAGCTGACCAGCCTGTAGTTCCCTGGATCCTCCTTCTTACCCTTCTTGAAGGTAGGAGTGACGTTTGGTTTCACAGATAATTGGGAGTGGCTTTGCAATGACATTGACCAGCTCCCTCAGCACTCCTGGGAACATTCCATCAGGTTGCACAGACTGATGTATGTCCAATTTCTATAAATGTTCCTTAAGCTGACCCTGCCCCACTGAGGGTGTCTTCCTTCTGCAGATTTTTCCACTGCTGTCAGGGGCTGGAATTCCTGAAGGACCATCTTACCAGTAAAGACCAAGGCAGAGAAGACATTGAGCAGCTCGGCCTTTTCTATGCCCTTTGTCACCAGGTCCCCTGCCGTGTTCAGCAGCATGCCCACATTTTTCCTAGTCTTTTTTTTCTTGTTCATATACCCGCCTTTCTTATTGCCCTTCATCTCCCTCACCAGACTGAACTCCAGGTGGGCTTTGGCATTTCTGATCCTATCCCTGCATGCTCAGACAGTGTCTTTGTATTCCTTCCAGGTTTTGTGTCTCTGCTTCCACCTCCTGCATCCTTCCTTTTTGTCTGGGTTTTGTCATGAGCAACTTGTTCATCCATGCAGGCCTCCTGCCACTGTTGCCTGACTTCCTGCACAGCCAGATGGACCTTTCTTGAGCTTGGAGGAGGTGATCTTTGAAAAATCAAACAACATTCCTGGACACCTGCTTTCTCCAGGGCTGCCTCCCATGAGATTCTTCTAAGCAGGTGCCCTGAACAGACCAAAATCTGTTCTCCTGAAATCCAGGGTTTTGCTACGCTATGCCCCTGTCCTGGTTTCAGCTGGGATAGAGTTAACTGTCTTCCTAGTAGCTGGTACAGTGCTATGTTTTGAGTTCAGAGCGAAGAATGTTGATAACACTGATGTTTTCAGTTGTTGCTCAGTAGTGTTTAGACTAATGTCAAGGATTTTTCAGCTTCTCATGCCCAGCCAGTGAGAAAGCTGGAGGGGCACAAGAAGTTGGCACAGGACACAGCCAGGGCACCTGACCCAAACTGGCCAACGGTGTATTCCATACCATGTGACGTCCCATCCAGTACAGAAACGGGGAGGTGGGGGGCGGGGATTCGCCGCTCGGGGGACTGGCTGGGTGTCGGTCGGCGGGTGGTGAGCAATTGCACTGCGTATCATTTGTACATTCCAATCCTTTCATTATTGCTGTTGTCATTTTATTAGTGTTATCATTATCATTATTAGTTTCTTCTTTTCTGTTCTATTAAACCGTTCTTATCTCAACCCACGGGTTTTGCTTCTTCTCCCGATTTTCTCCCCCATCCCACTGGGTGGGGGGGGAGTGAGTGAGCGGCTGCGTGGTGTTTAGTTGCTGGCTGGGGTTAAACCACGACAGCCCCTAAAGAGCATCTGGTATGCTCTTAAAGAACTACTTTTTATTCTGTTTCAGTTAAAAGGGATACAGCCTGTGGTCTCCAAGACTGCTCTGCACTGTGAACCGAAGTGTTCAGAAGCATGCTCCTGATCTAGGCTAAAACAAGGATATAAGACACAACTTGAAGGCAGGGATGAATCTGATTTTTTATCATTCTGGTCATAGAGGTCAGTGAGTGATATGAGCTTTTTTCCTTAAAGTGCTTCTATTTCTATTTTTCTATGACTCTTTAATGTAAAAAATAAAACAAAACCAACAAAAAACCCCACCAAAACATAAACAGAAAATGAAGAAGGATCAGAAATCGATTTTCTCCTTTCCCTTGCCCACTAATCTGCAGTGTTATACTCCTTCTAAATTACCTGAATTATACACAAAGGCCAGAATAGCATTTCTGACTCCTTCATCCCTACTTCAGGCAGGCAGACCAAATTTAAGACAGAGGCATTTCCACATCATTTCCTACCAACTGGCAAAGGTATACCCTTTTAGACCCCTGCTTCTTGTAAGTCCCATTCCTGGGAGCCTATACCTCTTCATTTACTGCACATAACACAAGAATATGACTTCCACTTGTGGCATCAGACCCCAACACTTAAGCACTGAAGTCCTGAGACTTGCAGTGCCAAAGGCACTTTCTGAATCTGTACTGCATCACCTTAACAGATTTGATTATTTGGGCCAAAGTAATAGAACATCCGCAGTAAACATGTCCAAGAGGTGGAACTAGGCAAAGAAAAGCTGCATGCTAGAATGGTTAAGCCTTTGGTCAGTTTATTGCAGTTCACTTACACAGCTCTGACTAGGCCACAGGAGTTTGTAAAATCTTGTAATCTGTTCCCATGATACTTGGCAAATTTCCAAGCTCTTTTGGCTCAAGAGTGTTCAAATTGTCTTGTAATGAGGATGAATAAAAAAGTATTTTGTTTTCTTGAGAGTTTTCATGAGAAACTTGGAATCTTTTCTGGCCACATCTCCAGAACACTTACAGATTTGCTGAGCCTTATATTTATACTACAGCAAAAACCTATACATAAAGTTTAGCGTAGCACTGACTCCTTTTATCATTAGTCTCATCTGAATGATAAGGATAATCTCTTCTTATCTAAAGACATATTAACATGTGATAAAGATTGAGTTCTAGTAGAGCTGGCTAGTAGAGCTAGTAGAGGGTAAATCAGTTACTTGCAGAAAAATATCATTCGGGTTACTGTTTGGGTCTTCATGAATCCTCATTTAACACCATCCCTTCCCCAGAAAAACAAAGATAAAGATAGGAAGCTAGAAAGCATACAGTCATCCAGAATGCAGAATAGTGCTACTTTTAAAATAAGAGGTAGTGAACTTTCATCTGGAGAGATTATTTTCATTTTGAAAATTGACAAATTCTACTAAAGAATGTTCCTGAAACTTTTACTAGAGGAAAGTTAACATTTCTGGAAGTCTGACTTCTTGCATCTCTGAAGTAAAGGTTCCAGGTAAAATGTGGACTAATAGCCTAAAACCTGCTTCTAAAATTAGTGGCCTAAATCATTCACATTGGTCTAAATGTCCTGTGCAATAACATACTGAATAGGGCACTCACCTGATGGAGAGATCCAAGTTCCTGCCATCATTGATCTTATTTCTCCAAATTGCTATATGAAAGGCAGTACCACCATCAGCCATATTCTGAGATAAAAGTAGCCATGGCTGTTGTTTCTGTGCTGAATTCAATAACATTAGTATGAGCATGTATATGTAGTTCAAGATTTAATCATCACCTAAAGTTTTATAACATGGACACAGTCTGGCCATTTATTTCCACTTCCCCAAGCTGTCTTGCTACTGTATTACACAGCTGAACCGGGGAAAGACATGATACAATGGTCAATTGTCACTTTGAGTTTCATTCAGTCTTCAGCTTCTCTGAGAACCAACAGCCCACACAGGCCAAGCAAGAGCCCCTTGTTTTCTCCCCTTATTGCTGGGTGGAGATCATCTGCCCATCTCCAACAGACCTCAAGTCCCAAAGTGCCTCGTTAGATCAGAGCTGTCTTTCTGACAGTACCAACCTAGCTAAAAATGAGATTAGTGAGGTAACATCCACATGTGGCATCAACAGCGTCCTGAGATGAAACAGTGCTCCAGCACTGTGATTTAAATGTTTTCTATGAAAATAAAAATTAACAGCTTACTTTTAGGCAGCCTTATACAGCCATGAAATAGTAGGACTGAAGTGCCTTTAACTGCTGCAAGCCAAACCAAAAAGCTATGTGCTTGGATACATGGTCTTGTCCCTGACTGAATAGCACTGAACCCAGCCAAAACTCATTTAGAGTTGAAAACTGTCAGCAGTTGGCCAAATGATGGTGATTCTGGTTGCCTATAAAGATAATTCCTGTAGTTTTATCTCAGAGTAATTTACATCCCATTGTGTGTGCTTCACAGGATGGCATGAACTGTGAACACTTGTAGTATTTATTGATACCATATGTTAATGCATAAGTGGATAGCCAAACAAAGACTAATGAGACTCATAAAATATAAAAAAGTGTTGGTCAGAGAGGATTTTTGGCATCTTTCACAAAGAGTTTCTCATGCTTGAAGACTGAGCTTGTCCTCTGGAAAAAAAAAATCTACCATATGCAGAGGCACCAGGCATGTTGCATCACATAGTTACCCCATAAAACAGCCCGTGTCTTATAGAAACTGTAATAATCTGTAGAAGATGAACAAGAAGATGCCAAAAAAGAAACAAGACATTAGCCAAGCTCCATCACAGGAATTTCTCGAAACAAATTTCTAATGTGGTCAGAATTGATTTCACACTTTGTTTAGATTAAGCAAGAAGTGTACCCATTTTCCTCTAAGAGCTCTCAAGGCAGTAAGGAATATTTAGCTTCTGTAAAACATGCAGTGGAATTTCTAAGCTTCTTGATAGCAGTCATAATTGGAATAAAAACAAGGAGGTTTTGGAAGCATTGAGCAATTCAAAATGCAAGTGCTACAAAACATCAGTCAGCATCCACTTCCATTCAGTATCAAAATTCACCCACTTCAGACAGTTCAGCACTTGGAATTCAAAAGGTGAACTTTTCACTACATATAAACCATGGAATAGAATTGCATTACACATTCTGTTGTGAGTTGTCCCGTGGTGACATGGATGTTGATTACAAAATGAGAGAGCAGCTCTACCTCTAGCCCCATAAAGCACTCATAAAATAATTCTTAAAAAAAACTTTAATCACCACTAATCCGAACTTTAAGCTCTGAAAAATCCATTGCAAATTCCTATGCAATGGATGATATTTTTATTGTCTTATGACTTTGTCCACTCTCTGTCTTATCTTCCAATTCAAGCTGAACTCAGTAGTGACATCTGCATCCCGTTCAGATAGGTGCTCAGATGAATAGTGTAGCTTGATTTGGACTTTGAGGAACACCTTGCCCAAGCCATGCAAGGTGTCTGTGTTTAGCAATGGACTCTACTTCCAGCTCAGTTATTCTGGGGTCCTTGTTCTTTATATAGGGCCTTCTAAGGAACCAGTTTTATCTCTCCTCCCAGGCTGGTATATAACTATGAGAAAGAGAACCATGAAATGAGGTGCAAAAGGACATGAAGCTGGGAGATGTATTTGCACATTCAAACTCCTTTGCAACTTCTGAACGCTTGTTGCAGAAAATGTCGGGAAGTCCCAGAAGATGGCAAGCCATGAAAACTAAAGCCATATTAGGATAAAATACTTCATTCATTCCATCATTAAAGTTTTCCATGACATAAAATCCCTTGAGCTGAGAGCATAAAGTTTTAAAAAGGCAAGGCTCCTGCTGGATCAGATGGAAAACTTAACACACCCACCATATAATGCCGAAGCATGTAATACTTTCCATGAGAACTGCACATTTTAATACCAAGCCAAAATACCTTAACTATTTGTTCCAAAGTTTCGAAAGTGACTAGTGATATGACAGAGATTTTTATTTTCAGAAGATCAGGTCATTCTAAGGGCATATCAGGTTGAACACTCAGAAGCCAATATATTTTGACACCCTAGGAATATTTCAAAAACTGCAGTATTGGTTTTAATCCGATACATTTTCTGAGTGTAACCCTTTGCCTCTATGTATAATAAAAATTCTGCTTATAGTCACTACGCAGTCAACTACTCACAATCAACACCATGTTTTCCATATTCTATTTACATAAAGATAAGTAAATTGGGAAAAAATGATCAGGGAATTGATTCCTTCTGTGCCGTGCCCCGCAAAATCCATCCTTTTTTATCTGAAGAAAGATTAGGTTTTATGTGAGGCAGGATGGTGAGACACTGATATTTCCATTTAGTCCACCCCTATAAAAAAAGAGTAACAACTTTAATTTCAAGATTTCAATGGTAGGATTTGTTTGCTGTGAATAGGCTGACAGAGTTTATGATAACACACAGCCAAAGCAAGAGGTGGAGGAAAACATATTATATGTTTTGTAATTACTCACACAGGCTTTATTACACTCATCACAGATACAGGCATTATTTTTGGAAAAAATCATTTGATGAGCTGTCCAGCATTTTATCCCTGACTCCAATCTAAAATTATGATAAAGGCAAGGAATCCAAACTCTTTGCTAGAAAAAACAAACATAGAGATAGAGCTCTGGAAAGATCCTACGGTAAATTAAAGATTAAGCAAGAGTGTTGTAATTGCTTTAGCCTCTGTTGGATGAAAATTACTTTAATCTCGTGTAATAAATTCAAAATACCGGAATAGATTGTTGTAAGCTGGAGCGTGAGTGCCACTCAGTTCACTGTAAACATGATTTGTTTTTAACTTAACCATTCTAGTGCCAAGTGTTGGGGAAACCAGATGTCAACCAGGCATTACAATTCAATACTCAGTTTCTCCATTCCCAGGACTTTCAAACTCTAAATATCAAAATATGAAAGAGGCTGCATTTCCTTCAGGATGAATGTGGAATAACTACCAAGGGAATGAATAAGTGGTCAGGCACCATATCCAATCGACTGCTTGTCTTTTATACATAGTTCTGGCGTAAGGAAGAAGGATGGTCCAGTGGTTATGATAGCAGTTTGTAATGCTGTGGAGTGGAACCTGGTTCTTGTTCTGCTGCACATTTCCTTGGTCATATCACGTAACACTTAGGGCCAGACTGAAAGGACACTTGGGTGTAGTCACTCTTAACACTGCTATGCCTGACTTTCAAGTACCCAATTGCAAGAATTCAGTAACGCTGAGTTAGACATCAGGGGCTACAGGTATCCTTTTTGAAAGGCTACTTTCCACCCAAAGCAGACCAGTGCTCAGACTGATTGGATGCTTTCCCACAGAGACACAGCAAGCTTTAGATAAGCTCTTTCAAAAGCACCACAGAGGAGAAAGTTTAATACTATAGTCTGGGTTAAGCACACCCCTGCCTATAGTGTAGATGGGGCAGGTACATGTATGGCTGTGGCCACTGTACCAACCATATCTTCTTATGCTTCAATAAGGCCAGCCTCAGACAAATCTGCTCCTAATTAAAAGATCTTGTCATCATATACGAGATCTTATACAACATAAGCAATGACCTGTGTGGCTGATTGACTTTTGGCTGCAATATGAATATCATTGGCACAGTAATTCTGTAAGAAGGCCTTACAGGACCAGTAGGTAAAGGCATGGCACATAGTTGTCAGTGCACACATGGTTCGACCTTGTGCTCCCTTAACTTTATAGTCACAGTCTTGATTTCCACAAGGCATACTGGGATAGTAGGCATATAAGACTGGAACAGAGCTTACACCAGTGGGATACAGAGGAGAGCCTCAGAAATTTATTTTCTGTCCCAGACTGATCACTTTTTAGTCTGCATTTGATGCCTACATAAAATTGGATGTAAAGTCCTAAAACTCTAGATGTGTGTGTATATATACATACACGTGTAGCTCGTGTTCAGCTAGTGGAGCCAGGCTGCCCTCCCCGTATTCAGATCCATGTCAGCCATGTTTACAGAGGTAATGTTCACCTTTTCCACCAAAGCAGTGTCACTTTTGAGACAAATGAAACATTCAGAAGACCCAGGGAAAAGAAGCGGAAGCTTTCACACCATGCAGACCTGTGATGAGAACGTTCACTTGGAAGAGGGAGGACCGTGGTTCTCCCAGGCGTGACGCTGCTGCCAAAACTGCTAACAGTGAACAGCCATAGGACAAAACACAAGATTAACTTGGGTGGCTGAGACCACAATCCCATCTCCCAGATGAGATATTCTTGATGTGTCTGCCTGCAGGTCCACTACAAGTTTGTATGGCTGAAGGGAAGAATGACATTTAAGTAAATCAGTCACATATCCTGGGTGAGCCCAGAAGGTATAAGGGTGTTGTTGACTTGAGACACTTCTAGCAGGAGAACTGCAATCTGCCTTTTCGGGGAGAGAAGTCTGAGTCCATGGATGAGACCATCCACAGCAGGGCAAGGCTGCAGCAACCCTACAGGCATGATGAGGCACTAAATGGAAAGTACCTGTAGCTTTTTGCTAAGGTTGAAAAAGAACAAAAAAATTAAACCCACAGAATAAGGCCATTTTTAACTTGCCCCTTCAAAAGATACTATAGCATCTTAAAAGAAATCTAAGGCTTTGACCCATTCTATCTCAAAAACAAAGGCAGGAACAGAATAATTCTTTAACAGTCCATGTGTATAAGTAGGAGTAATCTCTGTGAGCTAGCAATGAGGAGCAGCCTCCCAGATAAACTGGTGAAAGGTTTATTATAAGTCATTTACAGCAAGAGTGGACAATGCGGTAGGGAATAAGTGACCTGGCATTAAATGAGAGTGGGAGTTGGACAAATAACCTAAGAGGATTTTTTCATCTCTGATTTCTTTGTTTCTACAGAGATTATGAAGAAAAAGAAAATTAAACTCTGGCGCAGTAGTTTATATACCAGTGTATGGGATCTTAAAATCTGGGTTTCAAAAGAATATAAACCATGCAGAATTCCTGGCCAGCAAAATTTTGTTTCCATTATAAGATAAAATACAAATATAACACACCTTATTCTGAAATGGTACGGTACCACCAGGGCCACTTCCTTATATGTCCAACTGAGGAAAGGAGGAATTGAGTTAATCAGAGTTTCTCCTGGTCTAAAGACATAATAGTTTTGACTCCAGAACCCCAGGATAAAGGACAACTAGAGGGAGCAATCTTATCTTAGAGACATGTTGGAGCCCATCTAAGGAGTAAATCAGCTTCTAGACCTATGTGTCTCTGCGAACCATCAGCAGAGAAAGATTTCTGACATGAATGCTCACTCCTCTAAATGCATACAACTAGGTGAGATGAATTTGCAACCAAACATTACCCTCTTTCGTGTTATCAACATGAAGTTGGTGCGCCAGACTTCATGGGGGTCATTCCCTCTAAGCTGAATGGGTAGTTTTCCAGAAAATCACAATGAAGGAAACAGTAGGTTAGAATGAGAAAAAAATGCTTTCCAGTGGAGTTTTGCAAGACTTTCAGTCTTGCCTTTTAAAGGTTCCCTTTAGCACATACTTTTATATCTTCTTCCAGGGACTTGCAGAGCTGTGCTACACCACTATTTTTAGAAGAGAGCACAGCACATTTGCTAACTTCTTCCCTTCTAAGTTAACAGACACGAAGTAAAAACACTAATGCAGATGTCTAGCCAGGAATATGTCTCATCAGTACATCAATAATTCAATCAGTTCTGGGATACATTCAAATCCTCTGAAAAGCTGCTTTCATCAGGAATACGTGAGATTGCAGAACTGTGAATTCTGCTCCTCCTAATGAGATATTCCTTGTGGCCAACACCAAAATCGCCATAAATTGATGAGATGTTTTAGTCCAAGATGAGAAAATAGCAACCATTGTTTTTTAATGAACTACTAAAAAAACTCTATAAAGTAAAATCACTGCTTACACAGCAGCTGATTTATTTTTAATAACACAGCTGTAAAACAATATGCCTGTGCATCTGAGCCAAGTGCCTTGGGTATGTGTGCTTTCAGAAGTGGAAGTCTTTGGGCCCAGTATCTTGTGGCATCCCTGAAACTCGATGTGCAAGCAGCTGAGCTGCCGCTAGCTGAGCATCACACTCAGTGATCTTGGACCTCTGCAGGAAAAGCAGCCACATCAGCTGTTTGGGGAGCCACATCAGCAGTTTGTTCTTTTTCCCATTACAATCTGCAACTTTGCTTAGTCTCTCTTGAGAGATCAAAGAATTTGGGAGTGAGAAGAAAGCACAGCCTCCAGCTGATGCTATGTCATGCAATGCCATGACTCTCTCTGCTTTTTACTCATATCTCTATTCCTTCAATGTGGGCACAATAGTAAGTACAAGTGTATTTCATTTAGTGTTTGGCAGCACTGAAGTATTCATGCATTATCTTATCTGTCATGGTGAGAAAATAATTACTGTCCCCAACAAAAAATGTGGAAGCTTTGGAAAAGAGATCCTATAACTCTTTGATTTCTCTGTACAAAGCATGACCAAAGCCAAATGAAACTAATGTAAGAGTACTTATTGGTTTCTTGGGCTTTTGATTAGAATTTTATTTAAATATAAACATATGATTTTAGGATTCTCGGACAACCTACAACTGAATTAGTTACTCTTCCCCTACTGAAGCCCTGAACCCATTTTTTTCAGGGAAATCATTAAAGTTTAAACACAGTTCTTGTTAGTTAACCCACTCCACACTAAAAAAAAAAAAAAAGAAAAGAAAAATTGAGGAAATATTTTAAAGGAACAAGTTCAACATCAAGTCCTACTAGCTTGACTATTGCTGTGGTTTAAGCCCAGCCATCAGCTAAGCTCCACACAGCTGCTCGCTCACTCCCCACCTCAGTGGGATGGGGGAGAGAATCAGAGGGGTAAAAGTGGGAAAACTCATGGGTTGAGATAAAGGCAGTTTAATAGGTAAAGCAAAAGCTGCCCATGCAAGGAAAGCGAAATAAGGAATTAATTTGCTACTTCCCATTGGTAAGCAAATGTTTAGCCATCTCCAGGAAACCAGGGCTTCATCACTCGTAACAGTTACTAGGGAACACAAATGCCGTAACTCTGAACATCTTCCTTCTTCCCTGCGGATTTTATTGCTGAGCATGCCATCATACGGTCTGGAATATCCCTTTGGTCAGTTGGGGTCAGCTGTCCCAGCTGTGTCCCCTCCCAACCTCTTGTGCAACCCCAGCCAACTCACTGGTGGGGTGAGAAGCAGAAAAGGCCTTGAAACTGTGTAAGCACTGCTCAGCAAGAACTAAAACATTCCTGTGTCATCAACACTGTTTTGGTCACAAATCCAAAACATAGCACCATACGAGCTACTATGAAGAAAATTAACTCTATCCCAGCTCAAACCAGTATAATACACAAGCTGTGGCCAGAGCAGAAAGCAGAACTCTGTTGTATTTCCCAGAATCACAGAGCTGATGAGGCTGGAAACAGCTCTGGAGATCATCCAGTCCAAGCTCCTGCTCAAAGCAGGGTTAGCTGCAGCAAGGTGCTCAGGGCCGTGTCCCATTGGGTTTGAATATCTTCCAGCACAGAGACTACACAGCCTCTCTGCTTCAGTGTTGAACCACACTCACAGTAGAAAGTATTTCCTTATATTTAACAAAGTCTCCTGTAATTCATCTTGTGCCCATTTCCATTGTGTAGATACATCCATCTGGGTTGTGGTCTAGGAACAGCTGTGATCCCTCTGGCCAGTTGTAGATGACCTGAACTGCTACTAAGTCCATTAACTGCATCAAATAGTGTTCAAGAAACATTAAAGGATGCTTTTATAATTGATCAAATGTAGCTATTTACATTTTATGCACGAGGAAACATGCTTTTCTAACATGGCACTCTTACTCCTGAAGGAATTCAGCACAACCTCAGCTGTTATCATTTTGTGCCAAGTGGTTTATTTTGATCAAACAGAGGGAGTTTTCCTATTTCTACAACTTATTGTCTCCTTTCACTCTAGTCATTGTTTCTGAACTACAGCTGGTTAGAATGTGTATGTGCTTTCTTTATCCATAGAAAATTACTAAAAAAGATCAAAGTATTTATGTCAGAAAATTCTATTGTAAGTCAAGAAAAGGAAAACAATAGCTTTTAGTCAAAATCTTTTTTTCCCCCATGTATCACATTGCTGTGGCTGGAAAAACACAAAGCTGAAGCTAAATTTTCTTAGAAAAAACAACTTTGGTGGGTAATTGTCAATCATTCTTAGCTGAAACTCTTTACTCCATTACAATTATATATGTGTTTCCCACTCTTTTCTCTTTCATGTGAAATAAGTGACAAATTCTTTGACTGAACAGCAATACAGGAAACAACAGCCACTTTATATGTTTACATATTTTCTGTGCATTCTGAAAAACAAACACACTACCATGTACGTGAGTATGGCTGTAATTCTGTGTTCCCAGTACTGAAGTTAGTTCTGGTCCATCTGTTTTCACAAGGACTGTAGAATCAGACTAAACATGTATGTACATGGAAAAGCAAACTGTATCCTAACGGTGTCTTAGGAATCAGAGAAAGAAATATAACCTTAGTCACCTCCCACCAAAAAAAGTGACTCTTTGCAGCAAATTCTCAATTGCTTTCTTTCTTGTAGCTGTAAAAGACTGAATCAATGCAGCTTCCATCACCTCCTTCTGATGACTGAACAGTGCACTTTCTTCCGATGACTTCCTGATGGAAGTAGTGTTCTCTTTCATGCAGTTTCCATTTTCCTGTCTTTTATTTAATCTCTTTTATTCCTACTTGTACCACTATGAAGCATCTCTTTTTTTTGGTCTTTGAGGATATGTCCTTGCCAACATATAATCAATTATGAAAACTCCTTTAGTAGACATTTGTCCAAGCAATGTGTGTTAAATTTTAATAACCTTTGTCATAAATCTGCCCCTTAAAAGGAAAAATACAGATGCAGTATGTTGTGAAAGCCATGTAGGCAATGACTATGGAACACTGAAAACTGGGAATTTTGTATAGGCAATAGCTGTTATTGTTATGAACACCATCTAAAGTAAGAAACATTTTAATAATTTCCTACTTGAAAGACTTTATAGGTATTTAGCAAATAAGATTCATAAAAAATACAGATTATTTAAAAAGATGTCAAAAACCTTTAAAGTTAAGCTACTTGCTCATTATCCTGTTCTCATTGTTCCCGATGGCTGATATTTCAGATTCCTTCAGTGCCCAAATGGCATCATGGCAGTGCCACAATCCACAAGAAGTGGTAAGTCTTGTCAAATGAGATTCTGATACGCTGAGGTTGGTCTTTTCTCCATATATATCAGATATAACTTTTCTAATTAGCCCTAACCAGCCCATTTTCAGGTTCCTGCGATTACTCTCCACAACTACTTTAGCACATTAACCTCTGTAGCAAACTGTAGCAATACAAACAGAGAGAAGTACGATTCTGAGACAGAGGACAAAAATGGAAGTCAGAAAATTTGTGTAAAAATTTCTTACTGAGACAGAAGGGATAGGGCAGTAACTTATGTTAGACTGATATGTGTGTACAGTAGATGATGAGGATATTTATTTTGATAAGGCACTGTGTGAGACATGATCCTTCTCACCCTAAGGATTGTGGCAAGGCATGTGGCACATTCAAGGTGACGGTGTTGGCAAATTAATTGACATTTTGCCAATAAAATAAGATGTCTCCAAAGTTCTGTGGGTTATAATGGTCTTATCCATCTTAGTTCTACACAAATTCATAAATGAAAATCTGTGTTATCAATGGGTATGTTCAAGGAAAGATTTCCTGTGCTGGTTTCAAAATGGTACATTTAACATCTGTTAGTCATCCTACTTGGCAAGTCAAGGATGCTGTGAGTAGAAAAATGATAAAAAATTTCTGACAAGGTCAAGCTTTGTAATAGTATTTATTTGATTCTAGTATTAGCAATGTTAACTTTGTTGATTTCTACATACATAAGCCTGTTTTGTAATTATTTTAGTTACCTAATCTACTGCTATATAAGAGACTCTGAAGCACCAATTCCAGAAACACAGGAATAACATCAATTTCTTCTGATTTGTAGTGAACACAAATCACTTACAAATCACTTCTTTCCTTCAAGACAGTATGGAGAGTACCTTCTGCTATATAACTTGCTCAACAGTTACTCCAGGAACAGCCGTACTAGTTATACATATGCACATTTTCATACACATGCATATCTGTATATATATACACGCATAAAGTATGTTTAACAAGTACATATGCTCAAGGACCTGGAAAATAACAATATTTTGAGTTTGAGTGGATTTTGAATAGATCAATGTGCATGTCATAATGTCATATTTCAAATGTCGACATGCTGATTTCAGGTATGGCTTTGCAGCCCTGGTATTTCTGAAAATACAACTAAAAGTCAGGTCCTGGCATATGTAAGTATGGTACACACTAGATGAGATGAATTAGCTACCAGCTGCAAAGATTAAGGTGCAGCTTTGATATTGGCTCAGATGTCAGCAGCAGGGTATGGTGGGAAGGTGTACACTTTAAGGTCATGGCTTACATCTGGGTAACAGACTCTCCAATAAAGAATGAGCTCCTCCCTGTTTCTGTTCCAGTTTGGGAGAGGTGGAAATGGAAGATTATTAGCATAAAAAAGAGTTTTCAAACTAAATGTTGCCATCTTCACCTCTGCAAGAGCTCCTGTTCAAATTGTGCTTGGTGGATACTGTTGTTGAATTGCGCATGTTAGTCAGCCTTACAATATGAAACATTTTACAAAAGCCATGACGCTGATCCGTTTTGTTGCAGATGGTGCATATTTGGCCATGTCCCATGCCTAATTCTAGAAGAATTTATAATAGATTAACTTGTCCAATAATTACAATTTTAAGAAGTAAAAAATATTGATTTATTAACAGCTTCATTCAAACTTAATTGCAACCACTGTGAAATACACCATGAATTAATTAAAAACCAGCTGCATTTCTAGTTAGCCCACTGTAAAACACTGCAAAACCTAACACCTGTCCTGGGTTTTCATATAGCCTATATGTACATGTACATAGGTGGGACAGCAAGAATGGATTTTCCTAATATGTGAAAAAAGGGCATTTCTTCCCATAAATCTTCCCCAATCATGGTCAGTGAACATGGGGCAGAGAGGATATGTGGGAAGAGCAGTACAGTGAAAAGTTAGCCAAGAAAGGAAATTAAACAGTGCTAAGAAGCTCCTTTTCGTACCATTCCTCTTCCTGTCACATGGCTCTGAGTGTCTGTGCAAGACGCATGTGCTGGGATGTCCCTGCAGGGAAGGAGGAGGCATCTTTAGAAGCTGATCAAACAGGTCCCTTTCAGGGAGCAGATTTGCAGGGAGAAAAAGGCTGAAAAGCTGTCCAAGGCACCACAAATTCTAGCCAACTGTTGAACAGGCTATTTACACTGCACATTAAAATCCACCTCCCAGAATCTGCAGATTCATGGTAATGGGCATGTGCAAGATTTTTCACCCAGAAGTATTTTTAAGGGACTAGAAAAATTCATTCCCGACAACAGAGGCTTTCAGTTTACATCTGTACTTGTACATTGAGCAGGAATCTCTCTCTGATGCTGAGGTCAGCCAGTCAGACTCCACCCTACCCATCAAACCCTCTTACCCTCCAAAACAGAGCTGTCACACCCAAAATAGGGATGAGAATTGTCCCCTGCCTGTGCTAACTCTAAGACACACCTGGGAACTGTCTGAGTGTGTGAATTGTCCCATTGCGACATCAACAAGGCTAACAAGTTACCAGTATAGGTAATTGTGTCCCAGCAGCCAGGGGCATGTCCTGGCATTTTAAGCACTTTTGAAAAAAGCATCCCGGGAAATACCCCAGCAGATATACCCAAGCTTGACTGGCTTGCCGAGCTGGTTCCTTTTTATTTAGCTGCAGTGTGATTTTCTGAAATACCAGCGTGTACTAAATACTATCAGTGTTGCTTTTCTACAAAGTTTGGTTTAAAAAGCCCTACCAGTGCTTCTCATGCTCACTGGCAGGCAAGCGCCCTTCCAGATAAACACTTTATCCCTCCACTTCCAATTTCTTTCCTCGGGGTCCAGCCATTCCTGCAAAAAGACACGTCCAGCTCCACATCCTGTCTCCTGCTCTCTGCAGAGGATCTTGCCTCCCCTCTGCTGCTTGGCAGGAGGTTTTTCAACAGGTTGTTAACATCTGGGTGGGCCTTGAGATGGGAATTATCCTGAGGACTTCACATCTGCAGCTCAGGGCTTTGGTCCCTGGCACCTGAGCTCCCACAGCTGAGTGCTGCCCACCGAGAAAGCAGTCCCTTGCCCCAGATGGGCTCTCCGAGGGGGTGGCTCACCCTGATGAGGGCAAGAGAGAGTCAAACCTTTTGAAACGTGGCCAGAGAAGACTAGTGAGAGCCTTGTCCTGTCAGAACATCTGCACAGGCATGTCCCCTCAGCTTTGCTCGCTGGTCTCAGCTCTCTGCACTCTTGAAAAGTCATGGGTGGGATGAGCTGCTTATCTGAACCCTGTCACAGCAATGGAGAGCAACAAGGCACCCCAGAGAGTCAGCTGGCCTGTTTTCAATAGCTACTTAGGGAAAAAATGGGGTTTGCCCTAAAAATGCTGTTTGGCACCACTGACTACAAGCACACCCCAGAGGAGTGTTGCTGGTGCCATGCAGAAAGTGCACACATTTTCTACTTGGAAATCTGCCTGCTTTGAAAGTGTGAGTGTAGATTACAGGGACCACTGTGACCACCCGATCTGACCTGTTCCTTCATAGTCTGTTAACCTGAGAAATTCTTTTAGAAAAACAACTCCTCTGATCTTAAAAAAATCCCCAATTTCACCGATTCCACTGACTAAACACCCGCACTGTTAAACGTGTTAGAGCAGTTTTGGACTTTCTAACCCCAACTTCCTATGTCATAATCTTATCTAACAGACCGAGCAACACATAATCTTGTGGGTTTTTCCCCCTAGTGTCAGCACTTACTTACAAATTGTGGTGATGTCACTCCTGTACCTCTCCCTTGCAGTCCTGGACACTTCCATCTATAGGGCACGTTTGTCAAGGGTCATTAAAAAAAACAGTTTGAGTCAAATCTCAGCAAATAAGTAACATATTGATGTTGCTTGAGGAACAGATGAGTGAAATGTTTAAAATGTTAGATACTATTTATTATTTTTATTACACATCCACCATTACAGGACACAGGCTTTTTTAATAGTCCTAATTTATTCAGGCAAGGGACGAGCAGAGTTTACTGAACTGAGATCCTCATTTTGTCCCCACCACGTCTCCCCTAAAAACAATTTGCTGAATGTTAATCCAAGTGACCTACAAGAGGGAGGTAGATTAAATACCAGCTTAATGACATGAAAATTTTCAGATGGCCACTGTGTACCTTAGCAATGAATGCACACTTTCATGAGTAGAGAGGCTGCCACTTTTAAATCTAAATTTAGATAGGTGGTGTTTTTCTCTTACAAAGTATGAGTTGATTTCTACTTTGGAAACAGACAGTTGGTTCTCAGGAATAAATACCTATCACTTTCCACCATTACTAATTTTCAAGGGTATTGCTGCTGTTTTCATGGAGTTAAAGAGGATCTGACCTCTGTTGATCTCTGCGGTCCACTTTGAAGTGTATCAGTGGCCAGTTATTACTGTTTACATGTATTTATATGGTTTGAGGGCTAAAGGGAAAGTAAGTCCTTTTAGTGCTAGGTGCTGTATAAATAAAAATGAAGGGTGGTCCAGACGATGAGCCTGTAGTCCAGGAATGGCATCAGGATCTGATGCTCTGCAAGATTCCTAAAAAGAGAAAACAAACTAACAATATTATTCTAACAGTACCTTCATGCATATTTATGTTAGCTATTTATAGACTAATTTTAGCAACAGTGAAGGAAAAGTTTCAAAGGCAAAAAGGTCAGGTAGACACCCTGTCATGGAGGAAAGCCTATGTAAGTCATGTGTGAAATTTCTTTCTTGTCTTCAAAATTTTTTCCCCACAGCACTACAGGAGTCACATTGCTTCCCCAGGAGAACAGCCACATCTGAAGCGAAATGTTGATACTGTTTAGCACTTGAGCCATCACACACATTATGCATGAACAAGAAGTTAGTAATAGAAGGCAATTAAAACTACAAAAAGATTTGAATTGGCAGAAAAAAAATTAATCCTGGAGTCACATGGATTGGAAACAGGACTTCTTTTCTCTGCCAATGCTGGCTGGTTTCCCAAGTTACATTTTTACAGCAATTTGTCCAGGCTACTTTCAAAAGCCCCAAGTTATCAGAACTTCTGGCTCTTTTCAGAAACCCTAAAATCATCTCAAGAATACCACAAATTTCAGAACTGCATTCCACATCATTCAGCAATGTCTACCTAAATCCCAAGAATTTCTTCCCACCTTTGGAGAAAAATCTTGTGGACCTGCCTCCTCCTGTCCAAGAGAGATGCCTCACCCCTTTCCCTCAGAGACCATTTGGTGAAGTTAGGACAAGCTGTCACAGGCTCGGGCAGAGCGGTGCTGCCTCCCATAATTGCTCAGACCATTTGCATAAGCAAGGGATGATGGGCATCCTGGACTTGTCCCAGAGCAGGACAGTCCACAGCTCATCTGGGCCTTGCTGGAGCACTCATTGCCCTAGGAGCTGGGATCGCAGAAGAAATTTTTAAAACCTTCCTAAGTACCTGGTCTGCATTTTTGGATGGCTAAATGCCTTCAGAAAGTGCCTAGAACTGTTAGTGTCCCTGTGTTCATTCCAACTGACTTCAGCTGTAAAAAACAGGGAGAGAAGCACAGCCAGAAGGCGATGAATCCCATCGAGAGTAGATGTCTACATTATCATGGGGTGGATGGTCCTCAGAAAAGTATGCAAGTTTCCACAGTGAGGCTGGAAAACCAGCTAAGCCTTGAAGCCTGATTTTCAGGTGAGTGGATACAGTTGAGGTGCCTCTATCTCAGCTCCTCACCAGTAAAACAGAGATAACCTTTGTCTGTCCAACCTGGGAGATGTGAATAAGACTCCGTACATATAATGCAATACCTCAACACATAAAATAAAAGATAGCTGCTGCTATGTGAATATGCTGATGCAGGTTAATACATGCAGATAACGGTCCAAACAGCAGATCAGCAGCCTCTGGAGCTGCCTCAGAAGCACTTTCTGTAACACTATTGCTCACCGCACAGTACACAGAAGCCTGACAAAACATAGGACTCTTAAACACATCGTCCCTGCCATAATCATCATCCCTCCAGTGTCTGTTTTCACTTCATTACAGGACAGTCAGCACAGCCCTGTCAGCTGTCAAAGGATCTCACCTGGGTCATCAATATGCGGGCACCAGCATCTCAGGCTGGCAGCCTCTCAAATGTGGCTGTCCTCCGCAAAATGGGATTCATTAAGTGAGCTGTCCAAGTGGTCTGGAACACATTAAAGTAAAAGGAAACAATGCTGTACAATGAATTTTCATCCACTGAAATGTGTTACAGCGCTTATCAGGTATTTGTGTAAGCTGGCTCTACAGTAATATCAAGCTGATAACAATTTGCAGCTCCATTAACTGCTGTTAGGCAGCAGAAAAAGCAGACATGCTGAAAAAAGGCAGCCACACAGGAACAAGGAATTCCTGGTTTAAAAAAGCCATTTACATGTTAAGTGAATTGCTTCTGTTGAGCTGATATGTGTAATAAGGGCAATGCTTTCTCATGGGGCTAAAGACCGCTCTGAATATTGGAGCCATCTTTTTATTCATACGATGAATGTAATCTGTAGGAGCATTGCCAATGAAGGGCAACATTCCTCTCTTTCCCATTTCAAGGGAGCAATTTGCCACCACTTACACTTATAAAGTCTTATTTATTGTTTCCCAGGACTGTTCCTTTGTGTCTGAAAGGAGGGAAATATTGTAAGCATTCCCTACTTCAAAGAGTTTAAAATTCAAGCTCATATATAATACAATGAAAGATCACATATAACAATGAGGTGGAAGTGGAAAAGGAAATAGAGTCCTATATGTACTATAGGATAAATATTTTCTTCAAGGTGTGACTCAACCATGTTTTTGGCTTGTTATTGCAGACAGCAAACATTGGAACTAAAATAAGTGCCCTATGATAAAGCCTTGTTAAAATCACTTCTTGAAGACCTGACGGTAAAATGTAGGCCTAAAAGAGCAAGCTGAATGAGGGGAAGAACCGGAGAAGCACAAATGTCTGTCTTTTGCATTAGTAGGATGTGGCACAAAGTAAATATGGATTAAACAAAGAGCAAACATAAAGAGATTACAGTGGGTCATGTAACTTTTCATGAGGATGTGTCAGTTTTAATGACATCCCTGGCCAGATCACGACAGAAAGATCCATTTACCTTGGTAGGGTGATCAGTAGCTGTGTGGGTAGGAAAAGAGCTGCTCCCAACAGAAGTCAGATTTCAGCTTAGTTTCCTATATTTGCCTGAGATGTGGGAGACCTGGCTTCACATCCTAGGCTGGGGCCAGCCTGGTCTCAAGGGATAGATGTCTTCACTTGGCCATGAAGGTCCTGAGGAAAGTTTCTCGATGGGAATGGGAATTCACAAGAGAGGTTCTCAGGGCAGGATAAATGTTTCTCCCATGGGACTAGGCAGGGCTTGGCTGTCACTATTAACACTGAGGAAAGAACAGGAGGTGACAGAATATACTAAGCTAGGTAAACAGATGGGTGAAGAGTTATGGAAGGCTGAAACTAGACAACTGCAAGGAAAACTGTACAGGGGTGAAGGAGTATGCTGTGAACAGACAGTTGTTGAGGGAGATTTAGGCAAGTTTGTTTACACAAATTGGAAAGGAGCAATGCTGGAGACCTGATGCTGATTCTCTTCACCTGATTCATATGGCTATTCACACGTCTTTAGATCAGTATTACTATTCCTAAACAACTTTTGCTACAGCCTCTGAGGCAACCACGCAAAGTTGCATCCAACACTGCTCAATACAGAGCTCTTAGATCCTGAAGACTTCTCCTCCTTCTCACAAGGCCTGGGATTTTTCCTATTAACTGCAGGCACCCAGTCTAAGCTAATTATCAATGCTGATTCAAAATCAGTGAAGAGATAAGCACTTCCAGGAGATGACTTACCCTGCTGTGAGACAGGTACTTAATGACACATGGATGAAGGCCAGCAGCTAGCATAGCTGTTAACAGATATTCCTGGCTTCTTCTCATCCTTACCGTCACCTTGCAGGTCTTGATAAATCATAAAGGCATTTGAGCAACCAAGCTGAGTTAAGACATGAAGCCCCAGTACATGTCTCCATCAGCTACCCGTAGCGGATGCCTAGCACAGACTGTAAGGACAGTGCAAGGATATGATGATATTTCCCCAGAATATTCACCAGACTTCAATGATTTATGGCTCATGAACTTTCTGAGCCAAAGATGGCATCTCTGTACTGAATAGAATGCCATGGATTCTTCTGCCATGAGTTTATTCAGTCAGATTTTGAACCCATATCATCTTTTTCTAATTACAGTGTCCTGTGGCACAGCCTTAGCATCACATTATTTGGAGAAATACTCACTTTTTTTTTTTATTTTGAACCAGATTTCTACAAGTTTCATTTGAAAACCTCTACTGATCGTGTTACAAGAGATCATTTCATATTACCATTCTTCACATTTCATGATTTTATAGACTCCTCTGAGGAGTTTCCAGGCTGATGAACCTTAGTCTGTTTATTTGTTTCTTCTAGAGCAGAATAGCCATATATTTGACCATTTCTGATGCCCTTTTTGTATCTTTCTTTCAGTTCTGTTACTATCCCTTTTTATCTAGTGAAATAAGAGAGGGTGAAGGAATGAAAAACTATACTGTGTATTCAAGATGAAGGCACATCATGGATTTGTACAGAGGCATAATGATGTCTGTTTTGTTCCTTAATCCATGCTAAAAAATCCCTAGACTTGATTTTCTGGTTTGACTACTGCTCTGAGTATGTAAAATTGGCTGTGATAACTCCAGAATCTCATGTTTGCATGGCAATAGCAGTTCATCACTGGATATATAAATACAAGATTGTTTTTCCCTTCTGTGCCACTTTATAATACATGGAATTTTATCTGTCATTTAATCATCCAGTAATTTAGTACCATGAGATCTTCCTGTAACTATTTGAAGCTATCCTCATCAGCAAATTGTCCCATCATCCCCTTTCCAGATCTTTATTGAATATATCGGACAGGATCAACCCTAACATAAGCCCTACCCAGTGCAAATAACACAGAGTCTTTGATTAAGTGCAATGACCACAAATGTAGACTTATATTTGCAGAAATATATCATCAAATTTCCATACCACTAAAAGGCCTTGAAGTAAGCACACTTCCTTTCTCACAGTGTTAGTACTGCCTTGGAAATCCCTTAGATATCACTTAAAATGACAGATTTAACTCTAGACACAAAAATATCTCTGTCAAATAGGTAAAAAATTGTTCATGTTGACCCAGGAGAGAAATTTCTTTAGCCATGAGAGTTAGACCACTGTATGGATGTGTTCTGAATAGATTCGAACTTCGTATTTCTGGTGTTCATCTATAGTAGATTCTCCATCATTGATCCTATGGAGATTCCAGATACCCTGTTCAGAGTCACCAGGCTTTTTCCTGTTTAAACATTTTTGATTTAGCAATGTTTAGTCAGCTTTACCTATATCCTCATCCAGTTTTACAATACTGCACCCTTCACAGTCAAATTGGATTTGAAAATGATCCTTGCTATGAGGGGCAAAACCTGCATTAAGCGTTATTAGCTCTAATACTCCTAATAAAATTTAATATGGAAAGAGGAAAGATTTCCAATCTGACTGTTAAATTCAAGTGAGTAAGAGTCGTTATGGCACATGGCTCTTGCCTTTTAACAAGTCACAGTTTTCAATGATTTCAGAAGTCATTCAAGCATGAAAAGCAGATGAATTTAAATTCCCACTTCATTTGATGTTATGTGATGTTATTTTTCACTGTACCTCAGCCAGTATTCTTCCAACTTCAGTTACAACATGTTTGGCTCACATTTCTCTTACAGAAATGACTCACTATACAGTAAGCATGAAACATGTTGGATGGTTGTTAAAAGGGCAGAAGCCACAAAGTATTGCAGTCTTGAGATATCTGGGGAATTCTGAAAAACTTTCAATGTTTAAGAGAGTCCTAGTTCAGGAATAATTGTCACAAAGCTAGTTGAAGGATGAATAAATGAGTGAATAAATGAATGAGGAATGCAAGGTCCCCTGCAGATCTAGTGGCTGAACAAAGATCAGTGTCAAGAATGAAAGCAAAGAGGGCTCAACGTCTGTCCTGCCACAGAGTCTTATTAAGAAGACAGGGATGCAGAGAGTTTCGACCAGTCAGCTAGTTTTTATCCATGTGTTAACCCCAAATATGTTGGCATTTGGAACACAAAGAAAGAGCACAATGTAATTTAACCTAACAACTCACTGATTAGAAACAAAACATGCAAATGGAGCTCTGAGGATAGTATGATGGTAACAGAGATGCTCTTCAGCAACTGATTGGGACCACTGAAACAGAGCATCCATGTTTAGAACAAGGAAAAACTGTACACAAACTCATTTAAATACCTTCTCAATTATACTATAATCTGTAAATAATTTCTTATTTCCGATCTGTGATACATCATTTACCAAATGTAAGGCATCAGAATGATTTCTTGGCACAGGCAATGTTTCCAAATGTTTAGCCTCTGCTATCAATTTAAATACAAGATTAAAATGCTTTCTACTGTAAGGCTTAATCTAAACTAATTCCATAGACATTCTTTTACCTGCAAAATCTGGTTTTGAAGATTAGCCATCCACACAAATCTCAAAGTGCCTAATCATTTCACCTGAACTATAGTGGTTAGCCTCCCATGTAACTGCAGTGAAGAAAACCAAAAATCATTGCAAATTACAGAAAAGTAACTGTCTTCACTACATGGTACATGGTAGGAAGTACCATATACCTCAAATATCAATAGCAACACGCTACTGGAATAAGCTGTCCCACCTAGGAGTTCTCACTGAAAAAGTAATTTGTACCAATGGTTTCTAAATTGTGTTCCATGGGCAATGGGTCGTTCATGAGTAGTAAGTGATCCACACCTGGCCTGTGAAACCGTGCTGAGTAGCAGACCAGCTCACGACAGTCTGCGGAGCTTCTTGCAGATCCACAGATCGTTATAACTGCTGTTCTGCACCATTGCGTCTTCATGTTTTAAAAGCTGATTATGTTTTCTCCAGGCAACAGAAGGCTTGCTGGCATAAATACATAAAAGGCTATTAACAAGCAGGGAATCAACTGTTCTCTGTATCTGGTGTGGTCAGAGAAAAAAAAGGGGGGGAAATTAGGTCTAAATATTAAAGAAAACTTTCTCTTGGTAAGGATAATACTGGAATAAACTGCCTGGGGAGACTGTAGACTCTCCACAGCCGAAGTCTTTCATCACAGGACTGGACAACATCTGTCAGGAATAATACAGGTTTAGCTGATAGTGACACTAAGGAAAAGAGGGAGACTAGGAAAGCTCTCATGATATCTTACAGCTCTGTCCATTTCTTTAGACAGTTTTCTAAAAAGAATAAATCAATTACCAACCAACCAATTTCTTTCAAATAGTCTCCTTCCCTTTTCTATAGATGAGGATCTTCACCTGGGTCAAGGCAATCCCAAACATGGATACAGGCTGGGTGATGAGTGGACTGAGAGCAACCCTACAGAGAAGGACTTGGGCCTGTTGGTTGATGAAAAGCTCAACATGACACAGCAATGTGCATCTGCAGCCCAGAAAGCCAACCATAACCTGGGCTGCATCAAAAGAAGTGTGATCAGCAGGTCAAAGCAGGTGATGCTCCCCCTCTGCTCCGCTCTTGTGAGACCCCACCTGGAGTCCTGCGTCCAGCTCTGGGTTCCCCAGCATAAGAAAGACATGGTCCTGCTTTTGTGGGTCCAGAGGAAGGCCACAAAGATGACCATGGGGCTGGAGCACCTCTCCAATGAAGACAGGCTGAGAGAGTTGGGATTATTTGGCCTGGAGAAAAGAAGGCTCCAAGGAGACCATATAGCAGCCTTCCAGTACTCAAAGGAGGCCTACAGGAAAGATGGGGAGGGACACTTTATCAGGGAATGTAGTGATAAGATGAGGGGTAATGGTTTTAAACTGAAGGAGTGTAGATTTAGATTAGATATTAGGAATAAATTCTTCACTGTGAGGTTGGTGAGGCACTGGAACAGGTTGCCCAGAGACGCTGTGGATGCCCCATCCCTGGAAGTGTTCAAGGCCAGGTTGGATGGGGCTTTGAGCAACCTGGTCTAGTGGAAGGTGTCCCTGCCCATACCAGGGGGGTTGGAAGTAGATGATCTTTAAGGTCCCTTCAAACCCAAACCATTCTATGATTCTATGATTCTCTGTTTCTTGTCATTTTTGTAGCACTGAGAATAGGTAGAATTCAACAAAATAAAGAAATTTGTTGCACTTCAGAAGGGTCCGGTATTTATTTTCTTCTGACATTTGCCTAGAATCCCAAGCCCATTAGTGCTAAATCAACCACACTCATTTAATAACTAACAGCAGTACTTCTTGCCAAATAATGTTCTCTGAATCTTTTTTTTTTTCCCTTCTGTTGGAAGCAGGACACCCAAAATAAGCAGTAGAAGTTAGAGGCACTCACTACCCCTATCAAAGGGAGAGAGCTTATTTGAAAGAAGGAATATGCTTATCTGCAGAGGGAAGATAACCTTCCATGGATATCCTGAGCATTTGCCTACACCAGAAGACAGCTTTCCCAAGCACTGCAGTTGTGCTAATACCATGCACGTCTTCCAGCCTTCATCCCCGACTCTGACTGCAGAACTGCAGGCAAAGTAGCCAGCACCAGACTTCTTTCCATGGTGAGTTAATTGAGGAGGAAAGGGCTCATTAGAGTTCACTTTCTGAACTCACATTCATGAGGAGAGAGTTTCCAAGTGACTCCTTTCCAGCAGCCAGGCTCTGACAGCAATTACATTATGAGTTTAGACTGAGTAAACAGTAAGGAAGATTTCTGATGTGCCACGAATTAGGAACACCGTGATAAAACGCACCGGCTGAGAAGGGGAAGCAGATGTAGCCAAGAAGTAGTCTGCAGTAGTTTCCCTGATATGTGGTAAATATGTATGTACACATACACACATATATGTAAATACACACATAATATATAAATGTATTTAGACATACATACATATACACATATATCCATATATACAAATATATATGTACGTATGCATATATATGTATATATTCACTCAAATTTATATATACACATATCTACTATGCATGTGTATGTGTAAAAATATATATATATACATGTAGCTTATGATTCTTCTAGAGATATTTTCCATTAATGTTTCTTCCAGAAAGCAATTATTTTGCATTACTTGATACTGATGGTTTTTGATTGGTATATGCAGACTGATAAAGTAGGGTATGCTGTCCTTCACCTTGGGCATCAGCATAAGTGTAGATTTAGTTCTAGACATTAGCCATTGTAGTCATGAGTTGCAGAGCCAAAAGTGATTGATGATGGCACCAGTACAGAAGCTTACATACACAGTCTCACTCTATCTTTTCCACACATAATCAAAGCAGAGGAGATAGAGCTGGAAGTTGTGAGGGGCCTATCAGAGCAGGCGGGACATAGCTACGGCCTTCAGCCCTCTGGAGATTCTTGGCTGAGGTGGAGCCTGTAGAAGCCCTCAGCTTGTTTCCATGAATCACAGCAACTGAAGATTGCTTCAGTTTGACCATGATACAGCTAAGTCTCAGCTGCAGCTCTGAAACTGTTGGGGGAAAAAAGTGAATTGCCTTGAACCTTGTGTCTGCTTGGACACATTACCCAGCCTGGGGCTTTCAGAGTGATTTTATGGAATTTGTGACCTTCCACCGTGGACCAGAACCCTGCTGTGATGGATACTGATTTCTCTGTATATTTTTATGTAGCATAATCCCAAGATGAGAACTCCAAAACAGAGTTGTACATACACCATAAAGCATATTTTGTTGTCTGGATGTAAGTTTTCAGTTGTTAGAACTTACGCTGTCAGTTTTAAAGTACAGGCTGATTTGTGGTCTGAATGCTTACAAGTGAATACACTTACAAATGGATACATTTAGGAGGTACTAGCACAATTTGCACAAAGTTTATAACTTATTTCACATGCTGTTTATTTACAATAATATAAAATTAATATAAAATACAAAAATTACAAAGCAATTCCCATATATTGCACTCTAGGCTTCCTGGAGTGTATTACCAACACTCTATCCAGATGTATGCTACAATGATGTCATAGACAGGTTGTGGTTTTAATAAGGCAGATACATTACCAAGCAGAGCTAAATAAGGGGGTTTGTAACAAACAAATAAAGAAAGGAAATTCAAAAGTCAAGAGTGGCAAACTTTCCTGAAGCTAGGTGCACTTTAGAATCTAGTATCACGGTAAAAATATTCCATGCAGGAAACATAACTTTGATCCATGCCAGTTGCAGGACTGTCAATTCCAGACAAAGGATGAAAGGAGCCCTTTGCCTTTCCAGAAACTGAAAACAGTCTGGTTGTATCTGACTGACTAATTTTTGTCTGTTTCCCTGGTTACAAGAAGATAACATACACGCACTCATATCAGATCATTTCTGGCAGAAGGGAATATCTCCATAGCAGTCCATCTCCCTTCCCCTCCACAGACCAGAGGAATTAGGAAGGAAAACCCAGGCACTACAAGGGGCCCATCTTCCCTCACGCAGCAGTGCGCTGAGAGGAGGGGACATGCTTTCAGAGCATGGTTATCTCAAGCATGGCTGTGTTTCATGAAGAGAGTCTGTGTGTACAGAAGTTTGTAACTGAGGATGAGGAGATAGCAGCCTGGCGTACCGGCCAAAGCACTTGAAGACATAAAAGCAGCAAGGCTTGTACATAGGAGGGGAAGGCCTGCCCAAGCTGGGAGACACCCGTTCATATGGGAAGGGGAAGGGTAACAAGGCTAACACTTGAGTAAACAAGAGAGCTGCTTCTGCTTATTGTTTGCATGGGAACACAAATGAGGTCGCTATGCAACTGCACCTACTGTCAAAAGGGCAGCATTTGACATCCTTACCTCAGGAAGGTCAGGCTGAGGATTTAGCCCACACCCTTATTTCCCCACTTTCCCATATTTATTATTATGCACATTCTCTCTGTGTGTTTCCAGGGAGCTTGGCTACATTCAAAATAGACATACAAGGACAGCCCCTTCCAGATCTCCTCAGTTCATGTCTTTGGGCTGCCTAAGCTGAAGAGCTCCTTGTTCCTCATCCCATGAGGATTCCCAACCTCTTGCTTGGCCACCTGCCACATTTTCCTAGCAGTGAGGGAGAGATTCTACAAAAAAAGAAAACACTTGAAAGCCTTTGTGTTATAAAAAAACCCTAGATATAAATATGTAGTATATCAATACACTCCTTAGTTTAAGTATGTTCTGGAAAAATCCAAAATTAATTTGGAAAGAATGGGGCGTTTGGTGAGAAAAGAAAAAATAAAAAGTTTAGGTTATTTGAAATGTTTTGCTAAATTGGAGGTTAGATCATTTGTTTCCAGGCATTTTCCTTGCTGAAAGGAGAATTACAAAACTCAGGTCTACCTTCACAAGAGGACTCATACACCATTCTCCAACTGGGAGAGGAGCTTCTGTCTTGCTGCTTGGATCAAACAGACCACTAGGTAGGGCAGTTGCCCAGGAAGTTACCTCAGTCTTTGGCTTCCTCAGGCTCAAGGAGTGGCCAGTTCCTCATTTCTCCGCCCTAACAGCATTTTGGGTTATGGGTTTCCTGCACACGAGAAAGAAGAAACAGAAGAGAGAGAAAACCATTGTTTCTGCACCCTGATTTAGGAAATAGTACCTACATTGAACCCCAACTGCCCCAACAAGACTCTCCATTTCCAAATGCTTTAATGAACTGTGTTGATTTTTTTTCTCCAGATGTTGCTTCAGACATCATATTAATCAGATTGGGTGAATTCTCAAGCCTTTCAGCCTCCCCAGAGCTGTGTGTCTTTCTTTGATACATGAAAGACTTGCCAAAAGTAAAAAAAAAAATAAATAAATATTTAAGAATTGCCCACTTCAGCCCAACAAAACTTAATTAATGTACAGGAACTAAAATTCTGTCCTCTTATTAGTTTTTGATTTCACAGTCTTAATAATGCAGGTTTCTTCTTATGCTTAATATGTTGAGGAGAGTTTTCATGTGATTTCCTATAGAAAAAGACTAAGGAAATCCCCTGAAAAATCATTGTGTAGAATCATACTAACACTTCCATGAAATACCAACTGTGTTGGCACAACTGGATGCACAAAACAGCTCTTCATTCCTCTTCTTACCTACAGGACGTTCGCATGAAGGTCATGCCTCCATTTCTGCTTTCAGAAGTACAGCACAAAACACTTTACAAGACTTTGTGGCTTGCTAACCAAATCTATCTGATTGTCAGGGAAGAAAAAAAAAAAAAGACAGAGTAAGATTTTGTAGAAGCAAGTCCGGGTAAAGTTTCTTTAAATTCACATTGGTGTGAATTATTGCTTCCTGTTACCCAGCATAATCTTTTACTGTATTTCTTCAGTCTGGCCTTCATTAGGAATAATGCTGCCAAAAGATACAGCCCAAGTTCTATCACAGTCTCAAAGAAGGGAAAATGTTAGAAGTGAAGAATTAAACCAAGAAATTTTTATGGTGGTTTTATTTATTTTTTATTTATTTCTCTTTCTTGTTCCATCTCTGTCTCCCATTATGTGTTTGTGTATACATGCACGTGGATATAGATATATGCATAGCTATTTCTATCAACATATATACATACATATGCACACTTATATCATTTTGCCCTATGTATATGTCTGTACTTCATGTTGTGCGTATGATAAAGCAATCAATGAAGAAATGAATAACAGCAATACCTGATTGCCTGTACCATGCTCTGGATAGTTAAATCACAAACCCTGTATTTTTAAACAAACTAAAATCGGAAATAGTTGCCAGTAAAAATCTGGCAACTGAACTATTAAGAAAGTTCTAACTCTTAATAGTTCATAAACTCTTTCTCGGCTAAGTGGTTGTTTGCTATCGGTGGCGACGTGCTGTTCCCATATCCCCTTCCCTCACACCTCTCCACCCCACCACATGGCAGAGAAGAGTGCACTTCCAGGAAAACCAAACAGGACCAGAAGGATGATCCTGAGTGCTGCTCATCCAGGCAGCACCAAGACCATCATTCCAGCGAGTCTTGCTTTGCTGCCAGCATTCAAGGCAGCGCATGAGGGAGCAGAGCAGTATTGGCAGGAGGGCCAGTGTAAGGACCAAGGGTGCTCTCACAAAGCAGTGAGAAAAAGCTTGCAAAGAGAGGGTGAAGACAGAGAAACACGAGACACTGTATCTCTCTGATTTTTCTCCAGAGCCTAACAGCTTCCCCCCACCCAAATTCTAGCTAGTTATTTATGTAGGCTGCACTTTAACACTTCTCACTTTTCCATTTGTTATAAATGCATTAAAACTCTGAGTACAATACCTGCAAGAATTTCCATTTGATCTGGCTTAAACTATATTTACTTTCTTCCCCAGTTCTTCTAATTGTTTTTTGCCTAAGTAATCATCAGTGCATATGATGACATTAGAGCTATGGCATTACGTTCTAAGTTGGAGCTGCACTGCAAAGTTAAAATGCATGTTTCATATATTACAAAGAATTATGCAATTTGTTTTTCAAACCATGGCCCATTTGTGTTTTCTATGTCAGTCCTCACACATTACTTTCAAGGCCTAATAGAAAGGAAGCAGATATAAACAAAGTGAGACTGATTTCTTGAATTATTGCCCAAGTGAGCACGGATTTCAGCTGCATTCTTCTGGAACTGGTACTTTATTCAAGTGAGAGGGAGGAGGTGCTCCAGGTGCCAGAGCAGAGATTCCCCTGCAGCCCATGGGGAAGACCACGGTGAGGCAGGCTGTCCGTTCCCCTGCAGCCCAGGGTGGTCCACAGGGGAGCAGATGCCCACCTGCAGCCCGGGGAGGACCCCACGCTGGAGCAGGTGGGTGCCTGAAGGAGGTTGTGACCCCGTGGGAACCCTGCACTGGAGCAGGGTCCTGGCAGGACTTGTGACCCCATGGGGAACCCACACTGGAGCAGTCTGTGCCTGAAGAACTGCAGTCTGTGGAAGGGACAGACGCTGGAGCAGTTCGTGAAGAACTCTAGCCCATGGGAAGGACTCATGTTGGAGAAGTTTGTGGAGGACTGTCTCCCATGGGTGGGACCCCACTCTGGGGCAGGGAAAGAGTGAGGGGTCCTCCCCCTGAAGAGGAAGGAGCAGCAGAGACAATGTGTGATGAACTGACCCCAACGCCCATTCCCCGTCCCCCTGTGCTGCTGATGGGGAGGAGGTAGACAAAACTGGGAATAAAGTTAAGCCTGGGAAGAAGGCAGGGGTAGATAGAAGGTGGTTTTAAGATTTGGTTTTATTTCTCATTACCCTACTCTGGTCGATTGGTAGTTAAATTAAGTGAATTTTCACCAAGTTGAGTCTGGGTTTGCCCGTGATGGTTATTAGTGATCTCTCGCTGTCCTTATCTCAACTCATGAGCCTTTTGTTATATTTTCTCTCCCCTGTTCAGCTGAGGGGGGGAGTGATAGAGTGGCTTTGGTGGGCATCTGGTGTCCAGCCAGTGTCAGCCCATCACAAGTCCCTAGCGAGGTATCTGGCTGTACACTCTCAGCTGATACAATGGGTTGAGGTACTGCTGTTGGAAGGAAGGTTTCTCTTCTAGCTCCCAAAGACGGGAATAATAAATTCACCCTTTTAGAAGCTGAGCATTCACTGTAATGGGCCCAGATATAAAAAAAGTTCAGTGGTGAGACAGAAAATAGGTTTTAATTGCAACTTATAGATTTCCTTTTTTTATTTCTACAGCATTTTTCTAATCACGAGCTACAGCAAATATTAAAGTTTTTCTAAAATAGCACTCTTAGAGAGTTTGTCTGGAAAGGAGCATTGTGGTTTGCTGCCACTGACTGCCCTTTGTACAACTCAATGGGCCCTTGAGTTTATTTGAGGTATCTGGTTATTGCTGCAGTACAGAGGACACTTAAGAGTGAAAGTGGGCACCTGTCTGAAGTAGTGTCCCCACCCCTGGTCGTAGCAGTAGCATCCTCTAAGATCATCTATGTAGGAGAACATCTACACATTGTGAGTAAGTAGAAGTGGTCCAACATGATGTTTATGAACCCAGCAATTCATAAAATCCACACCAAATTTACCTACAGCTGCCCCAGAACTTTGAAATTCACTGCCAGTACTCAGCCAAGTTGATCCACACTGTTCACCCTCCAAGAGGTGCTGTGGATCTTTTCTGCCATATTTTCCAACGTGGGTGATGTTTAGGACACCATTGCTGTTATGTAAGTCTGAATAAGGTTGAGACACCTGATAATACACTCGTGGAAGCAGGTAACGGTGGCTGCCTCTACATTTCTATATATATCCCATCCCCGAGAGTGATGTCTGCATATCGAGCCAACACTGACTATGTCCTTATTGCATAGCATCTGACTGTGCATCTGCTTTGGACACCAAGTCACAGTGGAGTGGAAGAAGAAATCATCTCAAAGTGTCTAAAATAGTGTGAAAAAGCAAGATGAGGGTGGGAGCTCAGAGGATTAGATCGGGGTACAAAACCTGTGTGGAGTGCTGGAGGTTTGCACAGTGCAAAGGGAACCCAGGTGTGACCTCCAGAGTGTGTTGAAAATGGGCACCAGGAGAAACTCTCCCCAGAAGGAAATCTACATTTTGTTTTGGAGAAGACTGGTTAACCGGAAAAGGAAGCTCAAGAATGAACTAACATTTAGGCAGGGGACCAGGTGTAAACTAGGCAGAGAAGTTATCTGATAGTGTAAACACGCCCTCTACATCTGCTTCCCAGCAGCAGTGAAGCAAAACAGATTGAACGGCTGGATCAACAGACTAGAAATTCTTAGATCTGAGTCCAGTCTGATATCTGAACAAGCAGTTTATGTATGTCATTGTTCACTTAACCCACAAACAACCTGCAAACTCTGGTACTTTTAAAAGATGGGGTTTACTAACTTACCATTCCTCTGGCTGTGTGGGGCCATTCCCCAGCTGTCTGCTCACAGGAGTATTTTGCTGGTATTACCTGACATAGACTGTATGCTCAGAACCAGTTAAACCAATGCAAACACTGTCATTAGGCAAGTGTGGAAGGAAAAACAAACATATTTATAAATTCTGTTTATTCATGTCTTTAAAACTTTGTCATTAAACAACTGTTCAACATGCCAGGCATCTACTGATATATACAGATCTATGCATTTATGAATAAAGAGGTATCTCAGCTATGCTTTATGAAATCAGAACACATTGCAGCAAACTAATGAAATTCAGGTAAACACTCCACAAAATCTTCATTTGCCAGGTTCGCTGTATCTGCAATATTCAATTATCCATGCTTCAGGTAAGAAGATCCCACTGCCACTCACATGAATAAAGTTTGAACAAGACTGAATAATTAGTGCCTGACCTCCCTAACCTTATAAAATAGAACATTTTGTGGGAAGAATAATGCTGACGCAAAGGGGATGAAATTTAAAGTTTCCAGATCACATGATCCCTCAGAGATCTCCATTCAGCAGTTCTCATTTCAGGGGAAATTCCTGTCCATCTTGACTGGATCTCAGGGTTGAACTACAAGTGTGGCATAGCGCAAGTATTTTCAACAGAAGATGGATGTTCTTATGGCTGGTGAGGCGCCCTTCACACACATACAAAACAGAAACAAACTAGCTGTTAGATCACTGAGGGTTACCTTAGTTTGAAGAACATCCCTAGAGACGCTGCAGATGTTCTACCATCCTTGACAGTGTCTTTCTTAAGATCCCAAAATGAGGGCCAAGGGATCACCAGAGGTATATACCTAGCACATTCAGTTGTGCGAGTCCCTTTGGAAAAGAGCTTCTGGCAACTGACACAGACCCATTGCTCTAAAACTGCTAAGTACTGCATCAGCATTGCAGTAGCTAAGGCTGGTAAGGGTTGTAGCTGGCTTCATCATGCTTCCAGTTCTCAAGCAGATCCCTGAGGTCACCAGAAAACAACAGAAACACCAATTTCCTAATTTCAACATAACAGTCCTGGATTTTGGCACACCAATAACTCTTTGGTAACATGTGCTGTCTGGCACCTCTGAAGGACTTCACAGGAATTTTTAACCCCTTTATAATGGGTTGATTCCGACTATAGTCCTAACATAATGGCAAACAAATGCTGTGTCTATCCTAATGACAGGGAATGTGATGATTAGGGAAAGCAAATTCCATATTAAACAGTCCACAGTTTAGGGACCTTTAGGTTCTCCAGCCCAAAAGGAAACCTAACTCTAACCCTAAACTCAGCTGAGTATCTATTTGATCAATGGGGTCTAAAAAAGCCCTGACAACAGAGTGTGCTAGTCACATAAATGTGTTAGGCACCATCCCTGTTAACCTGCTAGGTTAACCTGCAGCAAAGTCAGGACTGGTAATGGGAACTGAGGAATGGGAACAGAGGCAGAGGCATTTCAGCCTCTGCCTCTGAACCACTGCACTGCAAAAGATCCCAGCATGCAAAGAAACCCTGGGTCAGAGTGAAGTAAGCAAAAACTAAGCGACAGAACTGACATTTACAGTGAAAAACCTTTCTCCTTATTAAGACTTCTAACTTTTTTAGCTATGCACAAAAATGTGTGGGTATTGCCAAGTATTTACGTGCCCAGTATTTTCTGTATGGGAAATTATATTTTCTAAAAGTCCTTTGTCAAAATGCAGCCAAACACGTCCAGGGAAAAACCCCTTCTGTCCTCTCAAGACGATTCACGATAGAAATTGAAGTGCTCGGCAGTGTTACAAAAGTGAGTGGGGGCAGTAATGAATGGAAACATATAGCTGGTATCACTAAGCTGGCATAAACAAAGCTAGAGACAGAGTGCTAGGTGATACGGAGATGGGGGATCACTGGCGACCTGTCAGGCTGCCTCCTCCGCTGTGTCACCAGGGGCCAGCTCAGGCCGGAACCGAGTGGTGACACAAGATAACACTATCCTATAAAGGCGAAAGCTGCACCAAGGCTGAGAGCATGGAACAAAGATCATGGAAACTCTTAACTCATTTGTGCAAGAGGGTTTTTTGCCTGCCATTCAATACTTTACCAAAGCAAAGGGAACTGTACTTTTTTTCATACCTTTTACGCATATATGAATTACCCCAAATCCTGCTGATCTTAGAAATTATAAAGGATTACTCTGACTCAGGTAGCAATAACCCACTGCCTGGATCATCTGAACACAGCAAAACAATTATACTTTGGCTACACCTATGCTGTGTTTGATCCTCCGTGAATACAAAGCACAAGCACAATCACGTAAAGAAAGGCAGGTCACGCAGACACAGCTGTTATCTATGGGCTGGGTGCAGGCTGGGCACAGTGGCAAAACTGAGCAAAAGCACATCAAAAAAGAGCTACTAACCAATTAGTGCTGTTAGCAGTACAAAAAGATAAACTTGCCAAGTGGAATTCTGCTGAGAACAGGCCTATGGACTACACAGATCCCAAGAAAACATACTTTGGGGCATTATTAATTGATTGGTATTACATTAATATCTAAGGGTCAAGGACCTAATGTACTACATGCAGCTCAAATTTACCAAGGTGTGCCCTGCCCAGAAGGCTATCGAGTCTAATCGCCCTGCAGATGGGATAATTCCAACTTCAGTCAGCATTTTGTAATAATTTATTCTAATTTTCTGTGATGTGAGATGAGGATTGTGAAGGATGCCATGGAACCATGGACAACTCAGGGACTCCTTCCTATATGCTGCAAACCAAATCTTTATGAGTTGGCTCATGACGATATGCTTGGGCAGTGTGACACCTTCCTCACTTGTCAGCATACCGAATTATTCTAAATACCCATGCAAAGGAAAATCAAGTAACAAATCTCTCAAAGCTTAGCTGCCCAGCAGAGGAAACTGAGACTCACTGAGTACAGCTCAGTAGGACACAACAGTGAAAGACTCCAAGGACAGAGAGAAGTAAGAAATGAGAAGTGGCATGGATCCAAGAGCTGGCAAACACTCGGTTGTCCGTGGTAGCTTGTTTGGACAGAGCTGGGTGACTACCTGGGGAGCCAACTGTGCTTGTCCCTTGTTCTTTTGATCCACGTTTTCTCTCAAAGGCTTTTGTTCTGAGTTAATGGTTCCCAAACTTAAGATGAATTGGTTAGCCCCCATTTAATCCTGGAGAACTGCAGCTGTTAAGAGGAATTTAAACCTTCTGCAGCAATCGCAATTAGTGAAGGAGATAGCCTAAGAAACAGTTCTGGAGGAAGAAAACTGTAGGAACCTGCAGGGAAGAACTGGCAGCCAAAAACCCAAGGCTCCTCTGAGGCCCTTCAGGAGTCTACAAAGCAGCTAGAGTTACAGCTAAGCTGGAGATTGTGGGAAGGACCCGATGTACAAAGAATAAACATAAAGTGTTTCACTTCTGCAGAGATCTACTTGCAGGAAAGCTCAAAGGGAAGAAGAAAATCTATGGGCACAGTGTACTCCCCCCCCAAATCTGATTACAGTTCTACACACTGCTTTGCCTAAAGCTGTACAATAACGTAGCATCAGCTAAATCATTCTTTTCTCCATAGTTTTTGATCTTGACAGATTTATAAATAAGCTGAATAAATTCACTTTGGTTTGAAATTAATGGGTGCATTCTCAGCATGCAGCCAACTTTATTTCACAGAATGGATACCAAAAAAACCACCAGAAAAAAAGAGAGTGATGGAGCCACACTTTACCCAGGGAATAAATAAATGTGACACTACAGTGCCCTTTTCAGAAGTGTAAGTTTTTGCTGTTTCACTAACTGAAAACAGCTTTGTTATAGTCCAAAAAATGTATTTTTGTGTAACTGCCCACATCTATAAACATTCACAAAATAAGCAAAGGGGGGAAAAAGGAGATGACCAAGTTATTGTGGTTATGAAAGAGCTCTGTCACTGGCATTATAGAAACTAAAATACTGTTTGCATAAAATTAGACTCTGTATCTCCTCTAATCCTTGGAGTCCTGTTGATATCACTGCTGTGTTAGAGACCATCCTTTTATAGGTCCTGTAGACTGTTACACCATATGCAGAGTAAAATCTTGGCTCTCCTGAAATGAATATGAAAGGTCTTATTGCTTTCACTGGAAAAGAGATTTTTAACCTATTACCTTCTTAGATTTATACTTGACCTTATGCATTAGGCAAGTAATGAAGTAAACAGTAAACATTGCTCTGGTGTGACAAGTCAGTTGAACAGAGCAGGTCCTTATGGGGAAGGTAAACTCTGTGGTTTTAATACTACAACACCAGTTTCTGTGTATAGACTGTACACTCAGGGAAGTGTATTTATACTTCAGTATGATAAATCATTCTTTCTTAAAGACCAGACTGGAAATTGAGGGATCATGCCTACTTTTTATACAGCTCATGCAAGAAAAGGAAGTAAGATTCAGGACAAATACAGAAGCTGCACATGAACCTCTGTCCTCCACATTTCCAGGTTCAGGCAGTTTGGACTGCAACAAATACTGTGATGCCCATGCTTTAAGAGATAAGGACCTATCCTGTACAATACTGTGATAACAGCTCAAGGGAATCTGCTCAATACACAGTTTGAAGGGGAATTTTCTCAGTGGTCAGGTGAAACGTGAGGTGTTCTGTCCTCACTGTTCCACCACAATTATGGAGCACAATGCATCTCATATTGTGTATTCTCAGTGTTCAACTTCATGGCTTTGCTTCCCATACTAAAGAATCACAGAACGTTTGAGATTGGAAGGCACCTCTGGACATCACCCAGTCCAACCCTCTGCTCAAAGTAGGGTCAACTATAGCATGTTACTCAGGCCTGTGTCCAGTCAGGTTTTGAATATCTCCAGGGATGGAGAATCCACAACCCCTCTGGGCCACCTGCAGCTGTTGGCCACCTTTGTCACAAGGACACATTGCTGCTCAACTTGCTGTCCACCAGGATCCCCAGTACCTTTTCTGCAAAGCTGCTTTCCAGCTGGTCTGGAAAGGGCTGTTCCTCCCCAGGGACAGCACTTGGCATTTTCCTTTGCTGTACTTCGTGGGGCTCCTGTCAGCCCATTTCTCTAGACTGCTGAGGTCCCTCTAAATGTCAGCGCAACCATCTGGTGTATCAGTCTCTCTTCCTAGTTTTGTATTATCTACAAACTTGCTGAGGGTGTGTGCTGTCCTATCATCCAGGTCATTAATGAAAAAGTTAAAGAATATTAGCAATACCGACCTCTGGGGAACATCACTAGTGACTGGCCTCCAGCTGGACTTTGCCCTGCTGATCACAACCCTTTGATCCTGGAAACTCAGCTAGTTTTTAACCACCTCACTGTGCAGCTATCTGCCCTGTGATTCATCAATTTGTCTATGAGGATGTTATGGGAGACATTGTTAAAAGTCTGGCTAATGTCGATTTAAACAACATCCCCTGCTCTCCCCTCATCCACTGAGACAGTCATCTCATTACAGAAGGCTATCAGATTGATCAAATATCATTTCTCCTTTGTAAACCCTTACTGACTATTCTTAATCATCTTCTCATCCTTCATATGTTTAAAAATGGTTTCCAGAATAACTTAGTCCATCACCTTCCAAGGGAAAGAGGTGAGGCTGACTTGCCTGCAGTTCTCCAGATCCTCCATTTTTATAGACTATTCCAATATGTTTGGAAGGTATCAGTTTTGCAGTCACATATGCTGTATAACTAAACAAGAAGAAAAGAGACCCAATTAACAGAACATATAATCTGCTCTAATTCTGTGTTTCTCTCACGTTCCAATCTCCTCCTCCACTGCAGGTTTTCCCTTCTTAAATATGTTATCCCAGAAGCTGATGGGCTTTTCACCGTGGCTGGTGGGCTCGGCCTGGGCTAGCAGCGGGTCCGACTTGGAGCCAGGGAAGCTTCCAGCAGCTTCTCACAGGAGCCGTCCCTGCGGCCCCCTCCCCCTCTACCAAAAACCCCAGCCACACAAACCTAAAATGACACTCTATAATATATACAAAATATTAGTTACCAGTATAGGTGTATGCTTTGTATAAATCTGCTCACAAATTTATGAAAAAGCATTTAAGTACGCTTTGAACAATACTTATCCAGCCTGCAACAGAGCTTATGTATAGCTTTATGGTTTATGCTGCAATCATTTCAAGAATTTTTACATGTGTAGCTGAAGCTAAACATTTGCCTAAATGGTCTGCTTAATAATGATGAAATACAGAATCAGAGCTTAAAATTGCTCACTACTACCTGAACTCCATCTGGCTACCTGAACACCACCTCTCAGTCAGAGGTACCTGCACAAATCTTGCCCCTATGAACAGTTTAGATGAGAGTAACATAACTTATTCCAGCAAGGATTTCAGGATTGAGATCTTTTTCTCTTAACCAATTTTTCTTCCAGAGTAGGGCTTATTCATGTAAGCACACTGCAACTGTGCCACCACAACATTGGTTTAACTGAAAACATCTTTTGCTAATGGGGCATGGCATTTCCTTGTCGCACCACATTAACTTCATTTCTTTGGATCAGGTAATTAAGGCCAATTGTCTCTTGAAAACAGCAAATGAATTCCTGACACTGTTATACTTTCTAAGACTATCACATCCAGCTGTTGCGTTTAAAAAAAAAAAAAAAAACAGAAAAAAATAAATTTGCACAAGATTTACCAAACTGTTTAAAACCTGTTTATACTCTGTATGTGCTGAATTCTTTAGGCAAATGGCAGCTTGTACATAGTACTTAGTACAAAGAGGTGTAGCTAGGAAGTACCGAAACAGTGACAGATGTTGCCTCTCTGCCCAGCAATCACAACTGGCTGTTCTTGCACAGCGAGTATCTTCAGGGCTGAGGGGAGTTACCTGATACCACCATCTTCCCCACTTTAGGACACTGGAGGATGGGACACACCAGGGACATTTCAGAAGTGGATGCAATGTCAAATGCAGTGAGCACTTGGCCATTAGAAAAGACAACCCAGAGCCCAAATACCAAATCCCTCAGCTGATGGCTTTGCTCATGTCATGAAAATGAGCAAGTTAGAAGTGTTCAGAACACAAACCAGCAAACAATCCCTTCTAAGCTTTGGGGGGATATCTCACAGGTCTTTTTTCCTCCTCCTTCTAAAATGTGTGAAGGTAGAATGCTTTGGCTCATGTGGCTGTTCAGAAGAGCAGCAGTTTACATCAGGATATGCATGTCTGTGCTCAGGCCAGGGGGAGCAAGGCATGAACAGGGAGCTTGTGCTATGAAAGGCCTCGGCTCAGGTACCATAAGTCAGGGATATTTGTGACCAACCTGTAAAGAAAAAATACCTATATTGTTCACATGCACATGTACCAATATTCAGTAGCCATCAACAATAAAGACAATGGAAGAAAAAGGAGACCAAATTTCATTGTTATTTGACAAATGAAGAAAACAAAATTGAAGTAATTCTTTCTTGAAAGTAACTCAAGATTGTCTCTTAAAAGTCTTGCTTAGAAGCAGGAAACAACTCGACTTAACCATGAAACAGAACTAAAAAGCTTTATCTAGTCTCTGCCACACTGTCTTGCACAAAACAATTTCAGTTTGGGGACTGTCTTTGGAAGGAAAGCCAACAAGGTTCTCCCAATTTGTTCTTTTTTTCCTGCCATGCCTTTGGCTTTCATTTTGAAGACTGCAGATGTTTGGCTCCACTCTGAGGACAGTCAGAGTAGCTTCAGGGTGTTAGTGCAGCTACTCTGTTGGTATGAGAAAATGAGTAAAAGCACTAGATAACAAAGAGTTGGTTTGAGGTGAATGTCAGGGCAAGGGAAAGGGAAATTAATATAGGAGCAATTACATCATTTTAATTAACTATCACAGCAATTTAAATATCTGGTTCAGATCTCACTTCCCTTCCCTTTTCTTCTCCACGACCTCAGTCCTTATCACTTTGGCTTTATCTGCTGGTGCCCATAGTGACACATAGACTTCCAGAAGACTTTGCAAAACACTAACCTCATTTAGCCGATGCAAATGTCCAGCATTGTTCCAGGGACTGAACAGGCCTGCTGATGCAAAACTGCTCTGTTTATTTCAGGAAACTCATTGTTTCAATAAGCAACTTTCTTGTCTGGCCATTTTGCTCCTTGTTTCAGGATGTCAGTCAGTGTCAAGGAATTGGCAGTGGTGGGAAGATAAGACAGCTTATAGTCTCACTGAGTTACATTGCAGCTCCACACAACTATTAAAGTTCCCAGCCAGGCCAAGCAACAAACAGAAACTAATTGAGTAGCTTACCCATACAGCAGTATTTAAAATCTCACCCAGTTCTCTCTAAGGCAAAAATCCCCTTGATTCCCGGGCTGAGTAACAAGCCACTCATGTCAAAATGTAAGGTGACATGTTCTTTCAGATCATAAAGGGGTCATTAGAAAACACATTTTTCTCATAGTCATTCAGAATCCCAGAAGGATACACTGTGTATATAGTCAACATAAATAAAGGACAGAGTCCCAAAAGCTCCAAGCCAGACTCCAACTGTAGCACTTACAAATAGATTTCCCAAACAATTTCTAGTTTTTTGTTCCCTTTCTTTGGTGTCTAAATGTGAATCAACTCAGTTGGCTAGCTCTGACTAAGAAAAAAAAATTAACTGTTTTAAAAGATCTGTCCTTGCTATATATCCTTTCTAGCAAGGACAGTGACTAAACACAACATTTGCTTTTCCAAATAATAGTCTTGTGTTTCTGCATGACCTGTTGAGCATGACCAGAGTGCTTAACTGTAGCTCCAGGATTTAGACATGGTGTGAAACTGTACGCACACATATAACCTTATATTTTTATATTCCATTTCTCTGTTTTCATGATAGGTTGGTATTTCTGGATGGTCTCAAGGAAGTCACAGCAAAGATGGACTTTGATTTAGGTATTGTTTAGAACATATATACATATGTATTATATAAAATGTTTATACACATATCAGTATTGTAAAACATATACATATATATAAATATGTATGTGTATGTACATATGTATGTACATTTATTTCCAGTCCTGAAATCAAAGCTCCTGTGCTACTGTCATGGTTTAACCCCAGCCAGCAACTAAGCACCACACAGCCACTTACTCACTTCCTCCCACCCAGTGGGATGGGGGAGAGAATTGGAAAAAAAGTAAAACTCATGGGTTGAGATAAAGACAGTTTAATAGGACAGAAAGGAAGACAATATTAATAAAAAAATAATAATAATAACGAAAATGACAATAATAATAATAAAAGAATTGGAATATACAAAAAAGTGATGCACAATGCAATTGCTTACCACTCGCTGACTGATGCCCAGTTAGTTCCCAAGCAGCGATCCACCCCCACCGGCCAATTCCCCCCAGCTTATATATTAGGCATGTTGTTACATGGTATGGAATACCCCTTTGGCCACTTTGGGTAAGCTGTCCTGGCTGTGTCCCCTCCCAGCTTCTTGTGCCCCTTCAGCCTTCTTGCTGGCTGGGCATGAGAAGCTGAAAAATCCTTGACTTAGTCTAAACAGTACTTAGCAACAATGAAAAAACATCAGTGTGTTATCAACATTCTTCTCATACTAAATCCAAAACATAACACTCTACCAGCTACTAGAAAGAAAATTACCTCTATCCCAGCCAAAACCAGGACAGCTACTAAGCTCTTCTACTCTCTGAAAGTGACATTGTGCTTTTGCCAGCTTAAGTTTGTCACTTAGCAGTGCAAAGACATTCACCATTTCAACCCAATACATCCATGCCAGCAAACACTCACCTGTAAACACAATCTATCTCTCCCTCTTTCCAAAACTGTGCCATTCCAGCAGTACAGCAATTTTATTTATGAAGGTGATAAAGTACATCAAAGAACAAATCCTGCTAATATAAGCCATGTGTCCAGCAGGAGGCTTTGCTGGCAGAGTAAGACTTTGCAGCAGTAGCCAGCATGGGCTGCAGCCAGCTGCTGAGCAAGAGCGTCCCAAGCCGTAGCCTCTGCAGCAGAACCGGCTGCTTTCTGCCCACAGCTACAAAGAACTCCAAGGTCTTCTCAAACAGGCTGTTGATTTCAGCAGTGCCAAATGCTAACAACCTCCCACTGTGGTTGCAACTGGAGCAATGAAACCTTCAGTTTGAAAGATTGTCCTCTCAGAGCAGCAGCAGCAAAAGAAGGAAGAGTAAAAGAGAAGCTGGAACCTCCTCAAGGGGCTTCTGGGAGCCCCTCGGTGTGTAGGTAATGATTTTCAGGCCATGCTGAGAGCATGGCAAAGAGCAATAAGCTTTCTATAGGTTTAAAATATAATTCTAACTCAGTGAAATAAGAAGTGATATGAAGTACATTTGACATTCGGTTGGTTCTCCCAAATCTTCCTGAGCTCTGCAACTTCCATGTGGGCTCTCACTTCATGTTCCTGCACTCACAACAGACAGAATATCTTCCTCTAATGAAAGATTTTGTTAAAAGGAGGACAGTTAAGGTTTTTTCCCCTGCAATACCACCCAGCTGTCCCAAGTACAAATCAGAAATCCTCCATGCTCTGTACTGTCCAAATATAACCAACAACAGCAGAAATAGAGTCAGCTTTGGGGCAAAGGACAGCAACTGCACAACTATCCACATCTTTGGGAAGAGGACAAAATGATCAGGGAAAGACTATTTTGGAAACCATTTCATTTTCAAATCAGTCCAAATGACTCAAATAATTGCACATAAAAGCAATTAGTCAAGTGACAAACTGGCAATTTGCATGCAGAATTATCCACTGTGCGTAAGTACCCTTTATTCCTCTGTGTGCTCTTGATTTTTAAGATTTCATGTATTAAATGGCCACATAGCCAGCTGCCTTTCACACTGGTCAGTTTACTTCAATGACACCTTGGCAGTGATTTCATCGGTGTGACAACACTCATGCTGAAAAACAGGATCCTGTTTTTCTCTAGCACATGGTACAACTTTCTTACACCTCAGCTGGGAGAAAAGCTGAGTAAGGAGATCAATCTATAGTTCAGGGAAGTCTTTCCATTTCTTATCTTTCATACCACTAAGTCAGAACAGGCAGTGACTCCCACTGCAGCCTGCAAAGCAACAGAAGTACACAAAGCCTAGCCAGGAATTCATATTCTGTCCAGCATCATGGCAGACTTTGTTCCACCAAAGTATATCCTCTGCTTTAGTAGATGGTGATTCTAAGATTTTATTTCATTAGCATGAACATATAATAGAGCAATCAATTTTAGTAAAAACTTTTAATGGAAAGTTGGTAATTAGGACAAACAAATTAATCCTGTAGTAAAATACAGTCTTATAAAGTATTTTCAGTTATTAACACTATAAAAATGGCAGGAAAATCAATTCTTTTACAAATATAGGCTTCTTATAACCAGCCAAAAAGGATTTAGTGGATTCACCAAAAGCCTGAATAGGCTGTATTGTTCAGAGCTAATTTAAACCATCCTGTGCAGTTTCAGTAATTTAAATACCATGGGAGTACAAGCAGAGAAGATCTGCTTGTCTCTGAGTCACATGAGAATCAGGAAACAGTTTAGGTTAGGAAGCATGCTTCACAGTTTCCAAAATATCAACATCCATTCCCATGTCTCCAATCAGCAAAGAAGCATCAAGTGCATACTTTGCCTCATTCTTTGGATCTGTTCACTCCCTGAAACCATTGCTGGGAACAGACTGTGATGAGAGAAATGCAGAAAAATGTCTTCTGTTGTTTATGTAGGCCCCAGTCCTGCAAAAAGTGTTTTGTAGGAAACCCCCACACTTACCCGGAGTCCTGATGACTACAAGGGTTCCTCTCTTGGGCTCTGGGACCTGCTGCATGGAAGTTCTTTCAAAGGCAAGTAGACATCCCTGAATATTATTCTTAAACTTGTGGCTCTTCCACACAGTCAGTAGACACCTGCCTCATATAAAACTGAAGTGATTTTCTGAGGAGGCACTTAAATTTGTGCTCAGATTTAAGCATAATCTCAAGTGACATCTGAAGTCACAGTACTTTTCTAGGCTTGAGTTGCAGATCAAATGAGACAAACTCAAGCCCAAGTGATCCCCTTGAGCACTTGCTGGGGAATGTTCCTTTTTAAAAAAAGGCTTTGTTTTCATTCTCATGTCTGAGATTTGAAAGGGAAATCAACAGAAAGAGGAATTAAATGGCACAGGGCTGACTTCTGAGGGGTGAGAGTGGGTGGCAGGATGCACTGAATTCAGAAGGAAAGATTAACTTGCCAGAGAGAAGCTGAGCATTATTATGCTCAAATGAAGTGATAATTCAGACCTCAATGCAACTATGACTCTTCACTTCCCACAGGAGACTACTATATTCCTGATGCAATAGGTGATTAAAAGATCTTATTTTCCATAAAATATATGCACAGCCTTCCATAGGAAACTGTTCATTAACATCCACTAGAGAAGTCATTGGCAGAAAGTGAACAGGACAGGTTAGCCCCCTGCATGGAAAATGGGGGAAGGAGTAGGTGTTGGAGGAAGGAGGAGTTTGGAGAAGATACAGGGAATCTGTGTGCATATGGGAACAAAGCACATCAAGGCTGCAGCACTTCAGTAAGTAAAGTTCATTGTTGCAACTTAAGTCCTGAGACAGAGCAGAAAGAAATTAGAGATTCATTTATGCTTAAAACAGGAAAGAAATGTTTACTATGTTCGTACCTAGTAAAAGGTTGTAAAAATTAGTTATAAAACTCTCACTTCTACGAGACAGGACACCTAATCCATTTCACTGCCAAGCAGATCTAGCCCTAGGAAAAATACAAGCTGCAAGGGCAGGTAAACCAAAATAAACAAGGGACATAATGTTGACAGCAATCAGTAAAGAGTCATGCACAGATTCCAGGTGAGAAATCCGGTTTGAAAGACAGAGTGATACCTACTGAGAATTCAGATAACACCAAGGGCTCTGCCAGAAGAAGAGTAAAAGAATGAGAAAACGTTGCACAGACTAGGGGGGTCAGCTAGACTTCACAGTTGGCCTGTTCTGTATCAAGCAGGACACTAATGATGTGGCAACTGGAGATCATGGTATCCAGCTATAACAAACCCTGACCAGGTGCCAGCAAGTGAATGGCAAGCTAAAGGCTGATGAACTAGAGTCCACCAGGACTCAACATCGAGGAAATTCTGAAAGACACAAGCAATTGGGAAATGCCTGGATGAGAAAGTGTGAAACAAATCCAGCAACCAACAGGAGCAGCCAACTATATGGACTTTGTACGCATTTATCAAAAGTGCAGGCTCCTTGAGGCAGTTAAAGCAAAGTGAAGAAATATGGAGAAAGTCATAGACCAAAGAACAGATATTTGGAAGAGTAAAACTGATCAAAAGGAAAACATTTATGATAAAACACCACAGCCTTACAGAACAGCTTGAGTGAAGACATGATGTCTCGGAGCGTAGGATCAGTGGCTATGTAAAGTCAGCCTACAGCATCTACTACTATAGCTCCAACAGAGAAAGTGTGTATGCTCAGAAAGATGCTGGGATAAGGATATCAGTTATGATATTTAGAATGGAGGGATTCCCTCTACTCACTTTTGGGCGAATGACACAAGTTTTATAAAGTACTGTATAACCACCACAAGCATCTGCAAGCAAATGCATTTTACACAGACTCTCCAACCAGGAAAAGAAGAGAGATTTCTGCCTCTGAGGGCTGCTGCTGCTAGATGCTTTAGGGCAGCCAGTAAGGCTCTTTCTGGGACAAGGCTCTACAGATTGTAACAATTCAAATTCTGAGCCTGGCCATCTTACAAGAAAACCTACCCTGAGATATTATATTTTACCCCACGTAGATGGTGCCACGATGTATGTGCAAGGCAGGATTTCAAGGTGGCTTAGCAGTAATCTCACCAAATTTAAGATCTGACATCATAAAAGAGAGGGATGTGCCTACTCAATAATCCTGAATACTCAGCTTAAAGCAAATCACATACATGTCGTGCACTGGCAAAGAGGTTTTACAGTAAAAGAAAAGATTTGACAGCTTTCTGAAATCTCAGATGGATATTGTGAGAAGAGATCAGAATTGGCATATCCTCTCTGCGTGTCAGGAAGCAATATTGCCACAGTGGATTACAGCTCCGGTTCAGAAAAGTGGTCTGCTGGCAGCATGCAGGTATCAGCTGTGGCCAGGAAACTGAGAACAAGTTTTGCAACCTTATTTTGTAACAGCAAGAGGCCACAGAACAACACAGCAAAATTAAACGCACTAGTCCCAAATGGGAATTTGAGCACAAAACAAGGCTAACAATAAAGCAACCGGAAAGTAAAAACCATAGTAAAAAATCTGACTGCAAAGACAAAACTCACACACAAAAAACCAATGCTGTTTTGCATTGCTATGCACTCTCCCAAGTACCTGAAAGTGAGGTTTCAAAGAGCAATGACCAACAGCACATAAGAAAAGTTAGGATAATGTAGGAGACTCAGGTCTGAGGCCAACACACAGGCTGTGTTTCTGAATCCAGTCTCACAGAGCAACGGTAAGGTGCAACTGGCATGTGTCATTCAAGGTAACTGCAGATTTAATGGAGGTAAACCTGAACACAACTGCTGAATAATCAGAGAAAGACAGAGCCAGGATCAGATCCAGGAGGACTGAGACAGACATGCTGTCGTCAAAGGAAATAAAATCCACTGGAGCAAAAGATACGGTTTTGTTGACCAGTCGTCCTCCAACAGAACAAAAACAGAAAAAAAGATGGGATCCAGTTCTACACCAGGAGTAATAACAGAAACAAGATGTAAGAGCAAGTTTCAAAGGAAAAAAAACCAACAACCCAACAGTTAAAAGACCAAGTGGAAGAAGTGGCATCCTTATAAGCACCATGTTTGTGCACACATGTTCTCACACCGACAGTTCCCGGGGCACTGCAGGGCCTGAAAGCCTATGACAAAATGAGGGAAAAGGGAAGATGGAGGAGGGAATGATAAAGTCATACTCACAAAACAATAAACTGAGAAAATTAGAATAGATGAGAACTTTTTTTTCTTTAAATAGTAAAATTTTAAAATTCACAGAAATGTCAGAAAAGTTCCAGAATGGGTCATTTTTCTTCTTAAAAAGCAAATGTTATGTACAACCCATTTTTCATGAAAAACATATGTCTTTTTGATGACTTCTGCTGTTCAAATTCTGCAGAAGCTTCAAGTGAAACCAAGCCAGCAGCATTTGTTTGTCACTGATGTTTTCAGAGCCTCAGAGAATCATTTACAGTGTCAAAGCAACATAAGTAGTGGTCTTCCCACATTATTCCCATCCTACAGCAACCTAAAAAGCAGGAAGCAACAGTTTGCATTAGTATTTTGCTTTTAGCAGGTCACAGAGCCATTAAAATCTAATGGAGGAAAAAAAAAACCAAACCACAAATCTTCAGCATTATATATTTGAGTCCCCTCCATACCCACCTACCTTAAATCACACTGTCCTACAAGAATAAAGGAAACCTTTTGGCTTGCTTTCGGTACAGCAAGACCTGCAATAGCTCTGTTTCTTGTGTGTAGGAATTGCACTCCGGGATGCCTTCATTCTGTTACACTAGGCTATAGGGAGCACACAAGAAAGCAGAGATGGCTTTAAAAGACTGCTTTAAACTGCCTTAAAAGACTCGTTGGCACCTAGCCCTAAGGGCTCTGGTGGCTCAGAGGCCTTCAAGACGTGCTCCAGGGCTTGCTGAGACACTAGGAACCTCCTGCCAGGTCACCCTGTCCAGTGATGATTTCAGTACCAGATGAGGAAATGTGGCAGGGGTTGAACACATCAAGACTGAAGCTATCCAAAGGCACACCTTCAACTAACCAGCTTTAAAACCACCATATTTCTTAGAGTGTGCAAACAAGAGACATGCACAAAGAAAATTTACAGGCACAGGAAAGTAAACCGGAATGGGACTTCAAAAGCTGTTTAGACAATCCCCTCATTTGGACGCCAAGTCTCCGGTTTGCCAAGACCATCCCCGACAGATGTTTGTCATGAAATACGGATGAGAAGGAGATTTCACTGGCTCCCTCAGTAGCATGTTGCAATGCTTAACTGTGCTTGTAAAAAATATTTTCCTAAAATCTCACCTGAATCTTCTTTGCTGAAAGGTCAGTTGCTTCTTGTCCAGCTCCCAAATGTTCACAGAACAATTTATTACTGGTCTCTTCATAATAACTTTATACATATGAGAGAGCTGTTATCATGTCAGCTGTAGTCTCTGCTCCTCTAGACTAAACAAACTCCATCATTTAAACCTTCCTTCAAAGGTCATGTTTTTCAAGACTGTTGTCATCCTTGCTCCCCTTCTCTGAACTATCTACAATTTGTCCATAGCTTCATAGAAGTGTGGGCCTGGTAATTGGATATAGAACTGAGAGGTGACTAGTGCCAAAAAAAGTGAAAAAATTACCTCCAGTGTCTTATACAAAATACTTAGGTTAATACATGCTGAAGTGAAATTTACTGATGCTCTGACAAAAAAAAAACAAAAAGAAAAAAAGAAAGAAAGAAAGAAAAAGGAAAAAAAAGGCATTGGTCAAGTAACTATACATCTAAGCACCAGCCTGTGTACACACATTGTTTGCATGTGGAAAACCATATTCCCATGTGCAAGGACTTCTGTGTTATAAAGCTGCATTTCTTTCAGTTATACTTAACGCAGGCCAAGGTTTTTCAGAAGTACACGCCAAAAGCTGGACTTCTAAACCGCTCTTTGGTTGCTGAAGTAATTGACTTTGATCTTCACACACTGTCAAGATGCAGTAGCACCTAGCTCTGCAATCTCATAATCTTTGCAGGCCTTAAGCACAGTCTTTGAATCTTAATTTTAAGCACCTTTTTGTTATTAAGAGCTGAAAGCAAAAGCACTGCTCTTTGACATCCAGTTTACCATATCCTAAACTCTACAGCTCTGGTAGACAGAGTTATTTTCTTTTCCAGTTCCCACACAGAAATCTGGGGAGCAGGTGGTCAGTTCCTGGCATCTCTCAGCACCAGGTCCTGTTACAGTTGACTTTAAAAGAGGGTCAAATTTAAAGACATCTCAATAAAGAAAAACAAATTTCTCTTAGAAGTCCGTCAAAGTTAATGCTTGGGAATTTTGAAAATAAGTCATCCTCTTGGGAGGCACTGGAGTTAAGTTAATGATCATGGCTAATCTGTTTGAGTCAAGGCACTTCCACTACTCCTGGGCTTAAACAGATGATGTTCAAGTGGTTGCTGGAATCCCCTTTTATCTTCTGTCTGCAAAGCAATAAATCTTCTGATATACTCTTATAACACTCCAGGAAAAGAAGATCTGAGAATTAAGATTCCCTAAAACTTACACGGGGTATTTTTTCAGAGCTGAAAAATTACAGATTTTCTTCTTGGGTGATGCCACCACAGCCTGCCAGTAAATCTTGCTATTCTGTATGGAAACATCCAGGTGGCTTGAACAGCTGGAGAGGAAGTGTCAGATTGTCTGGCATGCAGCACTTACAGTGAGTCCTGCTCTTTGCTGCCATGCTGTACTTCTTCTAGGGTTTCCCATCACAGTTGTAATGACTTTTAAAGATATGAACAGTATCAACAGACCACACCCGGTATCCCTTCCTCACCCCCCAGTCCCACATTTTGCATCGGTGACAATAAACCAATGGATATTCAGCTGGGGTGAATGATCAGTGCTCTCACAATGGCCCACTTCACTGGCACCATCAATACAATACAAATATGAAATTTGTTAGCAGAAGTTTGGACTCCAAGAACACTGCAGGTTTGGGAGTGACACACTCTACAGCTCCTGAAACTACTCTGAAAAAATAAAGGATGACATACCCTTACCAGAAAAATGGAATTGTAATTCAATTCTCCTGGTCAATTCTTTAGACTTTGAAGCACCTTTAAAGCTTTATTTGCTTTTGCAACTTGTACTGCCTTACAATGGCAGTAGCTATGTGAATAGAAGTGTCTGCACATTGCTGACAGAAGAGTGAAGAACATCGTGAGCTATGTAGCGGTCACCACAGCCACAGCTCAATTCTAACCTCGCTGAGGTCTTATTTCCTTAGCTAAACACCCCTGAGAAGACTCATTGGTTATTCTGAAAACCTAATGCTAAGGTTGCTGTATTGTAAATCTCAGATCACAAAGCATTAATTAGAATTTGTAAAGTAATAATTGGTGAGTAGATAAGTCAGCGAGGGAGTTCCTCACCTTCACATACCTCTGGCAGGAGCAATTCTCAATAGTTGCCTTTGCTGGAGAAAAGTTGGCAGCTGCGAGGGCTGAGATGACATGTTTGCCCTTCATATTCAGTAGCAACAAGAACACTTCCCTCCTCCTGATAGGCTTCCATGGCACAATCATTCTGAAATAAAAAAGTAAGTCTCCAACCCACCCCAGTGTTCTTGGGTATGGTCATTTACCTGTAATGTGCAGCTCTGGTGTTGAATACTTATTTGGAAACATTCTGATCTAAACTCTTGCCTTTCTTTACTTGGGTATTTTTAGTGTTGGCAAATGGTTAAAAACTTGTGCCCCAAGAAGTTCTCCTAGTATTATTTGTTTTCCTTTTCTCTTGTTTGGAAGTGGGACGGTCTTGGAGAAAACAATCAATTGCAGACAAGACTTCAGCTTTCTGCTCAGTCCTCTATAGGGATTTTGACAGAAATGGTATTTACGTGCAAGCTGATGTATTTGCTCTATCAAATGTAGAGTGCAGTGACAGAGAATGTAATGTCATAAAGTGGAAGATCAAAGAAAGACAAAAAACTGCACCTGTACTTTCTACAGAAGTATCACTGATTTTAGCAGTAATGTCAAGATTAGACCTGGGTCTTTTTTACATTCACATTCTGAAGAATTCAACCAACTAAACATGTTGTTTTATATGGCCACAGGTTTCTTATCTGACCTCTGGCTGCTGGCCCAGAAGGACATTGAGTGTCCAGAGGGTCCTCTGTCACATCTGCCAATCACATGTGGATGTCAAGATATCCCAGGGTATTTCAGATTAGACTAAATGCCTATGCTGAGGCAACCAAATCTAATTCCTGGTATCCAACAGATAGTCCCTAGTTGTAGACGGATGGTTACACACACCTTTACCTGTTTGCACACACAGACACACACATCCCTTTACAAGATTACACACTCCACTGCAGCTGACACCGCTCTGAGCCTTCACAGGAGCTTCCGGACTGTTCATCCATTTGGGGTTTAGTCTCTGCATTAAGTCAGTTTTTTCCTAGTTTTTCCTTTGTATTACCACAGCACAATGAGGAATTCCATCCTCTTGCTTATCTTGTGTCATGCTATGCAAGATAAACAGAACACTTCATTTGTCAGTGCTGTGCATTTTCCATAAGCACAAACATAGAGACAAGCACCCAAATAGACAGTACCAAAGTGGCAGATAATCATCTTCTGAACGGATGGACACTGTTTATTCTACACATTACTCAGGAACTGTATGGTCTGTGTGCACACGCATGCAATACCATGGAGGACACACTTGTTTATTCCCGTTTCAAGAAGTGTCTCTTCTAAGTACAAGTGTAAACCTGTTTTCAAAGATATGCAAGTGATCACACTGGCAGAACAAGCAAATTCAAAACTCTTCCCAATACCATTCTGGAAGCCTAGAAAAAAGGAAACCAGCAGATGCAGCTTACCTTGAGATTGCTTTTTTCCGGTTTACCCTTCTCCCATTATTTTTCTTTTGTGCATTTTTGTTTCAATCTTTATCATCTAACAAAAGGCAGTAAATGAGTTCTTTGAAAAAAAGTCTTTAGAAATTTCAGGAGAGAAAATTATAAGTCCCATAACTCCTCACCTTCTTCTGAACTGTATCCGCTTTCCAATTTGATGGACTCCAGCTGGGAACTCGTTTGAACTTGAAAAAAAGGGAAGGATTTTACCATCTCAGTGCAATTCAGTCACAGTTCTCCACTAAAGATCAGTCTTCCCAGTCCCATCACTGAAGGGGTTTTCCATGCAATTTTTTCCCAATATGAGGAATTCATTTGGCTCCAGCTTTAAGGGTCTGTCTCTCAAGGTTATTTATTGTGTACCCTGTGGGAGCTTCCAAACATTAACTGCTCAAACTTGGCAGAGGAAAATTGGTAGATTTTCCCTCTCTCTATGGAAATTTCTATTGCATGAGCCTGCATTGTTGCAGAAGTCCCTCTCCTGGGAATCTCTGTCTCAGGGGAAATATGGGACAGCTGTGATTTGGCATGTGGTTTCCTTCTTTTTCTGGATTTTATTCAAGGTTTATAAAACTTCCAACAGCACAGTTACTCCTAAACAGAACAGAAGGAGATTGAAACCTTACTCTTGCAAATGTATCTTGCAGGATTTCATAAGGATTGCAAACAGTGGCCATTTCTTTGATGTCACTTGAATCTGGTCATCTCCCATGTCTTCTAGGATACTGCTGACATTTTCTGACTGACTCCAAGTATCAGTGGTTGTCACATAAGCTCAGTGTCCCAAAGAAATTCTTCCTCAAAAGCACGGCGCATGAAACCTAGCCTAAGATCATATGTTTTGGGGAGCTGGTTGCCATTTCCTTTTAATTACATTGCCTGCACTGGATGTTTTCAAAGGTTTAATGTCTCCCCTAAAACCCTCTGCTCTATTTTTCAGTACTTCCAAATGAAACACCGGGATGATTCTAGGCTGTCAGGAAGAGTCATAATTTCTAACTAGAAACTGATTACTCTGCCAATTAAATGCTGAAGTTTCCAACAATTTTCTTGACAGTTCTGGTTTTGTCACCTCTGTAGATTTGACACCACACACACATACAGCAATTAGTTGCAGTCATGCATTTTAAAAGGCACCACATGCTCTACATCTCAGTGTGTCATAAAGCTGGCCTCTAGTTAATATTAACAAACAATACCAGTTATATTACATGGATATTATTTGGAATAGTCTTCAAGTGTAATGGCTATTAACTTGAATACATATATATACATTAATAGCCTATACGTGCATATATATATGGATACATGCAACTTATTTCTCCACTTCTGTGGTACATGGCACATGAAATAAGCAGCAGATAGGTTATACATTATCCAGGTTCTGTAGCTCTCTGGATGAGTGGCAGTAGGCAGCTCTAAGGGGCATCTAGCTTCATTATATCTAATCAGTTAACATGAAGGAGAGAGTTGAGCACAAAGATAAGGCTTTTAGATTACACTTATCAGTTCCCTTATTTCTGACACTTAAAGCAGAAAGTTCAATCTATTTGAATTCTTTTAAAATATGAACCTGTCAATTCTCAACTATGTGAGGGTACATACTCCTAATGTTAAAATTAGCTGATATAATTCTTCACGCTTGCTTGGCTTGTTAGATCTCTCTGGGACTCAGAAATAACAGTCTATGATTATAAGTTACTATGCATCTGAAGAAAATAGAAATAGATTATGAATTTAGGAATTAAAGTAACATTTGTATTTGTACTTCTTGGCTTAACTACTGTAGTATATTGAATAATAAACAAATTATCAGGTTACAGATACTGAGAGATGTTTTCTATTCATATTGGACACTGATTTATGCATTCAATCAGCAGATTTTAAAGAGCAACGCCTGGACAGTACACTGAGTATAATTTGGTATTTGAAAAAACTATTCAAAACTTGTATTCTGTCAGCGATCTACATAAAAAGTCACTGTCACGAAAAAATGCTTCAAACAGAAAAGTGTTTAACAGAAAACATTTAAAGCAACTCCAGAGTTCTCAGCTGTTAAAAGGTAAATCAGATTAGTTGCTCCATTAAAGTTTGTAACTGAAAAGCAAAACTGGCAGGCTGTATTTTTGCAATTACAGATGAATAATGGCTATGCAGCTAGAAACAGTGCGGTCCTATACATCTTGATCATAAATATGGATGTACTTATAATGACCTATTCTCAAGTGAATACTAAAGCTCTTCCATCACAGTTTGTTTAGCTGCACATAAAAGACTGGTACACAGCACAAAGACATGGTAAGGTTGTAAAATACGTAACACTGCAACCTCTAGGAAGCTGTCATCACTTTAATTGCATATTTAGGAAAACATTTTTCAAAGTGCTACATTTTGCAACATTTCAGTGCAGGTCTGACAAACCCTAGAGCCATACAGTTCATCCTGCAAGTGTTGTCAGCAAGGTTAGCTGAGCGTTTTATGCTTCCTGGACAAGACGATGCAGACAAAGGTCCTGCTGTGATGAGGGAGGGAGGCCCTACTGAGAAGTGCTGAATGCCATCCACTCCCAATAAATTGCAGTCCCATTGGAGGTAAAAAGACCAAATCTGCTCTCCCTGATGTGAATGGAAGGGGGATTAGGAAAAACACCTGCAGCCAGCAATTGAGAGCACAACCTGATATTTACCAACAGTGATTTATCTGCTGTTAACTTCTGACTGCCTGTTCAGCACTGCAAGTGTGGTGTGAATTGCTTTATCTCCCCTGAATGGAGCCACGTTGGAGATGGACCAGAGAAGAATCTGTTTTTCTGGGCATCAAGAAATATTTCTCTAGCTACATCCATGTGGAAAACTCTAACTGGAAGTATTACTCCTTTCTTATATTAAAACTATGTTAACATTGTTAACTTTCTCAGACATCTGCAAAATTATCTGCTTTAGTCAGTTGTCACTTCTTCATAGGGCACATGCTTTTCATTAGTTTTATTATTATTGTTAATCTGTCATTGTCCTTTGCTAAATAGGTTCCAATATGCTACTGAGCCGAATTCATGTCTCCAGCCATCTAGGTTATGACAAATGCTTCACGGGATAATTTGGAAGCTTTTCTTCTAAACCCAGCTTCCACTTTTTGTCCACCCTTTGGAGCTGTCTCCTGCAAGCCCAGATCTGCTATCACACAGCATCTCAAAGCAAGCTTTGTGAGCCATGGAAATTTGTGCCCAGTTTTCTGGGAAAGCCATGGATGGGTAGGAGCTCAGCCTCTGTGCAGACATGGCATTTGGCTGACTGCACGTCCTGGTGTGTCTGGATTACTTGGGTTTCCAGATCATGGTGGTCTTACATGGTAGTTAACATCAGGTGCCTAATTTTCGATGTTGGATGTGCAAGGTTCAGAAACATTGAGCCAAAGGTTGGGTTTTATTTTCAAAGATAGCAGTGAGTTTGGAGTTCCTAGAGCAAGGACCTTTAGAAAGGCTCAGTTTACAAGGTAAGTTATACTTAGTATTTCTGGAAAATAGCCCCCCTTGGCAAAAGCAGAAAGTCCAAGGCAACAAGGTGCACTGTTCCTTCTCAGCCAGCATTTCTAGCTCAGTGACTGTGCTTTCACATGTGTAACACGGAATAAACTTTAGCCTTACCTCTGTAAGAAGATAGCACCCAGCCAACACGAACAGGAAAATAAAGTGCAGCAGTGCCCAGCTATTCGTGAGCAGGACTCAGTGTACCTGGAAAGATGTTCTGGAGCAGCAGGTGGTGGTGTGGGTTGACTCTAGGGCTTTGTGGCTCAGAGAGCTATTTAAGGCACCATTGTTATTACAAGGCAGAGAAGCTGCTGAAGCTACCAACACAAGTATATCATTGCCCACAAAATTCATTCCATGTCACTTTAATGAAGAGCAGGTTTTCCCTCTCAGTTACTACATGACAATAATGACTCCCTGTGGTCCTGTCCACCAAATGACAGGGAGATAGTACTATGAATTGAAAAAAAAAAGCAGCAGGTTTCCATAATGCTTAACAGTCTGATCTGCCTCATTGTTGCCAATCCCATAGTCTGGAAACACCGGGAGGATCAGATACCACTTATGCATACATATGCATTTCAAACATCCATAGTCTTTAGGATTAGATTGTATCAGTCAGGCAGGGCCTTGGCCAACCAGCTGGGCACAAACACATCCCTAACAGTGGGTTTGGCTTACTGACTTTCCAACTAGCCTTATATATCAAGAAATATCTGCTCCCCAACTCATTGCTGCCTTTTTTGGTCCTGCAGGAACAACATGTGTATGCACAGAGCAGCTTCTCTGCTCCTTTGTGTTTGGCATCTGGGCAGAATTTACGAAAAGAAAGGAAGATCTGTCACCACTGAGATAAATGTTAACATACAGAAAGTTGTAAGTACAAACTTGTACTTAATTCTTCTCCTTTTCTGACCCTTCATTGTTGAAAACTGGTGCTCAATGGTTCCACAATGGTTTTTATACTTCTGTAAGCAAGGTCTTCAAAAGATACATCAGCTAAATTCTGCAGAAGATGAGAAACACCAGCAGACCTATTAATTCTGAACTTCTTAAGGCTAACCAAGGTTTTTCAAGATTCAGAAGTTCAGATATTTTTTGCCTACTGTACTAAATTTCAAGGTTAAAAATGTGTCTTTTGCCCCTTAGCATTTTCTAATATATATTTTTAAATCAAGGTCTCTGGTAACTGTTCTTTTTCCTCAAAGCCTCATTAAATGATGAACTTAACTTCCATTCTTTAATTCTGCCTAGCTAAAAGAAAGTAAAAAGTTCTGTAAGACAGTTAAAACACTAGCAAACCTAAACAACTAATGGTTTTAGAGACCTGAACTACATAAATGGGTGTCTTTTTGAACCACCACATCCAGGAGAAGACAGTTGTCTTCTAAGAATATGTATCTTGTTAGCTCATGTCTGAACCTCAGAAAAATGCAGGAAACTTGTATAAGTAGGACTAGAAATCATAGTTTTCTATTTTACACATTATGATCAGGAGATCCTGTGCCTTCCAAACTGAGATATGCACGTCTAGTTAAATCTGACATCTTTTGAGCTACAAATCGTAGCATTACAGGAAATCTTCACTGCCAGATTCTTACAAACTAGAAAATTCAGCTAATACTGGAACTGATGACTTCTTTGGGGACATACTGTTCCACTTGCTGAAGGGAATCTCCATGCAAATAATGTAACTATGTCCCAGAGGGCAAAGAAATTTATTTTACCCCTTCCAGATATCAAAGAAGGAACCATCATGATCCTCACTGCAATGTGCAATAAGCTGAATGTGAAGCTATGAAGGTCAATTGCCTCAGTAAGACACTGAATGGGCAGATGTTTGCAGTCAGTCAAAGGAGTTTTATTTTTTTTCTGGCAATGAATGTGACTTAGCAGAGACACCACAAAAAAGATAGCAAGATCATTCCTGAATGTTCAGTAACAGATGCAAAAGCCCCAGGAAAAGCTGAGTTCATACCACCAGTACATTTTACACTGCAGAAATATCAGTCCTTTAGAAATTACGTAGATGTTAATGGCAGAGGGAGAGGGGGAAAGCAATAGCCAGAGGCAGCTTACCAGCAGAGCTAAGAGCAGCTGCCCTTAATCTCCTTCCCACCTAGCAGCATCTTATTAAGCATTTAAGCCTGTCATCTCACCTCCACTCTCCACAAGTGCAACTGCAGCATCCAGCACTGATAGCCCAGCTGCTTCAGCAACTGCTGTATGGAGACACTTGGACCTAGCCAGCAGTAAACCAATCTGCCAACATGATCTTTAAAAAGTTCACTCCACCTGGGTCCCAAAAAGTGAGAAACCATACTCAGGCATTTTACCAGAAAAGTTTATTTTCGTCTGATTTAAATATGGTCAAAGCAGAAATCTTTTGATGGCATATGAATCTACTGGAGACAGTACCAGTGTGGGCACCCACCTGCAACCCACTTCAGGTGGTTGGTATGCCCTTCTGAAGGACAGATGATATGAGGGTGATATGAGTTCTCAGGCATCAGAGTGGGGTCTTACAAATATTGGGGGAATGACCTCATCTGTGAGTTTTATCTCTCCACTAAAATGAACCGCGTTTTCTCTGGCCTATATTCAGCCACACAGCTTAGTTAATGCCATGGAGTCACTCTGCACCAGGAGACAGCTTTATTGCTGAGGTCCCTTGCCTTCCTTTGGAAATTTCAACCCATATTGAGTGCAATGATGTGCACTTCAGTGCAGGTATCACAAACATTTTGATTCCAGGAACTCGGCAATCTGGTAAGCCATCATAGTTGTATTATTACCACATGTAAGAGGAAATAAAAATTATAGAAGACAGTACAAACAAGACAGTATAATGCACCTGAAATGTAACAAGAAGGGTTACAAAACATTATTTGAGAGGAAAACACTATTCACTAAAAGGTATATCAGATCCAAAGGTATTCTCAAAGCATCTGACTTCAAATAACCTTCGAAGGTTCAAATTCGATGCATTAGCACCCGAGCCACTTGAAACTGGACTCCTAAATCACTCTGGCATTTGAAAAATATGACTCTAAGAATATTAGTGCAGCTGTTGCAAAGCTGCTTCTGTGCAACTAGAAGCTCAAACCAACACCTCAAGAGTAACATAGAAAGAAAGAACATTAAAATACCAAATATAAAATGAGAAAATACAGTACAGAGTACCTAATCACAAAATGGCTACTTCATAACTACAGTATTTTGTGTTTCATTTAAAAGCCGAAACCCTGAGAAGGCACATTAGGAAAAAACTCCTATGAGAACTGGTTGCTGAAAGAGTCAATTGCTTTGAAGCTCCATTTCAGAACTAACTGGGGGATTTCTTTGGGTTACAGAGTCTGTGGATTGCGTTGTCTTGTTTTGGGTCTACAGCAATCCCAATAACCAGGGAACTGGGAAGCATCAAGTGTTCAACATTATAAGATCAAAGCACCCAACAACACTAATAAGTGGAACCTCATCACGCCCCTCTAGGCTGTACAGTAGAGATACTTGCATGCTTAAAATTAAGCATGTGTGTAAGTGTTTGTAGGACTGAGGCCAAAGGTTGGAACAGCAGCCAAGGGAATACCTGCCCAACCTCTTCAAGGCAAGGATATTTTGTTTGTAGAAGGATATTTTAACCTTCAGAGGCCATGGACTACATAGTGGTAATGTGACCTTTAACTTCTCCAGATCAAATGTTTATACAGGTGCTCTCATTTCCTGAAAGAGGAGCAGAGGTTTGAATATTATACAAACACTATTCATTTAAATTTTTTTCCCAGTTGATGTCTTATGCCATTGAAAATAAATATATTTATCGGTTTTTACTCACATCCATGCATGTAGCATAAGATTTTGAAAATGCCTATGGTCATCTGGTGGAAGTTATTGGTGTACATATATAGGAAGGCACTTTAGTTGCTATCTAGCTTGAATTCTAGAGATTACAACAATGAGAAATTTCACAGGAAAAAATTCCCCTAAGTGTTATGAGGTAATCCTAGTGCTTCAGTGGCTGCAGATCAAGTGAAAGAAGACCAGAGGTCCCGGGACTGGGATTCCTGTGGTTCCTAAGTCAGTTCTGAGACTGACACCAAGGGGGTTTCCTTGTCTTAGTTTGGTGGCAATGTTAACAGTCTGAAGCAGGAAAACCAGATTTCCTGGGTTTGGAAATGTCTCAGCTACAAAAATCTCTCAATTACTCCCTTTCTGCCTGCTTGAGTTGATAAAAACATTGTTTTCCACACCTCTTGGCAATGATCTGCTTTTCCACTAGCTCAGGACAACCCAGTGTCCCAGCCAAGATTTTCCCTCTGGATCAGTACCACTGTGGAGTGCTGTGTTGGGTTGTGCTGAGTAAGTGTTAGTTGCTGCATTTACTTTTCCTGTAGATCCATTTACCTCAAGTCTGGAAAGCACACAGACATAAAAGCTCTGAAAAATGCTGCACGTGAATGATTTCACATCCGCCTACGTGTTCTGAGCCAATTAATTAGTGAGATGCGATTCTGGCTGCCACCTTGCCAACTTTCGACTGTGTCTCAGGCTCTCAGATAGGTGATTTAAAACAGATGCTTAGAAAAGCACTGTGCAAATCATAGAAGGCTCATTTGCTGTGCTTTGTTAGCCAGGTTGAAAGTTAAGGCAAGCAATCAGGTTGTGTTGAAAACGCAGACAAACCCAGTACTGTGCTTTTCTCAGGTGATAAGTGAGAAATAAGAGTCCTCCAGAAATTGCACTGTGGGAAATTTCTTCCATTTAATTTGCCATCTGGGTCAATTTCTGGAATGTCTTCCCATATCAGCCTGGAAATATGAAACCTTTGAGTAATGCTCGTAACCCACACATGTGACACTGAAGTCTTTGCTGCCGTCCCAAAAACACACAAACCAAAGGATGGGGCAGAGGCTGTTATAGAATATGGAGGCTGAAAATACCACACACAGGACCAAGACATGGGCATGTTGGGAAGAAAAAGTTAGTCTTGGTATGGGGTAGAGATTTCTGCTTCCACAGCTGCTGACAACCTGCCTGGTGCCAGGCAAGGCTGGAAGGTGGCTGGACACGGAGTCCTCCACACAGAATCATAGAATCATAGAATCATTTCAGTTGGAAAAGACCTTCAAGATCATCGAGTCCAACCATCGAGCCCCCTAAACCATGTCCTGGAGTACCCTGTCCACTCGCTTTTTGAATACCTCCAGGGATGGTGACTCAACCACTTCCCTGGGCAGCCCATTCCAATGTTTGACAACCCTCTCAGTAAAAAAATTTTTCCTAATATCTAAGCTAAATCTCCCTTGCCTCAACTTGAGGCCATTTCCTCTTGTCCTATCTCCAGCCACCTGACAGAAGAGACCAGCACTCACCTCACTACAACCCCCTTTCAGGTAGTTGTAGAGAGTGATAAGGTCTCCCCTCAGCCTCCTCTTTTCTAGACTGAGCAACCCCAGATCCCTCAGCCGCTCCTCATAAGACTTGTGCTCAAGGCCCCTCACCAACTTGGTTGCCCTTCTCTGGACACGCTCCAGCACCTCCATGTCTTTCCTGTAGTAGAGGGGCCCAAAACTGAACACAGTACTCGAGGTGCGTCACTTGATCTCTGATGGGACCTTGAATGTTTTGGAGCGATGCCATTTTCCTTAGCTCTATAGAGCCCAGGTGGCATGCAGAAAATATTAGGGCAGCATGGCTCAGTCTAAAAAATAATCTCTGAGGAAAAGCCATGGGGTACTCTGTGCTAAAGCAGAGTTGTGTAGATATTATATCGAACCTCATGAGACATCCATCTTAGGAACAGCACCTGGGTTTCTAATTAACAGCTTTTGTCTGGAAGTTACACGGAGTATTCCAAATGTCACATACATCAATGGCATTTGCAGCAGGTTTTGTATGCATTAAATATCTGTTTACTAAGAAATTATAAGGTATTCTCTGAAGATGTCTGAAAAATGGTAGCAGGTACTGATCAAGATTATAGAGTTTAAATTTTAGACACCTGAATGAGAGTGGCTTTGTTTGATGCTATGCCCTAAAGGGAGGAACTTGGTGTCCAAGAAGGTCAATAGCATCCTGGCTTGTATAAGAAATAGTGTGGCCAGCAGGACTAGGGAAGTGATCATGCCTGTACTCGGCACTGGTGAGGCCGCACCTCGAATACTGTGTTCAGTTTGGGCCCCTCACTACAAGAAAGACATTGAGGTGCTTAAGTGCATCCAAAGAAAGGCAACGAAGCTGGTGAAGGGTCTACAGCACAAGTCTTATGAGGAGCGGCTGAGGGAACTGGGGTTGTTTAGGCTGGAGAAAAGGTGGCTCAGGGGAGACCTTATTGCTCTCTACAACTACCTGAAAGGAGGTTGTAGCGAGGTGGGTGTCAGTCTCTTTTCACTGGCATTATGTCTTTTTGCTCCCACTGCCCTCCTGCATCACATTCCTAAATACCTAAATATAAATAAATATATACCAGCATTTCCCCTTACTCTAACTGCAGGTATAATACCCAGAGTTAATATCCCACTGCCATTGAGTGGTATTATTCTACATGAGCAAGAGATCGTGGCAAGGAAAATAACTTGCCCAAGTAGCAAAGCAAATCTTTGCTGACCTCTGGATATGAACTGAGGGTAGGCTGATTTCTTGGGTATTACTCCAGGCCATGAGCTGTAGGTCTAAGCACAGTAATGCAAGTTTAAGAAGGGTAAAGAGCAGCTGCTAGTTGGGTCTCATCCAAAAGAGGTGTGTGTTCATGTGCTTTCACTACCACAGATGGAGAATTTGCCCTGACTGGAAGAAGAAATGCCAGTGGGAGCTGAGGGGGTTGTGGGTCAGCCCTAATCCTTGTACACCAGGGCTGGTAGGGCTTTGACATTTCACCTCCATGGCAATGGTGGCACAGATTGATCCTGGGCTACAGAAGGAACCAAGGAAAATAAAGACTGCTGAGAGCTAGTCAGACAAGGAGAAATTTAAAAGCAAATGAGTCTGGTCTGGTGACAGCCAAGTAAGGCAGCTTGAGGAATATCCAGCAGGGATTGTACCACTTTATCAAGACTGACTGTATCACTCAGAAACAGGGACTAGGAAACCATCCAACCATCCCTCTTACACTTGCTCCTCCTGCACTTTTGGAAACTTTACAAAAACCCAGTAAGCAGTTCCTAGTTCAAAGTGATGTCCTTCTTGTATACCCAAAACGTGATGTGCAAGTTTCCTACTCACACCCCTGGATGCAGGCAGCGAGGGCAGTTTCATCTGTTTACACCCTCCCAAAATGGGAGCCATCACTGATGTTTACCATCTTCCTTGATGCCTCTGCCCCCATCCTGGGCAGGGGCATCACCAGACTCGTGCCAGAGTCCGTCTTCTGTGGTATAAGCCCAGTACCCTGGCACCTCCAGCACTTTCTGGTAGAGCCACAACAGGAGATCTTCATGCCAGAAGATTCCACACTGGCTTCTCTTTCATGACCTGATGCTATCCTGAGTCCCTGGGAAGGTCTGCAGGAGCTGTAGAGCCTGGTCTCTGTGTGTTGCTGCTATGGTGCTGGACACAGTTATCACTGGTTCCCCAAGCCGCTTCTGCAAACTTTGGGTGAGAGGAACTGCTCCCACGGGGCTCTGCCTGCCTCCTTCATCACCTCACACTCAACGATACCCACCCCCTTCTGGCCCTGTCAGAGTCATTCCCATTTTTCCTGACAAATGGGATGCCTTGTTCTCAACTACCAACAACTCGTCCTTAACACTGCCAAAGAATCATGCAATTACTTTCTATTTTTCCTTTTTTTCTTTTTCATTTTAAACTAGGAGCACTTCATGCCTGCAGTTGGCAGGGACAAAGGGGGAGGCAGCAGGGCGGGAAGGGGAGAGGGTCAGGGAACATCTGTTTCACATTTAACCTGGAACCAAACTTTTTCATCGTGCTTCTCCAGCCTCGCTTGTATATTGATTCAATTACTAGGCTCTGCTAGTGCAAGAGATTTATATTAAAGCCTCATACAAAGCTATTGTGTTTTGTCACACAACAGTACTGAATCAATTACAAACATGCGCAATGATCCCTCTCAGTCATAAGCGTTCGCTCAGGGAGAAACTGTCTGACCGAGACGCCAGCTGGGCATTAGCTGATCTCCAGGAAGGTGTGACACACCTAGCTGGCACTTGCTAGCAGGACAATCTGACCTCAGAACTTCACCATCATTGTCCCCTGGGTGCCGCCTTTGTCAGCTCTGCCTCATTAAAGGTTTGCATGGGCTGGAGAAACGAGGCTGGACACACACGCACAAAGGCTTGGGCTCCAATCTCAGCAGCTGCCTGGCAGTAAAGGTCCCTCCGATGTGCAAAGAAACAGCGGTGCCGGCCCTGGGCCGGTGCGATGTGACCCCGCTCCCAGCAGCAGGGAGAAGCCAGCCAGTGCAATCACATCACAAAAATGGGAAGAGGCACTTGGGGCTGGGCGATACTAGGGGAGGAGAGGGGCAGAAGAAATAGTGTCTACAGCCCTCTGAGTTCCTTTTTCCCTAATAAACCAGCTTCCAAGCAGGGAAGTAAAACAGCAGTTGCTCTTTGAAGAATGCGTCCCATATAGAAAGGCAATTTGCTGCTTACACCAGAGGTCGGTTCCTGGCTCCGCCACCGACTTGCCATGTAACCACAGCCAAAACTTCATAAGCCAATATTTCAAATATGGCTAATAATTTTGGATGCTGCCAGACTTTCTGGGCCCTCAACACAAGCTTTCTGTAGAAAATGACCAGAACTGGAGATATCTTGAATTAAAGAGCTTTTTTTAAGTGTTTAAACCTACCAATTAATTTTGCAAAACCCCCAGGAAACCGTACAATACCTTTTAAATCACATTAACTTATATACATTAAAAAAATTGATAAATTTAACACCTAGAAAGCTTCCAAACTGATCAGAAAACCCTGCACAAAAAAGGACTGAGGAGCCACAGAGCAGGTTGCTGTCTCTGTGTCAGACATGCAGGTGCTCCTCACTTACCCACGTTTCCCACCTATTTCTCTGCACAGACATTGTTTGCTGCTTCTCAACACTTGTCTTTCAAAAACTTCCTGATGGAGCTGTAACCATGAACCAGTTTCTGTCTCAGAGTCAATGTATGCCCAGTTCCCAGGTATATGCAGCTACCTGGGCAGGCAGTACCTCCTTCCATGCAGGCTGTAAGGCAGAACTGGGGCTAAGATTGCGAGGTCTCTTGCAACAGGGACTCCTTTGAACTTCGTGTTTCATAAGTAAGCACATCATGAGAGGACCCTTAAGGTACTAATGTACATCAATAGTAATATTAATGATACTATATCTGACCAAAGTAGACTTTTCAGATGAGTTTAAATGGTCTATTTAACAGACTTATTCTTTGTTATGTTCAATAGAGAGCCTGAAAGATAAGAGCAAACTCAGGGTTATCCAAGATAAATTCATCTTTTGTCAGACTGATTCACCATGCCAATTACTCCCTCCTGCCTCAGTTTACCTGTTCCTGCAGTGGAGCTAGTGTCTACCAGGGAACAAAGAAAAGCTCCTATCACACAAACTGATGGTGTGAAGCAGATACCTATGGACTTAACCCACATACAGACCTGACTCATAACTCCTCAGCAAAACTTTGTCCTGTGGGTAAATGATAATAGGACCCTGTACTCTTGGGGAAGGTTGAAAATATCTGAACAGATGGAGTTGTCAGTGCCCAGAGATTCTGAGCTAAAACTAGCAGGGGTCTTTCAAAGCCAGACCGTAACTAGCTGTGATTAGAGCTCTTACAATGAGCTTTAGCTAATTTTGAGCTTTTTGGAGATCCTTTTATACAAGCGACATGCAAAGAATGGCAGCAGCTGCGTGCAGCCCTGTGCGTGCTGCAAGCCAGCCGGATGCAAGCCAGCTGCAGCCCAGAAGCCTTATAACCGCATTATCTCAATGCTGCCTCCGAGTTATTATACCTTATTTCTCAGCAGGGCTTTATTGCTTCAGGTTGAGCATCCTGTTAATGTGGCTACTCAGCTTCCTGCTCTGTCACCAGCTGGCAGAGAGCATGGGCAAAACAGGCACTCTGATGAGCGTGTTGGAGTGGCTGTGTGTACCCCAGAGGTCCCCACATGCAGGGGTTGTCCCCATGGCAGACCTGAGGTCCAAGGGCAGCTCGTAGCCCCATCCACTAGCATTAAACAAGCAACACTGGCAAACTTCCTCCTGGCAAATGCCATAAAGTAGCTTGTGCAGCTACCAGTGAAGCTTATACATGGTCTTCAGTGCACTGAGTTAAATCTAGCTCTAGTACCTCTGCCCCTCTGAGCACAAATAAATGCCACTGGATCATGGTTACACTCCAGAAGGATTTCCGTCTTCATCCATGACACAAATGGAGCAGCGTGGCCACCCTTGAAGATGACTTTGTTGTCATCGAATGTGCAGGGCATTCCCATCACCTAGGAATGAAAGTTTCTTCAAAATACAGGGAAATATGGCCCAGCATCAAGCATCCTCATTTGGCCTGCCATGGTAGGAGTGTGAAAGGCAGGAATAACAGAAATGGGACTTCTGAGTTCAGTATTTCTGACAAACAGTTCTGAAGCTACTCAAAGGAGCCACACTGCTATTTTGCCTACTTCTGTAACCAGTGTCTATGAGTTTATTTTTCACTACTTTCTGTACTTCTCTTTAAAATAAAGAGCCTTTGTTGGAAAATCATGTGTCATAAGTTAACATCTTAACACCACGGAGACCACCCCTTTTCAAGTCAAATAATTTCAAAAGTTTATACTTCTAGAAAAAGATGAGAGAAATATGATCAGGGAAATACGTTTTGATTAGTTGCTGCTTGATTAACCTCAGTTGTAAGGTATCCACACTCCAGCAATTCGTAGTTTTACACTGATGGCTGATTAATGTTGGTCGTTTTCTCTTCTACCTGAGTCATCTGGTTCTACTGTACAAGAAATTTGAATTTACTAGTGAATTATCTCACATTTCCTGTGTCAAAATAATAGTTTGCAATGGACATTTTAAACTAATTACAGCTGGTGGCAGAAATTTTCCAATTCTTGAGAGCAGTTATAATACCTTATAACTGGGTAGTTCCATAAAAATATTATCTCAGTGCCACGATCTGTTATAAAGAAAAACAAGTTTTAAGAATTATTAGGAAAAAGGAAAGCAGAATCCATCAGTTTGCCACTGTGTGTGTCTATGCATCTGTGTGCTGAAAGTTGTGTCATGTGGTCTCCTGACATCCCAGCCACAGAAAGATATAATACACTGGAAAAGGTTCAGGAAAGGATAACAAAAGATAATAAACGGCATTCAAGCTGCACAGGACAGCTTCTGTACAAGCAGTGCCTAAGAGAGGTGACAGTCTTCATCCTGGAAAAAGACAGCCAGAAGGGGATTTGATGGGACCCTACAAAATCAGGGAGAGGATGAATGCAGATAGACTATACACTGCTTGTTGAATATACACAAGACATAGAGGATATAAAATGAAATTAGCTGGAAGCAGGTTCAGACCAAAAGAAGAACATTTTTCCTCACACCAGAAGCTGTTTAATCTGCAGAGCTCCTCACCATGGATGTCACAGGTGCCAGAAGATCACACATCTTTACAAGGAGGCTGGAGAGATTCATAGAAAAGAAATTTACCAAAGGCAATTAAATATACAGATGGTGCCTCTGGCTTGGCAGGACAATGAGCTGTAAATTGCTGAAGACTGGGAGGACATTTGAGAAAATATCTCTCAATTTTTGCCATATTTTGTATAGTTTCCTAGTTGTATCCACTTGGCACCATCCAAGACGAAATACTGGGCTAGACTGCTGTTTGCTCTGGCCCAGTGTATCTGGTTTTATGTCTTTGTATTGAGCCTGAACCACTAGTTAAGCTGGGTACCATCCGTCTGAGGGAACACCTGTGAGAATATATACCCAGAGCTACCACTGAGGGCAGAAACCAGGCAGCCACAGCAGCAAGGCTGAGCTAAAAAATCCTGCCACTCACGTATCACGTTCACCGTGATGCCCAGGCACTGCTGCACCGTGACTGTGGCAGCTCAAGCCAGCTTTCGCTTGCAGGATGTCTGAATCATTGCCTGGTGCACAGGATAGATGTACCCATAGCACCCTACATTGGTCTTCAAGTAAGAGCTCCCCAGTTCTTTTCTGGACCCCAAATCACTGATCATACAAACTGCCTAAATGCTGGTTTACTCCCTGGTTCTCTTTTGTAGTGAACCAGCCAGAAAACATCACGCAATTTATAGATCTGGAGATAGTTGAAACTAAAGGCCCTTCCGAATCGAGGTCCTGTGATGGATGAGGCTGCAGCAGGTTCATTTCCCTGTGCCTTACAAAGTTCCTGCAGTGCTCTTCAGCTGGCTGTGCACCTACATGTCACACCTCGGGACACGCAGCGTAACGCCTCGTTTACATCCCATAGCATATTTCTGGTAAGCTGCAGCACAGCTGTCATTGTCATGGAAACTGTGCACTGGGAGGGGAAAAATTAAAAAAAAAACGACAAAGCAAAATCATAATTTTATAGAATCATAGAATAGAATCATTTCGGTTGGAAAAGACCTTCAAGATCATCGAGTCCAACCATTAACCATGCCCCCTAAACCATGTCCTGGAGTACCCTGTCCACTCGCTTTTTGAATACCTCCAGGGATGGTGACTCAACCACTTCCCTGGGCAGCCCATTCCAATGTTTGACAATCCTCTCAGTAAAAAAATTTTTCCTAATATCTAAGCTAAATCTCCCTTGCCTCAACTTGAGGCCATTTCCTCTTGTCCTATCTCCAGCCACCTGACAGAAGAGACCAGCACTCACCTCACTACAACCCCCTTTCAGGTAGTTGTAGAGAGTGATAAGGTCTCCCCTCAGCCTCCTCTTTTCTAGACTGAGCAACCCCAGATCCCTCAGCCGCTCCTCATAAGACTTGTGCTCAAGTTTTGTCTTAGAGGACACCATGTGGAGCCCACAGGAGACCCACAGTCAAGTGCAAAGCAGAGGGGATGGTTCCCTGGAGGAATCAAATGCCCTGAGCAATCTGAGCACAAGCAGCTTGGCCTGAGGATCAGGGATCATGTCGTGAAGGGGAATTACTTAGCAGAATTTATGTAGGTGATGTTTCCACTGAGGACATAAATCACCCTTGAAGCAAAACTTGTTTTCACTCTAAAAACTTTATATGCCAAATGAAGTCTAAGAATCACCCAGACGTTGTCTTCTGACCATCACTACCTTCAACTTCTTCTTCCCGGCCACAAGGAATTCAGTCTGTCTGTGATGTACCATAAACCAGTTCCACACAGATTCTGGGGTCGTTTTGCTGTTTCTGTAACATGGAGATAGGCTTGCAGAAATTAAGAGCATATAACCCCCATAAAATCAGCCAACACTGTCCCACTGTGTCATAACCCAGATGTGATCCTAACATCCAGAACTACTACCAGCAAAGAAGAGCCTAATCATAACTCCTTTTCCACCAGGTCCTTGGAGTTACCTGACAAAACAGCTCCTCTGATAGCTTGAAAAATATCAGAGAAGTTAAAGACAGTCCTGACTATAGGAGACTGCACAGCACTTCTAAAAAACATGCACTGCACAACAGGAGAGTCAAAAGGTCTAACAGAGCCCAGTCAGCCCATCAGGAAACATGAGCGGGTTTCAGAAGCCAACGCTGCAGAGGGAAAGGTCACAGGCACCACCCAAGCTGCCATCTTACCCCTCAGTGTTCAGGTACTCTTTTACACTTGGGTCAGACGCAGGGAAAGGGGAGAAGGAAAATGGTGTCTGTGTCCAAGACTGAACTCATGTCTTCAAGGTTTGTCAGGGTGCTTTCGCCAATAGGTCACCACACCCTCTCCACATGAAAGAACTGCACTGAAATCAATGCCAATAACTTTTGGCCCTGGGCTGACGTAGCATTCTGCTCTTTCTCTGATGTGATGTGAATAAGCAAAGAGAGGTGTTGAACTGAAGTGCCTCGGACACTGCAGCATGAAGCATAACAAGGCCCCCTTTTCTGTGTGTTACGATTTACTCTGACATATGGTACTGAATGTACTTGATTATTGCTTAAATGCTGTTAATTTCTGGGAATCAGTAAGGAAGCAGACTTCCAGCTAAGATCCTTATCCTTATATACCCCCTGGAGCCAGCCACTTCAGTAACATTTTTCAGCAGTACAGTAATGAAGGAGCTCCTTATATGAGCCACTGGACTGCCCTCACTGTTTTCCCTCACCTCTTACTTGCCTCCAATAAAACCCCTACCTGGGGAGAGAGAAAAGAAAGGGAAAAAAAGGAAAGCCAAGAGGTAAGCGGCCTTCCCGGGCTGAATCCCACTTACTCTGGCTGCCCACTATGGTCTAGAGCAGATGATCCCAAACTGTGCTCTCCGCTGGTTACTTCATAACCGTGCAGTGGAGGTACAGAGGCAGGCAAAGACCACCCTCAAGGCATGAATGTCATCTGGGAATGCTGGTGTGGGCCACCTTAACCAGGTCTTACAGGTCTCAGTGATGAGCTAATGCTGGGCTGGGCTTGCAGTCTGCCCTACACCCAGGTGTCTGTCTCCTAACAAGCTGCATGAGCCTGTGCTCAAGACAGCTCTGGAGACCATATCTACAGGTGTGTTGTCTCTTATGCAGGGGAGTCGGGGCTGGGCAGTAGCCACCAGGGTCAACTTGGTCCCTGAGGCACATTGTCATCTAAGCTCCCATTATCTCTTTGTGTTTTGTCTTGTGCCCAAACCTCTGTGTGGCATTCCTCATGGAAGAAGTGCAAGAGAGATGTCATGATACAGGCAGAAGAAATTATTTCTGATGAGCTAATACAGCAATGGATCATAATGTGATTTAAAGGGTAAATATAAAGCTTTTTGCATCTCCCAGAGACTGGAAACTTAACCATTAACCCCACTAGCTCAGGGACATGAGGTGTCTGCAGATATCCTGATTCCTGTAGTGCTACAGGACTATAGCCATTTTGTCCTTTTGGACTCCCTCTTAGCTCTTCACAGCCTTCCCAAAAGACCTTGGACCTCAGACCTCCAAGAAGGAGGAAGCAAAAAAGTTATCACCATTAAGAGCTCAAAACAAGACTGAAGAGAGACATCTGCCACCTTTGTTCTGTACTCCAGTGGATGCCACTGCCTCTGAAAACAAGTGGTGGAAACTAGAAAACTAATAGGGACTTTATTTTCCTGGCAGAATGGTTTCTGCTCCAATCTCCTCTCCCATGTTGGTGGTAATTTTCTGTCTTCCACTGACAGTGCTCTCCTGCTCCATGTCCTCATTCTTGGTGTTTCCATCCTTCTGCCCTTTCCCTGCCAGACATCAGAGACCCAAAGTAAATGCGTAAGTTCACTGAATTAATAAGGGAAGTGACTGGACCTAGCAAGACAGGCACCTGTCACCTTGGTGGCATCTGTCGGGCTCACTCCACTCCACGTCAGGCACTGCTGCGTGCTCAGACCATGAGGTGTTTAAGGCAGGGATTATGTCTTCTGAAGTTTGCACAGAGGTGCTGACTGTGGCCTTTGGGCAGTGTGAACATTCAATAAGAGCCTTGTACTAGAAAACATTCCCACCTGGAAAGGTTCAAAGAAAAGCCTCCTTGTACAAGTGAAATTCCTGCCTGGTGCATAGGCTGTTTATTTAACAGAGCTTGGCAACTGAAGCAAATCGCTGTGCAAGAACAAGCAGAGACTTCCCATTGCTCTCCACCTGCCCTCCCACAGCCGGATCCACTAACACGTGCTTGCTGTTTTACCAGCCTGGGATAGGCGATGAGATGGGGCCTTTTCTGCATGGGGAGGTGATCCTGCAACTTTCCGAAACATGAAGTATCAGCCCTGAAGAGAAACCAATGAAAATGTTAATGCAAGGGACCAACATCTGTCATTCAAACCATATGTGATGCATTACAATTTCCAACAAAGACTGATACGAGTACATGCTGCAATAAAATTTTAGTATTAATTATTTTCAAAGATCAAGTGGAAGAATAATTTCTTCTTACTACCCTTTCATTTCTACAGGCTGCTGACAGCAATCCATTTGTTCTTAGCAGTCTTGTGTGAACGTCATGAAGGGGAATTGAACGAGGAAGGAATGGATTGTCTCACTGAACTCAGTGATCAAAACTTAAGCAAAAACCATTCACTCTTTCCTGTTTCTCTTACTCCTCACAGTACTGGCTGTACATACCACACATTAAGGGGACTCTGTTTACATGATTGCATTTGTGCACAGACATTACACCTACTACATAAAAGCAATGCTTGAAAAAAAGCAGCACTGTTTTTTAAGCCTTCTGTGATTACTTTCTTCTTGAGTCTCTGAATTTCTGGTTTCACCATGAGCAAAATGGGATACATGCCCTCTTACTGCAAATTGCTTTGAGATGTATGGATGAAAAGTGCTATATATGTACTCCTGACTATGGGCAGTTTATTTGTTCCCCTAATAACCAGTTCCCTCAATGAAGAGATTTTTATTAAGATCAACAGGAGAGCAGGGGGCGGGGAGGGGGGGAGGCATTTAAATTGGGGTAGGATTTTTAAAAGTGAAATTAGTCCATGCCTCTGTAATATAACATCTAGGAAAAGAAACATTATTTCAACAGGTGTATTTTATATATCACATGCACGTGCACTTTCACTGCTTGAAGCCCCTCTAGTGAAATTCACCTGGGCAGCAAATGAGCCTGTAAAGTTACATTATTAATTTTCAGGCTAGCGTTCCCATTTAGATAATCAGCGTCATGCCTTAGTAATTTACTCAACGAAGCCGATTCAGCAAAATTGCCCTTTTTACAGCATATGTACCCCATATGTGAAGGCTGGATCTATCCTTTCATTCCAGCATAGTAAGCAAGAACTTGTTGTCAAGATGATGTAAATGCAAGGCTTACACTAATCAGCCACGATGCACCATCTAAGGATTTGTCTAGAAGCTGAGCACTCTTTTTTATATTTATATGCTGTATTTCTGCACGTTAGGGCCCATGTAATAAAGCAACATGGTGCTCATGATCAGACATGGTGTAAGTTGGACTGCACATGCAGGTTTCATGTACCACCATCAAAGAAGAATCCATACCATGCTTCCACTGCCTAGTCACGTCCGGGCTGACGTACTGTGGAGAAAGTATGAGGAAGATCCGGGACAGATCAGGGATCCTGTGAGACAGGCGCTCAGAGCACTTCTAGCAGCTTGTATTCAACTCATTTGGGGGCAGTCAGTCACAAACAGGACCCACAGAACTGAAGGTGGCTAAAATAGGTACAAATATTTAACGTGTCTTAACAACCATATGGCTGTATGTGAAACATGGTATTTGGTATTTAGCCATGGACTGAGCAAGCCATGGCGGCCATGGGTTGCAAGCCTGTAGTCTGGTCTTCAGACCCTCAGGCCTCCTTCTGACTTAACTTCAGTCATCTAAACATAGATGCACAGATAAACCCAACCCTCTGGTTGTCCTTCACACCGAGTGGATGTAGAGAAATACAGTCAGAGTGAGATGCATCCAGCTTATTTCAGACATTTGCTTTATGATGGGATGAATTATCCTCTAAAGGAGCCTCACAGTCCCCACTGACTGTGGCAGAAACCTAGAGTAGATAACACACTTTTAGGTGGATGAAATTAGTCAGGATGAAGCACACACTGAGCTGTGTCCACTGGGAAAAGCCTTGATACCAGCATGACTTTACCTGAGTACAAATTTCCAGTCATGTAGAACTAGGGGCAGATGGGGCTGCAGTACAGACAAAACTTCGGTGGTGCTTGTTCAGTGGAAAGTGAGAACCAAATTCAGCCCAGTTGAATGATGAACAACATGAAACAGAATACTCAATTTCATCAAAGACATTATAGTGGAGTATCACCTCAATTATTAGTGACTATATTGAAGGCTCATGGAAAATTTTGAAAAAATTTCAATGTCTCATTTGCTAATTGCTTTTCACTGAAATGGGTGTCTCACAGGGGAAAGCACCATCTGATCCCAGAAGGAAGAAAAAGATGAACTTGGTATAATCTATTTTGTGCAAATTAAACAATGTGGAAAACGGAACCTCCGGGGACAGCCTGTGTGAAGAGGTTACAAATATTGCTTTGCCCAGCAGGGATGATGTCATTGTTTCTGTCAGAATTACTAAAATACAAACATGTATTTTCTGGAACACAGTCTTAGAGATATATGGTCTTTGTACTTACAGACTCACTTTCCCACAGAACTTCATGAACTGAAGAGTAAACCTTCATAACACTGTAGCAGCCTACAGCTTTTCTTTCTTTTAGTGTCATCTTGTAAAAATCTCTCAGTTCTTCATGTTAATATCCTTCTCTGTATTTTCTGACATTACATCTGAAATGCATTAAAGATTTATTCAAAATTTGGACAGACAAATGCAACAGAACAATTACATTTAAACATTTTTGATCTCAAATGTTTAACAGACCACTACAACTTCACATCTACATACCAGACAGTCCCACAAGAGAGTTTTTGTCTTAGATCTGTTTATGAACTTCATCATGAAAAATGCATTATATCATTTAGATTCACACTTGACTTACTGCACAGAAATATATGTCTATAGGCATTATGCAGATTTAACTGGTTTGAGATACAAGTGGGTGTGCACACATTTGATTTCTTGTGTGTTGAATTAGCATCCAAGAATCGGAAATAACACAACTGGGAAAAAATTAAGACTGATTTATCCATTTCAAAAACTGATCCCACAGATCTTAACTTTAAAATTTCCTTCCCAAGAACTCCTGGTATAAAATCACTTAATAGATTTCTTTATTTTCCATCAGAGCAACACTGGGATTCAAGTCAGAGCTGTGTAGCCCAACAAATGTCAACCAGTCCTGGGACCCGAGGCCGGAAAGCATGATCTGGGGACAAGTTCAGCACAGTCAGGGATTTCCAGATCACAGCCCAGACCTCTAGATCTGCAACGGGGCAGGTAGGAAGGGAGAAAGAGGAAACTTCTGTCAGGGTAACTTCTGCTGGTTAGGGTGCAGCACTGGTAACAGATGAATTTGCTGGTAGCAGTTTCCACCAGGTGATTTGGTAGCTGCCCATGTTTTTAACAGTGAATTCTGCTGAGCCAGGTAAAATCTCTTCCAGTCATGATCTGGCATAAATTCATCTATTATTATTGTCTAATCTGTCAGACAGTCCAAGTTATTTTTTTCTGATCGGTTGCTATGCAACAGAGATCTGGCAAAACAAATTATGATGATTTTGTTATCTATCACCAAGACAGGTTAAAGAAATGTGAGAGGAAATTAGCACACGGCAAAGCTGCAAACTTAATGTGTCCTATGCAATACTGATTTCCACTGAGCTTATGCTTCTTGAAGACAATATGGAGTTCAAGTACCTTCAGCACAGTGGGACAACATCCTGAGAGAGGCAATAAATGCAATCCTAATCACTCCATGTTTCAGCTTCTGTGGCCATAGGCAGTTTCCCTCACCTTAGACTGGGAAATCAAAGTGAGATTGGAAGGCCACCCACATTTCAAAATCAACAATTATTCAAAACCTAAAAGTGGCCCAACAAATAGCTTGTATCCTGGTGGAAGGAGAGGACCTACGAGCTCAACAGCAGCTGGCTCCTGGAGGCAGCATCAGTTTTATAGCTCACAAAGCTAGACAAGAACACAACAACTGTATAAATTAGAGGCTTCAGTAACCACTTTGTGACCTGCTACAATGTGTACTTGGTAAGAAATTAATTTAAACTTGTTAGAAATCTATTGCCTTGGTAGACCCATTTTTACTTCTTTGTCCTTGCCTGCATTTGTGATGACCAAGTCTTGAACAGCCCAAACAATGTTGTATAGCAAAATATGTGCCTCAAAATACATTCCACCTCATGGGGAGAATACACTGTTGTCACTCAAGTCAGTGATGAAGCTCCCATTGTTTTCTCTATGTCCTTAATTCTAAAGAAAGTGGAAAAGACCAAAGGCTGATGCAGAAAAAATGGGTCCATCATCTTCCTGACTTGGATACATATCACCCTCAATGTAATACCTGCATTACAGGAGAAAAACTATTTGTTCTTTGCTCCCAAACTCAAAGAAGTACTTATATCAAGAAGGTATTAATGCTGTATTCTCCCAACAATCTAGTTGCTGGCTGATGGAGTATACCTTCCTCATCAGGCACAACTGTAATGCACTCAATACAGAATTGAATTTGAGAATAAAAGCGGTTCAGAGTAAGCAGGAATATTTGGAACACATTAGTGCTGCCCTGTGTGGTTTAAAAGATATGAAAAGGGAGACAGCCATGAATTGTCCCTCACAGACTGAGATGAATAAGGAGATCATGGGTCAGAGTGGCATAGATATCTCTAAATACAGAAAGGATTTCCAATTTGGAAACCTTTTTCACACTACACACTGCAGCAAATGTAAGAATCTTACCTCATCTATGCTCTCTAGTAATCTGAAATCCCTGAATAATCATTCCTCCTTTTTGCAGCATAAGTCCAATGATGAGGATGTCAAATCAGGAATACAGAATTTAACTGGCACTGTCAGGCTCATGGAGGAGTCCAAAGACGAACAGAAGAAAGCTCTGAAGTCAACTCTTGGATAGTGATGAGAAGTTGGACACTTCAAAGCTCACACAGCTGTAGAAAGGATGTTTACAAATTAAGGCTGACTAAGGTCAAGGACACCTGCTAGTCAAAAAATGTGTAGTTTTTGTTATTAGCCAAATATGAGGAATCTAGTGGAGCCTCCCTGCTGTGCTTATAAAGTCACACGATGTTCTTCATTGTGATCATTTGTGCAAAATTAACTTAGTTTTGTTCTGCTTCCTGCTGTCCCATGACAGATCATAAAAAATTTGCTAATAGTTACTTAAATAACATCCATTTTTCTAAGGGTGATAAAAATTTTGTTTACCCTCTGCAACTGCCAAGGTGTTTTAGTTGGATTTGGATAAATGCTTGTTTGCAACATGAGCAATTCCACTGGGGGAATCCAGCCTGGAAAATTGCTAATTGCATTTTTCCCTCCAAGTCACAAACCACTCCTAGTGCTTTTATGTGGTTTTTCCACTCAGCATTGTCACTTCGGCAACACAGCACTCAAAGACTTTTACCTACGTAAATAATAAACCATAGCCTAGATACTGGAGTACTTCTCTTAGTTTCGCACTGATGCAACTATAACTCTAACTCAACAGGGCTTGATTCTTCAGTTTCTAAGCTTAAAAAGATAAAAACAGATGAACCAGTTACAATGGGATAGGAAGAGTATGAACACTGGAGTTTAAAAAAAGGAATAAGAAAGAGGAACTACTCTGCCCTTCCTGTTTCAGTTTTCTTTAACTAGTGACCATAGTGCAAATAAACTAAATAAGCAGCAAAACCAAATATTCTTTCCCATCACTCAAACAATTGTTGTGTTTTCAGGGTTTGCAAGGAAAAAGAAGGTAAGTTATTAGCCCAGCTAACACAGATGTAGAGACACGGGCAGGCAAGCTGTTTGTTCTTTATGAAAGCTGGAAAGGCTGTGTTAATTCCCTCCTGCCCTCAGCATTTGCAAGGGGATGTGAATTCGCTGTGTTAATAACTCACAACTATTATGATCCTTTCTCTGCTTAAATGCAGAATGGTTGTCCAGCCGCCAAATGTGGCATCTGAAGTGGAAATTTAGGGGGGATTCTGGAGTGCAAAGATTATCTGCAGGAGGGAAAAGAGACGGAAGTCTGCACTCTGGGCCAAGATATTTGGTTATAAATCAGTGCATTATCAAAAAAAGTGGGTTATTTGATTTGAGCCAGATGAGGAATGTAGTGACCATCCTGGGAGGGGACAGGTACCATGACAGCCAGCCTATTGTTTAGTATATCCATAACATCTTAAAATTCAAGTTGCAAAGTACTCACTGGAAGAGGTGAGGCACCAGCTGTAAAGAGCCGTGTAGACTGTCTTCATCTAACCTGGCTTTGCCTTAGCTGTGGCTCCTGGGAGAGCCTCCCACTTCCCATGTCCCCAGTTGCACCCTAAACCCCTGGGAAACCTAGGTGGAAGCAGGCACCCTTCCCTCCCCAGCATCCCTGCTTGGCCCTACAACACTCCAACACACAGCCAGGACACCAGCATCCTAAGACAACCCACAAAGTAGACACACTGAACAGCTTAATACATGACTCCTGTTACAGATCTTCCCAGGGTCCTTCAAGCATATTGACATTAAAATGTCATATTGGTCAGGCGCAGAGCAAAAGCAGGTTTTTTTCAGGGTGAGCAAGATTCGAACTCCAGAGTTCAATTTGGAGATGTTGTGACTCTTCCTAGCTTTCTAAATCATAAAGGATGATGACCCTTTAGGTAGTGAACTCACCGGTGTGTGGACCAGTTGATTGTCAGGTAGTTAAATGGTGTCATTTGTCACCAGTTAACAATTACATCAGTGACCAAGATTTCTAACATCAGGTCTGTGCTCAGTACGTAGCTGCACGCTAGAAGATGAAAACACATGGCATTTTTTACCACATCACACATCTGGAAATTCAAAGTTAACCTGCATTTGGAGACTCTGAACTGAAAAATAAACAAAAGCTAAACAACTGTGGCTTCATGTAACCTTGGAAACAGCTATGGCTTGAGAGCAGCTGTGCTTTATTTTCAATGCTTTCTGATATGCTACACAGTGTAAGTTACGTCTCAGTTACAAGGAAGTAACTCCTCTGTTACATCAGTCAGGGTAATCTTCTGCACTGTGTGTTTGTTGAATTATTTGTGGTGCATCACAGAGCTGCTGATCTGAGAAATCCCACACCCTGAGCATCAAACTCAACTAATGGCCATGTCCTGCAAATGCTTGTAGAGCAATTGGTGGGTCACCCACCACTCTGACCTCAGCACACTTGCAGGCTCAGAAGATTTCACTGGGTGCTATCTGAAAATCAGTGTTGCAGCCTCTCTCCTACAGGCATGTCCTAGCACATCTCACCACCCCTTATCATGTGACAGTGCTGGGCTAACATACATCAAGAAAAAATGTACTTCACTGGAAAATATTGTCCTGAAATAGTATTGAAACTCTCTGTCATGCATCTTGCAATTGCTTTTAAGCACCTTGTCCCATTTAGAGCCTGATCTAAGGCTGATAAAATCAGTGAACAGATAACACTTGGCAGAAAGGGGCTTTGAACCTGACAGTTGTGACTGCCTTACTGCTAGCCACATTACTGTGGAGGTGTATGGTATTCAAGGAAGAAGGATTTGTGGAAAGTTTAAATGTGGAAGGAAGGAAGGAAAGAAGGAAGGAAGGAAGAACAAATGAATAGTTGGTTTCCCAAGGTGCTTTTTGACCTAGTATTTTAACAATATAAAAGGAACTAGCTCCCTTCAAAAACAGTATTTGTTCTTAGGAGCCTAACTTGTGCTTTCTAATATGCTGAGGAAAAAAACTCTGCTTCAAGAAGAGACCTGAGATCTGAAAGGCAAAGAGGGATTTTCTCAGGGAAACAATAAGAACCACAGCAATGGCTCCAAACTTTTTTCCATTTTTGCCCTTTGGGATTTTGTGAGCAGTGAATTAAAACCCCTCTTAGGGAGCCCACACCATGTAACAGGGCTTGCAGACCTCACAGAAAGAGACATCCGTACGTTAGCACTCTACCATTTATCACTCACTCCATAGGCTGTGGAGGTTACCCCAGTTTACTGAGGCCTCATGAAGGGGTCTCCAGCACACTTGGTCTCTACCCCAGGACTGTGTTTATGTAGTAATTATAGCCATGACAGTTAATTGAGTTTTTCTAATCAATCACACTGGAAGTTTTGTTTGTTTTCGTGTGCTAGGGAACAGGAAGGTTTTACCCTTTTCTAAACAATGAGAAAGAAATGAAGGATATTTTTCAGGCACAAGTTGAAAATTATTTTTTAAGAACGGTTCAATTAGCAAAAATCCTAGTTATGTTAAGAGAGAGTCTGTATGTAATGACACTGAGTTTTATCTGCTCTTTATAGTAGATAATCAAAAGAATTTTGTAACAGAAGTCATTTCCCCTTCGGTTGATAAAGGTAAATAAATTTTACAAAGTCACTCCACAAGCTGCAAATAATTGTCAGGTCTCTTGACCACTGCTCTCCAACTAGATTAGACCATACAAGCTCCAGCATCAGACGAGAACCATGCAGCTGATTGCAGCCAGGATATCCAGGTTTGGTTGCCGCAATGGGGAGAAGAAGGAATCTTCTTGTTCAGAGAAATCACATGAGCAAGGACAGGAGCCCTTGAGAAAAGGAGCTGTGTTTTGCCCTTTGTGCCTTTACCAAGTTAATTAGTGACTCTGAAGACCAACTAAAGAAAAGCTGTCATAAGTTTGGGGCAAGCTCCAAGCCTATGCATACACAACTTAGCGGTTTAGTCACCATTCTGGGTTACTGGTCTATGGGACAAGCCAAATACTCCAGTTCATTGCTTCACCCAGTGGAGTCACAATTCTTTTTTCATGCAAATACTAGCACAGACCATGTCAAGTTTCCTGTCATTACAGTTTACGCTCATTTTTCTTATATTCGTCTCTGTTCGGTGCCAAAATTTCTTACTACATGAAATTACGGTTTTGAAAACAGTTCCTATCTAACTTTATGACTCACTAAGAAATAAAAAGACACAGTACATCCCAAAACGCTGCATGCCACTGTTCTGTGCACAACAGACTTGCTCTGAGTTCGGTAAATATCTGTCAGGAACTACGCTGATACAGTTCCTCCTACCTCAGGGCAGGGGAATGGACTAAATCGCCTGGTTTCCACCTTTCTCTGTTAGCAGATCCCTGAACAAATAGCCATGCGAGTGTACCTTCTGTACAGCAAATTTAGGCCCAGTGACAGCAAGGTTGTCTGACCTTTCACAGGCCACATAAAAATCACTTATGCTCCCATTTGCCAAGATATCATGAGCAGCAGCTGTAAATCATCTGTACAAGACAGCCTATCAAAGTTCCTTCCCACCTTATTGTAGGCATTTCAAATAAAACTGTATATAGATGATCCAAAGGTTTATCATAAAGAAAGCTACAACCTGCAAATGTCCATTATAAGAGAAGCAAGCCTGCAGCCAGCATGCTGACTACTACCACTTCAGTGTTCACTTTGCCATTCATAACTGAATGGGAAAAGTTCTGCATCTCGTGGGAAAGCTGCTTGCTCCAGCACATGGTGCAAGAAGAGAAGTCCCCGGTGGTCAGTAGATTTATGAACAGGCAGGTCTCTGACAAATAAACAGGCAAACACTGTTGGTTCATGTTCCCAACCTCACACTTCTTTTGGGGCTGAGGAATTCTTTTAACAACTCCACTTACCCAACTTCTGTACTTAAAAAGAATGAAGAAAACGAAAGGTCACAAAACCAGCTCTACTTCCTTCTAGTCCCGGAGAACAACTTTTTTTTTTTTTCCCTGGATGTATAAACACAAGGCAATGTCCTACTGGTGAGTCTAACAACTGACCTGTAATCGAGTTGTAACATGCCACTGTGGGGAAGTAGAGAAACTAGAAAATTAGATAACAAATGACAATATTACACTGTATTGAATGGGCTGCTCTTTCCTAAATGGTCCAACAACAAGTAGCATCTGACAGTGGCTCTACGAAGCTCTGACTGATACCAGCTTCACCTGTTATTAGTATCACTGAGCAAGGTTGCTGGATATTTCCCACACAAAATCTGAGGTGAAAAACAGGATTTGATTATTCATGAAAAAGAAATGCTCCATGTTTACCTTGCTCCTGGCAGGACATGGTTCTCATCCCTGGCAAAGGGACAGCAGACTGCCAGTGACCTCCTTAATCCCTCTTAACCTATCAAATTTGAGCTAAACTAAAATGTAAATTATACCAAAGACTTGTCCTCATTTTTTTCCCTGAAGGCATCTTTAGCTATTGTATTTGGGGAAGGTTGGATACCAAGTCCTACTCCTTCTGCCCTGGGAACTGGTCAAAGCTTTCTTTACTACAGTTCATCAGAATTATTTGAATTTAAAACTTATATTAAAAAATCCATTGCTTTCTGGTCTGTTAAATGTCTGTCTTGTCTTTCAGTGTAGCGAATGTTGGCTTCCCAGGACATTAAACATTAAAAAACCCAAAAACTTCCTATAAGGAAGACAGATTGCTAAAGGGCTTGGATTGCTTATTGTCCAGTGATTAAAAACATAAATTCAGTACTGCATTGATCATGATTCCCTCATTCTTTTTGCCAAAATCTCTATTTAATGTGAACTTTTCTCTGCATGTGCTGTACATCTACCACTGAGATGCAAACAGAAAAACTGGAGACACAAAAGTGACTGAAACAAAATCCAAGACCTCAGCTATGCTCCGATCCAAACTCTTCCTTAAATCTATTAATAACACAGAAAATACAAGTTACTTGAAATGTGCACAGAGTATATATCTAATACTTTTTTTCCTTATCCTCACTAAGCACAATAATAAGGGTGATCCCCTGTAGGCAGGCAGGCAGCAGAGTCTTTGATGGCAAATGAGTTATAAATCAACAGCAAGCCAGAGATGTTAAGGTTGTATCTTCCCTAGGAAAAAAGATATATTTTTAACTTGAATTAGCTACCACAGTGCTTAGTCCTAATGAAGACAAAGTAGTTGATAGCTTTCACAGAGGTTAGTGGGTCAAAGTAAACCTGGGGCTGCCCTAGGCTTTAATTAGGTCTGCCAACATCTATCAGAATTAAACTTTCTTCCCTAAGATTTTACCTCATCTTAGTATAAAAAGTCCTGTCTTTATTTAAAAATACCCTCTTTCCCCTAGTGAAAATGAAGTCTTAGGGGTAAGAATAACAGGAGGTGTGTTGACAGTTCAAGTGGAGGGTAGGAAGGATAGGGAGAAACAAGGGGAAAACAAGATGGGAAAAAAGAGTGATTTATTGGCATCAGGGGATAAAAGTAAAAAAAAAAAAAAAGATCAAGTACATTTAAAATATTAGATGTATAAGACATTAGATATAAGCAAAGAAGAGTAAGTACAGATTTAGCTGGCTGTGAAATACTTCCATATATCTATATTGTAGGATCAAAGACAATTCAATAAAGTATCTACAGAAATTTTCTGAAATCTTTGATCTCTTCTTTTCCTGATCAATAGACAGACATACGGACAGATAGAAAGACTGTATTTCACACAGATATTGTCTTCTGAAGGGAACAGATAAGAGGAGAAATTATTGTGTATTTGACCACTTCATATTATCCTTCTGTTCCTAACTGCTCTGTTAGGACAGTCAGGAGAATCTCCACCACAGACACCCTCAGGTATGACAACCATCTTCTGGTTATTTGGTTGTTTTTTTTCAGATTCTATTTTTATCTTCCATAAGCCCTTGCTACAAGCACAAACTTTTGGAGTAACTTAATAAAAGTCTTTACTAAAACACACTGTTTGTTTTGCTAGTGAAAATATCCCCAAGGAATAACATTTAAAACATACATATTCACAAGGACTGTTTCAGGCCTCTAAAAGCTTAACGTTTGAAACAGGGTAAAAGAAAAGAGACAAATCAGCTTTCTCTTGGTGGTGTCCTTCAGTATTTGCTGGGCTGCCCTTGTCCACTTGCATTCTCTTGTTTCTAGATCGATTCCCTGTGTTAATTGAGTCAGGAACTGGGGGAAGTGATAGGAACTCTATCTGCTCCTTGCTGGTCCACCTCAGCAGTGCAAACACAAGTTTTTGATGGGAATATTGATATTAATTGCATTGCAGGACAAAGCTGAAACATAAAGTGACGTGCCATGTCAGTCCTAACTTGGTCTAAACAGGTTTCAGCAGTAGCTGACAAATTCAGATGGGAAGGAAGACTGGCCTTTGAGTGATTATAACCTGGTGTAAAGACCAAGCAGCATCCTACCCTAGGACAATGACTGAGTATTGATGCACTTTGAGCTGGTTTCTCATTCAGCAATAAGAAAGTCACATAGATCCACAGTTAGTTTGGAGATTAGCATCTTGCTTTCACAACACTATAGGGTTAGTCATTAAGATATGATGAGTGAAGAGTGGGTGATTCAATCAGTAAGAAATCAGGGGAAGTACAATATTGACTCTGGAGTCTCTATCAGCTTTTGGCTGGCTGCATCTCTGAAGATTCTCTCAAAGTTCATGTTTGCCGAGGGAAAATTAATTTCTACTGATTCCCAGAATAGAAAATCATAGGCCACATATAGCAGAGCTATTTCTGTGGTAAAGAGCAGAGAGGCAAAGGCCTTTACAGAGGGAGCACTACAAATTTAACATCCCCTACACTGTTATACATGCAACACATTCACTGCCCGTAAATGTCACTGTGCACCAATCTTCACCTTGCTCCATGAGCAGTGTAAGGTATGGCACTGCTGGACTTCTAACTTGGATGTTTTAAAGCTCTGGACAAATGCACACCTTCTGTTTCCTTTTAGGACATCTCAAGTGCAGCACTGAGTCACAAAGAAAAAGGTGAATGTTGCAAGCTGAGATCTGCAGAACTTAAGAACATTGCAGACTGATAATCACGTGAAAATTCACATGGACTTGACCAGGGATTTGGATGTCTTGTGTCCTCGTTCAGACCAAAAGACCTCCCCTATCCCAGGAAGAAAAGAAAAAGTCTGCATGCAGATGGAGTGCACAAGGCCAAGCAGATGCCTCTAGAGCCAAGACTGGACACATTAACACTCACAGGGCTGTTTATCATACCTTATAGCCATTTCTGAAAAATAGAGCAAAAGGTGTCTCTCTGGCTAATGAGAGCACTTCCAGCTTCAGGCAGCACCACATTTGCCGTGACAGTGGTCTATATTCCTGGCTGGATATGTGATCATCTCTCTGGCTTGGAGTAAATTCAGATTCATTCTGAACCTCGTAAGCACTGGCTGTCCCTGGTCCTGCTCTCAAGGAAAAGACCTTTCCTAGGAGTCCCTCACGAATCTTGCATTCTCTTCTACCCCCCAAAAGTTCCTCATGACATTTACTGTCCCTCGCTGGGATGTTGTGTGGTACCAGGCAATGTGAGAAAACTGTTTCAGTACGACTCCTCTCATCCCAAGGCATGTGTTTGCAAGAGCAGACATTCCCCAGCTGCCAAGAGTCTAATCATGATAGCCTTTTTTACAAGGCCATGGTTGTCCAAAATGGGTGTTTTCAGTACACTACAAAAAGCTTCATGACATGAAGCTCAAGAGCCCTTTGGAAAGCAGAATTCTGTCTTGATGGCCTGTGCCAGTGAACATGTCTAGGAAAGGAATGCATCTGAATGGTCTTCAGAAAGGCTTCAAGTTTGTCATTACCTAAGCCTTTCTAAAAAAGAAAAGCCCTCCTTCCCTCCCCAAGGTGATGGGGAAGTCAGGCTCTGGAAGCCTGGGCTGCCCAGACCTACCACAGGGAGCAGAAACAGCTGCTGGCTTTTCTGTTCTTCTCTTGGAGCGGCTGCTCCAGCTGCAGCTGGAGTTGATGTTCCTGCTGCTGCTTTTGTTCTTTCAGTTGATCTATACCCTGGCTGTGTTGTCTGCCTCTGTACCCCACTGTACATAATCCAGGGGATTATACTATCAACCCAACAGACAAATGGCACTATTTGCTCAGGGGGTTGATGTTCTGGCCCCACTGGAAACACAAAGAGCGGTTAAGCAAAAGAGAGCAATTTTTCTGGACAAGATGTAGTTCATTGAGAACTGCACCATTCTCCCACTCACTCCCAGAAAGATGATCTCCCTTTTTCTTTCGCCTTTTCTTGTATTCTCTGTTTCGTTTGCAGGCTTATTGTGAGTACATGATGCTCTTTATTTCATCATTAGGTTCTCATGGCAGTACCACAGTTCACATTTTCTCTTCCAGAAACTGTTCTTCAAAATGAGTATTCTGGAGCTTCCGGTGCTCATCATGCTAACAAGAAAATGTGGTAGTACCAGGAAGAAATTATTAATGCATTGGCACCACGCAATAAGACCATCTGACATAGGAACTATGACACTCTGCAGCAGAGCTGGTTGGATCTTACAGCATTTATGCAGCAGTAAATATAAATTTTCATTACCTTTTGAAGGCTTCATAAGCTTCATTCATCAGTTAGCTTACTGATCATATCCCTTCAGAGCTGGACAATATCCAATTCTTTGTCTAATCAAAATCTCTTCCTATCATGTCATTGTTGACACTCAAGCGCTATATTAGCTTCAACATCATATGGAAAAAAATTTAATGATCCATAACTGGATGATTAAGTCTGACCCATAAACACTGATGTTAATGACTACCAGGCTGTCATGTTCTTGTTTGAAGTCTGATGTCTAAAAATTTGCTTTCCCCTTCTAAAAACAAAAACCACTCTTAATTTCCTGGAATAACATGGAATAAATTCCTGTTCCATCCAACACAATTTGAGCATTTTAGCTTCCTCAGTTACAATCCCTGTTTCTTGGAAAATGTGATGTTCATATGGCTCTGCTTAATAAGGAGGAATTAATTTTCCTCTTCATTAACTGTTTTGAATCTTTGCAATTCCAGAGAGACCATCTGAGTCTTTTGTATGCTTTTCCTACAACTGTGCAATATAATCATTCCTACTAAATGCTCTGATATTCCTTAAAATGCTTGTGGTTATTTTGTGATGGGTTGTGTACATAATAATGCAGAGTAATCCTGTTTTCTAGATATATGTACGAAAAGAATGAGATCTTCATAAATTAGTAATGAATACAAAGTAGTCCAAAGAACATAGCAATATCTGAAGCCAGTATTCTAGATATTTCTGAACCAAAATATTACACAGCTAGGAAAGGTTATAATAAGACGTTGATGTAATATTAAAAATAGAATCGGAAATAAACTAGGCTAATCATACATACCTAAGTGAGATCCCTCTGAAGCCATATTTAAATGAATTAAGACACGGTTACAGAGGAAGTACAAATGCAACTAGTTACGTCTCCTAGATCTAGGGGTTTTTACCACTCTTGGCTTCTCAACTTTCCCTACACAAGGATCCAAAAAAGGCTATGTACCAGTGAAGGGGTCCACCATACATAAGCTATTATAGCTATGACACAATATTGTCTCCTATTTGCACTGCAGCAATTCTTGCAAAGGCAATTAGGACATACCCCCATGACTTTGACAAAGGGGGTATCAACAGGTGTGAAAGCATTCCTGAATGCTAGCATGGAGGTCTTCTTCCTGACTTGGTCCTTACACATCTGTGTGTTTTTCCTTTCAGCCAAGGTACATAACACTCATGTGTGACTAGAGTAATCTCCAACTGACCACTAGCAAATTGGCAAACAGGTGAATCCAGGGAAGAAACAGCATTCATTGTTCAGCAGGCATTTTGAAGGAAAATCAGTGTGTCCAGAACAACACATCTAGGAGTAACAGACACTGTACCGCAAAGGTAGACCGTGGTGAGACTATTAAGTCAGGGAATGAGTGGTTTCCCTGTGCTGCATTAATTCCAAGTACACACACTTTTCCTTTTATTTCAGGCATAGACTGCATTCATCTTTCACAAGATAATGAAAATTAAGTACTTCCTCACTGGCCAAAGTAGATTGGGAGCAAATATTTCTGACTGTGATATGTATTTCACATTACAATGCTTCTGTGGTGTAGACTTTCTCTACTTTATCAGTTTAGTAAACTCTTTCTTCTACAGAAAGAAGACATTAATCATTACATTTTGCCCTAAGGTGACTTTCTCTTTGAAGTTCTTTACCTGCCAGGCAAAAGAAAAGTGTCCTAATTAAGCAAAACCATTAAGAAGGGTTAATGGTCTTTTTCAGAGCCATCGAAGGACCAGAAGTAACTCTGCACTATATTCTTTTCTTCTGCTCTGCCATGCTAACTGTTCATAGAGTATTCAATATATGCAGGTGCGATTCTAATGATCCTCTGCTAAGCTGTGAATTTATGTTGCTTCTTCATTTCTCAGGAGGCAATATATTCAAAAACATCTGGAAAGTCTCAGTGCTGTCCACCTGTGACTCCTGACTGTCCCACGCCTGCTGTGTTCAGACAACACGCCAGAGAGCAAGAGTTCTGCACACCGAATCCCTACCATACGGGGTTAATTTGAAAAATGCCTCATAAGTTGATCAAAAGCTGAAAACCATTAAGGGCAATTTGTTCTTTTCAACAGAAATAAGCTTATGAGCATTTTCACTTTGATGGTTTCCATTAGCCAGAAAACACGGTCCTGCAGCAAGTCCCTCCCCTAATGCAGTCCTTTTATATACGGGGACTCAGTTAGACAATAAAGCAGGATCTGGTTGGTTTCCAAGCTCTGTAACATGAACTGGTGGAAAAGAGAGATTGGACCTCATGTATACTATTATTCATAAAAATAAATGCCCCATTGGCAGCACAGCGGAAAGGGATGCTCTGTGTGTGTTACCAATGTGGATGTGGGAATGGGTGAAGACAGACATGAGCACCCTGCCCATGATCGAAGTTGGTCAGATGTAAACCAAACCCAGCCTGGAAGCTTTATAGCTAACTTCATGCAGAGTCTGTGCCCTGGATAATATATCCTGCCTCTCAGCAACGCTTATTACCTCACACACAGTTCCTACTACACAACTCTCACATCAGAGCCCTTAGCACCCAGAGCTCCAGTGCAGGAGTTCAGGTCTGCCTTTAGACATAGCCACTGTCTGCAAGCAAGAAAAGGAAAACTAGGAGATGTGATTGTATATTTTTCAGATCTTTAAGACATGTACAAATCAAGGAGCAGGAACATATATCTGGCAGAGACTTCTGAGTTCAGACACTTTTATTGCAAGCATCAGAACTGCCTTTATAAAAATATACATCTTCCTCTTTTTTCCTCATTTCTTGGGCTGGAAGGTCTTCCAGAGTCTCTCTGATCAGACTGTAAGAACTTCTTTTCATTCCCAAGCTAAATGGATGCATGGGCCATTTATATCCCATTGCTCTTATAGGCCCTTTTAGTTCTTGTGAGTTTGGATTCAGTTGATTCAGTTTGTGAACTCCTGCCAATTTGAGGATGGGGATTTTTCCTGCCCTATTGCCAACACAAATAAAGAACTGAAAGATAGACCCTACCCTAAAATGTTAACAGATTTAGCCTACAAGCAAATGATCTACATGGACAGTTGGGAGAGGGCAAAGAAACCATGGGCAGCATCAGGCGGTGTGATAGCCACCAACAGTCTACTCATGGTTGCATTTTTGTAATGACCAGGTCTGAGCAAAAATTTGAAACATGGAAAAGAATCAGCTGTGTGAGTATTTGGAAATATCTCAGCCAGGGGCAAAGGAGCTTCAAAGTAAAAGTCTGGGGGAGAGAAGAGGGAGTCAGTGGAAGGAGACTGCAATTGCCTATGATAATATGGGGCCAAAGAGGGTGGGAATGTGAGAAAGGGACTGCAGAGCTTTCAACATGCAGAAGTACTCTGTGCCTTCGTCACAGAGCAGATGGCCCCCTCACAGCTTACCAGGCCTGAGCTGGGGATCCACTAGGATTCAGTGAGAAAAACATCATTTTCTAAATCAATAGCAACGCCTTTGGTTGTGTATGTGTTTCTTGGGAGGTCTCGCTGAAGTCTCAACCCTACTTAGCTTATGAAGTCTGACACAAGTCAGTCCTGCCATGAAATGTCTGCAAAACGTATTATTTCTTTTGTCTGGCTCTGAGTTAATTTGTCTCTCAGTTATTGGAGTAGTGTTTTAAAACAAAAGCAATTTATCTAAATGGCTGTTGTGACTATAGTCTGATCTTCCCATTATTTCTACACCCTCTGGAGCAGTTAGTGGTAAAATTTCCTCCTGCTTTATAAATCAATAAATTATTTAGACAAGATATCACTATGAACTGCCAGCATTTCCCTCTCAGAAGCATAATAGCCCACAGACAAGCAGAATACTCCTTTACCTGCATGCCTTTCTAACAGGCAAGAGTAAAATCACACCATTTCTATCAAATGTATTAGTCTGCACAGAAGTCATCCTTTCTTTAACTAGCTGGAGAGGCAAAGTGTGCAATGCCTTGTAACATGCTTCTGAGAACTGGCAGACAAAATCATTCTTTCCACCAGGGATTCCAGGCCTTTGGACAGAGTAGCTTGAACATTGCTAAAAAGGTTGCAAAATCTTTAAACAGTGGCCCACAAAGCATATAATGTACCCTCTCCTTGCATCCACTATAGCAATTAATGCCAATAAGTATAAACTAATTGTTAACATCTGTGTTAAGTGAGAGCAGTAAAGCTGTGTTTGCTCTCCTGCAGTTTCAGAAGATAAAGCTGTATTTCAGCTTCAAACGCCCTGGAAGAACAGACCAGGAGAAGAACATTGGAAACAAGAAACAAAACAAGATTTTTCACTAGTGCTTTTTATTATGACTCCATCATAACACAGCTTTTGCAAGTATAAAAAGGGGCTTTAAATCTTCATCTCAGTTAAATATCTCTGCCTCACTGAAATGGTAGGTCAAGGCAAAAAAAAAATTAGAAAAAATTGTCTTTATCAGCAAACAAGTGGATTAGGGGTTTCAGATCACTGCCTAGCAGACCATGTAGTTATGAAGACTCACTAAACTGGTCTGCAATGATCTGTTGCTCATTTTACACAATGGCAAATTTCATAAGCATGATGTTCATTGATGTAACCACCTAAGCAATGTCATCTCTCCAAACTATACTTTGCTCTAGGGGTGGTGCTGGGCACCTTCAGGCAGCGCAAAGGCTGCCAGCAGGCACGCGCTGTGAGTGCTCTCTGCTTCGGAGAACAGCAGAATAGTACAAGCAATGAGGCTCTGGTTTGGAGGAGGAATACAGGTTTTCCTTAAATCTATGCTTTGTAAGGTATGTCCCATTCTGCTTGGAAAAGGTGAGCTCCAAGAGGTGTTCTTGAAATTAGGAGAAGGTGGTTGGGAGGTTTGTGACTCTCATTTCCAAAATGAATCCACACCAGGAGAGAGCAAAGAAACTCATGTGTGGGGACAACAGGCAGTGGTGTACTGCTGAGGCACTGCAGGTTTTTCAACTTGTGTTTGCTTCACAGTATCATGTCAGCATCCAGATCTTCCAGCTGGATCCTCCTCAGTTTCTAAAGAACAGTGTAACCATCCCTGCTAAATGAATTACTTTTTTCTTCCCCACAGCAGGCAAAAGCATCTCTACCAAATCTTTCTTCATGCTTGTAGAACTATATCAGGATTAATTTCTGGACAGCATATCAGGTTGGCTGAGCCACAATATTATTCCTAATGCCACTTCTAAAACACCTGCACAGAGGAGAGGTGTATGGGATGGAACTGAGTCAATTTTAAACTGCTTTGGTGGTTTAGGACACAACAGGTGCAAGCAATAGTAAGACCTTGATTTTTCTCTGTACTAGTGTTCACTTGGTTTAAGCATCACAGGGATTATAATCCCTGAAATACTTGTCTTTTTCCAGGGAGATGCTGTAATACCAGTTCAAAGATACCTACAACATCCCTAATGACAGTGCAGCTTCCCAGGAACTATGATTTCCAGCAGCAGCCAGGTCTTCACTGCCAGCTATGAGCTTCTGTTGGGCCCTTCCCACATCTAAGCCCTGACCATTGTCTGCTGTTATGTTTCATTTGCTTGATTATTGCAACTGTTAAACCAGGCAGCAAAAATGTAGTAAGAGGCATTAACTTATAATCTTTTAGTATGAAACTAGAAAACTATATTTACCCTAACTGTGGCCCAAAAATGCTAAATTCTAGTTAAAATGTTGATTTTTCTTCTCTTCATGACCTCCTTCTGGTGCTTTCTTTCAGAAGAATGTATTCAGTATTTTTTTTAAGTCCTCTCCAAAACACTGTACTAAAAAAAATTGGATGTGTCTTCGTGCATTGGGATTGCTTGCCATAGCAAGCAGCAACTTTCTACAGGGCTCCATAGCCTGAAACTTATTATATTCACTGAAGTAGTGGTTTCACCCTTATCTTAGTCAAAGATTATAAACAAGTTTTTTTTGTTTTGTATTAGCCTGAACGCAAATGTCACAAGTACCATTGTAAAAGAAAAAATAGTCATAGCATACGCTGACTGATGTTGTAAAGCTCCTCATTCATTAGGAGCTTTAATAAGGCTCATTTATTCAGTACAAAATGAAAAAATAGCCAGGTGCATTAGATTCTTGGCCTGGATGTGAACCTAATTAGGGTCAGCCATTGGTCAGCCAGTGCAGTGCAAACTTTCCATATTTTTGTTGCGCCTCAAGTTTCATGGGATGTATTTTTCATTTTTCTCTATAGCTCCCTGACCCACACAACTGGCCATCCACCAAATCCGGCTGTCCCACCAGGAACTTTGAGCATGCATGAAATTCTGTAGGAGCTAAACTAACAAAATAATCTAGGTGGCACCTGTAACTGAAGCCAGATGGGACAGACCAGTCCATGGACTTAGAGTGCTTCTGAGAACCCCTCGCGCTACATAGATCTCCTAGGGATATGTGGAAAATCATCTCTTTGAACTACTGAAGCAGGCACATAACATTACGATGCCCCATGCTGTTTTGTATGCATGCCAGTCAGGACAAGCTTTATCGTAGTGTGCAGTCTAATGGGAACTGACTGTTGCAGGGCGATATGAAGCATCAAACATCCAAGAGAAGTCCAGTGATGGGCATGAAATAAAGCCTATCTCCAGAATGCTCTTGCATCCATTGCACATGTGAAGAAGCTTTTACAGCTGAGCTCTTTTGATGGAAATGATAAGCAGAGATTATCTAGTGTGGCTTTCTCAATCTGTGTGGCTGGCCTCCCAGGGAAAAGCTCTGATCTTTTCCAAGTACGGCACGTGTGTGTAACCCTGGGGCAAATGAGAAACGGAATGTGTGTCATTTATTTGTTTAGAGCTTTGCAAACCCCCAGCAGCCTGTGCTGGCTACTTAGTGCTGAATGCTTATTGTTCAAAGGACTGCTCCTCACTAGGACTGATCCCAGCCCTGGAGAAGTCGATGGGAATCTTCGCCTTGACTTGAGGGTGCTTTGGATAGAGCTCCGATCTTCCAAACTTCATGTTCCCATTGAACTCAGCGGGGTGTCTGGATGTGTGAGGAAGGAATCACTGGTCCTTCAGTTACCCAATGTCAATATTAACCAGCAAAGTAAATACAAGCAATGGGCTTTCCCACACATAGTAATTAAATATGCTTCCTCTATTCTCCGCCACTTTTTACATTAAAGGATCTACATTGTTTTGTTTTAGCTTTAATGGTCATAGCTGTGAAGCAGGTTTAGAAGAGGGAACCATTATCCCATGTTACTAACAAGATGTTAGAATGTGTTTTTTAAATATGTTTTTTAAATACAAGTAAGTGGGGTTTGCATTGTTTCTGGTCAGCTACAATACACAGACTTAGTTCATCCTGTTTGTATGTTAAAAAACTAGTTTAATCATACAAGATAACTCATCTTTTTCTGCCATCTAGTGACAAAAACTGCAGCTTAGCAAGTTTATGGACCTTTTATCCAGGTCATTTATTTTATTACAAACAGGCAATAACATTCAGCTATCAACATGCATTTTCCTGGCCGTTCCACAGCACTGCCTGTGATCTGAATGTGGGAGAAGGCATAGAGCTTTTACGTGTCATCATTTTCATAATTGTTTTCAGACTCTCATCTTGTACATAATGACTAGGTCAGTCTTGCAATGGAGAAAGAACATCCCTAGGATAGAAATCCATTTGCCACATGTGTCTTCAAAGAAACTTACCAGGCGCATCGTCTGTGGTGACTCTGTCTCTCTGCAGAGGACCAGCAAAACCTTTCCTCCACCTTTGACAGGTTACACATGAGCACACATGATACTATTGTCCAGTGATAGTATTAAGAAAATCAGTGGCCACCAGACACAAGAATTGAAATAGTTGCTATATCTAGCCCAAAGACTGTATATTTCTCTTTCTTTCCTTCTACTGAAATTGAAAACACACTTCACCGATGTCAGTAAAACCATTAATATACTTAAAATGTAAGCATATGTTTAAAATGCTTTGGTCAAGCAAGCCTTTCACCTGCTATTTCATAAAAACTTTGTTGTAGGGCTATGATATGAAATGAGAATTTTCCTAATCCTTGTCTAACCATTGCCTTATCCTAAGATATGAAAAAATTTTCTGGCTGCTTTTATGTAGGCACCAGGATAGACACCAGAAACCCATTTCTGGGGTTTTAAAACCACCTGAGTTACAAAAGTAGTTCTATAAACTTTAATATGTTGCATGATTTTTCCCTAAACAAGAAGCCTCATTCAGATCCCATTAAAATAATTTTTAAAAATCAGCAAGTCTCAATACACATTGGGTCTGGCCCTAGGTAAGCCCATGGAGAAATGATGGTGACATTCAGCCTCTGCACTGCATATACATAAATCTTGGTAGGACTGGAAAGTAAATTACCTCTGCCTGTTTTTCCAGACAATGTCAAAATCATCAGATAAGGTGAGCAAGAATGACAACACACATTAACATGTCACTGCTAGCTTTTGATTAAACATTGCAGCCTTATTAGCAACAGCTGGCCACCTTGTTATACTCATTGCAGCAATGTTACAGACAAGAATTAACAAAATGAAGCCATTATTTTTGCATTGTTTCCAGTGAATGATGGTATTATTTTCTTCTGTAATAATGGGGAAATGCTGCAGTATCTCATTACATCTGTGTAAGGCATGGGCATTATTCATAAAGATCACCGTGCACCTGGGGGTTTTGTCTTAAGGGTGTTTGACTGTTGAAGACATATATACATGATTCTCCTAGACTGCGACACCAATATGGCCCATAAAGTCCTTCTTTGAACAATAATATACCCCATCACAGAAATTTTACTGTCATTTTAATGAAGTGGTTAGAAAGATTATCTATGCCAAAACACTGCACTTTTAATTTCAAATAAAAAGAAAACAGCTCACATAAAAATTACATGTTAATAAGAAGCATTTGTGTGAAATGACTATGAAAACTCTAACTGGCTTTTTAACTGGGGTCAATACAAAGTAATGAGAAGACTTATAAAATACTAAGGCATCAGCTGCATTTTATAACCATGTCATAGAAACAAAGACAAGTCCGTAACCGTGTCTTTTCTCTAAGCAAATGAATGATATAACCTTTTTGTTTAACTTTGTGTTTTCTTCATTGTCTTCAAGTCTCTTCAGTTACATCACTTTGCATTTATGTGAGGAATGAAAGAGATCCCTATCTATGAAGTAATAATTAAAAAGAAAAACCAAGGCCAGCACTGTTTTTGTAGTTTCCATCAAGGCAGGGTCTTGCTGGAACAAAGCCAGATGACTGTCCTGATCCCCACATACTCCAGTGACACAAGCACAGAGGGTTCTTTGAGAGATTGGCCTCTCAGATGAACAAGAAAATACTGACCATAAGGGAGAAGAGATATTTTCAGACACCATCATGCGCTCTTACTTTTTAAAATATCCTTTTTCCACTTTGAGATGTTTTCCCACAAACTCCCCTTAAGTGTTATGAATAAATAGACCACACAGAAGAACCTTGGATGAAATCTCAAAAAAACCTTTTGAAAATAAGGAATGGTAATCCTCCCTCAGTCATGTTTCATTGGTGATTAATGTAATGCAGCCCCCGTGCCTTTGAATGTCATGGACCAAACCCTAAAAGGACAGGACAGAATCATAGAAAAACTGACAGTTTTTTTTTTTTTTGGGGGGGGGGGGGGGGGGATATTTTTACCAGCAAATAATTTTCAATTACCAGTAAACCTTAAGACTGAAAAACCTTTACTTCAATGAGTCTAGATAGAATTAAGAATGTATTTAAGTCTCTAAAACCCTAGGAGCCTTATTTCTACATTTTCACAATGAATAATTTAAAGCAGTAATATTGGTGCCTAACAACAATAATTCAAGAAAGAATGACCTGAAGACTAAGACTACTAGTCATACTGTAGTGGTGGGATTCTTCTGACTACATCCAGGCACCTGCTTATGGGCAAGTCATCCTACCCTTCCTTTGCTGTCAGTGCAGAGCTAGCCAGCAAAGTCAATGGAGTTCTTGGTGCAAGTCATCCTATCCTAAAGTAGTTGTCAATATTTGGTGGACATGAATCAGAATCTGAACTCTGTCAGCTCAGCTGACTGGATCTGCACTGATTGTAGCCCTAAGACACACAGGGCTATAATACCTATATTGCAGACACCCAAAGATATCTCTAGCTTTTTGCTGACTTGTGATGAATTCCAAAGGTTTCTGATATTATTTTCCTTCTCAGTTGACAAGATGTAAGCAAGATGATGTGTCAAACATATGCTAAAATGCCACTTCACTGCAGCCATTTGTCAAGTTTACAGGGCTGGCTATCTGAGGACCTCACACAGAAGATGTTCTGGTTAAAGATGCTGTTTTGCAGGTGCAACAAAAAATAAAGGTGCTTATATGGAAAGGACTGAAACATTCCCCAGTTCCTAGAACAGGTGTTTAAAATAGCTATGTCTTTTTACGTTTCCATTAAAAACCATACAATCTTATTTAGACTCTAGGTGTGTACAATGTCTATCTTGAAGCCACCTTGTGGTTTGAATCTCTCTAGTCTTCTTTCTAAATTATACATTAATTAACCAGATTTGATTCCTAGAAAAATTAAGCTATTGTCAAATCACTGGGTAAATCCAGAGCCTAAATTTAATTCCTCAACCACGTCCACACACAGCCGTTCTGTGAATGTGTTGAACTATTTGCAGAGGGTGTGATCAAGTGTTTGTCTGGCTCAATAACTCCTGCATCAAAGCCCTAGAGAGGAAATGCTGTGACGAAAGCAATACAAAATGCATGTGTCGGTTGTAATTACATTGCTATTTATTTACTCAGTGTAGACACTTGTACTTTTAGAAATAGATTGAGACAACTGGCTGATTTTAAACAAGTCATGGAAGAGACGTGGTTATAGCCATGTGGTTGCACGAAGTACAGACATAGATGGACTTGTAGCTTTGTCCCAGTTTTTGATAGCACCAAACCTAGGACGAATTTAATGCAGTGAAAGGGCGGTTCGCCACACAGATAAAAGATCATTCTAACTCTTCTTTGGAATAAGTTTATTTGGTGAAAATGGCCAAGTACGATTACAGCTTTCATTAAAAAGTGGTCTTAAAATAAAAAATTGCATTATATTTAACTCAGACTACCAGCAGCAACATCAGTCTTATGCTCCCAGTCCAGCTTATGAAGTCACTTGCCTCAGTGACTTGGGTGCAGCTTTTGAAAGCCCAAAGATGCAAAGTGACCCCAGGCTGCTTACTTCCAGAAGTGAGCTACAGGATCTCACAGTCACCATGACCAAGAGACACGTGCACAGAGTTGATGTGGATCAGGTGGCATGTGGTAACTTCTCCATGTGTCCTCCTGGCCTAGTTAGAAGGATTTAAGCAGTTATTAGTGCATGACAGAGGTAAGTTCTCAAGGAATTGGGAGGGCCCTGGTTTCAAGGTCAGAGCATGGTTTTCAGGCAAGAAAATAGTGTCATATACTGGTTTACAAGGTGTTGTATCTGCTTCTCACCTCTTTCCCTCCTCTCCCTTCTCATGCCAGATAAAGGATACTAATTTACTACAGTCCCAAATAAGCAGTAAATCATTACCCACTGCACACTGACCACTGTGCAGACAGGGATATAAAGGGCATTTCTACTTCTCTTTTGCATGAACATGTAATCCAATTTGCAATCTAGCTGTAAGTTATGAGAATCAATGATCAGGGTTATGTTCCCAGATCCCACACAGCATCTCTGTGCAGCACTGAGCTAATGCCTGCCATTCCAGGGAAATATTTCAGGCTTTCATTCACCAAGGGCCATGAGAGTCTGATGGAAGGAGTTAGCTGCATGCCAAGTATTATTAATAACATTAACATATTAAAGACCATCTACTTACTGCCAAGCAAAATAAAATTAAATCATGTTAGCATAGTGGGAAAATCTCATTCAATAAAAAAGAACAAAAGCCATGGCATTATTTATTCTAAGGTCTTAGCTAAGGAATATCATTTCAGATCTCTGGCCACATGCAATTTTGGAGGCATTTTCAGTCATTTTCTTCATTTCTTTGTCACCACGCAGCAGGCTGATCCACAGTCATGTTGTCAGTTAGCAGGGACTACCAGTGGGTTTTCTACCCATCTGGAGCTAGAGGGACTATGAAACACCAGGTGGGTCTCCAGTTCGTTACATATGTAATTGGTGCTCCCTCGGGAACCAGGAAAGGGTGCTGCGCTGGTAGCCCAGTCCCACAGCAACAAACCTCCCTTGCAGCGAGACAACCTTGAAGTCAAATGTCTTGGGGAGAGGGAGGGTGATGACTGGCACTGCTATCTGCACAGCCTGCCAGCTCGGCTGACTCTCGGCTTTGTTCCCCACGAGCCAAAAGCAACTCCGTCTAGCTACCTACAGCCACAGCTTGCCATTTGTCACTTTTAAGCAAATGTCATAAAAACACTCCAGTTGAAAAAAAACATAAGGATATCTCTCCCTGCAGCCTTTGCATTCCTTGCTGCCCCTTCACAAACACGATGGCTGTGGTTTCTCTGGTTCAGGCAGAAAAGCTGCTGTGAACAGCTCTGCTGTGCTCATAACTGCTCAGGATTGTCAGTACAAATCTACTTGGTCAAGGGTAATAGACCCCATTATTGGTCATAGGACTTGAGGTTTGCCTTTGTCCACATCATTCACTTGAAACCACATGAAATACTGCACAAATCATATAATTTGGTGATGTTTCAGGCTGAGTAGGACCTTCGAATGTGAAGAGTCAGCTCGTATTGTGGCCTCAGACCACGGGAGCAGTAAAGACCCAGCTGCCTTTATAAATAGGCAAGCTAAAGCTATTCACACCATAAAAGGATCTGAGGAAATATACTGCATTCTGAGTGCAGACTATGCAGCAAGCAGCAGAGAGATCCAGATAAATAAGGCCTTGATTTTCACATACATATGAGATGATTTGCATATTTAATACCAAAAGTGCAGAGAACAAGTCTGGCTGGTACATGGATGCAAATGCACGTACCTTCATTGCTAGAGGTGTAGGTGTTCTGAAGGTTTTGAAAATGGTCAGATACTTGTGACTGTGAACATATGAAATGCATAAAAAATATATAGCCATATCTGTGATGCCCTTAACGATGTGCTGATTTGCACTAATGTAAGGTGAAATGAAACTAATGTTCCTCACTGTTTCTTAATGGAATACTGTCAAGCATTTCTTGATCCTGAGCATTAACAGTCATCTGTTAGAAGCAGGGGGAAACTATTACCATTGAGTAATCGCTGCCTGGAAATTGTGATGGTGCCACAGAATGCCTCCAAAATTAGCTTCCAGGATTCTACAGTATCCTTCTATACATAAAAGGCAGTTGAATTCAATAGGTCAGTTTATATAGCACATAGGAAAAAATTCCTAGCTCTGTTAAAAAAAAAGGTTTTAATTGTATTTTATTTTAATTTTGAGTCCTATGCACAAAATCTGCCTTTTCTTTTCATCTAGTTGCTTACACAGGTGTTGATCTTATTTGAATTATTATTCAGATATATAGATGCCACTAACTGTAGCAGTTAGTGCGCTGTCCCTGAGGATCATGTTGGGAAAAACACTACAGATGAAGGAACAGATGCAGAAACGTTATGCAATGTGATGACTTCATTCAAAAAAGTCAGTGATTATAAAGGAGGAAGCAAAGTGCGTTGTGCTTTCCTAAGCAGCTCCTGGTTCTTTCAGCCAGGGTAATTTAGAGCCACTGGCCTAAGATTAGCAGCATTTTACTGCCAGCCCCAAATTCAAACACTTTTATTAATTTTATTTTGGCGGAACCTAATGTTAGCAAGAGGTAGATGCATTCTTAATAGCTGGAAAAAGAATTTCCTGTTCACCTCTATTTACAGTTGTTTGCATTTCATTCTCCCCTATTTAGATGAAGCTTTAATAGTTTGCCAGTTCATGAAAGGCTACAGACATTTCCTTAGCCAGATCTAGTCCTAATGAAAGAGTAAAGAAGATATTTAAAGGAGCATTGCTGACGTAGTCTACCGGCGATATTACATTTGAAGTGCAAGAGTTCTCATAGGATTTAGTATGGAAAGGAAACTGGGACAACCCATATTTCAGATTCCAGTGGTTGTTCAGACAGATTTCTGCTTGTTAGCAATGATGACAAAATGCCTGTTGTTACTTTCACATTGCAAACCATTTTCCTCCTGTGGTTAATTTATTCCAGGTGAAAGTTTTGGAGAAACCCTGTGCGTAGAATCTACAAATAGCTAGGTTCTTTAAGCAGATTTTACTAAACAATATTAAATGTAATATTCAACAGAAATAAAAATGGCATGTCTCAGCAATAATAAACATTGAAGGAAGGCCGAGGGAATACCACATCCTCCTTCCTCAGTGCCTCCTGGCACTGAGAGCCAGGAAGAAATCCTCTTGGGAAGATGAAAATGAATTTAGCACGGATGGAAAAAAAATGGATATAGTGTGAGAGGATGCCATTTTCTCAGCCTTAGGCAATACATAACACATTTTTACCAGCTGGAAAAGACTATTGCTGCTGGTTACAAAACAACCATGGTAGAGCTGCAAGTTTGACCTTGCCAAATCTGAACGGACACGCTCACAGAGGCAAGATGGTAGGAAAAAAATTTTCTATGGGAGAAGAAGACCTCAGTGAGGATCACTGAAAAGGACCAGGAAATTAAATCATCACAAGATGCTGCTCTCTGAAATAACACATTTAGTGATACTGATCATCTGCATCTCTTCCAAATTTTAATTATTTCAGGAGTAACAGCCACAGAAGCAGCACTGGAGCATCTTTTGGATGGACTGCACTCGCAGATTTTGTGGGTGGTCTTCTACTGCATAACTCCAACATGTAAAAGGTCTTGCTGGCTCACTTACACTACCCTTTTGTGTTTATCCTACAAACTGAACTTATGCTGTTGTCTTGGACAGACAGTGAGCATTTACTCTTGACGTGATGGAATTACACAAAGACTTCATGATTATAAACAAAAAGTTTTAAACATGATTCTCTTCCTATTTATTCAACTGCAGGCACATACTCCCACTTTTACTGTGGTTTCCCTTTGACTGTATTCACCTCTTCATGGGCTTTTCTGTAATACTGTCTTAATTGCTAGCTTTCTGATCCCTTCTCTAACACTATTTTTCAGAAGTACTCACCAAAATCTCAAGCATGCAGCTATGAGCATTCCCATGGTACTGGTACCTAGTATGTTTATGGTAGTTTTGAAGTTGCACAAGCAAGCCACAAAGTCTAGTGCTTAATACACTAAATTCTTAACCAATTTATATCAGTACAGCCTCACATGATCAGGAAAGAAATACCACTTATGTTAACTGACATTGCACCCTGGTGAAAAAGTTTATGTCTGGAGGCAGAATTGAAATCATGGATATTTGAGTACGTATATTTAAAACTTAGGACTCCTAATAAATTCATGGACATGACTTAACACTTTCAACAGCAATTTTCCTTGTTTTTTAGTAAGATGTAGAAAGAAGCAATACATAAATTGAAGTGTGGCTTTCTGTAGCCATTCTCTGTACCTGGTGACTCCTGATTTTTTAATTATGCCAAGCTATAACCAGTCTTAAACTAAAGGCTGTACAGGCTGTTCATCTGTTCATTATAGAACCATAATCCTCTGAACAGGGGAACTAAAAACAACTGTGTGGCTGGTACACCCCTGAGTGCACCGGAGTGTTTGCAAATCTCCAGTTTCACAAACTAGCCCAGGATTTTAAATAAGCTTGATTTGTAAAAGTTCACTGACCTAATCACCCAGAGGGCCAAGGTTGTTCAGGGTCTAAGAAAACAGTGTGTTCTTTAGGTCATATTTCTTTGCTAATTTAGGGGAAGACATTTTTCCTGTTCATTTTACAGACCAGTAGTTTCCCAAAAGATGCTGGGTCTTGTCTGTTTTGTCACAACCTTGGTGCAATTCCAGAGGAGTCAGTTCTTCCTACCCAAGGAGGAATATGGTGTCAATGCCAAGAATTGGGTTCTTCCAGTAGGAAATTTTCATGGGAAATGATTCAAAGGTTGTCCTGAATGTATCAGAACAATACAAAAGTAACATGTTACAAGTTACAAAACAACAAAACAAAGGCAATAAGGTTAATAAGGTTATCTCCATAGGGCATAAGACTTCTGCCCAAGGAAGCAGTGCTCCCCTACAAGGCAGGAAATGTAGGTCTTCTGACATTCTCCTTAAGGACCAGGCACTAGCTGAGTCCTAGCCAAACTGTCAACCTGGGATGGGTGAAAACCTAGAAGAAAAAGAATACAGAGAAAAAGTACTAATGACAGGTGACAAAGGATGAAGAAAAGGGAAGTGGCGTAAGAGCTGAGAATTTTAAATGGACTGAGAGGGCACTGGAGGGAGAGCAGAGACCGGAGAGAGAACAAAGCAGCCCAGCAGTGACCACAGCTCTCAGATCTCCAGGCCAAGCCAGGTGGAGTTGGTTGGCATGCAGGGTGCTCCACATTGGTGCCTCCAGGACAGTGGGCTGTGTCCACCTGCAGCCAAGGTCTCCACGTGGGGCCCTGAGATAATGCTGCTAATGCAGGACTGTGGGGACCCAGTTCCAAGCGCCTGAAATTATAAAAGCGCACCTGAGAAGTACATTTTAGTATGATACTCAGGAAACATGTTTGGAACAGGACGTGAGAGTATGGAGTGTGGGACCTGCTGGGATAGCACTGAGGCAAGGACTGTTCAAGTTCCTAGGTCTACTGGAGCAAACCTGAGCCATCTTGTCCATACATCTTGTAGGGAGGAATTTTTGAAAAGAGCTACTCCAAGAAACAAATCTGTGTTTTATCCCAGAAGAAACCAGTTGGTTCACTCCAAAAGAGAAAAGAGCTAGCACATGTATGGAGAGACAGAGGAAGCTAAGCTATTTGACAGCGTAGACATCCTGAAAGTAGAAAACCTCTATCAGGAAACAGCCATGTCCTTTTATTTAAGATGAATACATTATTCAAGTGCCTAGTTAGCCTTGTTTGCTGAGCATTTAAATAGAGAAGTGGACTAATGAATATCCTGCTGTGCTGGAAGGTCTGTGGTTTCAGCCAAAAGCCTTCTATTTTGGGGGTTTGATTTTGATTTACTTCTTGCATGTAAAAGCCACAAAGAAGAACAACAAAGCCAAGATGTCTGGGCCCAAGCCTAAGCCTCACACAGCTCAATTTTTGACAAGGAAAACAGAAAGCTCAGGCTGGCAGCGGTTCCCTTAAACATGACAACACTGATGCAGAGACAGCTCCTCTGGCTCTGAGCTACTCCAGTCCAGGGAGTATTCAGAGGCCAGAGTTGACTTGACAGAAGATTTGTTCTGCTCCAGATGATTCCCCATTTTCATGAGACCATGGAACTGACTGTGGTCTTTCTGATCATGCGTGCACAGCCCATACCCAGTGCTGCTTGACACATGCATCCTTGGGTCAGGGTCCAGTGCGTCTGTCTCATGACATGTAGCTCCTGTGCATGCAGGCAGCAGAAGAAAGTGGAAATTTCTGACAGATCCATGGAGCAATTTTGCCATGTTACCTTCAGTTTGTCCAGCTCACCTGCAGCTGCCACTTGGGACCCCAGCATTAGACAATTTGTAGGACTCTTCAGATTGTTTCTAAGAGGGGATGAACTGTGGGGTCCAACATCTCTTTTGGTAGGCCAGCTATCTGTGAAGAAGATATTATGTTTCTTTATTCCTGGATGCAAGCATTTTTCAGCTACCACACAGAAAACTTTCACTAGGCTTCTGCTCATGGTTACAACCCCAGTGTTCAGCCTTGTTATGCCCTTGGCTTTCAGATAATTTTTGTTAGCATCTTTGTGTTTTTGGCTTGTCTACTCACATCTTCATCAATCCATGGAAGCAATAGCCTGTCCTCTATGTTTAAATTCAATCCAGAGTGAAAACCCTCCAGCCAGCTTGGATTACTGATTAGCCTTGCATATACCTTAGTTTTGGATGACGTTTCCCATCATTGCAGTTTTCTAACTCCCTAAAGAGTGTACTTGTTTCTTACATTTATCCTGAATTAAGGACAGCTGTTATACCTGCTAGCTTCCAAAGGTTTTTCAACGAGAATAATATGATACAAGATTTCTGCCACTGGCCATTAGGACTAATATAATATTTATTTTTAATTCAGTCATTGACATAACCTTAGATTTGCTTCTTTCCTCTACAACCTACTGGTTTGGAATACCCTCAGTCTTTACTTCATGGTCTGTTGCACCTCCACAGCTTTTCTTTCTACACTGTAGGATCCCTACTTCTTTTCCAAAGTAACCCCTTTTCTGATCTTATTGATTTTCTATTACCTTACAATCCTGTGCACATGCTTACATCCTCTCAGCCAATATCTAATTTATCCTGTAAAAATTAAATCCTGTTATCCAAATTCTTAAGTCACCAAACTGCTGGTAACCTTTCTGACCTCTGTCAAAAATTGTTTATTACACCACCTTGTTATGCAGTCCCCTTGGTGGATACATACCTTGGATTTATTACTTAAAAATCTGCCCCATTCTTCCTGATAGGCAGAGGAAAACTTAGTTTATTTTTTTATAAATACTCTGATTTCTCAATTAAACACACAAACCTCCCCCAGCTTGTTTCTGATTCATGAAATGGCTTAGTTTTTCATTGGCCCTGTGTTGAGGGAAACATTTTCACAGTCAAAAGAACTCTTCAAATAAAAAATATGAATATTATGTTTAAATTATGGGGTCATTAGCAGCACTTAGCAATAACAGGATAAACCAAAATGCATTAAATCATGTTAGTTTTCAAATTCAGCTGTGGATAGATGGAGGCAAAATAATGATCCCCAACAATGGCTGGATAGTAGCTTGCAAATGGACTGGGGTATTTAAATTTCCAAGCCTGTGTCTTCTCACAAGTCATCAATACCTTTAGCAGTAACTGGCACCCATGCTGGCAACCTTACCAAAGTCCCTGTCCTACAAAGAAGTCCATGAATACTTATTAATATGGGAATAATCCTATTGCTGGGAAAGCCAAAGAAACAAGATCAGAGAAAGAAATACATAGAAATGTAAAGTCTTCCCTTTGGGGAGGTTTTACACTTACTTAATGGCCTCTATACCAGACCCTTGAGGAGAAATCCTGACCCAATTAATTCAGTGGGAATTTTGCCACTGACTTCAGTGGTGCAGGATTTCACCCCTCCTGTTCACATGGACCCCATCAGAGCACATGTAAGTTAGTAGCCCAGGGGCATGACAACCTTTTCTTATTTATGCCAAGTTTTTCTCTTATTTCTGGATGACCCAAGAGATGACTGTGGATTCTCATCAGTATAAGGGAGACTGACACTTGCTTTGGAGGCTAGCATACATGTCCACGTCTTTACTTCTTTGCTTAAGGGACTTCTTTCTTGGACAAACTGTTTCTCAGCCCAGACAACAGGACTGCCTTTTTTCCTTTTTTTCTTTTTCTTCTCTCTTTTTTTTTTTTTAATAAGAAGTAAAATGCAAAAGCAGTTTCCAGAATCAAAAACATGTTTTTCATTGTTAGACTAATGTAAGCCATGTTCTGAAGACCTGGACATGTTGCAAAATGTAGAATACTTCAACTCTTTCTTTTGTTTTCAGTTACAGTTTACTAACTGGTACATTTTACACCAAATGTGAATCAGCTAGGAGATGTATGTTTACGGTAGCAAACTCTGAATTGGCCTTCATCTTCCACAAAGTTTTCTATTCTACCAACAGAAAATCATGGTAGGTTAGGGGGAGTAATTCATTTAGAGACATGTGCTGACAAGTTCGCATGAATAGCCTTCTTCCTCCAGTCTTACATTTTGCTCTAAAAGCATACAAAAATTAGTCACTAACAGGAATTAACATCAGTCACTTCCAAAAAACTTCCAGAGAGCTCCTGGAAGTGATTAGGAAAAGCTACATTTAAAAAAAAGTAGTCTTTAAACTGTTTACAGAGGGTACAGATTTGCTAGGGAAAAAGATTATGTCTTCAGACTCCAGGTTTTAATAAGTGTCTAATTTCTCTGTTCTGCAATAGCCTCCTGTTCCTCTACTCTGTTTAATGAGCCATCACATTGTAACAGCCAAGGGGTATAAAGCTCTTCTGATATGTTCATTTAATCTATGCTTCAATGGGAAAGGGTATTTCATTTAATAGGAAATTTCTTCAGATCTTGTGGAATAATACATTTGGTTTTCCTCAATATTTTTATAGGTCATCCCGCGAAAGGTATATTGTAAAATTAAGATGCTATATTCTGCCTTGTGTCAGTTAGATGTATATCTGGAGGGCTGCTTCCTGGAAAACAGACCCAATTTTCAAAAAGTCAAACAAAATAAGTGCTAGGAGACTCTGTAAAGTTCATTAGAAAGCCCATGATAACCCCATGGGAGGTGTGATCTGCTGCTGGACTATTCTAGCAGTAAATTACTATATCTGCCTTAAAACCTTTGACCAGTTTGAGTCTGTTGGTGTTGATCATTGTGTCTGGGGAGCAAAGCTGATCTTTACCCATTCAGTTCCTCTGACCCAAACATGAAGAAGAAAGCCTTCAGTGATGAGCCTCTACTCACCTGCAGGTTGGAAAAAGGTCAAAGTCATGGAGGACAAAACTAAAATATGCAATAGGAAAAATGTCACATGAGAAATAAGGGATTCTTCAGACTTTGGTACCAACTGTGCAGAATAACTAGTGGATAACTTCTACCCAACTACACCCTATGACTGAAGTTCAGTCCAGGTTAATTCTCACTTTGGTATGCCAGGCTTTGAGGGAGAAGAATAATAGGGAATTGCCCATTTTAGGAGGGATGCTGGTGGCTACTGCCAGAAGGTATTGCTAAAGACTCTGTTATCCTCAGAAAAAGTAACTGCCTGGAATTGATAGTTGCAATCATTTTACCTGGTGATTGACAGACAAGCACAAAAGACATAGCTCTCCTGACCTCAAAAAAAGGTAAGAGAGAATTCCTAACTGAGCCTTGCCACTTAAGTTTGAAGTGCCTCTAGACTGTATTTACAGGGTCTCTGGTTACAAGAATAGACACTGAAAAAATAAGCATCTGGAAAGGAAGCTTTAAAAGTCATCTGCACTGCTGTTTTCATGGCTGTTGTTTTTGCTTCCAGAAAAATAAAGTAAACTGTGTCTTTATTCAGCTTCTAACACAGCAGCCTGAAATAAAATGGATTATATATTCTATCATACGCAAACATAAACTCAAATTTTGTATAAAATTACTTTAAAATCTTGTGAGCCTTAATTTTCAGTTGCACCAAGCTATGAAATCTCTCTGGCTGTTTGAAGAGATGTTGACCTAGTAACAGAATCTGGCAACCTATTTGTCCTTCTTTCTTGTAATAAAACTCTTCTCTAAGATACACTGTCTGAGAAGAAACTAATCTCCTGTTTGACTTTGTAGATAAGTTAGGGTTCATCCTGCCAAAAAGTTCAGAGGTTTGTGATGAGAATTTATCTTGGGGCCAAGTGAAGCTCTCAAGGGGATCCATTTGTTAAAATGTCGATTTTCTCCAAGGGCTGTATATGCTTTCCTGATTAAGCTGGCTGGGGCTACTTAAAGGTCTCTCCCTTTTTGTTGCATTAGCTTTCTAGGAGCTAAAAGGAGAGATGAGAACCACCCCCTACACACACACTGATTTTAATGAATGTTAAATCTGCCTTGTAAACAGGTAGCTAGAGCAAGTAAAGTCTAATCAAAGCTAATGACATTTCTCTCTATTCTACCACATTCACAAACATCTACCCAAATTTTTAAGCAGCTGGGCCAGATTCAAAGCCTACAGTCTTTCCAGTGAATTCAAATGTCTGGGACAGAAGTGATGCTGCCTGCCTCACTTGGAGCAACACCGTTTCCTTATCCTCATTCCCATTAAATTTATTTTATAGGTAACAAGCACCTATCATTTAATCTTTTGGCAACATAGTCGACGATTACTATCACTACCCTATTTAGTCTCAGTCTAGATTTTTACCTCTCACCTAACCCTTTGAAAGCTTTTTCTGAGAGCCTAACTCATTATCCTAGTTTACAAGTGCTTACTCTATATTTCCACTGAACAAGACTTTCACTGTTCTATGCCCTTTCAGAGAAATAATCACCATAATACAATAGTGTGAAAATCTGTCTTCGTACATCCGTTTGAAACTTGGTGCTTTTTTTTCCTCTTCTTTCCTCTTGTGAAATACCACAACATTTTTCAATTAGAGTAGGTTCTTGTTGCAACTGCTATCAAAGCACTGTTATCATAAAACATCTGTCCTAAATGTAAGAACATCTGTTTCCCAAACTCTTTCCTGGTCCCTAGATGACTCATTTCTTTGATAGCTTTTCTTTGTAAGGGAAGTCTTTTTTCTTTTTTTTTTTTTTAAGTACTTTGCTTTTAAATTTTTTCCTCTTCATTTAACATGTTAAGCTAGTGTTTCACAATATTAAGCTATGCCATTCTGTGCATTTCTTGTCATTCTTTCCGTATTATAGTACTGATCCATGTAATATCATTATTTCAGTTTCTCTCATAAGAACAACTGTTCCTACACTGATTTTTAAGTGCTGCCCAAGCAGCAAGGCAAAGACTCCTGGATTTCATCCTCCATGAAATGCTGACACGGAGGTTATGAAAACAGTCTAAGGACCACTGGCACCAGGTACCACTAGAGTTCATTAGAAGGCAGACATTTAACTCCTGTAACCTCTTTTGCAATTTTTTATTTCACATAAATATTGCTGAAGCCAAGCATATCAATGCAGGCCTTCTAAATTACTCCCTCAATTTTGCAGTCCAGCCCTATGCAACAGAGCAGAACCTCATCAATTTATTTCTTCCAAAATAAAAGGAAATTAAAGCCTCAGCAAGGTGGCAGCTGAACTCCCACTGAAAATATGGAGCTGACTTTATATCATCCTCACTGAGACATTGGAGCCCACTTTAAGTGACAAATTATGTAAGCACCATAGTGCAACTCTTTCTTGCACAGTATTTCTCCATTCAACTCCGTTGCAAACACAGAACTGCTGCGTTGTCAGAAAGGTTCTTAACAGTTATTTCCTTTGCATTTAACTTAAGCTGCAACTACTTTGATCACGCCTTTTAATTCCGAATTACCCAGAGCAGCACCTTGTGGGCAGTGCTGAACACACCTTGGGTCAATTACTTCTTCACAGCCGTATCATGTCTTGAAGCACGTAACGTTTCCTGTATGTCTCCCTTCCAATTACCGCCTGAGGTGAAGCCAGCTCAGGTGGTGAGATCTGATGCCTACACATACCATGTGCTTTTAACTGAGCTTTCAACAGCCTTATAAAGTGCCATTCACCCACCTGCCTAGTCCATTGAACAAGTGAGATGTGTCGAACCAGATTCCTTGTAGACATAAATCAGCACCACTTTAGGGAGCTGTACTCAGTCTCACTAAGCAAGGAATGAGCCAGCAAGCAGGTAAAAAAACATGTTGTCTGCACAAATAGCCTTCAAATATTCATGAGGTCTCCTGATATGGGCTCCTGTTCCAATTGAGTAAACCCTGAAACTTGTCCTGAGTCCCTGTGGTTTGCCAGGATCTTCACACAGATCAGGGAAATAGCCAGACTCTAGCTCTTTTAGTATTAATATTCATTATTGAATTAGAATCATAGAATCATTTCGGTTGGAAAAGACCTTCAAGATCATCGAGTCCAACCATTAACCATGCCCCCTAAACCATGCCCTGGAGTACCCTGTCCACTCGCTTTTTGAATACCTCCAGGGATGGTGAATCAACCACATAGAATCATAGAATCATTTCGGTTGGAAAAGACCTTCAAGATCATCGAATTGAAGGTTAAAGGAGGCTGAAAAGAGCTTGTCCTGTGTGGTTTCTGAAATATTAGCAATGTGATTCATGAGTGACTTGGAGCTTTGAGGAACTTAAGATCAGGTTAGACATCCAATTCCCTGACTCTGTGAGCTCAGTGTTTTATACTGAAGTAACTGGGAGTGACAACACTGGCTTGCAAAACAACATTTGCATGGCCTGAATCAGTAGCAGCAGTATTATAACCAGACAAGCTGGACAAAAGTGGTTAAATGAGCTTTGGGTTTTTTTAGTTTCCCCCTGAAGTACCTTTATGCCACTACATTTTTCCCTGCTCTTCTTACTTCGGCAGTTTCTGGAGGTGATCCCTAAAATGTATTTTGCTGCCAGCCAGTTTTCACCAAGCAGGCAGATCTGTTGTTAAACTTCCCATGTATTACTGTAGTCAGCACATTTCTTTTTTGGATTAAGGCAACTGGCTGTGTTCCTCTGAGACTGCAAGTTAACACTTCTTTGTAAACGGGAGTGAAAAAGGCTAAAAACCTCAAGAATTCACAACAGCGGTGACCTATGAAAATTAATACCAAGGTGGCTTGTGGCTGTCTTTTGTGCTGGCATTTTTCTGAAAGGCTGGCAAAAATGCTTGATCTGCTCCTTTGTGGGTATTTCTAGAGAACCTGCTACCGTAAGTGCATGAGCACTGAGATTTCCTTCCAGCAAAGAAACAGCTTCCAAGGCCAAAAAAAGAGAGAAATTGAAGAAGACAAGAAATAAATCAAGCAATGTAGAAAGGATAAATTGAGTGGATTCCTCAAGGTGAAGTTCAGAAGCTTGATTTCAGTCTTGTAGAGCAAAGAAGGAAAGAAAGCACAGGGTCCCTCATCAGGTGTAATTACTGACAGTGTGAGTGTTACATCTGACCTATCACCTGGATTCCCTCTGTAGCCCATGGGAAGAAAATGCACTTCTGGAGAACAGCACCTGTGTTTAGACTACGAGCATCTGTTTCTCTCCACTGGCCCTGACATGAGCTTAGACATTTAGTCCTCAGACAAATCAAAAAACTCTCAGCAGCCCACTCTTCAGAGATACGTCTTCAGTTTCTAGGCACTGAGGTTTCCAACACTGAAAGCACCTCTGTCTTGGCAGCACTGAACATCTTGGCTTGCCTCTTAACCCTGAAATATTTCTACATCTACAGACTAGTCATTCTCTTCCCAGTCATGCATCCAGCACTCAATGTAGTAGGCTTTCTCACAGTACACTTGGGACATGAAATGTCCAAGACTAGCCATAAAAAGAGATGGGCTACAGCCTTGGTACCCTGTGGCTACCAGTACTGGTATGGATCAGTGGCAAAACACAGAATGGGAAAAAATAGGGTTCGCTTCCTTGTGCTGCTTAAGGGGATCTGCACTCTTACATCCCAGGATGGCTTCCGCATATGTTTATTCTCAGTTCCTGAAGTTGTTCCACTTTGCATGGTATAATAAACTACTAATTGAATGAGAGAGGAAAAGAGCTAGAACAAATCTTTACAGGCCAAAAAATAAGGTTCTCTCTGGGGTTTCAGTCTTTGAGGTAATGAATACCTGACAAAGTCTTTGGGATAGGACCAGAGACCAGGAAGGACTTCAGTCATTCCTACCTCCTTTTATACACAGCAAAATAAATATTGTTGAACAACTTAATTCCAGTGACTCTTTAGGGCCTGCTGATTCAGCCTTTCATTCATTCCTAATGCTGAAAGTCACATCATTTGAAACACTCTTGAGTTACTCATCATTCATTGTTGTGTTTTTAAATGAACACTGTAGACACAAAAAGAATGTACAATGAAATGGGCAGATCCCTGAAGACAGTCATACAAATACATAAAAGGGCATTATAGAACTGCATAGGCCAAACTTTTCAAAATGAGCATGTGAAATAAGGCTTTTAAATTCAGATTTCAGCACCAGAAAGAGTCCCAACTACAACAAACCGGGCCTTACCTTGCCATGTCTTTCTTTGATTACATTCTTATTTAGAATCATTGATTCTCCATGATGGAGCCCACTGCAGCTCCTGAGCTGGTTTGGTCTTGTGCTGAATCTGAGCAGTGTCTTTGGAGAGGCAACATAGATCTGAGCTGTACTGGCAGAGCGAGCCCTGGAAAGAGAGAGACGGGAAGGACCCTCAGCTCCCACTACCAAAGACAAGAGCTGCTCTGGGGCCTTTCTTACTTGCAAGATTGTCTCAGTCTTTGCTTTGAAGATTTTCCTATAATGTGCCATTTATTCTGTTGTTTGTATCCTCTGGCCTTTCACTGAGCCCTTTTATTTCAGAACAGTCCTCTGACAATGGTGATGAGGGAAGACCTGATTTCTTTTTTTCTTTTTTTTTTTTTTTTGATTTATTAACCCAGAGCAGAGCAAAAAGCGAGATTTTGAGTCAGGGCTCTTGTCATGGTGCTGTTATGTTCCAGAAAATGAGACCCCTTGGATGATGTTAGCTTCTCCCTAAATGTCACCATGAACACCTTCCAGAAGCCCTGTGCCACGTCGAATACATGACCTGATTCCTGGGTCCTACCTGCTGCACAGTGACCTTGATTTTATGGAGGTTTGACACAAATGTTCAAAAAGTTCTTTGCAGTTCAGAGGGCTGAAAGATGGGGCATGTTTTATATGTAATTAGGTAGAGGTTTCCATTGCAAAAACCCACTCTAATGACAGCTACATTTTAATCAGTCCTGGGCTGTAACTATTTCTAAGGTGCAGTTTTTTGCTGCTGCATTTTCCTGCCATATTGTACACCAGGATGGGTAAATGTGTGGACCCAGCTTCCAAAGGATCTAATGGTAAATCTGTTAAGAATCAATTTAAGGCGCTTATTGCTAGCTTTGTAAATCCTCTAATCTCTTCGGGTACACAAAGTAGTAAATATACCCTGGGAAGCATTGTTCCACTGCAGAGGCAGAATAGAGACAGACTCAAGGATTACAGCTGGTCAACAGTGTGCACCTAAGTCAACACAATTTTTTCCACAGAAAACTGAGTGATATGAACATTTTTCTCTGAAAATACCTATCTCCCATGGAGAATTTCAGGTTTTCCATAATGAAACAATAACCTTTTGGGGGCAAAAAAGGTTCTGGTTTGGGTTCTTCCTCTTTTGGGTATGTGAAAAGTTAAAATTTTCTGCAGTTAAAAGGGAAAATAGAAAGATTTTCCAGTCAGCACTAGAAAAGATGACTAGTTCAGGAGATACCCTTACATCTGAGCATAAAACAGACTGGGTCAATCGTGCCTCTTGGGAGCAGAAGGAGTACCCTGTGGAGGTGGCCCTGCTATTTAAGGTGGTTTAAGCATTATTTTAAAGACCTGACAGCCACAAGGTGCTGGGAGCTCTGTAGTACTTACAAGAGGCAGAAATTTGCCATTTGATGGGATCTGGGTTTGTTATCAAAGGTTGAATATCAGCTGTTCCTTTCCATTTTTACACTCTGAGCTGCAAGTCTGTGCCCTGCTTTCACCCCAAGTATGGGCCACAGAGAGCCACAGGTACTCTGGTTGCACGGATATCGCGCATAGGTTACACAGCCTCTCTGCACCTAGGCTCTCAAAATGACTGGAGAGATTTCTACCCCTCCTCCCCATCACTCCTTTTTGCAGCAAGGGATTTCCTGGCTGAGGAGCTATAACCATTTTGATTTATTAATTCAAACTACAGCAAATCTTGTCCATAATTTGCAAGGTCCGGATATTGAAACAAACAATATTTTTAATGAATCCCTAAAGTTCCTCCAGTTCCTCCTAGCTGCACAAAAATAACTACTTGACAAACCCCTCGTGGATCAGAAATAGAATAATCTGCCAGATCATATACTACACCAGGAAGAACAGTCAAAATAGCTGACAGCCCAGCTTGCAGTGTGAATATCTGCAAGCAAAAATACAATACAGACATTGAAGAAGCTTGCATATAACCAGGCTTACCGGTAAATTATTTCAAAGCCAAAAATAAGTAAAAGTTGATATGTCCAAACACTAGCCAGTCAGCTCCAGTCATCATAGGAGCTCTTTTTGTTCATTGTCTTGGGCTCCCTTTGACAGAAGATTGATATGTGTTACAGGAGGCATTACAGTGATTTCCCTATCAAATAACATGTGCAGAGAAAAATGCCTGTAGACTGTGGTGGCAAAGGCTCAGTCTGACAAGGACCTCTAGGGCACTAAGCATATTATCTTTGTCATCTGGCCAAGTTTTCATGGAACAGCAGTTCACTTCTCCCTGTAGTTTTTGTCTGAAGCCATGTGTGAGCACCAGTCGAGAGCTAGCTTGAGAGAAAACGAGATATGCATTAAAAGGGCTGTCTGCTATATTTAGCAATATGTTTCAATAACAGCTTAAGTTTTCAGCATGTTAGCACCTATTACTTTTAAGCTTCAGAAAATAAAATTATAGCGGTATCTATACACCAAAATCTTAGGTGGGAGCACCGTCATCTTTGGAAAACTCTGAAAACAGAATTAAAATTTCTTTGCTTTTCCTTGACTTGGTGTCAAGGAGTACCAGGTACCAAAACTTTAGGAACGTTCCTGTATAGAGCCAGTATTTCTGGCTCATCTTAGTTGCATAACATAGCAACATCTCTTGACTTAGCACTGAAATAAAAGTTATGTTGTCATATGAATACTTGGAGTAACATCCGTCATTGAGTCAAATATACTTGCAGGATATGTGCAAATATCTAATTCTCATTCTAGGTATCATATTAAAACACATAACCATAAAATCCTGATTGCTATTTTTACCCAGCAGGATTATGCTAAACAAGACAACAAACATCCACTACCTCAGAGATATTGCATGTCAGTGCTATTACTATAACATGAGCAATGCTGCCTAGTAAGTTATATCCAGTAAAACCCACTGAGTGTTATTACAATAATATCAGGGTCAAAGCAAGAACTGGCACATATGCCTAACTCTCTTTTATCCCACTTGAAACAGAGGTTCAGGAGGACACAGTATGTAGCTCCTCTGACACAGCTCAGCACATGATTGGTAGGGATTCACTGGTTCCCCATGTGTTACCATCACAACTGTATTATCCTGGTATACAGCAGAGCTCACAGGTGATGGTATTCATTGTTGTCACCCTTGAGGCTTTGCCAGAACACAAAGAAGCTATAAGGAAGAGATGATCTGACTCTCTTACATTGCTATTTCTTTCTGCATGTTTCTCTCACAAATAGGACTTTAGCCAGCAGAAGTTCTTTGCCTTTCTGACCACTTCTGCACCTTTGACAATACTCATTAACTGGACTTGATCTTTGTTAGACTACCTGCATATCAGCAAAAGCAATACACTAAGTGGACACTATGGCAGTGGTAATTCTGATATATTGGGTATATCCAAGAATAAAGTACGTGGACCAAATTAGGAGAGTATAAACTATGATTGCCCCTCCCTTCCCCCCCTTCCTGCTGCTTCTCATGTTGTTTTTGTTGAACATCTCATTCTCTTTATCATAGAAATTATCTCCAAGAGCTCCATTAAACGGTGCCCCCATGTGTCACCGTGATGCGATGTTAAGAGGGGACCCAATGGCTTTATTCCTCATCTTTCCCTTCCATGCAATGGAGGCGTGTCAGTGCTCCTCACACCTTCTCCAGGTTGCATCCAGCCCTGAGAGAATCATATAGACCCAATCTTGAATTTCTCGTTGGAGGAATTATTACAGGGACGCTGATGTTTTCTGATGCTTGTTAAATTAAATATATCAAGTCTATTTTTAAAACAACAAATATTAACAAACAATACACATGTACATCCATGTTTAGGACACATACTGAGGTTAAAGATGGTTTATATTAGTGCTCAGAAATCAAAGCACTCTAGAGGAGCTACACCAGAGTTGAGAAAGGAGTTATGGGTGTATTAATGCGGCATTTTAACCCTTCTCTTTGCTGGGGAGCTCACTGCACTAACATAGCAGTGGTTCTTCAGCTGGCAAAAGAATCCATTTCTAACAAGATCCCCCAGCTACAAATCTATGGTGGGAGCGAGAGTTTGAATAAATCCCTAGTATAAGCTGTTTTGCTTCAAACATGGTTTCTTGAAACAATCATTTTATAGCTAAATAATTTGTCCGAAAAATATTACTTGTGGGGGTTTTTTTGTTTTACTGTGTAATATGCCAGCAATCAGTTCCATATGGTCTCCATATACTCTATGATTTAAGGTTTCTGGAGTTTACTCTTCCATTTTACTTCCCTGCACACATACAAGAATATACTATAACATGCACATTTTTCTATCCCTTAAAATCATGTGTGTAATTACTTTCTACTACTAAGCACCATTGTGTCTGACATAGATGCAAAAAATAGATACTGAACAATTTTTCTGCAGTTCATTTAAATGTATAATATAGTAAAAGTGAAAATTTCTATGCATATATAACCCCATTATACTTTCAGCTAAATTAAGCTACCATCTCATGTGCTATAGTACAGATAAAGAAGAGAAAGGAAAAGCAATTTTAAGCTGTGAGGTTCCATCTGCAATCATGCCTCTTTGTATAACATGGGAAGGTATTTTTAAAGACACCACCCAGAGAAAGGCTGTTTGTGAGAATCTTTCAGAGGGCAAAGTCAGTGGGTCTGTAGCTGTCTGGATGCACTAGGTAAACCCTCAAATGGAGAGAAAGCAGACTATAGTGTGGAGAGAGGTAAGAGAGAAACCTGAGGCTTTACACTACCATTGCCATTAGTTTAAAAAAGAATGATCTCTCCCAGCAGAGAGATTTTGACACTTTCAGAGGGCTGTTCATCCCACCCTAAAACTGACATAAGCAAGGCTTACTGCTGGAAAAGGGATCATTCCCACCCTACGTCCCCAGAGGAACCCATTTGGGGGTTTTGCCTACAGAATTATTTGGTGTAAACCAGATGCCTAATCTTTCAGCTTCTGCTGTTAAAGGACATGTTAGGGACCCCATCCTCTGCCTCAGTATCAAGTAAAGAATAAAGCAGAGTGCTGGCTCCGGCTGGGGCAGCAAGGCAACACCAGCAGGATGACCCATGGTAGTGTAAAACCAGAGTACAACTGCTGCTGCAGCGGTTTCCTCTCTGGGTTGTCTCCCCACATCACAAATGTTTGTTCTTTATTTCTTTTCAAGCCAACTCCTTCTTTGTTTATAAAAATAAAAGTCTTTGTAATTGCCCAGCTACTGTTCAATCCAGCTGATGTTCATCTTCTTTAGCGTTAGTATATTTGGGAAATCACCCTCCCAGATTTGTATACTTGATCTACACACACACTGTGTACACTCCCAGGCTTAACAAGCACTGTTATCCAGGACATTTGCCAAGGCTGGGCCATGTGAGCCCCCCCTCAGTCACCCCTTCCAGTAATCTTCCCAACCTTCCCTTCCGGATCTTCTCCAGCAAGCTTCTTTAATTAAGAACTTAAAACATGTCCTGTTGAGTCAGACCAATGGGTCATCTAGCCCAGTGGCAATAGGAGATGCTGCTTCAAAGTGCACTACTAGTCAGATTTTTCCCAGTCTCAGAGGTTTTCTGAACATTTTGTGATTTCTTAACGAGAGTTTTAAGCTGCAGGTAAGAGACTTGAACATGGCTTTCAAGCAATGTTGCATAGCACCGACACAAGTCATTCAGATACACCATTCTCCAAGTGTCAGATGTAAATAATTTTCTTGAAATTATGCTTGTGACAGATGAGTAAGCACATTAAAACATGAAGTTTGGTAAAGAAAAGTGTCCCAATGCATTAACTCATTAATCATAATACAACTGAGATATTTTTGTCCCAGCGACACAAAACTGCACTGTCTGTGAACATGCTGAGGAAGTGAAGAACTGGTGCTGAATCAATGTAAGTGGTGCTGAATCAGCCTTAGAGGAGTTCAGTACATTGCATCATCCTTTATGATCAAAGAAAGTGAGGGAAGCTAATGAGCAGCCAGCACTGCCATCATTCCCCACACATAAACCATCCTGCCTCACACCACAGAGCACTACAGAGCTGAGACAGATACTAATCCGTGGGAAACAAGAAGATTCTGCTCACCACAAGCAGCACTGTGATTAGTGGTAGCATCAGAAGAATCTGTGCCAGTGGATGAACCCCTAGTCTATACTCTTTCCTAAGTAGATTTCTTAAGTTAAATAAATAAACCACTGTTCCGGGTTAGCCATTTGAGTAAGGGAAAATACTTAAAATATTATGCACACCAGCTTCATTCCTGGGATTGCATTTAAATGCACCCTAACTTTGCTGACCACTTTTCTGTTCACCCACATTCAGCCCATTGCCAACCAGAGGTTTTCTGCCCTACAAACTTCCCTTCCCAGGCTCTGAGCAGGCACCAGCAGCTTGCTGCCATCATTTTAACTCTGCCACTTCTGTCCAAAGTGTCTGTTGTGGCAGCAATGCAACAGCAAAATTAGGAAAAGGATTTCCCTTCCAAAGCAAGGTATCATTTTAGGCATCATCACACCCTGCTAGCTCCTGCTGCCATGGGTGGTGCTTCTTCCCACAGAAAAGGCTGTGGGGCCATGGCAATGGACTGGCAGGAGCCTGAGGAGGCTGGGGAAAGGTAAGAAATTTTCTGGGTTTTGGAAGGAGAAAAAGAAGAAAGTAAGAGGAGAAAACTGTGGCTGGAAGGAGAAGCAGAGAGAGAGCGCGGGATGTCGTGAGCAAGCCAGGAGGGAATTAGAAGAGCTGGAAGCAACATTCAAGCTAAACAGCTCCTCAAGTTCTCCATGCAGAAGGTGGTGGGAGCTGGCTAATGGAAGTGTGGGGATCAGTAGAAGCACAGAAAGCAGGGATACAGATAAAATGGCAAACTAGGACTTAGTTTTACAAAAATAATGGCCAAAGACCTCTATTTTCAAAGGACTAAGCAATATTTTTGGTTGTATTGTTCCTTATCTCTTAGCTCGTTCCCAGGAAAATCTATTCTTCTCAACTCCAGCACGTTCATTGGCACTTGTGGTCCAGTCATCAAGGGAAACTGGGAGCTGCATGTGGTTGGGTTGTTCTTTATCTGATGCCAGCAATTTCAAAAGACAAATGCAAGGGGACTCTCCATTTCCCACAGACTGGACCTAAAGCATGTGCTGAATAGCACGGTCTTCATATTAAGCTCTATCAATAATATGAGTGGCAGACTTCAATGTCACGCCTCTCTCCTTGAATACCCCCACAACCAGACAATTGGCTAAAAGCTCAGTGGTGTTTGAAATTCACGTGGAAGAAAAGTGAAAACATTGTTTTCTAGGTAACGTACTCCTGGCTCCACCCTGATCACTGTTACTCTGCATTCCAGACACTGAAAGAAAGCAAAAGCCTTTTCCCGGCTTAAATATCCAAGGTAAATTTTAACTCATGACTGGATACAAACTCCAAGTGCCAAAATTTGAAGCTAGTGCCACAGAAGAAAAATGCTGTTCCAAATAGACTTACAGTTACCAGGCTCTTTGAATAAAAGCAATGGAACAATAAACTGTCAGAGAGCAGCTAACAAGCGCTTGGACAAACCTTCACTCCCACATACATCAAATGGGTTGCTACAGCTATAGCTATGAAAATAGCTTCTGCAAGCGGTGTGATAGCAAACCCCAGCAAACCCCCCAGACATGTGCAAATACATGGCAAAGATGCTCCGATGAACAAGACAGGCAGAAAAAGGAGCAAGAAAGGAAAATGAAGTCAAAAGTTGAAGCAACTTGCCCAAGAGCCAAGAATAAAATACAGGTCTCCCAAGTCCCAACCTAAAGCCTTTTCCGCTTTCCACCAAGACCTTGCTGTTTGCTGCTTTTTACAATTCAAAAGTACAGCCTGAGGGTGAATTTGAGAGACAGGGCTGATTTTTTGTTGTCTGTTACTAGCATCCAAAGCAATAGGCAATTCCACCTGAAATGGGGTATGTCCTATTATCGGTTCCTGACCTGAGAATGAACATATTTTTTAATGAGACCTGAGACTCCTCAACTTGGAATAAGAAAATTAATCTACTTAAAGATTTTTAAATGGGATACTTGGCAATTCCCTCTTGACAGGGAGGAGTAAAATTAGGAAATATTTCACTTCCCATAACCCATGGATCCTTAAGTATTACTGGATTCTCTCCAATCTCCAGCCATAATGAGCATGATTAATTGCAGTAGCAGGAACAGCAGGTCTTCCTCACCAAATCTCCTGCATGCCAACGTTTTGTTAGTGTGTGAGAATGCAGTGAAGTACCAGCTGTTGATAAAAGAGTGACTGTTCTTGTGCACGTTCCAGCTGTGGCCACACAATAAAGCTAAAACATGCAAAACCCCACATTTTTGTCTATTCCCACATATGCTTTGTGTGTAACTTCACTCATTGTCTCTCTCTATATATAATACCTTTTACCCTATTTGTCTTCTGCACACAGCTGTATGATTTTAACTAACGTTACAAACTGGAGAAGATTACTGCTGGAAGTATTTTTATATACTTTACTTACCTATGACTAGGAAAGGAAAAGAAAATATTAAAATGCCTCATTTAACCAAATGTTCAATTCCAGTTGTTCTGGTTGTTGAGTCCTTAAAAAGATTCCTTTGGCTCCAATGGACAACTTGAGACTTGAGTTCGACTCTCAGCATGGACTTTGTGTACTTCCTGAGAAATCTCTTTATAAAAATCTGTCCTGTTTTGGAACTCTCCCTTCTTCAGTGCCAAGGAAAGGAGGAATCCCTGACAGCCACCATTGCAGTGAAATATCTCGCCGCTTATGGTAGATGTTCAAAGGACATTTAGCAGCCAGCTACTACTGCCATCATCAGAAGTGAGGAGAAGCTGGTACCCCAAAGAGGATCTCAGCTTCTGCCAGGCCCAGGCTCCTCCACACCACCTGAGTACCAGGCAGTGCAACTCTCTGACTACATCCCACTGGCCTCCTCTGGCCCATGAAGACTCTCCACTGTGTCTTCAAAGGGAAAGTGTCTGCTCCATGTTATCATGCTGGCAGCATGATCTCCTCTCGGTGTGGTACATAGGGGTGCTCTCAGAGGTGGACAGATGTCATCACCAGAGAGCCCTAATTGTCCAAAGCAGCACTCACTGTGTCAGTGTTGGTGCAGAGAGCCAGGAAAAAACAAGGATAAGTAAGGAGAGGGGAGGATGGAATCAGCACAAATTCCTTCAACACTAGTGGGTGAAACCTATCCTGGCCTTCTGGCTACATCTACACTGGTAAGCTTAACCAAGATAGGGCACAGGTTTGAGTGCTATCTCACGGCCACCCTTACCATCAACTCCAAATAATGGTTCTGGCCACAGTGGAGGATTCATCCCAGTAGGCAGCTTTGACCCATCTCATTTCAAGGGAAGAGTTTAGCTATATATTTATGAGTCATGCTGTGATGATGGGCCCAGGTCAGAGAACATACCTGACTCATTGTCTTTAGTAGCATAGGCGTAGCCAAGGGCTAAGAATGCTGCATTCCTATCTACATTTCACTCTTAGCCTGCATCTAAAATGGAGCTGAATGATTAGATCACTTGCTCTTCACAGAGCACACCATGAAAACATACTAAGCTCACACAACACTTGTATGCAAATCTATGCTGGAAGTGTATTTGGGATTAATAACTTGCTCACAGAAGCACCAGACAGTCAGGTTCAGTTGCTGCATTGGCATCGTTTGTGCCCTGCAGAGCTCCTACATTCCCCACCACATTGCATGTATGTCACACACCACATGTACGGCACAGCATTTCACTAGCAGCAATGGCTAGGACAGTCAGATGTTGCAGTCAGAGGTGCACTGAGAAGCTGACAAGGAGGAGGAAGTAGATTATTCCCGTTTAAAGAGGCTATTAAATCAGGCTGAACCTGTGAGTGCTCTTCTGTATCTCATATGCCTCCATGTGGCTTTCAAAGAGCAGATTTTCTTTTCTGTTTCAGAAATGAAAGCTTCAGTAATCAGCAAGCCATTATTTGAATAAGCACTTGATGAATTCCTGCAGCTGACTTTACGAATCTGTAATTTCCTCCTTGGTGGCTTTCATAAATGATAGTGAGACTGAAATGGATAGGTACCCTTCCTTGGAGGTTATTAAAGTAAATATAGCATTAACTGGATTTGGTCCCCGTAGAAGTGTACTTTGATCTCCAGCCTAGGTAATACTTCTCTTCCTCTCCTCAGATGTACTCTATCTGCACTCTTTAGAAGTGACAATTGCAAGGCCATCAGTTATTTGAAAGGTCTACCATGGCAGGATTTGAAAAGCAGACTCCAATACAAAAAACTGCTCTTTCTGTGGCTGAAACTACATTACCCCCACAGCCTTTTATTACACTAAGCACTGGAGATTTTCAAGAAAAAATAAGCTAGACACCCTCAGTCCAGGTACCCTATAACTACTCTTTCCTGGGAAAAGAAGATTCATGACTCCAAACTGCACACCAAGAAGAATGAAGCACTGACAAGGGTTTCAGGGGTCTCAATTTCAAAGAAAGGTGGTGTAAAATTGAGTCCTCAAAAATATTGGGTATTTGTGAGCTAACCTTCATTAAAGATTAAATAATTCTCATTAAAGATAACCAGTTTTCAGTGTTGGGCATGAGGTTGATTGGATGGTTAGGATTCAGCACCTCCCTACCTCTATTCACAGACCATTCCTTCATGGGCATCATGTTTCCTTCATGCTGTTTGTCTCATTGAGCCTCCTCTCAGCACTATCATACCACTTATGAGATCACAGCTTTCAAATCTTTCTTAAGTCCATATGATCTCAAAACCCAGCTTTTCATAATGAAGGCAACAAAAAATGCTTCAGAAACCCATCATCATATATATGCTATGTCAGTCCTTCACCAAGGCAGCAGTTCTGTCCCACTCCCTAAACATGGTGGAAGATCAAATTCACGGCATTACATGTATGCAAACCAGCAGGCCAGTGGAAGCAGGACAACTCACAGAAAGTCTTCTGCATCCCATAAGTGTTTCACACAGGCCAGCTAGAATCAGTGGAGACACCTTCACAAACACTGAGTTCAGCAGCTTTCAGAAAATATGTCCCCTTCACTGACCCAGTCGTTGTTTAACAGTAGTCCTGTCTCCAAGTAAACAGGATTACAGCAATCTTCCATTTATCTCACTGAGTGAAAAATGGTTTCAAGCCACAGTTCAGATGCCTATCAGGGAATATGATATGATGTTCAGCCAAATCACATGCCATTGACACTCAGTTTGAGCCAGAAGGATGATGTGTCACATGTGCACAGCAGGAAAAGCGACTTTCCCAAAACATTCAGAGTGAAATTTTGTGCACAGAGTTTAGAATAATTCATTTTACAATGCTGCATCTCTGGGTGTCTCTGGCTGGCAACAGATGATGTGAATTAAACAGTAGATTATGTCAGCATTGCCAGATGTTGTGCTAGCCATGGCCCCCTCCCTCTGAGGAAACTGTGTCATGAAACTCTTGACTTGCTCATTCAAACAGTGATGACTACACAGCCATGCTACATATTTGGGTCAGGAGTTCGAGTTTTCTCTTCATCCAGAAGGACTACAGATGTAAGTCAAGGAGAATGTCTGTTTTTTTCCACGCTAAGAAAGAATGGTGACCTTCCGCAAAGCATCTTGACAACAGCCAGGTCGGGTGATGTGGCAAAGACATTGCAAGTCAAGATGACCAGTTCTGCCTCTGAATTTCCATTTGCTACCTGCATTTGTTTATGTGAATCTGTTCATTGCCTTATAATTTATTTGGTACATTCTCCATTTTCTTCTCTTTCTGTATGGCGCCTTGCACATGGCAGGGGCAGGAGGGTCCATATGCTCCTAGGTTCAAATTATTACAGTATTATTATTCTTCAGTGCCAGTGGAGTACCAAGAAGAGTGTAGACTTCCTTTCCACACAGATCATGCAGATGATCTGTCTAGTAGGGAAAAAATAGAAGCCCAACACTCATCTTGTGTAGACCTTCATGACAGCACTTACCCCAATGGCGCTACATGAACTTACCTCATCTGGCCCAGTCTGTGAAGTGTAACAGATCCCGCAAAGGATACAGAAAGCTAAATCTGGAATGCATTTAGACAGCATTACAGAAAGGAGCTCAGCATAACTGAAACGTAACGAGCACTGCAGAAAACCAGCCCAACAGCATTGATTAATTGCACTGAGCCTTTTTTAAATGAGATCTTCAGAAAATCAGATCATCTCCAAATGGAGAGAAAACAACCAGCAATGAATAAAGCAGCCAAGACAGTAGTAAGCTAGCTTCTAAAAACTGTTGGGATTTGAAAGAATTATACATTAACTCTGGTTATTTAAGTGATTATTTTAACTGTGGCTCCCCATGGGCCTGATCCAAATCTGATGAAGTCATCATCCAGAAACAAAGGCCTGTGCCTCCACTCTGAAACCGGTAGGCCTTTGTGTAGTGTGCTCTGCTGTATATGTCCCCCATAAATTACATCTGGGTACTTTTCTTATTAATAATGGTGTGAAACTACCAAGGTTGAAGCTTAGAGGAAGAAAAATGATGTTGCTCAAGGCCATTCAAGTGATATAAAAAGGCACAATAGGGTAAAACCTAAGCCAACAAAAATTTAGGCTGAATCTCAGGGAAAAAAAATCATACAATAATGTGTGTCAGACTGTTAAATATCCTCCCCAGACCAGTTAGAAAAATTTCCCTGAGTATTCAGGACCAGATTAGACAAGATACTTGCCAATATGCTGCAGACAATGATTCTCCTTAATGGAGTATGTGGCCTGAAGAAGTGCTTTAAATCAAACTTTGGTGAGGTGGGTATATATAAACAATCTCCCAGATGGTCCCACAAGAGAAACACACACCTTCTTCAAGGACTCATGTCACCTATAATTTTGGAGGCCAGTTCCAAGAACTTGCCTGCCCTGCACACCAACGTACAGCACTGAGATGACACTCTGCTGCTTCCCCAAGTTGCTGCCCCTTTGGTGCCACGTAGTGTTGTGAGCTCTGAGAAGCTCTACACTTGCCTTATTACGATGTCCACACATGATTAGCTCATTAGCTTAGATGCCATGCTGGGACAATAAAGCCTGGCAACCTTTTCCAGTACTACTAGCACATCACAAGCCAACTTTGGCAACCAAGCAGCACGCTCTGCTTTGCTGGTGTACTGGTTGTGGCAGGACTAGAGTTAATTTTCTTCATAGCAGCTTGTATGGTACTCTGGTTTGGATCTGTGACCAAAACAGGGTTGATGACACACTGATGTTTTAGTTATTGCTGAACAGTGCTTACACAGTGTAAGCCCTTTTCTGCTTCTCAAGCTGCCCTGTCAGTGAGTATGCTGGGGGTGCACAAGAAGATGGGAGGGGACACAGCTGAGACAGCTGACCCCAACTGACCAAAGGGATATTCCAGACCACAGGACGTCATGCTCAGCACATAAAGCTCGGCAAAGAAGAAGGAAGAGGGGATGTTTGGAGTGATGGCGTTTGTCTTCCCAAGTAACCGTTACGCGTGATGGAGCCCTGCTTTCCTGGAGGTGGCTGAAAACCTGACTGCCGATGGGAAGTGGTGAATGAATTCCTTATTTTGCTTCACTTTCATGCACAGCTTTTGCTTTACCTGTTATACTTCTTCACGTAAACCCATGAGTTTTCTCACTTTTACCCTTCCGATTATCCCCCCATCCCACTGAGGGGAGCGTGAGTGAGCGCTGTGTGGGGCTTAGTTGCCTACCAGGGTTAAAACCCAACAGCTGGTTACTCTGGCCTGACCCAGAACAGTTGTAGTTCCACCCAGAGAGCAGGGTCCCCAACAGTGTCCCCAATGAACTTTGCTGGAAGTGAAAGAATATGGGGAAATTTCGTTTCTGGAAGAAAACCAGTTTTGAGATAACAAGCAGATTACAAATTTCAAACACATGTGACAAGGTTTGTGAGAACATGAAAGCTTGGTAATGACCATCAATACCATGGGTAGAAACTTGTATGTCACACAGACACAGCAGATTACAGAAGAGACAGCACAACTCAGTAACACAAGGGGAGCCTTTTGAGGCCACTTCCATGCTTATTCATGTATTGTTAAGGCCGTATTTCCTGTAATGAACATTAGGCACGTAATTGTTTTGCTTATGCTTACTTTCCTTCTGTAGTTACTGGAAAGAGGCACCTTTAGAAGGAAAGTCATGCAATATGAATCACTGAAGACTACTGTCTTTCTCCCTTGACTTATAAGTTGATTTACGTTGCTATCTGGGGCATTACAGTAGATGTATCAAGTTAGGTGGTCAAAAGCAGGCCATGCAGGCCTGGAGGGCTATTGTAGACAGCTAAGCTAATGAGTTCAAGAGAAAGAACTGTCCTCAGACCACTGTCAGGTGCTAATATCTGTTCATCAATGTGAAGAAGCACTCATGACAACTATATTAGGAACCTGCCACCCTGGACTCTCCAAAAATGACCAATTATAGGGGACACAATGTAGGAACCGCAAATACAGGATGTGCAAGTGCTTTGGACGTAGGGCTAATCAAGACGATGTATCTGCTGATGGAGACCACAGCTTCTGCTGCCTTCAGAGCAGTGGAGGCTGATCTGGTCTTCCATGTCTTGCCTGCAAATCGTGGCAGTGATTACTTTCTCCCGTTCCCCATTTGCAGCTCACACAGAGCCCTGCTTACTCTGGTTTGGACAGGTTTGCTAAAACATTGCTCCGTGATTTCCAGCTCATGCTCTGCATTGCATGAGCAGAGTCTACAATAAACAACCAGCTTATTCTGCTTATCCTCTTGGGAATCACTCTGTGGGTATATGAGGGTCTTACAGCTACACAATTTATCATTAAAATGCACTATCCCATAATCATGCCAGCAGTAAGTGAAATTATGATACACAACTGTTGAAAAGGCTCAGAGCTCCATCTCACTACATTGGGTGGGAATTAATTCAAAGAATGTAAGCAATCAACATGTGGTATTGTTCTAATAAATACTCAAAATGACAACCATAAGGCCTGGCCAATGCAAGAAAAGCAAACGTCCATACAAATTTTCTGTGGTAAGCACTCTCAGCATTTAACATATCCCTAGAGGCTATTGTTGTCATTACTTCGTGTTCCAATTATTTTGAGTTTTTCCACTTCTATCCGCTTCTTCACTAAAGCCCCATGAACCCGTCTACCCGCTACACAACTTAAAGGGATGTCTAAGGGATAGTTACACTCCGCACTATAATATCGGAGGAGCATTGTGGTTTTGCTCGTATTAGAGCACAGGTATTATGCAGATGAGTGTTGTTGTGTAGGACTTGCACTAAGCATTTTTCAGTCTGTTTTGTTCCAGTGATACCTGGCTAATGAATTCCCCTGGCTTTGAAAAAGAACTTATCAACCATCTTAATTTTTCACCATCTGTGGCAGCAACATTAAGATTTGTAGAAAACTCCCAACAAAAGGCCATAGGGATAACTTCTAAACTATTCCCCAAACTTGGGAATAGCAGCATGCAGTGCAGTCACACAGAGAAATAAAAGGGTAGTCAGTTATTTAAGTACTGAAAATCTGAAGTTGTTTTTCAAAGGTGCATCCATTATTACTAATTGAACACAAAGAAGGATAGTCTAGAAATTTCAACATTAGTGTGAAACTTGGGACACTTGGAGGAATATCTGCAAATAGCATGTCTAAGCACAAGAAATCCAACTCATCTGTAACCAAAGGAGCAAAAAAGACCTCAGATGGGCCTATCTCCCAGCTTTTTACACAGGTTTCATATAGGAAGCAAGAATTTCACTGTAAGTCACAAAAAGTCATTGAAAAGGAAGATACTATGGATCAAACTTTCTATCTACTTATACAAGTGTGATTCAAGACATCTCTGCTGAAGTCTCTGCAAGTGCAGTGGTGTGGCAGCAGCAGGAACAAGAGCAGATCAAAGCATTGGTTTTTATCTGAAATATGCATGGTTTCAGTTTACCACGATACAGAGCAAGGGCAGATGCAACCTTGTTCCAAGCTTTTTTCACAAAGTGTCTTCTAGGAGAAGGAGAATAGCTATTATCTTAATTTCACAAATCAGGAACTAAAATCTAGCCATATGCATTCTAAAAAGATATATTTGTGCTTAAAATATCTGATACAGACACCAGACATAGGATAAGATCCCATGCGTAATCAATCCAGTGAGCTCTCACATTCATGATAAACTATCCTATAGTTAGACAAAACTTACTGTTAGCACAGAGGAAATAGGGCACAGCAATGATATCAAGAACAGTAATAGGAGCAATAACAATTATGGATGTACCTTTCTGTGCCTGGAAATAACTGTAACTTTGCCATAATACTCAAATTTGTGAAAATCAAGGGGAGTCTCAGCAGCCCAGCTCTGAAAGCAGGGTTCTCCTTGGTATCACAAATTCCAAATATTTTAGAAAAGCAAAATTATTGTCCATAGGTGTCTGAACCAAAAAATGTTCTTCAAACTTTTTTTCTTTTGGATGATGTCTTGGTTCTACCCACACATTGTACTCTTAATCCTGCTGTGCAGTTTAGCTAAGGACGCCACACAGTTTGCATTACACAGGGTGAAATGCTGAATAAGAAATTCTTTTCCAGTGTGGGGAAAAGACAAGGACTTTGCCCTATTGGTGTTGTGGCCTTGGATTTAGAATGAAGTTAGTTATTCTTGGTATGGCACATTTCCTTTTGTTTATTCCTCACAACCATTTAAAAATAGCTTTCTAAGACTCGCAGAATCTCTCAATGTTTGCTACTTTAAAACAGATGCTTCTGTACACAGACATAAGCAAGAGCTGGTTTTTGAGGACACATCATTGTCCTGGACTTTCTCTCTAAATGTATCTGTCTGCATAAAGGCAGCAATTCTGCCTCCGACACGGTTGATGACTGGGTGTTCATGGTTAAGCCAGGACAAAGACTTATCCTCCAGATCAGTTGTAAGAGCTTTTCTTTCACACCATGAACACAACAGCCTGCTCAGGTCTAAGGATTTGAATCACAGATATTTGTAACAAGAAAACACGTTCCAAAAAAATGGCTTTCATCTTTTGTCTGTCATGAAGCATACCTACATTGCTCTGTGCAGTCCTGTGCAAGTGAAGCCCTGAAGCAAAGTGTGGATCTGTCATCTTTGGACAGAGGCTGGTCAGGACCTTTCACTATTCTCTTGGCCTCGGCAGATGCAACACCTCCATTAGGCACGCGTCCATCAGCAGATGCTCTGGAAGCCCACTTCAGATCATAAAAAGATGGTGTGAGTTTTAGAAATGCCAAACACACAGTAAACAGCCCAGCAGATTAAGCCCAGTAGATAATGAAGAATCTGGCTTAAATACTTCAGCCTATGAATATGTGCATACTTGCTAACCTAAGGAAGCCCCTAATTGACATGGATGTTTTCAAATAAACTTGAGCTTGATGAAGTTCATGCCGGACTGCTCAGAGAGCAAACTTAGACTGTGACTAGCTGTGGTGGGTTGACCCTGGCTTGGACTCACCAAATACCATCACGGGCAAAACAGACTCAGCTTGGGGAAAATTAACTCAATTTATTACCAATCAACCAGAGTAGGGTAATGAGAAATAAAACCAAATCTCAAAACACCTTCCCTCCACCCCTCCCTTCTTCCAGGGCACAACTTCACTCCCGGATTCTCTACCTACCCCCCCCAGCAGCACAGGGGGACAGGCAATGGGGTTTATGGTCAGTTCATCACATGTTATCTCTGCCGCTTCATCCTCCTCAGGGGCAGGACTCATCACACTCTTCCCCTGCTCCAGCGTGGGGTCCCTCCCACGGGAGACAGTCCTCCATGAACTTCTCCAACGTGGGTCCTTCCCACGGGCTGCAGTTCTTCACGAACTGCTCCAGCGTGGGTCCCTTCCATGGGGTGCAGTCCTTCAGGAGCACACTGCTCCAACATGGGTCCCCCACGGCGTCACAAGTCCTACCAGAAAACCTTCTCCATCGGGTCATCTCTCCACAGATCATCCCAGAAGCCTGCTCCAGTGCAGGCTTCCCACGGGGTCACAGCCTCCTTCGGGCACCCACCTGCTCCGGCGTGGGGTCCTCCACGGGCTGCAGGTGGGCATCTGCTCCACCGTGCACCTCCCTGGGCTGCAGGGGGACAGCCTGCCTCACCATGGTCTTCACCATGGGCTGCAGGGGAACCTCTGCTCCGGTGCCTGGAGCATCTCCTCCCCCTCCTTCTTCACTGACCTGGGGGTCTGCAGGGTTGTTTCTCTTACAAGTTCTCACTCCTCTCTCTGGCTGACCGTTTCTGTGTGCCCTGCAACTTTTTTCCTTCTTAAATATGTTATCACAGAGGCGCTACCACTATTGCTGATTGGCTCGGCCTTGGCCAGCGGCGGGTCTGTCTTGGAGCCGGCTGGCATTGGCTCTGTCAGACACAGGGGAAGCTTCTAGCAGCTTCTTACTGAAGCCACTCCTGTAACCCCCGCCCCCGCTGCCAAAACCTTGCCACACAAACCCAATACACTAGCTTAGACCAGACCATGACCATGTCCATCTTAGACCAGAAAAGACCATGATGATGAGCAGCTTGGACTTAGACCAGCTCTAAAAACTAAATGATAAAAAATTTCTTTTCTGTGTCCAGTGTAGCTAAGGGAAGGAGAAATGGACTTCAAATACACAAGGAAATACAGCTTAGATGTCACAAAATACTTTCTGACTTTAGGGCTACTGAAGCCCTGGAATAAACTAGAGAGCTGATTATACTCTCCAACAATGTAGGGGAAGTCCTGATATTACTGGATCTCAGTAAAAACAAACACAACAACAAAAAAAGGTTAAACTCCAGAAGGAACTAATCACACTCTGGAATAGCATCTGTGAATATTTCATTTAAATCCAACTTTTGGGCAACGTGACGCCACAAAACCCCACATCTAGTCCTTAATTGAAACACTGAGGCTCCTGTTGGTGCAGTCGCACCACGGTAATAAACACCTGAACATTTACAGTAGGCACCCATGCCTCCCCACATTGAGGTTACTGGCTGCACAGGTCACTGGAGAAACGGGAAACAAATAATCTAAACAAACTCCATTTAATTTTATGACTCCCAGTTGATGTGTATATTTGGGGTCCGAGTGCACTCTCTTTCCAGGTGTGTTCTGTCTCCGGGATCCAACTGAGTCTTTGAAGCAAGTGGAGACCTTACCTTTTCCTTATTTTTCCTTTCCCCTATCCCTGTCTGTTAAGTATTACCCCATGACCTTTCACTGATTGGCTTCAATTAAGACCATGGATTTCCTCTTCCTGAACCAAAGTCAGGTTACAGTGCAAGAATAATAAAGGCAAAACGAATGTGTTGCAGTCATCCATGTACAGTCCCCAGACATCAGCATTTGGAGTAAAACTTTACTTGGGACTCCCACATCTCGAGAGCCTCAAGACACAAATTTGCTGGTAGCTTTTTGAAATCTCCCGTACTCCTGTGCAGGAACATTTCTTGGGTCAGTCTTTTTCTTCTCTCTTTTTTTTTTTTTTTGCTTTAATTAAAAAGCCAGTTTTGATGGGGGGACTACAAGGAAAGACTTATTCTTGTTGGTTTCGCTTAAGCTTGAGCAAGACTGGCCACATTTTAGACCTTTTGGTTAATCGGAAGTTTTATAGCATATGGCCTGTATATTGTTAGCATCATGAGGGATTATCTGGATTTCAGTAGTGCCAAGAAGACCCAGGTGGGATCAGAGGCTTGGATCTGCTGTCAGCTGCTAGAAAAAATTAATCAAAATTATCTTCCATTAGAAAATGCTCCTCCACTGAAAATTATTCTTCACAAAATCTCCTAGTTTTCATTCATTTACTACAAAAATACATTTCCCTGAAGCAAAAGGTTTCTTATTTGGAAGACTGTGTTTGTTTTATTTGGGATTCTATTGTATTCTGATGTGGGGACTGTGTTTTGTTGTTGCTGTTGAGTTATCAGCTTTTCCTTTCAAAAGAGTTTTTATTTGGCTTTCTTTTCTATTATTATTGTAGTCACATTTTTCCTTGCAGCATGTACCTCATGGCATGCCATAGTATTCATCCTTAATAAGAAAAATCTCTGGACCATGGTAATTTATGCAGAGAAAATCTTCATCCACTGAAATGTATGTCAAGACTAAAATTTGATGAGTACATTTAGCTTGTAGTTCTCAAAACCAAACTCTGCTCACTTTTTAGCACCAAAAATCAACTTTTGTGCTTCCAAGTACCATGAGGAGATGAACATATATGAACCTAACTGTCTTTTATAAAAGTTTCCTTCAGCAGTTCAGAAAGCAGCTGCACATAAAGGCTCTCAGTCATTCTTTATTGAAGTGCCACTCTCAGTATGCCTTTAATATGAAGAAGGTAGGTTTACAGCATAAAACATCACCATACAGACTTCCTGCAACACTGAAGGCTGACCCAAGCATCACATTTCAAGGCTGAGGGCTAAAGGATTTCATTCATTCTCAAAAGACCGTTGCTCCTTCTAACTGGAGGGCAACAAAGTTTATACGACTTTCTCAAGTTGAAAAGCACGAGACATCACAAGCGTCAGTCTGCATCTGACAACTACTGACATAACCAAAAGCCCTCATGAAAGCAAATCAAACAAATGATGGTTATTTGGAAAAGTGATTTAACTTAATCTTGCTCCACTGTAAAAATTGGATTATGTCCAAGTTGCTGGGGCTATGGTGGGTTCCACAATCCCTCTTTTATGGGGCACAATCAACTTATCAAAAATGATCCCTACTAATTATTTATAATACTGGCTTTCAGATGGTGTTGGTTTTCCCTGGGTTTGAAACCCAGCCAACACCTATATTGCTTCCGTTTACCACCAGGCTTCCTTTGCAGAGGGGATTTCATACACTTTTGAATGGAGGAGACGAAGCAGCTACTCATGAACTCAGGAAAGGCCAGTGTGTTTTTAGAAGATCAGTCTGCTCCACTTTAAACATTTCATCCAAGAAAATTTAAAGTCTGTCATGAAATTTATGATGTCCTGCTGGACAAATGTTTTCCTTTACTTCATAAGGCACTGGCTACTGTAATATAACAAAGTGGAAATTGCTTCCTAGAGAAACATGTAGAGATTTATCTGAGATACCTCATTTAATCACATTCCAGCAAGCCACGGTCAGTCACTGATCTTTGGGGGGGGGGGTTAAATTATAACTTAATCCATTATGAGGGCTGCTGTTAAAGACTTTTTGACAATGAAGTATCTGCATCATACCCCTAAGAGGAAATTCTGAAAATATTTATATCAGCACTACGTGCACCTTGTAAGCAACAGAGCAATTGAAAAATTCAGTGACAACAAAGTGCTGAATAGGTACAGTCTTTCGGGTTCACAAGGAGCATGCATAACTGGGAACTGTTGAAGTTTAGCTGTAAAAATCTTCTTTTCCGTTACACAGTCAGTCCAATGACCTGGCAAATAACCGTACAGATTAAGGAATTCAGGGACCCTGTGTAACTTCAAGCAACAAAGCTCTCTGCACAGCAGAGGAGATCCTTGCACTGAATCACCAGACGGACAGTTTACACTAACTGGCCAGTGTTTCCACGTGCTGGCAGGTTGCAGGATGACTAAATACTGAGATGTCCGTGTTAGCTGAGAATACACTGCCAGGAAGGGCATGGGTGGGAAAGACAGGGGCCATTGCCCTTGAGTGTAAAGGTGGCAGCACTAATTGGGCATGAGGATGGGAAAAGCAGAGGGGGGAACAGTGTTTTGGTAGGGAAGTAGTCAAGCTTGTTATTAAGTTGAAATCTTTAATAGCCCACTAATTCTTTTGAGTCTGCAGCCTGCTTTGTAATTGCTTTCAAAATCTCTATGTTCCTCTGCCTATTAGAGCAAGACCGACCTGCCAGAGCCACTCTTCCCGGCGCACAAGCAAGATCAGCAGTTTTATCAGTTCCCTCTGTAACACCAAATTAAAACAGAGCAAGGCCGGTTCACTGGCTCTGAGGACAAGGAGCACAGCACGACTTGCTTCTACAACGGGAGACTCTCTCCCTTCCCAAACCAAGTCATCCTCATCCCTAAGGCCTGTTAAGGAGAGCGTCTGCCTGGGGTGCTGCCTCCACCCCTGCCCAGGCATTGCTTGGACAACGCTAGCAGGCACAGGCCAAAGTTCTTCAAGGGAGCACGCAAGCAAGCAGAAGGGAATGTACCATACAGAGCTGAAACCCCAGTTCAGGAGAGGCGCACAGATGAACCCCCGTAGTCTGGGATGTCCTTATGCTTCCCGGCGCAGGAATAAGCCCGGGCAGAACTCCATGCGTCTGCAGCTAAACAGCTCTCAGCCAGCCCAGATGTGTCTGTACCAACACAACGAGCAACGCCGGCACCCTCCGGGGTGTGTTGAGGGGGCTCGACACAGCCTGGGACATATGTTAGAGGGTCTGGAGTGCCACCTTCTGGTGTGGTGACCCTGCACCTACACAGCACGGGCGTGAATGCAGCCAGGCTTGGGGGGCAGCTGGGGAACCCCCACCCCCAGCAACATCCCCACCAGGCTCCTGCTTCTGTGCCGGTCCTGTCTGGGTGCAAAGTCACTCTCCAGCCCAAGGACCCCCCGCTGCCTGCGTGCAGAAATGAACTGGAGAACAAGCTTCAAACACTCCAGAACACAAAGAACGTGCCTGCCTTGTCTGCTCAGGTTCACGCCCTTGACATAGGTGTCAAGGCAAGCAGCTTTGCAGTAAACAGCAGAAATTTTCCCATAAAAGAAAGCCAAACAGGACCCAAATCTCAAAGGTATGTAAAGGAGAGAACAACCATTCAAAATATTCAGGCCTTTCCCTAGATTTCATAGAAAAGTGGCACAGTTCCATCTCTTTTCCGGTCGCCTTAAGTACAAGGCAATAGATGCTATGTGCAGATAATCCATTTGTGGAAACAAGCCTGCGATACACAGCTTTGTGCTCTGTGTGAACTCCTCAGCAACATATTATCAGGATCATTGACAGCTACCCACAGTATGCAATCATCTCCCTAATAATGCTTCATCCCGCTACGATCCTAGCAATCTATAGTTAATGTAATGTGAATGGTATGTACCACACACAGTTCCTGAAAGAATGGGAAAAAATGCACCGCAGAGAAAGATGAGCAATGATAAACAAAAGAGCAAATCCTCATGGACATTTCCTGGAACACTCCCTTCATCTTCCCACCGCTGATCTGGGGAACAAGCTAGATGCAAAGTGGCACGTACAATTTCAGTTCCCTGATCTGAAGCAATCTTATGCCAACACCAAGATCTCTAACATGATAAATTTTTGTCTACTACTAGTGTAACAATTGGTTATCTGTGTAGTGATGCGTCCTTCCCGTTCTCCCAAGCTGTGTGTGCAGACTGGACCCCAAGGCCCTGGATTTTGCTTCCCACCACATTCTGGAAGTTCAGATCTGTGGCAGAACTTGCTAAGGTTCACAGAAACCTGTTATTGGTGCTTCCTACTGTGACTGATGTACAGAAAGGATGACTAACACAACAGAGGATGGATGCTAGAGGCTCTGGTTTTGTTCCTAAAGGTACTCAGCTCAGCTCTTGACTCCCAGAACTGTGTTAAACTGGGCAAGTCACTAAGGGTGGCATTTGTCTCATCTCGTGTAGGAGAGTGACATATCTTTGTGCTGGTTTGGGCTGCGATAGAGCTAATTTTGTTGACAGTAGCTAGTATGGGGCAGTGTTTTGGATTTGTGCTGAAAACAGTGTTGATAATACAGAGGTGTTTTCGTTACTGCTGAGCAGTGCTTACACAAAGCCAAGGACTTTTCTGCTCCTCACCCCACCCCACCAGTGAGCAGGCCGGGGATGCACAAGAAGCTGGGAGGGGACACAGCTGGGACAGCTGACCCCAACTGACCAAAGGGATATTCCAGACCACAGGATGCCATGCTCAGCACATAAAGCTGGGCGAAGAAGAAGGAAGGAGGGGGATGTTTGGAGTAATGGCGTTTGTCTTCCCAAGCAACTGTTACACATGATGGAGCCCTGCTTTCCTGGAGGTGGCTGAACACCTGACTGCCGATGGGAAGTGGTGAATGAATTCCTTGGTTTGCTTTGCTTGTGCACGTGGCTTTTGTTTTATCTATTAAACTGTCTTTATCTCAGCCCACAAGTTTTCTCACTTTTACCCTTCCAATTCTCTTCCCCCATCCCATCAGCAGGGATTGAGCAAGCAGGTGTGTGGCGCTCAGTTGCCAGCTGGGGTTAAAGCACAACAGTCCTTTTTGGTGGCCAACATGTGGCTGCAATGACAGATTTGATTGGAATGCACTAGATCAAATTTATAGCTGTTATTGCTATTAAATGACAGGCTCCTGTGCTTGCCATGGGGCTTGCTTGCCTTACTCTATTTTAGAGTCTAGTGCTCGTTAGTGGCTGCTTTTTGCTTTCACTGCTTGCTGTACTGCTGTACTGCTTATCATCTTACTCTGCTGTGCCTAGGAACATTTTGATAACAGCAATGGCCATGCGCCTGGGCTGGCAGATGGCCAGGGCATTGCTGCGGTTTCTGTACTGTTGTACTGGACAGGCTGGAACGCCAGTGTGCACCTGAGTCAAAGGGACTGTGACCTGTGGATGAGCCCATGCGGGAGCAGGACACCCTGAAGTGTCTGTGGCTGTGGATAAGTCCATGCCACAGCAGGTACATCTCTGAAGGCATTGTGGCCCATGGAGAAGGCCACACTGGAACAGGTGCAGCTCAAAGTGACTGTGGCTGTGGATAAGTCTATGCCACAGCAGGTATACTGCTGGAGAGACTGTGGCTCATAGATAAAGCCCCACTTGGAGCAGGTAAACCCCTATGGGACTGCAGTCTGTGGATAAGTCCAAGCTGGAGCAGGGGCAAGGGGAGGAGTTCATTGCAATGTTAAATCCGATGGTCTGGTCCAAAGGGACCAGGGGTGGAAATTGTAATGGAAATACCTTTAAATTGTTGTAACCTGGGACTTGAGTTGCATGTTATAGGAATTACTATAGCAGGAACCACCTGAACCAATGGAGGACAAGCCTTACAAGAAGAAGCAGTGCAAGTGCAGCAGTGATGTGACCTGAGCTGGCTTTGGTGCCTAATAACTCCATACAACACACCACATCTCCTGTCCTGAGTGATCACCATAACAGATGGAGCTCAAAGTCATGGACTAAATCCACTCCATGGACATTTGTGGACATTTTACAGACATTTCACACAGGTGGTCCATAGACTAAGGGAATGATAGCTGTGTATTGTATCAAAGGATGGGAAAGGGGGCTGTGGTTAATGAGGATGTATTGGATAGTGGGGTACCTGAGCATTACGTAAATGGTATGGAATAAGGGGTGGAGAATGTGCTGGTTTGGGCTGTGATAGAGTTAATTTTCTTCGTAGTAGCTAGTATGGGGCAGTGTTTTGGATCTGTACTGAAAACAGTGTTGATAATACAGAGATGTTTTCCTTATTGCTGAGCAGTGCTTACACAAAGCCGAGGACTTTTCTGCTTCTCACACTGCCCACCAGCGAGTAGGCTGGGCGTGCACAACAAGATGGGAGGGGACACAGCTGGGACAGCTGACCCCAACTGACCAAAGGGATATTCCAGACCACAGGACGTCATGCTCGGCACATAAAGCTGGGCGAAGAAGAAGGAAGGAGGGGGATGTTTGGAGTAATGGCGTTTGTCTTCCCAAGTAACTGTTACACACGATGGAGCCCTGCTTTCCTGGAGGTGGCTGAACACCTGACTGCCGATGGGAAGTGGTGAATGAATTCCTTGTTTTGCGTTGCGTGCACATATGGCTTTTTTTTTACCTATTAAACTGTCTTTATCGCAGCTCACGAGTTTTCTCACTTTTACCCTTCCAATTCTCTTCCCCCATCCCACCGGGGGGGAGTGAGCAAGCGGCTGCGTGGTGCTTAGTTGTCAGCTGGGGTTAAACCATGACAACCTTCCTAGTAGGCTCAATGCTGAAATGGTGATTCTCATGGTGATGTACAAGGTGGACCTGTCTCTTCTCACCGCTGGATGCTGGGAAATCTCACACAACCAGGTCATGGTAGGGCACCCCATTTGCAGGTATCTACAAAAAGGTGAGGTGAATACCACCTTATGTATCCATTCCCCATATATCCTGGGGGAAGAATCATCCCTTCTTTTATGTTTTCTAGCTGATTATAAACTTAGTGGCAGCAGGAGGGTCTCCAAGCACACTCACAGATACAGAGGCACCCACAGAGGCAGAGTGGACACCTCCCACTGTCAGAAAACAAATAACCAAAGGTTTGCTCTTAACTTACAAGCTTTACTCACAGCCCTTCATTGCAATTAGTAAGTCTGAGTAAACTTGCAAGCGTCATGTAAGATTCTGGGTTTGACAAAGCCTAAGCTTTGTATTTGGGAATGTTAACTTGTGGAAACTAAATATCCTCCATTAATTCACAGGAACTGATAAGAACAGCCAGGGACATCTAATAAAACCTGTAAAATATTGTATATCTTAGCTCTCCTTTTAGGAAAGCAGGAACACTGCTACCTCTACCCTGGCAAACTGTCCCCCTTCCAGACCTCTTCTAGACAAGGCATGCTTATAAAAATATTCCAACATCAGGTCCTCATCGTATCTTGCCTGTGTGAAAACACAGAAATCTTCACTAAAGGCCCAAACCTGCCAAATACTGAAGGCCTTCACATCTCACTGACAGCAGGTCATACACTGGGAAATGGCTAAAACTTCCAGTAATACCGTGAATTACCCCCCACTGCCTCTTCCTTTGCATCTTTTCAACACCTGCATCTTTATTCATCCTTTGACAACCTTCCATGGCTCCCAGCTCCAGTAACAATCCCATCTGTCTCACTCTCAGGTAACCAATTTTCTATGGGCTGTGTCAACCTTTAGGAGAGAGACCTTAAAAAATTTAACAGCCAGCTACTGACATGCTTTGGATAGTCCTGTCCACATAATGAAGTGTACCCTGTTTTCTTTGTCCAGTTGCATCAGCTGCTCTAACGTCAGATATTGCCTGTCCTTGTAGATGGAGGAGAACACTATTAATTATAAAATAGTATTCTTTTTAATAACTGGCTCCACAGTATTACCCCAAATTTCTTACTTAGTAATAAAAGCTCACGAGATTTCAGCAACACCTCTATTTACCAGCAGTGTAAAGAACATCTTTCTCTTAACAGTTTGAGCCATTGCCTCTATGTTTTTATACTGCAAGCAACTATGCAAACGCCAGCCCACCCTAGAGAAATTTGGGGAATATTGGAAACCTCTCAGCCTTTCACAGCGGTTCAGCACAATGCTATTTTACTCAGCCCTTCCTGTCATTTGATACAGGGTAAATATTCAGTGTTCAGTGGCCTCCACACACACATTTCCACCTGTGTGGCAGGCCAGTGCTCGCCTGCTGGTTTTTAACGTAAAACATGTGGGAATACTGAAAGCCTCAAGAGGTCTGTCTTACACTTCCTGTTCTTTATTTACCTTGCTGTGTTCAGTTTGTTTTTCCATTTATATTTAGCACAGATAAAAGCGGGGCAACCAAGCTCATATGTCTTAGTGAAATAATGGGAAGAGCTGGATACGAAAACCATCAAAAGACAGGATGAGGCACCTCTACCCCCCAAACAAAGGATAAAACTTTAAGCCAGCTTTGAACCATAACATGTACAATCAAGTGCTTTTTTTCCAAGCCTCCATAAGCAGGTGAAAATCTCTCACGCATTCACTCCTCACAGGTTGAATAGGTTTGTTGTTCTCAGTCAAAGTGTTGGAGAACGGCATGATTAGGAGACCACTTTGATCACACCATGCAAAATCCTGCTCTTGGTGCTGGGCAAAGCTACCTGCAACCCCCTCATCAGCTCATTCAGAGCCAGGATCAGGACGAGCTCCAGTTTGATGTGTCCAAATGAAGTATGACAGGACTATTAAAGGGCCTTTGTCTGTGTTTGCATAATCCAGGTACTCATTATTTCACAACTCTATCCACATGTAAAGCCATGCCGCCTTCCACCATGCTCTTCTCCTCCGCCCTACAAACACTGGCCCCAGATGGTGAACAGACTTGGGATGAAAATGCCAGAGGTTTTGAAAAGAAGCACAACAGAAGGCTGGACCCATATGCTCAAAAAGCATATCAATGAGTTAGCATAGCACCATGCATAGTCAACTGAACACTTGCACCAGATTCACTGAGACACTTGTAAATATCATAAGTATCTAAAATGCTAAAACATGGAGGATACAATTTGAAAAAAAACAAAACACAACTCAGCTAACTCTTCAGAAAAGCTCTAAAAATACTGGAATAGCAGTAAAAAACAGAGCAAGGGAGTAAAAGGAAAGGCATTTCTCAGTTAAAAAATGCAATGGTTAGAGATACCACCTTAACGCTCCCAGCCACTGTCCAACAAACAAACAAAACAAGAAGACAATGTTTGATTTACTTCCACTGTTGCAACAATGAAGCTTTGGAACCATATGTTCATCATCCCAAAATAGTCTGCCAGTGGTCTGGCAGCACTTCAAGACTGCAACCATAAATGTCAGTGTAAACACATATTTGTGTAAGGATGATAGATAAGACGCACTTATTTTGGGGACCTAACGTGTGAGTGTCCCTCAGGAGTTGATACCATCTTGTGACACTGCAGGTCTCTCCCGTGACTATAAATCACCCTGCAATAGCTCAGTCAACCCACCCAGGGAAAAAGCAAGGCTGGGCTGTCAGTGAGACTCTGCAGATTGGATCAAAGGCTGGGGCTGCCACAAGCCCCTGGTTTACTGTACTCCAACCTAACCATCTCCTGGGCACATGCAGGAGTGGGTGTAATCATGAAGGGGGTGGATCCAAGATGTCATCATACAGCACAGAAACCACAACAGGGGCTGCTGATCGGAAGGGGGGGACAACAGCCCCCGCAGTGATGTTTACTCTGGTGTACATCTTCTTGTGATGTACTTCTACCATGACAAAAATCAGCTGTATGTTTTTAGAGTGCAGTTTTGTGCATTGGCTACATGCCATAATCATCTCATGAACAACTTCTTTTTGTCTTGTTACTATTTCTTTACATAAGAGCAGGAGTATGAGGCCTTAATTAAGAGAGGGACTTTGGTAGACAAGGCACAAGGTGGACACACAGTGAAGGACTACCATGAGAAACTTCTAGCCAAACAATGGACAGTATGGGGTGTGAGAAACCCAGGCAGCAGTGATGGGGACAAGTGAACTACAACAATAACACACCATGCCCAGAATTAACTATGCACAGAGCACAGTGACTTTCCTTCACCTCTCTATCCTTTTCAAAGGAAATTAATACCTTTCAAGAGGATGCTTATTTCTGATAAATAACCTCAGGATTTCTCCACAAGCCAGAATTGTCCTCTCAATAACAAACCATTAACCCCTTCCTGAGACTGTCTACAATTATCAAACAAAAAATAAAATTAACAAGGATAGGCCCCAAGCAAAAACATGGCTGAGCTCCGCTAAAACACTAAATAACCCCAGGATACAGAGTTATGCAGATGCAGAGCTTTATGAGAAAGCCCTGAGAACTTAAAGAAAACTCTACCACATAGAGAAAGCAACGGTAACAGCAACGATTCTACTTTGCCCCACAAGCCCCTGTGGCAGTTCCCACCCATTAGGGCCTGTGCATCCATGGGCAGGTTTGTCCACTAACCAGTTTCACTTTGAGCTTTTTTCGTCAAGATATTCGGCACTTCTGCTTTTGGTGATTGTCACACCCAAAGACACAACCCACCTGCAGGGAGCTGGAAGTTTTTTTGGTAGGGTATTTAATCTGAGGTCATTCCTGCTCCACCCGTCCTCAAAGGTAGTTTTATGGTGTTTCACAAGCAGAGCAGAACGGGGCTTTTTACAAGGTGTGTAGGCTTTCCATCGAACCCTGACTGTGGCATTCCTTTACCAGGGGCAGGGGGGAAACATTGTAAACCTTATAACACTACAGTAAATTATGGATCTGAGTGTGCTTTCCATGGAAGGTAAAGTGCAGTCAACCTCTTTCTGTGGTGGGCAGAGACCCCACAGATCTCAGTACTGTTGCCCTCTCCCCTGAGGCACAGAGCATCAGACACATGCACTGGCGTGGGAAAGCAGGCATTTGGGAGGTTTGATTCGTGCTTCTCCCCTCACACTCTGAGGGAAGGGACAACTCAGCATGACTCTTCCAGGTCAGCCACATTAGTCTTGCTGTGCCCGACGAAAGTGCAGCAGGCCACCATCAAGGAGTATGGCCATGCAATAGGAGTCAATAGACTATGTGGTGAGGATTGACAGTGCGTACTGGCAATGCACATGCCAAGACCCTTATACACAGGCTCTGATTTGTGGGTACAATAATCTAACTCCAGGAAATCCAGTTCAAGGGACAATCCCATGTTCACAGCCTCATCTGGCAGCAACCACTAGGCTGGGATAGGATTTCACTCCTGGGCTTCTACATGTTTGCTGCGAGATGCATTCATGATTGCAGAGGTCACCAGAGAAAAGGCTTTGTATGTCACGAACAGAAATGATTTTCAGGAATGTGTTGTGTTGTGTTGGCTCCTACCCATCGTGCCCCAGCATGAACACACAGCAATGAGCAATTCTGCTTGTGCTGCAGGTCCCTGCTTGCAAACCAGGGCTGGCACGGCAACTGCTCAGGGGAGCTTCATAAAGTGGAGTGGAGGACGGGGCTGTGGGGACTTGCTTTGAACTCCTGAGTCATGCTACACTTGGCTCAAGTCAATGACTCACTCCAGTGAATGCTAAAATCATTCATGATTTCTTTTTCTTAAACAATAAAAGTAACATTTTATGTGTCCAGAAAGGGTAATAAAAATGTAAAGGACACTCCACGAGCCTAAATCAAAACCCGGTGAAGGCAATGGAAGGAGCTCTGTGGCTTCACACACTTTCAATCATGCCTTCTTTACGTCAGTTTTTCTTCAAGAGACCTTTCCATTTAGCAAGGAGGAAAGATCTTTCTTTTTTAGCACTAATCTCCACCTCACCTTGAAGCAGTCTCATTTGCCACAGTGCTCTTTAGAACAAGAAAAAAAAAAAGATTAATTCCTTCTTTTCCTCTTAACGTAAAATGCAGTAATATCTTGAGTCTGGGCATCAAAATACTGGACTAGCATCACTAAGGGATTTTAGGAAAAAAATCAGATCAAACCTGTGGGAGGTAAGGATTACCCCAGGCCTGGAGGGAAGGGGAAAATTCTTTATCTTAATGATAAAAGGCTCTTCTAATCAGTAATGTTTACACATTATTAAGTGTAGGATATTTTTACCTTTTGGGGGGATGTCACAAAAAGATCCCACAGAATTAAGAAAAAAGGAACATTAAAGGATCATGAGTACAGTCAGGTCTGACAGAGTTATCTAAGTAATTGCTATTTACACCCTTTGTTAAGGCTGTTAGTAAGAGCCTGGCGCCAAGGCCTTTTTTACTGTGAATAGGAAAGTTCTGCAGTGGTCCAAGATGCCCCTGACTAAGACATACATGCCAGATATGCCTTAGCCAAGCTTCTTGCGTACATGACTATAACTTTTTAGCTAACCTATCCATTCCAAAAAAAAGGAAAATCTCTTTTTGTGAACACCGCTGCATATTTAGCTGTTGATGTCTAAAAGGAATAAGGTACCTAAATATCTGAGAAAAAAAATAGCTTTGAGGCTTATGCCGTTCAATTCAGAGTGGAGCTGCTAAATTCATAATTGAGCAGTACTGGATGTTACCAACACACTTCTCTATTCAGTCTCATCTTGCTGCAACACAGGTATTTTCAAGCAGGGCTGGAATTTCACAAAGACCTCTGCAAGGGTCTGAAGCAGCCATTAATATTTAACAAATTGTAACAATGGAGGAGATGCCTGCAGCCTGCTTCAGAAGAGCTTCTTAGCCAACAGGGCAGAGTAAGGGATCCACTTCCAAAATGTGGCTTTGTCAGGACCATGGTCGTTTACATACCTACTGCAGAATTTCTCTTACGCACAAGTTGTGCACAGGTTACAGCTTTCTCCTTCGGCTCTGAAACAACATAGTGTTGGTTAGCTACCCTTAACTTCTTATTAACTATTCTCTGTACTATATTCCTTATTCATCTAGGTCAAGGCAATCTTGGGTTAACAAGTTTATAATTAAAATGTAACATCGGTATACATAATTAGGATCAATCTAAGCATCTGACCCAGCCTTGAATTCACGACTCTGGCTGGCAGCCTTCAAAAGGATTATTCCCTTTTCTTCAGGAGATGTCTCTTTTTTTTTCTTTAAAGCTGGGTTTTAACGGGGCAGCTTTCCAGTCTGTGTGGCTTCCCTTCCAGACCTTTTTCAAAACAGCCCTTTAGTCCCTTGCTCTGTGGTTTCTTTCACATTCGAGACAAGCGCTGTTCTAAAACCCGCATGTTAGAATTTAGGATTAAAAATAGCCACCGCAGACTGGTTAGCATGAAGCAGCCATTCATAGTGCACAATAGCCACCGCCGCAGCCCGCGCCAAGTTCTCAGCCCGCAAGGAGCGGCACAGCCCCACCGACGGGCACGGTGCTGTGCCTGTGCCTTTCCCAGACAGTCTCAACCCTTTTGTCTCTTCCCATCCGACAGCCCTGTGAAGCTCACAGAGTCCGTCTGCTCTTCCAGAGGGGTGTCACGGCACTCTCAGAAAGCTCACCAAGGCTTGTGTTCAGTAACCGCTAGCAAATTTCTAGGTTAAGCTCCTCAAACCAGCATTAAACACTGACTTGCAATAGGCATAATTCGATACCACAGTGTATTTCACAAGATCCCTGTGAAACTCTGCAACATACCATTACATATGAATAGTTCCAGCAAATTTAGAGAAACATCTATAATTACTAAGAGCTGATATCCAAAAGAACAAAAGTCCTTCTTTCAGATTGGCCATAAATATTAGTTTGAGGCTGCAAAGCCTTTAGCACACCTTAAACCCTTCCATTTTTCTCACAGGATTGTTTCAGAGTAATGGTTTTCCTCTTTATGCCCCATGCACATCCCACCTCTTTATAGCTATGCCTCATCTATATACTTCTTACCCCTTCCCCTGGCCAGGGCTCATTTCCTTCACCTCATTACCTCTCCCACCTTACCCTGCCTCTTCTCCCTGCTTCAGAAATCATTAACTCTTCAGTATACTTCAGTCCCCCAACCTGACTCTCTGTTGCCATGATTTGCGGAGTTTAAAACAGGCATATCACTCTGCCCAATCACAATAAAATAATTTTAGAGTCATTGTACACATGAGCAAAAGCAACAGCAAAAAGTCCAGTTAGGCTAAAAGATGAAGCTGGAAATGCCTCCAATCCTTCAGTTGGTAGGGCCTTACTACTGGCTTCAGTAAGTGCAAGATCAAATCCCATGTCCTAAGTAGGTCCCTAATCCAGCCTTCCTGTCAAAGCACAGCTATTGCCAACTCTGGGTCAGGCGTGCAACGACTTCAACATCTCCAAGGATGATGGCTCCCTGGGTCCCTGCTCCCCTGCTGCACTGCCCTCCTGGTGAAGAAGTTTTTGCTCAAACCCAATTTGAATGTCCCCAAAGGCAGTCTGGGCATTGCCCACCGTTATTCCTTCTGCTGTATGAGAGAGCAGTTTGGCTCTGTCATCACCGTAACTCCCCATTGAGCAGCTGTGGGCTGCTAGCTGATCACCCTGAAGCCACCTCTTCACCAGACCAAACAAGCTCAGCTCTCACAGGTCCCAGACTCTCCTCAAGACCTCTGAGCACCTCAGGAGCTCTGCTCTAGAGCCCCTCCAGTTCACCCACATCCCTCTTAAACAGGGGAGCCCACGGCGGGGTGTCCGGAGCTAAACAAAGCAGAACATAGATTCCCCTTGATCTGCTGACCACATTACCTCTGATGGAGCCCAGTGGGCAGTGTGCCTTGTTTCCTGTATAAGTGCATTTTTGGCTAATATATTTAGCCCAATGTCCACCACAGCCCTGGGTCCTTTCTCGCAGGGTGGCTTTTCAGCCAGTCAGGTCAGCTGGTGCAGGGGATTATCCTGCTCCATGTGCAGAGCCTCGCACCCTTCTGTTGAACTTCGCGAGGTTACTGTCAAGCCAATCCTCAAAATCCTTCACATTCCTTTTGAATCAAATCTTTTCTGTTTAGCACATCAGTCCCTCCTTCTAATTTAGTGCTATCTCCATACTTTCTAAGAGCGCACTCTGTCTCCTCACGCAGAGCTGAAAATACGAGCAGTGTTGGGGTCAGCATGAATCACCAAGCTACTTTTGTCAGCACCTGAGGTACTTCACTTCTTATTCACCCCATGGACTTTGAGCCATTGATTAACACCCTTTGAGCCTGGTCATCCACACCATTTTTGACCCATCTAACAGTCCATTTTTCTAGCTGGAAAGAGGTAGACCCTCTTTTCCCTTAGCCTCCTTCTCTCTGCAGCTCTTCTTCCAGGCCGAGCAAAAGAGGGTTTTCAGTAATATGATGCTACGCATTTTAATTAAAATTACTAGTTCCCATCATCCCAGAATTGAAGAATTTTAAAGATAAGAGCATGGTGAAAATTGATGCTTGTGTTACTACATTAAGTTGCATCCACTGAGGTCATCTTGGAAGCTTTGACTAAAACTAGGAAACATCTTTTACATTTTGCATAGAGGAGGGAGTTGGCAATGCAGAGACTCAGAAGAGCCAATCCTCCTGGCCCCACAAGCTGTACAGCAACAGCTTCATATGGCTAAAAGCCATCAGGCACAAACCACCATGCACAGCCTCGCAGAAGTCAAACCTCTGGGAGGAGGTCATAGGCAGGAGGCACCAGGACCCCGGCGGAGACCCACCACTCCATTACAGAGCAGAACTGGCTTCCAGCTGGCTTCCAGGGGGAGCTGGCAGCATCTCCCTTCAGTTAAGCAATTTTCTGATTTTGTTGTTGAAATGTGTGTCCCTCATTTTTAACTAATAGCTCCATTCACTCAACTTCACTTTTACAATGGGATAATAAACTTCTGGGGGAAAAGCCATGCATTTCAGTCTCTACTGCACTAAACATAAAAATAATATAACAGTGCGTGACTGTTCTTTAGAGGCTTTTAAATTCTCAGGAAATGAGCTCTCCATGAGCAGGTAAGGTGGGGGGTTTTGATGACAACTTATGAATCACACGACACACAAGGGAAGCAAAGGGAAAGAGAAAAATATCCTCATAATATGTTCTCAAACAGATTGTCAAAATGTGCTCCTACTGAAGCCAAGTATTTTAAAATTTAAATGACTGGACACAAATCTGGTTCCAGTGTGAACTGACAGCATGTGAACGCCTGCGAGCTGAAACACATCAGACAGTACAAGGAACCAGCACTGTCTCTCTCCCACAGCCACCATCCAGGTGAGAACAAATGAGTCAGCAGGATGAGTCTTTGTATCTTCTTCTGCTCACACAAACAAGCTTCCAAAGAAGCAAATTCCAAAAAGACAGTCATAGAAGACATCGGCTGCCAAAGCAAAAAGATTGAGTTCAGAATATTTGTCTTTCTTTGCAGTGGCAAGGGACGTTGACCCCATGGTATGACAGACTATAGAGGCTAAAAAGATTATATTAATATCCAGGTATTATAAAAGAATTGGCCAAACAACTCATTTAAGGGTCTGACTTCTAACCTTCCACATGAAAAAGAGAAATTTCCTGGGGACAGCACCACCTCCCACAGGCCTTGTGGCCTCCGCAAGTAACGTCATTGACCTGGGTGACCAGGGAGGGAGAAACCCTCACCCTTCTGTAGTCAGTGGCTGAGCCTCCCCTGAGCTCACATGGACCAGGACCCCCAAAGGTGGCAGCTGTGGAAGGGCACAGTATCATCATGGGGTGCCTCGAGGCATCTCTGAGCCCAATGCTGTGGCTCCCCAAGCACCCTCCACCCTGTGCTGGGCACTCACAAGATCCACAGGCTTCGCCTCATTGTAAAATAATACCTGAACCAGCCAATGGCACCACGTTAGCTTGTGACCTACAGGTTGCAGTTCAGTCCAGGCTGTCTTTATTGGTCACCACTGCAATGCACATGTCTGTGTACAGCAGTAGAAGCTCACTGCTATGAAGTATTAAAAGTAAGAAAACATTCTCTGCATGATTTCTCCTCAGATAAATAACCTAGGTACAACTGAAATGCATCAGGGCTTGATCCCATACTGGTTTCTCAGGCCACCAGAAGTCACTGAGAGTTTTCTCTGAATAAAGCCTACTAAGGACAGTGTTTTAATTTCCCCCCCCTCCTCTGGTATGTTACTATGGTCTGTTTTTCTGTAAGCACTCATTCATTTCATTTTCATTCATGCCCATAGGTGAGCACAAAGATGCAGAGAACAGTTCATGAGAAGATCTGAATACTAAAATCAGACTCAATTCCTTCGGTGTCGCTTCAGAAGTGAAAAGTTAAAGCCTCCCTTTGGGAAATTTTCATGGTGATTTTTGTTATAATAAACTATTAAGTGATAGAGTGGTTACCTGATACCTATGGAGACAGAATCCATCTGTCAGATTGCCTGCTAAAATGGTGGACTTTTTTCAAATATTAATGTGTCTTCATGGGCACTGAGCTTCTAACATTCCTGAGGTGCAATAACCATGTGATTCATGGCAGCACAGAGCTGCTAGCAGGGTAGACTTCTTTGACGTTTGAGATCAGCTGTGCAAAGAAAAGTTCTTCTAACATAAATTGAAATTGGTGTTAGAAAGAGATGCCAAAATTGACAGAATGTACAATTCTTACAATCCTACCTGGTCATCCACTGTATAAAAGGGACTTCAATGATTATGACAGAAATTTTCATGAGAGAAATAATTTGATTTGTTCTGTAAATCAGCTCGCTTGATTTATAATCTCTCAGATATGTCTCGGATGAGGGACCTCCCAGAGGCAACACTGTGCTTTTGTTTGCCCTGCAGTTTGAACTGACAGACCAGCTGAGAGTTAGTGCTAAAATGGTAATGAGAAGATCTTATTTCCACTCTAATAGAAAAGTATTTCACCATGTGATAAGAATAAAATAATAGAAATAGCATAGGCTTGTTAAATCTTCTGTAGAAAGGCCTACTTTTAAAAATTATTTTGTAATTCCCTTAAACCCTTCTGCAGTCCTGTAGCAGAGATACAATTATCTTCTAATCTTTCCAGGGATTGAAACCCTCCAGAAAAAAACTCACAGCCTGTGACACTCAAATCAGCTTTCCTTTTTTCTCACACCATTGACTTGTGTTTGGACATCGCTCTGCTGTTCGCTGAAGAGGAGGGCACCATGAGGACAACATAAAGTGATGATGTTTTTATTGGTGCACTCAGCACTAAATGAAGAGCAGAGAGTTTAACTTCTTGATGGTTGATACTGGTATGAAAAATTACTTTTTCGTTTTTCAATTAAAATAATTTGGCATCGGTCATCCAGTGCCATGTCTGATAACACACTGCAGGAAATAGACTTCCCCAGTTGCTGCCAGCATGCTGCAGCTCTGCCCAAGAGATGGCCCAGTCACTCCTGGTTGTTTCTCATAGGAAAGTGTCAGTCAGGACAAATGTCTGTAGGACTGTGCAAGAAATTATGCAAGACCAAAAAAAAATGTTTGCATATCATGTCATCACAGCCGAACTAGATCTCCAAAAGGAGTCCAATAGCAATCATTTCTTCTTTTGTTTTTATCAGTATTGAAGATAGACAGATAATTGGCTTAAACTGCACAGAAAACATGGTGAGATCCACCAGAAAGAGAAGCAGCATGACTTCCCTTTAAATGACAATTAGAAACGCATTAGATTCAAATTACTGCACCCAGTTGCTGCTGCCTCTGGGCTATTTGCAGCCAGCTTTCAACCTGTATTACCCATATTTTAGTGCCTGAACTCCCACCAGCTGCCTTCCCAGAGCCTTTGGTTATCTCACACAAGAGGCACTTGAGACCACCACCTGTGGTGAGATAAAGTAAAGTTTATACTGATTTCAGACTCACGCTGCTGCCTGGAAATGATGTAATCAACGGAGCGGATTAAATCTACTCCAGGGAGTATAGAAGATGCTCCATGGTTGCTCGTTCACCCTTTTCCTCTAAGTAGTGTTGGCCAAATTCTTTATAAAATTGCCTTGTGTTTGCCTCTGACGGACACCTGGTTCTTGCCTCTGATGGACTCGTGGCTCTTGCCAGACCCAAGTGAGCTCACCCCTTCCCGGTAAAGGGGAGCCAGCAGGACCACTTGTATTTCTGGAGAGCTGAATATCAGCCAGGTCTCATTTTAGCCTGTAAGCATGAAAAACCACCTGCCTGAGTCTCACCTAAATTTTCCTTCCAACTATTTGTGAGGCTTATTAATTATCCTGAGAGGTCAGTGTTGAAACAAGACTTTTTAAAAGCTGCACTTTTTTAAAAAGGCAGGTTTTTACTGTGTATTCACCAATAATACCTTCCTCACCTGGGTATTTTACAGGGAGGGATAATTGCCCTGTAGTGCTGGAAGCTTTTCCTGGCTTTATGCTGCTGCGTGCTGCATCTCTCACAAGCAAGCAGATAGATCTGTTGTTGTGAACTGTGTCAAGAGTTTGCACAAACACTGACAGCGTGGGCTGTTCACTATTATCTGGTTGCCACAGCAAAACCATGCAAAGGTCTTCCCAGAGGGAGCTCGGAAAATCATACTGTGTGCAGCATGATTTGGGGCTGTTACCATGAGTTTCTTAAATTTTTATAAGGGAACAAAACCACATTGTGAAACACAGAGCATTTCTTACTGAACCCCAACAAAGCCTTGGTTTTGGAACTGCTCCCAAAACTATCTCATCAGGTCTAGAAAGCAAAAGAAACAATTGTTAAACATAACAACCCAGAACTGCATAGCACTGAACTTCTTTCTACAAGCTGGATTTTCCTAGCACATCATGAAACTGCAGGTGCATGTGATGGGGTCTTGATGAACTGCTAATCTGGATGCCATTAACACAGGCCATTCTGGGAGCCCCTCTCTGCTGCGGGCTCTGTAATGTGCCAGCACACCCAGGCATTCTCCATGCACACCAGTCTTAGCCTTTCTATTACAATTGTCTGCAAAAAAATTGGGGCAGAGGTAAAACAATCTTTCCTGACATAGAAAAATTACTGCAAGTTCATCTGGGAGATAGAAATAAGTAAAAATTTATCTGAGAGACTCAGCAAAGACTAACTTGCAGCAAAAGGGAAGAGAATTAAGTGTCTGAATTTAAAATAATTTTGTGTGGAAAATCCTATTCCAACAGGAGTTTTTTGAAGAGTAGCAGGCAGATTATTAGGACAAAAAGTTCAGGAAGAAAGCTTATACCACTAGACTAAAACAAAGAAACCTGAACTGCAAACAACAAACATTTGGCTTTTTTTTTTTTAATGAGGGAGCAATATACTAACGCTTTCCTCAATTTCAAAGAATTTTTGTATTTCGGACAAATTTTTATTCTCTACTGTTACTGAGGAAAGAATCCTACCTCTACTTTATCATTCTGATGGACTAGCTAGGATCGAGTTACTCACCTGATGGGACAAAATTGGGTACTGAATCTGAACCTCATCTGACTTAAAAATGCACATCTACTCACACTTTTAGGTGAAAAAGAAAATGAATGAAGAAAATATTGACGTGTCTCCAGAAGCAGAAATTCTTCAGGCAACTGAAATGTTGCTCTGCAGATTGGCTACTTAAACAAGATTTCCCAAGATTTCCCATAATTTGTATTTTCCAAAAAGTGCTAATCTGTCTGTTACCTGTAGGAACATAACATGTTACACCTTCTAAACACTTTGTATAGCCTTAACAAGTGGGACATTCCCTACTTGTATTTGTTCTTCCCTTTCTGACTACGCTTACTGCAGATTTTGTGTTCATACTGTCTAGGTCCCTTTAAAGCCAGAGAAAAAGGAAACTTTTTCCCTTCTTTGACTCCTGTGATGTGATTTGCTCATAGCTTTTCCTTCTCCACAAGGTTTAACATGGTTTCCTCCCTTTTGAATTGACAAAACACAACTGGTCATACTGTCAAACTGCAAATGTCAGTGCATGCCAGCTAATGGGTAAACTTTAAACTGAAAAAGGAAGAAATCCAGAGAACTGTGCATTTCAAAATGTGCATTATACCTGGACATTCTCTTTATATTCTTTGTTCAGAACCTCAGCTTTTACATTTTTTTCATTCCTATCTCCAGTGATCATAAACACACACACAAATTCTGTCTTCACGCAGCATATAGAAATACATATGCTTACTATTTCCATTAATACCTTATCTCCTTTTGGGACTATTCTCTTGTGTCTGCTGTTCCTTTCCCCTTGTCATATGCTTTCTGCAATGCATTTTCTCCCACATCTGAGGGAATTGTGTAACTTTTCCTGCTGCCACCCTGAATCTCTCCCATTCCCTCTTCTGTTCAGCCATCCTGGCTTTGCTCTTTCCTCAAGTCAAAATCTCTTTTCCCTTAAGCAAAACTACACTGTACCTGGCTCTTCTTTTGACAATTTGTGTTTTTTCATCATGTGCTGTTGGCCAACATTATCTCCAGGAAGCCCATCTTCCTAATGGCTGTCTTCTGCTCCCTCTTCAAACATGCTATCTCACAAGCAATCGGGAGCCAGAAATTTCTGTTCTTTCTGTCCTCACTTCGTACCATTTCTTCCTTGCTTTTTCTGTGTGCTCCCACTTTTTCTTCCTAACTCTCCCCCTGAGATGTTCCCTGCATTCTCTTCTGCGGTTTCACTAGGACGAAAAATGAGTCATTCAGGGTGCATGCTACTGACTGCAAAGATGACATTATTGACAAAATTAATTGCACTTTCAATGTCTCACCCAGCTTCAGAGGTCTAAAAGGTAGCTGTCTCTTTCAAGGTAAGTGAGATGAATCCCACCCTGGTTGTGAAAAACCTATATCAGTAAGAGGAAAATTGTTCACAGCATTATGTTCCTTCATCTCTTGTACAGGATAGCTATAACTCAGGTCATAAGGGTTATGCCATTTAAAGGTATATTAATGAACCTCTCCCAGGAACTCCTGAAAAAACCTCTATGATCCACAGCAGCTCTTGGTGCAACTCAGGAGATGTAATTGTTTAATGGGCTGTCCATATTGTGAAATAAGCTTCACAAACACAGAAAACTATCACATCCCCCACCAGGCTATACTCCAAGCACAAGATTCCCTGACTTTGCCTTTCTTGTATATAAAAGGAAAACATGCATTTGAAAAACCAACAAAACATAAAAACCTATCAACTTAATTATAAAATTAAGTCATTCCCTTTCTCGTTCTTTTTCCACGAAGAGTAGAATCTAGTATAGAACACTGCAATGGATATATAGCACTCATATACACTCATGGTGAGGGCACTCTGTAAGAGGCAGAAGCAAAATGAAGAGTAATCCTATGTTGGCAGGGTGTGTACAAGATGACATTTAAAGTCAATGCATAATTAAGCATGAGTAGAGATTTATTGCTGGTAATGATGACCAGCAGCATTGCACCATATCGTGTCTTTTATTTTTGGAAAAAGGAACCGTTATCCATCATTCTTTCCTTGCATCACACAGTTTCAGTTATTAAATACACACTTTTCAACTAAATTAGGCATAACTGTTGACACTGGCTTCAGAAATACCTCAAACTTATGGGGAAAAAACAGTGATTAATTGTATTTAATAGCATTCTTATTGATTTGGCAGCTTTGAGAGATATAAAAAATAGCAAGTGTATAAAAGATGCTCTCATCTTTTCTTATGTTTGCATTTTTCAACTGGCAAATAATCATTAAGCCAATCCTTTGCTATTGCAGGTAGCAGTATCATATAAAATATTTCAGAAACTTCCAGCTCCATCTTAAAAGTAATTCAGGTTTTTAATGATTTTTCATAGTTCAGCATCTCTTGGGGTTAGGAATTCATTCCCATTTTCCAGGAAAAAGGTATTCATCGTATTCACTTGACCCCCATTTACATGTCTTTAACAGAGCATTTTTTTTTTCTCTCTCTCTCTTACATATTTATGGATTGTCCTCTCCCAAGCTTTCAATGTTCTAGACTAAGTAGGACAATTTCTTTTAGCTTTTTTGCATAAGATGCCCCTTTTTTAAATTATCTTTAGCAGTCCTCCTCTACAGCTCATCTCTGAATGTCCACGGCCAGAAGTGAATACAGCATCCCACATAAAGATCTCTCTAGCATCTTCTGCTGTGATTCTAATAAGTAGTAAGTCAGTTGCTTTTTAGGACAGCTTTCCCTTATTTTATTTTTTTTTAATCTAGCAGATTAGCAGTACATGAGCATCCCATGATTGATATATGAACCCACACAAGCAACAAATTCCCAGCTTATTAGCAGTTTTAATTAGTCTGCAAGTACAGAGGTTTGCATTTTGTCCCGTTGAGTGTCACCTCTTCTGTAACTCTAGTTTGCCAGGGCACCCAGCTCTTCCTGGAAGATAATGTCATGCCCTGCAACACTGGCCATACCTCTCAGCTTCAAGCGACTACAAAATTTCATCAGCACACACATGTTTTTCATCCTGTGGTTGTTAATAAAAACACATTGCACAGTGTCACTGTTTAGACACTGCCTTTTCCATGAGTGCTCCCTCCTGCCTTGCCTGAGTGGGTGCTCACCCACCCTGGAAACCCTCTGTTCATCCCTACATCCAGCAGCATGACTGAGTTTCCCATATAGCTCAGTAAGAAACCTGAAGTCCAGGACACACTGAATTTCTTCCTTTTTAGATAGGAGCTTATCCATTTACACAGCCACTACACGCTTTTGCCAAACCCATGCTGCATTTTCTCCCATCCTCAGTTTATTAAAGCTGTAGTGTATTAGTAATAAAACTTCTTTTATTTTCTTTCGCATTGGCTGTTATGGCTTTACCTCATAGTCAGTACCATAGTTGCTATTGAAAACTGGATCCAAGTATTAATTTAATTTTGGTGTCACATTTTATTATCCTTAACCCTTATAAAATTCTCACTGCATAGCAGGCTCATTTCTCTTCCTATATGACTCAAGAACTTTCTGTTATTTGTTTTAATATCCTTTGCTAGGTCTGTCTCGATTTGGCATTTGGCAATTAGCACTTCACCCCATTTTGACCTCTATGACTGCTGATGGCCCTTTTTCCACTCTTTGAAATATCTCTCTCTTCTAATCTCCTTCTTAAGGCAGTTATTTATCTTACTGAACCTGGAGAGTTTCTCTGTAAGGTTTTCCTCATGGCTGGAATCAGAATTCTGTCACTTCAACAGAAAATCTGTGGCCACTCACACCATGGAATACCTGGGCCCTGCTGTCATCAGTAACACTTGTCCTCCAGCCTACGCCAGACAAGTTAGGGTATCTCATAATGCTTAACACAATCCCCAGTAGTCTGCGTCTCCTTAACACTGTTACGGTATCTAGCCATACCTGTTGCTATCTCTGATACCCTTCTCTCACCCTTGAGATCCAACACAGCGTCACTATCCCAAGAAATAATTTGATCAAATGTTTGTGATCAGAGAGGGACTTTTTACAAGGGCATGTAGTGATAGGACAAGGAGTAATGGCTTTAATCTGAAAGAGGGTAGATTTAGATTAGATATCAGGACAAAATTCTTTACTGTGAGGGTAGTGAGGCACTGGAACAGGCTGCCCAGAGAAGTTGTGGATGCCCCATCCCTGGCAGTGTTCAAGGCCAGGTTGGATGGGGCTTTGAGCAACCTGGTCTAGTGGAAGGTGTCCCTGCCCACGGCAGGGGGGGTTGGAACTAAGTGATCATTAAGGTCCCTTCCAACTGAAACCATTCTATGATTTTATAATTATTCTATCCTTACCTTTATTTCTGTTTCTGTTGAACACTTTGTTTTCTTTAATAGCCAGCCAGGAATGCTATTCCACTTCATAGAATCATAGAATCATAGAATCATTTAGGTTGGAAAAGACCTTCAAGATCATCGAGTCCAACCATCATCCATGCCCACTAAACCATGTTCTGGAGTACCCCGTCTACTCACTTTTTGAATACCTCCGGGGATGGTGACTCAACCACTTCCCTGGGCAGCCTATTCCAATGTCTGACAAGCCTCTCAGTAAAGAAATTTTTCCTAATATCTAACCTAAATCTCCCTTGCTGCAACTTGAGGCTATAATATGTTGCTAGCAATAATTTCATCAACTACTCGAATACTATGTCTTCAGTGTTAATGTCATCTCTTTGCAGCCAATCTCTTTATCAATTGCATAACCTTGCTCACCTGACAACTTTCCTTCTGTTTCTGTATCCTTCTCAGGAAGAGATAATGAAATTACACAAGTGTTCCCTAATCTAAATAGCTTTTTACAATCATGCCTGGTTCATTGGTAAAGGGAGGCCATGTCCTTGATGCTCAGGTAGACTCCCTCCTTCAGAAAAATCAAGGAATGCATCTTAGTAGCAGAACAGTCCCATAACTGAGCTATGTAAAGGTTAGTACTTTGCTACGCGTTATATTAACTTTGCTATGCGTTTTCTTTCCTTCCTTGGGGCTTGGCAGAATTTTGATGAAGAGCTACCATGGTTTAAAGCTCCTCACCCAGCTGGCTATGGCATCTTAGCTCCTCTCCAGCACAGCATTGTCGTGTTATTTGTTCCCCTTTCCCTCAGCAGGTTTTTTGTTTGTTTGTTCATTTATTTGGTTGGTTGTTTTTTTCCTGTCCCCACAGGATCCTTTTTAAACTTGCATCCACATGTCATAGATTCACTCCAGGAACATACAGACCTCTGGATCTGCTAACAAGGTCATTGATTTTTTGCAGTGACACTTTCCCATTACTGTAGCTTTCCCTCTTCCTTGTGTTAGTATAAATTTGCAGGACTGTTTGTTCTCTCATCTGTGACCACACAACCCCTTTGTGCTAAGGAAAATGAAGACTAGATTAGATAAAACAGTATAACTAAACCTGGAAATCTGCTTTGTGATATAAACAGCCAAAAGAAACATATGCTTGAAAAGGGTCTTGGCTACTGATGATCCAATATCCAGGAGACCAGACTTGATAGCAACATCCATTTTACCTATTAGATTCCCATTGAAAAATTACCAATTACTATTTTTTGGCAAGGTTAATAAGAGATCCCTGTTAATCATAATTAACATTTAGGAACCCTAAAGGCGAGCTCCCTCCAAAGGCAGGGTTTGCTCTTCATTTGTCTTCGCTCCAGCTTAGTACTTGCCCTGGTACATCCCTTCTCTGACTTTTTTTTTTTCTATGATGTTGTCTATATTTCCTATATTGTCTCTGCTGTTCTTTCACTTCCTTTCCCTATAGCCTTTCATGTGCTGCTATATGAAACTTAATAACATTTAACATTTCTATAATGCTCAACATACCTATGTACTGCATTCGCATGTACATGAACCTGTCAGGAAACACAGGCTTTATTTTGAATGACCATATGCCAGGCTTTGTCATCATTTTTCTATTCCATGACATCATCCAAAGAAATAAGGCAGTATTTTAATTCTGTAACAAAGCAAATATAAAACATGGTTATTTCTCTGGGAAAACCACAAAATCTTTTCACTATGGAACACAAGCCAAAACTGATACAAGAAATGCAATTTCTATAGTATACCAACTACTTTTCTCAAAACAAGAAACCCTTCTCCAATACAGGACCTGCCACCATATTTTTACAAAACTCTCAACAAAGCAGCCTGATTCCAAAGTTACCAGAGCACTTCTGATGAGAACAATGGTTTCATCTTTCAATTCCCCTATAGCTGCAACTGAACAAATAAGGAATCCCCCCAAAACAGGAAAAATTTTGAGAATTACATCATATTTTTAAAGAGACAGCAATAATCTCAGTCATATTCCCTGGATAAATTAACATAGAATAAGAATCTGCTCTCCTTCTTTCATTTCTCGTCACTTGACACCTCTTCACGATGCTGATTTCACCATCTGGCTGTGGTTTTTTAGTCATGTCTTATGTTTACTAAAAAACACAAAGTAAAAATGCATAGGGAGTGGGAGACACCGGTATAAAAAACTCTGAGGGATTTCTCAAGCAGCTACACTTTACTTTTTCATTAGCTCCTACATTTTTTCCCTGTAGGAAAGATTTCTTACCTGTACTTCTTATCTATACTTATCTGTATATTTTCCGTAACCATACAGCTAACCCAGAAGTTAGAAGCACCATTTTGAAGTGTGTCTATTTCTCCAGAAGCTGCCTGTGCCTCCAGACACTGTTTTCTCTGCTGCTGGGCCCCCTCCTACCTCTCACTCAGATTTGCTCAGGCAGGAGTGAACTCCTACACCAACTACATGCAAGCCCTGCCCTTTACATCCCAAAGGAGATGTTTCTCTGGTCAAGAAATAACAACTCCTCAGCCCGCCTGGTTTTTCCTCCATCTTCCTTGTGCTTCTCTGTAGAGCAAAGGTAAGGGCCCTTCATCTCCTCCAAGCCTAGAAGAAAATTTAGGCAAGATCAGAAGGCAAATTTAAAGGATTTGCATGGAAGGAATAAAGTTCAGCTACTTTGATTCCTCTGGAAAGAATGAAAATCATTACAAATGTATTATTCTTACCACTGGGATAACAGCTCCAAGAACAGATCTGGAAAACTGGCTGAAGCATTGAAAAAATAATCTTCGGACACTTCTCATGTCCTAACACAGACCTGAGTAAGAGAGAAAGCTCACACAGCTCCCTGTTCCCGGCCAGCTTTGATTTGCATGAGCACCATGAGCTCAGCCAGTGATTCCGAAAGACTTTGGACTTCCAGGTGCCTCAGAGAGACCAATGGCCATTTTTCAAGATGGTCATGAGATCTGAGTAGAGCTTGGTCAAGGCCTGGATGTTTAAGGAATTTACCACTACTTACTTACACCTTTAAAGGCAGCTATGACATTAGTGCAGGGGTTCACTCCTATTAGCTCCCTTGCCCTTCTATTTATGCTGCAACTGCTCTAACTGCCAATACCAGCAGGAATAAAAGCAGCCACAGTATGTTCCCATTTCTGTAAGCTCTGCTGGTTACACGCATCTTAAGAAATCAATGAAAACATCTTAAAAAACATGTACTGAGCATGCAAGTTTGAAAAATAAATTTTTCAAAAAGGAGATGATGAGTGGAACAAGCCATTGGCACAGAGTGAATATCATCTGAGTAACACAGGAGACTATGCACCATATAACCATATATCAAATGACAGAAAATGTAGGTATAGACTGAGACATCTACCCTGACAAGGTGCAACTTTGAAGGGGTCCTGGGATCATGCAAGATAGAGCTTCAACTGTTCAGCTCATCAAAGTGGTGATTTGATTGGGTTAGTAACTACCTACATGGGAACAAAAGCAGATGATGGAAAGCTCCACAGATATTTAGTAAAGTTCTAATAACTCAAAGTCTACTAGACATGTTAGAAAATAAAGACACAGGTTTTTCATCAGAAAGGTGAGTAGCTATTGAAAAACTAAACCCAGAGTTTACAGCTTTTTTTCCTGGGAACATTTCCATCATGATTTTTCTTTCCCAAAAGAAAGTTTCAAATGAGAATGAATTCAGGGAAGTCCTGTGACATGTTACATAGGACATTGGTCTAGATTAGCACTATTGTCCCTCCCAACCTTATAACCTATGAATCTCAAGGAAAAAAGTAAAAAGGAAAAAATAACTCTCAACAGTCACTCTAACTTTCTGACGAATGTATTTGTCAACTTTTCCAAACAAATAGAGCCAGTTGCTCTTTTCTGCCCTGGAAAAGCTCATAAAGCTATTATTTGTTTGTGCAACGAATAGCCCTGGTGACCTGAAGCACTAAACTGTTTTGTTTTGCTGCATGGAGGTCCAGTGGAGATATCAGCTGTAGGAATGCCCCTCTCTTACCAATGCCAGAGAAAACATGATAGGAAAGACACTGAGCTCATATGTTCTCCCAAGACCCTGGTTAGCTTACATCACGGGTGCTGTGTATCAAGGTGACTACAGTGGAGATGTAATAGGGAAAAGATGAGAAAATGAACCTGGTGACATAACTCTAAAAGTCTGTCCCCTTCAGTTAACTTTTCTCCTTCTCCAAACTGTCTACTTACAAAAGCTTTTAAAATCTTCCCCTTCCTATTTCAACATCTCTTTTATCTGGGACCCACTATGGAGAAATATTTGTTGATACTTTCTATAGGTGGCTTTGTGGTGGCACTTTACTACTGACCAAAGTGACAGGGCTGCCACTTAGACAACCTAGGAAATTACATACACACAAAAAAAGGAGATTAATAGAGTAAATTAGGTTGGAAGGGACATCTGGAGATCATTTAGTCCAAACCCCTGCTCAAAACAGGGCTAACTTCAAATTTGGATTCAGAGCCTTCTCCAGTCAAGTTCTGAATATCTCCAGAGAATAGAAAAGCCACAGTCTCTCTAGGCAGCCTACCTCTTCCAAAGCTACCACATATTTGCAGTCACCTCTCCTTCAGGATGTGCACATTTCCATCTGACGTACCACTCCTTGAGAATCCCTGTGTTGGCTCAGCATTGTGCTTGTGATCCTCATTAAAATAGCTCCTCAGCCCTTGACCATTTGGCCCGCACTACTGTCTGAGTTATTGGAAATCAGGAAGAAAAGCTGGACCCAGAATCAGCACTTTCTGCCTTTAGGCAGGACACAATCACATGTTACTGGTTGGACCATAGGTTTTGGAAGTTTTCCATGGAAAACTCACGGCACAGCAGAATGTTGTCTTCTTACAATCTCAGCCTTTCTGAATCAGCGCTCTAGCTTTCTTCTATCAAATATTTTCTAGAGAAATCTTATTAAAAAAATTTGATATACAATTTCAAAAACTTTACCACATGCATCCCATTCTCACCATGGCACACTTTCTAGCTGTACCAAAACCCCCATTAGCTCTGTCCCTGAAGCAATTGCAGCAGTTCATAAAGTCTTGGGTAGATTTGGGTTGTCTGCTGAGTGGGGTAAAACAGATTTCTAGTTTGTACTGCAGTCGGATTTAGTTCTTTTCACCCCAATGAAAAGCTGTTATGATAATAGTTACAGGAAAATGTACAGCACTTGGGCAGCTAAAAGAAGAAGATATGGAAAGCTAAGCAGAAGGCTGGAGCTCTGAAAGCAACAGTGATTTCCTGATTTCCCTGTTGGAACAGAGCTGGAATGAAGCAATTCTAGGCCAAGATTTTAGCACAAGCTTAGCGTCAAACTCGTGACATTGGCATCAAACCTCCTAGCTGGAATATGCCTACCTATTTGACTGTGTGAAATAAAATAACATTATGGCCAGGATTTTAAATATAGACACTCAGCACAGACCTCTGCCTTCAGATCTATACATGTACGTAAAACAGCTTATTTTTTTAAGAACTGAGCACTCAAAACCATCAAGCCCAAACACAGCTGCTGGGACCCATTCAGCATTTTTTCATACCTATTTATTTATTAGCCTAAATAAAAATGTCAGAGCCTAATATTAATCTCCTGATTATGGAAACTCAGCTTGTGCCTGTTTCATTTCATTTCTATCCCAACAAAGAAATAAATCAGTCTGACAATTCAAGTCTTTCTGATTATTTCAGAACTGGGACACTATCCAATAATGGGGAAAAACATTTTGAAAGGCAGCCTGCACCCGGGATCACATGTAGGAAACCCCTGTCAGCTCCAGAAAAGGTGAAGTCTGTGAGCGTTCAGGTAGGGGGAAATACAGCAGTGTTTTTATTTTCAAAGTGCAGGCACTGAGGAATGAGAGACTCCTTCCAAGCTTCCATGAAACTTTAAAAACGTTTTGTTTGTTTGCAAGAGTCAGCTGAAGTGCAACTGGTGCCAAAGGGAACCAGCTTTAAAAATCAGTAACGGCTTGATGCCTTACTCATATGCAACAGAGATCAAGCAGAGAATCAGACAGGAGAGCAAATGCCAACTGGAAGCAGGAACCCATCCAAAACATTGCTGGAATTCATTCACTGATCGTTACGGCCCCGGCACCTCCACTAAACTGCCAAGTGTTCATTGTCTGAAATAGCCCAGACTGCACAAGTCATTAGATGATGTTGGTTTTATAATATCTTCTTGGAAAAATCAGAAGTTCTGTACCAGACGCAGGAAGATATTTACCGTATTAAAGAAGAGAAGGTACATATAACACAAGGAAAGGAGAAAATAAAGAGAAAAGAGTTAGTTGTTCTCCTTATTTTATCTTTCCATCTTCATACCCTTTCTGGTATTTCTACACCTATTTTTAGTAAAGATGGCTTTAAGGTACTTAATCTCACCCACTCATATTCACTGATGTGCTAAGGAGTTTACTGCCCATATTTCCACCCTAAGTCTCAGCTCCATGTCCTTTTCTTCTGCAACAACTCTTCAGGCAGAGGCACCATCTGCTGCAGATGCTCTGGAGTCCCCCAGTCCACACCTGCCAGTTTGCTACCCAGGTGCTGCCAAGCAGAAAAGACCATGACTGAGCTCTCCTTTGATCCAGACAAAATCTGGATCAAATCAGCTCATGACTTCAGAAATTACAGAGACAGACAGTGTAATTACACAGCCTTTTCCTCTTTGCAAACCAGGTTAACAACTTACATGGAAGACTTGAAAAACTAAAAATAACCTAAGATCTGAAAAAAGGTTCTGGGATAATCATACAGCCTGTAGCTAACTCCCAAATGGTGTGTGGAAGAATAAGATGCAATGATCTGACATAAAGGTGACTGCATGCTGGACCTACAAAGATTTAGGTGATTTAGGAAATATTCTGTAGGGTGGGCCTGGTGTGAGGAGGTTTTGGGATGCTATACCCAAAAGGCTGCTTATGCTTCAGCCATAACAGTAATCCTCTGTGAAGAAAAATGCAGAGCCTACTGCTGTGAGGTGCCTCCAAGGTACTGGTTAGAGATAGTCCTGCTTGAGTGCTGAACCCCATAAAATGAACTACTGGCAGCACCGTCCTAGTGGATGGCACATTAACCCCATAAAGCCAGATATACCTGACTGGCAGCATCTTACGGAGTACCTCTCTCCCCATCCCTCCCATGTCTACCACTGTGCCCCTCTCCAGCAGGGTTTGGCACATGAAAGGCCCAAACTAGCTCAAAGCATCAAGCAGGGGCCAGAAGTAACAACTTTCTTCCCTTTGCAGAGCTACCCAAGCAGCAAGCAAAACCACCTGGCCCCATTCCAGTTCCTGCTCTTGGACAGGTCTCCAGGCTCTCTTTTCCTACTCCTTTCATGTGCACACAGTAGCCAGAATTTGTCACCTTGCAGGCATGTAATAGTTACCCATTCTCATGACACCTTCCTATGAATGTTTTTTATTTGTCCTTCTGCAATCCAATAGATCTATAAAATATGGTCAAAACCAGGGGGTTCTTCAGAGGTTTTCTCTGAAAAATGAAAAAAAAAAAAAGGGGCAATGAGTTATGGTTATTAAAATAAGATGTAGTACTGCCTTGCAGACAATCTCTGGCTTTGTTATTTCAGGCACTCAGCCAACAGAGAGGCAAAGCAATGAGCAAACCTGCAGAGTGCAAAGTCTAATTTGAAGAATAATTATTATCATTATATTGCAAGACCACGTTCCCTCACTGGGACCTGCATGAGAAGTTTCAGTCTCTGACTAACATTTGGCAGCAGACTCGGAAGGTAGGGATCTGCAAGACTCTTGCAAAAGTTACCAATTGCAAAAGAGACAAAGCAGTAGGGGGAAGATGCCTGGGTTTCAAATAGTGTGTGGAAAACACTGAGGGCCACCCTGCCTCCAAGGAGTGGTCAGCATGAAAAATGAGAGCTGTCACTGGAGCAGGGCAGGAGTGAAGGGTGTTTATGGAGATCACGATAGTCTGTATCTCACCTCCAGGCGAGTCTAGCAAAATTCCACTAACATCAATGTAAACCTGTAGCCTCATCCTGCTAAACTTCCCACTGTTTTTCTGTTTGTAAAGGGGCAGATCTTCAAAACCCGTTATGCACCACTTCTGCAAGGGGTCCTGGGTCCAGGCAGGGCAAGTAGTCCTGTGCCACCACCCTCCATCCCGGGCAATGCCACGCTGTCAGAGGACAATCCCCAGAGTGATACCCAAAATCAATGCCAAGCAATTAGGCAGCTCCTCTAGGGCTGGGGGATATCTAGGCACGTCAGAGGGCATCTTCAAAAGCCTGAACACTTAGCAGTGTAGAAAGCTGCCTGCAGTTAGCTGATAGGAGGTATTAAGTATAGGGCAATGTGTGAATCCCCACCCCCCCACCCCTGTGAGGAGCAGTTAGGGGCTTGAGTCCTTTCTCAGACCTTAAGCACTGTGGGCCTCTTTTCCAAAGCTGTGTTATAAGCAGCAGAAGTCGGCTGTGGAGTACATTTGCAAATCCTGTCTTAGGCACTCTCTGTGTTTAAAAACGCAGCCCCAAGTGACAGAGACATTTAGGTAAGTTTGACACTTGCAGCCAGCATGTTTGCAGAGTGCACTGAGTCCCCTTGTCCACATCACAGGATTAATATCAGCCCTTGTGCACAGAGAGTTCCTGACATTTTAAAGTCTGACAAAAGTAACACCCAAAGAAAACAAGAGGGCAACCACACAATGCAATGCAGTATAACTCTGTATTGAGAAAGTAAGCAACTCATCTGTATCAACAGCTGATAGGAAAAAGAGATAATGTTGGCCACAGATATCTGAAGTTACCAGGAGCCACAATAAAAGCACAGTAATGGTAATCATTAGCTGTTAATAATAATGATGATAATAATAATAATAATTTAATAATTTAAATTACAAGAGCCACAGCAAGAGTGCAGTAAAATTCACATCTAAAACTGATCAGGAAAGATCCATGTTTTAAATAAAAGCACTTCAGCAAGCCTCGTCAGAGCTGCCACACTGAACCCAGCTGAGATACACAGAAGGGAAGTGCCCTGTGAGTGGATCGCTTTGGGAAGGCTTGAGCTTTGTAGAAGTGTCCATGAGCTTTGACATATCCTTGACACATGTCTACACATCCTCAGAGCACCTGGGCAGAGACAAACATATGGCTCTGAAATCTCCCCGTGACCTCATTATCCAAGGGTCACCGACTGGGGCGGCTCTAGCAGCTCCCATCTACCTAGGGAGGTTTTAACCCATGACTGCTCACGTGGTCCGAAAAGTTGAAGACAAAGGATTCCTCTCAGGCATTTAATTGAAAGCAGTCGAAGGCAGAAGCTTTGAGATTTTCGCTTGTTCTGAATGAAGTAGTATGAATGGGTGAAGCCAAAAAATTTGCAATATAGCTGTTCCTCCACAAACAGTGGGGGAGCAAAGCTTGCCACACCGCTGCCTGAGCAGTAAGCCAGTGGGACTCCTGCGTTTCATGCCTTATGGCCATTTAATCTTTGGCCTTAAATCTCCCAAAGCAATCCGTTATCAGCAACTAAGAGAGGACAGAGTAGCATGCTCATGAGAAACCACAAAATGCAGCAGCTCCTGGGAAAACAGTGTGTTTTGTGAGGCCAGCTCCCTTCCGAAGTCGAAGAGGCAATAGTTCACCTTGGGGAGCTGACAGCCGATAAGCAGCAGGAGGGGAGGGAAGAGAGCAACCGCCCCATGTCCAACACTTCTGCTGAGAGCTGCTGGCAGAGCTCATGGAGGCAGGGACAGAAATAGCTGGGTCCAACTGCAGCAAAAGCTGCAAGACACTGAGGTTCGTGTTAGCACGTCAACACTGAGGCAGAGAGCGTACCGGCTCAGCAGGCCAAACCACAGCCGCCAAGGCGACGTCTGGCAGTCACCAGCAACCTGCTTTAATGGAGAAACCTGTAGAAAGGCTGGATGAAACAAAAAAACAAAGCAAAGCCAGGAGTTGCACTAAATCACGTACTCTTGTTTCCCTTGGGTGGTAAAGGCAAGTTCTCACCTTCCTGTAAGCAGCAGAGCAGCCTGCTGGCCAGCTCTCGCTTCCAGCATCCCATGTTCAGTTCTCCTTCCCCACAGCAGCTATAGTATTTGATTACTTGCAAAAATAATATTAGGAACGTAAAAAAATCCAGAGAAAAATCACTGCAATGGTCCTCTTTATGGGCTTATCTAGCCCATTAATTTCAGTAGTTTCCCTAAAGCTGGGCTTTAGAGACTAAGTCAGTCCCCTCTTTTTGAGCGCTTCCACATCTGAAATTTGCATGATGTCTTGCAGTTTGACATTGTTTTCCTCTGAACTTGCTGCCGTCTGTAAACTGAATTATGTTGGGATTCATGGCAAAGAAATGCCTGTGGGAGAGCGGGGCTGCTGCAGACCCTGCAGAGGTGGTCCCTGGCAGCTGGGCTAGGACAGAAGGTCTTCCCCCAAAGGGTGGTTCAGCAGTGGGTCTGTGCAATGGGAAGGTGTAGTAAGAAGGGTTTACCTGGTGTCAAAAAGGGGTTGGAAATTCATTAAATAAAAGTCCAGAAGAGCTATTAGCAGCAAATATGCACCTCTGGGTCACAGGCTGCTGGAGGCTAGGAGAGTATTCTGCGGGGAAATTGATATATATTTTTTGTCCTCTTACAATTTTTCCTAGATATTTGCCTCGGCTATTGTTTCAGATCAGATACTGCACTAAGTGAACGTTTGGTTTGACCCCTCAAAAGCTGTCCTTTGGCTTTACAGGTTCCTGGAGAAGCCGAACAAACACGGTTGCATCAACACGACATTCAAACACTCACACACGTAATTTGTTTTGCTGAGAAACCCTGAAGAACCGTTGCACAAACCATCTAGTTTGTTTAGAAACAGCGAAGATAAGTCTACACAGGACTGTGCCAGGCCCAAGGAAAGGGGCGGAAATAGAGGATGGGCAGGCTCTCGCAGGTAATAAGCAGACGAAGCTCTGCTCTGCCTGTGGCTAGTTTTATTAGCTCTCCTGACATACAACAACTGCTACGAAAGCCATAATATTTACAAAATATAGTCTCCTTTGAATGGATACAAGCGTGACACCGACACACTGCATTATGCTGCATAGATTCACCTAAAAGATGTTTCCCCATCGTGGCAGAGTAGCTTCACAGGACCTGAGGACAACAACCTCAGAAGTGTTTTAAATAAAAAACAAGGGGCAAAGAAAGAAACACCCTAAAGCTATCAGTGTACCTAACTATATTCTGCAAAATTTTCTTCTGTGCTTCTAGAAGAAGGAAGAACATAATGCTGAAGGGAATGGAGAATAGCGCTGCTACCATATCCTGGGCTGACAGTGGCATCATCCCAAGCAAGAGGACATAGTTAAGATCTTCCAGAAAATTGCCCAAGTTACTGTATGTCTGGCATACCCTACAAGTGAATTCCTCTCTAAAGTTACAAAGAGTTTTGCTATTAACGTCAGTCGGGCCAAGGTTTCACCCAATATTTTGATTATGAAGCTCTCCTTTATTGCACTCTGCTGAATATAGCATTACTTTATCTTGGCTTGTGGGCCCCACAAAATCCCGTTATAATTAATCTTACTTCTACAATAACTCTGGCTCAAAGGATGCTGTCATAATGACCATGAATATAATTGCCTCACCATGCTGCAAGCTGTAGTAAATCATCAGCCACCATAGAAAAGATCAAAGTAGGCTAATTAAACTGTATCCTTAGCTGTCTGCTGCAGACATTTCAAACTGCTTTGGCTCCCAGCTGGAAATCAGTGTTTCACAAGAGCTAAAGCAACTCTGAACAAAGACCAAGAAAAATATATACTTGTACTTAAACAGCTGTTTAGTCTGTCAAACTGTAATAAAATGCTGAAAAGACAACTAGAGGATAATGAATACAGTCAAAAGCATCTATAAGAATCATCGGACTAGTGAGAAACAGGCACGAATGTACATAAGATATTGAACACTCTCTTGACTTTAGTCATGTAGAAACAGCACACCTTCATTTTCTTAATTAGAAAAGAATAAAAAGTAGCAGCGCTTGGCAAACCTCTCTAGGTTATCCACAGATACCACTAGTTTTCCAACGAAGGAATGATACTGTTTGCTAAGGGCATTTATTAACTTTATAACAACTGGAACGATATTAAGGAGCAGATCCTTGATACCCTCCACCTGGAGTTAGGAGTCAGATTACCTTGAAGGAAACTATCCCTCCCTCCCAAAGACTTCCTAAATTAACAAAAGTTTGCAGCATGAGGCATGACTTAAGAACAGGTAAATTCATATTTTTAACTAATTCACAAAGAGACATGGATTTAAAAAGTGAGTTATCTGAGTCACATCATAAAATTTATTCCATGTCAATGCAAAACATCTGACGTTTCTGAGGAATTAAGATCAGGCACTAAGATGGTCTTTGGGCTTTTCCTTGTTGAGCTGAAGCCCAGCTGGCTATAACAAATTGTGGTGCGTTGGCCCTGGCCTGTTTCCTACAAAGTATATATGTTTCCAAGTGGTATCAGTGACTGATGCAGATAAAGTTGCCCCAACTGACTCTCACCAGAGTTTGGTATAAACCTCCTAAGGCTTGTGGGGTTTTAAGAACTGTTGTTATTCTGCATTTCTTGACGGAGAAATGAAGGCAGTTCACCATTTCAATACTGCAGAAAGAATCATTGCTGAGGTGTGATAGGAATAATCTTTTACACAGGCTCCTGCTCAGCCCCAGAAAGGGCTGTGCTGCTTTCCCTATTATTAAAAGTGTAAGACAAGCCCCTGTTATGAATGACAACCTAAAAATGGAGCTGGCAAAAAAGGGGAAAACACATACTTCTGAGCTAGTAATTAAAAAATTAAATACTTTGGTGAAGAATGAAATATTTTGTTTACAAAAGAAGCCTTGATGCAGCTGAGGCTCCTCATCCTATGAATTTCTTTGAATACCACGTTTTCCTACATGCACAACAGCCTCCATCACTCACAGTGACCCTTTTCCTCCCCTCTTTGGATTCAGGGAGGCAATGCCTTACGGGACTCTGACTTTGCAGGGAATGGTGAGGAAAGAGACAGCCCAGCAGGGGAGCTCAGCTCACAAAGAAAGGAGAAGCTACACATTTCAGCTACAAAATCTGACAAGGTATCAAAGTAGCATTTCTAAACCAATGTATTTCTGGATTTGGCAATAACACAAAATACTTTTTTTCTTTTTTTGGAGGAAGTGGAATTTATGAAAAAAGCTGTTTTCTAGAGAACACAATGTTAAAAAATTGTGTCAAAAAATATTTCCATTCTGAAGAGGTTGGCAAGAAAGTTTTTCCTGAGCTGCACCTAAAAATATTTAGCTGCCAAAAACTCAACATAAACCTCATCTTCTCTTCAGGGTATAAGGTGTTTACTCTAAAAATTCTAGAGGAAGAATTCTTCTATTTAATTCCATAAGACATCAGCAAAACCAATTTTTGGCAAGTGGATATATTTTTATTTTACTTATGCCACCAAAAGATTGCTTTTTTTGTTGAAAGTCAGCAGGATCCAAAATATCCCAAGGACTTCTGTTACACTACACCTCCGTTTCCATGCCGTAGGCAAAATCAGAAAATCCAGGGAAAAGTTGCTGTCACCAGCTGATCTCAACTTTCTTCAAAATCCTTCCAGAGTTTCACTGTCATCCCTCAGAGTCATGCACTTGTACAGGCTCCTGTGTGACAAGTACATCTACTCACAAAGTAGGGTGAAAAGGAGGAATCAAACACACTGCATGGAGATGGGTTTTGTAGGTGATCTCTGGTCCACAACATGGCAATCTATAACAGGAGAAGCAAAAGCAGAAAAAAAAGATGTTACCATTGTAACCACAACTGTTTTCCACAGCAGTAGGAAAATTAATGTCTAAAGGCAAGTAATAGGTTAGGATTTTTTTTCTTTTTGATTGGGTGATTAAGCCCACACAATCATCTCAGTGTTGCTCAGGCCAAATACTAACTTATTGTTATTAGGAGAAGTGAAATTAGAAAAGTGAGCTTCAGATCAGAACAAAAAGTATTGCTCTGTCCACAATAAAGCACTGCTTCCCAGTATGGTTATTTCACTCTTTTTATTAACCCTTTTCTATATATGTTTGTTTTGAAATGGAAATGCTGCCTAAAAATGGCAAGTTCAAAAATTAAATTTTCAAAACATGGAAAGGAACCTTGTTGCCATTTTCCATGACCATTTCCTCCGCCTCTCCCCACTTTTGACAGACACTCTTTGCCATATTCAACCCACACTGTTGGCTTCAGTCCCTGGGTAAGGATTTCTCTGGCCAAACTGTAGACACCCCTGAGACAGATATCTGCATCTCAGTGAGTCTCAACCCAGCAGAAGAGTGTGAAGTACCTTGGACGAATCACACCCCAGAAGCACCTATTTCTCCCACTGACTAAAAAGGGTATTTAAGCAACTAGCTCAGGTGGCTTCCTCCAACATGTCAGCATTTCAAGGTAGGTGAGTTAAATACCACCTCTTTAACCTGCCCTTTCTCCAGAATTTGCTCTTCAGCAGCAACAGGAGTTACCCAGCTGCACTGCAGCACCTTTGAGTGGTAGCTGGGATGTATGGTCTTTGTGGTCTGCGTTATTTCAGATTTATTTCCACTCCAACCAAATAGACCTTTTTAGTTCGCCTCTAGTCATTCCAGTTTTGGCCATGAAACAAGAGTGTCCCTTAAGTGGCTCTTTGCTCTTTACACAGCATTAGTAATAAAAGCTGTGCTTATTAACTATTTGGAAGAAATACTCAAGGCTGAGATATTCAAGGCTGAGTACAATATCCAAGGATGTTAGGTAGGAAGCACTTTCCCAGTTATCAGTTCAACAAAAAATAATTCCTCTGTAACTAATTAAAACAACATCTAAATGTTTCTCCAGGCAGAGTATCCTCAGAGAGTAGCCTAGGAGTAAAAGACAAAAAAATACACAGTATCTATACTTTAGCATGGTCTGTCCAACCTTTCTCACCTTTCTGTCCTTGTGTTCCAGTCTCTAAATCTTCAGGGTGACACATACAGTGCAGTTGGACCTGGGAGGGTGAGGAGGAGAGGAAGCAGTGTCCAGAGCCAGGTGGAAATGGGGGAGTAATGTCTGAGGCCACAGACAGTACCAGAGTACAAGAAATGTCCTTCTGGGTCCAGTGTTTCGCTTACAGCAGCAGTAATAGAGGATGCTGTTACGAAAAGCCCTGGCCACTTTCTGCAGGTCACTGCCCTTGTGCCCTACCAGTGTCCAAGGTCACTGGATTAGGGATAGTGGGAGACACAACCCTGTCAATTCCCTGTAACATCCATTTTGTCCATGAACTCATCTAAGCCTTTTTTGTGCTCGCAGACACTATGTGCCCTCCAATGGCAGCATGTTCCAGAGGTTCATTACCTGCCGTTTAAAAGTTGCTTCCTTATATTTGTTCCAAGCGGCAGATGAGATCGGTCAGATGCCAGAAATACTTCTTTCTCTCCACTGACTTGAAAGGGCACTCATGCGCATCATTCAGATGATTAAGGAAGGTGAGTCAGTGTCCATTTCTTAAAGAGATTTCTTAAGCTTGTGATTGCATACAGTAACATTTTAATTGTTTCTCTTTGATTACTAGTTATAATTTAAAAGCAAAAATTCCTACACGTGTATGTACAGACCTACGTAGGGAGGCAGGGTTACACTGAGTTGAGCTTATACTACATTGAGCTGGCTCTGGCAGAGTGGTTCTGCTTTCCCAGCCTGGCTGCAAGCTCCTGCCTGTCCTCTGCCACGGTCCCTCTCCAGCACTGCTCCAACCACAGGACGACTCCAGCCAGCTGGCTGATCAACCATAAAGCTGTCTGGGGCCCCAGAGTGAGCTGTCTGCGCTGGGAGTGATGGGAGCTCGCCGCCAGCATGAGGAGAGTGGAGCAGAACCGCACGTCCCAGCAGCATCTTGCCATTGGAGTCAATTCATGGCAACACAACACCCACGCCCAGGGTGCTCCCAGGAGGCAGTCAGTCACTCCTGCAGTAAAAGATGAAGCTCCCAAAGTATCCAAAGCAACACACCTGGATTTCTAGAGAACCTGTGGTGTTCACAAGCACATGAAGTACGAGAGCAATAGGAGCTGGTATAGGAAAGGAGATAAACAGGCTGCAGAAGAGTACTCCAGAGGACAGGAAGATTGACAAAAATGGGATACAAGAGTGAAGCAATTAGAGCACCATTTTTACATACAGTTCTGCTTCATCTAATTTGTTGGCTTCCTTTTATCCAAATAGATTGCAGTGAGAGCAGTTTGGAAGAGGACCAGGAGGCTCCTTTGGACTGCCAGGAAATGAACCATTCAGATCCAATGTTCACTGTTACAAATATTTCTGCTCATTATCAAATTTACCTCCAAAGTATCCAGCTGTCAATTACAGTGAGTTTAATGAGCTACTTTCACTGCCCAGAGCCTTGTGTTAGACTTTGCTTATGAACTGCTGCTGCTTTACTCTTTTATGATACATAAGGGAAGGAAAAAAAGTAGTATTGTAGTATTAGATAGAAATGAAGTGCCACCCTAACTATGACTGAGTATCCTACAAGCCCTGAGTCCAGGCGGCTTGTACTTGGTGAGTGCCTTTGGAGACCTGTTGTGTCCAAAGCAAAGGAGTTTCCCTGAAGCAATGGAGACAACGTACAGTCACCTTCACATCGAACCATTACAGATGACATCAAGCTCTTGTATAGTCACTGATTTTTCCCTTCAGCTGCTAGGAGGATGCATCGGCAGTCATATCTGCAGAAATCCTTCATGAGGAAGCACATTTGAGCATTTCTGTCTTCTCCCCGCCTCCTCCTAATCCATAAGGGATGATGATGTAAGTGGATAAAGGGCCCATAGCACACATGGTAAATACACTCTTCAGAGCAGCTGTGGAGAGGGACTTACCTTCAGCCATGCCAGAGAGGAGCTTCTCTGCAGATATTGTTACCAGCTCTGAGGTCCAGGACACTCTCACTCTGAAGTGATGCAACCATCAGAAAAACAACACATGATGCCTTTGTCCTTAACATATGAAGTATTTAGGACCCACAGCTTAACTCCTAGCTGGTGCTGTTCCGGGTCACTGTGTTGTAAGTATTTATGGACTTTCTGTATTGCAGTGCACAGGTTTCCCAGGGAAAATGATGCATGTGACAACTTCCTCTCAATTTTATTACCCCTCTGACCCAGTAAACCTTCCCTCCCCTTTTTCTCTGTGACATGTTTCTTCAAAAGAAGGCTTGTGGGGACTGTTCAAGTCTTTCAAGCCAATTCCTTGTCCAGATCTTGCCAATTTTCTATACCTTTGCTTTTAAACATGTGGCTCATTTGTCCTACTCATTTTTCCTCTTTGTGTTTCTACCTGAGCTTACACAAGACGTGTTACACGTACTTCTTCCTGCAACATCAGGGGCATTCATAAAAATCAGGTACAGCCATAAGAATCTCTGTGTCCAGAAGATTTTTTGCATATGACACTTTAATCCAACCTGATCATTCCTATCTCCCAGTCCACAAATCTCAATTAACTTTCCAGAACTACTTATAGAGGTTGCTAACACTAACCTCAGAAAGTGCATGGGTGACTGTGGCAGTTTAACCTGGCCTGGCTGCCAGGTGCCCACCCAGCTGCTTTCTCACTCCCTCTCCTCAGCAGGGCAGGGGGAGATTTTAAGATTAAAAAGTTAATGGGTTGAGATAAGGACAGGGAGATGTCCCAGGAATTACCAATTACTGTCCCAGGAAAAACAGACTCAATTTGGGGAAAAATAGTTTAATTCATTGCCAATTAAAAATTAAAGTAGGATAGTGAGAAACAAAAGCAAAACTAAAACCACCTTTTCCCTCACTCCCCTTCTCCCAGGCTCAACTTCACTCCTTCATTCCCAACTTTTCTGCTTCCTCCTAAAAAGGGCTCTAGCAGCAGTCTTAGAAAGCACTTGACTGCATTTCAGTTCATGGTTTTTTTGCATTTCAAATCCATAAATCTCATGTATCCCACTTCAAGACGGTGCTTGACACTTTCACTCATGCTGAATAGTACTTTCTCTCAGCTACATTAATGGGCCTGCTTGAGTAAGCTCTTTATGAGTGGTGAGAAGAGTGAGAGGAGACCTTCTGGCTTTTAAACTTAGGCTTCAAGTCAGAGGAAAGCAGTAAATACTGATTTGAACTGTCCCACTCTTCTCCCCACCTCAAATAAATAAAACTACATCAGAAAAAAAGCAGATTCCTACAGTTTGAAGAGGAGATTCCCTTTAACCTCTTAATGGACTGCATCCTGAGGTCTGTCAGGAGCATCACACACACATCCCCATTATCCACTATGAAAGATCAAGCAGAGAACGGGGGAGACAATTGATTTCCTGTCCGCAGAGTGGCAGCTCCAGCATAAGTCAATGTTATCTGGAGCACTAAAGTGGAGCAGGGCACTTTAGGATAAAGGCTTAATGCTTTATCTGCTCACATAAATACTTTCAGATAAAAGAAATTGGATTTAAATAACATTCCAGCTGTGACACCAGCTGACAGGAGTCAGGGAGTGCCCAAGATAAGGCCACATCCTTTACCCTGTGCAAAAAAAAAAAAAAAAAGAGAAGAGACAAAAGGTCCTGTTCAAGTTAAGACTGATACGTCAGCTTCATCTGTGAGTTATTTATCACCCCTTGAGCCTTGTGTCCAGATCCACATGAACATGTGAAGGCAGGAGGCAGACTCACCGAGTCATGTTTCAACACCATAGTATTTTGTTGAACATCAGCTTTTCCTTCAAAGGCATTGACTTAGTTATCAGTTCAGCAAGATACCTGAGCAAGAACTTCAGATGCTCTGCTGGGTGCAGACTTTGTAAACCATGCTCACCACCTCTGGGTTTTGACTAGGGGACAGACTCTTCTTCTTCAGGTTTGCCCCTTCAGTTGCCTCTCTGGCAGCATGGTTGGATTTCTCTGCCGTCTGCCCATTTCACTCCGTCATGTCTGTGTGGGTCCAGCTCCTGTTGGCAAAATTCCCAGCTGGCTTTACTTGAGCTTTTTCTCTTAAAAAGAAGGAACAGATCCTCTGTTCTTATCTCTGCATCATCTGGCAAATGTCAAATTGTCGTTTGCTGAGAATTTGTGCAAGGGAAGGTTTTATTAAGCTGAAATGAGAAAAAGGAAGAACTCATCAATTTGTTCCCAAAATTTACCATGGATATTGGCTGAATGTTGTGAAATTCTGTCAGCCTTGACCTCATACAACAAGAAAGGAAAACTCAGAAGATGTAGCAGGTAGGAGTAACTTTTAAAAACATGAGGGTAGAGAGGAGTCGGCTTATTTGAATGTGCTTTTATGAACAAATACCAACAATGCAGACAGCCAGAGGTAGGAGGTATTATATAGTGTAGTACATACATACTAAAATAATTCAGTGCAAGTAGGGATCTGACTTAGACATGATCATAAGTAATTTTCAGTAGTTCCCATAGGTTGTCCCTGACAGCTCTCCAGGCAAAGACTGATTCAGAAGAACATCTGAGCACACGCATAACTCTTAGCAGGTGTCTGGTCCTATTGAAATATGTATGACTAAATTGCTTTAATGAATTGGAACTTCAGTAGCTGTGTGAAATAAATGGCAACATTCATAACCAGTGAACACTACAGCAAATAAACCCTGAAACTACCCAGACAATTTGACAGACTTCTCTTATTCTTGAAAGGTAACATTAAAGGCATAAACTTTATCGCTGCAAGATAAATGCTGCATTTCTAAGGCTACATCCTGATCCTCTCAAAGTCAACATAAAAAAATGGATGCAGATGAAAATTAAAACAGAAGGAGGGACTTGATACAAATTGTGATTGTATAATATCTCAATTCAGTACTTAGTGACTCAAAGTTACTGCTGTTTCACAACATTGACAAAGGTTCCACTCAAATATTTTTAAAATAAAAGCATTCATTTTTTTTCCTTTTAGCAATGGGGAAAAATAAGGCCAAATCACAAAGATAACATTCCTTTTAAATGTTAATTTTTTCCTGGAACAAAAAAAACAACAAACCCTTGCACAACAGACATATTATGGACAGTCCAGCTTTTTACAGTGCCTAGCACCCTAAGTCCATGACCTTCTAGAGGTCAGAAGATGTGCCTGAAATATAAATTTTAAATACTAGTATAAATAATATTAACACACATGACTGTTAGGGTATCAGCTGACTACAGTGTGTTGATAAATGGCTTTCAGCCACTTTGGTATAGACCAGAATAAGTAAACTCAAGTTCAGAAAGCGGTTAGACAAATTTATAGAAAACAGGTCCATAAAGTGATACTAAAAGGACTAGCCAGGATATTAGAAAAGACTAGACTTCACGCTCTCCCAATAATTATAGAATCATAAAATCATAGAATCATAGAATGGTTTGGGTTGGAAGGGACTTTAAAGTTCATCTAGTTCCAACCCCTCTGCCATGGGCAGACTAGAATGACCGTTGGTCTAAACAGTATGGTGTTTCTTACATTATCATTTATAACTATTCATGGTTAATTAAGCCTAGCAAAACAATTCCATGCAGCCAAAACCTCTTTCTTCAAAAGTTTGTATATTCCCTGGAAGGGAAAGGCAGCAGCATGCACACCCACACACTGGGATGTCTAAAATTTCAATCCATGTTTTGTAAACACTTCAGTATGTGAAGTCCTGCTGAATCTCCAGTGTTGATGCAGACCTTTTCAAAGTTTCACATACCTATGCAGCTTTCTGGCATACTTATACTGTTTTGCTAAGTCATCTTTCGTAGACCTCTCAGGACCAATCTACAGATTCCCAGGTGTCCATGTCCTTCAGTTTGAAAAACAGCATATCTTGGGAGAACGAGGTTCAAAATCTGACCCTTTGGGCAGATTGCAGTTCAAGAGTAAGACATCAGACATCTGAACACAGGTACTTACTTGTAAGCCAGCAATCCCATTACAGTCACTGGAGATCCAGTAATCAATTCGGTTGCCTAAACATTGGGGTTTACGGCCATCAAAGATGCCTATATCTGGGCCCATGTGGGCTTGGAGAGTCAACACAAGGTTTATAGGAGACCCATACCTGCTTGGAGCAACAGATGGAGGCCAGACAAAGGCAGGATGCCTGAGGGCATCTCAAACAATACTTAATGTCTAAAACAACTGAGTGACACCTCTGGTCAATGTAGACAACAGTTTAGCTTATCATGAAAGAGACAGCTACTGGCTAGATAGCTGAATGATGCCCTAAAGTTTAATGACAGAGTTGAGTCAGTTGGTTATTCAGTTGCCTAAACAAAAGTGTTTGGTGTTATTGGAGTTGTCCCCAGGGTGTCTGAGACATCCACACAGGGCTGATGAACAGACCTGTGTCTCTCCAGAGCACCAGCCACACACCAAGGGTGCCCTGGACATCTCAGGTATGCTAAAACCCTATGAAGAAGCAATTGACTCCTGCCTTCAGTCTCCTATAACAGGAGTTGGACACTTCTCTTTCAAATACACACCTGCCCAGAAGGTCCTTCTTTGGTAGTAAGTGTCCATCCAAAGAATCCCTGTAACTGTGACCCACAGGTCTTTGATAATGAGTTCACCTCTGATGTTCCTAAATGGAACCTTTGTCTCCACAATGTATTTTAAATGCGCTGATTACAGGCAATAAAGCACTGCCTCCATCTCACAAGGGCATATTACATTGGCAGCATCAAATGGTAAATGAGGTGGGGCACTGGGAGAGGACTTTGGGAAGGAGATAACACCTACATGGGAGCAGATTTTCCATACACATAGAAGAGTGGATGTATATTTACCGATGGTGTCTAATCAGTCTGGTTGATTGCACTGAGTAAGCATACTGCGTCTTTATTTTTAGTCTATGCTGCCACTATGGCAGTAAGCTGCCACTGCACAGCAGTTCCTATTTCAAGTTAAACACCATTTAATTACAACCAAATATTTCAGGATAATTTCAGTAGAAGATTTAGTGCTGAATTCTATCATAGGAGATCAAGCCTAAACCCACAATATATGATCCAAGGCCCAGCCTTTACCATATGAAGTATCCTTCAGAGTATGATCAGTTTAGCAAAGATTGACACTCTTCAGGTCCTTGTCCTTTTCTGTTGACTCCATTGACTGTGGCTGCATAGCTGAAGGCTCAGACGTCCTGAGTTTCTTTTGTGTTTCTCTGCTTCCTGGTTAGCTGCAGCAGCTGATGAGCTGCTTCTCCACAGAGAAGCAACATAACATACCACAGCAATAGTTTTTCGTTTGTGTCCATTTTCAGCTGTAGAAATTTTGCCTATGAAAAACAACAGAGAGTTTTCTATCAAAGAGGATGAACATTGCACACTGTTTCAACGTCTTTAAAATAGGTCACAATTTCTGACGGTCTCTGTGTATCCTCCATGACATTGTTCCATGGGAAGAGAAACAGAGGAAAGATTGATCTTGTGAGGCTCCAAATGCAAGAGTGTTTGTAGAAAAGGACCAGTTGCTTATTATGACTTTCCCTATCTGTTGGAGAAGAGCACATGGTCAGAACAAGAGAAGTCTAGCCAGGCAATAAATATGGAGTGAAAAAATACATTAACACACTCACTTACCACACACAACGTCACATAAATCATGTGGAATACTGTTCTCTCTGGCTGAACTGTAACTGAGTGTGGTGAGTTTAGCTTTCTAGTCGCTAAGACTGTTTGCGTGTCTAAGAGCCTGTTAAGAGCTGAGATGTGAGTTTGACCCCTTTTCTATACAGATCTCTGCTGAGGGCAGCAACAGGCATATTTTTACCCAGTGCTGGGCAGAGGGTTGCAGACAAGACACGTGTAAATGCTGAGCTCATTTGCACATCATACCCTTTTTTCTAGATTGGTTTCTTCCTATACAATAATTTATGTAGGTTGAAAATAAGTACTTACTCTTTCTGTATACGGAAAGAAATAGCATCAAGACTTGGCAAAGACTGCTTCTTTCCCACCTAAGGAAGTAAGAGCCAGTGGGGTTAAGAAAGTACGAAAGGTTTCATTCCTGGTACTTGGTAGTGACTGCAGCCACCAAGAAACCTTGTGTACGCTCAGACACCTACTCTGCAATTTCATGGCATTATCCTCTGACTAGCCTTCTGATTATGGCTCCAGCCAGAATCTTCATTTCATCCACAATCACAATTATTTTCTGTTTCAAATTCTCCTTCCTTTTTTTTACTAAACAAGCCAGCCCTTTTGTTCATTCTTTCTTTGAACAGAGAAAAGAACAGCTGAAGCTTCCTTTTTCCTGACCTCTCTACTACAGCTATATACCTTCTCTATAAAGCACCCTGGTGGTCCACCAACAGAAACTTCCCATCTTATGGAGGAAAGCACCCTTAAAAACTAAAATCAGAAAACTCTTCCTACCAGTGTCAATGAGCCATGAGATCACTCTCAAATGTATATCAGTGATATACGTGGATGTTACAAATGAAAATTAATGCCCCAAAGCATCTGCTTGTTCTAAGAATATTAACCTTCCCTCCACTGTGGTTAAACCCTGCTAAGCCACCCACACCATCTGCCACATACAGTTTTGCTTCTGACTTCTCAAAGGGGAAATTTGTCCCCATTTGGAAAAAGTCACCTGGAATTAAATAAGTTTTTTATTGTATTCAGTGCAAGTATAAAAGCCAAAGAGAAGCAATAGAACTGTGAGTAAGATAAGATTAAATTTGTTTTAGTGACCTGTTTCCCCAAGGCCAAGGGAAGTTGAGAGAAAAACGAACTCTGGCAATTCATTTTGGCTTGCACCCTACTATATACTCTGGAAGCCCATATTTACACATAACCTGAATTTCTGAAGGGCTACAGAAGTGTGCTGTTAAGAACACAAAAAGATGCATAGGCCACCATTTCCCATTAAGAATCATGTAGCCTCTGTTTCCCGCTGCTCTGCATCTCCAGCCTGCATGGATGCAATTCCTATTTGCTTTCCCAAAGCATAATCCTACTCTTTTTACACATAAGTTATGCTGGGGTGAGTTATTATTACACAAATGAATGAGGCTTCCAGGAATATGTCATAAAAAAATCATAGTAACTATATTATGGTATATGCATAATACCATGCTATTTAGTGATAGACCATAATCCTCATTCTGAATGATTATGGTTTATCATATCAATAGAGCTTTAAAGCCCTGGGAACAGAGAGACCACAGCGGTTTCCCTGGAGCCAGTCTGTAGTACCGTAAAATAATGCTGTTACATGGAGACAACTTCGGGCCAGATATTCATAATTGTTGAAAATTTTTTTGGAAGACAATCACTGAAAAAATATGGTAAGCACCATTGTGAAAGAATAACCACCATATTTTTATATAAACACATCACTGCATTAGTCTAACTCATGGAATAATGGGATTTCAAACTCACAAAATCAAAGGGATATCTTGCTGTAATTTTTTTTGCATAAGTATCCAAATTATACTTGAATGCAGTTTCCCTTGCAAGTCAAAAGTTTGGGTGCCAATTTTGATGTTTGGCAAGATTTCATGGAACAGCTTTATAAAGTGTTGTAAGTGCTTGCTTATTCTAAAATATGAGGATAGCCTTAAATTTGCAAGGTAAAACTGCCCCAGCATGCAATCATCGTAAAAGTGAGTTTGGCAATTTATGTGTCACCTATACTTTAAAAAACACAAATGCGCTGATTAAATCTGATGAGTGATCACTCTACCCAGATGTTTGGGTCAGTAAAATCAAATTCTAAAATTCACAGATTTTTCTCACAGGACGTGACAACAGTACCTCATTGCCACGATACAGCAAAGAGTAACCTACAACTTTTTAGCTTGTGCACAGAGCTACATGTGTGTTAATATAAGCAACCCTGAAGCCTGAGGGCTTAAATTCACCTTGACCATTGATCCATCAGTAACAGAACACACAGAATTTAAGACGACTTTTTCTCTAGGAAAGTCATTGTTGTTCTACTTTGACTGCTTATTAACCAGATGTTGTGTACCACTCCATCCCAGCACTTTAAGGGTCCTGCTATCTCCTAATGATTTGTCCATATTCCTGGTGACTACAGTCCTTGTGATTGTGCCAAGAGCGTGTCTTGTGGTGAGGCACCCTGGTTAGGCTTTGTTTCGCAAATAAATTTATTTCCTCATTTTATGGCTTTAGACATCATTCTTCATTTTACAAGCAGGGTGGAGACCCCTGTGAAGATGAGATGGACATCTCAGGAGGCTCTCCAAATGAGCGGTGTTTGCAAAAAAATAAATCACCCTGGAGCTCAGAGTTTTGCCTTACAGATACACGTGTGCACACACATGCTCACAGTTCCTCCTTCTATCTAAGACTTTCTTTGTTCTACATCATTTCTCGGCGGATGCAGTATATCTATTCAGTTCCTACCCAGGCTCTCCCCCCACTAAATCACTGGAAGTTGTTTTCTCTCGACCTTTGGGAACCTCATGAAAAGTGACTCCTTCCTTCTTTTTCTTAGTAGGTTTAGTGGGGTTTTTTACTGTTCACAACCAAAAACAAGAGCATATGGTAACACAATAGAAATGAAAGAAAAGCAACATCCGCTGTTAAAAAACACAGCTTTTACTGTCATTGCAAACCAAAATCTGTCAGTATGCTCATACTCAATGTGTTAGTTTAAGCCCATTTTGCTAAACTTGGCTTTTCCATATCTACATATTTTAACTAGAAAAATGGCAATGATCTCCCAGGTTCCCCGAAAGAAAGCCCCCCCCCCCCCCCACCTAGTGGCTTCTTTCCACATGGTCTGCATAACTCAGGCACAGACAGGACTAAGCCCATCACAGCCCTGTCCCCTGACAGATATATTGAGCTTGTCTCTTCGCAAGCATGGCAGAGGTGCTGGAACCTGAACTACAGCTTGTCTGACAGTGGACAAGACTATGAATAAGGGTCTGTAATATCCAAAAGGAAGCAAATAATACAGCTTATCTCTGATACTGCAATTGGTTCAGGGCACCTGAGGAAGGCAGCAAGCACCAGGTTTAAAACAAACTTAAAGAAAGCACTTTTTACCTGGTGCACAAGCACAATGTGGGATTCCTTCCAAAGAGCACTGAGGAGACTAAAAGCATTAACTGGCTCCTCAGAAGAAACCCTTCAAACTTCTTGGAGCTATCCATGACTGCTAAAAACCATCCTCTCTTGGATGTGGCCCTGAACTGCTGGCCGTGAGAAGCAGGGAGGATAAACTATGGAAAGAATCACATGAAAGAGCAGTCAGGGACTTACTTTTCTCTAGTGCAGCAGCTGGTTCTGTCATCAAAGGGTGGTGGGAGATACATGGATTTTAAATCCTTTCACTGCCAGCAAAATGCCAAAACCTTAAACTGAAGTTGTGGTTGGTAAGTAGAGGTAAAGTTTCAGTTGCTTACCTTTTAAGTCCTTTAACAGAATATATTCTACCTTGCTTGTGAAATCCCTAAAAAACAAACAATAGCCATCTTCAATAGAATAACTTATTATATCAACATCATTACAAGAAGTTTGCTAATATATGTATATGCTTTTCTTCCAAAGATTTTAGAAACAAAATGTTCCTTTTCTTAGCTATTGTTACTAAAAGAGTAATAGCTAATATTTTATTATGTTTATTAGACTAATAACTTACAAAGACCTCCGAGGAAAAAAAATAGCAGCAGCAACAACAACAAAAAGTCAGTGAAATTTTTCATCAGGAATCTTTTTCTTCCTGATTGTGTTTCTTGGTCAAATAAAGGTTTTCACACTGGCTAACTTACCATAATTCCTGTCCTCATTTTCATGCCTTGGTTTGTTCAGTTTTCATGTGCTTCCCATTTTCTGAAATATGATTAATGAGTGAAAAGTATTGCTTTCATACTACAGCATACATCATTTGAACCACAAAAATATAAAAATATCGCTGACCAAGATTCAGACAGATTCTACAGCTAATCAGCCTCTCCCTGCCCTGGAGGTGGGCCCAAACCAAAATCAAAGCTTCAGACAATATGGAACTTTTGGAAACTTGCGATGCAGAGTTAAACACCAGCATTTAAACTCACTTCTAATTATAACAACCTGGACTTATAAAGCAAATGTAGTGTCTATCCTGCATCCATGCTGTGTAGAGTCAATGGCAAAACTCTCACTGACTCCAGCAGGAGCCAGGATCATCTTCAGAGTGGAATCAACAGAAATAATTACACATTTGTGCCTATTTTGATTTAAGTGAAAACCTGCTCTCCTTTAAAAAAAAAAAGATGTGAATGTTTCAACCAGTCTAACCCTGACCATGCTGGGGAAAAAAAAAAGGCATTGCAAATCCTTTGTTTTCTTGCAAAGTAAGAGATTTTTAATACATAGTCAATCCTGTAGTTCTTAATCCACAGATAGTAGCAATGTTAATAACCCGCAGCTTCCTTTTACCTCAATACCCTTTTCCTTCTATTTTTAAATTTCTGCATGAGGCTTGTTTCACTTCTTCTGACCTCTTGAAGATCCCTTGGCTTTTGCTATCACTATACTTAATGTATAGATGCTTAAAACACCCCATAACAAGCTGCATGGGTATAAGCATGCTTGTAGGAATAGAGTCATCCCCACTTGATTTTGTTAGTCTGCTGTAGCTACACTGTTGTAGGGAAAGCAGAAAGTCTTCTGTGCTCAGGCAAAGCTTCAGATGCACTTATTTGTTGACTCTTGGTGCCCACATTTATTTCAGTCCATATCCCAATGTCTGGGACATGAGTCGATCATCCCATTGAATTCCCATTCTCTTTCCTGGCTTCTCAGTCTTTACATTATCCCCAAAATAAGTAGATTTTACCCACTCTTCTGAGAAGCCCACAGTGTATATGGAAAATATACATCATTTTCCAGGATGAAAATGTCCCAGCACACAAGCCAAGAAATGTACATCTTGAAGCCTTAAAGGATTAAATCTGTTTTGGCAGTTACTGTAAATACAAAGGAATTCCACAAAATTTATAACCACAGTGCAGTTTAACAAGCCTTCAGGTTAATATCATGTTCCCTCCTTTCAGTTCAGACTGTGTGATCCTTTCAAGAGGGATTAATGATTTGCAAAAAATCTGTAGAAAAATTAAGATTGTTCATAAAACAAGTGATAAGCATTGTATTACTAACTGTAAGGCATCTTTAGTGTTCCTAAGTGCACGTGTGCCTTGTCACACTTCCAAAGGTACAGGCTTTGTAAAGTGACTAAACTGCTCCTTTGCAGCAACAAATACACTGCATGGGAAGAAAAAGTCTAGATCCATGAACACTGAGTTCATAGCTGGCTGCTGGAAACTGGGTTGGAGGGTTTGTAGAATATCGATGGAAAGTTTTTTGTACTTGAGATTTAAAAATCTTCATGAAATTATATCGACTTTGCTAATGATTTTCACATTCTGGATGTTGAGGTCAGGAAGAATATATTTGACCTAAAATTCACATGTATGAATTCTGTAAGAAACTGCAGAAGGAAGAGAAGGACTTGCCCACAAATGCCACATGGAAAGTAGGTGGAATTGAGTAGGATAGTAATGACATCTTATTGTATATCAGAGCTTTACAATCTTGAATAGGGAAATAACATCATCCTACTGGGGAAACTGGAGTTCTGTAAAGGTGGAACACCTCCTGACACGTGTGATTTAAAACTCACTTCCTGTAAACCCACCATGCACCCAGTGTTACACCAGTAAGAGTGCTGGAAGAGTTCAAAATCAAAGACACTGTAAGTGAGAGAAGAATGAGACTTAGTGCTGATCAGACCAAATTAGTGGCTGATATTCCATAGGGAAAATCCATTTTGGCATGTGCTATTGGAATAGACAGTCATGTCAACAGTGGATTTGTGGCAAATTTTAAAGACATCTAATATACTTGCCAAGTATTGCAGCACAGGGTTTTGCAGCTAAATTCAAGATAACATTTTTTGGCAAAAACAACTGTAAAAGTTTCTCAGCAATTATAACAGTTTCTTTCAGCATTTTCTAATTAGCATTTTTTAACCCTTCATTGTGCAATATTGTTTTAATTCCAGAAACAGCCTAGAATTTTTTCACAGGATTTTTAAAAAAAAGAAAAAACAGGAGTAAAGCATTTGCCATACTCCAGATATTAATTTAAAAAATAATAATAATAAAAGGATGTGGGCACAGCAATGAGAATAGAAAAAATAATTGATTTTCATAATCACCAGTCAAAATTCAGTCATTCACACATCTCAGTCAATGGCAAGATTATCACTTAGGGACTTGGCTCAGCCAGACTCAAATGTCAATGCCTAACCACAAGTATAGCTGTGGTCCTAAGTAATTTTAATTGGGATAACTCATTTCTTAGCGTTATACACACAGTCAAGAAATTTGCTTTAGGAGAAAAATATTTAGAAATGAAAATTAGGTTTGGGAAATTGAGTTCCTTTGGTATTTGAAAGTATTGATAGAATCATCTACTGGTTTTAGCAAAGGTACAACCAAGCTTAATCAATATAGGCTGGAAATGTTCCACTCCTTCCAGGTATATTAGACAGGAGGAAAAGAAAAAAAAAAAAAAAGCCACCTCAGGCATTACTTCATATTGAAAGGAAAAAGGGAAACACTGCAAAGTCAGGAAATTGTAAGCTTTCAGGTTGAAAACACAGCTTTAAATTTGCCTTCTAGTGCCTGCATCTCATAAAATAGCTTTTGTTTTAGATCATTCTAAGTTCAACACCAACTCATGCAGGACAGAATGCTTAAAAACTTTGGTGCATTTCTGGCATTTTCTGGTTGGTATAACTGTAATTTGTTAATTTATTTTCAAAAACACTAACAAATAACAGTAACAACTTCTAATTCAGCTTAAAAGCTCAGACTAGCTGATTTTTAATTTTTTTTTTCAACCATGTTGATCAATAATTTTCCCAGGATGATGTGGATTGCCCTGTTGAAATCAATGAACTTGATCACTGTAAGCAAAGGCTCCTGTGTGGCATTTTCATGATGAGATTTGGCCAGATTTCATGAATAGCTCTGATACGACATTTCTGTGGGGAACACACAGAAAAATGTTATTTGAGCACAAAAGGCGCACTTCAAAACTGGTTGAAGCAATTCATTCACATGCTCCAAAATGCGTACCATTTGGCCAACCTTCGGTGTGTAACCCCGCTGTGACATCACAAACTACTCAGGGTAGAACATGCCCTTGCCAAAGGGATGAAATGGCATCTTACTTTCCTTGGTTGTCTTTCTGGGCACCTGAACTTGTGGTGGAGAAGAACAGAAAGGGCAATGAGTTTGGGGCACAGCTATCAGCCCTCTGTCTTTTTCCTGTTGGGACCTCAAAGCTGCACAGATATCCCTGGGTCTTAACTCTCCTTTCAGGCAATGTTTTTTAACTAAGTCTTTTGCACCCACTAGTCTAATGTCTGTAAGAAAACCTGCTCTTCTGCATCATTTGGGTTATACCCATTTGGGGGCAATGGGAGGGGATATTTACTCCTCAGCCCTGTCTTCCCTCTCTTTTCTCTCTTTTTTCCAGGTCCTGTGTGTTGCTCCCATTGGGCTCCCCTGGCCTTGAGATGCCTCATTGCTCCCATCTGTGATTTTATGCAGCAGCTCTGGAGACACGGCGGTTATCCAAAGGTTATCTGTGGTTGCAGGTTATTTGATGTCTGCTTTTCAGTTGTAGTTCCTTTAGAATAGGGTGGATTATCTGAGGGCTGGGTCATCTACAATGTCTGATCCACACCCTGGTGAAGTCAAGGAGCTTTGATTTCCTATCTGACGGCAGCAGCTCTCCAAAATACTTTTATCTGCCTCCCTGTTAGTTCAGTTGTTAGTTCATGCCAATGCTGCATCTTTGCTGCTTGTATAGTGACTGTGTCCAGGTCAGAATACAGGGGAAGGGGGAATTAAAGCTGTGAGCGTACGAGGGAGATGAGCGCAGGAAAAAAATGGTCCCTGCTCCACCTGCTTCCTCTCTTCCTTTTCAGAGCTAATGAAGTAGCACTGCCTGATAGTCGGAGGGATGGCAGAGCACATGCATCTGCTTGGTAAAGCTCTGCACCCCCAGTGTGGTAAGCTGCAATTAAAAGGAGGCTTTAAAAACCTATACTGAGCTATTTGACATCTGCCAAGGACTACATGAGCAACCCAGGTCAGAGTTTGGGAAACAGCAGCCTCGCTCTTCCAGTGGCCTAATTTAGCCTCTGGCTACTTTTAAAGTCACAAGAGGAGAATGAGGAATCTCCTTCTTGGAGGGAAGCGCAGCAGATACCATAACTAAACAGCCTCTAAAATAATGTTGTTTCTTCTGTCTTCTGATGGCCAGCTCGGATGCCTGGTCGAGTTCTCTTCCCTTCAGCTTAGATTTCTAAAGAAAACAGGGCAATTCTCTTTGAACCAAGGAGGTAAGGATCGATACGGTTGTCATTTAATCAGTACCACTGGAGACAGGCATTTCAACCATAATTTAGATGCATAAATAAATATCAAGACAGAGACAGAGAGAAAGAATAACTGTGTCAGTTGGTTCTGCCTGTACCTAGTCCCATCCTTGCCGACTGTCTCCACAAGCCTAAGGACAGGGGTACTTCATGTGGGGTTGCCGTGTGATCCCGCAGAGAGCTTTCTCACACGCACGTACATGGCACTTGTCAGCTGTCTGACAAACCATTTGCAAAGGAGACCTCTCCCTCCCTCCGCGTGCGCGGCCCGGTGACCTCCTGCTGTGTTGGAGCAACCCATCACTGGTCACCTCTATGCATTGTCTGAAGGCCTCTCACCATCTGGACCACCTAGGAGAAAATGTTTTCTTAAAGAGGGGAAGATTAAGGAACAGGGATTTACACCTCGGTCCCCAAGGTAATTACCAGATGGCAAATGGCTTGTTTTCACTTGATGAATCAGAGCAACTGAATCAGGCCTACCAAAGCGGCTGGGATTTTGTTTCTAACCAACCTTTTTGCTTTACAAGCTGAAGAGTTTGTTTCCCACCCTTTACATAATGATTTTAAGGTAAAGCTAACATTAAAGCAAAAGTCTGGCATTAGGCAGGTGGATTTCAGTGTGCCAGGACCCCAGTCATATCATTTCTCACACTGTCTTAACTCTTTGCTGACCACTGGTGGGTCTTGCCAAGAGCTCATGGCAAGAGTTTACTCACCTGAGTAAGCAAGCAAAATGAGGCCATCTCTCCCAGGGCTTCAGAAGGAGACTGTAATCCTGGGGACTGTCATCAGTCTTTCATTTTAAACTTTCTACTACAGTAAGAAAGTTGAAATTAAAGCAGTTGCATTTTGAGAAATTAAATCTTTGCTTTTTTTTCCATTTCAAAAATGGCAGTAGAAAGAAGCAGTATTTGGAGTGACTATTACAAATACAAAAAGTAGCAGAACAAACATATTCAATGGAAATTTATAGTCACTGCTTTGTTTTGTTTCCTTTAAAAAATAGAGACCAAGAGATTTAATTAAACCTAAAATGAATGCTCTATTTAAGGTCTCTTGTAAATATAGGCTCCCAGCCCTAAATTAAAGTAATATGACATTCAAATGTCATCTTCCAAAATGCTAAAGCCAACTAAACTACAAACTTAATGTCTAACTTGGCATTCATAATGTTCCTAAATCTTCCGCTGACTTTCTATATACTAGCTGGAATAAACAGCAGGGTTTGTTTGGTTTGTTGGGGGTTTTTTTCTTAATTTCTATTCAAAGAGTTTTCTGAAATGAATAACAAATGCAGGCAATCAACAAATGGAATGCTGAGTAGGACTGGGACCCTCTCTAGTTTCACTTTGGAGAGTATTATGACCTTGCTACAGCAATTGCCATAGCATTTTACCCAATTGTCTTATGGCCTTTTCTCATTCACTATCCTGCCTCATAGCTATGGAAAAATGGGATTATATTAGAGATTTCTTCTTTACTCTGCCTTACAGGGCTCATTTTCTCTCTTTGATGTATTTTGTTTCTATCATCGGTTTAGATGTTTCTGTTTTAATTCCAAGATTTCAGATTCCCTACTTCCATGTGCTGGAAGGTTCTTATCACCCTATCTTCTCCCCTGTAAGCTTATGCCCTGCTCAAAAAAAATACTTTATGCTGAATGAAAATACTGCCTTTTCTTTAATACCTACTTCAAAGCACAGCTCTGTCTATGGAATGATGATTGTTAATCAACTGTAGTCTCTAAATGCAAAAAAATAATTGAAAAAGACTTTTTCTTTTCTGGCCTTGAAACAAGCTTTTATTTCCATTGTATGGTCTACCACCCCACAGATGTTTGTAGCAGAACGGAAGACATGGGTCACCTTTAACAAGAAAAGGCAGTGGTCTGGCACGCCAGATAGCACCCAGCAAACTGAAAGTCCTTTGCTTGTAAAAGGTTTAGGGTTAGGTGAATCAGCAAAAGGACCTGATCCACCTAACCCTAAGCCATGCAAGACTCCCAGGAAGAAATGACGATTCATTGTAATGGGTGAATCCCTGCTGGGGGACACAGAAGCACCCATGATCAGTCATCTAGAGAGGTTTGTTGCCTACCAGGAGCCAGGATCTGGGATGTTGTGAAGGCACTGCAGGAGTTCATCCAGCTCTCTGACTACTAGAGCCTGCTGTTATTGCATTTGGGCACAAATGATACTGCCAGGGGAAACCTGAACAGTATCAAAAGTGACTACAGAGCTCCGAGGGCAGGGCATGGGGCCCAGGTGCTGTTCTCCTCAATCCTGCTCGTGAGGGGCAAGAGTGCGAGAAGAAGGACGCTAATAGGACAAGTCAGTAATTGCCTGTGGAACTGATGTTGAGGCAGGGTTTTGGGTTCTATGACCACAGGATTCTGTTTGCAGATCAGCATCTGCTTGGGAGAGATTGGGTCTACCTCACTAAGCAGGGCAAAGCTGTTTTTGCCAACAGGATGGCTGACCTCATAAGGAGGCCTTTAAACTAGAAATGATGTGGAAGGGGAAGAGTAACCAGCAGTCCTGTGAGGGAGTGACAGACAGGATCACTGAGTGAAGGGCATGGGGTGATGTTACAGGAAGGGATCACAAAATCAACAAAATGGGGCTTAAGCAGGGTGACCTCCAGCACTTGTATGTAAGCAAGGAAGTGTCTGCAATGCACCATTATGGAAAAATACCCCAACCCCTCTCCAGGAACTCAGCATGCTGGGGTGCCTCTCTAAAGTGTCTGCATGCTAATGCACACAGTACGGGAAATAAATGTGATGAGTTAGAGATCTGTGTGCAGTTGTAGAGCTACAATCTTGTTGGGAACAGAAATGCAGTGGGATGGCTCCCATGGCTTGAGTGTCACAAGGGAGGGATACAGGCTCTTTAGGAAGGACAGGATGGGAAGATGAGGAGGGGGAGTTGCCCTTTATGTGAGAGAGCAGCTGGAGTGCATGGAACTGTGGCTGGGGATGGATGAGGAGCCAAGTGAGAGCTTATGGGTGCGGATTAAAGAGAGGACAGGTAAAGGTGATATTATAGGTGGTGTCCGCTATAAGCCACCTGACCAGGAAGATCAGGCCCTCTACAGACAGATAGGAGCAGCCTCACATTCACAAGCCCTGGGCCTCATGGGGGACTTCAACCGCACCAATATCTGTTGGAGGGACACAGCAGGACATAAGCAATCCAGGAGGATCCTGGAATGCATTGATAATAACTTCCTCTTCCAAGTGATAGAGGAGCCAACAAGGAGAGGTGCTCTGCTGGACCTCATACTCACCAACAATGAGGAGCTCGTTGGGAATGTGAAGGTCAAAGGCAGCCTTGGCTGCAGTGACCATGAAATTGTGGAGTTCAGGATCCTGGGGGCAGTAAGGATGGTGAGAAGCAAGCTCACAGCCCTGGAATTCAGGAGAGTAGACTTTGGCCTCTTCAAAAAATCTGCTTGGGACATTCCTGTGGGATAAGGCCTTAGAGGGAAGAGGGGCCCTAGAAAGCTCCTTAAGATTCAAAAATCACCTCCTCCAGGCTCAAGAGAGTTCCATCCCAATGAGCAGGAAGTCAGGCAAAAATGCCAGAAGGCCTGTAAGGATCAACAAGGAGCTCCTGGCCAAACTCAAACACAAAAAGGATGCATACAGAGGGTGGAAGCAAGGACAAGTAACCTCAAAGGAATACTGAAAAACTGTTAAAGTGTCCAGGGATGAAGTTAGGAAAGCTAAAGCCCAAATGGAATTGAACCTGAAAAGGATGTTAAAGACAAGAAGTACATAGGTGACAAAAGGAAGACTACGGAAAATGTGGGCCTGTTGCTCAATGAGACAGTGGACCTAGTTGCACAGGACGTGGAACAGGTGGAAGTACTGAATGCCTTCTTTGCCTCACTTTTTATTAGCAAGAATCCCAGGTCCCAGAAACCAGGGGGAAAGGCTGGAGCAAGGAGGAAGTACCCTTGGTAGAAGAGGATCAGATCAGGGAATACTTAAGCAAACTGGACATGCATAACACCATGGGCCCTATAGGATGCACCCATGAGTGCTGAGGGAGGTGGCAGACATCACTGTGAGGACACTCAATAATCTTTGACTGATCATGGTGACTGGGAGTGCCCAAAGACTGGAGGAAAGCAAATGTCACTCCTGTCTTCAAGAAGGAGGACCCAGGGAACTACAGGCCAGTCAGACTCACCTCCATACCTGGGAAGGTGATGGAGTAACTGTTTCCAGGCACATTAAGGTCAAGAAAATCCTCAGGAGTAGTCAGCATGGCTTCACCAAGGGGAAGTCATGCTTGACAAATTTGATAAACTTCTACAATGAAATGACTGGCCTGGTATATGATGGGAGGGCAGTGGATACCATCTACCTGGACTTCAGTAAGGCCATAAGGCCTTTGACACTGTTTCCCATAAGATCCTCATAGAGAAGCTGTTGATGTATGGGCTGCATAAGCAGACAGTGAGGTGGATTGAACTCCAGCTGAATGGCCAGGCCCAGAGGGTGGTGGTCAGTGGCACAAAGTCTAGTTGGAGGCCAGTAACTAGAGGTATACTCCAGGGGTCAATACTGGGTCCAGTTCTGTTTCAAATCTTCATTAATGATCTGGATGATGGGGCAGAGTGTAGCCTAGCAAGTTTGCTGGTGACACAAAACTGGGAGGAGTGGCTGATACACCAGAAGGTCATGCTGTCATCTGGAGGGACCTCAACAGGCTGGAGAAATGGGCTGACAGAAGCCTCAAGAAGATTCAAAGAAATTCAAAGCTGTGCAACCCAAGGCACATTTTCATTAATCACTTTGGTGTGGCCTTGACTCAGCTTTACTGAAACAAGTTCTTGAACTGTGAGAGAGTAAGTGAAAGCCATGCAAGATAAGTAGAAACAAAGATGGAAAAGAAATATCTAGGCTTGTGACAGTTAGAAATTCAAGAGAAAATTGTTGGGGAAAAGGGTGTAAAGCACTGAGAAAAAAAGCAAAAAGTTGCATGATAAATGATGCCTGGATAACAGCAACCCAAAGAGCTGGTATCAGGGCAGACAGCTGGGCTTAGCAGAGCACAACACATTCTTCCTGTGCCCTATGCCTCTCTGAGCATGGCGCAAATCAGCCTCTAGAGGTGCTTGCCAGACTAGAAAGTTGGACTGAGCACCTACCATTTAGGTGACCAAATTTACATGAGATTAATCTTACCATGTATGCACATGTACTGGAAATTATAGAGCTAACTAGCATCTTTATTATGCTATGCCTTTTTACACTTACCAGTCAAACGTTGGATTGATACAAATCAGCATAATTCTCCTATTCCATTTACACCTTCAGGAGACCAATGAAAAAGGGTATTATGATAGAGTGATAGTTTAATCTTAATCATCACAAGTTAAGTGGGCAGCACACTACTGATTATGTTGATCTGTTGATAAAACACAGATCATATGCTACTATTGATGGAGTTCTGCTTTAAGTATAAATTTGATTACACCAGGCTGCTCATCGTGTGTGGGAATCTCTTGGCAATAGAACTTGTTCCAGGTTTGTTTGATGAAAAATGTGATATTCTGCCTAGTTTCAGTTAGTACCACATTACACTGTGATTAAGGAAGTCCAAAAAGAGCCTGGCCCATGCTCCCCGAATTGCAACTGTCTGCTTCTTAGGCATTGAAAGCTACATCTATCCAAGACAACGGACAAGGGCCATTTTCTGGCATTGGAGGCAGTAGCACAGCACAGTTTGCATCCATATGGCTACACTATTTTTCCCTAAAAAAAAAGAGATAAATTAATCTGAATTTCCTATTAGAAACCGTCCCTGACCTGTTCCTGAACCATGCCAGGGCTCTGTCTGGGAGAATATTAGCTGGCATGGGCCAACACCATGCTAACAAGCATGCCAACAATTATACAATACAGGCTATTGTAGGACAGTGCTCACCCTATGCCCCAGTCTTGTTTAGTTTAGTTACTAGTATAGACAGAACCAAAATAGCCAGAATATAAGGCAATGATTTTCCCTGAAATCAAAAGCTGAAAAATTCGACTCAGCCTCTGTTTGTAGACAACATTATGTGCAGGATCTTTAACATGCCCTAGCAACAGACACTAGAAAGGCTAGTTGAAACTTTGAAATAATAGGAGCAGCACGTGCTGGTGGGGAGAAAGTACACAATGCTAAAGCATGTCTCTCCATCGTGGTCCTACTTGCCCAGAGCTGCCTAGCCCTGGAGCCCAATGAAGAAGAAGCCCTCCATAAGATGAGGTCTGGGCAGGCACACCAGGCTTGTCAGCCACTGAAGGGCACACTTGGGGCTCCTCAGGGCCCACAGGAAAGAGTGATTTTTCTTTTTTTTTTTTATTCTGTCCTTGTCAAACAAACACAGCCTTGCATATGGGCCAATACTGTGTAGCCAAGACCACACAGGACACTGCACAGCTATATCTCATGATGTAGAAACATGCCCAACACTGAATGATGCTAATGGGAAAGTCACGGTGAAAAAGTACCAGTGGGACAGCACTACAGACAATAGAAAGCTCCTCAGTTAGGCAGAAAAAGATATGACAAGACCTGATGCTTGGCAGCTAATAGGACAAAGTCAGGACTAGTAGATATGATGTTAATACACACAGTGATAATGTAAAGGACACACAAGTCCTTCCCTTTGTTTCCATGCTTTTAAGGAGAAGGGTAGGAGGACAAAGTCTAGTATACTTTTAATCATTTCTGTGCCTTTTATGAATGCCTGTTATTATACATAAACTATTTATTTAGGTATGAAAATTAACTCCCCAAGCCCACTGGACCAAAGAAGCAGACTGTGAAAGAAACTGGGGCCCTGAAGGCGGTATCTTCATTTGGCAATGGAAAACACCAATATTCACGCTGCATTTGAAGAAGGACCTCTAATGAGCATTATGTTTCCTAACGGTAAACAATTTGGAGGCTTTCAAGAGTCAGGGATTACTCTGCTATCCAAAACAAATAATCATAAACCACATTTTTTGAAAACAATACTGATATAATAAACAGAAGGGAGTAATTTATCAAACACCCCATACATGGATGGTTCCCTTCCTCCAGCACAGAGGAAAGCTGCAATTCAGGACTTGAAGGTTATCTTCTTGCTACAGTCTCTCAGTTATCTACATTTGTGTCACAGTTCTTATTAGAAACAAAATCTTCGCAAACCAGCCATCCGTGCGTTGCAACATTGTTCTTTGTATTCCATGTAATTTAGGCAACGATTATTTCAGACTGATTTATGCTATGATATCATCATCTATTCTCCTTAATAACTTTTGAGCCTAAAAGCCAAATTGCATAGAAGGGAAGAAATCTCAAAACCGTTACATTCCTACACCATTCATGTAACTAGACAGCCAGGTCTATGGAAACAATTCATCTCCCACTATGGAAACAGTGGCATTATGAGCTCCACCCTTACTAAACAGCAGAGAAGCTACAACTGCACTTACCCTCAAAACACAGATCCTTAGGAAACGTAGCTCTTGCCATTCATGGCATTGCTGTGCAGATTATGGGATCCAGGCAGGTCCAGTTCAAAGGAAGATACTTGCCCCCAGCTAGATGAGGCAGTAATTTAGTGAAGCAGATACCTGCATGGAGCACCTACAACGGTGTCACTTGACCCACTGCTATCACATAATCACAGAGAGCAGCTTGCACTTAATATTACTGTGTCAGGTGGCATTAGCAGTAGTTTGACTATAGAGCTTAGAGAAGAAGATGAGTATGAGACCTGTCTTTTTTATAGTCCATTGCATAACAGGCCATGTCCTCCAACCTATAAGCTCTCTTTGACCATGTAGTCATCTCCTTCAAGAATCCCCATTGGTGTTTATTAGACCTCAGCCTTCTTCACGTGGTAGATGATAGGCAACTGGGTAAAAACCACAAAGGCAGTTGAATGAGATCTGCTTGATTCCCTGGCCATCTAGAGCTCTGTTGAGGTGCTTGCATGCTCCTTTCACAGCTGGATTTGATTTCTACCAAATCTGTAAGGACAAAAATTGGCCTTCATTGCTTAGCTTCTTCCTTTTTGAAAAATAGATTGATTGGTTTTTTGCCTCCTTATAAAGTACTAAATCCAAGAAAAAAGTTCAGTCATATTCTAGTCATTCCTGTCTCAGATGGGACTTCTGCATATAGGGACCTCACCTGTGGCTTAAGGATAGCACTCTATTGTAAGCAGTTTCTCTGCTCGGGCAGAAGGTTTCTGCTAATAGTTGTATCTAGCAATATCTAAAGGCAGCGAAGACCCTCCACGTACGAAGACTTTGGACAACAGTTCACCTGCATTAAATGAACAAGAGGCTGCCTAGGACACTGAGGTGCTGCTGCATCTTAAGGTCATTGGAGCTTTTTTAAATTGTGGGAATTAGTCCCTGGAGATATAATAAATTGCCAAATGCAGTACTGAAAATAATGAGGTTTCCTATTGATTTTGACGGGCATCCACTGTTGTTCATGAATCTAAAATAATCTTGCATTTCTGGAGCAAAATGTCCACACACATCACTATCAGTAAGGCACAGTAGCAAAACAGCATTACTAAAGTCAGGAGTTCAGGCCTTGTTGCAGACTACTTAACACCACTGCCCCCAGCAAGAAACACTTAATGACTGGGATGTCAGTGTCAAAGGCAAAAATGTATTTCCAGCTTTATTCCTGTAGCTATTATTTACAGGACCCAACCTGTCTGGACCAATAATACACCAGAGGTCTTGGGCAGACTTTGACTTTAAGCTTCATTATGAAAGTCAGAATGGCAGGAGAGAGACTTTGAATTCACAAAGGATTCAATCTGTGAGGAATCTAGCTATGTATAATATACTCAAAGCACTCTGTGTACACAGGAAAAGCTGAATCCAGCCCCAAGACTATTTTTGTTTGTGTTGTAAAAACACAGTGCGGCTTAAACTCTAATGTACAATTTAGAGTGCAGTTTCCATGACCTGAGTTTTGGTTATCTGAAACATCTTTTTTTCCCAGAACTGGATCATGTTCTCTATTGTCTATTAATTACTTTGAAAGTATCATCTCAGCTGTTTTTAAATATGTAATTGTCTGAATTCATATCAGCTTCTCTTAGAGATTTGGTTAATATGAATTGCACCACATACTAGTTATTATCAGTTCATATACTGAAAATGCAGGGCAAGTTAATGATGATAATGAATCTCAGGCAAGTTTTGTGTTTGCTGTTTCTTCTCCCCAGATGGCTCACCCAGCTCTAAACCTTACAAATACATAGTACCATTCCTTAGAGTAAACATATTGTAACTCGATTTTCTTCCCCCAAGCAAGCAACCAGATGAACAGCCTTGGTGGATAATTCGGTAAAAGAAACACTCATAAGGGGTCTGTGATAAGCAAGCCAATGGAAATGGAGTAGTGCACTGTTTAAAATCATCTAAACATTTTCTCTTAACATGAAACATTTGAAAATGTGTAGCTCAGTGTTTGATGAAACACAGTACCCTGTTGTCTGTAGCCCAGTTCTAGCCCCTTCTTTAAATGTAATCTTTTATCAAAGTCACATATGTTTTCAATAAATTCACATGTGGATGCAGTTATACCAGGAAAACTGATTCACAAGTACTTTAGAGGTTCCTCTATCTTTCAGGCCCACCTAAAGTTTCTTTCCATTTTTTAAAATATTTTTTTAGTAAGCATACGAAGGGAAATAATCAGTTTTGCTTGCTTACAACACAACCACCCTGGTCTGAATCATAAGTACAGCATTGTTCAAAGGAACAGCTGGTACCAACTCCAAAAGTTTAAGCGTTCCCCTCCAAACAAAAAACTCCGTTGAGTCTGTTAGTCATCATTTCCCACAGGTATTGATTCAAGGCTACAGTTCTGCCTATTCCTGCCATGGCTAAAAAGATTAGTTGCAAGGTTTTCGGAAAGGAGCATTTTCATGCACAAGCAAACATACAACTATTTCTTTCTTGTCTGCTAATCTCCATGATTATTGCACCTTTTTGAAACTTTTTTAACCACATACAGGGCAATCACACTTTAATAACAACAGTGGAGCACTAAGAAGTCGTTTCTGCAGAAGTGGATTTACAAAGATAGTTTTGCCCTCAGGAGCTTAAACTACATCAACACACAACTTTGCTGTAAATCCAACTCAATTCTGCCAGCTTTTTCTACCAGGAAATACAAATTTAGGGGTAGGATCTGTTTAAAATATATTCTCAGGAACTGAACTCCTATTGCGCCAGACTTTCAAAGCAAGCTTAATACAGGTCACCTCCTCATTTCCAGGAGTCTAATTTTATTGCTCCCTCCAAGCCATGCCAGAGGTGGGAGCTCTAAAAAGCACTTTAACCACTTTTGGGACTGTGCTTAGATTGTGCTTTCAAAGAATTTCTGCTAACGACAAAATGGTAAACTTTGAACTTCTTTCACAGTTTTCTAGGACATCTCCTTGACAGTCAGTTTTCAAATGCAGTTTGCATTCAGTTATGGATCATATTGCCTTCATTCATATCAGACCCCAGCTTGTCCTGGGTTATGTAGATATTTCCCAAGACTCCTTTCAAGCAAAGTAGTTTAAATACATATCCCTCCATAGCCTGTGGACTGGTAGTTTGAGTCTAGATACAAAAGTCATCTAACTCCTTCAATTCAGCACAGGGACCTCCAACACTAGAGAGAAATCAAGCAGAAAATGGGGATTTAGATGCCAGGCTTACATAGCCTGGATTTGGTGTGACCAGAATACGTCATCTGTAGCTAAACACTAGAAGCTGTAAGGGACAGGGAGCTTTAGGAAAAGATTTTGACTTCCAGCCACCTTGCTGAATAATAGGATATTTCCTAGAGAAAGTGGAAGGAGAGTTATTGCTGGTAGATACAGGAAAGTTGGGGCTGCTTAAATCTTCTCAGTCAGAGCGCTGTATTTGCAGACTATGTCTGGACTTGAAAAAAAGTATTCTTAGGCCATCTGGAGGGACCTTGACAGGTTTGAGAGGCGGGCCCATGCAAACCTCATGAAGTTCAACAAGGCCAAGTGCAAGGTCCTGCACGTGGGTCAGGGCAATCCCAAGCACAAATACAGGCTGGGCCATGAGTGGATTGAGAGCAGCCCTGAGGAGAAGGACCTGGGGGTGTTGGTCGATGAGAAGCTCAACATGACACAGCAAAGTGCGTTTGCAGCCCAGAAAGCCAACCATATCCTGGGCTGCATCAAAAGAAGCATAGCCAGCAAGTCAAGGGAGATGACTCTGCCCCTCTACTCTGCTCTGGTGAGACCCCACCTGGAGTACTGCATCTAGCTCTGGGGCTCCCAATACAAAAAAAGACATGGACCTGCTCGAGCGGGTCCAGAGGAAGGCCACAAAGATGATCAGAGGACTGGAGCACCTCTCCTATGAGGAAAGGCTGAGAGAGTTGGGGTTGTTCAGCCTGGAGAAGAGAAGGCTCCGGGGACACCTTCTAGCAGCCTGCCAGTACTTAAAGGGGGCCTACAGGAAAGCCAGAGAGGGACTTTTTACAAGGGCATGTAGTGATAGGACCAGGGGTAATGGCTTTAATCTGAAAGAGGGTAGATTTAGATTAGATGTAAGGAAGCAGTTCTTTACTGTGAGGGTGGTGAGGCACTGGAACAGGTTGCCCAGAGAAGTAGTGGATGCCTCATCCCTGGCAGTGTTCAAGGCCAGGTTGGATGGGGCTTTGAGCAACCTGGTCTAGTGGAAGGTGTCCCTGCCCATGGCAGCGGGGGTTGGAACTAGGTGATCATTAAGGTCCCTTCCAACCCAAACCATTCTATGGTTCTATGATTGGCCATCTTACTATAAATTAACAGACAGATAAATGGAAAGAGGTTTCAAATGTGCATTTGTCACATTTCAGTCTCGGGATCATCCAGACCTTTTCTCCTCAGTGAGGAGAATATTCCTTCATTACTGTGAAATCCAATGCCAAGTCAAGTGCTGCTTCTCACACACTGTGGAGGGAGGAGATTTACTGCCCAGCCATGCCGCTGGGCAGCTCTGGGGCTAGCAGCAGGACACCATGTTGTTCAACATCTCAGCACCACAACACAGCTGGAGAAAGCTCAGCCCTGACCACTGCATTTTTCTGACTCATCAGTAGCCTGCACAAAACCCGTGTGTGTTCTCAACCACCATGCTGATCAGTGCAGTACAGGCAAAGGAATAAAGTGTGACGGTCCTTCCAGGGGACTGAGTTTCCAAAGTCCACATCATCCTCGCTGACCTGTCCTCTGAGTGACTCATGCCAGAGGCTGAGGACCACCACAGCTTAAGTTGTACCAACTATGAGCATGGTGATTCGCAGGTGACAGAAAATGGGTTCAGACTTTCAAAGTCTGAGCATTCTGGGCTAGATCCAGGAAAATGCTTAAATACATGTTTACATTTTATTCATGTAGAATCAATGGAACAAAAAATGTTGTGTAAGTTAAAGCATGTACCTCATCAAGGGCAGAGTGTCTGTGCCTTGGAGTATCAGGCTTACATAGCAAGGCCTTGCTCCCAAAGTTACAGATGTGCCTTACAGTAAGAAACAGAGCAAACACAGCATGATGGCCAGGGTCAGAGTCAAAAGCTGGGGACAATTCCTCCAGAATAACATCAAGGGACACAGAAACCACACAGCTCCCACAGGGTTGGGGCCAAAGAGGGCTGTCAGCCCATCATCTTCACCAGAAATTGTTTGTACTGTCTTCTGAAAACACAACAACCAACCATAACTCCAAGAACTCACTTTCCCAAAATTACACGCAAAGGATGAGGATGTCTCAGAACACCTTGGTACTAAGAGACCAGCAATTAAAGCAAATGTAAAATTACTACAGACTAATATACCTGACTCTACCACATACAAAAATTAGACTTAGAGTGCCTATTCTGTTGTCCAAGGCTTTCCTCAGATTGTTGAGAAAATTATAACCTTTTAGAATACAGGTGTTACTTTAAAATATGCCTAACCGAATTAGTCTGACTGAATCTGACTTTAGCTGAGTACATTTATATGAAAAATGAATGGGGAACAGTTTTATGAAATTAATCAGCAGATAACTACAGTTCCTCTGGAGGACAATTTTGTTGGACATTTCAGGGAAATTTAAGCATTTGATTCATATACTTTGACTTTGGGGGAATGGCAGTGCTAGAAACTCTCTGAATGTCCTCGTCTGTCGTTACATGTAACCTATGCTTCCTCTTACTCCAAGAAAGCCCCACTCTGTTCAAAGGTAAAGTTTCTATACAATTGTTTTTATGACATGAAATTCAGAAGACACAATTTTAGTCTGCCTATTACAATCAAAGAATAATAAGCAAAATCTACCTAACAGTAATCCTGAGATCTATTTGAAGCCAACTTCCAAAGCTTGTGCCTTCAAACACCAGCATCAGAATATAAATTCATTTTACCTGAAATTTAAAAGATTTGTAACCACTGAGGTTATTTAGTGCAGTAAATCTTCACAATAAATTTGTTTACAGCCATATTCAACTTATTAGTTATTCCAATGCAAATCCAGAATACTTCCAGGGAATCACAAATTTCATAGATGTGGATGGAGATAAAAAATGGTAGGGTTTCAGTGGAAGTGCTGTGGTTTTATACTGAAATAACAAAGCAGAATCTGGTCTGGAGAACACAATTCCCATGGAAAGCTTTATGACAAATTCAGAAGGAGTATAGGTTACATGTTAAGTATAGGTTGATCAGAAATGGTATAAGTGCTGAAGTAGTGGTAAGCAGGATCTTGGACTAATTTATCCCCCAGTGACTGCAAAAAAGGGGTAATGTACGTGTTGAGGAATACGAAGTAGAAACTAAAATGAGAAATGAAGAGAAAGCAAGCCATTCTACTCTCTTGGCTGAAATCCCTCTTATTCTTCAGATGAGGAGCTATTGACTCCATAACAGAGACTGAGCCTTTTCTCATTCCATGCTATTCAGCAGCAATGGTGGTATATGAAGGAAAACTGCTGTCTAACACAGAGTAAAAACAGCTTCACTGTCTCAGTGTCCTATTACTCTCCACGTACTAGAAGCAAACAGAGGGTAGGACTTTCTGGCAGGGATTTCAGCTGCAAGAACAACACATCCTCTGGGGAGAAAAATAAAAGAATCTTACGTAAATCTTTATCAAGGATAATACTTCCAAAAATGGGGGAGACCTTCAAAATGTGGGAGTGTCTACTTGTAAATGGAGATCAGAAGGACAGAAAACTGCAAGAATGTTGTGTGGTCTCACCAGTAATTTATTTCTTAAGGGGAAAGTCGGGTGAACTCTCCTCCTTCCCTTCTCAGTCTCAACCATGTCTGGTTCTCTGATTTAAAATTCAGTTCAGTACCTCCCAGACAGGGAATATGATTTCCTCCCTTCTTTATAGATTTCTCTGGTTTGCATTACCATTCAATAAATATATTACAAAACATTATTTTCCTCTGTCCACAGCTTTTGAGTTGTTGCAGTGATCTTAAAGATATTACAAATTAAATTACTGGATCCCAATCCAAAATCATCAGGCCACATTAGGGGAGAGAAAAATCAAGTAACCCCATTGCATCTGGTGCTCAGTGTTTACGCATTTCAGCAATACATGTTCCATTGTGCTAATACCCTTCTGGAAAAGCATCAGTGAGGAAGAAACTGTCCAGTTCAATGCAAAGACCAGTGCTGTTCTCCTAGTCAGCCTGGCAGTCGACACTGTGCTTGAGGAATTTTAATGTACACAGACATGTTTTTGAATTGGTGACCTTCATTTTTAGCAGGAACTCCTTCTGAAGTCGGTCAAGGTAAATGACCAAAATCTGGAATGAAATCTAAGAACTGTATGTATTACTTGTGTCCAAGATCAGTAGTGAATTCAAAGCAGAGTAGCTGGGAAAAAAGGATAGCCTCATATCAGAATGTATTTTTAAGGCTAAGCGTATCCTGCAGAAGCAAATTAAAAAAATCAATTCAGTATTTATTGTCAGCAGGCACTTAGGAACAGCACTGACTGCTCACAAACTGTGCAACTGCTGAACCAATTCTACTGAGACACTTTGGGCATCAGATCACCCCCTAAATGACACAACCAAAAAAAAAGTGTCCCCTGTAGCAACATTCCTTTACTGAGTTTGTGTTTCTACAGCAGTGCAGATACTCTGGGTCCAGGACCATGTGAGCTGGTGGAAACATTCCTGACCAGGACGAGCGTGGGTCTGAAAGCAGCACAAGCACATCAGAGGGGAACTGTCCCAAGCCAGTGATGGCAGGGCTGTGGGCAGGCAGCCACGCTCCTCAGCTCTCACACCCCCACATTGTGTGCCTCTACACGGGGACTCAAAGGGCCAAGGCAGCAAGCACTGTGCAAAGGTGTAGGCATGGTCCATTGGCATTGACCTTGTCTTGAGCTCTCCCAATGGGCAGTGGGTCTGGCAGCATCTCCACACAAACACAAAGAGCTCTCCCCCTGAATCTACCCGGTAAAGATGCTGAGTGCCACATCGTCCTGGCTGTAGACCATGGAAATACAAATCAGACCTCAGCACCCTCCCAGTGGCTTCTGAAGCTTCCTGCTCCATGGGAAACATGTACACTAGCAAGTGGTGAAAACTGCTAAAAATAAATGGTATTAGAGTAGAGTTGGAAGCAAACCCACTGCTATAACTATCTGTGCACCTTCAGGGGAGCACAGGCATCCATTTGGACTCTACCATTTCACCCAACTTTCCAATAACCTGTCCCAGGGTTGGGATGGGAATCTGAAATATGAAGATTGTTATTGGAGAGCATTCTGAAATATTTGAAATGCAAGAATTTTTCTTTGAATGGGCGTTCTTACTTTATCTGGTGAGATCCATGCAGGTGGACTCACTGACTTTACGGAAGAACTGCTCAGGAGGCTCAGGGACTGCATCAGTGACACTTTTGGTTAAGTGTCAGGTTTAAGAGAGAAGGGCCTTACTCCTCGTTCTCTGAGGGAACTCCATGCCTCATTGTACTCACTGCCAAGTAATCTAATCAAGAAGAGAGATATATATTTCTTCCTTCAAGCATTTTTTGACCTGCTGCATAAGAGGACCACCTTTATTTAAAAGCCAGAAAAAAACAGATTCTGTAAAAATAAATATTTTTACCTATTTTTTACTTATAACTGTGGTGGGTTGACCCTGACTGGATGTCAGGTGCCCACCAAAACTGGTCTATCACTCCCCCTCCTTAGCTGGGCAGGGGAGAGAAAATATAATGAAAGGCTCGTGGGTCAAGATAAGGACAGGGAAAGATCACTCACCAGTTACCATCATGGGCAAAACAGACTCAACTTGGGGAAAATTAATTTAATTTATTGCCAATCCAATCAGAATAGGGTAATGAGAAATAAAACCAAATCTTAAAACACCTTCCCCCCATTCCTCCCTTCTTCCTGGGCACAACTCCCTTCCCGATTTTCTCTACTTCCTCCTGCTCAACAGCTCAGGGGGATGGGAAATGGGCGTTGGGGTCAGTTCATCACACATTGTCTCTGCCGCTCCTTCCTCCTCAGGGGGAGGACTCCGCACTCATCCCCTGCTCCAGTGTGGGGTTCCCTCCCATGGGAGACAGTCCTTCCCGAACTTCTCCAACATGAGTCCTTCCACAGGCTGCAGTCCTTCAGGCACAGACTGCTCCAGCGTGGGTCCCCCGCAGGGTCACAAGTCCTGCCAGAAAACCTGCTCCAGCGTGGGCTCCTCTCTCCACAGGGCCACAGGTCCTGCCAGGAGCCTGCTCCAGCACGGGCTTCCCATGGGGTCACAGCCTCCTTCGGGCACCCACCTGCTCCAGCGTGGGGTCCTCCCCGGGCTGCAGGTGGATATCTGCTCCACCGTGGACCTCCCTGGGCTGCAGGGGGACAGCCTGCCTCACCATGGTCTTCCCCACAGGCTGCAGGGGAATCTCTGCTCCGGTGCCTGGAGCATCTCCTCCCCCTCCTTCTTCACTGACCTGGGGGTCTGCAGGGTTGTTTCTCTTACATGTTCTCACTCCTCTCTCTGGCTGACCGTTTCTGTGTGCCCTGCAACCCAATCCATTACTGCAAGGTTAACTAAAACCCAGGCTTTGCCAATGGCAACAGCCCCATCACTCTTTTGTCTAGGAAGCCCTTTAGTGCACCAGTATATTTAGATGTTCAGAACCACTAGCCCTAATGGTCCTATTTCTATGCAAGGACAATAATAAGAACTTTGTGGCCACTTGGGCCATAAACTCAGTATCTTGCATACTCTTCCATCCCACCATCAACAAGCAGGGAAAGTTTCCAGTCAAAATGTGCAATGCAACCCCCAACCATCCCTCCAGCATGCATCCAGCAGTCTTTAATCTGGTAAGCAGGTGTGCAGAGAGCTGTGGAAAAGAACTGCTATTAAAGGAGTGAAAGTTCTGTGCATCCCTTTAGACTTACCTACCAATTTGTGTCCTAAAATGCAGGTCAGATAACCCACTTGATCCAGCTCTTACAATTAATCTTTTAGACTGGAAAGCCTCTGTGGATGGCATTTGACAGCACCAGCACAAATAGACCTGCTTGATTGAAATCTTAATGCACCACCAAAGTACATAGGATCATAGACTTATAGGAGAATTCATGTTAGAAGGGATCTTAGAATGTCTCTAGCACAACCTCCTGCTCAAAGCAGGGACACTCATAAGACCAGACCAGGTTGCTCAGTGCTTTATCCAGTCGGGTCTTTAAAAAGCCTCCCAGGATGGAGATGGCACAGCCTCTCTGGGCAATCGGCTCCCATACCTGACTGTCCTCATGCTGAAAATATTTTTCCCTTTTTCAAGTCAGAACCTCACTGTTTCAATTTCAGTGTGCATTTAATCAAAATAAATGTGGTATTGATATATAATTATTATTTATATGAATTAATGTTATGTAATGATGCAGGGCTTTTCACTCAGCTTTGCCCTCAAAACTTAAGGGGTAGGTAAATTTGTATGCCCATTTTAAAACTACACCAGCTGTTGCTTCTTTATTGTCTTGGGGAACAATTCATATACATTCAGAGCTATTCTATAACCAGATATGATACCTTGCATTTCAATGTACTTTAGAGTAAAAAAGACCCCCCAGGCACTTAGACGTATATCACATAACCCTGCATTAACTGGCGGTTGCTTCTTTGGTAAAGCCTGGCAGCTGCTTAACCACAAATAGAAAATAAGGAAAAAAATATTTCAGGATAAGACATGGGGAGTACTGCAGGAATTTGGCTTGTCCTTCTGTGGTGATATTTCACTGGGAAGAGCCGTCGTCAGCCTTTCTCTCAGAAAAGGTTGTCTGGAAAGAAACTCCTGATTCACTTCAATACACCTAAATAGGAAAGCTCAGCAACTCCCAATGATGTTACTAGAAACTCTTGGTTTCTCAGTCTGATTGAGAAGCAGAAAAATTGCTTTTAGTTAGTGAAATCTAGATTTTGAGACCTCATAGGAAGCTCCTGTAATTCAAAAATTTCTTTTTTCCATTTTCAGTCCTGCACACCATGGCACATCGTTTCACTAAACTAAACAGGGGATACACAACAAAGCAAAATGCAGTGAGACACAACATGCTTCTTGAATTGGGGTCTGAACTGATGTCCCTTGCAATATGCCTCAGGACATCTTCATTGTCCAAGAGTGATGAAGAACACAGCCCTGCACCACCTCAGAAGGACTCACACCCCCTAGACAGGGTCAGAGCTAAGATGTTTTAATCTGGTAATGACCCATCAGAAACAAGGATTGTTCTTTGCTCATCTGCACAGCATGTTCAGATGCTTGCCTTGTGGATGCTACTTTCCAGTGCTTTCTAAATTACTTGTCTCCACATCTGCTAAAGGAAAAGAATAGAGACCAAATGGTAAACAATCCTCAAGCTCTGGTTCACCTCCACAGTATATTTGAATCAGTAACAACAACAAAGATGACTGTGTTTTTTTCCTAGGGTTGTTCACTTCCATGGATTATAGTTCATATTTTCTGGCAAGCTATTCAGCCATGATTGAGCACTCTGTAAACAAGAATAGATGCTCTACAATTTTCAGTACCTTTCTCTACTATCCCTAGCCAGTGTGCTGGAAAAGGAAATCAGTGCAATGCATTTGGGTGGGTTTTTTTCCTTTTAATAGACAATTTATCACAATGAGGAAGAGCGAGAAATAGAAACAATTGACAACAGCTTTCATAATTAACACAGGGAATTAGCCTGGTGACAGGATTAGCTGAGAGGCTCTGATGATTTTGCTTTGACATTCCAGGTTAATTTCGCTCCAAGGGTGGAAGACACAATTGGGTTTTCCATCTTCAGACCAATTTGCAGCACTCAAAAAATAATACAATAACCTCAGCATGTTGCCAATATCTTTCAGGAGTGAGTATGCGTTCCCCACCAAACCCATCAACACCACTGCACCAATCGTGAGAGAGAATCTCCATTCATTGTCCATGGCAGAAGGACTTCTCTGGCCAACCTTCAGAAGGCTGGGCCATCAATGAAGGCAACAGAGTGGAGGAAAATTCAAGTTCTCCCACAACTCTTGTGCCCGGGAGATGAGAGTAACCCATGCTTGTTCAAGGTGCTTTGACCCTCCTGCCACCACTGAAATGGTGTGAAATGTTCACAAAAATCTTTGCCAAAATTCTCCAAATTGCTAAAAAAAATCCACGTGACATCTGTCAAGAGACCTCAGCTTACTCTCATAAATAGCAGGAAAGAGAAAATTCCTCAGCCATTTGGGGGGTTTTTTCCCTCATTGAATAAAGCAAAACTGCAAACATAGTTTTTTGTGTCTAGATGGTAAACATAGGATTTTGTGAAGACAGTAATTATAATAATAACAAATGGATACACTAAATGAAGCGCACAGTGGAAAGTGTTTCTTGCTGATAAGACTTATGCACCAATCCAGCAGTGACATCCAGACACTGATTTCAGGGAAGCCCTGAACAGGTTTAGTTCCCCATCCAACCACATTCCAGACTCGTGATCCTGAAAACAACCTGCAAACAGGTGAATCCAGTGTCAAGGAGAGCATGCAATGCCGGTAGCCTTTACAGGGGCATTTAGAGGGGGTCCAAATATTCATTGCAGGGGTCAGAGATTTTTTTCAAAATGGATTTTCAGGTAGGATAGAGACAGATGAATCCGAGCATTTAAATAGCAGATTCATCCCTTCAATTTAAAAATATCACAGTTCTTCCCTGTCTCCCGTAAGTGATCTTTTCCTCTTCTCTGCTAGATACAATTAGTGTTTCACAAATAAAAGAGTTCCTTAGTGCCAAAGTTAAATCATATTATCAGAAACACAGAAGAGAGTTCAGGAGGCAAAAAGCTAATTCTGCTAATACCCCATGAATGAAATTTCAGCTGTCAGTTAAAGAAATACTTCCTCTTCTTTTTAATGCCGGAGAGCAGAATTAATGCCACAGCCCAATTTCTATCATACAATGTAATAACACAATTATGAAGCTGAGAAAATCCTAAAACTTATTTTGCTTGGCCTCCAGCCTGACAATTTTCAGAACTGTGTGCTATGCATGGATATGTTTCCCATTAAAATATTATTTGTTAAGCTCCATTCATTCAAGATGCAGGAAGAGACAATTCAATGGCTTATCAATTTCATCTGAACATCACTTGATTTTTCTGCTTGGCCTGCACTCACATTACAGTTTCCCTAAGTAGTTGCAACAGCCCATATTCAAATAGCGTCTCGTACCAGACGACAATGAATTACAGGCCTGTCAAGTCTCTTGTGCTGAGCGTGGGACTCCCACAGCCTCCCCTCCACAGCTGAGCTGTTTCCTTGGATGTTTTCTGTGCAGCATCATACAGTGTTGGCCCAGTCTGTGCCCTGCTAATCCACTTCATCTAGCAAAAATGGGGAGATTGAGCTCCAAACTGAAACACCTAAAGATAAATATCCCCATGTGACTACATGTGTACTAGATATCTGAGTTTCAGTCAGTAATGATCTAGGGCTCAGTTTGGTGCCTTTAGAAATGCCCTAGGAGATCCCACATGACCTTCAGGCACCACTCCAGAACAGCCTGAGTCTCTTCTAGGATCATGTTTTGCAGATCCATCCAAACATCTTGAGTACTCAAGAGAGTATCTCATATGTTATGAAACCAAGCCCTGCCCTTCACCTTGACTTAATACCACCCAGAGGGGTGGAGGACTAGAGCTTTTCAACTGGAGAAGGAATCCAACCTGCACCTGGCAGTGTCCGTTTTCTTTGCAGCAAAGTGTTAGATTCATTATACCTCATTGGACTGTATTCATACAGACACACACACACAAAAGAAAAAAAAAAAGAAGAAGAAGAAAAAAAGGGTTTATGCTGTACACTAGTCACATTCAGAGCTGGCTCAAAATTTGGAACACTTCAAGATTAAGGGCTGTATGGATCTGGGATGCTGCGTCCCTCCCCTGGAAAGATGGGGTCTTTTGGAAAACTTGAAATTACACAAAGATTCATAACGCTGTTAAAATTGTGGGAGTGTTGGAATATAAGTATTGGGTCAGGCCTATATCCCAGTATTAGAAAAATATTTGAAACAGAATTCATAAACAGAAAAATCTGCTCAATGAAGTGCATAGAAAATGAGTAATAATAAATCAGCTGCCATATTTGAAATACCTCGATATTTTTTCAAAAGTTGCTCAGTTTATCTCCATTTTGGCTGCTGTGTGGCCCCATTGAGTGTGATTTGTGATTAAAGCTGCTTGTGATACTTGTCTTGAGGCCAACACTTTTAGTGTGGCCATTTATAGTACAGCTAATTTTCATTGCCACATAGACCCCAACACTGCTTTAAACCAACCAGACAGAGAGCATGCAAGAACTCATTAACAAAGACTTTAACTGGGGAAGCAGATGGGTTGTGGGGAAAAGTTGGGATCAGGCCACAGCCCCAGGCATCAGGCACCTCCATGGGGCCAAGGCCATGTTCAGGTATCACGCCACAGGTTGGGGTCAGGACCAGGACCAGTGAGGCAAACCAGCACCAGACATAGCTGTGGAATGGCTGGGCAGGGCCATAGGGACCAGAATGGGCTCCGTGGGGCCCATGGCTGGGCAGGGCAGGGCTGTGGCAGAGCTGGAGACCAGCATCCTACAGCATTGCTGTAGGATCAGCCAATAGCTAGAACTCAGTTCATCTGCCTACACATAGGGATCTTGTGATAAGGGAGTTGCCATGGAACATGTGAGATATCTGCAAACTGCTAGCAGATGTGGTATAGGACCAACAGCGGACAGGCAGATGGAAACCAGGAGCAATTCCCTGAAGTATCAGGTGCCTCTCAGTAGGGGACCCTGGAGACAGCTCCTGACAACATGCTTGGCTGAGCAATTCAGTTCACCAGACAGTGGGTGCCTAATTTAAGGTAAACTGAATCAGTTTTCACGGAGCATATTGGCTCTTGGAGAAGGAATGTCTTCTGGAAGCCAGAATGAGGTGACACCTGAGCTCAGCTGGACAAGCAGGGTCACAGGAAAAGGTGTTAATCAAAAGAAAATAATACATGGCCATTCTGTTTAAGGAGGCCTGCTCTATCACAGAGGTGGGTGGAGGTCAGAAGAGAGACAGTGTGAAGATAAGGCAGAAGTAAGACATGGTAAAATGGGTAGGTGCAAAGCCTGTGATACTGGGCCAAGGGGGAAGAAGTATCAGGGGATATCCAAAGAATTCTACAAGTGGCAGCCAGAAAACTCCTGGAGCTGATATGAAGGCATAAAAGCTCTGGCACCAGAAGTTTACGCTGCTCTTTATTTTTCCCTGTCTCCACCACTCCCATCGATTTTCCTGAATAAATCATAGCAGGGCCTTGCTGACTGCTCAGTACACAGCCACAGTCACAAATGGTGTCTTGGTGTCTTTCATTAACTCTTTTAAGAGAGTAATGCTCTCCAAACATGTTATCCAACCACAGACTGGTGGATGATCCTTACTAGCAGTTCTTTTTTTGTTTCCCTTCTGGTTTGCATTTATTTGGCCTAATTAATATTCAGTCTGAGGAGTTCACTTTCCACTTACTCAGATGAATGAAGCAGAACTGAGAGCAAACAGGGCTGTTTGGATGTATCTAATGATCAACCTGAAAGTGTGCATGTCCTGCTATCTCAGGTGAGAGATGGCTCATCTCTCAGTAGTGAAGGGGTGAAGTACCAGCACTTCTGAGTCCATTGCAAGGTGCTGCATGGGCACAGACCACAGACCATTTTTTGAAAGGAAGGATTTGCTTTCCAAGGACAGGCAAGGGAAAATCTGGGAATCTGGCCTCTATTCCTAGCTCTGTTGCACCATGGTGGGGTTTGAGCTGCAGTTCCTCCATTTTCTAGCACCTCAACTCACCTTCTCTTCACCCGCACATGTCCATAGGCTAAGGTGCTCTGTGTCAGTCTTGCTACAATTTGCATGTAAATGTTCTAACAAAAGAAGAGTATTGGGGATTCATGTTATGGAGATTCCAGTGTGGCACCACCTTGGAGGCCGGGGTAATAGAGGGAGACCTACTGACATGAACAGAAGTAGAAGCCAGAGCTGGAACAGCTCTTGGTGGCTATGATGGAGTGACTACATAAGTGGACAAGGGAAGAGCTATGGATATTGTCTATCTGAACTTCTGTAAGGCCTTTGACATGGTCCCCCACAACATCCTTCTCTCTAAATTGGAGAGATATGGATTTGATGGGTGGACTGTTCAGTGAATGAGGAATTGGTTGGATGGTCACATCCAGAGGGTGGTGGTCAACGGCTCAATGTCCAGATGGAGAACAGCGTTGAGTGGTGTCCCTCAGGGGTCCATACTGGGACCAGTACTGTTTAATATCTTCATCAATGACAGAGACAGTGGGATCGAGTGCACGCACACTTAGCAAGTTTGCAGATGACACCAAGCTGAGTGGTGCGGTTGACATGCCTGAGGGATGGGATGCCATCCAGAGGGACCTGGACAAGCTTGAGAAGTGGGCCCATGTGAACCTCATGAGGTTCAACAAGGCCACGTGCAGAGTCCTGCACCTGGGTCAGGGCAGCCCCCAGTATCAATACAGGCTGGGGGATGAAGGGATTGCAAGCAGTCCTGCGGAGAAGGACTTGGGGTGAAAAGCTGGACATGAGCCGACAGTGTGCACTTGCAGCCCAGAAGGCCAACTGTACCCTGGGCTGCATCAAAACAAACATGTCCAGCAGGTCGAGGGAGGTGATTCTCCCCCTCTACTCCGCTCTGGTGAGACCCCACCTGGAGTACTGCCTCCAGCTCTGGAGTCCTCAGCACAGGAAAGACATGGACCTGTTGGAGCAGGTCCAGAGGAGGGCCACAGAAATGATCAGGGTGGTGGAACACCTCTGTTATGAGGAAAGGGTGGGAGAGTTGGGGTTGTTCAGCCTGGAGAAGAGAAGGCTCCACGGCAACTTTATAGCAGCCTTTCAGTACTTAAAGGGGGCTTATCAGAAAGACGGGGACAAACTTTTTAGCAGGGCCTGTAGTGATAGGACAAGGGTTAATGCTTTTAAACTAAAAGAAGGTAGATTTAGACTAAATATAAGTAAGAATTTTTTTACAGTGAGGGTGGTGAAACACTGGAACAGGTTGCCCAGAGAGGTGGTAGAAGCCCCATCCCTGGAAACATTTGAGGTTAGGGTGGATGAGTCTCTGAGCACCCTGATCAAGTTGAAGATGTCCCTGCTTATTGCAGGGGGGTTGGACTAGATGACCTTTAAAGGTCCCTTCCAACCCAAACTACTCTATGATTCTATGATTCTGTGACTCTGTGTATCACAACACCTAAGGAATAGGAAGCTGTTGCTAGATGGGTGACTCAGATCACCAGAGCTGGGACCCTAGCACTGGAGAGAATCAGACACCGCAAAAAGCAGTGCAGAAAGCCTGTACTCCAAGCAAGAATCTGCCCAGATTTGGGCATCATGGAATGCTAGCCCTATCTAAACACTGCCCCTGATGTTTTAGTCCTTGCCTGATGCAGGGTCAGCAACATGGATGCTTTCTGGATCCATGGCACTGACCTGAGCAGGCTTGGTGCCCTGGCACTGTGGATAACATCAGAAAGTGGCCCTAGCGCTCCCTTCTCCCCTTCTGTAACCCATCACCCTAGGATCAGGGAAGAGCAGTTTTCAGTTTTCTCAAGCAGCAGGAAAACCCAAGCCTCAGGATCCCATCTCTTGGCGAACAACCAGCCAGCTCTTACACCAACTGCAGGGCCACTTCCCCGCCCTGTGGAAAGCTCAGTTCAGTGTCACATAGGAGCCCAGAGGCTAGGCAAGAATCCAGCTCTTCAGGGTGGTATTCGACTGCATTAAACATTAGGCCACACTTTCTCTTTCTGAAATCCCTTTATTTGCTCCCTCCACACTTTCCAAATTTTGCAGCTAATGAGACTGGGACCCTACAGACAATAGCCTTAGTCCCACACCATCTCAATTAACATTTTTCACCCTATGCACTGCATGTAGCAAGGATTCTGTGAAAGAAATAATATATGATAGGGTATAATCTTTTTCTGCTAGCTATCCCTATCCCAAGATGGATTAATTCTCCTTTATTATGGGTCCTTTGTTAACCAGCCCAGAGAACTATAGCTTTATTACTGTGAGTTTAAATAATTATGTATGTCTATCCTAATAAGAGAAAGCATGGATTGAATTTTGTAGCAGATGATCTTGAGGACTTCAAGCCTGCTATGTCACTGCAGTTGGCCATAACTGTCAAACTGACTAGTTTTATTGTAAATTTAAATTATTAAAATCTCATTAAGTTCTGAGCTTTCACTGTGACACATGCATCATACAGATCTTATTTACTTGTTATTCACATTTCTATGGTGCTAATCATCATAATATCCTCCTGATGAAAGAACATGCCATCATTCTGCGTAGGAAAGCATTGCAATGCCAGGAAAAACTTTAACAACCCAAATGTACTTCCTAGGTTGGAGGAAAGAGAATGCCTCCTGCATCAACCAAAGAGTGGCAACATTAGCACTGAGCTGGTACTTCCTCCAGATTTAAGAGGTCAGCTGTTGCAAAGAGGTAGATTAGACTGTTCTTACTCTACTGAAATATGGGAAACGCGTCTGCCAATGTCTGGGTTGGAAGATTAGTAATTTTAAAGTAATTTAATAGAAATTTCTGGACAAATAATAGGCAGTGGACATGTGATGCTGAGTCAATCCAAGCATGCAGAGTTAAACCTAACACATTTGGACTGAACCTATTGCTTTTAGCCTGACCATTGTCAGAGGGGAAAAGTAATAGATGTGTGGATGTGAAAACTGGGATACTTTCAGAGCTTTGGAGGTACTTAAGAGCTAAGTAGAGTCCTGAACTATTGTTAAATCTCGTTTCTCTTTGGTACCTTGTAATTGGGTGATTGCAAAGGTTTACAATAACCAAGATATTGTAGCATAATACAAGACTATAAAATTGCTTTATTTTCCTGCCAATTATGTGGTGAGAAATATATGGCTGACATGTCTTGCCACATAGGGGAAAAAAATCATTTCCCAATTAGCTTTGTATATTTTTGGCTAAGAAGTTTTCTCATGAGTCACAAATCATTTTCTCATGGCATCAGTAGCCTTATTACATATGCAACTCATTTTGTTCTGTAATCTAAAGCAGCAACAAAATGAAAATTTCTGATATCTCTCCTGGCATTCAGTTATGAGAAGCTGCAATAATTTTTCCTTGTCTACAAATAGCAGTAGGTACAAAGGATCTCAAGAACAGGAATACCATTGTGCTTTCAGTTGGCAATAAGGAATATAATGAATAGCATATACAATGATCCTGACCTCAGCACATCAGTCACCACTGACTATTTTCTGTCAGAGCTCCAAACCAATGCCAGCTCAAAAAAACGTTTTCATAGCACTCTTCTTTTACTTATTTATCACATGGAATTAATATCGGCCCCACTCTATTCTCTGTGAGATCAAGAGAGAGCTCAGAATTGGTTTCAACAAAAGAGAAATTAAAGATTCCTTTTTCATTTGCTGACCCTTGAAAAAGAGACAATACTAGTAACCATATTAAACAAAAAACAGTGTAAGTACTTGGCAATCGACAACATTATAAATAGAAAATGTTTCATTTTGATGAACATTAGAAAATCTAAACCTAGTGATTCCTGCTTGCTTGCTTCTTCTGGGTTTTTCTACCTCCCCCAAGAAGTGGTCTTGCTGTCCTCCATGAGAGACCATCCACTGTGAAAACAGTGAGGTTTACCATAGGATATACATTTTCTGAAAGATGGGCCACTTGGCAATGGAGCTTGTGTTACTAACTGGCTATTTTACTGTTGAAGCCTTTGTCCTGAGAGTGTCTTGAGTTGCTGCTCTTTCCATGGTCCGATTGTTTCGAATCTTCCCTGCTGTAAAAAGATGTCTGATGCAGTCTAGATCTTTTTAAAAAAAACAGCGAAACTCCTGTCCATGACAAAAATGCTCTATAATGTCAAACCAATCACAGGTATGTTGAAGTTGGCATACTAAACCTTCAAACATATATTACCTAGAGTTTTGAGACGAAGGTATATTATCCTACAAATCTTAGAAAATTTCCCACTGCAGCCCGCAAATGAAACAGCAGCTTGACTATTTCACCACAGGCATGAAAATTACTCCAAAGATTTAGCTCATAACGTGGACCTAAGTAGGAATAACTCACCTCAAGACTTCCAAGCCTTTAAACATCTCAATACACTCTGCTTTCAGCAGAAACCTTTGAGTGGATTAGCAATAAATATTTTCAGCTCCACTTCCAAGATGCTACAGAAGGCTAGAGGTATAGTATCTCAGATATTATGTTCACGGTGGAGGGCAGGCACCAGCAAAGTCAGAGAGAGCCCTACCTTGTTGAATATGGTACATCGCATAGAAGGCCACAACCTCAGCTTTCACTCTGTACATCCAGTACCTCTGTCAGCCTCTAACTACTTTTTCATGTATAAGAACTGACCCATAGGTCACACCAAGTGAGTTCTTCAGATTGTCTTTCTTCCACATCTGTCAGCTCTCTTTTAGCAAGGATCAGTGACGGCTGATCAATGGATTAGGTGCAGACTCTTTCCATAATCCCACTTGGGTTTATGCTGGCCCAGCAAGGGCACAGATGCCAGGCTGGCTGTGTGCAATGAGGCTTCTGCATGGCCATGGCTCTTGAGAAGAACTCTTTTTTTAACACTTCTTTCCTCTTCAAAAATTGAGGTTTTTTCCTCTTCCCTTTTGGAGATGATTGCTTTCCTTTGCACAGTACCTAAAGAGACTCTACAGACACAGACAGTTGCCAGCACCATCAGTTCCTCTGCTCTTTCTCCTGCCTGGGATAGCAAAGCTGGTAGCAGAGACCTACCAGCTGAGGACAGGAGCTGAGACAGTCCAGCTGCAAGGGAAGTATTTTGCTATAGGATCAGGCAAGACCAGTCCTAGCACACTAGCTAGGACCGTGCCAGTACCAAACTGTATGAGACTGACTCCAATACCAAGCAGCTCTGCAGATCTGGGGCTGGGGGTGAGGGGTTGGCGGGGGGGGGGCATCATTAGTATTATGAGCCCAATCCCAAAACCACTAATGACTCGCTTGTTTTTACTGGTGAGGAATCAGTCTGCCTGTACATCCATGACTGCTGAGTTCAGTTTCTTCTGCAAACCAGCATACTTTCAGAAATAAAAAATGGAAAATGAATAGAGATGGGAGCCAGTTTTAAGGCAGGCATGCAATGAAAGTAGAGTTCACTCTTGTAGATCAAAGGTATTTCAGCTCTGCCAGTTTGTTGCAAAGCCCTAGCTGCTTGGGGTTCTCCCAAGCCCACCTGGCTTCCAGCTACTGGTGAGCTTCAAGCAGGAATATGTTGCAAATCAGGGGGTTTTCTTGTCGAGCATCCACCCAAGTCCACAGCATAGCACTTACAGTCACTGATGGCTCAGTCCCAAGCAGTGACAAAGCTGAGGGCCTGTTTCATCTTAACCAATTCACACTGACTAGCTTTAACTACCTCTTATAGATTGGCCTTACAGCTCTCCAATTGTACTTTTCCTGCCAAGATTGTTCATTTCAACGTTTTTCTTTCAAGTGTCTCAAGAGCACAGTTCATACGACTCCATATAAATCTCCAAATTTACAGCATGTCTAAGTTATACACAAGATGGTCAGGAAATTATGCCTAATAGAAAACTGTCAGCAGCAGATTATGAGAGAAGTGTGCAGGACAGGTAACGATAAGGCAGGAGAGAAACACAAAGACCTGCAGGAAAACAAAAGGAGTAGTGGGTCTAAGTACAGAGGCCAGGTCATCAGCTGGCATTTTTGCCAGCTTAATCATGTCAGCTGGTGGTATTATCTTTACAGCATTTCTCTATTGGCAAAAGCCCTAGCAATCTTACCAGAATAAAAATATTAGAACTTACTTTGCTCCAGGAAATTAGGAAAACTGCACAAACCCCAAATACCTGTTTTGTTGATTGAGTCTGCCTCTAAATCCAAAGTTTACTAAATCAGCCACCCCCCCCAGTCCTTCCCCAATGCAGGCATGGGGTCTGGGTGTCATCACAGAAGGAGAGCAGGGGCTACGTGAAGGCACTGCTCATCCTCCTTCCCTCAGAGGGCTCCAGCACTCTTCAGTCTGAGTTTGCCCATGGGTGAGGACAACATGGCAGGTGAAAATGGGCATGGTGGACCTATGCGTGACCAAACGGTAGATGTGCTTGAGCCCCCCCTCCCTTTCCCCCTTTCCAGAATCTGTACCATTGGTCCCAGGGCCAGCACCCTCCTCCTCTTCAATTGTAGTTCCCATCTGAGTTAATTTCTCTGTTCTGCCAAGATGGACGGAAAGGAGGGTTGGTTTTAATGACATGGCAGACAGGAAGAATGGAGCCCAGAGGACCTATTTCTGGCATTCTTTGATGCCTTCCCCTTTTAACCTTGATAAGGAGTGAGTGGAAGAGAAATGAGTGGCTGGGTTGCGAGGCTCTTGCTAGAGGAGCGCAGGAGGAAACCTGCCAGTGACAGAAGAGTGAAAAAGGGACAGCTTTGAACCTGGCAATTCAGAAAAGCAAATCAAGAGGGACACAACAAACCTGCCAGTGCCAATAGTCGGTGCTTAAAAGTCCAGGTCCCTTCTGCCCTCCCATCCTGCCTGCCAGGCTGCCTGGTCATTAAGCCCAGCCATCCCAGAGTGTTTTGGTCCTAGCCTCCTCCAGTGAAACTGTTTCCAAGCAGGATCATGTGCTAAGTGAAAACCCTGAGCAGTCCTGCTGGACCAGGACAGACGGTCACAGCTTTCTGTAGCCAAACTGGTTGTGCAACCCAAGCAGTGGTAAATCTTTATTCCTCTATTAAACAATTCTGTAGTTAAAAGACATTCAAGGATGTGTTTTGGTAGAGCCAGTGGGTGCATAAGGTTAAGCTACACTCATGTGTTTAGATATGTCTTTTTCCATGTGAGAAAAAAAGGGGAAACTCAGCTTTATAATAAAAGTTTTGTCTCATCCTCCCCAGTACCTAGTTCAGATTTGGTTTTCCAGGCAGGAGATTTACTCAGCTGATTTGGCGCTAATCAGCAGTGTTTTGAAGTTAAAGCAGCCTTTGTAAGTGAATCTTGCTGTGGATAAGTTTGGGTGAGGGGAGGAAGGGTTAATCTTTGCTTTTTCCACTATGAAACCCAAAAAACATCAGCTACTGTCTTTTTCCCTTCAGTTTGTTTTTTTTTTCCTTTGCCTTTCTTTCCAAAGGGCTGGGATAGAAGATCCAGATCCCCATCCCTCAGGTTGTGTTTCTAATAGATTTCAAAAACTTAGTGATGAGCAGTGATTTTTTTCCCTCCCTCCCCTCAGTCAGCTGAAACAGAAACCATGTTCTGCCGTCATCTGGCAGAAAAGAGTGATGCCAGGGAGCCACAGCAGAGAGGTCACTATAAAATGGACATGGAAAATGAAATATGCACTGCCCACAAAAGAACACACCCTGGCTAATGGTCAAGGCTTGTCTTTGGCTTGTAGCTATTTTCGCTATTAATATTCGAGATATTCAGGCCCTGGAAACCAGTTCTGAAATAAGGATCCCAGGTCTTAGCTTGAAGTCTCCGAGTATTTCCACCTCGAACTCAATGAATGGTGAATCAGGTCCTTAATACAAATACTAAGAGGGAGAAAATACTGCCTTTCATTCAATGCTAATATACTTGACCCCACACACACTTTTCTCCAGCTGATAAATTAGAGCTTTTATTTGCATTTGGGTCCCTCTAGTGGAAAAAGGAAGAAGCCCGAAGACCGCTGCAAAACTTGCACAAAACGTGCTTCATTACAGAACCGCACAATTTTTTCTGCACCTTTGTTTCACCATTTAACACCAGGTCACACCGCAGCTTGATACAGATTAAGCTGTTGTGATAGAAGCCAAATATCAGCCCCCCACGCTCTGAGGTACATTAATCCTCCTGGCCTCCTAGTCACCTACATACCAGGATATTCCACACCTTTTCCATCATTCGGGTGTGCTGGGATGGAGCAGCCCCATGCAGCTGTACAGACTGGGAGACAGCTGGCTTGGGAGCAGCTTTGCAGAAAAGGACCTGGGATCCTGGTGGACACCAAGTGAACCCAAGTCAGCAGTGCACCCTTCCCAACTTCATACTGAGCTGTAGCAAGACCAAAGGAGAAATCCTTCCCCTTGCTTCAGCACTGGTGTAGCCACAGATGGAAAACTGTGGCCAGTTTTGGGCTTCCAAACACGATGCAGACATTAACAGACCAGATTAAGTCCCACAGAGGACCACCAAGGTGGTTGGGGGCTAGAGCACACAATGTAGGAGAAGCTGAGCGAGACAGCCTTGTTCAGCCTGGAGAAGAAACAGCTCAGGGGAGACCTTACTGCTGTCTACAACTATTTAATGGGAGGATACAAAGAAGGTGAAATCCATCTCTTCTGAGAGGTGGACAGTGAAGAGACACAAGACAGCAGACACAAGCTGGAACAAGGGAAATTCTAAAGAGACACAAGGAAAAAAATTTCACTGTGAGCACGGTTCAGCAGTGGAGAAAATACCCAGAAAGGGTGAAGAATCTCCAGCACTGAAGATATTCAAGACTTGATGAGGCAAGGCCCTGAGCAACACGCTCTGATTTCAATGTCAACTCTGCTTTGAGCAGGAGGTTGGGCCAGGTGAAGTCTAGAGGTTTCTCCCAATCCAAATTATTATGTTTTGCATCTCTCATCCAATGAATAACTTGTCTGGGCCCTGGCTTTGGTGTAAACAATTTTGAAAGAGTGGTGACTATATGAGAAATTAGCCAAATAGACCAATCCAATATCTGAGTTTGTGGAACAGAGCCAACATCTGAAGGACAACTGTAGGTCTGCATTCGTCCCACTTAACCTCAGGTACCTGCATTAGGAGTATGGCCACCCGGTCCTGACCCATTCTGAATCACCCTCTATCTTTCTGTCACTGAAGAAAGAAGCTAAAATGCAGAAGAATTCAGTGACACATTCTCATCAGCAATTCAGCAGTTCCGGAGCAAAATTCTTATGTATGTGCTTCAAATCAAGGCACACTGCTGTTTAGAGATGAAATAATAGGATATGGGGTGGGGCGGAGGGAGGGAGTTAATGCTTTTGGCATCACAGCCAGAGCGGCAAAATGGTTATATTCATTTGAAAAAAAATTGCTGGCAAACCTGCTTGACACAAGGGTGGTTTTTGTGTTTATTTTTTTGCTAGTTATTTCTTCATTCTTCTATATTTTATGACTACATGATGTTGTTAGGAATTACAGGCCTGGTTTTGCTCCCACTGAAATAAACGGAAAACTCACTGATTTGTCTACTGCCAAACCAAGATTTTTATGACCCAACACAGGCAGGCTTCCACAGTGGTCAGCCCAGCACATGGGCATCCTGGCCAAGAGAGCGGCCAGCCTTTCTCCAGGGCAATGTGCTGACTGTCCTCAACAGATGGCTGTGTGGGTATTTCCTCTCTTAGGCAAGGGCTGCGCAAGGGACCATTCTCTCATCTCATGTACAGCTGAGCAGTTTCTGCTAAATCTTTCAAAAAATATTCAACCTGGAGCAGGAGGTCCCAGTGAAAAGTTGTGGCTCCACAGGTTAAAACCCAACCCAGCTGTGAGTCAAAAGAAGTAATTGGTAAGGTTACTGTGTACAACACTATGAGCTGCTCCATATTCTGCTGGGCAGTGTTAGCACTGTCTTTGCAGGGCTGTGGAGCAAATGTTGGACCATCAATAGGAAAGCGTATGGCACTAGGAGCATTCCTTCTGGTTTCAAGTTGTTCAAATACCAATTGAGGGTCACCCTGAAACAGGAAAACTCCAGGGTTGTGATTCAGTACAAGAATCTGCTCAGCTCCAGGCAGAAAGAGAAAAATGTTACATCTCCCTCCATGACCAAAACCACAGACGAGAAACTGAGCAAAGAATAAGGGAGGTGATGGGACAGCAGCTCCCTGCCCAGGTCATCCTGAAGCAGTGATGTGAGCCGACAGCACAATGTTGAAAGAGAAGTTTTCTGCCATGGAGTAAAAAATGACAGTATGAATCAAATTAACCCCCCTCCTTCTGTTTTGGTAACTGGAAAAGACCCATCTGACATTGTTGAGCAGCTGAGCACCTGCTTCCAATGCATTTAACACACCAGACTCTAGCAGGTAAACTTCAGTCCTTAAAATCATAAAACTACCCAAAACATCACACTGATCTGACAGCCAACTCCCTGACCTATTATATTTGAGAGTTCAAAACAGTGTGAAAAGTGAAAACCCAAGAACAAAATGCTTAGAGGAACCTCAGTTCCAAGGGCTTCCTTACCTACATAATTAAGTGCCTTTAATATTACAGATGTATGCCATGGCTTGTGGAGAGTCCATAGCTGGTTAGAAGAGAGGAGGCAGCTTCCCTCATCCACCCCAATAATGCCCTTGTCCATCCAGGTTTTCCTGCACATGGGGTCCAAGGGAGAAGGGAAGATGTCTTGCACTGAGAGAGCACGAAGGTATGGCTGAGCATGCTGTTGGGTTTAAGCCCCCAAGTCCAGTAATACACAGCAGCCTCGGTGGACCTTTTCCAACTCTGTCTGCCTAGACTCAGGGTGTGACAAAGCACAGGAGATCATGAACACAGGAGAAATCATAGAAAGTTCGAGAACAAAACACAGAAGCCAAGTGTTAGGGGATGGAAGCCAGATCTTTGCATAAGCAAATCTGTTGCCAATCACTTTACTGGATAGAGAAGCTGGTGCGCCTTGAGCACAGTTTCCCCATCCAAAGAATTTGGATTTTAAGCTAATTCTGCTGGCTAAAAGCTTTCCATGGAGCCCTGATCCCTTCAGCTCCATGGCAAGAGGTGGAAGGCAGCACATGGACGTCACTGGTAATTACACGATACTGGTTTCAATCATTATTATGAGCCTCAGTTAAAGAGAGAGGCATGATTGCGTGATGTCTGTCTCCCTGGTTTCTTGGCAGCTGTATGTCCATGTGGTAGTTCTCCACAACTGAGTCCCAACACACTTATTCCACAGCAGCCGTCTTCCCGCTTACCTCCTGCCCACAATTAGCATACATCAGGTTCACACCATAGTGCCCTAGATGATCAGGACAACTTTGCATCTTCACTGCAGGGTATCTTCCCTGATGGGACTTTCCCAGCCCAAGGCTTTGCTGTCTGGCAGAAAATGGTCCATCCCTCAACCTCTGCTACTGCCTGTCTCTGTGGGATCTCCATGGTGGCTGCACCGCTTTTGCCCATGACAGTGAGTGATCTGGTAAGGCTCAGCAGCCTCTGCTCCTTTCAGGGGATGACTTTTCCTCTCTTCCCTATGTACGAGAGAGTAGCCAGTCTGGGTGGGAATGCCCCTGGCAAAAACCTCCTGGGCAAAGGAGCCAACTGGCATGCCGGAGCTGTGCAACGACTCCTTGTGGCCCAGGGGTGCTGTCTGATAGGAAAAGTATAGAGGAAACCCATGTTTAACAGTGCCAAATTTTGCCAAAGGGGTCTCAGCCCAGGGGTCTGAGGCTGTGCTAAACACCGTGTTACTTGCCCTGTGAGGGAGATACTCACAGCTAACCCTTACTGACGGAAACACCACCTCCTAGCCAGCAACAAACAAAATGCCATAGTAGGGAGCTGTACAGATGCCTTAGCTAGACTGGGACAGGGACTTCAACCATATACGTCCATTAGCAGGGAGCTCTTCTCTTCCATGCAGAGCTGTCTCTTACTCTGCCAGTGGGTTTTGGAAATAATCACCAACAATAGAGGTGTTTCAGGATTATTTTACACCAGGATCTACAAGGGCTGTCCACAAGGTTATAAAATATTATGTCCCTGGTTCCTCCAGGTCTGCTATTTGTAAAAGCTGAAAGGTTAGGCTCTGCAGAGCCCTAATTTGCTCAGAGGGTTGGAAAAGCAGCAGATAATGACATTATTTTAAAAATTACACTTTCACCACATGTGGCTATAGTTCTTGGGAACAAATGAAGACAAATCATGATGTTAAGATGACTTTACTGTGCAATTTTAGATGCTTGCTCCCAATACCAGATGTAGTCAAGTTTCTCAGCAAAACAATTTTAACAAAACTTTGACGTGAACAAAGAAATACTTCACCTCCAAATTCAGCCTGCAATTGGATGAAATTTTCTTCCAAAAATCACAGTCCAAGGACACAGGAGAACTGATGAATTTCAGGCAAAGCATTTTAAACTTCAAGGAGTTTCAAGTGAGAAAAGCAGGTCTTATAGTGGAAAAATGTTTGGCAATATAGGCATTGCAATTGCTACCAGCTCCACCTATAACATGTTCAAATTAGTGTATACTGCAGAGTCCCTAGTAAAAAGTAGGTTAGTGCGCCCAAGTGTTTCCACTATTATTTGCATTGATACTGGCCATGAGAACAGCAATGTTTCATCTATGAATAAAAACATCAAGTCTAAGCCTTTCTGGCACTACATATAAAACTTCCCTTTTCTCCCACATGTTAACATGGAGATTCACGGGCAACATGCCAAGAAGACCAGAGAAGCTAAATTCACTGTATAAATAATTCAGGATCAAAACCACTGGTGGTAAATCTGGAAAGTCACCATCTGACCTACCATATGTGGTTACTATGGAAATAGCTTTCTCCTTTAACTTAATGTACTCAATAGTGGGAACCATTTCCTTATGATTCACATGAATCTCTGGCATGTTCTCCACTGCTAAGTGCCAGCGAAAAACTGTTTGTTGCAGTGATATTATAATACCTTGACAGGACTACAGGATGGAAAACTGCCACAAATTGGGTCTGAGCTAACCAGAGTGAAGTTAGAATACCTGTCAGCAAAAGCAAATCAGAAGAGGATCTGGCACACAGGATTGCTGTGTGGTCATGTCAAATGCCAGTAATATCAGTCCCAAATTGATAATAAAACTGTAGTTCACAATGAATAGGCACAGCTTGTTTCCAACCCAGAGATGAGGTTCTGGCCACCTGCTTATAAAATGTGTTCTTGTTTGGATTAAAAAGAGAGGGTTTGTGATTTGAAGGATTAAGCACTGTGTAAAAATTTGAGAACTCAGGACTTCTTCCCTGCCCCTGCTACTGCTGCATTGTCTGTGGAATTCATTTCACTTGTCTGTGCCTGTTAAACTGAAATACTTATATATTCCTGTGTATACATCACGGTGTTTTAACAGATTGGATATCCTGGTCATTATAGCATAAGTCAGGAAGAAAGAAAAAAAACCTATTGGAGGGACAAAGGAAAGGGAACAAGAGTCAACTACTGATATAATTCTCCAGAGTTTTAACAAAAACAAGAACAGTACACTACCGATGCTCAAAATCAGTCCATTTTGAGCACTACTGGGAAATAGTGTGGGAAACTGAACAGGAAAGAACAGAATGGTCAGGTTATTGTTACATGAGTAGTTTTTCCAAAGCCTTCATTTCATCTGTGAGATAAATAGCATGTTTTGCTAAATAACAAAAATATTTAAATTTGTGTAATGCCTCTACAGTAGCAAATCAAAATTCTCCATCATGCACCCTGGCTTTACAAGGCTGCTAAAATGAAGCCACCTCTGTGATGAAGTGCAGCAGTAGTTACGCTGCTCATATTAACACTCTATCCAAGGGCAGCAGCAGAAGATACAAATTTATTTAATATTTTACAAAGCAAAGCCATGTACAACTCCTGGTTATTAACCAGTGCTCTGCAGAGCAGGCAGGGCAACCTGTATCAGAGCCTGCCTTTCCCTTGCACGGGCAGCAGAGATTCCTGTCCTTTGCAAGGACGTAAAAATTCCTAGTCACTTGCTACATGACAGATAGGAGAATGGTGCAAAGCTCTTTAATGTGAAAGGAAAAGTGTAGGAAAGCCCTACAGAAGATGCTCTTCTTTAGGAGTGCTGGCACCCATCAGGCCTTGAAGAGTAGAGAGCGGGTCCTTGAAGAGCTGTCCATGGGGCACTGGGTAAGCACACTCCCTGTAGAAAGCAGGAAGAGGCACATCCAGAGGGCTCAGGACTTATCTTCTCCTGCCTTTCTCTGTGGGTGACATAGCTTTCCCACTCCTTGATGCAATCCACAAGTCTGCAGTCAGATGTGGTGAATATGGACTTTGGAGAGTCACTGGGCATTTGGCACTTTAATAATTCCTGACTCACTCTGACTCCTTGCTTCCCCCCACATCCTTTCCTCTTTTTATCATGCAGCAAGAAGAACAGCTTTCAAATACACCCAAAGTTGACCAAACAAAAAGTACAAAACAGAAGTCCTTTTTGACACCTTTGGAACAACAGTGAGCACAACACCTTGGTGTAATTTAGGATACCATTTGTGACTCCAAATTGGTTATTTGATATCTACTGACAAGGAAAAGTCATCATCTGTGGCAGCTGGGTCACACTGATACCTACAAATGTGATGGCCACTGTCTGCACCCAGATATATTAGAGACTGAGCCATTAAGATGCTCTCATCCTTTTGCAGTCAGAACTCAAAAGTATATTCAAAAGTACTGATGTGACACTGAAATGTAGTTGTTATCCAGGTACTCAACCATCCCACTATTGAAGTAATACACATTTCAGTGCCTCTGGCAGAGTTCATTATTGATTCACAGACCCTAGCACAGGTTCCCACCTCGGCTTCGTGGACAATGTGAAATCGCCAGCTGCACAGCTGCTGTGTTCAGTTTTGGGCCCCTCACTACAAAAAAAGACATTGAAGTGCTGGAGCGTGTCCAAAGAAGAGCAAAGAAGCTGATGAAGGATCTAGAGAACAAGTCTTATAAGGAGTGGCTGAGGGAACTGGGGTTGTTTGGAGAAAAGGAGGCTGAGGGGAGACCTTATCGCTCTCTACAACTCCTTGAAAGAAGGCTGTGGTGGGGTGGGTGTCAGTCTCTTTTCCCAAGTAACAAGTGATAGGATGAGAGGAAATGGCCTCAAGTAGCACTAGAGGAGGTTTAGATTGGATATTAGGAAAAATTTCTTCACTGAAAGGGTTGTCAAGCATTGGAACAGGCTGCCCAGGGAAGTGGTTGAGTCACCATCCCTGGAGGTATTTAAAAGATGTGTAGATGTGGAGCTTAGAGACATGGTTTAGTGGTGGACTTGGCAGTGTTAGGTTTGCAGTTGGACTCGATGATCTTAAAGGTCTTTTCCAACTTAAATGATTCCATGCTTCTATACAGGCAAAATATTCATCAAAAGTGCAAAGCATGATGCCACTGCACGGCTCCCCAGAGAAAATTTTGTGTAAAACCCTCTTCACTGGTGCTCATGATTGAGGTTTCATTTGGATCCACCATCATTTCATTTTCTATGTGCAAGGAGGAAAGGGCTAACAGCTGGGCATCCCTAACTCTCCCCAGCTTTTGTTTTGAGTTGGTGTCATGTGATGGTTAAAGCACAGTCATGGAAAACAAGTGGCTTCAGTCCTCCGTGTCCAGCCTCTTAGCTCTCCCCATCTCTTGTTCAGACATTCTGGGTCTCTCCCTGCTGTGAGGGGCCCTGTCCCCAGTCAGCTGAAGGACAGGGGTGTGCTGTCAAAGGAATAGCAGGCAGTGCTCAGGGAAGGGAGGGAGCCAGCAGTTCTCTCCCCCTTCCCAAAAGGATGGCTGGGAACCTCAGGGCCAGGAGAACGCCACAGCTGGAAAAGCCATCCCTTTGCAATACACCTGTAGGAGAGAAAAGAGCATCCTTTGCTGGAGGTGAGTTTTTTTAAAGCAAACAGTTGTAGGACCGGTTGTTTAACAGCTGGTTGCACTGTCTAATTTAGGCAGCCATGACCAGACAAGTCCTTGAGATCTTGCAAGAGGCTTCCACAGTTCCCAGGCTCCTGCAGAGAGGCCTTCCCCGTCCCAGGTGTGGGTGCACATTTCTGGTCCTTCCAGCAGCTGGTTGTAGAAATCCATGTTTTGCACATTGCATTGAGCTAGGAGGACTCACCTTGCTGTGGACTGTAAACATTCAGATGAGAAAGTGTTGGGGGGCTGTAACTCTCAAGAATCACAGCTCTTGAATGACAGTGGCCCTGATTCTCCTTACTTTTAATAACTGCTGTTTATTATTCTTTTGTTCACATAGCTCAGTTGTGGCCAAAATGGGGAGCAATACTGCCTTTTACAGTTATTGGGAGATTTAAGCACTGTTCAAGATCCTTCATGTCTAGATATGATGAAGTGCAACATGCTTTTTTCCTGAATTTAGAATCTTTTCCCCTAACAGCCAGCTAGTCATGATAGAGATTGAAAAGCTAGCAAATGGGTCACTAGTTCTTTCTAAAGCCTGTCCCAGCTCTGTAATACAGAAACCATCACAGTCTACAGATTTACACCCCATTACCTGCAGCACTTATGTGCATTTTTCAAACTCAGGCAAATGGAGTTTGATCACATCTGTTAAAACAGTGTCAGCAAAGCATACATCAAGTAACAAAGCTGTCTTCACTGTGAATAACAGTGATGAGAAATCTTTTGACTTGGTCTCACCTCCGCATTGCCCTTTCCCAAAGTGCAACACATAGCACACTTTTCTGGAGGCAGCGTGCAGATTCCCTGCACCTATCCTCTCAACAACATTTATTAAGTGATAGCGAGGATATTGCGTGTTACCAACATTTATTGGGCATTAGCCTGGCTGTAAGGGGCAATGCAGATCTCGCACTGTCAAGCAGGAGAGGTCAAGGCAGCAGACCCTGGAAAGGCACTTTGCTCTGCACCTCCGCGCCTGGAGTGGGTCGGCTGCTCTGCTTGCCCAGAATAGCACAGGTGAAGGACAGTCCCAAAGTGCTGGAAATCTCCTAAGGGGAAAGGTGGACCTTGCACCTTCACACGCGGGACAGCTAGAGTGGGGAGAAGGCTAGAAGCTACATATTCTGCAACTGTCTCAGTCTGGCCAGATGCATTAAATGGCTGTTCTGCTTAATCAGTCATTACGAAGATATATACTTAGTCAAGTGAGGTGTAAAAAACTGAAACACAAGCTGCAACCTTGCAGCTCTGTGTGTGCTGAGACACAATCAGTCTATAGTCGTAGAAATAAAATTTTTAATCTTCTAGGGCAGCTAGTCGCAGTTACTGCCTCAGGTATGTGGGGGTGATCTCAACCTCGGACATAGCCCTCAGCCCGAGCAGAGACTCGCCTGGCACCTAAGTTAGGCGCACCTCCCCGAGCCAGGGCAGCCCAGCTGTCCCTGCACCTCAGCCCCTCAAGCTCTGCCTTCCTAATTCGCATGGTGCTGGGGTGCTTGCGCCTGGTCCTGCCTCATCCTCCAGGTGCACTGGAGAGCACGCAGAGAGACCCACGACAGCGCTTTCAGGGCTCGTCAGCTCCGGCTCTGCGCGGGGCATGCACAGCTAACCCGCTTTCCAGACTTACGCAAGTCTGCAAACACCATCCCCATGCTCACGCAGCCCTGCTCTTTACATTAGTAAGCTCTGCCAGTCCCACGTCTCTGGTCCGGTTAACCGCAAGGCATCTGAGCTCTTCACGAATGATGGAGGGGGAATGGCATCGCGCTCCCTGGGCCAGGCAATCTGTCTCAGCGCTGTGGATGCCAAAGACCTTTCCCTACCAGGCAGGCAGATAGACCTCTCGTAATTAAGTAATGAGCCCCAGCACCTTTCATTACCTCTCGATCCCATACTATTATGCTGACTCTCCTTACCTTCCTTAACTTTCATGTGAGAACCGCTCGGATGCTTAATTCTGCAAGTGATGGATGATCTCTAAATGGGCAAAGAATCTCAATTTCCTCACATGCGATTAATATTATCTGGCCTAGGCAGACCGGCACTGCATATCTGAGAGCTCTGCACGTAAAGCTCTCCTTTCCTACAGCCCACTGAAATTCAAAAGCCATCTCAACACGTCCAAAATGTAAAAGACACAGATGAGCATATTTGCACCATGTTTTATGGTCTTTATGGCATCCAAAGCAAATCTTTTAGTAAAGGAATTTGTCTGATTAGCAAGTATTTGTGTCAGGCAAACCCTGAAATCACAGTTGTTGCTAGGTTATCTGTTTGCATGACCATGTCCACCCATTTCTGTAGGGGATGCATAAGAATTTGCATTATTGGGACAGCCAAATGTTTGCACTCTCACAAACATTCCAGTGAAAGATTATTTTGTTTTGCACAAAAATATTCAGGCTTCATCTGCTGAAAAAACGGAAATCTTTGGCCCTCAATCCAATTCACAGACAAAAACGTTTGGGCCTTTAGTTATCATTAACAAAATAGAAATAATTATTTGGCTTTTACATTGTTTTGTTTGTTTGTTTGTTTCAATAAAACCAGGAATTTTCCACATCAGTTTTTATTTTGACGATGAAGTGATTTCTTTTCAAGCAGTATTTCCAAAGGAATATTCCAACTGGCTTTAGCTGCTCACATTTTTGTCCAATAAAGAAAGGGAAAATGTCAGTGCAAGAGACAAAAGCTGCGGAGTCATACAAGGATGAGCGATCATGAGGAGTGCATTTTACTTGGTTATTATTTCCAAAAATCTGTTCCTCAGTAAGTAATAATTCTGTGTTCTTGTTCATCTACAGATCTCAAATAACATTTCTAAGAGAAGTCTTTATCCTTAAAATAAAAATTCACTTCTTTCACATGCTTTTCAGAAAAGGGATGTACATACACTTCACATGCAAAATTATTTCTAGCCACCCACACTAGCTTCAGTAACCACATATTCCAATTTCCATAACCCATTTTCTTCCCCACAGTTTCTCCTCACTGAACTGTCAAATCCTTTGTTGCACTATAATCTCCTTTTCCATACAATTTCCTTTCAAGAACCTCATTTATTTTCAGGTGCTATCAAATAAATAATCATTTTCTAAATTGATCACCAAAGCTAAAATCTTAGCTTGCTGCTGCTGTCATTCTACATGTAGTTCACAGTCACACACAGACACATGCACAACACAAAGAAAGTTAGGAAAAGTCTGGCACTAAAATAAGAAACTCAAGGGATTTAAGGACCTATAGTCTTGAATTTTATATACTCCTAAGGCTACATTAATGCTTGGAGCAGTAGAGATTCACTCTGTTTCACAATAAGAAGCAGTCAAGTTGCATGTTTCCATTTCACAATTTCAGCCTACCGAAAACACCATATCTAACAAAGTCCTGACTATGTTCATCCAGGTGACTTAAATCCACACTTTACTGTCTCCCAGGCTCATGCTGGCCTCTGACATGCAGTTTGAGCTACCTGGTACTAAAATGCATGTAAGAAGTTATATGGACATATCATATATCACATGCAATATCGCAATAATAGACACAGCATACTCTACTAGAAACTGAATTATTCATTTTCTTATTTAACTTTTCTATCTCCAGTCTCCAATATAAATGAAGTTGTTATAGAATCCCTACTCCACTGCAGCCGTATAAGTTGGTTCAGGCAGTTACAAGAGGGAATTGGAGGATGACAGTTCCCAAAAGCAAAAATTGTTTTTTCCAAAGTATCCTGGTCTGATATAAGTCTGCTACTGTTTGCTTGCTTTGACTTCCGGATTAGACTCTCCAGGTGCATTTGGCAAGCCCATTCCAGAAGATCTGTCTGAATGTTCAGCCCAAGGGTAAACTTACAGTAGCAGCTGTCTGGCAAGACTTTGTTAAAGTATTTGGGGGGGCAAAAAAAGATCTGGTTTTGTCATAATTTATGCATTTTCAAAAATCTGTTTATTCTGATAGCATTTGCCCCAGCAAGAAATTGAATGACACATTGTGAAGTTCATGTACCTTATTTTGTCCTTTTGTAATGGCAGTTTTGATTTTCTTTCTCCTCAAAGGGACATTCAAAGCAAAATTCAGTTACAAAAGTTACAAAAGTTTGAAATTAAGACCAAACATTTTGTCTCATTTATCTGCTTTCCTGGAATTTCACTTACTTGGAAAGGGTAGTTTTTCCTTTTCAGTTGGGAATGGAAAATCAGAGTTTCCTTGAAACAGAAGATCTAGTCTCCACCCATACTATTTGCCATCAAATGTGCTTATAAATGCTAGGAAAGGATTTTCAAATAATCAAAACCATATCAAAATTGCTCAAAGCTTCATTCCTGTTATGCAGAGGGAATAGTTTTGTGGTCACTGTGATCAGGCTAAGTCCCACAGTGGAGCATGTGGATCCAAATGGTAGGTCTTCCCCAGTGCTTTGCTCCATTAGAAGACCCCTGGATCAACCAACATATCAGAAAGTAACACCTAGCTTTCAGAGTTAGGCAGCAAAGATTGATCACATCCAACAGTGGCAGAAGGAGACAGCAACTTTTGCAAATAGTTAGTATTGGTGAGCTTTAATGAAGGTTTGAACCAGAACCCTAAAGAATCTCTCAAAGCAGAGTGGCTGGATTGTCCCTGGATCAGGAGACACTGGTCCGCTTCGCCTTTTATGTGATGAAACTCTGACTCATCTCGGAAGGACATGCTTCCAAAATTCACTTTTACCAGAATCCTGAAAGTATAATTACTAGAGATATCATTCCTAAAACCAGATAGGATAGAAGGTTACATCCGTTGCACAAATAAGTCCATGAACTCACTGACACCGATAGACTTCAGATCACACAGTGCCAAAACTCTGCGATCTCAGTCTTCCCTTTACTCAATCAGTAAGGGGTTGTCCTACCAGATGACATATCTGGAATTTTTTTTTCCATCCTCAAATAATTACAAGGAAGATGGAAATTCTCCACTGGGAGAAGATTAATGAGTGTGTAAGTACACAGGGAACTGAAAGGGATGTTACCACACCCAAAACAAATGTATCACAGGACAACACTTTGAAGAACGTCACATTTTATGAAATAAGATTCCCGCATTATTCTGGAGTGGTTTAGGACAAGAAAAAAGTACCTGTGATGTCACCAGACCTGTTGGGTATTTCCAGTCTGGGCTTGTGCTGCCAAGTATTCCCGGAGAGGTGATTTAATTTTGGCTGTGTCACTACTGCTATGTCAGCTGTACTGCTGCAAATGCAGCTCTCGTGTCGTTCCAGCTGGGCTGTTGCTGTCTTTCAAAATTCTCGTCGTGTGTAACACTACAAATGGACAAGTCAGCAAGGTAATAGTCACAATAATAAATTCTAATTGCGTGTATGGGTAAGATTGATAATGCATTACTACAGGTAGCAGTTGTTATGGGGCCAAGTCTGGGACTAACAAAACTAAACAGCAGCCTGAGTAAAATGAGCTTGTTGCAGACTCATGCTAACCAGGTGCATAAATGTTTGCTTGCTCCCAGCCTCAGCAGAGTGGCTCGATGAGGAAAGGACATTGGTGGGTATTTTGCCTGGGAGAATGGGGCTTCTGTCCTGGTGTGGATCCTCCTAATCCAGAGAAAAGGTTATGTCTCTGCACTCCACTACAGCAATTAAAAAACAGACCAAATGAGACCTCTTGTCACACGATGTAGATAGAAATACTGAAGTTTGCCAGCTCCTCATTTAAGTAGGAGCACAGTAGTTCTCCCTTGGTAGTTCCAGTAGATGGAGCAGCTCCTATCCTGGCGCCGGCTCCTGGGGCTCTCTGCTGCAGCTGTCTCCCTAGCGCTGGACTTTTCCTCCTCCAGAGCTTCACAAGCACACTGTGACAGTGCCTCAGGCCTCCAGCTGCATTTTGGAAGAAAAACAAGGAACAAACAGGTAGCATTCATTCTGAAAGAGCAATATACATCGAGTCAAGCATAAAACTACAAAAGGAGAAGTTGAACCAGTGCTGGAGAGAAAGCAGTTTGCTGGTAAAACCAAAGAGAAGCACTGTGGATGGATGCACAGCCATCCCATGAAGGAGTCCCCTTTCATCTACTTAATAGCTCTTTCACTGCAGGGACATGTGAAAACTTAACCACTGGCCATGCAGTAAGCTGACACCCATTTTTTAGCTCACACAAATCATCTGACATCATTCAGCTCCCTGGTGGGTGAAATGGAGCCAGGGTGCGAATCCCACAGAGACAGGACCCCAAGACCCCATCGCAGCAGCTCACATTGCAGCCTGTCATTGATACAGGGGTCTGGACCAGCCAGACCAGCACTAAGCCAGGATCTGCTGTCCCACCCCCATGCCACGATACAGACACAGCCTCCTGGGGTCCCCTGGGGACAGATCTTCACCTTCCTGAGACTGCGGAATATGGACCGTTTAATGACAGATTGCAGGGTGCCATGTCCAGCTGAGCTGATCTAAGTGTCCGCACGCACAGCCCACAGATAGTGCTGCACACAGTTCAAGTTTGCTTCGCCTTCATTAATCTTTTCCAGCAACAGACAGACTCCAAAGCAGCAGAAAGCAGCCATATCAAACACAGGTCTCTTCCAGTTTCTCACTGTACTGGGGAAATTGGTGTCCAGAACGAAGGACCCAGAAGCAGCAGCCTCCAGCTCATTCCTTCTCTCCAGCTCATGGACACAAGAGGTGGCACAAGGCAGAAACCACCACATGGTAAGTCAAGAGCAAGAAAATCAGTCATGATCTCCTGATGAGGAAAAGGTGGAAGACCTCACTAGGAACAAAAATATCAAATGAATATCCACCGAAGCACACCAAGGGTCAATCCTTCACTTATACACTGACCTTACACAAGTAAAGCCAATGACTATTTCTCCATTGACTAAAATGTCAGTATAAACTCTTTCCAGCCTAAAGTGACCCACTTAAGCGGCAGTAGTAGAGACAAATCTAAGACTGTGAATTTATCTACTGACAAAATGCAAAGACACGAAAGCTATGTTCTAGCTGTCTTCTGATGACTATGGGGCACATGTGTCAGTAGAGCATATATTGGCCCATTTTTGGTGACATACACAACACATAACTGGGAGAGATCTGAAAAGCACACAAATAAGAAGCTAAACCAATTAAAGAAATTGTGATAGACCCATAATAAAATACAGGTAACCAACAAGATGATGGCAAAAATGTAACCATCCAATGTACAAGAGGCAAACCAGAATGAGTGCTATTGCAGTCAGACTGCTACATAGCATGTTTTATTGACAGGATGGTTTGTTACCCACTGTGTTTCCTAAATAAATGAACTGGAAGGGCAAACCTATTCTTGAACTGAGACTGGGGTCAAAGATGACAAAGTGAGGCAGGGTGCCCTGATTGAAGGTGACAATGACTGTCAAACAATCAATATTAACAGAGGAAGAACCAGTCCTGACATAGTCAAAAGCTTATTACTATCACTGACTGTTAGATCCTTCTTCTGCAGTCAGTGATTTCTCGGATTAGACTGGAGGGACAGTGGTTTTCCCTCTGGATAATTTCAATAATATTTTCACTGTCCCAGAATTTTAGTAGATTAAAATTCATGTACTTGGGGAGACTTCTAGAATGTCTCTGGAGCTACATGATGACAAATCCCCTCACTACTGCAGTCTGCTTTTGAACTGATCCTGGGTGATAGGGCTTTCTTCTTGCTCATCGCAAGTGCTCAAGGAAGCTCTTTCACAGGCATAAATCAGGGCAACTCACTGATTTCAGTTCCTGAGAAGAATTAGCTAGATCGCCATTTTTAATCAGTCTAAGATTTTAGGGCAAAGAATATTGTTTTAAATGAGTCAGACCAAATCCATCATCCCTTCAGCACTGCACATATTTCTCTCTACTCTGTAATTTCATCTTTGGAAATTCCAGCAATGTCAATCAGAGCAAACTGAGAGTCCCAAGGAATAATGAAATAAAACAAAATATTCAGTGTTACATCCAGCACAACTTGGGAATGTTTTAAAAACTGAAGTGGGACTTCTACAAAACCCTGAGGAAGTTTTATATTTTGTAGTGTCAGCAAAGCAGGAATAACCATCCTCTCCTCCACAGAAATTCACAAAGAGCTATAAACACCTACAATAAATCTAAGACTTGTGACCACTTCTTAAATTGAATGTGTTGGAGGGCTTTTGTTGCAAATCCCAAGGTACTCTCAATATTATATTTTATTATAATACTTAAATAAGCTTTAAAATTTATACATGGACTAGGTATATTAACTTCCATAGTAGCTGTAATCCAATAAAGAATTTACAAAAGAAAAAAGCAGTAAATTTTTTTTATATTGTTTTATATTTCAATATAAGAGCCAATATTGATTCTTTTAGCTTTGGTATTATGTGTTAGATGATTGAAAAGTCTGTGAAAACGATTCCCTGACTTTCTAGGAGTTGTAAGGAAAAAACTAGGCTTTTTTATGTGAACAGCTAGCTGAAATAATAGCCACCTCCAGCCTAAACATGGCACATGCCATCACCCAAAAGAGAAGCACCTACAAAAGGCAAAAGGATTTTACTTGCTATTCTCCTTTGAACATGCATATTTTAAGCAGACAAACAGGGAGATCAAAGGAAACAGAAATGCAAAGGATACAACTTGAAAAAACATCACCAGCATGACAAGGTAAAAGAGAAAGAAGTGCCAGGGAAAGGGCACATGGCTTGCAGAGAAAAGTTACTGCCTCTTGTAGCCCGAGTCTTTCGAAGTTCAGAAATAGTGGATTTTGTATGTTGCTTAAAAGTAAGCACCCCTGCCTGAGAAGGGGACTGCATTCCTTCCTTGGTTTCTCCTCTTCACAAGAGCCCACCGCTGCTGCCCAGCACGTGCCTAGAGATCCCCACGTCCAGGCAGGTCCCCGTGAAGTCAGTGTGTCCCCAGAGGCAGAAGAATTTATAGGCAAAGCTCAGACCAGAAGGTCAAAGCATTTGCAGGCTCAGCACGTGATTTCTGCCAGCTCCCAGGGTGCTTAATGTTAAACAGTCCCGCTGAAATCAACGGGCCTGTTCACGTTTGTACTCTTATTCACAGCTCCCCTAGATGTTGCATGGCCATGTCTTAATTTTAAAAGCCAAAAAAAATATCATCAATGTGGGGTTATGATTGCAGAAGTGTAATGTGGAGGAGCAAGTGGTGTAAGAAGGGAGAATTAGAGGAGTATACTGAAGTGTTAGTACAAGCGCCTATTGAAAAAAATTAAGAAAACAGCATGCTACTGTAAAGCTTCAAGTCCAATGGCAGTAAAATGAAAGAAAATTTAATGCTTAGGTCAATTATTATTCATTAAACGTTGAGAATGTGATAGGTCTTAGACACCGACTGTGTTGGTCTTCACTGGCTTATCAGTCTCAGGGTTCCACCACAATAGAATACCCCAATTCAAAGAAATATTGCAGTTTAAAAACTCTTTTGCAGACTGCTCAGAGTCACTTTCCCAGAGAGGCTTTGGGAACCCAGGAGGTACAACACTGAAGCAGAAGCAATACTGCCTAAGAAGCCTCCCAGCTCATCTTTCTCTGACCTATTTGTGAAAATTCCCCAATGAAGGAAGCTCCACAAGCTCCCTGGGCAGTCTGTTTCACTGTTCTTACAGGGGTGTTCAATCCAAACCAATCGCCACTGCAGGTTTTGCAGCAGCCCACATCAGCTGCAGTGTGTCATGACTCTGTTAAACATGGATTTTGCTGGTGTATGAGGCTTTATTTTTAATGTTATAAAAGTTAGCATGAAAAAAGTATCAGGTGAAACTGAGTAAATATACCGGTTACATTAGTTTTATTCTACACTCCCTTTTATTTAAGAAGCCATTGTTTATTGGCATATTAAAGCCAGTATCTGTTAATTTAGAAGGTCTGTCTGCAGAGTAAGTTAATTTACTAACTTCTTCTGTTACTTCCCTCTCTTGGTGTCTGTTTCATTGGAGTCACCATGGTCTCTCTCCCTTAACCCATATCTTACTTTGAGGGGTCATCCAAACTAGTGTTAGACCCTGTGCAGACTGCTGTGAATCAAATGCAGATGATATTGGTCTTTTTGGTCTACCCTGTGCCAATCAAAGTGGCACACAGACTACAGAGACACATATAAGTCACATTTTTGTAGTAAGCTATAATTGTGATACACAAGGAAGTTCAGTGGGCTGGTCAAAAACTGTCCTAGGACTGCTGTCCTGGATCAGAGCAGTGATCCATCTAGCTCACTCTCCTGGTTTTTTAGCACAGCAAGTCCCATGTACTTCAGAAGAAACCTTTTAAAATACCACACAATAGTCAGACACGGATTGAACTAAGCTCTGCATTAAATCTCAGTGTTAAACCTGGTTTTTAAAGACTGGATTATCCCAAAAGAGCAAGATTTAGTAATAAACTGCTAAAATCTCAGAGAGAAAAAGATGTAAAAATAGCTTTAATGTAGAAACTAATTTAGCAGCGATGGATAAAGACAGTGTTAGCGGGAGATAGGTAGGCTCCAGTTGTCATCCTTTCTGATCTCAGATCCACATCCAAAGAAGCATTTGCATTACTAACTGCTCTGTAGATACGGAAATCTCAGTGTAATCACAGGATCTCAGCACCCAAATGGAAGCCAGGTACAGCGTTGCTCCTTCTACACCAGTTCATGGAAGCCTTATGTTCCACTTGGGCTTGGATGAATCCTGATTCAGAAAAGATTCATGCAGGTACCTAATTTTAAACCCCAGCTGTGCTGACCCCACTGCAGTTGGGCAGAGTCCAGTTCTGTATAATCATAGGACCCCAGAATCACAGGATGGCTGAGGTTGGAAGGGACTTCTGGGGGTCATCTGTCCAACCCTCCTGCTCAAGTGGGGCTACCTAGAATACAGTCTTCACTGACACCACTTCCCAGGGACAAAGCTAACTACTCATTCATACTTTCTCGTGTAAGAGCCTCCAGCAGACCCTAAGGGAGGATTTCTGTTCTTACTGTAAGACATTTAATTCCAAATCTTCACATTAGAACAGGCAAATAGTCTCAATTGTGGTAATTCAGAGTTTCTTGGTGAGTCACCATCCAAGAATGACTGCAGGCATCTCTCTTGTGGAAAGAATATGTCAGCAACACTACTTTGTACTGAGCTCTACTAGCAAACAGACACTTTCCGAAGCAACATCAATGAGAGGATCTCATTCGTACCTGTCCCTGAATACTAATCATCTGTGACAAAGATTGGAAATTAGAGGTATCTAACTTTTGGGGCGGAATTAATCTACAGATTCATAGGTAGAAACTTAGCTGTCCACATGTGCACTAGTAGTGTAAAGTCACATTGCAGTCAGCTCCAGGACTTGATTTTGTTGAACAAATATAATTGTCTAATGTTGTTTGATATGCTTCAGAGGATGCAGGAGATCTAACAGGGCTGGATGACATGGCAATGCACCCATGAGATGTCCAGTTCCTCCCTGAGCAGCATCAGAGGTCAAGCATGATCTCCTAAACTGATATCCCAGAACACCTTGGACCATGTTTATGCAGGCTGTCCTGATTCGGTCACCTAACACGGGCACCTTAGTGCCACTGGAGATGCCTGTCTCCAGCTACAGTTCCAGAAGGGGACAGGTCTCCTTCAGGTCCTACACCATATCTGCCAGTCCCATGCAGGTGTGTCAAACACACTACAGTATCTCAAATGGCATTTGATGCATATGTGTGCACAACTGATATCCCTTTATAGTCACTGGAGCGGAAATAGTTTACACCAACTACTTTAGACAGGTTCTTTGTGATGACATGAATCCTATCATGGACGTGTCTATTGCTATTTATTGAGTACAAAGAGGCTCTAGATGATGAGCTCAGATACAGACTTCAGTGCTGTACACAGCTTCATCTGATCAGATGAGAAACACTCCAGGAAGCACACTTCCTCATCTTACAGGGTTTTGCTGGGGGGGGGGGGGGGGGGATTCTTCCTGTATAAAACCAAAAATGTTAAATTTTGCACGGCTGGTTTAAACTCTAACATTCTTAATCATCAAAAAGTTGTGAATACCTTTCATTCAGCAGAATGTTTTCTTATCAGTAAAGAATGCAGCAGCTCATTTCGGGAGTGAAAATCCTCAAATTTTTCACAAAACATAGCATGAGAATTTACTAAACTAAGTTACAATCATGGGAGAAAGAGTTGGAATTATTAGATCCCTTAAACTGCAGAAATAGATTAGGGGATGAACATAAATAGAATTACGTGCCTCCTTGCAGCCTCTGCCAATGAATATTCTATCTAAAGTGAATACAAGCTTGATAGGATCAAGCAAAAATTTATGACTGGGGTGGCTAATTACTGAATGGAAGGCTGGCAGTGGAACAAGTAATGACACCTCGTCGCTAGCTCATCAAAATGGGCATTTCAATGTTGAACTGAAATCTGTAAATAAATAATTTAAGACACTTTAACAAATTCTATTTTCCAGGAAATGAATTCAACATAAGTACCTAACACTTATTGCAAGACTCACTTTTGATGTTTTTGCAAGTGAGAGGTGTTTTAAGAGGAACAGTCCTTCAGTCATTAAGAGTATCACAAAAGCAGCTCACACTATGCTTTCCTTGATTTACTTATGTAAGTTTGGCATGGGCCTTTCTATACTACAAATGTGTGTGTTTATGTACTCCTAAGGGTTGCAAGATAATTGTGGAGGAGAATGCCAAGTTAACCATTGTTTAAATGTAATGAATAACTTTCATTTTACTGAGCAGAACAACAACAACAAAATAGATTCTTTTTACATTTCTAAACCAGGAAGATGCAGACTTATCACACCACATTAAGCCAAACACAATTCCCTAAAAATTTGGAATCAAATAACACTTTTGCTTCCAGTTTTCATATCAGATTATAGTCCACAAATTTGACTAGTATGTGGGATTAGCAAAAGGTTTCTCAATACACAGAAACTTACTGCTTTTAGCCACCTTCCTATAGAAAAACAGGAATTGATTTGGTCCTTCCTAGAGGACTAGATTATCTAGTCCAACCCCCCTGCCTTGGGGGTCTCCCTCAGAGTCCCAGCAGCACATGCACAACTGGTTGCCACAGTTTAGCTAAGAGTGGCAATTTCCGTGTAGTGATGGGACCACACATGGTGTAGTTTCCCACCATCAACTGGGCAGTGATGGGACCCTGCTGAAAAGGACCCAAAGGTCATGGTGGACACCATCTGACTATGAGCCAGCAATGTATTCTCACAGGGAAAAAGCTGTATTTTTAGTTATGTTTGGAGCGGCAAGGCTCCAAATCAAGGGAAGTTATTACCCTCCTCTATTGGGTATTGGATTGCTGGCTCTGGTTTTTGGCCCCCCAGTCGAAGAGGCATGGGGCTTAGGGAACAAGACCTAGGAGGAGATGCTGAGGGAGATGAACTTGTTCAGTTTGATCAAAAGGAGTCTAAGGGATTATCTAACGGAGGTCAGCAGCTACCTGGTGGGTAGTTACAAGGGTGACAGGCTTGGGAGGATCAGGTTGGATTGTGTTTCACAGCAGGCAGCATGGGAGAATGCTGCCCAGAGAGGTCATGGCACCTCTATCCTTGGAGGTTTTCAAGACTCGGACAGGCAAAGCCACAGCTGACTTGGACTAAAGTTGTCCTGCTTTGAGAAGGAGCTTGGACTAAAGACCTTCAGAACTTCATGCCATCAACTTGCCTGGGACCCCTTGCTTCAATGGCTGCACAGCCAGACCATTCTGCCAGCCTGATCCTCTGCCCAGTTCAATGGTTGACTAGGGGCCCGGGGGGACGGGAGCCAGGGCAGTAGTACCTCTGAAAGAAAAACCTCCCTGGATAGATCCAGGTTTCCTCTGTGCTCAGAAAGATGGTAACAACTCTGCATTGACAGCTTCCCTAAACTAGCATACACAGAAATAAAAGCAATACCACCCTTGAGTAATTTTTCTCATTGGTTGCAAGTAATATGAGTTGTAATATTTGTGTTTGTTTTTTTCAGGAAGAGAAGGCCGGGGAAGGACTGGCAATCAGAGAAGCAGCTGTTCTGGCATGAGTAGGAAGGCACCATATAGTTTCAGTCTTTTCAGCAAATTGGCCTTCCTAGGAAAGCGTACCTAGTGACAGCTTGAAATTATGTCTTTGAAAGGGAAAAGTAACTTTAAGTATGTGACATGAGGACAAGAACAATTAAACACTGTTCTTGCCTCATTCACACCTGCAAAGTGTTCACAGAAATACACTTCACTCCTTCCCCTTCCTCATGTGAAATGTCTCCAGATGCATATTAAAGCACAGTGTTCTCATGTACCTGCTGCAAGATTCAGAGCAGAGAGCAAAGACAGCTTCCAGTGTTCAGAAAACCTTACACTTTGGGTATCTGGCCCTTCTGAGTGCTCCCTTCATTGATGCTCAAAAGTCAATAGAAAGGGGGACACATAGTATATGCAGAGCACCATGCGCCCTGGTTATTTTGTAGGTGCACAGATTTCAGACTTCAGGTGACAATAACAATCATCCAATCCAACTTGCAGCACTGCAGAAAGCCAGGAATCTCCTTGCCATTCCTGCAGCATATCAGCTAATCCATGGTGGAGCTTTGTGATAGCCTCTGCTTTCTTTTTAGCGTAGAAAGAGAAAGGATCAGCAATGCACAATTGCTGGAGAGTAGTAAGTGCTCTGCTCTTAATCTCCCCCATGTGTGTGAGAAAGTAAACGAAAGCCAAGTAAAGAAAATGGGACACAGAGGACCATATTTTCAAAGTGCATCTCTTAAGCTGTCACCCATTACAAGCCCCATGCACATTAGATCCATTTATGTCACATTTGCACTTGCAGATTGAAGGCCTCTGGTGCAATAACTGTTCATTTTACTCCAGCAAAGCATTGACACCTGAGGCCAAGGCGGCCCTGCGAGGAGCAGAGGCAGCTCTGCGAAAGCCGCGTTTGCTTTCACAAGAATTAAATCAGACCCACTCTTTATCAGACAGGTTCCCCTTGTTGCATATGAGCTGTTTGTCCATGCATCATTGGAAAAACAGTCCCTGCAGTTCTGGTGGGTCAGGTGTCTGCTGGGTCAGTAGGCTTTTCCCCTCCTGCAGCTATGGCATGTGCAGTGCAAAACAGGGAGCTGCGTTGGAGAGGTGGGGAAGAAGCAGGACCACCCCTCCTGGGGGCAAACCACAATCCTAACATGGAGCTCCAGCAGCTGCTTCACAAGCAGTTGAGGATGAATTACCGCCATTTGCAACACAGTGTATTGCAGTAAAATGGCTTCAGTTTCAGGAATCTTTAGTACATCAGGCCGTAATGCATGGCAGTTCTGCTGCTGCTGCATGGAAGGCTGAGCTGTCCCTGCAAAAAGTGGTGGGAGTCATTCCAACTGTTTGAAAATAAGCTGGACACCAGAAAGGCCAGCTCTGCCCTATCCCAAAAAGTCATGGTGAAACATCTTCCTGCACAAATTCACACCAAAAGTGATTGGGAAAAAAATCAGAGATTTATATTGACAAACAAAGGAAAATAAGTAACAACCGTGATCAGAGTTACCAGGTCTGTACATGTCCCACATGGCAGAAGGCACAGACTATCTGTGTTACAGGAAAAAGATATTTTTAGTTGAAAACTTAGACTATGGAAAGAATAGCCTTGGCCATATTTTGCCCATTAAGCTCAGTGAAGTGCTCTGGGATAAGGAAATGAGTGAGAGAATCCCTGGCCAGAATCCACCTTGGCTTCTATCTACCGCAACCAACTTCACAGCTAATTCTTGTGCACCCCTTGCTCCATCAGAGCATTTACTAAATAACTTTAAGTACATAATTATCCCCCTCCCATTTAGGCATTAAACAAACAAACAAAACAAAGTTTTCCTGGAGCAGGGACCCTAATGCATAAGAATGAACATGGATATAGCAGTAGCCAACAAAATCAATACTTAGTTTTTTGCAGCAGGGCCCTTCACATGAAGGACTCTTCTTCAGAGTAAGATCAGGAGTAGAGTTTGCTGAGACCTCACCAAGCTCTCAGGCATAATGGTGGACTCCAGTTCACCTAATGGCAGATACTTCCAATACAGGTGTTTACATCTGCTCATCACCTTCAACTCCTTTTATAGGAAGTGGAGAGAAATAATGTGTTCTTGAACTGCTCTTCATTTGATCTCTCTAGAGGTCTAGCTGGGGCATTCATCATACAACCCCTTGAGTAGTATTCAGTTGGGGGCCAGCTCAGGGTAGACACATTGTCTTTAGCAGATGAATCCTTCCACTTATCTGCAAAAGGCAGGGACTGTCCAACCCCCCCAGGCCCTTGCAGAGGAGCTGAGACCCAACCCAGCTGTGAGGGTCAATGAGGAGCCCTGGCCTGGCCCAATAAAACTGGGGCTGCCCCACCACTTTCTGGGGAGCAACCTGAGCAAAAATCCCTGCCTCTCAATAAAAGCCACTCTGAAGCTCAAGAGAAGCCAGTGAGCCCTGTCCCAAATGGGAGCTAATCCCGTCCCCGGATGTGCAAGGCAACAGCTCCACAAGATGGCCCCCAGACAATAGCAGAGCCTGGGAGACACCTCTGCCCCCTCGTACTGCCCACCCAGCACTGAGATGGAGACCCTCCTCGCCGTCTCCTTGCCCCACCCCTTGGCCCTTTGGCAGAAACTGGCTCCCCTAGTCCCATATGACAGAGAAATGATAAGTGATGTCACCATGTGTCACAGGTCTGCATTTTGGTGTCCACATCTTGAGGAGGTGCTGGGCTGGCCTTGTATAACTAATTCCCCATGGAGGAGATATGGGAAGGACATCCTGAGAGCACTGAGTCAGTAACGGTGAAATTAGTCACTTACTTACTCCCGAGGACGCCAACACCTCAAACTAGCCCCTGAGAGAGGGTGACGAACCACCCATCAGACCCATTCATTAGTGAGGATGCAGTGTCCAGTGCAATGCCAATGCCGTGAGAGAGGATGCAAAAACCAGCCAAGAAGTTTAGCCATGGTTTTCCTACAGCACAAGGATTGCCTCTGTGATTGCAGGGGCTCCAGGCTGGAGATGAGTGAGCCAGATGTGCATATCCACAGCTTGGGTGGCAGCTTGACTGAATGAGATGCCCCAACTGGAATTTCTTGACAGCCCTAAACAGATATCTTTAACGTTGGCAATGCTGTGGGTTTAGTCCATCAAACTCTTGCTGAGTTCCCGCTTTCAGGTGAGTTCATTCTATTCTAACTCTTGTGTTTACTTTTCTCTGTTGAAGTTGTTTTATTCTAAGGTGGTTTAACTTGCTTGAAGCTTCTGGCCCCAGAGTAAGACTCCAATCTCCTTGGGTATGGTAACATGCCCATTGTAAAAGTTAAAGTGCAAACAGCTAAGGAAGGGAGCACTATTCCTCTCTCCTCTTATGGCTGGAGAGCTGAGGTCCAAAGAGATCATCTAGCCAGAGTCGCACGTGAAGTCTGTAGCAGCGGACATAACCTATTCCTCCTGTGGTTTATCCTTGCAGCACTCTAACTAGAGCAAGGACTGCCAACCACTTGGTTTCTACTCGGCTTGCAAGGTTTTGTGGTTGTTGGTGAAAGAGCTGAATCTACTGGTGGGAGCTGTGATGCCAGCTTGGGCTGCACTGGAGTTGTGGTGCTTTAATCAGATGTGGATGTGGCTATGCTGTGTCCGCTGGAAACTGGTTTCTACTGTGTCCCAGCCTGGTTATAAGGTTCTTCATCAAGTCATGCTGAACACCCTCAGTGCAGATTAATAGCTCCTGGGTTTAGATGTAATCTAGCTCAGAGGCTGCAGAGATGCTGTCCAAGAAGTTCACGAATCTTTTGCAGGGAAGCAGATATTGTGTTTTCTTCAGGTCAGTGCAGAATTCAATCCTTGTCCCAAGCAGCTGCAAACAGAGGTGGTGAAAGGCTTCTGGAGAGCAAGTGCTTTGCTGATGACTTCCAGGTATCTCCCCAGTGAGCAGAGAGGCCCATATAAAGCATCAAGAGCACATGTGAACAGCTGCCATGGGAGGAAACCGCTCGAGTTATGAGGTTTGTTTTCAATTCTTTCCCCAAACTCAGCTCCATATGTTGCTACATTTTTCCAGCCTCTGCGAAGTGATTCATGTGGCATGTTGCCTAACATTGCACAAAGTGTGCCCATACGAGGCCTCGCAAGTGGAAGAGCTCTGCACTAAGGCAGGTCCCACCTCTGCAAGGGCAGGCAGGACTAACATCACTGTCTGTAATGCTCCTGCCCTTCTCCAGCTAAATATGGAAATCCCACAGAGCTCGTGTATTTCCCAGCCTGCAGTGCCTCACGGCAAACCCTGTTTGAAGTTCCCGTCCCTCCTGAGGCTCCAGTCATGCTTTTGCATCCAGTTGAGGGAAGACGCTGTAACTCTGGCAGCAAACTCTGTCCTCTTGGCCATAAACGTCCTGCAAATAACCCTCTGGTGTCTTTGGCCCAGCACCATGCCTGATGCTCCCACATAGATCTCTTTGTCCAGGATTACAGAGCAACATCATGTAAACAGCATCTTCTATCTGGAAACATAATTGCAAACTCTCAATTGATTTTGTGCCAAAAAGATATACCATAAAACTCAAGCAGGCTATTAATGAGAAAGACGTTAGCAATAAAAACCCATATAAGTCTGCCCATAAACATGAGCGAGCGTTATGAGAGTGGGAGACGGGCATGCAAACGTTGCATGCTGTTTACTTGGGGTAATTTTGCTAACATTTGGAGCTCTAGTGTAATAATCCTTCATATAAATACTGCAAGACTCCACTACATAATTATTCCATCTTGAATGTCATCATCTGTACTTTCTCCTAGAGTACAAGTGGTTTGGATAATTGGAGGGAATATCTGGGACTCGATTGCTCAGTACCAGATTCAATTGCTTTTGCAGCAGCATGAGCATGAGCATATGTTAAAGGTATGTCAACTCCAGGGGAGGCAGGAAGACTGAACGAATTTCATTCCCACTAACACCACATCCTGGAGGGTGGAGGGAGTGCAGTACAAAGCTGGCTGAACTTGCATCTAAGTGAAACCATGCCAGAGCTAGTAAAAATCTGCTTTCTGTGATGAGGTGAGTGGCACTCTGGGTAAGGAGAGGGCAGTGGATGTTGAACACCTTAACTTTTACAAGGCTTTTGACACAGTCTCCCATAGTGTCTTTATCATCAGATTCATGCAATATGGGCTGGATAAGAGGACAATAAGGTAGGTGGAAAATTGGCTGTGCTGCCAGTCTGAAGGAGGTGTGACCAGCAGTGCAAAGTCCAGCTGGCAGCCAGGATCTTGCAGTGTCCCTCAGACCAGCCCTGGGACCAGTACTGCTTCTTGTGTACCCTAGTGGCCTGTGCGATGGGACTGAGTGCAGTCTCTGCAAGGCTGTAGGCACCAAACCGGGAAGTGGGATACGCTGGAGGGCAGGCTGCTGTTCAGAGGGACCTGGAGAGGCTGAAAATTGGGCTGACCACATGTGGGACTCACAGAGGAGGGGCCCTTCCCCAAATTGCAGGTTCCCAGGTGATCCCCAAAGATTCTGCCCAAGTGCTTCAACACTCTTCATCCAAAGTTTTAACTGTCTCATGTACCAAAGCCCTTCCCTCCCAAGTGCAACATCACTGATAAGAAGCCATCCTTCATCTCAGGCAGTCTAAATAACTTTGAGATCCTTGGCCTGAGGCCCTTTGATTTCAACTGGCATGAGTGCTGAACTTGGGGCAGCCCTCCGTGGGGCAGCTGGAAGGATCGGGCCCTCATTGAACAGTGACAGAAAAAAGAAGTGAAAAAAACACTAGGAAGAGGGAAATCAAGAGACTGTTCTGCACTTGCAAGCAACCCTGAGCCTAGCTGTTTTCCTCCTCACCTGGGGAAGTCCTTTTGGGTGTAAATTTGTAAGAAATGAAAGCTTCTCACCTACTTCTTTTAGTGGCAACATCTAACATTCAGGCATACCTGGCACTCACTCCTCCTTTGCCTTGGCTGAAGCACTCAACCCCTAAATAGCCCCAAAGTGGGGATGTAGCTCCACAGGGGACTTCCAGACCAGACCCCACCTCTCACATCTGCAAGGGGTGTTTTGGCAGGAGACAAAATGCCCTGTGCAGGCAGTTGGAGGGCATGGAGCCATCCAGCTTCAGCAGGTAAACCAAGGCGACCACCGAGCCTGCCCTGCAGCCCTGCTGATTAGTGCCTATCTTGGGGATTGGGTTGGGGCAGGCAGAAGAAACAGGGTCCAGAGTCTTCATGTGCCAGAGAAGCACCCGGCACATGCCAGGAGAAAGGGCTGAGCCGTTCCCCACTCACACCTAGGAGCTACCAGAGGAAAGAGGCTTCTGGCAAGAGCACAACATGACACCTCAGCATTTCCCACCGCCTGGGCAGACATCTGCGAATCCCAGGCTCGAGCTCCCACGCCCACCATGAATTCCTAAATGGGAGGTGTGAGTTCACAGGACAGCAGGTCACCTAAAAACAAGGCTTGCAGGTACACAGTGATGCAGCATTTGAGTCGTGGTGTTGAACCCGAAGATTTCTGTCTTGATGCATTCATCTGTAAAGGGGGACTACAGTATTCACGCCCCTCCACAAAGCTCCTGAGAGAACATGGGGCTTGAGGTCAGGGAGAGCTGCCCACATCATCCCCACGTATAAGGCAGAAGGTCCTGCTAAGGGAATCGTGTAGTTTTAGGTGCCAAATCAAAATTAGGAGGAAGGAAAGTAAAAGTCTCCCCCTTTGCCCTCTCCAAAACACAACATTCTTTTTTTTTTTTTTCAGTGATGAATTCTCAAAGAATCTACTTGTTTAAGGCAACAAGCTGAGGCATTTAATTACAGCGATGCCATTCATAACATGACAGTTAAGCATCTGTTGGCTTTTATAGTATAATCTTTATTCTGTACCAAGAAAAAAAATTCTCTGGGCTAATCTGGGTGAATAGCCCTGACCCCAGAGTCCAAGAACAGCAAATCCCTCTCTCCAGTAACTCAGATTTGTACTCTCTGCACCACATACAGTTTGCATGATCATCCACAACTTTGAGAGTCCTTCAGGGTAAGTCAAACACAAAGGAAGTCCTCATTATATATTGCTTGTTTTGCCTCACATCTGATGATTTAGGCCATATCCTAATAACAGCCTAATCCAAGGTTTTCAAACTTTCTGTACTACTTGACATTCAAGTTGCTTCATTCAACCCCACCTATTGCTTGTACTGCTATGGGCTTTCTCATCTCAGCTTTTCTCAGCCTTTCAGCAGGAAACGGTCAAAAGTGATGTGATTCTGCAGATTAGCTGGACCACTTACACTGGTCTTACAGAGGGATCCAGGCACAGTTTAGGAACATTAAATGGGTGCCAAGAACAAATCATATGGACAACCACAGCTCTCAAATGTCCCTGCTTTTCTACCATGCTTTCCAGCCCCTGTTGAATACTTTCAGAAAGAAGCTCTGGAAGGATAATAGTTGCAAGAGTCACCCAACGTATTGCACTATGAGACTGCATTGATAATATTTTAATGAAGCATCAAAACCTGCTGAAATCAGCTGATTCACTGTGCAGGTAAGACAAGTTGCAAACTAAGCAGAGAGCTAGCAGAGACCTCCATCAAGCGCCCTCACCAGACATACCACATAGCCCTGTCCACCAGCTATCAAGCTCCGCCTTAGAAACTGCCTGGTAAATGTTCACAACCCCTCACTCCTCCAGACAGGTAGGACCTGTGTATCTCCTGGCTATAGGGCAAGTTGGCACAGCAGTTTCAGAAACAGCAGTGGCAGTCCAGGATGGCACCGCCCTTGTCTGCGGTCCCCACTTTACAGACAAGATATTCAGGTAGCAAGAGACTATGAGTGATTTGCCCAAAAAATATGAGGTAAGGTTATTTTCTGAGCCCAGTTCTCCAAAGTCCTGTCCCAACACCTTATCTTTATTGTCAAGCTGCAAAGGAAGTTAAAAAGCCTCTAATCTCCACCAGTTCCATCCCTACACCACCACCACTGTCTAACATCTTTGTCGGCGACACGGACAGTGGGATTGAGTGCACCCTCAGTAAGTTTGTGGATGACACCAAGCTGTGTGGTGCAGTCAACACACTGGAGGGAAGGGATGCCATCCAGAGGGACCTTGACAGGCTTGAGAGGTGGGCTCGTGCAAACCTCATGAAGTTCAACAAGGCCAAGTGCAAGGTCCTGCACGTGGGTCAGGGCAATCCCAAGCACAAATACAGGCTGGGCCATGAGTGGATTGAGAGCAGCCCTGAGGAGAAGGACCTGGGGGTGTTGGTCGATGAGAAGCTCAACATGACACAGCAATGTGCATTTGCAGCCCAGAAAGCCAACCATATCCTGGGCTGCATCAAAAGAAGCATAGCCAGCAAGTCAAGGGAGATGACTCTGCCCCTCTACTCTGCTCTGGTGAGACCCCACCTGGAGTACTGCATCTAGCTCTGGGGCTCCCAATACAAAAAAAGACATGGACCTGCTCGAGCGGGTCCAGAGGAAGGCCACGAAGATGATCAGAGGACTGGAGCACCTCTCCTATGAGGAAAGGCTGAGAGAGTTGGGGTTGTTCAGCCTGGAGAAGAGAAGGCTCTGGGGACACCTTCTAGCAGCCTGCCAGTACTTAAAGGGGGCCTACAGGAAAGCCAGAGAAGGACTTTTTACAAGGGCATGTAGTGATAGGACCAGGGGTAATGGCTTTAATCTGAAAGAGGGTAGATTCAGATTAGATGTAAGGAAGCATTACTGTGAGGGTGGTGAGGCACTGGAACAGGTTGCCCAGAGAAGTAGTGGATGCCTCATCCCTGGCAGTGTTCAAGGCCAGGTTGGATGGGGCTTTGAGCAACCTGGTCTAGTGGAAGGTGTCCCTGCCCATGGCAGGGGGGGTTGGAACTAGGTGATCATTAAGGTCCCTTCCAACCCAAACCATTCTATGGTTCTCTTCTGTAATTCTATACCTGTAAAAAGAGTATTGTTCTTTAATAACCAGGTTTTCCTTGACCAATTAAAAATACCTATTTTTGAGATGCATCTTCAAAACCAGGTATTTTTAAATGCTTCCTGGAGGGATGTGCTCAAGCTGTAGTGTGATTGGAAAGTTTATAGAGGTGCAAACAAAAAAGATATAAGATCCGCTCCTCAAAATCAAGCAGCAAAAGACAACTGGGTTGGCCACTGCTCCCTGGGACTGTGCATGGCTCACAGGGGCCAGCATTTCACTGTCAGCAGCAGAACAGCTTAGTGAACACATACTCTGGGAAACATGCACTGAAAAGTCCAAGTCAAAGTTCAGCTATTTTGGAATTGTTAATGTAAAAAATAATAGTTTATTATAGGAAAAAATCCTAGCAGACTTCCTCACACACATTCATCTCAGAGCAGCTACAAGTTGCTTACTCAAATTTTCCATCCTTACATTAATTGTAGCAGCACCTTGGAGTCCCAGAAAGAAGGAAAGCCAGACTGCGGCGGGCACTTTGCACGCATACAGTAAAGGAGACAGTCTGTTCTCTGGGAGTTTACAATGAAGCAGATAACAGAAATAAATAAATCAGCTTTGAAAGAGCAAGAAGCATGGAAAGCATCAGGCGAAATTATAACACTTTGAATAAGCTTGAATGCATGGAAATTGCTTTCTAATTGACATTTTTCTGAAACCCAAACTATACTGCTTGCCTTCAAGTGGACAAAGCAGTATCGCAAAAACCCTCAGTACATTCAGCACAAGCTTGACAGCTACTAATTAGCCCAACCGTTAACTGAACAGTTCAGGGAAGAAAAAAGGGCCAGAGCATCATGATTCTCAACGTTATTGTGCTGATTAAAGTCTCTGTAAATTATGGCTCGGTCACCTGTAACAGTCTTCTTGCCTGCTGTTCAAAGTTTCTTTGCTGCTTTTCAGTTCTAAGACAAAAATCTTCTGATGATATTAGAATTTTAAAAAATAAGTCTTCCTTCTTCAGTAATGCATAGGTGGCTTTCCAGCTCACACATAAGAGCAAAACAAAGCAGGTTTGGAGAACAAATGCCTGCTTTTATGCCGTTTGCTCTACTGAGATGAGGCTTGCATTCACCTTCTGACATCAGTGAGAGTTCTCTGATGGGTCTCACTGCACACAGCATTATAAAGCAATGGTGTCTTCAGTCTTAGTTTTGAAAAATCTGTATTGCCGAGTCCTGCATTCACTTTGTCACACTGATTTCTAGATCCACGTACAAAGCCTTGCATGCAAGTTCTCCAGCTCATGAACACCAGTTATGAAGACCAGGCAGCAGACTGCACTTGCACTTTCAGCAGGAGAAGGTATGATAAGAAAGAAGAAGGGAGAGAAGATGAGGGAAGAATTCACATTCCTCTATTTTGTAGAACTACAGAAAACAGAGGAAGAGAAGAAACTTGAAAGGAAAAAGATCAAGTTCAGAAGGAGAGGATATTTCTCAGAGAAAGAGTAGAGGTACTCAGAACAGCAGAAGGGATTGAGAAGCGGGCATGCAGCACGGAGGACCAGGGTACACCTCCTCGGCTGAATGCCCATCCCACAGCAGGTCTGCAAGTGGCACACGGTGCACTGCAGGGCATGTCCTGGGCGTTCCCCACAGGTACCACCTGGGTCTCCCAAGAATCAGATCCAAGAGCATCCCAGCAGTAGGGAGTCCAGAGTCAACACACTTATTTTCAACACTCACTCTTCTCTACCTTGTAAATATATCCAGACATGCCAGAAAAGAGGTCAGAGGCTCTCACCACTTCAAGTCCCACAAGATGAACGTAACGTGCTGCAGGACTGCTCATCAAGGTGGTGGATGCAATACTACCAGCTTGGTTCACTGGGAAAAGCCCATAAAACGCAGGAGAGGAAAGTGATGTTGGGAGCTTGTGGATTAGCATCCATGACACTATTTCTAGAAGTGCTACACATTTACCACCACCACCGTATTTCAAAGGGAACTGACAGCTCTAAGTGCTTTCTAAAAAACACAGTATAGGATTTTAATATGTTTTTCCTGATTCAGAGCATGTGAGGGTCTCTCATCATTACAGGATGGGGAAGAGATTGCTATTCTTTTAATGTTTTGGCAGAAAAACAGAAACCTAGATTAAAAGGTATAAATTAAGGCTTTATTAGAAAAGAAATGCTTCAGTATGAAAACCCCCAAACTGTACCATTTTAGAGAAGCTGGTCACTAGGAAAGGGCATTGTTTTCTTTCTTTCTTTTTTTAAGCACATTAAAAATGGATGAAAATGAGCATACAGTCCTCCAGCAGCTCCTAGCCTGCCCACCCTCTGGGGTTCAGTTGGAAAATTGTGCTTGGAAAACATCTACAAAAATGTTGGCAACTGTATATCAGCTTTTCCCCAAAAGACCTAACGGGCTTTTATTATCCAAACAGATCAGATGGCTTGGAAAATCCACATCTGTACTGAGCTGCCGAATGGGAAATGAGATCAAAATGTGAAACTAAGAACTTCCGATAGCTCCTTCGTAAGTGACATTAAAACCAGACAGAGGAGAAAGAGGTTTGGCTTCTCCATTCCCCACGTTCCCCCACGTTCCCGCAGCTCCTGAAGCCCCAGCAGAAGGAGGCTGTTAGTGATGGAGCAAGCTCCCCATGGGGCCAGTGAGCCTCTTCCCAGCTGATTACATGGGGGAGGAATGAAGAGCCTTGGTTTCGAGGTGCCAGCCCTTGTGATGGTCTCAGCTACCAGCATTATGCTCAGACAAATCAATCCTTGCAGCCCAGAGAGAGAAAAAAATATGAACAAAAGCACTTTCTGCTGGTGTTTTTTAAACCAGAGACAATACTTTTAATATAAGGTCTGTTTTCACCAATTTAGAGATTCCTTTTTTAAATACAACATTGGGGCTTATTAGAAGGAATGTTAAGATTAAACTCAGCACACAATCTTCTCCGCTCATAGTCTTTCTCCCTCCAGACAACACAAAAAAGATTGCACACTTTCTTTTTTGCTCTGGCAGTGACTGCTGTTGTTATTATTTTCCTCCCTCTCTGCTGATGCTGCCAGTTGAGCATGGAAAGACACCCAAATGGAGAAAATCGACAGGAGAAAAGGCTTTTGGAGTGAAGGTCGCCTTACATCACTTAAAGTTGCTAGGATTAGCTTGTTTGAACTCTTATACTGTTGGGAGATGTGGTGTTTGGAGGTAAACCCAACTTTTTCTTCAGTGGTATGGTTCATTCACTATAATAAAGTTTCCACCAGGATGAATTTGAGTTTAGCTTTAGTCTTCCTAGTTTCTGTTGTTGTATTACAGCACAGAGTGCTCTCTGCAAACCTGTACATTTCCTCAGCACTCAGGAAGGCAGGTCCTAACTCAAGCTGAATCCCCCAAAATATAACCGTTTCTGGGATACAAAAATGAATTTGACACATGCAGCCCAGGGCAATAAAAAATAATGTGAAGTGGGAGGAGTTTTTCTGTGCAAAGAACTGACTATTCAGATGGAAAAGCCTCTTTAAAGGAATATAAAACTTACAACTAATCAGATCCACATAATTATTCAGATCTGCAAAAGCCAAGACAGTCCTGAGATAAGCTTTCTATATAGTTCACCTCTGATGTGTAGCTGTGATAAAGCACTTGGACTGAATCATCACTTTATTCCCAGAGCCAGATAACAGGACATACCATTGCACAAATATTTATCTTCACCCAGCTATCAGCAGCAAAGCCAATAAATGCTTGATGCATTCATCGTCCCTCTCTCCTGGAGTTTGGGGGGGTTTTTTTAGGGAATGGTAATAGCAATTGGCAGGCTTGTAGCCCAGCTATAGAAACAGTACAAATGTCATGCTTGTACCTCACCCCCATGCCAGGGAGTGCTTTGGCAAAGAAGGAACATCTTGTAGGCGTAAAACTTGTCTGCTAAATCCAGGCAGACACATCCAAACCACATTGTGGAGACAACAGACAACATTTAATCAGGCTGGACTTGAACCTGTATCTGGACTGAGCTACACAAGGCTCCCCAGCCTTAGCCATCCCCTTAGTGATCTAAAGATAAGTTGCATCAGCCTACAAATTGTAGTCCCATGCTTTAAACAGAAAATGTGGATTTCCCACGACCTCGGTGCTGTCTTTATGTGACTTCTGGGTGTGTAAATTCAGAGTATAGCCAGTGCATAGGGCTAGTACATCATTCTACCTGAGAATTAACGTCTGTCCCACTAGAGACAATGAGATATTTGCCATTTTGCTTCACTGGGACCAGGTTTTCAGGCAAAGTGCTTATGAAAGTAGGCAGTAGGCTGGAAGAGAGGAAAAAAGCATCATCTGGACAGCCCAGGCCCTACCTGTTGTTATGGGTTTGTGTGATGGGGTTTTGGTAGCCGGGGAGGGGGCTGCAGTGACGGCTCCTGTGAGAAGCTGCTGGAAGCTTCCCTGGCTCCCAGTTGGACGCGCCGCTGGCCAAGGCCGAGCCCATCAGTGATGGTGGTAGTGCCTCTGGTAGAACAGATTTAAGAAGGGGAACCTGCAGTGGGGGAGGAGATCGGAATGTGAGAGGAACCCCTCTGCAGACCCCCAGGTCAGTGAAGAAGGAGGGGAGGAGGAGCAGGGGAGGAGGGGATGCCCCTGCAGCCCGTGGTGAGATGGCAGGCTGTCCCCCCCAGCCCACGGAGGGGAGTGAGGGAGCAGATGCCCACCTGCAGCCTGGGGAAAGAGGAGCCCACGCTGGAGCAGGGGGATGGATGCCCCCCAAGATGGCCGGGACTCCATGGGGAAGCCCGCACTGGAGCAGGCTGTGACTGAAGGACTGCATCCCGTGGAAGGGACCCACGCTGGAGCAGTTCGTGAAGAACTGCAGCCTGTGGGAAGGACTCGCGTTGGAGAAGTTCATGGAGGACTGTCTCCCGTGGGAGGGACCCCACGCTGGAGCAGGGGAAGAGTGAGGAGTCCTCCCCATGAGGAGGAAGGAGCAGGAGAGACAATGTGTGGAGACCTGACCCCAACCCCCATTCCCCTGCACCACCGGGGGGAGGACGTGGAGAGAACCGGGAGCGGAGCTGAAGCAGGAAGGAGGGAGGGGTGGGGGAAGGTGTTCTAAGGTTTGGTTTTTACTTCTCAGTATCCTTGTTTTGATTTGATTTGTAGTAAATTAAATTGATTTTGTTTTTTCCCCCCAAGTTGAGTCTGTCTTTTGCCTGTGACCATAAGTGGGGAGTGATCCCTCCCTTCCTTGTCTCGACCCACGAGCTTTTCTTTATATTTTCTCCTCCCCATCCCACCAGGGGCTGAGGGGGAGGAGTGAGTGAGTGGTTGCCTGGTGCTTTGTTACCTGCTGGGTTTAAACCACAACACCTGTTTACTGGCAATAAAGGAGAGCTGTAGGTCTTGTGTTACAACCATCGCTGAAACTACTAAGCTCTGTGGGTAGAAACCGTGCTGTCCTCCCTCTCATCAAACCTCAAGGTTTCCCCCTTTCTCCCATTCCCTATGCAGGTCCTGCAGGTTTCATATGGTGAGAAAACTATGTGCTATACTTTGCTGATACGGTCACCAGATGGACCACACTTGCAGTTGTCCTTAGATGAAAATACCACTCGAGTTTCTGGTAGGACTCAGGTCAGCTGTAGCCGGAGTGGTGACACCCTTTACGCTCATTCACGTGTGTTTCCAGCACCCGGCACGCTCAGATCCACTTTCCCCAGATCTCCAAGGAGAGAACCTACTAGCAGTGAGCAAGTCAGGACCGGGCAGGAGCACTGCCAGAGGCCCTCCTCAAACCTCTCACACACATCCATGCTCAGAAAACTTTTCTTCTAACCCTGGCACACATCACTAGCCAAACCAACACGAATTCCCTCCTGACCATCCTGTTGTATCTTATCTTCAGCATCTGCTCCATCATCTTCTCCAGTTAACTACTCTCCAGCAATTAATTCACAAAAATCCACTTTGACATCAGATTTGATGTTTTAATTGTCCAAAGTTTAGGTGAAATTCAGGAGCACCTTCTCAGCCTGCAAGATCCACTGCTGCGCTCTTGGCATTTTCCCTGTCCGTATTGTGTCAGATGAAGGACACCAAGAGTCTCACCGCTGCCTGCATTTCTTACCAGCTGGTTCATTGGGGTTTTTTCCTGTAGTCTGAGTTTTTCATCATGGTTTTTTACCTCAAGTGGAGTCTCACGCTAACATGGTTACACAGTTTTCGAATGATGGTGAACCTGTGCATGGCCACCTTGGTACCCAGGCAGAGAGAGCTTGTATCCACCCACAACCTGCTGAGTCAGCATTGTTGCATCCCAAAGAAGCCCCTCGCCAAACTCAGCTCTGATTTCAGCTGGGGCTTCTGAGCCTTCTCATAAGGCAAATACTTCCGCATGTAAGATCTGCTGGGACCACAGATGAAGGTGCACTGGCTGCGTTAGGTATCTGTTTTCCATTGCGATCAAGCTGTTTTGAAATCACTTGTCTTTATTGCTGAAGCATTAGTATTTCACCATCAGCTTCAATGGGAATCGTTATGCCAGAGAAGCAGATGAGGCAGTCCACCACCCTGCCCTCTTTTTTTTTTTTTTAATTTTACAGTACACACAAATATTAACATATCATCCTGATAAAGCTTTGTTTACTGGCGTGGCGCCAACCCCTCTGCAGTGCCTCCTGCTCGGCAGCCTAATCTCCTGAAGTTTGAGGGATGCAGTCCAAATCTCTTAGCAACATTAAATCTCATTCAATTAACTTTGTTGGGGGACAAAGTTATTTTGTTACCGCCGTTTGCCAGTCTGCCGTATATAATATGCCATCCAGCAGCTAGGCCATTCAGCCTTTAGATACGGCAAGGAGACACAGCACGCCCCAGTGCAGGGGCTCTGGCTAGACTGGGCATCCTGAGCTGCAAAGCTACCCATTAGTCAAAAACCCCACCAAGTCCTCAAAAAGGTCCACAGGGGCAACAGGTCCGAGCCACTGCCTGGGTTTTAATGCCTTTTCTTGGTGCCACTTGTAGTCTGCACCCAGCAGAGATGCCTGCTCCAAGGCATCATCACTCCCTCTTTGGGTTCATGTGGCATCCCTGGCTTCAGAGCCACTGGTTCAGCATCCCCAAGCAGATGTACCAACAGAGCATGACTCTGAATCGGGCCGGTCAAGTGCCCTGCCAATGCTAAGCATATGAATATACGTCTCCATCTGGCACTGCTCTATGAATAAAAGGTCATTATTGCCTCTACGGGGATTTCTTTAGTACCTGTAACAAAGCAGGGAAGCGTATGAGGGTGTCTTCCAGGTCACCGATGAAGAAAAGGAAACTAGTACTGAACTCAACTAGAAGATGCTGGGGTGATGTACTCTCTGTGAAATGGTGGGTTAACATCGTAGGCCTCTCCTACGTGTGATTTTACACAGTGTTTATGCTTAGTTGCAACACATGAATCTTTAATTACACATATAAGACGTTTAAGGGAAATTAGTTTAGTCCAAACTCATTTTCTTTCCAGAACTAGTCAAAAACAACCAAAGAAGCAATAATTTGTTTTCACCACACAGCAGGTGGCATTATATCCTTCATTAAATTATACAGATATGATTAATATTAATCTGCATTTGTATCACTATCCATCAAATTCAGCATCCATCACACCATCCTTAGCATAGCATTTATTTTTAAATGTATTCCATTAAAGTGTTATGACATAAGTAAAAGCAGTGAATAGGACCTGGACGTGGAGCGACCCTTCTCCCACCTCCCCCCCCGACAGTAGATCCCAGCACTCCTCTGAAAGATCTGCACATATACTATGGCATTAAGGAAATCATTAATAAAATCTACACTTATTTTTCATTCTATTACTGACTTCCAAAAATTGTTGCAAATAAATTCAAAGGGTTAGGGGAAGGGGGATCCCTTATCTTCATATTTTTAATACTGAAAAGAATAGTTCTGAAACCAGATGGTAATTTACAGTTCATTGCCAGCAAAATGCATGTCCGTGCCTTTATAAAGGTATACGGCTTCATCAGTTACCCTCTTGGTGTGTTCCCTCCCTGCCTTTTCCAAGTTTCCCCCTGTATTGCCACCCATGTATTGCAACTTCTTGCTCCCACCCTGTCTGCTCAGTCCTGGATGAAAGACAGTTGTTGGCACCGTGATGTTAAATTTAATTTGTGTCTTGTAATGTAAATTCACCCAAAGGTTGAAGCAACAGGCACATGTTGTTTATAAATCAAATTTTACATACAGTATCATTTTTTTTCCCAGATGCTCTCAGAGTGCAGGAAAATCAGTATTTTACAGGCAGCACTTGAGTTGAGTTTAACCATCTCTGTGGAAAAATGTCACCATAAATTTGCCACTGAACCAGGGTGACATTTAAGGTGGCTACCTTGACAAAATATTTTGCACTGAGAGAGCTGCCTTTCTGGATATTTCAGAAGTGGAAGAAAACATTTCCCTTTAGTTGTAGTAAATACACATAGCCTAACCTGTAATTTAGCATGTTCTCCAGCAGCTAGCTTTGCAAATCCAGCTTTCCAAAACTTACAGGAGTTATTACTAGCATGGCCTTGCAGCAAAACAGAATCCCGGAGGTACCCCAGCATGCAAGGAAAATCTACGTGCAGAGGACCTAAAGGCAGATCTCTTACTAAGATGATGATATGCACTCATGGCTGAGCCCTGGTGGGATAAAGACTCCAATTTGTTTCTGTAAGCACTGTGATACCTCTTTTGTATTTCTGATAGTAGTACGGGTACACTTTTCTGTGAAAGCAGGAAAATTCCTACTGCCACTGCTGAGATCCAGGCCAGTCTTAGAAATACCACAACACGTAGCGAGCCAAACTGAGCCTTCCTGCTGGTGTCAGCCATGGCATGAACGATGGGTGGCATAGCTAAGCCAACGAGTTTAGACTCAGGGCATCTGGCTGTGCCATGGGTTCCTTGGGTGAAGTCAGCAAAAGTCGCAAGACCCTCAATGCTGGTTTTGATTTTTATGAATGCTTGCCCACAGCCAAAGCCACTGGAGAACTTGATCTCCAGTTTCCCCAAGCCCCAGTTTCCCACCAGTAAATTGGGATACCATAAGGGCTGACAATATGGGCATGCTGTAAAGCTTATCAAGTTAATCTTGTAAGCACCCTGAGACCCTGGTATGGACAGAGCTACAGAAGCATTGTTATTTTTCAGTACACACAGCCAAAGACCAGTAAACTAATTACATTCACCTTCAGAAAAGAGAAGATTTTAATTTTCTCACGTTAAACCTGCCCAGGGTATACACGCTTCTATTCTCCTGCTGTTAAAATATGTTGCCATAAGTGTTTAGCGTAACATTTGACCTGTTTCTCTTGCATCTTTCTAGATTACGGTCAAGCCATTTGCACTTCAATAGTTTGGGGGCTGTACTGCATTTTCTGGGGTTGGAACATAGCTCAGCTGTAAAAACTTGCTGGAGGCTGTAAGATGGCATAAAAGGCTGAGCCAGGGAGTATTTTTCAAGCCAGTTTTGGAGGGAGAAAATCGTTACACTTGATTCCTTTTTTTTCCCCTTTGATTGTGGGCCTAAAAAAATATGGAGGTCTTTGAGGTCAGCTCGCCAAAATGGCTTAAAGACAAAGCTGCAGCAGCCATTTGCCAGCTTTCTCACTCGACAGGTAAAGCAGAGAGTCATCAGGGCAAACTTAAATGGCCTGATTAGTAATACACTGGGTCTATATGGATTATATACGTTCAAAATGGGACACAGAAGGAACAGATTTGCAAGGACTGTCAGCCTAAAGCACCAGCTCCACCATAAGGGACAGAGGAACCTAGAGCAGCTGAGGGCTATGTGCTCTTCTATCACCATACAGACCTCGGCACAGCAGACCCACTGTGGTCCCCTAGACCTTACCATCACGTAGAAGTTGCCACAAAGTCTTAATATGTGAAAGTCTAATACTCCTCCTCTGCACAGTGTGACACTTGAGTAACTGCATAATTTTTCCCAGATTCTCTCCTCTCCACCCCAAAACACCTCTCAGCTTCGTTAACATGTATCATTTAATAGGCATGTATCATTTAAGTCCTCATGAACAGCACCATGTCTGTTCAGCAACAAACAAAATAGCCAAACTAGGCTGCCTGTTAACTTTCCAGCTCCCCAGAGAGGTGGCAAATTGTATCACCTCTAGAATTGCCAAAAATCCCCATCAATTCTGTTTGCACCACCAGTCTAAAGATGCTATATTCTAATCTAAGGGACAGATAAAGACATATTCTGAAATACATACTAAAGTACAGATAAATAGACAAGCTGTCTCAGTGAATTAGTTACATGTGCAAAAATCTTCCTAGAAGAGCAGGCTCAGTTTGATGGTTAAAATCTGATCCAAAATCCACAAGAATTGCAAAAAAAAAAAAGAAAAGAAAGAAATCCCCTACTTTGAACCAGGGGTTCTGAACCAGGTCTTTGGTTAATTGGAAATGGATAACACTGGATATGACACCTGCTGGGCAGTCTTTGGTCACTAATCCACTCCAGTTGTCCACAAAGGCTTGCGACAGTTGTCACCCTGCACGCCAGGCTCAGCAGGGAGGTGGGAGATGAATGCCTCAGAAAGCCAAACCACTCACCCTCAGCCCTGTTATCTTCTGGATGGGGTTGGGGGCAAAGCCACGGGGGAGCATAGGTGAAGTATGCATTGCCACCGGCCATGCAATACCTGCCTCCAAACAGGAAAAAGAGAGTTTGGTCTCCAGCACTTTTAATCTATGGATACAGAAGGGGGGGGGGGGGGGGCGGGCAAAAAAGTCTTAAAAATTCCAAGGATTTCAATTGAAGTAGTACCATAAACTGGTGGAAAATATTTCTCAAAGCAAGCAACTTTCTCTAAGGAGAGAAATACATGTTTTCTCAAGTGGATGCCCCCCCAGCCCTAGCACTGAAGTCCTGTAAAAAGCTCCGGGGAAGGCTTTCGTCCGTCTGCTCCAGGACAAATCCTATCAGCTTGTAGCAGAGATCCCACTTTTGTTAATACAGAAGCTGCTTTTTATTCCTCCTGCCAAAGCAGCCTGGCCTGCCCGGTCCCGCAGTGAGGTCATAACTCAGGGTTGATCACATCACAGCACGTTGCCATGGCGATGCTTGAACTGTCACAAAGGATGTGCGCTGTGATTTCACAGCAGATGGGCTGTGAGGGAGGAAGCCCTCATTTAAATTTTAAAAATTGCTTTAGTAATTAACAAGAGCAATAGAAAAAGACATTAAAAAGAAAAGAAAAATCCCCAAACCACCACTCTCGGCAAAGGTTATGGGATTCACGTGGGATCTGCAGGCCATCTGCAGGGGAGGATGGCCAAGCTGCTGCTCCGAGTTCACCTGGGTCTTGGGGTTGCTGATGGGTCCAAAAAAGTCTGGAGCCTGCCCGGCTGCAGGAGGCCCAGAGCACCGGCAGGCGAGCGAAGCCCCCCTGCTCATCAGTGCATTTCAAAGCACGCCAGCACTCAGCCAGCCACCCTTCGCAAGGGCCTGATAGGAATGGCAGAGGGCAGGCAGAGGGTGCCGCGGGCTTTATTAAAACGCAGACTGCCCGGCAGAAGAGGAGGTGTAGTGCCCTGGCTTCAGAAGTTTTTAGCAAGGAGCTGGCTTAGGTACTTCTATAGCCCCTTTTAATACAGCACATGAGGAGCCCAGAGTCACACAGATGTGTTTGCCCTCGCATTCTGAAGTGTTACCCCTCCAAGATGAGAGTGCAATCGCTTGGTCCCCTAATTCTCACAGCCCAGCAGCACTGACCCACACAGTAGCCTACACTGGCCTTGCCCTGCATCCTCAGCATCTCTGTCGCAGAGTGATAACTCAGTCCCACCTACTGCCCCTGCACTTGGAAACTGAGATCAACAGCAAACAATGGAGGCAGAGCAGATGGTGTCAAGCTTTCCAGCTAGCCATGGTGCAGCCCTGCTCCTGCCTTGGGCTTGTCCATCCCCGGCAGAGGTGACCTTGAGGAAGCAGAGCCTTAGGTCCCCCGTCCCCGCGGCCACCACAGCTCGTTGCAGAGATGCTGGCATCCCCCAGCTTGCCGCAGCAGCTCTCTTCCACATCGCAGCAGCTCAGCAACCTCAAGGCAGAATTAAATCTCTCTCCCCTCCGCCTGCAGCAGGCAATGCACGCGGTGTTTCAGGGACCTTGGGCTGAGTCCTCATATTTAATGGGGAGAGCAGACTTCAATGCAGCATGTTCCTCATTCGTTCAGTGACTAACTGTTGATCTCTCTAAGAATAAGCCAGATGGTTCCCGTGATAAGTGATCAGCTCTCCTGGAGTTTTTGAAACAGAAAAAGACAGATGCCTGTGTGCCTCTTGCCAGGACCCATCTTAAGCTCAGGCGATGAGTGCAAATGCTTAGGGAGGTTGTGTTCAGGGGATTCTCTCCATCCAGGCTTAGCAACTAATCTTCCCCGTCAGCCCTGCATCCTGAAGGGGAGGCATCTTGCCTTCTGACAGCTTCCCCCAGCTTAAGGGCACTACAAATCATAAGGTCAGCCCTTATAATTGGATCAGACCTTGATATTGCTTTGCTCTTCTGTGCATTTATATTAACATCTCATTTTGCAGACAGCACATCTGATCGGTGCTCGCTACCTCAGCTTGCGTTTGCACTCCCCGGCGATTGAGAACACTGATAGGATCGACAAAGCATTTTAGCAAAGGAGAAAGCTTGATTTGGGGAGTTGTTTTGCTGGGGTGGGGAAAAAACCACCCGGGTTGAGGAGTGAGTGACAAACACACGAGGCTAAAGAGCTTTCTTTCTCGGCCACTGGTCTGCACAACATGCGCTGACCACCCGCCAAGCACCTCTTTCCTACCCTCAGCACAGAGATCGAGATCTCCACAAGAGAGGAAAAAAAAGGAGCAGTGTTTATCTGCTGACTTCTTTTTAATTTGTTTTTACCTGAATTTCTACTGCTGACTGTATAGAAAGCCTAACTCCGCTATTGAGCTATCATTAAAAATGCCAAGCGGGAGCAGGGGAATCGCCGTACCTGTGCAGGGTAAGAAGAATGGGGTGGAAGCGGAGTTAGGAGCAAGGTCTAAAATTAGCAATTGAAGCTGAGCCTGGTTCTTCCCAAAACCAGCTCTAAGGCAGCAGCTTGGCCCGCCAGCCTCGGGCTGGTTCTTCCTGCCCAGGAGAAGCTCACAGCCCACCCATTTGCTGCTGCTGCATCCCGTAGGCAAAACTCCACTTGATCTTACACTTTAGGCCAGCATAAAAATGAGCAACATGTAGCCAAGCACTCGACAGAAAATGACTCTTCAGTTCTTTTATTTACATGCCTCTGTTTTGGCTCTTAAAGGATGCACATTCCCTTCGAGGATATTTACGCAGTCTCTTCAGAGCGAAATTCGGAGCTGCACCTCCAAGAGAAGGAATTAGATCTGTAATGCTGACTCAGCCTGCAATTTCACAGGATCAAACAGTCAGAAGGAAACCATTAAGCTGAAAAAGACTGAAACGTATGTGACAATACATATGTCAGACACTCATCTCCTCACCATAAAAAAAATATATATATACATATATGAGTACACAGTTCATTATCTCTGACCAAGGTATTATTTCACAGGCAAGCTTGCAACTTCATCTGAGGGCTTTATGGAGCAGATGTCACTTTAAATCTAGAGGAAGTTCACAGAGGAAACGGAGAGAGCACTAAATTTAAAGCAAGCAAGTGCTCTGCCCTCACTTTCCTGGGAAATTGTGAATGCATGTTCACTGTGCTTCGGAATCAGTGTGGCTTCCATTGTGTTATTAATTAAACACAGAGGCCTTATGCAAAAGAAATTTAAAATTGCAAATTTCCTTTTTGCATCTTCTGTAAAAGCAATTTCCATTTTGTTATGTTACCCTGCATCATTTTAATGTTAGGTTTCTATAAGTGAGTTACATACTGAGATTTAGCAAGAGTATTCACATTGCATTCATCACTGATACTTCTTTTTTTTTTTCATGATTTCCCAAGGAATCAAGGCTTTTGTAATTATAAACTCTAATCATAAACACAGTTCTCCCATCCCTCAGTAAACTTTTGACCCTTTCACTTAACTTCAGTTAAATCTGACAGAATCAGAGCTAACTAACCACGTTTCCTAAAAGACAGCATCTGAGTAGAGATGCCACACAGCCTGTTGGTCCCATTACTCAAGATTCAGAGGAGGAATTTGATGACCAAGTTGAAAAACATTCATTCACAAAACAGATCTCCATGCACTATATTTTGCACTTCGATGTGGGAAAATGCAAGGTCACGCACAAGCAGGTATCCGTAGACTCACCTACACGGTCTGAGCAGCTTCTCTAGCAGTAACATTTAATACACAGCGCTCAAAAAGTTGTCCTTAATTTGTTCATTCGGGACGGCAATAGCAACTGCTACAATTTTAAACCCACATCCTCCTCACCTTATATACAGTGAATTGTGCCCCATTTTTTATGATCTTTCAGCTCCTAATTTGTGTGCCGTCATCCAGGGTTTGGGGGAAGGCAGATGAGCCTCACTGGGGGCCTTACTCGGTGCAGGGATCGCTTTGACCTCAGGTTAGAACTGTCTTCCTTACAACGCGGGCTTAAAATCTGAAACCCCGGACCCGGCTGCCATTGACGGCCCTTTTTTGCACTTGAAAGGCAGCATTAGCTGTCGTATCACCCAATCAACCAAAGATCCTTTTGCATTTGGCAGTGCAAAAAAAAAGTTAAAGAGGCCTTCAAGTAAGTGTTAATTAGGGCAAGAGCAAGCAGATGATTTTTCACCTGCTTTTCCACTGATCTGCCCTTTCAAGAATATTTTATATTCATGAGTGTAGTAGTCTTATTAAAACACTTTGGCTTTTCTTTTTTCCCAAATCATAGAAAAGGAATTCGAGACAGTAGGAAAAAAAGTGTGTCCTGGGGGGGGGGGGGGGGAATTTTTTGCCCCCTAAAATAGCTCCTCCCCCCCCCCCCCCAGGCATTCAAAATTCAGAAACATTTCCAGGTCTGAACAGCTACTGAGCTACTGAAGAGTTAAACAAAATATATTCAGTAGTTTTTATAAGAAAGCAGAATTTCCATTAAAAAAAACCAAACCAACCAAACCTCCAGGGAGGAAACCAGAGTTCAAGGAGCATCGGCAAGCTCTAATGGTCATCTGCCGTGCCCCCAGCAAGTGCGGAGAGGATGCTCATGCTTGTCCCTTCCTAACAGCTTTGATCTAGAAAGAAGCAGAAAAGTTAGCAGAAATCTCGGAGCTGGCGACAGAGAGGAAGGAATCCATTCTGTTATCAAATACTTGCAGAGACTGTACTCAATCAGGCAGTCAAAAACACGCCTACTCAGATAAGGGTATCCCTGCAAAGAAATCTCTTGACACTGCTTTGACATATTTACGTTCTTCCGTGATTATTCAGTTGCAATAACTTAGAGCTCCTCTTCTGACACTCTCATACAAGCCGGTCCCCGGCCCTACACAGGGAAGGGAAATAAAATTTTGCCCAAGGAAGTTACTCGGCTGGGTTGAGGACTGCAGCCTGGCTCTGACCCTGCGTGCCACGACGCTGGTGACACAGGGCAGGGCGAGAGCCGAAGCAAGTGGAGATTCAAAGCCTTTGGAGGTTTAAGTGTACAATTGAAATATTAATTTAGTGCGATCTAATCCAAGATACCTCATCGTAGATAGCACACCCCTGAAGTTACAGTGAGATTATGCTACTCGTAAGTCCTATTAGCCTAGACTTGTTGGAAGATCTGCTATCTAGTAGCAAGATACAATCGGGAAATTATTTCTTTTAATTAATTCATTGAAGTAAACAGAAAAATAGCCTGGGTCCTATCTGTCTACATCTCTTTGGCAGAAAGGCAAAGAGGCACGAGAGTTCAACGACAGTTTTAAATGGGGGAAAGGATTCCTGCGATGCAGCAGAGGAGCAGAGATTGCAGCATCCCTTGGAGATACACACCACCTTCTGCAAAGCAATAAACAACCGTCGCCTGAAGCCCACCCAAAATTCGGGTGGCTTGGAAAACCTCCATCGCAAGCCGAGGATGAAGAAATGCCTCCCACCTCCCCAGGTAACCGGCCCCGCTTCGGAGGGGCAGCCTCACGGCAGCGGCACAGCCTCATCCAGCCCCTCAGCATCCCGTCGCCGTCCCTACAGCGGGGGCCCGGCCCCCGCCCTCCTTGCAACGGGGGTCTAACCCCGCCAGCCCTATACCGGGGGTCTAAGCCCGCCGGCCCTACAACGGGGGTCCGGCCCCCGCCGTCCCTATAGCAGGGGTCCATCCCCGCGACGCTAAGATGGGGTTCCCGTCCCCACGTCCTGGACCGAGGGTCCAGCCTCTCCCATCCCCACACGGGGAGGTCCAGCCCACGCGATCCTGGACCGAGGCTCCTCACCCCCAGCCCCTGTACCAAGGGTCCATACCCCCCGACCCCACCCCGGCGCCGCCACCGCTCGCACCGCCAGGGGCAGGGGGGGAGCAGGGGGGCTGCCCCCGCTGCGAGCCCCGGCTGCGCCCGGAGGATCGCGGGGGGGGTCCGCGCGGTCCCGCCCGTGGAGCGGGACGGGGGGCGCGGCGGGGAGCGGCGGAGCGCCCGGCCGTGCCACCCCATGGGCTGCGGAGCGCCCGGCGGAGCCCACGCGCGCACCGCTCGGGGCGGGGGGGGGGGGGTGCGTGGAAAATTCGTGGGGCTGAGCCGGAGGAGGAGCGGCCGGAGCCGGGCGGGGGGACGGGGAGGGGGGCCACGGCCCCGCTCGCAACTTTCCGCCGCGCCGAGGGACCCCGGCGGCCGCGCCGGCGGTGGTATCGTATGCAAATACGCACGCTGACGTCAGAGATCATGTGGGTTTTGGCGTAGATCCCCACCGATCGAGGGCTCTTTTTTTTTTTTCCCTTTTTTTTCTTTTTTTTTCTTTTTTTTTTTCCTCCCCCCCTTTTTTTTTTTTTTTTTTCCGCGGCGGGGCCGGCGCGGCGTGTGCGTGCGTGCGCGCGTGGCGGTGCGCGCGTGTTTCCCCGCGGGCCGGCGCGGCGCGGCGGGGGCGGGGGACGGGGGGCGGGGGGCGCGGGGTCCCGCGGCCGCGGGCTGCCGCGGCGGCGCGCGGAGGGGCGCGGAGCGGCGCGCGGAGCCCCGGTGCCGCTCCGCCCGGGACAGTCGGTGCCGCCGCCCTGGGCGCAGGTAGGAAACTTCCCAGGCGGGCCCCCCCCCCCCCGCCCCACCACCCCACCACCACCACCACCCCCCCCCCGGCGGCGTCGCGGCGCTGCCCGGCCCCCCCCCCCCCCCCCCCCCCGCACACATGCACTCGCCGGCGCTCCAGCCCCGGCCGCTCGCACCCAACTTTTCCTCCCGCAAAAACTGTCCGGTTCCCGGGACTCCGGCGGGGGCCGGGAGGAGGGGGGGCGGGGGAGACCGCCGGCGGGGTGGGGTGGGGGGGGAGCGGGGAGGGTTGTTCGCGGGGGGCTCTTAATTTTTGTAGCTATGTTTTTAATTTTTCGCCATGCAGCTTCCTTCCCCCCCGTCCTCCTCCCCGCTCCCCGCCGCCTCCCGATCGCAAGTTTGGGTGAAGGGGGGAAGGCAGGAGGAGGAGGGGGAACGGCGGGGGGGGGAGGAAAAAACATGTCTACGTTTGTCTGTGTCGACATCAGCAACACAAAATATGGCGTCCGCTTTCGACAGGGCGTTACGTAGAGGCGAGCAGGGCGATTTTGTCAGTGCGGTCTTTAAAAAGGAACCGCTGGCTTCCACGGACGGGGGGGCGGGGGGGTGAAGCCTCCCCGGGGGTGCTGCAGGCGCAGGAGGGGCCCCGGCGCCGCCGCCGCCACGCGTGGCTCCGCGCCCGCGGCCGGACTTGGCAGCGGTTTCTTCTGGTTTAATTTTTGATTAATTTCTTTTTTTTTTTTTTTTTTTTCCCTCTGCCTCCCCCCCTCCTTGTCAGCTCCCCCGTGACGCCGTGGCGCGGGGGCTCGCTGCCTCCTGCCCTGCCGCTGCCGGTAACTGCGGAGAGCGGCGGGGCGGAGCGGGCGGCACCGAGCCGGGACCGCGGCGGGGCAGAGCCGGGCGCTCCGCTCCATCCCTCCTTCAGCCTCTGCGAAGGTCTCTGCCTTCCTGTGGCATTTTATTTATCCCGGGATGGGGAGATTTGGGGAAACTCGGCCTTCGGTACAGTGCACCCGCTTTTTTTTTTTTTTTTTTTTTTTTTTTTAGGAGGGGTGACTTTCCCTTTTGTTTTAGCTGGTTTCCAAAGCTGTCACGCAACTGTCTCCTTTCTTTTCCTCCCTTGTCTCTCTCCCTCTGGGATGAGGGAGACAGCAAAAGACACAGATTTTTCTCCCTTCTTTGCTAGGAATAAAACTTGGAAGTGGAGTTGGGATGTGCCTGCCTGACTTTGGGGTATCCCTCTGCCCGGCTCTTTCCTGAGCCTTTTTGTTCGCTTTGCGCCTGGGAATCCCTCCTGAGGGAGACAGCCTGGCGGGGGGGACATGGCCCTGATTTCCTCCCCCGTTGGGCTTCCCGCGCACCTCTCCGGGTGGAGGCTCCCCATCCTTTCAGGTCAGGTGCTCCTTTTAAACCCCAGGAGCTTGCGAGGGCTCTGCCATGCAGGGCAGCTCAGCAAAACTTTTGGGTTGGAAGGTGGAGAGCAAAAGGGGGAAAAGCATCCAAAGACGTAGGAATGGGAGGGAAGAGGAGTACTTTTGCTGGGTAGGAAGATGCCTTGGTGGTCAGGATTGCTGGGCGTCAGCACCTCCTGCCAGCTGGGTCCCGAGGCAGCAGTGCAGGGAGCAGCAGGCGAGGGTGGCGGAGCGTGCGGTGCCTTGCGAAGCTGCACCTCTGGCAGCTCCGGGGATCTCCCTCGGCAGTGCCGGGGTCACAGTGTAAGGCTGTCAGCTAGGCAGAACTGGTCTTTCCTATTTGGCTTTTTTTTGTCCCACAGGTGTCAAGATCCCAGTTCAGGAAGAGATTTTAGTACGTCCTTTAGTGGAACAATGGTAGTCATCCCAACACAAAAAAAACCAAACCTTTCCAGGTTGGGGCTGAGAACTAAAATGTCAAATGCCTCAACGTAATTCTTTTACAGCAAATGATGGCAAATCATTGCAGCTCTCTGCTTCGTCATCTAGCTTACCTACAAATAATCCACATGTAGTTGGTCAATGAGTTGTCTTTTTTTAAAAAAAAACTAGAGATTAAACTTTGTGCAGTGTTTGTCCCTCCTGGCTGGGGCTGGGATAGTTGTGCAGGTGCAGGTGTGACTACCAGGGGTCTGACATCTCTAGCAGAAACCTCTGGCATGTTGTCGTACTGGGAAATGGCATGTGAAGTAACACTGCTGTGTGCTGCTGTGGTTTTATTAGACCAGTAGAGGACTAATTTTGTTCTTTAAGAGGTATCTGTGACCGAAGTGGTTTGCCAGTGTAATATATTCTTGTCCCAGCAAAGCCTTTCTAATGTAGATGTGGCTTCAGTCTGTTGTATGAACTCGGCAGCTCTTTGAAACACAGAATTGCAAATTGGTATCCGGGTCAGGGAAACCAAGGTACTGGCCAGCAATCGGGAAGAGTATAAATGCTAAAAAGCCCATGCATTTTTAAAGTTGTTGGCTGGTCCTTATTTTACTTCAGCAGTCGTGTGCGTGTTTATCCACTTACAGGCTTCTGCAGAAATGAATGGCCAAGAGCTCTCCCGTGTTCATCCTCTCTTCTTGTACCTGTGAAGAGCTCAGTGCCAGAAAGTGCTTATAGATGTGTATAGCTCAGTAACCAGCCCAAAGCCCATGTGATTACTCACCTTCATAAAATGACATTTTTCCTGCTTGCCCACCCCAAAAGTTTTCCTGTCAGAGTTTTGTCCCACGGGACATCTCTGTCATTGGTGTTTGAAAGAAGCGTGCTCCTTCCAACTGCTTTTTCTCAAAGTACCACTTTTTTTTCCCTTTTTACTCTAGTTACAATCAACTATTTCTAGACAGTGTCTGTAAAATCAATAATCCATTATATGAGACAGCCCAAATTGGCAATGTCACATTTTGGTTCTTTTTTGTTGGGTGGGGGGAGTTTTATTGTGTTTTTATTAAAAGTCCAAAAAAGAAAGCTAACATTAAATATAGCAAAGTTACTTGCTGCTTTTTACATTTTCAAACCAGTATCAAACTGCTGCGGGCTGGAATGAGCACACATCAGGTTTTGCTCATCCTCATGCAAGATGAAGATTTTAATGCCAGGCATGACATCACTATCTTTGCATGTGCAACATCTTCGGGTTTTATTCCTTTTACTTTGTTCTAACTCAGATGATCCTCAGCAATATTATTTGGAGTCTCTTCTGATTTGGGTGTTTTGACCCATGTCTAAATTGTTTTTCTGTGTGCCCACTTAAGGAATGAAAACATCCACTGAAAATAAATCAAAATAGTATTTCGATTAGATTTTGTTTAGAAACAGTGTCACAAGTGAACTCCCTGAGATTTTAGCATGGCTGTCAGGTTGCAGTAAAGCTGCATTTGCTTTTTGTGTGGAGCGAGTGTATTTGTAGTTTTGACTTTCTGGCAAGTGTGAGGATAATTCAGCAAGTGTGTTCTTTCCCTAAAAGTTACTGCAGACTGAAGGCTGTAACATGCACATCTGCATGATGGTATCTGTTCATATTGAAAGTAAGTAATAAACAAAAGTAGGCATTAAAATAATCTATAAAGGCTTTAACTTAAAGCCATTAAAGTAATTGCTGGTCTTCTGTCAAGGTGTGTTTACATGTGTCACATCAACTGGAACTAATACTTGTGGTGTTAGTTTATTTTATCAACCCTTCAAAAATAGGTAGGTCTGAAGTTTACTGGGTGTCATGATAACAGTTCAGTCCCAGGGTAGCAGTAAGTTTCTTTGTTTTCTGAAAAAGCCAGAAGAGCTGTTGATTTCCAGAATGTTACAAATACTTTTCATACAGGGTAGTATTTGAGAGTTTGGTTTGCAAAGGTGTAGCAAGATGGGAAGGAAGTGAACTGGGCCCCTTGGAAGATGAAGGGAAGAGAGCTCAATTCCAGCCTTGCCATCCCGAGGCAGTTCAGAAATCGCCAATCCAGCCCTCCCTCCCCAAAACTGCCATGCCTTTGCAAGTCAGAAGGGTTGTTTGATTGATTGCTTTGTTTTAAAAAAGACGCACTTGGGGTTGTTTCAAGAAATTCTGTGGGTTTGGATATAAGATGATGCACTTGGCAAGCTTTCCTCAGAACTGTGAGACCCAAAACCTGTTTCTAACGTGAAAACTGAATTTTCCATAAGCTGCGTTTACGTAAAATGGCCAGTATTGTGAGTCTGCTGGTGAAACTGGGAGATCCGGTGAAACTGAGGGAATGTGTGAAATGATTTTGTGTATTTAGCACTGACAAAGCCTCAGATGGCTGTTTCTTGTTAGCAAGCAGAGGGAGAACGACACAGACAAGCAGAGGAGGTTTTGGCATTCGTAATCAGGAGGGGACTTTTTTAAAGTCCTCCTGGGGGGGATTATTCTGGTAGCTGAGGACATGGGTTATGATGCAACATCCCTTTGAATTCATGGATGAGACAGCACGTGCCCGAGCTGCCGGCGGCGGGCGATGTCCTGAGCGGGGCTGGTGGTGGGAAGGCTCGTGTTGGTGCTTGGCAGAGGGGAGCGTTTTGCCATCTGGAGGGCTGACGGAGAAGGGAGGAAGGGTCGGGAAGCAAATGGGAAAGAAGGTGATCTGTAACGCCTGCATGGTTAGAAATTGCACGTTGGGAGGTGGGCGGGGGGGGATTTCAGCAAGTTTTGACAACCTTTAGCGAATCGGCCCGGTGCACAGGGTACATGCCGGGTGATGAACCAGGGCGCATGTGAGGAATTCAGTGTCACTCCGGCAGCGAGCCTCCCCAGCTACATCTACAGTTTTTATCTTCTCCAGGTTGTGGCCCCTGGGCAGACTTTCCAGCAGGGATCTAATCTAGCAGAGCAAAGCCTGCTCACCACTTGCTTGCCTCTCCAATTAACTTTTGCAGACATTTTGGGAGGAATTGGCAGATCACCACCGTCCCCCTCCCCCGTAGGCTACAGGTTAAGCAGGACCATGGTCCAGGCTCACCCTTGGGCTCAGTTGCCATCTACACTGTTCACAAGCTCTGAAGCGATATAGGTCTTCTCCATCTCGTGCTGCCCTTCATCTCGCAGCCGGGGGAAGCTTGCTGGCTGCCCACCCCTGGGGCTCTGGCTGGAAGGGCAGCCCCAGCATCCATAGGATCATAGAACCATAGAAGGGTTTGGGTTAAAAGGGACCCTTAAAGGTTATCTCATCCAACATCCCCTGAGATGGGCAGGGACACCTTGTGCTAGTTCAGGTTGCTCAAAGCCCCGTCCAGCCTGACCTTGAACACTGCTAACGATGGAGAATCCACAGCTTTGCTGGGCAACCTGTTCCAGGGTCTCACCGCCTTCATCGTAAAAAGTTTCTTCCTATGTCCAATCTAAACCTATGCTCTTTCAGTTTAAAACCATTGCCCCTTGCCCCATCACTACAGGCCTTGGTAAAAAGTGAGCATGTATGTATTTCAGACTATTTAATATCTTATTACACAAGGTACCCAGAGCCTAGGGGTGCGCGAATGCTTTGGTAGGGTCAGCGTCGCACAACCACGCCAAGAACTTGGCTCCTTGGGTGAATTTACTGGTTGCAGCTTTATCCTTCCGACCCTGCGCAATGAGTTTGATAAGCGGCGTTAGCAAAAAATGCCCCTTTGCTGGTGTAACAGCCTTTCTGCTCACAGGTTTTGCCAGGACAGCTACATCAATGACATGTCCTGCCCTGGGCTGATAGAACTGCATGGTAAGCATTAGTAGTACAGGCCTGACATGAGACGTTCCCATGCAGAGATGTCTGTTGTTGTGTGCTTGTTCAGCTCTTGATGTCTGCACATCAACACTCTGGGGGTGTTCTCTGGGGAACCCTTTTACTGCTTGAGTTAAGCTCAGTGCTCCCTGCAGGAGCAGGCGTTGGAGGCTCTGGGCCACAGGAGTGGGCGCATCCTGGCCCAAACACAAGTGCCTCTGTGCACATCGTGGACTTTCCTCCCGACCGGTGTTATCTGACCACAGCATAGTTCAGTTCACTTGGGAGACTCCTCCACAGCCTGAAATTCATCTTCTGTCCTGGAAAAATATAACAAAGCTGAAAAACTAAGTTCTTTCCCTTGTGTTACTCCACTCGCTGTCCCCGTAGCTGTGGGTTTGCACAGAAACAGTCTTGGTGAGAAGCAACCCTCTGCTTCACTCCCTCCTTTCCTAACGGAGAGAGATATAGATACATATATATTTTTAGTGTTATTTTTTAACTTGCAGCATTTCGGTGATGTGATTTACAGTGTGGTCCCAGTTGGCACCAACAGAGGGGACAATTAACTTCATGCGAGCAGTGGGAGGGGTGGGACAGGAACTTCTCACACTGGTTTCCATACCCCATCACAGACCTCAAATCTTAGTTTTTCTTCCCCCTTTTTTTGCCATTCTTCCTGTCCTGACCTTATTTGCCCTCTTAAATACTAAATTTTTTTTTGAAGTTGCAACCTCATACTAGCTGTCGATTTTGGCTTCTCTTTTGTCATTAATTGTCTGTTATTCCCACAATTTTCTAGTAAGTTTAAAAACTGCATATTTCACTTGCTGGAGCTTAAAAACAAAAAAAACCACAAAAACAAATGGAAAGAGATTTTCTCGCTTGTTTTGAGTCAATGACCATAACTAAGGAAGCCTCAAGTTCAGGGTTATTTAACCTCTTGTCCAGTCTGATGACTGGAGGAAGAAGTCCTGTGAGCAAAGCTGTGTAGGGAAAAATGTGTTTCCTTTCTTTTTAAGCAGAATCTTGTTGTTTGTTGTTATTTTTTAAAAAGCACCCCAAAAAAAGCAGGTTCTGAGCTGCTGCTAAAGGCACCCTCAGAGGGGTTTAATAAAGTACCAGTATTTCTCAAGAACTCGGTGCCCCTTCCCTTGCCTCCAGTGTATGCGTTCCTTTTTCTCACTCTCCAAGCTTTGGACTTTTTTTTTTAATATCTCTGAAACCTAATTTCATGCTTATTAGTTTCAGTTACTTTATGTTACACTTCACTCAGATAGCAGAAGTAGGAAAATACTTGCTCTTTTTTTAAATCTTATTTGCAAGAAGAAAATCCAAGAGTAAACAGTTGGAGGTAGTAAGTTTTGTTGGGTTTCAAAGAGTGCCAGGATGGAGGCCCCGGGAAGTGATGTCGGGAGGTTTTGCATCCTCTCATGCCGGGGAAAGCCAGTGCGAAGCAGACAGCACCGGCATCTCCAAGCTTTGCTGCCGGGCTGGCAGAACACTGCTGGTTCACTCTCACACGAAATAAAGGAAAGTCCTGACGGTTCTGGCCTGAAGTGTTTTTGAGGAGATGCCTTCCTCGCCTCTCTTTCTGCCTCCCACCTCTAAAGCAAATATGTTTTGTTGTGGGGTTTTTTTTTTTGGCATCCTGTTCAGCACAAACTGTCAGGCACTGCAGGGAGTTTTTCCTTGTCTTTTGTCTCTCCAGAAACTGATTTATTTAAATGATATGCTGGGAGCACACTCCTGTTACAGGCTTTGGTGCTTGTTGTCTTCTGGACTTTGGTACGGTTTCCTTGAAAATTGTGGAAGATGGGGTTATCCCCAGCATGGTCCCCCCTGAAGCTGATTTTTTCCTGCGTTTTTCCAAAGAGATTCCCCTTCTCAGTCTTCTGAGAAGAGCAGTGTTGGGTCCGACCTATTTATTTTCACGTGATTGAAAGGCGAGGAAGTTGTTTGAATGCTCAGCTCCTTCCTGGGGAGAGCACTTGGTCGCCTGGGTGGGTGTCCACGTGGCTGTTGTTGCTCCCATCTGTGGGACCACTGCGCTAACACCCTCCTTTTGCTCAGCTAAAGGTGGCTGGAGTCCTTTATCACTCCTTTATTTCCTTGTCACCGTCTGGCATCCCCATGGCATCTCTTGCAGCCTGTCACAGTTATGATACTGCTTTTCATTACTGTCATGTAATGCTCGGTACCAGGAGGAGTGACCTCGCGGTTGCAGATTTTCGGGATCTGTTCCTCTTCTCTCAGGACTGGGCAGCCAGGTTTTTTTGAGAGCCAGAAGCCCTTTTACCTGGGCTTTGACCTAAGGCACAGGTCTCCCCAGTCTGCGCTCAGGTACAAGCGTCTTGCCGGGAAGACACCAGCTCCACTGTATTACTGTTTTGAGGGTCAGGTTTAATTTTCTTTGAGAAGCCAGCAGTAATAAGATGCTGAAAAAGCCTCATGTGGGGTTTTTGAACCAGGGACGGTACCTGGGGATGCTGTGCGGGAGAGTTGGCAAACGCAGCAGAGTCCCTGGTGCAGTTATGCCAGGCTGCTGCGTGCCGGGGCTGGTGGCTGCTGAGGACCTGCAGGATTTTGCCCAAGTGCTACGGGTAGGAAGTTTCCAGGTACAAGTGGTGATGAGTAAATTCAGACGACTGCTGCCTTAGAAAGCCTTTACTTCCCTCTGTCTGTCTGGGATCCTCTGGCATAAGGAAGGAATAGGCTCCATGTGTGCTTTAAAGCAATTGGAGTGACGAGGAAGAATGATGCGTTTGGAGGGAACTGTTATCTTAACTGCTCTTAACCTGGTATCTTACCTTTCTTTACGGTTAGAGCATCCTCACAATTTTGCTGTTGCTAAAACAGTTTTTATGGGACGCCCCTCATCTGCGTATCTGCCGGCATCTCGTCTGTGTGCCTTGCGCTTACGTCGAGGGGATGAGGTGGTTTGGGAAATACTGCTCAAGGCGAACACAAGTTTCAAAATCCACAGTTAATCAGATACAGGAAAAAAATGTTAGCTCTCTAAAGTATTTTGCTTTCAAGCCTAAATATACATGAAGTGCCTAAATTCTGTTTGCTTGTCCTGTTATCCCGGATCTTATCTATAAGTACCTTATTTTCATGTTTTACCTTATATATACATGTTTACCCTCTATGTAATGGTCCAGGAGACCATGCGAACACTTGGTGCGTGTCTGAGCCGGGAGAGGACTGTCACAGGATATTATTTATGCTGAAAAGAGCTCGTACATAGGGATGATCTTAGCTCCAGCCCCGTCTCTTCAGCAGCAGATCAGAGTGCCGAGTCAGTGGATTTAAAGTTAATCTCCTGAAATCTGAACTCCTTTTTGTTTGCTCTTCTCTGGCTTCTTGGCGAGTGGCGGACTGTCTTGTTTTCCCCGCGAAGCGCTCAAGAGCAGATGCTTTCAGCCTCGGGTCTGCAACTCTGGGGTGCAGGGGGTGACCAGGCACAAGCAGAACCCTCACCAGCTGGCCCCAGTTCCCTGCTGGGCCCTCTGCACCTCTCCCACAAAATGTCTAGGGGATTTAAATATGTTTTGGTGTTTGGTTGTGGTTTTTTTACAGAAAAAAAGCCACAAGCCCCGGTCTGCACCCTGAGCCCAGTTTAGAAGGAAGTACGTTGTTGAGTGCGTGTTTTGCATTTTCAATGTCTTTGCGGTGCCCTCTTCCTTCCCTCTTCCCTCACCTGCCTGTTCCCACCCTGCCATCACTTCCAAGGGCTCCATCCACATCCCAGCAAGGAGCCTGCTGTGGCAGGGGGCTCACAGGGAAGGGAAGGCTCCCTCGGGGAAAGAGCTTTTGTGGTGCTTGATGAAGTGAGAGACCTGCTTTGAAATGTGCTATTAAATGCGAAGCGCCCCCTGAAAAGTGTGCGAGGTACTTTGCAGGGAGGATATTGGGTATTTAACATTAGCATTGCTGCATCACAAAATTGGTGGTGATGTAAACAGTATGCAGTACTGTATGGCAAAGGATTTGTGGCTGTTTGCAGGCTGCTTTACTTACAGAAGGTAGCGGGCAGCAAGAGGGGATGGGGATTACCGTCTGATCTCTGCCATGCTTTTAACTTCTCTTTTAGATGTTTTGTGTGCAACGGTGTGAGGTGTAGCTTGCTGCATTTTGAAAATGGTGTATTTGCATAGGAAAGCTGAATTCGTACCTGAGCCTCCTCTCTGTATCGATTTCTGCAGCCAAGGTTGGAATTTGATCATATTTTTCAGTTAGCTGCCTTGGTCTTGATGCATCCTTTCCTATTTGCCTCTCACTGGCACAAGCAGTACCCCGCAGTAGGTGCAGCTCTCGCCGGACCACTCAGACTGGCTCATTTTTTCCTCTAATGTGCTTTTGTTATTTTATTTTTCAATCTGCCTGTATTTTGTTCATGCCTGTGTAGAAGGGGTTTTTATTTGTTCCTTCTCACTCTCGTCCTGACCTTTTTACTGAATCTCAGGGTGGAGGCTGCTACCGTGTGTTGCAAGGCTACTGTCACGTTGGGTTTGGTTTGTGCATCTAGGCACTGCCATAGCATCCTCCAGAAGAGTTCCCGCACCAAGCTTCTGGCAGAGATCAGCCAGGAGACCCTTCTGCTCAAATTTGTGATTGGGGGTCTGCACAGCAGCGGAGAAAGACTGTGGTTTGCCACGCTTTATTATTGGTCTTCTACAACCTACAGATACTCATCTTGAAACACTCTCCACCTTTCGCTGTAGCCACTTGGCTTGGTTGGGTTGCAGCTTGATTAATTTTTGGCTAGCACGTGAATGGCCCTTGTCCCTTTGCTGTGTTTTAAAATCAGTAAAAAGTGCTCAAAAAGTTGGAAGCAGCAAGTTTAACACACAGTACTGAAACTTTTACAATGTAGCTAGAGGAGGAGGAAAAATGTCAAGAATCTTACTACTTTTTTTCCCCCTCTTTTTTTAAATGAAATGAGCAGCTAATAGGAAGCTGATTAAGAAACATTTGAGGTTGGGTAGCTTTTTTTGGTCATTAAACTTTTTTTTTACTTGTCTGCGGTTTTAAAATACCTGTTCTTAAATTATGTAAAATAGATGGTATGAGGGTGAGGAACAGCCCAATGCATATCTGTGTTTGGCAGCATTCTTCATATGTGAAGTTTCATCCTTAATGTAATTTAAATAGTTCAAGGTATTAAAGTCTTTAAATCAAAGTTTATAACGACTTTAAGATTCTCCCCACTTAAAGCATGAAGGAATGTTACATGCTATGGGTTTTAAAAGGAAGCACTGTACATTCATTGCTAATTATGTACTTTATTACAAAGTCCAAGTAGTGATTTTTTTTCCCAAGGCATGTTTGGCAAATGATAGTTTTTAATCAAATTACAGAATAAAATAGTTACTTGAAATTTAACATAAACTTATTTTATAGGTCTTAATACAGTGATGATCTATTAAGGTCACCTTTGATCTGCATTGAAAGTAAGCAGGCAGAGTCTTGTTTGAAGGCAAGCAAAGCTAAGGACCGGTTTTGTTAAAAACTAAAAGAGGATCACCCCAGGAGGTGCTTGTTGGAAGCCCACTGTTAAGGTGAGAGTAGGGTGTTGATAGAGAAGTTTTTTGTCTCTTCAGTGAATACCTGCAGATAGATTAGGCAAATCATAGTTAATTATTTAACAAAGGGCCCAAAGCTGCAGTCGCCTTTGACTCCTGCACTACTTAACACCTCTGGTTTGGAGGGTGGAATTAAGACTGTAACTTTGAAATTAAGCTTTTCTTTTCCTTTTCTTCTTCCCAATGAATGCAAGGCTCTTGACTGCCAGCTCTGAGCATCACAGCCTGAACAGAAGAAGTGCAAACTTTTGCACTCTGTGCTAAGGACACTTACATAAAAGGGAGATACTCAGATTGCATCCAAACCCCACTCAGTTCATGAGCTTGCTGTTGAAGAAGATGGGTCTGTGCTGTCCCTATCCACCTAGGGGTCTTCGGGGAGTCTTTCTGCTACCAATCCTTGCTTTTTGTGCAGACCCATATCAGTTGGTTGAGCAGAAAAAGCTTCATCTGTGACAAGCCAGATGTGATGTGAGCTGAAATCCAGGAGACTAATTATTCCTGGGGCCAGCGGGACTGACGCAAACTGCTTTCCAGCACATTTGACTCGTGAGATTGAATTCCTGCGCGCACTGGGAGAGGGGTCAGACTAACCCCCCTCTCCACTTCATGGCACCAGTGATGGGGATTTCTCCTCTGCACCCTGTCTGTTTTCATGAGACCGGTAGGAAGCTACTGTCTTCAAGATTTTCACCTCTGTCAAATGTGACAGACGTTAGCCAACAAATTTAAAAAAATGTAGTGCTGAGATTGATAGACCCACATACAAATGAACGTGGAGGCAGCTGGAAACCAACCTCACAAATCCCTTAAAAATCAGTGACACTGCCAGGGATAAAAAGAAGGAAATGGAGTTTGGCAGTGTCCAAACTTTTACCCAGTTCTTCTCGCCATCCCCCTTTCGTTTTGCCCCTGCCTGGGCTGTAGGGCTGGAGTTGCTCCCGGCAGCCTGGCTGGCAGGCAGCAGCTGTGTGGTGCCCTTCCTTGGTAAAGCTCCCAGCAAGTGGAATTACCAAAAGGTGACGTGCTTTCCCGGCTGCAGACAAGGCGATGTCGGTTCAGAGGTATGAAAGAGTAAGTATAGCAAAAATACCTTTTCACCAGAGTCCTTGCTGCATGCAAGGCTGACATCACAGGAGCTGTTCTTTGAAGTTAGCTGCCTAATTCTATTGTGAATTTGGTTTTCAAGGTACAGCTTTGAACAAGCAGCTGAGACCTTTAAAAGGCCCAAACCCTTACTCTTTTTGTCGGCATTTTTACATATGTACGACTACAGGGTGCACACACGCTCCTGCACACATGCATTGTGTGGTCCTAGCTGGATAAGTGTTTGGGACATTGAACTTACTTATGTTTAAGTAAGATGCAGCACTGAGGCCTTTTCACTCCCACAGATGTGCCCAGAGCATCAGGACAGTTGGTTCGGACGCTTTGCAGCAGTCACCATCCCTGCTGGGTGACAGCAGCAGGGCAGGGCGGTCAGGTGTGGTTCTGCTGGAGGTCCTGTGATCAGGTCCTGGGTCTTGCTGTGATGGGGAGGATTTGAGAAGAGGATCAAGCCATTCCTTCGCATTATCACATTGTAGTGAATGGGCAAACACTGCTGTTCTCATCTTGCTGTTACCTCTGAGATCACCAGCAGCTGCTTCATTAACTATTAATGGCCTGCTCATTAATGCTGTAAAAGGCTAGGACCAATCTTGCAAATTTTCTGGACTCTTTCCCTGAAATATTTATGACTTGCTCGCTGTGCAAAAGGGCAAGAGCAACAGCAGAGAACATGCCTCCAAGTTTTGTTGAGCATTATTAAAGAGCTCATGAATATGAAGAAGCTGGCAGCTTCTCTCTTTTGGCTTTCTGAGCTTGCGTGGCACATCAGGATGTAGGGGTTGAGCGGGCAGGTGGTTTCTGGAGCATCAGTGGCTCAGTTGGTCCGTTGGTGAGCCGTTACTCCAGACAACCCCCTGTAACACATCAGATTCATAACCAGACTAACCTAGTCTAGTGTCTGGTCTTCTGCCTTCTTAGGAGAGTCTTGGCTGCTTTACTGATGATCTGTAGTTCCTGTAGTGCTTTCCTTTGCATCATGCTCTACGAGCACCAAGGTGTAAATGATACCTCCAGGGAGGTTTTATTACTCTTGTTTAACAGATGGGAAACTGAGGCACAAAAGTTGAACAATTTGCCTGGAGCCAAGCAGTGGGAAGCCAGCAGAGGATGGAAATGGTTTTGCCCAAAACTGTAATGCTGCTTTTGATTTAAGTCTGGTTAGTGTGAAAGAGGGGGACACTCAGCAACCCTCATCTGAAGCCATTGCTACAAGTTGTTCCCATCCCATCCCAAACAGAGCTCCTACATGATCACAGAGAGGAGCTCTGAGTAGTGCTTTCCCTGGGAAGATGCCAGTTGTTTTAGCTCCCTCCGGTACCAAGAAGCAGCAGAGAAGCTGTTTTTCCCTTCCATCCAGATTTTGGAGATAAAATTGTGTTCTTCCCATCACTTACATCTACCAGCAATGAAGAGTCTGTCCACTAAATCCCAACTGCAGCTCGGCTGGTGGTGCACCAGGCAGATTAAAATCTATATTTCTTTTCCACAGCCATCTGCAGAGCAAACATTAGTGTAAATACACGTGGGAGGCTTTTTTTGGTAAAGTAGGGGGATATGCTTTAAAGAGAACAGGTCTGACTCCAGGAGTGAGGACTGGTCGGTACAAAGTTTAATGTCTTTTCCATATGCAGCTAGAGTTTAGAGTAAAAAGGCTTCTGTGTGTTTGGAAGATGCAGGGTGTATCAGGAATGACCAGCCTTTAATACTGTTTGAGCTTCTGGGCTTGTGGGTAGCGCTGGAGTGGAGCTAGGCGGCAAAATAGATCCGTATCAGAAGCATTCCCTGGTATAACTTTTTCATTATTATTTCTTACAGAGTGTGAATATTTTATCCCACATTATGTCAAATTACAAGGCATGTTTGGTTTCTCTCCTGGAGCTATTCCTTTTAGTTGATGGAGCAAAATTACGGTGGATCCAGGGTAGAATTTTAAAGTCCCGTCCTTCACCAAAGCAGTGTTTAAGGGTTTATCTTAACAGCTTAATTTCATACTGCTAGGACAAGGTGAAGAGCCTGCTCGGGTAGCCTGGTGGTAGCCAGAACTTAGTGGTAGAACATGGTCATATTGTGCCCTGTATGACTGCAGCAGGCCCTGGTGGGACTCCGTTGTCACATTCATCTCCAGGAATATCACGGCAGCATGCTGAATGTCATCTGGTTTTGCTCTCAAAACTAGCATAAGTAAGTGTCTTTGGGGAAGACTTCTGGGACTCTGCTGCTGCAAGAATAGCGTCCAGATATTGAGCGACTCTTGTCACTCTTCATTGAAGCAATTCCTCCAAAAGCTAGAAAATGGATAGATGCAGGAATCAAGTCCCTGTCCCTTGGCTGGTGCAGCTCTTCCAGAGGCAGCTGCAGTGGAGGCTGCAGAGCAGATAGTCCTTATTTTTTTAGTTATCAATGGTGCCATTATGTCTCCATCTGTAGAGCTACTCTCTTCCTCGTGGAAGATCTGCCCCCTCATCCCAGCAAGGGCATGAAGCTCCACCTAAGTTTTGGGAGCCCTTTCCTCACTTCTTCCTTGGTTGTTAGGAGGAGTCTGCCCAAAACAGACCCTGTTCCTCCTCTCTGAGTTTGGGGTTGAATCACAGGTGAGGGATGTTGCAAAATCTCTGTTCCTGAGCAGAGGGAAGACCAGTGTAATTCAAAATGTTGGAGGCTGTGTCTCATTTTTGCCAAAGGCACCAATGATCAAGAATTGATGGTGTGAGATCACAGCGATCATTAACATTTTCAGTAAGTAGAAACTTACTGTATCCTACAAAATAACTGGAAGAAGGAGGGGTTCTCTGTAGAAACATCAACTTTTGGTTCTTGGTGTCATAACATGAACTAAAAGAGCTGCTGGCAGCAGAGGAATTCCAGATGTGTCTTCTGCATGCCACTCAGCTGTGGGTTATGTTTCCAAGGAAGAAGCGTGTCAGTTCACTCTTGGGCAGATTCCTGATTTCAACACTTTCAGACTGAGGACTGGACCGTGCTTTGGAGAGTGCTGCAACTTGTTATTCATTTTCCTTTTCTGCCAATGTACTCATGTCTTGTCAAGATAAAAATGATTGCTCACATTTATGAATAGTGGTTTCTAAAGTCTAGCCTTTAAAGTGATGTCTTGGCATCTAAGTAATCAATGCGGTACCAGTAGTTCACTGGGACTTGTGGGTCTCCAGCATTTTTGGTAGAAACCAACTGTTCATTAGTTATATCTGTGTTTGCCTTGTGGTCTCAGGTGGGGTAGTGGGGTACCCAGGTTTGGAAGTGTTAGCTTACATTTTCATGTGCGTTTAGATTGGTAGGTACTCCAGCCAGCAGCCACTTTGGTTCACGGTAAATTCTGACTCAGGAAAATGTTATCTAAGCCTAAAATTAAGAGGAAGAAAGGGCAAAACCAGCATTGTAGTTCATGGGTAGAAATGGGGAACAGGTCAGCCAGCCAAATAAAATGGCTCCTGGTTGACTCTGGAATGAAGCTGTCCTGCAAGACCTGCTAAACTTGGCCTTTTCAGAAGAGTTTAATCGTCCTTTGAGATGTGTTAGTTTCTCGTTTTTGCCACTGATGCTGTTTATGTATTGTGCTTGCCTTGGCTTAAGGAGTGCATATTCACCTTGCAACTGCCATGCTCACGTAGTTGAGTGCTTCTGCACTAATGTGACGTGATGGGGCCCAAAACAGCGCTCATCTAGAATTTGCGTATCAATGAAAACTGTCCTGTCGGGCTTTTTATAAAAACCACTTGTTTCACAGCATCGGCGTCATGACTCTTACTTGAGAGCATCCGATGGTCTCCACCGCCAGTGGACTGAGCAGCTCTGTGTGGAAAGGCACAAAGGCTGAATTTTGTATCACAATGCGGGTTGTAACGTATGCTGGGAAGTTAGCTCGCATCTTGTCTTCTTCTGAAAATAGCTTGGGGTTAAGCCATGCCTACACTACAGACTTCTGCCAGCAAAGCTGTACTGGCCAAAAAGCGTGGAGAGGTGTGATTCCTGAGTGACATGGCCATGGCCCCTGAGGCACAGCGTGTGTACGCTGGGGAAGCCACCCATTCTCCAGCCTGCGAGGGACTCATGCTGGGTTCTTGTAGACCAGGGCTTTGCTGTGATAGCCCTGTCTGCCCTGTAGCGTTTTGACAAGATTATGTGGGTGTTCATCTGCTGCTGGAGTGCTTCTGGGGTCTTGGTTCCTGTAAATTTTTAAAGGCGTGTTTTCAGATCCTCCTCAGTAAAATGGAGGTGAAAGGCGCATTATAACATTTGTAGGTCCTCTCTCATCGTCCTTCTTTGTGGGGTGGTTCTGGTCTTCCTGCTGCGCTCTGGAGCGGGGCACAGCAGCTGTTATTCTAGCTATGTGCCATCTAATGCTGGATAATGTTGCAAGATCCAAAAATAAAAAGTGGGAAAATACGCAGACAGAGGAAACAAGGCACAACTTTACCTTTTGGGCAGAGTAACCCCCTTCCCTCTTCCTAGCACAACTTCGTCCCCTGAGTCTTGAAAGATGGGTAACTTTTGGGTTTTTACCATGTACTCTCTCTTTCCACACTGAGTTTTAATCCTTGGCTTCCTTCAAGACCTTATGTTGTTACACTGCTACTACAGGTCTTTTGGTGAAATACTGCTCCTGTCTTCCTCCCCAGCCTTTTAGAGTTTCTTTGCTCAAGAACACCTCAAGGTCATCCCCAGCCTCGTTGGAGAAGCAGAGAAGAGAGTGGTTTATCGGTGCTTATTTGATCCCATCTCTCTTAAAATTAAAGCACCTGGTATCTGCTTGCATATTTTCCATCCCAGTATTTGTGATACAGAAAAGTTTTGTTAAAAGAGTTAGGTGTGGAAGCACTGAGGAATAAAAATGGTTTACACAAGGTCACGTGGAGAATTCAAACCTCCTCTCCCATAGCCTGGCTGGGACCATACCCTCTTCCCTCTCCTTTTCCTCTGGTGCACCCGTGTGCCTGGGTTATGAGTTGCTACCTGAATAGCTTGGCTTCTCAGTACAGTGTAGGACACACCAATTTCTGAGCAGGTACCTAAGGATGTGCCAGCTGAGTGCCACAGATGGCAAAGGCCACGTCAGACCTGCAAGTCTCTTATTTATCTGTCTGCTTGTATGTTTAAAGTTACTTACTGCCTTTGGCAAAACTAGTGCAATCATTTGGTCTATTGGAATTGCCCAGTTAAGTCTCAGATCAGATCAAAGTCTATTGAGATGTGATTATCAAGAAGAAAGCATCAAGATTGCCAGCTTGGCCTCCGTGAAGAATGTGGGTTCTGACTTGAAACAAATACATGGCAAAGCTGTGATTTCAGCTTGGTTTTCTCCCAGAATAAGAATGGGAAGTGTCTCATCTTTTGTAACAGTCTTCACCCCCCACCCCCTCAGTGAAACTTGGCGTTTTTTCTTCCTGCAAAGGGGACCCAGAAAATTATTTTGCTAGAGCAGGGTCCAGTCAAGATGCAAACACGCTACAGAGGAGCTGAGCCTGAAATGTTACTTCTCTCCAGCAAGTTTCCTATATATATATATATGTGCCAGTTCGCTTCATAGCCACGGAGATCAGGGATGCCCAGCTTCCCGGGGCATGAAGCTCTCATGTATAGCCTGTTCCAACAGATCACAGGAGATGGGACCTCAGTATAATGTTCTTAATTATGTCTCCATTCCCGGTTCCCCCTCTTCCACGCTCTCCTTGCAGCTAGGAACTCACTGTTACTGTAGTAATTCACACCGGCGTCCCAAGGTTCAAAAAGAACACTTGCTACTTTTACCTGTTTTTTGGGGGGTTTTTTGGAAGCAAAATGCTAAAGACAAATAAACAAGTCAATAAACAAAGCATTTAAATGAATGTGCAGTCATTATAACTGGTATCAGGGCAAAGGAATGCAAACTGGCCAGTCTGTGGCTTGATGCCTTTAGCTCCTGTCCCTCTGTTTTGTTTTTAATTTTGAGCACAGGAAGGGGCCAGTATATGACCATATGCTTACAAAATGCTGGTTACACATGTCTTGCAAACAATGTTGTCACAGTAATGATATGTCATGTATGTGTCATGTTCGGTCACGCTGTGAATGTAGCTGTGTGACTCCAAACCTTACTGCATTTCCTTCTCCTGTTCTTTGTCACCAGTAATAACAATTGTTTCCAGCCAACTTCTGCATCCATTCTGAGTAAATTGGAAATGTGATTTCACTTCTTTCAGTGCCGGTGGGAAATTCATACCCTGGGAAATTTGCAAGGGTATTGCAGGAAAATGTTAAGCATGTGCTTAAGCATCATTGAAGTTGATCAAGTTAAGTGTGCTCTTAAGCCTTAGGAGCTATTGACTCTTTCCAAGCACTGGTCTTAGTATGGAGGGTTCTGAAAGAATGGAAATTGATCTTCACTTGCAAGGCCCTGAAGATGGAAACGCACTTCAGGGAAGGATTAATCAGAAGTTGATGCTGATATTGGTGTGAACGTTGTCTTGGTCATACCTTTTAATTTTCCAAAGATAAGATCCTTTCAGCATGATCTAAACATTCCTTCAGTTTTCAAAAATTAGGTTTTTTTTCTTCCCTTGTGATTTGTTTTCCCTTATTTTTCTTGTCATGTAATCGCCTTTGCAGTTTTAACAAGGTTTTGAAGTTAACACTACTTTGAGGCAATGATATGTAGGCCAAAGAGGTTCACACCTCTTTGGTGTGAGCGAGTTCTTATGATTTTGGGGGAGGGGGGTCTTGTGATGGGAATGTGGAGGAGCAGGGAATCAAGGCTCCTAGGTCCAGATTCAATCTCTGTGGCTTTCCCTCCTGTGAGCCTTTGGCAAATGAGAGATTAATGCAGACTCCATATAACCATCTTTAAAATAGATCTCCCTTGGGGAAAGTATGGATTAATTAACATTTCAGAGGCGCTTTGCGTTCCTTTGATAGGTGTTGCAGAAATGCAAAAGGTTTTTTTTTTCTTGCTAGACATAGGCTGTCTAAAGAATGGATTTTAATGATGTTGGTTTACCTCCTAAGAGCTCTTTTGCCAATGGAAGACTATTTAACTTCTTATGTATGTACCAATATGGTGGTTTACTGCCCATTTAAGCCAAGTAAAATACACAGCGTCTGGACCAAGACTGGATTTGGTACCTTCACATCATGAAAGCTCATGCTGATAATTTGCCAGTAGCCTCAGGGCTCTGATAGTAATTTGCCAGATGCTATACTGAACCTAATTTGCATCTGTATTTACATAAATGCTTTAATTAAAATTATACGCACCAACCTGAGATAGATGAGCAGCACTGCCTGCTATTTGTTTACATTCCCTGACAATAAAACCCTGCCTTGGCTGCTTCTTGCCAATTGTACGACTTGACAAGGCTGTTTGAGGTGTGGACTAGAAACTTGACAGATTTCTAGTTAGGCTCTGCTGCAAACTGAGGAGCAACCTTAAGCTTCCAGGACCAGATTCTGCCTTTATTTTAGCAGCAGAGGAGATTTGAGCATCTTGATTCTAGGGGTCAAATTTGGTCCATGGATGCTCTAGATTTAGGGTAGTTTTGTGCAGTCAAGATCTATAGCTTCTTGCTGATGATGTCTGCTTTGTCACACATGCAAAATGTGAAACCCCACTGAGGACAGTAGAAAAACATTTCAAATACAGCTTCCATCAAGAATAAAATTTCTGAGCACTGTTCATCTTTGAATGGAGCATTGCAGAGCCCCTTGTAGGGCAAAGTGGTCTGAATAAAAGGGATTTCAGGGCCCAAGTGGGGTCCTGGTTGTTTCAGTGAGACATGTGAGAGGTCATGGCTGAGTTTGGATGAAGGCAGTAGACTCTGGCTGAGGTTTTTGCTTAGACCACACATTTAATCTGGAAAATGCAAGGATATAAATACAAATTAAATCCAAGCTGTGCAGTTTGCCTTTGGACAGTGGAGGCTGTTTTGGCTGATATTGCCATGCTGCTTCCCAGTTATTCAGAAGTTGTCATAAGGTCTCACAAAGGAAGGAAATCGAGTGGCAAAGTTATGACCGATTTCACAGACCACTTTGAAGATACATGAAAGACAGGCTAAAGAGAGCCGTAACGGCCCTGCCTGGATTTGGAGGGTTGCTAAGCTTTATTTGAACGTGTTTACTTAACTTGCTCTATACGAGATACTTCAAAGCCGCTGTTTCCCTCATTGGGAGGTTGTATATATGTTGGGAGTTGGACTAGATGACCTTTAAAGGTCCCTTCCAGCCCAAACTGTTCTATGGTTCTGTATAAATGTGAGCATTACCAGTTGCTTTCGCTGGTGACCTCTGACTATATTTGCCCGTAGTTATTTCTGAATCCAGTTTGACAGTCCATTCAGGTTCAGCATATTCGTACATTAACCCGTTTGCCTGATAGCTGTGACGAAGAGGATAAACTGCCCCGCGTATTATAACCTGCTGTGGGACGGGTGGCCAAAACCCATTTATTGAAGTCCATACGCAAGAGCACAAGCACAAAAGCATCTATGTTTGTTGCAAAGTGGCCTAAATATTTAAATTAGCAAGTGTTAGTAAGCAGGCTGAAGCACACGTCTGAGGGTGTGGGGTGAGTGACAGTACAGGGTGACCCAGTGGCAATGGGAGCCGGAGCCTACCCTGCTCCCCCGAGCACTGCAGTGCCGGCAGCCCTCAGCCTGGTACAGAAATGGCAGCCACCGGCGATTGCAGGGGTGATACGCTGCCGGGGGCACCATCCGCCCAGCAGCTGGGGTCTGCCGGGGGGATCACAGCCGGGCAGCGCTTTGCAGTGCTGGGACATGGTGGTCTCAGTTGAGTAATGGGCACGACAAAGCCAGATTTGCAATCTTGCAAAGGCACAGCCTTAATTTAAACTGAAATGACATAAATAAATCCGAACTATCAGTCTTGCTCTACCTCTTCCATAATAAGAGGATGAAAACACTTCCCATACTAAATTCATTATGGCGGGTGTGTGCTCTGATACTTGACAGGAAGGTGGGGAAGGCAGCTGAAGGAAGGCAGCCCTCATTTCCCCCTGGTGTGAGGGAGAGGAGGGGAAGGTACTTGCTGGTTACTCAGTCCCGCTTTTTACGGTCACTAACAGGAGTGAGGAGGCCGGGCAGAGCTCAGCTCCTCTCCGCTAACGAAGCTTTTACAGCACGAGGGGAGCAGATGAAGGAGAGGGCCGGGGATGTGGCGCACAGGGTAAAAAAACCCTTTCCCCAGGGAAAGTGTCCTGTTAGGGTGGGATATGTGTTTGTGTTAAAGTCTGCTCTGCAGTTGCCTCCTCTGGCAGGGAGGTCCATCGGCCGGTTGTCCCTGCTCACCCCTCCATTTTCCCCTCTGCCGTCCGCACCACATCTCCCACCAAGGCCGGCACCGCAGCCCAGCCCCTGGGGAAGGAGCAGTATGGCGGCTGGTGGGCAGGAGCCCGGGAAGGTTGGGGTTTGCAACCCTACTTCAACGCTGAAACAGCCACTGGTTTGAATTTGGACCAACATCCAAGGTGTTGGTACGTCTGTTGGTACCAAGTTTGGTAATTCTGGCTATCCGAAGGTGATCTCTCGGTGTGTTTTGCGGTGGGAGAGCAAGCCAGGGAGGAGGTTCAGCGAGCAGCCCTGCATTTGGAGAAGGTTTCCTTCAAAAATCATCGTGTCTGTCTGATTTTAAAATTCACCGCTAATGCTTTAAGTGTAGCAAGTGCTGTAAGCCAGCCTTTAATCAGCCTGTGCGTATTTTAAGAATTGTGCCAACTGTTGCTGCCTCAGAGATACCTGGAGATTTGGTCGAGAGAAGCCTGGCCTAGTTTTTTGGGGTTGCTAGCAATGCGTTTTCATTTCCCTATTGAACGTGAGCCTCTCCAGTCTTACTTTTCAAGGCATTTTCCTCAAAAGGTTGCAAACCTCCAAGCAACCAGTTAATGCGTGAGGGAAGAGAGAAGTCGGGGTGTAATTTAGCAATAATTCTTGCAAATAGAAGTATATTAAGAACTGCAGTTCAGCCGTGGATGGAGTTCGGCATGGTGGGGTGCTGGAAGGAGAGTCGCCCTTAGGCGAGGGGACCTCCAGCCCTGCCGCGGTGAGGGCATCTCACTTGTCTGCGGCTCTTTGGTTATAGGTGTGCAACGCTGGAGGCAGCATCCAGCAGGCTCTTGCAGGACTGGCACGGTGTCCCTAATGAAGACGAGTCTTAACTGAGTAAAATCGTGGCGAGAAAATGTTGGGGTTTAATCATTTGCATATCAGAAATCGTTAAGCTGTTAGGCTGGGGGAGTTGTTTCTGTTACACAACTGGTGTGGTGTAAATGATTACTTATCTTTCCATCCCAGCTCTCCAGACTGGGAAAATGGAATATAAAAAGGCTGAGGGATCTGTCCTGACCATTCTCTGGATCTTGAGCATGCCAGATGGGTATCCCAGAGCAGGAAAGAAATGCTCGGCTTAGACCCTTCTCAAGCTCTGTCTTGGAAGCATGTGTGCAAATGGCCCCGCTCACTGTGTGCACGGGTCCCTGTGAAATGAGGTCTTGCCAAAGCAGGCACCACTCTTGGGCAATGTGTTGTTATTCCCAGCATCGCACCACCAAAATATGCACAAAAGCATCTCCCAGAAGTAAAAGGACTCCATCCTGGAAAAGCACTTTAGAACCAGTTCATTAGCTCTTTATTTTCACGAAAAGTTAATTAGAATTCCCAACTACTTTATATATTTTTTTCTGCTGTCATCTGGAGTTGCAAGCAAATTTTCCGAGTTGTTGTTGTGGTTTAACCCCAGCCAGGAACTAAGCACCACACAGCCGCTCACTTACTTCCCTGCCCTATCCAGTGGGATGGGGAAAAAATCAGGAAAAGAAGTAAAACTCATGGTTAAGATAATAACAGTTTAATAGAACAGAAAAGAAGAAACTAATAATGATAATGGTAACATTAATAAAATGACAACAGTAATAATAAAAGGATTGGAATATACAAGTGATGCACAATGCAATTGCTCACCACCCGCCAATAGACACCCAGTTAGTCCTCGAGCAGCGATCCCCCCACCCACACTCCCCCCAGTTGATATACTGGGCGTGACATCACGTGATATGGAATATCCCTTTGGCCACTTTGGGTCAGCTGCCCTGGCTGTGTCCCCTCCCAACTTCTTGTGCCCCTCCAGCCTTCTTGCTGGCTGGGCATGAGAAGCTGAAAAATCCTTGACTTAAGACTAAACATTACTTAGCAATAACTGAAAACATCAGTGTTATCAACATTTTTCTCATACCTAACTCAAAACCACAGCACTATACCAGCTACTAGGAAGACAATTAACTCTATCCCAGCTGAAACCAGGACAGTCGTTCCTACTACAAACTGTCATGTGTTGGTAGGCATCCTCCTAGAAGTGTCCTTTCTCCATTTCCCACCTGTGTGTACAGATGAAGTTGATATGAGACCTTCAAGATGTCTGCAGCAAGTCACCACCTCCTAAACCAGGATCCAGCCTTTTGTCACCTGAGGCCAGTTCTTATTTATTATTTCTATTTCACAGTGCCTCAAGACACACATTGGGGTTGATGAAAGGACATAAAGCAAAGCTAGAGGTGGTGCCAAATAGTTCATAACCATGGAGGAAAACTTGGCAGAGGGGCAGAGAAAGGAAGGGATGAATTCATGGTAAAATGTGTGTGTGAGTGTTTTTAATGTGTTTGTCTCACGTTAGCTTTCCTAGATGTTGTCAGCTAAGCTTTGTGCACCTAACAGCAAAGACATTAAATAGTATTTAATAAGAACAGAAGCAGTATGGAAAGGGGGCATTTACTGAATTTAGAAATCAATCCAGATGCGCTTTCACTGTTAGTTGGACTTTATTATAAAAAAAAAATCTACCTTTTTGATTTGGAGTCACCCAGCAAAACTAATCCTTGGCTCAGACGGATGTTTGACTTAAGTTCTGATGTTCTCTTTTTCTTCTTTTTAAACTAAAAAAACCTTAGCTTTAAAAAAATGATATGGTATTTGCAGAATCAATAGAAAAGCTGACCTAGATAAAAGTGCGCAAAAATTGGTTTCATGCCCTAGAACTTTTCCTGCATGCTTTTTGATGCAATGTATCTGATCCTTCAAAAAGGAGGTAACATACAGTGATCTCAGCAGCTTTGAAGAATTGTTCTGGAAGAATAATAAGGAGCACTGGAGAAAGGGGTGTGCACGTGTACCTTTTTTTTCCCCCTCATTAAATATATTGTGAGATGGAAGAAATTAGTGTCATGTTGCTGGTTATGTGGAAGGGTAGGATAAATTTTGTGTGAAATCTGGTTTTGTCTGATTTTTAAAGGGTGAAAGTGCATTTCTCCTGAACAGCACTTCACAGTAGGATGTGAATTGCACTTTATCTTCCTTGGTTCAGACCTGCTCCTAGTGGAGTGAGTGGCAAAGGTGTATCCAAATAGTAGCAGGATTCGCTCTCGGAAATGTAATTATGCCCTGGATCCTGAATCAGGTAGAAAGCTGTAAAATGCATCTGCTGCTACAGATGCATTCCAGTATAAGTAGAATCCAAATCTTAATTTGATTCAAATACAGCACTTAGATCTGCAGGAATCAGACATTCAGTGTCTGAACCTGTATTGCTTTGGCTTCCAAAAACATCCCAGCCTGTTCAGGGCTGTGGACCCAGAGGCGTAACAAATCAGCGTTCAATGCAGGCATCGCCACAGTGAAGGTGATAAATTGATAGGACAGATTTGTGGGACCGCGAGACTGGCAGGCTGTAGGGAGAAAGTTTCGTTCCATCCCTTTGTATTCTCTGCCTTAAAAAAAACCAAACTTAAAATCTAGCCAGAGGGGAAGGATGGGCCCAAAGTTACTGATTCTTAACAGAATAAGCAGACACAGTGCCCAGGCTGTGCTGGCTATCCCCAGGATAGGGAGAAAAGGCCACAAAAGCAGCTGCTTCATGGGGATTTCCACAAGCCTTTGCAGTCCTCGGGGTCGGATGCTGTTTTTCAGTGCTCGGTGTATGCAGACTTTCCCTTTTCAGCTGCATGTTTGTGGGCCATCGACACTGGAGTGCGGGGGGGGACCAAAGTGCCAGTGCTGGGGCTGTGCGGCCAGGGAGCAAGTGCAGCAGGCAGGCACGTGCCCTGGGTGATGCTTGCCTCAAATGGGCAGCTCCAGGCGTTTGCAGTGAGGAGAGCAGCTGAAGCTCAGCACCGAGCAAGACCATATAGCAACATGTAGGGGACTCCGGGCAACCTTTCCTACAGTCTCTTTGTGGCTCCTTGATTACTTGTAGCTGAAAATAGGTCGCCTGGCACGAATGTAGGGGCTGCTGACCCAGGTGCATCTCACTTAACTTTCCAGATGTAGACACATGGACATTCTTCCTGAAAATAAGAGACTGAATAACACCTAATGGTGCTGGTCTTCACGAATGAATGAAGCACAAACACAATTATTTGAAAGGAACGAAGTGATTTCTTGCTTTATATTTACACCCTGTGCTCATTTCATTTCTTGTACCACTTTTGCACTGACGGCTGCTGTGTTTGGCAGGAATTTGCAAACACGACGGTGCTTAAAGCCAAAAGTAGGAATGGTCTAAACAGCCGGAAAAGGGAAACCCCTTCCTCTTGTATTTATTTTCGTAACAGCAAAATGTAGTCACTGGCTGGTCTCAATCAGTCTTTTTTTTGTTGTTTTTCCAAGGTTTGGGGTTTTTTTTCTTTTCAGCTTGGGGGTTGAGGGAAACAAAAGAGGGAATGAATTAAGAGCAGGAGAAAAGAGTGTCTGCTGTTGGGCTGTGTCATGTGGTGAGGAAATCAGGCTGAAACTGGAGAGACCAGGCCAATCCTAACAGCAGTACTGAGAGGCTTTAAATTGTGTCACTCTGACAGCAGATCTAAGCGGTGAAAATAGCTAGTGATGTTTCTGGCTGCAGTCTAGGTTAAATAGCATTGTGAACACGTGAAGTTGTGATGATGGGCTGCTGCTCACATCACTTGCCCTACCTGCCTGCATGATACTTCTTATAGGCAGTCTTGAATGATGACCCCCATCCTTTCCAAATTGGCACATGCGTTTAGACCACGGGGACTGACGTGGGTTAGCATGTTTTTGTATTGTGTTCACTTTGGTTCTCTCTCTGTTGGTGTTTTCCTCTATACTGTGGCTGTTGCGATGAGCTTGGGTATTTGGGGGGGGGAGAGGAAGGAGCATGTGATTCTTGGCTGTGTCCCCTGTGTACAACGTACACCACGTCTCTTCAGCAAACCTGTGTGATGACACCTCGATGGATCTGAACACAGGAACTGCAACGCTACAGGCTTGGGGAAGAGTGGCTGGAAAGCTGCCTGGCAGAAAAAGACCTGGGGGTGTTGGCCAATAGCTGGCTGAATATGAGCCAGCAGTGTGCCCAGGTGGCCAAGAAGGCCAATGGCATCCTGGCCTGTATCAGAAATAGTGTGGCCAGCAGGACTAGGGAAGTGATCGTCCCTTGTACTCGGCAGCGGTGAGGCCACACCTTGAGTACGGTGTTCAGTTGTCGGCCCCTCGCTACAAGAAAGACATTGAGGTGCTGCATCCAAAGAAGGGCAACAAAGCTGGTGAAGAAGGTTCTAGCACACAAGTCTTATGAGGAGTGGCTGAGGGAACTGGGGTTGTTTAGCCTGGAGAAAAGGAGGCTGAGGGGAGACCTTATCGCTCTCTACAACTACCTGAAAGGAGGTTGTAGCGAGGTGGGGGTCGGTCTCTTCTCCCAAGTAACAACCAATAGCACAAGAGGAAACGGACTCAAGTTGTGCCAGGGGAGGTTTAGATTGGATATTGGGAAAAATTTCTTCACTGAAAGGGTTGTCAAGCATTGGAACAGGCTGGCCAGGGAAGCGGTTGAGTCACCATCCCTGGAGGTATTTAAAAGACATGTAGATGTGGCTCTTAGGGACATGGTTTAGCGGTGGACTTGGCAGTGTTAGGTTTATGGTTGGACTCAATGATCTTAAAGGTCTTCTCCAATCTAAGTAATTCTATGATTCTATGATTCTATGGCTGGACATCCCATGGTGTTGAAAATTAATTAGCAGATGAACAGTCCACAGCTCGGTTGTTTAAAAATAAATAAAAGTTATTGCTGTATGTATGTTGGGCAGCAAAAGCATCCTACAACAGTGCTACTGTAGCAACTGCTGTGTTGGAAAACAGTTATCAATCATGGTTCTGGCAGAGGAGGGTCTGACAACTGTTTTCCAACACATTTATTACTATGGGCAAGTAGGTAACTAACCAGGGGGTGACAGTCTGAAATGCAAGGTTTAAGAGGAATAATGTGAAAATAGTTTAACTCTGCTAAAAGCCAAATAAATTAATGATGAACTTTCTGTTGGCCAGAACCCTACAGGACATCACGCTCTCTCTGGTTGAATTTTCTTACGCGATCAAGCGTTCTTCTCGTTGCTTTAAAGCCCTTGCTGCCAATTTAAAATAGTATACGAGACTGAGATTTCTCACCCTTCAAGAAAACACTTTGATTTGTTGAAGGAAGCTGGGAACAGTTAAGGAGATAGGAAAGAAAGTAATATACCTTTCTCTGTGCTGGCATCCGCAGCTGGGGGATGTGTTGAAAAGTAAATATAATCTGCTTTGAGTGGTGCTTTCCCATTCTCTTTCATTTTGGTTCAGTGCTGTGGTTCCCAATGAACTAGACTTAACGACAGAAAGCGAGGTGCAGAAAGGCTGTACAACCTCAGCGAAGATGCGTGGGATCATCCCCCTGTGCTGGGGCTGTGGGGGTTAATGTTGTTGTTTGTTTGCATATTTTTTAAGAAAGCGCTGAGATGAGAAGTGGCAGAGAGTTGCTGTCCATCTGTCTGTCCAGCGCCAGGGAGGCCAGGCCAGGACCCTTGCCAGCCCCTGCCTCACCTTGCAGCTGAGGCCAAGCGTGGCTGCTGCTAGCAGCCAAACCATGTCTTCTTAGCGGCTTCAGGTAAAACTATGGATGGGCATGTCTTGGCACTGAGCAGCCTGCAGCCGAGGGCTCGGAGCAGTCCCCTGGGAGTGGCAGTTGGGCAGAAGTGGCCTCAGTGGTTCCCCGGGCTGCCTGGCTCAGCCATCCGCTGCCCCAGAACATGACTCGTGCTTCTCCCTGGATATAAGATCAGTTTCATCCTGATAGAGAGCACGTTTTCCGAAATCTTCTAAAGCTCTAAGAAAGGGGGAATAGTTTCTGTGACAGTGCTGCAATAACAGTGTAAATCTGCCTAAACCTATGAAACTTTTTCCTTTAATTTTTTTTTTCCAAGACAGCTTATTTGCTTTTTGCTCTTATTTACACTTATTTTGCTGTTATTTGCTCTTTGCTTATTTTTATGCTTCTGAATATTTCCAAAAGCAGCTGGTGACATTAAGAAGGCATTGCAAAGAGGGGTTTGGTCCATTGCTGTAGTTTATAGAAGTTTTCCTGGGGGAAGCAAAGGTTGGAGAGCCGCAGCATGCTGCAGCCTTGGAGTGACTCCCTGGGACAGCTTCTGCTCACAGGTACCTGCAAATGGTGCAGCATGGATTAAGACCTCATGCAAGCAGTTGTCACACTGCTGAGGTGGAGAAGACAACCCTTGGCAGGAGCCTTCTACTCTGTTTTCCAGGTCAGCACCAGTGATTTTACTGGGGAGCGCTGGGGCTGCTGGCAGCAGCTACTGTGGGGTGGAAATATCTGTCTCCACTTCTGCTTTGTTCAAAAGGCTGGAGAAAGGCGGCTCAGTGCCGAGTGGGGTAGGGGTAAGACTGCTGGGGCTGGAGAGGTGTGGGGGATATCCTCGGGCCTCTCCAAGCATCGCTGTCCACACGGTGTGCGTGTGCTTATGCAGAGACCTCAGAGCACTTTGGGTTTTTTTAATGGCTTTTTCACTGTGTATTTAGGTATTTGATGGAGACTCTGGATTGTGTTTTATGCATTTGTCTAGGGATGGGGGCAGGGATAGGTTAATTTTGTTAGCTTTGTAAAAAGGTGTTGAAGTGAAGGATGCTCATGAGCATGTTACTCCCTTGTGTTGAAGTCTGCCAGGTTTGGTGATGTTTAATGAGGACCAGCCCAGCAGCTGGGAGCTGTTGGGGCTCTCGGGATCCGTCGGGATAACTGGATTTTCAGCTTGTGGAGACAGACGACTTTCAGGAATGCTTGTATCTGCTAATCATGCTGTAATAACAGTCTGCAATCTACAGGCTGCAAACCCCCCATTTCCAACACAGCTGTGCATATTTAATTCGATAGAAGGCATTTCTAGTCTAGTGTTAGAAGTAATTCAGATCGCTAAGGTGGTAATTTTGATCATGGTAGCTTTTAGGGAAATCTAGGTATAAGCTAGAGTGAAAAGTTAATAAATGCCTAGTATGGTACAAATGCCAGGGGGTGAGGCACGGGGACATGGCGGGTGGCTGCCAGTGCCCCAGCCTGCACCCCAGCCTCTCTGTATTCCTGCCTCGCTGAGCCAGCAGCGGAGGAAAGCAGCATCCCAGGGCTCGTTAGCTTGATGAAGAAAGTTTGCCCTGACTTATTGCCTGTGCCACCAAATTTTGGGTGTTGGGGCAGGAGAGCCATGGGGATGGGTCACCAGCAGTGCCGGAGGGGAAGCACCAAAGCCTCATGGGGCTGCGGAGGGTTGGCACCACCTTCTCCACAGCGATGCTTTTGGCTGACCGCAGGGTTTAAACCACCAAGTTGGCACCTTTCAGGAAAAGAGGTCAGGAGGAGTTTGGGTTTTATTTTTCTTCATCTCGAGCGCAGCTGGGGAAAGCAAGTGCTTTCAGGGCTCCCAACTCCATTTCTCTCTGTAAAATGTTCTTTTGCAAAATTGATCGTTTCCGTAGGTTGAGAGAGTCTCAAAGGAACTTTTCTGTCAAGCATCTAAAAAGTATCGTTATTTCTCTTCCCTGCCCTAACAGCAGCTCGAGATTTACATTTTAGCTCACTAAGGATATCTTGACAATCTGGTTTTTGCAAGAAATTGCATGGTGAACAAAGCAAACTAACCCCATTTTCAGATGGTTAGTGCTGTAGTGTTTGGGTTGCAGAAACCGTGTGGAGTGCTGGTGTTTATCAAGTTACATACTTTAAAGAAGTATTTTAAAAATCTTTTTGTTTATTTTGTTTTGCCATGAGTTGTTACTTTTTTTGGAAAGCAGCTAGAACAATGAAGCAGCTGGTGGCTGAGTCCCCTGCTCAGTGTGCAGAGAATGAAGGATGGCTGGGGTAGCTGGAGTTACCATCTGCGTGCTGCGGGCTACGTAGACACACACAGAGGCAATTCCTGTGAACCAGGAGGTGTGTGGTAGCTCATAAACCACTGTCACCTGTTTTGTACATGTACTCACCGGGCGTACACTGCGTGTGAGCCAGCAGATACAGATCTCCCCGGCTCTTGTCCGTGACTCTGCAGGTGTTTATGTGGCACAGCTCATGTAGGTGAGGACAAGACACCTGCGTGAATGCCCTCCTGTGGAGTGGGGAGGTCTGGTCTAAATTCGCCTGACCCTGGAGTTGTGATGCATTTCAGCGAAGTGATGCTTTCATGCCAAGGAAAGCTGCTTCCCCTGCCTTGAGCTGGCTTGGAGTGAGCATGCCCCCATGGGAGGCTACTCAAGAGCTGCCCATGCAGGGATGCTCAGGACGAACAAACTCGGGCAAGAGTTTTATTTTCATTAGTAATTACCTACCTGTTGCAAAAATTTGATGTTTCTGTATGAAACATGGTTGTGACTCCTTCATTTCACTGTTGCCTAACTCCAGGCTTTCAAAAGCAGTAGCAGATCTCCCAGAACCATGAAATTGTTTAAAAGATCTGAAGTATGTATGTATATATATGTATATACATATATTACCAGCTTGTTTCTGAGCTGTTATATTAAATCCAAATCATATTCTTGTAGCCATAAGGGGTAGAAACTTTTTGCATACTTTCTGAAGAGGATTGCGCAGTACAAGTATAACGGCAGGGGACTGGATTTAATAACCCTGGAGATTTCTTCCTGCTTTACGTTTCCAAAAGCAGGGATCCTCGCAGAAACTTCACCAGCTGGGTCTTTAAGAAAAGCACCAAAAATTGTGAGGTTCATTATACAGTCCTAAGAAGCGACAGCACCATACATATGTATTTATTTTAATTAAGTTTCTAAGCAGAGGTTGGAGATCAGGGGAAAGACAGGGCTGTGTTGCACTGTAGGTGATTGTGTTGTTCTTTAGAAGTGTTTTATTCATAGGGGTGGTTTTGGTCCTGTTGGCAAGATGTAGGGTCAGTTTTGCATGTTGGACAGCACTGAAAAGGCAGGATTTCAGACAGCGGTTTCGGTATAATGTAACTGGACTAAGCCCATTAAATACAGAAACAGCTTGGCCCCAGGCTTGCAGCCTGTGATGCGAGAATGGAGGATTTGACCCAAAAGAGGGAGGAAGGGCAGCAGAAGGTGGCCTGCTGAGTCTGAAAAGGGGTGGAGGTGTAAATAGCACAAAATCTGCAGCTATCCCGTATGTTTATTTCTCTTCTACAATTCAGTGAAACTAGCATTTTTTTGCCTTACTCTGAGATGGAGCAAAGCAAGAAGCAGCTTCCCTTTTATCTATGAATAAACATGCAGCTTTTTCTATTCTAAGCTCTTAAAAAATGGTTTTGGTTGTGTAACAGCTCTTGGCCTCCCAGCTCCTCCAGTAGCCATGATGCTCTTTCAGGAAATCAACTCGTATCTTCCTTTGAAAAGACCCCAAAAAATATCTTCCTAACCTGCTGGGAAGGAGCAAAAGACTCCGAGTGATTTCTTTCGGGTTTGCCAGCTGACCTTCCTCTGGCCAGATAACAAGAGCCTGAAGTTTCAAACTCAAATACTTCAGCTTGAGCTGAAAATGCAGGTTGTGCTCTTGGTGCTGCTGAAGAAATCAATAAGCTTCTGCCTCTTTTCTTGAGGTACTAGCAGGGTGTTTTGCTGCATATATTTCTTTTACTCAGAGCGGTCCTATGACCATTTATTTTCTCTTTACCTACTCTTTCCAGACCTGCAGGCACGGTGTTTCTCAGGTGTGTATACAGCTGCTGCCAAAGGGGAAATTTTTTATATCAGTTCTGCTGTTGCAGCTGCTGAAGCTAAACCTTCGTCTCCCATTTCTGTAGGAGAAAAAAAAAGCAAAAATGAGGAAAGTCAACTTTAGCTTTGGGACACAGCAGGTGAGTCCCTTTAAGGAGGAGAAGGGCAATTTTGATGGCATTTTGTCGAAGTTCCCGGTAGCCAAACAGAGCTTCTTCTGGTACGTGTCTGCTGCAGCAGATGTTTTGTGGGTATTTCCAGTCCGAACTGCAGCGGTGGTGTCTTAGGACATCAGTGTGTGAGTGCTCTCCACTGTCTGCTTGGCCTAAGAAATGTGGATGTTTTTTTCCCCAAGAGGCCCCCAAGGTTCGTTGTGTTACTGTAACAGGGCTGGAGGATCAAATCAGATCTTTCAAATTTTGCTTCTGTCAGTGGTGGTCAGTGGAAAAGGGAATTGCTGCAATTCCTGTCAGTCGGCATTCCCGGGTGCTTGGCAAAAAACCTAAATTGCCAGTCAGAGAGTGGAAGGGATGGCTGCTATTTTCTCCTCTTTTTTTTTTCCCCTGACTGACATAGCTTTTTCCTCTTTTGTAGGTATCAGAAGTTCTACTTGCCTTCAGAGAGGTATAAGTACTGAGATTCCCAGGATGTAAGCACAGTGCTGTGAGTAGCTTTCTTTTTTTCTATTTTCCTTTAAATGAGAAGCCTAAGCTTGCTCAAACAGAAGGAAGATTTTTAAATTTTTTTTTTAAAAAGGCACTTTAAGAAATGTTTACAGCAAGCAAATCCCGTCTTTTGGAACCACTTGTGTGCCTTTGGCACCTCTTTGCAACCCACAAAATAAAGTCAGCATTGTATTACCACATAGGCTGAATAATTATCTCGCTGCAGATACGAACCACATGAATGCATTTAACTGAGAATATGGTCAGCAGAATAGACCATTAGCACCATCTGAAGCTTGTTTGTTGTTTCCAAGCTTTACCAGCCATTGAAAGACAAAATCTTGCTGGAGAGTTGAGGCGAGGCGTTCCTTGGGAAGAAAGCCTGCATCTTTTGAAAGAGAAGAGCACAGATTGGCTGTGAGGTTGTTTTTGTGTGTGCGCACAGCACCCCAGCCCTGTCATCAAAACAGAAAACTATCCAATATTTAGCTCTTCCCTGATGTGATAAAATAGCTTTGGAGGAACTTTTACACCACAGGAGACACCTGCATGCTTGGCTCCCGCCCTTGCTCCAAAGCAGCTCGGCCAGGAGCTTTTTTATGTGTATATATATTAAATATATATAAGTATATGTTTAAGGAGCAGCTGCACTATGGCCTTTTCTGGTGCATTGCTAAAGGGTCTGGGCTGTGATTTCACAGCAGCTGTGGCTGGTTTGCAGCTCTCAAGGTGGACCAGCTGGGGCTGCACTAGACCGACCTCAGCAAACCCTAGCTGGAGCCTCTGGCCATGTGTCTGGCACGGCGTAGGCTCCTGTGGCAGCTCCTCTGGACTGGTGCAAGGCTGGATAACAGGGCTAAAATTTGGACTGGGGGTTTGAATGCCATTGCTCTGGGCTTCACTGCTTTTCTGTAAGTAAATTTTCCTTAGCAGAGGGGTTGAACAAGTTGGGGGTTTTTTTGAGGTTTTTAAAATCAGACCAACTCCCATCCCATTTTTACCATGTTCTCTGGTGATGGAAATCTATGGTTACTTAGAAATCAGCAGAGTTTTGTTTCCATTTTTATTTCAGTGGCTTACAGCCTGTTTTCTGTTACAGCAACACAAATCTATTTGGGCTAGAGCAGAATAAAATCCCAAATTGAAATCAGCATGAAAAAAGAGCGAGCTGTGTTTTGTTAACAGGAGAGAAATGGAGTCCCTCAGTCTTTGGTAAAGATGTGGTAAAAATTCCTTAATAAATACCTAATGAGCATTCAGAAACTGGTAAGCAAAAAAATTGAATAGGGAATCCTACTTTCAGCCTTTTGTGAAGGATACTGGCAATGAGTGCAGTTACTGGGAGAAAAGGGATGTGAAATTATGACTATGTTTTGTGTATTGATCTTCCCTCAATAAGGTCCATAGTTTGTATTCTCCCTTTGAATCGCAAATGTTTTCTCCTAACTCCTTGGTGTTTAAACTGTCACACAATGAGACCTGCTGATCGAGCTGTGGGGTGTGTTGGGGTTTTTTTCAGTCACTTACAAAGCATTGCACAGGATGGGCTCTGGCCTCTTTTTTTTACATTTGTGTTGGCTCCAGAGTGATGGGAAGAGTAGATGCTGATTTAGGTGAAGAAAACTCAGCAGAAAGATGCCACATGTACATATTGTGTCTCTGAAAGTACATCCATAGGCTAGAAATGTTCTTCGCTCATCTCAAAAGCAAAGTTTGCTTGTTTTTCTGTCAAGTAGGCAGTGTTGAAATTTGGGAAGCATTTCTGAGGTCCTAATGCACCCCCGCCGTGGTTGCTTCCACAAAAGGAATAAACGAGGGGACCTGCTCCTGCTCTTCAAAGGTGGACTGCTAGTCCCAGGTAGATGTTGTCTGTGTTGTTAAGTCAAAGTGAAGCAGTGATGCTGAGGGCGGCACGCAGTCTGTGGGTGCCTCTGATATATCATAGCTGTGTTAAGAGGGTGAGAGAGAAAACAAGAGCAGGCTGTTTGGAAGCTGCCCAGGTAACTTGTGTATGGACTCAGATGGCTCTGAAATTATTGCAGCGAGATGTAGTTGTTGCTCAGCAGTGAAAGGAGACTGTAAATTCCCATTCACCTGTCTCCTACCACTCTGGCTGTGTGACAGAAGCCCAAGTGAAGAACTGGGGAGCGCGAGATGGCTGCAGTGGGACAACGCCATCCAAGAAACTATGTCCTGCTCAGAAGCTCTGGGAGAAACCAGAGCTGGAAGAGCTCAGTTCCTATACATACCCTCTCTGTGTCCCCTTCCGGTATTGTTGTGCAGAATGTTTCAGGATCAGGTGTTCAGCAAGAGATATGACAGAGAGAGGGGAACAGAGGCTTCTTTGGCATTTCCCTTATTCTGTTTTCCCCCACCCAGAGGTGAAACTTGCCTGCGGGTGCTCGCAGAGGTGCTGTCCCCTGCAAGGGGTGGCAGTGTGGGATGCAGCAGTGGTTCTGGGTGGCTCCAGCTGATACCCACACAGAGGGAACCTAGACCAAGTGCTCATGTGCTGTGTTATGAGTGGTCAGGTGTAGTGTTGGTTTGGGGAGCTCTTGCCACTTCCAGTGGGCTTGGGAACATCGATGAGCAAAAAGAGGCAGGGCAGGATGCTGCAAGTCACAGTTGCTTCACCTGTTAGGCTTTAATCCACCTCCCCTTTGTAAGGCAGCATCTCTGTTCTGCTATTTAAAAGCAACATCCGCTTTTTTTATGGGCAAGATCCCCCGATGGAGTTTTGTCCTCTGGGCAGTGCAAGGCAGAGCCAACTCTTTGTGGGGGATCAGGCCCTGGGAGGATGCAGGGGGAGGATTTCCTCCAGGTTGTATGCGCTCGAGGAGAAGCATCTTCAGCTGTAGCATGGTGGTGTGGCTGCTCTCTCACCCCAGGATGCTGTGTCCGAGGACAGGTTGGTGGGTTGGCTGCAGATCAGGTGGGGCCTTGGGGTTGCGCAGGGCAGGCTGCAGCGTTGGGCTGCGGAGCCACAGGAGGTCCTGCAGGAGAGCACGGAGGGCAAAGAAACACTTTTCATGTGTTGGAAACACTTGGGGAAAACTAACTTGGAAAAATTAACTGGTTTATGTGAAGGCTTCTGGATGTGTAACTACAAAAGAGAGATACTTGTTGCAGTGGTCTGTTCTCTACCAGATGAGGTTTAGATGGGTTGAGGGGCTTCAGAGTTAGTTTTCTTTTTTTTTTTTTTTTTTTTTTTGGTTACTTGGAGCTTGAGCAGTGAATTTGCAAACATTTTCTGTCAAAGCAAAGAAAGGCTCTGACAGCAGTGTCTCCTGTGAGTGCCAGCGCTACATACGTTAATGGCTTTGTGAAATGCAGCAGTGGTGCTGCCTCCTTGCTCTTACGTGGGGCGAGAGACTGGGTTCCAGCTGGGGCAGCCCTCAAAGGCCAAAACCATCACTTGTTACCAGAAAAGCCACATCTCTAAACAGTGCACTCCTCACAAAATCAATGCACATTTCCCCTGTGCTTGGTCAGGTGACTGTCTGAAAATGTTGGACAGACTGCATTTTATTTTTCAAAAGGAGGGGGAAATACTGCTATAACTGAAGATTAGAGATGGGGAAGAGAAGTTGGTTGGAGAGCAGGAGAAACTTAGTCAGGAGAGATGCTTAGCCAAAAGCCTCTATTGCTCCCTTCGTCTCAGACCTGGAAGCCAGGCTTAGGCTTTGGATCATGCCGGTGGTTCCCAGCTGGGAAGGGGTGAGGCGATTTCTTCTGTGTGACTGCAGACTCACACTTGACGCCACAGCCGAGGGGAGGGAATAGGGCAGGTTTCCCCAAGTGCTCAGCACTGCCCGGGTTTTGGTAAGGATGGGGTTGCTGCTGCCTGGCTCTTCAGCAGCCCCAGCATGGTGGTCCTTTGGGACCTTCCTCTGTAGGCTGGAGTTGATGGTGCTTCAAGAGGCAAAAGCAGGTTTTGTTCCATTCTTCTTATTTTTGGTAGTGTCTCTTCTTCCTTTTCTTTTCCATTAAGCATGATGTCACAAATGACATCAGTCCAATAACTGCTTGTGGTTGTCATAGTCACAGCCTGTGACACCCAAACAAAGCAGCAGGAAACCAAAGCTGGCATACAAATGCTGTAATATTCATCACATTCCTTTTGCTTAATAACTACGGGGTTAGGTATTTATTTTCCATTGGGGAAAAAAAGAAGAAGAGGGGTTAAAAGCACAAAAACGAGTCATTGAGGGGGAGGAAGGTTGTCCCCAACTCTGAGCAACGCAGCTGCACTTCTCCCTCCTGGTCCTCTTCCCCTAAGCTAATGTTGCTCTGGACCTCAACTGCTCGACTCCCTTCTGCAGCCATTCCCATCACTGCAGACCACGTGGTGATGGTGCGGCATGGACGAAGGCAATGGGAGAAGTCCCACCGCCTCTAACACAATCTGTGTCCCCAGGGAAGAGCCTCTCAAGGGCTGGCAGAGAGTGCCAGCAGCAGCCTGTGGGTCAGCCAGCTTTGCTGGATGGCTGAGGTTGCCGTCCTTGTGGTGCATGAACAGAGAGTGTAGAAGGGTTTTTTCAGCTTGCTTGGGGGTGAGATGGGCTGGGCAGGGGGGGGTTGTTGGGGTTTTTTGAGGATGTTTTTTGTTTGTTTGGGTTTTTTTTTAAATCTGTAAAGTAAGCTATTTTGGGTGAGCGGCAAAGCTGGTTTGCCCTTGCAAGGTTTAATCTCTGCTCCTTTGGAGTTTTGCACAGTTGGCCTGATGGTAGGAAGGCACCTGCTGCAAGAAGTAATTCCAATAATTTTAAAAAAATTTTTTTGCAGAACTAGATCTGGTGCAAGCACCACATTTGCAAGACAAGTGCTGGAGGCAGGTGATCAGGGCTGGCTGGGAAGGAGCCACCTAAGCCCCTCGCTGCAGCGGGCATGCGGGGAGCCACTGTCCTCGTGTGCCTTGCCAAAACTTCCCTTTGCCCTGTGCCATCCCCTTTCATGCCCCCACAGGGACGTACTGACCCCAAGCGCTCTGGCATGGCTTCCCCAAAATATTTGGGCATGTGATTCCTGGGCTGAGCCTGGATAACTACCCAGCCCTGCCTGAGCTGGGGGCAGGCAGCGAGTGCACAGAGGGCAGAGTCCAGCAGCAAGCGCTGCCCAGCTCGGGGGCTGCGGGTTCAGGCATTTGGTGCCGCAGCTCCCGCGGGCACTTGCAGGGGGGTGCTCATTATATAATAGCTGGTGGTTGATTAATATGCTGTGAGTCAGAAACGCCAGGGTATTTTAGCTTTCTGTAGTTGCTATGGCAACATTATTTTAACAAATAGCTTTTTAATATTTAATTAAAACTCAGCTTTTGGCAGGCTGGAGTAAGAACTATTACAATTACTACTACAAAGGGTTAGCAGTGAAGTGTATTTCAGAGCCACGTTTTTTTGGTTGGGTTTTTTCCTTCCCCCCCCCCCCCCCCCCCGCCCCCAACTGTCAGCTTCCAAAAAAAAAAAAAGAGGAAAAAAAAAAAAATAAATCACTGATTCATTAGTTGTGAGAAACATATGCTTGTTCCCAAGACACAAAGCAAATGTAATGCAAATCTGCAGTTACTCTTCACAATTGAAGGTTGTCACTTCTTTAATGTATAGTGCCAAGCCAGCACTGTAAGGACGGAGTGGTGTGATAGTGTTTATTAATCGCTGCTTTGTCGCTGGCGTTCCTTCTACCTTTGCCTGCCGGATGAGATCATTCCCATTTTGTTTGCTTCATGTTCCTTCTGTGTCAGGTTGGATGCTTTTCCCTCGCCAGCTTGTAGAGGAGGCTGATGCTGTGTCCGGATCAGGCTCTGGACTGGTTCCTAGTCTTTTTTTAGGTGAGCTCCTCTGCTCCCTGATAGCGAACGATTCTGCAATGGAGACAAATGAACAGAGAACTCAGTCTCCAGAGAAAAATAAATATTTAACAGCTCTCTTTGTAAATACCCTTTATTTATAGAACAGTTGCAGGTTCTATCGTGCTTGGTAAATGGGGATGCTTTCTATGCAAGAATTCTGCCTTGAGGGACTCAGTGGATACTTAATGTCATCTGTGATATAATAATGAAATAAATGTGTCGCTCTCATGGGATTCCCTCCCAGCCCCTGTTTTCTGTGATTTAACTTCAGTATCGCACACTTTGTCTCTATTCACATTGCATTCCTTAATAATGTGCTGAAACCTTATTTGGAAGGCAAGACCTTTATTTCCCGAGGGGAGGGGAAGGCTGTTGAGTGTTTTGACTTATGCAGAGGAGTCTGAGACTATATGTACCTCCATCACATATCACCATGGTGTCTCGCCAGGTCCCTGGAATTGATACGCTTGGCCTTTCGCTCTCCCAGAGGCTGGGATGGTGCTGTTATCCCATCTTATAAATGGGGAAAGGTAGACCTGGAGTGATGGACTAGGATGTGTTTCATGCCAGCTGTCTGTAAGTTAAGCAGTTGTTCTATAGTAGCTGTCTAACCGCTTCTGGCATCAGTTGAGAGACCGCACCGTTTGCAGAGATGTTTCACCCTGCTTTACGACAGATGTTTGAGGCAGGTCTCAGGCATAACCCTCAGAGTTGTCCGTCTCTCCCCAGTCACTCTGAGCCATAAACTAGATGGGGAAAGTTAGGTGAGAGAAGTACCATCCTGCACCAAAGATCTTCTATACCCATTTCTACAGGTGGTCCGAGGCTGGAGCGTGTCCTTGCTCATCATGCTCTGGTCATGCAGTGTTGGATCCTCCTTCCAAAGCAGCACAGCTAATCTCTGCCGCATGTTGCTCACAGGTGGGCATCCAGCATTAAAGAGCTCACAAGGAAATGCAAACCCAGTCCCCAGGCATGTAAACTAAGGTGCAAAAGATTTGCGTAAACTTTTCTAGCAAGCCAGGAAGAGAACTAAGGCTTTCCTTCCTATTTATGCTGAAGGTATGCTATTGCAAACAAAATTATAGTGATGATACTACTGCTGCAGTAATATTGCAAACAATATGGGTGTGTTAGGCAGTTGTCCTTCTGAGTTGCATCCCATACTTCTTGTTTGTGAATATCACGGGGTGGGGAATTAAGTAGCTGAAATGGAAATTGTGGTGAGAAGGCAGAGAAATAACATTTCTACCTGGAATTTTCATCATGCGGCCAAATTTTGGAAAGGATACAGAGAAAAATGCTGCAGGATAGCGATCCTGCTTGGGCTGCGTGCTGGGGTGTAACAGAAATGCCCCCAGGTTACGGGTGAGAGAGACGTGGCTGATAGCCAAAATAAGGACAGTAGAGCAGATGGGAGAACAGGGAAGGTCAGGAGCACCGCCATCCCCAAGCGGAGGTGGCACGGAGGCAAGCAGTGGGCTGTTGGGGAGGGATGGCTGTGCCAGGAGCCTGTGTGGTGGAGCAGAGCTGGCAGTAAGCGATTTGGGGAATCCCTGATGTGTATTGCTCCCAGGTGTCTTGATGCTCCAGATTTGCCCTGGAAAATGGTTCCTGGGGAGGCAAATCAGGTTAGTCAGGAGGGGAAAAAAAGTAGAAGACAAGAGCCTATATTTTTGTTTGGGTAGATGAGCACTGGAGTTGTCCTGGAAAAGTTGAAATATGATTTGCAGGGGAAAATAGAAGCTCCATTGCAAACACAGACTGGTGTAAAAGAGTTTACCTGCCAGGTCTCCAGCTCAGCCTCAACTACTCAGCCTCTCTGTATGGGTGTAATGTGCTGTATAGATTTTCAGTTTACAATAATTTGGGACTGGCACATCGTCTGGAGAGGCATGACATGCACCCTGGCAGGCCTGACTTTCCCACGCCTGAGGGTAAGAGTGGATCCAAGCTGGCAAAAAGCCCTGCGTGGGAGTGAAAGGCATATCTCTCCCGAGTGAGTACTCAGAGATATTGCAGTAACAAGGACTGACCAAAATGAAACCTGAGGGACTTTTTTTTTTTTTTTTTAAATGGTGCTTTGGGATCCATGCACACACCTTGTATTGCAAGTCGGTGATCTGTCCCAAATCCCCATGTAACTGAGCATGGGGTGTCTTCACCCAAACCCTCACTCCTTACACTTAAAGCTAACCAAGGCCTTGCTAGCTTTCCTCTTCAGTGGCCCCAGTTGTTTTAAAATGCACACTGCTACTTCCACGTCTGCCTGGTAAGCAAGAACATCAAGGAATGGAATAGTTGGGTGGATTGAAAGGAGAGAGATTGTAAGTGACAAAAATTGCAGTGAACTTTCCTGGAGCTTCCCGTCTCCACCTGTCCCAGACCTTTTCTTTATCTTCTGCTGCTGTTGGTAGCTTTTGGTAGTATTGTCTTCTCAGTGGCTGCTCACTTGCTGGGGTGTCTGTTGGAAGTCAGGAGGTTGATATTGGAGCACTTGAACCTGTGAGTCTGCTCATGTATTGGAGAACATGCTCCTGTCTCCTAACCCAGCAAATGCAATGGGGGGTGAGTATCACATGCTTTGCATCATGAATAGTTTCATGCAATGCAACCATGGTATTGCACAGGTAATGTGTGCTTGGTCCCAATTTTTCTGTTGGTGGAGTTAGGGTAGAGCAGCACGTAGGCACTGAGCACAGTAGTGGTCTCTGAGTTGTCTCAGTTTTCACTGTCAATGTTAGTCATGACTCGGGTATAAACAATCTGGCATGTTTCCTGTCTGTGCTTCTCCAAGCACAGTCTTCTGCTTGCATGCCTCAAACCAGAATGTAACTGCATTTGCCATGCTCTGAAATCCAGCCAGGCTTGCTACAGATGAATCAAACCTCACAGTGCTCAGGGCGGCTGGGTTTCAGATGCTACCATGAGTGTGTGTAGGAAGGGTGAGGAGTGAGTGCGGCGCTCGGGGTCTACTACAGGAGGAGACTTGAGCTCCAGTAGGATGGGGAATGGTCTTGCACTTATTGTTAGTATTTGTTATTAATATTATATAAAAAATTATTTTATATATAATAAATATATAATCATATCTAATGATTATATATTAATTATTATATACTATATAAATACAAAGAGAAGCTGCATTTTTTTTTTTTAGCTCCATTGTAAAGCGTTCAGTGGATCCCCCATCTTGATATGACCTTGCTCTCTGATGGTTTTCTCTTAAGTAAAAGAGCCCACTAAGTGACCATGGACAAGCCATCCCTCTGATGCTGGCGGAGTGCAGAGAAGGATCAGCTTGCTTCTTTGATCTTGCTTCTGCCAGAGTCAGTAGCAAAATTTCAGAGGACTTCAGTGAGCCAGGATCAGCCCCTCTAAGAATACTCCCAAGGCACTTGGAGAAAGCACTTCTTTCTCCGGTAGAGTAGGTGAGAAGCAGCCCTTATGTGCCTGTTGAGGGGAAGGGAGAACACCTTTAGTAGGTCTCGCTTCATTATGAACACATTCCTTTTGGTGCATGTTATCAAAAGGAAAGAAACTTCCACAGCAGTAGCGTCATGCGTAGTGCTGCCTGTTAGAGCAATAAGTTTTGGTCTGTTACTATAGAAATTGTGCCACTTCTTGGAAGATCCAAAAGCACCTTACTTTGCTGCCTGTGAAAACCTGAAGGGTGCATTTCATGCATGTCATGAGGATGTCTGAGCAACTCTTTCCAGCCGAGTCTGGCTGAGTAATTGTGTCATTTGGATGGACTCCTGACTGCATACGTTAGCCTTGCGCTAGCCCTGACCGCTGGAGGTGGTGGTGAAGCCAGAGGTACGCCCTGTCTTTTAAAGCTTCCAGAGCCTGCCGTAACATAAATCACCTTCGGGGATCCCAGAGAGGGGTTTTGAGCGTAGAAAGCAGAAGGGCAGGCTGGGGGTTGGGTTTGCATCCCCTGGCATGTAGTGTGTGCCCACAATGGTGGCACAGGCAGGCGCAAGGGAACGGTGGTGCACATCTCCCTTCCCAGTGAAGAATGGCTCCTATGTGCCCTTAAGCCTGGGGGCGACCAGGTAAAAAAAAAAAAATCCTGTGCTCAGTTGTGGTGTATCTGGTCCACACAGAGCTGTGTGCCCAGGGACATGATAAATGGAGGAGAGAGAGATGGTGACCTCCAAACAGCTGCTGTGGTGGTAGTACGGAAGGAAACTGTTTTAGCTGCTCTTGGTTTTGGTCAAGGGGAAGGTGACTCCAAAAGAGCATTTGAATAGCAAAACAAGTAGCAAGGTATTTTGAAGGTTTCATAAAGCTAGTTCAAAAGGAATAAACGTGAAAAGATCTCGCTTGTAAGGGTGGGGAGTTTCTAGGCTGCAGCTCTGAGTAGCATCCCTGGGTTAGGAGTGCTGTGTAGCACAGTGCTTGTGGGTGATGGAGCTGTGAGTTCATTCCCGTATGTTGGTTTGCTTCAGGCTCGTGGAGGCTTGACTCCATACCTGCCTAGCACCTCTCTCTGCTGGTCTGTCTGTGCTCTCCTTGCCCAGAGGTGCCAGGTCTGCAGGAGGGGGCTTACTGTACCGCTGGCAGTGGCTGGGGCTTCCCACTTAGCAAATATTAAAAACCAGACAAATAACTAGTAGGTTTAGCTGGTGAATTAACCCTGCAAATCACAGTCCGTGCTTCTGACACCTGGCTTCTGCAACCTGTTGCTTGTCTCCCAGCGACTACACAGCCGTGCCCATCAGGTCTCTGGCCAGTCATAGGTATGTGTTGAAACTGTTGCTTCTCTTCCTAAAAACCTCAGTCTATTTGCTGTGCTCTGGGATATGTCAGCGGGACAGAGCACTGGGCTCAGGTGTCATGTCCTCTTGTGCAGCTGCCTGAAACATACACCTGTAAATTTAGCAGTGGTAACATCAATGTAATGGGCTCTGAGCAATGTGCGGCATCAATAGCATGAAAGCTGCAGAATCCCTTTCCAAGACCCCTTCCCAACGCCCTGAGCACTGAAGTGATGCCATGCCAACAGCCCACTGGCTACTGAAAGCCTCCCTTAAAACATGCTGCTTTTGTGCTCTTTTCAAACCCCAGAATTTTGCAGTAAATGATGATTTCAAAATGCATCAGTTCTTGCCCCCTGCAATGCATGTCTGTGGCCTTGCCTAGTCCTGGTGTAGTATCTGCTCAGGTGGAGGCTTCTGGGCCGCATTGAGCGTTACAGCATGCTCACATTTTGTGTCATCGCCATGACAGTCCAGTACCAGGTCTGTTTTGGGGGAGAAGCAGCCCTCTTTTGTGCAGCCCCATCAGTTGCTATCAATGAACTTGCTTTGCTTTGCTTTTCAGGAGGCTCTAGCAGGATTAATCTTGCTGGCACTGTCTGACACTGCTCTGTGCCTCTGCTCTTCTTCAAACACTCAGCCTTGAGATCTCTAAAAAGAGGGACAATCCGTGGTGTCACCTCTCAGGAAATACTGACGTTCAAAGAGTTCATGTTATTAGCTGTGCTTTCCTTTTTAGATACCACCTAATCTACTTGTGAAGGAGCCAGCCATTCCGTTTGCTTCAGCAAGACTAGCTGGGGCATTATGTAAAGACCTTGGTGTGTGTCCTGGCGCTTTCCCTGGCTCTTCCTGCTGGTGGGAGCCTCGGCTGGGATGGCAGCACAGACCCAGATGACATCATAGCTGGTGTATTTGCTGGGCTTTAAGTGCCAGTGCTGTGTCAGACACCTGGATGAAATGCATAGGACTTCCATTTTTTTTTTCCAGGACACTGAACTCCTGGGTGTCCCATTAAATTGTTTGGAGATTTGGCTACTACGCAGATCTGAAAATTAGCCTGTGGCTGCTTTACAAAGGCTGGATTTTATTCCAGGCAATTGGAAGCTGGGGGCAGGGGGGTGAGGGGCTTTGTATTCCTGTGAGTGAATTTAGTGGTTTTTTTTTCTTATTTGGTCAAAAGGATGACTGATAGCATGGTTAGATCCATGCACACTGCCAGCCTGTGCATCCTTTCCCATGTGGGTTACTGGAGGTGACTGGTGTTCCTCTGCTGCTCTTTACCCAAGACCCTCTTTGGTAGCAGCTGGGTGCCAAATTGCTTTGTGCACCTTCAGCACAGCAGCAGTTAACCTGAGGTGCACTGTGTTTCATAGGAAGTCCAGGAGGGTGGTCCCCCCTTTGCAAAGGTTGACCTCATTCTGGTGGACACCACTTGCTCTTTGCCCTTTGCAGGTAGAAGCACCACTCAGCTCTTTGCCTAAAGGGATTGAACAAAATTTGTTCTGCATGAGTTAAAATTTGTTCAACTCATCCTTGAAACAGATTTGCCTGCAAGGGGCTATTGTCAGATACAGTAACGCTTGGTGTTGCTTGTTGTTCCTGAGCCACCAATTGTAGAGCATCTAGCTTATTGCTCAAAATTGCTATTTTTATCATAGTAAAATTGCTTAGTAGAGAGTTTTGAAGAGTATGTGTTGACTCATGGAGACAGCAATATTTAGCACTTTTTTCTTTTTTTTTTTTACCTTCAGAGCAATTTACAGCTAATAATCCTCCTAACTCCCCTTTGAGCAGGGAAATAGTGTGTAAACTCTTTGGGACAGGAATTGGGGCTTGTTTGGTTTTGTAGCACTGTCCTGGTTTCAGCTGGGATAGAGTTAATTGTCTTCCTAGTAGCTGGTATAGTGCTGTGGTTTTGAGTTAGGTATGAGAAAAATGTTGATAACACTGATGTTTTCAGTTATTGCTAAGCAATGTTTAGTCTTAAGTCAAGGATTTTTCAGCTTCTCATGCCCAGCCAGCAAGAAGGCTGGAGGGGCACAAGAAGTTGGGAGGGGACACAGCCAGGGCAGCTGACCCAAAGTGGCCAAAGGGATATTCCATACCATGTGACATCACATCTAGTATAGAAACTGAGGGGGTTGGGTGGTGGGGAGATCGCTGCTCGGGAACTAACTGGGCATGGGTTGGTGGGTAGTGAGCAATTGCATTATGCGTTACTTGTATATTCCAATCCTTTTATTATTACTATTGTCATTTTATTAGTGTTATCACTATTAGTTTCTTCTTTTCTGTTGTATTAAACCGTTCTTATCTCAACCCACGAGTTTTACTTTTTTTTTTTTTTCCGATTCCCTCCCCCATCCCACTGGGTGGTGGGGAAGTGAGTGAGTGGCTGCATGGTGCTTAATTGCTGGCTGGGGTTAAACCACGACAAGCACTGAACTCATGACTGGGGAAAAACTGTTGATCTGGGAAAACCTTCTTGCTGTAAAAATCCTGCCTGGTAATCATACAGAGAAACCACTTTACATGAATAGCTCAAAAATGCTGGAGAAGGTATTGGGATTGGGGCCTTTCTAGTGCTAATAGTTAAACTGTATCTTGTCTTTCTCAAATTTATGACAAGCAGTTTTATCTGTCTCAGGAGGTTTTCTTTTGTTGTTTAAAGTTCCATAAATTGACATGGGAGATGTTAAAATTGGGTGAGGACTGTGTGACTAACTGAGGCATTTCTGAGTTAAGTTGTAACTTGAAGCGTAAGAAAATAAAAGTTCTCTTGGCTTGTTGCATTAGTAGGATATATTTGAACCAGTGTGTTACATGTCATTAAACATATGGTGAATCACATCTGACATACATGCCAAAAAGAGTCTGAGATAATGGGACCAAAATGTCGTGCAGTAACGATATTCACATAACAGAATAATTTCCTGGAATATAATCCTCAGGGAATGTAAAATTAAATTTGAAAATGTATCCCCATTTCCATCTTGCCCCTTGTAAAGTCAAACCACTGGAAACTGTTAACCCCTTGGTTGTTCTTACAGCAACTTGTGAATATTAAGCTTCTTGTTGGGTCTTGAGTGCCTTTTTTCACCTGCCAAAGGGCAAAGTGAATCTGTGCACCATCCATCTGTAGCATTGCTACACCCAGGCTGCCTGTGGCAGAGGTTCCCCATAGAGATATGGATGTCTTCTGCTTTGTTCTTATGTCTGCCAGCTGTTCTTCAAGTCTTCAGGTTTCCTGAAACAGTGACCATTTGGGGTTATACCACTGTGGCCTGTAATGTAATGGGCAGAAAAAGATTCTCTGGGCTTATTTCGGGTTTGTAGGATATATTCAACTAAAAGGCATTGTGTGTAGTTAAGCATATTACATGCAGTTAAATGTATAGCAAATCAGTGCTGGCACAAACGATGGTGTTCTCCAGGGATCTTTTACACCTTAAGAGAAAGTATAATCTAGTCTAATTATGATAACCTATCCTAAAACTGTGGTAATTAAACTTAAGAGATTGCTAACATCGAAGGGTAGGGTTTTCTGAAAGCTAGCTTCCAAACCTGCTCAGTCTGTCCCTAGTCTGCGTTTTAAACGTTGACTTCAGCTTCTAGCTAATCTTCTTTAGCTTCCACGGTGTTAGTCAGGATTCATTGGGAACTTTTACAGGCTCCAGTCTGTTTACACAGTCCTTACTAAATTAAATTGGAAAAGCACTGTGGAAGTTGAAAGAGAAGCAGAATGTGGATTCGTGATCTTTCGTTTTTTGTAGTCTTTTTGAGGGAGGAAGCCTGGGGTGTCTTCATCTATGTGTAGATACAAATTGCTAGGAGAAATATAGCAAAAAACGTATTTTATCATTGCTGCCTTGGCCAATGTGCTGAGTTGAGGTGGGCATGCCTGTAGGTTGGGCTAAAAACTGGGCAGGAGCAAGGGGACGTTGCAGCTCCTGTGCATTTGGCATGGGAGAGGAAAGCCTGGAGCCCCTCATCAGGGCTCTGCTGGTAAAGGGAAGGTGCCCCTGCCGCGTGGGATTCAGCAGCAGCAAGGCTGGCCTTTTGGCCATTTGAGGTGAATTCAGGAGGACTGAAGGAGGCTGAGGGCAAAGCTGTTTCTTATTTATTCTCTTCTTCCCTTCTCTCCAAGCCCTAGTAGCCCTTTGCTGCTGCCTATTCCTTTCTCTCCCCCTTCCCCTTGTCAGCAACCCAAAAACCAGTTGAGGTGCAACCCAACACCTGGTGTTTTCATCATTTGCCTACAAATCACCCTTCCTCCCCTCAGGAAAACCCTGTGCTATCATCCATGTGCACGCACACAAACTTACGGTCCTACCAGGATAAATGCTGCATTAAAATCACACATGCAACATCATCAAAGCTCTGGTTTAAGCAGGGCAGATGGAAAATGCCCTGCTGACCTAATGCCCGTTAAAAAAAAAAATGTATCTGTAGCTGGTGTCAATGGGCTGCTTTCTTCTTTTCCTTTCTTTCCTTTTCTTACCATTTCTGTGCTTTGTCTTCAGAAGAACTTCTGTGCTGCATTAAAGAGATTATAGGTGCTTTTCATCTTTACTTCCCCCCCCCCCCCCAATTTTACTTCTTCCTAGCAAGCCTCAGGATTTTTTGTTGGGTTTTTTTATCTTAAAGCAATTGATTTATAGCTCTCCTACCTGCTGGGAAAGATGGACCCGCTACTGAGCATCTTCAGACAGCCCTTCTTTAGGGTCACTCAGAACTGGAAGCAAACAGAGGACTGGGTTGGAAGGTGTTTCTTTCCTGGTGCTATTTACACCCTAAGGAAACAGCGATGGCGTGTGCTGGTTTTGTATAGCTTGATATATGTCGTGTGTCTATGTGCCTTCATCTTGAAATGGGGTTGTCCAAGGAGGAAAGACTTTTTTTTTTTTTTTTTCTTTTTCACTAACACCCTCTTGATTTCTTTCTTCAGATCTGAATGAAATCTTGTTGTGCTTTTTTCCCCATTCTTTCTCTCATAGTATGCTTTTGGTGGGTTTTTGCTGTGTGGTTTTGGGGGTGGTGATGGTGGTTTTGTTTTTGTAAGCCTCAGGCGGTGCTTTCATTCCTCTGACATGTGAGGCATGGATCCCATCTGAAGCCCCTTTCAGTGGGTTAAATAATTTGTGGTTCTCCTCCCACTTTGCTGCCCTGGTCTCTCTCTGCACATCTGAGGCAGGAGACACAGGGCAAGCAGCAGTGCTGAGCCACCATGCCAAGAAGTGGACAGGGAAGGATGCATTTCACATCAGTTCACTGCAAGCTTGATGGACTATGGGGGCTATCCTGTTATTCAGCATTTGAAGCCCTGAAAAGATATCTCAGGGCAGTCTGGAAAGGGTGGGTTTGGGGTTTTTTTTCAGTTCCTGCCATCTGATACCAACACTAAATTGTTTTGCCTTCAAAGGAACAAACTTGATGTGCCAGGATGGCTGTTCTTCATCCTTTCTAAAGGATGAATCAGCCAGCGCTGAATTTCCTCAGCCAGGTCTTCTGCTTTTATGCGTTGGTCTGAAAACAGTGACCTCAGCAGTTGGGCTGATTTATTCCACAAAAGGAGTAAAATCTGTCTATTCTTGTTTGAATTCAGTTTTGAAAGAATGAGATACAGAATTAAAAGCAAATGATGAGAAGAAAACAGAGTGACCCTTTTTTAACTTGCTTTCCTAGACCTAATATTAAGGCTCCTTTTCTCGCTTGCTCATGCAACAGCTAAGACCAAGTCCCATGGACATCACTCTTGAACTCTTTTATTCAGTGCCACCTTTCATCATTAGGAAACAGCTAGAGATGCTGCGTTTGAACCTTGGCAAGGGACAAAAGAGACCAGGAAAGATTTAGACACTGGCTCTGCTCTGAAGATGAATCAAACATGGGGTGACCCGTCCTGTCTTGACTCTCCCATCCCTTCTTGCCTGGAGGTGGTTTGGATGCAGTTAACTGATGTGAGTTGCCAGTATTTGGAGAGGAGGAGTTTGGGAGCTGATTTTAGCAGCCGGATTCAATTTCTCAGCAGTGTTATGTGCAGTTGGGCTGTGTTTCATCATATTTGCTTTATTTTAATAAGTGTTACAAGAGGACTGCTCAGTGACTGAGTGAGGATTTTCCATTACAGGCTCTGCAGCCTTTTCATGCTCCCTGGCTGTCTTTCCTCCTCTTGCAGTACCACACATGGGATAACTTTGCTTTAGAAATAATTATTTTCAAAAGGAGAGCAGAAGCCCGTGACCCATATGAGTGGGATGGGATTTTAAGGGTTTCTTGTTTGTTCCCTCTCTCTCCTCTCTGATTTTTACCCTTTAATGTACTGTTGTGAGGCCACAGGACATACCAGGAGAGTTGAGTGCATTAGGTCATATTGGGTCTGATTCTTCCCCAAGCCAGAAGCAGCCCTCCTCTGCAGGGACTGCATCTCAGGAACATTTCTAGAGGCCACACAAATCGGAAGCTATGTGAGCTGTTTGTCTGGTTTCTTCTGCCCAAGCTTCCTTCACCCCCTGAATATTTTGGTGGGGGTGGAGAAGGCAAAAGGCATTGGGAGGAGAAGCAGATCACCTCCACAAGACAAAGAATCATGAAGAGAAAAGGAACTCTGGGGAGAAAAGACAAAAGTAATTCAATAATTCAATTGTTTTTTCTTGGGTTCCTCTTTCAGGTGAGGAGCATGCAATGAGTCCTGATCTAGTTCCCTGAATATCACAGAAGTCTTGAGATAGGGGTTGCTGCAGGAAACATTCATGAGCAAGCATTTCCCCCTCAGAAGGCAGCTGATCTCCTGGAGCTGAAGCTTTTCACATAAATGCGTTTTGCCAATGCTTTTATCAGGAAAGAGGCTTGAAGCCCAGGCTGGATTTGAGAGAGGTGATGGCTGATGAATACTCCTCTGAGATGTGGTTTCGTGTCTCTGCCATCTCCAACCTTATTGATGGGACTATTGTCTCTCCCCTTCCCCCCTTCTTTGGATTTTAGTGTCAGGTGACTTCAAATAATAGCATCATCTCTTGCTGTAGAACGTGGTTTTTCCTAAACCTCAGAAACTGTTGTGCAACTAAACTTTTACATGAAGCCTCAGGAGAAATAACCCTGGACTGCTCCAGTGTAGGTAATCATAGTGCTTAAGGCAGAGTCTTGCAGGTGATAAGACAGGGAGGGAATGCTCCTGCAAAGAGGAGGGGGGAAATCCCTGGGAGCTGGCTTGTGTGTCAGCTTTGGATCCTGAGTAGTTACGCAAAGGGTTTGGCTACATGGCTAGGTTGAAGATGCCAAAGATGAGATGCGCCTTGAGGTCTTAGCTCCCACATGTCTGGGGATGCTGAATTTCTAAAGTATTCATCAAAGAGTATGGGGTGGGGGGGGGCAGTGTTTTGGAGGAAAACTAGTGGTTGCAGAGACAAGCTTGAGAGCCTAGCCCATGGTTAGTTGGTGCAGCAATGGCAGGTTGGTCCTAGCAGAACATCAGGCGCAACATCCAGCGATGGCTATCGGAGGCAGTAAGGGAACTCGGGACCACCCTGCCTGCCTGCCTTCCACACTGGCTGGGCTGCCCGTGGCAGTGCTAAGCCCAGCATGGTTGTCCTGCCAGTGCTGGGAGTGACACAGGCTTCTACCTGTCCTCCAAAAAGAGATAAGACCCAGCGAGCATCCTGCTGTTGCATGTGGGCACCATCTGAGAGCATGGCACAGTTGCCTTAATTCCATTCCCTTCTGGTACAGAGAACGATTTTGGGACTACAAAGGTAATTTTCCATGCTGTTTAGGAAACAGAATACATTGACTGTGCTTTACAAAGCAAGCAAACCAACCAACCTGCAAATGACCGAGCAGCTGGTTAACAGTTGGAGCTAAGACACGTTTCAGCAGTGAGGCTGTAGAAGTGCTGCCTTTCCCCAATGTATTTGGTTCCCCAGGGTGGCAGGATTGCCAGGCTGGAGCCGACAGCCGGAGCTTTTCAGCAGGCTCTTTTTCTGCCCTCCTTCACTGTGCAGGGAAGTCCATGCAGAAAAGCAGGCTCGGTGCTGGTGGGTTGCCATGGAAAGAGCTGCAACATCGCACTGAGTTCATAGTGGGGTGTTTGGTGGTTGTTTCTTTTTGAGAGAGAAATTTTCACAACCATTACAAAACTGGGAGATGAACTAAATTAACACAAGCTGGTCACAAAATCGGTGGCTCTTGAAATTATATCATTAAGGATTTTTTTTTTATTGTGTTTTTTCTTCCTTCCCTTGGAAGGAGTGCACATGTGTTCTGGCAAACAAGTATTAGTGTCACGCAGGATTTTGATGGCTGTTTCGTTGGAGCCTGTTTTGCAGCACAGCAGAGAGAGGAGGAAGGAGGAGGGTTTGCTGGAGTGGATGGGAGCGAGTGTAAGCCCTGGACCTGCTGCTCCAGACCTGGTCCTGGCCTTCCAGAAACAGGAGGAGAAAAAAACCTGGAGAAGAAAAAAAAGGGGGAGATTTAGACAAATACCCTTCAGTGAGAAAATATTTTAAGGAGCAGTTCTCCTCCTTTTCTCAAGTATTGCTCAAGCATCATTGTTACAGTTTGTTCATCTGGACGTGCTATGAAGTAGCCCCGGGGGGAATCCAGGCACCAGGGAGACAAAGAGACTGATGCCTGCGATGACTCCAGCCCTCATGGGGAATAGTGAGTATGCCCAGATTAAAACTCGTGGGAGGACACAGGAGGCGGCAACCGCCAAGTGTACTGTGTCACGCTTTAAGGTGTTCTGATGGCAAACGCTTCTGCTGGTAAATAAATGAATGGGAGGTTTTACCAATTCTTTTTTTTGTTGTTTTCCTTGGCAGTTTATTCTTCAGCATAGTAATAATCTGTCTGGGTGAAACATGGTCCCTTTGTGGTTTGGGAGCATAAGGGGCGTTCCAGCAGATGCTAGAGCATCCAAGCTTTGGATGGTCCAGATCAAACTCAGTTTTGGAAGTAGGAACTGGTTTGTTCTGCATCCCTTGATGTTTAAAATGAGAAGTGAAAGAAATAAAATGTGTTCTTTGTGGCACACCCTGTGGCAAAAGTCTGCAAAGGCATGGGTTGTGCTAGTCTGATCATATTTACGAGTGTGTCATTATTATTATTATTTTTCATACATAATCAAGTCTTAGAAAACTTCATTTACTTCCAAAGATCCTTTTTGCTCTCTTCCACTGCCTGTTTCCAAAAGAAGCACTGCTTCTTTTGAACTAGGATATTAAATAATTTGTGAATGATCCAGTAATCATCTCCTCTTTGTATTTCCTGGGTGAAATGAAAATGCAGAGACATTCGCATCCCGCTAAATCCCACTCTTTTTTCCAGCAGCATTGTGTCAGGGTGTGCTCGCCCTCTGTCCCCTGCCTCTCAGATTGGCATCTTTTCCCAGAGCTCCTGGGTGCTGGCAGCTCCTGTCCTGGCCCGGGGACCCTCATTGCAAGTGCCAGTTGAGGGAAAGGTGGGACAGGCTGGATTCAGAGCAGTGCCCCAGAGCTGCTGCACTGAAATAAATAAATATATATACACACGCACGCGCACACACAGGGGCTGGCAGATTAAACACAAACGGGGAAATGGGGCACAAAGGAATCGCATGTTGTTAGATCAGACCTATCTGCCAAGTTTCTGGCCTCTTGAGGACAAGAATATACCTGGAAATTGGAGCGCCTTATATTCAGGTGGTCTTGTAGTATCCAGGTAGCAAAAGTCCTGCAAAGATACCGAGGGCAGAGCTCTGGCAGTCCCTCAGACCCATCTTTGCTGCAAGTCTGGTTAGAGTTTGCAGGAATTAATGCCACAAAAAGTGGTGACTGCTCCCCTCTTGTCTCCTCTGTCCTGCAGTACTTGATAGGGGAAGAAGGATCTCATGTTGGGGAGGGGAACGGTGTTTGGGTTTGTGGGTTGCAGTTGTCGGGGAGGGTTTCTAACCCGGCCATGGAAACCCGACTCTGTGTGACAAGGGGGAAGGATTGCATTGCGTGCCCAGCTTCTGGCATGAACAAAGGTCCTTTGTGGCTGTGCCAAATTCTCCCAACAGCGAAACTGTTACTGTGCACAGAGGGCAGTGGCTCTGCCCTGTGACAAATCACAGCAGCAACGGGTGCTGCGGGAGGAAGAGGAAGCTTGTTGGGTCCCGTGATCCCCAGGGGTAAAATGTATTTGCCTGCCTAATAGGTGCCTGTAGGGATACTTATTAAACTGTACACACCCACCTGAAATCTCAGCATACTGCATGGCAAGACAGGCCTTTTCCTCATAAGCAAACAGTTTTGAAAGGCTTTCTAACTCTCTTTCTTTCTTTCTTTTTTTTAATTTAGAAATTGTATGTATAATCTGTGATTTTTCCTAAGGAAGCTAAATGATTGGGAGCATATTTGATAGATGACAGAAGAAATTGGAACAGTGTTACTTTGTGAATAACTTCAGCTCCAAACAAGTATTAATTTCGAGCTTCAGATGGTGCAGACATCTGGAACATCAGTGATGCTTCAGCTGGCTTCTGGTTTCTAATGACGGACAATAGTTGGTGGCTTTTGGTCTTGTGTTAGATGCCTTAAATGCCCAGTAAGCTGGGGGAAGTGTTTTGTGACCTGCGGTGGAGGGAAAGCATGCAGATGTTTCAAAGGATCTTGCTGGACTTGGTATTTATTGTCTCTGCCTCTTCTGCTGAACATGTGGTAGGTCCTCTGTCACGCAGTTTATAGGCTTATACTAAAGCAATGTTTTGTATGGGTATGAGGTCTTGGTCCTTAATAAGAGAAGGAGAGGTAATTAAATACACTTTGAAAACAAAGTGCTGAGAGAAAATTTTAAGCGAGTAAGGGGAAAATGATGTGCAGAGGTGATCTAAGCGGGAATTACAGGAGATGAAGTACAGCAGATAAAATAAAACAACTTCAACAAGGACAGCATGTGATTAGGATGGTGGAAGACAGAGTAGCTAAGCATCTTTTAGAGGGTCACTTTTTCAGTATTTGACCTCAGAGCTGACTGAGGAACTGATGAAGGGATAATGTGATGCGTGCTAGGAACGCTCAGTTTGTATTACCAACAGCAGGAAAAAATACGCCCTTGACTGAAAGAGGTGTGGGTCAACTCTTTCAGGACCTCCAGAGAGAGAGAAGAGAACAAGTATATTGATGGTGCCCACAGACTTTGGATGAGATGGGGTTGTCGTGAAAAGGTCTTCATCACATGGGAACCCTCCCTAAAATACTAGATTTTTCCAGAATTTAGGCAAAAAATGGAAAGGGGAAGAGTTCTTGAACTGTAGCAAAGGAAGACCAGGAGGAATTGGTGTGGCTTTGCTAGCGATGTGTTTTGCTGCAGAGGGAGGTAACTTTTAGCTTGTATAAGGACAGAGGGAGGTTTGGCATTGTCAGAAGCAGACAGGCTTCTCTGCCATTTACACGCACCTGGCCTGATGAGTGATTTCTGAGGGAGGGCAGATATTTCAGACCTTTGATCTTCAGACTTTTTCTTCTTCCCATGAGCCTGCTTCTGAGAGTTGTGGTGGTTTTGTGACTTTGGTTCTTGTTTGCTAGGACCTAGTCTAAGAGTACCAGCTCCTTTTGCAGGGGCTGTTAAATATTTTCAACTCACGAGCCGGAGGATAACCTGAATTTACGGAGGATGGAGTAGTAGCCTGTAGCACAGAAAACCTGAACGCGGTTTCCAGCCCTGCTGAAGACCTTGGGTAAGGCATGATTTTTGCACTGTTGCTACCCCATCCCTTTTGGTGGCAGCAAGCTGTAAATTGACTTGGCCATTTAACGAAGGCTGAGCCACACTCTGTTCATGCCTTAATTGCCCATCTGAGCAACGGGGGTAATAGCGGTGCCTTAATTCACAGGCCTGCTGCGAGGGTAGGTGTCTTAACAGCTGTAAAGCTTCCGAACACTAGGCCAGTGGGATCCTCTGATCACCACAGGTCATTAACTATCTAAGGCAGACTCCTACATGAGGGGAAAGGACCCAGAAACGATACCTATTTTACATAGCTGGTGGAAGTCATTGCTTTTAGAGGAAAAAAAGCCTCCAAATGTGGAACTACATTTTTTGTGGTCTGATACAAGGCCACTTTTGAAACAGTCTTTCCTTTAAGCAAGTAGAGCACAACAAAATTTAATGTAAAATGCAACAAGATGAGAGTGAATGTTATTTACACCAAGATACTTGCAAAGCCCCTCAGCAGAACCAAATCTGCTCGTCACCAGGGCCAGAGAGAGCTGAGGAGGTCAGACTGATGCAATGTACTGCATAGGCAAGTACTCTTCCAAGCACCTCATTCCTCTTAACCAGCAGCAGCCACCTTTCCTGCATGCTGGGACAGCAGAGATGTGGCCTGCTGACCCTATACACCTGCTTTTCGTCTCTGTCTTGGTTGGGAGAGTGGGCACCAGCTGTGGTTGGAAGAAATTGTGTCAGGTTTGAGGAAGGAGATGTGTTTTGCCAGCAATACAGGGGTTTGTCTGTATCACAGGAAGTCACCTAAATAGAGATCCAGGTTGGGAAACACATGTGCATCATCTGCCAGCAGTTTAAGGTCACTCATCTGAATTTGGTTAGCAAGTGGGAGACCCAACCTGGCTATGGGCACAGGCAGCATGGGTGTCTGCAGTGTGCTCCCCCAAGCTGGCAGCAGTACGTGCATGGGGGTCTGTTTGCACCCCCAGACAGAAACGTGGCATTGTAACGTGGGATGTCTGAGGTTTGCCTCCTCAGTTCATCAGGGTGTTGAACCGTGTGAGTTAGGCCAACGGCTGACTGTTCATGTGCTTAAAATTGGAGCTGTCCTGAAGTGCCTTGGACATCAGATTTGTTTGGTATCCTCTAGCTGAGTTTGGAGGACACCAGGTGTTAAGGTCCTGTGAAAATCCATCTGGCAGTTTCCAGGGGTGGTTTGGTTTTGAAGGAGGTGTGTTGAAATTCCTGCTTCTGGAAATGTTGAGGTGAATTGTTTCAGTTGCATCACTGTGCAGGTATTCAGTGTGGTGGGCTCCGAGATGCTGCTTCATACCCCAAACCAAGCTTTTGGGCTTCCTTCAATAGTGTCTGGCACTGTAGCTCAAGACTTTCCATTCAGGAAGTGAATATTTTCAGTTGTTACAATTATAAGCCAGACCTAATGTTTTAAAAGGGGAAAATTTTATGTACTGAAGCTTTTCCTGGTGGTGCAAAGGTTCAGACTGCATAAGCAGTGTCAATCTGGATGACTTGAAGCAATAGCTGTTGAGTTCACTGGAGCGTAGACAAGTGGAGAGGGAAATGAGGGTGGGAGAGAAGAATAGCAGTGTTTGGGGGGCACAGTTAAAACTATCCTGTGGGAGGGAGATGTTACACTAGTCTGCTTGGTAGTGTTTTATCCTCTCATCTGTACTCCTCATTGGGGAACGTGAAGATACACACAGAAGCCCTTGGGGGGTGAAAGGAAAGAGGTACAGTGACTCATCAGCTTTATAAATCACAAACCATCTGCGTTTTTCTAACACATCATGAATGAGTCAAAGGGGGAGGTGTGCAGCTATAGACACATGCAGGTTACTAATGTTTTGTGTTGATTATTGAGCTCCTTCCTCTCTTTTGAGAGTTCCGTAGACTCCTTCAGTGCTGCTGTTGTGTTAGATGAGGCTGATGCAAAGGCTGCTCCCCATATTGGACAAATAGGGTTGGCCAGGCATCCCGTAAGTCTGTCTTGTTCAGATGTGACAACCTGGTGATACGGTTTTCTTCTTCTTTCTCTTTCCCTCAAATCTAAACCCTTCTAAGAAGTGGTCACCAAATCATCTCCCAGCCTCAGCACTTGCTCCTTCCCCTCCATCAGGTCCTCTGGGCGCTTTTCTTTCTGTTTCTTGCTGTGATGTGTGCCATGTGCTGCCTGAGCCAAGAGTTGTGGGGCTTTAGGGGCTATTTCTTGAGAAGTGAAAGTTCTTTTGTTTTGTTTTTTGGGGGTTTTTTTTAGAAATTTAGAGCTTATTTCTACCGTGCAGCCATGCAAGAGGGACGCCCAGAATGTGCATGTGATTTTTATTTTGTTTTCCCCTTTGCAGTTCACCTGCAAAAGCGTTTGTGAGAACCTTGATAATTTTACTTGGAAAAAATTGACACTCAGCTGACTAAAGGCAGGCTGCTGTGGTTCCCAGAGCAGAAAAATTTGCCAAGGGAAACAAGCAGTGTGAGAAATACTAAAGCAGGAAAACTTCTGTATTGTTGCTTAAGTTTTTTAAGCACATGGAGTAAAGAAATCAAATGTCTTGATCCTGTCGTAGCCCGTCTTCTTTCTGCTTTGGAGACATTTAACTGATAGTGTCCCTATAATAACAATAAATCTGAAGAGAGAGACTATGTAATAATATATAAAAAAATAGTAATATAGGAAATATATACAGCTGTACCCTGTCTAGGTGGCAGTGTCATGGAATGGTGGATGGCATGAAGGAGAAAGGGGACCAGACGTTGACGTTAAGATGTTTGATCTTGACAAATGGGAAATGTTTACTAGGAGTTGTTTGAGCAAAGAATGCTTCTCTTAACAGCCCTTCCTTTCCCAGAAGAAAATTCACTCTTTAAAAGCCTACCTGAAAAGAAATGAAGCTGAACATTCAAACAGAATAAACTATCTTTTTCCTGCATAAAATCAGATGGATACATCCAGGTTTTACCCATGTAGCTGAAGACAGTGTCTACAGATAATTTTTGTTTTCTGTCTGTGAGTCTCTTGTCCTCCCACCACATGGTACTGGATAAAAACTCAACATAAAGAATTACTTGAATCCAGGGACTTTAATCCAGTCCAATGATGAGGATTCAGTGAGCTGCACAGACAAGTAATTAAACTAATTAGAATGAATGTTTTTATAGTGTCTCTATTTCTCTCTTAAGAAATCTGTTGATCTTTATTTCTCTCTTATGAACATGCAAGTACCCACCCTAGGAGTAAACACACCACTGGTTAAAGGAGTTAATTTTGACAGGGTACATGACTAATCTTAGGAGCTTGCTGCCCCTGGAAGGCACCGATGGAGGGCATTGGACAGAGATTCAGCTCCCCTATGACTGTTGAGAACATCTGCTGACATATCTGGCTGTATCTTGCATGGGTGGTTCATACATCTTCTTGCTTGGAAGACGTCAGTTTGTATTTTTCCTTCCCAAAGGAGAGAGCGAGGCCCCAGGAGTGCACCCACTAGCACCTTTTGGGTTTCGAGTGTGCATGGTCATAGGTCTGGGACTTTGGGTCCCTTTCTGGCCCTGAGCATCTGCAGCTCCGATGGAGAGCACCAGCAAAGCCACGTGTTCAGCAGGACCCTGAAGCAGATGCCTCTGGCAGAAGCCCACACTACAAGGAAAAAAGCTTCTCCCAAACTGCACCAACTTCAGAAACACAGCCCTTGCATGCCAATCGCAGTTGCCCACACACCCCATTTCGTGTGCAAGCTGTGGGTTGCCAACCCTTTTTTCCGGAGGAGAAAGCAGTGGCTGGGAAGTGAAGAAAAACCTGGATTTTGTCCCCACCTCGGCACTGGTGCTCTCCCTCCTGCCCGTTGCTTGCCCCATCCTCTCCAATGTGTGCCTTCCTGGAGAGGGACCATCTGCTGCCTAGCCTGAGATTAAGGCCACTGTCTTGGGTGGGACAAGTGACCATTGCTACAATATAAATATTGTTTCAGGGCATGAACCAGTCTGTAAGGTGCTGTTTTTCATCCTGAGTAGGTTATTCTATCATTTTTCTGAAGAGCAAAAAAGCTAAAGTCGGGCCTAATCCAGATTTTAGCAACTAAACTTAAGCCTGCATTTAAAAAAGGAAAAAAATATATATACACAAGCCAGCGACTGCAGATGAGTACTTATAATAGAAAATTCACAGCACACGATGTTCAGCTTCCCCTTTTCTGGGAAGGGGTTGGCCACTTGCGTTTGTACAACGTGCAGCACAGAAAACCCACCATTTTTCCCTTGTCTTTGGCTTTGCAGCAGCCTGAATGAGAACATTTTAGTTCAAAAGAATAGCGTGTGAGTGGTGTACTCTGAAATATGCCTATTGCATGGTACTGCCTGACAACCTATTCTGGTAAAGCCTACAGAGGGGGTTTTTTTCCAGAATATCTGTGTTTTCCAGAATAAGTTTCTTTATCTCTACACAGTGGTCACATCACAGCTGAGCTGTTAACGTAAAGAGGCAGCTTTCACGTGGATTGGCTTAGGCATGAAGTTCTCCAGGGTTTTCTACTACCGTTGGTGCCTTTTGAAACCTCGTTTCATCCTACCCTCAGCCCATCTCCACCAAAACCCCTCATTTTTGTTTTATCTGTGTATTTTTCCAGAGTCTCTCGGTGACTGTGCTGTAGGGGTGCAAGGCAGAGGCAGGATGTGCGCTAGGTTTGCTTCTGCCCCCATTTCACAGATATGTTGACATCCAGTTTCACAGGACACGTTGCTTGGGGGGGAGTCAAGAGTCCTGGAGGCAGTTTGGTTTGCTGATCGCCTTTGAAAGGTGTGAGCCTCTGGTCCTTAAAAGAGAGAAAAATTATCAATTGCTGCTTCTCTGTAGACAAAAATTCATGGCCACAGCACCCTGCTACAAACATCTATGTGGGGTTTTTTTCCAATTAGAAATGTCTACACCGACATATGCGAATTGAAAATGTGTCACGCTTTCAAATTTATTTTTTCACATGTCTGCAAAAATTACTGCTGTAATGATCTGTATACTTCCCCATTAATCGTGTTTTATTCAGCTTACAAAGAACTGCAGAAGTGTTGGAGCTCTAGGCTGCTCTGACTTAAATGCTGTTTTAAAAGCTCTGCTCTAGTTCACAAAACCTGCCTTTCTTTCTGTGGTTTTCTTTTGTAAATCGTTACAGTCCCGATCCATCATGCAGGAATTATTTGCCCTGGTTTGCTTCTGCTTATTCTCCTGCATGTAATTAAGCAATGTTTTTAAGTGTTTTATCACAGTGGAGAGTAACAGCATTTTTTTTGCTGTGCTAGCTGATGTGCTTTTTGATATTACTGTAGCAGCTGCATGCTAAAAACAGTTGTAAGGAAGCAAAAACATCACCCTAGGCATGTTCCTTTTTTGCACCATGAAATGTGTATCTCACCTCTCATCCTTGGACTTGTAGGAGAATATTGCCACAACATTAATGAATGTGAGTTCAGTGTCTCTGATATGGAGCAGGATGATAGCTCTGCTCTGTGCCACATCTGTTTGCATTGCTGCAGCCTTCATGGGTGAAGAGTAGATGGTCATGGGGGAGTTATGATGCTGTCAAGTAATATCAATTAATTTCTGCTCTGCTCTAAACTCTATGGCATGACTTCTGGGCAGCCACACAGGTTGGAGTCAAGTGTTAAAAGCAGAGATGCTCACAGGGACATGTGCTTTTGAGTCCTGGGGGAGCCAGGGACCCGTGAGCTTGGAAGGTTACGAGAGGGAGAGGACTATCGTTGAAGTTAGCCAGAACTGAACAGGCCCACTGAGGTCCATCGTGGTGTGGTTGGTGACATGTCCTGGAAGGGGTGGCAAATTCTTCAGCTCAGGAAAAAAGTGGTGCAGGTGGTGTCTGCTTTAAAAGCAACGTGCAGTGTTTGCAAGGTGGTGGGCAGCAGGGCCTTGCTGGCATCCGAGGGCAGAATGTGGTATCCACGTTGAGGTTTGTTGAGATCCACTCACTGTGTGATAAAGTGGGATAGTATCCCAAAAAACTCCAGGGACTGAAAGACTTGTGTCCGACAAGCCTGTGCTAGTGAGCTCTGGTTGGTGCTGTGCCGTGCACCTCCTCTGTTACTCCTGCTGCATCCCCATGCTGGGGAAGCGGCATGGGAAAGCTGTAAGTTGGAGTTTATACCTTTGTGATATTAATCATCACGTTCAGAGATGGGGGAGGGTTGGTGGGAGGTTTTTTGGGGGGGTGGGGAGGAGTTAAATTACAAGAGTGTAATTTGCTGTTGCATGTCCTGTGTAGCAGAGAGGATGCTGTTCATGGAGACTGAACTCCTAAGCAGAAAAGCAGTAAAATGCTTACACCCTCTTTAAACAACAGCTGGCCCTTGCAAATGAAACACCCTATATTTCTGTACTTATTTGCAGGTATCCTCATGGTGATGGTTTTCCCACTGTTCTTTTTCAGATGAGGCTAGGTGCTGGGAACTCTCTGCTAGCAAAGGGCAGAGCAAATGGTGCAGTGAGATGAAAAATAAGAAAGATTTTACTGGCAAATCACACAAGTGCCGCTGAAGTGTTTTTCTTTCTGTTTTGTTTTGTTTGGTTTTTTTTAAAAAAAAAAAAGCAAGGTATGTCTGTGAAAAGTAAAGAGCCATTTGCACTGGGTGGGGGTTCAACCTGTTTCAGCCTCTGTTGTATTACCTTCTACCAGCCCTCGGCTGGAAGCAAGATGCAGCACGAAGTGGTGTTATGTCTGGTGCACTTTTTCCTTTCTGCCAAAGTGAAGGTTTTCCCTGCTTTTTAATTTGACACCCCTTCAAATTTGGTTGTCTTTGGACAGCCTTTTTCAGACTCACTGTGGTAGGTTGACCCTGGCTGGGCACTAGATGCCCACCAAAGCCGCTCTATCGCTCCCCCTCCTCAGCTGGACAGGGGAGAGAAAATATAACAAAAGGCTTGTGGGTTAAGATAAGGACAGTTTAATAAAATGAAAGCAAAGGTCACGCGTGCGAAAGCAAAGGAAAACAAATGATGTTATTCTCTACTTCCCATCAGCAGGCGATGTCTAGCCACTTCCTGGGAAGCAGGGCTTCAGTACGGGTAGTGGTTGCTCCAGAAGACAAAAATGCCCCCACTTCCATCTCCCTTTACTTAGCTTTTATAGCTGAGCTGACGTCATGTGGTATGGAATATCTGTTTGGTTAGTTTAGGTCAGCTGTCCTGGCTATGTCCCCTCCCGAGATCTTGCCCATCCCCAGCCTGCCGTTGAGGGGGGCGAAAATGTTGGAGAGACAGCCTTGATGCTGTGGGAGCACTGCTCAGCAGTAGCCAAAACACTGGTGTGTTATCAACACCTTTCTAGCTACCAATGCAGAACACAGCACTACGAGGGCTGCTATGGGGAGAATTAACTCTAACTCACTCATGTTTTGGGGTATGAGAGAAGACAGACAGCATCTCACCCTGTCTCTCCCTTGCTCTACCACTTCCCCAGCCGCAGCTCGTAGGGTTTTGGCCGATGCTTTGTGTGACTGGGCTGTGTCCCAGCTGCCATGGAAAATTCCCGCTCTGCCACCACCTCAGAGGAGCCCATGTGGGAACTACAGAAAAGGAGTTCAGTCTCTACCCAAATACTTGCTTTTTTTAGGGGGGGGGTGTGTAAAACTAGCTATGGGCACGAAGGATGGGAGATAGAAGATTTCAATGTTTGGCAAGAGAAAGCTTTTTGGTTTATTTTTTCCATCCCTTTGCTTGAACTTAAAAGATAACTTACAGTTATCTTTTGCTGCTGGAAGGTGGCATTGCTACACAGGCAAACATTTTTCAGTGCCAGCCAGATCTAAAAGCATGGTTTATTTTCCCTGTGCAGTTCTCTGCAGTTTCCCCAGTCTGAGACCAAGTGACCACGTAGGAAATCTGGTGTTTCCTCAGCCATGTACACAGTCCCCAAATTAGGTCCCACTTCATTCTCACGTCAGATGTTCTGGAGCTATTTTAACAGGGGTTTGAAAGATCAGAGGACTGTGGGTGGGTTATTTTGTTAATTAAACAAATTTAAACAAATTTCAGAAATTAAAACCAGACTAGGGCCTCACTCATAACTGCTGTGCTGCACTTTTTGGGGATATAGGTTTAAAAGAACACGTTGCTTCTGACCTGTATGCTCCCATCCTGGATGGCTTTGCTGAAGCAAAGCAAATCGAAAGCTCTTGTTCCTGCACATGGGCTCTCTGTGGTTTGGTGTGGACCTCGTTCATGATGGCAGCTGTCTGCTTGGAGCAAAGCGCTTTTGGTTTTCACCTGGTTACCTTTTGCTGCTTTGTGCATGTGCTCATTCAAAAAAGTAGATTATTTTATTTTTTGCAACCCCTCGCAGTATGGCAAGACAAGCAGGAGATGTGGCAGGTGAGCTGGAGGGGTGGGGGCTGCCTTCCCTCCCCATGTCTGGGGGGACTGGCTGCTCACGGGGCAGCCAGCAGCAGTACCCCTGCACCCCACGCCTGTGGGCACCCCACAGTGGCAGCAGCCCAAAAAGGAGGTCAGTTGTTCAGGGTCCTGTCCGTAAACATAAAGAGTGAACCAGGCCAGCTTTAGGGATAGAGGTTGACCTGTCCGTAGCGCAGACCTGTTCATCAAGCATCAGATGTCAGTTTTGGCCATCGGAGGGATGGTGTGTCATGGATGTGGCTCAGGTGATGAAGTGTAGCTCAGGTTCCCATCAGGATGCACTGGTTGCTAAGCCTTGGCTGTTGCTGAGGGTATCTTCTCTTCTTTTCTATCCCCCCCGCCCCCCAAAATTTTGGTAGTCATCGCTAGCTGGAGGAACAGCCATCTGCAGGTGAAATCCAGAGGTTTGTGGGGTCAGGTTTGTGTTTTCCCCTGCCTGCTGAGCTCCAGCGGAGCAACAGCTCGGAAGAGCTGCCTTGCTCCTGAATCAGAGGAGCTGAAGCGGCATCATTTAGCAGCTTTGTCAGGAGTAACACTGCGTACTTAAAGCTGTCCGCTGGGGCTTTGATGTTCCAGCGAGAGGCTTGTGTTTGAAAGCTGTGAGATGCTCCTGGTGCTCTCTCTGACATCTTTGGATGAGACGTGGTAGCCCCTGCAAATGTACGTGATACAGCTCCCACGGATCTGCCATGGGGGGTCTGTCCTCCTTGGCAACTGTGTATTGATTTATCCCAAATGACATCCTTACCGAGGTCCTGGAGGGGCTGTGGCTTGGAGGTCCCAATAAACTCTCCTTGGTCATGCAGGTGTTGGGCCTCATTTCCTCCCTCTCCTTCAGGATGCAGGTTGAAGGAACAAAGACAGTCTCTGGCTGGTTGTGAGCCCCCCAAACTGCACATCTTGGACTGAAACTCATTTGTTTTTGTTACTGACCTCCAAAAAGAAGCATTTGACTTGGGCTTGATTTCTGTGGTGCATAGTGATTCTCATGTGACAGAAAAACTATTGGAAGTGTAGAGTTAGCAAACCAGCAATTAGACCTGCAGAAAACCACTCTGTGGAATAGAAGATGGAAGAGAAGCAACAATCTGTACAACTTTCTAGGAAAACTGTATCAGACAGAATTTTTCATGTGTCTAACCATTTATATATGTTTTGGAGGGACCTTGGCCCTTCCTCCGTATCAGAGCATCCTTGCTTGGGGCTGATCCTCATGAGAGGTGGGAGCTCAGCGCAGCAACTCAATGCAGCAGAGAGCTCGCTGAGCTTCCAGAGACTGGGGAATTCAAAACATTTAGTCTGACTTTTAAGAAACCTTTGATTGATTCAAGTTGTAACCTAGATGTTTCTTGTTCCCCACTCTTTCTCTTCCATCCCATTCCTTTATCTTTTTGTTCTTAGCTCTTTCTTCCTTTGTGGGGGCAGATATTCAGTGAAATATAAATAAGCCTTGCTCTGTCTTTGATGTCTTTTGAATTTTCTTCCTTTTGCTGATGTTGCCACATGAATTTTGCAGAAGGTCATACATCAGAAAAGGAGCAGACCATTAGGTGCAGCTGTGTGGCCTGGGAGGGACAGTGAGCTGTCAAGGAGCATTCTGGGAGCCATGGCTCCATCCTCATCTCCACCACCCTGTCCCAGGGCACTGCCTTGCACATCCCTTCCCTTGTCTATGAAAGTCAATGTCATGAGCATGGTGGGATCTGCAAGGCAGAGTGAGGTGGCCTGATCAACCTCACCCTGTTTCCAGCAGCAGCCAGGCTTACAGAGCCCATTCTGCACCCTTCTCTCACCTTTTGGCCTGCTTCAGCCAAATTGGGTACAAAGGAAGAGGCTTCAAAGATAATTAATTTTCTGCAAGCATCATCAAAAATGGGTGGCCAGGAAGGTGGGCATTTGGGCAGTTGCACGTTTGTCTCTAGCTTCTGATCCTGTCTGCAGTAGGATGCAGCAAGCCACAGATCGCAGCCAAAATATTCTGCAGGAAGATGATTGTGAGGGGAAGTAGAAGGGAATTTTGAAGGAATATGTGGAAATAATAGAGAATATTCAGTGTAATACAGTTTAAAGGTCAGTCAGCACAAATCTGTAGAAAACCAGGCATTGTTTCTTCCACTGTTCGTCTGCTTGCTTATTACTAAAAGGGTGAAGGAAAAAAGGAAAGAAAAGAGGAGATGTTGGCTCAGACGTACTAATGCTTTGGGGAATAATGATGACAATGTTGGTGATCCTAGATTAGAGGGAAATGGCACTGTGTCATCCTGACCGAGGCAGAGCCATAAGCCTGCAGGCAGCCCCTTCCCTGTTTCACAGAGCTGAGCAAAGATGCTCCATTTCTCAGGGAAGCACCTGGAGCTTAAATGCACCCTTGAAATTCAAGCTGACGTTCCAGTGCTTCACCGAATCAAAGCAAGTGTGCAGGAGCATCCCTGGCCTCTGTTGGAGCTGGGAGGTGTGGAGGTGGTGGTGGCTGTGAACGCAGAGCACCGCGTGGTTGTTTTGGGGCATCTGCAATATAACTAATAGCGTCTCTGTACAGCATCTTCTCTGTGGTGCACGTTTAGCATTTCACAGCTTGCATTTTGCAAGGGCCTTATCTGTGAAGGTGGTTCATGGAGAATTCACTTATGAAGTGCTTCGTGTATGGAGAATTGCTTCACGCTGGGTTTTGAGTACATGGAGCTGGAACCTGCCATCCCTGCTCTTAATCCCCAGCTGGAGCTGCTTTGTCTGACAGTATATAATTTTGAGTTTCCATATATACAGGAGTGGTATGATCTGTGATGGGCAGAGTAGCAGAAATATGCTCTAGAGACCTGCAAAGTATTCATCAGCTGCAAACAGAACTGAGAAGTTAGCGGTTGCTTTTACAGTGACTATTTCTGGCTGTCGTGCCAATGCAGAAGCAGGAGGAGCAGGTTCAGGGACAGCACTGAGGTGGTTAAAAACTGTCTCCTGATGTTGGATGCGTCCAGATGTAACGGCAGTGGGATTTTATCTGGTTTGATCTTCATGTCTGCTTGGTACTGGATGCAGCTTACCATTTACAGGCTTCACAATAAGAAAATCTGCATTTGGTTAGACATGAGATCATAGAATCATAGAATGGTTTGGGCTGGAAGAGACCTTTAAAGATCATCTAGTCCATCCTGCACATCTTTCATTAGATCTCTAGTTCAGATTCTCCATTTAATACACTTCTACAAAAATCAATGCAGGTCTTACCCGCTCTGCAAATCTCCACTTTCCATCCTCCTCCAGTCTGTAAACCCCAGTGCCTCCCCCACCCCATCCCAAGGACTCCTTGATTGTAAAAGATGAGTTTTCCATCAGGACTGGAAGTATTACGAATCCAGAGCCCATCTGATCAGAAAAAGTAGCAAATTGGAGTCAAGGATTGATTAGAAAAAGCATCTTGTCAAATAGGAGAGTGACATTTTTTTAATTTTTTTTTTTTTTCCAATTAATGAAAATGTTTTGACAACTAAATTCCCCTCCTTCCCTCCACCCACTCCTGATGAGTGCGGGTAGATCCTAAAACAGCTGGTGTAGTTTTTCTTTGTGGTTGTTCTGACTGATGTTGACCTCAGATCCTTTTAAAAATATGTTTTACAGAATTCTTGCATTTGGGAACTTCCAAAAATGCTTGGACATATGAATTATGCTTAAAAATGGAATTTTGTAATTCTGTAGGGAGTGATGTGCACAAATCGGGGCTTGATGAAAATATCAGAAGGGTCACAGGAAGGGACCCTGCTTAAAAGGTATCTAAGGGCTTCTGTGACCTTTGCTAGCTACCTCTGTCAATATTGAGTGAAAAGTGGTGTTTTAAGGAACGTTTTGTTCTGGAAGAGACTTGATAAGCCTCCATAGATCTGCTGCAGTTTCTTTGAACCCACCTCTCGTCAAGAGACAGGCCTTTGAAAGTGTTGATTTGCATTAACTCTTCTTTCTGCCTTTGCTTTTACAACCAAGGCAAGCCCTATAGCTTTATTTAGAAATCACCCATCGTTAGTAACCACAATCATTTAGTAGACATATTTACAAGGTAAGTGACAGTGGGAAGTAATTAAGTTTAATATAAATCGCAGTCAATTTCAAATCTGCAGGCTTCAAAATAATAATTAATAGAAACTGCAGCTTCTATAAAAAGATGCAGTATTTATAGCAGTATCTTCTTTCTTTTCCAGCTAAATACATTGAGTTTAGTGGAGATTAAAATCCCCTGTCTGTTCATCTTACTTGTTTCAAAGCCATTTTCTTCCTGTGGCACACTTCACTGCGAATTACCCACTGCTTTTATTCTTTGTGGGGAGATTTTTGACTCTTAAGTTGATGATGGGGAGGAGGAAGAGTACTTTCCATTGTCCAAAATGGCCTTGTGAATGCACATATCTTGAGCTGTGGCTTTCTGCTAAATCTGTGTTTTATAGATCCGTGCCTAACGATGTGTGCTTTGTTTCACAGGTGTCATGCAGCTGACAGGTCTACTGGCGGAGCTGATGGTCACAGCTGGGGTGGAAGTTCTTCATTAAACAAAACAGAGTAAAATAATCAAAGAAGGTTGGAGTTGTTTGCAAGATCTATTGAGTTGATTGCTCACCCTGTCAAAAAAAGTCATCATTTGGGACGACAGCCCACTGCCAGCAGCTGCCATGGCTAGCAAAAGAAAGTCAACAACTCCTTGTATGGTGCGAACTTCTGAAGTCATGGAGCAGGAAGGTGCCGAGGGTGTAGAGGCTCCTAAAGAGAAGGGGGCTGGCGTACCACAGCAGGACTCTAAAAAAAACTGGCCTTCAGAAAGCTCAGTCAAAGACTGCGAAGTGGTTGAGGCAAAGCCCCCAGCTGAAAATCAGTCTAAGAAACCCCAGGGTGGTTATGAGTGTAAATACTGCCCTTACTCAACACAAAACTTAAATGAATTTACAGAGCATGTTGACACTCAGCATCCAAATGTCATTCTCAACCCCCTCTATGTCTGTGCTGAATGCAACTTCACAACCAAAAAATACGATTCCTTATCTGACCACAACACAAAATACCACCCGGGAGAGACTAACTTTAAACTGAAATTAATTAAACGCAATAATCAGACTGTTTTAGAGCAGTCCATTGAGACCACTGCTCATGATGCCACTGTCACAAGTGGTGGGCTAGAAAATGCAGAGTGTGATGATTCCCTTCATGGGGGAATTAACGCAAGTAAAACACCAATGATGAAAGTGGGAAAGCCTAAAGGGGAAACCAAGAAGGGTCCCAAAAAGCCAGAAGAGGGAGTTACGGAAAACCATGTGGATGGCGCTCTCCCCCGCATCATAACTGAAGCCACTGAAGCTATTGCTTGTATAAATGGAGACCTTCTCCATGATGTGTTAGCCCATGTTATGCCCTCTGTACAGCTGCCACCAAATATTAACCTTGTCCCCAAGGTCCCGGTACCTCTGAACAGTACCAAATACAACTCTGCACTGGATACTAATGCAACCATGATCAACTCCTTTAATAAATTTCCTTACCCAACACAAGCAGAGTTGTCGTGGTTGACGGCAGCATCAAAACATCCAGAAGAACAAATCCGAATCTGGTTTGCTACTCAACGTTTGAAGCATGGTATAAGTTGGTCTCCTGAAGAAGTGGAGGAGGCAAGAAAGAAGATGTTCAATGGTACTATCCAGGCAGTTCCCCAAACCATCACTGTCCTGCCAGCTCCTTTGACAACTGCAAAAATGCCCCAGCCCATCATCCAGACAGCTTTGCCTTGTCAGATACTGGGCCAGACTGGTCTGGTTTTGACTCCCGTGTCAAATGGTTCGACTGTTTCCTGTTCACCAATTACGCTTGCTGTTGCCCCGAACCAGGGGCAAAAGAGGACGATACAGACCTTATCAAGTGCCCCAGAGGCCAAGCGTCCTCACGTAGTTCAGGTGCCTGAGATTCCTGCCAAGCTGAATGCTGTACCACTGACACCAGCCAGTGAGCGAAAAAAAACAAAGGAGCAGATAGCAGAGCTGAAGGCCAGTTTCATGGCAAGCCAGTTTCCCGACGATGCAGAAGTCTACCGGCTGATAGAGGCAACAGGTCTCTCCAGGAGCGAGATCAAGAAGTGGTTCAGTGACCACAGGTACAGAAGTCAAAGGGGCATTGTGCACATCCCTGGTGATGCTTTAGGGAAAGATCAAATAGCACCTTCAGCTGGTCGACATGGACGTTCGTTTCACCCATACACAGATTTTACTCTCCAGAGATTCAAAGAGAAAACCCAAGAGCAGCTTAGGGCCCTTGAGGAGAGTTTCCTAAGATGCTCTTTTCCTACCCAAGGAGAATTGGACAGGCTTCGAGTGGAGACTAAACTGAGTAGGAGGGAAATAGATTCGTGGTTCTCTGAGCGGAGAAAGATAAGGGACAGCATGGAGAAAGCTGTCTTGGACTCAATGGGATCATACAGAAAAATTAAAGAACAAGGAACTCCCAATGGTGCAATAAGCCAGGCAGAACTGCTGAGTAGCTCTCAGCTCCCTGGTGCTTTATCTGGGTCCTCCACCACGTTTAAGAAAACCCAAGAGCAGATTCATCTACTGAAAAGCACATTTGCAAGGACCCAGTGGCCATCACCCCAAGAGTATGACCAGTTAGCATCTCAGACTGGGCTCACAAGAACTGAAATAGTTCGCTGGTTCAAGGAAAACCGGTCTTCACTAAGATCAGGGTCACTTAAATGGATTGACCAGTACCAGCAGCAGTATGTTGTTGATGGTCATAACGATCAAAGCCAGAAAAAGGGATCAAAACACATCGAGAGTCCAAAGAATGGTAATGAGGTGTCACGGCAGCATTACCAGGAGCATAAAAAACTGAATGAAGAGAATGCGGGGAAACTAGTGGTGAGAGCAAAAAGAGACTGCGAACCACTTAAAGACTCTTTGTTGGGGAATCAAGCGGAGGGTACAGACAGGTTGGAGTGCAACAGCCATGGCAGTGAGGAGAACGAGGAGCCGGCAGAGGTCAACTGGGTGGAGGTGACAGTGGGTGAGGATGACGCTGCATCGGACTGTACGGACAGCTGGAGCCAAACAGCACCTGAAGGCCAGGCAGAGCTGGCGGACTTTGACTCTGAAAGTATATCTGGAGACAATTCCCACGTATAGACAGGTAATGCTGATGGTGTCCTGTTTCTCTGAGCCTGCCTCTGTCTGGTGTGCTTCCAGCATCCTGGAGCCCATGCCTGCCGGATCCTTGTGCCTGCTGGATGCCTGAACAAAAGAGAGACCCATCCTGCTTGTAAATTAAAGCAACTGCATGGTAGGGGAGGGGTTAGTGCTGTTTGCCTTGTTTCTTGTCTCCTTGTGAGTCAAGTCCTGGATAAAGGAGATATTTTATCTTTATTCTTTTTTTTGGTCATAAGTGATTAAACCTTGAACTTTCTGCCTTTAAATGACCTATGTAACCTCTGCAGCACCTGATGTAAAACATAGCAGCTGAGCCATGCAAAGAAATAGTAAGTAACACTAGTTGCTAATATCCCCCTTGCTAACAGATCATTGATCTCCTGTGAATAGAGGCTGTGTCTGGTTTTGCACCTTGGGTCCGTCCTTTGCAGCATCCTGCCCTGCTCAGAATAAAAGGTCACTGGGGGAAGGGCCCAGGACAGAGATGCTTCTTTATGCAACAGCAAGTTAAAAAAAAAAAAAAAAAATTGTGGGGACTGAAGTGGCTCATGCAAATGTGCTGTCTTCCTCTTGCAGGTGAGAACTGTCTCCAACCTTGCTTTGTTCTGCTTGCTCACTCTAGAGGCTTAGGAAATGCCCCAGACTAAGCTGTGTGGGTGTTTTAGCAGATCTTCTTCACAGGATCTTGAATTTAAAAGCAAGCTGCAGGGCCTTTCTTTAAGGGGGTTTTATACGATCTTTCACAATCTGATAGGATGTGTTATTTGGAGACCTGAAGCCTGTTTCTGATCACAGTTGCACAGGTATAAATCTGGAGCAAGCACTGTCAGCATTTCTTGACTTGCACGTTCAATTGAGTTCACTGGAGCCTGTAACATTTTGTGTTCAGTATAACAGAGGCTGTCTCTCCCAAACTGGAGTCTCCTTAAGCTAGAACTTACTCCACAGAAAGCTCAGCACCCTGCATTAACAACTACAGTGAGAGAACATCTATTTTAGAAAGAGTTAGTAGTTTTCTGGTGTCTAGTAAGTATAATATACTTGAGCATTTCTTTAAAAAAAAAATTTTAAAAAGTCAAAGAAAAAGGAAATACAAAAGCCAGGACTGATAGAAGTCCCTCCACACTTGCACTGAAGAATTCTACTATTGCAACTCGCAGTACTTGAATTGAACTAATATCTGTTGCAGAGGTGCATTTTTTCTTAGCAAGCCCTGCTGGGTAGCCTAGAGCCCTCCACTTCCTCCTTGCGCAGTGCTTGTCCAAAAGTCTTCTGGATGTTTTCTCTGCATTGAAAAGGGAAGCCCTGCAGTGGTTTTATTTTGGACTATGAATTGTGTCGGCTAATTTTGAGAAATGTTATCACAGCATCTGTATCACAAAGTATCTTAAAGCTCCAGACTGCAATGCAAGGCAGTGTCCTGCGTTATGCTTGCAGAAGTTGGTAATTAGGGATGTGAGGAGCAGGTTGTGTTACCTGTGTGGCAAAGGCAGAGATTAAACGAAGAAGGACATGGGAACATCAGCTGGAGGCACGCTGGGGTGCCACTGTTGTGCAGCCACATAAGAAAGGAGAGACAGGTTCTGATTTGCCTTTTAAAATCAAATGTGCAATGAATAAATGCATTGTGGGATTTTTTTTTTTTTTCCAGGGTTGTTATTCCAGACCATTTCCCCCTTCCAGCTATAAACATTCATACTGAGGAGAGGGAGCAGGCCAGGGGCTAGGAGGGAATGGGGAGGAGGGCAGGAGAGGGGGGTTGCCTGAAACCACTATTTCTTACAAACCTCTTGTGCCATGAAACTAAGCTCTGCAACAACCCTCTTCCAGCAGCATAAGTTTGGTGCCTGCATTTTGTGCTTGCGAGCAGCGTAGGGTACTTTGGGATGAACCTCCTGCCTTTGTGCTGTGGCACAGACCATAAAGCTCCAGGGCTGTGAAGGTGCTCGAGTGTTAACAGAGAGGAATTTTAATAAGAACATTGATCTCAGCTAAACTTTTGCTGGGTTGTCCTTTTGATGAGGAGCTTTCCAGTGGCTGGTTGTAAAATACACCTACTGAGAAGAGATGCACTGGAGCAGGGCTTCCGCTGTGAAGACGATGCAGTAAGATCAGAGGACCATTTTGTCCTCTGTTCTTTGCGCATTTCTCAGCATGCTGGCCTGGGGACTTGACAAAAGCCCAAAGTCTTTTTCTCTTTCATTTTCCTTTATTCTCCCTGCAAGTCTCAGCCTAGAAACGCAAGCGCCTGCTCTCTGGTACCCGCATGGAGGCATTGTCACGGACGTTGTGACACAACAGCTGGAAGCTTTATACCCCACACTGATGGGACCTGTGGAAAAATCTCAGCTACTGACTCCTTTTTCCTTCAGGATAAGCTTTCACTCTTATCTTTGTGAAGCCTGTCTTACATAACTTTTAGTTAAAACTTTGGTGTTAAATTAACAAGGCATTTTCTTAGGTGACATCCAGGGTATGACTCAAAAGCAAAGACTGTAACACCTGATGGAGAGATTGTTTCTGCCTGTTGTCATATAAAAGTCTGATTTTTCCTCATGTTATACCCCTCAGTACCTTAGAGGGGTTGTGTGACTGACCTAGCTGCAGGTAAGAGGTGGACTGAAGAGCTGACAAGGGACTTCCCTTGACTCTCACACAGCCACAGTCATGTGAAACTTTCACTGTTGAACCCTACATCAGGCAGAAACATGCTCCTTTGCTATTTATGGCGTTGCTGTTTTCTCAGCTTGATGTACGTAGTTTAAAGTGAACGTTTTTCAGTGATCGATCTCCATACTCCTGTTGTTGGCTGAATTTGTGTGCGACTTCTGTAAAACCTGAGCTCTTCCAGACCATCTCGGTCACTCTCTGCTCTGGTGTGTAGTTTCTGAAGCTATTAGGGAGTATTTGTGTTACAGCCTAGACAGACCTTATGCCTTAGAAAATTGAGTTCTTCAAAACTGATATGTGTTCAGCAGATTCTGCTGCTGCAGCTAGTGGGAGTTTCACAAGCACCCAGCCTTGGCAAGAGCAGGATTCACACCAGGCACTGAAATATTATCCCTGGACTAAGAAAAGGCTCTGTTACTAAGTCCATACCTGAAGCTTTTGGCCAAATTTGATTTATTTCACAGAGCGGGTCAGGTTTCCTAAATGGTGAGGCTGGGAGATCGGTCCCCGTAGGGTACTGTGACCTTCAAGATGTTGAGTGGCTGCTGTAGGGTGCACTAAAGCCATCACTGAAAATGCTCTAGATGCTGCGTAATGAAGACTCGCATCCCTCTTGTAACGAGGCTCAACTGCTCTATCAAGAAAGTGCTTTAGCTCACTTTCCATCAATAGAGATATTCCTACCTTCAAACGGCACGGGTCAAAATTAGGTCTGTTGTCCCCACAAGCCTGACAAACAGAAACTGGTTCTAAATTAAATCAGCAAATTGCAGCTCAGACATGAGAGCGGGACCAGAGCATGCCAAAGTCGTTGGCAGCTACCGCTGGCTCTCTTCACAGCGTTGTCTCGCCGTGGGGTTTTCCCAAGATCAGTATTTCCTCAGCCCAGAGCTTTTGTTTTTTTCTCAGAAGCTTACTTTTTTTCACCACCACAGTCTCCACTGTAAACTTTCTTTTTTAGAGTTACCTCATGACCTCCATTTTAAGCCCAAACCCTGCAAAAGGTAGGCACTAAGTCCATGGCTCACAGGGGGAGTGAGGTAGGTGGACACCCCAGAAGATGCGTGCCCTGGTTCTTGATGGCTGTGACCACTGCTCTGTGGAGATGTGCCAAAGGAAAACCCTGTCTGGGAGTTGCACGCCAGAGGAAAAACAAAAAGTCTGAAGGAAGTCACCCCTTGCTTCTGCTGCATGCATTGTACTGGGCATCAGAGGTGGTCTGGGGTCCCCTTGGTATCTCCAACCCCTTTTGCATCGCTGGGGGAGCTGAGATCACGCAGTTGCTGGTGGCCCAGTGCATTCCTCGGTGTCTGAAACTGGTAAAAGTGAACACTACTGGGGTTTGCCTCTGTTTCTGTCCAAGTTCTTATTTTTGTTGTGGTTTAGGGTTTCATCCATAAAGCTAGCTATAGTGCCTGTTACTGGTGTTGGGCTCCAAGGCACCATCCTGAAGTCAGCATGGGATTGACCAGTGGTTTTTGCAAAATTCACATCACCCTAAAGCATTTCAGGGAGTGAGGCTGAAGCAAAGAGGACTTGCTGTTTTCCCTGAAACCACTGAGGTGTGTCAGAGACCCAAGCAGTAATGCAATGAAGGACTTCAGAGGGGGGAGCAAAACACAATGCAGCAATTAAAACTTTCCAATGAGTTAGGAGGAGCCGGGGGCTGTTTGAGGAAAGGTCGCAAGGATGGGGAGGACTTTTTGCCTTTGGTGTTGGTGCAAGCCTGTGTCCTTTTACTGGGCTCGACCGTATTGCTTTCTGCGTTGCAGATGCCAGACAGAGCTCACTGCTTTTGCGGGAAATGACAGACCTGGTAGCAACATTCATGAAAGGTGTGAAAAAACAGGTTAACTCAGGTTTCAGTAAACCTCACTGCTGCAGGATGCGTGAGGAGGATGGTGCAGGGAAGCCGCCTCGTGCTGCTGCGTGCAGCTCCAGCCTGAGTGGGTGCTTGCACTTCTTGCACCTTTATGCCTCAATGGGGAAAAACATGCCGAACATAATCCCTGTCATAGAGCCCTTGCTCTCTGCTGGGAACTGGGGATGTGTATAGGCGGGTGAGTATTTGAAGGTTGATTTTTGGGGGGTTGTTTTTTAATCACTGGTGCATGGTGCAGCCTTTATGTAGGTGCGGGACTTGTAGCAGAGCCAGGGAGCTGCTCTGCAGAGCACAGGCACGTGCAGTTTTTTCCATTGTCTTGCAGTTTGTATAATTATTTTCTAAAATCATGCCAAAAAAATATTTAATGAGAGGATTTACCGGGGAAGAAAGACCTGAAGTCGTCTTGCCTTTAGCACCATCTGGCCTGTGGTCGCAAAGTAGCTGCCCCCAACATGTGCACATCATCTTTGAGCCAGCATGAGGATCTGCCTGAGGTGTACAGCAGTGAGGGATCAGCAGAGTCAAGGCTGGGCTGTATGTCCCTGTTAGAAATCTATACGGGATTATTAGCTGGGTGTTACATACAGCAAAAATCGGGCACCCTACCGCAGCATCAGGCTGTGATAGGGGTAGGCTTCAGGGTATGGTTAATACAAAATACAGTGCTACTGCATGTGCAGGGATGTAAACTGGATGCTGTGTTAGTTGACAGCTCAAATAGTTGTTCATAGTGCCTTCAAAAATAATATTCTGCTTTTATAATTTTTGCAGGGTTACTCCTCAGCTGCACTGTCCTGACATTGAAGGGGAAATGCTGTCTGAAAATAGAAGAAAACTATTTTCCTGCCTGGGGTGAGATAGCGTGTTGCGACTTCAAGTCTCAAACCGCGCTTGCAGAGGCACAGCGAGAAATACTCTCATGGAGCATCATCATGGGATCGTTTATAGTGCCAAAGTCCTACTACTGCATTGAAAAAGAAAGAAAGAAAGAGAAAAGGGTTCTTGTACATAGGTTTCTCCTTAGCTTCTCTCCTACCCACTTTCCTGCCCAGCCTCTTCCTCTACTGGAACAGATTTGTACAATGTGGAAATTTTGTTAACTTTTTAATAGGTGCAAGTTATTCTTGCATATAATGCCATTGCGAAATTTGGGGGTTGGTTTGGGGGAGGGAAGTGTCTTTTGTGGGGGAGGGAGAGGAGATTTTTTTTCTGAAGCATTTTAAGACAGATTTGCAATCTTGTGGAGTCTTGTTGGTGCGGATCAACATCTGAGCCCAGATCCCCACCCCGGTTTACATTTCAGCCCACTTAAACACATTATGGGGTTGGGGAGGGTCGTTCTGGAGTGGTTGGAGTTTGTTTTTTTTCTTGTTGTTTTGACTTTTTGTTTTATTTTATGGCCACCTGCTACTGATTGAAGTATTTAAATCTCTGCTTTTCCATGCTCTTACAAGGCAAGTCTTCTCCAGCTCCTGTACTTCACTTTTTACAAGCCAGCCCCAGCTGTGGGTCTCTGAAGATTTGGCTAGAATGCCTTTTTGGGGTTTCTTTTTTAGCACTTTTTGTTTAAGCATGCAGTACAACCCCCAGAGGGGTTGGAGTGAGGAAATTAAGATGCTTCATCATCTGAACTTGTTTGGTTTTTTCGGCTGGTACAACTATGGACACCATAACCAACAGTCTGCCCTCCAGCTTTAGATGTTGTAGCGCAGAACAGAAATTTCTGATTAACCCTTGCCACTAAATTTTTAGATCAATCCTAGGTTCTCGAGTGCACTTTTTTTTTCAAATACTGCTAATTTGGATTTGTGTGAGAGTGTCTGTCCATGCATGTGTGAGGAGGAGAGCAGGAGCATGGGTGTGTAGGTGAGCGGGTGCAAGAGCCGTCCGGTGCGTTCCTCTGATGAGCTGGGTTTGGAAAATTTACCCACCTTTCAGTACGCTGCACAAATAGGATGCTAGGGAGTTTGAATAAATCCAACTTTTCTAACTTGTTGCTCATTTGTTGTAACTCAATAAAACAAAGGCTAAACATTTTGGTAACCTTTTTCTCGTCTCCTCTTTTTTTTTTTTTTTAATTTTATTTTATTCCATTTAAAATCCCAAACTCGGCCCCCGCCAGCTCTCCTTGGTGCACAACAGCTCAATGTCTTTAGAGCTGAGATTGGAGTTTTAACTGGTTTTGCAGTAATCAGCTTGGCAAACACTAACCAGATTAAAGTGAACTTGGTGAACTACTGATGTTTATTTCCCTGGTGTTCGATGGCACTTCCCTGTGCGAGGGGGTTGGATAGCGCCTGGGAATGGGAATTTGGGGGGCACCTTTATTTTGGTTGCAGTCACAACCTGAATGAATGAATGAAAGAAACTGTCTCCATGACTCACCCATACAGAGTTATTTTTATTAATCATCAGCATGGCATTTAAGTGTCAAGGGAGGTTTGCAGTGGGCAGCAGCAAGCACTCGGCGACTTTCCTTACAATAAAGTTGTCTAGTTCAGTGCTGAAGAGGAGTGACTGGATAGGGCAGAGCTTGCACTTGCTGCATTTCTATGTCATGGGCCAACAGCAAGAGGTGGGGAAGCAACCTCAGCTCTTCCACAAGCAACCGCAATCTGACAGCATGCACGTCCCATCACATGTGGTGCTGTGCGTAGTACTCCTGCGTGTGTGGAGGCAGATGCCTGTGCAGTCATGTCCGTACCCCCCATGTGGGTTGTCAAATCAATGGATGCAAGCATCAGGTAGCCAAAAAGAAAATGCCTCTGAGGATGCTCCTCCAGGACTCCAAAGTTGTAACTGAAACTAATTGCCATTTCTGTCTGCTTTGCTTACATGAGAGGATGCTAATATTTTAATTGCCCATGTACACAGTTTTTAACAGCCACTTGGTGGCTTAATATTCCAGTTTGCATCTCTCCTGTCTGATGTGCGCATATGTCTGTGTGTCTGGAGCGCTGACCTACTTTGTTTAACCAGCAGTGCTCCCTGGGAGCTCGGCAGAAGATTTAGGAAGAACAAGACTCACCTGGGTTTTCTCTATTTGTACAGCCCCAGACATGGTGGGATTAGGGGCCAGGACTGGGGCGCTTTAAGATCTCTGCAATTCAAATAAAACCATAGCAGCGGCCCTGGAGTCTGTCATCGCAGAGATAATAAAGCTGAAGCTCTCCCACAGCAAATAAATGGGCTTGCAAAAGACTGGCATGGCCTTTGCTGGTGTCAGCAGAATGGCAGCGACGGGTAGGTTTGTGCAGGCAGGTTGTGGTGTGGTACCAAACCGTCAGACACCAGGTTTCGTCAAGGAAAGCCGAACCGGTGGCCCCTTTTCTTTAGCTTAAAGCAACCCAGGTCCCTGCAAAGATTGCTTCAGTGTGGCTGCCGGAACAGGTTCACAAACTGGGCATTGCAGGCAGGCTTTGTTTTTAATTAATACCGACGCAGTGACTGCGTTTCTAGGGGAGTCCAGGCGGCGAGGCACAATCGGGACATTGTTTGTATGCAGCGGCCATTAGGGATGGCCTTGGCCATGGGGGTTTCGTTGCACATGGATGAAAATAGGCTGCTGACGCCGAGTTTCCTCCTGCACAGCCTTGCCTCCCTGGCATTTGCACCACGGTGCGTGGCTGAGAGCGGGGCCCTGTGCCTGGCGAAGCCCTGCAGCGAGGGGATGGCTTGGGACAGCCTTTCCTGGGCAGGTCCTCAGGACCAGCAGGCCCTGGTGCTCAGGTTTTGATTGACGTCTTTCACAATGTGTTTTAACCCAAGTCTCTTGAAATGTTCTAATCAGAAGAAATCTAGTTAACACAAAAAAAAAAAAAAAAATCAGATTTTTGCACTTGTGCAGCACTTTTTTTTTTATAATGTGGCTTGTAGAAAAATCCATGACTTGGAAGCCAGGAATGACTTGAATTAGGTGGCCTCTACTTTCTTAATTTAGTCTGCTAGTATGCTGCCAAGAAGGTGGGTTCTCATTATATACACATATGACTTCTGCCTGGTCCATAAGATGCTGGGAAGGGTGCTGCTCAGTAAATTAGCTGCTGTTAGCTCCTTACTGCTGTCAGAGATCTGGGAACTCCAAGCACATAGTAACACAGGTACAATTTAGGACAGGTCAGACAGAAGCCTTATTAAATGTGATCATGGCGAGAGACCACTCGGACAGCAGAGAACAGCAGCATCACAGAATGGTTTGAGTCAGAAGGTCATCATCTCATTCAATGCCACTGCCATGGGTGGGGACATCTTTTGCTAGATCAGGTTGCTCAAGCCCCATCCAACCTGACCTTGGGAAGTTTTGGGGCAGAAACTTCGGCATATATGAATCTTGCTATGGCCTAAATGATTTGTTTCTCACAATTTTTTTTTTTTTTTTTTTTTTTTTAAGAAAAAAGAGTTCTTCACTTTCAACCACATCACTGCATTGGCACCATTTCTAACCTCAGAGCTCCAGTGTTGACCTTTGGGAATTCCATTTAATGCATCGCTTTGAAAGTCAGCCAGTATGTGGTGCGGGGAGTCTGCGTCTGCTGCAGGGTGAAGCCCAGCAGTTGCAGGGATCATGCTCAGAAGAAGGGGTGTTCCAGCACCATGTGGACCATCACAGGCTTTGGGGAGAAGTGCGGGGTTATGCAAGAAATCTTTGTGATTATGACTATAATGATAATTATGTGGTGATAACTTAAAATCTAGAGAAATACACAGGTAAAATGGCAACCAAGCTAAGTAATACTTATACATTGTATTTGCCATTAGCAGAAATCTAGTCACTAAAACTTTCCCTATCATCTCATATCCCTCAGATACTGTTAGGTAGCAAAAAGACACATCCTGAAATCTTACGAGTTTACAGAAGGGGGAAAAAGAATTAATTACAAAGGCAATGTTGTAGGAAGTCCATTTGGCATCCTGATAGCAAGGAAAAAACACACCAGTGATGGAGAGGAATTTTTTTAATCATCTCCCAAGGAAAAAGAGAGACCTGAGATCATTTAGATCAGCAAACATGAGGACTTCTGTACTCATTTGATCAGTAACCAGTGCAAAGCAGTTATGACTCTTGAGCATAATTCTGGAAATATTCATAGTACAGCAGGAAAAGTGAATGTATCGAGAGAAAGAGAATGTGAGATAAGTGGCAAAGGAATGAAAAAGCAGCATAAAAACCCAAGGTGGGGTTTCTCGGGTGTTACACAGTTGAACCATACCCCAATCAGATTATTGCAAGCTCTAGTGAGGATGGAGGTAAGAGCTGAGTGACCAGGTAATCACCAGACCTAATCACACAGCACACATCTAGAATGCGGTAAGCAAAAGCAGGGTTTTTCCATTGTTTTCTTATTTCCATCAGACATGATGCTCCAAAATGGTAGTTCTAATTATATTACAATTCTCATAATTTAAGTATACTGTGAGAACCACACAGGCAGCAAATTCGCTCGGGCACAGTAAATGGGACATCTATGAAACTTCTTCATAGATGAAGTTCTATGTACACAAACTCATCCTCTCACTCCTTTTGTTTTCTTTCTTAAAAGTCTATATCATCCCAGAGTAATATATCATGTAAAATTAAGTGTACAGCAATCTTAATCTAAAAAATCATTGGTTTTGCAACACATCTATGAAATAGTTAAAGGAATACTACCATTTGTCTGCATTTATGGACAAACTGAGAGACATATGTAGTTATTCACAAGACTGCAAAATAAATGTGTGTATTGGGTTTGTGTGGCAGGGTGTTTGGTAGTGAGCGAGGGGCTGCAGGGGTGGCTCCTGTGAGAAGCTGCTGGAAGCTTCTCCAGCTCCAAGTCAGACCCACCACTGGCCAAAGCCAAGCCCATCAGCAATGCTGGTAGCACCTCTGGGAGAACAGATTTAAGAAGGGGAACCTGCAGTGGTGGAGGAGGAGATTAGAATGTGAGAGGAACCCCTCTGCAGACCCCCAGGTCAGTGAAGAAGGAGGGGGAGGAGATGCTCCAGGCACCGGAGCAGAGATTCCCCTGCAGCCCGTGGGGAAGACCACGGTGAGGCAGGCTGTCCCCCTGCAGCCCAGGGAGGTCCACGGTGGAGCAGATATCCACCTGCAGCCTGGGGAAGACCCCACGCCAGAGCAGGTGGGTGCCCAAAGGAGGCTGTGACCCTGTGGGAAGCCCGTGCTGGAGCAGGACCTGTGGCCCTGTGGAGAGAGGAGCCCACGCTGGAGCAGGTTTTCTGGCAGGACTTGTGACACTGCAGGGCACCCACGCTGGAGCAGTCTGCGCCTGAAGGACTGCAGCCTGTGGAAGGGACCCCACGGTGAAGCAGGGGACGAGTGCGGAGTCCTCCCCCTGAGGAGGAAGGAGCGGCAGAGACAAGGTGTGATGAACTGACCCCAACCCCCATTCCCCATCCCCCTGCGCTGCTGTGGGGGGTAGATAGATAGAGAATCCAGGAGTGAAGCTGTGCCCAGGAAGCAGGGAGCGGTGGGGGGAAGGTGTTTTAAGGTTTGGTTTTACTTCTAATTATCCTGGTTTGATTTGATTGGTAGTAAATTAAATTGATTTTGTTTTTTCCCCAAGCTGAGTCTGGTTTTTGCCCATGACTGTAAGTGGTGAGTGATCCCTCCCTGCCCTTGTCTCAACCCACAAGCTTTTCTTTATAGTTTCTCCCCATCCCACTGTGGGGGGAGGAGCGAGCGAGCAGCCTCGTGGTGCTTTGTTGCTTGCTGGGCTTAAACCACGACAATGTGCTAAAGGCAAGAGCTGGAATTCAGCTTGGCCGTGTCTTGACTTCCAGCAAGGAAGCTTCATTTTGTATTTGTATCAAATCATTGTTGTTTTGTCTGTGTTTCTTATTCTTTCACCCAAAGCCTTTCCCTCTCCAAGAGGCAAAGACGCAAGGGTAGAAGAGTGAGCGGGACCGGAGCTCCTCAGGACCCTACATCCCACATGATCCCACTGAAACATCCCTCTTCCCCAGCACAGCTCTCTGGGCAAAGCTTTTACCTTCCTGCCTTAATTCCCTCCACCTTTAAGTCTCTCCCTAAACATCTTCCCTGTCTCCCATTTTCAGCAACCCTCATCATGGGGGGCCCCACAGAAGGTGCCAGCTGCTCCCCCAGCCTGGCTGGCATTTCTGGCCCCTGCTGCAGCTGCTCTTTTATTCCCACAGAGGGGGAATTTCTCCTCCCTTTAAAGCAGGAGCTCATGGCATGCCCCGGGGTGCTTTGTAACACATTAGCATGCATGTGTGATTAAATCCCTCCCAGTATTAAGAACATCACTATCTCCTCAGCTCAAAAGCAACAGAGCTATTTAGCCTCTTTGGCCGCTCCAAACCGCTCACATGAAGTCACTAATACCAAAAGGCATTTTGCCACATGGTGGCATTTAACATACATCTGTACCTAAATGTTCAAATCTGACATTTTGCTTTTTTGTCATCCTCTAACCCTGGCAGTCCCCCTCATCTCAGTGCTGGGGCCACCAGCTAATGCTGGTGAATGATGATGCAGTTCTCCGGTGAGGTGGAAATACTTGACCTTGCCTCCTGCCTCAGTGTGCTCCCAAGACATGCATCAAACAGCAGCATCATGTCTTATCACCCAACTGTTAGACCTCTTCCTAAAGGGATCTTCCCCAGCACCTATTCATTGTAGCTGGGGTTTCAAATTCACGCTTATTTGGCTGCTCTCTGATGGTCTGTTGTCTACAACTCCGCTCCAGCTTCTCCCAAGGCACTTTTGAACATTTACCTTCACTTGGGTTGGCCATAGCTTCAACTGCTGAGCCCCACTGGCTGCTGCCTCACCTGAAGTGCCATGTTCCCCCCATACTCTCCCCCAAAACTGCCTCCAGGTGAGGGGAGGATTCTGAGTTGGGGAGCTGGCCCTGAAAAGCCAGGGAGGCTGCCTGCAACCAGGAATTTAAATCAGCACTAAATTCGATTGACTGCTGTTGTTATTATTACTTGTGACACAGTTGGAGATAGGCACTGTAAAGCTAAGAATGAGGGACACCTCTGGAGCAGCTGTGACAGAAATAGGATGCCAGTGGTTTTGGCATCGTTAGCCCCATTATACAGAGGGAGAGCAGAAGTACCCCAGAAGCACAGCTTCAAACCTTTTCTCCAGGCCAAATTCAGCTACCACCAGGTTTCAACCACAGCTGGGCAAAACAGCAGTCAGAGAGCACCTGGGTGGGGGCAGGGGGTCTGTGGGTTTGACCTGCTCTCCAGGACACCAACAGAGCCCAGGTGAGCAGCCCAGAGCCAGGAGCACAAGGCAAGCCCTATCCCCATGTCTGAAGGGCAGCATGCTCTAAGGCTCCCTTATTAGGGATTTAAACAAAAGGAATTTTAATCTTTTTTTTTTCCTTCTTCTTTTTAATGCCAGCATTTGAATGTGGGGGGATGGAAATTTTAACACGAAGCCACACGCTGAAGGTCATGGAAAGGCAAGGCAGACATTGTCTTCAGTAATATTAAAAGGAAGACCAACCCTGCTGTGTCAGAGCAAAAAAATGAATACTTCTTTTGATTGGAAAGAAAGTTTCTCCATGCCTGGTTGCGGTGCAGCATTGCACAACAGAGACTGCTGCGGCTGGGAGCAAGGAGAATTAATTACTTTGCTTTCTGAAGCATGGGCTGCTCTGCTCTGCTGTGCCAGCTTCAAGAACGATAAGCGCTTATCCAAAGAGCGCAGTTTTGTCCTCCGGCGCGGGAGTTTTGCTTGTCTAAATCACAGGAGGCCGCTGAGGTTTTGTTTTGTTTTCTTCATACTTGGCCTACGCTTGAACCTGGGCAGCGCTGCTCTCTTTTCAGATGCACAGACACCAATTTTATGCCATCCGAGGGAAGGACACTGGACCGAGCATCAGCGTTGGCCACGAAGCGCCACGGTGTAATTGTGTTAGGCACCATCCCAGAGTGCCGGCTACCGTCACCGTGGCACATTACAGCCCCATGGCAGAGAGGGTTTTGCCAAACACAAATTTATCTCCAAACCACCTCCTCGCAGGGGATTTTGCTTTCAAGGGCATTTCAGCATCTGAACAAAGATGAAGTACGCCTCTCTCCAAGTGAGCCAGCAGTGGGGACATGGCACCAAAGGATGTCTGCAGCGCTTTGTCCTCAGCTGGGCAGCAGCAAGCCATGCCACAGAATGGGCTTATTGATGACATGTTTGGCCTTTCAGGGGTTTGAATTGTTTTCTTGAGTCTCTTACCCCCCTCCCCCTTATTCATTTAGAAGGAGATTTTCTTTTTATACAAGTGACTTGGGAACTGAAGTCATACAGGTTACTGAAGCTTTCCTCCTCTGCTCACAAATAACTTCCAGGTGGCCCTTGGCAGGAGAGAAATTCAGGATACCTGCAGATGCTGGACACTGACCTTCACTATGCTAAAAAAAAAAAACAAAAAACACCACCCCCCCCCAAAAAAACAAACACCCCCCCCCAAAAAAAACCCAAACAAACAAAAAACCCACACAGTGTTTAAATTTTCACTGTAGTGTTGACACCCCTTCTGAAAAAGAGCAATTCCCACCTCTCCCAGAGCCACTGTTTGTGGCCATCTGCAGGCTAAGCCTGCCAGAGTCATAACTCCTAGCTCTCCTCCTAATCCTGACTTTTTGGCAAAAGCTGCTGATTTACCTACAGTTGCAAAAGAACTGAAGGACGCAGGCATGGGGCAGTTTTCACATGAACAGCTCCTGCTGGCCTGTTGTTAACAGGCTCTTCCAGCAATACTCAGAGCGCCTCATCCCAGTTCTTTGATAGTAGAGCCAACACCAATGTCTCCTCAGCATCCTGCACACTGAAGTTCTTAATTCATCTTCACAGCATCAATAATTTAAAAAAAAAAAAAAGTAACAACCATAAGACTAAATATAAGAGCTACTCAGAGCTTATCAGGCTTTTACCATCCATTTCTTGATGCAAGCTAGAACTGCCCTACTTCCCATGCCTTGCATAACTGATTTTAATTTGCTACTCCTGAACCACAGCCACCAGTACCTAAGCAAGCCAAGAAACAAACTGACGGACAAGAAAGATCAGCACTTCTTTGGAATTACATTCTTCCTGAATTATCATGTGCAGATTGCAATTTCTTAATTGACACTTATGCTTATTCAACGCTAGATCAATGCTTCAGATATGACCCAGACTACCAGCTTCTTAAGACCATCACCATTCAGGTTGTAAGACAGATGTACAGGGGTGGGGGAAAAAAAAATTATGCCCACATCCTATTTGTTGCAGCTGCTATTCAGAAAGAGGGCTTGCAGATCCAGGGCACCAATATACTTCTTTCTTCCAGCCTTCTCCCTTCCCGCCCATATTCACACCAGCTCTTTACTGGGGTTGCAATACCAGTCAGTGGCTGTTTTCTGGCAAACACGTAGCAAAGCTGAAGCCTGACACACAGTGGCATACTCAGAAATAAATGCAAGTCCACAGAATTGCCCTCATTTGGGCAACATACAGTTTGCGATTCGCTCCCTGCCCAGCAAAGAACATCTAAGAGTAAGTAAGCTTACCTTTTAGCATTTACTTAACACAGCTTGCAATTCTAAGATACTCCTCTGAAAGGGGAAAAGATCAAAGCTTTATAGACCAGATAGCAAGTGATGTGGCCCGCAGATTAATTTACACGTTGGGTTAAAAAACAAGCAGCAACACAGTAAGGTGCGTATCCAGCATGAGTGGTCCTGGCAGTGGCAATAGCGCCAAGTTAAAGATCACCAAATACGAAGGAGATGCCATGTGCTGTCCTGCCCCTCGCTCTGGCTGGAGGGAGATGCATAGCCCTGCCCTGCTGCTCCACTCCTTGCCAATGGGCTCTTCCAGGGCAGCGTGCTCCTCCTGAGCAACTCCGTTCTATCGAAGCCCCCACAGAGAGTGAGCCGGAACAAGCCCATCTCCATGCATTAAAAACCCAATCAACCCATACGAGTGGGAGATCAATATTCAAGATGAATTCCCTCTGGCCTTGAAGCTATGGAAGCATCAAGATTAAACTATTCTTAGATAGCCTTCCCCAGGGTCAGGGTGCTGCCTTCATGGTCACAGAGGTACAGTCGCTTTCCTGCTTGCTACTCTTTTCCCTAGATTCTTCCTGCTTTCCCTCCCCTTCAGTAACATGCCCACACATCCTCTTCGGGTGTCTTCTTTGAACAATGCAGCCAGGGGTCATGATTAATCACGGAGTTTTCCATACTCCATTTCCCTGCTCATTGTCCCATGCCACTTGTTGAGAACCTTATCTTTATTAGCTGGTCTTATCAGGACTCGATTACACATTAACAGAAACTCTCCTTACTCAGCAGGATTTCCTTAGGATTGCATTGCTTTCAGCTTCAGAGAGCAACTCTGTGGAGCGAGCCACTCCACTAGAGCCAGCCTAGGAAGTTATTGATCTCATTTAAGATGCGCGAGGGGACACAGAAAGCTGTAGGACGACTTTGAGGAACTGGCAGGAGCAGATTTAGAGGACAAAGCATTTCTATAGGGGAGCAAACGCATTAGCTTATGTTGCTTGTATTGGCATTAAATTATACAGTAATTATTTGGTCCCGGTGAGCTGTGCTCTAATAGCAGCTACAGAGCTATCTGAGATCCTTCAGCACAGGGATTGCATCCAGCTAAAACATTCCCCTATCCACTTAGCTACTCAACCAAATAATACAGCTGTAGGGCCTATTGTTATCTGTCTGCTTTCAAGAAATTAGACTGATACAGTTCTTGGAGATTTACTAGACCTTCAAGTGCAATAACACCACACCATGTACACCTCTGACAGAGGATTTTTCTCCTTCAATGCTATTATCACCTTGCCCAGGAAGGTTAAATGGCATCAACTTGTATCATTGTTCTTGCTTTTTCTTTTTCTCTTTAAAAAATCATTACACAGAATTATTCAGTATCTGAAAAGGACAGAGTGATGGGTGCAAGAGAGGGGGAAAATGCATTGTTAGAGACGAGAAAAGCTGTTTCTTAACAGATGGCTCTGTGAACCCCAAAAATTCATTTCTTGTGAAGGCAATGGTCTGTCCAAGGACTCAACAGCCCGGGTGAGACCTCCCAGTGTCAGGCAGTCCAGGTGAGAAGCAAGCAGAGCTCACCGTTTGGTTAATGATAGCTTCCCCTCTGCTTGGGAAGAGTGGTATGTCTGCAATGACGTGCCATTGCCATGGCCCTTCACACTCCCCTCTGCTCCTGAAACAGCCCACACATGTCTTCATGGAGTGGCTCTGAGGAACAGAAACAAGGAGGTTTGGAGAATTCATTAGACACTCAGTTAACAGAGCTAGAAAAAAAAATGGGTAAGACAGAAAACACAAAATCTCTTCTTCTGAAATAGCAGCAGCAGGCTCCAAAAGCACGCATGGCATTTGAGGACAATCACTCTGAGTTTAACTAGTTACATTCATCAGACCATCTGACAGAACAAGTAGCTGGTATCTGGAAAACAGAGATGGATGTAAGCAAGGGAAGAGGTATTAAACTGGTTATCACCTATGGGGGAGGGAAAAAAAAAAAAGAAAAAAAAAAAGAGAGATTGGTAATTTACTGCCTGCATGACAGCCAACAGAGGAGGCAAGAAAAGATTATAAATTGCTATAAAACCAATATTGCTACTGGGCACATGGTTTTAAGTATCAAGACTCAACTTCTGAAAACGGTTTGGAGCTCTTCTTTATATACGATGGCTGTCACAGCAGGCAATGGATGAAGAATCCCTGTTACAGCCTGCTCAGGCTTTCTAAATTTATAAGGATTTACATTTTGCAGGTTGCATCCAACGATTCCTCTAAGTCTTCCCTGCCTCTGCAGAACACAGGCAGCGGGTGCAGCTATGATGCAGCAGAGCTGACAATATCCCCTCTTCTTCCTCCTGTGCCTTTGTGAAACATTAAATTTGGCCCTAACTCTTTGAGTGCAGTTTCAGATCAAAAAGAGGGAAGGGAGATTTAAATGAAATAATACTGCTCTAACTAAAACATACGGGAAAACTAAAAATCGTATTGTAACTACCCCAATGAGAGCAGCAGACATGCTAGGAAGCTTTCACCTGGAATGCAGAAACTCTCTGCCCACAAGCTGTAGGTTCTTAAACCTCTCCAGGTACTCCCTGCTGGCAGAGCAAAGGAGATAGAAAGCTGTTGACAATGATCTAAGTTAGGCCTTTTTCCAACATGCAAGTCCCATCTCAGGCAAGAGTCACAAATACCAATTTTTTACTTATTGCAGTGAACAGCCACCACCACAACACTTCTGGAAACAAAGGCTGCAGAAGTGTTTTGCCCCAATCAAAATAGCAGGCTCTGATTTCAGCTTTTAAGGGTTGATTAGAGCTCTAAAAGCAAACAGAAAACCCATTGTATCTTCTAAACTAACTGAAAAGTTATTTTAGAAATAAAAACCTGAAGCATTTAATCCTCATCAGTATCATCCAAATGAAATACTATCATGTTGCAAAAAGTCCCCCTACACACACACACACACAATTTCTTTCTGATACTATTCCAGTGAAACCTACACACATTGCAACCACACACAAGTCTGCTCTCCAGCTAGGAACCTTTCCTCTGCACGCACCGAGGTTGTGCCCCTTTATTTTCAGATTAGGGGCTACCTTCCCCTCTACAGCCTTCAGAAACATCAGTTTACATCCCAAGAGGCTTCCCTGAAACTCCCTGGGAAACGCTGTATCCAAGAGGTGCCAAACCAGGGCCTCCTCAAAACAATTTGGCCACCATCTTCATCCTCGTCTGTCCTACTCCCTTCTGGGTTGTGCAAACCCACCAGCTCAACACAGCCAACTAAGGAAAGTCAAATCAAGTTAGTTGACTGTCAGGTCACACCTGACACTCTTTTTCTTCCTCTTAACTCAGTTCCCACAGTTTATTATTTTTTTGTGTGTGTTTAGGTGTGCTGTTCTCCCTGCAGAACTCCTGCCCCTGTCTGCATGCACCTTGGACTACTAAAGCCAAACCAGACGTTGACACAACTAGAGAGGAGCACATCCATCCCTATGAACATGCGAAGACTGCGCTTAGGTTTGAATATTGCTAATACAGAGCTGTATAGTAGAAAAAAAGTAAATACTGCTGGACTGCATGATCCAGAGCACTTCTAATTTCAGCAAAAGTTTGAACTCTTGCAAAATTTTTGCTTTCCTGATCATAGATTCTGACCAGGATCTTCTAAGAATATCAGTCCCTGCAAGATTTCATCTGTTTTCTGAATTTACAGAACACAAGGGCTGAAGGAACAATAAAAGGTCTTTATGCCACAGTTGCATAAAGCTTCAGGGTGTTCAAACTTCTTGATGCTGCCCCAGAACCTCTGTTGTACTTTTTCAACATTAATTGGATTTTTATCTTAAATTACATACCTTGGGGAAGAAGGGCGAGACAGAACAGGGAACAGGACAAGACTAACTTTCCTACTTGTTTACACATTAAAAAAACCAAACCCTCTTAGCATCTGGGCTTTGAATCAGCTTTTAAGAAAATTAATCTGTAGGTAAAAGCTCCTAATTGAAAATACTGAAACATTAACATCAGTTACAGTTAAGTCCTTAGCTTGAGCCCCTAAAACAAACAAGGCCAATGCCCAAGGTGCACACATTGCATTTTCTTTTTGCAATTGCTTAAATTCGTAACAGCAATAAGCACAGGCAGTTCAGAGTCAACAAACAACTGCTTAAAAAGACAGGTAAAGCACTGTCACAGGCACGTGCTCAAGGCTTCCTTCTAGCAAAAGGCTTATCCGCTGAGTCCAGTTGCAGGTACAAATACTAACCAGTGTCTCATCTTGCCCCTCCACTCACTGTGGGGCTAAGGATTCAGTAGATGAGGACAGAGACGGGCACTGCTGTTCTTTGCAGCCTGAACGGAGACTGCCACTTTCTGAGCCCATATTGGGGAAAAAAAGCACTTTGAAAAACATTCTTTGATCAGACAATGAACAAAATCCTTGATAATTTTTTTTCCTCCCATTCTCAAGTCCAGTTAAAAAACAATTTCTCAGCATCTTTAGATCCCTTCCTTACTGATTTAAAATATTTTTTTCCAAAAATTGGTACCTTAGGCTTCTCTACCTCACACAACCTCCAACACCATACATAAACTGTACTTTCATAAAAAAAGAAGCAACAACATAAGCTGAGTTGTGTCCTCTGTCACAGCATTTGCTCCCCACAACTTGGGGCTATGAGCTCACACCACTGCCCAAGCATCAGGCAACCTCAACAGTTTTGACTGCACTGATCTGAGACCCTCTCCTATGTACAGGAGCAGCACTATGCAGGATGGGCACTATATGGACTGCAAGAGGGCAGTAGCCCCTCCAGCCTAATACAAGAGGGGAAGCATCCTGCCCCACTGCACAGGGACGGACGGGCAATAGGAAGACCCCTTAGTCTTCTCCCCTCTCGTGACTGTGAATGAACTTTGTACCCGATTGCCTGCTAGAGTTTTTACAGCACTGACACTGAGCGGTGCCAGGCAAGTAAGTCTTAATGAAGACAAGTGCTACAAACACCCTTTCCAGTTGGAGTAGGTGAGGGTGTTTTGATTTTAAAACAGGCTGAGGGGTCTGGTAGGGTTAACTACAGCTAACCGATACACTAACTTGAAAGCAAAGAGAAACATTACTGCAAAGAAACTTTCTACATTTAACAGCTACTGCAAGGTGACCTGAACACTGTAGTGTGAAGAGATTTACCAAGCAGCTTGGCAAGCCCAAGGGTTGGTGCAGGCAGCATCCTAACACCTCTGGTTACAATAACAAGTCAATGAAACTGTTAATACAGGGATCCACCCCCTGTCTTTTCATCCATAGCCAGTCCAGGGCCTAAATATACACATCCTTTTAAGAAATAAATGTAAACATTCAGATGCAAAAATACTGCTTGTGGTGGGGTTTTGATTTTAAACACCACCTCCAGTTGCCATGATCTTCATCACGGGTGACTTACGGTTGGTTGGTAGTCCAGAGAAACTTGGCCTTAAGAGCTGATCTGAGCTCTAATGGCATTTTGCAAGGGCTTTGTCCTTTGGGGGTGGGGAGGAACAAAACAAAAAAACGAACCACCTCCAGGCACCAGAATTAAGGTTTCATCATCACTTTTCTTCCCCCTCCAACATCAACAAGATTCTGCAGAGGCCTTGCCAGCATCCCACAGTTACAGCTCCTTTTATGCAACTTTTGCTCACAAGTGTTGTAATCACTCCTCCTAGATCATGTTCCAGATGATAAAAGGGTGAGCCACTGCTGCGAACAGAACTCCTTTCATCACCAAAAAAGTGTGCTTGAAAAATACAAGCAGCTGAAGTGTTTTCATCTTTTCAATCCTAGAAAAGAGCACATCATCACCATTTAGACATTAAGTACTTCTGCTTAATATGCACATATTACATATTTAACTTAATTAATAAAATCATGACAATAGACTCAGTTCTGAATTTCAAGTCACACTGTTACTATCATCCATGGCAAAATAAGAATCTAGGGACGCACAAAACAAGAAACGCCATTTACTCTGCAGGTGATGGCAATGCTAATAACATGTTCACCAAAATTAGTGCTCTGCCATACTACGGCAAGTACAAATTGATCCATCATCCTAAGTCTAGCACAGAACAAGGGAGAATATGAATCATCTTCATTTTATGGATGCAGAACAGGATTACAAAGCCATTAGGTGACTTGTTATATCAGAAGCTTCAGACTGTAAATTACTGTGTATCTCTCCAGCTCACTACCTTAACCATCAAGGCAAAGCAGTCTTCCTCCCTGAGAAGGTACACAGTGATATATAAACACAGAAAGAATTTTATGGTGTATTGCAAACAATATGCTATTCTGAATATTAAAGCCTCTCAGTCTTCCTAATGCAACAACTCGATGACAGAATGAAAGAACAGGTCCAGTTTCTCATTAAGTCACTAGCAACACCATATTACCGAGTTGTGTTGAGAGAGGAGCTGTCACCAAGACAAAGCGATAGGAACAAAAGATGAAGCATTTTAGAAGCATTTGATTTCATATTCCTGGCTCTTCCGCTGACTCTTTATGCAACTGGAGCAAAATCGAAACGCACACACTTGCCACGCTGTTCTGTCTGGTGTATTTAGTATGGACCAAGACCTTCCAGTTCAAGGAGCACAACAAATTCACACAGTGTCTTATGTACCAAGTCCACGATCATCTTTGGTGCCTCTCTGGTAACAAACAGGAAAAGTGCAGGCAGACAAACGATGAGGACCAGAAGAGTCATTCAGAGGATACTCAGTGTGTCTCCAAATCAGTTAAGAGCCTCAAAAGGAATTCTGGCAGCTGTGCACATCTGGCTGGACAGAGAGAGGGCATTGCAGAATACCAAATTCACCCCTAGAAAAGTAAGTGATCTCTATCAATCCCACAAAGTTTGAGGGTGAGTAGAAGGATACTTCCTCCCAGAAGACAATAAAGGATGAATAATCAAGTGTACAAAACAAGCTGTAAAACAATAATAGCCCAGGAAGGACACAGACTGTCAAAACTCATGGTGATAAACAGAGACACAGAAAATGCCTTTACGATTTTGCAACTGATCAGAGAAGACAAGACTCCCACCCAAAAGCAGGTCATTTTCTTGAGTACTTTTATCAACAGCAGGAGGTGGTGTCACAGTGCAGCTGTCAGACATTTCCCAGAGACATGCAGATCACAAGGCTTGTCTTAAGCTGAAATATAATTTAGCAAAACAGAGACAGTAACAGAGATTAAAACTTTAATTTAAAACTTTGCCAACAAAAATTGATTACAAAAAGGGAAATTATCTGTACAAAATAAGAAAGGAGGTACTCATTTAACACGAGACTGCCATTGTCAGTGTATGCTGCAGGACAAACAGTGCTTCAGGTCAAGTGACAAGTGAGAAACGAACAAACTGAGCTCGTCATATGGAATTCTGAAGTGAATTTTCCATAAACCAAAGTAAATTGACCTGAAGCAGCTCAAAAGCTAATCAAGACTTATCAGAAGTCTGTCTTCCTTGCAGACCCTTTCTTCTTCATTTAGAGAAGAAGGATGTACTACAAAGCAAGACCCAGCACCGTGCACTGGGCCAGGACAATGACTTTTGCCATGTTTCCGCCCACTTAAGCCTGCCTTCCTTCCGGCCTTCTGTACAAAGATGTTCTGCAATTTGAGTGTGCCAGGATTTTAGCTGAGTCACAAACTATTGCATCTTCACTTAACAGTTAGGTCTTGACTCAAAATGAAGACAAATGCTTTGGAGACAGTGATATTACTATGACTAAAAAGACCAGCTGCATCATGACTCCTATAAAAATGATGGTTCTTAGACTTTTCAAGTTAGCATCAAGTAACAGCTGTCGGTCAATGATAGATTAATATTTACAACACTGCAGTCCTCTTTTCTACCTACCATTTTATAGAAAGAAAGAGACGAGCATCTTTAAAACTCATCACTGAGTAGACAAAAACGGCAGGTGATTTCTGAACTCCAAGTTCCTGTAAAACCTAAGCATACGATATGATCATTACCAGTTTCCTACATTTTTCCACAAGCCGAATCAACAAAATTGAGTTGCAGTGAAGAAGTGGAGCATGCGGGTTTTTTTTTTCCAAGCAAGCCACCTGAAAACTTCCAGTCTGGCTGCTTATTTTCCACTCAGTTTCAAATCACGTAGTATTTACAAGTTTTTAAACCTTCAGAACCCAGGTTTAGTGAAGAAACAAAGTAGTAATAAAAATGTTTTGGCCCAGATTCACTTCACCTACTTATAGATACCTGAGATACCCAAGTTGGGGCAGAACAACTTTCTGTGCCCTACCTACCCAGTAAAAAAACAGACAAATGCTAAAGGGAAATTCAGTCAGAGACTTGAATCTCATCCTAGTGATGACACTCTTTTCCTCCAACTATAAAACAAAAAGTGAGCAGCTATATTCCAACTTAGAAGTCTTGGTTAAGCTTAAGAGTAATTGCATTTCTAGCTGAAGTGTTGTCATTTATGTGAACCTAAGCCTTACCTTGCTCACTAGCAGCTCCCATCTAGGGCAGTCAGGGACAGCTACCTTTTAAGAATGCTATGAGACATGCATGAGTCCTCCTTACAGCTGGGAAAACTGAGATAAGTAAGAAGTTTGCTCAAGTCCATGCGGTGAGTCAGTAACAAGCTAGCATTACAACTTCCTGGATCTTAGCCCTATGCTCTGCCCAGGGGAACCCAGTACGAGGAAAACTACTGTACAGAATCATTCCCTTTTCCATGTCTAAAAATTTTACCAAAAAAGTACAGATACTAATAAACAGTGTACGTAATTTCTTATTTGTCAATGAAAGAGTCCTGTAGTAAAGCAATCCGTTCTATTGTATCTTGATTCTGGAAAAGTTTATTTCCAGCTTTGATTCTTTGATGTCTTAAAGCTTTTAAGAGAAAGTTGAAGATTCAGTTAACAAACATAATGCTGCAGTCAGTACCCTTTACATTAACCAGAATGATATGTTACGTTTTCTAGTTTAAGTAGTATTTGTGCTACCCAATTTTGCAATCAAAATAGAAACCTTGAAGCCAAGAATCCACAGACCTCGGGGCCAGGGGTGGGGGGAGCCAGACAACTTCAGTTTAAACAGAGCAAGCCTTGTAACATGCCATGAAGAGTTCAGAGATTTCAATTCTGTGAATATCTGTTATTGCCTTTTCAAACGAAAGCCCTTTTATCCTTAGTCTTACCCAGCCCACCCTGTAGCAGGTAGGACAAATGCTGCACGGCAAGAAAAAACTCCCCTCAAAACACAGCTTAATAATGGAAATGAAATATTTGCACTTTGCTTTATGAATGCAGCAGAGAGATATCACTTAAATAATGTTTCCAAAGACCCTGGGACTTAAGCACAGCTATGGAAAAAGTCAGCTTCCTAAACTCTGGGGTTAGTTTGATCCATCTGCCTCACACTGGATTTTTACCTTACCATGGTCAACAAAGCTTTTGACGTACGAGGCGAGACAGAACACCATTAGCTTGTTCCATCGTATCACGGAACAAGACAGCATAATGGATGCCCGTTGCAACAGACAGACTATACTGTATAAAGAAGGCTTTTCTTAATGGCAGAATCAAATTGGACACTACTGGCTAACCTGGAGCAAGATCTACATTTTTCCCTTCTGGAGTTTTTAATTTTCTCTTGAACCAGAAACATTCTTTCTAATCAGTTAAATCCAACAGTACTACAGAGAGCTCAGTTCTTAAGCATGCTCTGCACCAGGAAGGGTCGGTTCTACGTCCAATTAAAACCAAAAAGTTGCTGTTTTCCAAGGGCAGGAGTTCTTCACTGGTCACCTAGCCGGAAACCTTGGCCCCAGTTGTGTCTTCCACCACCCTGCTGATCTTCTGCAGCTCTTCTCATGCTAGCAGGTGGGACACCAAACCCCGACACTCCTCCTCTCCTATTTGGCAGCCAGCGGTACCTATGACAAGCCAGAAGAAAAGGAGAGTTTGAGAAACAGCTGTACCTTGGGGGTAAATGCCAGACTACTTTTCCATGTATCTCCTTTTAGCTGCTAGACTTTGCAATAAAACTGGCTTTTCACAGCAGTACTTCACAGAATTCTTTCCAAATGTAAGCCCTCAGCACACTGAGAAATGGGAATTCTGGGAAACTTCCATCTCTGGGTTAGATCCAAAATCCAAACACAGGGAAAAAACCCCACATGATAAGGGAGTCTCATTGTTGAGAATAAATGCTGTGATACAAACTTAATTCCCCTAACTTCTCTCCCTTTTTTCCAGGGGAAATAATAAAAAAATCCAAATCACTTCTGAGCATCTCTCTTTCTTCAATAGTTTCAAAGCTCCTGTTATCACAGCATCTAACCATCTCACTGCTCTCCAAGTAAACATTCCTGAGGAACTGAGGACCAAAGAGACTAAGGCAAACAGGCTCAAGCAACTAGCTTGTCTGAAATCAAAGCTTAAGTGACCTGGACAGAGCAAATCAGAGCTGTAAGACTTTATCATCCAACTTAGGCTACCATCTAAATAGAGTGATCTAAAATACAGCTGCTGCATTTTGCAAGGGATGCCATCAATGGAGAGTCATTTCAGCTCTACAGTAGTTACACCGAGCTCCTGCAAATCCCTTGATGAATTTGACCACTAAAATCTGAGGCCCAGACATAAAACCCAGATTCCTTTCTGCAAGAAAAATGATTCTGTATAGAAAAAAGTTCTTTGTTATTATATTAAAGGTATCTGTAAAGTCATTACAGCAGCTTTTTTTGAACAAAACATTACAGTGCAAAGGCAGAATTTATCCCTTTGTAGAACTGTTTGCAGTACTTCTGTTCCTATTTCTCAAATATAGAGAAAAATTAAATACACATGAGAGGAATCAAGAGAATTGCACATAACCAACAAGATTGATGGCAGTTTCAGAGCTGTTATTACCTTGAAAGACATTTTAAAAAAACATTTTGTCTTCTAATCTTTATAGAAAATTAGGATAACCAGAAAGGCTTGCAAACACAAAAGTAGAATATAAAGCTTCCCTACTCATTAAAACTTGTACAGAAAGTATAACTGTAATTCAACTTTGCATCTTCTAATTAACAGTTTATGCTACAAAAAGGGTTAACTGAGTTGCTAACTAAAGTTTGGTACAGAAGTAATATTTACAACCCAAAAGGATGAGGACAAGGGCAACTGAAGCTACAAACTTCGGCTTCTGATCGTAGTATTTCAATGCCAAAACAATGAACAGATCACAAGAAAAAGCACTTTAGAAACCAAGACCTGCAGTCTCAGTCAAGGTGACTGGTACAGACTGGAAAGCAGAATACATATTATAGTCCTGAACAAGTCTACAACTGACTCTTACTATTGTTACAGGTTGCTGAACTGGTAGCTACTGTAATGATACATAGAAGTACAGATAAAAGATAATTTACAGGAGAAAAAAATTTTTTTTTATACTATCTGATGTTTGTTAGGGAGTTCTCTTTACTACAGCTCAATTCACTAGCAGAACAATGACTTTTACTCTCACTCTTAAGAGTGGGTAAAGGACACAAGCCATCCATAAGGGTAACAAAGAACTCTCACATGGGCCATTTACAAGAAACTCAACATTTTTGATGACTCAGCAGCACAGTCAATATCATAGTCTGAAGCTGGTTGATTTAGCAAAGTATTTTACACCTTACAATCTCAGCAGATATGTGTCTGATGAACAATACAGAAAATTCGACCAAACAAACAGTGAGCTAAAGAATAAAGCCAGCTTCTTACAGGAACTGAGGTGTAGACAGAAAATTCCTTCCTCCCAAATCCATTGGATATTTAAACATTAAGAAGAAATACAGGTGTCCAACCAGATTTCCTATCAGCTCGTTGATGACTCTGCAAGGCAAAAGAACAAGAATTGTTTCACATGCTGTCTTCTCTGAAAATAAATAAGTGACCATCTTCTGCCAGTTACTACTGTTCATCTGCCACAGGCATTGCCAGGGCCATGAGCCACAGAAAATTTCCCTTCCCTCAGCATTTTGCAGCCACTTCTTTAGAAGGGCCAATCTTCAGTGCCAACACATCAACAGGCTGTTCCACCCTCCCCTCTAAGCCTGCTTTACAGTCAGTACTGAAAATGCAATTAAATACTTGTTTACATCAGGGAATTAGACCGTACGGCTATTAGTGTCTAAAATAATAGTTTGCGGAGCTTGAGAAGTTACTGCTGTTTTCACTGGACTTTCACCGGACAACCTGTCTCCTGCTGTACTGAACTGTTTTGTTCCCAATTTTGCAAAAACACTGCTGAATGGAGGCCCTTGAGTATCTTCTGTCATGCATAGAAACAGCAGGTATCTAACAGCAAGCAGTTTTCTCAAGTGACAGATGATTCAGTAGGAGGCATAGCCAGAAAAGGGAATTTGGTTTTGCTGTACTATCTCCTCCTTTTATAAATCAACCACATAATTTGTTGTTGTCACTAATTGTGTTACAGCGGCACCAAGAGGCCCCAATCAACGCAGGGCACCAATGGGAAAGACTGTGCATAGAGATTTCTGCAACACAGAGTTTAGTCAAAGAAACCCAAGACAGACCAATGAATTCAGCAAGTGCTAAGATGGTACTCTGTGGGCTTGTTATTGCCATTTTCCCTTGTTTCACAAGCTGAAAAAAGCATCATGTTGGGCAAGACTGAGAGGCAAAGAAGTAACAGCACTATCAGAGTCAAGCTAAATTTGTTTCTAAAACCAGTAATGATGGCTGGTCATACGAGATGACATCTTTCTTTACTGTGCAGTACTCTTCTAGTAAGGAAAAGGCCTAATGCACAGATTTACTAGAAAAATAAACCAAATTCTTATTACTTCCTCCTCACCTACTTTCTCTAGTTCTCACATGCACATCTCCTCTTTGCTTTTATCTTAAATGACCACCATGTGACACCGAGCATTATCAGTCAGATTGTACAGGTTTAAGCCTCTTATTTTAATATTGCTTCTAAATTCAGCAGTAAGTTCAATAGCTGTAAAAGCTTTCATAACTTTAAATTGGCCATACAAATAAATACGTACGATCCACCAATGATGTAGTTGAATCCCAGAATAACCCATGGAAGGTAACAGGCCTGAAAAAGAACATAATGTAGACAGAGAAGTTGTGAGTACAAATTGAGGACATAAACCTGCTCAACTTCCCACTGCACTAATAAGCATGGTTATAATCTCAACATTTTAGGCATTACACAAATCCCAATCCATTAACTTAAGCAGATTCTACCTAACAAGGTAGGATACTCCAAACTGAGTGATCACTAACATTTTTAGACAAATCATACTCATTTAACATTATAAGCAGATGCATCTTTTGCACTCTATGTTCCACAGCAAGCTTACATGTGAAACAAAGTCCTAATATTTCTGATTTTTAAAAGGTCTGGAAACAATGACCAAAAGAGTTTTCACTACAAGATCTGGCAGAAACAGATGAGGTTGCACAGGGAAGAACAATTTAAAATACCAACATTTTGTCACTACATTCAGCTTATATCCAGGTTAATGTTTATCAGGAATTTTTTTCCTCTTTTCGGACCAATGAACTTCAGTTGTCAGGACATCTTTTCAGTAAAGCCACACTGAGTGATGTTGTATGGAAGACCATGAAGACATTTGTCTTTGCTGCATCTCAAGGAGTATATAGCTATGTCAAAGCATGAGACATCTTTCATAAGAGAAAATATTTATATTTTGCCCCCTTCATGTGCGTCTTCTGGTCAGAAACCTTTCCAGTATCCTGTCTGACATACCTTAAATCTTGTTCCAAACCAAAACGATACAATCATGTCTCTGTTCAGCTGGGCCCACACATAAAGTACTGACATGATGAGTGGAATCATCAGCAACTGCAATGTTTAAAAAATAATAAAAAAAAGTTACCATCACTTTCACAGAAGCCCAAGAAACTTAAACAGGCAGCAGGAGCTAAGCTTCAAAAATGGCTTGTAAGCATGATACGTCAGCAAAATCTTTAAAGTTTGCCCCAGAATCTTTGCCATCATATGTCATGGATCTGTTCAAAAGCTACTGAGAAAGCTAAGCAGAAGAACCTACTTGGTCATTCTCTCTTGCAAGACCATGCCAAAGCAAAGAGCTCCAACTTGCACCAAGTGAAAGAGCAGCTGTGGTGAACTCCTCTGCTCCCAGCTGCTTAGTAACACACCTACAGCAGAGTCAGCGACATATTTGTGCCACAATCACTTCCATTCACAACCCAACTAACCCAAACACACTCATCCGGGCCTAAGCTAATAGGCCAGATGAAGTGTTACACCACTGAATTGCCAGCTACATCCCCCTCAGAGCACCACAGAGGGAAGGTGCACCAGTAAATCACCATTTCAGAGTATCACAGCCAGCCTTGGCTAAGCCACCTTGGTAGAGCTCAGTTAACCCGTGCTCCATGCCGGCAGATGAGACTGTTTCAAATACCTCCTTACTGTGACTGTATATTAGCTGATTGGACTATTTCTAGTGAAACAAATGTAAAGCACTATTTTTAGCTATCTGCTGATTTCTGAGCTGAAGACAGACCGTGCCAGCAACATTTCCATCAACTGGTTTAACACTATGAACCAGCTCGTGTGTTTGGAAGAGAGGTTAAAACTCATCCCTTCGGGGTTGCTGCTATTCAACAGGTTCCACATTAAAGCTGGCACACTGGCATCAGTCCGGCCTTCCCAAAGCCCTACAGTGTACCAGCAGTCTGACTTGTCACACAAGCACCTTAGGGTCTTTATTAGAACCATTTTTATTTTTACTGGAAAAACATATACCTAATTTCTGAAAGTATTTGACATGAGAATAGAAGCCCAGCTATCCTACTCTATCTTCTCACTTTCAAGCAAGCCACTCAACACAAAGAAAAAAACATTTCTAAGAAAAACACATTTGTACATCAAACAACTGATTCTCTTTTAAGCAATACTTTGTATGCAGATATAAAACCATTTAAAGCACCTTTTTAAAAAGATACAAATCAACACAATCTGTCTAAAATTCATACAGTGTTTGGGTGACTTCAGCGTGCTTTTGAAGAATTTTGTGGTGTCTTCCCCACAGCAAAAGAAGTTTAAGTGCAGTTATGGACAGCCCTTAACAGAACTCAATCCTGACTGCAGATGCATGATCGCTGTTTTTGTCTACCAAGGGAGCCTGATAAGTGATCTAATAAATGCTAAGATAATATTGTACAGAATATTAGAGATATTGGCGCAGGCTTTGGGTGACAGGGACAGAATAAGATGAGGAGAGAACAGCAGAGGCAGGCTGAAGATATGTAGTTATCTGATACTCTGTTGTGTCCAAGAAACACTCCCACATTTCCCCCCTTAATATCTGGGGAGATAAGAACTACCCCATTGAAACTGGTTCTTTAGACCACTATTTTCATCATTCTTGTGAGGATTTTGCACTTCACAGTTCTGATCTGAAGCCACATTTTTCACAAAAAGATATTCTGATGGCAAGTAAAAGGTACACTAAATTTGAAAGAACTCATTTTTAGATAAAAAAGTAAGAATGCAGATCCACGTTCATTAGAAGAAACAGTGCATAGGTGACATCTTGTGTCCAATTTAGTAAAAGGCTGAACACTTCCTGACTGCACAAAGAGCCAATTTTCACTCCTTGACTCCCTAACTAGGTTAGGAGTGGCAGTCAGATACAGGCTTGTGATGTTGGCTGAGGCTAATACACACACAGCAGTCCATTTTGATATAAACTAAACCAGCCTAGCTTAACTATGTTCTGCAGTTATGTTGATAATGCTCTCTATAAAGTCATTAAGTAGTCAGAAAGTTCCATAAGATTATTATTTAAGAAACTGCACCGCACTTACCTGCATGTCCATTGCCAAGCCAGTTATCTGTCATTGCACCATTAAGGAAAACACAGCAAAACTTGATAGACTAGAATGACAAAAAGAAGCTGCATACACACAGAACACACATGCAAAGGCCTTTAATGTTTAAAATTAAAACAGCGTTCCTGTGTAGTATTAATATTAAGTTAACCACTGGAAAAAATGAAAAATGTCCAGTGATCTAGAGACTTACACACTTAGTTTCAATGATTGTTTTTCAGTAGCCTTTCAAGCTACCACCTCAAGTCATCACCCCAAAGGCTGACAGATGCACTGGCCTTCCCTCCATGATGAAACTGGCTAACTACAAACTCAATCAGTCCTTGCATAAAAGCATGTTACAAGTTCAACAGCTGGATTCGTTCATTAGTTTTTTTAAAGACTAAAATGTTGGTTTTCTAACTAAAGAAATACCAGATCATAAAAAAACACCAATATATTGCCACTGAGTCATAGAAAATAAATAATTTCTTGAAATGCATCAATGCAGGCTTTTAATACTACTCTCCTACCTTGGAACCCAAAGGATCTACTTGCTGTGGCAACTGCTGAGCAGAAACAATTGCTGAAGAGTTTTGCTATGATCAGAATGCTTTTAACAGTTCATGAACATGTATAAAATGGCACCAAGCATTTTCCCAGATCATGCATCCAGGTTGCTCCTTACATCATATAGGGAACACACAACTGGAAGCTTTTAAATAACCAGTTTGAAAGTAAGTCACGATCAGATTCATCTAATAGCTCACAGCCAACAGCCTGCAACCACAATGAAGCTGACGGTTTTCTTAACAACATAACTAAACACATATCGCTTTCCTAGTTACTGCTGTGGTTCAGCAGGACTAGCAGGAATAGCAATTCCCACCATACAGTGGAATGCAACTAGAGATAGTTAATCTATTGATAAAGGCAACAGCATTTCTACACACTAGCTCTCCTGGCTGTATCTGGTTCACGCTGATGTCACCACTCCCTTTTTTCCACATGCCATGCCACCGCAAATTGCTACAAGGAGGTACCAACAGCACAGACAGCATGGGAGCATCTCCAAGGATGGAGGTTCCACAACCTCTCTTGGCAAGCCATGCCAGTGTTTTACTGCCCTTACAGTAAAAAAGGTCTTTCTTACGTTTAAATGGAATTTTCTGTGCTTCATTTTGTGCCTGTTCTCTCGTCCCACCACTAGGCACCAGTGAGAGAAGCCTGGCTCCATTTCCTTTACTCCCTCCCCCATCAAGTATTTATCCACTTAGATACTGTGTCCAGGTCTGGGGCCCCCAACATAAGACAAACATGGACCTGTTGTAGCGGGTCCAGAGGAAGGCCATGAAAATGATCAGAGGGCTGGAACTCCTCTCCTATGCAGAAAGTCTCAGAAAGTTGGGGTTGTTGCCTGGAGAAGAAAAGGCTCCAGGCAGACCTTATTGTGGCCTTCCAATACTTCAAGGGGGCTTACAAGAAAGATGGGGACAAACTTTTTAGTAGGGCCTGCTGCAATAGGACAAGGGGTAATGCTTTTAAACTGAAAGAGGGTAAATTCAGATGAGGTATAAGGAAGACATTTTTTAGAATGAGGGTGGTGAAAAACTGGAACAGGTTACCCAGACAGGTGGTAGATGCCCCGTCCCTGGAAACATTCAAGGTCAGCTTGGATGGGGCTCTGAGCAGCCTGATGGAGTTGAAAATGTCCCTGCTCATTGCAGGGGGTTGGACTAGATGACCTTTCAAGGTCCCTTCCAACCCAAACTACTCTATGATTCTATGATAAAACACCCCTGAGCCTCCTGTTCTCCAGGCTGCACAATCCCAGCGCTCTCAGCTTCTCCTCATGTGACAGATGCTCCAACCCTTTAACAATCTTCGTGACCCTTCACTGGACTCACTCCAGCATGTCCACATCTCTCTTGTACTTGGGAACCTGGAGCTGGATGCAGCCCCCCATATGTCTCAAGGGCTGAGCAGAGAGAAGTAATCACCTTCTTCAACCTGCTGGCAATGCTCTGCCTAATGCAGCCCAGGAGGCCGGTGGCCACCTTTGCCGCAAAGACACATTGCTGGTTCATGGTCAACTTGTGTCCAGCAGGACCCCCAGGGCCTTTTCTGCCAAGATGCTTTGCAGAATGTCAGTCCCCAGCCTGTCCTGGTGCCTGAGGCTGTTCCTCCCCAGGGGCAGGACTCTGCACTTCCCTTTGCTGAGCTTCATGAGATTCCTGACCAGCACATTTCTCCAGCCTCTAAAGATCCCTCTGAATGGTAGCACAACCACCCGGTCTATCAACAGCTCCTCCCAGTTTTGTATCCGAGACATAAAAGGATAGAACAGCAGGTAGAACAGCAAAGCTCATGGAAAAACTGTTTCCCAACATTTCCAAACCAACAAGCCCAGCTTCTTGCAAGTTGGCTCAGTGCAGATATCACAACACTGCTTTCACAGACTCAGCTGACTTGTCCCCAGCAGGTAAAGGATCTCTCCACAAGGTACATGAACTTCCAACTCAGGGAATAGCAGAGATCAGACGCATTTGCACATGGCAGCTTAAACACCCTAAATTCACTCTTCGCCTACACGGCAATCCATGGAAATGCCTAAGTGAAGCAATACAGCGAACACCACGGAAGCTCACACAGCACAGGCTGAGCTTTATGTAAGCAGAAGTCTAGTCCCCACATTACATACTTGTATTAGCACATTTATGAGTATTCTCCCTGCAAGCCAATTGCTACCTTTCCAGGAAGATTAAAAACTCACCTGTGAACATTTGCTACATTTTTAAACTGTTAGTTGCTAAAACCTGGTCTTTGAACATATTTCAGACAGAAACAGGAGAACGAAAATATAAAAGTTTGATGATGAGCAGAAGGATACAACAATGCAGATCCAGTTAAACAGGAGCATGAACATGTAATCTGCTGGCCTTCCATCAAAAGCCCCTGTAAATATAAAGAATTATTAGGAAAGGTACTGAAATCTTGGTAAGAAATTAAGACTTTTTTTTAACTTTGGGGAGTCTACGAAAAGCTCAGCTAATAACAGCTGTCTTACATGCAGTCTGTGGTTTATGATTTTTATTTTTTTAATTTTAAAAAGCCCTATAATAGAACAACCTACAGACCAAAAAATAAGACATTCAGCCTACTGCATTAAGTGACAAGGAGGGTACATGTGTGTAGCGCATTCTGTTCCTTCTTCTAAGCTGAACTGCTTGCCTAATTTCCCATTTCAAACGTGTCAATTTTTTCAGGACAGTGGAAACAAAAATAGGGTAACATTCCGTGCAGGTCATACAAAATGAAATTATATTTAGACGCCCAGTTGAGTTTGGGACCTGGCAGAGAGAAGGGTTAAAAAACAAAACCCCTAACAACTCCTTGCAACCATGAAAATCATAAGCCCTCACTCTTGCAAACTGTGGCAAAAGGCTGACAAGGACCTTGGCATTTGAGCAAGACTCCTGTCAACTTTCATATAGCTCCACACAGGCAAGGAAAGCCTGAAAATATTGCTGAAACAGTCCCAAACCACACAGTGACAAACACAGAGCACCACGAACAAGCTAAATTACATGCTAATAATTAAACATCAAAATGCCTAGAAAGAAGGCAACTGCTTAATGTTAGCACTATTTGGCTTCCTACAACTACTTTACATGTCCCCAGAAATGTAAAGAAAGAAAATATATTTTTAAGCATTAGCTTTTTAGAGTAACTAGAGTAACTCAGCCTATGTAAACCAAAATTGATATTTTAGTCAGTTAAGTTTATTAAGTTGAACCATGCAAGTTACATCACAGGGGAAAAAAAAAAGATACAAACCAAACCCCAACTTTGAAAAAATCTTTTGGAAGGTTTTAAAGTTGGAGAACTGCATAAACTGGAGTTCTCTCCTTACTGTTGCCATACAACAAATAGAAACAAATAAAGAGAGGAAGCTGACTAAACCTGTAGAAACTCCAGCACAGGAATTCCTCCAGAATATGAAGAAATCAAAGCAAATATTATTCCCTTAAAGTTTTTCACTTCTTGTTATCTAGGAGGTTACCAACAAGAATATTAGACAAACTATTTAAGTTGACTTTCCAATGAATATTTAAGAAAACTGAGCTACAGACTGCCAAAAAGCTCAGCACAGGGACAAGGTGAACTTTAGCCCACTTGGTCCTTCTGTAGGGCCCCAGGTATGTCCAGTCATTGGGGAAGAGCTGCAGACTCATAATCTCATCATTCGTACTGCTGGGGAGTGAACTCTGCATATTCTGCTTTCTTGGTATTTGTTATGTTGTTCTCCAATAGAAACAAAACAAAACCACATCAATCTCCTTTTCCTTAGGAAGCTAGAGGTCAGCTTGTTAGGAAAGCACCAGCACAGTACAAAACCACATGCATATTTTTGACGGCTAAATTTGAAGCTAGAATGCAACACCAGTGTATGCTCAAAAACCACATAAAACCCTGAGAAACAGAAGTTTCACTTCCTCAGTTTCACAGACAAAAGGAGGCATAGACCTATGCTAATCTCTACCTGTAAACATATTGTCAGCAACTTCTACACTTCCTGCTTTCAGACAGATTCAAGCCTTTTTCATAGCAAGGAAGGACCGACCTAACCAAGAACTTCATTTATACCCAGAAAAATTACTGTAATATAAAAGAAATGCATTGATTCAAACAACACAGCTGACTTCCCAGTTTCAAACTCCAGATGCGTTGTACAGCAGAAATATAAATTTACTTCCTTCCATGAGACTTCTGACACATCATAGACAACTAGAGCATTCTCTAAGTATATGTACAAGCAGTGATGTCTTACAATTTGCATATTAATATATCAGGAACTCTTACTACACATAGCTTTGCACAGTAGAATGTCATAACTGCCAGTACTCTCATGTGTTCATTATCTACTGCAGAAAGGCTCAAAGAGAAGGAGGAACTGTTTCTAGCTATTAAACTACTACTTACTTTCACTAATAAAACAATCAAATACCATCTGGCACCACGCCTCCCTTTCCCTGCTACTCTTCTTACAACTTAAAAAGGATTCCACAATACTCTCTGGATGACAGGTTTACCAGGGATCTCTTCTCTGCCGTGGGATTTCCCAAACATCACCTTGCAACGCATTTCCACTTACACCATCAGTTCTGAGACTCCATTAGAACTACAGTGAAATTCTTGTTCATAAAGGCTTTCAGGAGGAGCTTAGCTTTGCAAATATTTTAATTACTTACTTCAATTGGAACAATTTTTGTCTAGCTTTAATAAACTGTGCAATGCAAATCAAAACCAGTTTTGAAGCTACCCTGTAATGACAATCTCTTTTTTGAGATAAACGATCCATTATCTGATCTCCTTTCTTCCACTCTTAATTTTTCCCCCTAACTGGAAATCCAACTAGTTCCTTAACTTTTTCACATTTCTATTTGACAGAAGGGTACACTTCATTTGTAAAAGGTATCTCTCAATTCAACATAACCAACAGAATAACATAGGTAAGCATCATTGCCTTTTAAAAAGAAAAAGAAAAGCTGACATTGTTATTTTCTTAGATATTCATTGGAAAGTCAACTTAAATAGTTGATGGATATACCCATTATTACATATGCTCTATCATCCTTCCATGTTAAAGGACATCAGACAAGAAAACAGAGGTAACATTACCTTTTAGTCTCTATCCCTCATCTCCTGAAATCCAACAACTAAAAGCACCAGGCTCTCCTATTGAAAGAAGTATCAAGTTCAGATCCTAAATGAACAGGCTCCCTGCTGAAGGGAAGGAGCCTGTCACAGAAAATCAGTTTTCAGTGCGGTTTCCCATTGACCAACATAAGCAGGTACAGAGATGAGCCATCTTTCTCACAATTCTGTCTGAATCAGCCACAACCCTATCGCTACAAGCATTCCCAACAGAAGCTGTATCTGACAACGCTTAGTCTCTATCAACTCCAGGCAGAGTTCACCATATGCATACAATTTAATGGATAACATACCTGTTTCTAATCGTGATGAATATTGATACAAGAAATACAAATTCACCAAGTAGAGAAATCCCGTTCCAGGTCCCACTGGGAAGAAAAAAGTTGCAGTTATCGGCCGCCAGATCTGTCCAAATCAAAAGAGAAAGATATATTTATATACTGTAGAATGAACTCATATGTATAGGTTTTCTGTTTTCATTCGTTATTGTCCTGGTTTCAGCTGGGATAGAGTTAATTTCCTTTCTAGTAGCTGGTATAGTGTTATGTTTTGTGTTCAGTATGAGAAGAATGTTGATAACACACTGATGTTTTCAGTTGTTGCTAAGTAGTGTTTATACTAAGTCAAGGATTTTTCAGCTTCTCATGCCCAGCCAGCAAGAAGGCTGGAGGGGTACAAGAAGTTGGGAGGGGACACAGCCAGGACAGCTGACCCAAACTGGCCAAAGGGATATTCCATACCATGTGACATCATGCCCAGTATATAAAATGGGGGGAGTTGGCCTGGGGGGATTGCTGCTCGGGAACTAACTGGGCATCAGTCAGCGAGTGGTGAGCAATTGCATTGTGCATCACTTCTTTTGTATATTCCAATCCTTTCATTATTATTGTCATTTTATTATTGTTATTATTTATCATCATTAGTTTCTTCCTTTCTATTCTATTAAACTGTCTTTATCTCAACCCACGAGTTTTACCTTTTTCTTTCTGATTCTCTCCCCCATCCCACTGGGTGGTGGGGGGAGTGAGTGAGCGGCTGTGTGGTGCTTAGTTACTGGCTGGGGTTAAACCACGACAGTTATCAATTACTTGGAAGATCCAGGAGGAGATTAAAAATAGCCCAAGTATCAGTTACTGCTGCTTCAGCAGCTTTTACAGTTTGTTTTTTTAAATCTGAGAAGCAAAGCTATTAAGATTACAACAGAAATCACATACAACTTCCCAGATTGCTTCTATCACGTCTTCGCAGTATTGAGCCTTCATTGCAGTGCAAAAGGGATATGCTTGCAAGGATGCTACCCTGTTTTAAAAGCACCCATACAGAACCCATTCTTACCTGTTGTACAGAGGCCAAGGAATTCACGTAATGGCCTTCAGCGTACCATTCGAGACAGCACACACTGCTCTGAGCATTTTGCACCTGCCTTAGAGAGTCTCCCAACTATCAATATTGGGCACAGCCAACTACATGGCAGCACGTAGCAAGGACAGAAAATATCTGGCCATTTATGAATGAGCTCTTTTAACTGGCAACATTTCTGAATAGAGTATTGGGATCCTGAACATCACCGTTCCAGAAGGAATAACAGAACTAGAGAAAAAAACAGTCATTTAAGCTACTAAATTTTGGGGACATGAAACAAACTACAGATAGAGCCATCTTTTTATCTTTTTTGCACTTAGTCTTTTTCACTGAAGATATAATGAGCACGTATAATAGCAATTTAAAGGTTGGGATCTTTTCCCTTCCTTCCCTTTCATTTTCAGTTCATCCAATGGGCATTCTCCTTCTACACACCTGCATACCAAAACACTGAACCTCTAACCTCACAATGCAAGGAAAAGGACTACGTCCAATTTGTGACCACTGCTAATGAATCCAGAAACACTGTACATCTGAAACCTCAGGACTTGAGTTGTTAGTTTATGTCAACCACAGTCAGGCACAGAAGCTGACAATCCCAAACACGAGCTTTTTCAAATTCCAAGCAAGAAGGTGCAAAAGATGCACTTCTTTAGCTCTGCCTCAGTATCTCCAGAGCCACCTGCAGTTTAGGACAGTTGCAGACCTGCCTGTGACCCCTGTTCCCAAAGCCACGCCCACACAATCACACAGCAAGAGGCTGGGCAACTCACCTGAAGTCACAGCTACAGGTTTTATGATCACGGAGTGCCTTAGCACACCAACCGGTGCCAGCCAGAACAGCTCCCCCAGAAAACGTAGGAAAATAAACGCCCCAGAACGAGACGCAAAACGAACTACAGTGCCTGTCAAGGCTCACAGACCTCCTTGCCTCACCCAGGGGCCCCCGGCAAGGCCAGGCACCGCAGCCTGTGTCACCCTGGTCGGGGGCCCGGGGCCTGCGGGGGCACAGCACTGGCTAAACCCTGGGCCCAGCTGACAGGCCTCATACCGGTTAAGCAGGAAGGCAGGCCCGGCTTCTCGCTGGAGGTGATCTGGGTCACTCCTAAGGGCCGCCTCGGTGCGCGATTCCCTCCCAACGCGGCCGCGGAGGCCGGGGTAAGGGGGACAGCCCCCAGCCCCGCAGCCCCCAGCCCCGCAAGCCGCTCACTACAACTCCCAGAATGCCGAGCGCGCCCCGGACTGGGCTCCCTTATGGCGCGGGCGCCGCAGGGCACGCCGGGACTGGTAGTGCGGCCCGTACCTGGAAGCGGTTAATGAAGGCGTCGGGCCAGAGGAAGAGGTAGACGGGGCTGACGAGGCCCAGCTTGCCGATGAGCGGCACCGCGATGGAGCCGGCGAACCAGTAGCGGGTGATCAGCGGGATGCTCCGGAACCAGTCCCCCAGGTCCGACATGTCGCGGCCGCCGCCGAGGCCTCGCTACGAACCGGCCGCTGAGGGAGGGGAGAGGCGAGAGCCCGGCCGCTGAGGGAGAGACGAGGGCCCGGCCGCGCTCCACCCGCTGGTCCCGCCGCCGCCCCGGGCAGGGAGGGGAACCCCGAGCCCGACGTGGCGCCGCCGAATTCGGTCGAGCTGCCGCAACTTCCGGCCCCGCCCCCTCGGCTGCCGGGGCAACGGCAGCGCCGGAAGTCCCGCCTCCTCGGGGAGGGGGTGGGGGAGCGACCCGCCGTTGCGGGGTGACGGTGCCGCCGCTCCCGCTGGTGCCGCCGTGCCCGCGGGTTGGGCCTGCAATCGGCCCCTTTCCCCGCAGCCGTGTTTAGTAACGCGAGGGCTCTGGTAACGGGAGAGAACCGGCAGTGAGTCCTGCACTTGCGAAAGCCTGAAAAAAAACCCTATTAAATGTCCCTTTGCATTATGTCCTTGCCTGATGGGGCGCGACGTTATAAAATAAAACCACTTTTTTTGTCAGACGTGGCCTCCACTTTATGAGTTAACCGGCACCGACCGCGCTGCGCTCCCCCGTTCCCGCCCCGGCCCCCCGCGTGACGCCCGCGAGGAAAACTACAACTCCCGGCAGGCCCCGGGGCCGCCGGGCGGGGCCGTTCCATTCCCCCGCAGGCCGACTTCTGAGCGGGGGGGAGCGCCCACCTCCTTCCTACTGCCCTCCATTGGTGAAACGGGAGCGGGCTGTACCATGCGTGCGGCGTCCCCCGCCGCGGCGGCCGTTGGAGGAGCCCTGAGGGGAGGCGGCGAGCGCGGGAGCGGCGGCGGCGGCGGGCCGAGGATGGAGAGCTCCGACCTGGGCGGCCGCCAGCAGGGCCCCATCTGGCACCGCAAGCCCGGCCCGGCGGCGCGGCGAGGGTAACGGCCATCCCGGTCCATTCCGGTCCCCGCGTAGCGCTGCCGCCTCAGCTCGCAGCCGGGGCTCAGTGCCGGGCCGGCGGCAGCCGTGGCCGTCCCTGGCGCTGCGGCGCGGAGGAGAGGCCGAGGGAGCGGGCGGGAGGGGCAGGGCCAGGCGGAGCCCACCTGAGCTTCTGCAGCCCGGGGATGCCCGGTTGGATAACGGGGAAGAACGTTCCCGTTGAAGGTGGAGCAGGTCCCCAAGGCGGCTGGGAAACCTCCGTGCTCGGAGGGGCTCGCAGCTTGGCTGGGCAGTTGTCCCACTTTAGCTTTTTGGTTTTAATTGTACTGAACAAAATACCATGGGTGAATTCCCAGAGTTTAATTAAAATGGGAAATACTATGAAAATACAGCCTGGCCCAAGCTGAAGAGCAGCAGTATGAATCCTGCCTTGGGGTACCTGTATGGTGTTTGACCTGGTGGATCCAGGTGCAGCTCTGGGAACTCCTGACTTTATTCTCCTGGGTTAGTTTAGTGGCAAAGGAACTTTTGAAAGGCAGAGTGCCCTGTTGGGGAAGTCCTGGGAGATGCTGTAACTACGCTGAGAAGTGCTCACGTTTCAGGGTGTTTTTAGAATAAGAAGCCATACTTTGCTTGGGGGGGTTGATGACATTGAAGACCCTGACATCACTAAATTTTAATTATAATTTAAAATAGCTTAACGTCTTTCTAATTTGATTTTTATGGCCCTTCCCTTTTATTGCAGAAAAGAATGGGTTTAACAGAATGAGGTGCAATTAGTTTTGTCTCTAGTCTGTACCGTGGCTGCACGGCCCTTCTTCTTCATCTGATATTCACTCACGCGTTGTAACATACACCAAGAGTTGCATGGAAGTGCTCGGTTTCATATTCTGCTCTCTTAGAAACTGATGTCTCGGATAGCTATCAGCATCTTATATAGCCATGGTCACAGACTTCTGCAAGTGCCCTGCAGACTTTAATCAGCCTGCCAATATCCTGTATAGTTTTAGATAGTTTGACTCTGAATTTACATCCAAGTGATGATAGAATACAATTGGTTTGCCCACTGTTAGCCAAAAATTCCAGGAGTAGCAGACCTCCCAAATGTTAGTGTCCTGCTTCCTGGAAAAACCTTCCTCTTACGGCTTAGTCTGCACATGGGCTTCAGTGCTGCAGTCCGTTTTATGCTGACAGCATGGTAGAAGGATAGAATGTGAAAAACCAGCAACTTTTGTTCCATAATATCTCAGATGAATAATGATAAAAATGGCTTCCTTCATGCATTTGAAGACTCTGGAAAGAAGTGGTATTAAAACTGATTTCCCCCCACATCTAATCGGAGTGGTTTCTTACAGTAATTCATAGCTTCTCAGTTTTCTAGCATGTTTCTTCACAGTGATAATGAAGAGCCAGGTTCCTTGCTGAGTGCTGAATTGGGCTTTCAGATACATTAGTAGATGATACGTCAGCATGTATGTTAGTGTTATTCATTAATAACATAAATTAAAATCAGGTAGCCAGGAGCCACATAAAAGGATCATGAGTGGTATTTCCCCCGTCTACTTTACATGTCTCCTAATTACCTTCCAACACAGTGAATGACTTCCTTTCTTTAGTATATTTTTTTATATTAGAAATACGTGTTTTTCATGGAAGAAGATTTTTCATAGACCACTATGAATCATTGGAATTGTAAAACCATAAGCTAGGAATATTTTAATCCTAGGTCTTGGAGAAATACATGCTATTAAAATGATTCTAAGCATGGTTGTTTTGCTTGCTTTCTTCACAGAGTTATAGTAAACATAATTCATAGTGTCAAAGGATACCATTCAAAGACAATACGTTTTCTGAATGTGGCTTTTGACAGTTCCGGAGATTCTCTACTCGCTGGAGACCACCAAGGGAATATATATGTTTTTGACTTGAATGGAAACAGGTAAGAGTATTTCTATCAAGACATTTTAATTGTCTTGACAACTGTAACATTCAGGAGTATGGAACTTGCCTGGACAGCGTGCCACAGGTCTGGTTTTAACCCTCAGTTTTCCATGAATGTGGAAATAGATAGCAGTTTGCTCAGAGCTGAAACTACAAGCCAGTGTCTCATGTAGGCTCCCTAAATATTATTTTATTAGTTTAGCTGCTCCAAAATACCAGAAGTTTGTAACTCCAAACTGAACAGACAGCAATTTCATAGAATTAAATACTACCACTAGAAGTTGTTCTTTGAACACTACCAATCAATTAATAATAGGAGCCATGAATTACAATAAATTAGACTTAGTATTGTCATTTGCAGAAATACATTAATCACTCTTTTCAATTTTATACTACTGATTTTTAAAATATTAGCACTGATTTTTAGATTTATTATAATTAGATATGATTTATTTGCTCCCTTTTGAGTTTAGTTTTTCTCTCGGTGAAATATATTGAGACTGAGTATGTTATGACTTCACTTGACATGGACCAAAGTTTCCTAACACAATCAGAATGTGTATTTTTAAATAGGTTCAACCTTGTTCAGCGAACAATGCAGGCTTGCACTGCTTTGGCATTTAATCTTCGCAGAAAGACAGAATTCCTGGTGGCTTTGGCAGATTATTCCATTAAGTGCTTTGATATAGGTAAGGAGAAATTTAAAGGCTTACTATCTGGATTGCTATAAAAACCTATATAATTTTAGTTTTGATCTCAAATTTCTCTAAGTTTTTTTGATGGAAATTTTACTAGTATTTCATGCCATCTGTCCAAAAAAGAAAAGTTTGGGCCCATGTGGGTTACAGTCCTGTGGGTAAATGAACCCTTTGCTCTGTCAAAGTTTCTTGTTCCCACTGAGTCACGCAGGCATCTGTTTAACTGGAGTATAGCACAGGATCGCAATTCTGTATGTTACCTTTTTTAAAAGCAATTCTGTATATGTTTGCTTAGAATGAGGTGCTCTATGCAAAATCAAACCAAAATCACTTGACAGTATGCTAGTTTGCAACTGAATCAGTTATTAACTATATTTACAGTAAAATATTTGATAAAAGAAAAAAGAACTAAAAGAACTGTCAATGCTTTTGAGTATGCAAGTAGATCTGTATCCTTGTTCAAAAGCGATATTTAAAATTAATTTCACAGGCCAGCTGTGTGTCTGTCTTGATTAGAAGTTTAATGGTGAAAGGCATTGACAATTCATTCTTCATAAATTAATCTTAACCTATCAAAAAGTGCAGTTGTAGTGTCTCATATCATCTGGATTTAAATGTTTTTAAAAAGCTGTAGGAATCACTCATCTGCTATTTGAGGGTTTGAGTCTGATATTATGAGTGAAGATCTTAATGTAGCACGGTTTCCCGAAACAGAGGAAGAGTCAGAGTTAAGGTCTGAAATCCTCCATGCTTTTTCTCCTCCTTTCAACCACAGTAAGACCAAACTTAGATTTTGGATGCACTTAGAGAAACCTTCTTAATTTTTCCAGAGTCCTGCATGTTTATATGATGCTGTTTCCAGATACCAAGTCACACTGAAGAATGTTTTAAAATAGAAGTGTTATTCACATAAGTTAGTATTGGATGAACTGTCCTTAGAGGTGTATTAGATAATACTTAGTTGGCAGGCTCCATCCCCTTCTTTAGAAGCCATATGCTGTAATCCCATGTCATCCTCCCAGGTGACAATAGCTTTAAGCACTCAATTGTCTGTAAGCACAGCAGAAAGTTTGACTGTTAGGCTTTATAAGCTGCTTTATAGCCATTTCCCATCTTGATGCCACAGCAGTAGGTCAGCTGGAACCGCCCCATGGTCTGTCAGGCAAACTACCCAATGTAAATAGTGTAATTGCCACAAACACAGTTTGGTTGCTGAGGGAAGATTAGTGGTAATGCAGTCACAAGTGGGAGACAATGTAGTCAGGGAACCATTTCCTTAGTATGCAATACACAGCATAAAAATGTTTTGGACTCTAAAAGAATTAATGAGGTGTTGCTTTCTGACTGTGCCTTTCTATAGTCATAGCCTGTTGTCATTAAACCTTTCTTCCTTGCACCCGTAAATAGCTGTGTAATCATTCAAACACATTGTCCACAAGTAAAAACAAGTGGAGAATTCTAACTAGAACATTCAGTCTCAACTTGCAGAGATTACTGCGGTGTTCACATCGGATAATCTACCTATGAGGCCTGCTGAACTTACCTGATCACAGTGTTCATGACTTTTTAAGACTGATTCTTAGGCTAAGTTAAACAAGTCTGTGCAAGTTGGCTTTCTGTGTAGAACTGAGAATAACTTAAGAAATCTGTTACTTGGAGATGAGGAGGTGGTTATGTTTCTCTAAGGTATAATAGCTATATGAAGACTGATACCTTTGTTTCCTGTTTTTTGGGCTGTGATGGTAAATGGTCATATACTTAAATGGGTCATATACTTTTAAGCACTGGGTATGCTTAAGTCTCCTTCACAGCATACTGTCGGCAATAAAGAGTAAAGTAGTAGTTGTTTCACTTTGAATGACTTTCATATCCTTTTCATTTTTTTCATCAACTCCTGCAGAAACCAAGGAGCTAGTTAGTTGGATGAGGGGACATGATTCTTCGGTGTCTTCCATCTCTGTCCATGGTTCAGGCAGGTATGCCATCACTACATCCACTGATACAGCACAACTGTGGGACTTGGACACCTTTCAAAGAAAAAGAAAGCTGAATGTTCGTCAGTCTGTGGGCATACAGAAGGTGAGTAAAGAGCAATTGCTAAAGGGTGAACAAGCATACCTCAGTAGGAGTAACACCGCATGTTAAAATCACGCTACTTGAAAATATTTTTTAAAATACAGCCAAATCTTTTCTATGTTCTTTGGGTGTATCTTCTTAACTGTCATCCTATCACGTCACCCAGACCGCTGGAATCGTGACTCAATAGTTGCAGAGATCTGCTGGGAACTTTTAAGGAACCTCCATCTTCAGAGATACTCAAAACTTGGTTGGATGTGACCTTGACTAACCCAATTTAACCTGGAAGTTGGAGCTGTCTTCTAGACTGACCCTGCTTTGACCTGGGGGTGGGCTTAGAGGACCTCTAGAGATTGATTCCAGCCTGAATGATACTGGGATTTAAGGGCGTTATTAAAAAAACAGGTTTGGTGTCATAATGGTAACTTGAAACAGTCACTACCACCTACCCCATTCAGCTGCTTATTCCAAAGCTGCTCTTCTTTCTATGCACACTAAGCACTGAATGTGGGAACAAACAAAGCTTAAAAGCAACACAGCAAAAAGGAGTTGCTGCTTTTCAGCCTAGTGGTTTCTTTGCTTTGGTTTGCTGCACAGACACTTATACTGGAACAACATAGAGGATGAGAAGGATGACGTGTTTGTGTCAGGGAGTGGTTTAAATAGGTCTTCCTTAGCGTTACGCTGCTTTAAACAGGTCTGCCTGCGCCACCCAATGTCAAACTTTGGCATAAGTACTACAGAAAGTACTGACACAGTGCCTGAGCATTGCTTACACACGTGCTGCCCTGCAGTGAATAGTCTTACAAACACCACTTCAGACCAAAGTTCTCGTCAGGCTGGTCACTAAAAAGCCGTGCTGATTTTGCAGAGAACAAGGCTATTCATTTGAGTGTCTTCACCGTGTTCTAGGTCAGGCAGAAATTTTGTCAGCTTGAAATAGTCACCTAGCAATTACTGTGGAAGATCATACATAAGTTTTTGTTTGTTTGTTTTATTAAAACTGTTGTGTAGTGCATGTTGCTAAAATAATTATCATGTCTTCCCTCCAAAGATGGCTGCATTTCTTCAGTTGGCAAGATTTTTCTACTGCTCAGTATCTTTCTTTGTGTAGGCTATGTGTAGGGGCTTCTTATTGATAAATGCCTCAGAATTTGATAGGATCAGGATGGTACAGTATGGAAACAACCTTTAAATCCAAACAGTAGTGACTATGGTTGAATGAATAAATCACTGTTTGGGAATCAAGAGCCCACTTTTGGTTTGGCTCTACCATTTCTGACAGGACATTATGCAAATAATCCAATTTATCTGGATTTAATTTTCCTGTCTTTAGAATAGAGATAATGACACTTACTCCCATGCCACGATTTAAGACATACAGATAAGTGCTTTATTGAACATCAGGTTTATTATTAGACCACAGCCCTGACACTGTCCAAAGGTGGATTCTTCCTTGCTGTCTGAGCCATCGTAGTAGTGCCACACCAATCTCTGCAGTGTATTTTTCGGTGCTTTTTTACTTAAGCCCAGTTGCACTCCAACATACACCTTCTGTTAAATTGGTATGGGGCAAAGCTAATTTTAAAAGACAGAGACTGAGCTGCACACTGTAAGAATAGCGGGTGGAAAAAAAAATGAGAAAGAGCTAAGAGAAGACCTCTATAATGACCGTTTCCAAAGCATCACTGCTTATTCAACAGCTGCTTGTGACCATCTTGTGATATTTTTCTAGGGCAAAGCAGAAAATGAGGAACTGTTCAGTACTCCAGTTTACCAAAATTTAAACTTCATCCATCTGCATGATAGGCATCTGTTCTCAATTCATTGTCTAGACTTCCTCAGGGTCCCTGAAGGAGGACAGGCAGCTCAGTCTGTCTGAAGATAAATGACTCTTGTAGGTGAGGTGACTCCTTCCCCACAGGTAACTTTTGCTCACTGTCAAGTGACTAATTTGGCCTGAACAGCCAACTTTCAGTCACTAACATTCAGCAAGATGAATCCATCCCATGTATCCAGATTTACAGATTTTCAAGGCCCCAAGAGACCATTCAGACCAAAACTCTGAACTTCATAGCACTGACTGTTAATCTCAGCCAGTGAGTACTTCAAGTAGTCCCTCAATGTTCAGATACCAGGAGACATTTTCAATTTAACCTTCAAAATTATAGGTACAGGGAATTTGCTGAAGCTGCATGTGCTGCTACCAAAATAGAACCTCTGATGTAAACCAAAAATTTATCATTAATCAAGAATATATCTGATGACATCCAAAAATGTAAATAATGCAATTTTTTTTCTTTTTGAGATTACACATAAACAATAAACATGTTCAAAATAATTGAAAAAATATATTTACAAGCTTTTTGGTTTTATCTTCATTCATCCTCACAGTAAAATCTGCATTTTGTATTTGGAGAATACATTGCTAAACTTTCTACGATATTTTTTACTTTTAATAGTTGTACGTAAAACTAAGGAGTTTAAGTCTAAAGATGAATGCTTCATAGAGTGCATTTGCAGACTCGTGGTACTGTTTGAATGCTGAAGCTAGTTTGTAGAAGATGCAACAAGCAGTTGCTCGGTGAGCTGTTCTGGCTTGTGTCTCCCATTCCTTCCTGCTCCTGGGTTCATGTTCCCACTGTTTATATTGTGTCCCCTCTGGCACTCATCAGAAACCTCCACAAGGCAGTTTAACAGTCAGAAAAATTACATAGATAAAGATTTGTGTCATTTCAGTGAGTTAAACTGCCTTAGCAAAGGGTATAAGAAGTTCTGAACCAGTGCAAGGGAGAGCCGGCCTGCCTAGGCTGTAACAGGGGAAGGGGACCTGCTGCCTGTGGGATCTGCCTGTGGGATCTAAGCCTTGCACTGCAGCTGCATTATGCAGTTATAGTAATAGCCATACTGTCATGGTTTCTTGCTGTATTTTTTTTTTGCCATACACTTTGGTCCAATTTAAACAGTACTTCCTTGACAACACATTACATTTTTTTTCTTTTCCATGTTCTTCCAGGTTTTTTTTCTTCCATTGAGTAACACCATCCTCAGCTGTTTCAAAGACAATTCTGTTTTTGCATGGGAATTTGATACTCTTCGCTGTAAATACCAGTTGCCAACTCCTGTAGAAGGTTCTGTATTGCTTTATAAGGTCTTTGCAGTTACCAGGTAAATTGCTATTTTGAACATTCTAAAGGCAGACTACAAAAATTGTAGTTTTAAAACAGGTTTTCTTTCCTTATTTGTAATGTTTTACGGAACTATTGAGCTTTATACTATGATAAGCTTTTGAACTCTGCTGTGACTGATACTTTCGGCAAGGATCAATAGCAGTTTTTATTACAGTCTTATAGCAGTTGAAATAAAGCAAGTTGATTTTTAATGACCACTCAAATAAGGTTTAAACTATCCTTTACAAAAGCAAATTTTATTAATTAGGAGCTATTTTATTCTTTCAGGAGAGTATGACAGGAATAATGACAGATTCAAAAGTGATTTGAGAGCATAGGAGGAAATGTATGATCTCTTTCTTTTTAGCTAATACTAACTTAAATTATAGTATTCTGATGGAAACTTTTCCTCATCTGTGATCCAGAGATGGCCGGATTTTTGTAGCTGGTGGAAAATCAAATCATCTTCACTTATGGTGTTTAGAATCAAAGCAGTTGATAAGAATAATCCAGATGCCTGCAAAAGTACGAGCTGTCCGTCATCTGGAATTCCTCCCTGACAGTTTTGATGGGGGCTCCAATCAGGTCAGTTTTTTTACAAAGCTTGAGACTGGAGTATTTGGTTAGTTGATTCAACACATATACTTTGAGGGCTTTTGGGGGACACTAGGGATATGGGCCCATACCATACAACAGGAAAGTTACTCTGCTAAATGTTTGCTCAGTTGTTTTTTTAGCGTAATGGAATGTCATTGCTGAATTGGGTATTCCTCTTTGTTTTACATTGGCAATATTAATTGATGAATCCTTTTAACTTATAGGTCCTTGGCGTGTTAAGTCAAGATAATATTATGAGATTTATCAATATAGAAACATGCAAACTTCTTTTTGACATTGGGAGTCATGAAGAGGGAATTAGTACAGCAGCGATTAGCCCCAATGGACGGTATATTGCATCAGTAATGGAAAACGGTAGCCTTAATTTATACAGTGTCCAAGCATTGACTCAAGAAGGAAATAAGGTAGAGTGTTTCACAATTCTTTAAACAGCAGTAAATCCCATTAAAGTTGATACTTGTCTACGTAACTTTTGTATCATCAGTAGTTTGCAGACGTATTGGAGTGCCATATTTAACACTACAAATAAAGAAAAAGTGATTTGTAGAGTTCCCTTCATAGTTCCTCCAGCTTGTCAGGTAATATGATGTTTTTAAAGTATATATATCACTGTGTTTCTGGTGTTGGGAGGAGGGGGAGATGGTATTTCTTTCTACAGCAATTTGTATGGACCAATTTCTCTTTGTAATGATGTTCTGGGGGAGATGGAAACAGCATAACTGTGCTGCTTCTGTTCCATTTCCTATAGGAAATGTTTTGCAACTGATATTCTTTTAAACTGCGGGCATGGATGGTGTTTTTGTTGCTGTGATTTTGTTCTTCTGACTCTGTTATTGGATACCAGCATCCATCATTATAGCACAATGATACTCCTAATCCTTCCTAAACAACAAACATTCTAAATACCAGTTCTTATTTTATTAAAGTAATTTATTAATGGGAGTCAGGTTTCTAAATCCAGAATTCCATATATCTTTAATCACCATGTCTTTGAAGTAAACAGTAACCAGCTTCGGATAATGATGGAGTTGGAGTTGAGGAAGGATGTGTAAAGATGTCACACATGCATTCCATTTGCACTTTTGCTGCCGGTTTGACATGAACTGGGATATCCACTTTGTTACTTGCTTTCCCAATCTCCAACATTGAATTAATACCTCACTGACACTGAAGACTAATTAAAGTTCGTGAAGGTCTTTTGTATTCTTTTTAACTGGTGCTATAGAAATGCAAAGTATTTTAGTGACATTGAGAAACACACTAAAGTAAATAACCTGAACAGTACATGATACACATTTATACTATCCCAGTTACATTTTAGTGTTTCCTAAGTGAGGAAATAACATGATGTTTGAGTTGGTTTGGAAGCTACATAAACCTTCTGTGACAGTCTTTCTATTTTATTACAGGAGTTTTATTCACAGGCATACTTATTCAGGACTATAATGTCCATATATATATATTTATGGTATAAATGTGCATCTATTCTTCTTGCTATGGCCATCAAGCTCAAAAATATGGCATATAAAATAAAAGTAAACATCAAATTGTAGTGTTATTTAACCTGCCTTACAAGATTTTAACTGAGGTATTTTCACTTAATATTAGCCTCCACCACCCATGTTCAAAGCAGTGGAAGATTCGTCCAAGTGCACGTCAGAGGCAAATAAACTGACAATGAGAGTGACTTCAGGAAGGTCAGAGTGGCCTTGGAAATCCAAAGGAAGCAAAATTCAAACCAGATTGCTAAAACTGCAAGTGAACACATCGCTTGAAAATAAAGAGGTGGGAAGAAGCTGCAAATATTTTGTGTCCAGTCTGCAGCATTTAAATTTTATTGCAAAAAAAATATTTAGCCGCTTACTTTAAAGAATAAGTTCAGGCACTTATTCACTTGGGTGTTTGAGCAGAGAAGGGATTAAGGGACTTTTAGTACCATTTCCTCTCTCTGTTTAGCCTATGCTCCTGTATTATGTGACACAGCCAGAGCTGCCTCCAGTCAGCTTGGGGTACCTCTGAAGTTGTTCAAGCAACTTGTGACACATTTGGATATTGCTAGATCTGATCTGCTTCCCTGCTAGCAAACTGGCACCTCTAAAATGTCTGCCTAGAAGCCATTTCATTTTTTATTAATTATTTAGAAGATGCATTACTGTTACATTTATTTCCCTTCTGTCATCACTGTGCCATCTTCTCTCTCTGTCTTTATCTTGCTTCTCATATGTATATATATTCTCATGTATATATACACACACATATATCTGTATCTGTGTATATGTATCCTCCTGTAACATTCATCACAATATGATCTATTCCTTATGTCAATGTTCTTTATGGTTTGGCTATATCCATCATTTCATTATATGTAGTTTAGTCAGTGAGGGTCTGATTTGCTTCTGACTGAAATCAGTGACAGCTGTTCTTTCAGTTCAGTAGATGAATGATCTTTTGAATTATCTTTTTTGCTGTTAAAATACCTAGGATTATGTAACAGATAGCAGTACACTTTTTTTTTTTTAATTATGTTAGGAACTTCAGTATTTGCTGCTATCATCAATTAGAGTGCAAGGAAAGAGATTATGAAAGAGAAATGCTTACATTTATTGTTGATCCCCTATTTTGTAGAACAAATTGCCAGGTGGATTAAACAAGAAACGTCTGCGGGCCTTACTGAAAGGATTTGGAGAATATCCAGCAAAGTACAGGTATGTTTGTGTGCATGTTCATGCTTGCACAAAATAAAATTGCTTTGTGTTTACTGGCCTATGAAAGAGAAGTTGCTTGACTAAGTCTGCATTTTAATTGCAGGATGTTTGTTTGGCGTTCCTTATTACAACTTCCTGAAAACCACTTAGCATTCAGTAGCTTAATCGATAAGGGTACCCACAGTGCGTTTGTGAATATTCAAAATGAATATCCCATCAAAAGTATGAAACTGCTGAGAGTTTTACAGAGGTAAAATATATATTTATATTTATTTAAATATTATAGATTTTTATTTTCATATAGTGATCTGAAATGTGTCCAATAACTGGAATCAGCTGTAAGGAAAATTCTAAAATGAAATAGTAGTGCCCTCATGCAACTCATATAATCCTGCATCTGTTTTGAAGTTTACAGTCTTTCTGTGTTGTGGTTCTAAAATGCATATTATATTTTTGTTTGGTTTTGGATCAATGTTTGCTACACCTTTGTTTGCCTTTGCGTATAGGACCTTATCAGCTCTAGCTCACTGGTCTGCTATCTTTGCTGAGACGCCTTATATTCCTTTGCTAGCATTCCCATTTGTAAAATTATTCCAGAACAACCAGCTGATCTGCTTTGAAGTTGTTGCTACAGTAGTAGGTAAGCAATGATTTTAAAAGCTCAGATATGCTGCAACATGTTTAAGCTTTCCCATGCAAAAGAGCTTTTCCTGATGAAATGAATGAGGTATTTCCTAAGAGGTCACCAGGCTCTCTTCTGAAGGTGTTGCCAGAAATTAATATGTAGCAACTGTATGCTTAAAACAAAAACCTGCTTGTAAATAAAATAAGATATTAGACTTCCTTTTGCAGTGTTTCTAGCACAAAGTTAGCAGTTTAACAATATTCGTAAAGTCTGATCAGCAAAACCAAATGTATCTGGGATAATTATATCATAATAACTGAAATCTCCAAGACATGGGAAAAGTAGTCACACCCGCCTACCCCCTCACCCACTCCCAGTCAAAAGGTAATGATTTCTTAAGGTTTTACTGTGTTTAGTTGTCCTAAGCGTGTGGTAACTCAAAATTAGACATTTGGCTGAAAGCTGGCTATGGCCGTCTTCTGAAGAAACATTCTAAATTAAAGCGCTTTACACTTAAATTAGTTGTTGCAGCTGCTGCTAAGTCTACAGAAGATATGTACTGCCAAGCATACATGCCCACTTTGCAAACACATGCTGTTAGTGAATAAGTATCCAAGTTTACGGAAATTATTCTTAGTATGTTAAAAATTACTTGATACAGGCTGTAGTTTCATGACACAAATACTGGTTTCAGTATTCCCATCTGCCTCCAATCACTTAGTCCCACAGCACACGGACTTTTCTTCATTTTATTTTTGAGACAGATTAGTTCCCCAGTCTGGTTCACAGTGTACTGACACAAACACTCACGCCAGTGCAGCTGGAGAGCAGTGTACTGTGGGAATGGTTCAGGGATAAATGCTAGGAAAGAGGAGAGGTGGTAATACCTTAAATAGGTTTTACTGCATAAAACTACCTCTTAAATTCATAGCCTTTATAACCAAACCTTAAGGTTGTCAAGAGTCTATCACTCTGGATTACACTGGATTTTGTTGGGCTTTTTTTTTCTCTTTCAGTTAATTTTTGTCAGCACTGGTTTGAGTATTTTCCCAATCCTCCAGTTAATGTCCTTAGTATGCTGGAAAATGTTTTGGCACATCATGACAAAGAACTACTTCAGCATTTAATAACATACAGTGTGACTTCACAGGTAATATTCTAGCCAACTTTTATATATAAAATGTCACTGCAGTGAATGATAGTGCACTAGTCTTATTTTGACATAATTCTTTTTTGAGGGAGTTTTCATTAAATAACAGTGAATGATATGGGAGTGTAAAGAATGTATCATTGCTTTCCTGCAGCTTTTTCTTTTCCATGATCATAAATCTCACATATGTGCTACTGTAGTTCTTAGAAGTCCTTTGCTTTCAAGTCCACATTGCTTGAAAATCTAGTCATCAAATTATAAATGTACTTTTTTTTTTTTTTTAAAGTGGACATAGGTGTGATGAATTAATTTTGTAATCCCTATTTATCATTAGGGATGATTTTAGCTTCACAAATCTAAACAGAAGATTCAGACATCCAGTGAAATAAATTTATGTATAATCACCCCATATTAATTTTGAATGTTTATAGTGGGTGATAAAACTTACCTTCAAATATTCTGGTTTAGTTCCTGTTTCTTTCACAAGTCAATAGATTCTTCGTATAAGGCAAGAAAATTTCATATTATTTCTTTAAAAGGAATGGTAAAATTGACTAATGGTTTATTTTATCAATTTTCCCAAATAATATAGGTTTATGCATGGCCTCTTCTAGAAACACTGTTCTCTGAGGTTCTAACAAGAGAAGAATGGCTGAAAGTCTTTGACAATATCTTCTCCAACCATCCTTCGTACTTTCTAATGATTGTTGTTGCCTATATTATATGTTCCAGAGCTCCCCTGCTTCACTGTAATCAAACAGCGGATTTTGAGGTAAACATCTTCATATTTAAGTCAGTCATATGAAAGTGTACCTACAGAGACCTATAAAACTTTGTATCTGTTGTTACAGAGGTTAGAAGGAGATGTTTCATTTCCACATTAATATATTATTACATGTTTCTGAACAACATCATCTAGTACCTGATAAATATACAATAAATGAGCAAAATATTCAGCAATTTCCTGCAGTTTCATGCAATGAGATGTTTAAAAGCTTTCATAAGCTTTCTAATGCCACTAAAAGCCATTTTGTAAATGTTAATAGTTCATCAACCACAAAGCAATTCCGCCTCTTTTTTTGAGACATAATACAGACTTCTGCCTGTGGAGACAAGACACAGTCATTCTGTCATGTTGCTTCATTATTTTGCTTTCAGATTTGCAAAATTAGGCAATATTGGACATTCTCTGAAGCTAAATAAAAATGTTTCCTTTCCTTATGTTTAGCCTTCCATGGGAAGAGGAGGTTTTTTCATCTGAAAGCATCTCTGTAGACAAACAAAGGCTTCCACCTTGAAAATGTGCTTGTGAGGAGTCAGTTTGACAGACACCAAACAGACAACATTATTGCTATGTTTAATAATAACCAATTTAAAGATTTTCTTGGTGAATAAGATCTTTGACAGGAAGAATAGTCCTTCAAGAAGAGGAACTTCCAAGCTTCATGTTTGAACACCAGAAGTTGAGGGAGGTTTATCCAGTGGTAGGAGTGTCTGTGCGGGCAGGTGGACACTCTAATTCACACCTAGCTTTCCAGATCCCTTATGCAACTGCCATTTGAAGAGAAGGAAAAGAACCAGAGTATACTTTTACAACTTGAAGAGGTTTGGGTCAAGTCATTTGAGACGGTGATACTTTACTAATTAGTAGGGCTAGCTTAAGAATCCATTTTTAAATCAACTTTTGGTATATAGCTCTTGCTAATTTGCCTAATTATTCCCAAATAGGTATATTAAAAACTTGCTTAATCTTTTGTAGAACGTAAATGGAAGCATGCCTCTTACAGTATTTCTTTCATCATCATAACAACCTGGACATTAATGGAAGCATGTCTCTTACAGTATTTCTTTCATCATCGTAACAACCTGGACATTAACGTTGTGATTAAGGAAGCTTATCATCTTATGGAGGCTACGCCACCAGATATCCATCCACAACATATGCTTGATGACTTCATACCACTTACAAAAGGACAGTACCCTGTATTTAATAAATATCCCAAGTTCATTGTGGATTATCAAACTCAGGAATGGGAGAGGATCAGACAGGATGAAATTGAATACTTACGAGAAAGGTATTAATGGGAAAGTTGAAGACAGTATCAGACTGGGAGCGACAGGTGGACACATTTGCCTTTTTCTGTTGTAATGTGTATGCTTGGGAAGAGAGACAATTAAGAAAATTCAGGAAGATTACTTTAAATAGCTGCTAAAGGTTAAGAGTTGTTTGGTTTGACACATTTTTAAGTTAAATCACTAGTCTTATCTTAAACAAAAAATGTTTGTTACTTCACAGAAAATATTGGGCCGCAAGTCTTCAAGCTTGAAAGCTTGTAAGTCAGAGCCTAAACCTCCCTTGACCTTGTAGGGTCCAACTTTGTGAAGGGCCAGGAGTTCTCAGCTTGCTATTGAAATCAGTGGGTACCATGAGGCCAAAGCACCTTTAGAAACTAGTTTTTGTCAAAAATGTGAGGAAGAAAATATCTGCGCTCATCTGAAATGCCCTGTTGCCTGTAACAGTCAGTATTGTAACTCCTCCTCATGCGCTTTATCAGTACATAAAGGGGATGCCATATTCTTTCATGACAATGCATTTCAGCAGGTCTTTGCTATTACAGTCATCAATTTTTAAGTAATCAAGTTAATTTCTTGATACCTGGCTTGAATTATTAACTTGTGATCTCCGTCCATTTAGACAATTAGCGCATGAATTAGAAGCTAAAGCACAGGAACGGAAAGCAGAAGATGAAGCCTGGTATCGAAAGCAGGAATTACTTCGAGAAGCTGAAGAACAGAAGCGAAAAATGCTATTGGAAGAAGAGGAAAAGCTGGTGGAACAGAGGCAGAGGTATTATAATATAAGAAGCATTAGGGGCCTGGCTACTGTACCCTGTTATTACATTTTTAACCGTGAGTAAAGGAGAAATAACCACTAATTTGTATAAACTGTAACGTGGGAAAACAGTGTGGTCTGGTGGGTCAGATTTTGGTGTGGGAATGAAGTGATCTGGGTTGTATTACTGCCTTGCCTGAGGGAATACAGCAGATTAGAGGCCAAGTCACTTCATATTTTTGTCTCAGCTCCCAGCCTTTTGTCTGGTCTCTTTGGATTGTGAATGCTCTTAAGCAGTCAAGTGCTGTGTGTTTGCATGCTGAGACTTCAGATTTGCGCTGTGGGCAGATTCACGCTGCAAATATGAGAGTCACTTATAGTATCGGTGACTGTACGCATTCTTGTATTTCTAGTGGATTTAGATAAAAGACTGCTTTATGTATCAGTTGCTGAGCAAAGAGTTGTGATAGCACTGAAGCTGAACTGTTAGTTTGTACATTTTGCAGTTGTGAAGGTTTAAGAGAATTTCAACATCTCCATAGTTTTTTAGATCAACTACAAGTAATCGTAGAATCATTTAGGTTGGAAAAGACCCTTAAGGTCATCGAGTCCAACTGTTAACCTAACACTACTAAGTCCACCACTAAACCATGTCCCTAAGCACCATGTCTACAGGCACTTACCTTAAACCTCTGTAACCTACAGAGTAAGTTTTTGTTTCAAAAGAGGGCAGTGAGCCTTTCTTTGCAAACTAATTCTTGAGTTTGTGGTTTTGTTCCTTGAAAGAGTTTGATATTTTCCAAATAAACTTAGGGCTAATTTTGTGCAGAAAGAGGTACTGGGACACTGGCAATTATTCTAAGGAATAGTTTCCAGTTCTGGATCATTGCAATAGTAAACTAGTGCTTATTAAAGTTGAACAGAAACAGAGCACAGGACTTCAAAGCTCCATCAGACACATTGGCATTAGAGGATGTCTGTGTGTCTGTGAGTTTAATTTTGTCTTGTAAATCAAAACTGGACAATTCACAAGAATGAAAGCAACTGTCCTAAGCTTTATAAGTTAGAGATTAGCTCATAGTAACTAAGGGATAACTGCAGTGCAAGTTTGTGCTCTTTGGTCCTGACCTTTTATATATACAAGTTCCCTTGTTTCTGTTTGTTTTGGCTTTGAAGACTAGCTGCTGTGAAAAGAGAAATGAAAGTAAAGGAACTACAATTTCTAGATGCTTCGAGAAGGCGTTTTCTGAAATACCAGCAAGATCAGCATCAAATGGAACTGAAACGTCTTGATGATGAAATTGCGAGAAAGGCTGAGTATTGCTCAAACAATTCTGTTCTTGAAGGTTTATTAGTGAAAATAAACAAGGCAAAAATGCAGAACTAAAATTTCAGTTGATATGCTGTGATTTGTGAGCCCAGAGGTGTATTTAGCATGAGGTGGACTGCTTTAAGTGGTAAATGCATAATTTAACAGTTTTATTTGGCACTCACTGTGTTTCACTGGCTTGCTTTAACTGGCAAAATTCCTGAGAAAAGCCAGATTCATCTGTATATTGGCAGTGTTGAAAAATGTAATGAGCTCCTTAAAGGGCTAGTGAATTCTCAGCTGTCTGTGGGCTGTATGTCCAGATTGCAGATTAACTCTGCCATTGACTGAGAGGCTCCTCAGCGGCCTCTGGCCAGGCCTGGCTCTGCTCCTGTGTTACTAGCTCGAGCACCATGGCATTCAGATGCTGAGAATGGAAGCTTTTGAACCTCGTGGGCATGAATTGAGTCTTTGCAGGGCCATTCCTCGTGTCTCAGCACCATATCTTACAGAGCACAGCGCATCTGTGTGTTCATTTCCGCAGTCAGGGCACTGTAAGATTCATTAGCTGCAGCTCAGCGCAGGTTCTGCCAGGTGCAAAGTGGCCACTTCCCTATCTGTGTACTGTCCTCTGCAGCATTCCGGGTTCAGAGACTCCTTATTCGATGTGGAGCTGCATCTGGCAGGTTATTAGCACTAGAACAAGCCTGACATTTCCCTAATATGCTTGGCTGGATGCAAAACTATTCCCTGTGCCTCATCTCCACCTTGCCCTGTAATTTTGATAGGCAATATTTTCCGTTATTCATGGTATGACAGAAAGTTAACTAGAACTTAGAAGTAGGGTGTGGCTTGGGCTTTTGGACATTCTTCTTGGTACTGGTTTTTCAAGGGAGAAGAATTTCTTCTTTACTGTATTTTCATGTGTTTCTCTTCTCCTCAAGGTATCCATGAGAGAGCAGGAAACAGCTGCTACCGTTCAAGATGTAGAAGTACGACGGATGGAACTTGAATCACAAAGACAGCTTTTTGAACAGGTAATTATTAGGGAACTATACAGATGTTTATATTTAATGGTTCTTCCTTTGCAGTTCTCAGATTCGGTTTTCATTCAACCAGACTTTGTGAGGAAAAAGGGGACCTTTTTTTTCCCTTTTTCTCTCTGATACCTGTTTTAGAATAAACCCTCTATTGATAAAAGCATTAGTAGAACTCACTGTTATTTGTTTTTCTGGGAGAAAATACTCATATCCTCCCCATTTTATTCTTCTCCTGTGCAGAGGTATCATTTGGTTGGTGCAGGGTTTAGCTGTGTGCTCAGCTGATTGAAAGAAGTGAGGAACATGTAAATAAGAAATAAGTCTATAACAATATGTTCCTCATCCCAGAAACTCCCACCTTTTTCATCTGTGATATCCAGATATATCTACATTTTCTGGAGAGAACAGTATAGCAGATTGATGTAGTTGATGAAAAATGTCTAATTGCCAACAACATCATTAAGCAAAAAGGAATGGATGGTTTGTGGGGAATGTATAGTTCCTTTCTCAAATGGCTGACTTATAATTCAGAAAGATCACTATTCAGTAATAAAGGATTTTAATCAATAATACTGTTTAAAGTTAAATATCAGTTAATTATTATAAATAATTATTATAAATGACTGAAAAGCAAGGCTTCCAATGGAAGGCTTTAGTAATGTCCGTTTTGGTTAGAAATAGTAAGTGTGTAGAAATCACAGCTACATGTGCCCATCTTGCATATGCGCAGATCCGATGGAATCCAAGCAGAAGTGGACAGCCAGATAACTAATCCTTATTTTGAAGCATGTGTCTGCTTATATTTGGCTTTTTAAAGCTTTTGGCCATAGACTTTTAATAACCCATGCTGAGCATAACTGGGCTAAATTTCTTTTAGCATTTATTTATTAAATACACAGCCAGCTGTATTGTGGCTACATAACACAGACCAGGCTAAACTCATTTGTGTTCCAGTACTTGTAAAGTCAACTGTTTAAGGGAACTAATTCTACAGTGATCATCCTCTTTAGGCTAGAAAGGTAGCAATTATTTAACTAACTGAGGATATATGTCTCCCCACAAGAGTCTGTGTAGACAGGCTTTTCCTGCCATGCCCTGAACTGACTGTTTCACCGCCATCAGTGAGGGGCTATATTTAAGCTTAGAAGGCTGTGTATGTTAACTTTGCTTCAGTACCCTGCTGACACAGCTCAATAGATTCCCGCAAGCCTGGGAAGCAGTTATGTCTTCTCCAGAAAACTGTGTAGATGCCCTGATGAATGTGAAGAAAAGGTGGTGAGAGTTAAAATTCTGTTTCCAGGTCTACTGCTGATTCGTACTACTTTGGCAAATCATCTCTGCATTCAAGCTGCAGATGTGTCTATTATAAGTCCCTGTACCATGACATGATTTATATTTGTGAAACATGTTGAGGTTTTGGCTAAAATGTGCCATAAAAATGCAGAATATTGTCATGATGAATCTAATTCATTTAAGTTGGAATTCTGCTTTTATGCTCCACTATAATCAAGGGAACGGAATTACATCAGTATCAACCTGCGAGACCACTGTGACAACTCAGGCTTAGTGTAATTCCAAGTGGATAAAACAGCAGGGACTATCACTTTCTTCAACAGTTATGATATGTAGTGGGATGAGATGTGTGTATATATTCAAATACTAGTTTAATGAAATTTTAATAAATGTTAAAGAGATGGAATTACAGATGTGGGCTAGTAGTTTAGCAAAAATAAGTTATGTTTGTGTGTTTGGCAGCACCTCATCAAAGATCAAGAGGCAGTTACACAGGAAATGAAAGAAGAGGTGGATGCCCGTCGAAGAAAGGTGGATCTGGAAGATCATCTCGTTCAGAGATTGATGGAAATAGATAGAGAAGAAAAACAGAAAGCTCAGATAGTAAGATGATTGGATCTTAACACATATTTTGGGGAGTTAGTATGCTAACTAGTACAAGTAGTACTAGTTAATAGTATTTTAATTGCAATTAACTAGTTCAAGTTAATGTGAAAATATTTTCTAAAGAAATCTAATTTCTAGATACCTATATTAATAGATTATGATGGTATGTTTAAAGTTTTGAGGTTTTCAAAAATCTGATTGAAGTGTCCAAACAGCTATATAATACTGAAATTCTCTGGGCCTGTCATGGATATTACCTTTTCTTTACTTCTCAGAACTCAGAAGGCATGTAAGACTCAAAAGTGCTTTTCAAAATAAGTCATTCTCCTGTTAAGGAACGTGTTTTATTTGTAACCATAATAAAACAAAAGTAAGCCTCAAAGGAACTTTCAGTTGGTAGTACTTGGCAGGAAATTCAGCTGTAGAAGCTGTCTTCTAGATCACGGTAATGAATGTGTGTAGCTTGACATTAGGAATTGTTCAGATTTTCAAGCTCAGAACTTGTAACTGCACAGTTGGAAAAATAGTTGCAGCTAACCCACTGCCCATATGCTTGGCATCTGCATTTATATTTTGTCTAGAAATAAACATATGGGTCTAAATTTTTGTAAACAGCCTTTGATTTTTGGAAGCAGATGGATGTGGGTGGAAGTATTGGCATCCAGGTATCAGTCTTATGTTAATTGCACCTGTAAATCATATTAAATCCATGCTAGGAAAGCAAAATCCCCAAAATCATGGAGAGAGTTGATGCCTCATTCCAAAAGATTAAAAAAAAAACCAAACACCACAAAACAAAACAAAACAAAGACCCTCAGTAAGGGAAAGAATAAGAAGGATGAAGAAGAAGCAGAAGAAAGCCCTGATAGATGAGACAGCCTGCTGTAATTAATGGAGGAGTGGCACTGCAGGTACAGTCTCCCGGCAGGGACATCTAACAGTGATACTGGAGGACACTTCAGTTCATCTTACCTTATCTGTATGTAAGGCTGTGTACTTGAAATAGACTAAATGGATTGCTGGTAAGAAAGATGTTTTATTAGGTGGCTGAAGAAAACTTAGCCAAAGCAGAGCAGAAATGCATTGACACTGACTGGAGGTTGCAAGTGTTGCATAAACTAAGGCGTGATGATCAGGACCGTGAGAAGCGTTATGAAGAGATAGCCAAGCTCCTGCATGACAACAGGGTGAAAGAAGCTGAACTGCTGAAGGCCATGAGGGAAGCAGAAGAAAAAAAGGTATTTGCATTATTTCTTTTTCTAAGTGGGACTGGCACAAATGTAACTGTCTTTTGCCCATAACATGGTAGAGCATAAAACTGAAAGGTATTGAAGAAATATTTTGTTAGGAATCTCCTTTCCTGTTTTGACTAGAAGTTTCTGGAAGCACTAGAGCAAATTGGTGAGGATATTTTAGGCTTAGGAAAGCATATTCCTAATTCTGTAAGTTCCTCTCATTTTTTTTCTCTGACCCAAGACTTTTACCTTTCTCCAGGTGTTTGAATGAGAAATTTTTCAAAAAGAAACATTCACTTAACTTAATAACCTATATTTTGATTTAAGGGTGAAGTGAAATCTGTAATAATCCAGGTGGTTTTACTTGTTGCTTTTTCCTTGCAACACATCTGTTGAAGACACTTTTAATATCTCTGTTGCACAGTGGGAAGAAGTTACACAGAAAAAAGCTCAACTGGAGGAAGAGCAGAAGGCAGCTGCTGCTGCAGATGAATACAGGAAGTGGTTTTTAGAAGACAAAATGAATGATGCATTAGAAATGGCTGAAAAGCTGCAAAGCGAAGATGGCTATTTTGGTGAGCATATAGATAATGCAGTTTGCCTGTGTGGATGTTGACATGAAGTATTCAGCAACTGAATACAAATTAAGTGTCCAATATTAGAGATACACTTAAGCTTAACTCCTTTACATAAGTACTTTTTGGCAGTATTCTTTCATGAAACCAATGTATCAGGCCAGACGTGGAAAGGAATCTCAGTTTGAGATCTATCAGATGCAGCAATATAAATGGCATTTTTAGTAGGAGCACAGGTTTAGCTGAGCTTAAGCCAATCGTAAAATCACATCCCTTAGAAATCCTCTGTAAAATAACGTTGTCCTGAGATGACATACAGTATTATACCAACAAGTGACTTTGCCAAGTGTTTGTTCACAGGAAAAAAACATTTATGCACTTCCAGATTTGGCTAGTACATCCTTCTCAAATGCTGCATTTATGTGTTTTTGCAGATATTTCTCCTATTCCCCCATCTCCACAAGGCTCACACAAGATTAGTGATTAGTATTAAGTGATTAGTATTGCTTTGGGTGAACTTTTTGAGACTTTGCCCTTATTTACCTAATGTTTTTAATATGGATTAATTTGCAACTGCAAATTATTAAAATGGGTGTCTCCTACTAAATCTGCAAGTAGAGTAGCCATATTCCACATGATCTTAGTGGCCCATTTGTCAGAAGATTAATTATATGGAAAGAAACAGCACGTGTGGAGCTGTAATTTCTTAAAATCAAATGCAGCAATGATGCGTAGCTTTGACCCATAGAGTAGAAACATTGACTTCTAATTCTGAGCAAATTGTACTTGCCATTAGCTCGAGTGAGTGATTGTTCCAGTTTTGTTTCCTGGAGAAAAACTGTTTCACCTCAAGCTAGAAAAATTCACTAGAAATTTAAACATTTTTAGTTTACAAAGAATCCTTCTCTCCATTTCCCACAGAGAGACTGCGTGATTTAAAGGCCAGACGTACAGAGAGAGGGATAGAACTCCAGCAGGTGCCAAGGTCTGGAAACGTCTGTCTGAATGATTTGTCTGCCTCAGAGTCATCATCACACAGTAAGTTTCTAAGTTAGGACCCTCCTTTCTTTCACATTTAATTTCAGAAGCATTACTGGAACACCTCATTGTGCAATTGAGTCATTATTAGTTGTGTAGGTGTTTAGTGGATAGTAAACCAATTTATTGTTGTATTCTATCTCAAACCTGAAAAAAATGTCTTTGCTACCAGGGGCAGCACAGGTAGGAAGTGCCTGAAGTGTGTTGCATTATGAGAGTGGTCCTATTAAACCTCAGCCTAGTTTTAATCCCATTCTGACCTGATTATTTTACCTATGGTTTTTCTGTCTTCATAGTTATGTATGATTTGGGGGTGTTGAGAAGATGTTTCATCAAAATCTTACTGAAAGTTATAGTCAGGAATTAATCTGTAATCATTTCCTCTGGGCTGTCCTAGCCGTTATGGCCAGTGAAAGTGCTTTTTAAAGTCACATGCATCTTATGTACAAAACTCTGCACACAATGGGAAACACGTATCTGTGGGCCTGCCATAGCGACCCATCAGCATCTGACCTTTTTGTAACAAAAGATAGGCACCACTTTCAAAGAACTTGCTTTTACAGGTCTTAGGGCTGTCTTGCATACAGTGGTACTGATAAAACATAGCATTTCTATGCCAGAGATAGATACCTGTTTTCCGATAAGCATTCATAGTATTTATGGAAAACCATTAGTTGTAATATTAAGTCCAAGTTTCTTCCACTTAAGTGTCTTTAGGCAGAAGACGAGAAGAACTGGCATGCCAAGAGCGGGAACTGATGGCAGAAGTCAGACGGCTCAGACAAAAGCTTACCTCACGGGCTCGAACTAGACATCCTCCAACTCGTTTCCCAGCTACAAAGTGGACACCTTGAGACGGTTTGCTCTGGACCTCAGCTGTACTTTCAAATTATTAATCAGTGAAATGCTAAATATGTATAGTGTGATTAAGGACTGATCATAGATTGTTTATTATAAAGGCCTTTGGAAATATTTTTATATAAAAATAAAATGCTAGCTAGAAAAATGTGTGTCGTTTGTAACCTTCTCATTATTTTCTTAGTAACTATAATGCTGTACTTCTAAAATAAACTCACTTTTTACTGTTAAATTATTACACTTGCAGTATTTGTATATTTTATTTGTTCTGGTGGATGCCATGACCTGAAGAAACAAACCACTGTTAAAATGTTGTTTTGTCAGTGATTTGTAAGTGGATTCTACAAGTTGCAGCAGGGAGATTTGCAAATAGAGAAAAAAACCCTTTCCATTGGGAGCTGAACACTGAAAACAAGGCCCAGAGAGGCTGTGGAGCCTCCATTGCTGGAGATACATATGATTGTTATACATACTAGCAGGTTCCTTTCATGAGAAAGAAAGGGAGAGAGCATCTAAATAAATACGCTGTTTTCCATGCTGCTACTCTGGTTGTCAATGGCTAATGATTTTGACCCAAGAGTAGAACATTATGTGGTGTTACAGTAAAAAAGAATGAGGCAAAGTTAAATAAAGTGAATGATTCATAATTGCTACACACGATGCTGATATAGGAGTAGACTTGGCTGTGTGAAAATATGAGGACCTGGAACGAACTTAATTTGTTCTGCTTCCCATGGGGTTTTGCTGGCGCTCTTTGGGGCAGCAGCATCAGAGCGGAACTGCTCGTGGTGCCCTGTGGGTGCTGAAACACCGCGCAGAGCAGGGCAGACCCAGATGGTACCGCTAAACAGCAACTCTTTGTCCTTAAATTACATGAAGGCTTAAATGCACAGAGGTGCTTTGTTATCCTCACGTTAGCATCCTCTGCGTCTGGAACCAAAACCAGTCACATTCATAGCGACCAGGATCCACAGAAATCTCATCGCAGAGTGTGAGGAAGAGGCTTTTTTTTTTTTTTTTTCAAAAAGGGATGAAAATGCAACAAATAAAGATCATCTTTGAGAACCAGGAGGAGTAGATGAGAAAATTGCCTTTTTTTGATGACCGTCCTGGAGTTTACATGTGATTATAGTTAAAGGGAGAAAATAAACCCACAAAGTTTTTGGCTAGCAACTTGGGCCACGTGCGTACGGTTGGTAAAAACATTGCAGTTGTAAATAGGTATAAGCGGGAGCGTTAGCAGCAGGCAGGAGCCCCTGCCCGTGTGTGCACCCAGAGCCGTTCCTAGTCCCTGCCCGCTGCCCCGCAGCCCACTGCAGGAGCGGGACCCGTTTCCTCATTCCCAAATGCTGAAAATGGGCTTGCAGACAGCTTGGATGCAGACAACCCGCTGCCAAAGTGCATTTTTTAACAACAGACGTTGCGGAAATTATTTCTGTGAGCCCACAACCAGGAGGCGCAGGTCCTTGCCCTGGAACTACGGCTTCATAAATCGCGACAGCAACGACGACGCCCAGGGGTTAGAGGGCGGGTTTGTATGGCTCCGTCCCAGCTAAAAGCGGGGGAGGCTTGTCCCGCCGCAGGAAGAAAAGAGACGCCGGCCCTTGCCCCGTGTGAGGATCGAACTCACGACCTTCAGATTATGAGACTGACGCGCTACCTACTGCGCTAACGAGGCGGCTGGCTGCACTTTCCCCGCGCTCGGCCTGGACGCTGCCCCTCGGCCCCGCCCCGCCGGAGCCGCCGAGGGCCCGGCCGCCGCCTCAGCCCCGCCGCGGGAAGAGAAGGGGCGGGAGGGGCGGCCCGGCCCTTCCCCTGGCTGCTCTAGCGGGCTCCGTGCCGGACAGCCTCGCTGTGGGACCCCACGGTGACTGAGCGGGGCCCTGTGGAGATGGTGCGGGGCTTTGTGGTGACCGTGTGGGTCCTGATGGTCACCATCACGGTGTGGGATCCTGTGGTGGCCATGTGGGACGTGGGGAGTGACCGTGTGGGACCCCAGGGTGACAGCGGGGCTTCCCTGGGGTGACGCTGTGTGGCCCTGCAGTGACAGACTTGGGTGGCCTGTGTGGGGCCCTGCTGTGACCGTGATGTGGGACATTGGGGCGACCGTGTGGGACCCGAGGTGAGAGCGCTGGCCCTGGCCAAGGCGGGGGGTAACAGCCCTGCTGCGGGTAGGCCCTGGTTGGCGTTGACAGGGCGCGATCTTACACGTCAGGTTAATTAGGCGGCATCATTTTCGGCATAATTGCGCGGAACAGGTCAGTAGATAATTAGTGACTTTTTGCCGCGTCTGACAGCTGCGGGCGGATGTTGGGGGTGGGGGGAGGGACGAGATAGTTTTTAAAATCACGCCAGGAGCTCAGGGACGGGCTCCACCACCATCTCTCCTTGTACCCCAGTGGGTGTTTCCAGCCCTTTGTGGCTACGGGATTAAAATCCGAACCATTTCATGCCCTTTTCTCTTTTCATATATATATATATATGTTTGTGTCATCCTCACATATAATTACTTTTTCCCCCCCATAAGGCATCTGACATAGACCCAGAATCTGGGAAGCTACCCTGGAAAAACTGGGCCTGTGTCACTCCAAGTGGCCCTGAAGGTGTCCGTGCTCCCAAGCGCGTTGGTCAGAGTGGCAGGAGCCTTTCCCTGCTCAGATGTGCTCTCAGCAGCCCATGCCCCTGTGCAAAAGCCCAGACTGGCATGTCCCCTCGATCCTCCACTCCCCTCCGGAGCCATGGCACGCTGGTGCATGGATATAGAGCTATGCAGGGCGAGGGCAAACCCAGCCTGTGTGAGAAAACTGTGTCACACGTGCCTCTGTGTAAAAGCATGCATACAGGTATTTATGGTGTACCTCAGGCAGGGTGCCTTCCCACCCTGCCTCTCCTCTCCCCCGCGCAGTCATACCAGTTGGCCTGGCTCCCTGGAGGCACTGCGCCTCTCACCCTGCTGCGAACCTGTGCCTCTGTCCTGCTAATGACACAGCAGCTGAGCTGCCACGGGGACAACGTGACTCCAGAAGCTGCAGCCTGGGAAAAAAAAAAAAAAAACAAAACCAACAACAACCAAACAGCCCTAAATGTGCACAATCAAATGATGAGTGTTTGTATTTCTGATGCTTTGAGGCCAGCTCACAACCCTCCCTCCACATAATATTCAGGATGTTTGGGAAGGGGTATTTTTCTTTTAATAGGATGGCGTAGTCACAAAGCTTTAAAGAAATAAATGAGTGAATCGTCTACGGTAATAGCAACATACTATGAATGGGGCACAGTGACGAAGTTCAAGTCTATTTTTAAGCCTGCCTAGCAGCATGTGGGTCCAGACAAGAGTCCGTGACCCTTTCTGCTGTTCTGAAGCTAGGGACATGGCTGATGTCTCTCTCCCAGTTCAACGTCAGTGTTGTTTTTGCTCCCTAACGAATACTATGGGAAGACAGAGAAGCCTCAAGCTGTTTTGAAGATTGTGCAACAATGCTTGGGAGCCTACCTGCTTTTGCTTGAGTGCTTTCTTCCCTCACATTTCACAGGATGCAACAGGAAGGGAAATACAACCGAATCCGACAGCCCTGGTAATTGGACTCGAATCCTTCGTATGCCCTGGGGGTGAGGTGGGTGCCTCTCAGATAAGCAATCTAATCAGCTTTGCACTTGTGTCCCATCTGGAAACAGATTGTTGCTGAAGTACACCACCACCTGAGAAGCAAGCTTTGGGTTTTTTTTGAAGATAATTGTACCAACAAAATCAGGGAGTGTGAATTTGCCTGAGGTAATAAGATCTCTTTATTTTTATTCATAGTTAATTCGTTCAGCTGAGGCGATTTCACGCCAGAATGCAGTCTCCGAACAAGGATGATTGCGCTGCCTGCGCCGCGCAAATGCATGGTGCCTGCCTGGCAGATCAACTGCTGCGACAAAGAGCCATGAGCCACTCCAGACACATGGGCAAGATAAGGAAAAGGCTGGAGGATATCAAGAACCAGTCCCCAAAGCTGACAAAAGCGGATTTCAGCCACAACGAAAGCATAAGGTTGGCCACCGACGCCTTCCTGGACGGTGGGACAGACTCTTACCTCGAAACTTTAAGCAAAGAAGGCGAGGTGGATTTCCTCTCCTCAGTGGAAGCTCAGTACATCAAGGATAACGCCAGGGAGTCCTATTATGCACAGGAGTCCCTGGCTGCCGACGGGGCGACTGCACCAAAGCAGAACGATACCGGGTCACTCCCTTCAGGGACCTACTTCCCCACCATTTCTGACAGCAGTGAGCCAGCTCTGCTGCACACGTGGATTACAGCAGAGAAGCCCTATTTAAAGGAAAAATCCACTGCTACTGTGTATTTCCAAACAGAGAAGAACAGCAACATTAGAGACATCATACGCCGGTACATCAACAAGACCACTCAGGTACGGGGAGAGAATTGCTGTTCCTCTGCACTCGCTTGTCTTCCTGCTCTTAAAAAGATCAGGTAAATGTGGTATTTGATCTGAGCCAGCCTTGTGTGTTGCAGTGTAGCTTTGCTCAAGAAAGGGGCTGTAAAGAGCCCATTGTTGAACACAGGCAGTATTTTTTTTTTGGTACTCACTCCAACACCTTTTTATGTTGGTGACTTAAAAAGCATTCCCTCTTCTTTTAAACTCCCATTAACCCAGCAGAGCAAATGTGCCATAGAAAGGGCAGCTGGGCTCTGTCCCTTCTCATGCATCGCCAGCAGGATGGTTTGCTCTGTTCAGACCATTGCACCGGTAACGAGAATTAAGCTAAAGCGAGCTCTGAGCTATTAGCGATTGTTTCAGGGTATTCGTGGGAGATGTGGGTGAAGGGGAGCCCAGAGAAGGGCATGTGTGTCTGGTGTGCCAGCGGCCGTCCACAGAGGAAGGAAATTATTCAGAAAAAAGACCTTTCATCCCTAATACACTGTCAGTATCACTAAAAATGCCACGTGGGTTCCATATGGAGACGCTGCAGCGTAACTTGGCACGTGAGAAAGGTGCGGATGATGCCCCTGACAACAGACAAAGTGACAGGGGGGCCGCAGAGAGGTGCCAGCCACAAGCCAGTCTGCCCGTGCACTGGGAAACCAGAAGCTGAGCAGCTGGAGGGGGACAAAAAGCCTCTGTCGTGTGTTCTGGCAGCTCTCCTGTTTTCCTGGAAAAAAAATATTTGACATTTCAGTGCTGTGTTTACCATCGTCCAGGAGTTTTCCCCTTGTATAAACTTGAGACGCCACTAGCAGTTTCACAGGGGAACAGTCAGGAACAAAACCAGGCTGCAGTGCCTGCTGTGCGGCACAGGCTGCAAAGCCCACTGGAGTTCGGACTTTTGCTTTATTATTCTCCTGCAAGCGCTGGGTCTGACAACACTGTAATGGCAGAGGAGAAGAATCCCCGTTGGCAGCTGCCCTGTCAAAGGCTACAAGTGCTCAGCACATCAGGGGAATTATAGATCAGTCGTTCTAAGTTGGCGGCATCAGAAAGATACAGTAACAGAAGAAATGTCTCTGACTGATAGTAAAATAAGCATCAGTAAAGTATCAACCCAGGCCAATTTTCTGTCTCAAGAGGAGAAAATTTGTAGGGGAAAAAGTGGGAAATGTAATATAAAGCCATGGTTCACATGACCTTCTTAACCATCTAATTTACGTTACAAGAGGGTGCTGGAGCAACACTTACACACAGTATAAATTTGGCAACTGCTTTTTGAGTACAGTTTTTCAATGGTAGCATTTATTAATTAGTATTTGATAAGGGTCGATCCTGGATAGACTAGTATGTGATATATCCATTAACAACTTAAACAACAGAAAAATGACTGTGTTTGTAGATGACACCAAACTGCAGAGGATTGGCATGTAGTACTGTAATCTTAACACGTTTTTGGAATAGGTGCGAATCATAAAATGAAATTTGGGCAAAAGAAGCGACAAGTACTGCAAGTAAGAGAGGAAAGTCAGGTACAGAAATACAAATTGGGAACAGCTGGTGAAAAAGCAGTACTAGAGAGTTGTCTGGAGCTATGGTGAGGCTGGATGCATATTGTGCCATTTGAAAAGACAAGCTGAGTTAACAGTAAGAGTGGATGTGACATACTGGACAAAATTGTGCCACTTACCTAGCACTGGCGAGGCCCTTTCTGAAACACCATGCTTTGGCAGCAGAACGAAGGTGTGGGAGCCTTACTGCTCTGCAAATAATTTGGCTTGCCTGAACAGGATGCTGGCTGTGCAGGATGTGCTTAGTCTTGTAGGATTTCCTTGTGGGGGCGAAGGGAATAAGCTCGCTGGTAAGTGTGGGCACAGGGTTTGGAGTAAGATTCAGTGCAAGCTGGAAGCAATTGGTAAGACAGATCTGCAGAGATACCGTAAAGTTTGTTTTGATTGAAGATGATATCCTGTGAGTGCAATTATCAAGGGTTGCCTTTCCAGTCAATGGAGACATAGGCACCTTCTGAAGATAGATCAGGTATTAGCTGGGCAGAATTGCCCTGCGGAGGTGACCCTTTCCATGAACAATAGCAGACGTCAGTGAAGACCAGCACCTTCATGAGGCCGTGCCCAATGCTGAGCATAGAGGCTAGACTATGGAAGTGGTTTTATATCACATTTACAGTTCCTTGATCCACACTGGCTGGAGGCTGTGCATTTAAGTAGCTGTCGGGGCTTTTATGCCCAGTCCTGAGACTTTTATACGCTGTCCTGCCAGTTGTGAGTTGGGAAGCATGGATGTATGGTTAAATTGAAACAATTAGTTTATAAATCGTTACTAAAAAAACCCAAAACAGATGTAGCTGTTGCAGTCTGTTGCCCCACCACCACCAACAGTGAGGATTTAAAGCCAGGACCGTTCCAGGTGTAAGTCATAACAGAGAAAGCGTCATCCAGTGATTCTTGCTAAATGCATGTGACTTCTGAAAGCTAGTCAGCCATTTGGCAAGGGCTGCGGTCTCTTATTTTAGCTGCATCCTTATTATTCTGTGATTAGCACTTCAATGTATTTCCTAGTGCTGAAATCTCACCTGCAAATTCATGGGTCATTTTGTGTTTTATGATTAAAAGAGCTTAACTGAAGTGCGTATGTTGCATGTTATATTGGCTTTATATGAGCAATAAAACAATGAAGCAATGTGTCTCATCAATTTACTGATTCAGGAACTTAGGGAGAAATCCAGAAGAAATATCCACGTATATCTCCAAAGATTTGTGTTTGTTAGAATATTTTTTTTAAAACAAACTACACTTCGGTGGCCTCACAGGCAACCTTAAGTTACGTAAATTGACTCTGGTAATGCCTCTGCTTTTTTCCCCTAGGTGCTAGCTATCGTGATGGATGTGTTCACAGACACTGAGATTCTTTGTGACCTCCTGGAAGCAGCTAACAAGCGCATGGTGTTTGTCTACCTGTTACTTGATCATGGCAATATAAATCTCTTCTCGGAGATGTGCGACAAGTTGCAAATTGCTGAGGATCTCTTCAAGGTACTGTGGCTCTGTGAAGCTGTTAGGCTCAGATTTGTATGCCTAACTTTAGGCACTGTGAGCTAGAAGCATGGTTATGCTAGGGTCAGTCTACCTTGTAATTAAAAGGGAGTGAGAGATTTCCAGAGGTAGTGTTACTGCACCTAATTCTCCTCTGAAGATGCCTACATTTTTGCATGGATGTTACAGGAAGTTAAGGCATTTCCATTACGTCCTTAGATGAAACTAATCTGGGCCCTGAAGTCTTAAAACAGAGTTAAGTCAAGTCCCCTAGCAGAGTTGTCCAACATAAGCATTACAATTGCTTCTGTTTGATAACTCCACAGCAGCTGTGGTCTGGCAGCCATGGGTAGCAGGCACATGAAACTTTTTCATGGCAATACCTTGGTTGCAGTAAGTGGTTTCTGATAAAACCTGTTGTTAAAGTTCTGTTTTAAAGATAATGCCTCAAATTTAGCTGGCTGTTAGCTTAGCCTGCCTTCATCTCTGCCAGAGGGAACTGACCTTAAAAATAACCTCCTAGGGACCATTTCACTTGTTGCTTGAGATGCTGTAGGGCACTTGTGGCACCTTCGTGGGGATGGCTGCTACCGCAGATGCAACAGCCTCCTGGAATGGCAGCTGGAGGGCAGGCAGGAGACATGCACCAGACACCTGTGTTTCAACAGCTGAATTCCACCCCAGATGTATAAAGAAACTCAAATTAATAGAACATGCTCATAACAGTGTTTGCATGTCTGTAAACCCCTACTCCTTAGGAAGAACAAGCCTGTGCTATTTATTGTAAGTATGCTGCTACAATGCACAGGCTTCGACAATGTGTGAGCCAGATCCTTGATGCCTCTCATTTTCTAAGGCCCTGATTCTGCAAAGTGTGCGTATGGACAGCAGAGTCAGGTCTGGGTGCCTGGCCTGCCTTAAATGCACTTGCTCAGGTACAAGAACAGTGCAGAGCATCACATGGGCCAAATTGACCTGCTTCTCCACTCACACATGTACTTGCATCTGATTCTGCAGGACAGCATTCGTCTGGGCAGCATGTATGTACTTGCAGGCCCAGATGGATTGGAAGAGCAGAGGTTTTGCCCTGCTGGATTGTGCCATAGCCAACGTAAAACAAGAGAGCTTACAGCTAGAGGAAATTGTTGCTGGGCTGTCAGCGGAGGTAACAGATGGCTCTCAGCTATGGACACATCTCACACTCATTTTGGTTGGGGTAGCATCAGTTATTGTTACACAGCACAGCTCCATCTGCATGAATTTCCATGCAGGTTTATATCCCCATTGAAACAAGTAACCCTGTGGCAGGTTAGAGACCTTGGCTAAGTTTCCTCTAGCCCCAAACCTTCAAATATAACATTGGAGAGTCTATGAAGAAGTCATAATAAACATTGGGGAAGTGAAGAGCTAAAGGCAGTGGGGGGGAAGGGCCCTTTCCTTCAGATTTTTAATTATAAAAAAATTCACTCTGTTCATTTTTTTTTTTCTTTATAGAATATTTCAGTCCGCAGTGTTACTGGAGAGGTTTACTGTGCCAAATCAGGCAGGAAATTTTCAGGACAAATACAGGAAAAATTTCTTATCTCTGACTGGAGATACGTGCTCTCTGGATCTTACAGGTGAGATAAGCCATTGCAGTTCATGTCCAGGTGCTCTTTTATGATTTTTAATATTACTTCACAAAGAAGTGCCATGGAAATTTTTGTACAGGTGAGAAGGGTTTTTTTTAACAAAACCCCCTCCTGTTTTCAAATATGTGCCATTTTTCAGTAATCCACTTAACTTGCTTTAAAGCTGATGTTAGTTCTTTATGGAGTGTGGTATTTAATTTAAATGTTCAGAAACTAACGTAAACAACTTTGCCAGTGCAGCCCTGGAGCAGAACTAGAAATGTGTACAGCTTAATATTATGCTTCCCCTATTGTTTGGGTCCTCAGATGCTGTTATCATGAGACATGATACATTTCCATCTCCCTCGGGATCCCTTAATGTAGCATATGTCACTCAGCTTATCTGAGGATTTGTTCTCCATATGACAAGTTCAGTGATTAAAGGTAAAACAGAAATATTTCAGAGACTTACTGTTTTTTCTTGTGTTTCATTAACAGGTAGGCAGTATGCATCTACACAACTGTTGTACCTTCCCTTTTATTTCCTTTTTTTTGTTGTTTGTGAGCTGAGTCTGTAACTCTCCACTTTTGTGCTGCTATAATTATTTCGGGTAGAGGATGCAGTATCTCAACAACTGGGGTTTTAATTAAGATCCAAGATCCTCCAGTCAGGGAATTTCAGGAGACTCTGAGCTTGCATCAAATAAATGAAGTTGCTGAGCCTCATGACTATGCAGATAGCTTCACAAATGACCGAGTGTATCCTAGAAATCAAGATACAAAAAGGCAAGAGGTGATTATTTAATTAAAAGGATGAGATTATTTTTCTTAATCCCAGTTTATGGTTTGGAAGCTTAAATGCCTCTAGTCCGATAAAACTGTGCCACCAGGAAGATTACATAACTATAGCGACGAAGGTAAAGGTGAATACATGGGGTTAGTGCAGGCTGCAGGACTTTGGCTGTCCACAGAGGCGAGCATCCAGTTTTCATTCAGTTTCCAAATGAACCATCAGACAAAAATGAGTGAACACTCAGTGTTTTTTTTTATTGGCTGCCCTGTGATTTTCTTGTTCTTTCAGGTTTTTTTCAATCCCTCACCAAAGATGTGTAGAAATGCAACAGCAGATTTATATAGAGTAGAAGTGAAGGATGTGTGGGAGAAGAGGGACAGAACAAGATGTATTTTCTTTAGCCAAGAAGCTTCCTTTGTGCTTCTCTTTTCAATCCTAAAAAGAAAAAGAAAAACCCTCAAAGTCCTGTGCAGAGTCACTTCTGTCATTCTCTAGGGCTGATGCAATATCTTCTAACCTGAAGAGCCTTGTCAAACGACGTAATCCCCTATCCAGCAAGCAAGCAGAGAGGGTGGTGAGGAATAAATCTATACACTATTTAACTTCAGCATGCTCAGCACCAGTTTGCAGATTCACATGGGTTATAGCTGGCTATCAGTACATGGCATTTCTGTAGGCTTGCTAGCTCTCACTTTATTAATCTGAAAGTTTTCTGTTATCCCTAAACCTTATCTACCAGCCTCTGCAGGTGTAAACAAGAATGATGTTGAGTAAAACAGACTCAAACTCTTCTGCAGTGCATTTGCTGGAAATCAGATTGGAATAGATCTTAAAACTAATACAAAAGATCTTTAATACAACAGCAGATTTCACCTAAGAAGTGCTGTGCTCTGCATGACTTTGTAATACTGGTGGGCGGAACAGGCTGAGGAAATAAAATAGCCCTTCCGTACATACTGCACTAAAAGGGACCCTGGCTCGCTCTTTCTACTCAGAGTGTTTAGGGACAAAATATATTTGCCTAATGGACAACAAAGGCGACTGAAGCTGGCAACTAGTTAGAGGCAAAGGAACCACCACTGAGTCTGTGGCATCTCCTGCTCTGGAGTGGTTTTTAAAACCACGTTAAAAAGCCATTGCTTGGGTCAGTGTGGATAAGTGTGGTCCTGCTGCACAGGGCACACTGGAGCTGAGAAGCTTCTGAAGGCTGTTTAACCCACTGCAGGCATGAGCAAGTGTTCTAAGTTATAGTTTTCCTTTCAATTTTTATTGCCAAAGTCTATGGTGTGGGGTTAGGATGCAGTATTTCTTTTTGCTGTCTCTCTGTTACTCTACCCCATCCTATGATAACTATGTTATTCCTTTTTTTTAAAAAAGAATTTGAAGTTAGGTAGTGCACGAACTCAGTGCTCCTAAAGAAGGCAAAATGAAAACAGCAGAAAGCATAGACCTTGATCCTCAGGGGCAGCTGCATACCTCCCTGGCTGCCACTCTGAAAGCCACCAGCCTCTTCAGAGCCAGCGTCTAACGTCTAACATCTAACACTGGGGTGCTTTGCTGAGAGCATCCATTCAGGTGGGGCAGGTTCCTCATACAGAGGTTATCCCACCAGCAAGCAACACTAACTTGTAGGTTAATTCAAACCCAAGCTCAGGTGAAAAATCCAGTCCTTCCATTTCAGACTAAATGCGTGTAATGCTGCATGTTACTGTAGTGCTGTAAATGCAAGGGATGAGAGCATCTCTAATGAACTGCAGCTGCAGTAATGCAGAGGGTACACTCAGAAACAAGTCCAGTGCAGATTGGGCAGGAGAGGCGGGTTTTGATTCAGACAATCATAAATGAGAGGATCCAGAACAGGACATGGGGCCTGGGACAAAGCCCTGGAAAGACAGCTGAGAAGTAGCTATCAATGACTGAATTTGTGATACAGCTTTGGCCCCAAGCTAGGCAGTAAGTCTTTGTGCTTTCTCTTCTTTCTGATGTACTTCACTCAAAAAGGCCTGGTAGAAAAATGATCCTTCTGGGCAGATAGTGACAATAACAGAATTCTCTGAGCCTTTCCCAAAAGAGCACTTGGAATTGTAAACTAAGGAGCAAAACAGGGCCTGAAACCTAAACAATGAATTTCCTCTTAGAATGAAGCCAATGAAAACCTGTTAAGTCTTTATGTCTAGTTCTGCTTTGTTCTTCAGCAAAGTGCACAGAATGTAAATTGCTTTGACTCACTACGTGAAGTCCACAAATGTTTGTCTAAAATCACGCAGGTCTCACCTTGTTACTTTACAGCTGACCCATTTGCCATCAGTCTGTGGAGAATCTTTGGGCTATTAATTGGATCCAACTTTCTCTGCTTACAAGGGTTACAGATAAGATCGATGAACCAGAAATGAGTATCTGTCCGTCGGGTACTGCAGGAAGTTACGTTTGGGAGTAAATTATCAAAATTGGGTGCAACAGTTTTTTCCTCTGATTTTGTTGGGTTTTTACAAGCCATTTATAAGTGTAATTGATTTTTTTCTCTCTAAATTTTCTATTATAAACTAGATATATCTCTAGCACATAAAGTATAAACCTGACACTCCACACCTCAGCCCTTTCATGAGTTTGTAACTTTCAGCATAGATATCCCAGACTAATTGCATGGTTTTGTGTTTGTTCCTGGCTTATTATCTCCTTAACAGTTAGATGAAGGACATGCAAAGGTTTAGAGAGTGCTTCTTAGTGAATAAAGGCAATGTTGAGCTAGCACAGCAGATGCTACCCACACAGCAGGGAATTAGCTTGCTGTGCTGTTTACCTTGGCTCCCAAGGTTTTGTCTGTATTTAGAATGATTTGAACAAAGTAGATGAGAAGTGCCTGTATTCTAGTAACTTACTGTATATTTTCATGTCCAATCATAAAATGTACAGTATATATTGTAGGGTTGCCTGGTGGCATTGAACTAGTGATTTCTTCACTCCTCCCCTTGCACCTGAAGCAACAGTATAAAACCACTCTATGCCCCAAACCCAACCCTCTTTAAGAATGCTCCAAACAGGCAGATGCAAATTGTCTGTCTTTATTCCCTTAGCATCAGCTCAGGCTGTCAGTCCCACTGAGTTTCACAGGAGTTTTGTCAAAACATGACAAGAACAAGATTTAAAGTGCACACACCTACAGCCAAATCTGGCTCTCAGCAATCCTTGTGCACATCCAGCGTAGCTAATAAAGTCACGCAGGAATAACCGTGGCAGAGTTTTGCCAACACAGAACAACCTCAGGTTCAAGTCCAACGCTGCTCTGTATCCTCTGCTGCACAGCTCGAGCCCTGGTCAGCTCAGGGAGTAATTACATTTCATTCTCTCAACTATGCTCATTTTATTGATGCTGCTGCTGCTGCTCAGACAAGGCAGGCTGCACAGCACAATCAAGATGGCTTGTGGTTCTGTAAAAGAGCACAAATTTATGTTTGCTGAGTGGATTAGGGAAGCACACAAAAGAAAAATCATTTATGAACTATGGGGTATCCTAAGCTGTGTCTCTGGACTACCAGAATGAAAACTATTGCAGTGTTTCTCCCTTACTTTATAGCAAAGTGGTATTTTTATTTTTGGAAAGGCTGTAGGAAATATTTATAATTTCATTTTCTCTGTAATGAAGAAAATAAGCATTTGTCAGGTGTGGCAGTTTATTTAGTGGGAGTGGGATGTGACAGGTTGGCTTTTTATGTGTTTCTCTGGACCAATGCAGGAAAAGTGTGGCAAAATAAAAACAAAGGATGGTTATTTTTCGCTAGTCTTTCTAATGTCAGTTTTGAGTAAGTGAGAGTTACCAACTGGCACAGCATTCTGCAGGGAAGGTACAATTTATGTGTGTGCAGACAAGATGTGGTAAGACCTGAATTTAAGCATTGTGCGTGAAAGAGAGGTACCCAAAAGAGGGGTCTAAACTCCTTTCCATGGAACAGATGCCCAAACCTTGGGTATTGTATCTGACATTTAGTCCTGCAGTGGATCTGGATCACTGCTTCCTTTAGGAGGTTGTATAACTTTACAAGGTTTCTTGAAGGTTTTAGAGGCAGCTGCAATAATAAAGCTTGATCCAAGTCAAAGAGCACTGATGTGAACTGACCTGAAATTCAACTGCGACACCATCTTCCTCCTGTGTTTAGACAAGGAACTTCAGCAGTAAAACACATTTGCCTTTCGCACCACCCCTGCAGGGATCTCCAGTTCCTAATAGCTGATGTTAATGCTAACCCTCACCTTGTCTCTCCTTCCAGCTTCACATGGTTATGCGGCCAGGTTCACCGCAACCTCCTCTCCAAGTTCACGGGTCAAGTTGTGGAGCTGTTTGATGAAGAGTTCCGACACCTTTACGCACTGTCCAAGCCAGTGAGGGGACCAAAGTCTCCACCACGTACCATGCCCTTCCTGTTCAGGAAGAGCTGGGCGCCCCAGCGCAGCCTTCCCTACAGCAACGAGGAAAGTGCTAACACTCTTTCTGATCCCTTCAGCAGCCTCTCAGCTGGCAGCACCCACCAGACCAAGCAAACCCCAAGAACTCTCATATTCAGCAGCAACTTCACCCCCCAGTCACCTCTCCATAGAGTTAATTCCTTCCACAGCTATGTCTCATTCACAGCCCCACCACCACAGAAGGCCATCCAGGCTAACTACTATCAGCCGCACTACGTGGCCGATAACTCCGCAGTTCTGTACAACAACATGAACATTTACAGACCTATAAGACTTAGACAAGAGGAACCAAACAGGACAGGGTTAAGCTCACCCTGGAGATGCCTCCACAAAGCTAACCTGTTTGCATAACCACCACCTTGTTTTGAATTGCAAGTAAATGTAGTGAGGACCTGTTTAGCAATCGCTTGTGTACTGATGAATATAGAAATTCTGTATAATACAAAATGAGGATGATTTCAAGCCTCTTGTTTTGTTTTGCTGCTTATGGATGCTTCATTTCCCTAATTAAAAAGCCAAGCCTGCTAACATGTAAACCTTGGGTGCATCATGATCCCAGGAAGAACGCATCTAAATAATGCTGCTCACAGTGCAACACTGCTGCTGCCTATCACCTGCCCTTGGTAGCATATTTGTGTAGCAGTAGATTTAGGTGGCTAACTGTTTTTCATATGGCCAGGCACCTGAAAGTGGGGTAAGTCACAGTTTATTACTATGCATTTTATGCACTTGCATAAGGGGACTGAAAGCTGCTATTTATGTGCCAAACCGAGGCGATGCTGGCAGCAGCAGTCTACCTTCATGCTGTTATCGCACCTTAATCGTGATTTAGGAGGACTCCTTTAGGACTGACGGGGAAGCACAGTTTCTACCACTGCACTGTCTCGGAGCTGTCTGTTTGAGGTGCACAGCAAGGACGTCTGTTCCCAAGGTTTCTCGGAAGGGACCTGCTAACCATGACGTGGACCAAGACCGACAATTCAGGTTACGGAGGACATCTTGCAGCCACCGTATGCTCACTTCCACTCATTAGCAACAAGGGTGCATTCCAGCACACTTTGTTACAAACCTCCGATCCCACCAGCTCAGAGCAATTTTCCTTACTGCAGAGCAGCCGTGTAGATTCAGACTGGAAAATTAAGCTGAGTACAGAAGCAAAGTCCTACTAGTAACACACCAGGACTGAGTTCCAATTCATTTAATAGCACGTGGATCTTAGAAATTCTCTCAGTGGACATTTGATTGAATGTTAAGTTAGAGATAATGATGCTGTATTTCAGAAGTATTTCAGAGTTCTTCAAGGTTTCTAATTTTTAAAGAGAAACTCGGTGTCTGTAGTGGCTGTCGAATACAGTTAGAGAGGAAGTTATGGAGGTTCAGCAGCTTGAACCAAAACAGAAAGACTTTCTGCCAAATAATTCATGAAAACAAAGGAAACTTCTGTAAGTGAAAGGCAAAAATTACCAAGAAAATTCATGAAATGAAGGATTTCCATCCAAATCCCAAAGTTACTAGATGCCTAACATCTACTGATTTATCATTATTTTTTTACACCTGCTTTATATCATCTTTCATCTGACACCAACAGAAAACAGAAATCTAAACACATCTGCTCATCTGGCCCATTTTGCCTGACTTCTCACCTGCTCTAAAAGGAATCCAATTTAATTATTTAGGCTGTGGATTATGAAAATTGTATACAGTAGCAAGATCTCAGGTGAGGAAAGCTTCTCATCCTTGGAAGAGCTATCATTTTGAAAGTATACTGGTAAAGTTTACAGAACATTGTGAAAGGTACAGGATGGACACATCCTGCTCTAGCTTTGGTGTGGCCGTTTTTACCTGCGATCCCAAATTTTGGAGTCCAGAATAACAATAAACTGTTGCATATAATTGTAAATTCTGTACATAGCGACATTTTTCGGATTCCTTGGGAAGAAGGGAAAGATGATTTTCATTCCTATGACAATTCTACTTAATTATCTAAATATGGCAACCATTCAAATAAAAGAGAAGACTTTCATTAAAATCCTTTTGAGAATCATTTTGTTTCTTCATATTCTCTTGATTTGTGCACCTTAAGACTCTTCTCTTCCAAAAGCTAAATGAGTTCCATACAGTCAGAGCCCAGGTGAAGAGGAAACACATTTTGTTTCTTCTGAAATCAACAGGAACAGAATTAAACATACATGTCCCCCCAGCCTAATTAAGATTTTTCTTCTAAATTTGATTCAGTTCCCTGATCCTGTTGTGGCCCAACTGCATGTGGCACGGGGGGGGGGCTCTGGGGAGAAGTTTGTAGACCACTACCTCTGAAGCCTTCATTTCCTCAGGCCATGACCCATGAAATCCATGAAGGAGCTCTTCTCATCTCTGTGGGGCAAGATAGTTTGCCTACAGAAGTTTTGGAGAACACAGCTAATGAGAAGTCGGTAAGGGACAAGCTAATAACCCAGAAGGAGTACTGTGAGTTAAGATGAGCTGATTTCACCCCTGGATCAGGGACACAGTTTGTACTAGTTCAAATGACAGCTGAACTTGAACATCAAATGAATGGAATTTCAGTTTTGATGGAAAACAATCAGAGTTTACCATTTCAGCAATGAGTTACACCAAAACTCCTAACAGGCCCCCACAAGCTTGATCACTCCGTGATGAGGGGAACATGTGGATACAGGCAGCTGCAGAAACTACCTGTCAGGAGGTCACGGCAGGATGCTGACATACCTCATCTACCTGCTGCAAGAGAAGGGCTCAAATAAGCACTGCTACCATACAGTACACCCTCAGCAAGTTTGCGGATGACACCAAGCTGAGTGGTGCAGTTGATTCACTTGAGGGATGGGATGCCATCCAGGGGGACCTGGACAGGCTGGAGGTCCATGTGAACCTCATGAGGTTCAACAAGGGCAAGTGCAAGGTCCTGCACCTGGGTCAGGGCAACCCCCAGTATCAATACAGGCTGGGGGATGAAGGGATTGCGAGCAGCCCTGCGGAGAAGGATTGGGGGTACTGGTGGATGAAAAGCTGGACATGAGCTGGCACTGTGCGCTCGCAGCCCAGCAAGCCAACCGTATCCTGGGCTGCATCAAAAGCAGCGTGGCCAGCAGGTCGAGGGAGGTGATTCTGCCCCTCTGCTCTGCTCTGGCAAGACCCCACCCGCAGTACTGTGTCCAGCTCTGGGGACACTCCCTACAAAGGCCCCTAATTACCCTCCAGAGCGCCCCTGGGCCTTATCTGGGCTTTGCTGGGGCCCGTTGGAGGCACTGTTGGGCTTCCTTACCTTCCAGTTGCTGACTGTTGGCCCTGCTATCCCAGCATCAGAGCAGTGAGGCAGCAATCCGCTCACCTGGCTGGCGGCTGTCATCTTTCCGCATCTCTCCAAGTTCTGACGACGCGGTCAGGGGCCAGGTGGTTTCCACCTCCTGCCTGATTTCTCTCACTCCTGCCTCCCATTTCTTTGCTGAAGGACCAGCTTCTTGATCAAAACCTTCCTCCTCCTCCTCTTCCCTTGCTAATCGATGATATGGACCCGTTGACCTCCTTGTCCACTGTTTCTTTTCCACTACTGTAGTTGTTAGTTGGGTCCCTATCGCCGCCATGGTGTCCTCAGATGCAGTTTGGGTCTCTGTCTCTACTGTCATGTCCTCAGATGTAGTCTGCATCCCCGTCTCAGCCAAGGCGTTCTCAGAGGTGGTTTGGGTCCCTGCCCTAACGACAGGGCTCTGAGAGTACTGAACTGGCTCAGCAGGCACAGGCCAAGCCCCAGGACAGTGCTGGAAGCTGCTGGTTTTCACTGGGGTAGGCAAGAGACCCTTCAGCACTATGGGGGCTGCTGTGGGGAAAGTTAACTCCATCCCAGCCAGACCCAATAGAGCCTTACATGGTCTGTCCTGGCCCCCCCGTGCACAAAGGAGAGGTGCGACCTAAAACCTAAAAAGTAAAGATGTCTTCCAAGACATGTGCAGTAGGATTTGACTGACAGTAACCCCGCCTGTACAAGTGGGTTTGCTGCTAGAAGAAAGCAGACCAAAAGGTCTGAAAGCGGCAAAGTTGCGATAAAAACGTGTATGGCCTTTGCGGTGGGTTGGCCTTGGCTGGCTGCCAGGTGCCCACTCAGCCCACCTCTCCACTGTGTGTATAATACACTATAATATGGTGTATACGATACACTATAATAAGGCCGCACCCGGCCCACGGCAGACGCCGTCTCTGCTCCCGCGCGGTGAAGGCAGGCAGCGGCCGGCGCGGGGTCAGGGGTTTGCCGCCCCTCGCAGACCCAGGGAAGGCGGCTGGTGGTGACTGTTGGCAGCAGCATTCGGCGGCCGACGGCCTGTCCTGTCCCCCCCTGCCTCCCCGAGCCTTCAGCCATGAGGCGGGATGGTGCGGGCTGGGGGCCTGCGGCACGCAGCTGCCCCTCGCCCCGCCGGGGCCTGGCGTGGGCCCCCGGCCACCCTGCGTGGAAGGAGGAGTGCTGGCGGGAGCCGGCCAGCCACCAGATCGAGCCTCGGTCTTTCCGGCCGGCACTACCAGAGAGAGACCCCCCGAAAGCCACAGCGCTGGGCAGCAGACGACACGCCGGGCTGTGGCAGATGCTCCGCTCCAGGTGCCAGAGCCTGCGGGGGAAGACTCGGTGCTTCCTGGCAGCGCCTGCAGCGGCTGCTGGAGCAGAACGCCCGCTGGCAGCAGGCCCTGCAAGACCTGGAGAGGCAACGCGGTGCCCTTGAGATGGAGAACCACATCCTGAGAAAGAGAAGCTCTCCAGAAGCATGCAAGGAGGCAGAGAGGCTCCAGCAAAAATATGCTCAGCTAGCTGCCCTCACCGAGCAGCTGAAAGAAAGATGCAGGCATCTGCAGGAGACCATCAGGCACCTGCTAAGTACTCCGGTGCTGCTGCCCATCCAAAGCTCCGCTGAGGAACCGGCCGTGAAATCGTTTCCTCAGCAGAGGGCTGGAGACAGAAGAGAGCATGCCGGAGCTCTGGTGGCACAGGACCAGCAGAACGAAGCCTGGCCACAGGCGGCTGAGGAGCTCCGGGCTCAACTGGCTGCAAGCGATGAGGGCTCACATTAGGTGAGCAGCCTCAGCTGCTCAGGTGCGAGGAGTTAGAGGTGCAGCTTCTGGAGATGACGGAAGAAAACACCAGACTGGCTGAAGAAAATTCTTGCCTCCATGGGCAGACGTGCTGGGCAGAAAAGGTTCAAGCTGAAAATGCTGACCTGAGGGGGCAACTGACACGAGTGGCAGAGGAGTGAAATTCTGCCATCCAAGCCATCAGCTGTCTTCAAACCTGATTGGAAGCCGCAGAGACCAAACTGAAAGCTGTGAGAGACATGGCAGAAAGCGCTCAGTGAGAAATAAAAAGGGACCACGGAGAAGCCAGGCAACTGTTTCGAGCCCCGGCAAGTGAACCAGAGAATTGGGTTCAGAGCCCCTCAGTCAGCTTGGGCAGAGGACACTCCTGGGTCCTGCAAGTGAGACAGAAGCACCGGTAGCAGATAAACAGTCCGTCATCCTGCAGGCTCTGGGACAACGACCAGGAAAGCTTTGAGCATTCATAGCTCGATACAGTACCCTCCTTTTGATGGTCCCAGTGAGCAGCCTGAACTAGAGCTTCCTCAAACTACTGGACAATCTGTTTATGTCTTTGGACAGGTGGATGAAGACGGTTGATCTGTGGGAGAGCTGGCAGATGGCACAAGAGGATTCATCCCCTCTAATTTTGCTGAGGACTATTCAGATGACAACCTAGAAAGCGAGAACTGGAATGATCCTCATCATTATATTTTTGGTCTCTCGCCTATTCTGGAGGAAGATGAAGAGGATCTAGATGTGGGTGGTAGGGGCTGAAATGCATAAATAAACATAGCCTATACCAACCTCCAGAATATCTGCAGAAGTGAATTGGTACTTAAAAGTGATTTTTTTTAGACTTTTAGAGTTTTGTAGAATGGAGGGATCTCTGGAGGGCAGCAGAGGCCTCCAACGGGCACCAGCAAAGCCCAAATAAGGCCCCGAGGCACTCTGGAGGGTCATTAGGGCCCCACACGGGCCCCTGCAGAGCCCAGCAGAGGCCCCTGGGGCCTTCTGGAGGGCAACTCTGCCATGTCAGAGCACCACTGCTGTTGGCAGTGATGGGGACCCTCCTGTCAGGGCTGGTTGCTGTGCATGTCCTCACCGTGGGGAGCAGAGAGCGAAGCCAAACAAAGTGGCACTGCCCAAGGGACCCTCTGCACAGGCATCACTCACGTGCCAGGAAAGGATGTTTGCAGGGCACCTCGAACCCACTGCTGCCCCTGCGTTCGCACTCTGGCAGTAAGCTGAATGAATAGGCTGGGCTTGGCCAGGGCTTTCCAGAGTGTCCCCGCATCCCTTCCCCAGCCCAAACCGGCCCTGCAGGTCTTCTGGCTGAGGTGCTTCTGCTGGTGTCCTGCGAGCGTTCCCCATTAAGGCACTTCTGAGTGCGAAGCCTGATGCCCGGCTGTACGACTGCTAATGGAGCACACCTCATGTGCAATTGCTGCTCACACAGAAAGCACCCAGAGGGGCACATGCTCCAGGACATCCCCTGTGCTTGTGGTCCTCGGGAGCATTTCACTGAATGCTTCTTCAACAGCCTGCTTTTTTTTCAAAAAAAGAACATGCCCTGGTCTGCCCCTGTTGCTCCTCCTAGAAAATAAAGAGCACCCGGGCTTTCCTCCTTCCTGGACCATTGCACACCACAGTCCCATGCAGCCCCCTTCCATGACCCTTGCTAGGCCTGCCAGCTGCACCTCTGTCCCTGGGGAAGTGATGGAGCAACAGATCCTGGAAACAACTTCCAAGTTGTCCTGTGAAGGACAAGGCGGCGATGGGAAGTAGTCAGCATGGATTTACCATATAAGGCAATTCCGCCTTATCGCGTATCGCATATGAGGCAGGAAGGTCACCTTACTCACATCAAATGAACCTCCCAGGGGCCAGGGCTCAGGGGGTGTCCCGTCCCGAGTTCCAGCTGGCCACTCATCCCAACAGAGAACTACAGTTCAAGCTTCACTGAGTCCTAAAGGACCGTCAATTTTCTTCCGGTTTCCCAGAATTTCTGCCAGCGGCGAACCCTGTTTTACCTTATCTATTGAACCCCCGCATGACTGATGCTGCCCCCAGTTTTAGTTCCTCCCCAGGGAATGCGGATCCCACAAGGACAATCAGGGAACTCACCCAGCACTGGCTGTGTCGTATGCCACCACCACACTCAACAGGTCGGGAACCTGCAGAGTCCCACCTGGGTCGCCAAATTGTTACCAAAATGGATTTGCTTGCATTTTTCTTCTAGTTTGTGTGCAGGTACCGGAAAGAGGGCAGGAGAAGTAGGCACTAGCTAAAACTCTTTTGTTATTGCCAGCAGTAAAGGTCCCTCTCAGCTGGGAGCATGAGCAGGACCCCATGTTATAACTCTTGATTCCTTAAGAGTGATCTTAAGACTATTCCCATACTCATTTTTACAATAACATTGCCTGCAGATGGGAAGTAGAGAATAATTTCTTTTGTTTTCCATTGCTTCCATACACAGCCTTTCCTTTTTCTTTATTAAACTGCCTTTATCTTGACCCACAGGTCCTTTTTTTTTTTTTCATCTTATTTTCTCTTTCCCTGTTATGCTGAGGAGGGGGAGTGACAGGAGAAGTGGCAATGGTTTTAAACTGAAAGAGAGTAGATTTAGACTGGACATAAGGAAGCAACTTTTTACGATGAGGGTGGTGAGACACTGGAACAGGTTGCCCAGAGAGGCTGTGGATGCCCCATCCCTGGAAGTGCCAGGTTGGATGGGGCTTTGAGCAACCTGGCCTAGTGGAAGGTGTCCCTGCCCATGGCAGGGGGGTTGGACTAGATGATATTTGAAGGTCCCTTCCAACCCAAACGCTTCTATGATTCTGTGATGGAGAAAACTGTGTTAATGTCACTAGTTACAGCACTAACATGTTCCCTCACCTCAAAACCAGCACTGTTCAAACACTCAATATCAAGACACACAACTAGATTGTGTTTGTACACAGCAATCATTTCAGAAGCATCAGAACCAGGGTCAGAGGGTCCTTCCCGAAGCGTCTGTAACACAAGCCAAGAGCTAAAATAACAAAATCAAACCTCAGTAACCATTAACGGAATCTCACTTGCAGTTTGCAACACTAAAATTTGCTATTTAACTCAGCGTGGAATACCAGTGCATGTACTAATACCAATAATAATATCATAAGAGCCAAAACATGAAGAAATCTATTACAGGCAGATGTAGAATTATGCAGAACATAGAAGCAACGATGAAGCATTCAAATGCAAGATGGAAATGCAAAGCCCCTCATGAGATATGATCCAAAACAGAAAACTAGAGTTAGAAGTGGCATGCTAAAAAAGTGAGGAGCAGGCCAAAAAAGGAGGAATTGAAGTAGCTGAGATGAGAGATAGCCAGGCACAAGTGGGACAAAGGAATATTTCATAGCCCCAGTGCAATAAACACTGGTTATTTGGAACTGTAACTATGCAACACATTCAGAACAACATTCATGTTGGTTTTAACTACTGCAAAGAAAACAACATTTTTGCTTTATTGTTATGTTTGAGAAAAATACTGCCTGTTCTTAAGAACTGCCACTTGCCTTCCACTCCTGGAGCCAGTAGGGAGTTAACCGTTATGTTCCCAGTCTAAGAGACAACCTCAAGTCAAACAATCTGCACACACACCAAATGTTTCCAAATCACCCTGGCTAGCCACTGTGTATTTCGGACATCTCAGTCACAAAATGACATTTGGCAAGTATTTAATTTGCTGCTAAAACAGCTCCAATGCTATTTCCACCTTCTAAATTGTGGAGCCAAATCATTTGGCAAGTTCCCATTAAATATCTATACAGACCTGGTTCCACAAAAGCTGTTTTCTGGTGTCCTAACTACTGAACCTACTCGAGAGCTGTGGCAAAACAAATTATAGCCTTTTTATGTGGGTACTCATGACCTTAAGTTTAAGAGGAAACCGGGAGACATACTGCTGACATATTTGGCATTAAGCTTTCCATGTTTGCTACGTCTGTGCTGTAAGACATTCTACTGTTGATGCCAACATTGTAATTAATTTACAGCACGTTATGGACAGGCTCTACTGAAAACTTATGACACCAGTTAGTCTTAAAAGCATCTCCAGCCCTTCAGGCAGGCTCCACTGCCATCCAAATATAGTGCTCTACACACGCACACAAAAATTTCCACCTAGCAAAGCACACGCATGACTAAACCAAATATTCTGTAATACATTATGAGTGCGTTAATGCTTACCCAAGTATACTTGCCAAGTCATCATCTTTCGTAACGAGCTGACCAGGATGTGGTTTAATCGCATTAAGTCACCAAACTATCAAAGATAATTTGACATGGCTGAAGGCGATATTCCATTTTTCCGGAGAGGTTTCACAGCCAACTTGGCAGAGGGCTATACCATACCAAGGGTTAGTCACAGGTTCCCTAACCAGTATCTTAAAGCTTTAAAATTCACCTAAAAGTAGCAGATACAAAGTGCGTTCACATGTGGTGAATTACCATTCAATTGTGAGTTATTTAAAGTTTCAGCACTCTTTACTACTTCAGGAAGAAAACACAGGAAAACATGAAGAAAAGTCACAGCAAATTACATCTAAGAGATTCCTGGTTTTAAACTATATCCATTAAAGAACACTTTTACAAAATGCTATGAAGAATTTATGTCTCAGTTTAAGAGAAGATGGGGGAAGAACACACCTTGTTTGCCTCAAATGTAAATTATTTCAAGCAAAAGAAACTACAAGATAATCTCTGCCTTTTTCTGTAGAAGCCCCAAACACATAGCACTGATGCTTCAGAAAGTAAAGCAAAGTGGTGTCATTATCAACTGAAAGCATAACATAAGGAGCTGTATGATGCAGAAACAACACTGCCAGTTTTCACACCAAAGATCTTCTTCCTTGCAGGGTTTTACAAAGGGTATGATCTGACTAAACACTCTTCAGTGCATATAAACAACGTTGACAGTTTTTCTCCTCCCTCATCTAAGCACATTGAAGACAAGACTATAGCTAGTTCTACGCCTCCTAAAAACTCTTAGCTTTGAAGAAAGAAAACCTCCTTCCGGTTCTAGGTTCAACACTTGCCACTTAGATTTTTTTTCCTAAAACATATGGAATTATTCTCATTGACAATTTCTCAGCATAAATATATTTAAGATTCCTAGCTATCCATCTCTGAACAATAAACCACTATAATGTCACTTAATCAAGAAATATTTAAAAAATTAATTAAGAAAATGGCTAATTCCATGGGTCTAAATGCAACAACATAGAATTTGACACCAAGAAACTTTCAAACTGGACATCATAAAGGAAGCCTTCCACCCCACTGGCATTGCAGACCTCAAAAAATCACAGGTGCTCCAATCACAGCATGGTGAGGTTTATGATGGAAAGCTACCTCTGAAAGCTGAAGTGAAAGCTCGATTTTATATCGGATTCCTTACTACTTTAAATACAAACAAATCAGTGAACAAAGAAGAAGATGAGATGTTAAGAGTTTAAATGCAGAGATTTATACATATATTCTTAAAAGATATACAATAATAATTCTTAAAAAATGTAATATTAACTTTATTGCATATATCATTCCATAATTATTTGGAGATATGAGAATAAATACAACAAAACCTTTAAGTTACCGAAGGTGGGAGACCTGTATCTGAATAGAATTGTCTATCAAAGTGACATAAATCATCTTGGAGATTACCGAACCATTTGATTTCAAATTCTGTGGCTGATGCAGTTACCAATGATGACAGTGCTGAAGGGCCTATGCATTTTACCTCACCCTGAAACTCCTCTTTTAGCTTTTCTGGTATAAGATCCTGCCCCATAACCTGCAAACAGAGTAAGAAAGAAGATGGGAAACAAGAAAATAATTTGCAGAGAAAACATCAAATTTGACATTAATAACAGATCTTTACAAGAAAAGCCCTTGACACATGAACCACACGCCATCCAGGAGAAGTTTCCAAGTCACGATCCAGTTGCCTGCCTGTTGCATTCTGCAATAAACATGGAGAGCTGAGAGCCCAAGCTTCACAGCTGCACAACCCCACCCAGATTCTGGCTATGCTTGTACAGGGGGATTTTTACTCTCTGACTAGCAGCGGAAATCTCAACGCCAACTCTGCGTTCAGTGCTCACCTTGCAACAGCACCAACACTCCGGATCTCCTCCTGGGGGGGTGTGGGACCAAGGGAGGCAAGGAGAGAAGTTTCTCCTCCCAACCTTTTCACAACCTGAGACAGACTGCAAGCTACTGCCCTCTTATGGATGAAATCCCACACGACCGCCTGCCAACCCCGCAGCAGCTGGGCTTTCACCAACTTCAAGCTGTCATACCGACAGCAAAGTTAGAATCTCACCGGCTTCCTTTTGTTCCTTAAGATAAAAGTCAGAAACTCTATAAATAGTACTAAAAATGTTTAATCTCTATGAATAAAGTCATGCAATGTTACTCTCCTCCTTTGTACTTCTGTAAAACTAGAAGCCAGTACATCAAACAGAAGGAAGAAATCATGTAAAAGGATGTCTCTGGCTTTTTCTGAAAATGTTTAATACTTTTTCTGGAAGTGTTTAATAGTGCTGTGGCCATCAAAGTAATCCCCACTTCCATTTCATACTTGTGATTCACTCTGTGGCATCTAAAATTCCTGAGATAAAATCTGCATCCCAGGAAACACACAGTGATGATGCAACTGCAAATACAGATCCAATGAGAAACTTAACAACCCTGAACATTCCCGAAAGAAGAATCTCAGCAGAACAGAGATACAGCTGCATGACACAAGCCAGAGCTATACAGGTATCACTGTCAGTTCCAGATAACACGCTACTGGGGCTACCCGCCCCAGCTAATTTACCTTGCTTCCTGGCTCAGTTAATTAGCTCAGGGGAGCGTCGCTTACAGGACTTTGTGCCTGAACTGGCTCAGGTACCTCAACCAGCCTACGTATAGCTGAGAACTTGTACGCAATGAAACATCCCCTTACCTTGGTCATCAACACCATGGAGTTTTCATTGAAACCAAGTTGTGCCACCTTGTCATCAATTTCTTTTTGGCCTTTTATGTTATTCTCTAGCGCAAAGGACGACTGTTGCAACTGGATAAGTTGAAGTAAAAGCCTGAAATGAAAGACGCAGTTAAAAAAAGGCACAGCTGGCAAAAGAGTAAGTCAGCAAACCTCAAACAAACCAAAATATACTACTTTAAAAACAGCTCTTCTTCCTGACTTTTGCCGACTGCAAAAACTGCAAAGAAATGAACGAATCCATATCAAACTACTATAGGTATGGTATATTTGTGCTATGACAGAAGTACTGAGAAGTACTTTTGAAAAACAACATGCCAAGTATCTCTGGCTGCTCTGCGCAAACATTTTTTTTCCCCATGTATTTGCCACACAATTCAAAAGTGAAGCTTGGATCTGCTAGCACTAACTGCAGTATATCAGGTGTCCCACATACTTAGTAAGGCCTAACAAGACTGCAGTGCATTTTTGTCTATGGCAGTGATTATCTTTGTAACCTCAAAAGCTAGAAATTTGCGGGCTTTAGACAAATGCCAAACATCCTCCCCACACAGGCCAACCTTGGGATATTTTCTAAAATCTTTCACCACAGTTTTATGTGCAAGGCAGTGCCCCAGAAGTCACCACCATGATTCAGTGAAGGTTAGACATTATGCTGACAATGTGGCTTCATGTCATGGAGGGACCCCATCACAAACTGCTCGACCAGAGAGAACAGTGGCAGTTTCCAGAGTCCTCCTCACACAAGGACTGTAAAACATGGCAGCAGAGGAAGTATCTAAGTATATTCAACCAAGGGAACACTGGGACTTAGCAGTATCATTACTGAAACTACATTTAATTCAAGCTTCATGCATAAAGAACAACAACAACAAATTTTTTTATCACATTTACCAAGTTAAATGAAGCAGGTCTTACAATAAAGGTGGGTATTTTTATGAAGAGAAGACTTAAGATTTTAGATTAAAGTTTTCATTTGAGCATTATAAACATCAAAATTTACAAGTTTGAGCCAAGAAACCATTTGTAAATTCAGTAAAGTTTTGACTAGGAAATTCAAAGTAAAAATTGAACATATTTTTAACTTGTAAAGCGTTTTTGTTTCAAAATTTGCATCAACATAATATAAGAAAGAATGAAATCTCAATGAAAATTAAACAAAACCACTTCCCCAATTTTTTTGTTGTTGTTGGCAGAACTAGAAGAGTCAATTATTCATGATGCGTTAACACAGAACCTTATTTCCTACAAAAAGCAATACTAACATCTCTTTTCCAGGTGCAATTTATGCTGCACATATGTTTATGCAACATCCACATCTCACTTAAAATCCAACAGACCTGAACATATTAGACAACCTAGTTAATGCATAAGACCTGGGCAGGGGAGAAGCTTACCCTGGACAAGTGTATCTGCAAATATAAACCGCAGTAACACTTTGTGAAACTGTGCAGCCAAGCAAGTAAATCCCACAGTTTATAACTGTCTCAATGCTGAATCATACACATTGAAACAAGCAACACAGATTATTTTAATATGAATGTAGCTTTAATATTCAGTATCAGTACCAAATCTATTAACTTCTCCCAAGTAGCAAAGTCACCGTCTCTTAGTCTGAGTACAGTTAAAAGCTACCATATCTTTTTTTAGATTTCTTAAATCTTTCCCTAACAGGGCAGTTATAAAGTGTTCTCTGTAAACATGTGCGGAAGTTCATAAAATGGCTTTAAATACATTTGGTGACTAATACGTTACGGAGAGGCAAGAGAGGAAAAAAACCTCCAAGACTATTTTAACAAAGCCAGATCCTAATTATCTCTTTGAAAGATTATGTTTTGGGGATTTTTGTTGTGTGCAAGAGTTTTAGGTAGGAAGAGAGAGAAGAAAAGAAAAGAGCATTTTAATGCAGCCCTGTCAATCAGCTGTCACAGAGTTCATTTTTCAACCTCATCCATTATGCAGATTGGGGCATTATTATAACATACATTTTCGCTCAAGCATGAGGCTTCAAGCAAAGAAGACAGGTGGCACTCGCAGAAGGAAGACTGGCTAGCCTTCCCTTTGGGGCACTTCTGCTGCTGCATCTTTAATACCAAACCAGGAAACAGCCATGCTCTAACAGGAGCATTTATTGAAGAACAAGCCCTTTTGTATATAATTACTTCAAAAGATTCATATAATAAGGTCATTAAAAAACGCTTTACTTCTCAACAGTGCATGACACTGGTTTACTCCTTCTGCTCAGATTTAGGTTGTTCACAGCTACCACGCTAGTGGACTTTGCTTTTTAGATCTAAAGCAATAGCAGGGTGCTTCTAAGTTAGCGTTGCCATCGCTGAAACAAACATTTAAATTGAAAATGTAAACTGAAAATATCAAGGCTGGGAAAAATATGCTTTAAATTGTTCTCGATTGGGAGAAGTTAATAATATTCTAAGAATACGTTTAGCTACCTTGCTCTAATAAACGAGGCACATGCCTTTATCCCAACTCTCTTCGACATGTTCTGCTCCCAGGACTCGGAGGCTGTGTGTTTCCCTTCATCCATGCTTTCCAGTTCTTCTGAAGTGCAGAGGAAATCTTTTACAGCTTGGCTGCTGCTACAAGTCACGGCATTCTCCCTCTTTGTTTCTGTAGCAAGGCTGGACCAAGGGCCTTCTTTCTGGCCATCTGATCTGTGAGGCTGCAAATTAATCTCTCTTCCAGCTGATGTTTTGAAACTACTATCACTTACACTAACCTGTTCAGACTGATTTAGATTTGTTTCTGGAATGACTAATGGAGACAAACTCTGTAAAAGGCTCATATAAGATTCAGCAAGTAACTTCCAGTACCAAGGGTTGAAAGGATGTAAGCAGATCAGCTGCTGCAGACACGTGATCTTTTCTTCTACATTTTCCATACCCTGGTAAATGGCAAACTGCAGGTTGAGAACCGTTGTTAAGTGATCTGTGTTAGTAGCGCCGTTTCTCTAGAAACAAAAGATAATAGATTAAAAACAGGAGTAGAACAGAATCATCCTTCAGAGCCTAAGAAAACGTCTCCCTGAAAAATGACACACAAATATCACTAAAGGTAATTTTTAAATTGTACCAAACTGTGCTCTTAATTTTAAATGATACGTGATACAGATCACGCACAATCAAGCTGACAGCATTCCCTCTAGCTAGCTTGTCCTGGTCTGAAAGGCAAGAAGGCTCCGAATGCTGTCATTTGTTTATTTGCCTTCAGAGTTTTATACAGCTGCCCTTCTTTGTAGTATAAACACCCTTTATATAAAATAAACAGCAGCAGTAAAATTCTAGCAGACTTCAGAGCCTCTGGACTTTTTCCTTTATGGGAAAAACTCAATTTGTGGTTAGATACTCTTCTTGGCAGTTTGGCAGCAAGTATATGGAAATAAAAGGGAGTTTTGAACTGTCACTTTTATAGTGGAAAGATTTAAGCACTCATTTATCCCCTTTCTTATAATTCCTATTACATTACATTAATTCTGCCTGGCAGAGCATGATATTTATTCCCTTCCAGGACTACCAGCCTCCCTGCACAGGGAGCTCATTGTGGTACAGGGTGTTCTGATTTCTAAAGAGTGATTATATCTGCAGTGACAGTTACCCTCTGTTTACCAAATACTCTGAGCACTGAACATCCTGAAGGATTATAGACATGAAGATTATTTTTCCAGAAAATGGTCCATATAAGAGAAGTACTGGCAATATTTTCACGTTCAAAGCCTAAAAGAAAGATTGCATTATTTACCAATTTTTCTGCAATATCCAGAGCCTCCTTGTGCCTTCCCAGGCGACATAAACACCGAGCCTGACCCTCTTGGACATCTCGTCTCATTGCAATGTTACTGGGAGGTAAGACTAGTAAGCAGTTCGAGTACTCACACAGGGCTTTCTAGTAGTGTCGACAAAAAGAAAAGCCAAATAAAACAGTGAGACATTTTCATTTAAAAGAAAGCCTGACAGTATGTTTTGTTTATGACTACAGTCACAAAGGGAATTCAGGAGCTGAAGTCCACATTTTCATTTCTCTGGACTCAGCTACCACCTATGCCAGCAACAAACGAGGGCCCTGGTACTACACAGCCAAGTCTAGACAGTGATAAGCAACCTCAATCCTAACTCGTGTTTAAGCCCTGACAGGATTCACCACACATCTGTACACCTCTTCCCCACCAGGCCTGATCCAGAAGGGATCATCTATCGACCTTGGCAATATGTGACACAAGGCATCTTTTCCCCAGCTACCAACTCAATGATCAGAGCACTCATCCTAAATTTGGATGATCTTGTTTCAAATCTGTGACATTCTCCACGGGAAGGTTTGAACCTGCAAGTACCTCACCTCACATGGATAATCAGCACATTGGAGAATACCACAAGGAAGGTGAATCTCCATTGTTTCTGTAGGGTGGTTCTAATTTGCATGAAATAATTAAATATTAATTGGGCTAAGGAAAAAGACAAGAATGAGCAATATTTCTGTAGCTTAATGCTCAGGGCACTCACCAGGACTCCAATTAACATTTAAATGCATTAAATTAAGTATTCAGTGAAGCTAAGACTGGATTCCTGGTTCCTCCCCCTTCACATAAGTACCCAGACCAGAAGACTAAAGAGCAGTGCTCATTCTCCCATCTCTCAAAATGAATATTTAATTATTCCTTGCGAACTTGAATGGTTCTAACAGAAAAAGCTTCTAGGCGACATACCCTAAATACTTCCTAGCAAAGTGGCTGAGGTATTTTTCTTCCCCGGTGTTAAGCTTGCATTCCTTCTCAAGCAAAAGAGGGCGCTCCCCTCTGCCCAGTGAGTGCAGCAGCCACTGGTGAAAATGGATTAGAGGAGGGTTGCAGGACACCCCTGTTCGCCGTGTTATGTGACAAAGGGATATAACCCGGCAAGGATCAGGCATTACGAAGCCCAAGCAGACTCTACAGTCATCTATATCCTAAAAATGGGCACAGCTCAGATCACTGCTGTCCTTGGCATTTCCTACCAAGTGGCCTAGGCTGACGTAAAAAAGTATAAAGAACAACTGAAGAGATTACTACCCCCATTTACTTATTTCCAGCCCCCTTTCTAAGGTCGGTGCTCTCAAATCTGTAATTTTATGAACAGTCTAGTTCTGGTTCTGGTTCTGTCATGGTGATCCAGATTAGCAATAAGACTGAAGACTAGATGTTTTTAACATGGATCACTGCCATAGAAAAGGGTTAGGAAACAACAGTCTGTTCCACTGGCAGATCTGAGGGGGTGTCATTCTCTCCTGAGAGGGCACCACAGCACACAGCAAGGAGCAATCTGCTCTTCCTGAGGGTCAGCAGCCATGTCTGACTGCAGCCCGAGGCATCTCTCTTCTCAGCACACTTTTATGAATCCCTTCAGGGCATCCCAGCTGAGACAGGAAAGCATCTGTCGGGTATAGACAAGACAGCAGTAGTGCTCAAATAACATTAAAAAGCAGAAGTCAGTGCCAACTGAGGTACAAAAAGATCAACAAATCCAATGGGCAAGGCGAAAGGAGTGGAGTCAGAAGTCAGCCTGAGGGCTTTGAAATCAGCGAGCCTCTAATGCAAACCATAGCCTGGAACAAGAAGCTATTACAGTTGAAACAAGGGCAGAAGCAGCTGATTTCAACCAGGAAACAAGGTAACAAAAGACTGGATTTCTGCAACTAGGACTACAGAGGCAGGAGAGCATCAATGATCAGGAATGCAGCTCAGGAAGTAGGCACTGAGGGCAGGGTCGAGGACTAGAGCAGGCAGGAACAGAAACGGGGAACATAAATGCACCCCAAAGGCACAACCAGCCATCCAGAGCAAGGGGAGGCAGCAGAAAGGTGGGACAATTAATGATGAGGCTCATAAGCCAACTGTCAGGTGCCTGACAACTACAGTCAGCTTTCACCTGACAGCTGAGGGAGCTCTGAGAAAGGTGAGCTGGCAGCCAGGTGGTTGCCAGCAATCTGACAGCCTTTGTGGGACATGGTATTATCCCCAGGAGCAGAGAAATCCACATGCTTAACTCTGGCTGACCATGAGGTCCATGGCCACAAACACCAGCTCTGCTCACCGCTGAACCGCTCAGATGCGCAAGCCTGATCCGGATCAGCTCTGGGCGCAGAGCAGCATTTCTGGCCAGTTTACACTGACTTCACGCTGACTCCTGGAAAGATATCATCTGGCTGGGGGAGCTTGCCAGAGCACAGTTACCCATCGTGGCCTGACCGCAGCTCAGCCAGCAGGACGGTTCTTCACCAGCTCACCGTGACTGCCTGTGGGGCTGTCACGCTGTCAGCACAAATGAGGAGCCATCAAGCTGGACGTAACCGCGCCACGCACTCCAGCACCCCCAGGCTGTGCCTCAGCCGGGAGGCTTTTACATAAATACACAAACACACGCACTCAGCACGGCGGGGACTACAGGATCACCCCAGCTTATACCCCCGCAACTTCCACCGACCAGGGCCCGGGCTCGGCCCAGGCCCCAGGCCCCAGGCCCCAGGCCCCAGGCCCCAGGCCCCAGGCCGTGCCAGAGCCCTGGAAATACCTCAAACTCCTGCTGACGGTAGGCCCAGTCCGCCCGGAACTTGCTGGCCGTTAGCCCCCCGGCGCCTTCCCCGCCGTCCGCCTCGCTGCGAAACCACTGCAGGCACAGCACAAACACGTCAGGGGGGCCGAGGCCGCCCCCGCCCTACCCGGGCGGCCCCTTCGGCCGCTCCCGCCGCCCCCCCCCGCCGCCGCCGCCGCCGGCTCCTCACGCGGGGCTCGCAGTGCTTCGCTCCGCAGGCCGGCCCGGCCCCGCCGCCCGGGCCCCGCTCCCGGCTCGGGCCGAAGAGGGAGTCCTCGAACTGCCAGCCCAGCACCGGCTCCATCCCGCCGCTCACGCCCGGACCGACCCCCCCCCCCCCCCCCGCCGCGCGGCGGCAGCGCGCCCCCTGCCGGGCCGCCCCTCCCGGAGGTCGACCGAGGGCGGCGGCGCGGCGGCGGCGAGCCGCCGGGGGCACCGAGTTAGGGGCGGCGCGGGCTAGAGGGGAGGCGGCGGGCAGCGGCCATCTTAGGCAGGGCGGTGTGAGGGGGGGGCTGCGGAGCGCGGCCCGCCGGGAGCTGTAGTCCCGACCGCCGGGCCCGTCTCCCTCCCTCCGGCCCTGCCCGCTGACTGCCTGAGGCGGGCGGGTGAGCGAACGGCCGCGGAAGGCCTGGTGTCCTCCTCCGCTAGCCGGGCTGGGAGACGAGAGCCGGGCGGGGAGCGCCGCTAGGCCGGGGCACCGACTGGAAAGGGGGGCGGCGGCGGCAGCCCGGGTGCCGCCGGCCTTGCCGAGGGCGAGCCCGCCGAGCGAAGCGAGAGCAGAGGAAGGCCCTGCCTCGGGGCGGCTGGCGGCTCCTCGTTTCTGGCCTTTGCCCGTCGGTTTTGGGAGGCGGGTGCTTGCGCTCCCCGACGGGCGGCAGGGCCGTCACACCTCCCCGGCTCTGGCGAGGAGTTCGGTCACAAGTCACTGTAATGGAAATGTTGCAAGATCTTGTAACAAATACTTGAGCCAAAGTGTCCCCTGCTTTGGTAAATTAATTGCATAATTGTAGAGTTGTTCTCTTAGTATCTTGGCCCGCAGCCTGCGCGGGGGTGGGCGGGAGTGTATTTCGGTAATTTTGCCATTTGATTTCAGTTCTGCCCCAAAGCAGAAGGGGAAACTCGTGACATCTCAGGCTTTCCGAGGCAGGGCCTCCCAGGGCCCCCTACGCTGCTGTGGGAAAAGGGGACATGACACAGTGAAGACTGATCCCAGAGCTTCTTCAAGACGTCAAGATTCTCAGGCACACCGTTGCTCATTATCAGCACCTAGGTGAAGTTGTAGCTACCCCAGCTGTCTGCCCTGCCTCATGATACTACCGTGCACACAGCATGCTGTGTTTTGATTGTACTGCAATGCTGTTTCCTCTCTCCACCTTGCCAGTCTGTCCATCCAGGAAGGTCCATTATCTCCCCTCTAATGACCATGCAGGTTTGGAGAAGGTGAGCTGAAAAGTCATCCTTGTACTTCCTTAACCTGCAAAATGGACTGATGAACCTGTCTATACCAGAACAGCTTTTGAGGCCAAAGGACTGCTGATATGGATAATTTTAAAGGTTTCCTTCTAGTAGACATGTAAAACATGGGTTCTGGGTTTGGTTTTCTTTGTTCTTTCTAAGTGGATACATGCTCCAAATATCCTTCTGTACCAGCATAGCTATGACTGGATGCAGCATCAGCTGGCATAAATCCCTGGGTAGAAATGCCACTTTGGCAGGTAGATTTGATCAGAGAAATGAAGGGGTATTGAGGTTTCTTTTGCTTTTAAACTTGCTGCTTGGCAAACAAGCCCTCCTGAATGTAGGAAACTGCTTAGCAAGTAAGTCTGGAGAGAATCAGGAGTTTGCTCGACATGCCTCAGTCTTTTTGTTAAAAGCATCAAGGTAGGCAAGTGCAGTCAGAGCTGCTTGTATGTGCACACCAAAACCATCTGGCTTCCTCCTGCCCGCAGACCTGTGTGATATGCTGCTGCAGAACAGGCAGAGTGCACAGGAGTCAGCCTGCGGAGGTTAGCGTTAGTGTCTAAACAGTTACAACACTTCTCATATATGCTGGACACACACGTTCATTTCCCACTCTTCCAGGACTGCTGGTCACGCTGCAACACACCAGTCTAATGAGCAAAGCATGAAAATCCAGCAAAAGACGGTTAAGAACAAATCAAAAAGAAGAAAAACCAAAAAAGAAACATGAGTAATCAAAGTGAAATGTGGCCCCAGCTCAAAGTAAAACACAAAGAGCAAGGCATTCCCAGGGGCAAATCCCAGAGCAGCCGTTTGGCTGCCAGCTTGGATTGCGGAGTCCTCTAGGGCTGGGGGATTCAGCCGTCGTTGCCTCTGAGGATACCAACGTGGTCTGCAAAGGCTCTGTGTTGCAATGCAGAGAATGCCTTTGTCTGGTAAATCAGTGATAGGAGAGCAGTGATTCCTGAGCACGACACAGGGGGCCTAGCAGCTGACTGCATGGTTTCAGTCATAAGTCATGGGCATAATATTGCCTCTCTTCTTCCTTCCTCCCTTGCCTGGCTCTCCCCTTCTCCTGCCTCCCCTCAGACATTTAAAAGGCTCCTCATATATTAGTTACAGAAAATAAAAAAATGCAACTTTAGGAAATTCCTGTGCCTTGTCAGCACCAGAGATTTGCTCAATTTCTCCTCTAAGACCCGAGTCATCAGTGTGGCTGCCAGAATACAAATTCCCACTGTACTTAAGTAAAGCTGTTTGCCTGAGTTTGCATGGCATGATTTGCCATGGTGCTGTTAGCCGTGGCTTCATGCAGGAGAAAACAACGTCTGTGGAAGAGGCAGCTTTGAGGGGGCTCAGATACATAAGCCCTACGAGAGCCTGCGCTGCTGCAGCTGCTCTGTGTAGGCAGCTTTGGAGATAAAAAGAAGCTGTAGCTTAATCTCTTCCTAAGGGCAGCCAATGTCTTACTCCACCGCCAGCCTAAACCACCAGCTCAGCACGTGAACATCGGACCAAAAAAACAAATGGGCTCCAGTAAGTTGTGGTCGTTGAACAAGTTCCTGTGCATCAGCAAAGCTATTGTAGCTGTTCACACGAGCATGCCTCATTATGCCGGCAGTGAGGTGCTGTGACCCAGCTTCAGCCTCAGTGAACAGGGAGCAGGCTAGCGTGCTTCATCTTGCAGTCAGGGTGAGCCCAGAAAAAGCCTGGGTGGTGAAGACAACTCAAGCGATAGGCAGGAATTTGTCACACTGCCTTATTGCCTGAGCCTTTTGGCCAGGAAAAGAAAATACAGCGTGACAGAGCTTGTCTAGATCCCAACAGCCCTTCTTCTCCCTGCTTCCCAATCTACTCTGTGGCAAAATTAATTCAGAAGAATTCTCCCCCAGTGCTTCTTTAATTACTGATGTTATTATTTGTATTATGATAGCCTCCATGGGTCCTTGCCACAGCCTGGCCACTCTTGTGCCAGCAGAATGCACACCACAAAGGTTTCGGAGACCATCAAGCACACACAGTAGAAACGAGAAACCTTGGTCAGCAGCTCGGGCCCTATCTTGGTAAGCACTACCCACACACATCGGCTAAGGAATAATGCAGCTCTCACACGGTTTATGGCTTTATTAAAATATGCTGGAACAGAGCTGCCCTTGGAAGAAAGCAAAAGAGAGACTAGTTCCCTCCTCAAAGAAAGAGAGCTGCCTGCAGTGAAGAGGGCAGTAAGGCCCACAGGCAGCATTCCTCAAAGGATGGGTGGCTCCTGAATTGTTAAGTGGATTCTTACAGACATTGTGAAATATTCATACCTTGAGGGAAGATTAGTTTTCTTTTTTGACAGTCATAACATATGCTCTTCCCTAAACATGTTCATGAAAAGAGGAGCGGCTCTTTATTTGCTGACATTGGCTGTGTCCTTGTCTCTTGCCTTTTATTTAGATTGCAAGTTCTTTACAGCAGAGACCATCTTTCATCCTCTTTGCACGGTGTCACATGTAAGGGGATATTGTCCATGACTAAGGTGGGAGGGTAATACAAATAACAACATTTCATGGCTAGGGGCATACAGAGATTATCACTACTACAAACTGCAAACAAAACTGCAGTTAAAGCTCTGACAAGCTCAGATGAGCTCTAGCATATCTTACTACGATGGTTTGAGATGCAACTGCAGAGCTCAAGAGCAATTCTCCTTTAACAGTAAGTGGTCACACTGAGGGTGGCAAAAGACTGGCCCCCCTGAGCCAAAGCTCCTAGAAGTTACTGACCCAAATTTCAGAAAAAATTGAATACTTGTCTCAAACTCAGTACATCTTTAAAGAAGTGCTGGTAGAATCGGGATGAACCTCCATCCATCTCAAGCTAGCTGAGAAACCAATTCAGCCAAATGTGACCAAGAGGAAGCTGCATTTGCTAAATCCAGATCTGTCCCCGAGGAAGGTAAAACCAGGACTGAGCAAAGGCAAAAGTGGGAACTAAAATAACTCCCTACTCCTAAAGGGGGAAAGTGCTCCGGCACTCTCGCGCACTGCGGAAGGAAGAGAGTATAATTGAAACCAGGGCAGTACTAACATGAGAGTCAAGAGGCCAGCGGCTGAGCAGAAGGGCATCAGGCAAGAAACCAAGCAGGAAGAGGTGACTGGGGAGGTGGAGACGGCCAGAGCAGCATCACTGCTCCAACCAGCTGCCGAGTCCAGCGGGCAGGGAATCTCCTTTTGCTTTCTCATCTCTCCAGAAGAGTAAAACCATGGAATCTGGTTTCTTCGTAAATTATCAAGCCACCCCACAGTTCTAGTAAAACTCAACAAAAATGAATGGGGAGGGGAGGGGTTGTGCATCATGGAAATCAAAGAGTAAGAACTGCTTGTTGTTAACAGAAGCCAAAAGCTGTTTAGGGGTTCTTAGGACAGACAGGAGAGGACACATCCCCCAAAAGATGGTTCATTTGCCTGTTCTACCTTAAAACAGCACAACCTTTCAAACCCCTGGCAAGCCATATTAACTAGGCCATAATCCTTCCCCCTCAGGCCTCACAAAACCCAATAAAGTCGTTATTGCCAAAAGGGTGCACTACACACAGATGTGTTCAGCTATTAATGGGTTTTGCAACTATTTTCTGTCTAGTAAGATAAATGATGAACAGAATGAGCATGCCCTTGGGTTTGACCAGAACGCTGTTGAAAAGAGAAGAGGAAAAAAACTTTCTGCAAAGACAGAAGGAAGGTGGTGATCAGGTGCTGGGAAGAATCCTAAAGCAGTGATCTTCCTGCGCAAGCCTGCAGATTTCCAGTCTGAACTGCTTCACTCAGCCGTGTAGTACAAGCACTGAGATCGTACCTTGATGGTCTCTGGATACAAGCTGGATGCTGAAGTCATGGCAAAGAGTGGTATCTCTGATACACTGCTCTAACTGGAAAAAAACCGAACAGACTCACTGTCGGGCATGCTGAAGTTTGTATGCCCCCTTCTATGCCCTTTTTTCAGTTTTATCAGTTTTTCTGAAAACTCATTAACTTCCCCTGGCCACAGTTATGCTTGTTGCTTAATTGCTACTTGTGATGAAACCAGGCCGTGGAGATCACGGCGGATTTGTTACCTCTCTAGGTCAAAACTTTACTACTGAGGTTTTCAAGACTGGGCAGGACTAACTAACACTGGTGGCAACTCCTCTAGGACACCATTTAAGCAGCCTTGGCTGCTGCAGACCTCTATTCTAATAACATCCATTAAACTGAGCTGACTTCCTACAATATTGCTGTCTTGCAGAACAGAGAAACAAATCTAAAGAATTAGAAAAAAATATGCTACGTTGAAGAAATATACCCAGGGCTTCAGGACTGCCCTTGAGTGACCCTCACAACTCATGGGCTTTTCCAGTTGTGCTCTCCTTTTCCATATGGAGGCTGGCAGGGGAGGCTGGCTCCACAAGGGAAACGACCAAACTGTTGATTCTCCAGTGCCTCGTTTCCCATGCAGCTTTTGCACTGCTGGAAAGGGCCAGTGGAAACTGCTACTAAATTCAGCTTCTATGGCTTCATATTTGCCTTGTACAAGTATCAGTGCCCACAGAAAGCATGAGGCAAAGCAGAGGGAAAGCACTGCTCAATGAACAAATGCAAACAAAATGCAGAAATCAAGAATGGACTTTGCCCACAAGTGCTCCCTTCCTGAAATTGTTGCAAGTGAAATGAATTTAGAGCAAAGAACACCATAAAACATACATCAGCGATGCAGTTTTTAACTTTGTGGTATCACTAAGAAAAATGATGAGCCACTTCATCACAGGGCTTCCACAGGCCTCTGTTTCTGCACTTTGTGGGTGCTGGGTACGATGCCTGCACAGAAATTGTTGCAGCTGGACTTCACCTGGAGGCTCTGGCCAGCTGTAGGAAATAAACTGCAGGATTGAGAGCACTTACACTTGTAATATTATTTGTACCATCTCTTTCAGTTCAGAACATGTTATTATTAGAGGCTATTTTGTGGGCCCTCTTCCATGTTAGTCCCTTAAGACAGGCTTCACTGCAATTATGTTTTTTTCCTATTTGGCTTTCATTTAGGAAAACTGAAAATCACTAAGAGGAGAATTACTGCCAACACTGACCTTTATTTTCACCCAAAGACACAAATCAACTAGGTGCGACACACACTTTCCCTTTTTCTGTCTTTTCTTTCTTCTACCAAATAAATATTTTAAGGTAATGAACATCAGCTCAGCACTGAGACTGTAAAGAAACACACATGGGAGAGGAATTAGTCACAATGCTAATAGTTCAACATCATAGCAGTAGAAACATATAAATATATTCAAAGGTTTCATTTTACAGTATTTGAAGTGCAACAAGTCATTTAACAACCAAAAATGTTAGAAACCACCATCCGACAGACTGAAGACCACCACCAGCAGTATTTCAAAGCAACGCCAGGTCCACAGGGAGCAATTTAACATCATTCTAGAGGGAACTTGCTGGCATAAAAAGAAAAATAAGGCAGTGCACAAAGTGGCTTGGTATTTTAAATTCTTAAAAATAGTAGTTGACAGTATTGTTATGAAAACAAATGGAAGATGGAAGGGGCTGGGAAGAGGAGGCTGGGAGAGGGGAAACAACCCACAAGGCCAGCTGGTCTCTTGTGAAAATATCGACTGAATTGCAGCATTTTGGAATCGTTGATAACACTGTAAACAAAAAAGGTAACTGTTTAAAAAAAGGTGACTGTGTGCATAATCCAGGGCTTTTCATAACTCCCTCATTAGCTGACAGATTCTTGAATAAGCATTCTTTTTTTCTCCCCCCCCCCCCCCCATTTTTTCACCAAACCGAGTAAAACTATTTGGCCAAACACCAAGCTGTACTGACTACTAGCGCTCATCTCCAGGCCTGTGCATAGGTCACTAATTCAGCTAGGGATGTAATTTTTCAGGACTGTCATAAGCTACAGCACAGGAACGATTCTACCGCCTTAAAAACATCTTTTTCTCAGGTGGGGATAGGTCTGTGGGCATGATGCTAGGTCCTGCAGGGAAGACCGGGTCTTTAGCCCCTCCAGCTGCAGCGCAACAGCTGAAGTAGGCGGGTGCGATGAGTCATGCCAATGCAAGACAGCAGCACTGCCTCTGGCGGGGAGCTTCTGTGAGTGACAGCAAGTCAGGCTTGCTAGAGAGATGCAGAGCTCAACAGAAAGTGCTCATCTCAGACCCTTCTTCTCTGAGGATAAGGCACATGTTAAAAGCAGCCACAAAGCATGATGTCCAACTGACAGGGACTTCAGCAGGGAGGTGGTTCCTAGTTGCCCCTACTCTTCCCACCCCAAATATTTTAAATGCGATAATAAAGAGCATCCGCCTTAATAAGAAAAATCACGTGAACATCCCTGGCCTGCTGACACAGCAGAACAGTTCAGCAACAAGCAGCTGTACTGACTCGCACGTGAAGCTGACCTCGCACTGGCTGTTCAGCCAAGCCAGCTCTCCAAATTCAGTGCATCTGAGGAATCGGTGAAATTCAGTTTTGTGTAACAGGAAAAAAGACATTTGAGAAGATCTAGTTTGTGACATTTTCATACAGACATGGTTCCTGGTTTTCACATCACCTCTTAAAACCACACGCACTCAGTAAGGAGACATTTATTCCATTACTTCTGTTTTCAAATTTTTGGTACAAAGTTTATTTTCAGAAGTTCCCACATGATCCTTTCTTCTACCAGCGTCTTTTAGGATTTTTCTATCTCTGATTTATTTTCTTTATCTGTTGAAGCAAAAGCAATAATTGCTACAGAAAGCAATAATGGCAATATTACAAATATTTTACAGCAGCATCCGTTCGTCTCTTTGCCTCAAAAAAATAACAAAAATAAATCCAAAGACAAGATCCGTACTGCCACAAAGGCTTATGTTTGTAATATCCAGAAGTATGCTGCGTTCCCATACATGAGTTGTACAAGTCCAGCACAACTTTCCAAGTTTGTGCAGAGCCTGATAAATAAGACACAGAAATATCAGTTATGTTATACTGTTTCTAAGAACTTTTACTCTGTAAAATGTTTGGTCACTCAAAGCTATAAGCTTAATCACATATCAAAGAACACAGGCAATAAAGCCCATCTTACTAGAACATATAGTATTAGGCCAAACAAAATATAAGAGGACAAAATCTAGTGGTCACTGAAGCCTCTTCAAAAAAGGTCTAAAACAGAATGTTTCCATCATGTATCAGAATAAAAATGTACTGTATTAAAATTTGAATTTTTTTTTTTTTTTTTTTTTACAAGCTGTCTTTTAATCAGTCTTCTATTTACAGTGCAGAACTTCTGCCAACTGCAGTAGTTTAACTTTGGCACAACACTAAGTTCCAATCCTTTTGAGTATTCAAGTCCTGTGTGTGTCCAAAAATTTTCTTGGTTTCACGAAAGATTAGGCCCATTCACAGTTAACCAGTTATCTTGAACTTTTTCAAGAATTGCTTCCCCTTCACCACATTGGGCAGCTACAAAGGAAAGACACTGTAAGCTATTGCATCATTCAAAAGAAACTCTTCATTCTAAACAGTGACGGTACTGTTGCTTCCTTTAACATCACATACACCAGACAGATCACACAGACAGCTACATATTGGACACCTTCTAAAAACCTTGCTGGTCGTTAGTGAATCGTCTTTCTCATACTTCAAATACATAACAATGCATTAACTTAATTTCATTTCACATGTCAAACAGGACACTTAAATATATTGCAATATATTATAGAAAATTGCAAAGCGCCATCATTTCTGTAAACGAGATCGACACCTGTTAACTCTCCTGTGCACATGAAGAGCAGTACCTAGTGCCACATTTTCTATACAACATAAAGCCTTCCCTGGTAGGGCAACTCATTTTAGTGCATTTCTGTACAGACTGTAAGCATACATGCAGATAGCCAACTATGCAAAACTGGAAACACTTTTGTAAGCTGAAACTGGAGGCGGGGGGGGAAGATTTCGAAATCACAATGGAGCTCTTGTGGTTGATTGTTTCGTATCACAGATGAAGACTTGAATCTTCTGTCATTCTAGCAGATTCTTTAGGGAAAGTTTCATGATAGGTATCTAGTATTGAATAAGCATAAGGAAATACTTTCATCAACTGGGACACAAATATTATGTATCTTAACGCATTCTAAGTTATGCATGGTCCAATGTTCATATAGTAACCTTATCTCTAAAATACTTGAGAAATGCCTAATCATTTTTATGCCACAGTATTATAACCAAGGATCAGTTGCTTTATCCACCCCTGTAGTGCTACCTGCTCTAGAATAAAAGAAAAAAAGGCAAAAAAGGAAAAAACGAAACAAAAAAGGCCTCACACTTCCCAACAAGCATCAAGTTGGAAGCAGAGGTAAGTACCATTGCTAACCACAACACAAATACCAGTGCTGCAATCCAGCCAGCACACTCCCAGGCGAAGATCCATCTTGCCTGATTTCAGATGTCTGTAGTGTCAGCGTCTGCCTGCAAGCCATGTGTAACAGTCAATGGAGTTTAGGGTGCAGTTCGTCTGACCAACTCCGGCATGTAGGATGAGCAGGCTTCCATTCGTTAGGTATACTGACTAGCTACGGTGTCCTGCTCAAACGCAGACATTAACATGCAATCAGAAAAATCTCACCTTAATTCATGAAAAGTGCTACAGGATCCTCAGTTACCACTCTACATTTTACAATGTTGTGTAAGTTGTTTTTGCAATGACTATCCATGGAAAAAGTGCAGATGCTCTTCACCGCAGGAGGAGAAAAACCCCCCAAAACTCAGACCATTAAACTTGAAAATATTGGCTGCAACCCACCTGTGCTTCAAAATCTCCCTTTTTGAAAGTGGGAAAACAATACAGAAATTTGAGCTATTGAGTGTGTGTAAGTAGCTGTTGAGGGATTTTTTACTTTCTCTTACAACTTTCATTTTAAAATCTTTTCTTACGGGATTTTAATACATCAACAACCTCAAGTAACTTGACCCATTAAGTTTGTGTCATGCTACTTGATAAATCTACTTATCCTAGGGTATCACAAGCTTGATGGAGAATACAGGTGTAACCCAGCACTGTTCAGTGCAGGGAACTGAGCCCTCTACTAGCCCTTCCCACCTCTAATTAACATGATCATCCCAGGCATTATGAACAACTCTCAACAGTTTTACTGCTCTCTGATCGTTGATATTATCTTTTCATTACTACTGAATGTAGGCAAAATTATTTTCCAAGAAAAAAATAAATTAAATCAAAGAAAGTAGCTATATTTCATTGCACTCTACTTTTGTGCATTCAGATTAGGGCAGGGATATTTAATATTACAGAAGCTGAAAGATTATCTTCTCTCCTTGGGAGATATGAATATAGACAGATATGGGACTCAGGTGGAGGACGCAAACTGATACTGTCATATTTACAGAAGCAAATACTGACATCCAGCCTGAATACACAGTACTCCATTAAGTGCAAAAGGGAAAATGCTCCTTACCTTAAACTACAGCTTGGTTACTCAGCAGCCAGAGACTAGTTGTTAGAGTTACTGCTGCACTCTCATTTCAGAGGAAAACGGAGGAGGAATAGAGTGTCTGCATCTTTGGGCTTTCTGGCCTACAGGGACTGCATAAGGCCATGAATCACTTTGTATGGGCTCCAGAAATGCTTTCTCTGCTCTGTAGAGAAGTGAGTGCATTTGCCTGCCTCAAGAGTTCCTTGGTGAGCAGGAAGAAAATAGGCTTTTGCCCAAAGTCAGCAAATCACGCATCAGAAAAATTATTTGTCATGCACAAACATTGCAAGAGTTTCCTTCCCAATAATCAAAGTCACAGCCAGACACCATATTGCATATAATGTCATGAAAAACCCAGTTTTTAAAATGGTACTGGACAAGGCTAAAAAAGGAAATGGCCTCATTTACTATAGTGTATTAGAGATAATCCACTAAATTCTAATCATGAGGTACTAGATATCTTTCCTCTCCTCTGCTTTCAAAAGAAAGCAGAGATTTCTAAGTGCTAAAAATGCAATACTTTACTTGTTCTGTCAGAACAGCAAGAGTAAAACTTGGTTTGCTTATCAACTTTTAGGTAAGTGAATTCTGCAGGGCAAGCAAAAGTCAAGAGCCTTCAAGCTTCTGCATTTTCACTTCTTTCCACTTCTTACAAGCCAGCACTCTGTTAGTTCATTCAAACCTCCAGGGAGGAATAGGTCTGACTTTCTTTTTACAACAAACACTAGCCTTGGGGTCATTGAGAGGCTGATACTGGGAAGACAGCATTGTGTGCTCTTTCACTGTACTCAGAAGCAAGAGCAAAACATGCCATGAAGCAGCATGATATAGTAATGGTGGATGCCTCACCCGGTTGTGACACCGCTTGCTTTCTTTTAGCCCTTCTCTTTCTCCATTCTGGCACAGAATTATCTTTATTCTCTCTTTAGCTGAATTCCAGACACAGCAGTAACTAACATCATCAGATCAGGTACTCCTGGCAGAAACAGCAGATGAAGAGGAAAGCTCTACCTTAGCTCTAAAGGAACTGGTGCTCACAGCTGAATTCTGAAACAGTGCTCCCAACAAAGACTGAGAACAAATCAGCTACCTAAAGGTAAGATCTGAGCAAGATCAAAGAGCTTCTTCATCTCACTGTCAGTGACAATCACTGAAGCCTGGCTCATAACTAGCTCACACCTGAGAGGTGAAGCTCCACAGAAATACAGAAAACATACCACAGGCTCATCTACATGCAGTTCTTCACTGAGCAGGGAAATCAACAAAACCTCACATGGACACTCACCCCAGACATACTTTCTTGCCCCTTCCCTCCCCACTGTCAACATAGCTCAGTCCAGTGGCTTCCAAAACACGCTGCAGGTGTGCATAAGCTACAAGAAGGAGCCAGGCTGCAAGGGCACACTGCTGATGAGCACAGCAATGCTCAGATTCATCATAAATGAAGACACTTGCTGATATGCCTAAGTTCAGGAAGTTTCCTGTATGTAACTGGTAGAATGAAAAGGCATTGTATCCTCTCCACCCACCAGGAGATTTCTGTTTCTCTCAGGTGACTATATAGCATGCCTTGGGCACGTAGGTAAGGAGCAGCAGCCTAAGGTTGGCCGAAATGAATCTGAGCTAAACCACTGTTACCAATAGCTTTGAGTTCCCCCCAGCCACGACCACTATTCACAGATAAAGCAGACCAGCATGCTGACAGCTCTTTCCAATGCTTCTCCTGTCAGTCCTGATGCCGGAGGCCTCCAGAAGGAGTTTCCCTCTCTCCCAGTATGCAGTGCAAATATACACATGCTGTAAACATGAAATAAACTGGTAATTAATGGACTCTGTTCAAACAGAAATAACAGACAGATTATGAGCAATAATGAATGCATATAACTGCTGTCTCCAGGCTGAACCCACCCAGATTTTTCTCATCCTTGGCCCAACTGAAAGGCTTAAAACGTGCATATAGCTGAAAGGAAATGTGGGTACTCTGCATCTCTCATTAGCTGACCCACAGCACGTGGTTTAATTTTAATTTTATATTCTGCAAAGAGGTGATGTTTGTCAGTGGACTGTAAATACAATTATAACCAGTGGAATACATGGAACTGTAGTATTTACAACAACTGAAAATCTGGCCCAGTATACGTCAGCCACCATCTCTGACCATTTTACTGAAAGAAGATGTCCAATCCAACTATATTTAGTCTGATAAACAATGTATTTCCTCTTCCTGTGTTTTTCAGACCAGATGTGCTAAGGCCTACCATTGTAGCCGAGTGTTATTTAACAGAACACTGCCAAAATGGAAAATTTCCCAGTTTAATCATATAATTAACTTGAATCTTTATTTTTTCCCATCTTTTAAAGAAGGTCTGATTTAATGCTAACCTAAATGCAGTCTCTGCTAACAAAAAATGGAGATGTTTATTTGGACAGGTTGCTTGGGCGAGGTATTTTTTTTTGTTTTGTTTAAAAGAAAATTAATTCTGGGTCAACCTTAAGGATTAAGGCAACTCCAGATTTTGCTTGCTAGAAGCATATTCCCAAGGATTTTAAGAATTTGCTTTAATATTTTTGGAAACTTAAAAATAGCATCTCTTTCCCTACTAGCTTTGTCCTTTCCCACTCAGCAAGCACTGATTTTTGACCCTGTATTCCCAGCAGAGCTTGAAGCTGACACGAGCCTTTGTTGTATCTGCTGGCATCTACAACAGCCTCATCCACACCATTACCAGCCAAACAAGAAGACCTCCCAACCACATGTAGCACTCAATGCTGAAAAGGCCAGATCCTGATCTCTCTTACACCACCGCACATCCAGAGTCATAAGCGCTCCAATGAAATACGCTGACAACACAGTGTTGCTTCTCCCCCACCCCAAAGTTAAACTGAGGGATTCTTGGCTAGTCTTCTCTAGCACCACTGGCCACTTTGCGCCTCACCGATTTGAGTCTTGGAAGCCAGGAAATAGTTTTGTCATCAAATCCGTGTCACACACAAAAAGCCATTGCCTTTTTCTTTCCTGCAATCTCAAAACAGTCAGAAGAGCTCACCCTGGTAAATGGCTTTCACACAGAACATCCTCCTGCAACTCAGGCAGCCTGTTCAATCTGGGAGCAGAAGCGCAGCTACAAGTGTCCAGAGAGGAAGGTGAGTTAACAGCATTTTTTGGCAGACATTATACCCTTTCTTGCTTTCACCTAGGTTTCACCCACAATCCAGTATGGAAAACAGATCTAACATGGACTCCTCTGCTTCAGAAAATCATGACTAAAAGGACTTTCTTGGTCTTTTGACAAGTTATCACAGTGAGGAAGAAAGAGTAATTCCAGATTAGGTTCTTGGAAATGTGGAAACATTAGGACACGTTTTCTCTACACTAATCTGTCTCTCATTGGTCATCAAATGCAGAAGCCGAGGACACATTTTCTCTACACTACTCTGTCTCTCATTGGTCATCAAATGCAGAAGCCTACAGAGAAGATGCTGACAAATGTGCAAAAGGAGATTGCTAGTATCCTTTCTGTTAGTGCCAATGTAAAAGCAGACAATGCTGGTGACAGCAGCACTGATTCATCATCATCTTTTCACATCTAAATATAAAGTAGCTTACCCCTAAAAAAATGCAGACCGACAGTAGCAAGAACACAAACTACTCTTCCTCAGAGTACCAGTTCTCTAGGATGCCAGACATCTGCCTAAACTAACTTCTGTGAATTTGGCCCATTGTTTTTAAGTTGCTAATTCAAGCTCAGTAGAGTTCAATGTCTTGAGACTAAATGGCTTTTTTTTTTTTCCTGTTTTAAAGACACTTATTCAAGATGTAGATGTTTTGTATCAGATTAAACTACTTCTGGAGTTCACTTCAGGTAGATCAAACAACCTCTGAAAATAAGTGCATTCACCCAGCAGTCCTAAGAACAATTAGCATAGTGGCAAGCGCAATCTGTTAGGATGAAATTAGGTTAAACTTGTGCACAAATCATTCCACTGGGCTATTGCTGAAGAACAATTAAACACTAGTGTGTTTATCATTCCTAAGCATCTAAAAGCCATATAATTTTTTTTTTTTGAGAATTAAACATCATGTCATTGCTACAGCTTACTTGAAAATCTATCTTACTAGCACCCGAAGACACTTTTCGTCTCTGTATCTGTGTATTCTTACAAAACCCTAAGCAACTCTGAACAACTTTTAGGCAGTTTCCACTTCACGTTTACCTTAAAATTCAGTGTAAGATTTCAAGAAATTATTCTTTTTAGCTAGAAATATACATACTTTTCTTACCATTTCCAACAAAGGAAAGAATGCTCAAGCTAGAAACAAATGTTACGATTAACTGCATCAAGTCTGTCAGGCATTTAAATTAAACTGATGTAGGATACACTGATTAAATGTAACGAAAAGCATCTTCTAGCATTAGACTCATTCAGTTAGCTCATAATTATCAACAAGGAACATTTCAGCACAAGTTCTGTAAACCCAAAACACTCTGAAGACACGCAAAAGGTGCCAATATCACCTTATTTTCTTAAACCAAGCAATCCTCACCCCTAGGTTCATTGATTCCTTTGTCACACTTTTCCCCTTCTCTTTTGTTTTCAACTCTTTCCTTAAGAAATAAACCCAGGCCTTGAAACCTTTCAGGTGAAGCGATGTTTGCAAAAAGAGGTTTTTGTATTTTCCTCCTTCATGAGCAGGCAATGTTCTCCTACATCAACAAAAAAAGTGTCTGGTTTTTTTTGGAATTAAACAACATAAGGCAATTAAATATTGAGAAGCAGTCACGTGAATGATGAACATGAACCTTCCCATCGGTAATGTGGAAGAGGAGGAGCCGAACTGGATCTGATTTATAACCCCACGTCCTAGGCTAGGCCTGAGGATGTCCATCTCTTGTAGCAAGGAAGCAAATAGTTGTTGCCTGCACAGGTAGCACCTTGCCCATGTTCTTTTAGGTGGAAGGAAGATGCTAAGCAGGTGCTTACTAAACTGAAGGCCACAAAAAATCACTTGGCTCTTCACCATAACATCAAACCTAATTAATAGGTTTTTGGCCCCCAAATCCCAAATTGCACGTCAATCTGATTTTGAAAGTTTACGCTTAACATGTCGGGGGGGTTCCCAAGTATCACTATCATCCGTTTCTTCCTCATCTTCCTGATCTTCCAGCATTTCGTCTTCCTCCTCGTTCTCATCAAACAGCTCTATTCCAAGTTCTAATCTTCTTTGCCTTTCTGCAAACCACTCTCTGACCTGCTCATATCCCATGTGAGATTTGGCTACTAGTTCATCGAGGTCTTGCTCATTAAGGAATTTGTGCTTCATATAGTAGTCCTTCAGGATTGCTGTTCCAGTTTTGAATTTTATGACAGACACACCTCTGTCCCAGCAATTTAACCTCTTGCTTCCCCGAGGCCTCCCCCGAGGCCTCCCTCTCCCCCTCCCTTTTGGTCTTCCTCTCCCTCTCTTTCTTGCAAAGCCTTGGCCATTCAGACTGTTTGCATTGGCGCTCTGGTAATAATAATACCATTTCAATCCACCATTTTTCCAGGCATACCGAGTATCTCCAAACCAGCTCACAATTTCTGATCTTGGGAGCCCAGTTTCTTCTGCTAGCTTGTTGTATTCTTGTGGAGATGGCCACTGAGTACGGACAAAGGAACTTTTAAGCATGTGCAACTGCTCTGGTGATTTTTTGCCTATTTTGCTTGAAGTAGAACACCCTGATTTTGCTCCTGCTGCTCCATCTCCCACAGATGTTTCTCCAGCCTCTTCTTTTGAGCTGCCAACATTGCTCTCACTCAAGTCAGCTCTCTCTTCCTTTGAGACATTTGATTTTCTTCTTTCTGTAAACCAGGCATCAATCTCTCTCCTGGTCAGTTTGGTTTGGGCTCTTAACCTATTCATCTCTTCATCAGTAAGGACAGGGTTATTAAGAAAACTTGCTTGGAGGACTTGCAGCTGTTCAGCAGTCTTCTCTTTGAATTTCTGTGGGGTGAAATCAGGAAAAGCGCTCCACGATGACTTGCTCTGTGGAGTGACTCCCGTTGGAGACTCATTCATTTCATCGCTTGAATCAATAACAATGGTGGCACACGAATCACTGTTGAGATGAATCCCATGATTATTCTTTGAGTTTCTCTGATTGTAGCGTGTATCGCTGAACCATTTTTTGATCTCTCCTTTAGTCAGGCCCGTTATTTTCATAAGTCTAACAATTTCTGAATCTTGAGGAAACTGATTTTTAAGGTAGCTGACTTTCAATTCTGCCAGCTGTTCCTTAGTTTTTTTTGCTCGGATGCCGAAGGAGTCAGGATTCATCAGTGTGGATTCATTTTTGATAGGCTGAGGGGCTGGAACGGCAGCTACTTGTTTGGTTTCTGCAATAGGCTGAGCAGTGTGAATCTGACTCTTCTGTAACTGTGTTTGGTTTGGGACTCCCGCTACAGTCAAAGCTATTGGGGCTGTTACTGGTAACGTATTTGCACCTGCAACTTGAGTGAGAACAAGCCCTGGTTGACCAACTATTTGGCATGTCTGTAAAATTGAAGGTAAACCATTGCTAGCGGCGGAAATGTGTGCTGGAATAACAGTAATTGTCTGTGGCACAGTATGCACTGTGCCATTAAATTGTTTCCTCCTTGCTTCCTCCACTTCCTCTGGCGTCCAACTCACACCGTGTTTCAGACGCTGCGCAGAAAACCATATTTTAATCTGTTCCTCTGTGTACTTAGCTTGAGTGGAAAGAACAGTGATTTCCGACATGGTTGGATATGGGAATTTGTTGTAGGTGTTAAGCAAAAGAGGATTGTTATCCAAAGCAGTGTTATAGGCTGGAATGCTATTTACAGGTATTAGGACTTTTGGAATCAGGTTTGAGTTCTGTGGAGCTGTAACAGCTGTTATAACCTGTGCCACTCCAGGCTGAAGAACTGGTGCTGGAGTCACTACTGCACTAGCCACATCTGCTGCACTGCAAACAACTGAATGGCTTGCTTTTGACTCAGAAACTGCTGGTGGTGGGTTTTCTACTACTTCTTCAGAGTTTGGCTCATTTTCAGCTCCCTTTTCTTCACCAGGAATGTCATCAACTACATTGTGGAAAACAGCGATACGTTTACTCTCGGTTTTGTTTTTCATCATTTTCATAATAGGAGTTTTGCTAATTGAGATCCCTGATGAGGACACCTCAGAGGAGTCGGCCTGTTCAGCATTTTCTTCTCTAACAAAACTCCCATCAAAAGTGAGATCGTTTACTGTTTGTTCAAAGATTGTCTGATTATTACGTTTCACCATGGTCAATTTAAAATTATCCTCTCCAGGGTGGTACTTCAAATTATGTTCTGAGAGAGCATCGTATCTTTTGGTGAGAAAATTGCATTCTACACAAACATAGGATGAATTTAACACTACATTGGGATGTTCTGAATCTACATGAAAAGTAAACATATTGAGATCTGGAGTTTGAAAAGTACAGTATTTACACTCATAACCACCTTCTACTTTACTTGTATTTTTCTGATTGTCTGAATCCACATACTCATGAACATCCTCATCACTTGTTACGCTCTCTGCTGTAGGGTTATCTGCTGGCGTGAGTATAGGTGGTCCTTCCTCCAAGTCTGATACCATTTCTAGATCCGGATCCTGCTCGTTGGCTAAGACCATGCACGGTGTTGTTGATTTTCGTTTACTTGCCATGCCTGTTATGTGAAAATGATACTGACTGGTCAGATACAGACTTAGCTTCAAGCTCTTCTTGATTAGTAATAATGGCTTTCGGTACTTCAAGTCAGTTCTTGTAAAGTCTCAACATTTATCCCATTAGCAGCTTTTCTTTTGTAGTGCAATCAGATTAAAAATAGATAGTTGAGGATGAAATGTTGAGACACACTGTTTTAAAGTCCACATCCACCACCTGTAGCAAAGAAGAGACAGGGGAATTAGTTCAATTTAAAGAGTAACTTCTATTCTGCTACATATTTTGGCTTAAGGTAATTCAGTCCTTTGGGTTTCAATCTGCCACTGCCATCCCCTGAAACCAGCAGACCCATTCCAAACAGAGTTACTCGAAGCTAGGTTAAGAAAGGCAAAATCCAATCCACTTATTACAGGCTGAAATTTGTTTTAGTTTTTGTCAATGCACTAAAAGGCATAAAACACAGGATGGTGTAAACCAGGTAATTTTCTGTTTCCCTTTCTTCAGAAGCCTTTTTCTTTGCACAATGCTAGGTCAGTTGTCCTACATAATTTTTGCATTCTTGCGTTTGGACTGCTTTGCCTATGGTATGACAACTTCTCTCGACTGCCTTGTGAGCTCAAGTCCTTCCTATCACAAACTTGACCCCAGTATGACATCTCCACTACTGACTCAGTCATGTCTTTCATGTCAGAGGTTGTGAAGGGTCCCAGAAAAGGCAGGCTTAGAGTCTTTTTCTATTGCATTATATATGCAAACATGAACATGTGCAGGGCCTTTCTCCCAAGTCTGAAAACAGGCAAAACAATGCCTTTTTAAGGCACTTTGACAGACAAAAGATGACTATCCTTTCTTCCTAGCTCCCCAAATGTCATTCTCCAATTGAAGACCAATCCCAAACCAATAAGTTGATTGCTAGCACATGGCAATTAACTAAAATCTGTTTTCATGCCTCTATGCATTAACAGGGACATGACTGATTGTGTGAACTGTACCAGAGAGAAAAAACATTAAAGACTGATATAGCAAGCAGAAGCCAAACAAAATTAGGTATTTTCTGTTTAGAACTCCTTTGTCCATTTCTAAGAAAAACAAAAGTACCACCAAATAAATTTAAGGCCTACGGAAATTCAGAGAATAAATAAAATCTTAAATAGCATAGACTGGAGTGAATTTTATCCCACAGGGACCACAACTAGTCTGTTGGAAATGATGCACAAACTTCTGCAGAGGGTTATAAACTCCGTAATAGTTTTCTTCTTGAAATAAAATCAGTCACTGATTTCCCATACCAGAAATCCCATAGGTACATGAATTTTTAGACAGTGGAATATCATCTACTTCCCAAAGTGGGGGCATGCTCAAGTTCAAGGGGAATACTCAGTAGCTGTTTCAGAAGGTTTAGAAAGGGTAACAGGTTAAAACAGCATGTAACAGGTTAAAAACAGAAGGCCAGCTTTGTTGATGACAAAGTCTTAAAGGAAAAAGAACAGTGTAAAAGGAAGAAAGGCAGTTACAAGATAATGGGAAGGGGAAAAGAAATACTACTTTTCACCGTATGGTAAGATGGTTCTTTCTTTTTGATTATGGGAAGGCAGAGGCTGTGGGTAAGAAGGAAGATAAATAATTCTTAGCTTCACATTTTTTCTTTAGGCAAAAGACAGAAGTGTTCATCAATAGCTGCCACTCATTGCTGCTCCATAAGCTCTGTTTCTGAAACTGTGTGCCTTACCTCACTTTTCCATAAAAATCCTCCCCAAATGCTTTTAACAGTCACACTCTGCACTACTTCTGTGCTTACAACCAAAGTGCACAGCCTGATGTGAGAGGCTTTTTATGCCAAGGATACAGTTACACGGCATTAAAGACACTGACAATGCTCAATAAATCGTGGGTAATCATCATTCTGGGATCACAATTATTTAATAGTACTGAAGTTGAAAGATACCCTTCTTCCACAAGTTAATGCTGGCAGTCTGTAAAACTGCACAGAAGTGTAAAAGATACTTATTTTAATGTATGTACAATGTATTGCAGGCCATCTCATTTATCTTTGCAGTGAGAGAACCATGAAGCAAAGCTAAATGGATCTGTTTGTCTCCGGGTCCTGAGGGACAAGAGGTAGACCATTATTAAGCGTACTGCTTCTCTATGGGGCTAGAGGGCTCTTGACAAAAGACAGACAACTGCCAAGACTCAATGTTGAGCAATGCTCTGGGGGAAGAGCTGGGTGGTATTACCTAATCTTTCTGCGATCTTGACTAAAATTTCAAAAATGCCAGAAATGCCCATTTTCAAAAGCTACTTAACAGCTAGTTTTGCTGACTGAAGTAGCAGTTCGAAAAGTGACTGCAGTACTCTGCAGTACCTCATCCCTAGCACAGCACATAGGACCTATATGCAGGGCAGCCTGACTGAGCGTAAGGGCTTGCTGAGGGTCCTGCTCTGAGATGGCAGAGAGCACAAGTGAAAGCAACATTTGACCTGACATGCAGTATTGAAGCACGCTTGAAATAAGACTGGAGATAATAAATAAAATGGGAAACCTGTCCAACAAATCTGTGTTTTTCTCCAGTGCCCTCATTCACCCAATAGTGTTCACAGTGCCTGTAAGCCTACAGGTCCACGTGCAATTGCATCACTTACAGCCTTTTAGCTAAATCTCTGTATCACATCTCTGTTTGCTGTGGTTCAGTTTCGGTCACGGCACACAGGCAGATTATCCTATCCCTCCACTGTTTACCAACAGAGCAATAGATTTCTTTGATGCAAGCAGGTCTCAGAAAAAGAAAGCTGCATCTATGCTCTTCTGACTATGCTATGTAAGATGTGTTCGTTTTTTTAAAGGATGTTGTGATTTCAAAACTCTGTTTAATTCAGGGCTATGAAGAGCTACACCAGCATTCACTAAAATCTCAACAAAGCGAGATGCTTGCAACCCTTCCTAGCCTTCTTTCCTCCACAGACTTTACAGAAACCTCCGTTCCCTTCTCTTTGGTGCTAATGGGATTATTCCATCTGTAGCACCCTACCTGACACGTTCTCTCCGTTTACCAGGAGATTAGGAAAACTCACACTCAAGTAGTTTATCAAACCAATTATGCATCACCCTTGTACTTCAGTTCTTCTGAAACACCTCTCCTGTACTGCTCACAAGAATGCCATGCGGGACCTTGCTGTGTGTCTTGACTTCAGTAAAGTTTGCAACATCCCATTCCAGTAGGCCAATTACTGCAGCAAAAAATGAAATGAGATTGGCTTGAGATAGTCTGGTTTTGACAAATCCACCATTTTAAGAACCTTGTTACAATTCTCTAGGTTCTTACAGACTGATTTTTAGTAAATTCTTCCTGTATTGTCCTGGCAATGAAGATCTGTTAACCAATCTGTGATTTCCTACATGTTCTCCTCCACTGCTCATGCCTCTCCCTCATTTAAGACCAGGTACTATGCTTGCCTGTCTCAAGTCCTCTGAGACCTCCTCCCATCCTCCATGAATTCCTGAAGATCATCACTAATATTTCAGAGATTGCTTTGGCTTGTCCCTTACATACTTTACCATCAAATACATGAGTTAATATTGTTTAAGATTTTCTATTTTTATCCGGACTGTATTATATCCCTCACTGTTAATATTGACATTATATTGTGCAATTGGTTTTGTAATGAAATATTCCAGGTGTTTGCTTTATGTCAAAAGCAGCATTTTTCAATGAAAGAATCTGGAGAGAAAATTTCAATTAGTTGCACTCTTAATCTCCCAAGACATTCATCACTGAAATCTCCTTCTGTAATTTTACCTCAGATTTTCATACAACTGACATTCCTAGCAAAACCAGCCCATGTAACAGACATTTTTCCAGGAACAAAAAAGTATGCCTGCACTTACTTTTTATGAAGGTCCAGGATCTTAGATTTTATCTTTGGGCAGGCAATTGCTCAGGACACTGCTCTTCAGAAACAGACCATAAACAGTTGATAATCCCAATTCATTAATAATTATATTAAGACCGATTTATTCTCTGGAGTGGAATTCAGCATTTAAAGTTGTCTCTATAGCAGATTTGGATAAAGATTTATATAAATATTTTCTAAATGCAGGCAGAAACCTTCTGCCCCTTTGATCATAGTTTGAGAAGGAAAAGACAAAGGGTTGACAACAGAAGACACACGTAAAAGAATCTGTTTCTAGCACAAATTTTTTACCCACCTCTTCCTTCCCTCCCCCAAACAGGAGTAGCTGATGCAGCAAGAAAATAAATGAGTTTACAGAAAGTGTTCACTGTGTGTTCAGGTTGTATGCTTTATGAAAAGGCATTTCTCCCTGCTTGCTGTATGACACTTCCATCCAGTGTGCAGGAAAAGCATGCCAACAAAAAATCCAAAGCCAAATAATGTGATTTTAAGAATATGCACAAACAGGGTGGCTCAGGACAAGATGAAGCAATAGACACTGCTCCCAACTTTTAAAATCACCTAGATTACAAATTGCCTACCATCTCTCTCAACACAGAAAATGTCGTTTTGTCTTCTCCTTATAGCATCTCATTAATCCATGACAATATGCAATTGTTGATCCTTTGTTTAGCTTCCTTCTAACTATGACCATTTATTCAGAGTAGATGTATCCATGTCAAAAACTATTCTGCACAGAGCTCAGTGTAGGCTAATCTGCTCTGATCTGTGGTGCCTCTCAGTGAGGAGGGTGAAGGACTTTGTTTTATAGTGCCATTTTCTTCAGTTGCTCATTATCCGCAACATTCAGAGGGCATTACTGCTTGTGACTCCAAAATAAAGCCACATCTCTATCTAAACCCTGCAATATTCACATTTGATCCCTATTTTAAAATGAGGTCTGGTTCTAATTCAACACGGGAGCGAAACTTGTCAAACTGATTTCAGCAAGACTTCACGTGTGCTACAAACATTAGGGTCCTTGCTGCATTACAATTTGTAATGAGGGAGGCAAGTACCAAAAGCTACTGTATTGCCTGCCCACACACAGCTTCAGGGTATGCCAAAGCCAGATCCGTGCTGGAGCACTGGGAAGCTGACATGAGGCCCAGTGGAAGCTGAAAGGAGCCTGCCACAGGACATGTGACTAGACTTTCTCAGTTACCTCCCATCCCCACTGATTTTAATGGGTAATGAGCAGGTTCCATCAAAATAAACTTCAGAATTTCAGGCCAGAAGTGGCCAGTAAATGACCTAGATTATCTTCCTCTGTTATATCCCTCAGGTACCTCTACAGTGAGCACAGTAACCTGTGCCACTGCTCTTGACACACAAAGCCATAACCAGTTTTTATGTCTGATCATATAGAAGCTACTGACCAAACATGACAAGTACTTAACAATCACGGGTGCAGTGATGAAGAAGTACCTTTAACATATATGGTGCGTGTCTCTGCTCCTCAGTCACATAAGCACGTATTTTCTACGTGATTTGGTCACCTTGGCAGCTAAACCTCACACAGGCAGGTTTTTGGGGGTTTTTTTGACCTCTAGAGTGTTCAATTCAAATTGTGAGCACTCAGTACTTTTAACATCAGACATCTCTGCAGGATTGTTCTTGAAAGTGAGTATCAGGCTTAGGTAAATGCTTAATCATACCCAATAAAATGGCAGCAGAGTTAGGGATACTGTTTTTGCATAGTTACAGCTCTGTTTTGTTTTGCTTGCTGTGCTGTTACATAGAAAAAGGAAAGGAGGAAGAGATAAATTATTGACATGAAAAGATTTTTAAATGTGCTTTGGGTTGAATAAACATTTAATTCAACCCCCAAAATGTTTCATATTGGCTTTAAAAAAAAAAACAAACCAGTAAAGAATTATTATTTTAAAAACCATTTATCAAGAAAGGTTCTCCTTAAAACATCAAAACAAAAGGTTTTATTCTCCTGGGATTTCCTTTAAAATGAAACAATCTGGCACAGACATGATTTCACAAAATGTTCCTTTTGACTTGAATCTGTATTTTCTTTTTTCCCAGGCGAAAAATTTATAGAGACCTTTGTTTTCCCAGGCCCTAGTCTAGCACTGGAAGTACAAGACCTTCCTTTCACTTCCCGAAGTTCATGTCCCCAGACACCTTTTAGCTTCTTCAGAGACCAAAGCAGCAGTCCTACAGATGGTCTCCTTTGCTAGATAGCCCAACTCATTCTCTAATCATCCCTCGTGCTATACAGGAACCCCCGCGCTTTTAAAGGTGACACAGCTCAGCACAGATTGTCTCGCTCTCCTCTCCCCCTCCTCCATTGATGGCAACTAACTGTACGTGCCCTTGTCACATTGGAAACCAGATTTCAAATCAGCTGCTATGTGCTTTCATTAATATTTGCCTGTCACTGTAGCAAAATGGTATCTTTTCAACAGCAGTTAACAGTATTGGGAGGGCTCTACCCTTAAAGAAGGGGGACTAGATCTCAAGGCTTACCAGCTCCCAACACTTTCATACCTCCTGCTAAGCCAGTGGCATCTGCAGGAGCGCAAGAAGCAGCAGCAGTTTAAGGACTGTGTTGATGCATGCCAATACAATAACCCAGATAGACGGAGGATGACAATCCATTTAATACAGGTGGTTTAAAGCAGCCTGCAAGTGTGCATGACAGGCATAAAAGCATGATCCAAGAGCAGGTAACAAAACATCCTGCAAATTCTGCCTTGGATACAAAAAGGTAGTGATACCTTATGACTCATAATTCTGCCATTTTTTTTTTTCTCTAAACAGTGGAATGCATTTCTCAGACCTCAGGGGTAGATCCTTGCGAAATTTCAAGTTCCTATGTCAAATCCCTGAGGCACAGAGCTGGTCAGAAAAAGAAAGATAATATGGCTTTTACACTGAGATTGCCTCTCTTCCTCTCCTTGCCTCCCTCCTCACTCTGTTGATTTTGCTCTTGAACCTGCTGAATGTTCCCCCAAAACTCAATGAACAGAAAACAAAAGCAGCCTCCAAATAGAAACAATGTGTGAGAAATTCTCATTTCAACGATCCTAAGAAACTGAAACAAGTACTTAGAATGGACTCACCAGGTAACATTAATATGCACTGCTGCATGCTCCACATGTACATGCAGACTTGCATACACCAGGATACAGACCCATAATTTAAGTAACTTGTAAAGGATCCCCAAATACTTGAAATAAATGTATAAACCCAGTGTTTGTATGAGCCAGTGTTTTATGAATGAGGAAAAAGCAAGGACTTGGAGTGTCACTTGAAAAGCAAAAAAAATTACAGTTCTATTGCATGGACCTAGGTTAGTGCACGTCAAGGTGAAGACTTTAAGGCACATTATCAAGACCGCAACTACTCTTTAAAGCTTCCTCTACCACTTAGGCCACCACGGGCTTTTGCTCACATGTGCTTCCTCAGAACCTCTTCTGCATGCCCCAGACCCACCTGCTTCCCACCCCATGCCCTCCTTAAAGCCTCCTCCAGCCTCTTAGGTCTGCTACAACTTTCTGAGAAGATCAAGAAGTGCAGAGTGCATTAAGAAGTCCTTTATTTCATTTGCCACATGATTTGCTTTTCCACTTAAGACGTAAAAAATGTGCCTTCGGAGCTGATAAAGGTTAAAGGTTTTTTAAAGTTTTTTTTTTTAATGTGACTCCAGAATGCTTCCAGTGTCATATAACAGCTTTACAATTTTAAGCTGAATCACATAAACTAAGGACAGACAAAACCAAGAATTCACCTAGTCCCTACTGACAGACTTCTCCATACTGGAGGGATGCATAAAAATCTTGTGTTCATGCTTGCAAGCACAGCTGATCTTACAGAAGTTCTTCAGGATGTTATCCTCTGACCTGATACAACCAACGCTGGTCATGCAGCAGCACTTTCACAACAGAAATAAAACACTTAAGCTTCCCTCTCCATATTCACGGTACTTGGTCACTGCCATTAAGTGGAAGTACTCCCAGGGCAGCACTAAATTACTGCCAGGACTAGGGTAAGACTGTCAAGCTAGCTCAGGTTTACCTGCCTGTCACTGCAACAGCAACATAATCTTGGTCTGCTACAGATGTACATTACTTTTGAGGTGTGATTAGAGTAAGAGCATCTCAGCGCCGGCGAGGGACTGCAACCAGTTGTCTGGAGAGGTTGTGGAGATCTACTCGGAACTTTTAAGGCACTTCCTACTTGGAAGTTTTTAAAACTTAGTGACACCCTGAACAACCCTATTTATCTTCACAGTTAACTTTGCTTTGAGCAGGAGGCTGGACTAGATGATCTCCAGAAGTCCCTTCTATTCTAATTTTTCTCCCCGAGATTTTGGGATGTTTCAGCTTATAACTAAAAGGAAGGAGGGTAGCCCAAGCTGCCTGCATAAACACTCTCTGCAGGTCTGAACTATCTAGTAAAATACCACTGTGTACCAAGTTAACCTTTGCAAAAAGCAAAGCATTTTTATTTGCAACTGACCTGACTCCACCCCCCTGCTGAGTACTGTACTGTACTCCTTAGATGCTCCCGCTGATTCCTGTGGGAGATGATGTCTTATCCTGTGTGTGACAAAGACTGATCCCCCCTCTGCCCTCCACCATCATGCATTCACAGAGTGGATAAACATTGTTTACTGCCAATCAGCCCAGTGACAAAAAAACGTAAAAGACAGGGGACTATAGAGCCTTCCAAGTATAACGTGGAATAAAAAGCTGAATCTCGAAGTATGGTCACCCGCAGAAGTCAGAGAGATACATGACTTGTGTACTCAAGTTACCACACAGTAACGAACGGTCTTGAAGAGTCAGCAGACTAGAACAAATACCTCAGCCCATGGCACAGAGACCAGGAGGTTTGCAGCTACCATATTTAACATGTTCTACTTCACAAGCGCTGCTGACCTTGGAGCCCAGCAGTAGCCTGATGTTGTCCCACACTGCTCCTGGCTCACGTAAATGAAGGCCTTCCACGCAGCAGCGAAGTAACCCAGCAAGAATCATCAAGTTTTTCACCAGACTGGTTCCCTGTGCCACTGTTATCCAGGCTGACACCCCAAACTTTGACTGTGAACCTCACTTCTGTGACTTAACTTTCCATCAGACACATGACCCCTCTCCTAACTACTCAGAAGCCTGCTTGAGAGGACAACCCCCACTTTGGGAGCCACTGGCTGAGTGAAGCTGGAGGCTGCACCTTTTGCCCTGTTCTGCTGGAGCTGCCTGTCTTGTAAGCAACTCTTGCAGGAGAAACACAAACCTCCAATGTTCAGTCCTGGCAGGGAAGCAAGAGAAAAGATTACCGAAAAAAGACTACCCAGTTTCATTTTTGGTCTCCCATGTACTAGTATAATGGTGGAAAATTAGCACAACAGGATTTAAGTGGAAAGTATGTAGTTAACTAAAACACTGTACTTAAAATGAATAGCTGTGAGGCTGCTTTCTTCTTTTTTGCATTAGATTTAAACACCATTAAAAAATCGGATTAGTTCTGTTTTAAAATATATAGGTAGTTTAAAGCTGCATAAATATCCTAGGGTCAAAATCATACTCTCACTGATTTAAATGAGAATGGGCAGTAGAATTGTATTTAAAAATACTGTATGTCTTGATAAAAACACATTTAAGAAGCAACAGAAAAGCCTAAAAAAAATTACACAGCACAAAACAGGACAGCATTAGAGTTGGGGAGGAAGGAAGAGAAGAATCAGTATTATGTTTAAACCTCCTAGTATTCAGAGTAGGAAAATCAAAAGCAGTTTTAGTCAGAAACACTTTGTTAATTTACATTAATGTTTCAAGAACACAGTGAACACATTCCCTCATATAACACCTATCTGATTTACCAACGTTAAGAGCACTGATGACTGCCTGAAGTACTGTTCTAACTGTAAACAGGTAAGTTTTTATTAATGGGATAAAAGCACTGAGAAAAAAAAAAAAATCAGTATTAAACCGGACAGTTTTAGTTCATGTAATTTTTTTTTTAGAAGCATGCTGTCTTAGTTAACCAAGTTGGAAATTCTTAGTGAAAACACTGAATTAGTGGTAGTCAGTGACTAACCTTACGGACAGACATTCACTTTGTAGACATCTGCACTGAGTGAAGATAAGAATTATTTTCTGATAGACAGAAGTGTCCTGCCTCAAAGTTGAAAAAGCAGGCCAGGTTGTTTTCCATGCAAGATCTCCAATTCAGGTTTGAGCATGAGCTCTGCCAGGGCTAAAATCTTAACAGACATGGATACGTCATCACAGAAATATCATCACAGGTTTAATCTAGTAAGTATAAAAAAAGTATCATATTTTGTCTCATACATCTACAGGTTTAAAAAAAAAAAAAGTCGTGCTTGAATAAATGTATTTTTAGATATTCTACACATTTACAGTAGTTTAATTAATAATACAGACATGTTATGCTGTTTAGGGGAATTTTTAATTAAATTTTAATTTCCAACCAAATGCAGTTTGACATAAATTGGGAATAACAGGAACTAATCATTATCTAAAAAACAAGATATGCATAATTCACTATTTTCTAAGAAAATGATGAAGAGTAAAAATCAATAATCTGAGTGAGTGTATGTTGAGATAAAGGACTGATAAAATAAACACTCACCGATTATCATTTATCCATTTACAAAACAAAATTTTGCAAACTACCACAATATCAAACAATGAGAATCATTTGCCATTTATGAAAGTTATCAAAAGCACAAATGCAAATCAAGATTAGAAGAAATAATTTAAATCAAGATTCCCTACATGCAGATTTAAACTGTGATTAGATCACCTATTTTAAACCATTTTGATTTTTATCAATTATTCCAGTTCCCATATATTAGGATTGTTTTTGAATTAATGCATTAGTTAAATGATATCTGGGGGGACACAGGGTAATACAAAGAATGGTAAGGAGAGGCAAGATGAACATGTTTACTGTCATTATTAAATCAACCAAATTAGAAGAGCCCAGGATACGACTGGGGTGTGGTACTCAAAGAGAATGTTTATGAGACCGTCCAAGTTTAGCATAAGAGAATAGGCAGGCCTGGAAACCCCATGGGAATAAGATGCATCTGTTGTTGTAGGCAGCCCCAGCAAAATGTTACTGGTTCACTAGCCTGGGGCAAGCTTTTTTTTTTCCTTTCCCTTTTTTGACAGCCAAGTACAATATTAGCTTGCTTTTTTTTTTTTTTTTTTCCTTGCCATCATCAAGCTGAGGCCGGCTGAGAATATTTTGTGTCTAGACTAATAAATGTTTGTAAGGATTTTGCAAGACTGGTTTATGGGAACAGAATCCCCTTTTTGTTTTTCTGCTGGAAAAAGCAGCATTAAAAGCAAATGAGCACCATCATGCATTTGTTTTAAATTGCATATTACAGCACTGCTATTTTGTGTGCAATCAATACATAATTTGGAAGAAAAATGCTTTTAAAATTCAAAGCTATCCCTGAGCAGCTAAGGTTCTCTTGGAAACTGAAGGAGGAGTCTGAAATTATTGTTCTTTTGTTTGCATCCCCCAGTGGGAAAGGCAGCACACAACTAGAAACCACTGTGCTTTGAGGCAGCATGAATCATTAGGAATAAAGATCAACCCCCCTTCATTTAAACATTAGATATTAAAACTGAATCTAGGACAAAGGTAAACTAAACAGACTCTTTCCTTCCCAAGCAGTTACCGGGTTAAATAAAATATCAAAGGGACTATATAAATCTTGTAACTTCCTCTACTGAAATAAAAAGATACTTGTATTTTGCAAAACATGGCCTGTCCGGATCCCAATTACAAGCACCAACTTAATCAGTGGAAATTACTGGGATATGTATGGGCCAAAACCTACATTTTCTTTTTAATATTTGTTTTGGAGGGCGGGGTATCTGAAGATGAAATGGCTGACTGAGCTTTTTATTTCATTGCTTTGGGTGGAAATGACTGAATCTTTCCACACAAGGTAGTGCAAAGAAGCCCCAACCCTCCAGCAAGCTCGCACCCTCAGCCCCTCTCTCCCGAGAGACAGCTAGTTCTCTGCAGCACCCAGGCTTAAACGTTGCCTGGTAAGGAAGAGGGCTCCTGTTCAGTAGTTCACAGGCAGTAACTTTATGAGGATTACATCCAGAAACAGGATATTCACTCATACAAAAAAGCATATATCTGCAAATTCTGCCCTTAGAACTAGCTTGTGCCCAGATGCATCTGGCCTAAACTGCAGTAAAAGTATTGCTCACTCTTCATCAGTAAGCATGTGTGACCACAGAGTACGGTGTTTGCACCGTCATCATCCAAGCAAATATTAATACATTGGAAAGCTTTCAAAGCAAAGGATTCTGAAGTAAAATTTCAGTGTATTCAGTAACGTAAAACTTCTCCCTCTCTGAACATTATATACGATGATTAATACATGTATTTCTAAGGATATGCACATGTGTCTCTTTACTATGTGTGGAAAGAGTAAACTTACTTTACTTCAACATTACTTTTTTTTCTCACCTCTTCCCTCCTTTCCACGAAAGAAACAAACAGCTGGTATTAACAAGGCTTTATTTTTCCCCTGGAGGAACCCAATAACTAGAGAATAAAAAAAAAAAAAAAAAGCCACCCTACCTGTCAAGAATCAGATTTAAAATGGATGTTTGTGGACTGTAAGATAAAACACCTGAAGTTGCAATCATTTCACAAAAAAAAAAAGTCTCCTTCCATCTTAAATTACTTCTTTTAATGAAATAAAAAAAATCAGTTCTCTACTCACCCACAAACTCCTCCAACAAATTTAAGTAAAACGTATTAAGAAGTCAAATTTGAAAAACACTCGTAAGATACAAGGAGTAAAGCTGTGTAGGGTTTGCATCATATTTTAACAGATACCTACAATGCCAGCAGGGATCTTGTATGGGCACCAATTCCTCAAAATGATCCATACACAAAAAACTTGAATTCACGTGACGCTCCAGGTATGACGAACCTTTTGTCAGACCAGATCCCCACTGAGAAGTTTGAAGGACAGAGAGCCGTAAGTATTCAACACTGCAAACAAGGCTGGACATTGTGCAGTGCTGAATGCTCAAAAAATTCCACCAAAGCTACAAATGTGTTCTCTTGCTGAGAAACCTACTAAGAAACAGAAATGCCCGAGTCTTCACGCTTGCTCCACCTAGCTCACTTGGCAACTGCTGCCAAGCACCTAACTACTCCTGATACAGCTCTAACTGATGTTGCTGAAGGCGGCTGACCTATGTATAAAAAGGCAGTATTCTCCTACTCTGAAAGCATTCTGAAGATTAACTAGGAACCTGGACTTTTTGAAGAAGCACACAGCTGTAACTACAGTTTTAACTACCAGTCTTCTACAGCCCAGGTAGTAATAATTGTTCTTTCCTGACACCCCATTGTGTCCCCTTTACTCTTTTTAGGACATAAAACTTTCCTAGATCTCATTTTGACCTAACGACCAAAACAGATCCTTACACCCTGTGCACAGAGCCAGTAGGAGAGTTTTAAAATCCATGGCATTTTGATATACGAAGCACGTCTTTCCATTGTAACACAGGGAGGAAGGCAATCATGTTAGCGCCATGTTTTGGTTAGGCTAATACACCTCAATTTTTAGGAAAGGCAAACTTAAGACACCTCTACCAAGATTGCCTCAGACTATACAAACATACATTTCCATCTGTGAAGTTCTTAGCACCTTTGTAAGGTAAGACAATGTTAAAATAATCACACTCCTAACCTATAAAACAAGGATTCAAGCCTTAAAAACTATATAAAATGATTGCCTAATTCACAGTATTCATTGTAAGCTAACAGCTATTTCCCATCCAATATATGTGGTTCATAAGATGCTTTGAAGATTCAGAGTGCTGAACATGTGGAACTTTTACCGTAACCATTAGAAAGTTCAAAAGCTCATTTCTGTCCTTCTGTCTGGTGGGGTGAATTTGGCGCTCACAGTGCTCACAGAATGAGGCTGGCTTTGCCAAACAGCGAGGGCTGGCGTTATGCATGCCTCATTACACAGTTCTGTCTGCCCACTGTTTAAACAAAACTGCCAGCCTTCAAGGCTTGCTTGAGCAACGACTTCAAATTGTGGGTCCCCTGGCAGCATGTTAAATTCCTTCAACTCCTAGTGAGACCAACAGATAAGGAAGGTGAGCAGCAGATTGCAAAATGCCACTGGGGAAGGCCAAGTTGCATGGAGTGAACCTAAAATACCAAACTCGCTTTCTTAAATGGCTCCAAACACAATTTGAAGCCTGTTCTTTGGAAGTTGAATATATTGAGCTCCTTTAGACCTGTTAGGCAGAAGCAGAGGTCATGCCGCTAAAGGATGTTTGCAACTTTAAATTCTTTGCTATCTTCGATGTCATTTAAGTAGTGCAAAAAGTAGCATTCAAAGTTTTTTACCATTTTCCCTAAAGGTTCCCCCATCAAGCCACATCCGTTCCTCTTTTAGTTGTCAGCAATTTTGCTAGCTTCTGTGCTTTAGCACAATACCGCTCTTTTTATAATTTTAATGGTATAATAAATGTACTCTAGATTCCAGTTCTTGCCCCTTTAGATCATACTCTTTTTCACTGAATTCCATTAACATTTACTATGATCTCAAAGCTCTTAAGGATAAAAGAGTGGTACACATCTTCCCACAAGCAACAACAGCAGACTTTTGCTCAAATTGGGCTGACTTCTGAAGCTGGTTAGAAAGGATCCACTGGTAGTAGAGATACGGTTCTATGAAATATGTTACAGTTCACTGAATTCTGAAGGACATGAAAAAGACTTGAGCGGACCTTCTGAAGTTCCTTTCAGTTCCTTGACAGAAAGACAACAGAACTGGAAATGAACCATCAGTTAAAGTGATGCAAGGCACAGAATTATGAAATGCCATCTGGCTGGCACAGGATAAGGAAATGTATCATTTTTGGTGGCTTCCACCTCCACAGAAAAAGAAACAACTGTTTATGCAGCAAAGTGGTTTGAGTATTCGGGAAGGTCCTGAACTAGCCACAAAAAAAAAAAAAAAAAAAAAAAAAAAAAGAGAAAACAGGAAAGAATATGAATTGGAATAAAGACAATAAATTGGAATTAATAATACTACTATTAATAATGCTGAAAACACGTCATCATATCCCTCTGAAAGCCTGAAGAAAAAAGTTGCTTTAATGCCTAATTTGACAATATTAGAAACTTAAATAGTAACAACAGAAAATTGTATTCTTATAGGTATTCAACAAAGGTGATGCTACTGACACGTAGTGGGGAGATACATGAGTAGAACACTAAGATCACCATTGCTGCCTATTTAGGAAATAGCAAGTAAACAAAAGAAAAAGGGGAAATGGTACTATATTGAAAATTGAATCACTTGTTTACAAGTCACTGACAACTCAGAGGAGAACCATCTTGGACATTTATGGATCAATGACCACGCATCTAAAGCGGAAGGAGAGGGAATATTGACCATTAATACACAGAAGAGAACAGCACGTCCATGCACTCAGCTAAAAATGCTCAAAACCTTCCCTCATGCCATGACCCCAAAACTGTCATCACATAGGACTTTAATTCAATAAACAGACACTGAAAAGGCCTTTCTGTAATTTCTGCAACAGGATTTCTAAAAATTAGAAAACATAAAAATACTGAATTTGACACCATGGAATTCTTGACTAGACCTCAGCTTGTCAGATAAAGAGAAACTGATCAACAAAATAAAGATTAGCCACAGCTTAGCTACAAGTGATTATGCCTTGGTTATATTTATTATGTGCACACAGAATAAAACCCAGTTTATATGTACATGGTGCTTTAACAGTTCCAGTTTCATGAAGGTGGAAAAAGTCCTGAACTCAGACTTGAGGAAAGAATCTGACTTCAAAGATATATGACTATTTTTTAAATATGACTCTTCTAAAGTCACACTCGAGCAAAAGGGTCACCAATGTTAATCATAACTAGATGAAAAAGTTGACCAAAATTTAATCCTTCCCCTCAGACTACATATAAACAAATGGGGGAAAAAACAAGGGGAAAGCTCAGGGATAGCAGTAAGCTTAAGTGAAATGCTATAGACTGCTCAGTGAAGCAAAAGACACAAGCAACAGTCTTTTCGGTAGATTAGGAACAAAAGGAATCCTAATAATAGTACAAAGTCCATTATTTGACAGAAATTCTTCAGTACCAAGAAATCTACAAAAGGCAGAACTGTTCAACACAGAGCTCTAACAGTCTCCAGTGATATATTGGTACACAGTGATAAATATTGTCTATTCCAATAATAACCAACAGTGATAAATGACAGCAATTAAGTCTAGACGCCAGGACACTGGATCCAGCTAAAGCATGCACAGGTCATCAAGGGTGTTGCAAGAGAGGAAATAATCCAAAAGAGTCATAAGAAAAATTAAGAGAGTAGAAAAGCATGTCTCACAAAGAAAAGCTCTACCTCAAACTGCTGTGTTTTACAAAGATAAGTTTGGGGACAATCACAGTATACACACACGTTACCCAAATGTGATAGCAGAGGGCTTTTCAGTCTAGCAAATATAGAAAACCCACTAGCCTGAAGTTAAAAGCAAATCATTTCAATTATAAAAAATGGCATCTACTTCTCATCGGCTCAGGGGAATTCACTTAACAACACAAGTGAAATAGACTGCCTTGCTGGCAATGTCTAAAGACGGTAACAAAAGGGTTTTCTAAATGATGCGTGCTTGCTCAAAGAGGTAGTAATTCAGGGCAGTCCTCTAGTTTGCATCACGCAGGTTGTTTTAAACAGGGTTTCTGTAAGTACTCACAAGCTTTCTTTTTTTTTGCGCGAAATCCTTCTAAGCGAAAACAAACAAAAGGCAGACTGCTGGTCAAAACCAACAGCACAGCTTTTAAAATTCCTCTTTCATTCCTACCTTTAATGGAACATTTGTTTCCATGTAACAAGTTTCATGACAAAATCCACTTTTTATTTATACAATGTTTATACGCACTTTGACATGCCCAATATGCTCTCTGTACATCTCTACTTTAAAAATAAGTGGCACCTATTCCAGCTGGCAGACCAAGAGACATCTCAGCCTTCGCTATTTTACATGACACTTTGTGCAAAGTAAACTTCTCCATCCTTCCGTTAACTATTTAACCTACCAGAAAGTCCAAGCAGCTCATAAATAAAGCACAAGTGGTACCTACCAGATAATGTTCACTATTGCAGATACTCTGAGCCCTTTCAGAGATCCAGAACTGCCTCCATTACATGGTTTATTGAAGTCGGTGTTGATCTCCAGTGCTGCACATCCTGATCTAGGGGAGAGCCGAGGGTCAGAACGCACCCCAAAACCCAGACACCCCCAGAAGAGTAAACCAGACATCTTCCTAACTTTGCCTGCACATACACCGTACTGCTCCTCCACGCTCGCCCCCGCTCTGCAACGCCACGGGATGCGAGACAACTCTGGAGCCAGAACTTCATAGCTCGTTGGCTGCCGTCAGTCTGTCTGTCAGTCCGTCATCCCGAGCGCCGCCGCGGGTGCGCGCAGCCCGGTGACACCGGCGGGAACTCGCCAGCTCCTCCGGGCGCACCGGGATTGAACTTCTTGACTCTCCTTTCCGACTGACGAGTCAGGCGAATCCTCCGCGGCCCTGTGGCGAGCAAAAGCCACGCACAGGCTCCCGGCTTCACAGCTGGCACAGGGTGGAGCAGGGAAGACCGGGGAGAGGAGATCGTCCTCGGACTCGAAGGGGTTTAACCCCCCGCCGGGCCGAGCCGGGCACAGCCGGGGGGGCACGCAGCAGTCCGCTTCGAAGTTACGCCCCGGCTGCCCCCCGCCCTGGCTTCCCCCAGTCAGCCTGGAGCCCGCCGCCCCCGGCAGGCGATGCCCCCCGGCCGCGGGGACCGCGCCGGCCGCTCGCCCGCCGCCGCCAGACAATAGGAAGGTGGGCGGGGCGCGGCCGGCCCACCGCGCCCACCCCGCGGGCGGCAGCGGGGCGGCCGCCCCCGCCGGGCCCGCCCGCCCCCGCCGCCGGCCAGGAGCCGCCCTTGCCCCGGGGAGGCGCGGGGCGGCGGGCGCGCTGGCGCTGCCCCGTCCCCGCCGGGAGAGCGCCCGGCCCGCTCCCCGGGGGGAAGCGGGGACGTGCGGGAGGCACGCCTCCCGGGGGGGGAGGGGTCGCCCTCCCGCCTCCCGGCGCCGAGAGCCCCCTCTCCGCCCGCGCCAGAGGCGGCGGGAGACGCGAGCCCCTACCTGACGGCGCCGCTCCGCCTCGCCCCCTCAGCCCGCGCCCGCGCCGCCCGCCTGCCTGCCTGCCCGCCGCCTTCGCTCACGGCCGCGCCGCCATCTTGCGTTTCACAAACTACTGCACTTCTTTTGGGGCGGGGGGGCGGCGGGTGAGCCGGGAACTCCCAACGCCGCCGGCCGCCCGGGCCCTCGCCTCGCCGCCGCCCGCAGCGCCCACTCGCATCCTCCCGGCGCCTCGCTGCCCCGGGGCGGGTGCGCGGGGAGGCCGGGCAGCGGCGGCCGGTGCCTCAGCCTCCCTGGCAGGGAGCGGGGGCGGAGCCGCTCCGCCGCCGCCCCGCCCGTCAGGCGGCGGACACCCGCCGGAGGGCGGCCCGGCCCCGCCGAGGCAGCGGCCAGCCGCGGGGGGCTGTCCCGGCGCCGCAGCCCGCGGGCCACCGGCGTCTCGTCGCCCTTCGGCCAGGCGAGGTGCCGGCGCGCAGCGGCTGCGGCGGGGAGGAACGGGGCGGGGGGGGCGACAGGCCGGCAGCTCCCGTGTGGCAGCGGCGCCCACAGCCCGCTCCTTCGTCGACAAACTTCGGCTCGGCGCCGGACCCTCCCGCCACGCACCCAGACGGGTTTTACGGACAGCGTCGTCTCTCACCCCGCGAAGGCTTCTTCTGCAGCGGCAGCCCCGAGTTTCCCTCAGGCGCCCAGAGCTGTCGCCGAGGGAGGACGTTGCCGCAGGGTCCAGAGCCCCAAACCAGGGGCGAGTGAGCACAGAAGTAACGGCTCTGAGGGGAAAAAACCCCCACAACACCCCCCCCCCCGCCCCCACTTCTTTTTTTGTTTAGTTACAGAACTTGGAGAAAGGGGGCTTCTTCCTTCGGTACATACCTAGATATTTTAGTCAATATTTAGTTTTAACTCCTGCTCCACACTCCTCAAAAATGCTGCATTTCTACATACTATCACTGTTTTCCATTTTGGTTCAGACACTAAAATACTGTTTCCCTGAGAAAGAAAAAGTGTGGCTTGTGGGAACCGTTAAGAGTTAACTGTTAACAGTTGGTCATGGAAAATCACGATTTATGCAATTATAATTAAACAAAAATTGCATAGGTACAGTATCCTGTTGAGACTAGTGACAGGAGGGAGTTTGATCAAAGCTTTGAAGAGCAAAAATTTTGATCCCAGGAATGTTTCTGGTTCCTCATTTCCACCCTGTCACTCCAGTTTTTCAAACAGTCATCTTGGGGAACGCAGTCAGCAAACAGCCCCCACAGCCCCATCAAAAATCAGTGACAGCAGCCAAGGTGGAGATCAAGTTAAGGAAAAATGACGTTAATTCCTTTATTACATTTCCAATGTAATACGTTACATTAAAACATAAATTTTCAATATAGTTTTTCTTCCTCCTGTGCTTGCCTTTGCCGTATAACCAATACACCAAGAGCGGGGTAAGCTGCTCACATACAGTTCTTACTTTACAGTCTTAAGACTCATGCTGGTTTTTAAGTGTAAGGTTGTTATCTGTGATTAAAATAGAGCAGACAACCCCCTCCCCCCCCAAAAGGCAATTCATTTTTTATTAACACCCATCCAAACAATACAAATAGAAGAAAAAATTCTGCATAGTACACAAATGTTTGGACAAACACACGAGAAAGAAACAAGAAAACCTAAAACATACTTAAGAAACAAAACACACACAGAGGGATTGCACAGTTAGGCATTCATAATCACCAGATGTTGTGTATGTAAGGTGACATAACAGCAACATATTGTGCCATGTATTTTATCGCAACTGATATAAAAATTCTCATAAAATTAAACTTTGCCTATCTTATTATCAATTTAAAAAAAAATAACTGTCAATTTGAGAGAAATTTTCTCTGCTGGTTTGAAGAGCCATACGTCTTCAAAACGGGGTATTGCTTTGCTTTTACTTAAATATGTTTTTGACCAACAATATATTCACTTTTATGTAATAAACAGATATAATTCTCTACAGGTAACTAGAAAACTATTTACAATTTAATTCAGCTACAAGCCACCTAACCTGCAACTAACAATTTAGATTAAAATGCTATTCTCCAGTATCAAGAAGATCGTCATTATTACAGGCAAGATTAAACTTTACCTTAGAAAGTTACAGTTGTAAATCTTACTTTGTTTCAAGTTAGGTTTTTTGACAGGCAAAAATAGGCCTTTCAAAAGTTCTTATGTTTGTGGAACAAGTGTTTCTCCCACATGCTTTCTTTAGGTTGTTAATTCTATGAAAACCACTTGAGGTGCTTTAAAAAAAATTACCTCTGAACTGCATTAAGAGGTTTCTATAGTGTTTACTTCTCATATACCAAAATGAGATTTGGTTTAAAACCTTTATGTAATGTACAATGGACTATACAGCACCACAGACTACTTCAGAAAAATGTATTCCCACAAGCTGGAAAACAATGATAAAAGTTTATCAAGTTTTCGATCATTTTCTTTTAAAGAGAGGTACTGAAATTATCTGGGAGATGTTCAGATCTGCAGTGTTCCAAAGGCAATGACAGCAGTATGTCACATAAAAATATATAGAGAGAGGACGAAAATATCAAAGCAGTTAAAGGACTTTATTTTAGCTTTAAGAGATTTTAGAATATATTTGTTTAATATATGTATAAATAAACATGTAGAAGTAATCTTTATTGAATTATGCTCAGATAACAACATGCAACGAAAAGAAAACATTACAGAGTAGAAGTCAAGTATGCTGAAATCAAGTATCACGGAACATAACTGAAGGCTGTAATTTCATTCTTCATTTCCTAATAAGAAAAAAAGACATACTAGCAGTCAGCATGAATGAAAGTTTAAGAACCCTGTTTATTTCTTCATAAAAAGAATAAAGAATCTGTACATACATCCAATTGTTAGTAATATTTAGCAAATATATGTGCTACCACTGTCACAAAGTCTTTCTATACCCACCAGCTTCAAACATATTTATGCATTCAAAATAGAGTAGGCTAGAGGGACTGTATGGATCTGTATCAAGAGACTATGGATCTGTACCAACAGTGGTTTCAACAGTTAGAAAGAGGAGACAGTTCCTGAAAAGCCACAACTAAAAGCTGGAAATGTTATTTTCTGCACTCCGAGTAACTACTTGTTAAAGTGTATCTCTTCATAAAGTCGAGCTGGCTCCTGACCAACTTGCAAAGTCATTCTGAATAGGAGATACTTTTTCATTAAAGGTAGAAGTAGAAAACAAAGCAATCAAGTCCCTTTTAATTTAAGCATTAAAAGTTAAGTCACAAAAGCTCACAAGCTCCAAGATAACATAAATAAATCCCTTCTCATGCTAAAACACGTCATTATACTGGATGAGAGAAGGGCCCATTTTTCAGGAATGGCCTCCCTGAATCCAAATAATCCTCACTGTTGCACAATCAGAACGGAGTGTCTGTTCTAACTCTTTATCAGATATGGAAGAAGAGATCGAGATGACCAGGGCCAAAGAGAAAAGGCTTCCTCTTTTTTAAGGCAGACTGGGAGGCATAAAGAATTTTTTTTATTCTCAGGCACAAGCAACTCAAAGACAACTGGATTCACGGATCTTGAATCTGAAGACTGAATATCCAACCTAGCTAAATCGACACAATACTGGGAATGCCTGACTGGGACCATGGGTGCCTCTGGAAGATTTCTGCTGAGTTCTGACAGCTCAGAAATCCTCTTACAGGAAGAGATCAGAGAATTTGACTCATTAGCATTAAACCAGCATAGGCAGAAATCTCCCCTTAAGTCAAATTAAAAAGACGCTTGAGCCACGCTAGTTAAAAAGAGATAATGGAGAGACTAGAGAAAAATTTGAAATTCTTGTTATGTTTCATACTTAATTTCTTTTCAAGAATGGAATGACTACTATACGAAGTATTAAAATGTCTGACTGCCTGTAAGGGGAGAAAGAGGAAATGACTGAGAAAAGCACCCTCCTTTCATAGACCCCCACCCCTAGAAAGGTTCTGGAGAAGGACTGTTGACAGATTGAGGTTAACTACTTGGAGAGGGCTGGGGGGGGTGGACCCATTGTCTTCAAGTTCAAGCCTCTTCCTGCTGAAACTGCCAACAATTATGCCAAATACAACAACAGTTTTGCAATATGGATAAATGTCTTCCAGACTGAAATGAAAAGTCTCATAACACAAGCAACTAAGCAGTAAAGAGTCATGCTAAATAAGCGTGACGTCCAGAGAGCACACATACATATGCATAGCACACACATGCATAGCACACACATGCATACCTGTGATAGAAAGTGCTACAAGACAAAAAAATTTACCTTCACTAATTCAGTTTTGTCGTAATCTTCCCGATGTTGGTAAATGCACTGACTAAGAACGGCATATAGTTTTTCCAAGTGAAATATATTGAAGTTCTTAGTTACCACAGTGACAAAATGCAACAGTTGCTGAAGAAAAAAATAGAAAAGTACAAGTTTAGAATAACGCAAGATCCTTTGCATAGGCTCTTTATGTTTTCAGAAGCTAAACAATAACAATACAACACAAGTGACATCCTAGTTTCTTATATAGTTAAATAAAATATAAGTGACACTTCAGAGAACAGATTAAATATCTCACAAGATTTAACTGGAGAAAATGAGTTAGTTTTTCATACTTCAGAGAAAAGGAAGGCTTAAATTTCAGACAATATTTTATTACTAATCAATCTATCACAACGATCATAACTGCGAATCAACTGCTTCCAGAACAGCAGGGAATGACACAATCCACTTTGTTGTAAAGTAGCTGCCACAGCAAAGCCACTGTTGCATTTCATTAGAGGAAGCTGTTGCTGCATCGCAGGGCACCATAAAATGGATCTTTGGAAGCCAGGCTACAGGTCTTCTACATACAGCTGTGCCAGCTGGAAACAGAAGCATCTTTAGGTGCTCACTGTTACCCATTAGCTGAATGTGCACTGTGCCTACAACTCAGCTGGCAGAACACACTGCTCAAGTGTCTGAACCAGATCAGGAAGCAAAGTTAGATCAGTTAGCTCCTACCTTTAAACTGAAGAGTGGATAAACTAGCAGAGTGACTCTGCCTGTAGCAGATTACCAAACTCTCACACAGTCATTTCTGTTACCAAAGATGTGAATGTGATCATCTCTGGGAAAGCAACAGTGGCAGCACGTTCTTCCACTGCTGTAGCCGTTCAGTATCTGTGTGTTGTGTGAGGCTGTGAAGATGTAGCTGAAGAGGCAGCCATACCGAATGAAAATATTACTGCCTCACAACTGCCCGTCATCAAAATCCACCTCCCTCAGATCAGCTAGCAGAAAATTTGAGTATTCCCCTCAACTTCATTCTATATAATAGGCAGATAAGACGCACAAAAACTAGGCAGCATGCTTTCAGCTGCTGCAAACAGAAAAGGTAGGATGTGACAGAGGTGTATGGTCAACATCCTGCGTGAAACTATTTCTAATTGCTGCCACATAGGTGACTGCATGCTCTTCTATATGTTCATAAAGTTCTATGCGTATTACCAAGCAAATAAACAAACAAAAAAAACCCCAAACAAAACCAAGCAGCTACATTTTGGAGGTTCACCTGGCTTATTCACTGCAGTTGAGTTCCAAAGAGGCTCTCTGGTACGAGCAGCTAGTTCCAGTGGCACCCATGTTAGCAAAACAAGTTTTCTAAGAGACCTTCACGTTTCATGACCATGGCTCTCCTCATATATATGTTTCAGCTTATATAAAGGCTCTACTGTACCACTTCTCCAGTAGGCAGTAACTTTGGAGCTATTAGCACCCTGACTCTATGAAAAACCTACGTGGCTTCTCTACATACACAGGCAGACATGAACAACAAAACCCCCTGAAATCTGCTTCCTTAGGAAGCCAGCTTTGAAAAGTTAGTTTCACCTCTACAAATTAGGTCACAGATTAAAAACACGACAGAAATTCTGTTAACAAGCCCCTTCACCAAAGGGGATCCCTATCTGGTCACATTCTCCCCACACAGGGGAAACATCCATCTAATACTCCCTTTCTCATCATGGCAGGTAAACATCAGCCCTCCTCTGCATTGGCCAACTTCCAGGACTCCAACCTAGCAATTTTCCTAATTTTCCTCACTGCAATATCCCCTGAAGATCAGGTCCTTCTTCTACCCTCTCCAATTCATGCAAAAGAACCTCTTTCACTCGCTGCAGCTAGGCCCATTTTTAACCCTTTCCTCAACGGTAACCTAGGATAGCAACTTCTCTCCTACAAGGGACTGGAAAACCCTTATAACACTGTAACTGTATGAATGCAAAATTCTAACATTGGATTTTGAAAGAATTTCAGAAAAGTAGGTATTAGTATTTTATGCATGATGAGCTTTATGTCAACCTGCTAACTTCAGGTTTAAAGTCATCACTGCTAGAAAAAAAGGTCCTTTTCAGGTTCCTAATAAATGAAAACATGCAAAAACCAAACCAAAACAAACCCCCAAATCCATCATAAAAACTGTTAAGATATTAATAACCAACAGTACTAGCAGGTTGTCAATGGGCTATTTTAAAATTCAACAAGCCCTTTTAAATTAAAAATTAGGAAGAGAACACAGTCTCCTAAAGTTTAGTTCACCAAAAGCAAGAAGAGCAGTCTACACCAGGTGTGGAAACATAACAGTCATAGTCCATTACAAGCTGAATTATTTCACAAGCTATATATCCTTCCCATAAATTGTTTTAATTGGCATTGGTTAACAACTGACTTAATTTACAACTGCACACGTAGCAAGAAAACGTCCTACTTCAGAATTAACAAAATTGAAATTAGACTTACTTTGAGCTCATAGAAATCCACAATCACTGGCCGTGGAAGAATTTCCACTGCTTTCTCGACATATATCTCCTGTTGCTCTTCTGCCCAAGAACATCTCGCATGAGTCATACAGCGTACCCATGAATCTGGAATGACACAAATTTCTTAAGTGAGGATTTCTGTTTATCTCAAATACAGTATCAGTGAAGTATCCCGTACCTGAAATACAGTCTCTCTCTGCAATGACAGAAACAGAACTGTTACAATTTTTTCACTGAGAAATGTTTGACTTTTACTTTCTTGCTGGCAAAAGTCACTGCTCCATAAAAATTAGAAACTCAAGACACAAAAAAAAAGTGCTAGAGGAAAAGGCAGGAAAAAACAGGAAAAAAAAAATTGTCACATTGCCATTACGGCATTGCACAGTAAAACTCCAGAGTAATTTAGGTTAGGAAACACATCTTACATTGCAAACATTAGGATGTAAGTCTTCTATTCCACATGTGACTCTGGGTCCACGCTGCTTGAAGCACAGCTTTTTAGCTCACATTGCTCATTATTGGGAAGATACTCACAATATAAAAGTCAATGACTGTTTTTCAGTTAGGTACCATTTCAAAAACAAACCAGAATCAAAAAACCAGCAGCTGCAGAAAAACATGAGTTTGGCTAGCATAACTACAGGGGCAGCATCATTACGCACACTGTGTGCTGATTTGAGAGAGAGACACCAGAACTAACAGAACAGAATTAAAGAAGGGTAAAACCTAATAAATAGTGTAATCCCCCTCTGGAAGAAAAAGGAGCTACATGACCTGTTTGACCTTTCACTTACCATTTGTATCTCCATCTCCAGAACTTTCTGCTATTTTCCAATCCAACATGTCACTTTCCTTTCTTAGGTCTGAATGTTCAGGAAGCATGACACTCTTCTTTCCAGAAGCAGATTTAGCCACAAGGATAACTCTCTCTCTTTCATTTTCTGTCCCAGATTTATTTTCATTCCCATTTTTCTGTCGTTCTTGAAGTATGTTTTCATTTTCTTCCATAGGAGAATCCTGTGAGGGCTCAACTTCAGTGTGATCCATGTTGGTAACATGTTTTTCTGGAGACTCTTCACCACTCTCTACTTCATTTTGGTCTTCTGGAACTTTATTCTCTTTATTGAACTGAAAATTCCTCCTCTTTGTTGTGGTACTTGAAGACCCTTTGTTCTTTTTGCGTTTTCTTTTTGACTTATCTACAAAGAGATATCAGAAAAAGTAATCCGAAACATTACCAAAACAGTTCTTCATTCAAAATCCAGCATCCTCATCTTGCTTGACTTAAAGGAAAATGATCAAAGCAGCTCATTGTCTGTCTCCCTACATATGTCTAGAAGGGAGCTGCAAGTTAATGAGGTCAATTTGCTATTAGATTTTTAAAAGCCAGCTACAGAATTTCATTCACAAAACCATCAGTTTTGAGATTTTATGAGCAGAAAATTCTTACTTTAGATAGCAAGTATTACTGCAAAGCAAGGTTATTAGGTGAAGTTGCTTACTGTCTTATTACGTGAACTAATATAGATGAACAATAGAAAAGCATTTGGAGACGAGCCCTTCTTCAAATCTGTTATAAAGCTGTAAACTTCAAAAGCTAAACACATGTTGGGCAGAGTTAGAGAGACAATTTTAAGGGAATATTTGCTGGAGAAAAAACTGTCTGTAAAGACTTACACCTCATATGCTTTCTGATTCAGTTAACCTTGTTTAAAACAAACTTAGCATTTTTGCCTTCCAGAAAACCCCACCATTCTTTGTATTCACAGAGTACTGCACAAAGCATATGGGTAAAGTCAGTGGCAAAATTCCCAGTCATGCCAGTGAGACCAGGAAACGTCACACCACATCATTCATTTTAACTGAACGAGACAAAGTCCCTTTGTTCCTTCATGTCCTTTTCACAGGAAAAGTGAGGAAATAATGATTTTTCCTTTACATATCTATTATTATTGCTCCCCTATTTTCTTCCCCTTTCTCCCTTCAATTGGAAATCGCAGTAAGAGGTGTGTATTGGGTTTGCATGGCGGGGTTTTGGTAGTGGGTGAGGGACTACAGGGGTGGCTCCTGTGAGAAGCTGCTAGAAGCTTCCCCAGCTCCAAGACAGACCTGCCTCTGGCCAAGGCCGAGCCCATTAGTGATGGTGGTAGCGCCTCTGGGATAACGTATTTAAGAAGGGGAACCTGGAGCAGGGGAGGAGATTGGAATGTTAGAGAAACACCTATGCAGACACCAAGGTCAGTGAAGAAGGAGGGGGAGGAGGTGCTCCAGGCGCCGGAGCAGAGATTCCCCTGCAGCCCGTGGGGAAGACCATGGTGAGGCAGGCTGTCCCCCTGCAGCCCAGGGAGGTCCACGGTGGAGCAGATATCCACCTGCAGCCCGGGGAGGACCCCACGCTGGAGCAGGGGGATGCCCCCAAAGATGGCTGTGACTCCATGGGAAAGACCACGCTGGAGTAGCCTGTTCCTGAAGGACTGCAGCCTGTGGGAAGGACCCACGCTGGAGCAGCTCATGAAGAACTGCAGCCCATGGGAAGGACTCATATTGGAGAAGTTAATGGAGAACTGTCTCCCATGGGAGGGACCCCGTGCTGGAGCAGGGGAAGTGAGGAGTCCTCCTCCTGAGGAGGAAGGAGCAGCAGAGACAACGTGTGATGAACTGACCCCAACCCTAACTCCCCATCCCCCTGCTGTGATGGGTTGACCCTGGCTGGATTCCAGGTGCCCACGAAAGCCACTCTATCATGCCCCCCCTCAGCTGGACAGGGGAGAGAAAATATAACAAAGGGCTCATGAGTCAAGATAAGGACAGGAGAGATCACTCAACCAATTACCGTCATGGGCAAAACAGACTCAACTTGGGGAAAATTAACTTAATTTACTGCCAATCAACCAGAGTAGGGTAATGAGAAATAAAACCAAATCTCAAAACACCTTCGCCCCACCCCTCCCTTCTTCCTGGGCACAGCTTCACTCCCGGATTCTCTATCTACCCCTGCCAGCGGCACAGGGGGACGGGGAATGGGAGTTACAGTCAGTTCATCACACGTTGTCTCTGCCCCTTCATCCTCCTCAGGGGCAGGACTCATCACACTCTTCCCCTGCTCCGGCGTGGCATCCCTCCCACAGGAGACAGTCCTCCACGAACTTCTCCAACGTGGGTCCCTCCCACGGGCTGCAGGGGAATCTCCGCTCCAGCGCCTGGAGCACCTCCTCCCCCTCCTTCTTCACTGACCTTCGTGCCTGCAGGGTTGCTTCTCTTACACGTTCTCATTCCCCTCTCTAGCTGCAGTTTCTGCGCCCACTGCAACAACGTTTTTCCCTTCTTAAATCTGTTCTCCCAGAGGCACTACCACTGTCACTGATGGGCTTGGCCTTGGCCAGCAGCAGGTCTGTCTTGGAGCTGGCTGGCATTAGCTCTGTCAGACATAGGGGAAGCTTCTAGCAGCTTCTCACAGAAGCCACCCCTGTAGCCCCCTGCTACCAAAACCTTGCCACACAAACCCAATACACCTGTGCCACTACAAGGAGAAGGCAGAGAAAACCGGGAGTGGAGTTGAACCCGGGAAGAAGCGAGAGGTGGGGCAAAGGTGGTTTTAAGATTTGGAGTTTACTTCTCATTATCCTTGTTTTGATTTGATTTGTAGTAAATTAAATTGATTTTTTTTTTCCCCTGAGCCGAGTCTGTTTTGTCCGTGACCATAAGTGGTGAGTGATCCCTCCCTGTCCTTGTCTCGACCCACGAGGTTTTCTTTGTATTTTCTCCTCCCCATCCCACCAGGGGGAAGGAGTGAGTGAGTGGCTGCCTGGTGTCTTGCTGCTGGCTGGGCTTAAACCACAACAAGGTGATATAGATTTTAGCATCTGAAGGCAGGGAAGGGAAAAATACTGTTTCATATAGCTAAAAACTAGTTTTAGAAACTGCCATATACAACATTTTTGACTTCAAGAGGGAGCAATTTAGGAGCCATTAAATGTCAGTTGGGCCATCAAGGCCAGTGTCTTACAATGTAAACCAACCACTGTACTTGAACTTCATAACCACAGTGAATGGAGGACCTCTGGATATATCTCACATTTTGAAGCAAATTAAAAAAATGTAATGTCTCTGGCATGAGAATGAGGCATCACAGAAACCTGTTATGTCACAAGAACAGAGAAGGTATCATTGACTTTAGCACCTTCTCTAAGAAAGTCTGAATAAAATGCAACTTGCCGTTAGAGCGGGGTGTGCTGGAATCTACAGGTGCTGCTGGCATCTTCATATTTTCATTACACTTTGGGTCTGTTTTCTTACACCCAGGAACAGAGTTCTGCTTTGGCGTTACATGGCAGTAAGATGGAGCATACTTTGAAGAGCTACAACCTTGCAATAAAGAACAGAGAGCAAAGAATTGTGTCTTGCATTGTTCATTGACAAGTCTTAAAACCCTTAGTGTGAAAACACATACCTCTTTTCTTACGAGATTCTTTAATTTCTTTGCAGCGTTGCTCAAAATCTTCATCCAATTCTTCCCTCACTATGCCATATGCAGTATCTCTCAAAGTACAAGCTCTGTGCCTAATGAGACGACCTGAAATTTTACAGTCAGAACTGAGTATTTTCTACCAGCCAATGAAATATTTTATTTTGATTACTTAGAAAGATTCTGCTCTTTTCATAGGTAGGTTCTGAAAGGTTATCTCAGTGTATATTTTCAGCATAACAACATAAAAGTTAATTATTAAAGCAAAAGTACTAGTTACTGATCAACACTTCCATCACAATTTCATGCCCAAGTAGTTTAAGCTACAACATTCACAACCTGGCAAGAAATGCTCTCTGTGGATGTTTAAAATGATCTAATCCCAAGTCTACTGTCCACAGACAACATTAATCAATTATTACATTTTAAATTTTTCCAAATTAGGGATAAAAACATATCCTCACCTCCAGGATCTTTAGCTGGGTTGTACTCTAAAGCATTGCTACAGATTAGATCGATGTCTTTCAGAAAATCTCTTGCAGTTAGGTACTGGTGCAAGTCAATCTTGGAGACAATTGCCGAAAGGTCCATGGGGTGTTTAATAACTGCACCATAATCAGGTACCTACAAATGAAATATATGTGCTCAGAGATTTAGCACAGTATCTACCAAAATTAATTATTTTAATAAAGTCAAAAGGACTTCTTAAAAACTCCAAATATTTATGACACATCCAAAGATGCAAAAATGAACCAGTTAGTTTCTTCAAAATAGAAGGGCTATTTCAACTGGCTTTGAGGACACAGACCAGGAGAGGGAAAAAAAGAAGCAGGGACGTCAGAAGCATCTGTGGGGCACAGAAGGGAACAGACACCCAGAGTGGGATTCATTTCACTTGCTTCAGAACATCACAGCAAAGAAACCTTTCTCGGTAAAGTCACCGGAGATTCTCTTTGTTGTTGGCAGCAAGAAAAAGGCTGCAGGAATTGCACCTTTGAAATATCTGTCCTGGGCAACTACTTTAGAATGAGATAACTGGACCCAGAGGTGCTGATTGCTTTACTCAGACCATAAAAGGAGCCTAATGACTAGATTAGAGGAGGACATCTATGTTTGTTTAGATTATTCACATCTCAGAAACTGAAAGTAAAGACAACTCAGTGGATGCTTAGGGGAACAGGACTTTGCTGAAATGCAAAGCTATATTAAAACCTCAGGTCACTTTGAAGTATATGCCCCTGGCTTAGACTTATTCAATAAATTAAATGAGAAAAAGAGACATAAGAAGTGCATGGGAGGATGAAGAAACCACACAGTCCTTATGGTTGATCTTATACTGAAGAGCCCCAGATGAAACAGAGAATAGAATCTTTAAATTTATTTTAAAAACTGCTGCTTCTACTCCTGTTCTCACAGAAACTATTGACAGTCAATTAAAGAGCTTTAGGCTTTATTAGAACAGTCCTACAGATACTGTTTATAATTAGTGCTGTTAACATGCCTATGTATCAAAGCCTTTTCATGAGCAAACTGTGTTGGTATTTGGTCTAACTGGCCGTTGGACTAGATGATCGTTGTAGGTCCTTTCCAACTGAAATATTCTGAAGTTCCAAAGACATTTTAGAAGGCTTTCAGTGAATACTCAAATTAGACATTTGAGAGCCTCAAGGAGTCAGCAAAAGTAAAAGCAAAACTCACTTCCTGCTTCTTGAAAAATCAGAATAGTATGGTCCCAAAAACAAAGATAAACCTTCCTATAAAGTGCACACAAACACTGAGAAATACACACACAGAGAAATTACGAATACACACAGATAAAATAGTATTGCAGATCAACACTAATTTACCTCCTCTGGGTCAACAGGCTTTGTAAATGCTCTGAAACGTCTGTCAACAACAAGTCTATCAGTCACATCCCTTAAGAAAATCCGAAGTTCAAGCAACGTATCCTCCTCCTGCTCCTCCAGCCGTCTTATTTCTTCCTCTGTCAGCTGTAGAGGTTTAGGTGGCGGTGCTACAGGCAGTACTTCCAATGACCGCCGAGCTTAAATTAATCAGAAAATTTTAGTCAATTTATGGTACTCAAATACAAGCACATGAAAAGGTATTGATTGAAAATTACCACCAAAGCAAATACTGTATAGCTATTAACTTCCAGTTAGCAGTTTTATACGTAAAATATCCTCACCTGCGTTGTTTTTTGATGCAGGAGGTTTAGCAACTTGATTTACAACTAAATCCTCAAAAAACATTCTTCTTTCGTCCTTAGTAGGCAACTGGACTTTGAAAACTTCATAATCATTAATAAACAATTCTTTTACCTAAAGCATGAGAAGAAAAGATATTTCAGATGTAAGGCCACACAAAATCATATTCTATTCCAAAAAGATAAGTACCTTTCTAAATTAAACTGAATAATCGTCTGGACAAGACAAACTGTGAAAAGTTACCTTCTTGGCCTTAAAAGGCTAGATTTTCATAGGTTAGCATGGCAAATTAAAATACCTTCTCTAAGGACCGCCTCTAGAGTTAGAGCTCAATGAAGGGACCATATGACACACTGATGAAGTAAGTGGTGACGCTCACCACCTCCAAGACTGCTTATTTTGTATTTACCCTACTTGCTGTCCTTTAGTTTGAATCTTTATGGGAGCTATAGAGGGGACAGGCAGGGTTCAGCAGACAAGTGACGACTTTTTGGTAAGGTGGTGGTTTTGGTTTTTTTTTTAAATTAAGTGAGGTGTCTGAAGTTGCATACTTTCAAGTTTTCCTCCATTTTTCAATCTCTACTACCAAAAAGTATAGAAGGAATTTCAATACTTATTTTAGAAGGAATTTACTAACAGCATAAAAACTTCTGTAGAAAGTTAAGCCCTTTCAAAGCGTTTGATAATAAACACATCTAGGTAAGCCCTCCCCCTCCCCCCCCAGTAATTGAGACAAAATAATCAGAGCAGCATATTCACATTTTGAACACCGTCCTTTAATGCACACTCTCAAGATGTCTAGAAAGCTAAGCATGCACTCCTATTGAATTTTGTTAAGGAATGCAAATAAAAATTTATTTCCAAGTTACTTAAACAGAAGTTGGAACTTAGCTTTCTAATTTGTAAAGCTTTCACCTATATGAAGAAAGAAATTGACATTTTTATTAACGAATTTACATTTGAAATTACATTCCATCATTAACAGCATGACCACCGTACTTTTTCAGTAAAACTATCTTTCTAGTAAAAATATCTTTTTCCCATTTACATTTCAAGCACCGTATATTCTTGACTAAGTACATACCTAACCATCTTGAAGTCACTACAATTATTGTCTGAAGTAAGTTTATACATGAGTGTGTGAGAAGAGAAAAAAAGTTGTGTCAATGTCAATCTCTTTACTCAGAAAACACTTTAGACAAGTGCTTTCAGCATTGTTTTGTCTAAACAAATTTTAAGAGACCTGGTTAGGGTGCCTGAGTAATAGCAGTATGAATTTGCTTAAGAGTGCACAGTACTCCACTGCTTAAAGGATTTATAAATTAACAAGAAGTTGAATAAAAAAGTAAAAAAAAGTATCGACAGAAATACCTCTTTCGGGAGATCTGCGTGATGCACATCAGATGTTGCAAGCAGCAAAACCGGAGCAAATGTTGGAATGTTCTGCAGTAGCATTGTAAAAGTAGCTTTCAATGTAGTTCCAACAGCCTCCCACCACAAATGGATATGTGGGATATAAATTATACTTGGTGCTGTTCTTTGAGCTTCTCGCATCAACTGGTAAAATGAAAGCTTGCATAAGAAAACTAAACCATGCAGAATAGGCTAATAACTAACTACGTATCAGTCAAACTATCTTACAAAATAGGAGTACATGAAGCCAAAATATCAAAACAAACCAACAAAAGAACAACTTCTTAACAGTAAGGTAAAATTTTCACTTTGACTCAAATGGAGACATTGCTACACAGACAGAAACAGACCTGAATCTCTGCCTGATTTCAAAACTACTTAGGTGTAAGATAACTCCTAAACAGCCTCACAACTCAGCTCGTGTGTTGGTGTGCCTGAAAAAACAAAACTAACCCTTCAGCAAGATGTATTAGTCTGGGTAAATTGCTACACGACTGCAACTACACCATTTTCAATTCAGAGCGGGCACATATCCAAGTCAGTCTGAAGCACAGTTTGAACAAAGACCTACGTGAAAAGATGAGGGCTGACATTGTAAAAGAAGTCTGGTTACAATTCATAATTTCAAGTACATTGTATAAGAGGTGACCAGTCTTTAGCCTGCCTGAGTAGCTAAATCACTTACAGCCTCTCATTACCAAAGGATCCATCAGACCAGATTACGTGCTTTGGAAGACCACACGCCATTGCCTACAGATGGTACCTCAGTCACAGAAGACAACATGCACCTACCACATGAGGGAAGTGGCAACAGTTCTTTCACATGATAAATTTCTTCGTGCACCCCTTCAGATTATCAATATTCAGGGAGTTCCTGTCACAAGATGGGAAGCGCATGTGCTATATCCAGGCAGTGACTAGATGTGGTAGTTACATGACCGCAGATGCAATCATCACGTAACAAAAAAGGATTTGTTCCTCTTACATGACAAATGAGTATCCAATCATGTAATGTGTCTGTCCTTACTTGTACAGCTCTCAAGTGCTTCTACTAAAGGTCAAAATATTTTAATACAGTGATGCCAAACAACAAAATGGATTTCCTGCCTAAAAGTAACAAGGAAAACAGCTTATATTTAATTTTCCTACTTAAGAAAAACACACCAGTGTACAAATATAAGTGTTCCATGAATTTTAACGCTTTTACTGTATATACTGCAGCAGTACAAGCTGTATATGTATATGTAAAAAGAAACACTTCTTTTCCCAAAAACCTTGATTGCCTTGCAAATATAATAAAAAAGAAGGCTACAAAAAGTGCATGACGCAGTCAGGCTGATGCAAAGCCATCTACTGGGAGCACAGATTCTTAAAAAGCAATGAAAAAAACTTTCTGGATCCCACCAAGACCAGCAGGATTTCTTGCCATAAAGAAGAGTTCATTAGCAGCACCTCCCATCTTACTGAGCTGCTAGCAACATCCTCAGTGTTTAATTTGGAATGGAAAATATGGCCTTGTATAACAACCTTATTCGGTATCACTCGATCTAGAAAAGTGGATTTTCAGACAGAAGTAAACAATAACAGCACATTCAAACCAGGCCACCTCCATTAACAGTGAATTTTGCTTACTTTACTAGTTTATATACAGTTCATGAATCCTATGAGATTAAAGAGAAAAAAGACACCTGTGCACATGTTTCTTCTGGTGACGCGATGCTAACAAACAAAACGGATAGGTCTAGTGTATAAACTGGAAACTTTTCCAGGGCATGTATTACTGCAGGTGCCAAATGAGAAGTTTGCCCGTATCCTGGCTCTCCAATTAGTAAGAACCGTGGCCTGCAAGATGTTGGCTGGTAATAAGCATTTCTAGAACAATAAGAAGAAAACAAGTTTAAAAATGTTAAGTGATGAATAGGCACACAGATGTTAAAGGGTTTTTTTCTGTACACTTTTTTTTTTTTAATTGGTAAATACTCTCCATATTCCAGCAAATAATAAGCTGGTCTGTGATCAGGAAGACTATCAAAGCCCATTGTCTTACAAACTTGTACCATACCTCCTCTAAGAAATCCTGCCAATCCCCAGCATGTCTGCTATTCGTTTGGCTGGGTTAAGTAAGAGCTCTTAAATCCCACGGGGGACTGTCCAGCTAAATACACAACAACTGGTCAGTAACCTGATATGGGGGAGAATAGCAACTCTCTCAGCACACACCAATCTGGACCTCTTCACCGCCCACACCAATTTTCAGTAGGTCTTAAGTTTAAGTGACGGTGAGATCTCTACATCTATCAAGTTTAGCTGAAATTTGGCCGTAGTTACTGAAGATGGTGGGAAGCAAGGAGCAGAACAACATTTCTAGAGAAAAATTATTGTAGGCACTGGAACACATTACCTGTTATCTGAAGAATTACACAATTGGATTGGTTAAATTACAGCAGTACACTAAATATGTATAATATTTATATTTATTTTATTCAGTCATTCTAATTGTTTCACTTTGAATTGTGTATTAATTTCCTAGTAATCTTGCTTTACTAGCATAAAACACATTTGTGAAGAGCATTTGTTTTTTCTACCACAACACTGTTGTATCTTTACTGGGTGAAGTCAAAGATCCTAGAGACCTAACCAACCGCAGCAGGTCAGAAGATTTTCTGGACAGCACAGCAATAGAAATTGAGAAAAATAACTGATGTAACAGTGACGACAATAATCTGTTTTTCGACTGTTGGCTTATATGACTTCCACATTAAAATGTCAAAAGATTAACATGAACTTAGTAGGTTAAAGGTACAAAATGCAGACATCGTTTAAGTTTTTCTCACAGTGTTTTAACACACCATTTCTCAATTTTGTGGCTGCTACATAATTCACTACTGGTTTAACACTCTTGGAAGGTAGAAGGGCATAAGACGGCTACACAAATCCATAGCGTTTTTTTAGCTAGAAGGACAGACAGTACATTTCTTCAGTCCTGAGTCTGTCAAGGAATACCATGGATTAAATCACACGTTCTAATAGTCTGTGGACCACTTTGACTTAGGAAAAGAGGGCTGCGCCATTCAGTTTGATGGGTTATGGCAGTGTACTCTCTTAGAACATTAATACTCAGCTGGATCTTCACACTTACTTCTTGCAAATACTGATCAGCCCCCCCCCCCCCCACTTCACTCCTTCATCTACCACCCCTCATGCCAAAACTGTTTACAGACCCAGCCATCTTAAAAATGTAAACATAAAGGGGAAAGACATTTACCTGCTAAAATTGAGGAATTTTTCCTTTTGTCTACCAGGCATTTTATGCGTTGGGTTGTCTTCAAAGATTGATAGTGATTCCTCATCACTGTCAATTGCGTCATCTCTTAAAATATGATTTAAACTGTCTGAAAGACAAGAGAGATTTGTTAACTTTCCTGAATAGTCCATATCTCGCTCTCGCACTAATACGGTTTCTAAATCAGTGCTGGAAACCCCTTATCTTGTATTTCTTCATTAAAGGGCACGCGCTGAATGCTATTTTCTGAAGAGTTCATCCTACCACAGACCTAAGGAGATTGCACAAGTCTCTACAAAGCTGTCTTAAGTCCCATGATTTGCATAAGGTATATCTCTCCATTGGTGAAAAATTGGGAGTTTTTTTTTCCTTAGAATAAAGATGATTAGGAACAACTTCTGTAGTACACAGACGCCTGAAAAACCCAACAAGGCCATAGACTTCCATTTTTCTAGGACTAGTGAGAGTCAGAACATACAGACCAACACATCTTCTAAATAAGGCTCCTCAAAGATCACCAAAGGAGGAGATAATGGAAGGCAGACAACAGAGAGAGGATGCAATTACCAGTCTCCTAGCTTCTCTGCTTTTATTTTGTTGGTGGATTTCTGCCTCTATTTTACCAATGCAAATTCATCTCCCAGCTCTAGTCGGAGTAATACTAGCAGGATATTCTCAAGGGATTAGCATAATAACTAACCACAGATCTCCATTAATCAGGAGTGGAGTGAGTTTATCAACTTATTTGCTCTCACCAACTGACAGAGTAAACCTGATCAAGGGTGACGCAGTCAGGAAGGTAAGCTCACATATGCTATGCAAGCCAAGCCCCCAGGTATACACTACTAAAACATTCTGATCTCACGTGCAAGTGTATGGTGTGATGCACAAACATTTAAATTAAGAGACTATGGTTAAAAATCATGATAGCTAAAACAGTATTTAGCTTAAACCACTTATACTTGTATTGTGGTCCTGACAGTCTTCAGATAGGAATTAGAAGCATTCATGTAAAAATGCCCTTCTCCCCTCACTTAAACATTTATTTTGAAGGAGGTGCCTCATACATTAAACCTTAGATCCATCCCTACAAATGATAAATATGTTAGCTACTGCCAGAAACAGGGTGATCTAGTAGAGAACGCATAGTTCTCTACTTCATATTGTAAGTCATTCACAGCTCCCATCCAGCACTTCAGTTTAGAATCCAGAATAAAAACGATGCACGACATTCCTGAAATAAAGGTGTGCACATGCGTATTGTAAAATTCTACAGTCGTTACAGCTGAGAGGTTTGTGTATATTTTTGCTTTGACAGCATTTTTAAGAAGTGGATGTTATCGTTATACCTTGCTGTTGGTCTTTCTTTAGTGCAAGCTCTGCATGGGGAAATACTCTCTGCAAGGCTTGTAAAATTCTTGCTAGTGTGTTTTCAAACAGTGGTTTTGAAATAGGCGATAGCGCTTGCCCAGGTGAAGCTACAGCCCTCTGTGAAGCTGGAACAGTCTTCTGCATGGCCATGACAAAATCCTTTGCTGTTATTTTAATAGAAGCGACATCTAACTGCAGTTTCTCGCTACTTTTGTATATCTGAGGATAGCGGCGGCGCAAAGCACAGAGGGCAGCTTCAGCACATAAGGATTTAATATCAGCACCACAGTATCCTAGTAAACAAAACAAGAATCAAATGTTATGTCAGTCTCAGATAAGTCAAAGGCAAGGTTTCCAAAGTGCAACACTGAAAGACTTTGTATGCAGCCAAAAAATAACAGATAAAGAGAGACTTTAAAGAGTTACTACACTGCAGAGAAGTTTTGTTATGTGGCTCGCAACCTGATATCCTGCGCTTATGAAGCGGCCGCCTAATCAAAACTTTGCTCCTGAGGAAGATGCCCAAAACCCATCCAATGTTCTGAGAGACAAAAAGAAAATTCTAAGAAAAGAAACATCAAAATTTGTTTGCTCCCAAGGCATGCCAGCTGCCTCACTGCCTCGGTCTGTGGCAAGGCACAAGAGCTTGGGTACTGCCTGGTACAAGCTCAGATTCCTTAGGACTCAATCACATGCAGTAACTCATTTTGTTTTCAAACTTACCAACACACTTTTCAGCTAGCTCTTCAAGAAACGTGTCCAATGGTTTAGGGGTCCAGTCTCTTGTGTGAATCTTGAAAATCTCTTTTCTAGCCTGGAAATAAAATGGTTGCATTTTAGTATGTACTAAGTTTTCTCTTCAAAAAACCCAAAACAACACAAACCCACAAACCCCCTCACATTAATACAAATACTTTTCTTATCTGCTAAACTTTTCAGTATTTTAAAGTTCACTTAATACGCTCTCTGCTTTTTCAAGGAGGAAATTTAATAATTCTTAATTTGTTACATTAAACTCTTTCTGGAGGCCTGCAGTGAAATAAAAGGCATTTATAGCTTCCGTAAAAAGTAATTCTCCACAAGTATGAGACCTAATGATCACGAGGAAAAAATTGTAGTAAAAAACATATCTGCAAATCGACATTTTTCATCAAAGAAAATTTTCTCAAATTTAGCAAAATTTCATGGTGACACTGTCATTAGTTCATCAAATTTGCTCTTCTGCCAGTTTCTTCAAGGAAAACAGTCCTAGCACTACATTTCAAATTGCTACAAAGAAGAACAATAATTATGACAGAAAATGTCAAATGTTGCCTGTCTCCATCTCTGATCTTAGCAAGACTTTCATTTAAGTATTTCCGGGTACACACATTAATTATGGCAGATTTCTAGAATTCTTCATGGCACCTCCTCTCCTGTTCCTGAAAGCAGGTAAAAACTGGAGACAAATGTTTGTTTAATACACTGTTCAGTGCACTTTTACTAGCCTTCAATCCAATAAGCATTTTATCCTTTTTCCAAAAAGTGCTAATAAAAGAAGTATCAGTGATAGCCAGAGAAAAAACACAAAACCACAAAACCACCTGTGCAGTGTACTTCACATCTTTAGCCAACTCCCTATTAATAAGCACCAGTAAGAATGTCAGATCTCAAAATACTCAAAATATGTCCCAGGATACCCAGCCTGGGAACAATCCAACACAGGTACATCCACTATCCATTCATAAACCAAGAACAGAGAGCAAGAGCACTCCAGGGTGAAAGTGCCTAAGTGGATTAAATAAATAAGCAAAAATGAACCACTTTAGGAATGAAAAATTTTAATTTGCTCTAGCACCAGACTTGATAATTTTTTGTTAGCAAAAAGGAATTCTTATGTGCATACCAGTTCTTTCATTTTCAAGATGAGATAGCAGTAATTTATAGCCAATTCATACACTCATTCTTTCTTAAACATTTCAGTGACTAGCAGCATCCCATCTTCTTGGCTGGTCACAGTGAAACCAAAACTAATTATAGAACTAACTACTTGTTGAAATCATCTTACTCATACATATTCAGTACCAGATCTGCCCTCCACAGTACAACACAGTCTCTCCAGATATCCCTCTTTTGTCCAAGTTGTACAATACTGGTTTCAACTTTAACTGCTCCATGATACTGCATTGTTACACGGTTTTGTTATAAAGATGGACTTTGCCACATTAGCATTAAGGTTGAGTTTAAGTTCTGACCTCTTTATTTGGCAAGCTGAAGAGGAACTCTCGATCAAAGCGTCCAGGTCTTCGTAAAGCAGGATCTATGGAATCCAGTCTGTTGGTGGCTCCAATTACCACAATCTCTCCTCTGCTGTCTAAGCCATCCAGAAGTGCCAGAAGTGTTGATACAATAGAGCTAACAGAAAAATACAATTTTCATTCACTGGTTTACTAAATTTTGTTATGTTCTACATGATCTTTTCCAATAATCACTCAAAAAGGACAAGCTTTTAATTGATGAGATGCTGATTAGTGAAAGACTCATTTTAAGACATAAAAAAATAGATAAGGTAACACAGGCCTTGTGCTGATATCAAGCTTAGTGAATTGTTTTCAATTACTGTTTAAAAATCATCTGAAATTTAGTAGCATTGAATTACTAGTTTTCAGGATAAATGAATGTGTCACATAAAGTTAAATAGGCTGTGGTTGTCTTTTCACAAAGATCAAGCAGCTTCTATGTAGGTACAAAAAATGTACTACCTATGAATTTGGTCTTGTTTACTGGACCGTACAGGAGCAAGACCATCTATCTCATCAAAGAAAATAATTGAAGGTCGCATCTGGTAGGCCTAGAATGAAAACACAGGAATATTGATGTAAGTAAAACAGCACTATTTTAAGGAGAAAATGCATGAAAAACGGTATGGCTGGAAAGTCACTTAAACTAGATTTTTCACACTAGCATCAGGGATCTCTACTAATTGATCTAATGGAGTAAGTGGCACAAGTAACAGAAGACAGCAGCCTATGTCAACCCACTGAGACTGGGTGACAGGAAACAAATCATAGCAGTAGTTTTTACAGCTATTTGGCAACCACCGAGAACAGAGCCGGGACTTAATTCAATTACAGATTCTGGAAGCAAGCTTCTGTTATGAATTTAAATGACCATGCTTTCAGCCTGCATCTGTTTCCCTCTGATCTAAAGACACCATCTCTGGCCTCTTGAAACCTTTTTTGTGGCTTTTTTTTTTTGAGGAAGGGAGCAGGGGTCTTGCTTTGTGAGGTTTTCTCATTTGTTTTATTAATCTTTCACAATACATCTCAACATTCAAGCCCCTAAAAAAACCACTAAAAAAGGAAACACTAACCATCCCATTTCAGTGGAAGGAACTGACAAAACATGAAAAGGAGCTAGGTCTTAAAAATACTGACCACAGAAAATTACAGTTACAACTCAGACACAACACATGGCACATTTCAGCCTTACCTGATCAAACAGCAAACGAAGCTGTCGTTCAGATTCCCCCACCCATTTACTCAGGCAGTCAGCACCTTTTCTCATAAAAAAGGCTATTCTCCTGTCACCTTGGCTACATTCATTAGCAAGTGCACGAGCAACCAGTGTCTTTCCAGTCCCTGGTGGACCATAGAATAGACAGCCTCTGCAATTAAAAAAAAAAAAAAAAAATCACATAAGAAAAAAATAATGGAAAAGTACCTATTACAACCCCCATCCCTAAAACACACAATTCTTCTCTCCTAAACAAAACACTTCATGTATAAGACCATGGTAACAGCTGAAGTGTGAGAAAAGTCAAAACAGATGAAAATTTTGTGTTCCTACACAATTCCACAAGGCAGCAAATGAAACGAATAAAGAGGATAACGCAGATGTACAAAACCTTGAGAAAAGATCATAGAAAGACACTTCCAAAACTGCCAACAAACTAACAGCGGTGGTTACAGCACGGTGGAGCCAAACAAGAACAAACTTCAGCACAGAATCTGAGACTGAGCTCACTTATAAATCACCAGTTCATTTTTCAATGATGCACTGCATATTCATTCTTGTTTTCACAAAAGGCAAGATTTGATAGTGAAGCATTTCATTCTCCCTTAAAAAGCTTTAAGTTACTGCATTTGGTCTCCCAGACCATCCACTGCTGATGTTAAATGAGGAGGAAGTCTAAAGCTGGGAGGGTATTTTGCACTTCCAGGTAAATACAGCCTTCAATTAGAAAAGCTAATACACTGCTGTTTCAAAAAGAATTTCAATGAATAAAGAAGCAAAACACTGAAAGATTTTCTTTTCATTATTTGTAATACTTTTAAAGTTACTGAAAGCAAAGAATATAAAGTCATATTTCAATACACCATGACTGAGTTTTGCTGACCAAGAACATATAAAGCTAACAATTAACTCTCTAATAATTTCATTTAATAACACAGAACTAATTTAGCTGTGTTAGACATGGACAGATTCTTATTTTAGCCCAAGTACAACAAACACTGCAAGGTTCTAGTTGCAAGTCCTATCAATTGTAAAATTGATACATGAGCACCTTGGGGGGGCGGGGGGGAGAGTCAGTGGGAGAGACAACTGGACTTCCAAGCAACAAATTAAAGTTGAATACCAGTAGATAATTCCTTCCTGCTTATAAACCAATCAAGTTGACATGTACATAAAACTAAAAACAAAACCACCCCAACCCCACCCTTTAAAGGCAAGACACTTTTAAAGTATATTCTCACAACACAATAAATCTTTAAACCTACATATATTCTGGATTCTATCCAAGATTTTGACATTGAAAATTTAAGAAATTGCTTTTTACTACTGCTAAAAACCCCATCAACACTGCTGAAAATTTTGAAGAATGGAAACATATTGATACCTCAGTTGAATATTCTCCTGAAAATAGGTGAATTATAGTTTTAAACAGTGTCTGTTACCTTGGAGGTTGGATTTTGAATCTGTCAAAGACTTCTGGGTAGAGCAGTGGAAAAACAACCATCTCTTTTAAAGCAGAAATGTGGTCAGAAAGACCACCCACACCATCAAATCGTACCTAAAGATAAATTCAACAGAACACATTTTATATGTTAAAGAAAGCTGCAATCTCGGTAAGGTTCCATCAGAAATTATATGTCAGCACAAAGGAAACGTTCTGTGCAATTCTCAGATTGCTTGAGAGAAAACTGTAAACCAAGGTAGTTGTAGATGGCACATTATTGAAAGCTTCTATAAACACTGGAAACATCTCACTGACACAATGAACTAAAAATACTTACCAAACTATCTATTTGCATTGGATCAACATCAGCCAGACTTGCTCCAATTTTCATTCGATCCTTGTGAATTCCCTTTAACTCATCTTTCCGAAAGTTTAGTGGAAGACACCTGATTTGAATTAAGGAGAAAGAGAAAGGTAATTTCTAACTTCAGATGCAGATTTCTGCTTTTATAACGATGGCAAGTGAATGCAGAAGACCTTATGAATAAGCATAAACTTCCTAAATAGTTAAATATTCATTCAAATTGTTTTATACTTAATGGCCACGAGTAAATAAAGGAAAATGGTCACTGCATACATTAAACTGAGTTAATTATTTTAAGAACTCTTAGCACTTACGAATATCCATACCAGTCGACACAGCACATACATGAATGCAAGTTATTCCGTATGTGGAGACCAGGAACTGACCTTGATTTGTGTGATGGAAGAACCCCCCAAAACACACTGGCATCTTTCAAGGATTTTTTGCTTCTACATTCAAAAAGTTACAGCCCAAGGGGATACTTATTTCAGTGTGGATTAACATTATAAAGGCAGCCCACCACTGCTGGCCCTTCCTGAGGACTTTGGGATGTGTGTTCCAGAAGACACACATCTGAAAGACATTGGGCTGAAAACTTATTTTTTAGATTGTTAGTAAAAATAGTTTTTCTAGAGCATTTGTTAAGTAACAAAACCTCTGTCATTTCCTCTATAACATTTTCTGTTATGGTGGTTTTCTTTCTGAATAAACTACTGTAAAGGAGAGCAGCAGTAGAATTTTACATTAAAAGATTACATAAAAGTGTTCCTCCCCGCACTCCTGCCTAGAAATCAAATTGCTTATTAAAAATCAATTCTAAAAATCCAATTTTAGGGAGTCCAGTTACAGTTGTCAGTATCAACAGATATGATTAAATATTGCCACAATTTAGAAAGTCTACAAGATGAAGAGGATAACACTTCACGGTTAGGCAGACGGAAACTCCTCCCAAGTAGATCCTCCCTCCCCTATTCTCCAATTTCATTAACCTTCTTAAATTTTTGTTATGGCTGTGCTTCCTATGTCTCTCAAAACGCTCTTCATCATCAGATGAGGATGGTGAGGAAGAAGAGGATGTGGAATCACTGTTGTGGGCTGCCTGCTTCCGTCTGCAAACATTTAAACAAACAAGTAAAAAAATGAAGTACACACTAAGTAATATAAAAATTTAAGTGAATTCTATCTCAGAATTTACCCTGAGATCTAGTAAGTTTCCAGATCATTGTACTCCTTATGAATCTGATTTCAAAGTACTTTACATGATTTTCCTTGTGACAGTAAAATTTAATTCTTCTTAGGAAGGTAAAATGTTTAACTATTTTGCAAAGAAATTTCATAAACAAATTACTCATTTTGTCCAATCTCTCTCTCTCACACACACACAAATTGCGTTTCAATTAGCATTATGTATCCACTCTGTGAAATATAAACCTTTTTAACTTATTTAAAAATTTGCTTAAAAAAATCCTTCCTTCCCTAACTGTCTGCTTTCAAGGATGCTAAACAAAGTGCTCACATCTAGCAAGAGACCACATTCTCCATGCTCTAACTGCTTCCAGGATCCAAAACCCCTTTGTCATTGCTATTGCAATTTATAATTTATGATTTCATTTAGCATTTTTCTTGTTTAAGCAGAGTTTCATACAGAAACATTAACTGATTCCAAAGAGAAACCAGAATCAGTATTTGAGTGATTAAAAAAAAAATAATCCATTAAAACTTCCACACAGGCTCTCCCTCTAATTATATTATCTTCAGTTTTAAGAAAGTAATTTGTATCCTTCAAGATTAAGTAGTCTAAGATTTTCAGAGGGAGATTCTGGCTTCAATTCCAAACAAAAGAATTTCAGTTATACAATCTCAGCCACAACCTCCATAATCACCTTACCAGTAACCACAAATACTGCATTTTTAAAAAGTCTAATGGCTAATAAAAACTGTAGCCTCCCCCCATATTTGTTTTCTTTATACCCTTAGACCACCACAGCAATAATCATACTATTAATCTGTAATTACCACCAATCCAAAAACCCTTGAAAGCATTATTCAGTAATGTGAGTGACAGCACTATTGATAAATAAGAACTGTCACTACCCATACACCAACCTGTTAGTTCTTTTGCAGCAAGAGCCTTGTGACTGAGCACTTCTAAATGAGTGTCTCTCTCTGACAGGTGAAGACCGGCCCGAAAAATAAATCTTACGTTGTCTTGGTTCTGTTGAAAGCAAAGAATTTAGAATAATTTTACAAACAAGTTTAAGAGAAAGCAGGATAGTGAAAAAGGTAGAAAATGTGATGTGTTTCACCCATCTCTAATTTCAGGGGAAGTTTCAAGTGATTGGGGGGGTGTGATTTTTTTTTTTAAATCAGTGCACAGTAGAAGTGAAAAACACACACCTGCTTTTTAAGAAGAACTGAAAACCACAAGAGTAAGATTGTCAATCTGTTTAATTACTATTTTTTCAAGGATACATAGATCATTTTTTAAAAAAAAAACAACAATAAGTATGCCAAATGGCAAAGAAATATAACATGCACAGGATATATGCATTTAATAAAATTTACTTGCAGAATGAAGGTAAGAAATTTAAATAGAAGTTGAGTGTGTGTATATATTTTCATTAAAAAAAAAAATCTCACCTATACGCAAGAAATTAGCTCTTGAGAGAAACTGCACATAACCTACTTTCCAATGGAGCTTGATAGCGCTCAACAGTTTTCCTCTGCCGAAAGTCGTAACGCTTTCGAGTGTCTTCACCATCCTCATCTTCTTTCTCTTCACTTTCTCCTGAGGAAACTACTGTACATCGATATAGCATTCAACTGTTTAAGTACGGTTGCAAATTATATTAAATTCAAAATGCACTACACAGATGCCTATAGGTTTTACTATTACCTTCTTGTTAATGACACAATAGATCTGAAAACCTGCAAAACCTTAAGACCAATTTATGCAAGACACATTCCAGAAATTATAAAACACAGAGGAGCATACATATAGATATTATTCTGTCCTCGCTGAAATTGCTGGATGACTTCTCATCGGTCTTAGTAACAACAATTCTGTCATCTTGCTTAGTTAAGATGCGGCTCCTACAAAAACCACTATTTCAGAAAGTCATTCCTTGTTATTTTGAGAAACTGTTTCACGAAGATGTTTTTAATAGTCTACAGTGGTAAGACTAAGCATGGTAATCTAGCTCCAAGTCCTAGCTCTGCCACAGATCACATGAGCAATAATGGGCAAGTCACAGGTTAGAACGTCCCCAATCAGAAAATGTCAAATGCATACAGTTTATGCCACTAGCTTCTGTAAAGTAACTTGATGTTTTTTCATGGAAGATGGTAAGAATGCAAAAACCAGAGTATAATTATCTAGCAGGTTCTTAATAATACCCTCTCACATTAATACCTGGACACCAGATGAGGAATGTACATGCTCTGTTCACATACCTGCTCACTAAAATTAAGTAAATTTTATTCCTTGGAAAGCATTACCCTTTTTTTCTTCCCCCCAAAAGGTCGCACTGCTTTCTGAATGCAAGATAAGTTGCATAAGATATATAGACAGCACATGGAAAACTGAAAAATTATTTTGGCATCACTGCCATCCCCAGTCCTTGGTACTCCAACACTCCTGTCACAAAGGCATGATTTTCTCCGCTTCTCTGCTCCTCTAGTCCTTCCCCTTGCTTCACTCATCTTCTTTACACCAACACACTTTCCCCACTCCTTCCTGGCATGCTTTTCATTATAAAAGTATATTTTTTTTTCTAATGTAAAATTCCAGAGTTTTCACTTTGATCACAAACTAATTGCCCCATACTCTTATTTCCCATTCAATATAGTATTTGTAGTTACTTTCTACAAGTCTCTCATGTACAACAACCTGAGATCCACACACTTGAACCAAGCCACATAGCTCCTCCCTCTAGATTGCCCATGCCTTGTATTAAAGCTGCTCTTACTAAAGGCTTGAGTTGATATTCTCCTAACTAGGTCTCCAAATGATGAGTCAGCTGTCCTTCTCCATTACCAGTCAAATGCCCTTGGCACACTTGATCATGTTTCCTTTTGTCAATGCCTTGCCCTACATTGGTTTCTTTAGGTCAGCCTCTTGCTGGACTCCTCCTGTGGCTCCAAGTGTTTTCTCACGGCTCTACAGGGAGGTCTGATCACCGAGGCACATGCCTGGGAGCCACAGGCTAGGTCTGAACTAACATTAGGCCACAGACTGTTCTCTGGCCTGTTCATGATTAGGAACAAGATCACCCCAGTGCTCATTAACACCTGGACATCTAGCTTGAACCTCTCTGTAAGTCTTCATTGCCAGCGGTCAAACCTTACACAGTCTGTGTAACATGTACAAGATACCACCCTCAGTGGGCACTGCATAAATCACCTCTTATTCAAGTTCTGATGGTCTGATGGTCAGACATGTGATCAGGCACAGGGCACGGTCAGTCAAGCATACTGACCAGCAAACTATTTACATGTGACCAGCCCTTTTTATGCTCTTGACCCTCTATTTTCCCACTCCTATTCCTCCCAAAATCACCTAAATCCCTCCCTTGTCCCACCTTTGGTTCCTGCCCTAAAGGTCCCATACTGAGTCCTGCGTGAACTGCTTTTCCCCTCCATCCCACAATATGTCCCACCCCTAGGCAATAACCGCTTAGCCCAAAAGGCGATCTGGAGAGCTCCTCCTGATGATTCATCCAGATGGGTTTCACGCCTGGACACTGGGGCTGACAGCTCTGCTGAGACAGCCCTGGGAGGGGCCCAGACAAGGTGGCTGTTCCTCCTTGATTTGAGTCCTTGATTTGGGTCCCTGCCTGCCATTGTGCACCCCTGTGCTCCTCTGGGCTTGTGCAGATAGGACTTTGATGGGCTGATGGCCCTGGGAATAGCCCAGCAGGGTATTATTTGGGGTCCGCCTCCTGCCACTGTCTCTCTGAGCTCCATTGTGGGTGCGCAGAGGAGGTCTGTCACAAAATCTAACCCTGATCAGCTCAACTACCACCACATCCTTTTCTGTCCTTAAGTACACTTTCACCCCATTCTGTTCCATCCAGAAAGCTCCTACAAGGATCGTTGGATTGACTGCCTTAATCACAACTATCATTCTCCTTAAAACCTTAAAGTTTTTCCCCCTCACTTCAAACGTAAAGTTAATACAGCCTTTTACGATTTAACCTTATTCCTCATGTTATTTCTCACTAAGTACAGGGATGACAGGTCCTAATTAGAGGCCCGGACAGCAGGACAGCAGCTTCCACTGACGACCTGCTAAACACAAAAATGAACAACACTATCTTCTCCCCTGCTGATCCTCACGCTCAAGAGGAGCTTTCCATACACATCTGGCAGCCTACCTTACTTCCTGAAAATTCTTGCTGTGCTGCTCATAACCGTGAAAACTGTCATGCTCCTGCTGTAGCAAGATCACTCTTTCTCGTTCTGAGTAATACCATCAATTTCTTTGTATTCCCACCTGTCCACAGCCATCTGTTGCCTTTTATCTTGTAAGCATTTTGGAAAAGCACTGATTTTCTTTTTCCTCTGAATACCTGTTCTGAGCTCACTACAGTACAGCCCTAGAGTCCATGACTATGGCTTGTAGTGTCAACAGCAATACAGATTTTTTTAATAGATGAAAAAACCCCAGTAGTTCAGCTCATCTCAATTGTTTAAGACAAGGCTTTTGGCTAGAGCATAGTAGAGAAAATTTAAAACAGAACTAACCTACAATGTCACCTTGATTATCAGCTATTTCTTCATCAGCTCTTTGGATTTCTTTGTTTCCTCGGGAGTACATATCAAGGTTTTCCTAATTAAAAGAAACAAGACGGATCAGTCACAAATATGCAGAAAACCTGACATGGGCATATTTGGTGCCTATATAGTAACATCAAGGCACTCCATATACACAAAAGATTAAATTAATGTACAGGAGAAAATAGGAACGTCATTCTGGCACCCAGGATTAGTAACAAGAATTTCTGCTCTAAAATAGGGTTTAGTACATGTGATAGTTAAATACTTATCTAGATACAAAACTGAGTGTATCAATTAATCACAAGTTAATAATCCAAGAGCATGGCAGAACCCAGGAAAAAGCAATTCCTAGCAGACAAAAAAAAATTCATACGGGCATTTGAGAGATGATATACAAAGTACTATGGACAATTCTGGTTTCATTAAAAAAAAAAAAAAAAGGAATTCAGATCTAAACAAAAAACTATGAAAGCAGGCTATGAAGATGTTTAAAAACTGAAGTGCCTGCCATTCAAAAGGACAGCAGAAGAACTTAATTTAATAGAGCAAAACTAAGAGTAAATACGATTGCTGTATATAATTTTAACATAAGTTCCTCTAGGGACAGAGCACTACTTAAGCTCACAGGCAAGGCTGACACAAGAACAAACATAGATAAAGCAGACATCAATGAATTCAGTTTTTAGTAAGATTTGAAGTGAAAACCCAAGCCCTGAAACAGCTGTTTGTAAACAGTGTCCATTCAAAAATCATAAGGCAATTCAGAAAGCGTAGTATAAGACATGTATTTCAGCATATCACTGCTATTTCATGTCTTCTGAAGAAGATATTTCCTCCACCCTTAGAGCGTATATGTAGCACGACCGTAACAGTAAAATGTTAAATTATAATTAGAGAGCAAAAACAAATGTTATTTTACATTTACAAAAAATGTTACACTATTTTTTGGAGGAAGTTATTTCAGCTAAATTAACATTACAAATAAACAATTTCCCTATGTGAAATACACTACTTATACAAAAATAATAAATTAGTATCTACTTCTGTGTCATGGAACACCCCAAGGTCTTCCATCATTCGCCGTCTACGCATCTTCTCCATGTCATCCATTTTTTGCAAGACTGCTTCTGCAGTACTAAGATAAAAAGTTGACATGTAAGAGCAAAGATAAGCAAGTACAAAAAACCCCATTTAAAACAGTACGCATAACGAGTATGACATTTTAATATAGTATGCACAAAGCAAGAGTCATTGACACTTAGCCAAGTTTTTAAACACTACTTAAAAATTAGGTCAAATGTTTACTTTTTTATAGAGAGATCTAAGAACAAGCGTTTGAGGATTTGCAAACATACACTGTTTTCAGGTTTATTTTCCCCTCTTGCTGAACACAGTAAAAAAAAAAAAATCTGTTTTACTAGGAAAAAAAGAATTCTTAAGATCGTAAGATAAGTAAGATAACAGAAAGAAATTATGGCAATTTTTAATAGCACTTAAGTTGCTCTGCATGGTAGCATTAAATATCCCACTGCTGTTACACTTCGCAAACCTTTTAGAAAACAATGTCAATTTGAGCTTCGCAAAGAGAATTAAGCCATGGACAGACAGGCAGAAACACTAGGACTACTTCACTTTGGCTGTAACCAACTTTCCTCAGTATCTTAACTCAACCGAGCGTTATAAAAATATTTGTAAGCATGGAAGAAAAGTTAATTAAAAATGAAGGCACTTCTGATGCTAAGAAAATTGATTCAGAGGGCAAGTTAAATCTACTGAAAGTCACAACATCAAGTGATCATTTTGGTTTACAAGACAACACATAAACCCACCCATCCTATACATCAAAGATGCTCTAGTATGAAGATCTCTCCACAACTGGCAATCCCAAAATGAAGACACCAGTGGCCAATTTAAACACTGGCTGTGCCCAAATTCTTCACACACAAAGCACCTTCCAAACACATCCTCCCGCACACACTCTCAGACCTGAAAGTCTTAAACAGCCACAAGCACCTATTTCCAAAAAACTCAGGTTAAACAGCTTGGCTGCAAAGTACAAAGGCCCACACCTTACATAAATCAATATATTAACAATAATTACAGGACATACCGGCAGAGGCAGCAGAAGAGGAGGAGACCTTACCGGAACAGCAGCAGTAGAATGTTAGGAGCAAACTCTAACATTCCAAGAGTTCCGAGCCAGGCAACCCTGGTGGAACTCTACTACTGAAGGCAACTGCAGCCCAGCAGTTATCACAAGGACACATCATATACATAGGGTAACGTAGGGAAGTCCCAGCCTAACCTCTGAATACATTTAGCTCTTGCTGCAAGGAATAACAATACCTTTTTCTGTTGTCAAAAGAAGGAGAAAGTCCCTAGCCAATGTTATGCCATAGCACAGAGACTTGCTAATAAGACTCATTTTAGTAGGTTTGCAAGGTGATGAAAAAAAGCCACTTACTTTGTTATAAGTTTGTCAAACAAAACAGATTGATTTGTAGTGGTATAATGACTTTGTCGAAGTCTGCAGCTTCGGCGGACCTCCAAATCCCCATTTTCTTCATGGACTTGTTCTGCAGCTTTTGCATCAGCTCTGGTTTTCAGTGTTCTGGTGACTAAAATGCATTAATATATAAAATATTTTGAGACAGAAAATATGTTATTCCCTTTATTTCTCTATTGCTGTAGTAAAATGTAAAAAAAATCTTCAGTGGATTGATTTTTTCTTTAAATACTGAATTAGAAGTTACTGTCATGACCACAGCATTCAATTTAAATTACTTATGTTTAAAATACCTACTTAAAAGCATGACTTGTATAGCAACTTTTTAATAGACTGGAAAGCCAATCTGATGAAAACAAACATGCAACTTTTGTTTCATGCAGGAGGCAAGTTTATTCCAGTTACTTCTTTCTGGAAAAGTGAAAACAGAAAATACCTCTCTCTAAGGTGTTTTTACTCCATTCGTGTAAAATTGTATCTAACAGTTGTTTTAAAAAATTGTTTATGTGGGATGTCTCTTCTTAAGATGCATGTTTTTAGTACGCTGTTTAAGCATGCATCACTTTCATTTTCTGCATCATGACACAAAAGCTCTAGAAGAGAAGAAATGCCTCAAGATAAACTCCCAAATATGAAAGAACTCAAATGCTTGCTTGCTTTAAAAAAAGATCTGCCCAGTATTTACCACACAGCATCCTTTGCCACGGGTTCGTTACTTGCACTATCATTAAACCAGTTGAGAGGTCAGTGAGAAAGTAGTAGATACATCACCGCGTTAGTATAAACACAGCTATGATTTGATCTCATCATCACCAACTATAAAACTAAATTTGAGCTGAGTAAATAACAATTTACATTGTGCAATTAGAATTTTAATTACTACACACAAAGTGCATTTCAGGCCCCCTCCTGCATTCAGCCCATGGCTGGCAGAACACTGCCTGGAGCTAACAGATTTTCCCAGCTGCCAGCAAGTGGCCTCACCACACCAACTCCGCTTGTGTACTCAGCACGGCAATTTAGTTCCAAGGTAAATCGCAGAACTTCAGTGACACCTTCCCCACATCAGTGGGTTTGTGCATCTCATGACTGAATTACTTTTTAAGTCATATATATTACTATACTGCAATATTCCCTCCTATTTGCAAGAATGATTTTCAGTTAATTTGTGTCCTGCAGACTCCAGAAAATCCATGTCATGAAGAAACCCAAGCTAAGGACAGATTCTCTAGTGCCTAAGAGCAGGCTGGAATTCACACTGCGTTCTCCCCAAGCCTGAAAAGAATTAATAGCATATCTTTCTATTTGCACCTACTTCTCTTCATAAAACTCATAGGAAATTCACTATCTTTGAGATATCTATTCTCACAACTTCAGCTGATTTTGGCTGACAAATTCAGAATTTTTGGGGGCCAAGTTAAATAGACAGAGTGAGCAAATGCAATCTTTCTCAGAAACCAGGCTAAAAAGGAATCCTAAGGAATTATCACTACTTACCTTCTTTATATTCCTCTTTTTTTTGGTCTGATTTTGGCTTTGCCAACTGCCTACATTAAGAAAGAGGGCAGAGGAAAGGAGGAAAGAATTATTGTATAGAAGTATTATATCATATCATATCGCATTGTATAGTTCTCCCTCAAGACTGGGGAACTTCACTAAGTTTATAATGCAGTGCTCCACGTCATGCAAAGAAACGCCTGGGGACCACAAGGAGTATTCAGATCCCAAGTCTGCTGTGTACCATATGCACACAGTTCTTTAAGGACAGACGTTTCCTAACCTGCTAATCTTGAAGTCTCAGTAGGGCAAGTAATATCTCAGTAACCAAAGTGGAGGAGAGATCTCAAAGGAGTTGGGAAAAGATGCACGTTTTTTATACAAACGGAAGACTTCTACAGTGAAGAGTGATTCTAGTTCTAAGATACTGGCACTGACACTAACACAATCTTATTCCCCTGCAGATTTTTAGCTGTAGATTTATCATGACGTGACTCATTGTGCATGCTTTCACTTTTCCTTTTCATTCTATAAATTGAGCAGAGATCGAACACCTAGAAATACAATACCTCGTAAAGTGTCTTTGATTGACATTTTCACTTAATATTTCCATGCTTTTGCCAAAGCTAGAGTCTGAACAGGGCGGCATGTTTTTTCTCATTGATCTTAAACAGTGTCCATTGAAACATTCAATTTTGCCAGAGGAAAATTCCTAGGAAAAGAAGGAAATAAGAACATATTTATCTGAACCATGTATGTTGAGCTAAGAAGGAAATTCTGTCTCATTTAGGTGAGTTTATTCTTTAACTCTCCTGACTTGATAGTGGTGCAACTAACGGCAGGTAAGCCTTGAACCACTTCCGCACCAAGAAAATAGCTCTCTGGAAAAAAAAACAGCTTTCAAAGCTAAAGCTCCCCTCTGCCATGCTTTTCTCGTGGACAACTTGAGCTTAATATCCTTTGAAAAAATTATGGCGGCAAAGCCTTTCATATAAACTTAGTGTTTCATGAAAAAAACCCAAACCCTTTTATTTCAGAACTGGTTCAGAAGAGCAGTCAAGCTTGACCTTGCGTGTCCTGGGATTAAAATCTAGTTAGGAGAGTTTTTCTCCTATCTCTGTTCCATTTATAACCGCATTCAGAGGGACATTAAAAGATTTCCTTCAGTAGGACGGCATTTATCCACAGGAAACCAAAGGGAACTAAAGATGCACTTTTCTTATGGCTGTTGATCTTGTTCACATTGGTATTTCTGCAAGAAGGATGAGTACTATTCACTTTTACTATATGAGGAAAGCTGTGATGACCATGAGAGGGGGCTTGTTCAGTTTACGACCCAAAGTTTCATTAAGAGTACGCCAAACTAAAACTTGCACTGAAAAGGGCAGAAAAAAACCAGATTCTTCTACTTCTTGACACTAACTTTACCAAGACATACTTCTATTAGCAGCTGACAGAGATGATGACAGAAGCGTGAAGAAGGTCGCTGCAGGAGGGCAATGATGCACATGCAAGGCCCTTGCAGGGCCATGCAGTGAGAGCTGTGGCCACCCACTGCTGAAGGGTCAGCCCTGAGCCACAGAGCTGGGCAATAACTGTCCGACGGTCTTCTCTTCAGACAACCTTGAACAAGCCATCCCCAATGTTCCCCTGACAACTTCTCATGATAAGACAGGCCTTTTGACAAGGAGGATTTCAATCACCTTTCCTTTGCCGCTCGTTTTAAAGAGCACCTCCCTTCCTGCTGTCCTCCGGGCTGGTGAAGCCAGGCCTCATGAGATGCTCCGCATAGCTGGCTTTTGAATTGACGCATCGGGGATTAAACTCCTAAAGACATTTTCTGTTTCTTGGATCCAGGATAGATGGCTATAACAAGACCTAAAGCTTAACGAGAGGCAGTCTGGTCTGTCAGAGTCACCTTTAACATTTTTCCTCTCAAAGGTTTAAGAACAAAATCGTAACAGAAAGCCTTTCAACTTATTTTTAATTTGACAGACCCCTAGGTTTATTCGAAGAAGGCAGGTTTTTGTGCACACTCACACACAGGAGTATATAGACTTCAACCAATACTTTCAGCATTTGTCACTGAGACAACTAGAAAAAAAAAAACCCTAGACCAAGAAATAATGACGTTCTCTCACCTGCAAACGTACTCATAGTATTCCTACCGCTGGTACGACTATGGCTTATGCATCGTCCTACAAAATCTACAGGCATGCCTGGGAACTACCTCTAATGTTAGGTTACATGATTAAAGGTTAATCTGCATCAACAAAAGGCAGCGGGGAAGCACCGGTGGGCAGAGGCACCCCGGTAACACAGCGCTGGGGGAGCAGCCCGGCCCCACTCCTGCCGAGGCCATCGGTCAGCCGGAGGCCTCACTCCAGGGTGAGGGACCCCCCCGGGGGCAGGAGAGGCCTGGGGGGTCACCTAACAGACCGAGCGAGGGCCTCCACCTAGAAGAGGACTCACGGCGGGACCCCCGTCACCACAGCCTGTCCTGGCTTCTTATTTATTTAACGGCGTTTCTGTCCGTGTCCCGAGGCACAGAGGTCCGAGCGCCAATGACAGGAGAAGGGGCCGCACCTCCTCAGGGCCTGCGCCATCGCCGACAGACACCGAGCCAGAGCAGCTGGCAAGTAGCGTAAGTTTTGGGAACCAGGTACTGGAAAGGCCACGAGTCTGGGCCAGATACGGGAGAGACCAGGGGGGTCTCACCCAAGTGCTGGGCTGGGCGACAGCTACTGGAGAGGCCATAGGTCCGGGCCAGGGACCCATCCATCTGCGCATGAGGTAACTGGGAGACCAGCCCATCCGGGGCCAGTTACTGGTCTGACTGAGCATCTGAGGACGGTTACAGAGGGATATACATAGTACACACGTGCGTGTGTGTGAGTGCACACGTGGGGGCTCGATACCAGCAAACCGGGGGCCCAACACCAAACAATACAGGGATCAATGTTACATATACGCGTGCGTGTGTGCACGTGTGTGTGCACGTGCGTGCGCATGTATTTTCCCGCTAATGGGTTTTCATCCTGATCAGCCGGAAAGGGAAGAAGGATCAGGTCATTTGTACTGTTCATACAGCTACCACATTCAGCTATTCTGAACATACAGCACTTTCAAATAAGGACAACTTTTTAAGTAACAGGCTTTATTTCTAAATACATCATCACTTGTGAAATTAGACGCCAAAGTTGGGAGCAACTCTGGAACATTTAGCTTGCTTAAACTCCAAGATACACGAATTATAACTGTCGCTTTGGCTAATTCTACTTCATTGATCTAGAAGTAAATATTCCTTGGGAGAAATCTTAAGGTTTGCCGTATCAGTTAAAAGATGACTGCAATAATGTACTTCACAAATCTCTGGGCCAAATCCCAGACTGAAAGAAGAACAAACACTTTGAGAATGTCAGCACAGATGTTAGAAAAAAGCCAGTATAGCGACCTGGGAGATCTTTCTGTGAAGTATTTCAAATTGTGAAAGCATTTTGTATTTTGTTACTTTTCTCATGCTATAGGAAGTGATTAGCAATTGTTTCTAAAAAGTCTTTTTAGAAAAAATGTGTTTAGCTACCTGGTATCTCTGAGGAAGTAACTCCAATTGTTTCTAAAAAGTCTTTTTAGAAAAACTGTGTTTAGCTACCTGATATCTCTGAGGAAGTAACTCTTATGTTGAAGTACTATCAGAACAGATAATTGTGCTTAGGAAACAAGGCCATGAGCTCTGATGCTGAGGTTCCTACACAGACAACTCATGAAGGCTTAGCCTGGAAAAGTGCCAGTTTCCACTCTGCCCCGACAAAAAGGGCACTCAAGAGCACCATACCCTCAAATACACATCACAAGACAACAACCTTGTTCAGCTTGGGGGATTACACCAGGGTTACAGACCTGCAGATACACAGCTTCCAAAGGGACAGTAGCCACTTTGGATCTGCCATGGAATTCCTTGGGACTGGAAACTTGGAAGAGGATAAACCCATCAGATGCTGGTTTACCTTACGACTTTCTGCTGCATGCTCCTTAGTCTCTGTGGATAAAATAACCTGAATAACTAGAGACAAACCGCTTGCTGATACCAGAAAAACTGCAAAAGCTGCTGCCACCACCAAGTCCTTGCACATCAACGAGTTAGGAAAGAGGCATGAGGACTTGAACACGCAGCTAGCACCAGCGCCATCATCTCTGTCATCTAGGGCACTTCTGCATTGTCTCTGCAGTTACAACACTCCAGCAGAGCCCAGCCATCCTGCAAAAGAGGAAAGAACGACTCCATGCCTCAAAGCATGAGAAAGGCCTGGAAAAAGGAGGAAAAAAAAAAAAAAAATAAAGAAACCAAACCAAAAAGGAACCTTACAGCCAACTTCATAATGATGATTCTGCTTTGGTGTCAAGTGAAATTTTACATTTAGCTTCCTCATTCCTGTTCTCCACACTGAGAACACGTGCCAGCTGTTTTATCTGCCTAACTTTGCACAGCCTTCCCTCAGGTGCAACAGGCAGCTGAATTCCCTGTAGCCTCTGACAACCATTTCTAGTGTAGACTGCAAAAGCAAAGCAGTGATCTTTAAGCAGATTCCATGACTGTTTGCAAACTAAAAACAAACAAACACAACACCACCCCCACCCCCACCCCCCAAGGATTTCTTCCTTCTTAGTTCAGTAGTTTTGAAAAGAATGAAAAAAAAAAAAAAATTAACCCATGCAACTGAAAATCCTGAAAGAGTTCTGCTAGAAGGAAACAGAGCCCACTACAAGCATCACTCGAAGGCAGGGCTCCCCTGAAGAGCAGACCACTTCAGAGTTGGATCTGATCTGCCTTTATTTGTCACGGAAATGCGGGACACCCTGCAGAGAGGAGCCTGACTTGGAAAGAGCAGAGAAGAACTTTAGCTTTTGAAGGCTACATTAAAAACAATGAACTTCTTAAAGTGAAATGGTTCAGTTATTAAAGAAGCAACACTGAGATGCAGATAGGGCAGACCACTTAACACCCTTTATAATCATGCAAGTTGTCTCTTTTCTACTAAAGTAGATTAAAATTATAAAAAGTTTAAAGTTTTCACCATTTTAGGTTACAGACTTAAGTGCTTTAATTAAGTACAAATTAGTCGTGATTTCTAAACAGAGCTTTGTTTTTAAGGCATCTACAGTAGCACCTATATACGCTTGACAAAGGAGTATTTCACAGGCACTTCAGGCCAGCTAGAACGTAGTCATAGGTCACATACGTTTTATGCCGAGCGCTGTTTTTGATGCATTCTTCTCATCAAAACAGTGAGCGCTCTCTCTGTGAGCATTACCACAATTAAAGCTGTATTGGCTTTGTGTGGCAAGGTTTTGGTAGCAGGGGGGGTTACAGGGGTGGCTTCAGTAAGAAGCTGCTGGAAGCTTCCTGTGTCCGACAGAGCCAATACCAGCCAGCTCCAAGACGGACCCGCCACCGGCCAAGGCCGAGCCAATCAGCGATAGTGGTAACACCTCTGTGATAACATTTTTAAGAAGGAAAAAAAAGTTGCAGGACAGACAGAAACGGCAGCCGGAGGGAGGAGTGAGAACATGTAAGAGAAACAACCCTACAGACCCCCAGGTCAGTGAAGAAGGAAGGGGAGGAGATGCTCCAGGCGCCGGAGCAGAGATTCCCCTGCAGCCCGTGGGGAAGACCATGGTGAGGCAGGCTGTCCCCCTGCAGCCCAGGGAGGTCCACGGTGGAGCCGATATCCACCTGCAGCCTGGGGAGGACCCCACGCCGGAGCAGGCTTCTGGCAGGACCTGTGGCCCCATGGAGAGAGGAGCCCAGGGAGCAGGTTTTCTGGCAGGACTTGTGACCCCGTGGGGGACCCACGCTGGACCAGTGTGCTCCTGAAGGACTGCACCCCATGGAAGGGACCCATGCTGGAGCAGTTCATGAAGAACTGCAGCTCGTGGGAAGGACCCACGTTGGAGAAGTTCATGGAGGACTGTCTCCTGTGGGAGGGACCCCACACTGGAGCAGGGGAAGAGTGTGACAAGTCCTGCCCCTGAGGAGGATGAAGCAGCAGAAATAGAGTGTGATGAACTGACCGTAAACCCCATTCCCCGTCCCCCTGCGCTGCTGCGGGGGGCAGGTAGAGAATCCAGGAGTGAAGTTGTGCCTGGGAAGAAGGGAGGGGTGGAGGGAAGGTGTTCTGAGATTTGGTTTTATTTCTCATTACCCTACCCTGGTTGATTGGCAATAAATTGAGTTAATTTTCCCCAAATTGAGTCTGTTTTGCCTGTGACAGTAATTGGCAAGTGATCTCTCCTGTCCTTATCTCAACGAGCCCTTTGTTATATTTTCACTCCCCTGTCCAGCTGAGGAGGGGGAGCAATAAAGTGGCTTTGGTGGGCACCTGGAGTTCAGCCAGGGTCTACCCACCACAAAAGCAAAGCAGCCTCTAACATCTTTTTAAGATAGCTTTTTAGGTAACAAATTTAATCAAAATAAGTGGGGAAGGGGAAATACAGATAACACCCCAAACCATACGGCGACATAGAAAGTTTACATTCACAGGGCTGCAGGCGACCCGGGGACTGTCTGTCACCGGTCCCCCGGACCAGAGGTTGTGCCGAGCCCCCCGTTAGCCGCAGGGTGACCAGAAACGGGTGGCGGGGCTGGGGGGACCCGGCCGGCGACCCCGCCTGCTTCTTCACACGCGACAACGCAACCGACCGCAGCTGTAGGCGCTTACCCCAAATACTCTTCCCCCCCCGCCCCTTTTCTCCTCCACGTGACACCGCTCTCCGGTGCTTCTGCGCGGGGGCTCGGCTTTCCCCGCTCGCTCCCCCGCCCCCTCCCCAGCAGCTCCCGAAGGCTCCCGGCCGGCACCAGCAGCCCCCGGCGACAGCTTCCCCCGCCGCGCAGCCACCGGGCTTCGCCCCGGCCCGGCCCCACAGCCCAGCGCCCGCCCCGCCGGGCCGAGGCCCGTCTCCCCGCGGAGCCGGGGTTTAAACCCCCCCGCCCCGCCCAGTACTCACGGCCTCATCGGCCATCCCGCTTCCCCTGTGTCCCGCGGCCCTGGCAGCGGCCGAGGCGGCCCCGGAGCGCGTCCAGATGCGGCGGCTGCTGAGCGAGGGGGACTCCAAAGAGATGAACTCGGAGCTGGAGTCCATGAGGTCGAAGGGGGGGCGGCGGCGGCTGCGGCCGTCATGGGCCGCCGGCTCGGGCGGGCGGGCGGCGCCGCTCCGCAAGACCACCATGGCGGAGCGCTCTGGGGCGGCGGCGGCGGCGACTGGGGGACGCGCCGGACCCGCACCAGCTCCTGCCGCCGCTGCAGCCCGCGCACCGCTCGGTCGCCGCCCTCCCGCCGGATCCCTGCGCCTCGCCGCCTTCCTGCCGTCCTTCCTTCCTTCCTTCCGCCTGCCCCGAGGGCCCCGGCGGCTCCCCCGCCGCCCGCCCTCGCAGCGGGCCGGCGGCGCGCCCTCCGCCCCGCCCGCGCTCGCCCCGCCGCCACTTTTCCCTCCGGCAGCTAGTCCCGGCCCGGGCGGCGGAGGGATACGCGCCGCGCTAGGGCCGTTCAAGATTCTTGGCGCGTAAAAGTTGGAGCAGTTTGCCTTGCCGGCGCGGGATTGGCTCGGCGGCGTGCGCTGTGCCCGCCCCCTGCCGCCGCTTCCCGCCGGCAGGGGGCGGGGCCTCCGCGCTTGCCGGGAACCTCGTTTAAAGGAGCCGCTCTCCCGCGCGGCGGCGGTGGCGGCGGCGCGGCGGCGGCTCCTCGCCCTCCCTCCCCCCCCTCCCGCCCGCCAGTCCGCCGCGCTTCCCCCACCCCCGGCACGCTACTCGCGGCGGTTCCCGGGTAAAGCGCCTGAGGCGAGCCGGGGTGGCGGTCCCGCCGCGCGGCCGCGTTTCCTCGGGGAAGGCGCAGCCGGCGGCTCCCGCCGCGCCCAGCACTTCCTGCGCCGCCCTCACCCCCCCGCCGAGGCCGGCCATGGCGCGGCCGGCGGCCGCCTACGAAGCGGCGGTGCCGCCCCGCCCCGCCTGCGCCTACACCAGCTGCTACTGGTAAGGGCCGCCGGGGGACGGGGACGGTGTGCGGGGCAGGCGGGAGCCGTGAGGCGGCCGACACCTTCCCCCCCCCGCCGTGAGGCGGCCGCCCCCTCTCCCCCTTTCCCCCCCGCCGTGAGGCGACCGCCCCCTTTCCCCCTTTCCCCCCGCCGTGAGGCGGCCGCCCCCTCTCCCCCTTTCCCCCCGCCGTGAGGCGGCCGCCCCCCGCCGCCGCCGTGAGGCGCTGGGTCAGCGAGAGCCGTTAGCGGTGATCGGGCGCGGTGTCAGCCTGCGCCTGGGCTCGGAGGCCGGTCTTAAACAGGTGCGTGACCCGGAGAGGCTCCGGCCGCAAACGGAGCTCACGCTGGGCGGCTTCCCAGCAGGCATCGCCTCTCGGCTGGCTTCTGTTCTCTGGAAATGAAGTTGGGGAGGCGGGGGGGGGGAAATAATCAGTTCTTGTGTTTTACAGCGAAGAAAATGTTTGGAAGCTTTGTGACTACATCAGGAGTCAGCATCAATACCCTTTAGAAGAATTTTATGCGGTTTTCATATCCAACGATAGCAGGATGGTGAGTCAATGAGATGGGATCTGAATGCAGCTGTGGAGAGGTTCGGGCCTTCAGACCGCAGCCCCGGGTAGGTGAGACATGGTCCCAGGCCTTTAGACCACAGCCCAGCATAGGTGAGACATGGGCCCAGGCCTCTTAACCACAGTCCAACACAGCTATCCATGAGCTGTGGGATGTGGTCCCAGGCCTTTAGGCCACAGACTGACGTAGGTGAGACATGATCCAAAACCCTCTTGTAGCTCGCTTTGGCTCAGAGGCGTGCAAACCACACCAGGTGAGATCTTTTAGTTATCTGGTGCATTGAGGACCATGGGAAGAGGCACAACGTCCCTGTGAGCTGTGGGGGTAATTCTTCCCTGTAATCTGTCAGTTTAGGAGACTGACTATATTATGTGGTCTGGAGTAGTATCTCCAACTTCATGCTCCTGAAAGATAGAAGCTAGAGAAAATTTTCTGACTGCCACACGGATGTAAGCTGATGAAGTGGATAAGTTAGCAAAGAACTAACCAGTTAACCTGAAATTAATCCGTATTAGCCTGAAAGGTTTTATTCACTTAAGATTTATTCACTTAAAACTTTCAGATTCCACTCTGGAAGCAGAAATCAGGACATGGAGATGAGCCTGTTGTCTGGGTAAAGCATTCTGTTCTCTCTCTCTCAGTAATTTCAAGTGCATGCTTCTGTAGTTGATAGCTGCAGGATCAGACACGGGTAGTGTCAGCCATCTTTACGGTAACAAACTGTTCCATCTGAACATAAACACTTTTTTACTGTGAGGGTGATGGAGCACTGGAGCAGGTTGCCCAGGAAGGTTGTGGAGTCTCCATCCTTGGAGATATTTAGAAGCTGTCTGGACACAGTCCTGATCAGTTGGCCCTAGGTGTCCCTGCTTGAGCAGAGGGTTTGGACCAGGTGACCTGCAGACGTCCCTTCCAACCTCAGCCATTCTGTAGTTTTGTAGTACTATTTACTATTTTACAACAGATTTATGAAGAGCCTAAAGCTGGTGCTCCCTTTTACCATTTGTAGTAAATTAACAGCAAGACAGCCAGTAAAATCTACAGGTGACAAACCTTAACGTTGGTAAGAGTACATAACAGATTTGTGAAAATTATTATCTGGATATTGTTGAGGCTACCAGCTTTGTTGAATTTTAAGTAGATGTCTGTACTTGTAAGAAGTAGATGGATAAAAATATCCATGTAGGCCTGACAGAGGGTAGAAAAATATAAACATTATACATATTCAGGTGTCAGCAATTAAACAGGCCCATAAATGGCCGCTTTGGAGTGTCATTTGATCAATGAATGTAGTTCATTAATTGCCACTACAGAATTCCTTTCAAATATGTATCGTTACAGAGTTCTTTCAGTTATCTGGCATGGAAAAACCTCTTATTTCTGTTTCTGAAATTCTGCAAATTAATCTGCAGACTTCTGAAGTTCTGTGATTTCTGAATCATTCATTCACTCCCAGAATACCATTGTATTTATAGTACAAAAAAGGTTTAGTTTAAAAAGAGGTCCAAGTGTTATGATCTAAAAAGAAATAGGAGAGTCAGGAAAGGCCACCATAGAACGTGGATTTCTCATAAAAATTCATGGATTGAAAAGTGTTTTTCCTTTGATGTTTCAGTGGATCGTAGGATATGTAAAGCTTGTAGTTAGTTTTTCTAATCCTCTGTAACAGATTCTTCTAAATATTGTGGCATGGAGTTGTATGTGTATATTGGTCTGGCAAAATAGCTTGCCCAAGATCTTTTTCATTCCAGTCCCTTTGCGGTTTCGTTTAATATTGAAAGTGTCAAAAGACAGTGCTTGAAACTTTTTTGTGAGTGGATTTAATGTAAGCTTTAGTAAGCTGTTAGCAGCTACCTTCAATTTAATTTTGGAAAAGAGCAGTGTACGTACCTGGCACCTAACGTAAGTAACTCTAATTTCTGCAAACCTCCACCACACCTATGTTTCTTACATGTTAAGAAATAAAACTGCACCTTAGAACCTAAGTGTCAAGACAAAATAGTTAGCTTGAAAAAGTGTGATACAGTACCCACAGGCGTTTTTTCGAAGCTTCAAAAGCTGCTACAAGAATTTGTCTGACTCTTATGATACTCTTGATCTGAGCCATTCGCTGCTTTTTCAGTTGCATGCTGTTTTTTCAGCTGCTTCTGGCAGCTAAACACTCGGCACTCAAATTCACAGACCATGTTACTGCAACAGGTACAACATCTCTTATTAAAAAAGATTACTAGATAATTTTGATGTTAACCTATCATCATATATTGTTGTGAGCTTTTATTTAGGACTGGGTCTAAGCCAAAAATGCTTACCCCACTAAACTTTTGTGGTATGGTGTGGGATATGAAAGAGATTTGCTGTTTTCTTAGGAGCAGCGTACACTTCAGTTTAGCTGTCCAAGCTTAAATGAAAGGAGGCTGCAAAGGAATGGGGAGATCATCAAGGTTTCTTCAAAAGCACAGTGGGTGAGACAGGCATTAGGAAATCTCTCTCCTGGTGCCAAAAATGTTACAGGCTTAACCTCTTGAAGGCCAGAAAAGCAGGATTTAGAGAAAGGGATCTGTAGCTTCTGCATTTAGGAAGCATGTTTTTTTTTCCCCTCCCTTTGCCAGTTTCTCATTAACAGCTGTTTAACTAATGGCAATTACCCTTCTTCCCAGGACTACCATGTTATTCTACTTCATGTTTCCAGTGGGAAGCAGAACTTCATTTATGATCTTGACACAGTGTTGCCGTTTCCATGTCCTTTTGACGTGTACAGTGTGGAGGCCTTTAGGTTGGATGACAGCCTTCGTCCAGAATTTCACAGGTGACGATGCAGAAGATAAAGACCATGAAAGTTATTTCATGAAATCGAAGTTCTCTTTGTCGATGCATAGTGACAGAATTTTTTTGCTATACACCAGTAAAATAAACACACTGCATTATTTTTCTAAAGCTCTTTACCTTAGTCATAAAAAGCCCTTTTCTTTCCTACTGTAGTTTCTTGTTAACCAGTTAACTGCTTGGCATGATATTGCTGATTTTTGTATTTAATGAAATTAATACTCCTTGATGGGAGGAAGGGGCTCTTGTTCTAAGTAACTAATGCAGTATTGTATACACGCATCTTTTGATACAATTTTGCATTATTATTTAGGAAAATCAGAATGATTCGAGCAGATTTGTACTTGAAGACGTTTGCTTCAGACAGATCTCATATGAAGGATGCAAATGGGAAATGGCAGAAACCTCCCCCTTCATACCCTTGCATTGAAACTGCAGGTAAGCTGCTGGAGCTCCTTTTTCCTGCTTAGAGTGTTGAATGACATAGTCCAAGATGCACACAAGAAATAAATATGCTTCCATAACATGTCTGGAATTACATTCAGCTAGTTTATTATTTCATATGGGAAAAAAATAGGACTATGAAGCATTTGGCACTTCCTTTTCTGAACATGTAAAGTCTAGCATGCCTCCTGGCATTTACCGTTATCAAACATTAATTACCGATCTTCATAAACTGAGCAGAGATCGAGAGGTAAGTAATACTGTTCTCTCGTTACGGCAGGGAACTGAAGCAAAGAGGCCAAATAATTTGCTTAGGGCCACAAAAGTGAATTTTTAACACACTGATTATACCACACTTCAGCTGGCAGGTCCCATCCTGCCAGAGCAGGTTATTTTGACAGGAGGAAGTTTTCAGGCTCTGCTCAGTGTGCTGGGTTTGCCTGCACGAGATGTTTGAGGTTTTTCTACCAGGTGAATGGACCCGAGGGCACTTTAAGGCAAACTGGCAAGTCAGCAAATTTTTCCCCAAGCCTTTAAGCCTCTTTAAGTGATCGACTAGGTAATAGCCTCTGGGCCAAGCAGAGAAGTAAAGACTTGCCATCTCTTCTATTCTGTAGAACCGCTTAAACCACTCTTATCACACAGCATTTCAGCTTATTCTAATCATGTGCTTGGCAAGCTGGCTAACATTCACCATGTGTTTGTTTGTTCTTTCATTTTCTTCCCAGATGGAGAAAAGTGTGGTGAAGTCTTGCTTTGAAAGAGTTTTCATGTTATTGCTCCGCATGTTTGGTTTTGTTGCTTTTTTAATAAGGCAGTACTGCTATGTATTTACGTTGGAGAAGGCGGGGTCAAAGAAACATGTTGTGTGTTTAGGTCCAAGTTTATTGTGGGTTTAAGTTTCTGGGAAGTTAATTCTCAATCTCTGCTTTGGCTTCTAAGGAAGCTTGGTGTTTCACACTAGAGTAGAAATGAATTATGAATGTGGGCAGGAGCACAGATGTGGTCTTCATTGTGAAGCTTTAGGTGTTTTCTAGACAATCCAGGTTATGAAGCATCTTAAATTGTATGTCTTGGTCCTTATCTCCAATAAAGCTTTATGCAAAGGTAGTGTAGTGAGTGGAGAATGCCCGAGCTGCAATTCACGGTTCACTGTTAGCTGGAGCCCGCTAGGAGCTAAGGACTTTTTGCCTGTGGAAACCTTATTGTTCTGGTAGTTGAGAGCTAATGAAAGTGTGAGGAATATAGATCAGGCCAGACCAGGAAGGTGAAAAAATTCTACTCAAAAGAGTAGAAAACATTACTTGTGGATAGTAAGTTACAGAATGACTCAGTTGCAGATGTGTACATGTACCTCCAACTACAGTGAATGACTCCATAGCTGCAAACCCTGTAACTCTCCCCTTACCTGTCTTGCTTGGCCAAGCTTTAACTTACTGACGAGCAGCAGCCACATGGTCTCAACCAACCTCCAGATTGTCTCTGTGATGTTGGTAGTTAGTGAAAGATACGTAGATCTTAATTCCTCTTATGCTTTATTTCTTTGCTCTGTACCTTGCCATGCTGAAAGAAACATCCATAGGTCATCCAGTCCAACACCTGCTCAAAACAGGGGTTCCTTAGGGCTCTGTCCAGTCTAGTCTTGAACACCTCCAGGGATGGAGATTCCACCACCTTTCTAGGCAATCTGTTCCAATATTTGACCACCGTCATGGTAAAAATAAAAAATAAAAAAATCCTAGTATGTAACCAGAATTTTCCATGTTCCAGCTTGCTTTTTTTGCTTCTTGTCCTGTTGTCAGGCTCCTCCAAGAAGGCTCTGGTTCCATCTTCTTTCTGTCCTCTGATCAGGTAGGTGTAGACAGCAGAAAGGTCTCCCCTTCGTCTTGTCTGTTTAAGACTGAACAAGCCCAGTTCTCTCAGCCTCTCCTTGAATATCATGTTCTCTTGCCCCAAACAACTTCATGTTCCTCTTCTGGGCTCACTCCAGTATGTCAGTGTTTTGGGGTTTGGGTTTGGTTTTTTTTTTTGGTTGTGGTTTTTTTTTTGTTGGGGTTTTTTTGTTGTTTTTTTTTTATACTGAGGAGCTCCAAACTGGACACAGTATTCCAGCTTTGTGCTGATGTGCTCTGGTCTCCTGGTCAGTTGGCTGAATGTTGCGGATCAAATAAACTGGTTACCCTGCACCCACTGAAGGTGGAAGGTCATTCACTAGGTATCTTCAAGATCTGGGTCAGAACAGGAATAGATTGTATCAGATCTAGGATGTCTAGTTCAAGTTGTCTTTCCTTCAGTACCAGTTTCTCCAGCTTTACTTTTTTGTCTTCCCTGTATTCACTTGAGATATAATGATGTGTGCTTCAATGTACACAGTGCTGTAAGTCAGTGAGGAGTCTGGGTTTAACTGTAGTGAAACAAGCATGTGCTTTAACTTTTAGCTGAATCTAAGTGCTGTGCTTCAGTGATGCAGTTCTGTAGGTGAGCACATGTCCTGCAGGCCAACATACAGGTTTAGAAAGCATTGCTGTCAACAAGTGGAACTGGCAGTTCTCTTCTAGAGACCAGTAAAGTAATGTCTCAGCACAGTTTTATCAGGCATAAAAGCACCTTATTTTAAACTTGATGGAAAACTGGGTGGCAGACCTTTTGTTATCATAAAAGAGCCTAGGGTATTAATGTTCAAGTCCATGCCAAATTCCATTGCAGATAACTGTTTTCTCCCTGCCGTTTCACTTAGATAGAGTGCTCTGCTTTCCATGTTAATTTGTGTTTGCATAAGATTAAATTGCTTACGTATTTCATGTTGGAGGTGACTGCAATGTAATGGCTGGCAGAACTGACCACATATTATTTTAGTATCAATTTATTTGAGGCACATTTAGATCAGAGCATTATTGTTATAATAATAATAATTGTTATTCTTTTGCTGTCTTTTAGAGTAGCCAAATTCCTAAGTTCTTGAGAAGATGATTACAAAATCATACAAGGATTTTATATTAATTGTCTTTGCTGTATGTCTTCTTTGATGTTAAACAAATGTTTGAAGACTGAAAAAATACAATAAAAATGTGTCAGTCTTTCTTTTTAATGTATGAGCATTGTGCTGTTAAAAAGAAATGTGCCCATGAACTCTTGGTATTTAAAGATAATCGGCACTCCAGTACTATTGTATCGATACAATTTGCTATGTGTTAAAGCATATTAGTTATATTTATATACACTGCTCTTCTTATTCCACTTGGTTTTAAAGCTTTTAGTAAACTTAAAAAGACAAGAATGTTTGCTCTTGGTACTAAAATATTGCCTCTTCCAGAGCAGAGGAGCTGTTAAGCCTGAATATAGCACTTTGGAAAAGGAAATTCTGTAGTATCGAAGTCAGATGTAAGCTAAATAGGACCATTGGTAGGACAATGTAATTTCCCAATGTGGAGCTAGGACAGGATACTGGGCAGTGATCCTTTTTTATGAAGTATACCAGGAAATGTTTAATGACCATGAAATTCCTTTTGGAATTGAATCGAGGAATCTCTGTCAGTAACCAATTAAGCTTTTTTTTTTTTTTCCTACTACTAACTCAAAAGGAATAATTCTTAAACTGTATTTGTGCTGCTCATGGGGTTGCAAAATAAACCTTCTAAAATAAGCTTATCTTGAGTCATAAATTCCAGTCCATGCTTAAAAAAATTGAAGCTGGAACTAGGTGATTTTTTTTTTTTTAAAAGAACCATAGCATTATTTTTTTTAAAAAACAAACAATCCCAAACCAACCAACTAAACAAAAAAACCTCAGGCTCCTCAATATCTCATCAGAACTCACGTGCTAAGGGTTAGCCTTTTGCAACTGGCCTGCTCTAGCCGTTTCCCAGAGCTAGGCCCCTATGTTTCTTATTGGCATTGCTCTGGCCTCTGTTCTGCTCTGCTGCCGTGCATGCCAAGAGAAGCTGGCTAACCTAACTGGGTGCATGGTGCTTTCTCACCCAGCCCTATCCTCAAAGCAGCTCTGTTGGAATAAGCATACCTGAGCTGCAGCAGATTCCCCTGGTCCTACCTGGTTGCCAGTGGCCTCCCATTGAAGGAAGACAGGGGTGAGGTTCAAATAATAAAAATTAAGAAGATACAATTTGGGACACAGATTCATCATTCTGGGGCTGGCAAGCCCAGGCTGAGGTTTTCTTTTAAGTCTTCTCTCCACAAATTAATGAGGTCTGATTCTGCTTAGTTTGAGTCCTGATGAGATCAGCTCTCCCTACTACAAGCCTGTGTAAGAATCACAGCTTGCACAGTGCATTTCAAAATTACTCAGAACAGATGGTCTTATGGCTTATATACAACTGTTAGCATCAGCTCTAACACTGAAAAGCATTGGTTTGAATTTCAGTTTTCCCTAGGTGTTTGGTAGCATACTGGCAGGATTGATTTGTAAAGGCTTTTTGGTTCTTTGTATTATTATTAAAATCCCTGGTAGTCATAAATGATGGGGTTTTACTTGTTTGTTTTTTTTGTTTTGAAGAGCATGAGTAGACCAGCTGAGAAATTCTGGAGGCACTGTGTATGACACATCTATGTAACAGGCGAGCTCCTAGACAGAGGCCAGGCAGATGTCTGCAGTTTCTTTCTGTATCTCGTTTCTGAGATGGTGGTAGGATCCTAGTGAAAGCAAAAAAGAAGCACTGATACAGATACAAGTAGCTCATACGCACTTCACGGCAACTTCTGCTCCTCTCATGTGAGAATAAAACTCTAGTCTGTCAAGTTAGGTCCTTACTTCATGAGCTTTTGTGGAAGTAAAGAATCAAGTCGGGGTAGAGCCAATAAAAGTACATCTAAGGATAGAAGTATTTAAATTCTGCGAGTGGCTTATTGAAATTACACCTCTTTCTGGGAAAGATAGTTTAAGGTGACCAGCTTTGTTTTACACCCAGATGGACTAGGATGGTTTGCACAGTCAGTTAAGTCTCAGCTATGGGGACAGCACCCTCCAGCTGAGTGTGGTAACGGCCTTTTTGACTCTGCCTGCAACAACACTTCTCTCCCTGCTGAGGCAAGGGAGGGGGATCTGAAGAGAGCTGTAAACACCTACGCAAGTCTCTGAAGAGCCCATCATTCTAAGTATTTTAGGTGCCCCCAAAGTTAGGCAGCAGCAGAGCTGATCTTGGAGGCTTTGTTTCAGACTTGCTCACCTCCAGCAGCCCTTGGGCAGCTGTCATTATGCAGAGTCAGTCCAAGGTCTGCGAGCCAAGCTGAGGCTTGGCTGAAACATTGCTTTCTAACTACTGCTGGCAGAAGCCACAAGTATCATGGCTAACAATGCCATCTGATAGCGCGTGGCCTTTTATTTCGTCCCTGCTCGTGGCAAAAGTGTCAGACTTGATTAAAAAAATAAAATTATGCAAGAATCCCAGAATGCACCAGCTAGGTCTCATTGAGAGTGTGTGTGTGCAACAAAGTGGGTTTGGTCAAAGAGGAAGGTTAGCTCTGAGCATGCACAAATGCAAGCTAGTATAATAGCCACAACACCTGAGGAGGACTACAAGTGTAATGTAAATTTTAAAAAAATTAATTCTGCTGCTCTTGACCTTGTATAAATATTATATAAAGCATGCTCCTCCTTGCTTTTGTGGATAAATCCTCTCTCTTTGCCAACTGTAGCATCCAGATGTCTCTCTTGTAAATTCTGCTGTTTGGTACTCTTCATCTGCTTCAGAAAAAGAACTTTGTGGTGTTCTCATGCATTTTTGCAGAGCTGTCTCCTAAAGCTGCAAGGTCTAACATAACATGCATGGCATTCAGATACAGCACCTGAGTAAGAAGAGTGGCATAGAGAGACTGTTAACCTCCTCAATTGAATAAAACAGGAAAGGTCTCACTATGTTTTTTCCTATGGATAGCTCTCATACTGCTTCAGTGCCATCTGCTGACGGGTTCTTAGACTATCCGCTCTTCACAGGAATGTTCTTGTTTGCTTTGTTAGAACAATTTTTCATTTCATTAAGCTTCTCTGATGGACTGTGCTATGCTCTGCCACAATCCTTCTGAATTCAAGAGAATATTTCACTTCCTCCAGACATTGTGACAGCAACTTCCAAGTTTCTAACAACAGCAGCTGTGTTTGTAACTGTACTGGAACAATCCCCTTTGGGCTTCTTTACCATTCACAGAACAGTTTTATGAAATTATTCTGCTATGCTCAGTGCACATAAAGCAGGGGATTATTTATCTTTCAAATCTTAAACTATATGAAGAATCACATTAATTTTAAAACAAAAGTATCTGGGAGGAAAAGACAAGTTGGGAATTGGAAAACAGGCTTACCAGTCTACCAGCAAGCAAGAGCCGTTATCCACTACTAATTGTTCTTGCACTACAACAGCAAATTGCTGGGCTTGTGCTATTTTAAATCCCCACATGGTCAGGCAGAAGTTGGCCCTGTTCTGCCAGACTCACTTCAGCAGTAGGAGGATGCTTGGCTGAACATAAGGATTTTCAATGTGCAGAGCCCAAACAGGTTAACAAGAAAAGAGTTTGGGGCCACACCTCGGAAGTGGTGAGAGCTGGGATTAGGCAAATCACAAAGCTGTGTCTTAGTGTAGATGTGGTGCAAATAGAGGGCTTCAGGGGCTGGATTATGGCTGGGACTCCTGGGTCTGGGATTCCCGAACATTGTCTTCCCTTCCTCGCTTACGCTGTCCATAATGGTAAGCCTAATTACACAAGCTTTTTGCAGCTGAAGCAAATTCCATCCTATGGATTTTCTAATCCATTCATTAGAGCCTACTCTTGTTTCGTTCTTAATCCTTAAATGTGCACATGAATCATCCATGTTAAAATAAATACTTAAATAAAGCAGGAAAGCTATAACAGTAAATCCAATGGCTCTCCCACTCTGTTCTTTAAACTCATTCTCTTCCAGTTTTCTTTTAATGGGCATTTAAAAAGATTATTTGCGCATATCGTCAGTGAGAACATAAAACAACAAGCCCACGGATGTTTGCAGTCAGAGCTGAATAGGCTGAGGAATCGGAAACCTCTGATCAGCATGGGTCTGAGTCAGCAAAGCTTGTACTAGGCCAGCTCCAGAGAAAGGATGTATAAGGCACCTAAAGCCAAAACTGCGCACCAGCACTTTGCACTGAGCTCACTGGGATCCACAAACAGGACAGAATGGTTTCTCCCTCTCCTGCGGGAGTCAGAGCAGGTGAAACTCCTGGCAGAGAGCAGTCATGCTTTTCTCTTGAAACTATGGCAGTTAACCTTTTCCCCCTCTGACTATATTCGGTGGTTCAGGATTCAAAAAAAGGTGTTCTCCCCCAGCCAAGGTTTGTGCCCTTTGCCTGAGCATCCCTCTAGGCTACGGGCTGGGTTACGTCAGATATTTCCTCCGGTCTGCATATTCTGGCCTTGCAGTGAGCCGGTGTACAGCAAGGACAAAGTTCAGGGCTGGAGGGAAAGCAAATACAGAGCAAATACTGTAGTCTGGGGAGTAACAAATGGTAGGTTTGCCCAGGGGCTGATCACTTCTGAGAGACACTAAGTAACTTCCAATTCTGACTGCTGCTTTGATCCTCTGTAGTCAGTGTAAAAGTTGACTCAGTTGACTTTGGTTCAGAACTTAATGGGGGAATAATATCTCCCCTGCTTTTGAGTAATCATATTGGTGTGAATGCAGGAAGACTACAAGCACCTGTTGCATTGCAGTTCTCTGTTGGTTGTTATTCGCACTCCAGTTCTCTGACACTACTTGACCCTTCTAGGCTGCTGTTGCAGGCAAAAATCGTACTCTTTCCTGTGCATACTGGTTTCTAATGACTAAGGATGCTTACTGATCTAGTGAAGTGATTATTGCCATGGGCAGAGAGAGGGATCGGGGCAAAAGCAACATTTCATAGACTGGAAATAGATGTTTTCGTAGTACCATACAATTTGCAGAATCTTGCTGGACTGCTGCTCAGCAAGTGTGCTATGAACTCTTTGCTATTTTGAACTGAACTATCAAAGAGGGTTTTTCAGGCGTTTTCTTGATAGATGTATACATGTGCTACAGAAGCTGCATCAGGAACTTAAATATTTCCCTTTTCTGGTCCTTTTTCAGACTCCAAGATGAACTTGGATGAATTCATCAGTATGAATCCCAAAGTGGGATGGGGCTCAGTATTCCCCCTTCCAGACTTTGTGCATCGATTTGGCAGACAGGCTGATTACAGCTATTCCTTGGAAGGACAGTGAAGTGAACAAAGGTCTCCCTGCTTCTGTTTTGAGTGGGTGTGGTTTGGTTTGCTGCTCTTACATTGTATTTATGGTTTACATTTCTGTACATGGAATAAGTATTTGGGCAAATAGAATACCTGATCAGAAATATCATGAACTGAATAAAAACTTTTATTTTGATTATGTAAGAATGAACTTGGTTTTTAATATGTCAAATCAAATGCAGACATCCCACCGTAAGCATATTACTTTTCCATCTACTGTGCCCAAATTGAAAAGAGCATTTACATGCTGTCAGAACAGCTTTGGGAAAAATATCTGCATAAAATACTGAACAATGTAGCTCAGATTGTTAAATGTCACCACATTTTAGAAGTGAGATACAGTATATTTTCTTTAAGCTATAATTTGTATCACTTACATAAACAGATAGTGCATCTCAGTTTAGTCACTAACTTTATCAGTTAGGCTTATTTAGCAGAAGCCTGAAGGCCAGACCCACAAAGGGAACATAGATTTAGTATTACAGTCTTGAACTCCCAAGCACTATGTAAAACCAGGTGTCTAGGTTTCTGTGCTGTACAAGGGGAGAATTAAATGCCTGCCATTTCAGTTAAACTGTTCGAGTGCTGACAGTTGCTGGAAGATGCAGTTGCTTTTACTTCTTAGGCTGGCTGTGCATTCTCACCTGCCCCCATGTGCTTGCACTTGGCATTTGTCTGGCCCCATGGTAATCCAGGGTAGGAAGCTAAACCAACAGAAAGAAGTAATGCTGGGGGGGGGGGGGTTCTGCCTCTTAGCTCCTTGAACTGGCTTGCCATGAGGTCAGACAGCTGCTCCTGCTGGTATAAGAAAATCAGCAGGAACATATGGTTTGGGGGGAAGGGAATGAGAAAGCCTCCCCCATACAGGGTCGCTTGCTGCTGAATTTCCTTAGAGGTGATATCAAGCTGCATCCTTGCTGGGGAACCCAGGAAAGCCATCATGTTGATTGGGGGTTTGGAGCAAAGTCTCCCATGTCTTAGAAGAGTGCCCTCAACATGGGATTACAGAAATAGGCCAAGATGGGGTATTTAATTCTCTGGTTTTGGACCTGTTCTACTTTACATACTAGCATATCATAGAATCACAGACTGGTGGAATAATTCAGGTTAGAAGGGTCAGGCCGTCTCTACTCCAATCTCCTGTTCAAATCAGGTCAGACCAGGCTGCTCAGGGCTTTATCCAGTCAGGCCCTGGAAACCTACTGGGATTGAGACTGCAATAAACATTTGTGATGGACTTCAGTTTGGTGAGGAAAAGCACAGTAATGGTTTTAAGTATTAAGGGATCATTTTACTTGTAAGTACAGAAAAATATAAAAGCTTCAATGATACACCTATGTAAAAGGTCTGATTTATTGGTGTTTGGATGAAATGGCAGCTCTTTCTGCATGACGCTGATGTGGCAGACATGCTTTGAATGAGTGAAGATGTTGTTACTTACTAATTTTGAGTGATGTCAAGACTGGTTGTGAATGTACACAGCAGCAGAAATTCACCTGCTCAACTCTGTATAGGTGCTAACCCTGTGCCCAGGGTGTTGCGTGCACTGCCCAGGTTAAACAATAGCAGAACTGAGAATTTAAAGATCCACGTTTTAGATGAACGAGTTCTGTTAAGCACTTTTTATCCTTCAAGTAAGTGGTTTAATGGCATACACACAGAGTTCCTGTGCATTGCTCAACAGACCCTTTAAATTGTTGCAGAACATTAGGTTCTCATCCCTCCCTACTTGAGTATGTCATTTGATTTAAGTATGAGCTGCCATCCTCATCTGGTTTCTGGTGCCTAAAATCTGTGACACAGTCCCTTTAGTGAGGCTCAGGCACAAGAATTTGCCTGGTTTAATCTAGCTTCAGGATTGAGGCTGTTAAGAAGGAGAACAGTCACAACCATTATTCAGAATACACAAGTTTTAAAAAAAATCAATGTGAAGACACAGTCCTTTTTCTCGCTAATCATTCTGAACAGATGCTTAATTTTAAATGTAGCAGGCTGGGTGTGTGTGATGATAGCTTTTCTATAATTAACAATCTTTTCGTAGCTCTTATAAAAAGTTGTCATTCCAGAGGGATAGGTAAAAGCCAGAGAATGATTTCATTCAGTGCTGAGGATGTCGATACTGTGGTGCTGTCTCTGTAGCCCTTCAAGCCCGGTGGCATTTTCATCACCATTTCAGAAGGTGTGCTATCAGACAGAATTCAGGAATACACCAAGTGCTCATTTAGGGCCCCAAATACAAGGAGGAGCTACTTGCTTCACCATAATTAGCAGAGACCAGCCCTTTTTCTAATGGCGATTAGCCCTGGTGTCCCATCAGAGGGACTAAGTGAATTCCCTCCCCTCTTTGCTGCTTTCTCTCTCCAATTAACCCTTGTCCTGACTGTTTCAGGGAACTTGCTGTATTTAACCTTTATGCTGTCACCTCAGTCTGATGCGTGAGGTGGCCCCACCAGCGTGGTTTATTCACTGAGCACCACACTAAGTTGCAGACAGAAAAGCAAAGTTTGTTGAGAGCCACTTTGCTGAGTGCCTGCAGTAGCAGCACGTGTCAGAAGTACAAGCAAAGAACTGCCACTGTAAAGCAGATGGCTGGGAGGCAACTTCACTGCCAGACATCACTAATTATCAGCTCTGTGATCGCTGATGTTTTAAAGACCTAAGATTCAACCACCTTTATACCACGGGCATGCATATGTATGGAGTACACCATACGGCAGAACACGACTCGGTCCTCGGGTGCACCCACCCAACCAAAGTGGTGCTCTAGGGAGGGCCTTGCTTCTTGATGCAGGGGAGCTGGGCTCATGCTACTATGAGATACGCAATAATATGAAAGCTTTGACATCACTGCAGGGCTGATTTGCTGGGGTGCACTGGCACAGCAGGATCAGCATGTGGTCACCTGTACTCTGTGCTGTCGATAGCCCTTGAAACTTTTAATCTTCCCTGCGTCCAGGCGATGTACCGATGTGTCCAGCACAAAGATGTGCTGCTTATTCACTTTCTGTACAATGATTTCTTAGTGCAGCTTAGCTTTCCATTCCCTTTCAGCCTTCTTTACCTTGTCCTTTCCCTCAATGAAGTCTTTCTGTTGTCCAGTTATTACAGTATTGATGTGCTGAGAGCCCCTGAGTGGTGGCTTTTTGGACTGGGTCACCCATGAGTCGGGCATTGAACAAAGCAAGGAGAAACCTCCCTGTCCTCAGGTCAGTTAGTTACTCACAATCCCACGGTCTTCCAGCTTCTGTATTCTGTTGGTCACTGGAAATTCTCCAACACTTTTACTTCTAGACATCGTAGGGCAAGACCCTGATAGCCTTATACTCATAATGGGGGGACATCCTATCTCACAGGTAGTTCCTCTCACCTCCATCAGGCTACTGATACAGTAAGCTGCAGCATGAGATAGGACACCCACATCTCTCCTGCCTTCTTCTCTTCTTTGCTGCTGCTTTTTAGTTAAGAATATAGTTTATGTGATAACTAACCTCTTTTATTTGCCTGTTTGGGACTTTAGAAAAAAAATGCTGGTTTTTTCTGGCACGCATTTTCTTGGTCAGTGCATTTTTGCAAACTTAATACATGACCAAGTCTGTCTTGAGAAAATACCATTTCTCAGTTGGCCAGCAGAGAGAGCAGTCAGCATTCGGTGGACGTGTGGGTTGGGATGCTTGGCCAGAGGCGCTCTCCTGCACGCTCGGCCCTGCCAGTAGCTGTTACAGCTCAAAAATAATAACTCTGACAGCAGCACAGAGGCGATCCGTATCTTGCAAGGTTGTGGCTAATGGGTTACGTATTGCCCTTGACTGCCTGAGTCGCTAATGTCAGTGCAAGTCCTTCCTGTGCACCAAGGGCTATATGCCAGCATCATCAAGCCACCTACCAATTTTAGGGGATCTGTTCAACATTCACAATCCCTACAGAAATGGGTGTGTGACACCTTAGAATATCGGACTAATTGCTTCGCTATCAATTTATGGACTTCAGAGGCTAAATTTATGAACCTGGGATGCAGTCTGATGTGTGCTATTAAGCAGGCAGGGAGGCACCAGGGTGCATTTGTATGAATCAGATTCCAGGATGAGAGCTCCGGTCAGGGCATTTTGACCTGCGTGGCCTCCTCTTCTCACCCCCTCATTGTCTAACCAGAGCCTCGTGTGTGCTCTGAAGCACTGTTCCTCTCCAAACATCTCCTGTAAAATGGCCAACTCTGGGGTCCGCTTTTCTTTTGTTAGAATGACTTTGGTCCAAATTTTCTCATTTTTCGTAGTTTTTTCCCTCATCTTTTCAGCAAACATGGGTTGTAGACTGAATGACCTGAGAAAGCTGTACCAGGGGATAGGAAGGAGGTGTGAAAATCCCACCGTGTCCCTGCAGTAGTCACAGTTACGTCCCATGAGGTGCCTTGCAGAACCATTACCAAGACACTGTCCATGACCCAGGTGGTGGTTGTGCCCTGCAACTGGCACGAGCCACACTGCTGGAGGGGAGGGCCTGCAGAACATCATGTCACACATCACCCAGCTGAGCAGATAGCTCCAGGTTTGGTGGGGTTACCCTCCTATGACACTTTGGATTCGCAGGCTTGGAGAATCTCATCTCCTCTCGAGATGAAACCCGTCTGGGTGTCTGTCTCTCTTCAGGTAATTAACTAAGAAATTTGAGGGAGGAAGTGCTGGTCATTTTCTTCTCCCTTCTGGCTTCCTCCTTATGCAGGAGTTGGCCCAGTTGAGGCCAAGGTTAATGAAGCATACCCAGAGAGTGAGTGTCTGGAGACATCTTCTCAGGTTTACTCAGCAGCTGCGTGCACCCCTCCCCATGGAGCTCAGCTCTCGGTGAAGGTTTTTGTTTGTGATCGTGGAGTCAGAAGCAAAGCACTCCATACAAATGCAGCCTTTCAACAAGTTAAGTGCAGCTGCAGTAGTGGTTCTGGAAAATCTCTCCAGTTTGACCTAAGATAAACAAATATGGTTGCTTAAGTATCCTCAGTGTTTCCTTATACTTACAGTAGGAAATACCTTGGATATTGAGGGCAGCTAAAACAAATCTTTCTTAGCTATCTAAGGCCTCCGGCAAGTCCCTGAGTTTCTGAGTGAGCTAAGCCACTTCCTAGGCATGAGGCATACCAAGCTTCATTTTATAGCAATAAAAATAAGCATTCAAAGGACCTGAGCTGTGAACTGTCACTCACAAAGTCCGAGTGAAGTGACATTATTCACCTGAAGCTCATTTTGAGTGTCTGGCGCTGGTGCAGAGGAAGATGAGCAGGGTGTTTCTGACAAGCTGGATTCCTGACATTATATTACTTAAAAGCAGGAAATGCTCATTTGGCCTGGTTCAGTGTCATACCAGCCTTCCCATGCAAGGCTATATCTGGAACCCAAACACTGCAATAAGGCAGGAATCATTATATGTTATTTTTTTTAAACGGCCTACACAGTAAGAAGATGGTAGTTATCTCAGCCTTCCCTTCTTTTTAGTATGCAATTGTGGCAGCGTGCTTCCCACCGTCTTACTTGGCTGCTGAAATGGCAGCGCACCAGCTCCATGCTTGGAGCCATCCCGAGAAAATGTTCTGCTGCGGCTTTTAACCATTTAGCTGTAAAGCTCCCTCCGCTTCCACTGTTTCTAACTGCTGGGGTGAAGCAAGGGTTTCCAGTCCTTGTTTACAGCCAGTGTAATCAGTTTGGCTATTTATACTGTACTCATCACAGAGCACTTTTTGCTGTATGAAATGGTCACGGTTATATTTATACCAGTGCAAAAACAAAGTCATCACAAATTGAGGAGGCAACATTCAGAGTATTTTTTCCTTGCTACGTGAGCTGCTTCTTCAGCAATTCAAACTTTTATCGGGCAAAGTCACACTCCTAGGAAGAAAATTCAGCCTGCTGTAAGTCAGGAATCCCACCAGTGTTTTTCTGCACTTGTGTTTTTGTCTTGTGTGAAGTAAATGTGACTATTTAGTCAAGTAGCTTCTACCAGCTGCTACCTCGGTATGAATATGCAGCGCTGCCAGCAAAGTCCATAGAGTTGTCTTAGTACAGCTGAAAGCAGAGTTTGATCCGCTCTGCCAGAGGTACTAAAAATACCTTTTAATATGCTAAGGTATGTGTCTGGCCAGGAGTTGTTTTCAAATGCATCCTTCCATGGAGTTGCTACAAAGTAAATGGAGCCCAACCAGCTAGGTCCTGAGATGCAGAATAACCAGTGCTGGGAATGGCTGTGGGGGTCCAGCCTCTCTCCTGGCTGGGGGACACGGGCACAGCGCTCCCCCCACCTTGTTCCCAGCAGCAGGTTGGGAAGAAGGGACTTGGAGGGGATTTGCAGTGCCCTACCTGCCATATTTGTCAGAGGTGTTTTCCTGGGAAGATTGTTTCCTTAATCTCATTCTCATTTAACTTATTTGATAATTGTTAAATAAAAAAAACCAGGTTGGGCATTTTTCAGATGCGAAAGGCCAAGTGAGGGGCTGCGTTCCCTGCAGAGAAGACCCACGCACAGTCCCACCAGCCGCCGCTCGCCAGCCTCTCCAAGCTCAAACTGTGCCCAGAGGTCGGATCCGTGCACAGAGGCAAAGCCCCAGCCTCCTCCGAGCTGCTGCCAAAGGCTGCGTGAGCAGGGGCGAAGCAGTCGCTCTCCCTGATGGCTGCAGAGCACAGGGGAAACCTTTCTGCCAATTCTCTCTGTAGCCTTGCTGCTTTGAACCGCTGCAGAAATCCATGGCTGTGGAAGGGTTCGGCCCAGCCCTGGCCACACGTGTGCAGGTCCCCAGCCCTGGCCACACGTGTGCAGGTCCCCAGCCCTTGCCAGGGACCATGATGTCCCTGCTGCTGGATTCCTGCAGGGGCAATGCAGGTGGTGCAGGTGGCAGGACGTTACCACCCCACTCAGGATGCTTGCTGGGTTTACAGAAATCCTCAGAAATGGGGATTATTTGTGCTCATTCAATGAGCAAATGCCCTGGCTTAGCAGGTGGAGTCCATGGCAAAAACCCACACATGGAGCTTGTCCAGCGTTGAGGACATCTGAGGCCCGACATGTGACCAAAGCACATGTGTGCGGTCCAAAAGAGGCGTTACCATCTTCTCCGTCACTTGGTCTCGTCTGAGATGGCATCGTTATATGTCGCAGTAAGGTCCTCTGCCCTGCCTGCACAGTGCAGTAGAGCCTGCTCCAAGATAACATTATAACTGCTCGCTGCTGCTTAATGCTCTTTGGAGAATGATCTATGGAGCTCCAGTGGTACGGCCATTAGCATGGCTGGATTAGCAAGTGGAAGCTTTGTTTCGAGCTTTCTGTAATAAAATACTGCTGTGCTGTGGCACACAGGCTAGCTAGGGTTTCACCGCCAACTTAAGAAAATGAGGGCAAAGGGTGATTAAATATTAAGTGGCATGCAAGATCCCAGCTGATGCAGTTCATCTGGTAATCTGAGGATGGGCTGGAGGTAAAAGTAGCTTCCTGAGATACCTGAGAGGGTACTACAGCAACCCATTCTGGCCAGCAAGAGGAGCTTTGGGGTTCGTCCATCAGTTTCCAACGCCAAGAGACCTCAGGGGTAATGTGTGCTTATGGATAGGGACCAAAATGAGGATCCTTGGAATATCTGTATCTTTTTCTATTCAGATTTCCACCTCCTCCATAAATCAAACACTATTTCTGGCTGCGTTAGACTGCCAAGCAGGCTATACTTACATCAGGCAGAATATATTAATGAAAAAAAGAAAAGAGGTTCGTGATTAATGCAGAAACATTTGTTCCCCACCACACCATAAGCCATGTCCTAAAGTCTCTCCTTCAAGCAAAGCTGCTGCTGACAAAATTATTGACCTTCCTTACACTACAGAGCAAGGCTTCTGAAAGACAGCTTTTATTAATTGTGTGTCTGTATGTCCGCACACATGTGTCTGTGTGCCTCTCTGTGCATACGTATATAGAAGGCTTCTTTCACAGCAGCATGTTTTGCAGTGGCTATCAGCTCCCATGCTTGCTGAGCTCACCTCAGCATTAGCAATGAGTGGCATTAAATTATATCCTCACAGCTCCCATCACCTTGGCTGCTGCTACCTGGCTAGGTGAAAGGGCTGTGACGGCTCCTGCTCCACTCCCTCCCTCGCTGGCATGAGCACGGGCAAGTAAATCTGGATAAATCAAGGCCCTTTCCTTTCTGAGGCTTTTGGGCCACCAGTTTACCACACTTCTAGTGATTCTAACTCCCATTGTCCCCCCATCCCATACCCCTTGGAAACATTTAAAGATGGCAGTTTTTTTCTGATATAAGCTGTGCCAAGGCTTGGTTCCTTTAGGAAGACACACTGGCAGTGGAAACATTGACAACTATACAGGCAAATATTGTATTGCTTAAAAAAGTTTATTATTTAGATTGCTCCATTGCGGGGGGAGTTGGTTGCGTGTTGGGTTTTTTTTTTCTTTTTGGATGGTGCTAAAGACACCATAAAATTAGCTACAGTATTATTCCAGTGATATGTACACTTCAAATTCATGCACCTTCAAAATTAAAAGCAACCATGATAAAATGAAGCAAATAAACAGTCCTGCAGAGGACCTAATCCCTTTCCTCCATGCTCCCAGCAGCCACCGAAGCCAGCAGGGGTCCCAGGAGGGCAGGAGCGGCAAGGCCCAGGCTAAGCGACGTGGAGGATCCTTGGGAAGGCTTTGTTGCTCTGCCACGGGGATATTAATGTTTCTGGCCAGCTGACAGCATGTGTGGCGAGCGTAAACATTTGGCTCCAGCAAAGAGTTGCAGACAAGGGAGGCAAGTTGCGCACGAGATAAACAGGGTCCTTGCGATATTGCCCAGCTGAGCAAGGGCTGTCTCCGGTGGATGTCAGCAGGACCGGGCGTGAGGGCCCGCAGCACGCTCAGGGAGAAGCGGGCACGGGCAGAGGGAGATGCAGCCGTCGGTGGGAGGACAGTGGTTTTGCAGCGGAGCAGGGCACTTGCCCAGTGCCTCTGCAGCCTCCTGGGGCTCCCAGCTGCTGGCTTGTCTGAAGGCCCTAGGTGGGTTGAGAAAAACCTTGAAAATATACCACTGGGGACACGTTAGGGGTCTGAAGAAAGAGCTTAGAAGCAGTATTGAAGATGCTTGCGGTACTGCTTTTGATCACGGTGTGTTTTGCATCCAAACAGCAGCCATTTTGCAGGGGGCAGAGGGAATAAGTGGGTAAAGAACACACAGACCTCTTTTTCCCAGCTCTTTCCGAGCAGACCAGCAGTCCGCACGAGTTCAGGCTTAATTCGCACTCTGGGTTCATTGCAACAGTGTTTTAAAACTCGGGTCTTACCCTGTATGTCAGCAGACAGAACAGCACCACTGTGCTGCTGCCTGGGGTCAGCGACCCTTCGGGCTCTTACTTTCCTGAAGGGCCAAGTGGGGAATTTTGCATTTTTGCAGTCTCTCATTCAAATAAATAACTTTGTAAATATTAAAAAAAGACCTTGAGGCCTTAGGCAGCCTGAGGAGAAGGGGTGTAAGGTGCTGTTACACCCAGGGGTGTTACAAACCTGCTCTGCCTGGCTCCATATGCCGGAGGGTGGGTGGCACCTCTCTTGCAGCTACCGCACGTGTGTGTGCATGCGTGTGAAACTGGTTAGCTGGGCTGTTTTTTTCTTCTGAATGTTCAGCATAAGCAGGGAGTAATAAAATGCAACTTTTCCGCAGGGACCAGAGGAAACAAAATACTGCCTGGGTGTAGCTGAGGGCTGAGCCTGCCTCATTATTTTCTGTGAAATAATTCCCACGAGGCCTTGTGGAAACCCAGTTTTTTTTTTCTTCTCATTTTTCTACTTCCTTAAAGTTTCCAAAATACTCTGCTGTAACATATTTTCCCCAGTCACATGTGTTAGCTAGGAGAGAAAAGGTTAAAGTCTCCTTTCATACTATAATGTAATTCATTTCCTGTTTTTCACAACTGTCTAGACACAGATCTAACAAGCATTAACCCTGAATCCCACCATTGGGCTAAAAATAGAGGCTTTAAATATAAAAGTGTGTGGTAAGAGAAAGATTGTAGGTTTCTACCTACCACCAGGAGCCAGCTCTTTTAAAGGAGAACCATTTAATTGTCTATAAGCAAGAAAAAAAACCAACAACAAAAGGACTTCAGTTTCAGAGGTTTAAAAAGGCTCCTGGTTGCTTTATATACACCAGCAGCAGCACAAGCGCTGCCGAGCTGTGGCACAGACAGGTTGATCCCCCTTCGGGAGTTATATTTGTCTGGATTTACACCTCCAGCTATATCCAAAAAAGAAAGAATAAATTCCACTTCAGCGGGAGAACTATAAAAAGGCGGGGATGAAGTCATTTAAGAGATAACCCATGCCGAAAACCATGGGCAGGTTTTGGTGGAGACCTATGGACAACATGTCCCCCAGGCCCAGCTGAGGAGGGTGCCCCAAACCCCAAGGGGAAAAGTGATCGCCGTGGTACCAAGAGGCACCTCATTTGGGGAAGGCAAGGCCACAGTGATTTGGTCCCAACCTACCAAAGCATTTAAACGCTCATTCAGTCATGACCAGATCCAACAGGACTCTCATCGGCTTAAGCTGGATCATAGTTGGGCTGAGCATTGGCCCTAGGTTAAGCCTGGCAATTGCCCCGTGGGTGCGTTGGCTCCTCTGACACTCTTCCCACAGGCTGGGCTACTGCACCAGAGCAGGAGGACGGAGAGAAAGAGATTTCTGGCCTGTAACATGAGCTGAACCCCTCATGAAAGTGCGAGTTTTGCCTGTGACGGAAAAGCAAGGAGAAAACAAAACTGCAGGCCATGCTGGCCCAGCGCTGGGCGTAGGCAGGGAGTGAGGCGGCTTCTAGGCCATCGCTGACAGTTTGTCACACGCTGTTCCCATCAGAGATTACCCACAGAGACATCATTTTGTATGTACTTCACAAATAAAAATATATATGCCTGTAAGACAAAGCTTAACTCAACGCTCAAAAGCCCTGTTAAAATACGTCAAAATTCACAGTATGCCATGAAGAGGAGGAACTCACATTTCCTGCACTGACTGCGTTTCTCCGTCTGTAAACACAAACCCTGCAGGGTTGTTTGTTTATTTATCCTGTGAAGCTGGGAGCCGGTGTCTTTCCTGTCCCACCACCCGCTTTCAGCAGTTGCATGAAAGCAGCGGCAACCCCGGGGGTCCAGGCGGGACCTGCCATCTCGGCCGCAAAACCTGCGGGTGCTGCCTCTTGCATTCAAGGCCTGCTCTGACCAGGACCGAAATGATCCAAGGAAAACATATTAAAAAGACATTAGTTTGTTTGTTTTCTACTAAAAAGCACAGTATACTACGCATCAGGAATGGCGAGGGGTGAACTGGTGTCTTTCCAGCTTAGGGAAGGCCTTTGAACCCACACAAGTTATTTATAGAGCCTTTTAGAAAACAGCTCGCTCCAATGTCTGCAATTTTGATGACAGGAGCAGCTCAGCTTTTGTCAAAAATAAAGCAACCTCCTATGTGATTGACTGGGGTTCACCCCACAACCCTTGTAAGTGGAAGAGAAGCAGAACTGAGGATTAGGGAAAGTTGGGGTAAAGCTGAGTCACAATCTTAATATTTGTTGTGTAAGTAGTTTTCAAAGTGCTTTTTGCCTGAACTCTACTTCTTTATTAGGCTCTAAGACAGACAGTGAGGGCACTTCAAGGAATTATACAGCGTGACTTGTCATCATTGATCAAGGCAGGACCTCATCCATGCTTCAGGCTGCCTCACCATCTATCTCTGAGTGCTTTTAAAAGGGTAGAGGTGTTGGCAGCACTAACATGAAAATGGAAAGAATTGTAGGCAGGCCTCACTGACCCACCCAACACATTCCTAAAAAGATCAAGTATTCCCCTTAAAGGATTTAGTCTATTAAAGTAAGTAGAATTGAGCATTTTCAAGAGAGTTAATATAAGAAATGTGTCTTAACAACAGCTTTCTCATCCACTTGTTTAAAAGGCTCTGGTAATCTTGTAGACTGTCCCATGTTTCCAGAGACTTGTATCTGGGGGTGCAACCCTCTAACTATAGACCTGAGGTGCAGCATAACTACCTGTCCTGGTTTCAGCTGGGATAGAGTTTATTTTTGTTCTAGTAGCTGGTATAGTGTTATGTCTTAGATTCAGTGTAAGAATGTTGATAACACACTGATGTTTTCAGTTGGTGCTAAGTAGTGTTTATACTAAGTCAAGGATTTTTCAGCTTCTCATGCCCAGCCAGCAAGGAGGCTGGAGGGACACAAGAAGTTGGGAGGGGACACAGCCAGGGCAGCTGACCCAAACTGGCCAAAAGGATATTCATACCATGTGACATTATGCCCAGTATATAAACTGAGGGGAGTTGGCCTGGGGGGATCACTGCTTAGGAACTAACTTGGCATCGGTCAGCAAGTGGTGAGCAATTGGATTGTGCATCACTTGTTTTGTATATTCCAATCCTTTTATTATTATTGTCATTTTATTATCATTATTAGTTTCTTCCTTTCTGTTCTATTAAACTGTTCTTATCTCAACCCATGAGTTTTACCTTTTTGCTTCCAATTCTCTCCCCCATCCCACTGAGTAAGGGGGAGTGAGTGAGCTGCTGCATGGTGCTGGGGTTAAACCACGACACTACAAAAAGACTTATGAAACCACTCAAGCATACCTTACTTGACAATGCAAATGAGATTAAAAAAAACAAAGCATCTGCATTTTGTGCTTACTTTCATAGCTGGCATAGCTTTCTTGAGGTAAGTAATCCTGTTTTACCATGATAACTTCTCTTGCTCCAACATGAGACATTTAATTTGCTTTTTCAACTGCTTTTCCACAATTTACTGGGAGTCCCTTCAGTGGGCTCCTACTTGCATTCCCTCTGAGCAGGAGCCTAAGTCAGACTGTTGCAGTCCTGACTCTAACCAGATGCAATTGTAACTGAAAAAAGTTTTTTTTTTAAAAATAAATTATCCAAGTCACTTGGATAACAGAAAAACCCAACATTTCTGTAAGCCACAAGTTGGAGTTTAAGCTATCAGACCAGTGTGAGCACTGGTGATCTCTTTCAGGGCAACAATCGCTCCTGTGCTTTGGGAGAGTACAGATTCATAAGCGTGAGCTCCACCTGTTTTTGCTAGAAGCGAGAGCTCCATTCACCTTATTTTCCTTCAAGGTACAATGAAGCAACAAGTCTATCTGGGATGTTCTTCTACTGCCACAACCACCTGAGTTCTGGATGTTCCTGCAGGAGAGCCTTTGCTTTCAGTCACCAGAAGCTCAAGGCTGACAAGGTCACCAATGTGGAAGCAACAAGACAACCAACTCCGTGGTTCACATTGTTTGAACATTTATTGCAATTCAGTGTCAAAAATGTTTTACAAAAATACCTTACTGTCTGCACAGAACAGCTGTAAAAATCAGAGTTGAACATGCAAGGGAAGAAGAAAAAAGTGTGCAAATTTATAACAGAAGTTTAACCACACAATATTAAACAGAAGTCTTATTATATAAGGGATGCCTTTCACTTCATATCATCTCTAGTTACAACTTCAAGGAAAAACAAAACAACACACGCTCTCTTCCATATATAAGTAGGTATTTATAATTACTGTAGATTAGTTCCTAAAGATGAGTGTATTTGCTATTTCAGATTAAAATGTTCTCTTGGTAGCAGACCTGTTAGCATTCTGTGTAGCACATGAGGGCTAAAGAAATGAGTTCCACCCTCAGTTGCCCTCCCAGGAGGAGAAGCAGCAACGCTTGGTCAGTGGAGAGGGAATCTCACTGGTGTTCAAGGTATTAATATACAAGAGACTGCATGTGTCAAGGACAAGGTGGATTTGTTCTCCGTAGGGCCAGATCCTGCAAAGCCGATTTGCTACCAATGAAATCCCTGGAGGAAGATATGGGATAGAAATTGGGCACCGGTAAAGACACTCACACAACCCAGCAGCCACACGCTGACAGCTGTGTGGATGGCTGGCCATGTCTTCAGAGCCTTTAACAAACATCATTATAAGCAATGAGCTGAGAAAAGCAGCACAAGCAGAATACCAGAGTCCCAAACCTTGTAACAGGGAGTCTTTATCAACCTGATCAGCCATCAGCTCCACAGGGTCTATGTTTTTGCAAACGGGCCAGCTAGGAAGAGTGGCATTTTAATTTAAAGCTATGTCTTTTTGGCAAGGTGCTGATCTATGGGGAAGCTGTGCAACGGGTTTGTAAGAACTGCAGAGGTCAATGCTGGTTTGCTGTACCGGGCAGGAGATAAGCATGAAACAGCACATCTGATTTATTAGCTACATAACAGAATTTGAAATGTTCCTGCTCTAAATCAAATTTTAGCTAAGCTAATTCCTTTGGCCAAGGAATTTTCTGGGCAGGAAAAGCTTGTTTAGTACCTCTGTATGTTCTAGAAGGTGATAGCTTTGCAAGAGTAACTGAAGTCGAACAGAAATGGGAACACAAACAGTTCAAAGCCTGGGGGCAAAGAAAAATAATAAAAAAAGATATTCCCATATACAGAAAGTGGCAGGGTGCAATTAAATGTTTACATACAAAGCAATGTCTTCAGAGCAATACAAGTTTTCCTAATCACTTTACATAATAAAAGGACCTAGAAACTCCCACAATAAAAAAAAAAAGAAACCCAAACAATATAAGAGGAGGTACACACTTTTTATGATCAAACTTTACCATACCGTAGTTAGTATAAATGGCTTAAGGTATGTACAGCTGAAACTGTGCCTCTTGAAGTGGCTATCACATTAAAATGAACTCCAAATACCTGCCTCTTCTAGAAAGCTGAAACAGAGATCTCTGGAATCTCTCCCTTCCTAAGTCTCCTCCCCCGCATGGATCTATTTTTCCTCTTCACAGCACTACATTCTACACTGTTGCACTGGTTAACACATCCTCTGAAGATAATGAAATTTCTCTGGATATGCTGGCAGGAGAAAACACTGAAGAGAGAAAAAAACCTCCTTTCCTAGTATAAGAACTGATGCATGTCTAATGGGAACGCATCAACTAACTGGAAGGTGAAATGTCATTTGAAAAGAACGTTCCATTTCCAAAACACAAGTAGAAGTCTGTTTTCCCTTCACAACAGCTTTGTGACAATTGTCTTAAAATAAAGAGGTCCTTTTTGCACAAGAGCAGCCTTAAACCATCCTGCCTGGAAGCCTGTTATCACTGTCAGTTTTGTTACTCTGCAATCCTCAGCCAAGCAGCTGTCTTTGCACTGCTAAAATACTACCACTTTGTAAGTGGTTAGACTAAGGTATTTGGATGCAACAGCATTTAATTTTAAATACAAGACTATTGAATTCACCACAATATCTCCCTGTACCAGCCACTCAAGAAACAATGAGTCTCCCAAAGAGATCAAAGTCTTATTTGACAGTTGCTGCAGCAGGACCGTAATGACTGAGGCAGTAACTGAATGAGGCTTATTCTGTTTCTTTTTGTTTAGTCCATTTTTTTCTCCAATACAGTAGTTGCTTGGTTTTCTGCTGCTTTGGACACTGACAGCAATATCCCAGGACTGCACATAGGCAACACACAAGTGTGTGAATGTATTAACAAATCACCTTCAGCACTTGACCCTTTAAGATTACACAGTGCTAAGAAATAAAAACCACTAATTGAAGTAAGTTTTATAAACACGAGCCTCAGTTGCACATTAAGTATGTTGTCAGCATGACCCGTGCACTCTGGGCAGAGGACACAGAATAAACTCTTAGTTCAAGATCAGTGAAAGGCTGAGAGAAGCAATGGCTAGAGCTGAGACATTCCCAAGTTGCAGCCAAACGCTGAGATTTTCTGTCTTGCTGTGCAGAGAATGCACTAGGCCAGACTCAAACCTGAGCTTAAAATTCACCCAGTGTCACAATCTCACAGTGCGTAAGTGTCATCTGCTAAGCGCAGACTCAGACTAGGCAGAAGCCCCTAGCATTTCATACCGAAATACTGTTGCCTCCCCATCACAACAGGTTGGCTCACTATGGGTGGCAGAGGCAAGACTATAAAACAAACCAACCCCAAGTCAGAGCTGGAAACAGAAGATGCCAAGGGGCACGGGTCCTCTCACTGCTGGAAGAAGGAGCTACAACAATCTCCAAATACAGTGGCAATGCTTCACTCACTCCACTTGCAGGTTTCTGTCCTTTACATCCTCATTCACCAAGCCAGATTTCGGCCACACCTACCTGCTGCCACCAATGTGGGAATGAAAACAGAAACTGGCCACCTTCACTCACAAACATCCCCCCCAAACAAGCAGAAGTTCATTTTTCCAAGGTAACAGCTTTTAAATCACTTTCAGTTGACATGAATACAATCAGCAGGCTTATGCTTTCCATTGGCAAAGTGATGGATACACCAAGATAAAGCTCCCTGTCCCACACATTTTCTCCTCATCTCTGGGGAGTGCCAAGCTCTGGGCCATGGCTAAGGGTGTCACAGGCTCACAGAGCTCTCTGGAATAACAAAAGCTTGGGTTTGCTGTTGGAAGGCAGGAGAAGGGCAGTTCTTGTCAGCATTTTCCTGGCTTTCCTCCCGCCCCTTCCCCACCGCTCCATCTAGAGGCAGCTTTTTTCCCTTTTTGCGTCTCTTCCAAGACTATGCAAAGTGATTGAGTTTGCAAAAATGCAAATACTGTCAATTTTTTTTAAATATAAACAGCTGCAGAAAAGTGTTGAAAGTGAGTTATAAAAATGTAAAAAAAGGAACATCATATTTAACAATAATTAACTCAAGTAGTTCTTCCTGAATTGTCCTGAGTACTCCTCTTCCTCACAATTCTTTGTACATAGTCACACACAACCCACTAAATATTTACCCTTCCGAGGTATCCTGCTTACATCATGCACAGAGAAAGTGCTATACAGGAAATCTACTGGTAAACAGCAAAACCTTTCCACTGCAGGTTTTCAAATTGTTATATATGAGCTGGATTCTTCTAGCTCCACTGTAGGGAAAAGTGAAGCATTGTATGCAACAGAGGAGACAGTGAGCCAGATCATGGCCACAGTGAAGTCAGTTTGGCCACTTACTCCATAGGACCGAAAATTTAGCTCTAGGCTAGTGTTAGAAGATCCCATAAAGAAGCTCAGCACTGGAAGCGCAAGGGACTAGGCTGGGTCTTTGCCACCAACACAGAGAAATAACCAAAGATGTCAAGTGCCATGTTGGAAATCCCTTGCTTACTCCAGTCCTGACTGCTGTTTTTAGGAAAATGCTGACCTATTTCTTCATGCTGTCTGGCTCATCACCCTAAACTCCAGTAGTCTGAAATTAAACATAATGCTGCCAGTGTTCCAGTGAATAAAAACCGCATCATTTCGCTAGATTCAATGGCCCAGTTCTCCCTATATTTTACCAGCTCCAAGATGACTGAATTCACTTGACAGCAGTGGGAATACAGAGCGGTGTACTGGAAAAACATGGGCTTGAAGAACCAGATTCTAACATGACTTGGTATTTCAACCAATGCAATTAACCTAGTGGAGTTGATATGAATTTATATTGTGAGATTAAATCCAGTCCTTTTTTTCTCTATAATAGAACTTCCTCCCTTTTAGATAATCTTCATCCTTGTGGCTTCTCTTTTCCCTTTTGCTTAGTCTTCCATAAAACCAACAAATTAAAAGAGGATGTAGTGAAGTCTTAGGTATTTATATGGTGCCTATCATCTAGGCATTCAAGCACTGAGTAGAGCAAGAAAACTAATGTAAAGAGGTAAGCATTAATACAAGAAAAGATGCTTGCTATCACAAACATTTCCCTTTAAATCATTGTACAAAATACAAAAGTTCACATTGTACACTGGATTTTTGTTTGAAAGGTACTCAATCTATTGGAGGTAGAAAGTGGTATGTTGCGATTTTCTCTCGCAAGTAGGCTAGCGTTATAAAGTATTTCAGAATGTGTCTTTTTTAAAAACATAAAAGTATTATTAAACGTGTCACAGGGATATTTTTCATAAATATTTTTAAAATGTCGTATTTATAAATATGTATGCTAAATAAAACCAGATGGAGGAACAGTTCAACAGTCCTAGCCTCATATTGCTTTCTCTATTAGAAACAAACCAAAGAGTTCTCAAATGGTTGTGGGGCAAATTCATTTTTAACTTCTAAAAACAAAAAATGAAGTTTTTTGCCCTGTATCTTGTACTCTGATCATAAAAAAGGGACTCTGTACAACATGCTGCATTTATACACCAGTCCTATGGAAGTCTGTATTCCTTAAGCGCTGCACATCAGTGAGCGATTTCACCTTTCATCTCTGAGATCCTCTTGTTCCTTGACTCAGGAGCTTCAAACAAACGTGAATATTTACACTATTTACAAATGAAGTGTCCAAGCTCAGTGGCATAAAGTGTCCTGTAAGAATCGCGTAAGCTGCGGTGACCCAAGTTCAGAACCTGAATAAGTTGATAAAGTCTTGTGGTGAAAGAGAGGTGGAGCAAGTCTCCGGGTTGTTGGCTGTGCAAGGGTGATCAGTACCCTGGGAAAGGAGAAAACAACTCCATTTAGAGAGACTGCAGAAAGGGCGCCAGAGCATCAGCCAGCTTAGCGCTGCCCCTCTGCCAGACATCCCGCTTGCAAATAGAGCGGAGCCCAGAATAGTATCTCTACTCTCGCCAAAGCAGACAGCTCAGAACTGGGCTTCATGTTTTAGGGGCTACTGGCAAGCCATGGGAAATACAACCAGCAAAGATCCAATTCATTCTTCTCTGCTCTTTTGAGGAAAGAGAGGCTGGAGCCTACCATCAGCTACAGGAGTTTAACTCGAGAGACGTGCCTTGGATATCACCACAGTGGCCAGCAGATTTTTGTCCTGGGCTGTTTTGTAGCCATCAGCTCTCATTTCAGCTAATCCTGTTGCCAAGACCTCCACCTCCATGTAATGGGTAGAAGGAGTTGCTGGCAGTGCTAAGATGATTTACTGCAGGCAGCCCTACAGTATGCCCATCTCCCTCCCCTCTGGCCTTGATAGCCACTACTCTTGTTCAATGTAAAGACTGGATCTCTGAAGCACAGAGGAGAAAGGGACTTAATAGTTGAGGGAGGATTAAGATGTAGGAAAACACTAGGTTATAAAGGCAAAGGAACTGCAGCACCCTAAACCAGCTGCAATCAGAGGAAGCACTGGGTGCCCCGTGGCTCCTGCCCCAATCAAGTTTGTCTCACCAGCACCTCATTCATACCTTCCAGGAGAGGATGTGGCAGTGCCTGCACAGCTGCAGTGTGTCACCATACTGCTCCTTCCGTGGGTAACACCTTATGAGCTTGAAGTACATCTTTTTCCAATCCAGCTGTCCCTTGTCAGATAAGATTAGCCGTTTGCGAATCTTAAAGAAAAAATAATCATAACTGTAGCAGGTCAAAAAAAATGATGATTTGCTCTTTCCAACTCATGTTCTTCTCCTCTCCCTCGCGTGTCATCCTTGCCAGGCCCATAACAGTTCCCTTGTAACACCAAGAAAGCTCCTGCTCTGAATATCCAGCTATAACCAACTTCCTCATGGCAACAGCCTCACCCGATACCATTATCAGGGTCTATCCCCATTTCATGAACATTACTGTATGAAAGCCTGAAACCCTGGGAGCTAATTTGTACTACTTTAGCCAGTGTTGCTGGCTGGCAGGACAGCGAGTATAGTTGCATTTAACATTTTCAGCAGTTAAAGTATTTTGCTTCTTCATTGACTCAGAGTCAGTGATTTGTCACATTAGCTTGGGAGACACCCATCTTTCTTTTAGGGTTCATTAGTTGCAGAGACTGGATTTGAATTTTCTTGTTAATAGAAATAACTTCCCAGAATCACTTCCAAAGTCAGATCCAGAGCAAGCAAATAAAGCCAAGTTAGCAGAGAAATCTGGCACGTGGCCCCCGAAATGTAGAGGTCTGATATAAACACCCCAGACATTCACCCATAAACAGAAAGAGGGATTTTTGTTTGTTTGTTTTTAAGTTTAGAAGACCCCAGATGATTACCAGCCCGCAAAGAGCCAAAGATGTTTACACAGGTACAACATGGGTAGCGGCAGGGCTGTTTTCCACATACTATCCCTGTCACTCACAAAACAGCTCAGAGGGGATTTCTTGCTCTAAAGGGCAAGAGAGTACGACTCATCGCTCATGGACCACATCCACAGAGATTCTCTGCAAGGGTGTCAGTCCCTGGGACATTGGAGTGATGGCTGGAGTTTGCCTGCATGTTTTCCCCCCACACGTGGGGCAAGGAGCAACTGCATGACTTGCAGTTGTTACCACCTGGATTAGGGTTGAAGTTCACCATATGACTAACTCCTCAGGCTCCTATTTCAGGAATCATTGCTGTGGCATGAAAAACCCTCTACATAAATCATCTTCACAGCCATTCTCATGCCAGCCTGCATTATCAGCTCGCGGCACAGCCCTTAGATCCAAGAGATAGTCAAGTAAGAGTGTCCTACCCACGTGTTCACTTGCTAGTGGGGTACAAGAAGCAATCGATGGCAGTTTGCATCCCTCCTTGTACCTGTCTGTCTGTGAAGTGGTACTGGCAGAGTTTCTTCCACAGCAGCCGGTCTTCACTGAGCGCTTGCAGGTCAGGAGCCACCTGACCAAGGCTAACCAGATCTCTCCCATCACTCAGTCGCTGCATGATGTTCAATTGTAAACACAATGGCAGGTCTGTTAAAGTGGTTCCTTTAAAGGCAGGCTGGAAGAGACAGACAAAATTGAGCTCACAGAAGCTGAAAACCCAAGCAATCCTAGCTTGCAGTAGAGTTACTGCTTTTTAAGCATTGCTCTTCACATAGAGAATAAGCAGCAATTCACTCTTCAGAATAAAGAGACATTTTACATAGAGACATTTGACCTTCTGTCCCAGAACAGTTTGAGATATCCTCAAGGAAGGGGACATGTATTTGTATAACAGCATTTAGAAGGAGAGTTACAGTCCAAGCCTCCTTCTCCCCTTTTTGTCCATCCCATATCCACACTCATGAGACTCTGCTCCCAGAAGCACCACCACCAGCTTTCACTACAGCAAGACATCAGCTACATCATGGATATCAGTTATTAACCATCCAGGCCTCTCCACCACAAGGGACATCGGCATTGCTTCTGAAGTTCAGCCTTCTGTTACACACACTGCTGGGAATCTCATGCTCTTCTGACATGTGTTTTAGCTTATGTCGTCACAGGATCCTGCTGTAACCACGGCAGTGGCTGATGAGTACCCACAGCAGGGTTTTTCCCTGTATGGTTTCCCAGGTCACTGCTGGCAAGGCTAACTTTTCCTCTGTGAACACTGGAAGGACCTGCCCCTTTCCCATCAGCTGCAGCCATGGTTTTCCAGGCTGTTCAGCCACACCAAAGCACATCCTAGCCTAGAGAGCCAAAAGTCACCTTCACCCCCCATACACCTTCACCTGGTCTACATGGGGTCCAGGACTGTTTTGCAAATCTGCATGGTGGCACAGCTCCAGGACAAATTAACCACGATGGATCTGCAGGTCCTGCACATGGGGAAAATGCAAGGCACATGTGGAAGCAAGGCATCAGCAAGGACCACAAGCCGGGCTCCAGCTGGTCCAAAACCAGCCCCAGCCTTATTAAGGCAAACAGCAGCTTTTAGTATTGGGCCCCAAAGAAACAATGTTAGACAGATGTGCCAAGTTTATCATTTACCCTGCACAGACACGCTGCTATTTTAAGTCACAGAGTCACAGCACCCATCTTGCAATTGGCAGAGCTATTAACTGTTTCAAATAAGAAGCACGTGCACAACCATCAGCAGGGGAACACTGCATGAGGCTGCTTTTAATCACACGGTCCCATCTCCAGCCAGCCCCGTTGCACATGAAACTCCACAGCCACAAGAAGTATGTCTGTGCACAAACAGCTCCCACCTTCCCTTCAGAGCTCCAGTGCCCAGCTTGCCCAGACCATGCAGCACTGCCCGGTACCAGCGAGGACCACAGCTTTTCAACCAAGGCATCATTTTTGGCCATCTCCACCAGCAAGACAGGCCTGAAACAACCCCTCCAGGAGTGAACTGTCTCTGCCATCTCCAGAAGACATTTCTTCCCATGACAGCTTTAATGCTGCATGCTGAGAGTTAAGCTGTAAGTAGCACACTGCCTGGTTACATGTAGATGCTTCCTTGGTACAATCCACAAGTCCAGACTTGGCATCCCTGCCTGTCAGTGCAAACTAAGGTCTTATTTTTGGGCAGGAAGAATGCACTGGAGCATTGGATCACCTCCTGTTGATTTCTCTTGCCAGCCTGTCTTTTGCATTCTCCAGCATACTCTCTACATAAAACCTTTGCTAGGGCACAACAGGCAAGACTAAGCTCTGAGGCTCTTGGGTCAAAAAAACCCCCAAAGCTCACACTTATGTCTTATTTCTGAAGAAACCAGTGTAACTCAAGCAAATCCTTACAGGTTTTCTGAGTCAGGGCCAAAGACTTATCTGCTACTTCTTTCCCCCCAGTACTCCTTTCCAGGACCTTTCAAACATTACTTTTTTTGGAGAAAGAGCACAGATTAGATCAGAGCAGATCAGTATGCTGTCACTTTCTGGACAGAGTTCTTTTAAAGCAACTCTAGCACACACAATATTTTGCAAGTTTTTTTAAAAAAAGGTTTCAGTCTTGCCTTGTTGCAAGACATCTCCCCCTCCAGAAACAGCAGAAGTGCTGCATGCACTGTAAGCAACTGGCTGCACAGAGCTGAGCTTGTTCTTCCTTCCTCTAAACTCAGCTGGTTTTGTTCTAGCTTGACCTGAAGTCATCCTCAGTGGTGTGAAATTTTTTTTCTGCAAGCTCAACATCTATTTTATTTATTTTAGAAAAGTGTCTGTAAACCTACATGGAAGTAAGTATGCATAAAAGGCTGTTCCATTCACAAGCAATATTTTGATGCACTTTTCTCTGGATAGGCAGAGTTCTTTGAAATGCTTGTCTCTGTTCTGTGAGTCCCTAAAGCAGAGGGGAAAAACCTACATTGTACTACTGAGTTAAGCAGCAGGAGGTAAGTCCTGACCTGTGGCGCACTCAGGGCAGCAGATGCCCAGACAGAGCTGACCCTGGCAATGCCCAGGCACAGGGCAGCTCCCCAGCTCACAGACCTGCTGTGCCCCAGGAGCCACCCCATAGCTGGGCCAGTGCTTCCCCTGCAGCCCATCCCAAGAGCTCGACACCAGGAGGGACAGCAGAGGTGGGGCAGAGACCACCATAAGATACGGCACTGCTGCTTTTGCAGCTCTTAAACTCCCCGAGACCTCCCAGAGTTCATCATCTCCTGTGTCCTGTTGTCTGTGTTACTCTGAAGGACTGGAAACTGTTTCCTGGTGTCCCCAGAGAACACAGCCATGTAAAATGATGAAAGCAGGCCCTTTGCTTAATCCTTTGCAAATGCGTCTCTGGTTGACCCACCAGGGAAAAGGTGCTTTTTGTATTCCCTTGGGCCATGCCTTGGTCTGCCCAAGTAGGAATTTCACAGTCCAGTTCACTGCAGAAGGGTCCTACAAGGGGCACACCAACACAGAGATCAGCACTGGGGGAAAGCTTTAGCATTTCTGTGGAGTAAGTATCCATCTGAGGTGGAAAAAAAAAAGTCTAGACATGGTCCTGGGCAACTGGTTGTAGGTGTCCCTGCCTGAGTAGGGGGGTTGGTCCAGATGACCTCCAGTGGTCCCTTCCAACCTCAACCCTTCTGTGATTCTGTGAAGTGGACCAAGTTCAGGTTTGATTCCCATGCAAAACCAGGTTAGGAATTTATCAACGAATACATCTCTTTCCTGTCCCCACAGACACTGTTGAAAAAACAGATGTTGTGAAAGCAGGACTCGTCCGGCTGGAATGGGCAGCTCCAGACTACTGGAAGAATCATTGATATTTTCAGCCAGGAAGCATGAAGTTATGCAGCTATTTGGAAATTTGCATTTAATTTACAGATTAAACAAATCTAAAAACCTCAGCTATCTGATAAACAAGTTTTGAAGGCAATTTCTCAGTTTGAAAAAGACTGAGTTGACTTTTTGTGCTGAGGCCTAGTCTCTGAAGACTCTCAAGAAGGGGAGATGGTTTCCTGCCCAGCTCTGTTCACACAGCACTTCATGGCCATTAAGGAGTCAAGCCACCATCTGAGACCAGTAACAGTGAGTGTGATCCTGGGTTGTGTACATTGAGTTTGAATTAAGGGACACAAGTAACACTAGGAACGCATCCAGTTATTCTGGCAACTCCAAGTCCTTCCCCAGTACTCTGCTTGCACTGGAAGGACAGTGGGATGCAGTCTCCCAAATGAGAGCTGCTACATGAGGTTTAACAAAGGAGCCACATTATTTTTAGCTTTCAGGATTTGTGCTTACCCTGGTGATCTGAATGTTGTTCAGTTGCTGCTGCCAGTGGAGAATACTCTCCATCCTGTGCACCCACATGTTGATGTTTCCAACCAGGACAGACTTGCCAACCCGTTGAACTAACGTGCAGAGGGATGTGTAGAGGGTCTGCAGCAATTCTCGTATTAGCCTGATGTTCTGCTGATCTTCAAGGACTTTGGAAGAACAGGAAAGATTAAAAAAATGGGAACTGCCCAAATCCTTTTCTGAATCTACATGTTTCTCAGGCAAGTCAAGTTACCCACTATAACCTCAAATTCCAAGAGAACCAGCCTGCACTTTTCTTTTTAGAGGAAAGCACTTAAACATTAGCAAGGCACAGCAGGTTAGACAGCAGATGGAAAGAGATCCTCCCAGGATAAGCAGATGAGATATCTGCCCTTTCTGCAGCACGTCCCATTTCCAGCCGCTGGCAAGCAGCCAGTTTTCCCCTCTGATACGTGCGAGAGGTTATCTATGTACACCTTTTCCCCATCTCCCCCAGCTGATGTGCAGGGATGAGGATCTCCTTTCTTATTATGTATACACACACTAACAGGGTGCTCTCAACTCCCAGGCTTCAGCCAGAGCTAAAGCATCAGGGAAGGAAGTGCCACATCTCAACCACAATTCAGCCCCCCCAGCAAGTGAAGACAGCCCTTGAGCTTTCCTCTCCTCTGGAGCAGTGGGAGCACTTGATAATACAGCAAGCTGGCGACAAGGAGGCAGCAGAGACTGCAGATGTGCCAAGCTGGGGGCAGGAGCAGCCATCTCTTCTGCAGTCAGAAATAGAACTCAGTAGGATGCAGAAGGGGTGGTAGCAAGGAAAGTTGGAGAAGGAGGAATCGCCTCTCACATGCCTACCAGAATACAGACATTTCTTCCCACTCCCCCCCAACATAGTCCTTCACCTAGGGAAAGGAAAGTAGAACCGCACTACAGAAATAAGCAGTGGTGCCCCTCTTCACCCATCTTGCATTGCCTCACTATTCTCAAGGATGTGGTTCACACAAAGTACATCAGATTAAATCAGACTCCTCCTCCTCCCCCTCGCTGTTTCCGTTTCTTACCTTTCTGCACCACTTTTTCCAAAATGTTCATGTAGTTTTTCTGGGCAATGCCACTCAGTGACGTCAGCTGAGACTTTGCTATCAGCTCCAACAGCTGTGGATAAAAATAGAAGTTGCAAGCCTTAGAGCACAGAGATACCTTTCTAATCTTGACTCCTGGTCACATGACACAGCAAAACAGTCCAGAGACTTGTTTGCTGCTTGAAAATAAAAGGGAGACAGAACAACAGAGCAAACTAATGCAAAGGGGGAGGAAAGCAGAGGCCAAATAATTAATCCCACATTGAAAGGGGTGAAAAAAAAAAAAAAGGCATTCTAATGATCTTAAGGGGGGGGAAAAAAAACCCTCCCTTGATTTCATGATTCAGAGATGCAGAGAAACCACAGAGTAGTGCTCAGACTGACAGGCTCTATTCACACCAAGGGAACAACGAACAGCTGACGTCACTGTCCTTCACTGGGGCATAAACAAGCAGTGTCATAAAGGAACACAAGCAAATGCCTGTTTGGATGGGGATATTATTGATGGAGCATTAATGAGAATCAGACCCCACAATTTACGTCAAACTCCTGGGTTGCATTGGTTTTGTCAGAGTGCTGTCGCCATGACAGAAAGGTTAATCACTCTATTAAAAACAAACCATCTCCCCCCACAAACCCCTATTCCTCCAAGGCTTCCTCCCCTGTTCAGCTCTTACAGCTGCAACACCAAACCACCTTTCCCTGTTTGTCCTGTTTACTTGTTAACCTCCCTAATGGAAATCTCACTTTTACTTTCAATTAGGATTTGCTTCCCATCACCGATCTCCTGACTCATGTACAAGCTGGATGCTGAATTTGGGCTGCAGTTGCTAAAGGAAGCATTTCCCATGGGGAAGATGCCCTCTCCTCCCCAGCTCTCTACCACCACAAGAACAGCTGTGGAAGTTTCCTATAGATCATGCTCTGCAGAACATGTGGCCCATGATCTTCCAAGCCTTCCTCCCTTCCCCCAGCATTATATAAATACACAGAGCGTCCACGTGTCAGTCCATTTGTTTTGGATGTACATAGCCTTCTGTTTTAATTTAGAAAGGAAAGGAAAACCTTTTATGCTACAAATCAATCAACACATTACCACATGACTAGCTTATTAATCCTTTATCTTCTGCAGCTACAGTATCCCGTTGCTGGCACCGCAGAGAGTCCAGAGAAGGTGCAACTACTTGTGTCAAGTAACTAAGAAAGCTTTTGACAAGACTTGATAAGTCATGAGCTGAACCATTTGCCCCACTATAAGAATGACAGGAATGTATCCAAAAAGTCACCGGCACCTTGCCATGAAGCAGGGAGCTCAGGGAGAGTTATTACTGCAGTCATTCGCCTGCTCTGCTGTCACGCGACTGCCAGTTAGGAGCGGTGAAGTTGCCTAGAGTGACCGATCTCTTCTTCCGTTTAATTTCCAGGCCAACACCATCATCAGATGGCTTTGAGTTTACATTCTATTAATAACTTGCACCTTGCATGACCGAAGGAAAACAAGATGAAAAAAAGACCTGCACTAACTCCTGTGAAGGGCAGGCTGCCTGTTTTCTTGGCTCATTTGGGGGAAACAAGAGATGCTTGAGAGTTGGGTAATATTTGGTGCACAGGCATCAGTGGATCTTCTTGCTATATCAGCTAAACTGAGACCACAATAACTAGATACTCTTAAAAACATAGCAGTTTGCAAGATGTTTGAGTTTTATAAAAGGTCTTTTCATTTTTTGAAATACTGGACGAATAAGTAGGAAAAAAAAAAATCAGTGTCCCAAAGTAGTCTGTAATACTCCCCCCTTACACTAAACTATTTAGCCTTCAGACCTTTGATTACAGTGATCAATTTGCCAGACTCCATCTGTACATTAGCCACACATGCACCCAGATCAGCTCTTCTGTGCGTAACAACTGCTGTCTCCAGATTGCACCATTCTGGAACTGGCACAGACACAGCTTCATCCAGGCTGGGTGTTAGCAATGTTGTGCCCGTTACTGAAAACACCAAAACGCACCCAGTGATAAGCATCACTTAATGCAATACAGTAAAAGCTAGATGCCAGGGCCATTCTTTAAGAGGAACAAGGATAAAAATCTCAGTTCCTTGAAGAACGCTAAATTGGTACAAAAGTAATTTAGCCAAAGGAACAGATTCAAATTTGCCTTGTCTGTGTTTATCAAGGTTCAATTTACGTTCAGTGAACCAGCTCAGATATCATGTGTCACCTCCCTTCCCCTGCAGCAATAAACACAGTTTTCATATGGAATTTCATCCCATGTTGTAAATACTTCCAGGACTACTCCACTCCCCAGGGACTGTTGGCTGAAGCGACTGGCTAGCCCTCCAAATAAAAAGACATTTTTTATTCTTCTATGCTCATATAATACAGAAAAAACAGGTAAGCAATACAGTTCATCCGTGCCCCACATGCTCCAGTGCACTGAGGGTCTTTCAGCGTTGGCACAGACGCAGCAGAGTACGGTCTCAGTTAATGGACTGCCAAACTGGGGTCTACAGCATTATCAAAAATAAATCAATTGTTGCCACTTGCATAATACAGACTAAGAAAAGACTGATGAATTCAGATTAATGCTGAGTAGGTTAAAAAGGCTGGAGAGCTGCAAGCATGTGTTATGATGCGGTTGCATTAAGTCCAGCCCACGCTCAACTGAGAGGGACAGATGGTAGGAGAGAGTGCACAGGGAAAGGTTAAGAGCAATTTTAAAAGGCCTGCTTTTCAAAAACACTAAGTGATTGCATTCCAGCTGATTTTAACTGGAGCTGGAAAGTCTGCAACACCTCTGGAAAGCAGGGCATTAGATCCCAATTCACTCTTTCAACTCCTCAAAAGTTGAAAAAGGTGACCTGGTAGCTTTCCCAGAAAATCCTTCCTACCACCTCACCCCTATGTTGTTTGCTCTCAGAGGTCTGCCAGAGCCACGGAGAAAAGGCAAGAGATCCAGTGGGCTATTCCAGAGCCTCTGCAAGCTGGCAGGAGGCAGCATCTTCCACAGCAGGGCAATAACCTGCTCATTTCCCCACGACTGTGATGGGGCTCCTGTTCAAACCCCACCAGCAGTCGGTGCAATGAGCCACTTAGCTCCAGGAGCAGAGTGGGTCCTCCTCCCATAAGCACAAGGAAAAAACAGCAACAAAACAGTGCCATGTGGCAGGGAACAAGGGCCCCTGTTTCAGGGCCACGAAAACACACTGCTCTGCACGCATGACTACTGTGTGCGCAGCATTGCTTAGACCCGCTACAGCCAGATGGCACTTCTGCCACTGCCTCGGTTCAACACTGGGGTGTGCAGGCAATCCATACCCCAAATAACTCACAGCTAGGGGCTTACAGCACACAGAGCCAAAAAACTTTCAGCAGGCCTGCTGCACCGAGCAGGAGGGTGTAACCTTGCCTCAAAAAGGGACATGCTTTGTAATGATTAAAATCACAAGTCTCAAGTTACTAAAGTGTAAATCCCCCTTTGAATACCCCAAACCAGCTATAGGGAAGCTGGACTGCACCTGTGGGGATCCATAAGCTCCTCCTGGTTGAGGATGTGGCTCCTCACACATGGACTGCTTAGAGCAATATATTGCAATGAAAAATTCCTCCTCCAGCTCCCCTTGCTCTCACAGCCCTTTGCTTTCTGTGGCTGAAATGTCACATTGGCTTTCGGCTGGGAGAGCAAGAGCAAGGCGAGTTATTATGATTTACAGCACAGGTGCTGACAGATCTCCATGAGACAGCATCAAGCTGATACTCTTTCAGCACAGCATAAATCCAGGACTCCCAGAGCTAACTACTATAAAAACGTAAAAGCAAATTTAAGACACTACTTTAGCAGGTTGCACACTAAATCATGTTATTCCAGAAGAGTTATGCCCATGCAGCTTAACCTGACCTAAGCTTTTATGATCAGAAACAGCACCTTCCCTTGAGACATTACCACACAACCATCATATGACAAATCTTTCTGAAAGCAGCAGCCTGCAAAACCTCACTGTCATCTGAACAGAGTGTTCCCGAAGGAGAACCAACAACTTCTGGGCTGCAGGCACTTTTGTCTCTGCTCATACTACTTATGCTTACAGAATGCTTCCAGTCTTTTCATAAAATCTCTAAGACCAGAGAAACCAGGGCTGCTTCAATACCAAGAACAGTTTGGGTCCTCTGGGTCAATCACACACATCTTACTAGCTCTAAAGAGGGAATGTTGTCTGTAACATGTAGTCAGATGCTATAGTTTAAAAGATCAGCAAGGACCAAGTCATGGCACCAATACCTATACTTAGCACTTCTAGCGCTCTATCAGCAGACTATCAAGACAAGATTGATGTTGGAGGAAAATTTCTTCCGCTTCAGTTACATGAACTCACTGGCTACAGCTGATGGTATTTGCCCATCAAAAATACCTGCCAAGCTTCTCACAGCTCACACCTCCACCTCACTTGAAGGAGGTATCCATTTTAATAGCGCACCATTAGGAACTCCAAGAACTTAGTTTGGGTATATCTTAAGGAGCAGACACTTCTGTACAACAACAAAAAATCAGCACTGAAAACACTGTAGCTCTTAGGTTCAGAGAAATTCAGAAAGGAATGCTTTGAGAAAGGCAAGTTGATGTTCAGCCTGAAAGCCCATTTTGCTATCAGCAGTGATGTAGCTTATTTCTCTATAGAGCAAGTTTGGGTGTAGCCAGCAGAATCCCAAACCTGCAGCTGTTTCTCTCCTTTCTTCCCCTACGGACATCCTCATATTCTCCCCCAGCCTCCAACTCTAAACTTCCCTCCTTGGAAAGCATTTGCTTGATGAACTAAGTAGCGTGACATTAATCAGATACCCCGAGCAACGGGTGGAACTAGAGAGAACAAGGAGCAGGAGGGAAGGGAAAAATGTTTTTCCTGCCAATGTTCAAGGCATTTTCCATGTGACACATTGCTCATCTGTATGCTCTAGGAGGCTTGCAATTTGCAAAGAACCATGAACAAGATCCACATCTAGGCAGAGCTTTTCATGAGTAAATCTGGCACATAAGGCATTTTATGAGCTACTATCCACCAGAGACTTGGCCGATACAAGCCTTTCATTTTAAGAAGTCAGTTTTATATTTGATCCGTGGTACCAGGTTTAATATCTTCTTTAATCTGCCAAACCACAAGTCAGCCTCAATTAGAAAGCTTCATACTGCTCAGTAGTGCTGTATCCTTAACACTACTGGGGGGAAAACTACTCTGAAAAGCTCAGAAGGGAGGTAATTTGTAGAAACAAGGACACGTGCTGACTTCCATACAGAACACTGCTATTTTGGATGCACAGTAGATTTGGGATGCTTTTATGAAGTCCTCATGGGGAAAAAGGGGGAAGAAGGTCAGCCTGAGCCTCCCCACCAGGCCACACTGACTTCACTGAAATTTGAGTTTGCTCTTCAAAAAATTTAATGGGACTTCTGCTCAATCATTGCAGTCCCATGCAAGACACCCATTACATTGGGCTGAGCAGAAGCCCATCACATGGCACAGCATGACCTGAGGCCACACTTAGCAGAGGTCTTTGGAGTTCTTTGTTGTCATAAGACAGAAAGTCTGCCAAAGGGATCTCTGGAGCACCAAATGCAAGTTTCATTTTATTTTCCTCCTTTATATTTGACTAAAGGGTTATAGCCTTGGCATGAACTGTTCCTTCCTCAATAATCCCCCTGAAGATGACACAGCCGTGTGTATATATATCCAGTATCAGAAAACACTGAGTACCTCAACACTGGTGATCACCTTCTCTGCACAAGCAGGAAAACAAGTCGTCCCAGGACCAGCAGAGCTAGGACAGCTTGAGTTCCTATGGATTTGTATCCTGCTTTGCCTCCCCCAGCATGCCCACTCCCTGCCACCACCCCCACGGTGGGACATCCAAGTGATTGCCAGTGCCCTTCCTGCACTGCAGGTAGGTAATCACCCCCAGTGCCTGTACCCTTCCTTCCGAGGGTGACAGAGGTTTTCACAGGCTCCTTGCCACCTAGACAACAGGTGAACAAACCAAGGTGAACTTGCTCAGATCATTTCTTCCTTAGACACTTTTGATGACATTTGACTTGGCAAAGGGAAAGCAATACCAATGCTGCTTGCTCTAGAACCTAAAACCTGAACAGCTGGTGCCTCACCAGTGATCAACTGCTGATGAAATGTGAAAAGGAGCTGTTTATAAACAGCCTCAAGTTAATAACAGATTTTTTTTTAAGCTTATTGAATTCCAAACCTTGATAAGCATTCTGAAATTCGAGATCAATTTGCAGATCAGATGCGCATAAACATACACCCTCAGGACAGTAGCTCCCTCAACCACTACCACCCACCTTGGCCCCCAGAGCCACAAGAGAAGCCCTGACCTGTTCTGCAAAGCCAAAGCATGTGGAGCCTGGGGCTGATGACTCCTTCCTACCAACTAATGGTGTCAGGGCTAACCAAATGCTTCACCCGCTGAAACTGCTGCCAGTCACGCAGGATTAAGAACAACCATGATTCTTAACAGAGAAGTGTCTCCAAGAGGTTCAGCCCATCCTCTCAGTCCCATAATGCTCAACTCCCCAGAGTCTCTCCTGTATCACTTCATAGGAGACAAAGCTCCACATCCCTCGTGGAGCTGGAACCTCCTATGCAAAGAGGTCCCCACTGCTCTTTGGCCTCTGCAGAGAGCCCATGCTCCTTTTGAGGCTACAGGAATCACATTTAGAAGCTGAACTGAGAACTCAGGAATTAGAAGCTAAGTTTTCTGAGTTTCAGAAGTGAATTTCACAACTGAAAAGTAGTAGGAATGCTAGGTTAAGGACAGCCCATCTTCTACATTACCACTGCCACCTCCCTCCCTCTCTATTTTAACAGATCAAAGAGGAGGTTTGGGCATCTATCCACACAACTTCCATCAATTACTTCATGCACCAAAGCCCAACACCCCCACTTGCATGCTTGGACCTCTCTTCTTTGCCAGTGCTTGCCATCACCCAACTGGTGCTCAGTTCAGAGCCTCCAGCACCATCACAGCAAAATAAACCCTGGCCTTTCACTCACCCTCACAACATAGTTGAATCGCCTGGAGTCCAGGATAGCACTGGAAAAGTCAAGTCGGTTGAAGGCTTCTCCCAAGGTGCAGTAACCATGGCGCTGAGAAGAAGAAACAGTCTGGGTCATGTTTTGGCAGACATGAGTCCAGACAGCACCAGGAAGACGTGACCCAGAGCAACTCAATTTAGCAAGCTAATGGGTACAAACCATGGGACCAGCTCATGGCTGGAAGAGACAGGGCTGTCTCCTGCAGAGCTGCACTTATTGACGTCAAGAGTGGGCATGGCCCAATGTACATTATGGTAGGTTCCCAGGAGTGACCCGAACTCTGCTCATGACCCATGAATTTAAGGGTGAGAATGAGGCACACATTCCCGGGGTTCAATATATAGCGCGAGTACAGAGCTGTCTGATATAGCTGCTTCTCTCCATAAGTGCAAATGAGCCATTGTGATGAATTCCAATGATTTTCCATGTTAGGATTGTACTGGGTGAAAGCCAAGAACAGTATTATGGCTTGGTCTGCAAATGGCTGGGTTTTTTTAACTGAGGGAAGCAAACAAGTCATATTTTAAACACATGTACAGAGCCTTGTAGAGCAAGCCCTGGCTCCCTGATTGGGGCTTAAAATCATTACTGAAATTCCAACCACAAGCCAGATCTTCCACTTATCTCTTAAGAGCTTCTGCTGATTTATATCAGCACAGGATCTTCCACCGCTTGGAAAAAACAGCAGAAAAGGGAACAAAGAACCTATGGAGGCACTCACCTCTTTTGTGCTCCCCTTGTGAACATAGATCCACTTCTCCTGGTGGAAATCTGTTTGGACAATAACACATTTTGCTCAGTTAGCCTTCCACCACACGGAGGGCTAGATCTCTGTTCTGCTCACAACACTCACTGCCCTTTTAGTGCAAGTGAAGTTATTTTGTGTTTACACCACCGCACTTCAAACCAAAACTAGCAACTGGCTGAGCTGCTTTGTTTCCGTACTGCTTCATTTGAGACTGCGGCCCTGAGCTTTAGAAAGGGCTTCTGTTTCAGTGACACAGCTCAAGACTGTAAATGTTTAATCTCCCAGCCACAGATATACCATAGCACCTCCTCTTCTTTGGTCCCAGACAGTAAGTGTGGCTGACAGCCAGGTTTTGTTGTTATTGATTTTATTAACTATTCATTACCTTGGTTACAGGCTTGGGATTGAATGTCAAATTTGAAGTTGAGCAAAAATGTCATGAGACACCAGGCATGTGGGAGAGAGCTTTTAGCAGTGAGGTCAGGCTCAGAGGAGCATGCTTGTGCTTGCAGCTAACTTGCTAAAAAAGAAAAACCTATTTGGAACCAAAATTTTCCTATTTCTAATTGCCCCTCCCTTCTCTCAGAAATGGGAGTTGTCCCATCCACTCCCCAAAATAGCTTCCCTGTACCCACCACACGCTGCTAACTTGGTTTGTGGAAGAGCCCTTACTGTAAGCAGTTATGCTGCTCAATCCTTCTCCCACGGGCTTTGACCCTACTTCCACCACATGCTGGCAATTCAACAGCTAGGGTTAAGAAAAATTCTTTTCCCCATCCTGCTAGACTCCTTTCCTTAAAGGAAATATTGTGCTCCTGGAATCTTGTTCCACCTAAGGATGCAGCAATGTACTCCTGCCTGGTACTGTGAGCCCAAGGACAAACCCAGTCTTAGTTACAGGCACGCAGACACTGCATCAGGCCCTTTTAAATAGTAGGTCACAGCAGAATCCAGCCAAAAACTGTCATGGTAACATTTGTTTGTTCAGAGAACCGAATGCACTGAGGGGCCAACTTTTGGCATCAGTTTCCAAAATCCTGGGGGATGCACAATGAGCTAATAGTAGTGTGGGAATTGTAACTCATTTCCTCTGTGTATGTTTACATTTGTAGCCTTCACATCTAACTCCAGTACCTATCTTGCAGTCAGAGCAACAGAGACCTTGCTGTCCCTGCAGGCTCCCCCGAGTCCTCCCACAGTGCACCATCCGAGACCCTGGCTGCTCGCTGTGCGTACAGAAAGATTTCAAACCTTCCATTGTTTTGAGCGAGCTGAAATCTTATTTCATTTTTCATGCACTCCGCACACAGAGATAGGATCAAAGCTCACATTGAGGCTTGTAGCCTCCAGTAATGTAGATTAGTGCTCAACATGCATATGGAAGGAAGAATAAATTTAGCCTGCTGTGCACAAGGAAGTCTACAGGGGGAAAAAAACTGGAACTGGTTCATTTGAATGTACCATAGGAAAAAATTACCCTCCTTCTGACAAACACAAATGACAAATTTGAACACAACAAGCACAAATCCTCGGAGCAGGGATTACTAACAGGGGCATAAATCTTCACATTAAACTGTATCCAAGTTCTCTACTTAGGTCAAACATGGGCGCAAAGCCCTTCAAGACACTCTGGAAGACTCTTCATGCACTGTGCAAAAAACATAGATACGAAGCATTTTCCACTCTCCTGCAGCAACTTTTATTTAAAAAAAAAAGCCCAAATAGACATCTTACATTGAATCTTGGCTTTGTTATTCAGCAGGTCTTTTTTCCTCTTCTTGGCAGCAACATCATAGTTCAGGCTGTTGAAGAGATTCTCTTTGTTGTGATCATCCTTTTTACAAAAGCTGTGAACAACACAAAGCAAGGATTCTGTTTATTTCTGCAGTCTGCTGAACACTATGCTTCCTGCAAGGAGAGAAAATACACAGGTTTTCATTGTGAGCTCCAAAGCTGCCTCCTTGCAGGCTGCTCTTGAGAAGTCTGGATGCAGTTTTTTGCATCTAGTAATGGTATTTTTAAATGAGCCTCTGGTGCCTCATTTCTGTGCTAAGATACCCAAACCAGACAGCAGCAGGTAATACAGATTGCACAGTTAGTGCTGGGACACCACCGGGCAGTATTCTTTCCTTCTCTTTAACCTGTTCCTATCTTTAAGTAACACCATATCCTCCTGCTGTAGGTGGTAGATTCCTCTGAGCCAGTCAGACTTCTATGGAAGGATGTATTTAGACATCTCTAAGGACATATATATATACACACTCAAAATATTTATTAACAAAAGAGTCCATGCAAAACATTCTTTCAAGCTTACAGGAAAAGCTCAGCTGAGGTTCAGACTTGGCTGGTCATTTTCCAAAGCCCACATAGTAGTGACTATACAAATTAACAGCTAGGATCTCTTGTCCAATACTGTCCATCTTCTGCTTTTGCTGGAATTCTGCTATAACTATATTATTAGTGAAGGGAGCTATAACCCCTTATTTTCTTTGAGGGCAATGAAAGACTATCTATAAAGAGACTATGCATCAACATCTCCACATTCTGCAGACCTGCAAATCAGCAGATCCAAGCCACAACATGAAACCGAGAAGCCCCATGGCAGCCACAGCACCATGGCGCAGATCCCTGGGGGTGTCAGGGGAAGGCAGCACCCACCAGGAGATCTCTGCAGAGCCCCCCCCGCCCCGCATGCTGCCCAGAGCTGCAGGGATGCCTCCCAGGTTCTGGGGAGAAGACAGGCAATGCATCCAGGAGAACGAAACGGAGAGCCTCCCCCACTGCTCTAGCTGCTGGCAAGGAGATGGGCAGTGGCTGTCTGCAGGTCTAAATTCAAAGAAGGGTCCTAGGCACCTCGCTGCACCTCTCACCTGCTGTGGCTGGGACACCCCTGGAGCTCTGGCAGGCACTGAAACATGCTGCTGCTGGCAGCACTGGGCAAGCTCCCTCTGTGACAGCTGTGAGGACCCTTAGGCAGCCAGGCTGCTTCCTCTACAGACCTCGTGTTTACACTGTTTAGCCTCCAAAAAAATAATACGAGCACCATGCCAACTCACACCTCCGACAGCTATTCAGCACAGGCTCCTGCAAAGGAATGAAACCTGCGGGACAAGGCTCCTTGTTTCCCATTTGCTGTCTGGCAGCACGGCCACACCACCAGCATATGCAGAATTCAAATGACCAAGTCAGAGTTTCAGCCCCACGAGGGACCCAGACCTCCTCCAGCGGTGTCCATATGGGTGTTCTGGTTTGGCACCTGCACATGGCCCCAGAGGTGGAGGAAACCTCCCCCAGCTTCAGAATGCCGAGAGCCTGGGCTCCCCCTTCCTGCTCCGCATCCCCCCTCGCAGGACACCACAGCTGCAGGGAAGGCACCACTCCTGCAGGCTCCACCACAACACTGCAAAAGGGGAACAGCAGCAGCAACACAGGTGGACAAACATTCACAGCAACAGCAGCTCAGGGAACCACGTTTCTACCAGCTGGAGCTGGCTCAGAACCTAAGCCCGAGAGCAGAACATCTCAGCTGCACATTTCCCCCATCCATGCTGCTTTCTGCTGGGGGGACCAAACCCAAGAACAGAGTACAGCAGTAAGGAGGAAGCAGTTTTGCAGTGTTCAAGCTTGTATTTTATCAGTGTTGCACAAAATCAGTAACAGGCCAGGTTAACACGCCCCATGCAGTGGCAGAATCCAAGCCCAAGAGCACAAGACAGATCTGCTTTAAATCTTACATGTCAACAGCACACCCTTGACTGTTGACTTCCTACTGAATGACTCTGTAATCTGAAACCTTCATAACAACAGCAATGGATGAATTCCAGTATGGGAGGCAGATTATTCCCCTGTTTATGTACTGCCAGGTTTCCACACGCTTCTCCAAGGTGTCCTGACAGGTTGAACAGTTGGGCACCAGGACATGGCCCTGCAAGGACCTCAGTCCGGGGCCAGTATGTCACCTCCTTTGCTTTTTTAATGGGAAAAGGGATGTATAAACCCCTGCCAAACTCAGTATTCCCAACACAACCACACTCCCACCAGCCAGACGTTTTTCTACCTATTTGCAAATCAGATGCTTTGGATTCTAAGCTTGATTTTTATTTACAGCTTGCATGAAAGAAGGCAAGAGATAGAGACCTGCTACATAAACCTCCTGGCACAGGAACATCTCAGCAGCAAATCCTTTTTTGCTCCAAGTCCCTTTGTCATGCACATTCCTGACCCATCCCTCAGCCCAGTCGCAGCAAATCCAAACCTGACTGCGCACAGCCGAAAACAAGCAGCAGCTCTGGGAGAAAAGTTTGGTTTTGACAGGAGCGATCTGGCCGGAGACCATTACACCCACGCTGCTGCAAAGGCTTCCTGCCCGCACAACGCAGCTCCGCAGCGCTTCACCATCTTAGGGGTTTTGTTGATGTTTTGCAGGCAGATTAGTCAAGCGGCACGTAAGGTACATTACTCATGGTCTGGGGAAGATTTATGGCTTCGGACACATCATCCTTCTCCAGCCCGAGAGCCGGGAAGCCCGAGGAAGGGCAGTTTGGTGAGGAGGAAGGTGGTGACACACACCTCCAGTGCCCCCCAGGAGGCACTCGGGGGTGCTCCCCGAGGGCACATCGCCCGGGCCGTGGGGCAGGGACTGTTTTCACCTTTTCCTGGCTTTTCCACCCCATCCCACAGCCGTAGGCACGGCCCGGCCGCCTCGGGAGGGAGAGCTGCCTCCGTGCCCAGGCGCCCCGGCACCCCGCCGGGGCTGAGGGGTTTACAGCAGGACTGAGGGAAAGCCGCCGAGCCCCTCCGCCGGCACGCCGGGCCGCCGCACCGACGCCGAGGCCCGGGGTTACCGGCAGGCCCGCAGAAGCCGCCGCCGCCCCCTCACCCCCCGGCCCCCGGAGCTCAGCGGTGCCTCGGCCTGCGGCTCGGGCCGCCCCCGGACGCGGGGGGGGGGCCGAGGCGCCGCCGCCGTCCATCTTACCGCCGCGCACCCCGGCCCGACGCCCCGGCGGCGCGCGACCGCACCGCGGCGCCCCCTGGCGGCGCCGCCGCGGGAGGGGGCCGGGAGCGGGGCCGGAGCCGCCGCCGGTACCTGCTGATGTCGCCGACATAGCCGCCGCTCTTCTCGTCGAGGAAGCGCGTCCAGCCGTCGGCCGTCTTCACCCAGCTCTGCCCGGGGGAGCGCCAGTCCTGCCCCAGGAACGGCATGGCGGCGGGACGGAGCGGGACCAAAACCGGGACGGAGATCAGGAGGAGCGGCGGCGGCGGGGCCGGTGCCTGGAGCGGGGCAGAGCGACGCGATGGGTGCCGTGGCGGCGGGGCTGCGGGCACCGCGCCGCTCCGCGCTATTTATGCGGCGGCGGGGCGGCGTGTTGCCGGAAGCGCGGGGCTGGCCCCGCCCCGCCCCGCCGCACGTGGCGGTGTTTATCGGCGCCGTCCGCGAGCGGCGCGGCGCGGGGCGGGGCGAGGGGCGGGGAGCGGGGCGGGGCCGGGCCGGGGCGTCGGGGGCGGGGCCAGCAGCTGTTTGTGTGGGCAGCGTTAAAACCTGTTCGTGCGCTGTTTGCGTGTGTATGCACATGTAGCGCATTTATATACTACGCACAGAAACGTTTTCATATGTTTGCGTTGTATATACAAAACATTAAATATAGAATACAAACATGCATAAAATTAATGTTTTATGCATAGTTCACCTCCATATGTAACGCCTATGTTCAATTTATTGATATAAATAATATGAATATTTACACAGGCATGTTTGTTTATGCTTATAAATGCGTTTTAGATATTGATGCATCACAAAATTACACCCTGTTTATAGAAACACACAATCTAAACATACAGATAAGTTCAGAACATTGTGAAAACATACAGAATACATATATATTGTTACATATGGTTCTATATCGAGATCATTAGAGAGAATAATATAATGTTTTCTGAACGTGTGTTTCATATGTATCTGGTTTGTATCTGTGTAATGTTTTATGTATGTATATCATGTTTTATGTCTATGTTTTATACATGCATGTGCTTTTATATGCATTATGTTCTTATATATAATGCTAATTTTTAATATTTTATAGATACATGTGCATGACAGAAAAATATATAATGTATAGAAAACGGTATTATATATGAAAATATATAAATGTAGCTTATTAGGTGCACGCACTAGTAGGTGTTAGAGAAGGTCTTACGTATTGAACATTAAAAACGTGGGTTTTCTGCATGCAAGGCCAGGCTGAGGGGCTACATTCCCAGCCAGGAATGCACTATAGCTCGTTTCGTAAATACAGGACGTTTTGTATTAGGATTAGGACATATCTGCCCTACGCTATGGTGTACGTATCTCGATACACTGATTTTCATATTGCCAACTCGCCGTTACTTGGGGGGCACCTTGTGTGGGGCAGCCCGCGGTGCCTGCTGTGAGTGCCTGGGGATGGGGCTGCTGTGGGCGGCCGGGAGCAGCTCCAGCCTGGTGGGAAGGGGCAGGTGGGCTGTCAGGCTGTTGGGATGGGGCCGGAGCTCGGGGCCGAGGGCCCGAAGAGAAGGGAAGAGAAGAGAAGGGAAGAGAGGAGAAGAGAGGAGAAGAGAAGAGCCATGGCGAGCGGCTGGCTGCAGGGCCGGGGGGATAAGCTGCCCTAATCCGGGTCACGTTGCCAGCCGTTCCCCGGCTGCGCTACCTGCCGCCATGGGGCATTCGGCACCATCTGGCGCTTGCAAGCGACGGTGTTACGTGTTCACCCTCAAGAAACCAAAAAAACCCTCATAAAAACAAGCACTCGAGGCGCGGGGAAGGCTGCGTGTGCAGACGCAGCGCTGCTGGGGCTGAAGGCAGCGGGAGATCTGCAGGCAGGAGAGCTGCGGGATGGCTGCCTGCTGATGCTGGAAGCCCCACGCCGCGAGCGTCGGCCGCCCCATCTCCAAATCCTACCACGGCTCTCGCCTGGGCGGGTGTTACACGGGGGTCGGCGGGAGGAAGAGTGAAAACCCGCCTGCTTACAGCCCCTGGGGACAGAAAGCACTTGAGAGCAGCAGTGAGCCGCAGCACATGCAAAAATTAAAATCCAAATACGAGGACACCGGGGCTGAGGTGTCCTCATTTTGCCCATCTGATCTAGCCCACCGGGGCAGTGGTCCCACCTTCCCTTACAGGCAGTGCCAGCTATTTTTTGAGTGGCAGGGGATAATGTTTAAGCTGCAAGAGTGCTTTGAGCTCCAAAATCATCTTTGGCGGGTTTCTTCTGCAGTTTAATTGCCCCGCGCCTTCGACAAGCGAGCATCTTCCAACAGCGTCGCTGCAGGTGACGTTGCCCTCCACGTGCCAGGAGACCCCAGAGGGGACCGGGTCCGCAGCAATGGAGCTGCTCGGGGAGAGGCAACCTCCTAACAGCATCATTGAGCTCGGTGTGTCCCCGAAAGGCTGCGACTGCCTGTCACCCACGTCCTGCCCTGCAGAGTGGGTTAAGCCAGGCAGATCCATGTCACTGAAAATATCTTCATCCTTTTAATGAAGATCACTCGGCAGCTCTGAAGCGCAGGTCGGGTTCGGTCTGCAGAAGGGGATGGAATGAGATATGAGTGCTAGGGAAGGCAGACGCAGGGATTGATTTGTCCCGTCCCTTTTAAAAGCTGTCGCGATCTGGGGCGATAACCTGCAAGCACCGTCAAACCCTCGTGAGCGGCCAGGGAGCTGCCGGCGGTCGGCAGCAGGCGGTTGGCTGCCGACTGAAAGCACCGAGTCAGACCGTGAGCCAGAGCGAGCCGTGGATTCAGCTGAGCAGAGGCCGTGTTAAAACCTTTGGAAATTTTAACATGGTGTGGCAGGAGAGCTGCCGCCATTGGCACTGTAGGACAGCCTGAACCCAAGCTAAAAAATTTTATGATTGAAAAAAACAACAAAAAACCAAGAGTGAAGCTCACTGAGTGGACACATAGGTGAAGAGGCAGGGTTAGCCGGGCTGGACCCGCTGCAGGCACTGACATTTTAGAAACGGTGGCACAGACAGAAATTGGAGCTGCTGCTCCGGCGCACGGACCCTTTCCTCCGCAACCAAAATTGATCCGCTCGCGGCTGAGCCGCTCCGCTCCCACCAGCCAGGCACAGTAGCAATGGTCTGCATGGAGTGGGTCGCAGAGGGCGGCTTTTTTGAGGGCTTCTCTGACAAGCATGTTTCCACACCAGGGTGTTGCAGGGCAGCAGCCTCCTTTATTTATTTAAGCCTTTACTTAGCAGGTACCACAGGTGCTCAAACTCTGCCGTCGGTCCTCTGCAGGCTGTTGGCATGCAGAGGTTAACGAAGCAGAGGCAAACCCATGCACATGCCTGGGAAGGTGCAGAGATTTGCAAACGAGCCCAGTGACATCAGTTTTGTCCAAAGCTGGTACATCTGTAACTGATTGTGGCTCCGTGTTTACAGATCTGGGATTCGGCAGCAGGGGGATTAAAAGCAGCGTGTTTAGCTGTGAAAGGAGAACGTTGCCCTCCCTACACCAGCGCAGTGGCTCTTGCAGGGGCCTCGCTGCAGCACGTCCATCAAGGCCAGCATTACTGGCTCTGTAGAAACCGATTGCATGCAGCCGGCCTGGTGCACACGTGCACGTTGCACAGACATCAAAGCAACCTCTTAGGCCTCCTCATGGAGCTCCTGCACACAATCCCACCTCCCCAAACTTGAACCCCTCCGAGGCTGGGCTCCTTACGCCGAGGAATGAGTTTTATCTCAGGGCATGCAGGAACCGGGGAGGGTGGCTCTGCCATTGCCCACAGCTGGTTCAAGCCAGGGGGAATTTGCCACAGTGCAGTTTTGAAGGGAAAAATGGAATTTTGGGGACAAGCTGGGTACAGGATGATGTTGCCAAGCAGCCACAGGGTGCAGCTAGGAGTGTGCAGCTGGGGCAATGGTGCAGCTGCTTTGCACGGGGGGCGGTGAGGGCTTTATTCCAGTGGTGTCTCGACTTCAACCTGTGTAGACTCGCGGTCAGCACTTATAGATACCACAGGGCAAAGCTAACACTGGAAATCAGCTCTGGCAGTGAAAATGGGCACCAACGCTGTGGGTAAAGGGTGCTGCACCAGGCAGTGCGTTACAAAACCTGGCAGCATTGGTCTGCAGAAAGGCAACGGGTCCTTGACTGTTGGTCATGACTCACTTGGGTTCCCACAGGTAAGTGGACTTTGGGAGAATTATCAATGTGGTCATTGCATCATCAGTGTCTGCATTAAAGGATGCGTTTCCCGCATGGGGATAAAGCCAGCAACCCTCTTTCAGAGCAAACTCTGGGCAACAAACTCTCATTTGGCACATCTTACAGGATCCTGCCCATGCCACAGACTCGGGCCATCCCAGATGTGCTCCCACCATCTGATACGGAGAGGCGAGGAGCCCATGTTTGGCTGCAGCAGCCTGTGCTCTCAAACCTCGGAAGCAAACATATCCTTCTTACCCCAAAAATGATCCAGCTGATGGATATTTCCTTAGGCGGACAGGTCTGGTTGCCTCTGTGCCCCCGTCATACCTGGCTGGGCATGCTGGTGGCTGAGTCGGCGTGCTGTGGCTCACGCCGCTGCGGGAGGGTTTGCCATCTGGCAAAGCCACGCAGTGATGATGAAGGACAACTAACTTCAGGAATGGTGAGTCATGGTGTGGCCCAAGCTTTATTTTCCTACACCTCTGTTCACTGCTGCAACTCAATGAGCCAGAGCAAATGCCAGAAATAAGCTTGGCTCAACGGCATGTGCGTTACAGTGATGCTTTAGGGGAGCTGGTTTTCCCCTGGGACTCTCTATTTCTCCTGTCTGGATGCTCACAGGTGTCCTGTGGAGCCTTATCTTTCCAAAAATTCAGTACCTCTACCCTGGACTGGACCTCCCGTTGGCCCTGGGTACGGGAGGGGACCCTCCTGCCCCTGCCTCCTGGTCACTACCTGGTGGATGTGGGTTCCTCAAGGCACCTGAGAGTGAATCCCTTTGGGATCCTCCCGGGAGAGGGATGTCACACAAACGCCGATGACATAAATGCCTCTCACCATGGACTCCTGCCTGTGCATTACCAGAGCCTGGTCACAGGTGGGCAGAGCACAGGTCTAACAGCAATAACAGCGGCATCCGGCGATGTACGCTGTTCTTCTCATCTTCAAAGCATTAGCTGTTGGGAATTAATCTTCATACCAGGCAGGCGAGTCTCATGACCCTTGCTCCACAGAGAGACAGAGTAAATGATGTGATGAAGGGTGAATCAGGTCACGGCTGCAATGAAATCATGGCAGTTCCTGCCTGCCCGTCCCGTGACCATTAGACCTTATGTACTCATCAAGGAGGTAGCTGGCATCCAAAGAGGTGCGGGAGCCAGCCTGTCCTCTGGCGGCAAGTCACGCTGCCCCTGGGGAGGTGCTGGCCATGAATCACCTTTGGAAGCAGGTTCCAGCGCTGGATGTGGCTGGGGAGTCGCAGGGTGCATCCTCTGACACTCGCTCCCAGGGTCTGGCAGTACGAGATCACCCAGTTAAGGATGCTGAAAGGCCGAGGGAAACAGCTCCTGGCAAGATCGGGGTGCCAAACTTTTTCTTTGTTGCCTCTGAAAGTCCAAGCCTAAGATTTTAACCCTCTGGATGGGGTCTTGGCTGCTAATGTTGGGGTGAGAGGGCCGTTTGTGTAAATCACTAGTGGGGACTCAAGCCAGGAGACTGGCCCCAAGGGCAGATTTGGTCTTGCCAGCTGCTGCTTGACCTTGGGCGAGTTACTTGATGTCCCCGGGGAGAAGCCCACAGGGAACCAGAGGGAGAGGAACAACATAGTTTCCTGGGCAAATACCTGCAAGTGGGTTTGGTGTGAAAATAGAAAATACTTAGGAAAAGTAAAATGATGCCCTGGTTTTACCTCAGTTAACAGAAACGTACCCCTAAACGTGGAGTGATGTGGTTAGGACAGATAATAGAGAAGAGAAAGCCGCAATAGTACTGGCAGTTCCCCGTGCACAAAAGACAAACAGCGGGGTGTTGTCTGCGAGCCAACTTCCACGTACGTTGCACGCGATGGGCCAGCCCTTCCTCCTTCCTCCAAGTGCCATAGGTAGTTCTAAAGGAGGAAAGGGGCTGGCAGCAAATTAATGTCAGCAAACTGATTGAAAAGAGGAGCAGCCCGAGGCACTTGTGTCTTGTCAAATTGGAAGTATATCCGGGAATTACTTCTTGCATATAGTAAATTTTGCATGATGTAGCTGACAGCAGGCTTGGAGATTTTGATTTCATAGAAAATATGTATTTTCCATGTCAAAGGGTGTTTCCGCCTCCCGCCCGCTGGGTTAAGCCCAGGATTTTGCAGCCAGGAGTTGTTAGTACTTGACATTCAGTTCCACAACAGAGAAGAGCAGGAGTTCAGAGCTACGGTGGGCAAGGGGCCAGCGGCACCTGAACCGGCTGCAGGTTTCTCTGCAGGACAGCAATGCACGAAGCCAAGAGCTGGATTAGCTTCAGGGCCTCCCCGAGGTCCACGGCGGTGTGTGTGCTGCACCGCCAGTGCTGGGGAAAGCAAAAGGCACTGAAAGGCACTAAACTCTGAGGGTATTGTGTCTGCGAAGATTAAGTCAGCAGTGGGGCTGGCTTGGCCTGGCTTTGTCGTGCAGGTCACGGCTGACCTCCTAGAATAATCAGTGAGCTCCTGTAATTACGCCAGGGACATCACATAGTGGCCATGCCTTTCATCTCTTCCGTCCTCCTTGTGGCATATCATGGCTGTGGCTCTTATAATGGGTCTGAAGTTTGTTATTGGTGCTGCAGTGTTTTCTGTGGCTTTTGTGGCCCCCTGTACAACAAGTAGCGCTGCCTGGTTGCCTGCAGTCTCAGGGGACCCAGTTAGGTGACCCAAATTCTCCCTTTTTTTGCCCACTGCTCTTGATCCCTGGATGCCTGTTACAGGGAGGTGGTTAACGCCAGGTCCTCCCTTTTGCAACCTCCTTGCATCTTTATTTTCCTGTCTCCTAAAGGGATTTGGAGCCTTCAGAGGTGGAAGGATGCTGCAGTCCAAGGGCAGACCCTGCTGCAGAGGACGGATGTCCCTGGAAGGGAAGGTAGGAACACAGATGGCGGGAACGGAGTGTGAAATTTCCGCCCTTCTGTCCACCCAGCAGCCTGCAGAAAGCAGCTGTTTCCATCGTGTGAAGAGCTGTCCCAGGCAGGGCAGTTTCCAAATGTAAGAGGTGACCCCAGGTAAGGTCTGGGAACGTGCCAGGGGATTACAGCCCTGCCCGTCATGCATGCTGTCTGCTCCTGGCCTCCATTCAACACGATGGAGGAGAAAACCTGAACGTAACCCCTTGCTGTTGGACCACACAGCACATCTACCCTCTCACAGGCTCTGAAAGGAGTTGTTTTTCTCACTGGCCATTACGCAAATGCAGATTTCATGGTCATGCTATAGAAACCACCACAGGGGAAGCAGCCTGGGAAGTTGTTCCTGGCTGGATTTGAAGGTGCCCCTTAGCTGACCCTCTTGTCCCTTATGTGTTTCTAACCCAGAACTACATGTTTTACAGAACAGCTTATTCGTCCATATGCAAGAAAGCCCTCTCCTGTACCAGCAGCCGCTTTCCACGAAAGCCAGAGCTTCGACCGCTCAGTCTCAATTAATTGCCCACAGGAGTTTCTCAGGATGCTCACCTCCGTGTCTGTGGTAAGCTCCAGCCTGGGTCACTCTACATTTTGCTTACCTCAACATGACCCTGGCAGCATCAGTGGGATGCAGTGAGCATCCCTGCCTGGCAGGGCAGGCTGTACAAAGCTGCTCCAGGGTGGCTGGGTCTCGTGGGTGGCCAGTGCCCAGCGCAGCCATGGGAGCTTGCTGCAAAGGGCAGCAGGGCGATTTGCTGTGTAAAACCCCTCACGGAGGGAGGAGCATGGTTATTAGAGAGTTCCGATCCTCCTCCCTGTTGGTAGGATACACAACTTTTCCTAAACACAGCCTGTCCAGCTGCATTCCTGAAGCACGCATTCCTTGCCGGCATAGCTCATCCAGAGTGTGGCCAGGAATAGCGCTGCGGCTTCGTGTGGGACCTCTCCCAAATACATCTTTAATTGAACAGGGCCACTTGGCCCATGTGCTTGAACTCAGACCAGGAGAGAAGTATTGTAATTACTGGTCTTTTTGTCATTTTCTACCCAATGCCATCTATTCTTTATTCCTTGCATCTATGACTTATAAGCACTATCACTCTTTCAGCTTTGTTTTCTGTTTCTCGAGCATCTGATGGATGCTGTGCATGTACCACTGCCCTCTATTGGGCTGCTCATCTGGCCAGTGTGGGTGCTGGTGAGCAGGGACACCGGTGGAGCTGCCTTCCTGAGTTAATTTAGTGAAGGCTTGTTGTCGTGCAGCTGGAGGTACTAATTTCTGTCTCTAAAACCACATAGCTGAGATTCAGCTGGCTACTCATAGCCACAAAGAATGCTTTGCTGGAAGGGCAGTCACCAGCTTTCTGATTTTTATCATAAGTCTTGTGATAGCTGGCTTTCTTTTGACAGCACCAATATCTGGAGCATAGTTTTGGGGTGAGAAGCTCAGCTTTCGGTTTAAACCCAGAATGCACATTTGCAGCCCTGACAGTTGCAGAGAGAAGCTGCAAAGTGACTTCCAAGCATGCTCCCGTGGCTCAAAAATTGCAAAATACCCCATGCTTTGGTTAAGACGACAATTGAAAAGGAATATTATGTTTGTTAAGGCTAAGTTGTGGTCTTTGAGTACTTGGCACTGGTAATCTTAGGGAAAGATGCCAGCGTACGAGGCCTTTTTGTTATGGAGAAGCTACCCATAATTTTGAGATCCAGGACTGCAGGTATTTAGGTGTCCTGGAATAGGTGACTCCTAGGAAGCGCTGAGAAGGGCACAGCTGCCGTGGTGAGCTCAGTGGGCCACCTCTTGTGCCCAGGACCTTTTAGAGGAGCAGGTAGGAGGCATCAGACTAGGTTGGCTCCTTTCCCTTGCCCTGCCTATCACTGCCCACAGGCGACCTTAATGCCAGCACTCTTGATCTAAATACGTACAAGTAAGATATTTTTATAACCCTTTCCTTTTTTTATGAACAGTTGCATGAAAGAGGAGCATTTTCTGATCAGACCTTCTGCTGAAGACCTCTGCACATCTGAGCTTTTTGCTTCCAGTAGGTAATATGAAGACATATCTTAGGGGCTTTGGCTTCAGCTCTCTCAGGCTTGGTACTGCTCCAGTAGAGGCAGAGACTTTGTGGCTCAGCAACCACAGTTTTTAATCTGCTTTTTTGTGCTTCCCTGGGCTGTGTGCAGACATAATCACAGTGGTCAGTCCTTGCTTTCAACTTCCCCCTTGCTGCCTTGTGATGTTTACATGGCGTGTAGTGTTCTGCAAGCTTCAGATAAACAGAAATAAAAATCAGTGTTGGTTTGCTTTATAAGAGTAACCCCCTGGAGTCAACAGCCATTCACTGGTTGTAACCTTTTACTCTCGCACTAAGAAGTGACTTTACAGAAGAAATAAATAGAGTATCGACTTAGGGTTCCCATGTGTCACACTGTTTTCACATGAAAGCATTAACAAACTAAACGCAGCACGGGAATGAAGCAATAAAGCATCTGGACTTTCTTGGCCAGGCATGGAGTACAGCGTGCCTGATTTTTCCAGGAAGCAAGTGGATTTGCAGAGAAAGTGCCAAGGAGTCACAGCAGCATCCCTGTTATTACAAGGAGGGGATTTTCAGCACACACTGTGCTGAAATGATGATGGGTGGCTACTAGTCTTTAGGATCTTTTAGTCTTTCTGCAGGCAATGGGAGCCCACCTCCTAGAAGATGCTGGAAAAGGGGAGGCAGCCCAGAGATAGCCTGAGAGCGATACTCTCCAAGGTGTTTTTCATCAGTCCAGAGCTGGTAGCTGCAAGGAAAGGGCACAACACTGGTATCTGCAACAGAAGGAATTAATTCAGAGTTTAAGTCTATATTTTTTTGGCTGCAGTTATCTCTTTTCCAAGTTTTAGCTGGGAAAGAGGCAGTCATCTCCTTGTAAAATAGAAGGAAGATCTAAGTAATACCAGATCTATCTTTATATATCTAGTGGCTTGATTCTTAAATTTTAAAATATGATTAAAACAGCAGGAAATAAAGCAACTTGCTGCTTTGAGGGTCTTCCCATTTAAAAGACAAGTCCTGTCTCTTAATCAGGGCTAATACTGCAATTACACAGCCTTATGCTGAGTTGCTCGTCTCAACACTTGCCTGATGGGCAGAAGCATTTTTTGGAGAGTATGACAGGTTCCTTTCCTGAAGGTTGAGGTACAAGCCATGACAACCCTTCAAAGTCACAAAAAGGCCCCTTTATACATTGGCGGGGGTTCAGGTATTTGGGATTGATGGAAAAAATAATTAATCCCTGCCATAGTAAAATTGGGATACAGGGCTGCAGGACTCTGAATAACTCAGCAAGCTCAGCAGGCTCATAATTCAGAAGAAGCCCAAGCAGGCCACCTGCATGGCTGGAACATCGATTTTGGGTTTTTTATTGGCAAGAGCTGGTGCGCATTAAGAGCCTCTGAGCTCTGCAGAAGCAGTTAGGTACTCTACCCAGCTGCCTCAAATTGGTCCTAAAGGGAGAAAAAAGTTACCTGTCATTCTTCCTTGGCTCATGGTAAGATATGTGAGCTGCCACATTACAATTATAGGCCAGTTCAGGAGAAAATTTTGTCCCTCTGAAGCAAAATACATCACCTGGCCCGAGACAGGACCTTTCTTCTGTTTTTTGGCAGCCGAGATGCACAATCGCCTGGGTTTAACAAGTCCCCGTCCCTGAGGAGAGCTGCAGGAACGCCGTGCCTCTGTGTTCTTCGTGTGCACCCGCTGCAGGGTGATGCAATCTGCCTCCCCACTCGTTAAATGAGGTCAGATTACCTTGCGTTTCACTGGAGTCAGGAGTGTGCTCTGGGACAGTTACTGTGGCTCAGCTCACAGGCAGGAAATTGTCAAATTTCGGTAATTAATTGCAAGGATGAGTCTGTCAGTTGAGTCTGTCCCAGCTTGTTCTTTAGGTTGCAGGTCCTCAGGTGCAGGAGTTGCTTTTTTTCAGAGCTATATTCTCTAATGTGATTTCCCACCCAGATTGCATCAAAAAAAGGTGAGTCCTCCTAAGTTTGCATTTAATTTTAAGGTTCTCCTGCTCTGACTCACCAGGGGTTTGCCCAGGCTAGGTGGGACACAGTAGCTGTATCAATCTGAGAGTGCAAAGTAGTCTCCTCTGCTGCTGCCAGAAGAGCTAATTTGGCATCTGCAGCTGCTGTTGGCAACTTTCCCACTGATATTAGTGGAGCAGGTTTTGTTCTTAAATTTGCAGTCTGTGTCCCTAAGGAATACTCTAGCTTGAAACTTTGCGGTGCTTCAAATGAGGCTTTTTGCTGACAGCTGCAGTGGACCAGTAGTCCTCTTCCTCCAGCCTGGTTGTCTGGAGGCAGAGCTGGTGGCCAAGAAAAAACATTTCCCAGCAGATAGCATGCTGGTTATTGGAGGGTGTTGAGCACTGTGCGGAGTATGCTGACTTTTAAAGTGTGACCACTGTAAGTGCACCAGCTGGAGCACAAGGAAGGAAAACGCTTCTAGATCCAAGTTTAGTGATCAGCTATTCCATTGAGCATGAAACTTGTATAAGAGCTTATAGTATTCATCTTTCTGTTGAACTTCCAACAAGTACTGCAGCAAAATTAATTCCAGATAATACAATTGAGGTTAACTTAATGGAGAAAAAGCTTGGAAAGCTTTTTTGGAAGGGGATGTGTTCTGTATATTTATATATCTATATCCATTATGGGAAGGACGTTAGCTCTGGTGTGGGAGGGTAATGACACATGGGGCCTAACGGAGCTCTCATCATGTGTCTGTGGAAAATACGTATCATGTAAGGCAGTGTGTGTAGCGTAGGAGAATTAGGAAACCTTGAACAGGTGACAGCTGATTAAACAGCTGAATTTTTAGATCTCTGAGCTATTTGTAATGCAGAGATGCATCATAAGACAGCTACCTACCTTAAACTGCCTGAACCCAGTCTTTTCCTCCTGTTCCCAGGCACTGCAGCTTACCTGGTACAAAGCTTTTATTGTTTAGCCTGTGCAGAAACAGCCTTTGTCATCATATTGGAGTCTAACTCCTCCAGCTAAATTAGATCACTGTAGCAGTGTAGACAATATACAACCCTGCAAGCCAGAATGTGAATTCATTACTTTTCCCATAAAACTAGTTTTACAATGTTTTTGGAACAAGCCTTCCTGCTGTCTTTTGAGTAAAGCGTTTAAGCTGAAGGAAGAAAGAGAAGGTAAATTCAACTTAAAATCTTCAGACCCAAGATCAGCCCCAAAGCGTTTGTGTCATCGCAGTCAGAAGCCATCTTATCTTCTGGTGTGGTTTCACTGTAGCTGAGAGCTGACAAGAATGGCTGATACCATGAGAACAGTTAATCCCTTTTTCACCCTTCCCTGGTGCTGGGATTTGTGCAAGATTACATTCAAATGTATTTCTCAAGAAAAGTCAACTGGGGATACCACCCAACTCCCATATCTTGATGGATCTTCAAAGCCATTCCCTATCCCAATACCCAACCTTATCTGGATATAAACAGATGCTCAGTGCATCTCTGGGCCATCTTCCCTGCATGGTCAGACTGTACGATCATCAGCTGTTTCAGCAGCAGAAGTTGGTGTAAAAACAAAGTGGCTGAAAGATTTGTAGGCTGTAAAGAAGGGACAAAATGCAAAGCACAGATGGATGCTATTCCCATAGAGGAGGGGAGTGCAGGGGGTCAAACGTGCTCCCTGTTGATCCTGCTTCACTGGGGTGCATGGGATCTGGATAGGTCTTCCCGAGGGGGACCTTGGGTAAAGACTTGAGGATTTAGATGATGTCAGCTATGCCATGAATTCATGCGCCATTGCACACTGTCAGGAAAAACACAGTTCCCTCTAGAAAGAGGAACCCATTTTCTCTCCCGCTGGGGGCTGAAGTACAGAGAGCAGAGCATTACAGCACTGATCTGACTAAGCTGACATAATAGGCTTCAAATAAGTAAGTCTGAGGCAGACAGTAATTGCAGTAAGATGGACTTGGTGGTGAAAACACAGATCGCCACAGGTACACCTCAGCTGCGAAGGAGGGCATTGTCTCTTCCTTTGCTCCTCACCACATAGGACTCCATTTTAAAATTTACAATTATAGCTTGATTGGCACCGCAGACCAGAACCAACAGATGAAACGAAATCTGATAGCCCCTCCCTGCTATTTAAAATAATATTCCAAAAATATCCACCTGTTCCCTGGGCAGGGATAGCACAAAGGGCAGAAGAGGACATCGCCTTCCAATTTCTGACTCCATCTCTTTCCCCAGCTGTAGCCTGGTCATGTCCTGACTGTCCATACAATGTGCCTAAATATTTCTATCATTAACAAAAGAAAGAAAAAAGGAAAAGAGGCATCCTCTATCAGCAGGCAAAATAGCTGTCTGCAATGTTTCTAGCAGGAAAAGGTTAAGTTCAACTGTATGATGTTTTTCACGAAGTGTCTGCTTTCCAGGGAAACTCCGGGTTTAGAAACATTAAGAGTTCACTGCAGTGGTGATATTACCTCAGTGTGCCCCAGGAGGCAGGATTTTTGTTTCTCTGCTTTTCTATCCTTTTCTATGGGCTGTCCGTTTCAGCCACAGAAGGTCTTCTGTGGTGCACCAGCATCAATGACTCTCATAACATACCATTTTCCTTCTCCAGGAGGACAGACTTCAGTGCTTCCTGGGGATTTTGGTCTTTACCAGTGAAATGGCCCATACAATTGGCAGCATAAAGTACATTAACTACAGGTTCCATAATGTTTAACAGGGATACAAAAAAAGTCAGCAATGGAGTTATGCCTCTTCACATGTAAACCTAATTTTCTCACCAGCCACATGCATGGTTTTAATTTACTTTATCCTGTACAGGCTATCAGCAGCAGTCTGGTAGCAAGCTGTTGTTTTTTTCCCCTAGAAAAAGCAACACAGAGATGATGTACAGGGTCAGGGCTGGGACAAACTAACCTGATGTAAAGGACAGTCAAAACAACATAAAAATGAGCCTACCATAAAAGCTTTAAGTGGTGCAACACGATTCCTGCAATTAAACTGACACAGTATCCATCAGACCATTGATCTGGTTTGCTGGACTAACAGAGGAGGATAGAAACTCAAGGTGGCAGATAACAGAGTTTCGGTCCAGAATTTAGTTCTTGGACTAAATTCCAAGACTAAAGTACAGCTCTGAAGGCAGGAGCTCATCCAGTAACTGGTTGATTCCCTCTGCTGGGAAGCGGTAAAAGACATCACTTTTACCAGTGAACCAGATGGATGTCTCTTCTCAGAAAACACTGTTGGGAACTTCAGAGGCATCGTGTTATGTACGATGTTCATCTCTCTGGCATGTTGGATGAAAATACTCTATCCATAATAATAAGGTAATCGGCTGTAATTTAGCATATTAAGCAATCTGGCCTTAAAAGTCATCAGACAGTACATGGGAAGATTTAGCCCTAGTACAGGCAATCACGGCATGTGTTTTAGTGGTGCAGGTAGTAGTAGAACTGTCCCCTCTCTAACAAAATACAACATTATCCCAAGCACACAATTGGCGTGGATCCATCCAGACCAGTATTTGGAGTGAGGAAGAATCCTGCTGGTCTTCCATCACCTGTTCCAGCCAACTTTCTTCTTCCCCTCCCAGATAAAATGCCCTGCAGATCTAATGGTAGAATTTGGCTCTCAAAGCTAGAAAGCTCCAACTGTAGCCAAAGTAATATCCTAAAATAGAAAGAAAAATGAGAAACCAGAAATATTGTTTTCCTCTTTCAAAAGTTTCGGCAGGAAGCTAGCAGTGAGAAACCGCTAAAATGGCGCTCTCCCGATTACCTCTCCCGACCTGGTCATTGCCTGAAACGCTCAAAAGATCCTCATCTTAAGGCCCAAAGGGACCTTGATTTCATGCCTGTGGCTCTGGTATCACTGGAAACCACCTTAAGGTAATTGAGCTCAGGATTTGGTCTTTCTGTATGAATCAGTTTTAGGGAAGCTGACAGCTACAAATCCCTGTGTTTTTGTTCTGATGAAAACAGCCTGAAGATCTAAATTTAACAGTTGATTTCACAATGCTCATTTTTGACTGTAAGTAAAATCACCCTTGAAAAATAGCTTATAATAGGAAGAGATATATTCTCCGGATGCTGGAAAAGCAAACCAAAAAAGCAAACAGGACAAATTTATCCTCATTCACAATTTAGATCACTTCTGATGGAAGCTTTCTATTCTTTGCTTGGGGTCTTTGGATGAATAGTGTGAATAAAAATAAGGTTAGTTACAGAAAAGATTCATAATGCTTGACCCCATTTCAGAGGAAGATACAGCACATATCTTCAGTGTTCGGGTCAAGGGAAAAGACGCCTGCAGATCGAATCTGCGATGTGAATGTTTTTTTCACATGAGGAAACCAGACAGAATATTTTTCCAAGACGAAAAAGACTGTTCTTCATGCACACAGTTATTCTGATTAATTCCTCCTTGCAGACAAGTTATCACTATCACTTACCCCACAGTCACATTACTACACTTTAACAATGTAAAGAGACCATAGAGTGGATGTAAATATAATTTATAGTTGAAGAATGACATAAATCACCTGCACATTATGAGGCGATTTATTGTCAAAGAGAGTGGGGCCTCTACAGTGAAAATCTGCTCCCAAGAGTGACAAATGGCATCTTCTACACAGCGCTTTGTATTTGAAACAAGGTCTGCTTTCAAATAAGCCAGGATGGATACCAGAGAATGACCTGCATCCTGCTCCTCCTCGTGCCTTGTCAGCAGTTCACCGGGTTCCAGCCATGCAAATTCATGGAAGAGAGGAAGATATACACGTGTCCTTGGAAACATGATTTTTATTTGGGAACATCCTGAACCTCGGATGCCACCGGCATTCATCAGTCCAGCACTTAGGAAAAAAGTCATTGCACTTATAAACTGAATGCAGCTGAGACCAGCTACTGCAAGAAATTACACAGAGGCTTTTATAATATAGTGTACCATGTCACAGCCCCCCCAAAATAGGAGACGTTCATCCACCATGGCTCAGGGCCTGCCTTCGGCCATGTCCTACTGATCCAAGGGGTGACAGAGGTGTCCCCTCTGCCTGTGCAGGTGCACATCTGCATGGACACCTCTGAGAAACTAGTTGGGAAATGGGTGCCAAGGGCATAGGTATGGCCCAGGCTGCCCTCCTGGGCCAAGTGCCTGGGCATCCCCTGTCCTGGGTTCTTTGGGGTGTCTCCTGGGCCAGTAGGATGCTCGATCACGTAGGGAGACCTGAGGCATCCTCATCTCACACTTCCTTGGAGGTGGTTGCCCCCAAAGCCATCTGCCCGCTCCGGTGGGGGGGTGAGACCAGCGGTCCACCACCTCTGTGAGCACCTTCTCTCCTGAAAAACTCCTCCTGCATCCCCCAGGAGAGCTGCTGGCAGGAAGGTTGGCACTGCAACACCCGGCGTCGATGTGGCAGGCAGCTGGGTGCAGCAGAACGAGCCACACTCATGGCAGAAGAATGTGAGGTGCCTCCCTGGGCTGTGAGGTAGCCTGCGGGCAGGCTCAGCGCTGTGTTGGCTGCATGGCCGCCGGTGCATTGCTCTGTCTGCCGTGTGACAGATGAGCAGGCGGTGTGGCATGCTGCTGCTCCTCGTCTATCGGTGGGGCCCATCCGGAGAAGCGGTGGGCTGGTGTCAAGCATGATGTGTACTCAGATTTCTAGCTGGATGGTCCATGAGGGTCTACCTGGGCTATCAGCTCTGCTCCCTCACTGCAGCTAGCTCCTTGGGAGAGGCAGGGCTCGATAAGCTTCATTAGGAGGAGGTGAAGCGGGGCTGATGCTTGCCCCGTGGTCAGGTCTATGTAGCAGTCCCACCAGCAGTCCCACCCCCTGTTGCTGTGCTCCATCCTGCCCCCCTATATCCCACTTCTGCTTCAGGTAAGGCTCTGGTCCTCAAGACATAAACAGCAATAAAAATAAGTCTTTTTATATTGCTCCTTGACCTCAACCATGCCACTCCCTTGGGCATTTGGTTCAGACTGCAGCTTCTCCAGTCTGCCTCGTGGCTGCCTTGACTTGAGTGCCAATCTCCTAATCCTGCCTGGGCTCAAACCTGGCCCTACTCTTTGGGCTTGACTCTGCCTTGCCCTATTCATGCTTACCTCAGAGGAGAAGGTCCTTCTCTGTTGGGTCTTCGCTCTTTGCTTGGGGGACAAATTCCTCCCACTCTGATGGACTTGGAGAACCCACAGGCTCAGGTCTGAGCTCCAGCCAGCAGCAGCCCCAGGCTGCCATGGACTGCCTCGTTAGGGCCTGGGAGTCTGGAGACACTTGACAGGGGAGCTGTTGTTTTGGGTATTTCTCAGCCCATGCTACCTACTCCTTGTGCTAAAGCTACAGTTTCATTCCCTGAACTGTCTGAGGTGAGGCTGTTAATAAAAATTTAGAAACATAATACCCCATGAGAGACCCCTCACAGTACAAGAACTGGTTTTGTTTACAAAGGCCGGCTCATCAGCTGGAGTTAATCAGTTTCAGCATCAGTTTAGCATCAGTGAGGCTTTGTTGATTTGCACAAGCAGAGGATTTGGCCTCAGTGCCCGGTCCATATTATTTTACAGCAGATAATGAATGCAGCATGTCATGCTTGCTTTTCCTACCCTTCTCTGAAGCTGCAGTGTTACTGACCTGAAAACATTTTCCCACTACTAAACTTTCAGTCAGGACATAAGTCCTTTTTAAGATGCTGAACACCACATGATGCCTTCTCCTTGTGTGGGAACAGCTCTGCCGTACCAAGAGGAGGTGTGATCTTGACTTATGGGATAGAGATTCCTTGTGGCACTGACTCATACGCTGTACCTTTGTGCTCGTTTTCACATCTTCCTCCTGATCCTGTTTTAGGCTGCTTTTCCATTACTCCTCCACCCTGGGGGAGGAATCCTCAGCCAACACAGCTCTAACCCGGAAACCACAGAGGATGAAAAGACCTTTCATAGCAGTAATGATGCCATGTTCCTCTCCTCTGCAGCTGCGTTTTGAAAACAAAAGATCAGGAGGCAAAGTCGCCACCCACAAGCAGAACTTGCAGCTCTGCAGCCATCGGGGACTGGTGCAAATGGGCCTAATGCAGATGCCAGAGAACATACTTCCTATTGACACCAGAGAACAACAAGAACCGAAACTATAACCTAATCTAGGGTGACAACAATGTCTATTTTTGCATATTTAGCAAGGATAGGCTCAGGCCATGAGCTGAGAATTAGCTTTGCCCACACCCTAAAATCTTCACATGTTTGTAATCAGCTGTTTGGGTCAGTCTGTTGTAAAGACTATGGAATTGCTGCAAAATAAGGTGGTGGATGCACTTCCACTTCGTTGCACCTCAGTAGGTACCCATGCCTATGCACATATTCCAGCTCCAGTGTCCATGAAAGATTCCCCATAAAACAGATAGGAAGACACCTGGAAGCACATCCAGTAGTTTGGTGAGTCTGTTGTTTAACACAAAGTGTAGAAGAACAGGTTGAAGGCCATGCACCGATGACCTCTTTTTACTACAGCGTATTGCTACACCATGTTTAGCTGCGTGCTTCTGGGCTGAAGTGCTCCTTGGATCTTGCTTTTCCAGCATGGATAGCACTTTTGAACTGGCAAAGGGTAGGTGATTGACATCAGACAGGAGGCCTGATTTCATCACGGCTTTGGCATGCCACTTGCTGGAAAATCTATTCCGATAAGTGCCATCCAGTGTTATTAAATGTGGCACTGAAAGGTAAACTAAGTCCCTGCCAAGGAACTGCCACTCTGGACTTGTTTGCTCTCTGCTCCTACAGGCAGGCCTGATGTTAGTCATCAATGGGAAAAGGTCAGTGGGACTAGGAAGGGTCTGGCTGCATCTGGCTTTAATTTCTGAAAGCCCCAGCCACATAGCAGCTGTGTAATCCCATAAGCTTAGTATGTAAAAATCCAGCTCTTCCTTCTCTCGGATAGGCTCAAGAGCATGAACTGGAGGTAAACTATGACTTAAAGCTGGGTGGTAGTTCACATGCACTTTATGTGCCAGTGCCCACATGAGGGGTAGGATGGTGGAGAACCAAGCTCAGCGTCTATGTGAGACACTGAAATGTCTATGGGAAGTCTTTCTGATCTTCCCCAGAGACTGTGTTTCAAACCTTGTGCTAATTGTTTTCTTCTTGACCTGCTACAATTTCACTCCCATAGCTGCCTGGGGCTTGATAATCTTCTCCAGATCGCAGTGCTCTGCTTGGTTTTCTGTCACCGCCTCTGTGTGACCTGTCCTCTGCTGGACAGAAACCTGCAGGGTCACGCAAGGTGCCCGTGCTGAGCTGGAAACACGGGAATTGGTTATTTCTTCTGAGTCGAGTGGGCCCCTAAAATAAGGACCTCATTTCAAATAGCATTTGGCACGGCAGAATGTGTTTGTCTTCTCCAACGTGCGAGGTAGGGAGGAGCTATTTTCTCCCCGGCATGGAAAGGAAACAGGAGAACTGAGACACCAACGCCCACGTCTATGAAGGTATTTAAGCACTCGCTAGGATCTGCACATCGTGGCCAAGTGGTTTGTTGATAGTCACAGGCGGTCTGGGACAGCAGGTGCCTAAACCCTGTGTTTCCAAAGTCCTAAGGTACAGCCCTTATTACTGGGTCGGGTTTCTCAAAATCTCCTTGCAGGACCAATCCTAGGAAAGGGCTGATGCTGCGGGTGCCAGTTCCTCTGTTTACTTCCACGGTGCCTCATCCCTGCAGACACTTTTCCACCCGGTGCCATGCAGGCGCCTCAGCAGAGGTTGCTCTCAGCGCCCAGCTCAGCTCGTCGCTCACGGGTGCCACAGAAGAACCACCTGTTGCTCTAAATCTGGCGGCGTTTCCTCGTCTCCCCTGCATCCCCATTTCAACTTCTGTAACTACATCTGTGTGACCTCTTCTCTCCTGCTATGTAGAAACTTGGGCAGTCACATGGGGACAAGAGGGGTCACTTGTACTCCCCTGACCCTGTAAATGTAGAAGGGTCAGTTTATTTCCAGAAAGTATGGTTTACATATGGTTTTCCTTTCATTATTTTAGATGTCAGCTAGAAGGGCTCTGCTTGCTCCCTTCAGCAACAGCAAGTAAATACCTGACCTGTTTAGAAAAACTTAACATTAGAGACCTGGAGAAATCTTTGGATGCAAGTTGCATGCTGAACTGTGTGTGACCCTCCGAAGAGAAACATTAGCTTAAAATATTAGTAAATGTTTTTTAGTGAAGATAAAAGAATATTAGAGAAAATATACAAGGCTTGAGGTCAAAGGTCCCTGTGCAGTCCATTTCCCATTGAAATCAAATGGCAAAAATGAAGAGGTCAGCTCAAGTTTGCTTGAATTCGGATTGAGGAAAACAGGGAAAGCTCTTTGGTCACTCCAAGCAGTGCTGTTATCGAGGCAATCTCGTCATAACAGACCGAGGCCAGGATTTTCAAAAGCAGTTAATTGGTTTGCTTGCCTCACTTGACGCACGCTGAGCGGAGCTGCTTTTGGGAAGGTGTGAGAAACAGTGGAGCACCAAGAAGCCCCACACTAGTCCTGCGAGACTTAACCAGTGCCCCAAGGCTGCTTTGAAGCATTTGACCCATCTACCATCAGACCAAACCCCAGAGGATAAACTAGGGAATTTTGACTTGGACAAGCGCAGATGAAGCATACGCTGTTGAGTCTCCTGGGCTGCCAGCTTGGGCATCTCCACTCTGTCCCCTTTTGTGCCGAGACAGGCACGCAGAGGCCAAAGAATGAAGATGCCTCATGTTAGCTTTAAAATTTCAGGATGACTTGAGCTTACCTAGACAGGTGGTGAGCGCAGGGACCTAAGGAGTCATGCTTGGAAGACAAGGTTGAAGGACTCCTGCAGTTCACAAATGCTACTTGGGAACCGGATAGTCAAGTACTGCCAGTTCCTAGGATCGGCTTAAAGTTAATAGAGTGATGGCAGGTGCCCAAACATCCTTGCAATCCTACATTTGCAGGCAGTTTTCATCACAGAACAGACAAAATAAAATGGTTTTTAAAAACAACACACCCTGCAGGTCTCTGTCCTTGCCACTGGGTATATGAAATTTAAAGTAAAAAAAAAAACCCCTAACAAAAAAAGGGAATGGAGTCATATAACGTAATTGGAGAACCTTGAAAGTAGCAAGAATGTGTGAGACTCTGATGCATTTTTATCCTTCTAAAATAAAACAGATGCTGAGGGGAGGTTAAGAAGGCGTCTCAGAAAGGCTGGTGCAAAAGCATTGAAAGAACTGAAAAACTTGCTTTTTCCAAGAGGACAAGCAAAGACCTGGTCCTACAGACCTTGGATGTAGAAATGCATGTTATGGGAATGCCATGTTTTGGCATGATCTGAAATTGCTGACTTGGGAATGAAATGAGTGCATGGAGTGCTCCATACATCATTACTCTGAATTTGAAAAAAAAATTTCAGATGACCTCCAAGGGATTATTTTCATATCTTTGAGCTTACTTGGGAGATTGCCTCCAAGCAGAAAAGCCCTTGCTTAAGTAAAAGCATTACTAGTCCATGGGCATGATGCACCTGCAACTGTTTGTGTCCTTTCAATGAGGCCTGTTCTCCCAGTGGGTCTATAACTCCATATTCAATCCATCCTTGATTTCTATGGAAAGCAGTGTACAAAACCACATTGTAGGAAAAGGAGGTGGGAGGTAACTTCAGCCCTATATTTTATAAAAGGCTTTTCTTAACACTGGTAGTCCTTAAAGGAGAATTTAGGTTTCTTTTTTTTTGAGGGGGAGGGGTGGGTAGCCTCAGTCAAAATCAGACCCGTGTTCATTTTATAAGTCTTTGTACTTATCCAGCTGATTACTAGTTCATTTAAGATCATCATTATATTAATTTAAGAGCAGTGTTTCCATAGGTGTGGTGACTTCCTAAATAGCAAGTAGGGGAAGTGGAATTGTACAACAGCAGTTTTTGGCAATTCACAAAAGACAGCTTTTTTCAGGCTTTACTGGATTCGTTCGCAATGCCCTTGTGGGGTTGGTATCATCCTTATTTTAATGATGTGGCAATGGAGACATAAAAGAAATAACTTTTTACCCACAATCACTCAGTAAGTCCCATCTTTCTCACTTGACTGATGATGCCATGTAACTCCGGTGCTGATACACATTGGCAAACTAACTGTTATGTCCACCATTAGTGATAACAAAGAGTAAAGTATGAAGTAAGGCAAGAAATGATGAACAGAAAGTCCCCTGTAAAGAAGGGGCTTGTTTCGGCACGGGTGCACATCTGATTTGTCCCTCCCAGTTTCCCCCATCAAATGCACTCACATGGGTGCCAAGGGAATCCCACCTGTGTGCCAAGGGAATCCCACCTGTGTGCCAGGCATGGAGCTCAAGCTCTGGCTCCACAGGGATGCTTTGTACTGTCCTGAAAGCATAACTTAATCCTGCCAGTGGATAAAAAGCAAAGCAGTAAGGGTAATGCACTCTTAAGTTTCTCGCTCCTTTGACTCCATCCCTGTCTTGGACAAACTTCCTCTTGTCTCCAAGGAGTTAACTGAGTACAGATCTCAGTATTCACCTCCCTAGAGTTTATTATGAATTTATTAAAAAAAATCCAATCCCTTCAGCTATAAAAATTACCCTCATTTGTCTATAAATAGGCTTAACCTCTTAAACTGTGTCAGATGCTGCTGATTCACCAATCTGATCTAGATCTTCAGATGTTCTCTGCTCCTACAGCTCCAGGGCAAATGACTCATGCTGTTTGCAAGTGCCATATCCCACTGAGCCTGGCAGTACCACGATTCTGCTAGCAGTGTGTCTGCAGATTTCTACTAAAACCTGGGCAGGGATTGTCTCCTGATCAAGCTGAGCTCACCAACATCCTGCGGCCACAAAGCGGTATGTTGTATTTACATGAAAATCCATGTATTTGCACTATTCCAGCCACAAATCAGCAGAGAATAATATATTCTAGAATCAAACAAATATGATAAAGGCAAAACCCTACTGATCCATGTAATCATTTCCCCAGCTGCATTTCCCTTCCCTCTTGACAGTCCTAGGGAGGTTGGTCTGCATTAACTATCACCTTATCTTTGGAAATGTGAAGGAGAAATGCCGAAGTATTTTCAGTCAATCTAAATGGTTTTTATAGTTTGTTCCTGGAAATCAGAGAGCCCTGAGCTGTCTGAATGTTTTCTCCTTACTCTATAAAGCATTTGTTTTTAAAAGCAGAAGGGATTCTTTCCCAGTTGTGTGCCTATTCCTAGAGTTGTCCCAAACCTTCTGCTACCTTTCCTGGGGAAGGGAAAAAATCTAGATGTTGAAAACTAGGGAAAAAACTCTTCTCCTAGGTATGTTTTAGGGTAATGATGCCCTTCTGGCTATGGAGCACCTGGCGACAGAAGAGGTTGGTGTTAGACAGCTAATGCCCATCTGTCACGTGTTGCCTGAGTTTCCAGGAAGCCCTGGGCCTTGTCACTTGTTTGATTGCATTTGTGTGCTGATCTGTGGGATGGGCTGTGGACCAGGGAGCCACAGGGAAGAGCTGACTTATTTTGAGTTCTACCTCCGTTATCCAGGTTATGGCATAAGGTGTTGCTCTTGCCTAACAAATGATCTGGATGCTTTGGAGCTTCAGCTGATGATGCTCTGAGGGTCATCTGTGCCCTCTGCTTTGAATCCCTCGTGAGTTCTTTGGAGCTTCTTTCACTGAGTGTTGCTGTTTTTCTCTTGAAAAAATTTCCAGAGCCCCCTGTGCCTGCAGAAAAAACAGATTCTATTTACCGACATTTGTTCCAAGTTATAATGAGCAGAAAGACAACTCTTGTAGGCTCTAAACAGGATCCCTCAGCTGGAAGCCTTCAGGGCTTCAGACAGCACCTCCCAAGCCCAAAGACTGCCTTCTTTTAAAAAGGTCTGAATTATCCATTAAATATCACAGTGTCTTGAAGAATGTCCATAGGACCTCTCTGCTTTACTCCTTGGTCAAGCCTTGAGCTGGTGCCCAGTTAAGCTGCTGGAGTCTTCTTAAGATGCCATGGCTATGTATGCATTGCTTGCACAAGCATGGGTTAGTTCACACCATGGGTTGGGGGAATTTGGAATCGTATTGATGGCTAATTCAGGTGCAAGCTCCACTGCAAGGTGGTCCCAGAGCTGAAACGTGGCCTGAAGCATATGGAGGCACCATCGACACAGCCTAGGTGGTCAGGTCAACAGCTTGGGGAGGAATTGTCCTCTGCTATCGGCTTCCTATCTGTGAACTTCAGTGCATGGCAGGGGAGTCTCCTCCGGTGGTTCATGCCTTTGTGTGTCTCAAAGGCATGCCGTCCTGCCAGGCAGCAGTGGGCAATAGCCGTGCACGCCCTGACTCCCTGGGCTGGCTTCCCACGTCATGCTTGCTAATGGGCCTCGTGCCAGAGGCAAAGTTTTCTTGACACGGGCCATATTCTGCAGTGCTCAGGTTGTCTCTAAGAGTAAGAGCCCTACCAGGGGAACAGATAAACAGAACAATGTTTGAGTCTCTGGTACTCTTTAATGTCATTTTCAGGGAAATACATGTGTCATAACAACATAAAGCAGGCATAGTTCCCTTGCTTTCAATCTGCCTGGTGCCAGGGTCCATGTCATTTCAGCATCAAAACAGACCCAGCAAGTTTGTGGTAACTTTGCTCTCCCAAAAGAGAGCTCTCTCTTCTGCCCCTTTGGTTTGTACTTGTCTCTTGTCTTCCAGCAGTCTTCCTCACCCCTGTCAGGGGATGTCACATACTGTTATGGTTAACATCTAATTTTCACTGGAAGCCCTTGTGAATCGAGCCCTTATCTCCACATACCATGCACATCAAAATGGTTTAATCAACCCTATTAGTTCCAGGGCTTGCTGCTGATCTGGATAAAACACTGCACTTTCCCAGCACTGAAGCTTTGTAGCCAAGTTTCACATTGCAGCACCCTCCATGCAGTTTGCTCTCTGCTTCTCAGGGCTGGACACATTCTCCTGCAGTCCCCCAGCTCTCACAGAGAGGTGTCAGGGCTCTGCTCTAAGGCTCAGATTGGTTTTGGCTGATTTGCCAGACCAGTAGCAAATCTGTACTCGAAATTTGAAAATTTCGACTTGAGAGTCCTTGGTGTCACTTCCTGGTGCTCTGGGCAGTCATTGCCACCTCCAAACGTGGGTGCAGGGCACCTGCAGAGCACATCTGCCCAGTTGTTTGGCCTGAGAAAGTGTCCAAGAGCAAGGAGAAACCGCAGTGACATGCCAAGACCAGGGCAAAAGTCATGGGATGTCATTACGGCTGTGACACTGGGGGACCTGAGGAAGGGGACATGCCTTTGCCCTTGTCCCAGCACACTTGCTTTAGGGAGGGATGGTGGGACATGGCTTATTCATCAGAAGACACAGCCTGATTGAGAAACAAACTTCAGAGGACTAGATATGGGAGGATTAGATACAGGAGGATGGCGTATAGACTTCTTCATGACCAGATGAAGAAGTGGAGCAGATACTGCCACCTTTTCCCACCTCCAGTGGTATTTTACCCCATGGCTCACCCCCAGCTTAAAGCCAAATGTCTCCAACAGCTGTGGGGATGCCTTGTGTTTAAAGCAGCCACGAGGCATCCACCTCACAGCCCGGGGCTGCTCGAGACATGCTGGTCCTTGCTTTTCTCAGAAAGGGTTCTTGCAACATGAAAGAAGTGCAGGCAAACAAAGAGCCCCAGGGAGAGAAGTGACAAGTGGCAGCTGGAGCCGGCGGGTGACTTCCCGAGTGACAGAGCAGTTGGGCTCCTCACTACTCTGCTACTATTTTGGAAACTTCAATAAACAGAAGAGGCCAGATCAATATCTCAGTTCTCCAGCACAAAACCTCAGGAGCCTCGTTGACTTCGGTGGCAACGGCAGCCTGAGACACCAGTTTCTCCGTATGTGCTGTGCTTCGTTTTGACCCCAGGCAAACTCATCAGAAACAGCTGCTGAAAACGTTATTAGCAGTCCACGAATTAGCAGGTCTCAGCTCCTTTGCTGGTGCAAGCTTGCATCAAGGAATTCATGCTCATTTGTGCCATGGAGAATATGACTGTTTAACTTCTGTGTGGGAGCTTTCAAGCAGCTGGAAAGAAACTATGGATGTTTATATTTTTAAAAAGGGATTGTTTTTGCCGCTGTCAATTATTAATGGCTCTCAGGTCAGGCTAAGGAACAATGCCAGGGATAAATTACCCTGTACGCTATTCATATATTCTCTCCCCAATTGTTTCCTTCTCAGCTAGAGGATTCACCTCGCAGTGAACTCCTTGGCATTTGGAAAAAAAGGACTGATGAAGCAATGAACTCAGAGTGCCCATTTATTTATGCATCAATATCTTTCCTACTTTGTCAGGTGTGTTTAATCAAAAGGAAGCAGGAAGTACATTACAATTATAAACATATTACTGTGCAAGAAAAAGGCTGCCCTTGGAAAGAATTGTATTGTTTGATAAACAGTTACAGTGAAAAAACACGGGCTTAACCTATGAAGCTCTTTGCTAAGATCAAAGCAAAGCTGCCTGCCACCACAGGCTGCCTGTGCAGCAGGATTCAGCTCTGAGTTTGCAGCAAGGGAAGTGGAAGAAAGTTAAAAAGAAAATGCAACCTCCTCCCTTCCTTTTTTTTTTTTTTGCCTGAAACTTTTCCCCTAGTATAAAAAATGACTCAAACATTAAATATTTGCTGTTAAAATTAATAGAATTAGTGATGAACCCAGCTGAGAACACAATAATTAGGGCCCGGTCCAAAGCCCCTTGCTGAAGCCCATGGAGAGACTTATTGTTTTCAATGGGATCTGGCTCGAGGTCCTGGTGAGCCAAAGCAAAGATGGAGTTACGGCATAACCCTGGGAGATCCTGGATCTCCCGCAGTCTTTCCATGTGACCTTGCCCAAACTTGCAAGCATTCATTAATCCCAAGCGCAGCCGAACCCAAGTCAGTAATCTGCTGCTGCTGTGAAAAGCAAAAGTCCTTCTGGGCGGTGAGACCGGGAGTGCTGTAGGTAAGACACAGAAGGGGTTTATTGCCCTTCTTAGTACTGTGGAGCTGAGCCACGGCCCTGCACTTAAATAGAAAAAAAATGGAAATTGTCCAGAGGAGAGCAGCAAAAATGATCAGAGGTCTAGAAAACATGACTTACGAGGAAAGATTGAAAGGGCTGGGTTTGTTTAGTCTACAGAATTTGAAACATCCTAATAAACTTTAAAGATATAAAAAAAATATGGTATCAAAAAGGGTAATTGATTGCCCTTTATCTCTGTGGGGATGGCAGAAGTTACAGCAAAGAAGATTTATGCTAGACAGTATTAAAAGCTTTGAGGTTAATAACACACTCAAGTACGTTACTTAGGGAGGTAGCAGAGTGTCTTTCATGGGAGATTTTCAATGTGTTGGACAAGTACCTGCCATGAAGGACTGGGTAACTCACTGTTCCATGGAGCAGGCTGCTTTCAGCCATGTGGTCCTATGGTTTCCACGATCTAGTGACTGTCTCTGGACACCCAGGAATGGGACCTTGGAGGTGATGAGCCTTCACAGCACTCCCTGATTTGAAAAAAAGCGGCAGGTGCTCAGCCCTTCTAAAAGTTGACCCCCAAGTCAACGACCCTTTCTTAAAAGTCTCTTTTCCTTGGCTTCCATGGTTATTAAATAAAGATCAACAAATTCCCACCTCTTCATTAGGCTGTCATTGTATTTGTGAAGTACCTTGCTGCTCTCCCATGGGGGATTCCCATCTAAGTGAGCGCTCAAATACTTGAATATCAGGATTATGAGACCTCTGGAAAAACATGTGATGACTCAGAAAGTGTTCCTGGTAGTGGTGGCCTTGCAGATCCTGCTCAGGAAAGTCTCCTCCTGACACTGGAGAAAGGGGTACCTTGGTCAACCTTTGCTAGAAGTGCTTTCACCGATAGCACCACTGGGCACGACAATTGCAAAGCACTTGGGATGGTACTAGGTATTGCTGTAGGTGGGCCAGGTGGTGGCCAGCACCTGATTAGAAAGGCAGCATCCCTTCTCCCCATAGCGTCTGCCCTGGGGCTGCATATCCCCTGCCCTGAAGCTGTGTGTGCTGCTGCCTCCCTATGACCGAGTGACTCTGCCGGCTCTTGTCTGCCTTGGTAAGGCTCAACACTGCTTTCTGATTTCAACCCTTTTTGCAAAGAGCCCCAAGAGCTTTGAGCAGAGTTTGCATCAAAGCCAACTGACCACAAGATGGAAGTCTATCAGAAACCAGGCTTTGTATTTACTGCCCAGCAAACCCAAATTCCTTAAATTATGGGCACGAGGTAAGGAGTTTGTGAAAGGAAGGAGCACAGGGTTGCAGCCAGAGCAGAGCTGGCCATAGCCCTTGGCATCTCCAAGGACTTGGGGGGTGATGTGAGGGCTCGCCAAGGACCAGTGGAAGGATGCTGTGCTCAATGCTGCTGGGACTGTGCCTCTTCTTTGCACTCCCCATTTCCTGCCTAGCTACAGCTGTGCAAGGTACTACTTGGTCCCTGCATGAATGCTGAGAAAATCACTAGTTATATGATATGGGAATTAGAAAAATCTGTTTGCTTCCAAGCATAAACCAATGACTGTGGCAATGGTTTGCAAACATGGGGTTATGGCCCCAAGTCAGCTTTTTTTCCTCGGTTCTGGGTACAGTCACGAGCCTGGCAGGAATCCGTGTCAGCTAAAATGCATGGCAGCAACGGGCGTCTCCTGGAGTTTTGGAGCTGAGTGGGGTCACAACAGGAAGGAGTTTGGGAAGGCGGCACTGCGGGTTTAGGAATAAACATCTCCCCGGGGCAGACTTTCCATAATTGGCCATGACAAGGCTTCTTTCTCCAGAGAGCTGGAGCTGGCCTGTGAGGAAGCAGAATGAGTCACTGCTCTGGTCCAACTTGGCAAGTGCCGTGATTTAGCCCTGCTTTGCATGGAGAGGAGATGATGATATAGACTGAAAGACAGAGGAGAAACATAGCCAAAGGCTTCTGAGCTGGGAGATGAGTTTGGGTTCCCACTCATTTTTTGCAGGTTTACTCAGATCCTTAGAAGGAAACCCTGGCAAAAACTGCTGGTACAAAACCAATTCCCTTTATCAACAATGCAGAGGGAACAATGGGGACTCCTGAACATAAAGCTCATACAAACAATAACAACCATTTTATTTTGCATCGTTAAAACAGCAGTTGATACACAATTCTTCTTCCCAGCCCCCCACCTCGTTAACTATTTCTGTCGGTCTTCCACTCCCAGATACAGGCTTATGGGAGGGAATCTTAGCAGTTGGAGATGGTGTCCTGCAACATGGTGGTGACCATATGGCTGTGCAGCCTTCTGTGAAGGGGAGGGTTGAGTGTGGTTTCCTCATGCCACCCCGTACCCTCAGAAATATCCCACTTTCTTTCAAATATGAGGAAAAAGGGTTGTTGTTTCTGCCATCCTTTCTATGGATGATGGTCATCAGTGCTATCTTTAAAGATTGCTATCTCAGCAATCTTACCAAGCCTGGTGACCTGACAGCAGTTCACAGCCTGTTCAGTATCTGATGATTAATCCCCTCCCTTTAAAAATATGCACTTAGTGGCAGAACCCCACAAAAATATTGGTGGAGCCAGAGCTGCTTTGCCAAGTGGCAGACTTAGACTTGCTCTTCTTGGAAAGCTGGTTTCCTGTCACTGGCTTTCTCTCATCATTGTTTTCCAGTGGTTTGGAGAGAGGAGAAAGGGAAAAAAAAATTTTTCCTCACAAATACCTTTTCTCTTTTACATCCCCTTTCCTCCATGTGTCGCCTCTGCTATTCCAGATTTCAGGAATTCCATCAGCCAAAGGCCTTCCTAACTAACCCCACTGCTATCCCTGATGCAAAAGGAGAAGCAAGCTCCCTGCAAAACAAGATCCCTCAAAAAAGAAGATGCAGACAATCTTCATTTCCATCCCACATTCTCCTGCTCCTTTGGAGAGCAGGCAGATGGAACAATAATCTTCCCTGCACTGTGAAAGAGTGGCAGCTCAGAAAAGTAAAATCTGCATCTTGTCGCAATGTGAGAATTCAGATGAAAGCATCAGCCTTTTCCTAATTTCTAATTTGATGTTAGCAACATTAAAATTTTATTTCTTGTGAGATGACTGCCATAGCTAACGCAGGCAGCTGCTGCTGGGCTGGCTGCAAGACTAGAGCTTGGGGATTCCTATTCTAATTGCTCCCACCGCTCGAAATGGAAAGCTTGGTCAGCACCGAGCAGCAAAGGGCCATGGCATGCAACTGAGTTAGCATGCTAACAAATGCAGGTTACCCAGATCTTACTTTCCCTGGAGATAACAGCATTCCTATTCACCTTTCATTTTAAAGTCTGTACCAGGCCAAATCCTGCACCAGGTTCTTACCAAGTATCTTTTTCCTGTTATCTGCTGAGACTCTGGGTAAGGCCTCTGGGCTGGGCTTAGCAGCACCACGTGCAATACTGGTCAGCTGAACACAGCATGAGCACAAAGCTCATGACCTTTCTGGCAGAGCGTTTGGGGAATGTCTAATGCCGCTGGTGCCTTCAAGGTCAAGAGTTTGTGGGACCGCACGAGGATTCCCCATGTGCTCTCTGCAGAGCAAGGTGGGTCCTTTCTGGGAAGGAAAGCACAAAACGTCCTGGGAAGTACCGAAGGTCATTTAGAGAAGGTTAGAACAAGGGACACACTGGAGTGTAAGGCACCCATGGTCAAAGAGTTTGTGTGGCAGTTTTCCCCTTGGTGTCCATGTGTCAGTCTCTGGATCATAGCAGTCCAGGGAATCCAAGTCCTCAATGACATTGTCCACGGTGAGACATCGTCCTCCTGTGACATACAGCTTGTTCTTGATGACAGTGGCCCCGTGATGCATTCGTCTGTCCCTCATGTCTGCACATTTAACAAACTTGTTGCCTTTTGTATCATAAGCAATTATTCTCCGGGTGTACCCTAAATGCAAAGCCAAAGGTGGAAGAGACAGATGGGAATTAGAGCTTATGGCCAGCAGAAGGAATAATACATTTCCTGCTAGTCTTCAATAAAACCTATTATACTGGTACATAATTTGGCAGAATTAAGATATCTAAGCTGGGAAGTGATGATGGGTCACAAGAATGCCTGCCTGTCTATCTTCCCTTCCTGTTTGTCCTCACCCTGTCTCATAGCACCTTGGCAGCCAAGGCTCAACGAGCACCACAAAACCCATCAGATCAGGCAAGCAACCTGTCAAACACAGTTGGAGCTTGCGGTTTTCTGCATGTGCCTTCAAACATCCCAAAGTATTTCTTTTCACCCAACAGGGTCCTGGAGTTTCACTTGGAAATACAGAAACCAATGCCACACAGGAAGGGAGCAACAATGCCTTGTTGGCTTGAAGTCATAGCTGTCTACTGAATGGAGCTGGCTACTCAACAGCACAGTGCCACCGGTGCTTGCCCCACTCCCAAAGCCCTCGGCGCTGCGTCTGTGCTGGCCACCATGCCAGTGACCCAATGGACAGCTCTTCCACTGAGGGGTGATGTAACCTTACATCTGCTGAGAGGTAAGGGCTGGTACCAGGGCCATTGCCCTGGAGCAATGGAGGTTTGGAAGCTTGGTACCCAGCAGTACCTTGCCCATGTATCTCTGTAGATAATCAAGAGTGCCCATGGCAAACAAAGTGCTTTGGGCCACGTTTTGCAGGCCTCGAAGCCACTTTCCCTAACAAAAATCAAGGCCTGTCTTGCTTAGGCCAACCCACTCCCCTTTGCTATGATGTGTCCAGTCATGCAAAAAGGACCTGAAATGTGGTGAAAGCTATTTTTAAGAGAAAATATTATTTTTGTAGGTTTTACTGTTGTTGATAAACTAAAAGTATTTGGCCAATATTTTGGCATGGAAGCTGATAAATAAAACCTGACCATGATGAATCTCTCTACTTTCAAGCAAAATGAAAGATGTTTAAAGCTAATATGAATTTCTGTGGCTTTTGTTAGATAAGTAAAAAATAGATTGAGAACTTAAGCTCAGCAGCAGCAGACTTGGGTCGATACAGGCCCTTCAGATTAATGCATTTGAAGATAAGAGAGTTGAAAATACTGTATTTTGGGCACTGTGGTCTGAGGTCAGGGTAATCTGCCACACAGGAGCCTGATAGTCTTGGACCTTTTGACTCATCTCTCCCCTATTCTCACTGCAAAGGGTAGCAGTGGCCTCCAGCTGAGAGATGACACCACGTTTGAGTCCTGTGTGATTTGGGTTCAGTCCCCTGCTCTGCTAAAGCTTCCTTATGTTTCATTTTCACTTAAATAATCTAACACGTGCTTCCTCATGCCAGCCTGTAATCAGGTGAGCTGCATTAAGGACTGTAGAGTGCCCAACTACCAATGACACGTTATCCATCAAAGTGCCATGGGCAGAGGTTGAAAAAGACACTGAGAAGTTTCCCCTCTCCGAGTGTTTCATGCCCCTCTCAGGACATTTGACAGTTATGCCCAGGAGGCAGCTACAGGACCAATCGACCCCTCATAGCCCTGTAGCCCACCCATCCCTACAAGCTGTCCATGGCCTTGTGGTAACTGCGTTCTCCACCCTTCCAAGAAAAGCAGTCAGGGAATGCCAGACTGTGAGTCAGCAGGGGAGGACCCCCATGCCTTTGGCTTCCTCCCTTCTTCTCCAGAGCACTAGCTTGCATTGGCTTTTCCCCAGTTTCCCCCCACCCAGGTCCTGCTACTTGGAGTAAGAAGGTGCCTCGTGGAGAACTCGTCCCAACTTCCATGGCCATGAGACCCCATGAGAGATGTGTATGGAGGGTGGACACACTCCTCCTCTCCTTCCCAAGCTCCATGTGCTTTTTGAGGGAGCATCCCAAGCAGGAAGGCTGCGAAATCCTGTAGGAGCTGGGCAGGGGGAGGCGGGCAGGGAGGGTGAAACAGAGCCCTTACCACCTACGATGATAATCTGGTCTCCAATCACGACAGCTGGTGCACAGACATTCTTCACCACTCTGGTCTCCATACGAAACCACGTATTCCTGGACACATGGTAAACCTGACAAATAAAGATCCACACGCAGCTGTTTATGTTGCTTTTTAACTGGCAATTGTAATTACAGAGGAACTTATGGTCTTTATTTTGTCCTAACAAATACAATCCTCTGGCTTGAACTGCTGGAAATCTGAGAATTTATCCACTTTTTTTCCTAATATGTCCCCTTGGACAGCGTTCTACTTCTCCAGGCTTGTCTGCTCAGGAGATGCTAGCACACGCGCTAAGGCAGAGTGCATCATCTGCCATATGCAAGCTTCTTGGCTGTAAATCTTTGCATGGCCATTAAATCACTGTAACTCTTGGACAATGCTCTCCCAAAGTGCAAGCCATTTCATTTCATTTTCCAGTTATTCTGTGTATTCCTGCCTTAGCCTTCACAATTTCCTGGGCAAACAAACCTCAACTTCACCTAGCTCTGCTGGCAGCCACCGTGTTTGCCCAGCTGCTATATTTGTGCTGGTGGCTGGTATGCACTCAGATTGGCAAATGGACTTGTTAATGGGACTTAGAGTGGTATCCAAGTCATCAATTTATGGGAGAAAAAGAGCTGTTGCCACATGATGATCATTCAGCCATCTGTATCCGGGCGACACAAACTTTTATGTCACGTCATCTGCTTCTTAATATAGCAAATATCGCCAGGACATCTCCCCACTAACTGATAAATACATTTCCTTCCCCCTGATAATCAAGTAGCATTATCACCGTAAAGAAGTATTGCTCACATGCTGGCTGCTATCTTAGCCTTTAATGATCCTTCTTAGTTAAAACACCTAAACCAGTGAAAAACACTCATAGGGAAAGTAACACTATGATGTTGCTAAAGCATCAAATCAGATAAGAAAGGATTTCATGTATTTTTTCCTTCTAATAGAGTGTAATTGCTGAAAGCAGGCAGAAAGCCAGCAACATGTGGCAGGAGCCACATTTTTAACACAACTGTTTATACGAAATAACTGTCAGTTTAAGTCCTGGCCCTTTGATGAGTGAGAATCTAATCGCTCTAATTATCGTGAATCTTTGCTTTTGCTGCGAGCGAGCAGGTGCGCGGCTGAGACCCAGCTTGGCTGCCAAGTGGAAAGCACTGATTTCGGTGAGATTGGCTACGAGGATGAAGCCAGGCAGGGGGGTCAGCTGCTGCCTGCCATAGCATCACCTGCAGCAGCCCTGGCCCCAGTGCCCACCAGTGGCAGAGCTGACTGACACCCAAAGAAGTACCTCGGGGCTTGTGCCTGAAAAACACTCCAAGGGGAAAATGAAAGAGTTGCAATGCTCCTTGCAGACAAGACTTCCCTGAAGCCATGTGTCAACTCATCTTGCCTCTCGCTGCAACTCACAATAAAGTTTTTTGGGGGGGGGGGCTGATTTCCTCAGGAGGGTGGTGAACTGCTGAATACCTTAGATGAAACTGCCTATAACAAGCAGGACTGACCATTACCTGGATCAGCCGGACAGGGTTTTGCATAATGTCTTCTCCCCCAAAGAGGTAGACCCTCTGATCTTTGGCAGCAACAGCAGGGTGAAGGACGGCAACAGGCATGTTTGCCATGCTCTCGCAGGTGTTGTAGACGCTATCATATCTTTCCACAGAATTCAGGATTTCCTGATTTTCACCAATTCCACCGAATGATAAAATGTAATTTTTATATGCCAAGCTTCTGTGGGAGTAACGTGGAACTAACATGTGCTCAACCAACCTCCACTGATTGAGTTTGAGGGAGTAAATGTAAATATTATCACTGACTGGGCTTTTCTTATTGCTAACAGGCATCCCTCCCAGAACATAAATATTGCTGTGTAAGCTCACTGCAGAGGCTTTGTACAGGCGCACGGGAAGTTTGGCCAGGCTTAGCCATTGGTTTGTCTTGTCATCATAGAGCAAGACGTCTCTCGTCGTCTGCTGGCTGTCCTTCCTGCCACCAATGACTATGAGGAACTCTTGGTTGGAGTACCTGCGAGGAACATGCTGCATGGGCTTGATGTCAGGAGTGTTGGTGCTGTACAAGGAAAACATATGTCTCCGGGCTGACTCAAGTATGCTCCTGCAAGTGGGTGAGGACTGAACGAGGGAGTCATTGGCAATGAAGTGGAAGAGGAAAGTTGGATGGACGTACTGAAGCCGGACCTTCTTGAACAACTCTTGGATGTAGCCCTGTCTTGCCTGGAGGTCATGCCGGATCCAGACCATCAGTGCCTCAAAGACCTGCTCCTCCTCCCCACAGAGCTCATCGTCCCCAAGGTAATCGATGAGCTCCAAGGGACAAAGGTCCTTCAGGTCGTCAGAAGAGGCCACCTCAGGAAAGCATTTCAAAGCCATAGCCTTGGCTTTCTTATTCAGGCTTTGGCAGTTCAAGACTTTTGCCAGTCTAATCATGCTCAGACAGTTGTCAGGAGTCAGCTTGTCTTGGAGGTAGGCAGAGCAGGCCTCAAACAGCTTAGCGTACTGCAGCATGGAGGCCGTCTCCAACAGGCACAGGACATTCTCAGCAGATATAAGAATCTCCCCTGTGTAAACGTAAAGGATAATCTGATCCAAAATCTCGGCGTCGATGCCCTTCAGGATGACTTTAGCCTGGCGACTCTCTCTGAAGTCGTTACAGAACATCGCCTTGAAGTATGGACTGCTGGAAGCCAGCACGTTTCGGTGGCAGGGGATTTCGAAGCCCCTGGAGCAGAGGGTAACATCAGTCAGCATCCCGCTCTGCCGCAGAGCATTCAGCTGCCTCAGCAGTTCGGAGGAGAAGTCCTGGTCTTTGAAGAGAAACTCCTCAGCAGATCCCTCCTCCATAGCAAAATAGGAGAGAGATGAATTCTGGACTTGGCAGAAAATACCAAATTCTTAGCAGCTTTTATTGAAATATCCAGCTCCAAGGGAACAAATCAGGACTTTGATGTTGCTCTAAATATCCGTTCACTGTTAACGCATAAAAATGGAACATGGGTTAAGCACAGTGGGAAAATAATAAAGAAGCTAAAAGGTCGCTAAGACCCTTTAAAATTTTCATAAAGTTATCAGATAGGTTGCAGCTCTGAGGTCAGCACTGCCTGTGTCCCTGGCAAGAAGCAAAAGCACTGAAGTTATCTCACTGATTTGGGATGAAAGCTGGACAGCTGAAGCAATTGGTTTGTTCATTTTAATCACGTTGAATAAATGCGCTTAGACATTTATTCACTATTTTAAAGTATTAGCAGTTTAGTAGCTTGCGCCTCTTTCCCCTAGAGTTAGTCACTCCCAAAGAATGTAAATCTGGCGGAGCTGAACTCTGCAGCAGGGCAAACGAAACCCTAGAGACTGGGAATCTGCATTAAAATGGTTATTTATTAACTCTGCTTAGCTGTGGTTTTTTTATGTTAATCAGACACACAATGACTAAATTAAGTGCCAGGCAGAACAATATGATGAGTATCTATTGGCATGGCTAACCGCTCAACCTGCAGTGAAACGGTAGGGTAGAAACGTTTACCTTCTGTTGTCCTTCACTGCATGCACTTACTCTCTGTCGTTTATTCTCTGCTGAGATTTTCCACAGCTAGAGCCTGGATAAAAACCTATAAACCCACAGGACGTTTCTTTCAGTAGGTAAGTGATTCATAGAGGGTGATTTCTGGACGTGTTTATTCTGAAGTCACTTTTGCCGCTTTCGGGAGCTGTGCGCAGGAGCGGCGAGGCGGTGGGGCATTGTATACATTCCAGTGCTAAGAATAGGAGCACACGGGCTTCTCACTGTTATCACATGTGACGCCGCCGCTGCCTTTTGCAATGACCTGGCCGGTACTGAGCATGCCCGAGTGGTGTTTTTCTGGCAAATGCTTACATATAATAAATAGACACGGAGAGGAAAGTTCACTTATAAAAGTCCTGGCCGCCTGTTTGGAAACAGCGGCAGGACCCTGTCCTAAAGTGCCTGGGAACTCTAGAAGCCTGTAAACAGTCTGCAATGCCTCGCGCTAGGTAATGCACCGTCACCCTAGTTTCATGGAGAAAGAGGGAGAGAGAAGGGCTTCCAGGGACCCCGGTGGGATGGACCGTGTCTCCACCTTATGGAGAGATCTGGGGAGTGTCAGCCCGTTGCAATCCGGTGGGAGATGCTGATGCACCAGGACTCCTGTGCCCAGGGCTGCCCCAAGGTGGGCAGGGAGAGCCCAGCTATCTCTGCCAAGCGGAGAGTGAAGTTCAGTCTTGGAGCAGCTTATCTTTATGATGCTGCTTGATATTTGACATAGAAAATATCAGGTTGTGGCCTTTTGTGTAAGGATCTCGGCTCTCTGAAACCCTTAGCAAAGAACTTCTCAAGCAGGTGGCTTGAGGAGGCTCGGTGTTATGGGTAGGAGGACTGGAGCGGGTTGCTGAAGTGAGTGCAGGAAGCTGGAAACCAGGGTCCCAGGATGGCACTTATGTCCCCAGGGCAGACATCTCGATAGGGTCCCTAACTGCAGATGCCTGCACACGGACAAGGTGTCTGAGCTCCTTTTGCAGCCAGTGAGGTCTAGTCAATACAACCAAGTCTGCTGAGTTATTCAGGTCACCGGTAAGTACCACCTATATTTGGGCAGGTGAACAGTCCTCCAGGCACTGCTAGGTCTCCACAGGTTCTCAGCTGCCTCAATCACATGTAGGTGTCCGTATTTCACACTCCCACGTAGCTATCTGTGATGATGAGCCTAAATCCATCCCCAGGGCTGGGATCAGTCAAGTGCCTTGTGCCAGCGGAGGATCCTCCACAACCCCAGCTGGTCCCCGGCTGGGGTCCCCAGCAGGTCCAGTGTGATGTGTCCCAGCTCTGTGCTAATTTCCTGGGTTTTTCAAGAAAAATGGCATTGGCTGCCCATGCCTGGATAACTGGATTGGGCCCCCTCATCTGTGCTGAAGTTCCTCCCTTTTTTCTGGGATGGGACTGAATCCAAAATGCCATTTCTAAGCATCACTACCACAGGGAAACACAAAGGTTAAAGCAAAACTCCTTCTCATTTTCAAAGCCAAGGCTCACGGGTGAGTCATGTCTGCGTCTAGTCACAGCGAGGCAGATGAGCGAAAATCGTTGGGAGCCGCAGAGCACTTATGTCAACTCCCGTGCCGCGCTGGTGTTTGTAGTCCTCCATATGTTCCTGTCCCCGCGTCCGCAGCCCAGCAGACTGCAGGGATGGGGGCAGCCTGTTCCTCTAAAAACAGCAGCTTTGCATCACGGGTCGTGCCGTATGTGGCCTTTCCCAGAGACTTTTCAATGCAGCATAACAACGTAGTGAAACGCCTGAAGGCTAGTCAAAACCCTGAAGGCCCAGACCCATGTTAAAGACAGGGTGGAGCTTTTTGGAGGCTATGGCATCTTCCCTTCCTGTACAATCTGTGCGTGTGTGGGCACATGTATGTGTGAACGGCCAGGCGAGGTGAGGGAGGGGAAGGGCAGGAGCTACTGTACTTGACTCCTGCAGATAAGTCACTTTGAGAGTAAACATGGCAATGTGCAGCCTTTTCCCTCTCCTTGAGTAAAGAGATGACCTGGAGGATGATGTTGGGGTGCTGGGAAAAATGCGCCCTCCCCTCCCTACTCCCCGCCGCTGCTGCCTCACCAGCTGGCCGTGATCTTGCTATAAATATTTAGAGTGGCATTAAAAACCCAAAGGAGAATTTCTCTCTCCTCGTCCAGAGAACATTAGCTACCCAAACAAAACGCCCTCTCGCTTTCTGCCTTGCTCTGTATGTATATGTTCTCGTTGTGGTCCGTTTTGATGATTGATTTAGCTTTATATCTCTGTTCTGGCTCTAACTCTTTGCTGCCTGTTTAGTTCTGCCTCTTCCTGGCAGTGGCTGTGGATTATTTTTTTAACGTTTAAAGAAACAAATGATGCTATCTGACTTCACTAATGACACTGTTTCATGGGGTTGGGGAAGGGTAGGTGGGATGTTCTTCTGCTTTAGATACTGATAAATGTGGCATTTATTTAGAAGATCCCAGGCTCGAGGGCTTTGCACAGTTATGCAAAGTTCTGCTAACCCAGAGTACAGCGTGTGCTGTTTAAATAGCTTATTGCTCTCGGGGGGGTTGCTGCTCCCTGCTGAGTCCCCACACAGGTCCCTGCCAATTTGGGGCCAAGGATCCCAAGCAATGAAACTCCTGCTGCCTGCTTTACAACTCTCTCTTCTTTCTTTCCCAGGGATTATGGTTTCAGACACATCTCCAACCAACTGGGCACATCAGCACTGCTTCGTTAGGATTTCCTTTATAAATAAACTAGAAATCATTTTTCATGGCATATCCTAGAACAGTATGTGCTATACAGCCCCTACTGCTGCAGCATGACCCCCGGTAAGAGTGAAGAGCTGTTTCTTCTGTGGGACAGTGTAACTTGTCTGAGAAAGTCTGTTTCTGAATGAGTCCTTGAGGCAGGTTTCCTAGGTTGGCATGCTATTGACCGAACCAGGCCTGAACAGTCTTTTTCAGGAGGACGGGATACTGCATTTACCATGGGAGTGGGATGTTGCACGGATAATGGGCTGGTCTGAACACCATGTGCAAGTGGGAAAGTGGGCTTGTTTGCAGGTTATGTATGTGACCCAGCAGCACTGTGGGACGTGATGCTGCAGGTCCCCCATAGCCAGCCCTTGAGGGAGGCTGGAGCCATTGGGGGCTGTTAAAAACAGTGACCCTCTGCAACTGCTGCTGTATGAACTCCATCAAAGGCCAGTTCCTAGAAAATGGAAATGTCTACCAAAGAACGACCACTTCGCTGCAATGCTGTATACTCATCCTGCTCTCTCTCCTTAAATGTTTGGGATTACTCAGTTTTGGAATTATGATGGTTGAACCTTTGATCTGACCCAGAGGAACTCTTCTTATGTTTTAATGTAATGGGATGATGAAATGTCTATTATCATGCACCAAGCAACAGAGCGGAAAAAAGCTGTAATCTAATCGGCCAGCAGACAGGTGCACAGAGAAGATTGGTGATGTCAGACAACTTCTAAAACTCATACACTGATCCTATTACAATTCAGGTGAAAATGAACAAATATGGATAAGGAAAAAGGACTGTTCAAGGCAGAGACTTCACTGAGCTTATTGAGTGTTACGTGCGCTGCCTCGATGACTACCAGCCCCCCCAGTTATCAAGACACAGATCATCCCTTTCCCCAAATCTGCAGTCTAAATGTGCAGGGGGACAAGAAAAAAATATTCCTTATTATGGTCTTTATAAAACTGGGAGAGGGAACAAAACCGAGGATTAACATTCCTCATTGTAAAAAGATACAATTACAGGGATCATAATTAATCAGATGCCATGAGTTGGAGAGGATGGGAGGATGCCCCAAGCAGAGTGGTGCCTGGCTGGAGTGACAGCCTTCAGCCCAGGCTGGGAGAGCAGCCAGCATTGCCTGGGATGCTGTGTGCCCTGGCAGTGTGGAGCTTCGTCGGTGGGCCCTGACTAGGGTGAGATGCAGACCTGACACCATTTTGCTTATTATAAGCTGGAAGGGAGAGAAATGCGTGAGCAGAAAGGAAGATTAATGTGTCGGGGAATTATTAGATTTATGTATCGCATATTTACACATGCATGTAAATGTATATAATGAATACGTGCATTGAAAGAGCAAAGATATGTCTATACTAACAAATTACTATCAAGAGAGAGCACGGATAGGGACATTTCTACTCAACATGTATGTCTGTATCTCACCCCGCTGATAACACCACCAGGAGACCTAACTCCACATGTGATGTCTGGGCCAGACTTGTAAAGGAAATGCTTCCCCACACCCAGCACCCGGTTTTGGACTCATTCTAACACTCCCCACTGAAGCAGCCTCCCCAAGTCCTGTCCATGCTTAGCCGGAGCCCAGTGTGGATTTACTGTTTGCTTCACTGGATGGGGAAAACAGCCCTTTGACCCTACCTTCTAGCTCTCTGGTTGACATCTGAAGTTCACTGAAGGCAATGAAACTCCCCAAGCTAGCAAGTAGCGGAGAAGACATTGGAAAGTGAACAGAATACAGTGTGAATATGGGGAATTGATGGACGTAAGTGACAATAAGATGAAGTCCTTTGTGTTACTTCAGGCAACAGAAATACAGTGACTATTCCACACAGCACTGCCGGGTGTCGTCTCCTGCTTACAAACTACCTAATTCTCTCAGAGTCATGGGAAGATTGGGTTGGGGAGCCCCTGGGAGCTCACATAGTGCAACCTCCTGCTCACAGCAGGGCTAACCTCAGAGTTAGATCAGGTTGCTCAGGGACTTGTCCAGTTGAATTTTTGAAATCTTGAAAGATGGAGATTTCACGACTTCTCTGGACAACCTGCTCCAGTCCTGAACCACTCTCCTGGGGAAGATTTTTTTCTGTATGTCTGATAGGAGTTTCCTTTTTTGCAAATTGAGAATGTTGCCTCTTGCCCTCAGAGAAGTCGGCTAACGTCCTTCTGCTGCTACTAGTTGTCAACTATCTGGTCTTCTTCCTATTCTTTAAGTCCAGATACCCTTATGACCCACTCCTCTGTAACTGTTGCATTACTCATTTTCTATTTAGCTGCTCAGCAAACATGATTTCCCTGAGTGTCCTATCACCACAGTTGTCATTCACATTGGTATGATACTTAATTCTGAACTAAGGCTTAGTTTAAGAGTTGATTGAATCTGGGTTTGGTTCTGATTTTGTAGGCAAGGTTACAGATTACATCTGTAGACACTGGTCTTGAAACCTGAACTTGAATTTTGAACTCCTGACCTAAACTTTTGTTATAGAGGTATAGGGACAAGTTTTAGTCTAACAGCATTGGAGACACAGAGCAACTTCACAAGTGTCACTGCCATCACAGTATGTATTGTGTACAGATAGAGAGATATAGCATTTAATTCAATAATGACTTTGGCCCAGTATGTGTGGGTGTGAAGATGTGTGGGCTCCTGGCTTGGTTTCAGGCCAATCTCTAATTAAAGAGTGAAAGATTAAGATGAAAGCAATTGTACTCTTCCTTCTTTAGTCAGAATGACCTACTACCGTTAATTAAAACAGTCTTCAGGCAAAAATAAATTTGGCTGCCAAAGTTATGCGCTTCACATTAAATAAGGACATAGCTGGGTTTAAAGTGTGCTGAGCTTTGAGAGATTTCACAGAAACCACTCATATAGCTTTGGGCACTCTTGTTGGAATATATTAAAACAAATCCTTTGCCTAAACCAGCTCCTTCATGTGCATTTCAGACACCCACTGGCTTTTTCTTCAAACTACATCATTTGAGAATGGGTACCTGCCAGCTTGTCTTGGACTGAACATACAGTGTGACCTCTGGAGGATAAAATATCACCAGGAACACTAGACACCTAAGTAGATTATTCATCTATCCTTTCTATAGTCTCTGGTTACAAGAGCCCCATGGCAACAGCAACAAAAAGATATGCAGATCCTGCACTGCTCTGCTCTTTCTGGGTCTGAACATTAAAATGCCTTTGATAAAGGCAAATCTGGAATCAGATGGTTCATTTCAGGTTCAGGATCTGCCCCTGGTATTTTTACGTTGCTAGAAATGTTGCCAAAGGAGGATCAGGCCTCTAAAATGCCGGAACATCCTGTTACACCTATGTGACACACAGTTCGTCGTTCTTAAAAGCCTTCCCTCTTTCCCATCTCCCATTTATTTTGCCCCATCTTTACAGACTGTAACTAGACAGCCAGGTACTACTGCTGTGACATAGATACAAGCAGGGAGAACCAGGTCCAGTGCTTCAGAAGTAGTATATTCAAAGGGAATTAGATGCCATTAGCCGTCATACCTCAGCGGATCTAGGTCTGAAAGACCCTTCCCCTTGCAGAGCAGTACACTCAGAAGGGGGAAGGAACCAGACACAGAGAAACACTTACAAGCCCATCTCCTTGACCCAGACTCTTCTCTCTCTCTCTTCTCATTTGTCGGGCCCTGTGATGTTGTTTTTCATCTACATCTTCTCTCATATGATAATAGGATTTTATGGTAATTCAGGGAGGAGGGGACCTCCGGTGGTCTCTAGTTCAACCTTCTGCCCAAAGCAGGGTGAGCCATGAGATCAGACCAGGTTGCTCAGGGTTTTAGTCAGATGTTGGAAACCTCCAAGGATGGAGACCATGCAGCTCTCCCAAGGCCCATGTCTGCCCCTGTGGGAACAGCATTTCCCTGCCTGACAGATCCACCTCAGGAAGCCCCATCCCTTCCCCAGCTATGCTCCTGCACCGTATCCCAGGAGGTGGTGCCGATGGGGACTGCAAATCCTCCTCCAACTTAGGAGCTGACTATGCTGAGAGGGCAACTCGCAGGCAGGGAAATCATTGTGACCTTCCCTGTTGATAGCAGGATTTTAATCAGGGCCTGACTTAAATCATTAATTCACAGCCCTCAGGTTGTTTAAAGAGCTGTGATAAAGGGCTGAGAAGAAATTACTCTCCATTTTCTCTTGGCAGGATTGTAACGGCATGACATGGCACTCGTCAAATTGGGGAAAGAACAGGGATAATCTTCAGAATGAGAGAAAGACAGAAAATCTACCCAGAAGAAACAATGACAGAAGATTCCTCTACATATGCAAACACAAAGAGGTCAATTTAGATTTAGTTTTTTTAACATGTCTTTATTGCTTAAGGACATTTGGCGAGATAGCCATAACATAAACCTCACGTCCAGCATTACTTGGCAACACATTTCCCAGCTGGAAAGAAAATAAATTGGATTTTTTTCTTTGTGCTAATGCCACATTTTTTGGATGCTATTTTGGAAACTAATCAAGAGGTGGCTGCTCAGCATGCCTCTTCATTCTTGATGGCTTTTTAGTGCAAAAGAGCCAGCAGCAACTTTCTGAAGTCCCCAGAGGTATCAGATCGGACAGCTTCAGCTAACGACTTCTTGTACATTTGCTGGAACTTCTCCTTTATTGCTGGCAGGTCACTCTGAGGAGACACCAAAAGGCTCTTTAGAAGAGTGGGACATGCTTTCAGTAATATGCCCTGCTCTTACCAGGACCCCTGGGGTCTGATCCAAGGTCCACTGCACCCAGTGGGAGGAGGAGAGGAGAAAGCAGGAGGTCTAAAAATCTTGGAGGACTTTCAGCTTAACATTGGGATTTGAGGTAAGCCCGTGTCAGACGGTGTGGTGATGGGATGCTAGCTGTGAAGAGGGGTACGGGCCTGTGTGGAGAGCCGTGCCGGGGCAGCCAGGGGCATCTCTGCCCTGCACTTAGCCGTGCTGTGCGGGCACAGCCTTGGTACCAGACAAACTTGCACACGTCGCTGAGAGCTCCTGAGGCCACTCCATGGTGGCAAGCAGGGAAAGAGGCACCTCCAGGAGTATGGCTAAAAGAGGGTTTTGTTCCACTCACAGAAGTAATATTCTGGTTACTACAAGGGGAGAATTTAATGCCTTGTCTTGAGGTTTCCTGTGAAAAGGCATCCACTGCATGGGTCTGATCTTTAGCACTGTGGGTTTTAAATGTTATCATGATTGGACTGTGTCTTAACAGAGAGACTACCCTGAAGCCTAATTTCTCACACTGCCGATCATTGAGAAATATGCACTCCTCGTCCCTGTGAATGACTCCTCCTCTATGTCAAGACTGAAACAGCCCTGGGATTACAACCTACACAGCTTACAAGGAAAGAAGACTTAAAGACTGTGTTTAAGATCTCAAATGTCTTGTGCAGTTTTGTGCTTTTTAAAATGACAATTATCTCCTTTGGCTCTTCATTTTTCTGCCCTCCTCCCCATCTGTTTTTCCCAGCTGGAATCAGAGAGAATTGGCAACATATGTTTATAAGCAATTCTCAGTTTGGGAACTGCTGCTTTATCATTACTTAACCATGAATTTACTTCTACACATCCTATTAGGGCCAGACCTCCCCATGGGTTAGTTTTAACCAGGTACAGTTGACTCACTTGAAACTGCTGGCATGCTTTCTGGTTTAGTTCTTTTGAAAACAGAAATAGATGCGATATCAAAATTAGAGTTGCCTGGGTACAAAAGCAGAGTGTGACCACTGATGTCATTGGGCTGAAATGGGTTGACTGAGCACATGATCTGCCAGGACTCACTCCATACCCTCTACATTTGTATTTCTCCCAGAGCTGATGTGAGGTATTACAGGTTGCAGGGTACCCTACCTCAGCCCTGGTCACAAGGATGCGAATCAAGGTCTCTTCATCAGTCCCAGCTCCTTTCATCGACTGGTGCAGAAGTGTAGCGAAGTAACCTGGGCAGTCTTTGGCACAGCTGACTAGAGAAAACAGTAAGAGTCTTCATTACACTTGTATATTTACACTTTGCGATACATCTTCAAGGAGAAGGAAATAAATATGGAAGAGATAAAGGAAACTCTCTAGGGTTTATGCTCAGACATATGAGCTGGTAGGGCTTTCATTCTGTGACTGGTCCCCTATCAGTATGCAAGGAGAAGTCTTGGAGTCTGAACGGGGGCATACATTTCTCCATGGGGAAAACGTGTTACACAGTGAGATGATAGCACCGAGTACTCTGCCATTCCACAGTGAAAATGAAATGAATGAGAACAAGCTTTTGCCCCTCTTGAGTTCCTCTTGCCCTTCATTCTTGGCGTAGCTGCTCACTCTGCAGCTCACAGGAGCAAGATTTGGGAGACCCCAGATCCAGATGGATAACAACAATACCAGAGCCAGGGCCCAGGCTTAAATACCAGTCACAGTCATCCCCAGCGCTAGATTGCTGTCGAGGACCCTGTACATTTTTGTGGTGGCTGGGTAGCACAGTTCCGAAGTTACCAACAGCCATGGCCTCGGGGGCAGCTTGGAGGTGGCTGCCCTGTGTTAGAGGGCAAATAATTTAGCTGTGTGGAGAGGAGCTGTGTCTAGCAAGTTTTATTTCTAAAACTAAGGGGTCCAAATCATTAGTGAAAACTGTCTCTTCTTTTCCTGGCAGATATGTCGGCTAAGTTTAGGACTATCTCAATGGCTGTTGCCACAAAACCCCAACAACCAATGTCAGATGATGGCAAGAACTAGAAAAGAAAGCTCTTGACACATTTATTTTTTACCAAGAGTGAGATAAGCCTTCTCCAGATCTCCAGATGTTTCACTTTTAATAGATTCTTCTATGTCCTTCCCACACACCTACGAGGACAACAAAAAGGAGCCATAAGAGCTGCTGTCTGTACACATCATCCCACTGCCATAAAACCAGCATCAGATTCAGGATCCAATGGCAAAAGGCCAATGCAGATCTTTTAGAGCCTTTACAAGGGAGTAATTCAAGGGCAAATGAAGTTCTTATCTGGCCTAAGTGCTCACAGATCCACTGGCACCAAAAGAAGAAGGTCTGTGCAGCCAGGTAAGGCACAATGGTTAAGAGATGGATAACCTACATCAAGCAGTTGCACGTATCTGAAGGCTTCTAGGACAAAGAAGATGCAGCTTCTTCTTGAGCGGCCCCTAGTCAGGAGAAACTGTTTGAGCTTCCTCTAACCCCTCTATCAAAGGCTCTGGATGGCTCCCACACAAATAAGATAATTTTTGGAGCTTTACCAGCTCTATGAAGTTTTGTTACTTATTGTCTTTGGCTTCCCAGGGAAAGTTTACAAGCACTGCAGTTGTTCCCTAGTTTTTGTATTATTCTGTAGAAAGGGGAAAACCAGACTGCCACTTCAAAACAGAGTTTATCCTGACTTTTGTGAACTTCATGAACTTCAAAGGATTTTACTTTGCTCTGTTTTGTCTACCAGGATAGCCCTGCATGGTTCAAGACTAGTGGACTTTTAGGTCAGAGCTGGGAGACCACGCATACAAGGCAGAAAGGGGTACCTTCTGAGGATTTAGGCTTAAGTTCTGCAAACTCCCAACCTGGTTTAGGTCTTGCCCTATTTATCTTTCCAACTGCAGAGGAGGACTGATGTTTGCATGGCTCTAATCTTGGCTCACTTCTACTTCAAGTACAGCCAGGCAGGATGTGGTGGATGGGTTTGGGCAACCTGATCTGCTTGGCTTTAGGAATCAAAAAGCCAAGGTAGGTTGGCTATCAGAGCATTTAACTGAACCCCCAGGGTTTGAGCCACTCCAAGGGAGAGAGTATCAGTTGGTGACCGGGTTTGTGTTCCTGCCAGCAACAACCCAAAACTTGGATTAAGCTGCAAACATTTTTCCAGCTATGGGTTCCTTATTATGCTGACACTGAAATATGACCTTGACTGGAGATTTTTTCATCTTCAGTGCCTAGGGTTACAGTTTTCTGATGAACTCAGAGCCATCCTAGGGAAGTTCAGGACTGTGAGCCAGAGACTAGAGGGGGGACCCTCTCCTGAGAATACATGTCACTGCTGAGCTTCCACCTTGCTGCCAGGAGAAGGACCTTGGATCTCCCATTGCTTTGTCTTTCTCAGGTCATTTCCAGGCAAGAGGCCTCAGTGGAGGTCAGGTCCAGGCCCAGGCATGAGTAAAATGTCCCTGGTGGGTGACACAGGGAGAAGTACCAGACAGCCGGGATCATCCTGCTGCCTACTTTGCCTTATGTTTTGGAGACAGACGAGAGCACATCAAAGTACCTGCACAGGCTGTCTGCCCAGCGTGGGCAGAGAGGAAGAGACTGGAGATGTGCCTCTGCCCAGCCAATATGAGCGTGTGAAGCAGGGCGATCAGGAGGAGAGACCTTGCCAGGCTCTGCTTTGGAGGAGAGGAAAAGACCAGAAAAGCAAAACCCTGCTTCAGGGCAGGAGTTTGTGAACCTGTCCCTTTGCTGGTCCTCCTGAAGGAGTGGGGACCCCCACTGTCATGCAGCTGTGGGAAGGAAATGACATTGTGACATTTATTTGGCTGGACGTTGTGTAGGTTATGAAGGGGAATAGGTTCTTCACTGGCAGAAGATACAGCTTTTATCCCCTATTTCCATAGGATCAGGATCCAGTTGCATAAAAATGTTTTCCAAGATTCTTAAAGCATCCAAGAAGTTTTAAAATGGCAAAAGATCGCCTGTTCTACATGTATTTGTAGGGTCTGCAAACCACATGTCAGGCCCTATGCAACCCATATCACAGGAGAGAATAACTCACCTTTTTGTAGGCTTGAAAAGTAGCTCTCAGCTGACTATAGCTTCTCTTTGCTAAGACCACATTGAAAGCCAGCTCCTCTGTTCCCCAGCGGCCTTCTCCTGCCTTAAAGATTACATGTTATTTTTTTTTAAAGCACTTGTTTATTCACAGTAGAGACAAAAAGTCAGCCAGAGCCCTTGATTCACCAAGCTCCAGCCCGTCCCCCCCTTGCTCATCTCCTTACACTGCCATCGCCTCTGTGCTTGGTGCATTTAGTCACCCCTGAGGCAGCCCTTTCTGCGCAACACGGGGCAAACGGGGATTTTTCCACAATTGCACTTACTTTATACAGATCTGTGGCATCTTGCTCAGCGAGCTCTGCATTGACCTGTTGGGTCTCATCTCTGGTTGCCTACAGAAAAGGACATGACCGTAAAAAAAAATCAGACCAAGTGCTGGCTACATTTTGTAGTGGAAGGGAAAATTGTCAGCTTGTGGCCCTCACAAATATTTTGGTTATAGTTTTGCTGCCATCTGCTGACAAATGCCTAGTAATGGGGCACAGAGGGGCTTGGTGGTACAGCTTTGAACGGTCTGTTCATGTTTACCACAGCCCCTGGTTTTGCTGACTTTAGAGATGCAGCCTGTATGGTAGGGTTTTATCTCCCAGGTTTATTAGCTATGTGCTGGGGCCCTAATGAGATTGCAACTCTGATACCTCTGGAGCAGGAAGGGACTATCATCAGGGGTGGGCAGCAGCACGGCGTTAGACCATACCCTGCGGATGCTCCCCTGCGGCAGGGTGGCCTGCTGGTCCCTCTCGTCCCCAGACTCCTTCCCATCCCATGGGTGTCCCTCCCTCCCTCAGCCAGCATGCGTACGGAGCAGAAAACAAAACCAGAGGAAAACCTGACCTGAGTTTGGAGTTAGCTCTGCTTTGCAGAGGGCTGGAGTAGAGTAGCTCCAGAGGTCCCTTCCCACCTGGCTTGTTCTTTGGTTCTGCTTTCTGCCATTTTTTGCAGCTATTTTTCCACCGGTGTAAAGTGGTAGCGTGTGTGGCTGGATGTTGGGGTGGGAATGGGGCCGAGATGTGCAGACAGAGCTGGGGCAGGGTGGCCCCAACACAGTCTTTGACATCCACCCCCCGAGAGCTGAGCTGCTGGGCATGTACAGCACCTTGGGCTCAAACCATGAAGTTTCTTAGGAAAGCAGCTGGTGTATGTGTCATCCAGCCGCTGCAGAAAGGTTCCTGGTACCTGCAGTGAAGTGCTGATCATTTTTGTGGTGCTGGATATGCCCTGATAACTGCAAAATATTTTCCTGACTAACCTATATACTCTGAGCATTCACTAACACTGTAATTCCTGGTAGAAATTATGAAGGACTTATCTATGAAAAAAAATCTATGAATAATATGTATTTGTGACTCCTGAAAATATACCCCAAGAAGTTGAAGACAGCTGTATCATTGCTTTCCAGAATGGGAATCTAACTGTGATGTGTTTAGTGATATGACTGTTAGGTTAAAGCTTCTATTTATTGAATCTTTTCATTTCTTAGGACTGTCTGCATTTTTAGGTGTGATCCTACTCTTCTTATACTGTGTCTTCATGAAGATACTAATTTTTTTCTTTATTTCATGTAGGTGGTTTAAAATAAAGTGTGTTCTAATGGAAAATATGCTTTTTTGGTGAGTGGAAAGCTAACATAACAGCAATTTCTTTCTTACTTTTTCTGTACTTATCTGAATTGTAAAATCCTCAGCTGAGATGGAAATCAGATTTCGCTGGTTTTGGGCAGAATTCAGCATAATGTAGCTATGACCTTGAATGGGTATTCTAGCCATTACGATGGTACAAATAATAATAAAACAAAGCTGTTGTCTTCAAAGTATCAGAATTTATAAAATTACTTCTGATTTTATAAATTAAAATTTTATGTATTAAAAAGCTATAGATATAGAAGGCTCTTATACTGAAGAATGCCTTTTGCTTGCTGTAATTACCTCATCATTATATTACATATAATAATTACATTATTATAAATACCAGCTAATACTTATTATGATTACTTAGTGTAGACAGGATAGAGAAAAGGAAATATCTCTGTCAGGTAGCTGCATAAGAGGGAAGCCCCCAGCCTTACCTCTAGCACAGTGACTAATATCTTCTGTAGAGAGCCACTTGTGTCACTTTTAACATCAGACTCCAGATCCCTATCAAAGACTGTGGAGAAAAAAAATCTGTGAGGGTTCACCAAGTGATAGAGGCTTTAAATGAAGGCGTTTGTTTGAAAGACAATACTACTTACGCCGTTTGTATGCCTTCTTTATGTTTACAATTTCCTAGGCAAATAAATAAATAAAAAAGGAAAAAAATATTTAGAAATAAATAAATAAGTAAAAATAAATAAATTTAATTAATAAATAAATAAGCAAACAAAACCCCAGCAAGTCAGTCCCATGCCCACGTTACATGAGGCATAGCAAGCATGGAGTGGGAGAAGCTGAATTCCCATTCCCTGCTCATGCCGGGACTGACTGCAGCACAGAGACACGGCTCAAACCCAGCCCGGTTCAGGACAGCATTTCAAGGGATGCCTGACTCGTGCAGGCGTCCCTTGGTTTCACTTGCATTTCAGTGTAAGCTAAAGGGCTTTTTGAAGAGGATTGCATTCCCGTACCTGGCGGGAGCCACCTCTGAATGGTCAGAGCAGTGCCAAAGCTCTCTTTCACAGGCACCCGGGGATTTCTCTATCATCAGTGTTGCCTCTGTGCCATCCATGGGAGATATGAGTAGGACCAAGGAAGGAATTTGAATTATATTGCTCTGAACTCCTGCAAGACTTCCAGCCTTGGTATGGCAACCTTACCACTGCTACCAGTGACAACAGGCATTTCAGCTGTGGAAGCTGGCCTGATCCCTTGTCCTCCTCCTGGGGGGATGCTTTTGGCAAGCTCTTTGCCCTGCTACCTAAGGAAAGTCACGCATGGTGTCCCAACCTTATTGTTTCGTGTGCAGAGAATCTCAATCAGCAGTGACTCATCTGTCCCAGCGCCCTTCATCGCCTTCTGAAGCTCTCGGGCCTCGTACTCGCAGGGCAGGTCCAGCAGAGCCAGCACAGCCTTTTCGAAATTCCCACTCAGGTCTCCCTTCAGGTCTTCTTCCAAATCCTGCGGGGACAGTCGGAAGGGTTAGCACAAAAGCTGAGGTGAGATTAGAGGGTTTCTTAATTTGTTTTGGGAAATTTCATTATTTCAAAGCTTCTTCTGTACCAAAAAGGGACAAAAACATAAAAAAGCCTTTAAATATATGGACCTTTTTTTTTGAGAATAAATTCCCTAAAAATTTTTGTTTCAGATTGAGTGAAATGATTGTCCCATCTTCAAATACCAGCTGATATCTGTCCAGTTTTGACTCTAACTTGTTTAAATAACTGCAAACTAGTGTTTTTAAAAGCTTAACAGGAGACTTTGCTCTGAAACACAATGCAGAAACTTCCTGCTTCGAAAAAAGCAGGGATCCCTTCAAAAGAAGTGATCCAACTTAGGAAACTTCTCTTCCAGTTAAAATCGACTTACTGGAAAAAGCAACAAATTTCTACAAGGTGCTTTGGTGCCAAGCAATCAGCATTTTTTCCACCAAAAAAACCCCAAACAAACCAACCTTCCGTGATACAATCTACTTAATTCAAAATTTAGTAAGACCCTGGAGAAGAACTAGCTAGTGCATGTACACTGAGAAGGATGCCTACTGATGATTTATTTGAAGTCCTATCTGCAGTTAACATTTCCTGTAGTATGGGAAGTACTTGAGAAGTTGAGAACAACAAACGAGAAGCCCAGCTCTAAATCTATTGTTCTTAAATACCCTCTTACACAATCGCAAGTGAACACTCAATCTATTCGAGTCAAAGCCTGACATCATTGGTGTTGGAGCAGTTTCAACGCGTGCACCATGAACCTTGCTTCCTGGAGCAGCAGGAGAGCAAAATGGTACAACTTGTGGCTCCTTCCCGAATGATTCAGGCTGCCCAGGCAAGGAAGAAGGGTTGCTACATGCTGATGTAACCGGGATGTCTCATGGTATTTGCTTATTTCTAATGCCTGTTTTTATTAATCCTCATTACAGAACTAACTCTATAGTGTTTATGTAACCAAAAAATCTTTATCGTGCTTGCTGTAAGTTTTACATATAGAAGGCTTTCAGGTCCAGTGCTGCCTGTCTTATTAACATTGATTAATGACTAATGAGCAAGCAGACCTTAAGAAAATACCAATTTAATAATAAGCTCTGCAGGATTCAGCTGTTTACCTAAATAATATATTGGAAGCTTTATTTTTCATACATGCAAAATCGTTAAGGAAGTCTATGCTTCCTCCTCCAGAATCAAGTGCTCAATGAGACTTCTTAGTTTTACAAGGTGTATTCTACTTCATCACTGGAAGAAATCAATACTACATCTATTAAACTCAACAAAAATACAATGAGGTAAGATCAAATAGTTCTTCTGAACTTGCATCTGGTCTGAGAGGGATTCTGACTTAAAATTCCCTTTTACATTAATTTCTTTTTCTGAATGTGCTGAAGATGAACACAAGCTGAAATATTTTTTTATTTCAGTTATGAGTTATTTTCTGTCTTTCCCAACTTTGATTAAAATGCTCTCATCTGGTTAAGCCTGATTTCAAGAAGACTCTGAGGCCTAAGATTAGAAATATAATTGGTATTTTGGGAGATAAAATAAATTGCTGAATCAGAAACTAACTGGTGTCCTCCTTAAATCCACTGCACCCTTGATATTTTCAAAAGCAGTGGCCTGTAAGCTATATTTCTAGCAGGCATGCGGTTTGAAACAGAGAGGTCATTTATTTCAAAAATACCTTGCTATACAGAGCCTTGTACTTCTGTTTTATTTGTTGTCTCTGCTCTGCTGTTCGACTCGACAAGACTTCAATAATTTTCTTTTCATCAGTTCCTGAAAAAGAAGTTGTGCATAGGAATTATTTAATCAGGAATCTAATGCAGAGGAAAGAAAAAATGATCTCTAAAGAGAAAAAAATTGCTATCCATAAATCCCCACTGGTGCCAACTTTAGAATTTGTAGCATCTGAGATTCTTCTGAGGATATATTTAACTGTAGTCAGCTACAATGTTCAGACCATAAAATAAAAGTTCCCCATCTCATGCCACTCATACTTTATCAGGGAAATTGAGTCTTCTGTTTGAGAAGGTCAGACACTGCTCCTAAAATGAGGGTTATGCCAGTGCCCGTGGGCTGACGTACACATTTTTGGTGGCAATGTTTGTTTGTGTAGTCCCGAGGGATCAGCCACCAGATCCAGTTCATTAAGCACGTGAATGCTTGTACCAGCACAAGAGACTGAACGGCGTGGGGCGAGAGGCTGGGGTAGGCGAGCATGTGTTTAAATCAGCTTCATTAACCCACAGCCTGTACAGAATGGGTTGTGCTTTGCGCTAAATGGAGTCAGGAAGAGGAGCAGGAACCAGCCTTCATGGTCTGCTGATGCTGTTTTGCTTGGCAAAAGTAAGTGAGAGTGAAGTGGGAGCATGCGGTGCCCCAGTGATGAGTGATGTCCTGGGAACCCATGGGGGAACTGAACACGCAGCACCCCTCCAGCAGAAACCCTCGGGCAGCTTTGAGCTGTAACTTATGCAATGGATGGAAGCAGCTTACTAAAGGCAATGACCTTGTTCTTGTACTTTTCTTGCCCTCAGCCATATAAACAGATGTTTGCGCTAAACAAAGTCGCTGTAAGGCATTCGTTATGTTTGTGGCTAAAGGGTCAGGACTGCAGTGACGTTACTTGGATGCCCAAAAGACACAATAGAGCAGCTATTGCATTAACTTGTGTGTCCTGGGGCACCTCCATCTAAGGGCCAGCAGCCTGCCTCAGGCATTATTTCTTCAAGACAAGTATTGAAATGGAGAATGTGTATCAGGAGAGACTCTGCATGTGATGGGCACTGCCAAAATGCCCATAGCATATAAAGGGTTTAGATGGCTGATCACAGGCATCAAGCCATATGCTAGGTCTGCTGATGCACGCATGTCACGCTGGTGGACACTGCCCCATGCTCTCCTTGTGCTCTTCCATCTGCTGCATCCACCTACTGGGCTTTGTGCCGTGCCTCATCTCAGGCTCTCGGGAGCAGGGATCAACAAGGGTTTCCGAGGAGCTACCAGTACAAAGGATAAAAATACAAATGGTACTGGCATTCGGCAGCAGCTGATGCATTTTCATCCCTGCATATCACCATCAGGTACATACAGGACAAGCTTAGGGCATCTTGTCCAGTTCTTCCTGCTTAGAACTCAGGCAGAAGGCATGGTCCAGTTTTAGAAGGAAAAGCACTCCTATCTGACAATGTGGGGTTAAACTCTTCATAGGAGAGTCCTATGAGGAACTGTCTTGAGGGGGCTCAACTGATAGGATGGGAACAATTCCTAAAATGCGGCACTTACTTAACTAGCTGATTCTGAACGTCAGTGCTACACCAGGAAGAAATGCTTAAATACATGTTTACTGTGCAAATGCCTGGAGTGAATTAATAACTTACTGCTCTCATGTGCTGCCTGGCTGTTCTTCCTCTGCTGGACACTGTCACCTCAACAGACCTGAAGATCCCATGACCACTGTGCATTCGTCATTCACATCAGTGCACAGCCAGCCACCTTTCTTCAAACTACCTTAGAACATGGTGAGAGCCAGTATTTTTGATTAAAAATCACTGATGCAGATTGAGACCATCATATATTCCTTTCAGCTGATGGAGCTGCAGTGGGCTTTGATGAACATATGGGGGTGGTGATGTTTGTTACTGGTCCTTGAAGGTCTGGGAAAGGACATATAACCATGACCCTAATCCGACGTGACTAGCTTGGACCCCTTGACTGTCGTATCAGTCTTGACAGCTTGATGTTCCTATCACAGGGAGCAAATATCATGTTGCTGGAGCAACAATTCCCTGGAGCCAAGCAATTAACAAACTAGATCTTACCAGTCTTTGAGGAACAAGCTGGCTTCCCTTCCCATTTATCTTAATCACATAAAACTTCATGGGTGTGCATGTTCTTTGAGTCAGTAAGTGACAGGAAGCATAAAGATTACCTGAAACTGGTTGGAACAGTTGTTTTGCCCTAGGTTTATGTATATGCTCTTTATAATATTGAATATTATAATTATTAATTATAATAATGAATTTCCCTTTGTATAAAAAACAAGAGCTTTCTTACCTGCTCCTTTGCAGGCACTATGTATTTTCTTGGCATCTCGGTCTGGATCAAAACCATGATGATGGCGTTTATTGGTTGACTAGGAAAACAGAGGCACAACAGATACATGGGAGACAATTTTGCATTAGTCTCTCTGAATGACAGCAGTTTGGGCCAGTTTCTTGCTTGATATTTGTTTACACCACCTAAACCGTGAAGTTCACGCCAGCCTTTGCTGAAACACTCTATCTGTCACTAGGGCTCCTAGAATGGATCCACAAATAGCTGTCACCACATGACACACGGTGCTGATCCTATATAACTTTGTTCTGCCAGTTCAGGCTTATTAAAATAATTTAAAGGTAGTAACTTCATACTAGGCATCTTCATGCCAGATCAAGTCACTTTACAATAGGCCAATAAAAACGCCCTATTAGATGTGTACAGAACCAGGCCCCGTCTCTGCAGTATGTTTGTAAGTACTAGGAGCTTACAGTCTGAATCAGCTGAATAAAAACTGGTCCTGCAAACCTTTCTTGCATCCATGCATTCATGCAATCAAGATAATTGGAGATATATAACGTGATAAAGCTGGTGTTTTTTTTATTTTGGCAAAATAGTACATGTGGTTACCTTGAGCTAAATCTATTCGGGGATAATAACTCAAAGTCCACAGCTGCTGCAGCAGTTTACATCCAGACATACCACTGTAAACAGAAAACCATGCCTGTTCCTACTAATCTGACAAGCTGTGAATCACAGGGGCTGAAATGCTGGTACACCCTCTATTCTGTTGTTTCTCAGACAAGGGTAGAAGTTATCTGAGACCAGGAGGTCAGAAAGGTTTTCAACCCCTGTAATATCATGAACCAGATCTTTTAAATGCCTAAACTCTAAAATAATACTGGAAAATAGGTCCTAGGCTCCTAAATCAAATAGAACTATATGCACACCATGGACTCGGGAGGTCTAAGCGGGCACTGGAAGTGCTTTGGCATTTCCATTCAAATAGCAACATGTGGATCAGGCTACTTGCTTTGCAGGGCTGCCAGGCATTGGCACCACCACTGTTAATTAAGGGTTATGATACCCCAGGGCATGGCACTCTGCTCTCCACTAAATTAAGGGTTATGACACCCCAGCGCACGACAGTCTGCTTTTAGGCCCTTCTGAAAATGCCACCAGCCTACTGAAGAGCAGAAGAGGCTAAAGGGCTGATTAACCTCCTTGTCTTTGGGGATAGCACAGGGCAGAGACAATTCCTGAAAGACATTAGGCACAATATCATTCTGCTTGTGCGATAAAGAGAATTTAGCCATACGGCTGCGGGCCGTGCTCTGCCACGTACCCATCTGGCCAGAGAACAACCTGGTTTATTTACAAGTATAGATACAGCCTGGAAATCTGTTTGTTGGTATTCTTCAAAAGTTTTGTGCTGTGATCTACTAGCTCTGGTGGAAAAGCTACAGCTCTGGATAAAGGAGTCCTCTGTCAAAAGACAAAGGGTCTTTTCTCAAGGAGAAAACCCAAGTCCAGTCCCTACACTGCTTTACCAATGTACCTTTGTGAGAGGCTAAAGACAATTTAGGCACCTGGCTTTCCTAACGCAGTTAGCAGGTAGGATACGACTTACTGCTAATGGTAGCTGCTGTAGCACAGCCATCTCACTGAAACTGAAAGTTATTTTTGCAGCAATAGCAATTAATAAGGTACAATAACAATGCAATAATTTCTCTTGGTCTTTACAGTGCAAGGTAACACCTTCATTGCCACATCATTATCACAAATGTTGCTTGTAAAACATGTATCCTACTGTAAGATCTGACCTGCACACATGCTTTTCTAAACCTTTCAAACAAGGTGGAAATAGATGCATATAAGTAATACTTTCTAGTGGAAGATTTTATTTAACGGTCTTCAAATTTATCAGGAATTTTGTCAAAAAGGAAAGGGAAAAGCACAAAGTTAAAAAACAGATGCACTGATCACTGTCTTTATCCAAAATGAATTGCATTCACATTTTTCTATTATGATAGGGTGTACATGCTTCTCCTTTGATGGAATCATGTACAAAAGATATCTTTTTGCACACATGCTTGAAAATTAAGCAACTCTAATTTCTTTCTTCTTTTCTGATTACTATACCCTCATTTTCATTCTTGTGAGAATAAAATTCACCTTTGTTCTCTGTAATACCAAAACAAACGATGACAGCTAACCAGACTTGGTGGGTGACGAATTTGGGGGAACAGGATAATGGGATCCCACAATACAATAAAAGTTTATTCTGGGTATACAGCCCCAGGATGCAAATGCTGCATGCACAATGGGCCTCTTTGCTGGAGAGTCGTACAGGCACAGTGTTGACACAAGGAGTGTGGTCTAGGTGCTTCTCAATGTGTGGCGAATTCAATGAGCATCACGGCGTAGCATTCAGGAGGATGCTCTGCTGCCTGTTCAATTGAGTGTACCCCGCAGACAGCAGTGTGTGGTGCCAGTATGGTTCTCCCCTCTCCATAATACCAAGTTTAACATGCAAATTGTTTTTAAACACTTCAGTCCATACTTTAACGTATGATTGGTAGTATTGTCAGTTACCACTGTGTCGGGCAATGCGCTCCTAATTACTTCTTGCATCCGTATCATGCACCCTGGAGCAGTCCCAAAGGACGCTGTAAGCTGAAGAGACAGTATCCCTGCCTTTCCCCTGTACCATGTGGAAAACTGCTTGTAGGAACAGGGTACAATATCTGAATGCAGTAATGATGGTGATATTAAGCTATCATTATTTCGTCTCTATAGTGTTAGTATGCTTCTCAGATGATGTTCATGCCACTCATACAGTTGATCCTGCTGTCTGTGTTAGGTAGCCAGTACTGAAGTTATCCTAGAGTTGTTTGCAAAGCATTTCTTTGTGAGGGTAAGGACCAGCGAAGCAGATGAAAAATCAGCAAAAAAAGGGATAATTGTGGAGCACAAAATAGAGAGAAAAGTGCTAACATATCAAATGCACAGATTTGACTATTTTGTAGTATCCAAGTGCTATTCTAATTTATAGGCTCCCAAATTCACTCCAACAACATGAGCTGAGAACTGTTGCTCCACATTCACTTCCTCCTGACCTGGGACAGAAGATGCACTGGTGAGAAGTGAGAGGAAAAAGGCTTCATCTGGCATTTGCTCTCACTTTTCAGTCATTCAGCTTGGACAGAAACACCTACACAAACACCCAAAGGCAAGGAGCTGGCTTGTACTTTGCTTTGCCTTACCCACCAGCAGTGCTGGGCTGTGGGTATTGCCCTTATCATGCTAATGCTGCCATCTCTGCAGCTCCCACTGCCCCAACCCTATCACAGATGCACCTGGGCCTGGTAATGTCATTACAGGACTTTGGGAGAGTGATTTGCTCTCTTATGCCTTGATGGCTGGTCAGTTATGCTCAGGTTTTAGCTAACTCCTAGGTGCAACTTGTCATTGTAGCTGTTGTATTTGTGCGTAGCACAGTTGCAACAGGTAGGAAAATGGTAGCACCAGCGTCTGAAACATTGTGGATTTACGAGGATTCATAAAGACATAAAAAAGAAATGTTATTTCTTTTCAAAGGGAAAATCATGCGGAAGGGAAGGAAGACCTGTTTCTTAATGATGTTCAGGACATATTTGTTTAAAAGCACCAGAGGAATCTATTGAGTCAGCTCTGCTAAAGCTTCCGCCTTCAAATAAATCACTATAAAACATTAAATGATACACCTGGGGGATATAATTCTTATAGTACTGTGTGTAATACTAGCATCAGCTTTAAAGATAAGAAATCTGATACTCTGGGTAAGTGACTGTCAAGGCCAACTCATGGGTATTCTGGAAAGCCCTGGTTAAAATTCACTACCTGCTGGGTCCCAGCCTTGATCTTGCCCACTGACGCAGCCTTTCCCATGCAGGAGAGGGAGAGCTGTTCACAACTGTACTGCTTCCTACTCTGCAGATTTTGACAGGTAGATTTTTCTGCAAGGGATAAATGGCAAAAGAAATTGACGTTTAATACCATTTGTAACTTGCAGGCATTTTCCTTTTAAAAATATGGGCAGACTCACTTTAATATAGCTCTTGTTTTAGAGTTAGGATCTTAGATTAGATTTGAGTAGTTAATGACTTACAAGTGTTATAGCAATTTTGGTGATAGCGTGATGTGGAGTCTGAAATAGCAGATGGACATATTGCACACAAATTTTGCAGCTGGACATAGTATGTAAGGGAACTTGCTTTCATAAATTGGTCCAGATCCAGCTACTCAGTTACTTCATTTTCTTCTATACTTCTCTCCAATACTTCTACATTAATTGTGTAATTAATGTAAGTGTAATAATTAATTGTATAAATAAATGTAAGTGTAACCAGAGTTCTGGTAGTAAGAAATCCTCTTTTCGCTTCCAGCCTAGCTGTATTCATGGCCTGTGTCCACTTGTTTTTTCTGCCAACAGTGTTCCTTAGCTTGAACAGGTTTTGCTTCACTCAAGCATATTTTAGACAACAATCATTTTCCCTTGCAGCTTTGGCTAGAATTGCCACAGATTTATTTCTATTAAAATGGATAGATTATAACTGATCTAAAACTAACAGTTCTACCTTGTTGTAAAGCACACCAAGTAGTTTTTCCTACTGTAAATTACATTTGACTTTAAGGAGATGTAAGATGAGTTTATAGTTGAAGATGATCTGCAATGCTTAAAGAAGTATTTGGGGACTGTTCTTTGATATTTCAGTATGTGGAGCCCTTATGGTACACAAATAAACAGTTTAACAAAAACATCAGCAAAACCAAGAAAGACATGGGGTGGAGGGGGTGGAGGGAGCGGAATAAGAGCTCTGGTGGATTCAAAGCATCAGTAGTTAGAATTGGTGGGATGTTGCAATACATCGTAGACATTTCTGAAGACAAAATCTAATATCTTCCTTAGGCTAAAGACAATTAAGCTTGCAGTAGATACAAAGTGCTTATCTGTCAGTAGACAAGAACAGAAGAAACACTATCATGAGCATGCCAGGTAGCTTCCCGTATTGCAAAAGAGAGACAATGTACCCTACCTGAAAATAGCTGATAATACAGCTGAGCAATCACAGCAATTTTTCCATTGCATCATCTCAAGCAGATGCCACAACCATGCGCAGGAACAGAGGTTTATGGAGGAGTACCGTCAAAGAACAGAAAGGGTAGCTCCTTGGGATGTTGCTGACAGTGCTCACCTGCTGCAGCTCTAACACAGATCGATGCTGATAACTAACATGGATAAATGCAGACGCAGACCCTTACAAACAAATCACTAGGAAGAGCCAGCAGGAATGTGGCTGCTGACCAGAGCAGTTGAGATGCAGGTCTAATAGCTATGGGCAGAGCTCTAAAAAGGGCTGGATTGATCCAGGGATATTGAGTGTCTAATCCAGTCTTCATTTCTGCCAAGTCCATTTTATGTGCTTTATTTAGTGGATGTCTAATTACAAGCTTCTCTTCTTCTCTTTGGTTGCTGTTTTCTTTTTTCTTTAGCTTAACAGAAGTAAAAATTAAATCTCAAAATGGCAGCACATAGAAAGGGCAGACAAACCCAGCCATGCTCTTTACTGCACTGACTCCTGCATTTCAGTGAGGTCTGGAATAAAATTTAGGGCAGTATTCAGTCGTCTAAATGTGGGTATGTGATGCTGTTAGAGATGCCCCATGGTAAGCTGCCCACTGCCTGTCAGAAATGAGTGGTCTCCTGTGGGACCTGCATCTGTCAACCCAGTGCAGATGTCTGACATACCTCAGGGCATCACCAACAGTTACTGGAGGTGAGCAACAGAATCATGCCACAGCTATTTTACCAGTTTTCTTATTCTTCACATATATTTAATTATGTTCACAAAAATGCATTGGAGAAAAACAAGGTTTTGAAAAGAATGACATAAACCACTTCCATATGCAGCAATCTGAGGTTTCCTTTCTACCAAGCAGGTGAGAACCAGAAACCCCTCTGCCTCATTTCCCACAGATTTACATCTCCTGTTTGGCTGATTTTGGTGCCTCTACCACCTACTGCAGCTGAAGCAGTTCCTGTGATGGGCACAGGCATACTGGCCCATCACTGTGTTGACTCTCTGTTGTCTTATAAAGGTTGAGCTCATGCCTCAGTTTTTTGCTCCGGGGATTTCTAACACAGTGTCTCTGTTCTCAAGATATTCAAGAAGTGTAACAGGCACCTAATAATTTTAAGACTAACACCCTGCTGGTAAATTCATCTAAAAATTGTCCAGTGGGTTCAAATATTCTTAGTTAGGGTAACAGATATATACATATTGCAGTGTCATGCATCCTGTTTCTTTAGGACGCCAAGGCCCAAACAATCCATAACGTCCCAAAGGTGAGCACAGGAATGCCAGAAAACCAAACAGACAAGCCAAAACAGTTGAAAACCCATCACAGATCAGAAACTGTGGAACCTGTTGAGATTTCTCAGTTCTCACCACGCACAGTCACTGAGTCACCAGTCCAAAGACCTTCGGGGAGCCTCGTCTCCAACTAACGAACCAGTTCCCCTCCAGCTCAGCACTGCTAGAGCTGTCAGGACTGGTTTGGGCAGAGCTGATCTTGCTGTAGGCAATGGATAAGTGAGCTGACATCTCAAGGTGCCTTCCAGTTCTATGATTTTCTGTATTCCTCTTCTGTGTGGAGAGGAAAATTTATATTCTCTATCTGCCAAGAAATGTCCCAAACCATCTAGTCACCTTGTTAGCATAATAAACAACAGGACTGGGGTGTTCATCTCATTAGTTAAATTGTATCTAATATACTATGATCATGAAAGACAGCTTTTGCCAAATCAGCACCTAATGATTAATTTTTTATCAACACACATATAGTCAAGATTAATTATTTATCCTGGCAGAAACCTTTAATGAGCTACAATGCAACTAGAATCCAAGGTTAACTAGACTAACAGTACTGGATAGGAAAAAAGAAAAGGGCACATCGTCTTAGATCTTGTGGTTTTAGTCTTCTAGTACATCACACATTGTCAGGATAACACCCTGTTAGCAGAACAGACTCTGAACTCCCACCCAATGGGAGAGTCTTAGTGACAAACAGCCCAAATCTCATCACTCATTGCCAAGCATTTCCATGTGTTAAGAATAAAACACAAGAACAAACAAGGGAGTAGGCTGCTGTATTTTGATTCTGATCTACTTCCAAAGACAGACTGAAAACATGATTCTACGTTTGTACTTCATTAATAGCGTGATTTACTAGAACAGACATTTCCAGTCCTAAGTCTTTTTTTCAATATTTAATGCTACCTTAGGCCCCTTTGAACTGCATCAATTTTTGGGTCATAGCAGAAGGTATGAGCATAACAGGAATAGTCACAGCCTTCTACCCCTATATAAGGTATATTTTTCCTTTATAATATTGTCACCTTATTTTAAACCTATGCATTCCTAATAATAGAAAATATATCTGCCTGCTTGTGTCAGTTAAAAATGCAGTTGAGACTGGACTGAACATCAAAAGAGAGGAGGAAAAGCCACTTCAGTGGTAGCATCCAACCTGCCTGACAAGCAACATACCTCCCTCGCCCATGGCAAAGAGCCTGCAGACATGTATCACACATCTCAGAGCTGTGGGTGGGAGAGCTCTCCGAGCTGGCAGGCAGAGGATCACCCCTCCACTAGGAGCCTCCGGCTTTGCCATGGGATGGACGAGGGCCCTGGGGCAAGCTGGCAATGGAGTCCAGTGACCTGTGGCTGCCTTCTGTGGCAGCGAGGCCCTGGGACACCGGTACAGCCCTGTTCCTGGCCGTGTCAGCCAGCCTAGCACGGGGCTGCAAATATACCTGGGGGTTAAAAGGGTGACTTTCTCACAAAGCTCCAGACCATCAATCAGAAAGGGCAGAAAAGCAGATAAAGCCCATTTCATTTCAGTGTATAGGTACCTCCATGAGAAAACCTTCCAAATATTACAGCTTTTTAATATAGTGGAGTAGCAAAAGAAACAAAGAGCAATTACTGGTAGGCAAGTTGGGTCTCATCTAACTGGGAAAGGCTGTTCAGGGGCGAGGATGTCTGGTCATTAGCGGATGGTGGGTTCACCATCTCCTATCATCCTGGCATCAAAGAAAGATGTTCTTCTGCAAGCTCTTCTTCAGCGAAATTCAAATAATTTGGCTCAATTATTCAGGTAGGAATTTTTGTGAAATGTAAAGGCTTTTAGCACACAGGTCAGAGTAGATGGGCGCTAACATTTAAAAACAAACAGAAGCAAACAGCTGCGGCATGTTGGCAGTGGGGCAGTATCAGCAAGCACCAAGGTTTGTGCTACGGTAATAAAAAGGTGGGGTTGGTAAACACCTTTTTGACACAGGTCAATTGGCAAGCGCTCCCTTAAGGACTATGTGTGTCCTTTTGACCGCAAGGTTTCTTCCTCTGCTGTTTTTTAAAACGTACCTGTCATTTTTGTTTAAGCAATTTTCTCAGTCAACCACAATATGTAACTGGAAAATTGCCATCTGCCTCCTTGACTGCTCAGAGAATGGTATCAGCATCTCTGAATGCCACCCACCATCTGCCAGGCAGGCTGTCACTCTCCCAAATCCGTACGGCTGTTTTAGAACTAACAGCTGTACAAAAGCAACATGCACTGTTGGGCTAGCTTGTTGCTGACAGTTTGTGGCTATCAGGAACAAAACAATTTCTATATGAAGTCTCTATTGGATAACACAATATATGTAAGTCAGTCATGTAGATTAGACTTCATTACTCAACAGCCTTTGCAATGACTCAGTGACTCTTTCCAAATTGAGAGGTGCAAATAACCTTATTTTCTACATCTCAGACTAAAACTACAGTGACAACAAGATCCTAATAGAATTAGTCGCATTTACTTTTTCCTATTACAAAGAAGTGGCAACAGTGAAGGTAATTTCTCTGACAGTTATTATTTAAACTGCAAAATTAAAACCATCTCTCTCCTACAATGTCCCTCATGTTTCTAAGTAGCTGTTAATATATCATCTCATAATACCTTATGGCTAATTTTTTATCCACTCCACTTATTCACACTCATCACCATGATTAAGAGAAAAATTAAGCCCGCAATTAAGAGAAAAAAATAAATTTGGGGGGGATCTCTCATGGCTGAATTTTACACTGTCCAGTTTTAATGTGTCCAAACCTTCTTGTGGCTGGTGGAACTCCTTAACACAGATTACTTTTAAAATCAGAGTTAGCTACCAGGGTACCATGCAGTGGGAACGCCAAAGCTGCAAAACCGCAGCTTTTATTTCTAGAGGGCTCAATCCAGCTGCTTAAATACGGACACCTTTGAGATGTGCCAGAGCCCCTGGCACCTGCATGGGGCTGGCAGAGGTGACACAGGGCTGACAGGGACCTGACTCCCCCCGGTGTGGCAGCTGAAGCCAAGGCAGGAAAGGATGCTAGAAATCTCTAGAGGTGTCATGCCTGCGGTTAGTCATGAGTCATGCCTCACATCACTTCCTTTTAATACTTATCTTGCAAATAAAAGCCACAGAAAAATGGCAAACAAATGGCTTTATTCACCTAGGACAAATCTAGAATTCCAAGTCTGGAATAATTCTCTGTTACACTGGGGGGGACTTGTCTACTTTTATTTTATTGACCATAATGCCCAGTTGGAAAGCACTTTGTATGCTGGGCCATTAGGAATGATAACTAAAATGATTGGAAACTGGCATATTCTGCCTTTTTTTCAGCGGAGATACCAAATCTCTGACTTGCATACTGTAGCTTAAGTGTTCTTATGTCTTATTAAAAATTTTACACTCATTACCTCAACTAAGACTTGTCATGAGTTTTGGTAAGTTAACATTGATAGAACTGAAGTAAATTCTCGTCTATGTCAGCATGAAAGCTAACATGACTTAAGTATTCCTACGCAGGGCTGAAAAACATGGACACAATATTTGGGAACATCATGTTGACTCTTCATGTATGCCAAAGCTGAATTATTTAAAAGGAGAAGAACTGGAAGAATGTTGCACCCCATCAGGGAAGCCCCAAGATTACATGCTTCTCCCCTTGGTCCCTTTGCTGTTTTTAAAACATTCCTCTGCAAGATGCATTATCTAAACACCATCTATATATTTATAGACACATAGAAGTGCTGTTACTATACAGACATGGCATGTTTATTGTCCAACAAACCAACTGTGTCTACCGAACTTGGAGGTTTCTGTGTCTAACTCCTTTCAACCTCGCAGGGTGGAGAAAGTCTCAAGATACTCCCAGGTCAGCTGAGTCACCCAGATCAGCAGTAATCAGTCCATTGCTTCAGTCAGTAGTTGTAATTAACAGTAAAGGCAGAGTAATTTTTCTGGATAGTAGCAACAGAACTTGGTACAATATACTAAAAATGTTGTATACAAAGAAGAACTTTAGAATCCAGATATTTTGGATTTTTTAATGTTTTTGTAAAACATATTGTTTGACCTGTTTATATTGTGTAAAACATAAATGTAATGACCCTTTGATACTTCAGACGGGTTCTTTTTTTGCCACAAGTGCGTCATAAATTTTTCATGGGTAGATGCTTGTTAGCACCTAACGCAGCTGCACTCACAGGATAGCCTCAGACCTAAAAGGAACAGCAAATGTCCTGGATAAAAGGGGACCATGGAAATGAAAAGAATCTGCCACAGCTCTTCCCCAGTGCTGAGTGGCTCAACAAGAAGGTATTTCTGTCTTCTGCTGACTGTGGGCTTATGGCCAGGGACTGAACAAGAATCGACTGTGACTGAATATTGGTCTGCCAGGGGAAGCAACAAATAGCAATTGTTGAGCTTTGTGATGAGATAATAAAATCACGCTGTGGTAAGTAATACTTGCACTAAGGAAACACTTCTACAATGATAGAAATGTCCATAGGCAACACAGAGGCCCTTGTGATGTTTGTGAGCTTATCCCCAAGAGGACTCCTCAGGCAGATATATTCTCCAGGTTATACTTACCTTTTTACCTTCAACTTCTCAAACCATCTAGCCACAATAACCTGCAACCCGCTTCTGACATTATAGAGTCCTCCCTGGCAGAAGGTTTGGGCTGCTTTACAATGAGAAGATGAAACTCAAGGGCGTCCCAGAGAATCTCAAGGAGTGGTTTAAATTAAAACCAAAGAACTCACCCACCCCCCAAATTAATTCAAGTCGCAAACATCACAGAGAACAACAGAATAATGCGTAGTCATCTTGGATTCTTGAGAGACAGAAGGTTAAAACACAATTACACAATTTCACGAAAGTCAAAATCCATCAAACTTATCAAACCATCATATCATCAAAACCATTGCTGCTATTCCCAAAATGTCCCCAAAGCACCTTGCTTACAGCACAGCAGCTACCCAGATTTTCAGGTGGATTGATTCTACTTGTGGTAATTTTGAAGACAGCGGAAGTACAGATAAGCTTGTTTTCTCTGTTTGCAGTCTTGCATCAATTAGAGACTTTAAATCTCTAAGGACGTGCAGTCAAAAACTTTGATTGTAGAAAAGGGGATGGGATTGAGTTCAGAGTGCAAAAAGTGCATGGAAATATGCAGATTTGGAGCTGTAATGTTGCATCAGGTGCAGCTCTTAATTGAGAGCTCAGTTTCTAAGAGAAAAGTACACTTTAGAGCTGGTTGGCAATTTTTTGTTGAAAGCATTTTTTTCAGTAAAATTTGGTATTTTGTTCAAATTAACATGTTCAGGAAGATATCTCCACTTTAAAATGAGACATTTTGATATAGCTGAAAAGTTCCGTTTTAACATCCACGTAATGGAACCTTTTCTTTGAACATTGCTTAGCTTTCAGTGAAAACTTCATTTAATAATGATATTTTAAAAATAAGTTTTAAAACGTAGATCCATTTAACCAAATAAAATACTTCATTTGACACAGACGATTAATTTTATATTTTTCCCAGCAGAATTTGGGCTATTCAAAAAAATTTCACTTCTGAAATTTCAAAGCAGACAAAATTTTGGAAAGATGCAGTATTCAAGAATGAAACAACTCAGTTTTACCCAGCTTTCTAGTGCCAGTATTGACCATGAAAGAGGAGTTGCCTCTGTGCACTGCCTCTGTGCCTCCCAAAGCCACCATAAACCACGGAAACAGGTGCTGCAACACCATGGTGTCCCTTTCATCCTTCATAAAAAAAATGCTTACTGGCTCATCTGCTGACAAACTGGTAGTCCCTATGGTTGGTTTCCGTATATCCTCTGTGAGTCTGTAAGACTTGCTCTGGAGGTTTAAAAAACACAATACATAAGACACTCATGAACCTATGGTTGCAAAACACAAGATTAGGAGAAAGAACAAAGTGCAGCTGACAAGCTTTGTTAATCACAGAATCATAGCCCCAAGGAGGACTTGGGGCTGTTGGTTGATGAGAAGCTCAACATGACCCTGCAACGTGTGTTTGCAGCCCGGAAAGCAACCATATCCTGAGCTGCATGAAAAGAAGCATGGCCAGCAGGTCAAGGGAAGTGATTCTCCCCCTCCACTCTTGTGAGACCCCACCTGGAGTACTGCATTCAGCTCTGGGGCCCCCAGCATAAGAAAGACATGGACCTGCTCAAGTGGGTCCAGAGGAGGGCCACAAAGATGATCAGGGGGCCGGAGCACCTCTCCTATGAGGACAGGCTGAGAGAGTTGGGGTTGTTCAGCCTGGAGAAAAGAAGGGTCTGGGGACACCTTCTAGCAGCCTTCCAGTACTTAAAGGGGGCCTACAGGAAAGCCAGAGAGGGACTTTTTACAAGGGCATGTAGTCATAGGACCAGGGGTAATGGCTTTAAACTGAAAGAGGGTAGATTTAGATTAGATGTAAGAGAGAAGTTCTTCACTATGAGGGTGGTGAGGCACTAGAACAGGTTGCCCAGAGAGGTTGTGGATGCCCCATCCCTGGAAGTGTTCAAGGCCAGGTTGGATGGGGCTTTGAGCAACCTGGTCTAGTGGAAGGTGTCCCTGCCCATGGCAGGGGGGTTGGAACTAGGTGATCTTTAAGGTTCCTTCCAACCCAAACCATTCCATGATTCTACAATTCTAAAACTCACACGGTAATTTGATGTAGTAAATCCTGACACCTGGATTTTAATCAGGCCCTTCTGCGAGCACCACACTTTGAGATTACTCCTGTCCCTACTATTCAGTGATAAAACAGCCAAATTTTGAAAGTGATGGCCTTTGGGACAGGAAGTTTTTCATACATCTTTAGGGAATTACTTTAGCATTCGGAATGTTCCAACAGAAATTCACTAAACTAACTAAAATTATTTTTCCCATGACATCCTACACATCATTTCTTTTTCTCAAAATTAAAGTGCTGCCCCTTTTAACTAAGCCACAATGAGCCTTAAAACATTCAGAACCTGTGTGTTACAGTAATAGTTTCATTATTCATGTACTGCAATTAAACAATGTTACCAGCTACATACAAGTTTCCCACCCACACTTAAAGTAGATTTTGAGGTTAAATCTTCATTTGCAGCTGTATTAATGTAATTTAAAGTGAAAATTGACAAAAATAAAACCAGGAAATTATTGCATTCTTGACAATCCAAATTAAATTACTTACATGTGAACTGCCCATTTTTGCTTAGCCTGAGTGTGGAAGATGCGACTCTTCTGCTCTTAAATAAAACAAGCATACAGGTGGAATAGTCAACTTTTACTAGAGCAGCACAATCCTACCCAACCCTGGGTTAATCAATAACTTCTGACATTATTTAAATTCTAGTCATTTCAAGGTGGGGTGTATTCATCATTACATGGTAGCTTTATTATCCCTGTTATCTAATATCGCATCCTGTTGGGTCATGGAGCTGGCTGGTTTCTCCAGGGAAAGTCAAGATTTCACAATATAAGCCTTGAGATTATACATACTCATTTATCTAATTGTTATTACAATGATTTAAAACATACAGCTATGGTAGTGCCCAACACGAGCTTTACAAACATTTTAGAAAGAAGGATGCCTCCTCTGAAGAGTTTATATCGGATCTTACGGGATTTAATAGTATTTAATATGTCACTGAGGACCCTCAGCTCCTACAAAGTATTTCAAACAGAATCTCACTGCTTTTATTGGGTTTATATAACAAGGTTTTGGTGGGGGGGGGTTACAGGGGTGGCCTCTGTGAGAAGAGACCAGGGGTTGCCCCCATGCTCGACAGAACCAGTCCCAGCTGACTCCAAAATGGACCCACTGCTGGGCAAAGCTGAGCCCCATCAGCAATACTGGTGATGCCTCTGTGATAACATATTTAAGAAAGGGTAAAAAATACTGCATAGCAGCTGTGAGAGAGGAATGAGAACAATGCGAGAGAAACAACCCTGCAGACACCCAGGTCAGTGAGAAAGGAGGGGGAGGAGATGCTCCAGGCGCTGGAGCAGAGATTCCCCTGCAGCCTGTGGCGAAGACCATGGTGAGACAGGCTGTCCCCCTGCAGTCCAGGGAGGTCCACGGTGGAGCAGATATCCACCCGTGGCCCGTGGAGGACCCCACGCCGGAGGAGGGGGATGTGCCCTGAGGGAAGCTGCAGCCCGTGAAGAGCCCACGCTGGAACAGGCACCTGGCAGGAACAATGGCCCATGGAGAGGAGCCCACGCTGGAGCACGTTTTCTGGCAGGACCTGTGACCCTGTGGGTGACCCATACTGGAGCAGGGGAAGAACATGAGGAGGAAGGAGCAGGAGAGACAAAGTATTATGGACTGACTGCAACCACCATTCCCCGTCCCCCTGTGCTGCTCAGGGGGAGGAGGTAGAAAAGTTGGGCATGAAGGAGTGAAGTTGAGCCTGGGAAGAAGAGGGGGGAGGAAGGTGTTTTTAGTTTTGTCTTTGTTTCTCACTACCCGACTCTATTTTTAATTGGCAATAAAGTAAATTAATTTCCCTAAGTCAAGCCTCTTTTGCCCATTACAGTAACTGGTGAACAATCTCCCTATCTTTATCTCAACGTACGAGCTTTTTCATCTGATTTTCTCCCACTGTCCTTTTGAGAAGGGGGAGTGAGAGAGCAGCTTGGTGGGCATCTGGCAGCCAGTCAAAGTCCTGCTCTAGACCTCAGGTAGGACACCCAGAGAAAAATAAGAGAAGAAAGCAAGTACACTTGAATTTATAGTAGTTCAGGGGAAAAAAAAAAAAAAAAAATCTATGTGGTTACCTAAACAGTAAGCAAAAGAAAAGCACTGTGTTACTGAAAGTGCAGTAATAATTCCAGGTTTTAAATGGCTCGATAGACGGTACTTGCCTGCAAAGACCTCTCTACCATTCAAACACACTTCAAAATAAATGATCAGCTTTGATTATGGTGTTCAAACACATGCAATGTAAAAATCAAATGTAAGTATGAAGAATTTTATCCAGACTTCAATGCTTTGGGGTAACATACTGTCTCAAAGGCATCTTCAAAGCCTTTACTGAACTGGGAACTACCCACTTGTTTCATAATGTTTTGGGGAATAAAGCCATCCCAACTGACATTAAAGAAAATACTGAAGTTGGAGAGAAAGCAACTGCAGGGTTTCTCTGGAATCTGTCAGGTCAGAGGCCACTCATAAGCTCAAATACAGACTGGTAATCCTACTGCTTTTACTGGTTGTGAATGAAATACAGCAGCCCAGAAGGCGCAACTCATTAAGGATTTAAAATAAACAGCTGATTAAGCCATACTATATCGTGCTATGCATGCAAATGGTCTATCTAAACATGCAAATAGGGTATCGGTAGGAAAACTATGTGCTACTCCCACTGATCAATTTGGTTGACTTAGTTTGTCCACTGGGAGTTTAAAAGTTTGTATAATTAACAAAAATTGAGGATTGTATGGTACTTTTCAGCTTTGTAAATAACAGGACTGACTCCCTGCAGAAGACCTGAGGACCACACTCCTGTGGTGACATATCCCAGGCAATGAGGTAGGGGCATCTCTTGGTATCTAGTGGATGGAGTCTGCTTCCACCTATTTCTTCCTTCTTTTGCTGGCAGTATGGAAAATTGAGGGAGAGGTATTATGCCACAGCAAGCTCAAGCAAGCTGGATGCAGAGGATGAGAAGGCACTAAGGGCTTATCAAAAGGGTGCCTATAAACATTCTCCTCTGAAAGGTGGAGCGGGGAGACTTCAAAAAGGTGAAAAGGAGATGAAATATTATCCCAGGTAAGAAACGCCACACACTGCAGTGCATAACTATCGACTGATAACACTGCTACTCTGGAGATTATTGCTAGTGATCATCAAGTGAGTCTTTGCTCTAAAGGTAACCACAGAATTGGTTACAGCTGATGAGCCTTAACTGAGGCTCAATGGAAGGGTGTCATGGTTTAAGCCCAGCCAGCAACTAAGCACCACACAGCCACTCACTCACTCCCTGCCCCACCCAGTGGGTTGGGGGAGAGAATCAGAAGGACAAAGGTAAAACTCATGGGTTGAGATAAGAACAGTTTAATAGAACAGAAAGGAAGAAACTAATAATGATAATAATAATAATAATAAAATGACAATAATAATAAAAGGATTGGAATATACAAAACAAGTGATGCACAATGCAATTGCTCACCACTCGCCGACCAATACCCGGTTAGTTCCCAAGCAGCGATTCCCCCCAGGCCAGCTCCCCCCAGTTTATATACTGGGCATGATGTCACATGGTATGGAATATCCCTTTGGCCAGTTTGGGTCAGCTGTCCTGGCTGTGTCCCCTCCCAACTTCTTGTGCCCCTCCAGCCTTCTTGCTGGCTGGGCCTGAGAAGCTGAAAAATCCTTGACTTTTAGTCCAAACACTACTTAGCAACAACTGAAAACATCAGTGTGCTACCAACATTCTTCTCATACTGAATCCAAGACATAACACTATACCAGGTACTAGAAAGAAAATTAACTCTATCCCAGCCAAAACCAGGACAAAGAGGTATTGAAAATCTTCAGTCTTGTGAAGTAAGTGAAATAATAAAGGACCAAGGTGGTAACAGGTAAGAACTAAGTGAAGCTGAGCTTTGTGCTTTTTGCAGAGGATAGTTGTGGTAGCAGCGTGCCCACATGGCTGGGCAGCAGGATGGTGCTTTGCCTGTCTGCAAGAAGAGTCAGAACTTTCCCTGAAGAGACAGGCACCTGGATTTCTGTGTGACAGAGAAACATGGCTTGTGGATTACATCAGAGTCAACAGAATTAGTGCCTTCATCAACCTTGACTGCAGCACTGGTATGAGCTGTGAAACGGCTTACAGTGGTAGCGGTGCCTGGCATTCCTGTTCAACTCTGCTGGTCCCTGGTGAACCTGTGTGAGACAGAGAATTTGAAGAAAGTAAAGACAACCACAAGAATTCTGAACAGTATTTGGAGATTTATCCAGACCAGACAAAAAGGGCAGTGGGTTGACCAGAGACTGATTGGGCAATATCAGGGACCAAAAGATTTTCAGACAGGTTTACCAAGACATTCACTAACAGGGATAAGCTGCAGGAAGGACTGAAGCTTTCAAATGTTCACTTTGGAGAGGAATTTAAGGGGTTGAAAACTGGAGTGGAAGTCCTAAATAAACAATTCAGCCTGTCGACATACTAAGCTAAAACCAGGCATTCACAATGAATTTGTCTCCAGCTGGAAGTCATTGTCCTTGAAGGAGGTCACTGTCCCATTCCTGGATATGCAAAAAAACATTATTTCTGAGGAAAAAATTCCCTGGGAACTATTTGGTTTTGAGATCTGATCAACAGTTCTCAATTTGAATAAGCAGCTCAAGGGTGCTGCACAAATCACTCTCGAGAAAGAGACAAGAGTCATCTTGGAGAGCAGATATTCTTCACATGTTGGTGAAGGTGGCATGTAGCTGATCAGGCCAGCCAGGACTAGAAGGAATGTGAATAAGAGATCTCATTGCAACTTCTCAGTGCAGGTGCTCAGTTCAGATGAGAGCTGCACTGATTCAGCTCACTCACTCTTTCAGAGCACTATATTTTACTGTGTAGATATGCCTCAGCTACCTGTTGGTGGGAAAAGTGAACTGGCAGGCCCCCACCAGTCCATCAAGCTTGTTGAGTACACTGGAATCAACTTCTGTCTCAGGAAATAGAGGAAGTCACTAGAGGAAGCCAAGCTACTACTTCTGATTTCAAACAAGGAGGAACTGGTTGAAAATTCAGAAAGGGAAGGTAGTTTGTTTGAAAGTGGTAATGACATATGGAATTGACTTGTTGCAAGGAAAAAGCGCAAAAGTCTTGGAATAAGGAAAAAAGCAGACTTTTGAAAAGTCAGTGAACCAAAAGGTAATGTCTTTTGAGAAGATGATCTCAAGAACGACGGCTGCTGAGAATAATTGGAAGCAAATTTTCTCTATAGGAAGGAAAGATAGGAAGCATAGTAAGAAAAATGTGTAGCAATAAGTATGCAACAAGTGCTCTTTGAGAAAATTAAACTCCAAAAGACAATTAACCATAACTGAGTCTGCAAGTATATACAGAGAATAAGAAAACAGGAATTAATTTAGAAATGCAAATGGACAGAATGAGTTATGAACAGCAAGAGACATCAAAGGCAAAAAGAAGATGGTCTAAAAATATCTCAGAAGTAAGGGATAAACAAAGGTAAGTGGAGATTTATTACAGAATGTGGAAGAAGAGCAGCTAATGGATGATGCACACCACGCTAAAGTGTTCAATCCTTGTTTTGCTTGTCTTCACAAAGGAAGACTACTCCTGCCAGAAATGAACACATTTAAATAGGTAGTCATGTGTACCAACCAGAATGGGGAGGGGAATTAAGGAATATTCATTATATATAGTCAGTGGCACAGGTCTACTGAGCATCAAACTAGGGGTAGCAATCTCTGAACCAGGGCTGATTACCTGTGAGCACTAATGCAGGTCAGGGAAAGTCATAAAGGACTGCAGAAGGCTACACATAGTGCCTGTGTTCCAGGATAAATCTGCTTATTGCTGCAACTGCCTGAGGGGTCAGATGGAGAAACTGTAAACTGCGCAATACCCCACACATACATATCCATCCTGAGGAGCACAGCTGGGAGGGAGTGGTGTGGTTTTAGTGATATCCTAAGGTTTGGAAAAAAGGATCAGCAGCCTGATCCTCAGTGCTTACTGTATTTTACATACATGATTTAAACCAGTGTGATTATAACTTCAATGACCTCAACTGAAGGTGCTGGAGTTCAGAGCGTTTTATCTATGACCTTCATTTAGAAAGTGAATTTGAATCAGTTGTCTGCAAATTCTCAAACTCATTAATACACACAGAACAATTTTGTTGTATGGTACCCTTTCTGGTAATAAATTAAAATCCTGTTAAAAATCAAGTACTTCCACTATTGGCTTCTAATCACAGCTCTGCTCAATTATTCTGCCTCTCTGAAGATCTACCCCACATCAATAGTTTCTTTCTAATTGTCTTTTCTTCCCTTTTGCCAGTGCTATCACTGAGAAGTATGAGGCAGCTGATAGGACTATAAGGGAATAGGAGTACTGCATACATTACTGTTATTCTGAGCACCCAAATTTTTAGCTTGTGGATTCTCATATATGTGTCTTACTAAAAGTATTATTCAGGTGCTGGTGCCACTAACAAGATAATTTACCTCAGAACCATCCAAGAAAAAAAATTGTCCTGTCCTATTGAGAGGTGTGTCTAATTACTGATATCAAAAGCAAATAGACAGTACCAGCCAAAGACCCATACCATCTGGTTTATGTGGCAATGGGCAAGGCAAAAAGGATTTCTTATTAATGTCTTTTCATAGTTTATTTATAGACCATCGTAGGGTGTGACAGAGAAGGGCTCATAAGAAACCTGACAACTGGGCTTAAAAGAATTGAGGGATGAGGTCAGATTTGCAGGCTCTGACTGTTCCTGGACTGAATCCTGCCAGTGATATGAGCAGGGAGGCCTTATCTGAGACTCTGGAGATCATGTGAGCTGCTCACCATCTCCGCGGCTGCAGGGACCTCTGCGTGTCGGCACCATGGGGTACATCCACTGGCTGAGGCTTTGTATCTCTGCAGTTACGCAGAAGTGTGATCCTGAAGATACTGGTGACGCTGAAGAAGGAGAACTGGGTCTGTAGTTCTCTGGGGACCTACCTGAAGGTAACAGAGCATTGAGCTTCTTTCTATTCCTGTTGGTCCCCTTTCAGCTCTGTCACCACTGCTCCAAGGTTATTACTGAGCATGCAGGATAACAGCATAAATGGCACAAGTGATCAGGGCCTCACTTGCTTTGTTTATTCTACTTATACATCAGATCATTCACTAAAATGTTGTGTAGTGTTAAAAATATAGAGCCCTTCCCCTGTCTGTAATTCCCTGACACTTAAACAGTGAGAAAATGCTTCTGCATGGGAAGTTGGCACTGATTTTGACCCAGGTAAGACTTCAAATGACTCACAAGAACCTAGATCCTAAGATAAGGAGGGGCATCTGCTGCTATTTTATTTGAAGCAGCTTCCTTGATATTAATCAGGACCCTGTATAAATAGGAGGGGCTGCCGTTGGTATTCAGGTCTGCAGGTTTTCAGTCCCCACGCTATACAAACCACATACCGGGGGCACACCCAGTTGGCGTAGCCCAGGGCCCCCGCTAAAAGAAATAAATGATCTTGCTCATTCCTTGTCGTGAAATGCTTATTTCTGCTCCTGCACCTGCCCTCGCTCTGAGCAGTCGCTAGCATTTGCCCAGGTGGACGGTGAACTGCACTAGGAAACTGATGTTAAAACTAACCAAGCAGGTAACGGGGGTATTTTAAGCTCGGATCTGTTCCCGATCCGGGCGGTTGCGTTAGCATTAGCGTAGGGTGAGGGATAACGTTCTCAAGGCTGAGGTGCCTGGGTCTCAAACCTCGGGTACAGGCGCACAGCGCCTGAGGCCTCCACGCTCGGGCCGCTTGCTGCCGCTGCTGCCGTGACAGGCGCCGCCTCCGCTCGCAGCAGCTTAGTAAAACCGACCGAAACGGCCTCGCCGCCCGACCAAGGAGGAGAAAGAAGCGGGAGACCGGCTCTCACCCGGGCGGGTAGCCGGCCCCCGCCTCCCTCAGGGCCGCCGTCGCGCGCATGCGCAGCCGCACCCCACTGCCCCGCCACCGGCCGTATCCCGGGGTGACCTCCACTCCCTCTCCCCGCTCCGCCGGAACTGACGTCTGCGGGCGCTTCCGGGGGCGTAACGCGGAAGCGGCGGCGGGCGGGAGGTGGAGACGGAGACGGAGGCCGCGGCGGGCCGAGGGCAAGGCGGCCGCTGGTCCGGAGCGCCTGCCGGTGGCCGGGCCTGCTCGCCATGAACATCGACGTGGAGTTCCACATCCGCCACAACTACCCCTGGGGCCGGCTGCCGGCCAGCATCAAGCAGGTGCCGGCGGGCGGGCAGGGTCCGGGCTGCCGAGCTCCTGGCCCGGGGAAAAGGAGAGCGGGAGGGCGCCAGGCAGAGTGCGGGGAGACGTGGGGACTCAGCCCTGCCTGTCACGGGGGAAGGCAGGCGGCCCTGGCCACGGGGGCCGTGGGGTGCCTGCGTGGGGGGGAAGGTGCGTGGCTGTGGGGAGAGGGGGGATATGGATGCGGGGGGGGGGGGCCTTCTGTGGGGGGAGAGGGTATGAGGAGGGTGTGGGGTCTGCATGTGAAGAGGGGGGGACGTGGGGGTGCACGGCCCTTCTGTGGGAGGGGGGGGGATGTGTGGGTGTGTGGTGTCTCTGTGGGGAGAATGGGATGACAGTGGTGTGGGGCCTGTATGTGAGGAGCAGGGGATATATGTGTGTGTTCGGGGGGGGCCTCTGTCAGCAGAGGGGGGGCGTAGAGGTGGTTTGGGGTCTCTGTAGGCAGAGGGAGATGTGGGGGTCCTCTCTCAGCTTGTGCAGACTCGAGACCAGCTGAGGTGGGTATCCCTCACGCAACCCCTGAATAGCGTGAGCTGAACCAGGACAGGTGTCGTCAGAGACTTGTGCAGCCCAGTGTTTTGTTAGCCAGGGAACTGTGACAGTGAGTGGCTTGTGGAAGAGAAAACCTCATGAAATTTTGATTTGCTGGATTTAATGGGCCTCTGATAGCAGAGGAGAGGTATTGTCTTAAGTCAAGAGGAGGTTCTTGTTTCCCAAGTCTTATGTTGCTTGAAAGCAAATGCTGTTAAACAATTGCTGCTCTTGCACAAAGGAAGGATGGAGAGAATGAGTGGTGGCTGCAGGCCCTGAGTAATTGAATTCCTTGAGTTTGAGATTTCAGGAGCTGTAAGAGGGGCACGAATGATGATTTCTCTTTACCTACCCAGCTGAGTGCCATACTGTTGGCTATGTGATTCTGGATAGAAAATATACCAGTAGTTAATGCATTATTTACTTTGATGTAACTTCTGGAATGCTGTTTTGTTTACTTTAGAATAGTCCTTAATGTTTTTGTACTTGGAGCAAATACTCGGATACCTCTTTGGATATTTAATCAATTATGAACTGTGTCTGTGATATCAGGTCTTTCTTTTCTAATACCCGATTCAGCAGTATGTGTGCAACTTACTTGTAACTTAAAGTTACTTAAAGTAACTTACTTTACTTGCAGTAAAGTACCTTTTAATCTGAGGATCTTTTTTAATATGAGCATCAATCAGGGAACCAGGAGGGTGATGGTGGGGGAAACAAACCCAGATCGCTTGTAGAAGAGTAATACCAGATCGCAGAGTAGAAGAGTAATATGAAGAATTTTGAGGGGACAGCTTTTGAAATAAGGCATTTAAAGCATCGGCCAGAATTCTCTTTTTATCTTCTTCCGTGATAGTCAAGTAATGTGCTGTGCTTATGCCTTAATCTTGTGACGTAAGATCACTTGATTGCCTTACTTGTGTGAAGCTACAACTTGAGCTGTTTCGTTATTTTTTGCATTATAAGCTTCGTAGGTGCAGCGGTTGAAGCTTCACGTATCATTCACCATGCTTGGTTTATGCTACACTAATTCTGGGTAATTCTTCAAGGCTGCAAGATGCTGAATGCTTGGTAAAATGCTTGATGCTTCATGTCTTCTAAAAGACAGTTAAAAACTTCTGATTTGAGAATTAGATGCTCCCTTTTTTATTAGAACGGTACTAGGAAAAAAAAAAATCTAAAGATTATTGCTTAAATCTGCATCCCGTGTAGAGAGACCTATTTAACTAAAAATACTTTTGACCTTGTACAGAGACTAAAGATACTGTCACTGTATTGAACTGGGGGACTCCCTGAGTAAGGACAACTGCCTGCGTATGTTTCCTCATAAGACACTTTGCAGTGATTTAACTAAAAAGGGTTTTGTGCATGTCAGCTAAAAGGCCTTTATGTTTTCAAGGGTCTTGGAAACTCTCAGAGGGAATATGAAAGGCAGGTCGTACTGTACAGCATCCGCAATCAGTTACGATACCGGAATAACTTAGGTGAGTAAAGAAGCTAAATAACTTCTGATTGCTTCCTGATTCTTCTGTGTGGAAGCTTGTCTTTTACAGTAAAATTGCAAGAACTAGTGCTGTTCAAAGGTCCCTTCTTCCCTGAAAAGAAATACTTTTAAATGACAAAAGATCAAGAAAAGTCTTGACTTTTGTGTCTGTTTGGCAGGTTTTCTAGTGAAGTACTCTTTAAGATTACTGAGTTGGCAGGTGGAACTGAATTCCTGCTGTAGTTATGCTCCCCTTTTCCAAGAAATTAAGAGATGTTACGAGAGGATTTGACTAATAAAATAAAGCCTATCACTAGATGAGATGCAGACAGTGGCCCTGACTCAACATGAGCTATTGGCTATGACTTGTTTGCAGACTTTCAATTTATTTTGCATTGACTGCATCCATTTGTCTTCCCAAAATAGATAACAGTTTCCATAATTAAAAGATAATTTTCTATAGCCTGCATGAGTTCTCTCTCAATGGGGCACTTCCTGGTAACGTGTAAAATAAATCTGCTCTGTTCTAATGTCATCCTTAAAGGCTCTGAGAGTACTTGTATCATATGTAGAAATCCTTGGATGCTGAATGCCCTGCACCAGTCCTTTATTTTGTTTTTATTTTTCTGTCAATTGCCATTATACTATTTTTAATCCTTTTGTTGTAACACTTTTTTTTTTTTTTAAATTGAACATCATAGAACAGTGTAACTTTTTTTTTCTCCCCTTGTAGTTAAGCATGTCAAGAAAGATGAACGGAAATATTATGAGGATCTGTTAAAATACAGTCGAGATCATCTCATGTTGTACCCTTATCATTTGTCTGACATCATGGTAAAAGGTCTGAGGGTAACACCATTTTCCTATTACACGGGCATAATGGAGGTGAGTACAAAACTGTGGCGAGAATATGTTGTTTTCTGTCCTAGAGATGTTGGTAATGGTGCTGTAATGCGTATGAGGTAGTGTCACGTAGTTTCTTTGGTTTTGGGTAGGGTCTGCTAACGTGTAAGGAAACAGTAAAGAAAGTTTCCGGAGAACTACTTGTACCTGCAGTTTTTTTCCCTTCTGCCCCTATTAGCCTTTCAAGAGCTGGACTTTGTCATGTGGAGCTGGGGTGGGACTCACTCTGAGGCCAGTCTTTCTCTTTTGATGTTTGAGATTTGTGACTCTTCACTTCAAACTGTAAAAGAAATACCTCATTCTGTTAGATTAATAAACGAAAGAGAATTACCATTTTTAAAAACCAGCACATTTGAATGGTTATTTTCTTTTTTGTTCTTTAAAAAGGACACTTAACGATATTAGAAGCTTTTTCAAATGCTTGAAGCAGATCCTTTTTTATGAGAACAAAGCTGGTTCTGTTTTCTGTCAGCACTCTGGCAACCTTCTTCTATTTTCATTGGATATCAGAAGTGCTTTTTTTCTTATTTTGTGTGTAGTGATTGCAGACATAACGGATTAGTTGTTAGCTTATTCTGTTATTACTGTTATTCTGTGTGCTGGTTTTTTTTTTTTTTGAAGACAGATACAGGATTTTGTTTATTGTTCTTTCAATCAGCATTTTTCTTTGTAAAGCTTACATTAAACAGAAGTCTCATTTTTTAATGTATTTAACTTATTATGTAACAGGTAATCCAGTAATTGGCAAGTTTGATATGGTAACTGACTTTAATAGATTTGTTTTAATTTCATTTTGTTCTTAAAAGAAAAAAAAAAGGCAGACAGAATTTTGGACCTGCTTCTCTTGAAATGATGACTTTCTTGTTACAACTAAGTTTTCTTGTCTTTTTAAGGATATAATGAACAGTGAAAAAAGCTATGATTCATTACCCAACTTCACTGCTGCTGACTGTAAGTATTATCTAGTTGCATTACTGCTTTCAACGAGTTAAAAATAAGGGGCTTCTGAAAACGGATTTATGGGCATCTGTTTGCTTGAACATAAGCATGTGAATGAAGGTGTAGAAGCATTTAAATAGTGATATTAAGGAGTGTGTGCTCTCCATCCAGAGTTCTGTCCATAAGGTCAGCACTGAAATTAGGCTGGTTTGAGTACAGATAGGCATGTGCAAAACCTTGTGCAGCTTCTGTCCTTGCTTGTATTGCATTCCTGTTTGCTTGGAGTTCTGGGTGGAAAAATCTTACTGGCTGTTGCGCCATCAGCAAGCTGAGCTTCTGGTCTTTTCCTAATGTGTTTTTTGGCATGTGTTGGGCAGAAACCTTTAGCAAGATGCTGAAAGGCTGTTGACAGTCCTTTGAGTTAGCATCAGTGTGAATTGAGGGATGATGTACCAGAAAAGATAGAGAAGGGAATCTGGTATTTTATGACACTCCTGGATGTGCCAGATGTTTTATCCTGTTTTCTGTTAGACCGTTGTGGGTATGGGATGGGGAGATTAGGAAAACAAAAATGTTGAACCTGATGGAGAACAGAGTAAGAGCAATAGCCTACTGATAAGTCTTGTAGAACAAAATGGAAACTGCTGGCGTAGGGAGGGTGTTAATCAAGCCTGCCACTGAGAAGTTATTTATAGCTAAAAACTTCATTCCTCACCTTTGGTATGAATTTATAAAGTTGTCTTTAAAGATAGTGTGTAGTCAGGGGAGGAGTAGCCTGCAGCTTTTGAAAATAGTTGGGTTTGGTGTTCTTTTTTTTTTTTGTTTTTTTTAAAGGATATTGTCAATTAACTCTACTGATTTGCCTCTATGTAATGTTTACACTGGGGAAACAGATAATGAATAACTTTTTTCCTCAGTGCCATGTAGCTTGTTGGAAATCTAGTGTTAGTGAGGAGTATGAAGAGAGGAAAGGCTTCCCTGTTTTTGTTTTTTTCCCCCCCTAGTAATTCTGTTATTTTAGCAGCAGCTGCAGGTCAGTGACTGCAGTATAATTAAGTTAAACATGTTTATTAACATTTTATCGTAAAAACTGTTGTCAAACTAGAAAGTTGGAGTTAAAACTCAGGAGAATATGGGTTGAAACGAATGAGTAGTTTTCCAGTATCTGTTCATAGTTCCTTAATGGTCGAAGGATAGAGATCATAGAATTAAATTTTGATTTGGTTTAACTCAACTATATTTTAATCATCTTCCTTAGAGGCTTATGTGGCCTTTTGTGCTCTAATTTTTAGTTTAGAGTTGTAATCCAGTGTGTGGTGTGGGCCTTGTTAGGGGGAAGAAAAACTATCGACCAAAGTCTGGTACAACTTTAGTTGTGTTAATCTGAAGCATAGTTACTACCTGTTGATGTGAGTGTAGGAGAGATAGGGATTGGATTATTCCCTGCTATCTTGTGACTTGAGTGATAGGGGATTTTTTTTTTTTGCCCATACAGAGTAAATGAATGGGGATGGATTCTGGTTTTAGATGCACATGGTTCTCTGTCAAATTCAGTCAGAACTGAATTTAGCTCCTATAACTATCCTTTGGGGAAGAAAGAGTAATTAAAATTATTATTATAGACGTAGGTCTGATTCTTTGAAGAATGTTTTATGTATCTGCAGCTTATACCTGTCACGAGAGAAATAAAATCTTACTTTTTTCAGGTCTAAGACTCCTTGGTATAGGAAGAAATCAGTATATAGATCTAATGAACCAATGTAGGTCTTCAAAAGTAAGTTTGTCTTTAATTACCCCTCCCTTTCCTTCACCCTTCCCTCCCCTCCCATATTATTTCATGGGAAATGAAGAATGGAATAATTTCATGGGCCTGGTTAGTTTAATAGTGTGGCTAATTAAGTGTGACATAGTGTATTGCTAATTATATTGTGTTTCCTGAAGTTAATAAAGAGCTTTTTAATTTAAAATTGACATATAGCAAAGAAAAAGATATTGAGTGCTACATATTTTTTGTTTTTATCCTATATTTTCAGAGCTATATTTACTCTATGGCACCAGATAACTAATGTCTCCTGGCCAGTATAAACATGGAGTAATGATACTGGTTCTGGAAGAATTATTCCATGTTTCTATGGGTGCAGTTGAGATCAGAGTTTATTCTGGGACAGTCCTTCATCTAGGTGTAAATTTTTGTAGTACGTATGTTTTTCACTAAGACAATGGCAATGAGTCTGAATAGGCATCCTTGCATGTGAACAGCACATGTAGAAAACATTGTAATGACTGTTGGTAGAAGTAGGCCCTTTAGTTCACAACAGTTCCTTCCTTTCTTCAGGAAACTCGTTAAGTGCTCTTGCAGTAGCTTCACAGTGCTCCTTCAACCAAAATATGAAGCTGATAGAGTGAACCAAAAAACAATGGCTATACAATGGAACAGAAGCTATTTAGGTGTATAAGTAAACAGTATCCTCCAGTTTTTCTTTCCTGGACTGACACTCACTGTACTTTTTTAGCACCATGCTTATTGAGGATGTGTTGTCCTTTAAAGTACATAAAATATATTCCTGAAATGTGTTTAAGATCATTGAAATTCTTTAAAATACCCCATTTGTATACTTTTGTTTGTTGTGCTCTCTTACCTGTTCATATTAGAAAATGTCATAAATAGTTTAAATTTGGACTTGATCCTGATGTGTTAGAATAGTGTGGTTTTTAATTAGTGACACCTACAATATGGATGAAAATAACAGTATCAGATGTAAATAATTTTTTTCCTTCCCATTTTCATGTGATTTGAGAGAGGAGGGAAACTTACTAAATGACAAGGCTAATAGTATTTGCATGTGTCCAGTCTGTGAATATAATTTACTTAAAAATGGATGTTCATAAAAATCAGTTTATATAAAGGTAAATGGCTGTCTGCACATGTGAAGTGCTCTTTATTACTATCTCAAATGGACTGTACCACTGCAGAAATTTTTCAGAAGGAAAACTGCTCATGATCTATTACCCGTGAAACCCGTGGAGATCACTATAGAAGCGTGGTGGGTCGTGCAGTCTGGCTACATCACTGAGGATGACATTAAGGTATTTTAGTGTGGATTGCATCTCTACTTTTGGTTGAATACTGATAGTCCCTGAAAACAGGGGCTTCATTTTGTGTAGAGTACACAAAGATTATGTTGCAGGTTTATAATGACTCTTATATAGAAATAAAGATTGGAACTAGTGGAAATTGTGATGTTTTCTTTGTTGACATATTCTGCCCTCTCCCTCCTTTGTACTTTCTGCACTGTATATGGTGCTGAGGTGGTTTTGCATCAACCAACCTGTGGTAACTAGTGTTCATGGTAACATGCTTTGTAGGGAACAAGCAACAAAATGTTTTCTTAAATTTCATGTTTAAGCCCTGACAGCTCAGTTTTGACTGAATCTTCACCTTTAGTATAATTAGAATCAGAATGTTAGTGGACTTTATTTGATATATATTTTCATTGTTTCTGCTCCTCGTGTCTCCTTATTTTTATCATTGTTTGCACGTGAAAAACTTGTGAGCTGACTTAATGTTTCATCCTCATGCTACTTTCATTCTCACAGTTTCTTTTTATAGTCAGCTAGTCGTTTGATCTGGGTTTAATTCCTTCTCTGTAAGTCTTTTGTTTAGATTGGAACATATTTAAAGCAGTGATGGAATCTTTTTTTTGGCTACTATTTGGAATATCTTAGGCAGTGGCTACTTATATTCTGACATCCCATCAACCCAGAGTAGTTAACCTGAAGCATATTACTTTGATATTGTAAAGGACCTCTTTTTAGAACAGTTCTAGTTGTGTGGTTGAACACTCAGTTTGAAAGTTTTAAAGAGCAAACCTATTATACTGTGGACTTCACTTGCCAAATACCTGTGTGATTAAGTACTAGAGCATGCATAATTTTGTGCGGGGACAAGAGTAAAAAATTTGAAGGCTTCAACGGGAACTGCAGTGAATTCTTCAGTGCAAGTATTTTGATCAAGACCGTGGGTTACTTCCTATATTCTTACATTACTTATGACTGATATAAGGCTGAAATATTAGGGATTTTTTTGAGTGGTGTTAATTAAGTTGCATAGACTCTTTTCTACAAAAGACTAAGATGATTTCTTTTACCTAGATTTGTACTACATCTGAGAAGTCTGCTATTGATAAGATAATTGATTCAGGTCCTCAGCTTGCTGGTTCATTAGACTTCAATGTAGTTCACAGTAAGTTTTTAAAGAACGTCCTTTTCTGTTTGTGGATTTTGCTTAGTAAATTCTGAGAGTAGTGTCTGAAAACTAGGAATAAAAGGGGATGTAGAAAGCTGAAGCATAAGAGGAGGTAAATACTCCAGAGCTTGTACAGATTGCAGTCTAGATTTCGTAAATGGTTTAACAGTGAGCCATTAGCAGCTGTTGCTCTGTTATTGTTTGATTCAACAAATTCATTCATTAGAAACTGTTGGTAAAGATTGCGGGGGAGGGGGATGTAGATTAGGCAAGAGAAACTAAAATTAAAAATGTCAAGAGTTGGTAATCCTCGGTGGTAAAACTTCACTCCTTGCTTTTCAGAGAAGGAGAGGTTTTGTGGTTTTTTTGTTTTTTTATTTTTGTACTGTTTCAACACCGTAAAAATGGGGCTTAAATCTAAGAGGCTGTCTTGTTTCTCAAAGGTCTGCAACCGTTACTGAAAAACGGTGTGCATGTGTCTCCCCATTTCAGGGTAACAAGTATTAAATATAGACAGATCATATTAGGCAAGGGAGTACAAATTCACTGACAAACTCCTCCTTGAGAAGTCTGTCTGTAAATGCTTGGCTTACTACAAGCAATTGAACTTATGCACTGTAGTTTTCCTAAGAAATTGCGGCAGAATTCCACTGCCTGTTACTGAAGCAGGACAAAGCAATCAAAAAAAAAAAAGTGAGGTAGGTGAAATTCAAGCTTTGGAGTGGATCCTAAACAGTATAGGGCTTAAGAAGATTTGAATTCTGAAAACACTTCATGATCTTTCTCTATAGATGGCCTGATGTTGCTTGTAGAGAGGGTTACAACTCAGGTTAGTAGGTTTAGAAGGATCTAACATACCTTTCTACCCTAACTCATGGGTAGAAAAAGAATGTACAGATGATGAATGTAATGGTCTGCCAGCAGGATGGAATTTTATGGGGAAAGTGGACTGTTTAGTCCAAACAATGATGCCATCAATACATTTTGGGTACAGTAAGTGCAGATGTATCAGCTATGAGAGCTGAATCTGAAGGAGAGACAGTGAAAAGCACCTTTAGCATGTTGATGGCCTGTAATATCCTGATCCATTAAAGGTGGTTTGTTCATACACATTAGTTTGCATAGCTGAGTATATGTCACTGCGTGTGCTGAACAGCAGTTGTATTAGCATGAATTCAGGTTAGTTGTTGGTTTAATGCAGGCATTTTATTTAAGATCTGATTGGGGGGTAGTAATTCTGTTAGATATACTACAGATACATACACATGCTATAGCGGGGCTGAGCTCTGTGTGTGTGTGTGAAACACACTGACAATTCTACTTCAGGTGTTTAATAACACTTCACCTGAGGGTTGTTGATACAATTCCTCCCCGCTGTAATGAATATGGTGTAGATGAAGTGATCTTGGGTAACACCAAAGGAACCACTGACAATAAATTGGGCTTATTTTATACTGTGTAATTTATCTTTATGCTTTACTGTTAGAGTACAGCTGTTACAAACCTTAAAGTCTAAAGATAACCATGCTGAAATGTTTTGCCCCTTCCTTAAAAACTTCTCCCTGGCTTATCTACTCTGCAGAACTCAATTGAGGTGCTTAGCACTCAAATCAATCTCATGTGGGGAAAGTGTCACTTAAAAATCTACCATATTATTGTCTTTATTGTATGCAATGTCTGTCTATATCTGCTGCAGCTTTGCTGATGCCTTGTGCTGAAGTGTCACAGAATTTATCTTTGCAGTTGTTTATAAAAGACTTTCTGTGAAGATGTGTGGGAAGGACATGTGAGGACCATCTGAACTGATGTGGTTTAGTTTGTATCCTTGCTGCTAAGTGTGCAAGTTTCAGCCTGAGTTAGGGGAGAACCAAAATGTAGCCAGCATCCTCAGCTGACAAAACTAATTCAGGATAAAAAACCCACTTCTTGACAGTACAGTGATGATGGTGAAAACTAAGTTAACATTTAGGCAGAGATGCACTCGTCTTTGTCAAATGTAGCTACTTTGATCTGTGGTCATTATACTGTGCTGTCCTGAAAGTACTTCTAGAGCTCCAAGTTTATTGCATCAGACTGCAATTAAAGAACTCTGGTTTAGGGTGACACCTGTTTAATATTAGATGTGGTTTATTGATCCATGCATTGCAAAGTAATACGCTACTGTGGAGGCTATTAGGAAAAATTACTGAATTGGCTGATGGGGAAGCCTACTTTGTATCATTAGTACTCTGGAAAATGCTTTTTTTCTAAAATGATGTGCTTTTATTTATAAAGGTTTGTATAACAAAGGATTTATTTACCTTGATGTACCAATATCTGATGACAGCTGTATAGCAGGTAAGTAAATATTTAATGGTACTATACCTATGTTTTCTTGGTTTTGTTTCAGTTATCCTGTAGTTCTCTGTCTTGGAAGCTGCTTGTCTGTGTGCATGAGTTTGCTTAAACAAAACATTTGAGCTATGAAATTTTTTCCTTACTAAATGTTTTCAACAATATTAAAACGTTTTTATTGTGTATAGGATTTATTTCAACTTGAATTCTTAGGTTATTTTGTATACATATTCAGATAAGATTAAAGAGTCATGGCATGAATTAATAAGTACCCTCCTATATGTTTGTAATGAAAAGGAAGAATAGCATAGAGAAACATAGTTGCCTTACCAAAAGGACATGGGGTTTTGACTCCTATTTTCTAGACAGATGCAACTTTTTTGTAAGTATTGGTTCCATCCTTCATGGTCTTGTCGCCTCAATTGTAGTCATGTACTGTCTGGGGACTATGTAGGAGCTTAAACTAGCACAGCATATGGCAGCCCTTTGAACAACTCCTTATACTATGTTAGTTCTCAGGGGTTTCTGAATTCAGTGTAAACTGCAAAGACATAAATCATTTGGAACCTGGCCATGCAGAAGTACCTGTCATTGCTGTAGTAGAGATCAGTTAAGTGAAAGTCCTCTAAATACAAGAGACTCAGTGCTTAGATAATAGTTTTGGGAGTATCAGCTCTGGCGTGTGTGGGTGGGGTGGGTTTTTTGTGTCCCACTCCAAAGCCATGATTTAATCTCCATCCACATTACAAAATCATTTTACAGGCTGGATAACTGGAAATTATCTGTAGTGGATGAGTGAGAGAGTGCAAAGCTATGATGTCAGGTAGAGTGGCTTTAGTTTTTATAAGAAAATACATTGCCAACGATTACTTTTCTTAAGGAGCAGGAGCATTTTAAATACCGTGTATACTGTCTTTAGGCTTTTATTCTTTGTGACTGGGAAATCCTCAAAATTACAGGTACCACGAAAACTAAAGAAGTGTAAATTTATTTTTCCCTTTTAATGCAGTTTCAGTTTAATAAAGAAAGTTACCAAATTGTAATTTTGCAAGTAATTCTTCTTTTTAGTGCCACCACTTGAAGGTTTTGTGATGAACAGAGTGCAAGGTGATTACTTTGAAACGCTCCTGTACAAGATATTTGTTTCAATAGATGAACACACTAATGTGGCAGAGGTAAGTAAAACTTGCCCTGTGTCAGGGAGATAGGAGTATTTGAAAGGGCTCAAAGCACTCTGCTGAAAATACTAAAGGCAGAGATGTGGATCGATATCAAGTTATTTTATTTAGAGGTATTGCCAGGCTTAGGATCCAACCTGTTTCTTTTATCCTGAATGTAACTTCTACAGTGCTTCAGGCTTGAAGTGCTTCAATTCAGTGAAACAATTCCATCAGGTGGAATGAATTTATACAAAGGTGACTAATGGAGACTATTTCATATGACCTAGAACTGGAACAGAATCTGTTTTGCTAGTGTGAAATAAAAAAACTTTTTTTTTGGCAATGAAACATGCAGGGTGTTGGCTTAAAGTAGGAATAACTTTTGCATATTTATAACTTTAATATGAGAAATATGTTTTCTTAAGGTTTTACTCTTAAAACTTGGTGAATAAGTGCCTGAAAAATACCCATTAAATATATCCAGGATTTGTTTCTCTCCTTGCCTGTCTTCTGACGTACATGATTAACCTAGAAATGACACAGTGGAAGATAACCTTGTATTTCTTTTGCGTGCTCTCAAGTGTGGCAATTATGAGACTTCGTCCACTTTTTTCATCACTTTCGATAAAGACAAAATTGCTCCTACCAGTACAGGCTGGGTTTAAAAATAAGGAAAACCAACAAAAAGATGCCGAAGACCACAAGCAGGTGAATTACCCTGGATTGTTAATACTGTATTGTTGATTCTTCTTTTTTTTTTTCAGCTTGCAAATGTCCTAGAGATTGACTTATCTTTAGTAAAGGTATGTGTGTACAATGCATCTGTTGAACTTTATATGGAAAGTTCACTGTCTTGCAACATGGTTTCATATAGCAGTGGCTTATTACGTGTATGTGTGTTTCTTCAGAATGCTGTGTCCATGTATTGTCGGTTAGGCTTTGCTCATAAAAAAGGCCAAGTAATAAACCTGGATAATCTTCATCCATCATGGAAGAATGTTCCTTCGGTAAACAGACTGAAGTAAGTGTCTTCATTCTTTCACAAGACTTATTTTTCTCATTGAAGAGAAAGCTTAGAACCAAAATCTGATTTTAAAGCTATTGATTGCTTTCTTTGACTTCTGCAACAACAAATCTCACTTGGCTTTCTAATGTGTATAATGACAAGAATAGTTGATCTCCTTTAATCTGAGGATAAGGGGTGGTAATTTACCCTGGAAGTTTAATGTACTACTTTTGTTGCTGTTACTTAGTGCTGGCTTTTTTACCTTTAAATGCCTAGTTGCTCACTTCTGAAGCAGATAAGTGTACACTTGCTTTAACTCCTGGGGCCAGAAATAACAGCTGTTACTGTGCTAGTACAGAGACAATGTCTCTTGGCACTGCTGTCAGTGAATATGTACATAAAGTTTGCTTGCTTGTTGTCAGGTACTGTTGCAGTTCTGTCACGAATGCCCTCACGTATATGCATATCTATATCTAATCTTGGGAAAGTGATGTTAAAACCAATCAACAGAGGGTTCTCCAACTTGGAGTGCCAAGTTGCATTAATTAAGAACTGTCAGGCACTTTTAGTTCAATACCTATTAAGCCATTTAAAAGGGCTGTTGTGCCTGAGTTCTCTTTTAATGCTAATTCAGACTGTGAGAACAAAGTGAATTAGATTTTTTTTTTCCATTGGATTCTTCTTCAGCAATGATGGTTTGATTTTTTTTTTTTTTTTGGATGTCTTTTTCAAAATCTGGTATTTTCAACTCCCCAAATAAACTTTTCTGCTGAAGCTGAAGCAGGACTCTGAGGGACATCAAGCTTGACTGGTTTAGGGCTTAGAAGTATTGAAAGGCATGTATCGGGTATGCCTGTGCATGGACTAACTAGCACTGGAAAGCAGAGATAGTTCTCTGGTGCTACAGTGACCGATAGATGTGGATTTTAATTCACATTAATAGGAGTACTTTGGACCCTCAAAAGATGCTGCTTTCATGGGACACTGGGGAAAACAGAAGTCCTATACAGGAAGCTGGGTCATCAGCCACAGATACAGATACCAACAGTCAAGATGATCCAGGTTAGCACTAACAGTAAACTGTAATACATTAGGATCAATTATTTTTATATTGCTAGAGTGCCATAGGCTGTAAAGGGGTCTAGAAACAAGTAAAACACAGATTGTGTAGATCCATTTTTCATATGGAATATACAATGGGGGAGGCGGTGCCTACTTCTTGTTTTAAAATTCTTTAGCCAAATGGCTTTTTTTCTGAAGATGAGGCTGATCTGTATTATGGATGTCAATTGACGCAAAGATACCAACTTCTGAATTAAGTCAATCAGTAGTTTAGTAGTGATAAGGGAATTCTGTTCTACTCAGTATGGCAATAACTAACATGTTTTTTTTCTCTTCTATTTTTTAATAGATTTGACTTAACTTGATGATTTTATTTTTAAATAAAACCAATGTTATGATATATTTTCTTTTTGTTCTCTATTAGCTGAAACAGCCAGCGTGAGCAGCCTGAATCTGTCTAGTGGACACACAAAGCGTATTGCCTTCCTGTTTGATTCTACTCTCACTGCCTTTTTAATGATGGGAAATCTTTCACCAGTATGTCAAAATTGTTCAATGTATTATGTCAAGAATAAATATGTAGAGCTTTAGAATACTTTGACTTCAATATGATACAGCTGTAATTATTTTAAAAAACTTCTGTATTGTTTGTTGCTAAGAAATGTTTTTGCTTAATAAAACTTTTACTTGCCCATTCCATTCTCAAAGAATTAAGACAGTTTTGTTTTGTTGTTCCAGAACTTGAAAAGTCATGCAGTCACTATGTTTGAAGTTGGGAAACTGTCAGATGAGAGTCTTGACAGCTTCTTGGTGGAGCTGGAAAAGGTAGTCTGTTACATGTTTGATCAAATGCTTTTTCAGCACTTGAAGTGTTAAAGGGGCCAACCCCCCCCAGTATTTTCATTGTGTAAAACTGCTTATTTAGCAATACAATGATAAGAACAAGCACCTTATCATACCAAACCTAAGTGGTTCAGTTAAAATGTTTCTTATTTACAGCATTTATACCTCTAGTGACTTTCAGGGACACACTGTGCATGTATATGAATGTGGTGAGTAAAGTGAGTTCATGAACTACATTTGCCTGAGTCTGTGTGTACACACATCTGCATTAGGGCTTGTTCAATGGAGATAACTTTCCTTTTAGTAAGGTGTTAATATTTCTGAAAGTCTGCACATCACTTTTGTAGGAAAATTTGACCACTATGTGCTGGAATATTTAACCTATCCACCTTTTAAAGATAATTCTAGAAGGACAACTGTAGAATTATGTAGGAGGACTGCTGTTAATTGCTGTATCATTTTATACCAGTTAGGATGACTGGACACTTAAATCCTTTTACCTGAAGACTGAGTTGTAGTTCTGATTTATAGATGTTGTCTTTGTGTACTTTTTGACTGTTTGACTAGCATGGCCAAGACTTACTTTTCATTTAATAGTTGCTGTAGAACACCTTTGCATATAAGATGCAGGGCTGTTACTCAATTACGAAGCTTTAAAATGCTAATTTGTTAATCTTTCCTTTTGTGTAATTGATGTTTGTGGAAGCAACCTGCCACTTGTATGCATTTATTTTGTTTCTTGTTTAGGTTCAAAGCACAGGTGAAGGGGAAGCACAACGGTACTTCGATCATGCACTTACACTGAGAAACACAATACTGTTTTTGCGGCATAATAAAGACCTAGGGGCGCAAGCTGTACAGCCTGATCAACCAAATAACGGTACTGTGAATGCTTGTGAGGAAATCCTTCTAAGTTTGTTTACTTATCTGCCATGGACTCAGCTTTCTGATTAAACTGCTGTTTCAGAAAGCAGTCCTTATCCTAAAATTTTGAAGCCAAAACATCACTTTTGCATCATCCTTTGAGCCTGCATTACTGGGTTTGCCTGTTGAGTGACATTTGGGTGCCAAGTCTTGGACTTAACTTCCAAAGCAACAGATTAAAGCACAATGGTGGCAAGACAAGCTGAACTTGGGAAAGAGATTGGTTTTGAATCCTGTGCTCCTGAAGGGCATAATAAAGGAGTCATTGTTTATTCAGAGTTGTTCTGTCAAAGAAGCATTTTTCAAGTCGTGAAAGGGAGTGTATTCTTCTAATGGGGGTAGATTTTTTTTTTTTTTTTAATCTTACTGAACTTTCTCAGTATCTCTGTGCTTATTTCTGGGATCAGTTGGTGAGGAGCAAGCTGTAGTTCTGTGCCAGGCAACCCTGTATGACTGGAATTGCTGAAATTATGTACAGATTTATTAAAATTCACCCCAATAATTTAAAACTTAGTTGTGGAAAATATCGTATTCATGGCTTAGCAGGGGAGAATGGAAAACCTGAAATCATATTTTGGGTTTTATGTTCCATCTTAAGTGATAATTTAAGAATCTTACGTTTTCAACATAGGGTTTCCCTTGGACCTCTTACGATGTGAGAGTTTGCTCGGCTTGGATCCAGCTACCTGCAGCAGAGTTCTCAACAAAAATTATACTCTGCTGGTTTCCATGGCACCACTCACCAATGAAATTCGACCTATTAGCAGCTGTACACCCCAGGTGAAAAAAATACTGTGGGTTTTCCCCCCAGTATCTAGTAATGTAATATAATATCTTCTTAATAGCTTTGTTTTGAATACATCTGTTGGATGTCCCTTTTAAAGTGACTCAATTATTGGCATGTAGAATAGTATTGCAATTCACCTAAAAAAAAAAAAAGTTTAGTGAGGAAAAATGTGAATACTTAGGAAATTAAGTTTGTTTAATTTATTAACAGTTTATCTGTTCAAGTAGAGTCAATGACAGATATCTTGTTCTTGAATTTATATTAATAGAAAATACCTTACTACCACCTTTCTGTGATGAGTCTTGCAATTAGGCTAAGTACCTAGAATATCATAAGTAGCAGAGTAATACATTTGAACTCCTGTTCTAGATTTATATTTCTTTAAAACTGTTGATTCTTAAATGATATCTGTAACATATAATAGCTGCAATATTAAGTTATTTCTAATTTCTTGAATAATCTCTCTTCAGCATATTGGACCTGCGATACCAGAAGTCAGTTCAGTTTGGTTCAAACTGTATATTTACCATATAACTGGACAAGGACCACCCTCTCTGTTGCTCTCTAAAGGAACACGTCTTCGAAAACTTCCAGACATTTTTCAGGTAGCGTATGCGTGAATTTATTCTCCCTCCCTTCTCCAACCTTTTCAAAGATATGCTGTACACTATTTAGGGATAACAGTTGAAGTCAGAGGTACAATTCATTATAGATGATGTACCTTTTCTAGAAGCAAGTTTTACGTAGCATCTTGATTTGTTTCCTTTCTAGGTTCTGAAAAAGGAATGCTACTTACATCTCTCTTCTTGTCACAATGTGACTCCAGGGTATTTGATACCACCCCTTTCAATTTTAGTGTAAAATGTGGTACTGCAGTCATTGTGAATTTAAGTTTGTAAGCCTATCCCTAGAGTGTGTTACAAAGATGTAGAAGAGCTATGTCAAAAGATACACACCTAGTATATTGTCCTTTTTCTAGTATCGTACAAGGAAGGACTCTTCTAGATATAACTTTGCTGGGTTTTGGAGATGGCTAAGGTGATCACTTCCAGCTTGTCCACTTTAGAAATCTGTGATGGAGACTTTGAATTTTTAGGCTGTAATTCTCCCTGCAGTTTAAATGATGGAATAATTTAATAAAGGTTGCACTAGGTTGGACAAAAGGTCTTCCTAGCCCAGTAGCCTGTGTCTAGTGGTGGCTGGAAGTAGGAAGAATAAGCACAGTACGTAATACTTCCTCTTAAGACCTTTCCAGCCCACCACATGTTCTGGTCTGGAACTTCCTGAGCTGTATGTTATTTTGTGTATATAGAGGTTGTGGAATTCTTGTCTCTGCAGTGATCAGTTGCTCTCCCGAATTCCTTCCAGCCTTGAATCCACCTAACTTTTTAGCATCTGTACAGTGCTTTGGCAAGGAGTCCCACAAAACAGTGCAGGTGTTCAACTCATGCCTGAAAGACTTCAGATGCTGCCTTCTCCCATTCTGTCTCTGAGATGCTAATAAGGACAAATGTGCCACAAAGGAGTACTGTTAGGTATTCTGTATACTAGGCAAACCTAGGTGGAAGTGGCCATGGCAGCTTCTGAACTTGCCTGAACCAAAAATAATTTTATCTGTTGACTTTGATTTGAAATGCTGCAGATGCTTAGCGGCATTTGGGTCTTGCTGCTCACAATAGAATTAATAAAATAATGTTGTTCAAATTTATAATTGCAGAGAGGCCTCTACAGTTCTCATCACATCATTCTGAGCAGATACTTGAGGAGCTAAATACTTTAGAACGGTATGGAGACATTCAGAGAGGGATGTGCATTCTTTGGTGTACCTACATCAGCAGTCCTCTCTGGCTCTAGGATTTGTAGATGTATTTTCCATTCCTCAAAGCTCTTTCACATGTTCCTTCCCTTTCAGATTTCAAAAATTTTGTAGATACCCATATTTCGAAGACTTACTTTAAGATAACATAGGATTAAGTGAATCAAGGCTTCTAGAGCAGAAGGCATTTTGTGAGGCCATTGGTGATGAGCTTGATTCAAACCTTAGTCTGTCATTAGCTTAAATTACCAGTAAATGTATAGATTGTGCACTTCTATTAGTAAAAAGCATTCAGTGTGGTAGCCTTGGAAAACTTAAATACTGCTTGAATATCAGTGTGCTGATAGGTCAGGTTTTCTTGTGCTGAACGATCTCACATTCTGCACAATTACAAACTTATTGGAGCTTTTTTTCCTCTCCATGCATATGTGAATGCTTCTGCTACTGTTTTGGAGTGTCATTTTCTTAGGGAACTGTCAAGACGTTTCTAGAAGTCTTTCAGAGATGCAGGGGAATTCAGTCTTGAAAACTGAGAAACTAGGAAATTACTTCCTAGTCAGTGTTCTTGTCTTCCTGTCCCTCCCCCTTGGATAGGAGTTTTGGGGATTGATATATCTTTGTTCTCTGTTGACAGTGTTTGTTTATCTAGCTTATATTTTGCTTTTAAATTTATGCTAGGACGCTGCTGCGATGGCCACGTAGCTCTAAAGGAATTGGTGACTGATATCTCCTGTTCAAAATAGCATCTTAGCTTTGAGGTTGGCAAAATTCTGTCTTTACCAGGAATATGAACATGAGTGATCCTTGGTACAAAGTATAACATTGTAGAGTTGTAGTTACCTGTGGTAACTTCCTATTTGTAACAATATGCTAATGCCTAACTCCACTATTTCACTTTATGTGCTTTGATAGTCCATTACTACTGTAAATACTCTTAATTTCTCTCTTCTAGGGCTACGATCGCTTACTAATAACATCTTGGGGTCATGACCCAGGAGTAGTTCCTACTTCAAATGTGCTCACAATGTTGAATGATGCTTTAACACATTCTGCTGTTCTAATTCAGGTACAGAGTGCTCTGTATAAATGATGAAAACTATGCAAAATTTTTTGAGTTAAGCTGTTACGTGGTAGAGGAGATTAACAGTGTAGGAGAGCTACGCTTTTGCCAAGAGCTGAAAAATATGTTTAACTTCTGTAGCCAGTGCTGCTATGATTCAGTGGTGGTCAAGACATGGGTTTTGAACTGAATGCATATTATATATGCATTATTGCATTATGGGCAGACATAATAGAGTTTTGCTAGCTAGAAATGAGATGTGGATTTACGAGAGTGTTGGGGATATAGGAAACTGGAATGAAAGTGGAGAATCCACAAGCTTTTTAGACAGCAGTGGTAAAAGGAATAACAGTTCATACTCCCAATTACAAGAAATGCACTTTTTTGGAGTGCATGGTATTTAGCTTTTACAGTAAAGTATGAGCAGAACATGCTATTGATTACAAACAGCAGAAATAGTGGGTTTGTCTATTTAGAGAAGTAAAATAGCTTCCTCTTCTGTTTCTTCAGTTCAGCTGAACTCTCAGAACTAATCATTCAGATAGATGTCTAACATTGTAACAAACGTAAAATTACACATTCTCAAAGGCCCACTTGTGACAGCCTTGACTGCTCAAAAATGTTAGGTACTTAAGGGTGGAAACTGGGTTTGCTCCACAAGTGCTCAGTGATTAGGAAATCTGTTTATAACCAGTAATTGGAGAGAAAAATTGCTGCTCTTCACTGAAGTTTAACCTCACGGTGTTTACTTGCATGCATTTTGGGGGGAAGGGTGGGGTATTTTATTTAATTACTTCAGCTAAGCAAGAACTTTAATGTATAAATATCTCATTCTGGTTATTTGTTTCATCAACTTGACTTGTACTCATTAAAAGGGAGCGCAGGTAGGACTAAGCTAAGCTGATGAGTATATTTTTCTGTTCCTAATTTAATTTATTGGTGTTCAGGGTCATGGCATGCACGGAATGGGAGAAACAATGCACATACCTTTCCCATTTGATGAAGCTGAGCAGCAGGGAGGTAACTGACTGTCTTTTAATGTAATCTCTACACCACCATATTTTTCTTGCACTCTACCTTGTGCAGTAAGGTTACAATAATCCTTTTAATACAAATTTTCTTGGACTTACGAGTCAAGTTAGATGAGAAAATTGAAAGGATATTTGAATGGTTGACAAGTCTGTTCTGAGCTTAGAGATACGGTCTTCTTCCTTCTATCTTCTCTGTCCTAATTAGACTGTTTTCTAGCCTTTCTTCTCACCTAGCACAGATGTAAAGAAGTAACTTCCACAAACACCTTTGAATCTTTCTTTGTGCGTACTTGCTTATTAACTGCATAAATAAATCTTCCATATATTCTATTCAGCGTATCTTAACTGTAAGACAGGTGAGACCAAAACTGAACAAACTTATCTTGATTAGTAGCACTAGGAACTATTATGGAGGTTTTTCCTCCGGAAGAGCTTTCCTAGCAAAATCTACTATTCCTTCAAAGTGTGCCTAGCTCAACTGGTTTTGAAAGGCAGGAATGAACATGTTCTGAAATACTCCTTGATGAGTACGACACATGCTTTGCATAGTTGAGGCCATAGCCTTCCCAACTGAGAGCTGTCATAAAAATGTGAATTTCCAGGTATGAAATCTAAAATTATTTAAGCTACAACTTAGCTTTACTTCTAGTTGGCCTGGATTTTTTTAACTTCCTAATTTAGTTTTTACTGGGTTCAAAATGAGTTACTTTTATATTTGCTCTCTCTGGGATGTCTTTCTTCCAACTTGATGCTAGGTTAAAAAGCTTGAAGGCAGAATCTCTAAGTTCTAGCATGAACAACTCGATGTTGAAACTCCTTGTTAACCTCTAATACTGTATTCTAATTCTTCAGAATTTCAGATATGTGGAACATGTATCTTGTATTGAATTTACCATAAAAGACTCTGGCACTGAAAGAGCTGGACATCTGATTCCTAGCTGAACCTTGCCATCCCTGCTGTCTGTATGTGTCTGTGTGTGAGAGAGAGATCGTCTTCTGTTTGTATTTTTCCTTCTCCTTGGCTCTTTTATTGTACTATAAAATGCCCATTAGTGCTTGGTGTGGGAAGACTGTGATCACTTACGTGTTATCCCAGATCTACGAATGTGATCACTAAGATGGAGCATTACAAGAGAGAAAAAATCCAGATAAAAAACTTAGCCTGGCTTAGAGATGAACTATATGGTTGTGGATGAGGCTTCTTGTAAAGTAAGCTGGAATATGTGTTGTTTTCTACTAGATTTCTCTCGTGTGAACATGGGCATTCATACGGCTTTAAAAATACTGAGAAACAAAGTAGACTTGCAGCATTTTTGTGGCTATGTCACTATGTTGAATCCTTCAAGTCGGCATGCTAACAGAAAGCTGAGCGATGCTTCTGATGGAAGAGGTGGGTTAATAATAATGTCTTTTTTGGCTGCGTTCCCTTAATTTCACATACAATGACTTTAGCAAAGGTGAACAAAGGATTAAATACTTTGATTTGGAACTCTGCAAAACACTATCCAACACAGGTAGGAACCCTTTTTGAGTGTGAATCTGTTGGCAGTAGGCTTGCTTCCTAATTCTTGTTTGCAACTAGTTCAGAAATAGCACATACAAACTGAAAATCACTGGACTAGAACAGTCAACAGAAGAGAAAAAGAATAATTTCAAAATATTAAAAGTAAATTGTGTCACTTTTATATGCCAGAACTTAACCTTACATAAGTGTGTTGAGGATCCCCAAGTGACTCTTTAGTCCTAAAATGAGTCAGACCCTATGTTTCTCCGTATCCCTTCCTCCAGTTTTATAGCTGTATAGTCTTTGGGCAAAGCTTGTGATGTTTCTTATGTCAGGTGGTAACTATACTTATATTCATCTACATGCTTATGTAAGAATTACTTTACCTTTAGGAGAGGCTGAACTAGCGTCAGGATCTGATGTAAATGGGAGCACAGAATCATTTGAGATGGTAATAGAAGAAACCTCAATGGATTCTGCAGTCAAGCAAAGCCTTGAAGGTAAAAGCATGACAAAAGGCTTGTACTAAACATTTTCAGTCCAATGAGATAGCTTGTTTTTAAGGATCTGAACACATTCTTGTTTGATTATTGTCTGGGACAAGTGCAATACTAACTGTTCTTCCTTCTTAAAATTCAGATTCCCTTAAATCTTTGATCAGTTCAGTAAATGAACTGTCTTTAAAAGTATGAACTGTCCAGTGGATCCTGATCTGAGATAACTGATTCTGGGGTCAATATTCTTGCTTTTGTCTTTTCTTAAAATTTGATTGTCTCTTGGTTTTCTTTCTGTAGTACCCACAACAGAACTGGAATGGGTTCCCCTGGAATTATGCTTTGGCATTCCACTATTTAGCTCTGAGCTGAATCAGAAGGTCTGCAGAAAAATTGCCACTCATGGATTATGTAGAAAAGAAAGGTGAGCTGTAATTTATCAGCTACAGATTTAACAGGTTGTATGTGTTATGTCCAGAGCGTCTGCAAAAAATGATACCTGCAACTCTAAGAGCAGACCTGAGCTAAGTTTCAAAGTGTACCTAATTCTAGTGTCTAAGGTGGTTGCTTTTTGGCTCATTAATACCAGCTATAATGTATAATCTAGTAGTCCTTAGTTGTGAAGGTTAAGATTAGTCAGTTGTTTTAGTTTCTGCAAGGTGAAATTTAATTCTTTGTAGTAAACTGTCTATGAACACATCAGGAAAAAAAGTAAATTTGGGTGTCTTCCTACTCACTTCCCCTTCCTAGCCTAGCATAGACTTTCTTTCCTCCTCCTAACTGTTCTGGGGTGGCGGTGAAAGCTTACTGGTAATGCTTTGATATAAAACGCACTTAGTTCTTGTGGAAATTTTCTTTTGCTATTGGTATCTTATTTGCTAAGTTTAGTCATGGCTTATCATCAAGCTATCTTCTGCTTTTTACTGTAGCTTTTCTTTATGAAAGATTACTCTTTCAATGGTGGGGTGTTTGTTTTTTTTTTTTTTCTGTTTGGTTCTTTGTTGTTTTTTTGGTGGTTGACCTGCTTTTTTTACAGTGTGTAACTAATCTGCTTCTTAAAAGTCTTGTTACCAGACTGTCCTAGATAAGAATGAAATATGATAAAGTCTAATATATTAATATCTTATGTAAAATAGCATTTTTCAATTACAATAGTTTCACTTTAGTGCGTTGTAAGTGGTAGGGAAAATAGCATTTAGCTGACTAGGCTCGAGCAGATGAATCGAGCATCTCTTCAGTGATGACAATATTATCAAGCTTTTTGTGTGAAAGCTTTTAACTTTGTCACATAGTGTTAGGTACTACTAGAGTTACTTGTGAGGAAGTCACTATGGTGGTACTTGTAAAAATTTGTGCACCTTGGATATAACTTCTTCTCTTTTGTTTTTGACAGCCTTCAAAAACTCTTACATTCCAGTAGAAAGCTGTCTCTTCAGGTCCTTAATTTTGTTCATTCATTCCAGGTAAGGAGCAATAATCCAGATGTAAATCATTCTGTATGGTCTGTCATCCCTTTTTGCCTTCCTACTTGCCATTCTTGGGTGTATGGAAACATACGTGGCTTGTTTTATTTGCTTTTTCTTTAAATTGTAATTGTATTAAGAGCACTATCAGCCTCAAATTCTACTGGTAGCAAAAAGTGAGTACTTCCTTATCCCTTTTCCAGCCTTATTTAATACTTGTCTCTTAACCTCTGTGGTTGCATCTTGTGTGTAATTAGTTTCTTTTTTTTATGGGATTTGCACAGCAAAATTGTTCTTCACTCTTGTTGTAACACAGCCTACTCTGCTGGTTACTTGGTCGCTTCTTAGATATGTCAGGCAGATTTACTGCAAGCCATGGATATGCTAATCTTTTGAGATTTTATCTGCATCTCAAGTCAACTGTGTTCCCTTAGGAAAAAATTAAATACATGTAACTGGTATGAAATACATGTTATTTTTGCACTTGTCCTAAGTTCCTCCAGAACTTGGTGTTGAATGAGTATAAATATGTAAAACTGCATACTCTGGCAGGATTTTAAGAGCATAGGTAGAGAATAGGGGTCTTGTGTAGCAAGCAAGGAGGAATGCCAGGTCTGCAGCCTGCTATAACTCTACATGGAAGTGTATGCTAGCAAGGCATGTCTACATGTAACATGGAATCTGCTTAGCTGCTTATGTCTTATGATACTTTTCTCTAAAATTCTATCTTTCAGTAAGGTAAGGAACTTGCAGGTTTCTTAACCAGGTGGTGTTATGGATGGTGTGATCCTGAAACTGCCTCCTCATGGGAATATTGGAGATTCCCAGTAGGTTTGAAGCCTTGAAACCATCTGTCAAACAGTCTCAAGTGACTTCTGTCCTAATGTCTTAGGTGTTATCTCCGAGATACACTTTTCTTGGTAATGATCATAGAGTGAAAAAAAGAAGGTGCTGAAGTGTTTTTTAAGCTGCGAAAACCAAACTTGTGGGAAATAAAACTAGTCAAAAGATGGTCAAGTCAGTGCCTCCAAATACACATATACCTCTTAGCACAGTATGGGATAAATAGCAGTATGATAGCTGTCCTGAAGATTTTATAGCTTTAAATTCATTTTGCTAGGTCTTCCCTTCAATTTTAAGCCTCAGGCTTCCATGAAGGTTTCGTGGAAGCCAAATAATGCACGCACCAATGCAGCTGAGGCAACTGTATGCTTATTTCATGCTTCCTTTTGTTTATTCTGTTTTTTATTTCCATAATGATTTGGTGTTTATTGCATTAAAGTAACACACTTCAGAAACACTAAGTGTATTGGCAGATTAGATTAGCCTGTCATATTCTATCTGTTAAATCCTTCCTGTCATATTCTACCTGTTAAATACTTTATTGTTTGTCTTGTTTTTAAGGCACTTTTTTCTTCCTTTTGCTTTTAGGAAGGTATTGCAACACTGGATCAGCTCCATGATGCTGGTTCTTCAAGCTTGCTTTTGCAGCCTATTTCTGCAGATATGGGTGTTCCACTTCCTGCCAAGAATCTCATGTTCAAAGAAGGTGTATTATCTGAATGGAACGGATGGTCCCCTTCCTCAGTTTTTTTCAACCACACCTAAGGAACAGGTCAAATAGGGATTCTCATGCATTGATCACTGAATGCCTTTCTTCTATTATGGTTAATTCCTAGTGCCAACCACTAAGAAGTGTACTGCTGCTGCAGCATAACCCATGTAAAGGTAGTGTAACAAAAACGTGTTGTGTTGCAGTATTGGGGAAGTGCTTAAACCAACCGTCTAGAACTTGTTACTCATTACTGCATATCTTGCTGCAACAGAGAGCTTTTTAGCTGTCAGCACTATTTTTATCTTGAGACAATCTTTCTTTTATAACTAAACACACTGTTTCTAGGCTTTCTGATGATTGTTAAATTTCTATGCTGTCACCACAAAATTGCAATAGTAGTTTTCTATGTTCGTTACTCAGACATAAATTCTGTTTAGTTTTGTACTGTATTACTGAAAATCTTTCTGTATAAAGGTAAGAGATTTGGCTCTTCCTCTGAAAGCTCAGTGATACTGTTTAAAAAAAAAAAAGTATCATGGTGATATGGGGCATTAAGAATTGTTGAATTCTGCAGTTCAGCTTAACACTGGGGACTTGACAAATCAGTACAGTGGAAAGAGATTTGGTGCTTACAGGAGGCTGAGTTAGTGCAGACTCAACGGCCTGCTGATGACTTAAGGCCACTTTGAAGATGAGTGGTGCACTTTCATCTCTGGTAGAATTTGATGGAGGTGCAGAATTATGGAAGGGCTGAAGTGGTCGGCTCTGTTCATGGGGTTCTCCATGATAATATGGATTCGTCTTGCTCTTTGTATGGAACCAGGAGTGTCTGAGATTTGATCACACTGGGAGTTAGTCCCTCGTTGTTATTTGAAGCTGGTGATGATTGCTGTGGGAAAACTCCTGATGTCATAAGTTGAGTTTAAGGTAGATAACTAGATCTGTCCTGTTGATTAATGTTTGAAAGAACAGAGCTCTTGATTTTTCACATGACAGTTGTTAGCAAAGGAAGATAATAGCAGAGGATGTGTAGGCAGAGACTTCTCTGCATCTGTTTTCCTTGAACCATTACCTGCTGATTATGACAAACGTTAACAGTGAGCTGTTTCATCTAAAATCATGTTCTGGCTCTATTTGTAGGGGATGATTTTATGTAGTGTGATTTCACTTTGTTTATATTAGGCATTAACAACTTTCTGCCAGCTCAAAAAAAGTCTGTCCCATTTAACACACAAGGAGAACTGGAGATGTAAAATGTTAGGACTTTTAAACCAGCTGTCTAAAGTACTCTGCCAACTCTCTTCTTTACTGGAACTTCCTTGTTTTAAATAGTCATAACTAAAAATGACTTAACCATGCTGTCATTACTAGCCTACAATATGTAATGGACGAAGAATCTGTGGCATAGATGATGCTGGACAACAGCAAGGAGAAAAATGGCAACATATGGGTTTGTATCCTGTTCTGTATGGCTGTAAGAAAAAACATCACAGAATTTTGAAAAGGACAAACATACCATGATAGGATAATGCAGTGTCTTCAGTTAAAACTGTGAAAATTCCTTTTTTTTTTTCTTTTGCTTTATATACATTCCTAAAGTGTAAGTGTAGGACTTGTGCTCTAAGAAATGGAAGTCTGTAGTACTTCAGTTTGCTCAGTGCCACTTTCTTACATCTGTTTTGGTTTTGTATTTTACCAACAGCAGCTGAACTTACTATTCTGCATATATTACAGAGTTAGCTTATTTATATAAAATTGGTCACTTACACTACAGTGACTTTTGTACTGGACATGCATACTCTCCATAGCGTTTTTTTTAAGTTGCCTTATTTCCTTCAAAAGAAATTAAAGAGGAATTAGATGCCAATCTTGTAGAAATGGCAGAGGAAACATTAACTGTGAGAATTGTCATGTGGAGATTAAGCCCATATCTAGCACTGTAGAGGAGCTAAGCAGTGGTGATGGCTTACACCTTCAGTACTATAGATGTTACTTTAAATGCTACAGTGAGCTGTAGTAGATGAGCTAGTTTGGCGTATTGTATTGAATTTTGCCATGCACTGTCTATACTAGTACGTAAAGTGATGATAGTGCAAGTTGTGCGGAAGTTTGAAAATGGATGAAAATTTCTTGTTCTCCCTCTGTATTTTTCAGTGTTACTAAGTGAAGGATACCCTTTCTTATTACGTTGTCTAAAGTAAAGTTTCTAAATAAAAGTAGCCTGCTCTTCAGAGTTGTTTAATACCCATAAATCTTACAGTTAATGGTGAAAATTCCAGATACATTGCAGTTTTTTAGAACTCAAGCCACTCTAATTTATGTGCTTCAACACTAGTTTAGGAGCTTAAATGTTTGAGTCTGCATATCTGAAGTTTACTGAATAGATTGCAACCAAAGAAGTTCATAAATACCTGAAACTCAACTACAGCTCCAGTGCTTGGGATGGTCCAGAGGCTTTACTCAGTATGTGACTATTGTTTTAAATATGGTGTAAAAAATAAGATCTCAAAGATCTTCATACCAAAAGAATCTATTTTATATTGTATTGCAAATAAAGACAAATTAAATCAATTTCTTTTCTTCAGGTAGTTTTATTGACAATGGGGAAAATCACATGCATTACACACTGTAAAGCTGTTTTAAGTTTCTATCTTCAGCAAGATTTTTAACTTGCAGAAGAGAGGTTGGCTTTGTGCTCTGGCACAACCCAAGTAGTATTCAGTCTAGATGGATATACCTGAAGATGTTCAGGAGCCAACTAGAAAGTGTGTTATGTTTGTTTTCAGGTTTTTTATCATGACTTATTTCACAGTTCTTTTTTCTTTTCCCTCATCATTCTCAAATTTTTCTTTATTTTCTTGTTCGGTGTTCCAAATGGTTTGTACTTTGAAGGTTTTTAAAGTACGACTGTAACTGAATACAGTTGCGCTCTTCTAATGTGACATTGTTAATATTATACATTGAATTGTACAAAGTCTGTGTTCAGTTAAATTATTGGCACATGTAACAAATGTTTACAAATAAACTGTGGTGTAGGTCAAACTATGTGCAGAATCCTTCACATGCAGTAGTTTTCTTCTTGGGCACAGTGCTAAAATGTCGCTCTGTCACTGCAGTGCTCAAGATTACCAAGTGTCATCAAAGTATCTTTTTCCTGTATGCATACAATTCTGCAGAAATACAGTTTTATCAATGGAAACCCCTTATTCTAGTGTAGTCTTTTCCATGCTCTATGCTTAACCTGTAAGGAGAAGGGAAAATACAAGAAGATGGTGGACGGTATCTCCTTCAGCCACAATCTAAACCTGTAGTGTTTGATACTTGATATTTAAAGGCACTTGTGCTTGTGGTGTCTTACCCATTTTCTTTGGCTAGGAACTTGGAAGAAATGAGACCAAAACTGTTATTTGTTTGTTTCTTTAAAGTAATCCCAGCTGAGGATTCATCCTAGTGGTGTAACTGCAGAGAGTCTGACTGATTACAATATAAAAAAGAAATACAGACCTAGATCCTAGATGGTGAATGAAATCTAAAAACCTCGTTCCTGGGTTTAAACCTTCCTTTATCTCAGATTTTCTTGAGAATGGGTATGTAACTACCTTTTTTCTTTTTTCTTATTTTTTTCCTTCCTCCTCAACCCTGAGTCCTTTTGTTCCACTTGAATACTCCAAATGATTGCCTCTTGCTTTGTCACCGTGATAGAGCCCAAGGCTCCTTTTGGACCACAGATGAAATGTATCTGGTTTTATTGTTCAGCACTTAAAGCTAATATTAATCCTCCCCCCATCCCCTGGAACAAAGCTAAGATTTTTAATGCTTCTTGAAGAGGGCTTTGGGTGACTTTGATAATCAAGATGACTTGCTTAGGAACACTTGGTACAAGGTGCCTTTTGGAAATGGGCCTTCTGATGAGCTGGGACTGGGCAGGCTTTAGGAATTGAGCTAGGCTTCGAAACATGAAGTACTTCTGGGGCTGCAGTGAGGTACACAGCTCAGGGTTCCATCTTGTACACCTGGAGCTAAATGATGTTGCATGCTGTGGTCAGGTTGAGCAAACTTGAATCACTGTCTTCAGTAATGCAGGCTTTAGGGTTGCAGGTAACTCCTTGTATCCTTGATTCTTTTGTTAGATGATTCTGCACAGCTTCACAAAAGTGAATCAGGTATTGCCATGCAAATAGGGTGATGGAGGCGTTAGCTGATGTCAACTTTAATGAAATACTGATGTTGGATTCCTGCAAATTAATGGAGACCTAATTTGTTTAATTGTTGTCTCTTTACGTGATGGATCTGTGTCCTGTATCTCTAGGCTTCCGCTCTCCAACCTTTGCTTTCCCCTCCACCCTCCCAACCACTCAGAGAAAACTATTGTTCCAAGTCCAAGCAGAATTGAGAGAACCTCAAAATAGGTGCACAGGTGACCCATGTTTTCTCCTAATATCTTTCTGTACAACAGCAATATAATTTCTTACAATTGCTTATTTGTTGGGGTTTTTTTTCCCCTGCAAAGGATATAAGGGAAAGTGTGGTTATTATTTTTTTTTTTTTCCTTCTTTCCCCTCTTTTTCAAATGAAGACAGTCAAGGACTGGCGCAGGCTGCCTGAGGTGTTGTGCAGCCTCCATCCTTGGAAGTTTTCAAAAACAGACTGGATAAAGCCCTGAGCAACTTTATCTGATCTCATGGCTGACCTTGCTCTCAGCAGGAGGTTGGACTACAGACCATCTGAGGTCCTTTTCAACCTCAACTATTCTATGCTTCTGGTTATAAAATACATGAAGTGATTTTATACACTTAAGTAGGGCAGGGTCAAATGCTAGGCAAAATTCACATTAGTATAGCAGAACATACAGCCAGTAATACAGCACAACACATTTTTGTAAAACTATAGTTCATTGCTACCAGACTACCAGCGTTAGACCAGCTTTATGAATGTGGTATTTGTGCGGTACCAGCTGCATAGAAGCAAATGAGCCAGTGACAAGAAAACTTAATGGCAACAAGAAGACGGGGGCTAGAGCCCAGGGCAGCAGCAAAGTGCAGAGGACCGAGACCTTGGAGGAGGAGAGGGTGGGTGGAGATAGGGGTGATCAAACACTGCAGAGCAGGAGCGTGATGCTGCTGAGAGCAGTAGCAACAAGGCATGTGGCTGCAGCAACTTGGAAGTTGTTGATGTGCTTCCAGGTTCAGTCTTACCTGCTGGTGTCCAGTATGGGGGAATTGGCTGCTTTCAGAATTGACTGCTTTCCTTGTGTCCAGCAGCACTGAATGGCTTCTGTGGCCTCCAGCTCTGGGTGTGAGTTTTGCTGCTGAGAAACACGCAACACCGCTTCAGCTGTGGCTGTCTAGCAGTAGTGAGTTTTCCTTTGTGACTGTTACACAGGTGAATGCAGAAAGGTTTTTTGGTGGTTACTGGGTAGCTAACCTGATTTCCTAACCTGAGAGTTGGCTGCTTTTTTATTGACTTTTCTGTCCTACTGTGTTTGGGGTCTTCCCCCCCCCCCCCCAAGAAAGAAGGAAATACTAATGAAGTGGCTGCATCCTTTATGTCTAGATGTAATGTTCCTGTAGGAAGCATCCCAGCTGAAAAAAAGCACCGTGAGAAACTCTGAAGAGATCTGTTGCAAGGCTTTCATAGGTTTTTCTGTTGTGTCTTCTGAATTGCTTCTGCATTGTATGAATCGGTGATAATATCACTTGAGAACAGTGGTTTCTGTGTTTGTCTTGTTTCAACCTATTTGCCATTTTGTTTGTAAGTGATAAGGGGTTTAGTTCTTTTATGATTTTACCATCGTAAGACTTGAACTTGTTTTTCCTGGGCTGTAGCTTTTGCTTGCTTTCTTTCTATAGACAGAAAATCTATTGCATTTTCTGCAATACCCATTTTCTTCTTGATGTTTTGTTTCCTGTGCGTTTCTGTGCTGCAGCCTCAGCTTTTTACCCGCAGCTGGCCTGCATGTCCCTCTTAGTTGCTTTACACTGTGCTTGTGCATGTGCAAAATCTAACTTTGAATCTCTGCTTATGTCTTTCCTGTTATTCATAATGTTCATGTGTTGTTTTTTTTCCTTTTCTAAAGCCTTTGGCAAGCTGAAAGCTTTCTTTCATTGCAGTTATTGCCTAAAATCCTGTATGAGGGTGGAGGAACTTCCGTTATTCTGTTTTCCACCACACGTGGGCTTTTACCCTAGCTACAACTCTGCTGCTTACAGCGTCTGTTTGAAGGGTAGCATTGCACATTTTGATAGCTCTAAATGTCTGTGAGTTATCTTAGAAGAAGCTGCTGAATTCAGACATGGGTTCTGATTGAATGATTTGGCTTGACAAGACACTGTTTTGTTGTTTCTTCAGTTTGTAAGTGTGCTGCTTCAAAAGCTGCAGGACAGTGGGGTCCCTAGTCCTGGGAAGAGAGAGATTTAGAAACAACAGGAAGAATTAAGTCGGTTATCAGGAATAAAAGGTTCCATGTGATACCTATGCTAAACTTGCAGTGATTTGTAAGCTATTCGGTAGCATGTATAGCCTGTGACACGTATAGCATGTATATGAGCTATGAGGTTTAGTGAATAGAGTCCAGCAGTGTTGACTGAAAATAGTTGTTGCGATAGAAGGAGTATATTCAACTGGGGAACAGAAATGGAAATGAAAAGAAGCTAATGACAAGAAGGGGGAAGGAATAATAGTCTAGAAAAAGTGCTGGGAGAAAGGGGAAAGTGTCTGTCTGAACTGTTATATCCTAGACTTCCCTCTTACAGAATTGAGAAATGGAAACACACCTCTTAACAAGTCCTCAAGGACCATTCCTACCCCCCAACAGCTGGGAAAGAAGTTAGACACAGAAATGCAAGGTGCCGAGGGTGTGAGCAGACTGGGAAGCAGGGAGTAGAAATAGAATTGGAAAGTACTCTCATGGCTTATTTTTCCAACTCTCTGAACTCCTTCAAACAATCAACAGGAATTGGCCTGAATTGTATTTTCACCCGATGTATAAAAACAAAACATTTTGAAAATGGGTGATGAGGTATTACTCCATTACTCAGATCAACTAGCTGTCGTACTCTGAAATCATATGCTTTAACTGAACCGTACAGTGTGAGTGATGTAATAGCACTTACAGACTGAGGTTTCTAGACACACAAATGTCTTGCCCTGTAGGTGTCAGCACTTCTCTTGTTATTGTCTTGACTTCCAGCAACAGGCAGCATGTGGAAAAACCAGTGGATTTGTTCTGTTCTGTTTGGGGTTTTTTTTTGTTTTTTTTTTTTTTTTAATTTAAAGTATTATTCAAGTGGATGTTCTTTGCTAGTGAACACTACTGAAGTAAGGCAGTTTTATATAATTAATAGGCAGAGCTCTCCATACTGGATAAAGAGGCTTCAGAAAATAGACTTGGTTAAAATGTTACTTGCAGAATATCATATAGCTGTTTATAAAACTATCTAAATAATAGGACTAAGCCTTTGGCAAATACTGATATGATAAATGATATTCATCTGTTGTAATGAACTTGTTGATTCCATAATCATTGCTGTATATGACAGCATCTCTTAGCTCCAGGTTGGCCAAGTTCTGGCTTTTGAAGCAGAGCCAGGAACCTCTGAGAAAAGGATGGGGTGTAGGACTTTGTTACTCCTTAGGTGCAACTGGTTCACATTCCTGTTTGTTCGTCTGTTGTAAACCTAACGAGGGCAGACTTACTCTAACCCAGCTTTCCTGGAGAACTGGAGTCCAGCTCTGGAAAAGTGGTTCATCACTGAGTAAATGGATGGGACTCAAGTGTCTGGGGAACCTGGCTCTGAGACACCTTAGAAGCAGGAGGAGGAGTGTGGTTTCAGCCCAGTGCTGTTTACATAAGATTTTTTTTTTATAATCATGGTTGGGAGGATGGAAGAATGAATTTGAAACATCTTTTTAATGCATACATAGAAAATTGGCATGGTGCATCCCCTCTTTCTCAGACTTGGTATTCTCTCAGGTGCCTGGCAGGTCTGTAGTAGCCAGTAGCTAGTAGCTACACTGTAGCAGTGCTAGTGTAGCCATTTGATTCAGAAATAGGTTTGGGATTTGTATTCGGAAGACTGCTGAATCTCAGTTTTGTAGCATTCCTTGCACTTTTTGTTCTGTGTTGATCCTGGCTGGCAATTTGTCTAGGCTGTCTCTGTATTTCTGACCTTGTGAATTGTCGAAGAGAGCTCTTTTCCTTGGTACTAGCTTCCAAGGCAGTCTGATAAAGTATTATTAGCTGAATTTCCATATGGCGGGTTCTAAAGTATCAGTTTCTTTGGCTAACAAATCTGATTATGTTGGTTCCTATTCTTCATTGGACCGACATTTCTTGCCCTCTTCCTAGAGAGCTGATTTTACAGCTATGCAGAATGTATTCTGAGGGGACTGAATAGATGTCAGTGATGAAACTGAAGGTTTATGCATGGTAACACACATGTGATAATGTTTCGGAAGGAGATACTGTGTTTTCATTTCTACTCTTTAGAGCAGATGCATCTCAAATCCATTATTAAACAGATGGTAGGTTCTATAATTGAAGTGCTCTGTACGTTTGTCTTCAGGCTAGCTGTACAGGAGGTGAAGGTGCTGTGGGGTATGAGTGAAGCAAGATAAAATAGAGTCAGTTCCTCTGGACAGGATGGACTGGAGATTATTTTTTTACTTGAGTTCATGCATTGAAATAATGAATATATCTATGTCAAGCCTGCAGACTGAGTTCATGGAGCCAGCAGCTCCTGGGGACCTACTGAGCTTGTTTGAAGTGAGGTGAGTTGGGTGAAGGCAGCCCACCCCATGCAAAGCCAGCAGCAGCGGAGAGCTCGGCCTTGGCTACAAAATATACCCATGAGGCCACGTAAATACAGGGGGGGTGCCTGAGTCAAGCTCTGCTTACGGAAACCGATGCAGGGCAGTGAGTGAGAGACACCCAGGTCGATCAGCTTGTGCCAAAGGAGGCACCTGTGTGAAGCTGCGCGCAGACACCTTCTCTGCACACTTTGTGCAAACTTGCACTTTAGACCAGCAAAATTGGAATTGGTTGGCAACTTTTTACAAGCAGTCCTGGATAGGAAGTGCTGATTTGCTGAAAGGGAACTTCACGGGCCTGAGATGCCTGTATGTGTGTGATGGACCCTTTTTCCCTGCCACAGAGAGATGTCTGCGGGGCACTCAATCCCTACTCTGAGCCAGGCGTGCCGTTACTCTGAAGTGGTATGCTCTTCTTTGCTGTAACTAGTATAATTCATATAAATAGCTGCGTATTATGGAAAAAAACTCTGTGGTCCGCAATTAAAAAAAAATAAATAAAAATCAGTATCCAATGCAGAAGAATTGTTTATAGTCCTTGCTCTGAGTTGGGCAGAACAGCTGCTTTGTTTACCAAGGGAAAAATCTAAACAATGGTTTCTTAGGATGTAGAACAAACCGTTACTTTTTTTGTAAACTAATTTTTAACTCTCAGCCAGTGGTACCACTGTCCTGCTGATACTGGAAAAGTACCAATTGCTGCTCACAGGGTTTTAATAGGATGCAAACAGCAGGCAGGGCTTCTCCAATCCAACAGAGAGCAGTCTTGCATTTAAAAAATGAGACTAATCTATTGCAGAGAAGTGCTGTTGTGTCTGCTCCTCCTAGGTTAGGATTGAGAGCAGCTACCCAGAAGCTCTTGATTTTAGAAAAACGTACTTCTGTTTTTCTAAACAGGCCCTCTCCTCTCCTATCCCTATTCCTGGCTGAATCTCCATCTGCAGAGAGTGGATGAGCTTGTGAAGGTGTTAAGTTTCTGACAGCAGCTTCTGGCTTGGCTTCTTGCTTTTACTTTATCTTTGCAAGTGCTTACAGGGCAGAAGTGGCTTCTCGCTGTGTGCTGGTGCGATGCCTGCAGCAGTGGTCCCTAGCTGTCCACCGAGGGCCCCGGGAGGCATCAGCGTGGTGTGCCCTGCAAGCCGCATCCCCACCTGGCCGATTGCCTTTTCTCAAAGATGGAGAGTTTGTAGTGTTCAAACAGCCCAGCTGCCAACCTGTGTGTGCTTGCTTGCAGTCAGCGTGCAAAGACCATCGCTCCCCTCGCGCTTAAAAGGGACCCCTGGACCACTTCAGCAGCGCAGCCCAAGCAGATGTCCCTAAAAGCAAAGTTTCATCCCTGTATCCTACCCCTTTGCACCATCCCGTACTAGCAAAATGAGGCTGGATTCCCCGCTGCTCTCGCAGTGGGGTGGGTGTTGGCTGGCTTGTAAACCCAAGCTGGTGGCACGGCGTGACGGATTATCTTATGTTGTCTGTAAACAGGTGTCCTCTGGGCTCCAGGTTATGCTTTGTTTTTTTCTGGGCTAACAGACATACAGTCAGGTAATATTTTGTGGGAGGAGTGAAGGAGAGAGAGGAAGAAATGATTCTTAGTGTGTAGATCTTATTAGACTTTAAGAAAAGAAACTTAAGAATTTTTAATGCTCTTAATAGATTTCCATTTGCTTGAGGAGAGAAGAGCTCAGGTGGATTTAAAATATTTAGATGATCAGTTCAGTTTGATTAAACACTATGAGATCTGCCACTGAAGAAAGTTGCCATGATGGAAAAAAATCTCCCCTTCTGAGACCAATTAGTCTGTGCTAAGCTCAATTAGCAGCGCTAATGTGGTGATCCAAGGGAAGGAGTCTGACACTGGGATACCTCTGAGCTCTTAGCAGGGCTGCAGGGGAAGAAGAGTAGAAATAGATGGTACCATGCAACTGAGGGGACTCGCAGGAATATTATTGCTATTGCTGCTACATTTCTATGCCGGGACTGCTGGGCCAGGATTGCTTTTGCAGATCTTTCCACTCCATTTCCTCCAGCTCTCCTGTCGAACCCACGACTTGCTCCATGTTGTTATTCCAGCACATAACAGCTCTTTGGAAAGGGTTTTTCCCCGTGACAGAACCGCGCTGTGTCTGTCAGCTGAGGCTCCTGCCTGTACCCGGCTGCACACCTCCCCTTCCCACCCACAGTGCCTTTACCATGCTGGACGAGAAGAGACGGAGATGAAATGCATCCCAAACTGCTCCTGAACATCTTGGGATCCTGTCATCTCAGCTGGCTTCAGAAAGGTCTGTGCAGGGACCTGGGGCTGGAAGGGACAGCTGGGACACTGGGCAGCCACGGCCACTGGGTGTTTAATAACCAGCAGAGAGGACTCTGATGAGCTGTACTGTTTCTGTAAGAACAAACTGTGTCTCCTGGTGGTATGCTCTGATAACTGAGTCTTTCAGAGCTGCAAAGCTGTATGTAGCCATTACATTTGGAAAGAGATTGCTCCGTGCATGAGAAAAATTAAAAGACTGATGTTGGCAGGAGACTTGCAAAGTGTTAGAAGACATGGAGGGTTACACATGGGGAAAAAATGCAGCATGCTTTTTTTTACGCCTTGGACTCCTTTTAACTGTTAGGTTGTGTTTGTGTCACTGAAATAAATCTTTCCAATCATAATCACTATAAAGTTTAATTTTTCTAGAGCAGGGAGTTGAATGGCATCTCAGGAAGAGGGTAATTATGCTTCAAAGTGGAGATGTCATTCTGGAATAGGGTTATTTTTAATCTGGGATTAGGTGCCCCCATGGGGAGTTAGTGACATACCTGAGCTGCCTGATCACTGCTGGAGCATTGCTTGCCCCTTCCTCTGTCCTCACATGGTCTTACAGGTTTCATCTGTTTAAAGTTTGCTTTGTCATACATTATGGTCCCCGAGGTTTAAAAATAGGAGCTAATTTAATAGCAAGCTTCAAACTGCCAATCAAACTTTACTTGCACATGAAGGGAAAAATGACAGAAAATGTTCAAATGCTTCAAAGAAGTCTTCAAGTGAGCTTATCTGTCAAGTTGGGTTTTGGTGTTTTTTGGTGGTGTTTTTTTTTTAATCATCATATATGTCTGGTAAAGACTGTAGCTATCCGCTGGGATCAGGCTTAGCTTGAAAAAGAAAGATTTTGCAGAACTGGGCTCCTACCTCCAAACTAGCTTTGACTTTTGCAGATGAATTTATTGACAGATGGGATGCAACCAGCCCTTCCTGCCTCCCATTCCCTGTTCCTCAGCAAATTTCTGCCCCAGGGAGCTCTGCAGAGGTTGGACACCCTGCAGAGTTTGCTCTCTGTGCAAAGCTTCTCTGCAGGGACCCACCTCTGTGTGGAGACTGGTCCAACCCAGCTGATTTCAGCCTGATTTAAGGGATTATTAAGAAGGTGGCTCCAGCTCCTGAGCTCACCTGGTCATAAGTCAAAGCAGTGGGGTGGCTGAAATGGTGGCCAGCCAGGCCTTGGCAGTGGTGGCTTCGTGGGTGACGTGGCCACAGTTGACTGCCACGGTTGAGATGTGCACGGGCTGAGCATGTGTTCCCGTGCCTTTGGTTTTTATAGTCTTTTTATCGTCTTTTCTTTTAAAAAATGTTTAAAGGAGGAGGGGAGGGAATGGCCTCTGACACTGAAGTGTCACTGGATATCACTTCCCACTTGGGAATATTTCACGGAGGGTTTTGGCTTTTTATAGTGGCTCCAGTGAGCCAGTTTGCTGTCTTCACTTCTCGGACACCCAACACATGCGTACAGCGGTGGGATGAAAAGGTTTCCTCTTGGGTTTCATAGAAATCCTAGCAGAAAATGTAAATGTCCATTCTGAGTGTAGTTTACATATATTTAAAATGTCCACCGTGGGGATATATACCTCTCGTCTCCTTGCCATGATCCTGTAGCTGGATACCTAATGGTCTCCTGGCTTTAAAGGCCAGTCTCAGGAAAGCACTTTCCTGAATTATCTGGGGCTATAGAGTAATTACAGCCTCTGACTTTTACATTGACAAAATGGTCAGAGTTTGCATTTGGGGAGCACTCTGCAATTCTTTTCTGCCCTGATGTGAATGATTGGCACTGGTGTTTTGTACTGGAGAGGAATTAGATTCATTTGCTGACTTAACTGCTTTGCAAAACAACAAAAGTGGTGTCCCCAGTGCAGTTTTGTTTTTTCACATAACACTGGCAGCAGTGGGCGGAGGGGGCAGGCTCTGCCCCTTGCTGCCTTTGGAAACATCCTGCTCTGGAGCAACCGTGGGAAACGATCAAAAGCAAATTTCCTTGCAGCAGATCAGTTTGAAAAGGCTGTGGAAACTGAAGCTGGTTATTTTCAGGAGGAAAACTGTTATCACCAAAGAGTAACATGAATTTTTTTGTTTCGGTCTTTCTAAAGAAGCTCTGCCAAGGTGGACAGGGGTATAAGCAACATGGGTGTAAAGAGGAGGGCTGACGCATCTGACCTGAGCTTGGATAGCTTGTATGAGTGTGGAGCTTCTCCCTGATGCCCCCGAGACGTCTCAGCAATTTGTTTTATTTCAGCAGACTGAGGTGCTTTAGGAACAGGCAATGTGCTTCCTTGGAGGGGCACTTCTGTATGCTGTCAGGGTGTCAGACCTGGCTCCTGGGTGAGAGGCAGAGCTGAGCGCCGTGTCCGTAGCCTGGAACAACAGGGCACCCAGGGAGAGGCGGTGGCATCCTTCGCAGCCCCTCTTTGCTCCCTGCTACATTCACAGGTGAGGAAACAACAGGTTAAATGGGGCGCAGGAGCTCAACTTCTGACATTAGCACTGCTGCTGGCTTCCGCTGGGCCTTTGCAAGTTGCTTTGCTGCTTCTTTTCTCATCAGTGAGATGCAAATCCAACATCACCGGTCTCGCTGAGGGGCTGTGAGGACTTGCTGCCATCACCTCTGCAAAACCTCTCACGGAGGAGTCAGGTGCTGTAAGAGCATTTCTGTTGCTGCAAGTGCAGCGGAGACATCCCGGCTGAGTTAGTTGCGTGCTTGCTCTCCTGGGGACACTTCAGCACAGCCAGGGCTTGCTGGGTTCTTGGGCCGGCTGTGCCGAGCTCCCTTCTGCCAGGGTTAAGCTGCAAGAAAGCTGCTAGCTTAAATGGGGCTTATCTTAGGTCTTTGTGATTTCCCCAGCAGGTTCAATTTCCTTCCTTCAGAGGACTTCAGCAAGGCAGCACTTAGGGAGGCTGGGCTGGAAAGCTTAGTAGCATGCCTGAGCACCCTGACCTATTTAACATGCCAATCTAATATGCTTAACACGCAGCTCATCAGGACTAGCTAGGGTTAGGTATGCCTCCAGCCTGAGGACAACCAGCAGGTGACTGCAGGGATCTTGACCCTGTTCTTCAGCTGCTCTTTTATTGCCTGACTGATAAACCATCACGGTGTTGTGGAACACTGCAGGTGCTTTCTCTTTTTGCCACCCTCGAGCTACACTGCATTTTAATGTAGCTGTGTACTTCCAGTTATGATTGTGGAAGGCAATGCAGAGGTCTGGATGCTTGAGATACAGTTCATTACCCCAATCCTTCTGCACCTCTGTCGTCTTAACTGTGACCTACAGTGGGGTGAAAGAAAAGAGCTAGAGAATGGTTGGCTTTGGTTATTCAGAAATTGAAGGGTTTTGGTGGTGCAGAAGGGGACGGGTTTAGTGGCTGTCCCTGGGATGCCCCCAGTCCCACATGTACAGACCAGGGAGTGTGCTCTTGAATTTGTAGCAGTACCTGTAGCTGTCTGTGTCTAACCCTGAGGTAGATGCTAAGATTTCTGTAGGTAATTAATACAGTCATCAGGATCCCAGTAGGCTTTTTCTCTCCTTCTCCAAACAAATCTAAATTTCCATGTAATGATGAATCCATCATGTTAATTATAGCTTTAGAGAAAGCTTAACCCTACCTGCCAACAACTCATCTGCATTGCTGAGGCACAGGTCAGACTCAGGAAGAATTTATTTCTGCTGCAGATCTGTATTTAATCATGGTAGCAGTTCTAGGTTTTATTATTATAACAGCACAGACACCCTCTATTAATTCGTATTGTATTGCTGTGCCTGTCACACATGGGCTTGGGGCCTCAGTTCTCAGTGGCTTCTCAGGCTGCGTGAGGCTGCCTACAGATGGGTGGTGTGGGGAGGGGTCTCAGGGCAGAGATTGCAGTTCTGGGGGAAGAAAAGAATGCTTAAACCAAATGAAAATGGATGAAAGTCTTCTGAGGTTTGGGACATCTTATTAATATTTAGAAATAGAGCTCCTAGCTCCGAAAAATTACAGAATCATGCTGTGTATCAAGTCATTTTGCTGCAGGCTTATCTTTACCCTAAGTGGTACAGATGAGAATGACTGTGACTGCATTGTGCCATCTTATTTGTAAATAAAAATAGGTAGGCCACCAGTGACTTTGCTACAAGCAGTATAGATACCTCCTTATTAATAATTAAAAGAAAAAAAAGATACTTCACCCCTTAAGGCTGCATTTCTAAGGAATTATAACAAGGTCAGAAAGGTCTTGCAGCTGGCACTGCGATGTTTGCGTGGTACGTGCAGAACACAGTGTCGATGCTCTGGAAGTGATGGAGACCTTTTCCGCTCAACTTATCCCTTCCTTGTGTTACTGCCACGGCTCGAGCCAGCAGAAGGTCAAATGCAGGTGAACGGAGGGAGATGCCTCAGGAGATGTTCCAGCTTTGTGCTGCCTTTGTGCTGGGCTGTGTCTAAAAAGCACCGAGCCCTGAAGGAATGAATTTGCTGTAGATTTGCAAACTTGACTGAACTTATGACTTTATGTATTGGGTCTGGCTGAGATGGAGTTAATACTCCCCATAGCAGCCCTCATAGCACAATACACTTTAATTGCCCAGAAAGCTACTGGAAGGTTGTTCTGCATCCTGCATGGCAGAGACAGCCCCGTCCTTGCTGTGAAGAGCTCCTATGCAACGTTGCCTGCTGCTGCTGAAACCTCGGGGTCTAATGGATAATTTTCTATGAAGCTGGTAGGGAAGTTGTGTATGTATCTGTGTAAGGTGTATATACAATGCCACATACGTGTTCCTTTCTTCTATACCCTCTTTCCCTGCTCTGAAACGTGTCCCCTGTCAAATGCCTCTGGAGGAAATGCTCTCAGATTGGTGAGTCTCTACATGTGAAATACAGAAAAGCCTCCTACCTTATCACCCTGTCAGAGACTGTCCTGGGGAGATCCACGTCATCCGTTTCTGTCACTTTCAGGAGACAGATGTTAAATGTACAAATCCATAGCAAAAAATCATCTCTGTCCCACAGGTAAGTTGATTAAAACTCCTGTACTGAAATGCTGAAGAGCAAAGAAAAAACCAGAGGTGTTAATGAATAGTTTGGAGCTAATTAAAATCTAAATCTGGTAATCCTGTGAAAACAGCTCAACTTTCTGTGCTAGGTGCTGCCTCATTTCAAGGCAGGTGATACCACATTGTCACGAAGTGACTAAAATTGGCCAAAGTGGCCATTGTTGCACGTGCTATTGGAGATGCAGCATTCAAGTGTCCAGCTAGTATGAGTCTTCCCAACCTAAAAAAAGTAATAAAATATGAGAAAACTATGTTGAGGGATTTTTGCCTTTGATTGTAGAATCGGCGGTTTATGCTCAGATCATGGGTCAGGTCTAGGTTTTCTAAAACATGAACATGGTAATTGAGCGCAGTCACATGGCTCAAGGAGGAAACCCTGAAGTTCTTGTTATCTGTGGCACCAATTATGCAGCAAGACAACTTTCTTAATCTATGTCACTTTCAGCAATGAAAAAATGGTTATTTGTATGACAAATGGCAAAGACAATAAAACATCAATTCACAGTACATATTCTTCTTCTCTTAATTTCAATGGACACAAATTATTTTAAGGAAATGGAGAACTGACTTTTGCAGGAGATGCTAACCTTTTCTTCCCCACGTTCCCCAGAACTTTCTCTTGCAAATTTTTAAAATACTTTGCACAGTCAATTAAAGTTATTGTTATAACAATTTATGATGGTTTGGCCTGGTGCAGCAAAACACACAAGTGGGCATTTTGCCGAGTGTGACTGTAATGGCATGAAATGGATTGTGCTTGGTTTGGAGGTCACGTATGTGACTCCCTGTCTTGCTGGGTTTAAGTTTACGACGGCATCACTGAGCACAGGTGACACTTTCGACATATTATGCTGGCTGCCTGCAGTGCTAAGTAAACCTTGTGAGTAAAAGGCTTCTGGTCTGATTTCTGCTTGATTTAGGGTCTTGCTCCTCTATCAAAAGTAATTTTGGGCCAGGAGCTTGAGGCTGAAGGAGAGGGAGAGTGCTGGTGGGCATGGCAATATGTATTCCCATCACCTGTCATCTTTTGGCACAGCAGAGCCCTAAGAGCATTTGATTGCAGTTAGTGAAGTTAGGGTCCACGATACAGTCTGCTCATGGCCACGCTGACAGTGTAACACAAGCGTCTTGGGCAAACACAAGCAGAACATCCAGCATCAGTGATGCTGTGAACACCGTGGGGGACATGCTGCTCTGATACAGCAATAAGTAAGTACAGAGGCAGCAGTAATATTGTCAGAAATGTGCTGAGGTTTTGTGGTTGTCCAAGACTCGCAAGTGATGTTGTCTCAGGATCAGGTGGCAAATTTAACCTCATCCATGTTGCAGTGGAGAAGGGCAGACCTGTGAAGTTCCTCAATGGCAGAGTTGAGATGTCTATATTTTAATGAGATGAAGGAAGAAACAAGTGAAAAGTTGCGAAGATGTCTGTGTGACATTCTTAAAATGGCAGGTCAGGGAGACAGCCTTTGAGCTTTTGAATGGATCTGGCTGAAAGTGCTCAGGACGCAGCAAGGAGGTCACCAAAACTGGGCTGAGGTTCTCCAGGCTGAACAACAGCAGGGGTGCTCAAAGCATGAAGTGGATCTGAAACACTCATCTGAATATGGGACTGAGGATGCCAGATTCATGAACAATATTTTGTCATTGTAATTTGAAAGTCTACCATAGTCTCCACAGACTTCAGCTGAGCTTCATGGCTTTTGCTGTAATTTTTAATATTTGCTTTCTTACTGTGAATATTTAACTTCCCAGTGTGATTTTGTGAACCAGCCACTCTAGACTTAAGTTGATATTTTTTCATCAGACTACTCTGATGGCAAACTAATGGGAATTAAAACCCCAAACAAATACGTGATGCATAGTCATACTGTAACTATACCTGTCGTTTAACCCCAGCTGGTAACTAAACACCATGCAGCCACTTGCTCACTTCCCCCTGGTGGGATGGGGGACAGAATTGGAAGGGTAAAAGTGAGAAAACTTATGGGTTGAGATAAGAACAGTTTAATAATTGAAATATACTACTACTACTACTACATTGTAATGAAAAGGAAAATAACAAAAAGAGAGAGAAATAAACCACAAGAAAAACAAGTGATGCAAATGAAAAACAACTGCTCACCACCAACAGACTGATGCCCAGCCTGTTCCTGACCAGTGGCCCCTGGCCAGCTTTCCCCCCAGTTTATATACTGGACATGACATCACATGGTCTGGAATATCCCTTTGGCCGGTTGGGGTCAGCTGTCCCAGCTGTGTTGCCTCCCAACTTCTTGTGCCCCTCCAGCCTGGGGCTGGCCCAGCTGCCAGGCTGGGCAGCATGAGAAGCTGAAAAGTCTTTGACTTTGTGTAAGCACTGCTCAGCAACAACTAAAACATCAATGTGTTATCAACATTCTTCTCATACTAAATCCAAAACACAGCACTATACCAGCTACTAAGAAGAAAATTAATTTTATTCCAGCCAAAGCCAGGACAATACCTTTAAAACCTATTAGACTGTTGTAGACAGAGGGATTTAATGTGGTTTGTGTCTTGATTTTATGCACAGGAGCATAAACGGGCATTATCTGTGTTAGCAGCTTCTGGATGGAGTTGCGCTTCTGAGAATGGGAACAGTAAAGCAGAAAGGATTGGAGGGTTTATTATTCGCCTGCAAAAAGAGTGATTTTGAAGTGAGTGTTTTCCCCATGGTGTTTAATCCCTGCCTAACACCTGCTGGCCATAAAGCTTTGGCTCTGATGCTGGTAGTAGTTCTCTATAAAGTATTCAAGAGCTGTACAGGGTGCTGGTGTTTCTGTAAATGGATTTTAGCTATCTGATCAGAAGAGGTTGAAAAGTCACTGAATTAGACTCTGGAGGAGCTGTTCCTAGTTTTACAGATCATTTGAGTCTGACATTTGCTTTTTGCAAAAAGAGAACTACCTGAGATGAAAATATTAAGAATAATGCAGTTTTTGTATTTTGAACAGCAACAACATAAAAAAAATCCAAATAGTGTTTTTAAGTTAGACACAAAACTTTTCAACTTTTATAAACTTATTGAGATGCAATTGCAAATTGTGCCAGCAGCTTTCTTATGTGGTTGTAGCAGGTATTCAGCGCTGAAAATGTAGAAAAGTGTTTGGGAACCTGAGTCACAGTCAAAGGTCTGTTGGCAATAGTGTTACTTAATAGTAATTATTTGCTTCCACTGAGTGCTGAGGTGAGAAAGGCTGTTTTCAGCACAGAGGTTTTCTGAAGTATATTTACCTACTTGAATGTCATGTCTTGAGCGATGATGTGGGAAAGAAAAGTTGGTGTGACAGCTCTGTTAACGCCCTGCTCACGGCATGGGCTGAACTACGGCAGCGCCGGGCTCTTGCCCACTGGGACGTCAGCCCTGGGAAATGGTAATTAAAACATCCCCACGCAGTGCTGTCTCTCTGACTTAAGGTATTTCAGGTCCAACATTGTCGTGGCCGGAGAGGAAAGCACACAACTCTGCATCCTGAATTTCACATGCAGGCAGAAACGAGGTGTGGGGGATGATGAGGTGTCTGGCAGGGGACGGAGAGGGCAGCTGGCAGGGTTTCCAGCAGGGACGGGGCTGTTCATTCACTTGCCTGATGCAGGCAGGGACTGAGACTGTAAGAAATAATATTCTGGTTTGTATTCTTCCTGTGGGGATGCTGTGCGCTGTTCCCCGGCTCTCACTTTGAGCTTGATTCCAGCCTGCAGGCGCTGCAAACTGCAGGGTAATCTGCAGTAAGCCTCGGCTGCTGCCTGCCTTGGAGAAAAGTGGAGGAGAAACCAGCTTCTCTGGTGGGTTTTGGAGCAAAACACACAAATGTTTTATTGGCCAAGACGTGCATGGCCTCTTGCTGGTGTTATGTGCTAGATGCCCATTGGATGTTTTTAGTGTCCTCACGTGAGAAAGAAGCGGTGGATGAGACAGCATCACATGCGTGTATCCTCTAGTCTGTGTTTTAATTGTGCTTCCTCCCTTCATAATTCCTTGTTTTGGGAATTAGGGCTGAAAAGGGTTTGTAAGAGAAATATGGTCAAGACAGTTTGTGCCTAGGAATATCAGACGTTTCATTTCAATGTGCCGTGAGCCCTTCTTCAAAAATTACTTGTATGTCTTCCTTTGTATTTTATTTTATTTCTTCTGAAATAGGTAGAATTTCACTTCCACAGCCTGCCATCTCAAACTCTGAAAACTGGAATAGTTTTTACATCTGCATGGCTGGCTACAGAGGAGGAGATTCAGCGGCCGTGCTGTGCACATCTTCTGCTGCTCTGCATAACTCTCGCAGGTGTGCTCCACAGGCTCTGCTTTTGTCAGCTCTTCCTTGGGATGAATGCAGACAGCAGGAAAAAAAGAATTGCCTGTCTTCCGCTGCTCAAATTTATCTAGAGATTTCACCCTCACTTGATTAAAAAATTTGCAAACCAATCTGCAGTCCTGTGCAAGGAGTATGATGCAAAAAGATTCATGCCTGCACTAAGCTCTAATTTGTTTTTATTACTCACTTTGAAGAATACAGGTAAGTAGTATTTTCTAGAGAAATGGAGTTAATCTTTTCCAACACAAGGCATAAAACAACATTAAACAGAAAATTGTTGAGGCAATTTTATATAAGAAATGGAAAAAAAAGCTCACACTAATAGCAAAGTACATATTTACAGGGGTATGTTATGGTTTATGATCATCCCTGAAAGAATCATCATAATATTTTTAAAAAATTCAGGCTGAAGCATAACTCCATTTACTTCCTGATGCAAACAAGCCAGTTAAAGCTTAAGACTGGAGCTGAAACACTCTATTTGAATAACATATTTTTACAACTAGTTTACCTGTTGAAAAAATGCAACTGGAACAGGCTTTTTTTGCTGAACTATTTGCTAATTTAATCTAAATATATTCCATTGTGAGATATTTTGCCTATGTTTAAATTTGAAAAGTAAAAAAACCCAACAAAGAAACCATGCTAAAATAGGCATTTCCTTCAATCCCAAACTGATCAAGGTTGTGTTCCTCACCTCACCAGCAGAACCAAACTGGTCCTCTCCTTTCGATCGGTGACACAACATGTGAGACAGCAACGAGGCTGCCGTGTGTTCCCTGGCATCCGATGGAGATCAGTGCCGGCTGCTCCCCCAGGGAGAGTCCTGACATGTCTAGAGGCACAAACATGTTTTACTGTATGGATCTATAGAAGTTGCTGCTTTTTAAGGGATGAGGGACTGCATTAAATTTGTGGGCCCAGTTTCGTCTCCTCCAAACCCTTTTGGTTCAAACTCCACCATGGGAGCGTCCTTGCATGGAAGGAGGCAAAGCGCTAAAGTGGGATTGTAAACATCTATGTCAATAGGTTTTTCTGTTGGAGAGATGTAAAGGGCAAAAAATGTTTTTGCTCTAGGTGATCCCTCAATTTTCTTGACTTGCTGAGCAGCAGTGCTGTGTCTGTGTGTCATCTGGCTGATACCTGGAACAATGATACTTTGGAATAAGGAGTAAACACCTGGTTGAAAATAAAAGGACAGAAGTGAAGGGATGTCCTAATTACAGTGCTCCCTACCAGCCTCTTAGGACTGACTCATTCATCAGATTCACCATCACACCAATTTTATGTATGGCATTGTGGTGGTCAAATAATTACTTTTATTTTAGAGGAGAAGAGCAGAGATCCATGTCATCACACTGAATTGAAGAAATGTTTATTTCCTAGCTGTGCTGAATGCAGGATTGCTGAAATACTCCAAAGCCAGTATGGTAACCACAATCGCGAGTTCACCAGGAGCAACCCAGGTAATGTGATCTGTAACAAAAAAAGAGGCAAAATGTCTTGTCTTTCAATGCACCAGATTAGTTCCAAAAATAGCTTGCAAATTCCTGTGTCTGGTAGTTTCAAATACAGCTGTGTTTGCATAGCATAGTTTGAAACGGCTCTTTGGCAGAGAGTAAGTGTATTTCTAAATAGACACACAAAATGCACCGTGGCCTGCCTTTCTGGCAAATATTTAGGTAAATGGATGTCATTAGGAATGTGCCCTGCTCTGCTGTTGTTGACACTAAGGATTCGTCATTGCAAGTTAGAGGACAAAATGGTTTGATGTTTCCAAAGATGGGGGGGTCGCAGGGGTGGAAATCCAGATGCCTGTCCCTAGTGCTAATTGCAGTAGAGTTTTATCCCACTGTCAGCCAAAATGGGGACTTTATTCCTGATGTGTACTTCAATCAGGGTAAAAAACCCACAAATGTTATTGAACTTGATGCTGCAGTCATTGCATTGTAATCGGACAGATAACATACCTACAAGGTCTAGCTTTAGCTGCTCTGACCTGTATCTATAGGGACCCTTGCAGTCCTGAGTTATTTAGGCAACTGCTGGCAAGATTCAAAGCTTAATTTATCTCAATATCATAAATCTGCCGGAGCTTTTAAAGCCACAAGAGACCAGGTAACACTGGTCTTCAACCAGACATGTCACCTCTACTCTGCCAAGGAGATCGCTACTGGATTTTGGAGGTAAAGTAGATGCAGTCATTCTGGAAAGAGAGATGTGAGCAGGCAATGGTTCAAGGTTTCCCAAGCCATGGATTTGCTTTATGGGAACAGCCTGCATTAAAATAAATCTGGAGAATTGTGCTGGTGAATGTGCCCTTAAGAACCAGCCCAAGAGGGATTAAAGTGGGATGGGAAAGCTCCAGCAACCTGGGAACTGCCATCAGAAAAAATAAAGGTGGTTGTATCTTTCTTGCAGGCAAACTGGTTTTGGAAATAGCTGACCTAAAAATAAAATAGAAAACACTGACACCACTCCTCAAAGTCTTCCAGGGTGCATTTGCTCGATGTTCAGCACCTGACTGCCTGTTCATGTTCTCTGCTGGCATATTGCTTTCCAGGGCTGCCCCAGGATCAGGCAATCCTGTGCCACAGCAATGTAGCACCTGAGGGATGGGGCTGGCAGAGATCTGAGATCTTTTTATTTTCTGTTTTGTTTCATGGAGAGCATGTTTGTCTGCCAGCTCCGAGACCCAGCCTGGACTCAGCCCAGCCGACGGCGGCGAGCTTGCGGCTGCTGCAGCTGCAGGCTGTACGGTGCGTGCGCTGGTTCAGGGACCCCCTCCCTGGTTGCCTTATTAATATGCTATTATTTATATAGAGCAGAAGAACAAGTTCAGGAGAGGTTGAAAGAGACTCATATTTCCTTTCTCTTTTCATTTTCCCGAAATTCATAGTGTCACGATTAGCACGTCCAGGCAGGATGCAGAAGGCTCACCTTCCAGTCGGGATTCTGTCAGACAATGGCTTAAGCTGGCATTTCCCACATTTTTATAGAAATACCTTAGCAGGCATTGAGTGTCAAGACTTTATCATGGAAAGCTTCAATTGCTGTACAGGCACTTTAGGAGAAATGCCTAGAGTTTTTGGAAATAAATGTCATTTCAGATTAGTAACTGGCTTTATCCAGCCTCTGATAAGTGGATATTTGGCTCCTGAATAGATATATTATGCTCCCAGATACGGCATTGTTTGCAGCATGTGGTCAGAGCTCTGTGTGTGTTCTTGATGCTGCAGCTGAGTTTCCGTAGCTGTGGTGGAAATGGATCTCTAAGAAATGGGACAGGGGCTCTGCTGCTGTGGCTTTTGGGGGGGGGGGAAGGGAGAGAGCAGGCGGGCTCTGGTTCTGCTTGCAAATGGTTCTTTAGTCAGAAAGCAAGCAATTAAGTGACAAAGGATTTTGGTTATACTTTGCAAAAAAGCATCAAGGTTTCTTCCCTCCGGTTCTGTTCTGTGTTTGTGTGAAAACATAATGACAGTTAAATGAGCTTTGTTAAATCTTTCATAAAACACGCTAGCTGTGGAGAAGGCAGAGGAGTTAAAATAAAGTCTAGCATTTTCCCTGCAGACTTTCTTGCAGAGACTCCTACAAATACCGAGCTCTGCAAATCTATGATTCCTACATGCAGTTGCTCATTTTTGCACACAGAAACGAGTGGCTGTTTCAAGAGAGAAATCTCACAGATCCTGTATTTTCTTCTATTCCATCTGGAGTCATTTTTCTCCCATTTGGAAATGGGAGAAAAATTTTTTGTAAATGTGACAGTGTTTTAAAATCCAGTGTTTTTTCATGAAGGATCAGCTAATTATTTAAAAGGATCTTTACAGAGAAGAGAAGAGGCAGGCTTTTGGGGACAGCTATAAATTTCTTAATCAGCCCATTTCTTGGATATAAGTGGTTTGATAAACTACCCCTGGATATGAAACCCAGTATGAAAACAATCCAGGTCTGTGTTTTACAGAGATTTTGGAAAAAGCAAAGGCTGTATGTGCTTGATGCTGATGTAAGTTAGTAATATCACAGGTGACTGACAGCTGGATTTCTAATTTCAATGATTATCACAGTGCTGCTTGGGTTTCCTTTGTACTGATTAAGTTTTAGCATGTCTCAAATTCGCGTTAGTATTTTTTTATTATATTAATATCTAAATTAAAATTGAAAAGCATGGCTAGCAGCCTACACAGTACCATTTACAAAACTAACCTAAATGTCTTGAAAAAAAGATTTTAATTCACGTTTATTGAGAGGCCTATGTTATCTGGCTTTCAAGTCCCCAGTGCAGTGGATTTTTGCTGCTTAAAATAAAGCAGTTCCTTTGCAGGCCAACAAATGTGCTTCCACATCAGGAGCTTCACTAACCTGTGCTGATGCTCTGAGGAGGTGGGTTGCTTCTGTGTTGATCCTGGCAGAGTGTTGGTGTGTTCAATGACCAGACATCTCCACTGTGACTTAAGGCAGTTCAGAATAGTGAATATTACTGCTAACTTCATTTTGTGCAAAATAACTGATGTGAAGCAATGCAGCTTTTTGTGTGTCTCCTTGTTTAACAAGGGCTATAATTTGTGCAGCATGTATTTAGTGTGGAAAGTCAATTTAATGGTGGCGTATTTCCTCCCATTTACAAATCAAACCCTCCTAATAAACAACGAGTCAAATCACAGGGAGCTTAGGGAGATGCTTCATCTCTCATGTGCTCTTTTCTTTTCTCGATAGCGGGTACTTTGAGGCACCAGCTACATTTTCCTGTCTCTCTCTGACAGTCTGGACCGAGCTTGGTGAACTGTTGGCTTTAACATCTCACAGAGTTTTATAAAAGGAGCATAGAAGTGGCTTTTATAAAAAAGAATCACCTCCTCTTCTTTTACCTTTGCCTTCCGTGGTTACTGTATTTTTAGTATAGTTTGAGGCAGTGATCAGAATGAAGATGTCAAATTCGCACTGTGAAACCAGTTCATCCTGCAACCAGACTGCATATTTGGTGTTTGGAGAGAGAAGGAGTAGTGTCTGCCATATACAAGCTCCTTTCAGCCCCTGGCTTAGGTTTAAAACTCTGGATTAAAGCTCTGGGGCCAAAATGCTCTTGTCCATTCTTTGAACTCGCAATAGGGAAAGGATGCTGCTGCAGAGAGAGCTCAGACCCGTGTTTCAGCCAGCTCTGTGCCGGTGATTAAAGATCACCATCACAAAACGAGAGAACAAAATTGTGTGGAATGAGAATGAACAGGATTCTGGTCGTTATAATTATCCCTATTAAGGGTCAGGGTTTTGGGGGTCAGGGTCCCTTGGGGCAGGTTTTGGGTACTGCAAAGCAAAGGGGAAGTCTCTGTCCCAACTTTGTCCCACCGTTCACGGAGCACAGCCTGGGTTGACTGTCCCTTGCTGGCATCTCCAAGGGCTTCAGCAGTGACCTGCCGTGGGGACACACTGATGCTTCTGGTATTTCCATTTTGCACTGCTATCTTCTATGACTCAGTACGGAGCTGTGGGTTGCCTCATTCATTCTCTAAAGTGGGATTCGAGTGGTCTGGGCTCAATCTGTGTGACCTTACCCACCTCCTGTTTTCCTGAGCTCATTTTTTTAGTAAAATAGAGTTCTTTCTTCCACCTTGTCATTTTGTAAATCAGTTTTATATGGGAGTGATATGAAAGTGATATGAAAAGCGAAGCCAATGAAGAGAAAGCCATACCACAGGGCCTATTTATAGGGCAGTGCTCTTACAGAAGCAAGCCCTGTTTGCTCAGGTTTTTAAGCTTTTGGGGGCAGGAATTATCCCTCTGCATAGGTCTGAATGAGTGCTAAGGTGATGGCACCTAAATTTTAAGCGGGGTCCTTAAAGAGTGATCGCTCTTGCTAAAACGGAGGCACTCACAAGCACTTAGCAGTTGCTGAGGCCATTCAGGGAGATGTAAAATATTTGTGTTTGGGCAACAGCAGCAGCACATTTCTGAGTAATAGGTTTGAGTGACCAGGGAAAAAATGAAGTGCAAACATGGAGCCAGGATGTACCCACCAGGGACAAGGCTGGTGAGATCCACAAAGACGACACTGCTGGGTGATGTCTACATGATCTCCTCCATGCCCTCATAAGGGAAGTAAGTCCATGGAGCCAGAGAAACCACCATCCTGGCTTTGCATATTCTGATCTGAAGTTGCACCTGTAATCATGACTGTGTAAATACACATTTGCCAAAAGCACAAGGAAAATTCTCATGGCTGCAGCACTGAAATAACAAGATACTTCCTCAAATTTAGCTGTATGTTTGATATTGACTCAAACTGGTCTGAGCACACAGTGCACAGGAGTGTTGACACACCAGCCTACTTGGCAGAAACTCCATGTTATAGTCCAATTTTATATTTGTACCTGGCCTACCATTTGATACCTGCTATAAAAGCTGCACCACATAATGATCTCAACAGGCTGACAATCAAAAGGAAGCCAAGAACGGAAAAACAGCCATTGCAAGGAGAAAAAATGAGTGCCATTGGCAGAACTGTAAATGGGAGTTTGCATTACATCTCCTTTCTCTTCTCCATGCTATGCCTGAATAATTTGCAATAATTGTGTCAAATTCTCTGATCTCTTAGAAATGATTTGCGTTATATGTGGGAACATTAAAACTGCAAACCACCCAGGGGTGGAGTGCCCCAACAGGTAAGAATCAGAGTTATTCCTTGATTTCTCAGCCTGTAGGTGGTTTTGCCGCATGTGTGGATGGGTTTTTCTCTGCAGCCAAATCATGCTAGAAATGGAGAGGAATATTTAAGAAAAGGCTGAGATCCTCAGGTGATATTGTTCCAACAGCTCAGGCTATTAAAAAAACCCAAAACCACAACAAAACACACAAAAGGAGACTGTGATACCTTGCAAAACCTCTAGTGATAAAATCATGGTAAAATCAAGATAAACATGGTCATGGAAATACTTGTGAAGAATTTCTAGCATTGATCCTGTCAAAATAATGACCTTGTGCCCTACCCACCAGGAAAAACCCCTTCTGACTTGCTGCTTCGATATCAGAAAATGCGACATCTGTCCCTCATTTTCTTTAACTGAATTGAGCTAGTACTGACTGAGTAGTTTGCAAGAACTAATGAGAGCTGAACACCATCTGGATGCCTAAATCAGGGCCAAATTATCACATGTTCAGAAGTGTCAGTGTGGCTATTTGTGAAGATGTTTGCCATGCCCAAAAGTTAACATAATCATTTGGAAAGCTTGTTTGGTTAGAAATTCAATGCTGAATCATCTAAATCAAAAGTTGCCAATTCAGAGGCAGCGTCGGTGTTTTCTAGCCCAGGTCAGCTGCACAGTCAGTATATGGAGCACGGGGGAGCCTTTGCCTCCCTATAAAATCAAATGAGGAGGAAAGTGGCACCTCATATTGGTAAGTGCGACCACACCTGAGGAGTCATTATCAACAGTGCTGGGCATTATTTTAGGGGCTCTGAATTACAGTGTTTGGGGGACTGGGCATTTTAGGGACTGTAGTACTTATGCTGGAGGCTGAAGAGACTGTCTGCATCTGGCCCTCCTGTATTTTGGTTTCTGGAGCTGGTCTGCAATGATGTTAGGGCATCAGGAAGAGAGACTGCTACCTATTACTGCTGTAATCTCCTGTTTAAGACCTGCATGCAGCTTTGAAGCAGAGCCATATGAAGACATCACCATTCTGGTCTCATTCTGGTTTGAGACATCACGGAAGAAAATTAAATAAGGAGATAATATAAAAACTGCTTTACAAATTATCCCACAGGTATTATGAAGGCAAAGCGGTGCAGATAAAATACACAGAGCAATTCCAAATCCATTAGCAGCGGATTTGCTTAGAAGCCCTGTGCCTGTTATGGAAATTTGTGGGCAGGTATCCATAAATTGATAAAAATGCATACTCCAAGCAATGCTCACAAAGCTGTGGCTGGAACAGTAACGGGGGAGCCGTGCATGGCACTGACACTAAGTATTCTCCATAACTATACACACAGAGAAACAAAGACAAGGCTGGGAAAATTCAGAATTAATGGCAATCTAACTTAAAAAGAAGAATTGATTGTTTCACAAGTGCTTATAGAAGTAATTAAGTCTGTTTAATACAGAAATTAGGAAAAAGGAGAAGAATCATTGGGTATAATCAGGGGCTCAGTCTGACTCGCCAAAATCAAAAGCATTTCAAAGGTATAGCTGTCTTTGCCTTATCAAGCCTGTACTATGGAATAAGGTCTAAACAAATGAAGAAGCACGTGGTGTTATAGATGCAATAACTACCTGGTCATGCAAAAGGGGAGAAGGTATACAAATGATTCCATAGGCAATGTTAACTTTAAAGCAACTTGTTTGTAGAAAATTAGGTTCAGGGGCAACAGAGGAGGGTAATAGGATGAATTTTGGAAAGGAGAATGAAATATTACTGTGGGCAATGCTGTGTGAGGTTTTAAAAGCACAAAACACTCCCTCATGCATATGACCAAGCAGCTGAGGCTTGGAAGCTTGCCTAGAGGTGGGATTTGTATTATGGACACTGCTGAGAAAATTCTGTATAAACTTGTTTCTGTTGAAGTAAAAAAAGCAAAATAGGCATCTGCTGACATGTGAACATAAAAACGTCACCCACAGGATTTCAGATTCAATTTAAGTGAATAAACTTGTTGTGGATTAAATAAACCAACAGAGCATATCTATATGGGATACCAAGAAGTGCAGTTTCCAAAAAAATTTTCTTTCTCTTTTCTAATGCAACACAGCTGAAGAAGAAAGCAAACTGACTTTATCATGTTTTTAACTATAGTTGTGCAGACACAACTGTTTGAATGGTTTATACAGAATTTTATCACAGAGGGAAACCGAAACATCTATGTTTGAGCTGCATGGGAAGCTGTAAGAATGCAAATGAGGAGAAGAATGTTATTTGATTCACATGGCAGAAACCTGGCCATCTAAATTCCAGTCTCTCCATACTGTAAGTAAAAGTGAGAAAGGGATGCATGTGAAGCAGAGACATCTCTTTTTATGACACCTTGAAACCATTGGGAAGTGCTCATGTAACAGCAGTGAGGGATCCAGGTACAAGCCTTTTTAAGCTACATGTGATTTTGTTATGTAAAACTAGGTGAGGGATGTGGTTGAAGCTTTGCCTGTGGAGCAGACAGATAAGGTGTCAGTGATGACACTGCAGGGCAGGTTAGTCTGGTGCATATTTGCATGATGTCCTTTCTACTTGATGCCAAAATCAACATTGCAGAGCTCTTGGGTGGTGTCAGCTAGTACGGTATGGGGAGGCTGCATTTGTACCAAGACTATGGTGGTCCAATGTTTTGAGCTTGATGGGAGTATGTGTACAGGAGCTACTCCCTTAATGGTGTTAGTTATTAGATATGTCTTCTTGTTATGCCAGTAAGTGTAATCTTACTACTGCAAGACTGGGAAGGACGATTGGGTCTTTTATTCCACCCTCTTTCCTGGGCCATGGCTGCAAATGTTAAACTTGAACGTGCTGGGAGAGCTCAAGGGGTTGCCCTGGTAGATGTCCACACCTGCATGAGCTCTCTAGAAGTGTGTTAGGTCAGCCAAGTTCTCAAAATGCTTCTTTACCTCCATTGACCAAGAGGATCTATGTGACTAAGTCACATGTGAACATTTAGTCTGCAGACATCTGGAGTTAGGAGAGATGAATCTCACCTCTGTCATCCACATTAGGTGGATGGATCATGACTTAGGAAATTGTGTGACTTGCAACACAACTCCCTTCTCAGAGGAAAGAGGAAAGAAAACAGCAGAAGAAAAACAGGAAATTTGGCAGCAGGTTCAAGTTCCTCCTTTTATGTTAGAGTTGGCCTGTGCATGGCTGTCTTAATTTTGCACCTTTTTTGTTAGGTTTGTTGGTAAGAGGGGAAATGGATTGTTTTAAGATGAAGCTATGCTGATGAGATAAGTGAAGTAAAACGAAAGGGAGCCTCTGTGTCTGCAAAATTGACAGTATTCTGGAGACTAATACTGTGTGTGCTTTCAGCAGAATTACAAATATTCCTGCTGTAAAGGCAATCATGTAGTAGGTGGGTTTGAGTGAGAGAAGATACCAGTGTTGTAGGAATTACGGCATGGGCTACAGAGATAACAGATCTTTACCATGTTTGTTTCCTGGTGCATAAACACAGCAAGTCAGGGGGAAAAAACCTGAGCATTTAAGGCTGTCAGGTCAGGGAGTCAGAAATGTGCCCAAAGTAACATCATGACTACATAGCACCCATGTCCATGGGTGCTCAGCATCCAGGCCTGCAAGGTGCCTAGCACCCACGGTCTCACTGCAGTCACTGGGCGCTGACTTTGCCGAGCAGTCCCACGTGCTCCAGCCCACAGATTTCACAGTGGTACAGCCCTTTTCCTTGGCCCTGTCATAACTTGTGCTGGAATGTGGTGCTCAGAGTTTCCTGTGGTGGACGAGCAGGCTTCATGCTGCTGAGATGAGTAAGGTGCCACAGTGTACGCAGGTACATCACCTGCTCTCACACATAGCTGCCTGTGGATGGAGGAACCAAGCATCCTGGTGGCCATGTGGCTGCTGTGGGGCTTGGGACAGATGCTACTGTGGGTGCTGGAGAGTGGGGCCACAGAGGAGGACTGTGGTGGTCTCTCTGACCATGGTCATCTTCTGCACCAGCTGCGACTCACATCCTTCAGTTGTGTGGCAGATGCCTGGTTCTTTCTTTGCTGTGCATTTGGAAATAGGGATGTCTTACCTTGTGGTCAGGCTGTGCTGGTGCTAGTGAATGGGGGTGGCCCCTCCTAAAACGCCCGTGGTAGGGGAAGCTGAAGGTTCCACCCCTCAGAAAGGCTATAGGGGAGCAGGGAGGTTTCAGAGAGAACGGCTTTGATAAGCCAAAGGATAGGAAACAGCTGAGAACAACAGAGTTTTGTGACTTTTTGAAGAGAAAAAGAGATGAGGGAGGGCACGGTAGAGGTCTATAAAACCCAGAGGGGAGGTGAGTGGACATCATGTTCACTGCCTCTTCCAACACAAGAACTCTGGGCCAACCAATTGCACTAAGAGACAGTGTCAAAACAAAAAAATGTTTGGTTTAGGCAAGATTTAGGCATCAGGTTTAGGCAAGCTGTGGAGCAGGTGGCACTGGGGAGCTGTGGTTGCTAGAGGTGCTGGAGTGAAGTGCTTTGCTCTTCCTTCTCTCCCCTCTCAATTCAGCTGCTACGGACCAAGAAAATCCAACCCTTGGAGGGGCTTGGCTCCCTTAGCAGGGTTTCTCAAGAGTGTGCCCTGCCATCATTTCCCAGCAGATATTCCTCTTGCCATAACTGCTTCTATCTCTACCAACTAATCAGAGAAAAGAAGCAGAGCTGCTCCTTACCTCCCTTTCTCTGGAAGGCTTGGACCTCCAGGAGACTTCATGCCTGAACAACTTCTAGCACAAGCTTTTCTTGGACAAGGTGGCCCAGGCTTACACTTTTCCCAGGCTGTGGCAGGGCAGAGATGGGCTGCAGCCTCCCTGGTATGCTCCAGACTCCACACCAGCTTCACTTAGGCAGCATAAAATGTTACCTGTGTGCCTGGGGGCAGGAGGGGGTTGCTGTTCAGAAAGCAGAGAGAAAGGGGCCATCAAACTTTTATAGCAGGTTGTAGATAATTTACATGAGAACTCTTCTTCCATTTCAGTGCATGGAAAATGTTTTTTATAGTAGCTGTGCATGAAATCTATTCCAATCCTTTTACATCAATAACCGTCTTTTTAGGACTGAATTTATTCATGAAAACCCAGTGACTTCCTCTGAGAAGTCTGAACTGCTAGACAAGCCAAAGATGATGGTCTATTAATTGTGATTTAAAAAACCTTTGCTTTAAAAACCTACTGTATTTGAGACCCTTGTCCTCTGTGCTCTGAATGGAGTAGTTTTACCCTGAATTTGTTCTGGTATATCAACATTACACAGTCCTGTGCTAAGTAGCAACAGCTGAACTGCTTCATCTGTTCAACACTGTAGTTATGTATCTTATGCAAAATACCTGTACAGCGAGAAACTGTGAACAAGTGTTTCCTGCTCATCTTTGCCATTCCGCTAATGATTAGAGGCCCTAATGTATCCCACCCATTTGTCTTTTCCAAGCATCAGCGTCCTAATTTTTGTAGCTGTAACTTGTTTGGAAGCTACTCCGTGCTCTTGGTCACCTAAGTCACTCTCCTCTGTTCCGTGCCAGTTTCTACTGTCTTCTTTTGGGAGGACTGCACAGAATATTAGACTGCACAGAATATTAAAACTAGGTGTATAAAGTGGCATAATACTTTTTGTCACAAAATGAAGAAATGATGGATGCTTCGTCCACAAAAGGGACTCTTAGACATGACCACTGCATAAATAAAATGTCCTTGTAATGGAATCCCCAAGTGAATTTTCACAATAAATGACTCCATTTGTCTTTCCCCTTTCCTTCTGAAGTGTACAAGAACCTCTGCCAGCATTGCATCTGCCTGGGTGGAGCCCTTTTCCTCATTGCCTGTTTTCTCATTTCTGTCCAGCAATGTGCTTTATCCGGACTGTGCTTCTCCTCGGCATTTCAACGCACTACATTACGTTACTCAAACCCTCCCTTGCAAGCACAATGGCACTGTTCAAACTAATAATGATAGCTGTATAATGAAAGCTAGCCACACCTTTTTGTTACTCTCATCTAAACTCTCTAATCAACTTGCCTTGTCAGGGCTTGAGGAAATATTATTGGGTAAACACTTATGAGTCATGGTGGTTTCTAGAAGTCACCTGCCTGGGAAGCAGGAAAGTGCCCAGGCTCACGTAATCCCTCAGCCAGGGAGCTCTCTCTGATCAGCATTGCATCGCTGGATGTGGGTGCAGACAGACCTGCTTTTGCCTTTTTTTCCCCCTATTGAAACACAAGAAAGTCTTCCATGTTTAATCACTGAGTAGCTGTTTTGAAAAAAATGTTGATGTGTTGTTCTTGAGTTATTAGTGTCAATTAATACCAACCCAAATCCCACTGTCGGAGGACAGCAGAAGCCCCACGGTGTATTTCCAATAGAGTCAATTATTATCTCTCTGGAAAATCTATTTGTGCTACAAAAATACCCTGCCATTTCTATAAGTGTGTATTAACCCTAAGATACTGGCAGAGTGAAAGCCTGGTATCGACACGCTTTTCCTCTTCCTTTCCTCCCCGCAGACAACAGACCATCAGCGCAGTCACTGCTTTTCAGCTCACAGTTAGTAATTTGCAGCCTCCTCTGCCCCCATGGTGTTCAAGCGGATCAGACAGACCTTGCTGAACTCCTGGGTGACCTCCTTCAGGGCACTGAAGTGCTCCTCATTTCACTTTCACTTATTTCACTTCCAAACTTAAGCAAACCAAATCAAATTACTGAGACGGTAATTCTGAACATGTGTCTCTACACAGAGATTAATGCAGTTGAATTTGTCCACTTTAAAAGTTAATTCGGATTAAATCCCCTGGGCCCCTTGTGCAGTAGATCTGTCAGTGGTCTCTGACAGAGCCAAGAGACTGGCGTCTTCCAGGGAATTAGAAAAAAAAAGAATACCTAGGGTGAGATTAGTGTCACTTAATCTCATAAAGCGCCTTTCCAGTCCATGTAGAGCAGTGAGGCACAGCTCTGCTGGCCTCCTCTGGACAGGTACATTAGGAAGTGCCATGGAGCACTGAATCGAGGGCAGCTGGACCCTGATGGATGTCTGGCACCATATGAGATGATTCTCCCTCCTTAAGATGGGTTAGTGTCCTAAACGTGAAGGAAACTACATCGATTCTGTAACGTCATGATCAGCGGCAGCTATAATATCCACTGAGCTAACTGCGCTCCAGAAAAATGCCCCAAATAATTACGAAGTGAAAGCTCAGCATTGTGAAAGGCAAACTCTTCAATGTGGGAGCTGGACTGATTGAGGTTCACCCAGAATAGCTTGGAATGTCTTTCAAAAAAATTGAGTTTCCATCTTTTGTTTTATTTGAATCAGTTTTCAGAACTCAGCCCTGCAGCATTACCTACTGAAAACTAGTGGGTCACACTCAGTTCCCCTAATCTGCTGTATCACAAGCAAAATTGGAACTGTACGAACACAGGCATCTAGTGTCATTAGAGATGCTAAGGAGCTCAGTCACCCATGAGGGTTGGCAGGTATAGCAAAGATCCATAGGACACCCACGCGTTTCTGGAGCAGTGAAGGGAGACCAAGCGGGATGCCCTGAAGCACCACAGATGGCACTGTGCCCCTGTGGAGCCAGAATTGCTCCCTTTGCATCCGTGTTTCTGAACCTGAGTCTTCTCCTGTCTCCAGTTACTGTCCTAATGAGCACCCACCTAGACAACCTGATGGCTTCATCTTCCCTCCTGTCCTTCCTCCTGCTCCCCGTTGTGTGATGGCTCTCCCTCCTTTCCTCCTGGCTCCAGACTCCCTGGTTCCTCCTGCAAGACAGTTCCAAACTGCCCACTCATTTCTGGTGGATTAGTGAGTTAAACTGGCTCAGAGCAGTGTTGCTACAGTTGGCATAACAAGCATCAGGAACATGGCTGAGAGCAGAAGAGGGGATTGGTAAAGGGGAGTGATGCCCCCATCCCATCTCTGCAGCAGGGAGCTGTTAAATTGATTCCGATCGCTGCATGAAACCCCACCAATGATAAATGTCTAAACTAGGTGGTACGATTGTGTCTTTTGTTAGCACCTAGAACATCTGTGCTGACAAGGCAAGTGCTAAAACAGTCATAAACCCTAAAAAATAAAATTAAAAAATCCTAACAAATATTGATGCTCTTTATTGTGTCCCTCTGACACAACCTGTTTTTAACCAAGATGGAGAGCAGTTTCTGTTTGGAAAGACCCAAATTAACCTTCATGATGTAAGACATTCCTCTTACCAAGAGATCAGGCTTTTCTTCACCGTTTGCTCCTAAACACAAGTCTTTGGCAGCACTTGAACATGACTTGCAAAGCTACTGAACTGAGTAGCAAAATGACTGCATATGCGATGTACTGCACAGTGAGCCAGATCTCCTCATTTTGTGCTAATTGTATTAATTGCAGCAGTTTGTGTATCCTCTTGTGTGAATGGCATTTTTTAATACATGAAACAGGTTTACTTTTGCAGAACTGTGGAGCACAGCCAAGCATGTATATATTTTTGATACGAGAGATCAAATGATCAGCTAGTTAACACTCTGTATTTGGTCAGCAGGTTGATATTTGGCTAGTTTAATTAGGTTAAGCAAGACATTGCCTAAAATATGCCTGTGCTTTTGGGTTGCTCCAAGGACTAATGGAAATGTTGCATTTGTTGTAATCCTGTGACACTGTAGAACATCATTTGCTGTATGAAGAATTTGAAAATGTTATACTATGCTTGCAAATGCCCCAGGGAAATAAGGAACTAGAATCATTCCCACATTGCAGCTGCATAAGCTGTAGCTCAGAGAGTGTGTATGACTTGTGAGGTCACACTAACATCAACATTGCAATAGGGAGCAGATTTCATCCTCAACCCATGCTGTAAATTCTGATATACCTGTGCACACCATTACTGGTATCAGAATATAGGATCATAGAACAGGATCACAGGAGAACTGAGCGTGGAAGGGCCCTCGAGAGGTCTCTAGTTCAACCTCCTGCTCAGAGAAGGGTAAGCCATGAGCACAGACCAGGTTGCTCAGGGCTTGGTGCAACCAGGTTTCGAAAACCTGCAGGGACAGAGACTGTACAACCTTGCTGAGCAGCTTGTTCTGATGCTGGATTGTCCTTATTATGAAAACACTTTTTTCTATATCCAGGACATATAGGGAGCAATATATCTGAACCCTGGAGGGAACAAAACTGCCAAGCTTTTTCTTGTGCCTGTCCACTCCAGCAGTCTCTGTCTTAGCCAAACTGCCATTGATTTCGTTGGGATATTTGTACACTGGGGAGAGTAGTCTGGACTGGCAAGTCTAGAGAGAGGGTCTGTGCATGTGGAGAAGGAGCAGAAATTGTATTAGTGCAGCAAACACCTGAACGGCATGAAGCCCTGTGAAAGGAAATGCATACCCTATTTTGGCATCATTGCACCCCAGAACATCAGGCTATTGTGTTTCTGGAGCTGTTTTATGAGCCAAAATGCTGGATGAGTCATAAGCTGGTTCCACCTGACCACAGCAGCGGGGAGAACCCACTCGTGGCAGGAGGAGGAAAAAAATGTTTCTGTAAAGGAGCACTATGAGCCAAAACCACAGAGTTTTGCAAGGCTTCACTAAGCAGTGAACTACACTTGTACACTTCAGTGCTTTGGGAAACCTTATCTAGAATAAGAGTCATGAATATAATTAACTGTTTAAACAGCCTCACCCTACTGTGGCAGATATCTCGGTGGGTTAATCATAAGCACAGGCAGAATCCCTATGGCAGCCAAGAGAAGAGTGGTGTGTCTTGCAGGTGCTGGATGAGTTGCTGAAGGCCAGCTTGACAGTGGACAACAGGAAAGTATAGGAGATGGAGGAAAAAAAACGAAGGTAATGTCTTTTTTACTTTTCCTTTTTTTTTGGCAGTGAAAATGTAAGACATTCTGCAGCAAGAAAAATTAGGTTTAGAAATACTTAAAGATTTAGAATTTAAACATTGAGGTGCTTGCGTGAGGGTTTCATTTATGTCAGCAAGTTTTGTATTTATTATTTTTATACTTTAAAAGTCTTTAAGGGAAGATCATTAATTCTACTGAACTGCAAATGGGAGGAGATGAATGTCTCTGGCAAGAATATTCCCTTGTGTCTTTAGGGTTTTCTTTTCCTGTCCACTGTTTTTTAGAAGTTTAGTGTCTTTGGGATTACCCTGGTTCACACTTGGTGTGCATCAACCCAGCAGTGCAAGTAAGAGACCAGAAATCACCCTGGTCTGTGGCTTTGGGGCTGGAATGTACGAGAGTGCTTTCTATGGCTGCATCAGTTGGTCTAACACAACTGATATCTCTCCCTGTAGTTCTGTGATTCTGCCTTGAAGAAGTATGTAGAAACAGCATGCCATGTTTCATAGGTAGATGTGTGTATGCTTCACTTTACCCAGTGAGAACTTCTTTTGATTTCAATAGGATGCACCTAAGGGCAAAATTTGACACTTAAATCTTTTCATGCTCAGGTGCAGCAGCTGGAAATAATCTTATTTTCCTGAAATCAATCCAATTCATGAGCTGAGGATTAGCTCTAATTTGTGAAGTGCTTGTTTTTCATAAGGAAAGGATACTGGCTTTTTGCTGAAAGAGAACAGAGGAATGTATGGGTGTTTGTGCCTATGAGTGTATACATATATATATGCATATATCCATATTTATTCATATGTTTCTGTATTTCTGTTTACTGTAAGATTATTTAAATAGGATGTCCTGCTTATTCTGTATTTTCTTCTTTCTACCTTCTTTTGCAGTAGAGCTGAATGTGGTACTTGCAAACAAGTTTTGCCCTGGCTGTAGTAGACCAATCCCAGAACTTTTTCATGGATTTTGTAGCGTCTCTAGAGACTCAGAGATGTGGAACTGAGACCAAAGTTTGGCCAAAGTTCTTGGAGGAATTGCCTGAGAATTTACCATAAATTAGTTCATATAAATAGTAAATAAATGGTAGGGGTTAAATAATTTAATATAGTGACAAATTTTAATTTGTGCCTGCCCTAAATTCTAGGACAACTGCACAAGGTTTTGTGTGTGAAGCGAAAGACGTGTTTTGTTTCAATAGTTTGCTTCCTTCATTGAAACAGTCTAAGAAAGTGTACCTAAAACTAATCTAGCATTAGCTCTGGTAAGATTTAGATCAACTTTTTTATTTCTTCTACTGAAATGGATTTGTTCTGCTGAGAGAGCTACATGGTTCTGGAGTCTGAGTGATTTACTGTTCTGTGGGTCTGATCCTGCAGACAACAGAAATCTTCTCCATCAGATGCCTGGGGTGTTGGACTAGTCTCTGCACCAGAGAGTTCCCAAGCTCAGGGTTTTTAAAATTGACTCTAAACAGTTTATTAGCTTTGGAAAGTGGTAATAGTTTGTTTTTCATGGATTAGATACACCCCATTTCAGTTGATGTAGTTGATTTTTAAGAAACCATAGTTGTAACAATGCAAAGCGTTGTAAACAAGCAGTGCTAAAGCACTTGGGAATTTGAATTGTTCACAGGGAAATGTGAAATAGCACAATGGCATGATCTAAAAAACATTAATACCAATTTATTGTGGGTCCTTTGCTTAGATTGATCTTTCTAACATAAATAGATTTTTACTTTGAGGATGCTGAAGTATTTAGTATTTCTTTCAGTCCATGGTCTCATTTTCTTATGTACTATTATTGTAACTTCAGAAGTGAACCTGGTTTCTATTAGTAGTAAGAAAATATGGGTAATATTAGAGCTGACATTCTAGTTATTTATTTTGATTTTATCTCAGATGCGTGTTCTGAGATAGCTCTAGAGAAATAAATAATTGCTTCAGTGTTTCCATCAGCATACCCAACAGCAGGATTTAATCCACTAAAAATAAATTATGCGACTTCAGCTGTTTATTAAGGTATAAGTGACTGATTTAAAAAAGAATGCACAATTATTACCAATGAGACCAAAAATCATTTTACAATTGAAAACAAAGCACAGTTGTTCCCACTTGTGTATATCTCTTTGCCACCCTGTAGTCTGAATTCTTTGAGGCTACTGGCATGTAGCTGTGTTGTGTGCAACACTGGAAAGAAACCCACACTGCAAGGCAGGTTTGGGCTGAGGCAGGCACCTGAAGCTTGTCAGAAAACCCACACAACATGCAGCAAGGAAGGAGCTGACCCCCCCCGGCAAGTTCTGGGCAGCTGCAAGAAGCACCTGATTATGCTGACACTGCTTTGGAGGAGGGTTTGAGTTTCTGTAAGCACTCAGGGATCTGTAAGCCCTCCTTTTTCTGCCCTGTGCTATGGATTATCATCTGTACCACTGCTGAGGGAAAGGCAGAGGGAGAATCCCCTCATGAGCTCCCTGGGGAACATTTTGCTTTCGTCAACCTGGTGCTTCATGGCACAATCTAGTACTGGCATGTGAGCATGAAATGAACATCTGCTGGGGCGCTGGCGTGTTTAGCTGGATCATTGGGGCTCCATTGCTCAGTGTCATGGGTTGAGCTCTCCTGACATGGTGGCTATGTCCAAGCATGGGATTTGGATGTGTCAGTGCCTGCAGTTTGGCTCAAGCCAGCACGTCTCCAGCTCCCATGTGTAAAAGTCCTGGCACATGAAAAACTTGAGAGTTCAGATTTAGAGCTCTGAGTATTGGGCCATTGCTCAAGATGCCCTTAATTCATAGCAACGCATGAGCTATGGATGCAAGTTTTGCTTGCTGAGAAAGGCAAAATCCAGCTTGAGGGTTGTATTACCTGTCTGTGTAGAAGTAGCTCCTGGTGCTAAGCCTGTAAACCCAGCGGGAAACCTCCCGCTTCTTTTTTTGCACCTAGATAAAGTGTGGCGGCTTATGAGACCCAGAAAATGCTCTCCACTGAGAAACAAACAACAAAAAAATCAGTGGCATTCTGAAGTATTTTGAGCAAGTACCTCCAGCACACTTTTTGCCTCAAGGATGCATTAATTGCAGCTGCCTTCCTCTTTCCTTGTTACATGCCTTGAATCCTTTTTCCTGGCATTTTCATGGGTCAGGGTGATGTACAGGCACTGGAGAGCAAGCCTGTGCCTCCAGCAGGTGACCTGGGAAGTCTGGGGCAGCAAGGTCCTGGTTTCACTGTCTGCAGATGGAGAAAGCTGCCCTGGGAGACAGGGATCTCCTCCAGTTCCCTTTCCCCTTGGGAATGTGGGAAATCATCTGTGATCTGCTGTGACCACCAGCAACTTGCTGCACATGCAGTGACAGTGACGCATTGGGACATCCCCTGCCAAAGGTGAAACCACTGCTTTTTAAGTCAAGTCATTCCTCTTCTTCCTGACTCCTTGTTACTTCTTTATTGCTATTTTTTTTCATTTTATTACCTTTTTATTATTTATTACAGAGCTACTGTAAAAGCTCTGGGAGTTTGGCATTCAGGTCTTGCTCCTAAAGCTCTAATGGTATCACTGAATAACTTCACCTGACTAAAATGAACTGCATGGATAGAAAAGGTGACTGATGATGAGGTCTTTGGATGGGACTTGGAAAACATGCTTTGACTCCTGTGTGTAACACCAGCATTGGGTCCTGCCTGCAAATGCACACGTGCTGTGCACACCTCAGGGAAATTTTGCTGAATTAGTTCTGATGCAGCTTTTCCCCAACTTCCCTTTATGTTATATTTTATATTACTTGTATCAATGTTTACTTCTGCCTTAAACTCTTTATTACAAGCCCATCAAATAAATACATCCAATGGGGACCAGGACTGTAGGCATCTCCATTCCTGCAGAAAGCTTGCTACTCACAGGACACAACTCAGCCCTTTTCATTCTCAAAGGATGCCCGTAATGACCCGACAGGGCTTCGAAGAGGCACCACCAGGTGGCATTTGAGGACCAAAGCACTGGTGGCACAGACAGGCTTTGCAGTGTCACTTACTCCCCCATCAGGACATGGTGATGGATAATCTCACTTGGCAGTGGGGAGATCTGGTGACTCCAACCATGAGCAGAAAAGAACTTCCACTGCTGTGCCCCCTTCACCAACCCAGAGAAACGCTGACATCAAGTTACTTGTGTAGAGCCCTGAGGTAGAGCTAAACTGATTCTGTTCACAAGAAGATGAGCTGTGCTCCATGCGGGGGTCAGTGCAAGGTCAGGGAAACCCTTACATTTGGGCTTCTCAAGTGAAATCCTCTGGATTTTACAAAGACATCTCTTTTTTTTGCCTCAAAACACTCTACACAATCTTTCTGTATTTGAAGTCTCTCTCTGTCTCATTAAGAAAGTTTGATCTACCCTTTTTTGTTGTTTTTACACCCTCTTGCTCAGGCTTGCCACATGGGGATGGGATTAATCTGGACAAATGTAGATGTCTCAAGTGTCTAGACTCCCTTCCCAGTTGATGGGGAGAAATGGACACTTCTGGTGCCTGATTCATATGGATGTATATTTCTGATGTCTACTTGATACTGATTACGTGGCATGACTGGCTGGGATGTAGCAGCCTACCTCTAGATGTCTGAAGTTAGGTGAGATGAATCTGTCACTGGCAACTAGATGTGTGGCAACAGATGACACTCAAATAAACCCCATATTGTGACTAGATGGGGTATTTATGTCTTCATCCTCTCATGCTTTCTGATGAAAGTGCTGGCTGGGTGGCTGAGCTGGATCCAGCTGGTGTAAGTGGGGAACCTGTGAGAGGGACTGTGCTGATTGACTCCAACTGAACATCTGGCCTAAATTTCTTTCTCAGTGTTGATCCATATTTCCTGCTTTATTTTGATGTGAAAGTCACCCTGAAAGTCTTGTTTCCTGTGTGTTTTTTTTTTCTTTTTTAAGCTGCACCTTTGCAAATATCAAAATTGAAGTAAAGTGTATTTTTCCTGCTAGCTCCTTGCTCTTACTGCCTCCCAAGGAGATGAGGTGGATTTTCTGTGCATTTTCTAGCATTTCTGAAGAACACAATTTTTTAAGTGACAATGGATATCTTAAAATTTGGTGTTTCTGTCTGTGCAGGCTGGAGCCATGTAAAAAGCCTGGAAGAACCATTATCCAACCTGCCCATGGAGACCAAGGCTGAGCCATGCATGCTGTGCCTGATCAGTAGTAACTCTGGGCTTCTATTTGCAAACAGGAGATAATTTGATTGAATTGAACCAGCAACAACAGACATTTATGTTAAGTGAAATTACTTGGCATTTCCTGCAGTTAGTGATCTGTACTGATACAAGACAACTCAGTTGTGCCTGAACCCTGTTCTCATCACCTGTGTCTCTTCCAAGCTGTAGCTCAGGGCTTTGGCTAGTTCTAAACCAATGGTTTTAGCCAGCACCGTCAGAAAAGCTGCCCTAGTAGAAGTGGCTAAAAAAGGCACGTCCCTTACAACGGACTCCACAGATGGAAAACTACCAGGCTTTGTTGTGTCCCTGCTGAAGGCAAAGGGGTCCAAAAGTCCGCTGCGCATTGTGGCTTCCTCCACGACAGGGATGTTGTAGGACAGTTTCTCTGCTGAGAGCAAATGGCTGTATTGCCTCTCTGAGAGACTCACATTGCTCCAGCTAATGTTCATTCATACTGGGGATTTGTTGGTGGCAAGGAATCATAGAAGATAAAAAAGAGACTTGCTGTAATGCATTGCTTGTGACAAAAATAAGTAATCCTTTCTAAAGCCAAAATCAGCTTCACTTCTCACCTTTTTTCACATGCCTTAACTATGTCCCAAATAATCCTGCCTTTTGGGCAAGCAGGTAGGAACTGCAAGCTATGACTTATAGCCTAGCCCCTGTAGGACCATTAACTTCTCTGTTCCTTGATTTTGCCGTCTTTAAAAATGAGTCTATGCTTGCCCTTGCAAAGCCTTCTGAAATCCTCAGAAGGAAGGATTTCTAGTTATTATCAGATAGATATTTCTGGTGCATTACTGAGGAATGCATTTAAAATAAACAAAAGGAAGTGTCTTCTGAAAAGGGCTTATCACAGTAGAAAGGCAACAGGAGACTGTGTGGGATTATTCTGACTAATTTTAGGTATTATATAGGATCCAGGCTGCTTCTTGTCATTGGGGGAAGTATTCCTCCTGACAACAATTCACATAATACCAGATAAGCCTTTGGTGTTAAATGCTGTCTGGAAGAGCCTGTCTGTCTCCACTGGTCTGCTAGGAGGATCCTGCCTGCTAATACGCAGTGGGACCCTCTCTTCCTTGACCCCTGCAATGGTGAACTTAGTGGGTGACTTTTATTGCAAGTTTGGGGCAGTAGTCCTATTCACTACAGCTCAGCAGCTCTGTTAGGGACTGCACCACAAGGAAAAGCAAATCAATTGTGCTAGGGAAGAAATGTTTTTGAAATAGTGGATATGGAAAATGACTTCAGTGACGTATTGCTTTCCTCCTGGAGTAATATGAATACGCTCAGCAAGTTTGCAGAAGACACAAGCTGAGCGGTGCAGTTGATTCACCTGAGGAAAGGGATGCCATCCAGAAGGACCCTGACTTGAGGAGTGGGCCCATGCGAACCTCATGAATTTCAACAAGGCTAAGTGCAAGGTCCTGCACCTGGATTGGGGCAATCCCCAACATCAGTACAGACTGGGGGATGAATGGATTGAGAGCAGCCCTGCGGAGAAAGACTTAGCAATACTGGTGGATGAAAAATTGGACATGAGCTGGTAATGTGCGCTTGCAGCCCAAAAAACCAATATCGTGTCCTGGGCTGCATAAAAAGAAGTGTGGCCAGCAGGTGATTCTTCCCCTCTACTGTGCTCTCATGAGACCCCACCTGGAGTCCCCTGCCACCACTGCATCCAGCTCTGGGGTCCCCAGCACAAGAAGGACATGGACCTGTTGGGGTGTGTCTAGAGCAGGGTCACAAAAATGATCAGAGCTCTGGAGCACCTCTCCTATGAAGACAGGCTGAGAGAGTTGGGGTTGTTCAGCCTGGAGAAGAGAAGGCTCCAGGAAGACCTTATTGCGGCCTTTCAATATATAAAGCGAGTTTATAAGAAAGACAGAGAGAGACTTTTTCCCAGGGCCTGTAGTGACAGGACAAGGGACAATGGTTTTAAATTGAAAGAAGCTGGGTTTAGATTGGACATAAGGAAGAAATTTTTTATGATGAAGGTGGTGAGACACTGGAACAGGTTGCCCAGCGAAGTTGTGGATGCCCCATCACTGGAAGTGTTCAAGGCTGGGTTGGATGGGACTTTGAGCAACGTGATCTAGTGAAAGATGTCCCTGTTTGTGGCAGGGGGGTTGGGCTAGATGATTTTCAAAGGTCCCTTCCAGCCCAAACCATTCTATGATTCTTCTGATTCTATGAATAGAAGATTAATTATTTCTCTGTATGTTTATATAGAAGGGGGCATATTAGTCATTCCTCCAACAATCTTTCTTCATATAATAATCTGTACATTATTTCATGTTTGTTTGCTTTTCTTCTTTATTAAATAGTCCCAGTAAAATACAAGTACAATTTGAAGCACAAGGGTTGCAGACCTGATCCTTCACAAGGATGTTCATCCCAAACTTTTATTTGGAGACAGGCTCCTTGCCAGACTATGCAAACAGCTATTTTTGACCAGCTATTTCCATCTCTGATACTAACAATGCTTGTGGCAATTGCTGGAACTCAGCTGCTTCCAAACACCTTGAGAAATACTGCAGTAATTGAAAGTGCTTTGTTCAACCAAATGTGCTGACTGTTGACAAAACGTGAATCACACCCCTGAACAGCAAGCTCCTTTGAGTTGAACCCGGTGAAGGCAGGATGCTCTCAGGGACATTGATGAGAAAAAAATATTGAGGCATAAAGATGTTCATTTTAGACACTGGTAATGCTCTAGGCATTTTATACAGCCTTTGTCTGAACAGCTTCCCTCCAACTCCAGTAAAATGAAGGAGCAATACTGATGAATGATGTTATATTGATGGCTACGATAAAAGTGGAGAGAGGAGATGTTTGGGAAACTTGCAGGCCCTCTCATCTGAAAGATACAGCTGGCTTTGAATAAGAGGGTGATTTTATGGAAAGTCTGGGCTGGTTGCACACTTTGTTTTTACAAGTTTGGCTTTTCTGGTAGCAAATGGAAACTGAATTGCTGCAGCACTGGTGGAGATTGATTTCCAGTCCAGTTTAAAGGCATTTGGCAGCATCAGCACAAAGCACATGTACTTGTGGCTGGCCATTGCTACCTCCCTGATCAGCACCTCCAGCGGGTCACCTGGTGCTGAGTGGCAGCAGCCCTGTGTCCTGCTTGTAGCCCTTGGAAGCTCCCTGGGATTTGGCTTGGGCAATAACCTAATGCTCTACAAATAATTATTCAAGGTGATATTTTTTTCTCTCTCTCATGACTAGTTCAGGACCGGAGAAGGAAGAAGTTTATTTGTCCTAGCAGGGTACAGACTATCCAGAGTGAAAATCGAATCACGCTGCAATGATTGCTGTCTGAACTTGGACACAATTACTGTACCAGCTATTTCATAAAATGCTCAGTTTAAACTTGATATCTATAGAAAGGCTGAAGGCAGCATCTGCTCTTCTGGCTTTCAAGAGATATAAGTCTGTTATGAAGATAATCCTCTAAAAGCATACTGAAGATTAATTTAAAAGTTTTGCAGAACAGGAGGTTGTTCTGGAATATGTAACTGTTAAGCTCTAGCATCTCACAGCCCCACTGAGCCAGAAATAAATGAATTCTTAGCACTTTAAGAGAAGTGGGATATTCACCCTGTTTCAAAAAATGTCAGAAACACCTGCTACTAGCCTCTTCCTCTAGGAGCATCTTTACATTGGTCAATGACTGTCTTGTTACTTATTCAGACTGGGACTGAAGTAGGCACAAAAGAACAGATTTATGATGGAAGGATAGATTTAAAAAGGAAAGAGAACCAATGTTGGTGATGTAGGATCACAGGGACATAGGAAGTGAAAAAGTGTTGTCAGCACATGGGCAATGCAAAAATCATGACTTTAATCTCATACATAGGCAGCTGTAAATAGAGAACTGTATTATGTGCTCAAGAATTGGCAGGAGCTGTTGGTGAAATTCTGGGAGGGCAACCTACATCCCTTATTGTCCACATCTGCCCATCAGGGTCCTTGCGTGTGCCCAACAGGTCTTTTGCTGCTGGACCTCTGTACTTGTCTTGGTAAGGTGAGCTACAACCTTTCTGAGGCTGGAATAAAAAAAAGGCTCTCTGCCAGATGGAGCAACTTCTGAGCTGCTTTGTGCTCAGATGCCCCTTTGTTTATGGAAACCAACATGCTTAGCCTCCTGAACAGTGTTTAAACTTCATGTCTACTTGGTAGACAATCTCACCATGTGTGTGATGAGCTCAGATGCTGAGCACTTCCCACAGCAAACAGTCTGGTTTTGCTCCTATGCCAGAAAGGATTCATTTGGGATTAATACTTCCCTGCTGAACAGCCAACTGTTAGGTTCCAGTGCAAGCAACGTGCTGATAATACAGAAGGATCTTTGCAAATGTCACTGCTTAATTGCCATTCGCAGAATATTTTATGTCATCACTGGAGAGTGATGGAGAGACAGGAGTTTTGGGGTTGTACTAGTGAGCTGTAGTTTGGGGCAATGAGTCCTAGTAGCTGTACTAGAGTAGAAGGCAGAGCCTTGTTTCCCCATCAAAGCATGGGAGAGCTCATGACTCTGACTTCGGGACTGACAGGGTTTGGTACAAAGAAGGGCAGCCCTAAGGATGTTTCATATCCATGGCCCAGGCAGCCTTCAAAGACTGGGAATGTGTGTATGGGGAAGGGAGTGAGAGGTTAAACCACTGTGGCGTAATTCATACCTTGACAAGAGACTAACTTCTGACTTGGGACTGATCCTACAACCATGTCCAAATGTTACATATTATTGTGCACTAAGTCCACCCAGTTGGGACTTATTATACCCGTCATCTTCTAGCTCCACAGTAGTTTGCTGACAAATCTTGCCAACAGGCTTTGGAAAGTTGAAGATTATGTTGTGAGTACTGTGAAATAACAAGCCCCTTGGGGAGAAGTGGGATGCACAGCTGAGCTACAAAACATGGGCTTGGATGCTGAGACCTGGCACCAACTGTGAAGGGTTGAACCACTGCCTCTGAGAAATGGCTCGGTAAGGGATACTTGTCTGTCTGACCTCACAGGAGCAAAGCTTAAGCAGGAACAGTTCCTGTCCAGGATGGAGACCCAGGCTTGTTTTTACACCCACGGGGCACCAAGTAAGTGAGGTGTCAGTGCTGATTATAGACTTCTCCTGGCTGACCTGGCAATGAGGTTTCTCTCTGCCTTGCCAGCTGAACGGGTTTCTTTTGCAGATCGGCACAGACCCAAGCCTGTCACTGATGCTTCATTACTTCTGTAGATAGAGTAGTTTTTTTATGACATTGCAAAAGTAGAACCAAAGGCATTAGCAGGGGTCTGAGCCGCTTTGTGCTGCCTGAGCCGCGCTGCAGCACCCGCTGTACAAGCAGGTAGGTGGAAGGGGAAGCAGGGGCACAGAGACCTGCCAGCACCTGCTCTGCTGCCTTGAAGCAAAGTTGGGATTACAATTCAGGGCTCCCGAGTACCACCCCCTCTGCACTTCTGTATGTTTTTCTCATTCTAAAATAAAAATTTCTAGTAAAGCAAGTGCAAAAAGTTTGAGTTAGAGATGATATCACAAAGCTGAGGTCCCTCTGGGTAGGGCAGTGAATGTAATACTTCACTTCCACAAAGCATTGATTTTATTTTTCAAATTTGAAATCTTTTCCTTTACATCAAAGCATCCACCACTTCAATATTCAGGAAGAAATGCACTCACCGAGGGTAACCCCACAGCATTGCCCCACACCAGCCAGGTCTCGCAGCGGTCAGCAAATTCTGGCTCTGCATCTCTGGCTGACTACCCTGCGACACGCTCCCTGAAGCTGCAGGAAGCATTGGGAAAATGCTCCTGCTATGGTCCTGTACTTCATGTACAAGATGCTTCCATACCTGCACTTCTCTTGACCCATGATCAGCTCTGCAGCATCACTTACAAAAGTCAAATCCTGCTTTTTATACTTGGCTCTATCAAACCTCTTTACTTATTTTCAGCTGGATCATTAGCTAGATGCTTCTGCATAGTTTTTAACACATGGATTCTTCCCTTAAAAATTACAGTAATCCCATTTCTAGGACCACCCAGTCACTAAGATAACACACCAATTTGTATCTGCTGAGGAGATGGCCTATTTAAGCTTCTCAGTTTTTCTAACCAAGTATTACTCTCTCTCAAATAAGGTTGCTCCAATGCTTTGAGGACTCCCCGATGCAGACAATTTATGGTTCATGTTCTCTGACATACCACAAAATGAATTAACTCCTGTTTATAGCTGCTTGCATTTGGCAGTAACATGCCCAGTTTGGGACCATTTAGAATCATAGAATCATAGAATGGTTTGGGTTGGAAGGGACCTTGACAGGTCATCTAGTCCAAACCCCTGCAATGAGCAGGGACACCTTCAACTAGATCAGGCTGCTCAGAGCCCCATCCAACCTGACCTTGTATGTTTTCAGGGATGGGGCATCTACCACCTCTCTGGGCAACCTGTTCCTATGGCTCAGTGGAGCAAAAGGCACTGGGTCCCTCAAGGTTTCAAAGGTGGTTGAGAACAATATTCTGCCCCCATTAGAGAAACAGAAAACAAAATATGTGGATCACTAAGTGCCTATAGTAGCTGCGAGGAACCATTTTGTTCAAGCCTTAGATGCACTGGCCCATCTCTATAAACACCGCGGTTTCGATCAGAGTTCTCAAACAACACTTAAATATCCTGATGCTCTTCCCATGGGACAGGTAAATGTTTTAAAACCATTAACTGAAGAGACCATCCAAAGCTATGTAACTTTATGGATATGGCAGGAGTGAGGCTGGAAATAGACTCTATATCCTGACTTTCTTCTTATTCCTTCCCTTCCACTGGAGGCCTGGCTTAGCCCTGGACTGGTCTACTTTTTTTTGTGAGAGAAGAGGGGCTGAGTCACTTTTTAAACGTATTGACTGTTGAAAACCTCCCCTTATGTAAGCTTTCTATTTCTTTACGCTCCTCAACATCCTATAACTTGGTGCTGGGCACAGCTCCCACCTCGATTTATCAGGCAGCTCAGAGAAACACCCTCTTTGTCAATACAAGGGAGTTTCTGTTCAGCCTCAGATTCATAAAATGAAAACCCCAGTACTTTCTGTTCACCTGTTCCTGTGGCACAGAGCGATTCATTGGGCAGAAGGATTACTGCCCTGTGCCACCTTGCACAGCCGTCACGAAGGCATCGGTGCTGTGGCTGGTAGGTTGATGCTCACAGCCTGGTGTGGGAGGTGTTTCTGCTGGATGGCAATGGGAGATGCAAAGTACAGTTGGCCTTTGAGCACAGCAGGAAAAAATGAGTTTAACAAATATTAGCAGGGATGGATTTACTAGGGGAGGGGAGAAAAGAGGCAAGACTCAGGAAAATGTCACCCCCCAGGCAGTGATTTGTGATGTGTTTTGTGATCTCTGAGGGACGGTTGGTGATGGCAGGGTGCCCACGGGGCTGTTTGCTGCCGCTTTCCTGTGTCAACACCACAGCCAGAACCAGCCCCCCTTATTTTACACCAATTTCAACAGGATGCCGTTAGCCACCTGCTGAAGAAAGCTTCAGTTTTGGCTACCAACCCCCTGAAGCCTGTTATCCCAACCCTGGACACTGTGCCCCTCAGCGAGGATTTACTGTGTGCCACAGCAATAGCCAGAATTATTCTGGTTACATTTTTCACTGCCCTTGATACAATGGCAGGTAGAGGTCGGGACCTCACTGTGTTTGGGCCAGGATATGTGCACAGACAGTCTCTGTCCTGAAGAGCTTTTAGTTTCACTAGCGAAGACAGGCAAAAGGTGAGGGGAAAGGAATTATCAGTATAATGGTCACACAGATAGGAAACATCACATAGACTGATTTCAATAATTCAGCACATATCTTCTATACAGCAGCAATGACTTTTTTAGTGATTAATAATAAATGGAAAGGGTAGTTCCTGGGGCAAGGGTCTGTGTTTTACCAGGTGCTCTGCAAACATGGATTGATTTCAGTGTATGGATAGGCACATAGATGGAGTCTGCTCCTACCCTACTTGTTGCACAGCAGCTCTGGAAAAGTAAACTTTGGAAAACATGAGCAGAAGTTGCGGCTGGAACATGGTCCTTCCCAGCAACAAGAAGAGGAGATACCACCCTCGCAGCCTTTCCTTGCTGTTACAGCACTTAGTTATAAAACAGCTAGTGGGACTTCTCCTCCATGCCAAGTCTTGCCAGTGTGGAGGCACATGGACTGAGGAGCAATGTACATGTTTACATCCCCATCTTTCAGCATTAAACCTCCTCTTAAAAAGGCCCTGTAGGCAGCTCAAGGCAGGCATCCCACGTGGCTTGGGGGCTGATTTACACCTCTTTGCACATTGAACCTTGACTGTTAAAGTCCATAACTCTGAAAACATTTCCTATACAAAATGAAGCAGTCAAGACACACATACTCTCTATTTTGTCCTTCCCAACAAAGTATCTCCTCTTTTAATCATGACCCATTTTTGTTACCATCTCAGAAAGAAAGAAAGAAAGAAAGAAAGAAAGAAAGAAAGAAAAAGAAAGAAAGAAAGAAAGGGAGAAAGTCCCAATTAGGTCAGAACAGCTGCTGAAGTGTCACCTCAGCTTTTGCTACTCAAGTACTAATTAGGAGCTCACTGTAGAGCCACTGTTTCCAGCTGAGCAAAGGAGATGCTTGCTGGCTTGTTTCAGGTCTTATGGGAAGCTTTGTGCAGTTAGGAAAGAAGCTGTTTGGGACCTAGATGGTGTAGGTGGCTTGTAGCCTCTCAGCCTTTGCAAGGAAAGTTTGGTTGCTTGCCAGGATACTGGTGAGCAAAACTGATTATCCGCTGGTGGGTACTCAGAGTGCCCAGGACTGCCTCTCCCCAACAGCCTTTTTTCTGCAGAGCTGCCAGTTCAGCTTATTCAGTTGGAAATTTTAGGGCAAGGTAGTGAAACTGTTCTGTATTGGTAATAAATAATTTCTGAATTCAGCCCTGCAAGAGACATGGGTTGGAAGTCATGAAATGAAAAGTTTGATGTTTTCTTTTTTGTTGTTTTCTTTTTTTTTGGGGGGGGGGGGGGGGGATTGTTACCAGGCTGTAAGCAACCCTCCACTGAGAGGGCTCAGTGGCTGCTCACAGTGTTTAGGATTTCATCTAGAAACAGAGAGCTTTAAAACCTGGCTTTGGTGAATGTGCTTTGAAGTTGCAGTGTTGTATGGCACGTCTCAAGGGACCACATTGTTCTGCTGTCAGCCAAGTCTGCCTGGACTAGGTATGCTATTATACGTGTTGCTATACCCTTCCTTAGTGTAGCTCATGCTTTTCACTGAAAAAGCTATTAAGCCTTTTAAGGGAATTAGATAGCTAGAACAACAGTAACCACCTGGGCCATAGGCACATCATCACCCAAACCTAAGGCTTGTGCTGCTGGTGATTTCTGTTGTTGTTGTTGTTTTTTATGGTGTGGTGTTTGTGTTAGAGAAGGAAGATGAGAGAAAGTAAGAAAAGAAATTGAAGAAAAGCACCCCCAGAAAAAGCCAGAATAAGAACTTGGGCCTAACTGTGAACTTCAGAATGCTGAATGAAAAAAAAAAAGGCTTTTAATTTTCTGTTCCAGTAGAGAAAAGGGGATTTTGCACATGCTTTTTAAAAATATAGGAGTGTATGAGATATATCTGATTTAATCACCATTTCTCCTCCTAGCAGAGCTTTGCTCAACCACTCAAGTCAAACAAGAGTATGATTGGTGCTGGTGAAGGGCAGGTCAGCTTCTGGACAGCTAGGCTGGAAGCTTGTACTTTGATGAACCAAGGCAGAGCAAATAAGCCTGACCTGCAGAGGCAGCCATCTCCCAAAAGTCACCCCCAAAACCCAAAAGGATGCAGAAGTTTGAACCTGGCTGATCGCTTGGGTTAAGCTGCCTAATGTCGTTTCATTTCTCACTCCAGTAAAACTACTGATGCCTCACATGCTATGGGTACTTCATCACAGCAGGGAACTCAATTATGTACCTTGGGCAGAACGAATCTCCCTCCTCTGCTGGGGTTCAAATACTTATTTCCAAAGGTGTCTTTAAAGAGACATTCAGCGTCATGGTAATAGACTATCCTCTCTGTAGGGCAGTTCCCATCAAAGGTTAAGAACAGTGTGAAAATGTTCTTGTGGGAAGTGCAGAACAAAAGAGGTCTTGTGCCTCTGTAACCTGTTCTCAGCAAGGACTGGAGTATGCCCAAGAGGAAATGTCAAGGAAGTAGCTGTACATACAAGACTGGAGGCAAGAGTTGTGAATCATGTGAAAGTGCACTAACTAAAAATAACACATATTAAGCCTTTTAACTGGGGAGATGGGAGAAGTAGAAGGGGGAACCACAATCCAGAGCCCTGTACGCTAGGCTGCAATAGAGAGGTCAGACACGTTATGGGTGGAAAAAGTGAGAAAATAGAGAAAAAGAAATGATGTTCTTATTAAATAATAACTGGGCGTAAATACATTAATACTTAAAATAGTCCTATTTTTCCAGAGAGTTGTTGCTCAGTCTGTCTGAAATCTAAACCTTTTCAAAGTGTCTTAGTGGGTATGAAAATCTCAGTGTCCTTTTAGTTTGGAGGTGTGGCTCACTGACTTGGTCCTACAGGCCTCTGCAGAGCGAGAGGAGTTAATGTTTGCACAGGGATAAATCTTTGTTCTTGTTCAGTGTTTACCAACCACCACATTTCCTACCAGCAAGTAGCAAACTTAAATGCAGTCTTAAATGCAAATATAAGCTTGGAGAGCCTGTTCACAATGTAAAAGGTAGTGACTGGAAGAAAAACAGAAGGATGGAGCCCTCAGCAGTGGCACCTCAAGCCCACAGGTATGTCTAATACCCTCAGGAAATTCTTCCAAGCTTTGAGTTAAATTCAGCTAATTATATTTAAAGACTTCTTGAAAGAAAAGAAAATAAACAAGTCCTTTAACGCTTGTTTAACTGCTCCCGGCAGATGTGATTATTATTGCTGGTATTTATCTATTCTGTACTGCCCTGTACTTTCTTTAATAATTTGTACCTGCACAAAGACAAGGGAAGACTTTCTGAGACCAGTGGGTGATGGCTCAAGCTCCCTGTGGAGGGAGAAAAGGACTCTAAGAGGTGCAGGAACAGGATAAATTACCCCCCTGTGTGTAATAACTGCATTCTTTATTTTGTAGTCATGTTAGTATTTAGTAGGTCTGTTATGCAGCTCTTGTGCATTAACATAAGAAAAGTGGTTGAATATGACCACTAATTTGCATCTGTTCAGGATGTGGCTTCTTTGCTGTTATGACTCATGATGTATAAGGATGTTAAATGTGTCAATAAAAAGTCATTGCTTTTCTGCAGAAGGGACAATATTTGAAAGAACCAAGGCTGTATGTGCCTGGGTAAATGGCCAGTGTTTGCAGAGGTCCCGTGCTGTGCTGCTGTTGTCTCTGAAGCCTTCTCAGAGCTTTGGAGTTTAAGATCATTTGTGGCAGAACTGTGCACAATTCAAAAGTTCAAATTATAGGTTGTTCAGAGTGTGTTTGATTATACCTGGTATTTCTTCTTCCAGATTACCTTTTAGTCATTCTTCATAAAACAGCTTCTAGGGAAGTAATACTTTTTAATTAAAATGCTAAAAACATGGAAGCCACTGGGTCAAACCGTAAGGTCTCCTTCACCCCAGTTTCTGCCTCCCAAGAGGGGCCAAAGGTGGATATTTGGGAAAAGAGTCAGTGAAATAAGTATGAGCAAGGGATCCTGCTCTTAGCAGTTTCACGCAGTTAGGAAGTTTATGAGCTGGATGGACATCGGACCCTCTGGCCCCAAACTCCATAAATTTATCTGAAATCTCTTTGAATTCTTTGGGCTCAACAACCTTCCTTGCAACGTGTCTTATGATTTATGTATCTCACTGAAGAACACCTCTGCTCATTTATTTTAAACTTGTTGCCTGATAATGTCACTGAGTGCTCCCATTTTGTGGTCTGGGGACTGAAACCGAGAAACTGCTTCTCTATTCATCTCTCCATGTCACTTGTTATTTTATAGATCACTTCCAAACACCTCTTCAGCTGCAGTTAGACAATACAGTAAATCCAGGTACCTCTCAAGAACATGGTGTTTGCATGAGGCAGTGATAACTGAGGATGAACTCTACTGTTCAACAGTGTTCCAAGAATGGATTAGCTTTTCACTATGAGGCTTTATGCTGGACTAGGTATAATTCTGGAAAAAGCTTGTGTTGTGTGCTTTGATCATTTTGACAGAAATGTGATAATGAACCCATAGCTGATTCAAATCTAGCACGACTGCCAGGTGACCCAGCCATGCACAGATCTGGTATTTATGATCAGGGAACCACCAGAACGTGAGAAATACCCTATGAGGTCAGATCCAGTATCCATCTGGGATGGTGCTCTGTCTCCAGCAGTGGCAAAAGGAGTTGATATTCAGGGAGAGCACACAAGCCTGGCTGCTTTCTGTGGTCCATTCCCCCAGCATCCAGAACATTTTTATCACGAGTGTTAATGGATAAATCCCTGTCTGGTCCTTTTAGTATTTTTAGACCTGGTTCATCCAGAACATTTTTATCATGAGTGTTAATGAATACATCCCTGTCTGGTCTTTTTGGTATTTTTAGACCTGGTTCATCAAATGCATCCTCATTCCAGTGTTGTGGGTTTTGCTGAGTAACAAGCAGCTCTGCTTTCATCTTATTCACCAGCTTAAATTTATAAACTTTGACCCTATTCCCACTTAGTCATCCCTTCTCCAAATGAAGAGTCCCAGCTTTTTCAGTCTGTCATAAGGTGGTTTCTCCCACCCTTTTTCTGTGCCTCCTCTAACCCCCTTATCTTTCCTGAGATGTGGAGACCAAAGCTGCACACAGTATCCGAGATGTCAACCTGAATTATTCTGTGATCCCATCTTATGATCTTGTGTGAGTTCACCAATGCTTTAGAGGCAAAATGACACTCACTGCCCTCTTCCTAATACCCAGCACTGTGTTGGCTTTTTTTACTGATGCTGCACACTGAGCTGTTGACTTCAGAGAGCACCAGTGATGACTCCAGGACCATCTCCTTGAGTCTGATTGCCAGTTCAGTGCTTCTCAGGCATGCTTGATTATTTTTACCTCACTGCACCACCTTAAAAACACAGGCTATCATCTCTTTTCCAGGCTGAATAGACTGCCAGGAGCCATTATCCTCCTCTGATCACTTACCAGTGTTTTCTGCACATTGCTGAGGTTTGAGTGCCTTTTGAGACGAGCAGTCAGAGCAGCAAGCAGTGGCCAAAATGCAGTAATTTAGTGGCATATGATGTTCCCTCTCATATTTTTATCTCATTTTTTACACTTCCTAATGGCCGATTTCAGTTTTTGACTGCTGTAGTGCAATAAACTGAAGTTATACAGAGAATTATCCACAAAGACAGAAGAATTTTTTCCTGAGTTGTAATAGCTAATTTAGAGCCTGTTCTTGAATGTACAGAGTTGGTGTACAATTAATATTGACCACTGTATTGTCACCTTGCAATTTTCTTATTGATGGGATATTAATAGTTGATAAAAGATATATAAAGTCATAGTGTCACATAGATGTGAGAAATCCCAAGCTTCAGAGCTCATACCTGTGTGTGTGCCACAGCTGGTTTTCAAATAGCAGCTTGTCATACGGGATTGTGTATTCACCTTTTTGAGGAGCTGAAGATTCTCCATTGCAAATCCTTGGACCTGTCAAAACAGTGGCACCAGTGGGAAATCAGGAAAAATGAAAACAAGTTAAGACAGCTAGTGAGAGCTTCGGGCTGTGAAAGAACCACAGCAGAAATAATGGGGTTTGGAATAAAGGGAGTCTCGTTACTGAATCAGGGTAAAGTGTCTGACAATATACTGTATGAAGCAACACTGCACTAGCAAAGGAGATAAATTAAATGAATAAACAGGCAAAATCTTCCCTTAACTTCTGTAATCCTGAGAAAAGAAGGCATGAAATTAGTACATCATTAACCATTCATTAAGATGTTTTCTGCTTTCCGTATGTCCAAGAACACAGAATTTATTTTATTCAGGCCTCTTTGGCAATTAAATGTAATTGCAATAAATTTCTTCCCTGGGACTTCATTTATTACCACAAATGACATACTAGCTTAATAAAAAAATGTTTCTTAATTAACCAATTATGCTCACATTATAGTTTTAGATTGATTAGGCTTTTTATTTTGAAGCCCCATCTTTGTATTGTAATTATGTTTTACTCTTTGAAATGAGTGGTGTAAATTATGAGGTAATTTACTTTTCCTTTCAATTTCCTTGACTAGTACATATTGTGGAAGTGATAAAATTAGTCAAGAGCCTTTCTTATGTTTTTGCATTTAAAAGGGAAAGAGAAAACATTTATAACCTAGAGAATTACATTCTTTTTGCTTGTGTTTATTTAATGAAAATTAGAACTAATCATGTGGAGATAATTATTCATGTAGTGCAATACAGTTTGATCTACTGCAAAACTCTTTGGAAAATGACATTATGTTGAAAGAAGCAGAATTTTAAGGAGCCGCAAAAAAAAGAAAAATACAAACCACCTTACAAAATGCAAATAACAAAATGCAAAGATACAGACCCACCTAACAAATTTTACATTCATGTGCGAGAAGGCTGAAGGTTGTTTTTCCTCTTTCTTCAATTTCTAATGCTTTCTCAGTCAAGGCACTGTACCCGTAGCTTTACAATCCTTAGGCACTGGAGCTGGCTCAGATCTGAGCCACACAAACCTTTGATCATCCCTGAACTAAATCATTTTGATGGTGCCAAAAAGTTTGCTGAGACTGCTACTTCCAGGGAGAAAGGGACTTGGGGGAAGAAAAGCAGGGCAGCTGCTCCAATAAGGATTTTCTGCTGCCAGGGCCATGCTGGCAGCTCACTCGCCCTGTCCGCATGAGGACTTCTGGATGGTCTCAGGAAACGTACTGGATAAAACAGGGTTTGTTTCTGTCTGCCCTCTGTGTTTCCAAATCTCACTCTGTGGTTTCATTTCTCTGTGCCCAGCGGGAGCATGGCTCACACGCCAGCACTAGGGAAGGGCATCCCAACGCTCATGGCTACAAAAATGGACCTTGAGAAGCATCTTGGTCTAATGCAGGTTAAGCCCAAGGCTGGGTTTTCCTTGAACAAGAGGTAGAAAGCTGCACTGAGAGGGGGCTTTGTGGAAAGGGACGGAAGGTCCTTCCTCGAGCTTCACATGCTTGTGTTTAGATGGGTCAGGTTATTATTCTGACTTTATAACCAATGGAGAAGTGATTTCTGCTGTCCTACAGTAAAGTGTCTAAAGTGAATTATACAACTGGCACCCCAGAAGTGCCCGTTTGTCTCTGGATGATGTGTGACCATTCCCACAGCAAGAAGCTATTCTCCTCATATGTCAATTCTCTGAGCACACAGACTTCTGGAAGGATTTTACTGGAAGAAGAAACTAAGTTTCAACAATGTGGAGAAACTCCAAGGAGATTCAATATTTAGTAAGGTCACTTGTACTCTCTTGCTGGCAACTCTGAAGTGTTTTGAGTTTTTTTGCCAGCTTTCCTTTAAATTAGACTACAAACTGCAGTTATTGTGTATCTGAGAGAACATTATCCAGTGCAAGAAGTGATCATGAAGCCTCTGTGATGATAGGACAGCTTAAATGAAAAAGAAAGGTCATGAAAGGATTTTTTGGAAAGCTAACAAGCTGGAAAGCTGGAAGCTGCCCTGGATTAATCTTGATGAGAAGACAATACAGTTTGTGAGCCTTTTTCACATTTCAAAGAGTATGAAAATTAATTCAGAGACCGAGTGGACATGTGGCACCAATAATGGGAAATGTACCCTTGTATTTACAGATTTCTCATGCAAATCCAACATGGTCTGAGTATAGCGAAATGCTGTGGTAAGGTTGGTGTCCCACTCTTATTTACTGTTTATATCAGGGAAACCTCAATGAATCACAGTCATAAACTAGGGCCCACCTTGTCACTGTACTTATGCAGAAGAGAAAGAGTTGTCCTTACTCCAGATTTTTTTACAATCCCCACGTGGAAGGAGCTGGGACACTCAGTCCTCTTTGAACTAAGCAATGTCCTTGATTAGCTGAGATGGCTGATTTTTAATTGCTTCTAATCAAGGCACTTACAACAGGAAACCTGTTGGTAGCCTGCAGGAACTCTTGCCTCCACCTTCTCTTTGGACGTGAATTTGTTTTAGTGTATCTTAAATTAGCTGCTTGGATCCAGGAAGGAACAAAATCTTTATCTGTATTTGAGCATCACATAGCATATGGGGGGCTAAATGTTCACTAAAGTTAGTCCATACTACTACAATACTTAGAACCTCCAACCTCACCATGGGTCCAGAGACAGGTGAAAGAATTTTTCTGCACCCCAAGTCTCTCCTGATTTCCCAGGTTCTTGCAGTGCCTTGCTGAAAGCCAGGATATCCTGTGGGGAACATGGGAGACACTTCCTCATGACATCTTTGGGGTCTACCTAGAGGTGGCACGCAGGTTTATGCCTGGCTTAGGGATAACAGATGGGTGTGAATAACTTTGGGGGCATTATCAAATCTGGTGAAACTGCAGGGAAGCCTGAAACTTTCCCTTGGTGGCATCATTTCCCCGTGAAAATTTTCACAATCCCAGGGAGAGGGGAAGGTGTGATTTTCAAGTTTTCAGCAGTTGATTGTATTTATGTTGAAGCTGTGGTGAAAATAAACATTCTTTGTGGAAATTTGAAGAAAGGTTACTTTTTTTTCTTTCCAAGTGAACAAACTTTCTGTTGCAAAAAGATTATCTGCAGAACATTTTTAAGAAGCCTAAATGATTTTATTAAGCATCATGGATGTTGCCCATGTGCATAATATTTGGAGCACGTACACTGTCACTAGGTGACAAGCAGTTTACGTATCAAAGTGATGGAGCCTCTCTGTTGTGAGGGCTTAATACCTTCAGTTCCCTGAAAACTTCATTTACTTAGCTCAGACCTTTACAGAGAAGATTCTGTCTGGCAAATCCCATGTATAATGAATGCTGCCCTGCCATCTTGGTGAACAGCCCCATGCTCTTCTCCTTTCCCATAGCTGAGCCTTGCAAGTGGCTTGTGCTTGCTGCCTCTCCAGTGCTTTTGAGGGACACTTCTCTGCGTGGTCACAGCTGCCTTTGGCCGAGGTAACCGGTGGGGCCAGGGGTGCAGGAGAGCTCAGGTGCACCCTGATGCCTTTCTGTGCCCGAACCTCCGGCAGGATAAAAAGCTGAGATTGAAATCTGGTTTGCTTCAAAGACAGATCTTGCTGTTGGCACCTGTGGAGTTCTCAAGCTTGGCTGTTTCTCTTTCTGTCACTCTGTAGCACCTTCTGCAGTTCTGTCTTTAAGCACTTTTGGCGTTATGTAAACATAAAAATAATGGAAGACAGCCCGGTTTCCACATCAGGCTTTATTAATGGCCATTCCCTCCAGTTGCCCCCTGACTCCTGCTTTGCTTGAGCCATTTTTTGTCTTGGTACTACATTTCCACTTGTAGTGGTCGGGTTTTGGCATTCTTTGGCACACAGAAGTTATGCATTTTCTGCGATTGTGCCCAGCATTGCTGACATTCCTCCTGGGCCTGGCCAGTAAACTTAATTTGCTTGCTCTGAATACAACTTTTAAACGTTATCAGCTCCCCTTTCCAGTTTGTGGGAACTTTTCCTCCATAGCTAAATGCACCTCGAGTTTGCAGGTGATTTCAGATGTTTGAGCACTTATTGATATCAGGTTTGCTCAGCAGGTAGGTGCCTGCTTGTTTGGGCTAGTTGGGCTGTGTGTTTCCCCAGGTAAGTTTTTATTCCTACAGCAATTTAGGCAAACAAGTCCTCTGATGATAGGGGAAAAAAAATGTGCTAAATGCATCCTTGTGGTGAACAGGGAACCTGAAAAATGTTACCATTATACTAAATCATTTGTGTTTCCACTTTCTCCCCCTGGTTGGTTTGTCAGTAGTTAATAGCACAAATTCTGGAGCAGCATAGGTTGTTTCTTCCTCTGAAATATGTGGCATATTTGTTTCCTTGGAAAAACTGTAGTATGAAAGCATGCCCACAGAGAGCTCCTCTTGAAAATGTGACCAATAATTGGGAAAATGGTACAGAGTAATATACTAATAAAAGTGAAGTTCTAGGTGGGTAGAAATCCACCACTGCTCACAAATTTGCATGGGATTTAGTGAATGCTTCAGCTCTCAAAATGAGGTGTAAAGAAGTATATTTTCAAAATATACGAACATGTAATTTCAACATTTCAAAATGAAAGGTTTCAGATATGCTGAAATGTTTTTATTGACATTTCAAATTGAAAAGGACCAAATTGCTTGCAAACAGAACCACGTATTTCACTACTGTATAACATGATATCTGAACTATGTTGATTTCAGCAAGCAGGTAAGATCTGCAACAATGGCTTTTACATTTTCACCATCAAACAAAGCTAAGTGAATCATTTGCAATGACTTTGGATTTCTGAGTATAAGTCAGGTTTGTCTGGTTAATTCAAAATTATAAGTCCACAGGCTTTTATTTAATGAAAATAGCCTCTCAAGCTTGGTTTGGTTCTACTGATTTCTTTTTCCATTTTTTTGTATTTTGTTTTAGTTCAGGCATTCAAAGCCAAGGGTCCATTATTGCCCACTCCTATTCCAAGCACTGTCTAGTTTACCTTTAAGGAAGAACTTTTGTGTGTGTTTCCTGCATTATTGTGACTGTTTTACCAGACCTTGATTGGCAGCAAGAAAAGATGTATGCAGACTCTAAGGGCCATTGTTAAACACTGGTTCAAGCCTCCAGAAACCTTCAGAAACCTGGAAAAATTAAACTGCACGCTCCAGTGCTCAGAGATTTGATTTCCACTCCCCAACCCCCTCTCGAATGATGAATCATGTGGCTTAAAAACATACACTTTATAAAAGGAAGAAAAGATAACAAAACAAGGAAGATAAAAAATAGCTAGTCCTTTCCCAAAGTGTAAGGAAAACTGTGCTAAATTCCCCACTTTAATCTCTCAGGGAGGCAATTGCAGGACAGCTGGCTGCTTCCCACCCCTTCTCTAATATCTTGGGTTGAAAGGGTCTTCCTGAGCACAGCTTTAATGCAGAAAATGGTGTTTCTCTTCCACGTTGCTCAGAATGGATGCTGTGCTGAGCTCTGCTCAGGGGCAAGGGGGAGAAGTCCCATCTTCTTCCCACAGCTTCCCTTCTCTGCAGTGTATCAGCTCCTGCCTTGGCTCTAGGGTGTGGCAAAGTAGAAGTTGGAGCAGTAGGTCAGGTGTGAATTGGAGACTGTTGAAGTTATTAGTCTTGTAGGCATACTTTGTTCTGTGCTTGCAAAATGTCAGCCCAACATCAGTGTCCCATTGCAGGACCATTGCTCCTGGACCCTGACATGGGGTAAACAAAGAGTTTGGTGGGATGAAGCTGGCTAGCAACCAAGGAGGAGGGACTGGTGGCTATGGGAAGAAAAAGGCGACCTTTTGTTGAGGGAAAATACTGTACAACATTTGTATAAATACTTCCTTTTGCCCCCCTCTTTAAAACCAACTCTATAAAACTGCTCTTTCTCTCTACTCTCTCTACAAACTGAAGACCTGAAGGACCAATGGAAGAGTGAAATAGGAAAAGGGCAACCAGCACAGACATCTGAAGAGCCAACCTGGCCCTGTGCTGTCGCTGGGAGACGTGCTTTATCTTAGCCTCGCAACTGTACGGACTCCCACCTCCAGGCCACGGGGAGTTTTGCTTTCATTTTCCCAAGAAGCAGGACTGCACCGTAGGTCCTTGCTGAAAGTCTTGACATGTTTTATCTGTGATGGCAACCAGACCAGGGTCATGCTTCCCTGCCTGCGTCTCACCTCATGAATGCACCGCATTCCTGGATGATTATGGCAGGCTCCTGGCAAGGAGTTGTGGCTAAAACAGTTGAACCCAAGGAATAAGGAAGCCCTAATGAGGCTAGAGCCACTTTATCCAGGCATGATCTGAAAAATGACCTCACCAAGCTTTAACTGGGTTGATTAGTTTTAAGTTGGATCTATTCCCTAATGCAGTATAAGAAGAAGTCGGAGGTGGAAAAGCCCCATGCAGTGGTAGCTGGGGTTGGTGCTGCGCTGAAGCATGTCTGTAAGACAGCTTGGGGAGAAACTCTTGTCCAGTCCTGTTCATGGCTTTGGTGCTGGAAGAGTGAGAACTAACTAAATAAAAGGCAAAAGCTGTTGTGGTGAATGTGCCACTGATGCAGTGGGTGCCCTCACCAAGGAAGCTTACGGAAATGCTTTTATGTTTATTTTAATTCACTGGAAACCTGATTTTTATCTGGAACCTGTAATTTGTCAGAAGCTTTTATCTCTGGTCTTGTCATAGGCATAAGAATTACAAGTGTGGGAAGTCAGTAGATTGGAAGCTTAACTTGGATTTCCTTTCTTTGCCTCTTGCTGTCTTGGTTTGAAAAGAAGTTTTGGCTCTTCTCAGTATGTTTGCCTGTACATGGCCAAATTTTAAAAATAAACAAAACTAGATGAAGCATAAAACCAGAGCTTTCTCTTGTTTGCTTTCAATAAAAGGAAAATCAGAATATAATGATCTTGCTTGGAAATCAAAACAGCCTCTTAACAGCTCCTTGAGTTAAATTAGAGTCCAGCACAGAAAAGGCTTGAAGATATTCTACTGATCACTTTTCTTTACTTTTTCAGAAAGGGGCTGTTTGCTGGCATGAAGCTGAAGAAGAAGAAAAAAGGCGAGAAAGGGTTGACTATTGCAAACAAAGATGCACTGGGTAAGGCCTCGTAAATCAATCTTGCAACTGGGAAGAGCAGGTGGGGGTTATATTATATCTAATTCCATATGAACTCATTGAATTGTGTCTTAGAGCTTAGTATTGATAAAACTGGCAGTAAACTCCTTATCACTCCCAAGTAAACAGAGATAATTCTTTTTACATTAACTGTTTCATTAAGTCCACCTAGAGATTCTGTGAGTTCAGACTGCTGTATCTGGTAGAGTAAAAAAAAATGTCAGCCTGACTTTTACCATAGAGACACAACACATTTGAAAGTTTTTTTTCTACTCTAGAGATAGATAATTCATTACAGGTGTGTAATTCTTCCAGAAGATCTCCTTCTTCTAGAAACCATAAGAACACAACCTGAGCAGGCTCAGATGGCTGGATGGGCTGGCTCGACAAAGTTGAGAGCTTTACTTAGTAGCAATTCTCCTCTTAAATGTACAGCAGTTATTTTATTTTATTCTTTATTTTTAAGAATTATTTTTTTATTTTTAACAGATAGGGCTACATCCATAAGACATGCAGAGTCTCCTATTTCTTTCCCTTAACACACCATTGGTTTCCAAGCTAAGGATACATTCCCCTGCACATCCTACCACTGTCATTTTTCTCCTATATCAGCACAGTCCTCCAGTTTACCAAAACCTGTAGTTCAGCCACAACAAAGTCTTCACCTTCTGTAGTTTTATTTTGCAGTCTCATGCCTCAGATTTCATGGAATTTTTAAAACATGGGCTACTATGCGTTTAGTGCAGCCCTTGAATTACAGTGTTGTAATAAACCAGCCATGTGTGTCTTGACTCACTGTTGGGCAGAAACAGCAATACATATTTTGTGCCATAAGCATTATTTAGGAAAAGGGCACTACTTTTAAAAAGATTCTTCTCTGGTCCTTATAGCAAGGGCTTTGGGCTTTTGGAGCAGAGAAAACTAAAGACCATTAAACTTCTTACTAATTACAGATATGTTGGAGTTTATTTATCTTATGCTCCATGAAATGTACCATGCTCTGCAAGATACATTATACTATAGTTTGTTTCGGTGTTCCATGTGAGCATTCAGATCTCTGTTTATTTCAAATGATTGTGTTTGAATCATTGGATAGATTGGGGTCCTGGTGGTGCATCTTCATCTATTTCATTAGTGTCTTTGCTGCTGAAAAGTCTGAACTAGCCATGATACAGCAATCACCCGTCTTCTTGTCTTGATTGGGATTTTGGCTTAGGAGATCTATCGGGGAAGTGTGCAGTAGGGGAATGTCATGGAACCATTTGCATTTTCTGTCACTGGATCCATACAGGGGAATAATTCCTGCTGGTTGGTTATGCATAACATACATACGGTTATTGACGGGGAAAAAGGATAGCGATTCAGACACTAAAATGTCAGAAAAAATGGAGCTGTAAAGGGAAAGAAGCATTGCAAAGAGTTTACATCTCACTAGAAACAACATGGAACTCACAAAAAGTAGTCCAGGCAGGGCGTCACGCTGACACACGCCTGTCCCCTAACCAGGGGGAAATTTTATCTGCTTTAGCCTCAGAGCAAACAATACAGACTACTGCAAGTCCATAATCAAACACCATGCTCTAGAGTAAACAGGATATGGAGGGTAGTCATGGGAACTTGGTGCTACAGATGCAAAAGTATGGACAGATGCCTTTGCCTCAAGGGCTGAAAATTGGGCTATGCCTACATGGATACAGAAACAAATTCACCTTCCCTGTGTTCTAGGGAGGTTGGACAAGAGCTAGAGGGGCAGTCGGGGAGCATACGTGTTATATGAGATTGCTAGTGGAGGAACCTTCATGGAGCTGGCTCATGCCTGGCTGCCTTGCAACACAAGCAAAGTTGTGTCTGTACTCTGAGGTTTGCCTCAGAGTAGAGGCTTGTGGAAGCCAGCTGAAAAAGGAACATTCAGACCTGATGAGACCTATCCAAGTGAGTTTTACTGTACAATGGATGGCCCTTTGCTACCATCACCATTTTCTAAACACCCAAGTGACCATACCTTTTCAGAGACAAGGAAGCCCTATTACAACCCTTCGTCTACGTTTGTAGTGGGAGCACAGTGCCGTAGGGTACTTGCAGAAAATGCACTTGGATGTGTTTCCTTTCATTTGATGCAAGGTCATCCATAAAGTCACCTCAGCCCCTGAGTATTGCTGGGCAAGTCATGTTTACTGTTGCAGGTACCACTTGACAGCTTCTAGACCAGAAACAAGTCCAATCTAGTCCAGAGACACTGAACATTTCTTGCTTATAAATGTAATTATTGGAATGAACTACAGGCACCCAAATTTTAAACCTTCACCTAAACCACATGGCTCCTTTCCCAAGGCAGGTGTTGAACACAGACATGCTTGGCATGGGGCAGAGATGCTGGCAGGACTTCTGTCAGACCAGAATGACAAAGCAGAGCAGTGTGGGAAGGGCTTCTCTGGCCAAATGTAGATGTGTACATCTAAGGTAGTTGCTGAGATTATCTTTATGGTCGGGAAGAAAAATAAACTCTTCTAGAAGCAATTTGTCTCATCTGAGTATAATTCTCTACAAGAGATCCCATGAATCATGCTTTTCATCTCTTTTTCTGTCCTTGATCTCTCAGTTCATCATCTCTGTAAAGAGGAAAGGTGAGAAATGATTTGTAAGCTAGGCTTTGCTTTGGTTGCTTGGAAGGGACCTAAGTGTGTCAGACTGTTACGACAAACCATGGATGGCAGACTCACTGCTGCAAAGTAATAGGTGCAAAACCCAGCAATAATCTGTCCCACTGTCTTTCTAGCAGACGAGAGATGGGGCAGTCAGATATGATTAGTGTGCATGTGCCTGTTGTGGATGCATATGGTGTGAAGAGAGCAGCTACAGCCACAATTTATATGGTATATGATTTTGCATGGGAGGGGAGCTGCTGCTGTAATCAATGCTGCTCAATACAAACCACTACTGTATCTCTAACTGTGATACCTAAATAAAAAAAATATTCAGTTCATGCTGATGAATTCATTGCTGTGCTCCAAGTTAGCTTTTTGCTAGTAGAAATCAGCAGTGGGTTTTACTTTCTTGATTGTTTTCTTCATCAGGTGATCATGATGAAAGTGCAAATCTTCACCATGACACTCTTGGACGACAAGAAGCGGGAGAGGAAGACCTAATGAACAGCAATGCACTGTCTGATATTTTTGGATCCTTAAGCCCAAAGAAGAAAAGGTGCTCCTTGGCATACCTTACCTAACATCCCCCAAAACACCTTTTACATCCTTCTCGGGAATGCCATTGCCCTAGGACAATACGTCTGCTGGCAGAAAATCCATTTGCTGCCAGCAGTGATCCCTTCACTGCTGCTCTTGCACATGACAGTGTGGCATGTACTTGTCAGCAAAATATTATCAGCTCAAGGCAGATCGTCACTAGATGCTATCCAGCGCAGGAAGAGATTGAAATGGATGCTGAGAGTGCCTCAGCTGTGCCAATGAACTCTACTAATGAATATGAGCCAAAGGCGACAGCAATCTCCCTAACCAAGAGCTTGTGTAGTTGTTTTCTTCATACAGGGGAGGAATGGAATCAAGTTTGGTGGGATCAACAGGTGAAATCATTCCCATGCATGGCAGGTAGCTGCACTGGTCTGTGTGGATGCAAAACATTTCCCTATTACCAAGTATATAAGAAAGACAGTGATGGTCTCTGCTGATGCAATCAAGCCTAACGGTTCACAACAAACCTACGTGCCATAAAAAATGCTTGCTTTGTGATGTGAAGTCTTTCCAACATGTGTCCAACTACTAGCTCTTGCCTGGAGATGCCTAATGACCTGTTTTGTCATTTAAACAGGGCAAAGCTGGTGACCAGAATTCATGAAGAGGAGATGAAATCCCAGCACTACCAGGTGAGCAGGGGGTGATGGCCCTCATGTGCCTGTGAAATCCCCAGGGAGGCTGGACCTGAACCCAGGAGTGCGCGTGGTATCCTTGTGCCCCACAGATTGCCATCACCATCATCGAGGCCAGGCAGCTGGTGGGTGAGAACATCGACCCTGTGGTGATCATTGAGATAGGTGATGAGAAGAAGCAAACGTCAGTAAAGGAAGGGACAAATGCCCCTTTCTACAATGAGGTAAGTGTTTTCTCTTGAAGAGGGCACTTTTTTCTATGGCTCTGGGTGGTGTCCATCACTTGATAGGTCAAAAGATGAACTAAGTTTGTAGCACCTGCGTGTCTGAGCAGGGAGGTCTGTCCAGGAGCTGTCTGAGTTTCAAGTTTGGCCAAGCATCCGCAATATGTCCCTTGGGTTTAGCTCTATTTGATCTTTCTCTTCTCAAGCTCTGTCCACCCTGTTCCCCACCTCCTCCACCACACCCTGCCCTACTACCACTGCCTCTTCCTTTTTTTCAAATGATCCATTTGGGAGATTTGTCTAAACTGCCCCCCCAATCTCCCTTTTCTACCATTTCACTGTTTCAGCCTTTCCTTGACATGCATTTGTCCCAGCTGCTGACAAATAAGACCAAAACAACTCCCCAAACAAACCAATCCTTTGGGTTTCCTTGTGTCTCCTGTCCCTTTTGACAATACCCTCTGATGAGAAGTGAGGGCCATGGGCATTTGCAAAGGGCAGTGCTGTGCAGCCATGCAAAGAGGAGAGTAGAAAACAGGTCTGGGCCATGGCAGACACGAGCCAGGGAGCAAGGAGAGGGTTTTGCTGTGTCCACCACCACCTCCCCAGCACCCCCAGTGTCTCACCAGTGCTCTGTGTGGTAACCCAAAAAGCTAAACCATGCTGCTGACAACACCGCCTACCAGCACAAGGATGATTCTGATCTGCTGTCCCCTTTTCCCACAGTACTTTGTGTTTGATTTCGTTGGACCACAGGTGTTCCTGTTTGACAAAATAATCAACATATCGGTAAGTACCTAGGAAAGCTTAACACAGTAAGTAAAGGTCAATTGTTGTTTGTGTCACTTCGGGTCTAAATGATTCTTCTTAATGTAATTAAAGAGAGAAATAATTTTGGGTAGAAAGAGTGCTATAAAGTCAGCGTGAGTATAGGAAAGAGAACGGATAGGGGAGAGGAAAAGGAGGAAAGGCAGCTGGCAAAGATTTGAAGGAACATAACCCTAAAGGAACATTAAGTGTGCATTTTCAGGGACACTCATTGCTGGCTTGGCAACCTGCAAGCTAGAATGAGAAAATTCAGCTTAGTTAACTCCTGTCAGCATTGTCTTCATCCCTCTAATTTTCAAGCCACCACTTGTTTCAAATGACTGAGTTGAAACTTCTGGCTTATCTCAGTTCCTCAGATACAACTGTTTCTAACTGAACTATCCAGGTACCTTATCCTCAGCAGTGGCTCTCGGGCTGTCTGGGAGCATCAGTGGCTGGTTGCTATCAGCATGGGAGTGGGCTCCAAGCGCTCAGTGCTGCTCCCATTGCTCGCTGCAAGCAAAGTCCTGGTGAAGCTACGTGACATCTCAGAACAGCCCTGATGGAAGACACACGTGCTCTTGGACTTGGGGCATTAGATAATGATTTGCAGTTTGGAAGGCCAAGTCTATGGAGCCATGCTAATTATCCTACCTGAGGCTCCTGAGGTTCATCACCACATTTAGCAAAGCTGCTAAGGAATTAAGGAAGACTCTCACGAGACTCTGGACAGTGCTGTATTTGTATTACTTAGAAATATCACAGTGCCCTTCATGAGCTGTTTTTTGCATTTCTATTGCCAAAAGTCCCACCACTTGGCCAGAGAAATGAGCAGTGAGTTGTTGCCCCAGGAAAGGTTCTTTTTCCCTGAAGTGCTTTGTCCATTTCAAAAAAGGGTCTGTGTTGGTTGTGCTTGACAGAGACAGGCAGTAGTCAGGAGCTATAGGAAACATCTGTGCAAAACCTCTCAGAGATGTTCACTGTGTACCTGCTTTGCTGAGCTGCTAATGAAGTGACTTTTCCCAGCTACAGAAATAAAAAGTGTTCATTTACACATGGCCAGCTGGGCAGCTAAGTTTTCAATGCTGGTAGTAAATTGACAGCCTGAATCCTAAGCTCCAGTTCAAATCTACTATATCGCATGCACAGCTCAAATGTATGAAATTCATACCTACATAAGGTATCTGCAGATCTGACCTTCACTTATCCCTGAGGACAGAGTTTACTACTAGCTAGCAATGGCCCATCTTTTGCATGGGAGTAGATACTGTCTCACTGTTACGATTTATATCACAGTGTATGGCCCTTATATGTGTTTCTGACATGGTTAGTATCAGCGCAGTACTGAGGCATCAACTCTTCTGAGCTACTGCTACTTGGGGATGTATAGTTATTTTTCTCCAAGATACAGCCAGTCTTTCCAATCTCACATTCTTTTGATAAGGATTCCGTATATCCAGTGGTGGAGGGGAGAGTGCCAGCTTTCTGAGTGTGTTGGGGGTGTGGGGAAATGTGTCACCATTACCTGCTGTGAATCTGCATAGTTTCATCAAGCTCAGCAAACTTATTTGATTTATAGCTGGTGAAGGTACAACACTAAGAAATTAAAGGTCTTCTAGATAAAAAATGACTTTTTTAAACTAACCCAGCACAATGCTCATGTATGCTACTGAAAACAGAGATTCGTTACCTTGCAACACAGTTTTGGAGAAAGCAATGTATCAGGGGAATAGAAACAAACAGAGGAAATATGTGTGCTGGGAGTGAAGAAAACCCTGGGGGATGGAAAGTTTCACAGCACTTGCTTAGCATGAATCTCACTTAAGAAGAAACAAAGACTGGCAGCCTCCATTACCAGCAATGATTCATGCACTGAATTTGCTTAATCTGTGAAAACGAAATCATTTGCATATGGAAGCTCAAGAAAAACAAAAATTAGTGCCATTGTCTACCAGTTCAGCAGTTAGTCAAACCCTGAATTTGAGGGGAAAATGAGATTTTCAATTTCTCAGCACCTGCTAATTAATAGATTTTTTTCTTCATTAATATCTTCCAGTGCATTCTAGCAGCATTGTAATAATGACATAGTAAAACTGAGATGCCCCTTTCATACTAAACCTGTACCTCCAGTACTGAAATATTCCCCAGTTTAACACTGTGTGCTTGTCCTCATTCAGAAAATCTGAAGAAAATCCTTCAGTCATCTACAGAGTCAATCAAGTGTGAAAAGACACAAACCTTTAATTAGATACGATGTAGATATGATGGTCCCTCTCAGAAAAGACAAGAGGTGTTCACTGTAAGCTTCATGCTCACCCACTTTGTTACATTAGGAAAAATACACTTAAAAAAAAGTACAAGGAAAGATGCAGAGCATTTAATAGAAACAGTGAGTTATTTCCTCAGCAGTTAAAAGCAACATGTGTACTACAGGGAGTGGAAACCACCATCACTTCAGTGGGAACAGGAGGCATTTACCCAAGGATACCACATTTCACACAGCAAATCTCAAGGACAGAGAAGTGTGGTTTATACATTGAACATTTAATGCTCTCTGAATATGCTGTCATGCTCTGGAGAGAAAATGCAAAGAGCAGTGAGACAACACCACCTTGGACTCATCACATATCCTCTGCTTGTTTCTGGGTCTTAAAGAAACTCCTTTCTTTTTTTTTTTTTTGGCTACCGAAATACTACAGCCTTCTTCCCCCTTCAGTCCATCCCATGTTGGATCAGCTGATTTGGGCAAGCTCCTATTTCCATGTAGTTCCTCCAAAGCTATAATTTTGCCTGGCTTCAGGATGAAACCTGGCAGTTTTCATGGCTTCTTGCCCACCCCCATGTGCCCTAGTCCAACCTCATAGGAGTGAGGGCCCAGTGCTATGATGGGACCTGGCAGTATCAGGGACTGAGAAAAAGCAGCACCAGTGCATGAAGCGTTGGTTTCACACCAGCTCCTCTCCCACAGGAAGGTTGCTTAATTTTTATGCTTTAATAGTAGAGTAAAATAAAACTGCTCCTTTGTCTGCTCTTGATTTTTCAGCCCTAGAAACTCCTTCCATGTTGAAGTGAGGAAGTACCAAGGACAACTGAGTGTGTTCGCCAAATCACAGGGGCACAGTGGTCCCAGGCCGTTAACAGGGAATGACATTATGTTGGAACTAGAAACCTCTAGTAGATCTTGATGAAGGTGTCAGTGATCTTTACTTTGGAATCTATGTCTCCCAGTGTTGAAGAAAAATGCACAAAATGAAGTCACATGACAAGTCCAATGCAAAATCACAGAAGTCTTGTATCCCTATCTAGGATGTATAGGTCCAAAGCCAGGGTATGATGTCTTCCAGATTCCTACAATGCTCTCAGAGCCTTGTTTTTTTAGCTCCAACATTTAGATTTAGTTTCTGTGGACTTGAATCCCATGGGCTTAGCTCCTCTTTGCAGTTTGGCCAAGGTGTTCCAGACAATTCAGCCTGCTTTCAGAAGCTTTTCCACAACCAAGGAATAGGTTTCAACCTTTTAAGCTATTGTGAAACCAGGTGAGATAGATACATTTTTTGAGAAGTACAGTTCTAGAGCCAATCTTCCCCTAGGAGATGTCGCTAGCCTCTGTCTTGTCTGTAAAGTGAAGCACATGCATGCATTTGAAAACCATACACAGAAGTACATAGATCCAGGAATCATGACAAGGGAAAATTATTAATTAAGTTTGAATTAAATTAAATTCATTACCTAGCAGGAAGGATAATAAGAGACTCGCTGGGGCCTGCTTGCCATCTCATTTGCATCTATATCACTTCTCTGATTTTGTTAATATTGGGGGGGGGGTAAATCAGAATTGAGTCTCTTGGTTTATGTGTACATTGAAATGTTGCAAAGAAACACTAATTCTTTCTCCTCTGGGTGTACTCAGTTCTTATGGCAATTCAGCTATTGCGCAGAAAGTGATATGATTTCTGCAGCCTAGTTTGAAACCAGTTATGTCCCATGTGTTTATATTCATTATGATTTATTTAAAACTGCCAGGATAAGTAATATAACTGCATCTTCTCTGAAGACACATCCATCTGATTCCCGCTCTATATAATCCTGGGACCTAGGATGAACCTGTGTGACTCCACTTGGATGCAATTATATTGGTTTCTAAATTGGCACGATATTGGGTAAAGAACAGGTTTCAAATGCTTGCTGTATCTGCTGTGGCTATGTACACCCCGTTTTGGGTGGTGCTGGATGCAGCTACCTATTACCTCTGAACCAATGGTGTACTTTGTTTGGATTGTTCTTATACTGTCTGGGAAGAGAGATAGTGACATTTTTTAACCAGCCTTTTTCTAACAGGTTATGCACAATAAACTGATCGGGAGTGTGCTGGTAGGCTCCTTTAAAGTAGATCTGGGAACAGTGTATGGTCAGCCAGGTAAGTGATGCATTTTCTGTCCTTTTTGTCTGTTAGATGAGGTGTGAGGCAGGGAAGGAGAGGAGAGGTAGGTGTGCTGCTTTTCCACTTAGATGTTTGTGGTTTATGCCAAGAGATAAACTTAACATGGTTTTTGGAAGGGTTGTTTTCCTATTTGGATACCAGAATACCAGCCAAATTTTTGGAAAAAAGTTCAACACTGAAAACCCCTTGACAATCTGCCCATTGGTGGGAAGCACTTATCAAGGATGGCTTTTCTTTAGGGGGTCAGAGTGGGCAGCTGAATGTTCTACAAAACCCAACTCCACTCATTTGTTACAGAGCATTCAAAGCTCTGCCATGTAGGTTGGGGTAGAAGGGGTGGAGGGATGGAGAGCAGGATGGAGTGTGGAAGGAATGGTGAGGAGAGCACGAGACGAGAGGAGGAGCAAACCATAGTGGGAGAGAGAAGAAGGAGATGACAAAGAGGTGACCATGGGTCCACTTGACCTGCCATCTTCAGAGCTGTCCAGTGCTTTCTGAAATTTGAAGCTAAGAAAATATCACCTCTTCCTTTTTTTGCCTGTTTTTACAACCATCCACAAACCGTGTATCTTTCTGTCTTCCATAATTACTCAAGGACCTGGTCTCTTCTCTGTCTTCGGGAATGTGTGTATTTATGCCACTTGCTATAGATGTCACCCAGTTATGGTCATTCAGACCACCCTCTCTTCAGGGCTTCTGCAAGAGTCAGTAGAGAGAAATGGCCTAATTGAAGTGAGCAATCTACATCCATACTCAGACTTCATTAGTCTCTGAATTCTGTCCTGTATTTCCTGCTCACACTTTTACAGGAAGATGGTATCTGAGGGTTGATCTTGAGCTCATATCCCTGGTACACTCTGGTCTCTCCCTCCCAGTCCTTTACACACCCAAGGTGATGGCCAATGTAAGGTTTTAGGACCTTGCTCAAGTGGAGCTGCTGAAGCAGGGCTCCAGCAAGGGCTGTTGTGGGTGAATTGTCTTGTGCATTTTCCCACTGGAAAGATGGAGATGAACCTGCTTCTGGATGCTTCTTCTGCCTCTGATGGCTGTGCACCCTCCCTCCTCCCTTTCTCAGCTGGCTGCCAGTGTTACACCTGGCCACAGCTCCCAGCAAGGGTTTTGCCGCTGGAGAGTTCTGAGCTCTTCAGACAGTTCTCATCAAAAAGTTGGCCTTTCCTCATAAAGCCTCAGCCTTAATTCAGCTGCTGAAATCTCACCTAACCTTCCACTGGTCTTTAGTCACTGATCGCAGTAACCACTGATGAAAATGAGCTTGTTCCTGATGAGCTCTAGATCAATGCTTTATTTGCCTTTTTGGTCACGCAACATTTGGACCCTCTAGATGTGCCTGGTAAACAAGCGTACTTCAGCATGAGTCTCCTAAAAGCACAAATGTTGTTTGCAGTGCCCGCTCTGGAAGTGGAGAGGAGAAATATTTGCATTTTTTGCATCTTCTATTTGGGTGTTTAAGTTTGTCCATCTTACAGGTCATCAGTTTTGTGACAAGTGGGCACTTCTCACAGACCCTGCTGACATTAGGACAGGAGCGAAGGGATACCTGAAGTGTGACATCAGTGTGACTGGGAAAGGTGATGCAATACAAGCTATGCAGAAAACAGCTGATACTGAGGAGCAGATTGAAAAGTAATGCAATATTTTCTTTTTTACTGCTTGCTTCCTTACTAAGTACCTCAAGAGTCCTCTACTCTCCTTTCAGTCCTTTCCTTGCTAACTCAGGGTTAATAGCAGAATAGCATTGTACACCTGGCTGTTCTGATGTGCTCAAAGAGAGTTTTTACAATCATCTCAACTAAATTGAAGGGCATGTTAGGGTCACTTCTCTGCAGCTGATAGAATTGACCATGCCCTGTGGCTAAGTGCCAGATTATGCCTAACAGAAGGTTTATTCATCTGAAACCAGCTAAATATTTCTGAAAAGCAGTGAAATAAGAAGAAAAAAATATGAGGAAAAGCTATTCCTTCTCCTTTATCAGATGTGAGTGCATAGATATTTTCTATATCCTTAGATAAACTCAAGTGCATTAGCATTCTCCTTGTAAAATACAGAAGTTCAAGGTGGTAAAGTGTGCTGCCAGCACACTTTAAATTTTACAGGAGCAATGTTTCTGGTCAGTGCTGACATACTGGATCAAGTCCATGGAGAGTCATGAAGATGATGGAGGGCTGGAGCACATGGTCTACAGGGAAAGGGGTGTGTGGGGGGAAGGAGGAGGGTGTTGGTTTCTTGAGCCTTCAGAAGGGCAAGTTAAGCAGTATCCTACATCAAGAGCACAGAGCCAGACTCTTTTCAGAGGAATACAATAGAAGGATGAGAGGCTTTGGAGGCAGGTTAGAACAATAGAATTTCAGAACAGATACAAGAAATTTTTTTACCATGAAGGTGGTCAAATGTAACAGGGGCCCAGAGAGAGTGGGGAATCTCCATCCTTTGAGATATTCAGAATTTACTGGACAAGGTCCTGAGTAATCTGACCTAACTGGACCTGGTTCTATATCACATAGACAAGTTTGCTAAGTAATGCTGTATCATATTCTACTGGTAGCCAGAAAATGTTTTGGTTTAGATGCAGAAGCAAATTCACACGCTTTTTTCTGTCTTCTCAGGATGCAAGCTAACTTGAGATGACAATTAAAAAAAAAAAAAATATCACTTCATTGTCTGAGTTTTCAATTTTAAGGAAATGCCTTCTTTTTTATTTCAGGAACCTCTTGATCCCCAAAGGCTTTCCATCTGAAAGACCATGGGCCAGATTTTATGTGAGAATTTACAAAGCAGAAGGACTTCCGAAGATGAATTCTAGCATCGTGGCCAATGTCACCAAAGCATTCATAGGCGACAGTAAGGACCTTGTGGATCCCTATGTGGTGGTCATGTTTGCAGGTCAAATGGTAATTGGGATCCTCTTGATCACAAATGTAGGCCTTCTTTCCTATTACCTGTGCTACAGGCAGGTGATTATGCTGATGTCCTTTAACTTATAATTACATAAATTAAGACACACACTTCTGTCATCAGAAAGAAAATTTTCAGTTCTTAAATTATGCAGGAACAAAGTGATGGAAACACTTAATGCCAGCAGACCTAGTATCAGCCTCACAGCAGTAGGTTAAAGTCAGGCAGCAGGAGGGGAAAGGGAATTCTGTAGATCTGTTACTAAAACATCAAGTTACAAGACAGTGAATTACCCAGTGTGGTATTAGGTAAGTAAATGCTATGTTCTGGTCTCCCTAGAGTGAAAAAAGGAAGCAGGGCTAAAATCAGTAAAGATGATTCAATCTGGATTTTAGGACTGTGTATTGACTTCTGAATTACTCTGCTGTAATTCAGGACCCTTGCAGCTTTTCTGTGGGTAGCAGAAGAGGAAGCATTTGAGTAGACTCTGTCTCAGTGTTGCCTGGCTTCATTGCTCCCAGAGTTCTTTCAACATCAGATATGGTGCTACGGAGAGCTGCTGAGAGGGGCCTTCTGACTTTGGTGGAAGAGGACTGCAGAGGAGGTCCAGGGGGCTGGTTCCTCTGGGGTACACCCATGAAACACTGTGTCAGGGAGCTTGTCTTGATTATTGGTGTAAATAAGGAAAGAATCAAACTAGAAACAATTTTAAGGCAGCAATGCTTTCTGTGTGCAAGTAAGCCTTAGGGAGAACTCCAGTTAGTCCTTTACAGATGTTTCAGGCATGAAAATGAGGCCCTTGGTGCTGATTTCATGTTTTGTTGCGAATCCAAATTGCAAAGTATTACATCTCAAACTAGTATGGGTTAAAATGGTCAAATGCATGCAGCTACTTCAGGTTTAATAGACTGCTGAAGAAGACATAAGAATGGGTCACTGATGTGAGTTTTCATGCTGGTGTATAAAATACAGGTTTAGAGGTATTGTTGGTGGGTTTCCTGACTTGCTTCTCCCCACCAAATGTGAAAGCAGAAGGCCTGCCATAGCCTGCAGCTGCATGGACTGTGATACAGTCCTGCCACCTCCTTCAGGCTAGAAGAAATATCTCCAGTCTCTACATCCCTAGCACACAGGCATATGCCCAGAACACGAGCCATAGTAATCATATTTTATACTAGACAAATTGCCTCATTTAAGGTAATTCCATTGGTACATGCAGCCTGGCAGCTGTAATGAATTTCATCTTCTATGAGACAAACTGCGCTGCGTTACCAGTATCCAGGTATTTCAAAGCCATTTGAAGATGTGCAGTTTGTAGCAGAAATGCCAAAGTCTGGCTTTGCAGATTATGTTTTGTGCATAAGGGCCCTGAAGAATTAGATCTTAGTCCAGGCTCTGCTGTGAGCAGGTAAGAATTCTTTAGCCATGTGGTCTTTATTAGATATGGAGGGGAAAATAAACAAGCCAATAAAAAAGCTGAAGTACTTTCAAGATAGGATACTTGTGCTTTAAAAAAGACTGGAGAGATGTTGCTAAGTGCAATTTGTGCTGTACTAATTGCCATTCTCCAGAGTCTCACCCCTCTGGGGATAAATTTGCTGGACTTTGATTTCAGGGTCGAACAACAGTGCAAAAGAACTGTGCAGATCCAGTATGGCACGAACAGATTATCTTCAAGGAAATGTTCCCTCCACTTTGCCGAAGAGTCAAAATCCAGGTCTGGGATGAAGGCAGCATGAATGATGTGGCCCTAGCCACCCACTTCATTGACTTGAAGAAAATATCGAATGAACAAGACGGTGACAAAGGTAAAGGGGAAAATGTCTCTTCCAGAATATGCCCTTAAGGTAAAATCTACTTGCTTGGGATCTGGGCACCGGCTAATCCCATTTTAGGAATGCCCAGAGCTCAAGTGAACATCTGTAGCTTTTGCTGGTTCTGAGAGACCATCTCTTGCTTAATTTGAAGTTGTATAACATTGTGGTCGGTGCATGGTGGTCTGCCACTGCCTTTCTTATTACAGGGCTGCTACATAATTTGGTACCTTCTTTGTGACTGTGGCAGTAGTCTGCTCTAGTCCATTAGGGTTGACTGATGTAGGTTTAAAGTTTGTGCGAGTTTCTGTCGGGCAATGAAAGCACAAAGTGCAAATCACGGGCAGAGCAGGCTTGTGTTTCAGATCTGCCCACTAAGAGCATATCTAGGTAAGGCTCAGCTGGGTGTTATTGCAGATCGAGGAGATACCCTCAACTAGTATGTTTGTTCTCATGTATGTGAGGTAAAGGTCACTATCTGGAGTCTTTTCACTGATGTTTGAGTCTATGTGTATAGCCTTATTTATGTTGTGTGATCTATGTGTGGAACGTGGTCAGTTACCAGAGCTCAGCAAAGGCACAGTAACTCCTTAAACCTGGCAATTCAAATGTATATCTGAGTCCTTCATCAGAAAATAAAAGATAAATCATACAAACTGACTAGTGACATGAGCTTGGGAACAGTTGGGACAAGGTGAGAAAGCCTCCATTTCTCTCCCACCATGTCCCAGCCCCCAGTCTATGGGAGCAAGCTCTCTTTTTCAAGAGGTGCAATAGGCCTCATGCGCCAGCACATGTGGTACAAACACCTTCTGAGAAAGAGCTCCATACTGGCAGAGTCCCTGGTTGGGTATTTGAGGAGGCTCCGTGGTGCCTAAGAATTGCCCTGCAAAACAGTGCTTTATATGAGGTGGTCCCCACCTGCATAGACATGGGTCCAGGTTTGGCTTTTCGTGTGCAAGAGGCAAGACTTCTTGAAGCAGACAGTGAGGAGAGCATGGTAACACCTAAGAGAAAAACCAAAAAAGGTGCTTTATCTCCAGGGTTTTTGCCTACCTTTGGGCCTGCCTGGATCAATCTCTATGGCTCACCCAGGAGCCACAGCCTCATGGATGACCACCAGGAGCTTAATGAAGGTTTTGGAGAAGGAGTCTCCTTCAGGGGACGTCTCTTCATTGAGATTGCTGTGGAGATACTTTCAGGAGGAGCCCGTGAGTCGAAGTTTTCAAGTATTATCAAGGATATCAAATTGCCATCTAAAGATAAAGACTTCAAAGCACCCAAAGGAAAAGACAAAGCTGAGAAAGCAGGAGAGGATCGAAAGTCAACTTCTCCTTCAGATAAGATGAACTCAACTGAGGTGGAAGTCGAGCCATTCGATGTGCCTTCAGAGGTCAGTATGATATTAAGAGATTGACTGACATGTGTCCATAAACCTCCAGGGATGGCACTGATGTGTGTATTTGGGTTCAGGTCATGTAATATTGCTTTTATGTGCTCCCTACAGCTTCTCCATGCCTCCATAGTCTTGGGACCTTCCCATAACAATGCAGCACAAATGGAGCATTAATGTGTACCTGTAACTCATAAAAAAATCCAAGTAGGACTTGGTTTCCATAAAACTTATTCTCCTGTCCTATTGTCCCTTCTGCACTAGCTGCATCCATGTGTTCCTACTAGAAATTTATATGATGTAATATCTGCTAAGTGACAGAGAGCTGAGGGGGGTTTGATTTCCTGCATTCGAGAAAATCGGTAGTTGTCAACTGAAGTCAGTAGGGAATCACTGACATAGAATTTGTGCAAATGCGGAGAGATACAGCGTAGCCTGTTTTACTCTACTCCTTTAACCCCGCATTGTCAATGCAGTTTTAGATTGCTAACCTCTTTAGGACAGGGGCTGCAAATCATGTGCTCAGTCTCAACTGGTGTTAACTGATGTTACTTTCCTAATTCCACCTGTTGTACTGGGTTACATCATAGAAAGATCCATGCTACGATACTTTGAGAAGGTTGTGCAGTTGTGGCAGGGCATGTGGGCTCAGGTGCTGAGCCAATACTTGAGCTTTGATTCTCTGTTCTGTCATATCACTGTCTGGGAGCAACAGCACATTGGTGCATATGCAAGGTCTATTTTTTTTTACCCAATAAATAGGAAGAAAAATATTCTCATAACCAATTTTCTTCCCACTTCAGTATGTCATCAAAATTTTGGCTTTTGTAGCGGGAGTCCCACCTCAGTGCTTAAGGCACTCATGTCCTTTATTAGATCTGATTCTTGGTCTTTTGACTCCATCTCTACAATTAAATAGGAGAGAAGAAATTGTTCTTCGGTCTTGAGGCCTAGCCTTGACAAGTGCTCTTCCTTGGCCTGTGCCCTGGCATTGCCGGCAGGAGTGCTAGCTGAAGCAGGTCAAGGAGCGTGTTAGCAGAGAAATGGCATGGGTAATTGCAAGCCTGTTGTGCGAGCCTGTGCCCCGGTCTTGCCTTATATACTCATATAGTTGTAAATTGCCTCTGTCCCTTAGTTCTTCTCTGAAGATTGTAATAGAGGTGACATAAGAAGAAATTTATTTCCATATAGATTTTCCTTTATATGGAAGAAATCCATTTTTGTGAGTGGCTCAAACACTATGGTCTTAGGTGCTAGCTAAATACTCCAGGTAGAGGAATAAACCCTGCTGTAACACCAATAAATATTAATGGTAATAATAAGGATTTATTTCTGGCTACTGTGCCTCAGTTTCAAATACAGAATGAGTAAAAGGCAACAACATAATACAGTGACGCTTGATATTCTTTTGATTTTGATATTCAGCAATATTTCATGCTGCAGTAGGTGCGGTAATTGTATTACAACTCTCTGAAAGGAAAAGCAGGAACTTGAAACATTACAAATAAGGCAAAAAATGTCTCATAGAGCCTCTGAGACAATGAACGCAAATTACCCAGCGCCACAGCACAACTTTATTGACCTATTCCAGCAGCAAGAAGACATTAAACTTTTGCAATATGCTTGTTTTATAATGGGAGATAGATGCATGTGTTGTAGTCTCTGAGCCTCCGTTTTATTAGGTACCCTATGCTCTGGGTTCATGCTGAAAATAATCAAGGCGTAGGGAAGCTAAAGCTACTCTGGAGCTCCAATCTGTTTGTGGTGTTAGCTTTGATATGTGATGCTGCTAATCCTTTCACTGAAGACCTATGCCTTTTTACTGTGTATAGCAGAGGTTTTTCAAAATGAAGAGATCATGGGCTGTGTCAAAAGCTGTTTCTGCTTTGCAAAAGTCAGGGAAACAAATATTCATATACAGCTGATGTTTTATGCATTGCCTCACTCCGTTGCAAAAGAAGTTAGCACTGATCTTGCCTAATGGGCTTTAGTATGCTGGTGTCCATGCTGTGAAATGAGTAGGGTTTGCATTGGAGAGATTGTGGCAGTCAGGGTGTAAATCTGGGGAGACCTCAAACCACAAAATACATCTCCTTTGAGCTTAGTATTGGTTTGGGGCTAATAGCTTGTTTTGTTAATGACCCAAGAGCGCTAGAGGTGTTAGCTGGCTTTCCTTGAGTGAGACTGTGTGCCAGGGACAAGCAGATGCTGGGACTCCAATAGGTTTGAACAGAGCCTAGCAGAGCCTTAAAACTCCAGAAAAGGTCATTACACTTTTCAGGGTGTGCTGCTGTGCTGAGACCCTTTGCTTCCTGTGCTTCCAAATTCTGTCAAAAGCTGAAAACAAGGTTACTGGGTTACTGGTTTCTGTGCTATGATGCCAGGAAAGGCAAAGCGTGGAGGACTGCACCCCCCGCACTGAGACCCCACCTTTGGACCTGTGATTTAAAACACAGCAGGATAAAAAACCAAAGGACTGCTTGGTTTCAGTAGGCGTTTGCACAGGGCTGCCATCTAAAAGGTGGATACCAGAAATCTTTCTGTCTTATTAGTGTCACTGGGAGCTGAGTGTCAAAGTCTTGACTTTGAGCAAGGTCAAAGTCTTGATAGTACCAACATGTGGGCAGTAGGTTAAAGTCATCCTGGGGAAAGCAGGGCTGGGCAAGCACTCCCCTGTCTGGGTGCATTATGATGGCAGCATTTATTGTTGAGATGCAAAGGAAGACTACTGCCATACTCACTGGTAAATGACTTATATGGGGATGGTGGTGTTTTGTTGCTGTTGCACTAAAAGAGTGGCCTTAAAATGCCCTTGAACTGCCATAGATGTATAGTTTGAATGATGGTATAAGAGTATGTGAAGATACTGAAACCATTTAATAGGGACTACTGGTGAGGCAGAGTATGAAGTGAGGGATAATGACTTTTATGTAACCAGTTATATAATGGACAATATTGACAAGACCAAAGTCACACAGTCTTATCTCTTTTTCCAATCATCTCAATTTCTCAGAGAAGAGGTATAACTTCTTCTACAAATTGTGCCTCACTGACCACCTCAGACCGATAGATCTATGACACTAACACAGCTGCTAGAGACTTATAAAGACTCCTCTGTGCTGTAAAAAAGAGTAGAAGGTAAAATAAATGTAATTTTCCTGCCTCCTTCATCTCCAATAGATCTATGAAGAGAAATTTGAGGAATTCCTCCTCTTTGGGACATTTTTTGAAGCCACAATGATTGATAGGAAGGTTGGGGACAAGCCAATAACCTTTGAGGTTTCTGTCGGTAAGTATGTTAAGCTCTTCTCCCAAGCAGAGAGGGAGTCTCAGGAGCAAGGGATTGCTTTGTGTTATTGACAGCTGTGTCTCAGGAGTTGGCTTCAGAGTAGGGCTTACATTTGAATTAAATCCTGTTCATAATTTCTCTGGATAGCAGTCAAGCTGGGCATACCGATGCCTAGCTGTCTCTAGTCCCAGATGCCCTTTATTAATACAAATCCTCTCACCCACTATATACAGCAATTCACCCAGTATTTAGCCTCCTAATCTCTTGGGAGACCAAACTCAAATAATTTACTTCGGGGCAGAGTTCATTCTGTGGTGCCCATTGCAATTAGTCCCTGGTTGTGAGGGAGCCCCTTTGCAAGGAGGATCCATGCGGACTGTCTTCGCCAACCCTGTAGAGCTACATGTGAGTCTGTGAGTGTGGTATGGGGGTGATGTACAGCCAAGCCTCAAAACACATGCACCAGCTTGTCCTCTGAGATCCTCCTGGTAATCCTGTCCTGCTTCTGAGTAAAGCAGGACTGTACTGTGTGAGGGACCTCCTCATGATGGAGCTGAATTGTCCCCGGGAGCAGACTAAAGAGAAAATGAAGACATTTTGATGAACATTGAGCAGATATTTTCAAAGCAGAAGAAATTTCCCTTAAGAGAGAAGCTTGAATTGGTCTCATTTCCCTTGCAGGGGTTTGCTTATCTCTGTCCTAGCCCCACTTAGAGTCCAAGTGCACAGTAGCACCCTGGCACTTCCCACCTTTGTGCTTGTGTACTCAACCGTGCACTGGGTGTGCTCAACTGTAGGTCTATGTGTGCAGGGAGAGATGTCTGTGACAAACAGGGCAATCAATGAGTGATATTGATTCCTGCTGAAACTTAGCAGGAACCAGAGCTGAAAATGACAAGAAACTCATTTGTATAGTCGGGCAAGAAATTATACGTATTCTTGTCAGAATTATTGCTAAAGATTAATCTGGCTCTGAATTCTGGACCTGAACATCTACCAGCTACCTGTGCAGTTGAAATTTTGATCCAAATTTGGCAAATGGCCATTATTTATGTGAAAGGCTGAACCAAAAGTCCAGATCAGGATGTATGGGGTGATTCGGCACATCCTTCTCCTGCAGGAAATGTTTTCTGCCTGTCTCTAATAAAATCTGTAATTACCAGTCTGATGGATGCACCTCTTCCCCAGTGCTGATAATTTTGCCCTTTAAGGCAAAATCCTATCAGAGAAGATGGCTGTATTGTTAGCAGAGTTGTCTGGCATTAGGCTTGAAGCTGGAGCCTCAAAGCATTGTTATTACTAATTCTGCAACCCTATTATGCAAAATTTGCTGGTCTGAAAATGAGCTTTAGCACTTCTGAGGTCAGACTTTGAAGTAATCATCCATATGTTGTAAAGAAGACATACATTTGCTGTGTAAACCAAACACATATTGGGGCTCCTGGGTCCAGAAATATCAACAGCAGTATTGTTTTTGCTTCTGAATTTCTTTAGCAAAAGCAGAAGGTCCTGGGGGCCAGCAACCAGATGATTGCATCACTTAGTGATGGGGGTATTATACTAGGTATATATCACATAGGGCAGGTAAGGAAGCACTGTCCTGGAGTCTGAAAAGTCATTGGGACTGACATACCCTGTCAGGACCTTTGTAAACTGTGGTATGGCCAGAACAGCTAATGAACAGGAGGGGACAAGATTTTCCACTGGTATGACTGGTCTTTCTCTTTTTTTAAACCTCATTCAGGTTTACCACCTCCAAGCTAGTCATCTCTTTACTTGTAACCCTGTGTCTCTAGGTAACTTCGGAAATATTACTGAGGGGGTGTCAGCAGGAGCTGGAGGGAAAAAGAAGACACGTGATAGAGAAGCAGAAGAAAGCCTGCTGTATGAGGGGAAGGATGAAATTTCTCATGACCTTGGCATACCCCTGATATCCACCACACCCCCTGAGAAGCCACTGATCACGGGTGGGAACAGGTGAGAATCTATGTTTCAAAACCTTATCATTCTGGACTCTGGTTCCTATTTTATAATCCTGCAGAACTCATTAATGAACCGTGGCAGCTTTAAACAGGTTGTGTGGAGTTGAGGCTTTCAAATCCTCAATTACATCTTTCACAACAGTAAATTTTCTAGGCTCCACTGAAGTGAATGGGGTCTGAGCCATTTTAGTCTCATCTTCTGATCTTGGCCTCATGGGCTCTTGAGCTTCTGGTGTTTCTAAAAGGACTGTGTTATACCAACTATACATTGGAAAGCAATAGGAAAGTGCAACTCCTTCAGTGCTATCCCTGTTTTAGGGTCCCATACTCTGATCACAAATAACATCCACCCAGTGACCAGCTCCAGAAGCAGAATAACACATTAAAAATATTGAAATCTGGTCAAGACAGAGTCAGCTTCCCAGAACACTTTCCAGAGCTAATAATTATAGATGTAGACTTAAATAGCAAGTAGTAACAGAAGTAGGAGGAAATAGTCCTTGAAAAAAAAAGAATGGAGCAAAGGATGAAAGCATGCAGAACAGTTCTTCTAAATGGCCTTGTTTATAAACAGAAGTGTAAAGGTTTAATTCATTTCAAAGATGCTAATAAAAAGAAATATTTTCCTTGTTGCTTTGGTAGGAAAAACAATCCCTGACATTGCTGAGTGCCAAGACTAGATGGTACCTCTTTGTTTAGAAGGTCAGGCATTGCCAAGCAGTTTACAGATATAAGGACCTGGTGGCAAATATCAACCTGGATCTGTTTGGTTTCTGTACCTCCCTTAAGTTAAAAAGTACTTTCATCCTTTCTTGCAATCAATGGCTCAGTCAGATTAAATAAGAGCTAGTGGAAGAAAACAAGAACGAAAATACCATGATAGAAATTTTTGTTTCTGCAGCAAATAAATAAAGAGAAGGGGGAAAAAAACCTAATGTTTGACAGAAAGATAGTTGCCTCTCCTCATTAACAGGATTGCAGATTTGGGTACATGCTGGGTTATTATCATCCCTGAGAGACTGTGGGATTTTTAGTTTTTCCCTTAACAAGAATTTAGATTTAAAGAACCGTTGTAAAAGAATGAATCATTCTTCAAATCTGCTATTTGCTTCTTGGCTCACTCCAATATTAACAAAGTTTTCTCTCATTAAAGATTCCTTTTCCTCAAATTTATGTAAAATGTTGAATCTTTTTTTCCCTCCTGTGCTATCTAAACCAGTTTGGCCAGCCACATATACCAACTAATGACTTTATGACTGTCATCTCTTATTTGTATCTTACTGGTCTTATCACTGGGTATTTTTAGTATTAATCAGTACTTAATGGGATAGCCAATAGCTTAGAAAAACTCTGCATTTTAGAAGCATAAATGAACAATAGAAAACAGTAACAAGAGTCCATTCTGGAGATTAAAACCACTAACTAATTAAAGAAGAAGGCAGAGCAGTAAGAATTCTAAGGCAGACACCATGAAATTGCCAGGAATTTTCCACATTTATGTCAAAATGTACAGAAAGGATAAGCTAACACTGAAAAAGTGGTTTCCCCAGATTCTCATAGAGGGAATAATAGACATGAAAGTTCAGTCTTCCATGTGAGTTATTTCATGGCTATATAATTTTCTTAGTAAATTCCATGAAAAGACTCATAAGCTCTATGAATTTCAGGTTAAGACATTTGTATTGGGTTTGTGTGGCAAGGTTTTGGTAGTGGGGGGGCTACAAGGGTGGCTTCTGTGAGAAGCTGCTAGAAGCTTCCCCCATGTCCAACAGAACCAATGCCAGCCGGCTCCAAGATGGACCCACCATTGGCCCAGGCCGAGCCCATCAGTGACAGTGGTAGTGCCTCTGGGAGAACAGATTTAAGAAGGGAAAAAAAAGTTGCAGGGCACACAGAAACTGCAGCTAGAGAGAGGAGTGAGAACATGTAAGAGAAACAACCCTGCAGACCCCCAGGTCAGTGAAGGAGGAGGGGGAGGAGATGCTCCAGGCGCTGGAGCAGAGATTCCCCTGCAGCCTGTGGGGAAGACCATGGTGAGGCAGGCTGTCCCCCTGCAGCCCAGGGAGGTCCACGGTGGAGCAGATATCCACCTGCAGCCCGTGGAGGACCCCACGCTGGAGCAGGTGGGTGCCCGAAGGAGGCTGTGACCCCATGGGAAGCCCGTGCTGGAGCAGGCTCCTGGCAGGACCTGTGGCCCTGTGGAGAGAGGAGCCCACGCTGGAACAGGTTTTCTGGCAGGAGTTGTGACCCCATGGAAGAGACCCACATTGGAGCTGTTTGTGAAGAACTGCAGCCTATGGGAAGGACTCACATTGGAGAAGTTCGTGGAGAACTGTCTCCCATGGGAGGGACCTCACGGTGGAGCAGGGGAAGAGTGCGGAGTCCTCCCCCTGAGGAGGAAGGAGCGGCAGAGACAAGGTGTGATGAACTGACCCCAACCCCCATTCCCCGTCCCCCTGCACCGCTGCGGGGGGAGGAAGGAGAGAAAATTGGGAGTGGAATTGTGGCCAGGAAGAAGGGAGGGGTGGGGGGAAGGTATATTAAGATTTGGTTTTATTTCTCATTACCCTACTCTGGTTTGATTGGCTATAAATTAAGTTAATTTTCCCCAAGTCAAGTATGTTTTGCCTGTGAAGGTAATTCGTTGAGTGATCTCTCCCTGTCCTTGTCTAGACCCACAAGCCTTTCATTATATTTTCTCTCCCCTGTCTAGCTGAGGCAGCGGAGTGAGTGAGTGAGCGGCTGTGTGGTGCTTAGTTGCTGGCTGGGGTTAAACCACAGCAATGTTCTAGCATTGGGAGATAGTTGAATTGTTTTTCCCTCTTATGAAACCACCAAAATTAATGATTACCTGAGACCTGTGTAGCTGTGCTATGCACTGACTTTAATGGGTAATGCTCACCTTGTTGTAGGTTATTGAGGAGAAAGTAAATGGGAAATTCTGTTTCTTTTGATATCCCATAAGGCAGTAAAATGAAGTTGTAGAGAAGATCTTCATCTTTTTAAACAGAAAAATTGTCACATAAACCTATTAGGGATGTGCGGAAGTTAGGAGTTACAGGTAGGACACTGGAGAGCAACAAATGATTTGGTTTCTGTGGGCTTAGCTTAGTGGTTAAACACATGTGTCCAGTTCTATCTGAAATGACCTAGGGTATCTGAGGCATCCTTACAAGCAAACATGAAAGACCCAGCTCCTTCTGGGCCCACAGGTGGATGCCTGTGCTTAGGCAACTTAGCCTACTGGGGCTCTGGATTTCAGGGGTGGATGATCAGGATGATCAAATTTTCTAAAAATTTGGCTGTGCTCAGATAGAGAGACCTTGAAATGGAAGAAGTCAAGTCCATACCAAGTGCACTCTCCTTTCTTGGATACCACAGCCTCTCCCAGAGGAGAGGAAATTGAAAGTGCAACCATTTTTTCTGCCGGTCGTTGAACATTGTGAAGAACAGGAAGCTTGAGTAGTTTTGTCCTTTATTATTTAGGGAATTAGTTTCTGTGGAGGAATACTGAAGGGTCACATGGCAAGTAGTATTGGTTTTGACTGGGATAGAGTTATTTTTTTCCATAGTAGTTTGTACGGGACTATATTTTGGATTTGTGCTGGAAACATTGTTCAGAATACAGGGATGTTTTCATTACTGCTGAGCAGTGCTTACACAGAGTCAAGGCCTTTTCTGCTCCTCACCCCACCCCACCAGCGAGCAGGCTGGGGGGGCACAAGAAGTTGGGAGAGGACACAGCTGGGACAGCCGACCCCAACTGACCAAATGGATATTCCATACCATGTGATGTCATGCCCAGTATATAAGCTGGGGGGAGTTGGCTGGGGGCCAGGGTGGATCGCTGCTTGGGAACTAACCGGGCATCAGTCAGCGAGTGGTGAGCAATTGCATTGTACATCACTTGTTTTGTATATTCCAATTCTTTTATTATTATTATTGTCATATTATTATTATTTATCATCATTGTTGTTATTATTTTTATTATGAATAATTATCACTATTATTTTCTTCCTTTCTGTCCTATTAAGCTGTCTTTATCTCAACCCACAAGTTTTACTTTTTTTTTCTGATTATCTCCCCCATCCCACTGGGTGGGGGGCAGTGAGTGAGCAGCTGTGTGGTGCTTAGCTGCTGGCTGGGGTTAAACCACGACACCCGTGCCTCCCCCTGAACTCCTCTCTCACCTTTATGATCTGCTCTGTACTTTGTTTTCACAGGAACTACCAGTACCTGCCGTACGATGAGAGGAAGCCGTGTATCTGTGTCAAGAGCTACTGGGGCGACCAGACCTTTCGTCTGTACTCTTCCAACACTCTTGAGAAAATGGCGGATCACCTGGTAAGTAGCAATCATCCTCCCAGGTTCATGTATTCACCAGAGTATGGCAGTGAGAGGTCACGTCCCCCAAAACAGGCCTTCAAAATATCCCCCAGCTGCATTCCTTGCTGTTGATTTTGTGAAAGAGTAGCTGATATCAGCCCCTTCTCTTTTTTTGTCCAATTGCTTTGATCTATTAGAGCTAGTCAAGTATTCCTGTCCACAGTTTGGTTTTTTTGGCCGTAGGGCTGTCTTCTTTTCTCAGAAACATTTTATTCTTTGTAAGAACAGTCAAACAATTAAAATATGAGATACAGAATAATTCTGTCTCCTATGGCTCTTCCTCTAATATCTTCTTGCCCAGACCACATGGTTTAACCTGTGTTTATGCTGGACACTCTTTAAAGGACACTTTTTGGTTTTAGTTTTCCTAAAAACATTGATAGAGACACAAAGGCGTATCGTCTCATGGGCAGTCACTGTGATGCCCTAGTCACAGTGTTTTCCCATAATGATGTTTTATTCTACCCTTGCTTAAAGTTGACTATCAACAGTCTCAAAAAAGTAGTAGTATTTTTTTTTAAAGTGACTTCTAATGTTGAATATTTTAAATTGGGGCACTCACATTAAGAGTCTGATTCATCCCTCATTTATCCTTATGTACCTCATGAGCAACAACACTGAAGTCATACTCATGCAAGGTTGTATCATGAGAAGACAGAGGCTTATAGGCCAACATTTCGAACCCAGGTATTTGAACATCTGAGTATATATATGGAGAGATACGTTTGTCAGTGTACCTTAACATCCACAGGCCTTTCTGGAAATCCAGCCATTTATTTTAGTTTGTAAGAACAGACTCCATTTCTCAATGATAACGGTAGGTGTTGCAATAAACCTTGCATATGGATTCAGGTGCCCACTAAAGTTTAAGAAGTTAACTCCAGCAACTTGCTAAATTTAGGCAGCAGGGCTGGAAACAGAACCAAGAAGAACTACAGTTTTTCCTCCTACCTAGTGGAGAATGTTTTCCACGGACTGATCTTCACCGAAGTGAGAAAACAAAGCTGCTCCAAGCAGTAGTAGCTTGGACTAGTAGTTGGAGAGACTGGGGAAAGGTCAAAATAAATCATGCTGCTGGAGTCTTCTCTCTGCACACTTCAAGCGTAGTGATATATCAAAGGTTCTGTTCTGTCAGGTTACAAAGTCACCTCCCTCATTCTTGATAGTTATACAGTGAATAATGGTGTTATAACACTGGCAGAATGACAAAGTGCACTCCTTTACATAACGGCTTTTTCATGTGTTTTTCGTAGGAAGAATCATTAGAGCAAGTAAAGGACATGATCAAGGTTTCAGAGATTGCATCTGAGGAGAAAATGAGGACGACCCTAAATGATTTTATCAATCAAAGCAGGTAACTATATTTACCAGAGGCATACAGAAAATCAACATTATATGTTGGCTACAAATTCGAGGCTAGACATGGAAACTGATGATAATAAAAAAAAAGTACAGTAAACTTACTGAGATATGTATTTTATTTATTCTCTTGTAAAAGCAAAGGCCTTCCCAAATTGCAATGTCTATTTATACAGAGAAAATATTTTATTGTTACTTTCAATATTCAGTATTGACAGTAGACTACTGCCAATCATTGTCATATTATTTTGGCTTTCGGGACTCTAAGAATAGAATGTATATGGGATAAGTAGGATTTAATAAAGTGTGTGATGGACATACTGTAAAAAAGGACAAGGTTAAGATAAAGGATTCCACATGCTGGGATAAATCACCCAGTGGGTTCTGTGTCAGATGACATGATTGGGCTCAAAATAGATATAAACCCTAATTTCTAAATATTAACCCTGTTTCTGTGAAATGTGGTGCAGACTTTTTGGACTCTATTCTTTGAATCTTATAAGTGCTCAATATTTATTTTAGAGAATTTCAGCATCTCTGTCTTCTGGTTCATGTACTGCATTTCATTCCAATGTATTTTAGCGGCTTGCATTAAAAAAATAACACATTTAAAGAACCTGTTATTCTTGTGTCCTAGGGCCTTCACTGCCATTGCTGAAAAGAAGCCCAAAGGGTTGAACTACACTGCTTTGGACAAAAAGAGACTCATGCTGTTCAAGCAAGAGCTGGTATGTGTATTTTTTTTCTTTAAGCGTTGATGCAATGAAGTTAACTGAAAGCATGTTGGTTGCATACATTTTAATTTCTGTTTGATATCACCATACTGGAATGTTTTGTAATTAATATAAATATAGTATCCAAGAGCATTTTTTTCAATAAACCCCGCTGTGCTTAATAAAGAGTTGTAAGATACCCTAAAATAATTCAGAATATGTTGTTTTTAAATACAAATAAGACGTTACAATAATGAGCTGATTTTTCTTTCCCATGCATCTTAAAATGGGATGATGCTGAGTTCAGTGGAAAAACACCAAACTAACACTGCTGTTAAACATTTAATTACTGTGGTGGGGCTGAACTTCAAGACTAGTAAAGTCTGGCATTTGATATTCCTGGATCTAGTCACCTCCTCCAGGGAACTGGTGAGAAGAAACCAAACTGGGTGGAGATAGTCTGAATGTTTATTAGCTTTATTTACTGTTTCTAGCACAGAATTTGGTTGTGACTTCTGTCAGGACAGAGGCCCGATAATTCTAGGTGATAATCACATGTCTCTTGGGACTTCCATACATCCAGTATACATACAAACAAAGAGAAAATGGGAGACATTCACATTTTATGTTATTCAGCTCCAAAGAGTAGATCACTTTCTGTTGTGACAAAGAAGGTAATTGCTGCCTTGAACCACGTGTTTCCATCTTTTCTTCTCAACTTGAATCGAAGACTGTTTTCTCCTTCTGTGTCCAGTTCAAACTACTTGATAATGCATAAAAAATACATACTGTTTTTCCCGACTGCAGGAAGCAATGTCTAGTGATGCCAAGGGAATTGTTCAGCAGCAGAAAAAGAAGATGTCACTGGATGAAATGATGCATGAGACTCAGAGCTTTATAGATAAAATTCGGTTCTTGGTTGATGAGGTAATCCACACAGAAATTCAGATAAATTTAAAATCCAGAGCTTAACTTTGATTTTCATAATCCCATGTGAATAATAACTCCTGGCCTGGTTATCCAAAGAGTTGTCCTTTGGATATCTGGACCTAATCCTGTTTTGCATTAAATGAAGATGTTAACAGACTGGGGTAGGAAACATTGGGCTATGTGGTATGGAGAATTTTTTCTTTCTTTTTTTTTAAAAAAAAAAAAGAAAAGGTCATCCCATATGTGCCCTGGTGGTTTGGAGACTGCTTTCTGATCTGAATTCATGTCTCCACTTGTATGGACATAGTGATTTGGACTGGTATGAGCTCAGGGGTCTCTATACTATACTTCACTGTGCAGACACTGCTTAGACATGCTATTAAGCCTGAGAATAACAGAAGAATGGACATATTTGGTCAGGGCAAAATCCAGCCAGTGGAGTGCTGTCCCTCTGGGAGCTGCCTGTGCTAGCAAACTAAACAGGGCCATGGCTATTCCTGGCTCAGAGAGCAAGTGGAACAGCCTGGCATGGTTTGCAGCCTATGCCCAAATTCTTTTCCTTCCCAAAACAGAGTGACCTCGCTCACAGTGCCTCCTGGGAACAGCCCTGGGCTGGTCTTTGCTTCAAACCATACTCAGGCTTTGTTTGGGGAAATGTTATTTGGGACAGGGCAAGGCAATGCCATGGAGCATCCTCACAAGCAGAACAGATGATAGTATACCAGTGCTTGAGTTTGGTCCTGGTCCTTTTTGGTTTGCTGGTAGAGATGAAGTTGATGGTATTTCCACAGTAGGTACTTTCAGCTTACACAATCTGTGGGTAAGTTATTTCCTGAGACAGTCATACCCAGATTTTTAGTTTTAGTTTCTCCTGAAATGATTTATAGAGTGGGTGCTCCTTAATCACTCTACAAAACTCTTTATCTTCAGCTGTGCTTAGGAATGGAGGTTTGGACTGCAAAGCATGAAATGACAGCCTCCTTCAGTCCAGGTGCACATCTGCCACTCCACAGGAGCCATGAGGGAATCAGCTCTTGGTAGAGAGTCTTTTAACAAAAAATAATGTTGTTGGCTCATAGAAAGAATTCAGCTTTAGTTCAATATTCCTCGTCATTTAACAGCCGCAGAATACGGTGCCTGATGTGTTCATCTGGATGCTTAGCAGCAGCAAGAGAGTTGCATATGCAAGAGTGCCAGCAAAAAACATACTCTATTCCCCAGCAAAAGAGCAGAGAGGCAAGGACTGCGGGAAGATTAAAACCTATTTCCTGAAAGTAAGTCTGGGGCGTTCTGCAAACACACGTAATGCCTGGGGACCATTCAGTATTCAGATTTCTTCCAGGGACTGTATTTTACAGGGTCATCTTTGTAATGTTCTAAAAATGTGTACACGTTTATATCTGCCATCTATTAATATTTGCTTCTTACATTTATGCTTGTCCTTTAAGCACTGTATCATTCCCAGGCTCTTGGTGTATGAGTAATTATTTCTCTCACTACTTGTTATGGCAAGTATATAGCATTGTTTAGCTATAGCTCTATACATAAACAGATAGAAGAGGTACAGCCTCTTTGCTGGCAAAGATGTCAGAACGCAGCACATGAAAGTCCAGGAGGAGACTGGTAGGAGATCAGAACGCAGCAACTCAGATAGCAGGGAAACCTAGGTATTCAGAGGTAATACAGCAATTATTTATGCTTGCTATTTAAAATGTGGCTAGGTTTGTGCAATATATGTCCAAAATATTGCTATGGGATTGTTCGTCTTGAAGGAAAACCTTAGTGGATATACTCCTACAAAGGCAGTGTGACTGGTAGTACTTGGCAGTGGAATATTATGCAATGTAATTGTTACTATGGCCATCAGGAAAAACTCAAACACACAAGAAAATAGTAACTTAATATAATGACTTTTTAGTGGTTTTTCACCTGGAGCTGCTGGGTGCACTCCCATAAAGCACAGCTAAGAGCAGCTAGAAATATCTAAGTTCCTGATAGTTGCCATAGGTGCTTGTTAAGCACAGCACTATTTGCCTGCAGGAACAAGAAAATACCATAATTAACTCTCCAGCCCCTTCAACATCAAGAATTACCATAGGAACAGATAATACTAAACACTGACAGATAATGCTAAACACTGAGTTTAGCAGAGCTGGATGAAGTGGCAACAGAGAGGAAGGAAATAATAGTATTGTTCATCAAGACTAGTAATGTTTTATACTGGAATATATTTTCTCACCTGCCCAATGGAGGAATATTTTTAATAATACATGGGGCTAACTATTGGAGACCAGCAAAACTGTATGAAATGGAAAGTGGGCTGAAGTCCGGGAAAAGTAGGATATCAGCTAGCACTGATATGCTTGCAGCTATTAGGTAGCCTGCCCAAACCTCTGCTTATCAGGCAGCATGCCATTTACATAGACTTTCAACCAAGCAAACTACTCATTTCTTCCCTAAGAATCACAGAAGTTCCTTGTGCTAAATGAGTCTCAGGGCCACTCACTGTGGAGAAATGCCATTTATCAGTATATCAACTCAGTGAATGCTCCTTTATTTTACTCTGGCTTGGTAGGACTCAGCATCCAGCCATGTCTCTCTCTTGAGCTTGTTGTGATGGGTGGATTTTTTCTTCAGTTACCAGGCAAGCGCCCGCTGGGCTGGACTGTGCAGGCAAAGGTGGACATCTATCTATGGCTTGGACCTGCCAGCTATGCCCACAGTATCATGGAGAATTTGCCTGTGGGATATGAGACTGAATTATCGTCTAACACCAACTCAGTGCACAGTGTGGTGCCCTCACCTGCCTGCCTGCTGTATAAAAGTAAGGCACCGTTTCTTCTCCATATTAGCAATTAAGAGATGTGGCCCCAAAAGCTCTAATTCAGAGGGCGGCACAACCTCTGTTTAAAGTAACTGTTCTAAGATGATCATGGCTTAGCATCTTTTCATCAGAAAAGGCTGGTTTCATTGCCAAGTCATCGGTCCTGCCACCGACACTTTGCAGATGTCAAGGAAAGAAAGGACTTGTTCACTTGCAATTTCTGTTCCCTGTCCCATGGGTCTGTCTCCTTGTGATGAGGAAGCATCTTTCAGTTCTCCTGATGAAGCTACTGTGTTGAACACCTAGTAGATAAACCAGTGATGGGAGATAAAAACTGGCAGTTAACAACCTTGCAGTAGAGACTTACATAGGACATTGATTTTAAGTGAATACAGAGGTCTTACACAACTTCTGAGTGTCTCAGGTGTTTCTTTAGTGAGACAGCACTAGCAACAGTTCCCCTTGTCAGATCCTGGTTGGACAACAGGTGATGAATCTTCCCTTCCTACCTATGTGCTGCATCATTTCGATGAAGCTGACATTACTGTTTTTTTTGCAATGATGTAGCCCCGCACCTCTTCCAGCTGAGAGCCCACATGTATCAGGCAAGGGGGCTCATTGCAGCTGACAGCACTGGACTTTCCGATCCTTTTGCAAAAGTTACTTTCACATCACACTGCCAGACCACAAAGGTAAGTTCCAAAGTCTCTTTCAGTAAATGAAAACACTTTTTTTTTCCCAATTAAGCCATGAAAAGAAAAAATCTTGGTTTCGCAAGGAGGTACATAGCAGGAAAAGTTAGATGCCTGCTGTTAAAGGGCAACTTCTGACAGTCCACTGCAAGCAAGGCAAAAGTTTAGTTTAACCTACTACTCTAACATGAGGTGCAGTAGTACTAGTTTATTTTAGCTCAGATGTTAGGTTCTCTGGGGCTACTGGGACTTTGTAGCAAGTGAATTACCTTTCTCTACAGCTTTTTCTATATGTTTTAAGTTTGGGCTGTTGTCATTCCTTGGTATGAGAATAAACCCCCATGGTTCTCTTTTCCTATAGTCTATGCATGCAGTGATTGAGCAAACAGTGAAGACCTTTCTAGGGCTTCTGTAGCCATGCAAGCCAGCATGGCTCTTTGTGATGGAATTTGGCAAAGCACACTGGTGGTTTTAGAGTGGCAGCATTGAAATGAGCTGAAAACAGAGAGGTGTGAGACTTTCTGCACCACTTAAATGCTGCAAAAATGTGCCCATAGGGAGTGGTCTCACATCTTCCTCAGGCATCTCCAGGGGCAAATGGTCTCCTATGGACATTTGATGGAGCCTCTAGAGAGAAGGGAGAACTTCTACAAAGCTCTATCCAGCAAGAAGGGTTGAAGTACAGCCCTGGCAAATGAGCAGGAGGATGGTCCCTCACAGAACATGAAGACTGACTTTCAGATGTCCTTAACCCTCTACAACTACCCTGGAGTTAAAATGGGTCCGGGAGTTCTGAAACCCATGCCAAAAATAGAATTTGCTGAGGCAAATATGGTCTTGCTTCAGAAAAAGTATTTAACCTCCCCATCCAGGCCCTCCCCCAAAAAACTCCACAGAAGACTGTTTTAATCTATTTAATTCTAAAATTCCTCTGACACCATCTTCTCTTATGAAGCAAGTTCTGTAGCACGTGCCAAAGGCAGCGAGAAGCAAAAACCTTTCTCTGCTCTAAGTTGTAGATGCCTGTTTGTGCTGCTTTTGCCTCAAGGATATGAGTTGATCTTTTCCTGTAATGTGATTTTAACTTCTTATAGAAGTTAGTGAATGAAGACATTAAAGTTAGTGTTTAGATGCACCAGATTCAGGAAAGTAGAATTTGGCCCAGGAAAAATAGGATTTTATAAGCACAGAAGTGTTAAGTTTATTCATTGCCTGAATAAAATATTGCAGCCAATAACTTGCATGTTTTTAGAAGACTGTCAGCCAAGTGCCACTAAACTGTAGTCAAGAGCCTTATTTCCATTCGAAAGAACGATAGCAGGTTATGAGTCATTTTGCAGTTGGCATATTTTTCGTCTTTAAATGTTATCTTTGTTAAATATATTTCCTGCCAAGACAGTTAAAACATTGTCTATGATGAAACACCATAAGCCAAATTACAACAAATTAAAAACTACTGATTTATTATGAGTCATTAAAATTTTTTTTTTTTCCCCATAAAGTGTTATGAGTCATACACTGAAGTAAAAATAAGATTGAAAAAATGTACCCTGGAGAAGTGAAAACTGGCCTTGGTTTAGGGCAAAGGCTTTATTTTAGTAGCATTGGACATACACCTGCTTTCCTAAACCAACAGCTTTCCACTCAATTTAATACTGAGCTTTGTCTACACAGACTGGTGGTTGTGTATTGATATGCTTGTGAGGGGTCTGTGAGGCAAACAGGGAAATGGAGAAACTGGAGATTGGCTTCAAGGTGAAAGAACCATATTCTTCTGACTGGGAATAGCTGCTGAAAAAGGTGGTGTCTCAGACAAGGAATTGTTCAGGCTGTGGGAAAGAACGTCACCATCAGATCAGCACGTCCTGCTGAAGGACTCCCAAGCAACCAGTTTATAGCTCATTAAACATTTCCTCTCTTTCATTAGATCATTTCTCAGACGTTATCCCCCACCTGGAACCAGATGCTGCTCTTCGACAGCATTGTGCTTCATGGTGACAGAGAGGAGATCGCTCAGTTCCCACCAGAGATTGTCATAGAGTTGTACGATGACGATGCAGTGGTAAACTCAAAATCCTTCTTAGTAAAAATCTGGGCTCTTCCATCTTACTGCCAGTGTGAAAGCAACGCTGTGTCACTGAATAGGCATTAAATGGATGACCTTGCTGAATGGAGCTCACTGTTAGAGTGGTTTGCACTTTAACATCTGAAAAGAGCCCTGAGACTCACTTTATGTCCTTGCAAAGCTGTGGCCTTGTTTTTTCCCAAATGAATCTTGCTCCCTAAGACTGGCTTACAGAAATCAGAAGCATCTTGCCCCCACCTTGCTTGCACATGACTGTAAATATTGTACCTAAGTCTGGGGAGACACGGATTTATCTCTGACCATGCAAACTGTCACAGTCTCACTGACTGAATACAGAGCTCAGAAACTTTGGGTGCTCTGAAGAGGTAATAAGTACTCAGCTCTTCCATTTTCATAGCTGCCTTGCATTCTACCTTGCTCGTTCCTTCAGGAGAAGGGTTTTTTTTCACAAATACTAAACTCTGCATCATCTTGGGTCCTATGACAGCTGTGAAATTCATATGCATTTGACACCTGTATTCTTCTTTATTTAGGGTAAGGCAGAATATATTGGGTCTACAGTGGCTGCCCCTGTGGTGAGACTTGCTGATCAAAACTATAAACCACCTAAACTTTCTTACCACCCAGTGTATTGTGGAAATCTTTCAGGAGGAGACCTTCTTGCTACATTTGAGCTTCTGGAGGTAAACTAGACTTTCTCGACCGTTACACTTTTACACCCTGGGCTCACAAAAGCAGCCATGGCATCGAGCCCTGTCACCCTCTTGAATTAATGGAAATCGCAACTGGAGCAGGATCATTCTGCTGTTGGACCTCGTAGTCCCCATGCAGTCTCTGTCACTCCCTCCACCCTGCCAGGGGCCACTGTCCGTGCACACACCACCGCCAGCCCCTCGCACGCTGAGCCTCATTTGCCCGTCACTTGCCCTTGCCCTAAATTGGGCTCTGGTCTCAGAAACAACTGTGAAGGTCCCACTGCCATTGCAATGACTTGCTCTTTGGAGTAGCACATGGCCCTGACTTTAGCAACCTCAAAGCTCTCAGTACTGCTTTCACTCTTAGGAAAAGGAAGCGGTGAATAATAAAGATTGGATTAGGGAGACTGAGTTTTCAGATACCCCTAATGTATTAAGAGAAATGTTACACTGGTTTCCAACTGCGAGAGAAAAGGCAATTCAACTTACCTCTGGGGCTAGCCTGGCAGATGTGTGAGTGGGGTGTATTGTGCCTGGGATTTCAGGGAATTTCAGTGGAATTTGCAGAGCCATCAGTTAGAGGAAACTTCTCTCTGCTGAAAACCTACAGCAGTTTATTCTGAAATCTGAAATGGGAAAAGTGTGGAACTCCGTGACACGTTTTACAGATATTACCAAGACAAAACAGGCTTTTAAGCATGATGGGCTAATTATGTTCTCGGTGAAAACCTGGAAAATGACACCATGTGGAACATTTCCTCATTAAAGTGGGTACCTAGGGATAGAGTCTAGTACCTTAGCCATAATTTTCCCATTTTTTTAATTGAAATCCACTTTTTGGTGAACAAAGAGAGCACTGTATTTTGTTTTGCCATCTTTTGGGACAAGGGAAGCAGCATGGCTTCTGGGATATATCCAAATATACCCCTAAGACTTCTCTAGAGAGTTGACAAGAACTGTAGGTAAAGACCCTGCAGTCCTTATCTTCATGCTCTGTATTATTCTTCTCAGTGACAACACTCTAGAGCATCTCACATGGCAGATAATAGCAATAAGGACATTAAAGAAATTTTCAGGAAAAGGTATATATATAAACTTTTTCCAGGCTTCAAAGCACTCCCAGAGCTGATGTGCCAGTGGCTCCTTCTAACATCAGGGTATTCCTGATGGGGCTCTGTGTAGGGATGGAAACAAAAATCTCTCATCACTAATCTGTTCTCATTCTGAGCCCACAACCTTTACCATGACATACCCTGCTCAATAACTCTGATCTGCAGGTACCGTTTGGTTCAGCTGAAGAAGTGTTGTGTAAAAAGTGAATGTTCCTTTCTCAGAATGAATGCTATTATGCTGGGTCTTGCTGGAGGGAAAAAATTATTCTTATAACAAAGCATCCTGGCATTTAGAAAAATAGTGGACTGAAAAAAATACAGACTAATGAATACTAGGAGTCTTGATTTTGCTCAAAGTGGGCTCAGGATTTACTGATTTGGGTTTTTTAAATCAAAAAAGCAAAATCCCCTTGTAAACACACCCTGGGGCTATTTTCCTCTACTGTCATCTGTGTGCTAGATCATTCTTCACCTCTTGTTCTGTGCAGTTTCACTGTGGCCATGAAGCAAAGTCCTTTCTGAGTTATACCAACCTAATTTCATTGAAATTAACAGAGTTTCACTGAGTAATACAGAAATACTGTCAACTCCACTAGTGGTTGTTAGCTCTCGGAAAACCAGAGGCCTTGCAATATATTGGAGAACTGTTCAGTTAACTGCAATACTTAACAAAAGTGAAGATCCAGAGAATCTTGATTTGATATCAGTCTTAGGTTTTGCAGTCCTGGAGTGCAGTTTAATAAAACTATGAGGCAGTTCTGTCCTCAAATGTGAGATCTCGCCAGCCTTCCTCTCCTAAGCTATGTACTTTGGAACTAATCCCTTCTCACAGCTGTAAGAGGAGACACAAATAGCTATGTGTATTCTAGTTTTAAAAAAATAATAAAAATGGTGCAGTTTAGAAATTACATATGCTTAGTCACTGTATCATGCAGATTAATATATTTTTCTTGATCACCTGTCATCAGTACCCAGGTCAGATAATGCAATGAAAGTGGATACCCTGAGATTTGAACTGTGTTGCAGGGACATGACATCCGGTATGCGATCTAGTTCAGGTGGATTTCGCCTCTTCTTTTATTTAAAGTACCAATTAATCTATTATGGGGTAAATTTTTGGAGCATTTAATGTCAGTTAATATAGAATTGGAAGCTCTGAATATAATTAAAGCCAGACAGGTGGATTTCTAGACAGGCGGTTATTGTTCGCAAAGTTTGTGTTTCTGTTTGGCTTTTTAAACAGCATCACAGAGGTGACTGATAGAAACCAGATACATTGGGGAACAACAAAACTAGACCTAGGTCTCTGGCCTCAAGTTCCACGAAATCTATTAAATGAATTACTTTGGATTTTTACTGATAAAGGGCAGTAAACATGTGCATGTGAATTACTGCTGTTAATTATTTGAATACTCACACACACTGCAGGTGCTATGCTAGAAGATACATTTTCCACCCATCTCCTCCTTCACCTACAAGATACTAGGGAACACATCCTTTCTCCCTTATGCTAATTAAACTCCCATACAACTGTACAAAGCTGCGGATAACAGACAGATGGCCTAGTTAAATGAAGCAGAAGGCTTCAATTTTACAGGTCCTTTGAGAGCTGTATCTCAGCTGCTTCACCTTTCAACAGTGACAAGTTAGCTTAGGAATGCTGAAGCACTCCAGAAGTTGTGTTTCTTTTTCCCAGAAGCTGTATGTACAGTACGCTTTAGGTACTGTACTTCATGTTAAAGCCGAGGAGAGCTCTGTCTGTAGGTTGTTACCTCACCTGTGAAACCTGTGTGCCTACTGTTCTCTGCTATCACAGCCTGAGCTTCTGGTAGGACTGATCACCAGGTGCTGGCTTCAACTGTTTTATGTAGAAATTTGCTAAATCAGGCCAGGCTTCAGATCTGCCCTGCGTGGACTGAGAAGGTCATAAATACACTGTTGAAAATTAGGAAGGAATTGGGACGTGAAGCCAGGGAGCTTTCCCACAGAAGGTGAACCAAACAGGCAGCAGAGCCTGCAGGATGGCAAGAGGCAAAGAGATGGTCAAGCCTCATTGCTGCAGTGGAGCACACTCTCCTCCCACTCACCTGGCACAGGGCAGTCATGTACGCCCAAATAAGCTCCTGAACGTGGGACAGGATTAGACACGCAAAGAACATAAGTGCCGCCTGCTGCAAGATTTTAGTAGTTGCACAAAGACCCAGCCCTAATGCTGGAGATGCGATTTGCAAGTTCTCAAATGGTGACAGTGTGCAATAATGCAGGACTGCTGTTCCATAGTGGCTGAAGAGTGTTATGTCTGTCTGGCAAATGTGTGGTTTAGCTGATGTGTACTGTCTGTTCACCAGCCTTTTTTAACTGGAATCAGATCTAGAAACTTCCTGTGAAAGTCTTCTAAGCAGTTTTGCTAAGGATTTTTGTGAAATAGAATTACCATGCTTTGCATTTTTAGTAAATAGAATTATCATGCTTCAGTACATGCGTGTTTTTAGGGCAGACTGTGCCCTGCTAGGACAAAGGAGCCTTTTTTTCAGAAAGGTGCATCAACCCACTCTATTGAATACTCTTCCTGCCAAATGTTTTAGCATCACAGCAGGACAGATAGCAATCCAGGTCACATTCCTCTCACAGCACAACCCGTCTGCTCTGCAATGTGTCTTGTAAAACTGTATTAAATTGGTGTGTTCTATGTGCCATTCACAGATACTTCTGATACTGGTTTTATTCTTCCAAAAACCAGCCTAAGTTATGACTGCTTAATTTTTCAGATTCCTGAGTCAGATCCAGACGGACTTCCCCCACTGGATCCACCAGATGTTGGCCAGATTTACCCAGTCCCAGCTAACATCCGACCTGTTTTAAGCAAGTACAGAGTAGAGGTGAGTTACTTAGAATATTTCCATTTCCAAATCTCAGCTCCTTTTATTCTCTTATTGAACCATAACAGTAAGGGATGATAATTTTTAAATTCTCATCAATAGGAATCACATAAAAATAGCATATGGATCCCAAAATAAATGTGCTAAGCTCAGATCACATTTTTTCTCCGAGGCTGGGTGTGCAAGGCAGTGCTTCCACATGAGGCCAGCAAGGGCTACATCTCAGTCCTGACCTGCTGGGAAGGGACTGCTCCCATGGCAGAGCACGGCTGATGGACCTCTGCTCTGTACAGCCCAGGAAGTGTCTGCAGGAGATGGAGAGGTTCCCCTTGCAGCTGACGTCCCTGGAGGTGAAGTTCAGCATCAGCCACCTCCCAGGCTTTTTCTGGCTCCCAAACTTCAGCCAAGCAATGTCTTCTGCCTGCGTACAAATGTTTGTCCCTTCTCTGCCCTCCTCTCTTGCTCCATTTGGGTCCAAAGTCCCATTATGTTAGAAAGCAGGGAAATGTGGCACCTTTTCATGTCAGTGGAACGCCTGGATGCTGCCCAGCCTCACTACTCACTGTCATTCTTCCTGCAGCCTTTACATCACCTGCTTATTTGCCCATTTTGCTGTGCCAAGTCAGACCCTGCTTACGTTACCCGGTGACCCTTCCCCAGAAATACTATTTTGAGAGCCCAGAAGCAGTTCCAGCTTTGCCTTCAAAGATCAAGCAATTCAGCTGCTGAAAAGGAGAGACCAGTTACTAGCTCTGCTATATCATTTAGTTAAGCTATCGTTTTCTGTACATAGGAAAGAGTTTTTGTTAGCAGTGTTCTTTTTTTTACACCTGAGATTGCGAGGTAAATAAGCCCATGAACTACTCTGCTGATGTTAAAGGGACATCTTAAATCCTTAAACTTAGGTGTCCCTCTAAGTATTATGCTATGAAGGCCTTCCCAGGGCCCACGCAGTACGATTGCTTTGTGCTGCTTGTATGTTTTCTATTTTACACTGCTGTGACATTCATCCCAACTAGCTCTAAGGCACGCAGCTTAGAAGCATCCTCACTGTAGGTTTCTTGTTTGGACAGCTGAACAGAGCAGCCGCGGTCCCAGTGTGATTCAGACGTTGAATAGATTAAATTACATTTTGGAAGTGCATCTCTGTCTTCTTTGGTTCTGGAGGGAGCCTAGGACAACTCCACTCCTCAGTGTGATACCTCGGGCACCTTAAAATCAGGGAAATTGCTTCCAGATCCAGGCAGTTAAATTGCTACGAGAACAGGTTTATAGTTGAAGTGAATGTATACGTAGTGAAATTTGAACTCCGGAGGGTACCCAGCAAGGAAATAACACAGAATGAATAGAACACAACTATTTTTGTTAAGATATTATAAACTATATCTCACACTGGTGGAAAAGGTCATGGAGCCATTGTAACTACAGAAGCGTGCCGTGCCCCAGTTTTAACTGGGAACCTCCAGCAACAGAGCAGGATCTCACCAATCCTCACATGCCGCCAGTGCCCCTTGCCACTGCCTGACTCAAACAAATCCCCAGTCCTGCCAGCGTTCAGGTTGTCCACAAAGGCCCCCACACCTCCTTTTGGTTCCAGTCTTCATTTCAGGTACCTGAGACTCATGGCTTCTCTCACCAACCGTAACGTAACCATCCCTTGCTGCCCCAGCCCTCCCCTTCAAGGCCCCCCAGTGTGTGCTGTATAAAGTCCTGTTTTTCCTGCAGACCCTTATTTTACAGACCCAGCCTCCTTCTTGTCCTCCAGACCAGGATCACAGTCCTTTGAAGGAAAGCTGCTTGGAGACCTCCTGCCATCCATTGCAGACCTGAGGGCCAGCTCGGCTGGCAAAACTCTGTTAATCAATTCTGCTTATATAGGATTTGTTTGCTCCTTCAACTGCTCTGATGCATTAAACAAACCAAGCCCCTGACGTTCAGATGAATAGTCCCCTTGCCCTGCTGAAAAGACAACTGTTGGAAATGTGATTATTATGGGTTGCCATTGGCAATAACTCCTTGACAACAGTTGGGTGTTATTAATTGCTTTAACTTCCACCATTAATCCTGATGGTTATTGGATATCAGATTTGTTTTTTTCTGGTAGTCCTGCATTCCCAAAGGGATATGAAGTGATGGCATCCCAGCAGTGGCTTCCCCCAGACTGAGGGGTCTCTGCAGGCTACTGATGTTTCTCTCTGCCCACCACAGGTCCTGTTCTGGGGTGTTCGAGAGCTGAAGAAAGTCCAGCTCCTCTCTGTAGATCGCCCCCAGGTTCTCATCGAATGTGCAGGGAAAGGAGTGAAATCCTCTGTCATCCAGAGCTACAAGAAAAATCCCAATTTCAGTGGCCTTGCAGACTGGTTTGAAGTGGTGCGTACAGCATACTGCTCTTTGCCTGTCCATTCTCTGGTTAGGCAAGGTGTTAATGACTAATTTCCTCCCTTTCTTGCCAAATAATTTCCTCTGTGTCTTGATTAAATACTAAGGGACTTCAGTTCTCTTGCAAAAGCTACTGATTTGAAGATGCTTTAAAAGACTTCTGCTACAATTGTATGATAAAAGAAGATGCTGTTCCTCATGTTATGTCTCAAGTAGGCAAGGAAATATGCTGCGATCAGTTTTTTACCGATAGGTTGGAATTTGTTCGCAGGTAACAGGGATATTTTTAGTACTTTTTCCTCCTCCTTTCCCATTTTGCTGGGTAGTGCTCAGTTTCCTTTATTTTCTTTCAGTTCTTTTAATTTTCCTTTCTGTGTTACTGGGCTATTAAGGGGATTGATCATTTCTGGCTCCTGAGCTCTGGACCTTTTCATATTGTAACACTTGCTGTTATGGAATGGAAATTTAATTACCGCCTGTTCACTGGGTTATAAGAGCTGGTGCTTTCAGTGGACAAAGGTCAGCATCAGAAAAAAAAAAAAATCTATTCAATTTGCTCTAGTTGCTAGCATCAAGAGAGAAGTTGTTTATTTATAGACAAAAGGGTATAAAAATTCTATCCTGGATACTGAAGTATGGTTGCTACAGTATTTTTAGCTTCCATTGTACATTACATGTCCAAAGAGCTGTTTTCCCTTTTCTAATGCATCCTATAAGGCATGTAACCACCCAGTGTCCACATTGTGGTTAGGCAAATGGGGGCAGATAGGGTTGACAGCCTTCAACAAGGCAGCAAGGGCATTAAGACTCACAAGTTCCAACAGTGTTCATTCCTTCTGAATGTTCCTGATTCCCCCAGTTTATTCTAACAAGAGATGCTCATTGTGGTGGGTTGACCCTGGCTGAATGCCAGGTGCCCACCAAAGCCAGTCTATCACTCCCCCTCCTCAGCTGGACAGGGGAGAGAAAATATAACAAAGGGCTCATGGGTCAAGATAAGGACGGGGAGAGATCACTCAACCAATTACCATCACAGGCAAAACAGGCTCAATTTGGGGAAAATTAACTTAATTTATTGCCAATCAAACCAGAGTAGGGTAATGAGAAATAAAACCAAATCTTAATATACCTTCCCCCCACCCCTCCCTGCTTCCCAGGCACAGCTTCACTCCTGGATTCTCTACCTACCCCCGCCAGCAGCGCAGGGGGACGGGGAATGGGGGTTGGGGTCAGTTCATCACACGTTATCTCTGCCCCTTCATCCTCCTCAGGGGCAGGACTTGTCACACTCTTCCCCTGCTCCAGCGCGGGGTCCCTCCCATGGGAGACAGTCCTCCATGAACTTCTCCAACGTGAGTCCTTCCCACGGGCTGCAGTTCTTCACAAACTGCTCCAGTGTGAGTCCTTCCACGGGCTGCAGTCCTTCAGGGTCTGAAGTCACAAGTCCTGCCAGAAAACCTGCTCCAGCGTGGGCTCCTCTCTTCAGAGATCTGCAGGTCCTGCCAGGAGCCTGCTCCAGCATGGGCTTCCCACTTGGGTCACAGCCTCCTTCGGGCACCCACCTGCTTTGGCGTGGGGTTCTCCATAGGCTGCAGGTGGATATCTGCTCCACTGTGGACCTCCCTGGGCTGCAGGGGGACAGCCTGCCTCACCATGGTCTTCCCCACGGGCTGCAGGGGAATCTCTGCTCTGGCGCCTGGAGCATCTCCTCCCCCTCCTTCTTCACTGACCTTGGTGTCTGCAGGGTTGTTTCGCTCACATATTCTCACTCCTCTCTCCAGCTGCAGTTTCTGTGCCTGCCACTACTTTTTTCCCTTCTTAAATCTGTTCTCCCAGAGGCGCTACCACTATCGCTGATGGGCTCGGCCTTCGCCAGCAGTGGGTCCGTCTTGGAGCTGGCTGGTATTGGCTCTGTGGGACATAGGGGCAGCTTCTTACAGAAGCCACCCCTGCAGCCCCCCCACTACCAAAACCTTGCCACACAAACCCAATACACTCATATATGACAGCATGGGACTTAACTCAGTAGCACAGTCTGTATGGTGCACTCTGTATTCTTAAGGACAAGGCTTTCTCCAGACTTTGCAGAAAACCGTGGACCGAACTATATTGCCTACTCTGTATGCATTTTGCATTTTGAGGACGTTAATAGCTGATGAGGAGAAGGGAGGGAAGAGTAAAAGCCTCATTGCTGTGCACGACAAATATTCTATACGTGTTCTATATTCTCTAGCAATTCTCATGCTGCTGTCTGTCCTCCTCCACTAGGAGCTGCCTGAAAATGAACTCTTGCATCCACCACTAAGCATCTGCGTGGTCGACTGGAGAGCATTTGGGAGGAGTACGCTTGTTGGAACGCATACCATCAATTGCCTTAAGCAATTCCTATGTAAAACCCAGTTGGGTCCTCAAGCTACGCCAAACAGACTAGACATTGTGGAAATTGAGAAAGGTAAATGTCCAGTCCTGACTCCATATAAAAAGACAAAGGACCTACTCAGAGGCTTAACACTAGGCACGTACTTAGCAGATATGCTTTATTGTGTTGAGTGTAAGGTCAAACCCTTAATGATATGATCATTTGATGTTCACCAAATGTGATGATACCATTTCTGGCAAAATCTTACCTAACTTACAAAGGTTCAATTTCAGCTTCACCTGAGTCATCCCAGCCTGCTGAGTTATCCAGAGAAGAACCATTTTTAGCTGATCACATCTATGCCAAGGTGGAGCAGGGTATATGTACAGTGGTAGAGCCAGACCCACATCTTGCAACACTTCCTGCCGCTGAACCAGAGCACTCTGCCTCTGAACCAGGGAAAGAGAGAAAACAGAAGGTGGGTATAGCTGAAGCCGCCAGCTAACTTTCTGTTGCAGTCTTGCAGACTTTAACCTTTCCTTATAAAATGGTAATCTCTTACTTATCTCAGGATTAGAGATTCTGGGTACCGATGTTAACATCCACGCTATGTTGCTGGCCCTTGAGAGAACTAGTTAGCAATGCAGCTTTGACCCCACATAATTTCATCACTTGCATTAATAGATACTTCCTTTCTTTCCTTTTGTGCCAGATGGTCATAACATGGGCAAGTACTACTGGAGTAGTAGGATTTTTGCTTTTCCTGACCTTGAATGAACTACTTAATCACAAAACTCTCACTGTGAATGGCTGTTTCCGTGTCTGTGGTATTTAGGCAGGGATCAAAGCCCCTTTGTGTTAGATGCTGTACAAATGTGGAGCAGAAAGTCTGTTTCCAAAAGATCTTACAGTCAAAGTATAAAACTGGTGTCAGTCTGTGGATAGAAGAAGATAGGAAAGTACAGGAACGCAAGGCAATTCTGGTCAGCATGGCATTTACAGTACAGTATATGCTCTAGACTGTACAGATTATTTTTTGTTCAGATGCACATGCTCCTCCTTTCTCTGTAGTTTCTCCCATCACAATCACTCTTTTATTAACAACAATAAAAGCGGAGGATGCAAGACTAAGTTTCATTTCAGAAGCTGTTTCTGCAGCTACGTAAAGCATGCTTCTTTAACCTTTGATGTTTCAGTGGTCAGATGTTTCCAGCATCCTTCATAATTAGGAGGTCAAAGAAACTGCAGGGATGTCTTGTTCCCTAGATGTACACAACAGTTTAGATCTTTCATCTGGTACAGAACAATTTTAATGTATGATAGCAAAGCATAGTAAGAAAAGAGTCCTGAAGGGAACCCTGTAATTTAACCATCTGTGTTATATTAATAATAATTTCCACTTACCTATCTATCATTCCTAATTATTTATCTTTGCTTCAGCTTCCCCAGCCAAGCTGACAACTCTCTGTAAGGGTGTCGGATGAAACACTCTATTTCACAAGAGCCAATCCTTATGCAAGAATGAAGTTAGTAAGAGTTGCCACATGAGCAGGTGATCTTCAGGATCAGATTTTAGGTTTTTGTAAGAGAACAGCTGAACTGCAGCAACTGGTGGGACTCTTCTTTCAAAAGGCAATAAAGTAATAACGGGAGTTCTTAAAATACTTGCAGACTTAAGTGGGAGAAACCAATTTATATCTGAATGTTCACATGCCTTAAAACTTCGTTACCTATTTCTCTGTGTAGATTTGCCTGTTGTATGGGTTGCTCCTGTGGCAATGTCTCAAATGTTCAAAGTTTTGGCATCATCTGTAGGTAATATAGAGATAGCTTTAATAATATGATGATCATGATGAAGTGTCTTGGAATAAAAGACAGAGACATTAATTCCTATTGCATTTTATTTAGCTCTTGGAGGTTGAAATTTTCTTCATATACATCTGTTCATGCTTGATGTCATGAGTCAGGTGATTAGTTTTAATCAGCTCTGGAGTTCTACAGTGTTTTCCCCATGCTTTGGTAGGATACAAAAAAATCCAACCGACGGTCAACAAAGAAGAGAAAAAGAACAATTGCAGATGAATCAGCTGAAAATGTTATTGACTGGTGGTCCAAATACTATGCTTCTGTGCTCAAAATGCAAAAGGTAAGTCACCCAGCATGCCCAAAGCTCTCATGGATGAGCAATGTTGTAAAAGTAGATTTACAGTTGAGTGATTCTTTTTGGGTATTACATTCATAATGAGGAGTTTATCCATCATCTTTTTCTTTTGAAAGGCAAAAGGAATTTTTTCCAGTGAGGGAAAACCTGAAGACAGTAAGTAAATTATTTGCATTTTCTATTATTTTGTACAACTAATACTTTGCTTCTCTACTATTTTACCATCAGCAATTAAAGTCTGATAACAGAGCACTGCCGGTATACTGTGTTCTTTCCTCTACAGCTGATCGGATGGTGGGTAGGTTAAAACTTCACAGGCAGTGTTGGGTAAACATGAGTTTCCTGTCATTCAAATCTCATGCACAAAGATTTGCAAAGTCAAAGTCCTAAATGATAGAAGGTGGAGATTATCTTAATCTTAGGTTGCATTTGTAACAGGTTCAGAAGAAGAAGCTTCTCCCAATTTTGAATCCAATTCAGAATCAATGATGTAGGAACAGCTTCTGCTAGGAGACTCTGTAGTCATGTGTGTTACCTCCATAGCTGAAAAGCTTTGTGTCTAGCTCAGGTTCTAGTGGAAAATTTTTTGCACAAGAACCTAAAAGAATTACCCAGAAATAGGCTCTGTGTGTATGTATGTATATATGTCTCCATACATGTATACTCCATGGCTTAACAGGTCCTCCCACAATCAAAGCTCTAGAAAAAAATATTTTTTTTGACAAATGTAACTGCTTGAGCAGACTGGGAAAGAAAACAAATGTTTACTGTTTACACAGAGCTGCTATTTGGAATTAAACTATAGCATCTTTCCCATGCCAGAGCTGACTCACCAGTGATTGAGGTGATTTCTATTTTAAAGCAGGTGTTGTGATTGCTCTGGATGGAAGACACGACCTTAATGTCGGATGGTATCATTCTGGAAATAGCAGCTGACGGTGTTTCAGTGATCATCAGGGCTGCTGAGAGAGGAGGCAGAGATCAGTTTCTGAGTGAAACTTACTTGTCCACATGGAGGAAATATTTAGATAGAAAATTTTCTACAAAGGTGTGATGTTAACTTACAATTAGAAATTTCCTTGACATTGTGACATCCACCCACATGCTATTCAGGCAGTTGTGGCATATTGTTTTTGACTGATGACTTCAGATCTTGTAAATTCCCTTCTGATAGCTTTTGTTACATATTTTCACCTATGGTGATAAGCATTACACATACAGGACTGCACTGATATAATATATATTTCTAAATATTTAGTGATATCAAACACACATGAACAACTCAAAAAATGAAAGTAAAGTGAACCCAGAATCCAGATTTCAGGCAAAGAACTGAACCATCTCAGTGCCATTTTTGAGGGCTCACCCTCTTTTGTTGGGAAGTCCCCTCTCAGTGTTTGGAGTCTGGCTTGAGGCTGGCCAGATACCTCCTCCCATTTCTCATACTTCTAGGCTTTCTCAAGGTGAGATACACTCTATTTTCTGATACCTTTGAGCAGAGAAGGGCTTGGATCACCTGCTATCTGAAGTACCAGTCAGCCTAAATAGTGGCTTCCAGTTTTAAATAAGCTGTACAATCTACGCGAAAGCTGTTAAGATCTGTTAGTTTGCATCTGGGAGGAGTCAGAGAGGAAGGAAAAGGGTGTTCTGGGAGATGGCCAGCAGGGAAGGAGTGGTACAGAACACCATCACACTTGGTCCACCAAGCTCATGATGAAGACTGTTAGCCACAGAGAGGATAAAATGCCACCTCTCTGCCTGGGAGGAGTGGTGGGAAAAGAGAGGACCCTGTGCTTGGCAGTAGAAGATTGAATGGAGGAGGAGCAAGGGGGGATATCTCTTTAAAATGTATTTTGCATCCTTATCTGAATCACTCGATGTGCTTTGCTCACTAAAACCTACATGATGTCATGAAATCTCTGCAGATAAGCAGAATTCTGACCACATTGCATTGATCATAGAAGAGGCGCCAGACAAAAAGAAGAAGGATAAGACATTGAAAAGGAAGCAGAAAGAAACTCCAAACCTAGCAACACTGCAGGTAAGAGAGAAGTAAGGCTGAGAGGTAAGGCTGTTATTCACTGTCTCCCCAAAGCTTGACCTCAGCAGCTAAGTTCAGCAAACCCTCCTTACATCTATTTCAGACACTTTAAAATGAATAAAACACGCAAAATGATAGTGATAATGCACATCAGCACATGGGGCCCAGAGGAAACCATGGTCTTACGGGGTGGATGTGGCCTGCTTGGCCTCAGACCTTCACTTTACCAGTAGAGACTCACCCAGAGAGACTTATGTGAAAATTCAGTTTTGTTGTTCACCTGTAAAACACTGAGTTTGGAAATTCCAAATTTCATGTTGGAAATATTACAGCCTGTTAAGAATGACTTAAAAAAGAGTATGGAAAGCATTGCTGCAATTGCTAGTGTATCCTCCCTGATGGCGAGGTAATATTCAGCTCGCATTAGATTTGGTTGCGTAACGATAGAAGGAATTCGAAGAAAACTATATGGGTCATGCAAAATGACTGGAGAGATGAAGAGGTTTGAAAAGATTAGGACTGCTTGGATTAGACTGTAGCTGAATAAAGGGGAATTTGAAACTGCTGTTTCCATTTTTTTAGAGATGGCACTAGTCTAGGCCTTCTATTTCACACTGAATAACACTTCATAAATTATGGGGGGAGAGTGTTGAAAAAAAGCCCGTCCTTTTAAAAATGACTTGGTCTTTTTACCTATCCTAAAGCTCTGCCCCCACAGCACTTTTATTATTGTCTGCTTTGCTCACATGTTCTGGCACATTAACATAACAAAACGGGTCAGTACATCAGAGGCACATTGCAGAGAGGAAACAGAAGCAGAGCAGCACATCGACACTGTTTTTCACCCACACCAGTGCTTACAAATGTTCATTCTGGCCCTTCTAGAGCCACTTCTACCTGCTGCATTAATGTGCTATTCCAGTAGTTGGGAAGGACTTTGGTGAAGGACAAAACCACTCCTGTTTTAAGTGGGGAATTATTTTTTTTTGCCTCAAGGACTTTTGCAAAACCTTGGTTTTATTAAAATCTGCATTTTGAGTCAAAATGGATTTCTAGTCATCCTCTAATAAAAAAAGTTGCTATAAATATATTAACTGCAGCACAAAAAATAAGCATTCTCCTATTTTCAAAGATTTATGAAGGAGACTTGGAGAGTGAATTTAACAACTTTGAGGACTGGGTGAAAACTTTTCAGCTCTTAAGAGGAAAATCTAATGACGAAGTTCATGCTGACTCTGAAGACAGAATAATAGGAAAATTTAAGGTGAGCTTTAAAGCTGATTAAATGGGTAATAATTTAGAGACTTTATGTTTTCATGCATATTTCAGGTATACCACAGATGAAAAAGACATTGACAGTCTGTTGTAAATAGAATTATGTCTTTTATTGGATCTAGAGTCATATTTTTCCTTTCCCATTTTCTGATAGATGAAAGCAGCATCTAGCACCAGACATTCGCTGTTGTTTTGAAACAAGGAATTACAACAAAGTTTTAAAACACAGAAGGGGAAGAATAGATATATTATGTAGTCCAGATTCTGCTAATGCAACTTTATTACTGCACTATCAGTTACAGCACCTTATATGTAATTTTCAGTAATTTAAATGGAGGCACTTATAGCTACTCCAGTTGGAAACAATTGCACAGCCTGATACAGGGCACCATTAGGCAATCTGAAAATGTAGTTCAAAGCATGAATAACATTAATAGGATTTCAAGCACTTTGTAGTTTAGAGGAACTGATTAAACTCATTGATACCTCAATTAGTTTGCAATGCAAATTTCCGTTCAAATAACTTGCTAGTAGCTTTCAGGCAGTATGAGCTACTCAGCACCATGAGTCAATATTGATTTATATGAGTTGTATGGTGGCTGCAAAAATACAGTTGGATTCCAGTCACACTGTTGTGAAACTAACCCGGTGGAATTATCAATTTGCAAATATACAGTTAAGGACAAAATATTATTTTTAGAATATTAATACTAAGAAAACTAGATTTAGAACACCTGCAGGTGTTAGTCCTTTAAATAATAAAATAGAGAGCTAAGAGCATGCAAGTACTTCTTGCAATCATCTAGATGTGATGATAGTACCATTTTATAGAGCAAAGGCATTTTAAAAGATGATGTTTAGTGCACTGAAGCCTGTGTTCCCTTTGAGTGGTACCACAAAACTTGTTGTGTATACGTATGTGCTGCAGCACAGGCTGCATGAATGATGTTTCTTTTGCATTCAAAGAGTTGTTTTTGTATTACACTTGATCTGTTTTCGAGGGAGATAAAAGACAGTGTATTACCAGGGCTCCTTCTGCATATACCCAAGTCCTGAGGATGGCAGTTTGCTGGACGGAGGGCAGCCCCGCATCCTGCAAGGGATACCACCAAACCACTCTGTCAAAGTCCTCATCAGGGTTTATATTGTGGCAGTAAGTAGACAGATGTTCCTTTAATCTTGAAATAACTTGGACATTTCTTTTCAACTCAGTTTACCTCCATTGTCTTTGCAGTGAAGCTTCTGAAAATCCTCATCCATGTGGCAGAATTTTTTCTGGACATATTTCAGACAATGTTTCATGTTGTAGAAATGGGTGTTCAGAGTAGAAAATGTTACATATTCCTCATGATGAATCACAAGACTGGAGAATCACTTTACTTCTTCAAACTGAAAGGGCTAGAGATATAACTAACATAGTATGGACAACCTGTTCCAGCCACGTTATGCAAATGCAGCCAGTTTTAATCAGCAGAGTTGTTTCAAAATGACACACATTTAAACAAAACCTCAGTAAGGGGGAAATGGGAGCATATTTTTTGAGGGCTGTGTATTGCATGTAATCAAAGTGGTAGATGTTGTGAATAAGTTATGGGATGGAGAAAGAGGTAGAAATATAGAAGACAAGATGATAAGAGAGCATGATGTGAGAAGTAAAAGGGGTAGAAGGAGATGGTATTTCAGAGAAATGAAAGCTGCAGGTGATCTAAGAGGGGAAGAATGGCATGCAAAGAGACAATGGCAAACAAAACAGAAGAGAAGAATAGGAAGAGATTGCTTTATTTCCTGAATATAAAGACTTCCAAGCCATCTTGTAAATACAGTCTGAAGAGTAGTTTTGCACTGTTCAAGATCTGGACCAATATTTTTTGGGAAATCTTTCCTGAATCCTACATGCACTTGTGCAGCCAGCTTCTTCCTCAGCGTTGCCTCTCCTGCTCATCTCTTTGTCCATCTTAGTGGTGGGACAGAACTTATATCTGCTCCACCTTTGCAAACTTTTCTCCTCCAGATCATCTTTTCCCAGTAGCCTGCAAAGCTAAATGCCAAATTTTATATTACATGAGGCAAGCAAAACCCCTGCACTTCCAGAACACCCAGGACTGGGCAGGAAACCCACAGTCCTGTATCGTGACCATGCTGCATTTAAGCAAGCTTCTTGAGGACACAGTCTTTCTTCCTAACAGGCATTTAACCTCAGCCCAGCTGATCCAGATGGCAAGTCAGATCCCTACATTGTGCTGAGACTTGGCAACACAGAAATTAAAGACAGGGAGAACTACATCCCCAAGCAGCTAAACCCAGTATTTGGAAGGTCAGTGATGGCTTATTTCCTTATTCATGGGTGATTTCTCCTTTATCACTTGCCACCACTACTGCTGTTACTATTACAAAGTGTTTGTTATACACTGATTTCTGCCCGTCTGGATGTTTTGTAATTCTACTGGTTAAAATGTTGAGAATTGGTGTCACCCCGTATGATTACAAATTATTGCATTTTCATACCAGTCAAAACACATCATGGAATGCAATCTGTGAGAGGTTTTGCAAAATTATGCATGAGAGGAAAAGAGGCAACAAATGATCTCGTCTGTGCAAATTAATGCAATTGTTAAGTTTAAAGTGAAATAAATATCAGCACAGTAAAGTGTGATTTCACAATCTTTGTTACTATTTCAGGTTGAATAGAGTGACAAATAAATCTCATCATTTTAGGACTAGGAGAAAAAACGTAGTTTTTTGAACCCACACAGACTTCTGAATGGGAGAGCCAGGGGCAAGCTGTCAATAAACATCAACTTTGTATTACCAATGCTTTATACTTATTTATGTTGTTAATGCTAATAGCTGTGATTTTTTGCCAATAAGTTTCCCTATTTTTAAGAAGGTTGAAAATGTTTTGAATTGAGTGGAATTATTCTGTAAAACATTAAGACAGAGAAACTGTACTATGTTGGACTGAAAGCCCCCTAAGCCAGGGTCCTGTCTGCAAAAGCAGAGACTTAAAGAAAAAAGTGTAAGGAGAAAAGACAAGAACAGAGTGGTCCCTCTATAGCATGCCATCTCAATTTCTGTGATTTAAGCTCTCCCTTAGTAGAGGTTGCAACTGAACCATCATTATGATAAACCGTAAAGCACAGCCATTATAGATGTATATAAATGGAATGGGAAATCACCACTGTATTTGGTTTAGACAAGGTTAGGAATGGGCTGTTCATTTGGATAGTCCTTGCTGCTGATGCCAGTGGCAACAGTGGGGTGACTGGACCAGCAACTCCTCGCAGCAGTAGCATCAGTCATAGTAACCACCTCTCACCATCGTAGAAGCCCTGATCAGCATGGCACCACCAACCTCTAGCAATCCCACACCATTCCCAGACTTCTCTCTCCTCCAAAAACTGCTGTGCTGTTGCTACAAAATTGATTCTGGCCACTTCGAGAAAAAGGACAAAACTCATCCTTCAGGAGACAAAGATCAGTTTTGCCTGTGCTTTGGAGAAATCTGGAGCCAGTGTTGTGCTGATGAGGATGTCCTGTCTTCCACTAATTTGTCAAATCCCTTTTAAAATCACTTTTATATTCTCAGCTTCCCTAAATATCTCAATGACAACAATTCCTACCCCTGAAAAATGCACTGAGTGAAAAGGGAGTTCTGATCTTTGCTTTTTTGAGACTTGTTTAAAGCTTTTGCCTGATCATTTTGTTGGGTGCCCCCAGATTCCTATATTCAATATTTAACCTGGAGCTTTTGGAAGAAAACAGAAAAGACTCGGATGTCCCTTTTGGGGATTCTGAAAAGCATGTGATAACTCTTACATACAACTTCATTAGCCTTGTAATTTCCATACTTCCACCTCTATTGGATTCAGGATAAATCATTGCAGCTGACCAGGTCCATCCCATTGCTCTGTTAACTGTAGGTAGGAACAATCTTAGAACTGTACAGGGGGTGGTAGGGAAGCAGGAGAAAGAAAATACTTTTGCACTGTGTGTTTCCAGTATGGTCAGATATTTCATTGAAACAAAAAGCACTACCAAACAACCCCCACTGTTTGTTAGAAGAGACACTGTCCACTCATTGTTTGCACAGCATTCATTAACTTAGTCTTCAAAACTGATTTGACTACATGAGGGTCTCAATTTTTGCTGTAGATCATTTGAAATCCAAGCTACATTCCCCAAGGATTCCTTGCTCACAGTCCTGATCTACGACCATGACTTTGTGGGAACAGATGATCTCATTGGAGAGACTAAAATTGATTTGGAAAATCGTTTCTATAGCAGGCATCGAGCTACCTGTGGGTTACAAAGTCAATATGAAATGTAAGTACCTCTTCAGACAGCAACACAGCACACAGTGAACGACTTGACTTGCAGGAGAAATTCCAGATGTGGCTAAACATTTTGCTTTCTCCAGCAGAAAAGTGTCACAGGAGGTATTTTAATTAAAATTCACCAAAGAGCTTAACAGTGACTTTGGGTAGCTGTCAGCCTCAGTCAGAAGTGGATATTTTAAAATTAACAACACTGTTTGTTCACCAAGTATTTTAAATAGTAAACAGCCTATGTATAACATACCTGCTCGATAAACTGCCTTTGGAGAGGCATAAAGGGCAAATGGGAAAAAAAACTGTCAGAGAAGTTATGACAGGGCTCTACTCTGCTCTCCATTATTCAGCTGCAACTGGAGTGATTGCAGCCAGGCCAGTGGGACTGGCATGGCACTGGGGGGAGCAGGAGCAGAGCGGGGCTGCTGGCATGGCCTCTGTAACAGAGGTGAGTCACAGGGCAGTGCTGCTGAACTCCTGCTCCCTGTCACACGGCTGCGCTCTGAAGGACATTGTGCACAAAGATTAATTAATGCAGAGAAAGTCAAACTAAAATAACTCCATTGCCCGGGGGTAGGACACTAACCTGGAAGATGTGGGTTTGGGGTTCTTCTCCTATGATTGTTTCTCTATTTTATCTACAAACAAAGGGTGAACAATGTAAAAAAGCAATCCAGGAGCACAGGCCAAACCCCAAGACTTCCCTTGCCAGCTCAGTCTCCAGTGTGAGGTATTTCTTTATGTGCTTGTTCCAGGTTTCAGATAATCTCGGCTTCTTCTCTGCATGTGGGAGCTGCAGAACACTTTTCCTTAAATGGAGGTAGAACATGTAGACTTGAATCCTTTAGGTAGAACAGGGGATGGGCTCTGGTCCTTTTCCTCTTGGGGAGCATGCCAATGCCTGGGCTGCTTTATCCAAGCTGTGGGTAAGGCTGCCTCAGCTTCTCCTGTGTTTTATGAGAAAAGAGTGGTTGGCCCCAGGACGTGAGCAGACAGAGCGGGTGTCTCAAGTAAGAAGTAGTGCTGGACAATTCAAAGGAAAAGTTTGGCTGAGCAGATGTCAGGGCTACTGACCACAAAGCAAATCTCTGCTTGGGAAGTCCTGATTTGCCTGTGCACTTTGCTGAAGGCAAACCTCACCCATTTCTCTTCACTCTGTTCCCTCCTTGCAGAGAAGGGTACAATGCGTGGCGAGATGCAACCAAGCCAAGCGAGATCCTCACTAAGCTGTGTAAGGACTACAGAATAAGTGGACCCTTCATGCGGCCAGGGGAGATACAAGTAGGAGCAAAAGTCTTCAAGGGACAGACAGTCTTCAGAGAAGATGAGAACGGTAATGAAGTTTGTCATTCTTCAACTGCATTGTAGCAGTATCAAGAGCCTGCCCAGGCTGTATCTGGGGACCAAGCTGCTATGCACTCTAAAGTCAGATTACTGGAACCCGTCTCTGCTCTGAAATACTCATATAACCGTGGTGATGAAGTCTGTGTCTATATTAGCTATTGCTGTAGCTTAATTGCAGAGAATCTCTCAGGTGAGACAGTTATTGCTAATGACCTGACATCCCCATGGTAGGTGTTGGCGGATACTTTGGACTAGCTCCTGCCTGATCCCAAGGATGGGATGCCCAGGATTGGTTGGAGTGTAGGGGACCCTCTTGGAACATGTCTCCTAGACTTCAGCAAGGCCTTTGACACTGTCTTTCATGGCATACTCCTTGAAGAGTTGGCATCTCGTGGCCTGGATAAGTGCACTATTCACTGGGTGAAAAACTGGCTGGATGGCCGAGCCCAGAGGGTAGTGGTGAACTGGGTGAAATCCAGTTGGCGGCAGGTCACAAGTGGTGTTCCCCAGGGCTCGGTGTTGGGCCCTGTTCTGTTTAATATCTTTATCGATGATTTGGATGAGGGGATTGAGTGCACCCTCAGCAAGTTTGCAGACGACACCAAGTTGGGAGGCAGGGTCGATTTGCTTGAGGGTACGGAGGCTCTACAAAGAGATCTGGACAGGCTGGATCGAGGGGCTGAGGCCAATCGTATGAAGATCAACAAGGCCAAGTGCCAGGTCCTGCACTTGGGTCACGGCAACCCCATGCAGAGCTACAGGCTTGGGGAAGAGTGGCTGGAAAGCTGCCCGGCAGAGAAAGACCTGGGGGTGCTGGTGGACAGCCGGCTGAATATGAGCCAGCAGTGTGCCCAGGTGGCCAAGAAGGCCAATCGCATCCCAGCCTGTATCAGAAACAGTGTGGCCAGCAGGAACAGGGAGGTGGTTGTTCCCCTGTACTCGGCACTGGTGAGGCCGCACCTCGAGTCCTGTGTTCAGTTTTGGGCCCCTCACTACAGGAAAGACATGGAGGTGCTGGAGCGTGTCCAGAGGAGAGCAACCAAGTTGGTGAGGGGCCTTGAGCACAAGTCTTATGAGGAGCAGCTGAGGGACCTGGGGTTGTTCAGTCTAGAAAAGAGGAGGCTGAGGGGAGACCTTATCGCTCTCTACAACTACCTGAAAGGGGGTTGTAGTGAGGTGGGTGTTGGTCTCTTCTGTCAGGTGGCTGGAGATAGGACAAGAGGAAATGGCCTCAAGTTGAGGCAAGGGAGATTTAGGTTAGATATTAGGAAAAATTTTTTTACTGAGAGGGTTGTCAAACATTGGAATGGGCTGCCCAGGGAAGTGGTTGAGTCACCATCCCTGGAGGTATTCAAAAAGCGAGTGGACAGGGTACTCCAGGGCATGGTTTAGGGGGCACGGTTAATGGTTGGACTTGATGATCTTGAAGGTCTTTTCCAACTGAAATGATTCTATGATTCTATGGTTCTATGATTCTGGCTTAGTTTCATCTGAAAGGAGTGCATGCTCTCAGATCCCTCCACACAGCAAATCAAAGCATGGGAAGTCAGGGAGAGTCTTTTCAAAAATGCACTCCCCGTCTAAACTAAAACACTAGTGTAGACAGACCCAAGAAGTGAGAAGAAGGGGGAAGGGAAATACAGATGTGAAGTGAGTTACTCAAGGTCAGACAAGTCTCTGTTGAACCACAGTTAGGTTCCAGGCCACTTACCTGCCAGTCCTACCTTACCTACGTGGCTTTCCTCTCTGTTGTTTTTTTCCGCCACTTGATTATTACCACTCTGACTGCTCTTCTGAAGCATTAACAGAGTGCTGTGTAAATCTAGGTATCTGTGGGGTCCATGAATCCAGTGGGCAGGACAGAACTTGCTTTCAGAGCTCCCAGATTAAAAAGAGGTCAAAGCTATGAGGAAGTTGAGTGTCCATATCACATAGGGGTGGAGTGGGACAGAGCTATGAGTGAAAGTTCATAGAATTGTAGAATCATAGAATGGTTTGGGTTGGAAGGGACCTTAAAGATCATCTAGTCATGTGTCCCCCCTCCCCGCCATGGGCAGGGACACCTTCCACTAGACCAGGTTGCTCAAAGCCCCATCCAAGCTGGTCTTGAACACCTCCAGGGAGGGGGCATCCACAGCCTCTCTGGGCAACCTGCTCCAGTGCCTCACCACCCTCACCGTGAAGAATTTCTTCCTTATATCTAATCTAAATCCATGTCCCTGCCCATGGCAGTAGAGTTAGACGAGATGATCTTTGAAGGTCCCTTCCAATGCAAACCATTCTATGATTCAGTTTTATACTTAGGGTAAGGAAAAGGGGTGTGAGGATGAAGACTTTCATGGGGGAGCAAAAGGAGCTTGACTTGGAGACAGTAGTGGACACTGTGGCAGTGTAGGGAAACCTCTACTCCCTTACCTGTGTTTATTTGTCTTGGAGCAAATTCCCCCTGGCAGCTACAAAATATAGGTCACGCCTCAAGTGGAAGGCTGCTAAGGTAGCACTGTTGAAGGGAGAAGAGTTGGTCCATTTTTGGTTTCTTGGCCTGAGAGAGATTTATGGCTCCAGTATTGTTGTTTGTTTTCCTCACTAGCAGATGACTGAGTGTGACTACCAGCAACAAGATCTCTTGATCAAAATTCTGGTTCACTAAAATGAGCTTCAGACAAACCAACATCAGACAAGGTGATAGAAACCAGAAGCAAGGAAATACAGAACCAGATGGCAAAGTCCAAAGTACTTATGTACACAAGTTTTTCAACATGTTATAAATAAATAGTTTACAGTATACAGTCTTCTGCATAATTCTTATCCATATTGCTGTTCTGACAAGTACTTCTGGGTCCTTATTTCCTGCTGGGTTTCTGTGCTGGTCATCACTTGGATCTGTAAAACTAACAAAGACCACAGATCTGATCTCTAGGGGAGTACTGAAAAGAGGAAGCAGTACCATTTCCACTTTACAGGTGGAGAAAATGATACCTATGGGCCTTATATCCAGCTTTAAATTGCAAGGGGAAGAATAACTTAACTTTGCTCTAGGAGCATAGAAGTTGAGTAGAATAGAATAGAATAGAATAGTTCAGTTGGAAGGGACTTACAACGATTATCTAGTCCAACTGCCTGACCTCTACTCCCAGGTAGTCTAGGACTACCTGTAGCCAATGGGAAAAATAGGCATCTTCAGAGGGTGAAAACAATCTTTAGAAAGGTCTGTTGGAAAGAATATGGGTTATCATGGGACAATCTATGTCCTTGCTATTGAGGCTGCCTGACTGAGTAGGTCAGGCTAAAGACCTTGCTTTTAGCCGGCTAAAATTAGATGAAAGATATCACATCTCAAACACATGTTGGTGCACAAGAGAGAACCAGGGCTCATAACCACAGGGCCATCCTTCCTCACTCTCTGAGTCATTAGGAAGGGTTTAATACCTACTGTTTAAATCGCAAACAAACCTTCTGTCACCTACCAGCAACTCAGAGATAGCAATACCCAGTAGGAAAAGTAATAACAGTTTGCTGACACAAAGAAGTCTTAACTTTCTTCTCACTTGGGTACTTCTCTCCTAATCTAGGAGATATCCCTCTTCAAAAGTCTGGGGTCCTTTTGTGTGGAGCCCACACAAAAAGGGAGGAAAAAGAAGCTCAAGAGCTCAAAAGGCTTTCTGTGCTTTCCAATATGCACCCTACTTTCAATATTAGCACTGGTCCTTCCTGGAGGTGTCATTCTCTGGGGTCTCCCTTCCTCCAGTGGCCAAGCTGAGCTGGTCAGGAGGTGACATGTTCTTGCCCATGGACTTCAGCCCTCTTCCCTTGAGGTGTGATTCGGTTCTCTAGGAGGGTCTTTGCTGTTGCCATCACAAAGCAAAATGAGGTGTAGATATAACTACTAGTGCTTATTTACTGTCAGCTCTGTCAAAATAGAAGCCTCCTTGCCTTTCATGAGTTGTAAAAAAACCTCACATTTACAATTCTCTGTAAAAAGAGTAGTTCACAGGTTTCTTCCATCTTCCTGTTAGAAACTGCTGCTATAATAGTGAAATGATTTGCTGTGTTTTACAGATAAACTGCTGCCTAAGTGCTAATCTTCTAGCTACCCTGGTGGGCACCCTTATTTACATGAATTAAATTAATTTCAAGACCCTTCTTTACTTAGCTGGGATACGTAAAACCTTCCTTTTAACTCAAGCAAATTTTTAATGACCATTTTAATATTTAATGGAACATATTACCAAGGGGTTCAACATTATAGTTCAACTCTCTTTTTTCTTTTTGTTTTACTCTTTTCTATAGAGGAGCCAGTTGAATCATATGAACATCTCTCCTTAAAGGTTTTACGTGCTTGGGAAGAAATCCCTGGAGCTGGATACAAACTGGTCCCAGAGCACATTGAGACTCGACCTCTCTACCATAAGGATAAGCCAGGCATGGAACAGGTAGAGCAGCTCAGAGGTGGTGGTGATGGTAGACCTAGGATCAGTTTTCCTTTCCTCCAGTTATTGTGGTTTCTATTTGTATCTGCAAACTTACAGAGACAGCATCCAAGTGTTGTACCATACATGAGACTTTGTACGGTATCAACCTGGAAATCGTCACACATGTGTGTATACAGCCAGTTACCTAAATCCACAGTAATCACACGAGGCGTAACTGCATATTTCCATTCTTTTAAATGCTTTAGTTTATTAAGTTAACACAAACTCTGATTGTACTTAGACATTGGTTCTTTTTTTCCATTCATCAAGTACTATTTTTTTTTCAGTATGGATTTCACCTTGAAGTTGCCAATGTTTGAGCTCAATTCCTACTTCACCAAATTCCTGAGAGACTGATAGAATATTAAAAAAATATATTGTATAGTAAGTTTACAGATAAAATCATAGTTACAGGATAGTGAGCTGGTTGGTGCTTATAGAGGAAGCGGTGGTTTTGGACGTCAGAACTACATTTAAAACCTTCTAAAGTCTCTCTAAAATAGAGTTACGGAGATGTTTCTCTCTTTGTTTTCAAGGGTCGTGTACAGATGTGGGTCGACATGTTTCCTAAAGATATGCCTCTGCCAGGACCCCCAGTGGACATTTCACCAAGAAAACCCAAAGGGTAATACTCTATGCTTTCCTCCCAGCACAGTGGCCTAAGTACTCAAAGACTGAGTCTTTCTCAAGTGTCTGGAAAGAACTATAAAAAGAACTATCACAACAAACTTCTGTGATCCTGAGAAAAGTTTTCTTAGGTTCACATGACTTCCAGTCAAACGAGAGCATCTAGTTTGGTCTCCTCCATTAAACAACTCAAAGAACTGTTGGTGATATTTTCATCAAGGGCTATCACATGCCTCTTTTAGAAAGATATCCCTTTTTCATATAGAGATTTCAGGTGGCTAGAGGCAAGAGTCCCTTAATAATTCTGATGTTATCATTCACTTGTTGATCTGAAAGAAGTAATTCTGGTTTCACTACCTCTTTCAGATAGATAATTTACTTGACCCTGGTTGAGATCCTTGATGCAATAGTATTACACCTACTGGATTTCCAGCACTTTGTTCAAAGTTAAGATCAAGAAACACATAAAGCAGCAACAGATAGCAGAGATATGTTTAGAATAACCTTCTCTCAATTTTCACACAGATACTTATACTGCTTTATATGTAACACTACACATAGTTCTTCAAGCTAATTGAATGTTCGTAAATGAAACACAACAATGAGCAACAGAGTTCTCAGCCCATCCTGTAGCAGCTTTATTCCAATACTTTAGCAAGGCCTTTCCTGAGAATTTTATGTCTGAAGCAGCATCAGGTACTGTTCCTGTATTATTTATGTTTGAACAAGAAACAATGTAATAAAAACTTGTTTCTTTTACTTTCCATTTACAAAAGCCAAGATTTGACAAAAATAAGAGTCTATGTAACAATTACTTTCTTCAAACCAGAACTTTCTATAAAGCTCCTTAACAACAAGCATTTTCCAATCCAAAAAGATTTAAAGCTAATTATACCGACAAAATCAAATTGTCACTGCCATTTTTGTAGTCTAAAAAAGCAGGGAAAAATGTTGTCAAACCATTAATTATGAGAAAGAAAGTAAATATGCAGACACAAGTTAGACATTTTGCTGAGAAATGCATATTTGCTGCAGCAGAGCAGGCTCCAGGCTCCATAAGACTTCATACACTTTGTGTAAACATTTCTTGTTGACAATCTTTGACTGAACAAGGCTCTGACGGAGCATTGCAAATGAAAGTTTCTTTGGCTAGTGCAGAGGCTTGGTTTTCATGGCCAACGTCTTCTTAAGAGCTGCATGACCTAGGGTATCTGGTAATTTCTGGGGCAAACTGTTTCACACCTGAGATTGAGGCTATTTCCAAGACAACACATCATATCAGAAAAATCATATGGTGGTGTTCTCAAACATAGGGGTTTTTAATTTTATTTTGCAGTTCATACAATGACTAAAGGCATACCTAAATTTTTTAGTATAAATTTTTTGTCACCTGCAATATTTCTATTTCAGTTCAAGCTTCTAGAGCTTTGGATGGGCACCATAAATGTCTGTGTATTGGGAATGGAAAGGATGGGAAAACTTTAATTCCTTTTATTGCTGCTTCTAAAGATGATTGCACTTGCTTAAATGAAAATACCTCTAGAGAGTGCTTCTCTTCCCTTTTAATGCACTGGACTGTACCACATACAATGTTTTAAGGCCTTTCTTCTGAAAAGCACCTCCCAGGGAGCTCTGGTTTTTATTAGCAAGCTGCTCACTGTTTTGGAGACTGCTCTCATGATGTTGTTCAGCTCAACTTTGCGTTGTTTCACTGCAGCATTTTTGTGAAAAGAATTTAAAAGGAACAGGCACATAAAAAGCAAGGAATTTTCCATCCCTCAAAACTGGCAGTGACCCACTGTCGTCCGGCATACTCCAAGAGCTGAGAGGAGCCACCATCCCCACTCTATTACTAGACTTTTGTAAACAGAAGAGGCCTGAGGCTGATACTATTTTAAGAGTTTTGCACAAATACAACATTTATCACTTTATAAAAGCATGATTTGATAGAGGTTTACACTAGTGTCTGACCAGAGCTTGAGTATACTCAAGCCTACTTTCTTCTCTTTTTCAGCTATGAACTGAGGGTAATAATCTGGAATACAGAGGATGTAATTCTAGAAGACGAAAATATCTTTACGGGGCAAAAATCAAGTGATATCTATGTAAAAGGGTAAGTTCTTCAGGACTTGTCTTCAAAAGAACTTGCAATATTTCATTCAAAAATCAGACGAAAAAATTATGTTGTGAGAATATCCAATAAGCTATTTTTGTGACCTTGGCACTTTGCTCTAAATGCCTGCCCAAATTACTCATCTATATTGGATACTGCTTTCCCCCCCCCTCTTAAAATCAAGTAACTGTAAAATGACGCTAGTTGTTACTTCCTGCTCAGGCAGAGATAGCACAAGAAGAGAACCAAGCCCACAGTTTAACAAACAGAGATCAAACACTTACAGAACTTGAGCTGTAAGAGCTTACACAGATGTGGAGAGGTTTGACATAATCAGAGAAAAGGGAATTATGATCACATTAGAAACAAGAAAGCAGGTGTTTGCCAGGCTATTTCTATTGGAAATATTTTCTAATCTCATGTGGGGAGCACATGTAGGTGAATGACCATGGCCATGCTGGGGAGAACATCACATGGGCACTTTCTGCTCTCCATCTCATTCCTGCTGCAGACAAAACATCTGTCACAGCTTCACAGATGTTACTGGGATAATCAGTAAACCATATCACATAAATAAAATGAAAAGAGAGAGCATGAAGGGGTGGCTTGACACTCAAACCAGCTCCTTCCTGAGATCGTAGCAGGTTACTTCTTAAAATTACTTGCCGGTTTTGGAGTACTGCTTTGCACTTTCTGCTTCTGAGCAGGATTTGAATGCAGGTACCAGAGAGGGGTGGGGGGAAATTATGGCATAAGAGGCAGTAGGAAGTATTGGAAATCTCAGGTGCAAGACTGGTCTTAGATTTCTTGCTGTGTTTCCACTACTAGAGAATGAGATTAATATGCCAATATGAATTGTGTCATTGTGGAGTCCTGGAAAAATCTGAATTTGTAGAGTGCTATGCATCTGGAAAAATGGATTTCCCTAAAAACCTGTTGCAGTATTGCTAATGACCAAATGCAAAGAGCTGGAGGAGGGAGCACTGGGATTGATGGAGCAGGGAAGGGAAGATGTTTTCCACTTTGCAGGTTCTGAAAATCATGTGAACATAATAAGAAACCCAAAGTAAGCATAAGGACAGGACAGTCTGGTAGCAGCTCTTACTCCTGTGTAGGGTATATCTACAGGCATTTTACCAGGGAAACTTGCGTTAGCTCTGAGCAAGCTGTGTGGGGTAACAGGAGTGGTACCACTCCTTTGGAGCAGGTGATATTAGCCCAGGAGAAGCACGCACTAATATGACCATATGTCCCCCAGTGTGCTGCAAGTACGGTTATTGCATATACTGGCTGAGCAAACCTCCCCTTGCAGTTCCCTGAGAGGAGCTACTCTGAAATCACTGGTGTTTGCACAGATATCTCCAAGTTAACAATAAACTAACGTGTTCAGAGCAGTAGCAGAGCAGCTCTGAGAGCACAAAATGGAGGAAATAATTAGGGAGCCAGCCTTTGTGCTGAGCTGTGTGATAACATGAGTACATCACTATCAATGCCAGAGTGTTCTGACAGGGAAAGCCAGGACTGGATAACTTTTTGCTTCTGTGCCTTAATAATGAAGACACAAATCTCATTATGTTCAGACAGTGCACGTGGCACTGAATCTGTCACCAGACATTGATTTGCACTGGGAGCAGTGCTGTGCTTGGGATTGTTACTGTTTTTCCCAATTCCTCTTTGAAATAATGGGGCTTGCAGGGGAAAAGCCACTCTGGATGCAGTACAAAAATTCTAATCTTTACTCAGGCTGTGATAAATCGTCTTCAGAACTAAAACATACCTAGTTAGATCATTACATGGAGCTGTTCAGAAGAGAAGATTATGTTTAGGAAAGTGTTGTCCTTTTGTACCATAGCATGGCACATCAGATGTTGTGCACACTGTAGCAGAAACCAAGAGGAAATCACAAGAAAAAACAGAGAGACTTCTCCAGCCATACTTATGCCATGTTTATACCCCTCAACAGCAACTGCAGTCAATTTAGACTCCAATACTGAGCACTGAAATCAGTCTTGGGACATTGACACAGAATTTATTAGTGTAGCACAACACGGATACAGGGTGTTTAGTAGTGGATAAATGACTGGTGCTGTCTTTGCCTGTCCCAAAGAAGACAGATGTCTTGGCCAATAGCAAATGGCCAACTGGTATTTTGGGGTCTGATTGAAATAAAAATCATGTTCTCACTCTCAGCTTTTGATCATCACTGGCCATTGTTGCAGTCTGTGCCACGGCTGGAAGGTGGCCAAGATCCCCTGAGCCAGGGCTATTGCTGTGTGTCACAGTCCTGAACGATGTGTTGCCTCCTTACTGATTAGCGAGGAATTAGTAAATGATCATGCCTGTAACCAAATGACAACCACAATTCAAGCTCCCCTGGTGACAGCAGTGTTTTCCACTATGTGCTTGCCATAGGTGGATAAAGGGCCTGGAAGAGGACAAGCAGGAGACAGATGTACATTACAACTCCTTGACAGGAGAGGGCAACTTCAACTGGCGCTTTGTGTTCCCATTCCACTATCTCCCAGCAGAGAAACAAATGGTGGTTAGTAAAAGAGAAAACATATTTTCCTTGGAAAAGACAGAGCGCAAAATACCTGCTGAGCTGATGCTTCAGGTGTGGGACTTTGAAAGACTCTCTTCAGATGATTTCTTGGGTAAGTGTGCAATGGATCTGCCTGAACTTCACCTGTGGTCTCACCAGACTTGTATTTTGTAGAGATATGTACAAAGTAGTGTCTGAGACCCAACTTTTGCTTGTTTTTCTCTGAAGCACCACATTGCAAACTTACATATTTCTTGGAGATGGAATGATTAGGAACTCAGATGAGACAATGCCAGGGCAATACAAATGAATGAATGACAGTACAGAGAGATCACCAGCTCTGAAGCCTGGGGCCAAGCTGCTGCATTTCTCCATGTATCTCATATGGAAGCTGCTGTTTGATTGCCTTTGTGTCTGTCTGGTCTCTCAGTGTTGTCACATTACTTCTCCCTCCAGGCACTCTTGAATTGAACCTGAATGGGTTCCCTCGAGCAGCAAAGACAGCCAAGAGCTGTGACTTAGGCATAGTTGTGGCAGCAAGTGAAGAAAACAAGATCTCCATATTTCAGCAGAAGCGCGTCAGAGGCTGGTGGCCTTTCATCAAGGCTGGGCAGCTCACGGTAGGCAGCTCACTACAGATGAACAGCTTTTCTCTGGGACTGATATGCTCTGCTGAGATCCTGAGACAGACAGATGCTAATTTTGGGTATGGCATCTGAAGAACAACCACCACTGGCAATCCATAGGGCTCCTTCAAATGCTTTAGTGGTTCCCCATAGATTTGGTTCAGATAACCGCAAGCAACCAGAGCACTTTGTACTTTTTCTTTGCTTTCTTCCACTGTTCATCTCCCAGCACACTGGATAGGTAGAGCAGAAAACCAGGTGTTTCTAGTTAACTTTATGTCAGCTGAGAAAATCCTGGGAGGAATCTCACCTGCTTATTTATTTCCTTACTATTTATTTCTCACTTCAACCAGGATGAAGGAACTGATTTTGGAGTCTACGGTTATTCTCTTTGCTAGTGACACATCTCAAGTAGAAAGAGCACGGTCCCCTATTCTTGTTGAAGTATGCTCAATAAGCCAATATTTTTTGGTTTAGTGGCAGGATACAATTGGTATAAAGGAATGCAAAGGACAATGACAGCTTTCCCCAAACTCTACAAGACTTATGTTAGAAGTATCCTCCTAAGAAGAATATAAATTCTGCCACACAAATTTTCATTTACCTGAAGCCTCTAGCGTAACAAGGCTTGCAGCAGTGTGTAAATCTCACTCAGCGTGTAACTAGCCATTTATCTCAGGGTTTTCTGCTGCAGCTTCTCTTCATAAAGTTGTAGTACTTTCTGTGTATAATCTGGAGCTACACTGAAATTCTCAGTGTTTAATACAACTGCTCCATTTTCCCTGTCTTTAAGGCTCCTTTGTACTCTTACAGCAGTATAGGGATCCTCAGTGTTAAGGAAAGACAGCTCTGATCCTCTGTTTCCTAAGGGAAGTGCATGTATCTCAGCATGAAGTACATCCCGATAGTTAACTCTGCACATGGTCTTTGGGGCATGTCTACCTGAAACAGAGCTATGTGAGCTAGTGAAGGAAAACCCAAGCCAATGTGCTTACATGACCACAGAGCACTTTGGGAGCTTGGACTGAAACTCGGGCATCCCTGCAGCCCAGTTCTAGGATTAGTGTAGCTGCGGTCTTTTTAGGTGCATCCAGATCCCTGTGGGGACACAGACCAAGAACTACAAACTACCTTTCTGTAGTATAGGCCTCTACAAATTCACCTGCTTTGGCCCTTTTTTGGGGAATGTTCCTCCTTCTCTAGACTCTAATTGATTCTCCAAAGGTTTTCCTAAACCTCATCCTTCCTTCATATTTCTGTCCATTCCAGCAAGAAGAATGTTTTAATAAAAAGTTCCATCTTCAAGTTCATTGCCTTCTTCAGACTGAAGGTGACTGTGTACTTTCCATGGATTTAGTGAATGGGCTCCACTCCCAAATCCCTGCTTAACCTCCATTTTCTCAACTCTAGTACAATTGATTCTCTTTCTCCCAGTCCACTTTCATCTCTTGATCGTCTTGTCTTCCACATGGATCCCTTTTATCTGCATCCTTCTTTCAGCCCAGTTCTGTGCTGAATCCCAGCCACTGACCATAGATTAACACTTTAGTTTTTGATATCTACAAAGGTATGAGGTAGGAAAATAACAAATACATGAAAAGCCATTTGTCTGTTTTTCATCCGTCACAGATTTTGTGGAGCTGATTTGATTTACCCGCTCTTAATTGTTACTGGAATCTTTAAATCTCTGAAATCTTATTTTTTTTTTAACTTTGGCCTGATTAAATCTATAGTGGAGATAGTACTGAAGAACATAACTGGATGAACAGGGAAAAGAGACATCTCTGTAACCTAACACAGACAGAAATATCAACATATCTGTTCCTGTGAATGCAAGGGAAACCCAAATATTTAACCTGTATTTAGGAAGCTCTAACTTCCATAGCAGAAGTTACAGTTGATACTAAGAGTCCAAATAACTCAGATTACATATTTCTACTTCAAGGTGTAGCAGATGATCTTTTATAAGTGCCAATATTTTATTGGTCACTCAACAGGCTTTAATGGCTTGTCACAATGAAAACAAGCAGTAAACCAGCAGTTATACTCCATTATGACTTTTCTGAATTCTAGAAATTATCAGTAAGAAGTTGGTGCTGAACAAAGGTGTCCTTTTGTCACAGCTCCGACTATCCTCTTCTGGCCATCCATCAAGAAAATTGACTCTGAACCCACCTGCCAGACCACTATTCTTTTAGCCTGAGCAGAGCTCTAAGACTGCATGATATTTTCTGCACAGAGATCTCATTTCTAGCCATCTTCCTTTTGTGAGCTGAGACCCCACAGCTCAGCTGCTCCAGCACTTGTGACTGGCTGCATTTCCCTCCGTTGGTGGACTACACCTCGTCCACCTCAGCAATGCAGCTTCCAGCTCGGCCATTCAGCTCTGCCAGGATGTGTGACAGATAGAAGACAGGTCTTCTGAGATGAATTACGTTATATTTTAAGAAGCAGAAAATATATTTATGGGTCTGGAAGAAAACATCCTACCTCTTTTTCTTCACAGTGCTTGAGCATATGTCAGGAATTTGGTGCCTGGGTTTTCCTTTGTGCTTTCTCTTTAACTGCAAAAACTTTTATTTCCTTTAATCAATTTCCTTCACCCGCAGCTGGTTCCATAATTTCTCCACAAGCTGAATCCTGCTGTGATTTAGTGATAATAACCCAGGTTTGGATGCTTATGTATGATGTCTCTGATCCAGGGCAAGGTGGAAGCTGAGTTTCACTTAGTCACAGCAGAAGAAGCTGAGAAGAATCCAGTAGGCAAAGCTCGAAAGGAGCCCGAGCCCTTGGAAAAACCCAAGTGAGTAGGAGCATACTCATTAAACATGCTGGGGCAGGGGCATTCAGCAGGAGACAGGGAAGAGCATGTCTCCTTTCTCCTCTCCTGGCTTTTCTCCTCTTTCCTGCTGTAATCTTGAGCAAGCTATTTGTACAACTTGTGCATCGCCTGGCTGCCGGCACTCGTAGTTGGCAGCACCTTCCAGGTTAGCTGAAATACCTTCCTCTGGAAGCGCAAATAAATGGCACTGCTGTACATTTGTCCTCAGCTAGAGTTCACATGCGGGCTCATTCCATAGCTGACCTGGCATGTGATAACCTCTTAAACCATCATAACTTATGCATACACCCAACACGTCAGTTTGGTCACCTATAAAGATTAGACAGATTATATTTATTATCTTAAGAGGATAACTATAAGCCAGTAATGTTTAAGTGCTTTAAAATGGCTGTATGAAATATTTCCTATATGTCCAGTCTTTTTTAATATGACCATTAGGAGACAGTCTTAGTACTAGGAAATGAGAATTTTGGATGTTAGGAAAAATTTCTTCACTGAAAGGGTTATCAGGCATTGGAACAGGCTGCCCAGGGAAGTGGTGGAGTCACCATCCCTGGAGATGTTTAAAAGACGTGTAGATGTGGCACTTAGGGATATGCTTTGGTGGTGGACTTGGTAGTGTTAAGTTAACAGTTGGACTCTATAATCTTAAGGGTCTTTTCCAACCTAAATGATTCTGTGTTTCCATGATTGTAAGAATTATCTGCACACGTTTAAAAGTGTCTTAGTTGCTACATATCGGTGTAAAAGTGACCTCTGCATACATCTAGTTGTTTTTGCATAAATGAGTCACTTGCAGATAAAGGCACATAAAACATAAAAATCAGGTCATACAGGAATGATACAACTTTAACAAATCCATCTTTAATTTTTTTGTACTTCATAATCAAAGAATGAAGATGCTTATTTTTCATCATAAGACTTTTAAATGAGGAAATTTTAAGTGGATTACAAAGGTACATGATCTAGAAGGAGCATTCTATCTTTCAGTATTTGTCACATTAAAAAAATATTGTCAGCTGAGATTCTTGCATTCAGGAAAAATTTACTTCTAATCTATTTTGCCTCAATTACTTTGTCCTAATAAAGAGCTAGATTTAAAAAAAAAAAAAAAGAGAGAAAGAGAGAAAAATTAATGTTATATTTCCCGCTACCAAAGTTTCTAAAAACCAATTGCTAGTCATAATGGTAATCATTGCAAATCCTGTTTAATTTTGTTGGTTTGATATATATCTCAGGATAAACATGAAAAAGGAAAAAAACAGTATAAGATGGAATTGCCAATACCCCTACAAAGTGTATAAATTCAGCCTGAAAATTAGAGGTATCAGAGACTTGTTGAAAACTAGCCTTGGAAAGACTTTAATCAATCATTTCACCCAACGTCTTTACCCAAAGGCAGGATGAGCTATGCCTGACAGATGCCTATCTGAAAGAATCCCTATAATGGAAACTAAAGCACTGTCTTACAGAGGAGAGAGGACTGCGATAGCTCTGAAATACATGTGGTGGGAAGCAATCAGCCTAGGCAGTTTTAAGAGGGAGTGTAGTGTGTAACAGAAGGATTACATGTCCAGAAGGCTGTCAACAGGATGCACAAAGGCAATGTCTCATTTTCCCCTCATTTTTTCAGTCCCAGCCCATGCACCCTGGACAGCCTGGGGCTCCAGGGCTCACTGCATTTTTACCTCAAGAGCATTTTATCCACAAATATGCTGTTGGGCCGAAAGGTTGTCACTAGCCTGGTGGCCCCTTCTCTGCTGCAGAGCCGGCCTGGAGGTGTTCTGACCCATAGTCTTCCTCCAGATCTTGCACTCAGTATTCACAGAAGCTCTACATCTAGGTTTTTATGACGAAATCATACACATACAGACACAGCCAACACATGGCTCAACCCAGTTCTACTCTTAATTGAGATGTATGCCTCAATTAAAATAAAATTAGGGTGGGGCTAGTCTCACTTGACGTTACCCGTCTCAGAAGCAAGCCACTCAGGCTCCTTTTGTAGCTGCTCATATACAGGTGGGGGAATCATCCCATTTACCTAACACACATATCTTAAGATGGGAGCTGGGGAAAGAGATGAATTGTCCTCCAGAAGGTCCTTCCTCTCCACATGCAGACAGCCAATGACTGACCAGGCTGGGCACCTAAGTTTTAAAGTTAGGCAAAATAAATCCTAAGGTTACTAAAACAATATCAGCATGTGGATAGTAAATACTATTTTAGCTAGACACACACTTACTAGCTGAAGACATTGCATGCCTCATTTCCATAAAGCTGGTATTAAAGTTTACCAGCTCAGTGCCCCCGTGTGATGGAATATGTGGTTCATACAGGTAGAGTAGTCAAAATCAACTGAGACATAACAGATAACTGTTTCTGCACTTCAAATGAGTTCTTTTCAGGAAGAAGTGGATCTCAAGGAGCTTTGTGTCAGGACCTCCGTATCTCTATGCCAGTACTGTAGGTTCACATTTTTTTGCTAATCATGTAGGCTTACACAGACAAGCAGAGAAATTTTCAGATTGTTTTGCATAATTAAGTTTTTAAATTAAGAAACAAAATGATTTCAATACCAAAATTATCTTCTAGGAGCTACTAGACAGTAGCAGACTCTTAAACGTACCAGAGCAAAGGTGGCCAAAGATTAAATATCTGGGAACTAAACAGAAACATGCAAATGAGAAATAAGGTGCAGTGAGTGTAATTTCCTGCTGGCCAAAACACCATGAGGTTATCCATCTCTTCCTCTCTGCTGATCAAGACAGGACACTTTTCTGGATGCACTCTATTAGAACAAATACGTTGCTATAACTGGTACCAAATTCTATAGCCTATGTTGCAAAGAAAACAAATTAAATGAGCAACAGTCTGGCTTTTTTTCCCCTGTCTTTAAAGCGCTTAAGTAGTTGGAATGTGCAAACTAATGGTTTTGTTACTCAAGTCTGTGATTCAGTAAGTTTTACTCTTTAGAGTATCCATTTTTTAATAATTTCTTTTAACCTGGAGGGCTTATTTGTTGATTTATTTCTGAGTAATTGCCACCTCAGTATAAAACACAGTCTTTAATTAAAAGATATTCAGTTGGCCTTTTAGATTTACAGACTTTCTGTCACATTGGCATTCACTTCCACATGCTGAGTTCTACAGATGAGTAAGACATTGCTTATATTCCTTAAACAGCTTTCTGGAGTGAGACACAGCCATTGGTTTTTGTGACCCTCAGTCTTAATTTCATTCTCCTTACTGCTGCACCATCTGCACAACTACAGTGATATTGAATAAGAAAGACAACCTGCACCCAGTTTTTCAGGTGTTAATGTTGCTCCACACCACTGTACTCATCAGGTCATCCCATCACACAAAGCTGACAGATGTTGCCTCAGCTCATCGCAGGCTTAGGGCTGTTGAAGTCCAAGGCATAGTGACCTCCCAAGCTGGGTGGCATGCCAGAGGAGAGACTACACCAAAATTTTTCCTAAAGATAACATTGTTTTCCTCTCTGTATGCAGCCAGCTTTGCTGTACAGTGTGAAGAAACTCCTTATTATGGAGGAGGATACAACATGGGGCAACATTTGGAAAAAACTTAGGATTGTGGAGTGCAGATATTCTCCACCAGAAGAAGGTGGCTCTTCCTTATGTACCCAGGCAAACTACCTAGATTTTGGGTTTCATCTCATCTCCTGTCTTCAGGAGGCCTGTTTTAAACTTCCTTCTGAAAATATGCAATTTTGGGCCGTATGCCAGGCCTGAGCTGGCTCTGACTGTTATCGCACCGTGACTATCACTGAGCAATCAGATTTTTTGTAGTGGCTCATTACTCCTTTTGCAATGCTAAATTCCTTGCAATCATTAGAAAGCTTTTGTACTCAAGTTCAAGATATCTGCATTTCTTCTTTAGGATTTTCATGATCTTGTCTGTAATTTCGAACCCCTTATCTTGCCTTAAATTGGAGTAGTTATGACGTGTAAACTGGAATTTCATTCTGAGTGGTGTGTGGATCTTGGGCTCAGGGACGAATGTAAGAGTGACCCAATAGTATGTGAAACTTGTGGAAGTTCCCTCTAAACTCTTTAGTGGGTTCCCAAGAGTTAAAGGTCCTTATTAGACTCAAATATGTATTTTGCAGTGGGGTACCTTTGGAAATAGCTGGATCTGCCTTTACAAAAGTTTTTCTCTTTTTCTTTCTTCCCCTTTAGCCGACCAGACACATCCTTCTCTTGGTTTGTAAATCCTTTCAAGTGTTTGTATCACCTGATCTGGAGAAATTACAAGAAGTACATCATCATCGGCATAATTCTGCTTATTCTCATTGTCTTCCTGGTGCTCTTCATCTACACACTGCCAGGTGCGATCAGTCATAAGATAGTTGTAGGATGAGCATAGCTTATGGCTCTCATTGTAACTAATCATATACAAACACTTCAGTTAAAAATAAAAGTCAGGCATACAGAATTAATCAACCTGAAACACACCTCATTCCCTGTAAAAAGAAAACATAACTATTTGTATCAAAAACTGGAACTCTCTTAGAATATTTTAACGTCTTCTTTGGCTGCTCATTCAGACCCAGCCTTAATGTAAATTATCATTAACATACTGTTGCAGCTTTATTGACAATGAAAGTTTGATTCTGCACCTAAAACTGAGTTTAAAAGTGAATTCTTTAATGCTATGCAGAAACTGATTTGTCAGTCAAGTATTTATTATTACAGACAAATGATTAAATATTAAAAGCAAAATCTGTACATAAAGATTAGTTCAGTCTTTGCATAGTTTTGTAATTAATTGTTTGAACTCTTTTTCAGTAAGTTTATAATGGCATGATTATTTTGAGATAAAAGGTTTATTAAAAAAAAATCTAAGGTTAAATTGTCTCATTTAGTGTCGTGCAGAATTCATCCTGCATCTCTCAGTAGGAGCTCTGTGCTCTATAAAGACATCTCACAAACCTATAAATGAGGTAAGTGTCGGTGACAGGGAGAGGTAGAAGCAGAGGTGGGAAGAACTTTTCTACAGCTGCAGTTTGAAAGTGCTGGAGGTCGCTGGAGGAGAGGGATCGGAAAGATGAAGACTCAGCCACAGGCACTGTGGTAGCAAATGATCCTTGTAAAGGAGAGGGAAGAGAGAGAATCCTGCTGCTTGACAAGCAGAGGGAAAGAGGAATGGAAAAGAGAAGGGCTGCAGAGTGGAACAAATCATGGAGGATTAAAGAAAACAAGGAATAAAGCCTTACACAGTTGTCAATGTGTAAATCCTCATCCAACTTAAGAATACAGAAAATGCTGCAGCCTGTGTCATGTACAAGGCAAGGCTTGATAACTTAATGACCCCACTTACCCTCAAAATGAGTAATTATGAATTTGAACTAGCTACAGAAATCTCCTCTAGTCTCACCCATGGTTAGACATGTTTGAAAGGTGACCTCTGAGAAAGTGTTTTCCATCATGCTTCACTCATATAAAGTGTGAGCAGCCTTCGCAAATTTTAAAGTATCAAAAGGCAAGAAAAAGAAATCCCAGAAACGCTGATAATTCTGCCAAGCTCAGGGTGCAGGAATAGAAATGTAGGTTTCTGCACCATTCTCAGAGGCCACTTCCATGGGAAGCTTGTGTGGTACTGCTTGCACCTGGCCTGTCAAGGCTGTACAATGAGCCTCTGTGTTCCCCTCTGGCCTACAACACAGGTAATTGCATTATCTTGAAAAATGGATGTCAGTGAAACTTCCACAGAGAAAATGTTTTACATTTAAAAAGCATTTTAGAGGCTTATTTTGGATGGGATGAATTGCTCTAAAAGTGCCTCTTCCTCATTCCACTGATGATAGAGGCAGATGGCTAAAGGCAGGCTTGAAAGCATCCCATCCCTACACCATCCAGCAGATTGTGACTCAGTATTTCTTCTAAATTTCATGTTCTAAGTACAATAAATATAACTAAATTATTTAGGTATGTGAGTAATTACATCACAACTAGATATGTGGCCAAGGACCACACTGGATGGGTTTTACTGTTGGGCTATTTTTCCTTTAGAAGTGTATTCAATATGACCAAGAAATTAGAACACAATTACATGGTTGAATCTGCACTAGTTATATGTAGCAATGCAAGCCAGTGATGTGGAAAGGTGCTGATCACCCTCAAGTCCCATTTCGTCTCATATCTCTCTGCCTTGGGCCCTCATCTGGTGCAATCTCTGCTTACACAGCATGTGTGACACATCATTCTGAAACCACTTGTTTTTCAATTTTGAGCTATTTTGCAATTGATCCTGTATGAAACAGAAAATGAAATGTTATTTCTCCTAATATGTCTTGCCATACCATGAATTTTGGAAATGCAATTTAAAAGCTCCAGTAAGAGCCAATAAAATTATTTTGGTGTAAAAGGTGGGAGATAAATCATGACAACCGGATTATGTTGTGACAGCCATAAAGGTAATGGTTCTGATTTCTTTCCGGCGTGTCAGGGCAGTAGGTCTGATCCTGCATGGAAGCTGCTGTGTCCATCTGTCCTTATTCTGCCCTTGCTGCCATGGACTGTGTGAAGCACTGGACTGTTGCTTGAGCACCCTGCCCTTGCTGGAGGGTCCTCCTGCACAGCTCCAGGACCAAGCCTTGGCTCTGCACCCCAGCAGCAAGCACACAGGGGCAGTGGCACTGTTAGGACAAGATGGGTGAAATGACATTCCCCCTCCAAGTCCTGGTCTGAGTCTGGACCTTGCAAAGACCCTGTCCCCCATCATCTCTTGCATCCCAGTGCAAATAGCCATCTCCTTCATCCCTGCTGCCCCTGGGGTCTTCGATCCCCTGCAGCATGACCATTCCTGAGCCTCTTGTATGGCTGAACACCGAGGTCCCCTTACCCCTGCATAGCCCTGCAGTCTGGTCTAAAAAGGGCATCATGCGGCCAAAAAGCAAGCAAGCTAACTCTTCCACAACTCTTAAACTGCCTATCACTGCACTCAACACATGTAGGCTGAGCTGGATAGCATTGTCTTATGGGACAAAGCTAAATCAAATACCTTTTCATGATCTTCCAGATGGCTGCAAAGTGGCTGGAGAAGTAGTTGCTGTCAGTAAGTATTAAAAGAGACAAAATGTAGCGCAATGCTGGACTACTCGTACAGATGCCAGATGTTACGGGTTTGCATCTTAAGCGAATTTATGGTGACACGAGCTTTGTGGTTAACAGGGAGTGAGGTTTATACCAAGGATTGTTATTATTGTCAAAGGATCCTACCTATTTCATACAAAAAGAAGAGATCCTTATCCTGAGCAGTTATCTCAACATTAGTCTGCAATTATGCTGGCTCAATTTTGAGGCCAGCTGGTACCACTTGGAGTTTTATCAACTGGTTTCTAACCACAAATAGCTCATTAAATAGCTGAGTGCTGCCATTGGCAAATACGAGATCTACAGATATAAGATTGTGCTCTTGGAATGGGAAGGCTAGCCAGGAATCCCCAAAATATTTGGAAATAATAGCCTACTGCTGCTGATCTGAAAAAGCACGTCCTGCTTTGAGACATTTGACTTGCAACAATAAACACTGCTTGCTGGATACAAAAATCTTCTCAGGTGAGAGCAGGTGTTATCCTTCTGGGGGGCAAACCTGAAAGATGGAGAGACCTATGCCTGAACTGTTGAAGACAGACTCCAGTTTGGGGTGTAATAATTTCTGAGTCCCCAACTTCAGGTACCGTGTGTCAGATTTTTAGACATAAACTCACCTCCTGCTGGCATTTAAGGAGCAGAGTGGGAACAAAGTACCATGATTTAGTGCTGTGGAGCAAATTGGGCATTGATCACCTCCTCCTGCTCTAGGCTCCAGCTGTAGCTGAATCAACCTACGGGCACATCAAGATGGGTGATGGGGGACAGGCATATCAGAGGGTTGTGCTGACCAGACTGAAGCCAGCTCTAGCCTGGAAACATGTATTGGTGCCAAAGCCTTGCTGCTTTCAACAGGACACATGAGGACACAGAGCAAATAGTGGCCTGGTGTCACCCATGCATGTGGCCATTGTAGGTGGATGTGCTGCATTTTCAATCACTAGGCAAAACTTTGCACCAAAAGAAATTGTACAGGTTTATAAATGCTACCAGCAGATGTCCAACAGCACAGTGGTAGAGATGGGACAACAGGGGAATCATAGAATCATAGAATGGTTTGGCTTGGAAGGGACCTTAAAGATCATCTAGTTCCACCACCACACCCCTGCCATGGGCAGGGACACCTTCCACTAGACCAGGTTGCTCAAAGCCCCATCCAACCTGGCCTTGAACACTTCCAGGGATGGGGCATTCACAACCTCTCTGGGCAACCTGCTCCAGTGCCTCACCACCCTCACCGTGAAGAACTTCTCCCTTACATCTAATCTAAATCTACCCTCTTTCAGATTAAAGCCATTACCCCTGGTCCTATCACTACATGCCCTTGTAAAAAGTCTCCCTCCAGGGAAGATGGACCTTTGCCTTGTTCTGGTGATACAGCTGAAGAACATCCGAGGAAAGGAATTGCAAAATCTACTTTTAAGGAGGAAATACAAAGCAGAATCTAATCAAGATACAGTGTGAACCACTAGAAGAGGAATGGTTCTCTGCAGAAAAAAAATCTCAGCTCCAGGCATATTCATGGGCACACTAAAATGAAATCTTTAGAAGACATTATTACATGAGTCAGAAGGAAGAAGCATTACTGCCATTGAAGAGCAGAGATGTGAAACCACTCACTTTACCAGAGCAGGAGGAAAGCAACAGAAAATCACTATCAGATCTTTGCTGTCAGGGCCTCCCATAAATGGGAAAAATACTGAAAAAACCACCTACAGATTACTGAATTGTGAGTCCTTGAGCAAAATATCTATTCATTTATACCTCTGCCATTTCTATTGGCTCAGTTCGGAAACATACAGTGGCATGGTAATTCTACAGGCAAGCAAGAGCATGAAACATTTAAGAAGCAGCAGAAGTTTTGTGCTCGGCCAGTAAAAGCAGTTACCAATAACCAGTACCCCCACAGTGGGGTTTACCACAATCTTCCCGATTTCCTACTGTAAGAACAGAAAAGTGCTATTATCACTGATTTGGCTACATGATGACCAGGTACATGACAGTAAAAGGTGAGTCTTATGAGTATTGACCTCTTTTGACAACTTTACATTCCCATATAGCTAATTAGAATGAACAAACAAAAAAAATCTTCTTTCACACTGCACAGTGTAGCAGCTCCCAAAGAATACACTTGCTGTTCCTGACTCTTGCTACAGAAGTCTGCAACAAAAAACCCAACATTTACCTGAGTAAGCAAAAGCTACCCCAGCCCAGCTGATGAATTTCATCTGGTTATGTGTGCTCATCTGGAAAACACCATTGTGTGGAATGATCACCAGACTCACTAGGAGTTAAGGATGGGGCCATGTGCAGCACCCTTTATCCACTATTTACCACTCATAACATTCCAGCCCATCACAAAAGCCTCAGGAAAACTCAAGCATAGGCTTCCCTCCACTGCCACCACATCTATGGAGCTTAATCCACCACAGGATAAAAAGGGTGCAGGGAAAAAATAACATAATTTCTAATTCCCCCTCCCTGCCCATTGAGTGAGACAGAGAAAAGCAGCACCTGATTTCCCTGTGAGCCAAGTTCCCACCAAAACCACGTTGATGCTGAGCCACCCAGCAGAGCCAGGACAACAACAGCATCCCAAGCAGCACTGGCTCTGGCAAGATGCAGCCCTGAGGCTGTGCTAGAGGATGAGGTTCCAAGCCCAGGCTCATGCTGTGCCAGCCAGGACACGCTTACCATCATCTGCAAAGTCATTTCTGCAAAACTCACCAGGCCCCTGCCAGTTTCTGTGTGTTGTGCAGTTAGTCTGCATTTCATATGGTGAGGTAGCATCCTGGCAGCGTGCAGGACCAGGCTGGTACATGGGTTATCCAGATGGGCTACAGTCACATCTGCAGCTTAGCATTCTCTCCAGAGACCTGCTCTCAAGATTTGTTTTCCTTTATTTGCTGTGTGGCCCCTTGGCGCCGGCACGGACCCCTTGGCAGCAGGTACATCCCTCTCCTGTCTCAATTTGATCTTGGCAAAGGGCTGATTTGCTTCCGCTGTGAATGAGGCAGTGCATCTGCCTCCCTCCCAAAATAAATGGGCTTTGGCGGGGGGGCTTCTCTGACAACCTAGCTGATGGACAAATGTTTCCAGGTCCCGTGCTGGGAGCCATCGTGCTCTGAGGACGGTATGTGCTCGCCTCTCCCTCCCTGCCAGTACAAGCCAGGAGACTCAGGAGAGCCTCTGCAGCCACCATGAGAGGTGCTGGCAGGCTCTGAGGAGCTGCTCCAGCCCAGCCTGGCACCTTGGCCTTGCATTGCTCAGACTCTGGAAGAGCAGGACATGGAGGGAAGCAGGAGCTTTTCACACATGGGAGCAACTCCAGCAACTCACACACTGTGCTTCTCATCAGAGATGTGCTAATTTCTTTCCACAGAAGAAGGAAGGTTTGCTGGCTGTCATTTATGCAGTTCTTTGTGTTTTCGAGGGTGCGATGGAAACACGTGTGTTTGCTGACTGCCCCAACCCTTTAGCACCCCATTGCAGCAGTTAGCATCCAATTTGCTGCTGAACCCCCAGTCGCTCATGCTGAACCACAGCTCTCTCAAATGCATCATTCAGCAGCCGTGATTGTGTAGCCGTGGTTGCAATGCAACTGTGGTTGCACAGCTGTGGCTGCAGCGTAGCAGCTGGCACCTCCATACCTGCTCCAAAATGCCAGAAATGTCGCAAACCAGACAGCTCAGCAGTTCAGGGGAATTGTGACTGATTGAAAACATGCTACTCTATCAGCCCGTATCCATGAAATGTTTCAGGGAGACTAAAACTTTCAAGATAAACCAGGCTTTACCTAAGAGGTCAAGCAGTCCTTTCCTACACAGGAACATAACCACATGTTAGGCTAAGTGCTGGCGTTTGAATTCTTTGTATAGAGAAGTACCACAAATAGAGAGATCTGACACAATTTCCTGGCACTGCCATGGACTCCTCTTTGCCTTTTGAGAGGGAACAGAGAGGTTTTCATGTAAACCATGAAAAGAATGAATAACTGATTAAATCTGTAAAAATTCCCATGCAGAGATGCCTAACTATCAACCAAATTATGATAAAGGCGAAAGGACAGCTTTCAAAAAAGTATCCTCCAATTTTCAGTTTGTAAGGAAGGGACAGCTTTTATGAAAGTCTAGTCTTTTTATTCTTTTAGCTTCTTGCAAACATTTTAAAAAGGGAAGATAGCAATGTGACTGGCAGAAATTGTGGATAGCATACTCAGTTAGTTTTGGTGGGATTACCGTACTGAGAGTGGCCATTCATAGCTAGACTGCATTAATGTTGTACTGAACATTAAATTTGTGGATTGGCAGAACAATTTATCCTACAAAGCAAAGCAAGGGGGAAAAGCTAATCTCCAAAACAGACTGTATACATCTTTATCCTGCAGTTATCATTCTTCTGAGGCAACAAATTTGACAGCTCTATGCCTCTTGGAAGACTTAATTCTTTGTGTTTTTTTTTAAGTAAGTCCAATATGAAATAGCCTGGATCTCCTGGATTTGGGGAGTTGGGTATTTTTTGTTTAGTTTGGGGGTTTGTTTTGTTGTTGGGTTTTTTTCCCCAAACTTTCTTTAAAGTTAAGACAAATTAAAGATACTTTACCAGGAAATAGATTTCTTTCTTACCCAGAAAAGATTTGAAGGCACTATGGTTGATGTTCATGTGATCATAGCTCCAGAGATTAGTTTATCTGAAGGTTCAACTCCTGGCGGTCTCCCTACCTTTACACCTACCCCCTGGAAGTCCCCCTTTTTACACTGCATGTATTAGACCATCTCAAGCCAGTCCTGGCACCTTGCAATAAGTGCAAGGTGTCCTCCACTTCCACGCTGATTTCAACACAAAGAAGGGTAGTTACCACCACCCAGGATATATTAAGGATGTGTCAGAAAATGGAAGGCATTATCCAGACATTTAAATCTTATTCCTCACCTAAAGGTACCCTAGAGCCTTTTACGTTTAACTGTCACCACTCTGCTGTCCATATAGATAAGAGACGGCTGTGTCCATTCTACATGGAATATTATAAATCAGATCTCCATCTCAGTGCACTGAATTGTTCCACAAAGCACAGAAATATCTTGTACATTGCAGTTGCTGCTGCTTCTGAGGTGTTTGTTGGGAAGGTGGTTTGGTCGGGGTTGTGAAGCCAGCAGGGTCGGGGGGGTCTGCAGGGGGTCTGCCCTGCCCTGCTGTGAGAGACTGAAAGAGTTAATGTCTCAAACATTGTGGTGGGGCAAGTTATCCCCAAGTCCACCGACGCATTTCCCAAAGGTTCTGAAAGCACAAACTGCACATGACACTTAATTAGCTGCATAATGATGAAACTCCTGAAGGAGGGGCAAGGATGATAAAAGGAGATAAACTGAACCCCCACGTGCACACGCCCACCGCAACTGGACCCATCGGCTGACTGGACCATCGCTGCACCCAGGACCAGTGAAATCTTTCTCTTTTCTTTTCCTCTGTCTCTCTCCCCCTCTCTCCTTTCCATAATCCCTACACCTCATCCTTTTAAGACATAAAATGGTTCACCAAGTCTGGGACTAGGAGTGGATCCAGCCACCCCTAGGCTCTTCTCTGAGGAGTCTAGAAAGCAAGGGGGTCTGCTCTGAACCTCGTGACTTAACGGGAGGGATCTCCTTATTCCCTGAATTGATGTGTATGGTTACCATGGGTTACACAGTTTGCTGAGTTGGTTTCATGCCAATTCCTGTTGTGAGAGACCCCGCCACCTAATGTTATGCCTCCCAAGTTCAGGTTGCTTCTGCCATGAATAAAATGTTTAACTGATCATTTGGTGTCGTTTCATGTTAATTTAGCCCAAGGGAATTCTGAACTCAACACGACTCCCTGGTCTGTCCAGGCCGGGTTGTGACACTTGCTTTCTGCAGAATACTCTGTGCCTTGCTCCCAGCCCGCGAACTTCGCTGCACCCAGCAGGTTGGTCTCGTAGTGACTAATGACTATATTAAAATGACTTTTACATTTGGAAGAAACAAATCCCCTGATGAGGTGATACAAGAATTTGTTTCCTCCACACGTTAGTCACAGAAATGGCTTTTGATTGCCAGGAGGAGCTCCTCATTGCTCTGTGTGCTGGCTGTGAGCTCCAAAAGGGATATTTATGAGCTTGGCTGAATAGCCTGTTTGCCTTCAGCTCCAAAGTGCAGAGTGCTGTCTCCTTCCAGACTAATTTATACATTTTCTATCAGCTATTTGTGACTGGTGAAAGCTCAACCCAAGATCTGGTTCCAGGCTCCCAGACACTTGGTATATGACAACAACCTCTCCCTTCCACTTTCTAATTAAGTCGCCATCTCAAAAGCAAACAAATAACAGCTTTTCACATATTTCTGATGGAGAAAGGATGATTTATAAAAATCTTCCAGACTGCGTCTCTTTTAATCATCTCTGCAAGCAGATATGGAGACTAATCAGAGCTACGTTAATTAGCAGAAACTATGCGTCTGCTTCCTGGATGCCTCTGCCATGGCTCCAGGACTCCATGGCAATAATGGAGGCCACTTTCATTAAAAGCAAGCTGGAAAGATCTCTGGCTGTTCTCTCTCTCCCACTGACTGAAGAGTGGCCCTGGCTGAACTCTCTCTGATGACACTGACAGCTAATTAACGGGCTAATTCCAGCACCCTGCTCTTTCAGAGTTACCTGCTTATCACAGCACAGAACTTTTTTCATGTTGCAGCTCCTTGAAAGGTCTGTGCTTGACCTGCCAGCACAGGAGGTCAGTTACCAGCAATACCTCCCACTTTTGATGCGCTGGTGGCTGGTGCTCTTTTTGCAAACAGCTGGCTCCTGCCAGTGAGCAAGGTGGAAAGCAGCAAGTCCACTGCACGCAACTGCTGGCTCAGAAGCTGGAGTGAAGGGGAAGGAAACCAACTCCAATTTCCATGTCTGGCTGGACATACAGCCTGCATTTTCCCTTGCCATTAAGGCACTGAAAACATGGCAGACCTGCAGGTGGTATCTGCAGGTGCTACAAGACTTCTTCCCCAAATGTCTTTTAAGAAAGCATGTACAGAAATTTGGCATCCATTAATAGGCAAAAGTGAGAGTCATTGGTGTGATGGTCTGACAAATTATAGTCAATGTCTCAAACATTCGTTAAAGAACATTGGTGGAGAAGACAGTCTCTGTAAAAGCACTGGAGTTGTGTGAACAAGAAAATGTGGCTGGAGGAGAGGGCCCCATGGAGGGTGGGATCGCGCTTCTCCAAAGCTGCAATTCCTTATCTTAAGTGACCATGAGAAGAAGCACAGTGTATGTGCCTGGAGGAGAGGGCCCCACAGAGGATGGGACTGCGCTTCTATCTTTAGTGGTCATGCCTGCAGGGAGAGAGAAGCAACTCCCCAATGAACCCCCCCCAAGCCCACCGACCCATTTCCAGAGAATCCCGGGAATGTGAACTGCGCATGTTGAGACCACCGACTCATTTCTGGAACTCCTGAGCTCACACTGCGCTTGCTCAATGATGGCAAACCCCCACCCACAGGGGAGGACCCTGTAGGTGTAAAGAAAGGGAGGTCGAGTTCTCAGCATGCCCCCTCCAGAATCGGATCTCTAGGCTGGCTGGACTAGCACTGGACCTGGAACTGGTGAAACCCTTTTCTTCTCTCTTTCTTCCTCTCTCTCTTCCACAGTTCCACCTCATCCTTTTAAACATAAACCTATGACCAAGTCTGGGACTAGGAGTGGATCTAGCCACCCCTGGGCTCTTCTTTGAGAAGGAGTCCAGAAAGCAAGGGGGTCCACTCTGAACCTCGTGACTCAACAGGAGGGATCACTTTCTGACACAGTTTCTTGTTCCTTTTTGTGCTTCTTTTTCTACACCTCACTTCTCTTTTCAAACAGTGGCTTAATGACATGTTGCAAGGTTCATATTGGTAAGTTCACTTGTACTTGGGCAAGGTTAGCTTGGTTGAATAAATGTTGATTGCTGTTTGAACTTCCCTGGTGTCGTTTCACCTTAATTCTGACAAAGGAAATCCACAAACCTGAGTTGCTCCAACTTTGGGATGTGACAATTGGATATTGGGAAATGCTGTAATATATATAAAATATATTAAAAATACAGACCAAGAACTCTTCAGATGTCTACATTGCTAGGTGGGATGGTTAAACAGTATAGTTATACTGCCGTCACCTCCCTCCAGTGGTTTCCTTTTACTCTAGTTCTTTGTTATTCTCTGCAATTCTCATCCAGAAGGGTCTCTGTGTGCCCTTGGTGCCTGAACCAGGGCAGCTGGCCACCCTTGCGTACCACACCTCAGGGGGATTCCTTCACCCACTTTTGCTACCTGCAGCCTAAGTGGCTACAGCCAGTCCAGCTGCTTTGTTTGGAAGCCCTGCCTCTCAAACCTTCATCCTTGATCAAAGCACCTTGCACCCATGAGTAGTGGTTACAGCTGCAAGGCTAAGGGACAAATTTCAGGTACAAAGAAATCCAGATAGGTTTGTTGTGCCCAGAGCATGCTGGTCCACGCCATTTAGCTCTGCACTGCAACTTACATGCCAGATTTCAGGAAAATAGTAGAAAAAGAGCCAAATGCAAAAGCAACTCCAAAGACTGTTGGCACGTCATGAGAGACAAGTATTTATGTTTTTGTTTACTTATTTGTTAGTGATGTTTCTTTTTCCTGACAGATGAACGATAGTTAATCCACTCCAGAAACAAGGACACAATTCTGATATACCAACAAAGCATTGGCCTGTCAATATGACTGTAGAGTAAATAAACATTGGCTGCGTTCGGTGCATGTGATGAACTTTTAATTAGCCATTGCAATAAAACCCCACCGAAAACTAAACAAAGCACTTTTCAAAAGCCTGTGGCCTCTTGACACCATCATTATGTTCTTGGCTCTTGGTGTCTGAATAGCTTCACCCAAGACAGCAGCTCTGCCTTCGACGGATGGCTCTCCAGAGCTGGTACCCACAGTGCAGATGAATGCGCACAGCTTGTGCGAAAGTGCTACGCTATAGCAGCTTCAAAGGCTATTTTAGAGCCTTGGAATACCACTTCAGTGAATATCATACAGTAAAGTCAATATATTAGGCAAAGAGTAATAATAAGAGAAACCTGTTAATCAGTGGATTAGTGAGAGTCATCTTGTTCTGCTCAGTTCACACATTTCTCCTCCTTCAATATCTTTATTTAGAAATGGCTTGCATGTCCAAGGCTCTGTTTTGACTGATTCCTGACGGGCTGCAGCTCACGCAGATGGCCCATCAGCAGCTATGACCACAAAGGGGGCTCGCTCACGGTTCTGGGAACATGAGTGGATTTTGATGTACTGGGGCCAGGTCTTCCTGTTCTTGGCACAAGGACCTTGAGTAGCTCTTTGTGAGGAGCACTTATGGGCTGGGTGTGTAAAACGGGACAATATAGAGGGTGGGTTTCGAAGCCAGGCACTGTGATTTTCTGTCCCAGGAGCATGAACCATGGACATGGACCTGTTGGAGCGAGTCCAGAGGAGGGCCACGAAGATGGTCAGAGGGCTGGAGCACCTCTCCGAGGAAGACAGGCTGAGAGAGTTGGGGTTGTTCAGCCTGGAGATGAGAAGGCTCCAAGGAGACCTTACAGCAGCCTTCCGGTACCTAAAGGGGGCCTACAGAAAAACCAGAGAGGGACTTTTTACAAGGGCATGTAGTGATAGGACAAGGGGTAATGGCTTTAAACTGAGAGAGGGTAGATTTAAATTAGATGTAAGGGAGAAGTTCTTCACGGTGAGGGTGGTGAGGCACTGGAGCAGGTTGCCCAGAGAGGTTGTGAATGCCCCATCCCTGGAAGTGTTCAAGGCCAGGTTGGATGGGGCTTTGAGCTACTTGGTCTAGTGGAAGGTGTCCCTGCCCATGTGTCGTGGTTTAACCCCAGCCAGCAACTAAGCACCATGCAGCTACTTGCTCACTCCCGGCCCCAGCCAGTGGGACGGGGGAAAGAACTGGGAAGAAAAAAAAAGTAAAATTCGTGGGTTGAGATAAGAACAGTTTAATAGGACAGAAAGGAAGAAAATAATAATGATAATAATAAAGTGACATTAATAATAATGATAATAATAATAGTAATAGTAATAATAATAAAAGAATTTAATATACAAAACAAGTGATGCACAATGCAGTTGCTCACCACTCGCTGACTGATGCCCAGTTAGTTCCCAAGCAGCGATCTGCCCTCCTTCCCCTAGCTTATATACTGGGGATGACATCATATGATATGGAATACCCCTTTGGCCAGTTTGGGTCAGCTGTCCTGGCTGTGTCCCCTCCCAACTTCTTGTGCGCCTCCAGCCTTCTTGCTGGCTGGGCATGAGAAGCTGAAAAATCCTTGACTTAGTCTAAACACTACTTAGCAACAACTGAAAACATCAGTGTGTTATCAACATTCCTCTCACACTGAATCCAAGACATAACACTATACCAGGTACTAGAAAGAAAATTAACTCTATCCCAGCTGAAACCAGCACACCATGGCAGGGGGGGTTGGAACTAGATGATCTTTAAGGCCCCTTCCAACCCAAACTATTCTATGATCCTATGATTCTATGGTAGACCACTAACAGAGTTGAACATCTGCATTCTCCAGTGCTGTCCGTGTGATCCTGGGTCAACATCTCTCACTGGTGATGCTCACTGCCCACCAGAACAGACCTTTGGAGTGTGGGGCCAACACATGTGCTCAAGAAATAGAAACTTATTAGCTCATCCAGTTGTTGGAGTTTTGGACGTGAAAGGTTTTTCAGCCTGAAAAGTGAAGCTGCAATGCTTTATCAGCATTTTTTTTTTTTTTCAGTAACATCTGTGATAGGGAGAGGAAAGATGGAAAGGCCAAACCCTTTTAACTGACTCCACAGGCTTTGGTCAGGGCCTTTTTCATTTGTAACCCAAAAGATTGTGTAGGCAGCTAAAAAGGGAAAGTTTGGGAACAACTATGTTTGTCATTCAAATCCCATTACAACCTTCTAAAATTCTTGTGGCTGTAGAGCCCCCGCATCCCCTTGGATCAAGAGCCAAAGCATCTTTATGTCCAAGAACCTCACTTTTCCCCAAATCATCTCTGATTTTGGGGCTGAAATTTTATAGATTGGCTTTAGTGTTTCCATTCCTGTTTAATGGTTTGAGAAGTCAGCTGGATTTAGGGACAGGGATGCATAGACTGACGAGAACTTGGGGCTGCTCTATCAGGTTGGACCACAAGCCATCAAAGCCAGCTGTCCACCCAGCAGCAGCTAGCAGGGATGGTGGCAGAGCTGTGCACAAAGCTGTATGAAGGGCACAGTCCAGGATGAGTTCTTGCGTCAGTCCTTGGGGGCCTGTACCACAAACATGCTCCAGACTGTCAGATCTTGCACAGCTGAACACCATTTCTTATTACATCAGGTAAATTATTTCCCAGCAGATGTTAGGTTATCCAAGGTATTCTTCCCATTGGACCCAAAAAGGGAAGCTGCACCTGTAAATCACTTGCACCTGTAGTCGCTGGGTTGCTGACTGAATTCCCTGTGGCATCTGGGCAAGTGTCAGACCCCAGACACTCCACTGCTTATGCCAGGCATAAAAACCTTTTTTAGGAACAGAATAAAAAAGGTCTGACATCTGCCTGAAAGGTTGTTCCACTTGGTTAGTATTCAAATATGCTAATTTATTCATGGCAAGAAAACTATCTTGCTGCACACAAAACTAAAAACTGACTGCTGCCATCACTTACGTTACAGTAGCTTCACAAAAAGCGACGGGATTGACTCTGAATTTACTCCCATTCATTTTGCTCCCCCTGCAAGGAATTTCCTCGGGAGTCACCATGAGCATCCCAAGGACCCCCCGGACAGGCTGGGGGACTGACACCTGGGGAGAGAAATATCAATTCGCTATTGAAGTCTAGTCTTGGAAAAGCTATGCTATTTAACAAGCCCTGCTGATCATGGCTTCCTTTGTTAACTGATCCCATCTGACAGGGCTGAAGGATGAACAGAGCGTGCAATACGAATCCTCCCTGTTAATTATGTTTGGGTCACTCCCTGCTTTCAGACCTGTGCTCTGCATGCTTCAAGGGCACAAGGCTTTCCCTGCAGTCCCTGATCACAAGACAACAAGGTTTCTAATTCAGCTTTCACTCACTGCTAAAATTAAACATTTGCCATTGCCAAGCGATCGGCTAAACCCCCTGTTTCTTTTCCCCCGTGCCACCTGTTCCCAGTACTGCAAGAACAGACAAGTAATTCCCTCTTTGGAAGAAAGCAACCTTGCAGGTTCTTCTTTCATTTTAAATACCGATGGAGCAAGCTTATCTTCCACCAGCAATGAAAAGTAGATGCACACCTGGTTTAACCGGGCTTATCATTGCTTTGTGTGGTGCAGAGTACCCACAGCACGTTATTTACTGAGCCTGTGTTATTGACTTTCTCCAGTAAATTAAAGGATAAAAGCAGGCGGATCACATCTCTGCAGTCCTTGGGACTGGGAAACATGCAGCCTACTTGGAAATAAGTGAAAATGGGCTACAGAAAGTGCATTTTACAAGAATGTTTGGCAGACCCAGACCTGGAAGCCAGCTCCTATGCATCCCAAGCCACAGTAGGAGCACAGAGGAGGAACCAGCTCCAAATTTCGCAGCTGGTCCTGCTACCTCCATGTTTCAGAGCAGCTTGAGCACAACAGGAGCAGACTTACCAGCTGCACTGAGGTGCCCTGTGGGGTGTGTGATGGAGGACAGGCTCCGAGGCTGCTGAGGCTCCTCAGCGCTGATCAGGATCAGCGTTTGACAGCACTGTAGCCCACCCCTACATGATGTGGTCTCATCTCAGCTCACTGGGTCTGATGGTATTTCAGTACTTTTTGCAGGTCTTTATGCAAGTTTCTCACAGGCTACTGTTGATTCAAAACCACTGGCAGTTTCTCTTGGAACTGAGTTAAATAAATGATGATCCCTGTCTCAGAAAAACAGGCAGTATTGTTTTGTCAGTGCTTTTAAGGGGGCAAGGCAAATTTGTCAGTGAAAAATGTTATCTTAACCTGGGGCAGCTTGCAAGTACTCCATACGTGAGACCTCTTTGATTGCACTGCTTATAATTACATTAACTCAGAGCTTTCACTGGGCTCTTGACTTATGAATATGCATGACTGTGATCTCCTTTTTTTAATCCATCAAAATACCTTTCATCCCAGGGTCATAAGGTCTTTTACACAGGAATCCTTGTGGGTTGGTTTTACTTGCTACCACATACTTCACTGAAAGGGAAGCAAACTGAATGGGGCTCCAAAGAGCATGTATGCAGTTGCAAGTCATCTGCTGAGCTGCATGCAGCCAGCGCGCGTCCTGCTCACGCCTTGCAAAGCTCTCATGGTGAGACCCACCATCAGAGCACAGCTCCTGAAACATTGGCATGCCAGAGCGTTCATGCTCAGCTAATTACCAAACAGAGAATATGGTTAGTGTGGTCAGTCCCCGGCACATCTTAAACATTAATCTGAAATGACTCTCTGCCAGCGTTCAGCCCCTGGTGTACCAAATCATCACACGGAGAAGCACAACACGGTGGGAGTTTTGTTTCTGATGTGTGCAGTGCTTGAGATTTCTAGACTTCAAACAGCCAACAGATTGAGAGTAAGTAACTTCGCTGCTGAAGGCTTTGGAAAAAACCTCTGTTGCCTCTCATCAAATATATGTGCTTCTGATAGTTTTGTATGTTGGAGGAAACTGAACACACAATAAAGAAAGCCGCTGTGATCAAATGCTCTATTATAATAAAGCTGCTAGTAGCTTCAGTATTTCACATTTTCAGACTTTTGCTGTGCAGGACTCAAGATGAGGACTGGGGAAACGAAAAAAACACAAACGACAAACCTCTCTTAAACAAAAAAGCTTCTCTAAACTCCTGCAGTGTGACTGCAGCCCTGGAGATCAGTTTTGCCCATCCAGGATCACGGAGTGCAGTTCTGAAGCAGTGGGTGGCATGTAGGAACATCACCACAGAGACACCAAGGCAGGACTAACATCAGATGCCCCATTTGCACTTGTATGGTGGCACAGGCACTGTGAGGCAGAGCAGAAGCAGGACAGTCAGCTGCTTGCCCTCACCCCACCACCCCCCATTGCAGCACCTGACACAAGGACCTCACCAGCCCATCCTCACCAGGAGATCTGCAGATGCTTCTCCAAGCCTGGATATGAGTTATTGCTGCAAATAACACCTTAAGGGACATATTGAGCTAGGGAAGGCGATGCCACAAAGCATTTTTAGCAGTCAGGAGCTGCAGAATTGAACCCTCCTAGTCAAGAGCATTTCAGTGCTGCAAAAAAGGAACATACAGCACACACTAGGGCAATTAGGAGTGATGGTGGAGAGAGATCTCCTGAGTTCAGATTGCTTTGCAGCAGGGACCCAGAACAAGGTGCTTCAATAGACCTAGCAATCAAACCATCATGGTTATGAGATGGTGCTGGGTTAACAACCAGAGAGTTCAGCAGAGCAAGGCTGGGCCAGTAGACAAACTTACTGCCTTCCTATTTTGCTGATTTCAGTCCTTTTATTGCAGAAGGCAGAGGCAGGCACTGGAAGAATGAAGAACCACCCACTGTAGCAGAAGATCAGGTTCGAGACCATTTAAGGAACCTGAAGGTGCACAAGTCCATGGGACCTGATGAGATGCATCCATGGGTCCTGAGGGAACTGGCAGTTGAAGTGACTAAGCCACTATCCATCATAGCTGAGAAGTCGTGGCAGCCTGGGGAAGTTCCCACTGCCTGGAAAAAGGGAAACATAACCTCAATTTTTAACAAGGGAAAAAAGGAAGACCCGAGGAACTACAGGCCAGTCAGTCTCACCTCTGTGCCCCGCAAGATCATGGAGCGGATCCTCCTGGAAACTGTGCTAGGCCACATGGAAGATAAGGAGGTGACTGGTGACAGCCAACATGGCTTCACTGAGGGCAAATTGTGCCTGACAAATCTGGTGGCCTTCTGTGATGGGGTTACAGTGTTGGTGGATAAGGGAAGAGCAACTGACATCATCTACCTGGACTTCTGCAAAGCATTTGACACCGTCCCACATGACACCCTTGTCTCTAAATTGGAGAAACATGGATTTGATGGATGGACCACTCAGTGGATAAGGAATTGGCAGGATGGTCACACTCAAAGAGTTGCACTCAATGGCTCCATGTCCAAGTGGAGAGCAGTGACGAGTGGCATTCCTCAGGGGTCGGTATTGGGACCGGCGCTGTTTACCATCTTTGTCGGTGACTAGGGCAGTGGGATTGAGTGCACCCTCGGCAAGTTTGTGGATGACACCAAGCTGTGTGGTGCGGTCAACACGCTGGAGGGAAGGGATGCCATCCAGAGGGACCTTGACAGGCTTGAGAGGTGGGCCCGTGAGAACCTCATGAAGTTCAACAAGGCCAAGTGCAAGGTCCTGCACGTGGGTTGGGGCAATCCCAAGTACAAATACAGGCTAGGTGATGAGTGGATTGAGACCAGCCCTGAGGAGAAGGACTTGGGGGTATTAGCGGATGAAAAACCGAAAATGAGCCAGCAATGTGTGCTCGCAGCCCAGAAAGCCAATTGCCAATGGCTAGCAGGTCGAGGGAGGTGATTCTGCCTCTCTACTCTGCTCTCGTGAGACTCCAACTGGAGTACTGCATTCAGCTCTGGGGACCCCAACATAACAAGGACATAGACTTGCTTTAGTGGGTCCAGATGAGGGCCATGAAGATGATCAGAGGGCTGGAGCACCTCTCCGAGGAAGACAGGCTGAGAGAGTTGGGGTTGTTCAGCCTGGAGATGAGAAGGCTCCAAGGAGACCTTACAGCAGCCTTCCGGTACCTAAAGGGGGCCTACAGAAAAACCAGAGAGGGACTTTTTACAAGGGCATGTAGTGATAGGACAAGGGGTAATGGCTTTAAACTGAGAGAGGGTAGATTTAAATTAGATGTAAGGGAGAAGTTCTTCACGGTGAGGGTGGTGAGGCACTGGAGCAGGTTGCCCAGAGAGGTTGTGAATGCCCCATCCCTGGAAGTGTTCAAGGCCAGGTTGGATGGGGCTTTGAGCTACTTGGTCTAGTGGAAGGTGTCCCTGCCCATGGCAGGGGAGTTGGAACTAGGTGATCTTTAAGGTCGCTTCCAACCAAAACCATTCTATGATTCTATAAAAGGCTAAAAAGGAATCTAATTAAATCATTTCTAGGCTGTGGCAAAAGAATGAGTAATGTTTCAGTTTGAAAATGAGTAAAAATGGAGAATATGACCAAATTAATGAGGTGAAGAAGATTCTAGCATGTCATTTGTGATTTTCAACCACATCTACCATTTTCACCACCTCTTCATTGGGATGTTAATTTTTATCCATGAGCTGTGCTGTGCTTTTACTGATCACCTCTTATTGTTGACTGAAATGCAGCAGAATCATGCCAGGAGTCTCTCATCTCAACATAACTCCCTGGAAGTTTATATATTGGCTTGCCGTAACCCAACTGGTAAAGCATAAAGTGACTAGTTAAAGGGCAAAATTTGAGTCACCTACCCAGAGTATTACCATCTGTTACCTTTTCCTCATTTCCTGTTTGTAGAATAAGTAATTCATTGTTATATGCAGTTATATTTTTTTAGTAAGTCCTTTAGCAGAAAAGCTGTTATGCCAGTGCAGTTACCATGCTGCAGGGATTCTAAATCCATCTGGCCTAATGAGGATGTTGATGATGCAAACGTGTCACTTCCTACACTGCAAACTGCAGCACTGAGCTCAGGTGTTCTGGCATCCTAAAGCAAATCCCTATGTAAACATTTCTTTAAAAAATAAAGAATATAAAAATTATTAAGTCAAGACAAGGTATGTAAGTTAAGACACCATCTCTTTTTAGACCAACCAGTGCAAAAGGAAGAATTAGACAAGTTTTTGGGCACACAAGAGGTTCTTCAGATCTGCAATAGAAGCAGGAATCTTCACAGGCACATAACAGCAGAGAAGAGTTGTCACAGTTTGATGAGCTGTGCATCAGACCATTGCTGAAGGAAATGTGGTTGGTTGGTACCTCTCAAGTGGAAAGATATTAATAGGCTGGAGAGAAAGGTGCTGCGGTAGATATTGCCTGAGGAAAGAGAAAGCAAGATAGTGTAGAAAATGTGGAGAACAGAGAGGTTATCATCAGGGACAAGAGAATCATGTGCTGTAAAAGCAATATTGCTACAGAGCCACTGATGTTTGGTATGCAATAAGATATGAACTTTAATTCCCAGGCTTATATTTGGCAGAAGTTTTGTAAGTTTCCTTAATTCATTTTTTTGAGAGAACAACTAGGAAGAGTTTGGATTTTAGGAAGATTTTTTTTAAGTCTTTATATAAGAGTCTACCTTAGCAGGAGAAGGAGACAGAGTGTGTGTGTGTGCATGTGAATGCAGTATACTTTGCTACTGCTTGAATATCATGTATATTAAAATAGCATCTTCCCATAACCCATCATATTGTCTTCAGAGAAGATTTACATCCACTCTGAAGAGCTGAAGAGGATGTAGCTAGGATGGTGGGTTGTGCTCAATGCCCCTGTGTGGCTACTGGGAATGGAATTGGTTGCTTTAACCTTGCTGGAACCAGATCAAAAAATATATCAAGCCTGTATGGTTACACTTGTACCTGCAGATCGTTTAAGGGCTGAGAATTTATAAGGTTGGGAAAGGCTATTCCCAGTGAGCTGCCTGCCTGAGGTGGGCACAGGGGATGGAGATAGGATTTCTGGGTGGTCAGTAATTTCAGGGAGCACACTTGCTGTATGGAAATTCGCTTTTGGTGAACTAATTTTTGAAGAAAAAGAGAAATTTGGTGGTGGGACATAGTTTTTTTGAGAAGGGGCATTCTCTAAGTGCTGCACAGGGATGGGTTGCTCCCAGGCACAGGAGGAATGGCCAAGTCCAGAGGGTCCTCAATGTCCTTCCTGCTCACATCTCTCACTGCGTTCACAGTGGGCTCTGTGTGCCCTCATTAGGCAGCTGTTTGTGGTCCCTTTGAAGCAGATTTTAAACTGTGATTAACACCTCCCTTCTTGGGACCTCATGTGGTCGGTCACACTGAATCTTTTATTCATCTTGTGTTTTCTGAGCAGGTACATGGCCCTGGCTTTGAGTTGTCTTTTTCAGCATATTTATTTTTATGGGGGTGCAGGAGCAAATAGTCCCTGTGCTGTTCATGGAACTGGGAGAGCTTGCAAAATGAAGAAATAGTTCCTGTATTTCAAATTGTGCCCTTTATGTTTTGTCCCGTCACTGGGTGCCACTGAAAAGATCCCAGCTCTGTCTTCTTTATTACCTCTCCATCAGGTATTTATACACATAGATAAGATCCCCAAAGCCTTGTCTTCTCCAGGCTAGACAGTCCCAGTGCCAGAGAGATGCTCCAGTCCCTTAATCATCTTCACGGCCCTTTGCTGGACTTGCTCCAGTATGTCCATGTCTCTCTTGTACTGGGAACCTGGCCCTGGGTGCAGCACCCAGGCATGTCTCACCCATGCTGAGCAGTGGGGAAGGATCACCTCTCTCTACCTGTTGGCAGTGCTCCTCCAGTGCAGCTCAGGATGCTGTTGGCCTCCTTATTACTTATACTTATAACTTCTGTTTCCATCTGTAAAATCTGACATTGTATCAGGGAGGTGATAAAATTCTTTAAAGAGTTTGAGGCATTCAGAAAGTGTGCCAACAGACCCCTTCATAGGTATTTAAATCAAGGAAAAGGTTTTGCTCTCGGGTAGTGACCAAAGTAATGAAAAACCCTTCAGCTGCTTCCCCCATACCCCATGGCACAATAAACAAATAAATACTGACTTCCCAGCGAGCCTCCGAGAGGTGTGGGGGCAGGCGTGGGAGAACAGTTTGGACAACTCCATCCACTGCATTAGCGACGTAACTCTTGGTCCCTGTGGAGAGATAAAGCTCAGTAGGACCGTGGGTTGTCTACAGTGTATGTACAATAAGTGCATCTTACAGTGTGTGACTCATTACAGCAGAATAAAGTCTCAGCCAAAGAAGACTCTAAAACTGAGGGGCCACCTGGTAACAAGTAACATTTGCCCAGTATTCACCGAATAACAAGGCAAATTAGAGATGTGCACAGGCAGCACCACTGGACCTGCCACCCAGGACAAGCGGTGGCGTGCCTCCTGCAGAGCTTTAAAGGAGGTTCATTAGCTGGTGTCATGGTTTAACCCCAGCCAGCAACTAAACACCACGCAGCCACTCACTCACTCCCCCCCCACCCAGTGGGATGGGGGAGAAAATCGGGAAAAGAAGCAAAACCCGTGGATTGAGATAAGAATGGTTTAATAGAACAGAAAAGAAGAAACTAATAATGATAATGATAACACTAATAAAATGACAAAGTAATAATGAAAGGATTGGAATGTACAAATGATGCGCAGTGCAATTGCTTACCACCCACCGACCGACACCCAGCTAGTCCCCGAGCGGCGATTCCCCGCTCCCACTTCCCAGTTCCTATACTAGATGGGACGTCCAATGGTATGGAATACACCGTCGGCCAGTTTGGGTCAGGTGCCCTGGCTGTGTCCTGTGCCAACTTCTTGTGCCCCTCCAGCTTTCTCGCTGGCTGGGCTTGAGAAGCTGAAAAATCCTTGACTTTAGACTAAACACTACTGAGCAACAACTGAAAACATCAGTGTTATCAACATTCTTCACATACTGAACTCAAAACATAGCACCGTACCTGACAGTAGACAGTTAACTCTATCCCAGCTGAAACCAGGACAGGTGGTCTTCCCTGGTGCCAGCTCCCAGACAGAAGTCCCTTTCCAGCAGCTGAGGGACAGCTTCCAGCTCCAGGTGCCTTTCTCTCTTCATCTGCTCTTGTCACATACCTCACTTGTCTGAGGGAATGGAAAGTTTTATGCAAGGCAGTCTTCAAACACACTTGGGTCTTTCCTGCCTCAGAGCTTATTTTCTGTGTTTTGAACCTGCTGAGATCACAGTCCAGGCCCAGCACGACTGCCCCAGCATGTGTATCTGTCTCCTTACATGGACTGCATTGCCCCACCTCAGCCAATGTGGGGGCACAACCCTACCTGAGATAACCATGAAGAAAGGAGGAACTATCTCACCTCCATATTTGACCAAGTGAAAATACCATTATCCTGCTATCATCACGGCATTTATCCATCAATCTTTTCTTGAGAATATGAGATAACTGTTTATTTTTCTTCAAACGGTGGTATCACTGTTGCATTTTCATAACTGTTCTGCTATAGACGTTTCTTGCACTCCTGCCCGAGGTTCAGGGCATTACTGTTCAAGTAATCAGCAGGAAAATCATTGCACAGACTTCAGAAATCAAGTATGCTTTTCCAAACTGCTAATTACTATTATTAAAGCTAACTAGCTGAGGAATTAAACTGTGCTGCAAATAGGTATTTGACTGAAAAAAAGCCCATTTCATCATGAAAACAGCCCAGAAGCTGGATGTGGTTCCATGAATGGCAGCAGGGAGCAGATCCTGTTCAGAAAGGCTAACAGGATCTGAATGGTCCTCTCCCCTGAAAGTATCAGCAGAATGCAGATGAAGGTGCAGGAGCTTTGTACAGCACTACAGCAACAAAAGCAGCTGATCTAGTCACCCTGGAAGACTGACATCAAATAGATGGCAGAGGCTTGTGCTTCATCTCAGTTTCCAAATTCAAGGACAGTGTTTAAAGGTAGCAGAGATAAGGGACTGAGATAAGTCCTATACCAATTCTTGGAGAGGTAGCCACACTTGCATCACTTTTTCATTTAGTTTACAGGGGGAAAAAATCTGTATGTGATACATTAAAGGCATCTTGTGAGACTTCCACACACTGTGAAAAGCAGCGATAGAAGGAATTTCTCCAACACTTGATCAAATGTCACTTATCTAAAGAACCATTAGGGGCTGAGCTCGATTCCCTGAATGCAGTCTGTCTGATAACCACAAAATACGAATGTCTCTATTGGGTATGTACAAACAGAGGGTTTGGGTTTTTTCAAAGTAGCCCCTCCAGTTTTCACAAACCTAATCATTCCAGCCCAAGTCACCACTGGAACCAAGAGAAGTGGTGGAAACTGAAACTTTGTCGCTGCTTGGGCTGAAAGTTTTGCTAAAGCTCAGGTCCAGGGAGATTTCCCAGGCTGGGAAATTTCATCTTAAACAGTTACAACTGAGCAAAATTACAAGTGATCGGAGACATGCTTATAAGGCAAATTGGAAGGATCCTGCATCTAGAGCAGGCAAGTAGGTCATTCCTTATCTATTGATCTCACAGAAAGTGTTTTCTGCTCTCCAATCTGTACCTGCTTCCATGTTTCTTTGATTACTTCTTATCCTGCCCATCATGGGGTAGAAATGGGGATTACTCCTTTCTCCCTCATAGGAACCTGACGTGTATTTCAAGACCTTTTTAATGTTTCTGCATCACTGCCTCTGCATGGACCCAAGCGCTCCAGCTGAGACCTCATCCATGCTGAACAGGATGAAACCTTGGGGGCCTCGTAGGCTAATTGCAAAAGTCACCTTAATAATTAGCCTGGTGTGACCTGCCGAGCTGTATTGCTTGGGGTAAGGTGGCGGAGTCTGGCATGTCCAGTCACTCTGTTGTCCGTGTTTCATAGGCATGTACTGCAGCCAGCCCAGGAGAAGGAAGAAAGAAAACTGTTTATTTTCCCCATCATTAATCTCAGTGGATCTATAAAGCTGTTCTTAAAACTTTTCAGTTGAAAGGTGCTTGGGTAGCATAGGAGCATAAGGACAGATGCGCACAACGCATTGAACTATGGAAGATGCTTTATTGTATCAGGGCACTTCTAAATCTTTTTTACCAATGTATCATTATATGCAGAGTGACCTTGCGGACTATTATAGGCAGAATCTGAACAGAAGAGATAGCAAGAAAAAAGCTCCTGTAAGGATTCAGAGAGAACATGGACACTTCAGAAACCAAGGGCAGACATGTGGCTTATTTGCATGTCATCTAAATTCTGTGTCTTATCCTGACCTCAGATGAGATCGCGATTATTAAGTGAACTTTGTAGATCAGACACAAAATGTACCACATAACAGTATCCCCCAAAGACTGTCTCCAATGCAAACTTAGCCTCCCACTTCTGTTAATAGTGAATTACTTGTGGCAGGCTAGGCAGAAGATTGATTATTGCTACAACTTATTTCATGATCCCTCTTCCGGTGCAATAAAGGGCTATCCAAAGAGCTGTGAATAAAAAGAAATTAAGGACTTAGTTAAGAGTTATTCTAGATCAGAGATTGGTCAATGGAAGATTGTTGAACCCATTTAAAATTCCACTCAGTTATTTTTATTTCTGTAACACAACTCCATCCAAAGTAAATCAGCTATAAAGCCAGTAGAACTATGCCAGCATTCCACTGTGTGAGGTTGTAGCTTGACTAACCATAGCCAGTGAAGCTTTTTGAACAGTCTATTTCTATTTTAATGTATTCTTTTATTTAATAAGATTAATATTTTCCCATGTTTTCTACAGAGTACTGCAGTTTCTTTATCTGTGTCAATGCAACATGAAAATATTCTAGAGGCCGGAAAAAAAAAAATGTGTAAGAGAAACTGGTTTCTACTAGTGGAAGAAATTAATGTACTGGTTGTAAAATGGATGCTATGTTTTCTAGAAGGAAATTTAAAGTGGATATTAAAAGGATATAGCTACATAACAATTCAGGTTTAAAGGGATTTTTAAGGACAAAAAAAGGGGATATTGCAAGCCCTGGGAGTGACTCACCATGGAAGAGTCTTAAAGATGAGGGAGTAAGGTCCATGAAGAGAACTGGCAGCACACAGCATCCCAGCACCAGGACACAAGCCACTGGCCCCATCTATGCAGCCCTAGTCCTGAGCCCAACACCTAAACTCTCAGTGTGATGCATGAGTTGTATTACACAACTGCCACAGGGGTAAATAAGAGTGGTGCAGTCCCTAAGCCACAGCAGGACATGTGACAGGGAGGAGGAGACAGGTTAAATGCACCTTTCTCTATAAAACTTTCCCTTAGTTAATGCTTTAATCAGGACATTCCTTTGTCATGGAAAATGGTGGAAGATGTTGTTCATGTCCCAACACTCACTAAATGCAGCAATAACCTCGTGACGGCAACACTTCAGCTGGGGAAGGCTGAGGTATGAATCCTTTTTCTTTCTTTTCTGTAGTTGAAAATCAAATCTGAGTTTTTCCTTTTGCCCAACTTCTCAGTCATAAAGCACTCTCTTCTTTGGTTCATAAGAAAAAGCCACTTCTGTGGACTTGAATAAAGCTAAAATAATGTCATTTTGTGTATGCAGACTCCATGTTGCTTAAACGAGCAGGTGACATATTACCTCGTAGCACTGTCATTTTTGATGTCCCCATGTCAATAGAAAATTATGTAATTTCAGTCACACCCCTGATTGCTGTTGCTGGGATACTGTAAGCAAATAAGTGTGAGACAAGGCAAAACAAAAGCTGTGATACTGCAACCAGCAAGTGACAAAGCATCACAGATGCAAAATTTCTCAGTAAAGGACCTAAACAGTAGATAGAAATCACTTTAGTTAAGATTCAACCATGTCAAGGCATTTAAAGATAACCAAGTGGATGTTAACAATATTTTAAATTGAAAGGAAAACAAAGTAAAAAGAGAGGCTTGGATCTGAAGATTGAAGGACCATCAAGCATGTTACAGGAATTACCCTCATCTTGTGGCTGGAGGCTTGGCCAGTGAGGTCCTAAGCAAGAAGGGACGTCCCCTACATACAATACATTTTTTTGTTATTCTGCTTTCCCTAATCCAGCAATAAATTAATGTAACTTGTATGACAAGGTTCTAGGGTTTTCTTTGTTATCTTTGCCAGTCCAATTAAACAACGGTATAACAGGTTAAGTGATCATTTACATATGTAAAAGATAAACCCTTTCAACTGAGAACTGAGAGATGGTATATATAGTAGCTAAGAATAAGAACATTCCCCTGGGAATTGGAGCACTTTTGTCAGATAAAAAGGGTATTTGAGTAATGACTGTTTTATTTACAGGAATGATGGTCTTAAGTAAGGCTTCAAGTGGATTTGTAATGTCACTTGATGTTATGGAACCCAATATTACTGGGTTTGCTTTTATTGAATATCAAAGCCATAACCTGAAAGCATTTCCATGAAGTGTTCTTCTTCAGACAGGGGAGAAGTACATCTCCATACCACCATATCTAAGATATCATGTACCAGATCTCAAGTATCTCCAGCTGCCATAAATTCAGTGCCAAGACCATTGCCTCTGGCTGTCTCTGCCAAGGACTGTGATGGTGGCAGCCTCTTTAAGCTGCTTTTGTCAAACTGGCCAAGAATGGATTGTTATATAAAAATTATACACATCTTTCTCATTAAAAGGGATGATTTGTCTCTAGAAGAGGGATCATAATTAATTGGATTTAGGGTATTACATCTGTCTGAGGGTGACTTCAAAAATTACAGTGTGGAACTGAATGTAATTACTACATACTCAGTGATGAGAATATTTTATTAATAAGAGAAGCCAGGTAGTCCTGTAGCCTGAGTAGGTTTGCACCTGCACACTCTTCCTCTGAAAGGCATGCATGGTAAGGAGGTATGACTGGGGCTTTTCCCAGGTCTTTCATTCAGAATACGGTGAATGTGGTCTCCAGGAAAGAGAGCAGTTTTCCAGCCCTGGAAATTGCTCTCCTTCACATATTGGTCAAGGGTCATTCCATGGTTAACCATGCAGCTGTGATTTCCACTTACTCATCCATCACTGGAGCGCAACGCTGACTTTGAAGGCTCATTCCTTCACTCACTGGGCTGTTCATTTCACAGAGCAGTGTTGTGAACCCTTGGCAACTAGCAAAAGGACTAGAGTGGCTATTTGGTGTTCAGTGCTGCAGAAGGATCAGACCTCACTGCTGGAGTTGACGGGAGGTCTTATGTGCCCAGGGCACATGGCATCAGACATATTCTCAGATGCAGAGGACCTAGATTATACACTAAGAAACAGAATGTAGCCAAGAGTCTCCCAGACCGCAGTATTTTCTCACCAATTATTTCTGCCATCATGAATCTCCTGCATAGCTGTAAAGGCAGCCTTAGAAATAATTTCTTCAACAGCACTGAAATATGCCAAGGAATCTCTGCAACTTGCCCAAGTCATCCCAGCACAGCACTTTTTCAGGTCTTATTTGGATTCAGTTTCTGCGTACGTAAAGATGATTTCTCTGTCAGTAACACCCTGCTGAATACCCACAATTTGCTCATACCTGTTTTTCATCCTTGGTTGCAGTGCCTTGCTGGAGCAAGCCCAATGACCAACGCAGACCTCTTCTAAATCATAGGCTCTGAGAATAAGCACACCAGGATTCACATTGCAATATGTGCCAATGGAAATAAGAGGAGAGTCCCCAGTAGAAATCTTCCTCACTGACTTGCAAATGCTTCTGGTATTTCAAGGAGTCTCATCCTGACACCACTTGTATTTTCCTGGGGGCTTGTCACTTCTGAACCTTAAAATCTTTTTTTCTTTTTTTTTCTTCTTAGCTTGAAGTAATTAATGTCTGAAGTTCTGTTAAAGCATCTAACTGATCCAACGTCTGCAACCCACAGGGGAAAAGGCTGCCTCCTTTAATTTGTACATGGAAAATTGCAAGTGCCAGCTATTGTGAAAAAACATTTTCAGTTTCAGTAAGTTTGTGGGTCGAAAGTCCTTGTCCCCTCAGGGCCTGCTCTGGGCTCCCTGATCATGGCTCCAGGGCAGACTCTGCTCTTTGAGCCCTAAGCAGGCAAGGAAGGATCACCCACTGCTCCAGAGGGGATCCAGGCTCAGACTACTTCCTCTGGTTCCCAGCCAGAGCCTTCTTTCACTTGGTCCTCCAAAAGAAATCCCTGCCTCCAGACTGGTCAGGAAAATCAAATAAGCACTGCTAGCTCTTTCCATGTCAAACATTGCTCTGTGCTGGGAGCATCCCATAAAGCACAGACAACCTTGGCACCAAAAATTCTGCTCTTGGGAAGAGGACCTCAGTGCAGCTTCCATATCTTGACATTAGGCACTTGGACACCAAAACCTTTCACTAATGCTCAGTGATACTCTGTTGGATGTCAATATATTTCTCCTTTCTAGAGCATCTTATAGAGACATCCCCTAGATTGCCCACTTGGGTTTCTAGCTCCCCTAAGACTTAAGGCAGGGTTCAGGTAACTGAATGTAAATGTCCAGAGATAAAGATTTCTACCTCTGAGCTAGTCAACCCAGATTTCTCTTGGAGCTGGTATAATCCACAATTTCATGGGTGCAATTTAATATGTTCTTATGGCAGCTGGCTGAAATAGCTCACATTAATTGCACCTAACTTTTTATCTTTTCATTAAAAAAGATTCCCCAAGTTATATGTTCATGTGCCTGGAAATGGTTTCTAGGATTAGTTGCTCCATCACTTTCCTAGGGATCAAGGTGAGGCTGACCAGCCAGTAGTTCCCTGGGTCATCCTTCTTGCCCTTCTTGAAGATAGGAGTGACATTTCCTTTCCTCCAGTCTTCCTGCACTTCTCCTAATCACCATGATTGATCAAAGATTATCTCGAGTGCCTTTGCAATGACATCTGACAGCTCCCCCAGCACTCATGGGTGCATCCCATCAGGTCCATGGAGTTTTGTATGTCCAGTTGCCTGAAGTATTCCCTGACCTGATCCTCTTCCACCAAGGGTACGGCTTCCTTTCTTCAGATTTCCCCCTGGTCTCTGGGACCTGGGATTCCTGAAGGCCAGAAAAGTATCAGGGAGTAAAAAGCATAAGGAAAAGAGGGTTGATGAAACTATAAAATGGATAGACTCATCTAGCATTGAAGAAAAAGTATGTTCAAATTTCCCCCAAAACAAGAAATCATATAATTTTCTTGTGCATCCATTTACATATTCTTCTAATATAGCTCACCAAATGGGCCTTGACTGGGACTAATCATTCTTAAATAGGATCTTCCTGGATATATCTTTGGAGTGATTATTTCTGAGAAAATGAAAGAAAAGATCCTGGTTTATTCTTTCTCACAGGAAGACGTGATGCTCGATGTTCTTAGAATCACTGCATGTTTCCCTGTGGCTGTTGTGCTGACAAAGTCTGGGAAGAATTAGTAATGCATAGCTGAGTGTTATCCCTGCTGCATAGGCTGAACTTATGTTAATGTCCTTAGTGTGAGACAGGTCCAAGCTTTAATCTGTGTGGTCTGGATAGGTTAGGAGCAGCTACTCAGTTGGCAGCTACTCTTTTTCCTCCTTCATCTTCCCCCTTGCTCCTTTGTTACAGCACATTTGATGTAGTTTATAATGCTGATATCCTTGTGCCCTCAGCACATGAGCTCTTGGAAAAAGGAGAAGGCTGTGGTCTTACCCTGCAAATGCGCATTGCACAGTCCCTGCCTCTGAGACGGGTAATTGCATGAATCTCAGAGTCCATAGCTCAACAAAACTGCGTACTTCAGGCTGTGTCATGTAACATCCACTGTACATGACATTATAAAGTAACAAGAAGGACCAAATTAATCCCTCATGTATCACCATGGACACAAGAGCTCATAATTTTCCAGCGCTGAGAATTTGGTGGGAACAGAATGCCAGTAAAACCTCCTTCAGAGCACCAAGTTTCTTACATCTTAATTTCTTTCAGTCAGCAGTATCTGGCATTCATTGACATGCTGACATTTGTGAAATTTACATTTTCCCCCAAGTTTTCAGCCTTGTGTTCTTCAGCAAGAAAATTCAGCTATTAAAAATGTCTACCTCCTTTTTTTTTTGCTTGAAGGAAGAAAATCACTGAAAGTTTAGGTGAGAGGCAATGAAATGCTCAAGAAAGGAGCAGAGAAAAAAAGGGGGGTCATCCTAGGAGAAAGGAAAAGGTGCATGTCTGGAAAATGTGGATTGTGAAATCAAGACTGCACAAGCAGCTCTCTGTCCTGGTACAGAGACATAATACACATATTTTCTCATTTATAGCTTACAAATAATGCTGAATAAGTGATATGGCAGGTGAAAAGTGCTCTAGGAACTAATAACCAGATATAGTGTTTTTGATTGAGGAAGAACTGCTGAATGAGAGGCACATGGGAGGAAGAACAGGTGGATGTAGGAGGCCCACTGTCCAGTCCCAGACACATCACTGGTCTTCTTGTGATTTGGATCAGCTGCCTCCCTCTACCCCAGCAAAAGTTGGTTCCGCTTTGAGCTTTTTGACTTGCTTTTCCTCCTTTTAACTTTCCTCCATGGAATATAAAATTAAATAACACTTTTCTGCACTTGAAAATCCAACATGATTCCTGATTTTTTCTTTCCTGGAAAATTTTTCTTTCCTCTCTAGCCAGATTTGCACTCTTTTACACATTGGACTAGAGTAGGAAATGTGTGCTTAGTAGAGTTTCCATCTCTTTCCATCTCCTGTGCACAGAAGTCTCGGAATTTGATGGAAATGACCTGATTCATGCTCCCACCTGAATTTGTTTTTCTTTTTTTCACCACTATCCTGGCTGCAATAATGTCTTTATTCTCACAGCCATGAAATTAAATATATATATATGTCTCTGTAAAAAAATTCAGTGTGAAATGAAACCTGCTTTTCTGTTTTCTGGATGTGTTTTGAGAGCGGCTCATAGGAAGCGCTGCACAGAAGGAGCCATTTGCAAGGCACGACCTTCTCCCCAGCCTCAGCCACCCCGGGACTGCTCTGTGTATTCCCCAGTGCCATCTGCTGGCACCTCCACCGTGCAGCTCTGGTATGAGGAGATCAGAGAATGCTCCTCAACCCTGAGCAGTCCCTAAGGGTTTGCACAGTGCTGCCTTTGCGGACAGACACGCTGCAGCCCACGGTGAGCCTGGTCACTCCATCAGCAGGTCAGCGGCAGTCCAGCTGGAGGGTGTAAAAATCACAGAAGGCCAAACCTTGAAAGATATTTAAATGCAGTCATGCTCAGCTCTGCCCTCCTGACCATCTACTAGAAAGTTCCAGCCCTGAACCTATATCTTTCCTTACAGGGATGGGCATTTATGAACACAGCAGGCTGATGAGCCACAGACAGGTCCCAGCCAGGACTTTATCCTCTATTTCCCTCCAGGTCACCTACTTAGGTGTCCTGTCTCCTTTCTGCGAAACACTCTCAGTGTCCTCCTCCCACCCCTCATTTCTGCTCATATTCCTCCATCCCACCACATTTATATAACCAAGGACCTGGTACTTTTTGGAGAGAGAGCCTTGTTGCCTCTTTTCTTGTCTGGTGGTTCAATAGTAAGCAGAAGGTGCCAGCAGGATTTTCTGAAGCTCTCTGTTCAAGGCAAACACATGGTGTGAGGCTCGTACCTGCAGCTTTGTGGGCCTATACCTAGGTAGGTTGCTGTAAGGTACTGTCAGTGGATTTGTAAAAGCTCAGTGGCAGAGAAATATAAAGTCTGAGACATCGGGGTGGCAGGCTGAACTGTGGAAGAGCTGGCAACACCTACATGGCAGCCTGCCTTGCCTAAAGGGGTAGATGGGCACCAAATATCCTCAAGAATTTGGGTCTGGGTGTACAGGAAGATGTTATGCTGTGGAAGTGTTGCACTAAGGATTCAAGTTCGTGAAACTTAGTGACTGGAGAGTGTGGTAACAGAAGCGATTTCTTGCAGTGTGCTTTCTTTTTGTAGTGAACAGATCCTACAAAAATGTAGAACGGTGGGACACAAATGAGGAGGAAAAAAAAAGGAACTGTAAAACTGCAAAAAGGAAAACTTGTTCTCTACTGTAGCAGCAGGGCACAGTATGGGAAGAAAAGATGACTGATTTCAATTATGATAATGGGCAAATAAATAATCTGAAAGAAAGATGGTAGGTTTGTAGGTTGGGGTTTTTTTTTAACTTTCCTCTCTCTGTTTCTTCTCAGCCACCAAGTAGAAGGTTTCGTCTGTTCTTACTGCATTTTCGAACATCTCAACAACTTTATATAGTCTCTTGATTTGCATACTTTTAGGTTGGAAGGGACCTCTTGTGGTCATCTAGTCCAGCTTCCTGCTCAAAGCATGGCTAACCAAAATTAAATCAGGATGCTCAGAGCATTGTGAAGCTGAATTTCGGAAATCTCCAAAGACAGAGATTCTTCCATCTCTGTGGGCACTCGCTCTTGTGCTGAACCAACCAACATGCCCCCCCACACTGCTCTGTCTAGGCAGTCTTCCCTCCATACAGGGACACAGGGACTGAATCTACCAGCACAGGAGATCCCTGTTTTCCTTCATATTCTCATCATGTTCATTTTTAAATGGTTACAGATCTGAATTAAGAAATAAAGTTGCATGTGTAAGTAAATGAGCATCATGAAGAAATCTTGTCCTGTCTTTTTTTGTTCTCAGCACTGGCTATTTCTAGATATTTTGAAAACAGATACAGCATCATGCTTCATATCTAAGGAAGTTCAAGGAGTATTTCAAAGGCACTGTCAAAGAGGCGGCTTGAGGAAAACATACAATTTCCACTTACGGATTACACTAGTAAATCATTTAGTGTATTAGAGGATCTTACCTAGGAATACTTACATTGCTAAGGGTCTGTGTCTGCGTGCAGAAATCCAGCATTTATGATGCAGATGGTAGACAGTATATATAAAATCCATCAGTAGTCGGTTTGGATCCTCCATCATAATTCTGTGGGGAAATGAGGCACATTTCAGCTGCTACTGAAGTCAACACATCTCCCCAAGGAATCCTCAGTGGGATTGGACTGAGTACCGGAGACTTGAAGGCAGGTCCATCTTTTCAGAAATTTGTTTCTGAAAATAGCCAATACAGGTATTTCAGTTACTTCCAGACTCATGGTCCATCTTTCCTTCCACTTGTGGTCAGCAGTAAGGTCTAGAGCAGTCGTCTCTCTGGACAGCAAAGGAATCCATTCAATCAACCAGCTAGCTGACATTTAGACAACAAGCATAACTTGAAGTGGGAAATTGCTTGTTCTGTTTGTGCTTTTATGTAAAGCAAGCATGGCCCTGTACTAACAGAGCTATGTCAGTTAATGAGTGCTGTGAGATGAGAGAGCAGCCAGTGAGTCACTTTTGAGCTACTCCTGCTAAACAAGGTATATGTTACTTGTAAGAAATTGTCAGTCCAGTGGGACATTCAGCATATGACTTTCACACTTGGCTGAACAGAAGACTTAAAAATCCTTTTCTTTTGGGCTCTTTACTTTCTCTCGCCATTTTTTTTTGGTTGTTTATTAGTTGGTTTGTTTTCTTGTTCAGCTATGCATTCAATCATCTCAAGGGAAGAAGACAACATTGGAATAACCAGAAAATGTGCTTATACAAAAATTCTCCTGGAAATAGATATGATTTCAAGCCCAGCATGGCTCAGGTAGGGTTGATTCTGTCCTGCACAGACAGTCGCAAGAATACTGTAAAAACCAAACCTATCCCTCATTTACATTTCAGTTTCCTGTTTTATTTTTGCTGGCCTGGCCTGCAAAGCTGATGTCTGTGTAAGACTTAACCCAGAAGAAATGGAGTCCTTCTTATTTGAAAGACACAGACAAAACCTGAAATGATAATCAAGAAGCCGTCTACCCTTTATCTTTCTCTCATGGCATATATGCAAATGAATGTCTTGATTTCTGAATATGGTATTTACTTCTCAATATGATTTCATCTTTCCTGGTTGATTATATCAGAACTTTTTATCTCAATAATTAATTCATCCAAATGGATATGATTCTTAAAAATACCCATCCTCTCACTCCATTAAAATTATGTCTGAGATGTCTTTTTTTTTTAATCAGGAAGAAATTATAATATTTTAGAATCATAGTGTCATAGAATAGTTTGGGTTGGAAGGGACCTTTAAAGGTCATCTAGTCCAAACCCCTGCAATGAGCAGGAACATCTTCAACTAGATCAGGTTGCTCAGAGCCCCATCCAACCTGACCTTGTATGTTTTCAGGGATGGGGCATCTACCACCTCTCTGGGCAACCTGTTCCTATGGCTCAGTGGAGCAACAGGCACTGGGTCCCTCAAGGTTTCAAAGGTGGTTGAGAACAATATTCTGCCCCCATTAGAGAAACAGAAAACAAAATATGTGGATCACTAAGTGCCTATAGTAGTTGCAAGGAACCATTTTGTTCAAGCCTTAGATGCACTGGCCCATCTCTATAAACACCGCGGTTTCGATCAGAGGAGTTCTCAAACAACACTTAAGTCTCCTGATGCTCTTCCCATGGGACAGGTAAATGTTTTAAAACCATTAACTGAACAGACCATCCAAAGATATGTAAGATGGCATCACACATAAACAAATAGTCTCTTTTCTCACTCTGAAAATGGAGTGGAAATGGAAAAAGTCATTAGAATGCACTTTCATTTCCCCCTTAATCATAGAATCATAGAATAGTTTGGGTTGGAAGGGACCTTTAAAGGTCATCTAGTCCAACCCCCTGCAATGAGCAGGAACATCTTCAACTAGATCCGGTTGCTCAGAGCCCCGTCCAACCTCACCTTGAATGTTTCCAGGGATGGGGCATCTACTACCTCTCTGGGCAACCCCTTCCAGTGTTTCACCACCCTCACTGTAAAAAATTTCTTCCTTGCATCTAGTCTAAATCTACCCTCTTTTAGTTTAAAACCATTACCCCTTGTCCTGTCACTACAGGCCCTACTAAAAAGTCTGTCCCCATCTTTCTTGTAAGCCCCCTTGAAGTATTGAAAGGCCACAATAAGATCTCCCTGAAGCCTTGTCTTCTCCAGGCTGAACAACCCCAACTCTCTCAGCCTTTCCTCATAGCAGAGCTGCTCCAGCCCTCTGATCATTTTTGCAGCCCTCCTCTGGACCTGCTCCAACAGGTCCACGTCTTCCCTGTGCTGAGGACCCCAGAGCTGGACGCAGTACTGCAGGTGGGGTCTCGCCAGAGCAGAGCAGAGGGGCAGAATCACCTCCCTCGACCTGCTGGCCACGCTGCTTTTGATGCAGCCCAGGATACGGTTGGCTTTCTGGGCTGCGAGCACACATTGCCAGCTCATGTCCAGCTTTTCATCCACCAGTATCCCCAAGTCCTTCTCCGCAGGGCTGCTTGCAATCCCTTCATCCCCCAGCCTGTATTGATACTGGGGGTTGCCCTGACCCAGGTGCAGGACCTTGCACTTGGCCTTGTTGAACCTCATGAGGTTCACATGGGCCCACTTCTCAAGCTTGTCCAGGTCCCTCTGGATGGCATCCCATCCCTCAGGCATGTCAACCGCCCCACTCAGCTTGGTGTCATCTGCAAACTTGCTGAGGGTGCACGTGATCCCACTGTCTATGTTACTGATGAAGACATTAAGCAGTACTGGTCCCAATATGGACCCCTGAGGGACACCACTTGTCACCAGTCTCTATCTGGACATTGAGCCGCTGACCACTACCCTCTGGATGCGACCATCCAACCAATTCCACATCCACCAAGGTGTTCACCCATCAAATCCATATCTCTCCAATTTAGAGAGAAGGGTGTTGTGGGGGACCATGTCAAAGCCCTTACAGAAGTCCAGATAGATGACATCCGTAGCTCTTCCCTTGTCCACTGATGTAGTCACTCCACCATAGAAGGCCACTAGGTTAGTCAGGCAAGGCTAGCCCTTGGTGAAGCCATGCTGGCTGTCTCAAATCACCTCCCTGTCCTCCATGTGCCTTAGCATAGGTTCTAGGAGGACCTGTTCATGATCTTCCCAGGCACAGAGGTGAGGCTGACAGGTCGGTAGTTCCCAGGGCCCTCCTTTCTACCCTTTTTAAAAACGGGTGCAATGTTTCCCTTTTTCCAGTCACCAGGGACTTTACCTGGATGCCGTGACTGTTCAAATATCATGGAGAGTGGCTTGGCAACTACATCAGCAATTCCCTCAGGACTGTGGGATGCATCTCATCAAGTCCCATAGACTTATGCATGTTCAGGTGCCTCAGGTGGTCACAAACCTGATCTTATCTTACAGTGGGAGGGACTTTGCTCCCCCAGTCCCTGTCTTGTGGTCCATCTACTCAAGAGGCGTGGGAAGAAGAGGTTGCCAGTGAAGAGTGAGGCAAAAAAGTTGTTGAGTACCTCAGCCTTCTCCTTGTCCGTTGTTACCAGTTTGCCAGTCTTGTTCATCAGTGGGGTACACTTTCTTTGACCTTCCTTTTCTGGCTGACATACATATAGAAGCTCTTCTTATTATTCTTTGCATCCCTTGCCAATTTCAACTCCATCCGTGCCTTGGCCTTCCTGACCCTATCTCTGCACAATGAGGCAGCATCCCTATACTTTTCCCGGGACAGCTGTCCCTGCTTCCACTGCCTGTGCATTTCCTTCTTGCCCTTTAGTTTGACCAGTGGGTCTCGATTCATCCATGCTTGTCTCTTGCCTTCCTTTCCTGATTTCTTACACCTGGGGATCAAGAGCTCTTGTGCTCTATAGAAAGGGTCCTTAAAGATCTGCCAGCACTGTTCTGCTCCCTTGTCCCTGAGGGCAGTTTCCCACGGGGTCCTCTTGACTAACTGCTTGAACAGCTGCAAGTTTGCTTTCCTAAAATTCAGGCTCCTGACCTTACTCTTCGCCTGACCCATATCCCTCAGGACTGCGAACTCCACCAGTGCGTGACCACTGCAGCCCAGGCTGACTCCAATCTTGATATCATTGATTAGCTCACTTGCAGTGGTGACCAACAAGTCATCTTATCTCCCTGTTTCCTCTAGTTAAATCAAAACGGCCCTTTTAGGCACGGCTAAATGGTTCCTGTGGTACTAAGACTATCAGGAGGGACTCAAATGGGATTCGTGAATAACTGCCTCAAGAAGATGTGTATCCCAGCGGTTGTACAGGCAAAGATGGAACAACTGCAATTCGTCCCAGCCAAAGATGGCTGTCTGTGCTGAGAAGAGGTGTCTCAGAGTTACAAGACACTTTCTACACTGCTTACTCAGGAGATATGGTTTGGGTCTTCTTTATTGGAAGATATGAGTGAAAAGTACTTTGGTTTAAGTTTATCATACAAGATCATAAAACTGAAAATAAAGAGAAAAGGAATATGACATGTTCATACTACCTAGAGATCTTGGCTCTGCATAGTGCCAATCCTACAAATGCTGTTTTCCAAAACAGCCACCAGGGCTGAAGGCAGGTTCTGGTGAAGCGGCAAACACTGAGTAAACTTGATGATAATCTCTGGTAATTCAGAACAGGACATTTCTTACCTGGGATTGGCAATGGTCCATGCTTGGAAAAACCTGGGTCTCTTCAGATATGTACACCAGAATGTAGTAGGTGGGAAGGACATGGCTTTCAGAAGTTACAACAGTCTACAAAGCAATTTCTCATTCAGTTTTTCTTTTTTCCTGTTGTTTATCCTCCTTAGTCAAGGCTAATTGGTTCTAAAACTCTCTATAATGCTGACTAATGTCAAGACCACAAAAATGGTCCTTTCATCTTGTTTTCTCACCCTCTTGCACAAGTTCTGGCTAACAAATGGCCTTTGTCGTCAACTACTTTGTAGAACTTTTTAGTTCCAAAGTTTGCTGAATCCATGAGATAAGAACTACAAGTTGCACCCAAGACCAAGCAACATCAAATAGTCTCATTTGTACCTTGGAGCTGAGTCTGAACATGATGTACATCACAGGGCAGTGGGTAGTCTTGATGGTGTATCAAAAGTAATATCAGAGAACACTGATATTTATCACAATGGAGGAAATATGACTCGCTGAACATGAGCTTCTGAAACATAGACATCTGCTACCAAGCTAGTCATCATGAAATTACCTTTATGATCAATGGAGAAGAATAGGTGCAGTTCATCTCATCCTATTACAGACATGATGAATCATAGTCTACTTCTCTCTGCTGACTGGAAAGGAAACCTAGGGTGACTAGTTCAAATGGAGATGTCTTAAGAGGTGATTATCCTGTTGTATTCAGTGTTGGTGCAGCCTTGCCTCAAGTGCCATGTACAGTTCTGGGCCCCACAGTTTAAGAAGGATGCGAAGGTCCTTGAATGCATCCAGAGGAGGGCAACAAAGCTGGTGAAAGGGCTGGAAGGCATGTCCTGTGAGGAGCGGCTAAAAGGACCCTGGGTTTGTCTAGTTTGGAGAAAGGAGGCTGAGGGATGACATCATTGCTCTCTACAGCTTCCTGAGGAGGGGATGTGGCGAGGGAGGTGCTGACCTCTTCTCCCTGGGATCCAGTGATAGGCCGCATGGGAATGGTTCAAAGCTGCACCAGGGGAGATTTAGACTGGACATCAGGAAGCATTTCTTTACTGAGAGGGTGGTCAAACACTGGAACAGGCTTCCTAGAGAGGTGGTTGATGCCTCAAGCCTGTCAGTGTTTAAGGGGCATTTGAACAATGCCCTTAACAACATGTTTTAACTTTTGGTCAGCCCTGAATTGGTCAGGCAGTTGGACTAGATGATTGTTGTAAGTCCCTTCGAACTGAAATTATTCTATTCTATTCCTATCCCAGTCTTCGATAAGAATTGTTCTGTTGGGTGACCCATAGCTATAGAGGAGGCATGTGCAACCAGTTAAAACTAAACATGCAGACTTTTAGATGTCTAAAGACTGGCACAGATACTGCCCTACAGTCCTTATTTTCCCCTTCTGCCTCAGAGACCTCTGTCTCAGAAGAATGAGATGCCAACTTACAGACATCGTTGAAGTGTTTTGAGAAACATGAAAGATATGAGCTATAAGGTATTACAATTATTCAGTTCACCTACAGATGTCACAATGACAATTTTCTGCCCCAAAGACTGAAGGTACAGGAAGCAGACTAGGAAAGAAAGCAAGGGAAGAGGAGGAAAGGTTGAAGTTGTTTTGCCAGTGTGTGCTGGTTTTGGCTGGAATAGAGTTAATTTTCTCCATAGTAGTGCATATGGGGCTATGTTTTGGATTTGTGCTGAAAACAGTGTTGATAATGCCGAGATGTTTTCCTTACTGCTGAGCAGTGCTTACACAGAGTCAAGGCCTTTTCTGCTCCTCACCCCACCCCACCGGTGAGGAGGCAGGGGGTGCACAAGAAGTTGGGAGGGGACACAGCTGGGACAAAGGGATATTCCAGACCATACAATGTCATGCTCAGCATATAAAGCTGGGGGAAGAAGAAGGAAGAGGGGATGTTCAGACCGATGGTGTTTGTCTTCCCAAGTAACCGTTATGTGTGATGGAGCCCTGCTTTCCTGGAGATGGCTGAACACCTGCCTGCCGATGGGAGGTGGTGAATGAATTCCTTGGTTTGCTTTGCTTGCATGCGCAGCTTTTGCTTTACCTATCAAACCATCTTTAACTCAGCCCATGAGTTTTCTCACTTTTACTCTTCTGATTCTCACCCCATCCCACTGCGGGGGGAGTGAGCAAATGGCTGTGTGGTGGTTACCGGCCAGCTGGGGCTGAACCATGACACCGTGGGATCTCTCTACAGGGTGGTGTGGGAGGAGGATGCCGGCCGAGCCTTGGCCTGAGCAGGGCTTACCCTGACATGCAGCTGTTGCTCATGGAGGAAATGTTAGAAGGCCAGGAGAGAGGTGAAGTGAGGTGATGGCTGCACAGTCACCATGGGACTGGCTCGCTTGGCAGTGCTCCACTGGTTTTAGGTAGGACCCAGAAGGTACCGAAGAACTTCAAGTTCAAGTGCCCATAGTATATAACCCCCTCCCTTTTGTATCCTGAGCATGCAAATATATGTACTCATATTGCTTTCTCTAACATGCACAGAGCAAAATCCCCTTGTATCCCATTGTGCTCTTTCTGATGCTTCATATCCATATTTTCTATCAGCTGGAGAAAAGCTCTTCAAATTCACTTAATCAAATATGTCCCTTTATTAGGTGTATTGGTTTCACTAGAGCTGCATCTAACATTTCCTACCTTTGCCAAGGCAATAAGAACAAAACCACTTCATTAGCATAAGAAGAAATACAGGGAAAATGCTCATCATCTGAATGCACACATAAAGTCAATACTGGCATTACAAGACTTTTTAAGACCGGTCATTTCTTTTTAATTGCACAAACACGGAAGGTGATTCCATCTTTTACATCATAGCTTATGACCAGAAGCCATTTGCCCGACAGACATTACAGTAGCAAATAAACTTAAACTTGCTTTGAAATTGGAAAGGTAGCCATAATGTGTATGCTACTGTTTATACCAGCCACCCATGGGCTATCTGGGGAAAAGCTATTTGAGTAAAGCTAACAAATGTTACAGAACAGCATGCTGGCAAAATAATCTCTCTTAAGCCAGTATCCTGTCAAGTGAATTTAATGAAAAAAGTCAGAACTGAATAAGGAGATAGACTTCATTAAGTTGTGGCTGAAAATATCCTAACTAACAACTTTCCTTTGAAAAATATTTGTTTAGTGGAATTCAAACTTTCCTCCTTAATTCCCCAGCACACAGCTACAGCTGAAAATGTCTGTATTGGTATAGAATTTCAGATTCCCCCCCCCCCCCCCCCCCCCCCAGTTTGGAATTAAAGGTCAGAAATGCTAGAGTTTCCCAGTGGTGGAAACTGCCGTTCCTGAGGAGTGAAAAGGAAGGAACTGAATTGGGAATGTCCTCCCCAGACTCTGATTTCAGGCCTACTGCATGCCTTTCATACCCCCCTTCAACAGATACAAACTTGCAAAATTAACAAATTCTGTGGAAAAAAAATAAAGAAAAGGCAAGAAGCTTCAGGAGAAAGACAAGGAGAGCAGGATAGATCTACAGCAGAAGCCAAGTGGAAATTAATCACCTAAACACCAGAGTATACCAGAGTGTGCTACTGAAGACAAAAGGATTTGGGGGGACCTTATCTATGAGTCAGATCTTTACATGCTGATACACTACTGTCAACACGTGTTCCAGCAGAGTGAGAAAAGACTAGACTGCCTGTCCTCTTAGCAATATGCTGTAACGTACTCTGCAAAGTACAGTTCTTGCAGTCCTTATCACTGTTAGGAAAGGAAAGGGGAAGTGTTTAGGCATCCCTGAAGATACAAAGATACTAGAACAAAGTCCAGAAAAGAGACCTGCTTCAGATGGTGCTGCCCCAAAGGCAGAGGTCTGTTGCTAGCCATAATCCTCCCAGTGGGTGTTGCTCTGGCTGGGACTACCAGACAAAGGTCAGACACTACTAGCTCTAGCAGATCAGTGAGGTTGTCCCCGATGACTGTCAAACACTGTAGGTTAAGTTAAACCAGCATCCCCACATGGCACAGAGGGTTACAGTTACTGGGCAGTACTAGGACTCTACACAGGCCAAGGTCTCTTAGGGTGAACTACTCCTTTGGTGGTGTTGCCGAAATCCGGAATAAAACTCCTTAACAGCAATGAGAAGTTAAGAAGCAGGCACTCCTTTATTGCAGCGCTGGGCACACGGGGGATCGCTCCACCTATCGTGTGCACCTGTCTTGTCTAACGATACAGTTAAATACACACCTGTTATACATATTCATTAAGTTTCTGGGAAATGTTATACATAATCATCAACTTTCCAGTAAATCATTAGCATATGTATATGTCTCTTCACGCAAGCGCAGCAAAGGTCTCTGGTGGTCTTCAGAAGCCCTCTGGTGGTCTTTCATAGTCTTCCTCACTTGTCCGCTTCTTGACCTCCTTTAGCTGATTCTGCGCAGTATGATTCTCATCACTATCTATATTAGTTTACATAAAAATGTATACTATGTTCTCTTTCAAAATCCAACCTTTTCAATGATTGGTCTTTCAGTTTGTTATCAAGATGGGAAAGGTAGGGAGTTTCCAAGAAGCAAATCTTCTTGGCTTCTTAAAAGAAAATATAAGCCAACGATAATCAGCTAAAAGTACAGTACTGCACATTCTTTAAGTTCTTTATCTACTATAGTTACACACCACAACTCTATATTCCTAATATTTCAGCTGTAATCAGATTTGATTTCTTTTAAAATGTAACAGTGGGATTCATGAGATCAAGGTAAAGAAGAGTATGTCAGAGACATTCATCTGGCTTCGCCTAATAGTGGTTACAACTACGCATATCAGTGTCTATTATCTCACTCTAAAGTCAATATCTAAAATCCACTATATAAATAATATTTAAAATTGCCTACTTTTTCTTTCCATTGACAGTGGCAGGAGCTTAGGATGAGAAGCTCAGATGGAGATATGTGCACTATAGCCATGCAAACTTAGATATGTTTTACCTTTCCCTATCTAACCACAGCAGAGGTATTTTTTACACAAAAGGCTATGCCCAGTCTGTTCAAAATGAATTATCTACAAAAGCATGCACTTTGATGACTTGTTTATTGGTTCGCATGTAGCATATAATAGATGAAAATACTTTGTTCTTCTTGCAATGCACTGAGCTTTATTTGTTTACACTGCCAGTAAATTCCTGTACTGGAGTTGCTCTGGATTGCTCTGGCCATGTTTTTGTCTGCTTCTGCCTATTCCCATTTCTGACATAATCTGGTTACTTTAGGAATAGATCCCTTCCTTCCTTGCCAGAGGCAACTGGCTGCAAGCAGTAGCAGGGATGCAGACGAGTGTTTCAGAGCCCTGGAGAAACTATTTAAAAAAAAACCCCGACCTGCTTTGACATAGGCAGTAAATTACATTTGTAAGGGTATCTGTCCTCTGAGTAACCTCTCAAACTGTGGGAGCAAAAAGAACATCAATACACTAATTAGAGAAGAGGCAATAGTTCATATTGCACATTATCTTTGTTTTCCCATGAAAGGGGATGCTCAGTGGGAAGACAAGATTTCCATGTGCTTTCCTGGCTTCTTCTGAATCTCTAGAAACAGAAAGGCTGGATGAAGATGGTAATTTTCCTTCACCTTAGCATTTCAAACAAAAATCTGCTGCAGCCACCTGCTTGCCTCCAGGACTTTCTGTTTTGCCTGACAACTTCTATTTTTAAACTGGTTGAATTCCTCTCTGTAAGGAATTACCACAGCTACCGTCACCCCTCCGGTTCTACCCTGCTCTGGGCTCTGGATTACATTTCCTCCTACGCTGTGGTCGTGTTGCTATTTTATGACTTCTTTTGATGGGGTGTTTCTCCAGTCCTTTCACAACACATGCTACATGGAAGTGACTGGCATAAGGGAATGAAAGGCAGAAATGCATCCCAATCCTTTCTGCATGTCTCCAGGCTACAGAGCACACTGAATTTTACTGCTTGTTATTTTTTTTTTCCACTTCTTACCTCTGTCCTTATTTTAAATGTGATCTTCATATTTGATTAGTGTGGTTTGTAATTGCCCTTGACTTATGTTTTGGGTTTGTGTGGTGGGGTTTTTTGGTAGCGGGGGAGGGGTCGCAGGGGCGGCTCCTGTGAGAAGCTGCTGGAAGCTTCCCCGGCTCCGAGTCGGACCCGCCGCTGGCCCAGGCCGAGCCCGTCAGTGACGGTGGCAGCGTCGCTGGGAGAACACATTTAAGAAGGGAAACCTGCAGTGAGTGGGGGATTGGAATGTGGGAGGAACCCCTCTGCAGACAGCAAGGTCAGTGAGGAAGGAGGGGAGGAGGAGGAGTGGGGGAGGAGGGGATGCCCCCGCAGCCCGTGGTGAGGCGGCAGGCTGTCCCCCCCCAGCCCGTGGAGGGGAGCGGGGGAGCGGAGGCCCCCCAAGATGGCCGTGACTCCGTGGGAAAGCCCACGCTGGAGCAGGCTGTGACTGAAGATCGGCCTGTGGAAAGGACCCACGCCAGGGAAGTTTGTGAGGAACTGCAGCCCGTGGGAGGGACTCACATTGGAGAAGTTCGTGAAGGACTGTCTCCCGTGGGAGGGATCCCACTCTGGAGCAGGGGACGAGTGCGGAGTCCTCCCCCTGAGGAGGAAGGAGCGGCAGAGACAAGGTGTGATGAACTGACCCCAACCCCCATTCCCCGTCCCCCTGCGCCGCTGAGGGGGAGGAGGTGGAGAATCCAGGAGTGAAGCTGTGCCCAGGAAGCAGGGAGGGGTGGGGGGAAGGTGTTCTATGGTTTGGTTTTACTTCCTAATATCCTTGTTTTGATTTGATTGGTAGTAAATTAAATTGATTTTGGTTTCTCCCCCATGTTGAGTCTGTCTCTTGCCCGTGACCATAAGTGGTGAGTGATCCCACCCTGTCCTTGTCTCGACCCACGAGCCTTTCTTTATATTTCCTCCTCCCCATCCCACTGGGGCCAGGCGGGGAGGAGTGAGCGAGAGGCTTCGTAGTGCTTTGTTACCGGTTGGGTTTAAACCACGACAACTTAATAGTGAGAAAAACCAACTGTTCAGTGTGTTAGCTTGCATATTTTGGTAGCTTTTGCAGTGATTTATACCTCAAGTGATATTTCCCTAATACACTGGAAAAAGGTCATCTGAGTATCATTGGTCATTCATTTACACGACACTAGGCCCTGTGTGCCACATGCATGACCCAGGATCTCATGGTCCTATGTGTTAATCATGAATAAATGCAAGTAGTATTAGCACAAGTCAACAATTGATTTGTTTCTCATCTGAAATTTTTTATTCATTTGTTTTTTGTCTAATTACTATGCATGAATATGTATTTTTCCTCTGAATGAATGAAGGGAGCATGCAGCCAGGACAGGTCACAGGACACATGACCACGCTCTGTTGCAGATCTCAGTGATGTTCTGCATCATGCAGCACACATAACAGCTCATGGAGCTTAATGAGATTTGGAAGTGCTTTATATCATTTCCCATTACAAGTGTATATCTCCCATGAAACGCTACCTCCTTTGTTTGTCCAAGACATTTAAAACCTGGTTTTAATGTAATTCCTTTCTAATGCATCCTCCGCAACAGCGCATTTGTGGCCAAGTTTTCAGAATCTGGCCCCCCTGCCACTAAATGGTTCTATGATTCTATAAATGCTATGAGAACCAATAGTTTTCGAAATCCAGGTCAAAACCTGAGTGTAGATATGTCAGGACCAAAACCTCAGCTCTGAACACAGGTGTGAGAGAGCTTGTATGTGGCCCATGCTCGGTCTCATTTGTCTCCAGATGGTAAATTCATACAGGCAGGGATTTTGTTTAGGTTTTTTGTCCAGTGCTTAGCACAGCCTAATCCCGGTGTTTAAGACAAGTAATAAACGTTCAAAGAAAGTTTTTCACATGGGTTCAGGTCAAGCCAAGCTCTAATCCTTCATTTCCCCGAACTCTGTGGTTTCTTCATCTTTATCCTTATGTCTAATTACATGCCTACCTATAATCTGTAACAAAGAACAGAAGAAGGAAATTAATGTTCTCTACAGCATTCAAATCCTTTTCAGTCCCTCATTACCGCTCGGTCACTGTTTAAAGGAAAATTTCCTCCACCCTCCTAATAGCTTAGTCTTTTAAACAGGCATTAATGAGGGGAAAAAAGGACCCTTTATTACAAAACCTGTCAGGTACAATTTCATACCATTAGATATAGATATCATTTTATATATATATATATATATATATATATATATGTATATCTCCACCCTGTGAAAAAACAATAATAAACCTACAGATAGGAATTTAATTGGTAATAGTACTTTCTGTCCTGATCCAGCACTGAGATCATAGAATCATAGAATCATTTAGGTTGGAAAAGAACTTTAAGATCATCGAGTCCAACTGTAAACCTAACACTGCCAAGTCCACCACTAAACCATGTCCCTAAGAGCCACATCTACACGTCTTTTAAAAACCTCCAGGGACAGTGTCTCTACCACTTCCCTGGGCAGCCTGTTCTAGTGCTTGACAACCCCTTCAGTGCAGAAATTTTTCCTAATATCAAATCTAAACCTCCTCTGGCAGAACTTGAGGCCATTTCTTCTTGTCCTATTGCTTGTTACTTGGGAGAAGAGACTGACACCCACCTCGCTACAACCCCCCTTCAGGTAGTTGTAGAGAGCGATAAGGTCTCCCCTCAGCCTCCTTTTCTCCAGACTAAACAGCCCCAGATCCCTCAGCCGCTCCTCATAAGACTTGTGCTCAAGGCCCCTCACCAACTTGGTTGCCCTTCTCTGGACACGCTCCAGCACCTCCATGTCTTTCCTGTAGTGAGGGGCCCAAAACTGAACACAGTACTCGAGGTGCGGCCTCACCAGTGCCGAGTACAGGGGAACAACCACCTCCCTGCTCCTGCTGGCCACGCTATTTCTGATGCAGGCCAGGATGCAATTGGCCTTCTTGGCCACCTGGGCACACTGCTGGCTCACATTCAGCCGGCTGTCGACCAACACCCCCAGAATCCACATGGCCTGGTCCTACCTTCCTGCAGGGTCCAGTTGCTGGTGTAGCAACTGAGACACCAGTAATTTCAGCACCAAACCACTCAGACTTTGCAACAGTAAAATGAGGCACCAAGTCCCCAGTGTTCAGCGTGTGGGCAGTGCTCAGCGTCCAGGAGCACGGCCCAGAGAGCCAACAAATGTAGCAGAATTAGGCAGTAGCTGAACAGGGGATGGTAAAGAGTCTTTTGATCTCATACAGGCTTTTTTGGCTTCAGCCATGAGCTTTTGTTGGCCTTTACTCAATGGCCTTTATGCCATTTAAATGCTACTGCTTTGATAGTCCTTGAGAGGGGAATGACTTCCTTACCAGCTGTTCAACCCTTCCCATCCTCTGAGACATGGTTTATGTTTTGCATATTAAAGACTTAATGCATCTTAGAAAAAGATATAATGCAGCCAATTTACATACAAAAGTCTTGGTTTCACAAAGGCGCTGGGCATCCTTGTCTTCACAGCAGGCCAAACCCAGCCTCAGAGCCAATACAGCTCCAACTGGGGAATCAGAGACTAGATGACATGCATTTACTGTATAATTGTTTGATCTGGGTTTTCTTAGCCCAGAGAGGCTAATGAACAAGAAGAGCGGCCCAGCCTCTGCTACTGGACTTTCCCCTCCTCACAGGCTTTTCTGGAGGCTGCCACACATCAGCTATGTAGTTGGGTCTGCACCAAGGTGAGTGCAGAAGGACATCCCCCTTGGCACTCCTCCTCACTCCCCTGCTCCCACGTAGAGAGCTCAAAGTGCTCTTTGACTGCAAGTCGGCAGCACTAACCATGCTGGAGAGGGCATGTGGGCAGTATCAAATGTTTTGCCAAGATGTGTAGAGGTCACATACCTCCTGGCTCACAGTAACGCAAGGATTGTGCAATGTGTTGGGAGATGGTTCAAGGACACCCAGACATACGGTGCTTTCTGCTTGCACAGCATGGAGAGGAATGGACAGGCCAAATCCTATGGGAGTGGCAAGAGGGGCACAAATAGAGCCAGGCAGGGTCCGTGGTACTCTGTCCTGCACTGATGTGGGGTGCTTAGATCCTTTTCTCCCATGGCAGGTGGAACCTCTTGAAGCCTGCAAACACCGGGAACCCCTCTGAAACACACTGCCCAGGCGAGGAAGGGGCTGGTGTTTGCCAGCTCTTGCAGTCCCAGTGCCAGGCAGAGTGGCCTGGGGGCAAGTAGGATGGGGCAATCCTCTCAAATTACTTGATGATAAGAGTGTCCCCAAATCTTTTAAATAGCTGTCTCTTCTGTACAGAAATTGTGAGGGGAAGGCAATGATAATTTACCACTGCATGTCAGGACTGTGAATTCTCCTGACATAATTAAAAACCCTAAAACCCAGTGTGCAGTCTGTTTGCTTGCCACTTGATTCCTTTAATGAATGTTGGGTTCACATGAAGCAGTTGTTTGAAATAATACAGGTGAAATAGCTCTCTCTCTTATAGGAAGAGGAGGATGTAACAAGATACAGCAAGAAAGAGAGCAAAGACAACATTTGATCCACATGTTGAAGAAGATATTTTTTTAAACATAACATCTGTCATGCTTCAGAAAGCTCTGGAGATTCAAACAGAAGATGAAGGGAAGAAGGTAGTCTTGGGCTGAATTAGAGAGAGAGTGATGCTGTTCATTCAGGAGCTTCAGAAAGTGGGGAAGCACAATATTGATCATGTTTGGCAGTGAGCGATACCAAATACCTGGGGGTTAGCAATACATGGGATGACAGACCCAAAGGACAGGTGGCCTGAACCATAAGGTGACACTTGATGCTAATGGATTTGAACTCCTACAATGGAGAAAAAATGGTGTAGATATATCCTGCAAGCTTTAGGATCTTGGTGATAGTGGTAGGGGAAAATGCAGAAATGACAAGCCACATTCATGGGTACCCGTGAGCATGATCCTGCACCACCACAGGTAATAGGTCCTTTTATTCACATTCAGTGGTTGCAAGATCAGGCCTCACTTGCACAAGAAAATATGTGGCCTGTGTATGTGACTGCATTGGCTGTGCAGTTAAATCAGGGCTATGTTGTGCACACATTTCCAAAAGTAAAACTAATGTGCATAATCTGGAAGAAAAGTCCAACTTAAAGAAAAGCTCTTAAAGTCCTTGCGTAATTGAATTTGGCTTCAGAGCATGATTACTACTAAATTACTTTTATCCTCTAAGTACTTTTCAACCTAATAAACAGTACTGCTGAAAATCAGAATGAACTTGTGGTAGTAGTTTTACAGACTTAACTAGCATTTTGAAGGATGTGGGAGTTCTGCTGTGCACTTGTCTTCAACTCTCCAGTCTTTGGACAGATCTTTGAAAATCACCAATCTTTTGTTATTTTTGCAGATCAGCTGATCCAAAATGAAGTGGATACTCCTAAGCAACTGAAGATTCAGGTATATAGCATGTTAAGGAGCCTTAACTGGGTAGTACAGCCAGGATTCATCTGAGTAAATACTGGCTTCTATGTTCCCCATGTCTCCACCTGAACTGTATCATCTAGACACTCATTGGATTCAGCAGAGTGGACTAGGCAGATTTAATATGCAGTTTGTCTCTTTTTACAATGGTGTTTAAATAGGCAGGATGAGACACTCCCTACAAGTCCCTGTCTTCATTGACTTTAAAGAGAGATTGAGATGCGAGGATGTTCTGTGGGCAAAGTTGAGTGATTTTGACAAACATTAGTGAACTTGGCTATTAGGAACTGTCTACAGGCAAGCTACTAGCTCTTACCAGTTGGAAAGTAATGTGACAAGCTTTTTTATCTGGTGCTTAAAGCTGGTCTGTATTGTCTTTCACTGAATTTTGACCTACTACCTCCTCTTTGGGGCATTACCTCTTATTATAGTAACTTGGACAGGTACTACTGTTCAACAGACCAAAGATGACTAGTTCCATCTCCAGTGTTTGGTTATTGTCTGAGCCAGACAGTCATTCTGAGATGTCCAGCCTTCATCTGCAATAGCCAGTTGAATATGTGGTAATTTTTTTCCGTATCTGTGGACAGAAATTATTTACTTTGCATTCAGAAAATTAGGCAAAGTCTGCAAGGAACATAGATTCCTAAACAGGCTTACATTCATTTTTCCTTTTTTTCTGCCTCATCATTGCAAGCCTATTATGAATTATACAACTTAACATAAAAGACCCATTTAAAAATCCACCTCTAGCACAGGTTTTGATTGATTGCATTGCCACATGGAGCCCCAAGGGGTGGCTTGGCTACAGAAAAATACACATATTTGAAAAAAACCATGTCATTCCTGACCTTGCAACATGTGGAGGAGGCACAGGACTGTGAGCTTGAAAATCTACTTGAATAATGAAATGAGAATTCATTTCCCGATGAGAATATGTCTTCAACTTGTTCTTCCACACTATAGATCAGCAGAAGGAGGTTAGGGAGAGATTTTGTGGCATTGGTAAACCAAAGATCAATCAGCAGCAACAGCCATGTGGCATAACACACTTTGTAATCTGTGCGTGGTCTAAACCAGACCACTAAATATGAAGATAACAAATAAATGTGGTTTCAGCACTGGCTGAAGTGAGTTCCTCGCATAGATATGTTTGCAGTCTGTAGCACTGATCCACCAAGAGCAAAATAAGACAGTATTTACAGTGCACTCTCCCTACAGTGCTGTCTTGTCATTCTGTTTGCATGGGACCTAGTACTGTCATGTACCATACTGGTCCATGCCCAAAATTAGGCACCACAGTCATGCAGTCAGCCAGTCCAGAGGGGAAAAATGTGCAGGTACTTCGTGCCTTCTCCACTCTCAAGCGCTGGAGCAGGGCCAACCATGCAATAACTCAAGAAGATGTCCTGCTCACACTGCTATGTTCAGCCAGCTGGAGTAAACAACAGTGTGATGCTTTGTTAACATTCCAAAAAAATAGACCAGAGTTGAAAATTAGAAACAGGAGGCATGACCTTGCCTCCGAATCAGGAGACCTCTGATTTGAGGGTAGTCTTTCTGTGGCAAAGCACTTGTTTGCATGCTAGATGGTCCCACTGCCCTTGCACTGCAGCTATATCAGAGGTGGGAATGAGGCAGAAGGGTCATGAATGGCCCGTTAACTTCTCCATATGCACCAGCATGGCACAGGGCAAGTTAGAAAATTTACAGGTACACTTTTCATTTCTGTTAGGATACAGCGCTAATTTGTGTTCCCCAAACCTTTTTTACTCATCTCTTATACACATCCCATGTTGAGGACAGGGGTTATTTTCATAAAACAGGGAAAAAATAAAACCAACCTGCTTTTAAACAGGGCTAGAAAGTGGTGAGAGATGAGTTCTTGGTGTTACTCCAAGCATGCTGTTTGGGTTGTATGCTCCCTGTCAGAGACCATGTGCGTGAAGAGTCAGGAGAAAAACTGGAAAGCCTTCATGAAACCAGAGGTGCAAACATCTGCTTAATGGTTCACAAGCAATCTAGAAGGGACCATCAGTCATCCAAAATTCCTGTACCTGCCAACTCTTGTGGCTTTACAATGTATTTTTCTGAAAGCCCCTGATGCTGAAGTAGGTCATATTTTGCAAGGAAATAAATCTCAATTTTTCTTTAAGCAGTTTCCATTCTAAACCTTAGCATGGAGCTGAGACTCTTCCCCCTCTCCGGAAATCTTAACAGAACAAGTTGTGTTTCTGGAAGGCTTGTTTTACTCAAACACATGCTGTTAGGTTTCATCCAAGAGTCCCAAGGTGGAAGACTAAGCTCCTTCCATTCAGACTGTCACAACAAATTATTTAACAGTCTTTGCTGACTTTAATATTTATGCATTTAAATAACAAAAGCCAGATGGCAAATTAAAATAATTCCATTGGCTTTTGTTGTTATTTTTTTAAATAATCTTCTGGAGGTTTATCCCTTTCCTGGTTATGGAATGTTTGGCAAAATTGATACTGGCTTTGCTCTTCAGCCTGAAAATATTTTTCTATTTATTTTATATTTAACATCTGCAATGCAAAGAGATCAGATAAAACAGTCAGTGGAATAGATCCAGTGATAAGTATGACCATAGCATCGTCAAAGGCAGTGGCCCTAAACTGTATCTTTTGATGAGAGCCAGGCCTCAGAAGTTCATTTAGCCTCACAACATCTGCCACTAGGTTTAGTGTTACTATTTTGGGTTTACAGATGGGAAAAAAAGGTACTAAGAGGTTATACAACATTATTATGGTTATTCAGTCTTTCATACAGCTGGGAATTGATGTGGTTTTAAAAATAAAAAGACATTTGCAGCCATTTCATGGCCCATATTAGCAGTGCCTGCACTAGCAAGCAATTTAGTAGATCAGACTATTTGGTGCTGAGGTCTTTTCCTCTATGCTGTATGTGGCTGGTGTGGGGCAATTTTGATTAGTGTCCATCTGGTCCCCTGGACTACATGTATCTATCAGTTGTGTTGCCCCAGGCTGCCCAAGGAAAGCTCTTCCACAAACCTTTGCTCCTCCACAGGCTGCCCCAAGAAGGGCTGCACTGAGCTTGTGTGTGCTGTGCCAGTGTCGGGAGCAAATCACCTCCCTGCTGTCACTACAGATAGGGTTGCATCCTTTTTGCTGGTTTTTACAGTCACTTTTTGGCATGGAAACAGTTAATTCCATTTCATATAATTTTACTATGGCTCTTCAAAAATCTTTGAATTAGTCAGCAATTAGGTCTTTCTTTACAGTCTGCCTGGCAAGTTACAGCACTGGTGCAGTAACTGTGGGAGTGGGTACTTGATAACATCTCAGAATCCTTTAACCATGAGAAAATGAGTTTCCTCAGATCCTTCTTAGAAGTGTTGAATATCCAGCAGAGGATATATTTATTCAATGAATTACAATACCATGCTGACAGGTTGGAAAAAGGCTCTTTCTTCTACATGAAGCCAAAATGGTAGAAAGACAGGGTCACACTGCATGTTTCCTACTGTTTGGCCCAGTTTTGCGTATTTGTAGGGCTGAATGTACTCACACAATTGACAAAAGAATAAAATTGTCAAGAGCTGGAGCAATCCCACTGATCAGACATGAAACAGAGAAACTGAAATTTCTGACTAGTCTTAATATAAAAGCCTTTCACATCTTCCTTTCAAACATATGTGCCAGTTGAGGACATGCTGCTCCTCTTATTATTTTCTTTTAGCTGTCTGTCTTGTGAGGGCTTCAATTATCAGGTTGGTTGATTCTTTAGTAATTAATAGTCTGAAGTTCTTTATACACCTCAGCAGACATGATGACTCAGAAAACAACCCGCTCTTCTGAATGGATCGTTTAGACAAAGCAGTTCCATCAATCACTCAATGAGCCTTTGAAACATATCCTGGTTTTCCTAACCATTCTTCTCATTTGGACTTCTGAGCATGATTACATGATGAGATGATAGATGAGCAGCTGAGGGGCAGCACGGAGGCAAGATGGGTCAGGTTTGATTCAACCCTCCATCGCTCCAGTGGTGGAATCACTCTGCTTGGCTTAGACACAGGACTTCACAACCCAAAAAGGCATTAAAAGATGTGTATGTATGTGTCTTGTGTGGATGTGGAAACAGACACAGACAGGACAGGATACAATTAGATGTGGGTTTTTTAATTGAATTCAACTGAAACTGTAGATTCTTGCTGCTGAAAAAAGTCAGGACCCACTTTTTCAAGGATCTGAGGCATGCAACTTTCACTGATGGTTAGAAGGCCCCCAAGAGCAGTGAAACTCCTCCACAGCTGAGCTGTTACCCCTGGGCTTTCACATCCAGCAGTACTACCAAAGGTGCAGAAAAGGGCATGCAAAAATACTTGGCGTCGTTCCATCAGTCACCTACCAGGCAGACCGAACAAGAGCGTTACTGTCATGGGCAGTGTACCCTGACACCCTGCATGAACTGGGGTTGGTTCTTAGTCACTGGTAACTTGGTGCGCTGGAAGTACCACTTCCAGTTTCCGCCTAGTTGTTTTGGCTAAGCCAATTGTGAATTTAACTGAAGAATTTTCTCAGACTTATTCGACTGCTGAGCTATTTTGCGTTAGTTTCATTATGTGTATTGATATATCTTTGCAAGATAGTTATTCTGGTGAAACAGTTCAAATCAGGTTAGCACCCGAGTTAGAATCAAACAAAATCAAACTGCACCACATTTGCCACAAGCTCCAAACTACGAAAAAGGATCATGTGTCTGCTGAAACAGTAATTTGATTGTGCGGCCAAGTCCTTCACCTGCCTATGCCATAGCTACCCACCTGCAAAACAGCAATGATAATAGTTCTTTCCCTGGTAAGGGCTTGTAAAAACAAATTCATAAGAACCTTGAGGAGTACCTGATGATTTGAAGGAGTTATTACAGAATTCGGTCAGGATATGTGCTAAGCTTAGTATTGGTCTGTCTCTGGGAAAGAGCTCAAAAAACTAAATAGTCATTGCTGACTCCCAGAAACTAAAGTGAACTGGCATGACCTGTGGATCTGAACATCTCTGTCCCCACAAAATTAATGCTGACACTCTCCTTCCTTCCTGACTTCAATAACATCTGGAATTATTAGTTTTGACAAAAGTACAAAACTGAAATCACCATTTTTGCAAACCAGTTATTCTTCTCAATATTGCATCTCATCAACGATCTTTAATATGCTTTTTTGACTGATTGCTTACTAAGAAGCAGGTCGGAGTCTTGCAAGTCTGCCTTGTGGTCTGTTTCTCATTTGCTTTTATTTACCTTTTTATTATGCCAAACTAAGTGCTTAAATTATAATTCTGAAGCTTAAGAGATTGTTTTTAATTTTTAAATCTGTTGTCCATATATTGTACCCACCTCTGAACATTTCTCTGGGAACGCTATCAACATAATGTAAAATTATGCGTAGTAATCAACTGAATAATACTAGCATAGTATTAGCATATGATTTTCATGTTAAGTGATCAGCAAATTAAGAGCAAATTCAATGAGACTCCTGTCAGAGTTCATGTTTCTTAGAAATGCATGATGCCAAAAACATTCCCAGGTGAGGTGGAAGCGAATGGCTGCATTTAAAAAATCTTTGTTCAGGCCAAAAACATTCAGCCACTGATGTAATCCTTTCAAGACTTTAAATAAATATTTTAACATCTTTTTCTTTGCTTTCTGCTGCTTGAGCCTGTACATTTTGTTCTGGCTGTGTTTTCAATTTGTCATGCCATCATGGAAGAGAAAGACTTTTAAAAACAGAAAGAAAGGTGAAATTATTATAAATACACAAGAAATTAAATTTCCTAAATAACAACACCTGGAAACCAGGATCAACACCGTGAGAATCAACAGATTCTTGACATCTCAAGCCATGAGATTTACCTTTTCTAGACAAAAGGGTGATAGCCAAAGAGAAATAAATGTTCATCAACTAACACATGTCACTGCAGCCCTCAAAAAAACAGAAAAGCAGAACTCACAAGGCAGGAAAAATGTCTAGCTTTTGTCCCACACTGTCACTGTGGCATTAGGAGCTAGTTAGTGGAGGAAAACACTGTTTCCTACATATATTCTGAATTTAAAAATTCAAAGCATTTTTTTATATGCTCCTAGGACATGAGGGGTAAAACAACTGTGAACAGCAGCAATATCTTCACATCAAAAAGGCTCAAATTTCAGAATTTCTACATTCCTCTGCTTTCTTTCTCCTCTTCTGGTGTATCAAAGCAAGGCAGCTTTTATGTGCTGCGTTGCTTTGAAAGAAGGGAATTTCAAAGCCTGAATCTAACCCTCAGTCAAGTGTAAAACAGTGAATACTCACATATGACACTAAAGATTTCTGCTGTTGGATCAGGAGGAGAGGGCATATACCATTAAAACAGGTCCTTGCAGGTACAAAATTTGAAACCTTGGTGGCAGCCGTGAAAGCCAAACCCATTTTCCACCCATGAGAGTGTCATGGTTTAAGCCCAGCCGGTAACAAAGCACCACGAAGCTGCTCGCTCACTCCTCTCGCCCAGCCCTGGTGGGATGGGGAGGAGAAAATATAAAGAAAAGCTCGTGGGTTGAGACACAGGGAGGGATCACTCACCACTTATGGTCACGGGCAAAAGACAGGCTCAACTCGGGGAAGAAACAAAATCAATTTAATTTACTACCATTCAAATCAAAACAAGGATATTAGGAAGTAAAACCAAACCACAGAACACCTTCCCCCCACCCCTGCCTGCTTCCTGGGCACAGCTTCACTCCTGGATTCTCCACCTCCTCCCTCTCAGCGGCGCAGGGGGATGGGGAATGGGGGTTGGGGTCAGTTCATCACACCTTGTCTCTGCCGCTCCTTCCTCCTCAGGGGGAGGACTCCGCACTCGTCCCCTGCTCCAGCGTGGGGTCCCTCCCACGGGAGACAGTCCTCCATGAACTCCTCCAACGTGAGTCCTTCCCACAGGCTGCAGTTCTTCACGAACTGCTCTGGCGTGGGTCCCTTCCATGGGCTGCAGTCCTTCAGTCACAGCCTGCTCCAGCGTGGGCTTTCCCACAGAGTCACGGCCATCTTGGGGGGCATCCATCCCCCTGCTCCGGCGTGGGCTTCTCTCTCCTTGGGCTGCAGGTTGGCATCTGCTCCCCCGCTCCCCTCCATGGGCTGGGGGGGGACAGCCTGCCATCTCACCACGGGCTGCAGGGGCATCCCCTCCTCCCCTGCTCCTCCTCCGGCTCTCCTTCCTCACTGACCTTGCTGTCTGCAGAGGGGTTCCTCTCACATTCCAATCCCCCACTCACTGCAGGTTTCCCTTCCTAAATCCGTTCTCCCAGTGGCGCTGCCACCGTGGCTGATGGGCTCAGCCTGGGCCAGCGGTGGGTCCAACTCGGAGCCGGGGAAGCTTCCAGCAGCTTCTCACAGGAGCCGCCCCTGCGACCCCTCCCCATTACCAAAACCCCGCCACACAAATGCAAAACAGAGAGCCAAAACCACTTTCCACCCAAAGGCCATTTTCCACATTGTCACCATGTGAAGAAGCCCCTCTATGGGCTCTTCACAGTGTTACTACATGTTTAGGCAATTTCCTATATTTAGGTGCACTAAACACATTTCATGCCTCCATCCTATCTACATACTAACAGGAAGAGATAATCTTTCTCCCACACTCCCCTTCCAAAAAAAGTAAATCCACTGAAGTCAAGGTGCTTTGTTCATAACTGTATAACGGTGAGCATTCATGTGTGTTGCAGTTTACATCAAGAGTGCACTTCAGAAACAAATCTCTTGATTGTCTTGACTTACTGTGTTTCAGTCAGTGTCCCCAAGTGTTGCTGGACAGGACCTTGTCTTATTTCAGCTGAAATACAATCTGAGTTGTGCTCCAGCAGCACCCCAAGCACTCCCACTGCTGATGGGTGTTCAGTCTTCAGAGCCAGAGTGGAGCTAGTCCAAATTAACCACCCTGAAATAATTATAATGTCTTTAAACACTGCTTTGATGATCTCTTAGACAGAAGCTTCACCCAGATAGCCCATTACAGTGTGAATTTATCTACTCCCTTTTGGAGCCTATTTGTACTTTTGACCTCCTTTAAGAAGCCCAACTGTGAAGTTGCACTTCCTATTAACCAGTATGTCCTTTTCTTTGTTTTAAACCTATTATTTGGTAATTTAATTGGGTTCTACCTGTGGCATGTATTATGAAAAGTAATGAATAATCTTTCCTTTCCTCCTTCTCCTCAATGTTCACAATTTTACAGACTTCTGTCACATCCCCTCTGTGTTGTTTTCATTCCAGACTGAGGTCCCTTTTAAAGCCTTTCCTCATACTAAAGCAATGAGATCACCCTTGTTGCATTTCTCAGTTCTGTTTCAAGTTGTACTGTATCTGTTTGGAGACAGGGTGACCTGACTCACATACACTATTCCACATATTGATGTATTAAAGATAAGCTTTATTAACCAGTCCGTACTTTTGGAGAATATCTCACTCAGTATTTATTTGCTGCATTGATAACTCTGGCAGCACCATGGCACTTTGAAATTGGATTTCAAGAGAATACTGGGGAAAAAGCACCCAAAATCTGAAATGAGAAAGAGACAGGCACAAAAGGTTTGTCTGTATTATCTGAGGTTAGATTAAATGAGCTAAGGAAAGCCACAAAAGAGTTGGAAGGCAAAGTGTTGAATTTGCAGTCTGAGGAATCATTTCAATTTGAGTGACAACTGAATGCCAAAGTTACAAATGACTGAATTTGTTTATCTATTAGAAAAAAAAATCTGGTTAACAAGTTTTCTATGCCGCATAAATAACTTTTAATTAGGGAAAGTCTCCGCTCTGAAGCGCCAAATTCTGTGTTGGGGAAAGACAACCAGTAAACCTGCTATTCAGCCTTACTGAAGTGCTTTACAAGAAGATGCTGCAGCAGCAAAAATATTATGGAACTGACCAGACCAGAGAAATTATCTTTTCCAAATTGGTGTATTTTCATAAAGCACATGATTCTGCCCCTTCATAATAAACAGGATCTTCGTCATTATATTCAAGACATGCAAATTAAAAATAGTTTCTCAGGAATGTTTTTTAATTCTGAATTCTTATGGAATAGAAGTTTATAATCCAGCCATATGAAATGGTCAAAATGCATTTCTGTGCTTTCTCCTGCTCTGTCACAAGCAACCTACCCTTCTTGCTTTGCAATGGAGACAAGTGTATTTTTTAGTATTATCAAGACCACCCTGAAGCTGCTTCAGAAGTTACTATATGAGGCCGACTATAAACAAATGTCTATGTGCATCTTTTAATACCACACATTAAGATTAAAATTACAGCTCTAACTCTCAAGTATCATTTCACAGCTAAGAATAATAGTCATTCATCAAAACTTTCTGAGGGATTATGTTCTGCTTGCTGAATATTTTCCAGATTCTGCAAACTTTCCAAACTCTTTCACATGAACCTCTTTTCAAATTCTCATCTCCATTTTCAGTTCCTGTGTAGTCTGTGTATGAAAAGCTGGATACGGATGATAATGTCAGAGGGGGATAAAAATAAAAGTAAGGACAATAGTTAAAGATGAACCCACACTTGGAGATCATTTACTGTGTCCAGTTCTGATCCCCACAATTCAAAAAAAAGACATGGACAGACTGGATAGGGTCCAAAGGAGGGCCACGAAGATGATCAAAGGGCTGGAGAACCTGCCCTGTGAGGGAAGACAGAAGGAGTTAGGTCTTTCCAGCCTGGAGAAGAGAAGGCTCAGCAGGGGACCTCATCACAGTATTCAAGTACTTAAAAGGAAGCTACAAAGAAGACAGAGGCTTTCTCTTCACAAAGGAGCCACATAGAGTAGACAAGGGTCAATGGGCGCAAATTGCCCCAGAAGAGGTTTCATCTTGATATAAGATGGACATTTTTTACAGTAAGAATGATCATACACTGAAACAACCTCCCCAGGGATGTCCCTGGTGGAGTCCCCATCACTGGAAGTTTTAAAGATGTGGTTAGGCAGGGTGCTAGATAATGTCATCTAGTCTCCCTTTTCCATGAAAGGTTGGACCAGATGGCCTTTCAAGGTCCCTTCCAACCTGGGCTGTTCTATGATTCTGCTGTCATCAGCCAGGGCTTGCTGTGTGACTAGAGCAAGACCAGGAGTTGGTGAGTCCCTACTTGTGTTTAATATGGTGTCCTGGTTTCAGCTGGGATACAGTTAATTTTCTTCTTAGTAGCTGGTACAGTATGTTTTGGATTTAGTGTGAGAATAACTTTAATAACACACTGATGTTTTAGTTGTTGCTGAGTAGTGTTTATCCTAAGTTAAGGACTGTTCAGTTTCCCATGCTCTGCCAGCAAGCAGGTGCACAAGAAGCTGGGAGGGAGCATGGCCAGGACAGCTGACCCAAACTAGCCAAAGGGATATTCCATACCATAGAATGTCATGCTCAGTATATAAACTGGGGGGAGTTGGCTGGGAGGGGTGGATCATTGCTCAGGCATCGGTCTGCGGGTGGTGAGCAATTGCATTGTGCATCGCTTGTCTTTTCTTGGGTTTTATTTGTCTTTTCTTTTTTTTCCTGTTACATTCCTTTTCATTACAATTATCATTATTATTATATTTTATTATTATATTTTATTATTATTGTTATTATTGTATTTTATTTTACTTTAGTAAAACCCATGAGTTCTACTTCTTTTTTTCAATTCTCCTCCCCAACCTACTGGGAGGGGGGAGGAGTGAGCAAGCAGCTGCGTGGTACTTAGTTGCTGGCTGGGGTTAAACCACAACATATGGTCATCGTATCACAGGGGAGTTTAGAGCTCCAAAATGGGGCCACTCAAAGCCAGCCAGGGCTCCTTGTACCAGGACATACGATAGTTACGAATGCCTGTTGCTTTCACTATGGGCTCTCTGTGAGGACAGAGGGAGCAGATGGTAGCACTATTAAGATGCATTTTCTTTTCAAGGTTGGCTGAAATTTTTCTGTTAATTGGTTTTCCAAGTGGAAACTGAGTTTTTGAGAGAACTCATTAAACCTCTTTCTCTGGCTGTGTGCAGGGATATTGGCTCAGCACTAACTCAACATGGAAACTGTGTCTTCTTTTATTTCCACGCTGCAGCCCCAGGAGAAGCCTGCTCTCCATGCCATATCAAGCTAAGACCCACATGAAGATGCTGCAGTTGTGCGTAAGTGACTGAAGTCTGTCATGTCACAGCTCAGTCCCAAAAGTTCGCAGGCTTCTCTCACCTCTCCAGCTGCTTTCTTGTGTAAGTGGCTGAATAAACAAACACCAGCTGAAAATCCAAAACTTTCGTGAAGCTTCAAACGTGGAAATACTACAGCTGATTAGGGAGGGTATCACAAATCAGGAAGGGTCATAGTGGGAAGCAAACCTACAGAGACGCAGAAATCTGATCACCTCCAATACAGAGAAAGGGAACTGGAGCCTCCCTTCCACAGCTCAGCTCTTGATAATTTTAGACACATTAAAATGCAATTAAAGTGATCTATTTTTTGTGTAACTATCTTATGGAGGATAGCGCTAAGTCTAACTTTCAGGCGGGCGAGTAAGAGGAGTGGTGATGCACCAGTATGTTATCGCAATGGTTGATGTCAGGTGATCCAACAGCACCACATTTATTATTATGTCTAGTTGCTCGCTTTGGTTTGTCAGCTTGTCATTCCTACCTTGAAAATAATTTAATGTACTGTTGTATTCTCCTTCTGCAAGAGTTTGTTTGAAAGGACTGCTATGGTGCAAGAAACACAATCTACTTTCATATTCTGCCACCGGGATTTGATAGGGAATGGCAGCAAATGTGCTTTCCTCACTGGTCCATCTAGCTGGTAGGATTATAGGCTTCTACTACAGCTTAAATGAGTAAAAGTCCTTTTAGAATAACAAAAGAAGCAGAAATGTGAATTGAAGAAATGTATTTGCATTTGCCATGTTATCAACCTGAAAATATGTCAACCGTTTCCCTGAAAGGTTTTTCTTATTTTCTGCTAATTTTGCATATTAGAAATCCGAACAGAAGCATGTGCACACAGACACACACACACATATGCACATTACTTAATATACACTATGTCCCTGTTAATCTCACCCTTGCATTTTGCAAACCTAGACACTCAAAAGCACTGCGACTGTCAGTAACAGGTCTCTTCTGATGTGCTACCATTTTATCTGCTTGTAACACCTTTTTGAAAATGAAGACTGGTGTCTTAGACTGCTTTTGAGGTGTCGTTTTTCATCACTTCCCTATAAAAAACAGTTTCAATCTGACCAGGATTACAAGGCAGGGGGAGAGGACAACGCTACACCCACAGGGGTGGATGCTGGGTGTTGTACTGGTGTGCTGCTGAAGTTTAAGCGACTCACATCCCAGCACATGCCGGAGCCCTTGCATGGAGGTACGTTGAGTTGGAGGCAGCGGCCGCAGAGCTGTATGTCAGTTCTGAGCTGGATAAAGCCCCTGTTGCCAGCCAATACACATCCAAGCACTTCTGTTAGCTGGTCCAATTTGCAGCCTTGACAGATGTGGACCTGCAGATGGAGAGACTGAAGAAGCCATAAGGGGCTCCCAGACAGCCTCCTGTGAGGCCAAGAGAGACCTTCTCTTCTCCATGGCACTTTATAATGCTCTGAAAACTCTTGTACTACATAGACCAATATACTTGCACACACCTGTGTCTGCATAGACCCAGGACTTCCAGCAAACTCTTTGGTTCCCAATTTTAGAAGACTGGAATTAACTTTTTCACAAAGATAATTTTGCCATTTCTGTCCTGAGCATTTTGTGGAAAATCATACCCTAGGCACAGGGAAGGACTGAATGCTCTTACCCACTGCATCTCAGCTGAGTATAATCTGTTTGGGGAAGCTAGAGAAAGGAGATGTTTATGTGGGCAAATTGCTATTTCTGCAGCTGTAACTGCTATTAGAAGATGCTCAGAGCTCTTGGTAAGGGCAGATGTATCTCCTCATGAGTGGACAAAGTGTAGGAAAGAGACAGCTCCGAGGCTCACCACGCTGCTCAATTCCTTTTTTATGGGGACCTGCATAACTATGCACCAGTCTCCATGTGCCGTGTGGGTGGAGGGAGTGGGTAGCCTGGGTTGGCTAAACTCTCTCCTCCTTGCCTTCCAGCTTGAGTAACCACAAGGTCAGAGACAGCCACTGAGCTAAGTAGCTAAAAGGAAGGAGCTGTTGTGCCTCTGCATTAAAAATTAGCTCAGTACAGTATCCAGGTGCTTGCTTGTTAGTGTCTGACTGCCATGAAGCCCCGCAGGGATGGCCCCCAGCTGGCAGCTTTGTGGCATGGCAATATCTCAAGAGAAATCAGTATCTCAAGAGAAATCCTGTTCTGTTGGTTCCTGAGCTGCGTATCGTATTATTATCAACTTTACTGTTATATATTATTATAACCTGATAGAGTGAAATGAGCTTCCCCTCCCAGGTTTGTGGCATGGATTGATATGGGTAATATTCAGAGTGATAATAGCAGCTATCCCATATATTGCCCTAATGCTGAAATATTAGATGATTTAAATGAGGGTGCTCAACCTCTTACCATCAATAAAGGCTTTAAATGGCAACTTTTGACATTAATTTAATATCTCTCCTTCTAAAAAAAATGGAAAATAAGAGGTATTATCTGTTCACTTTTTATCCCCTGCAGCACAGTCTCAAACCAGCAGCTCTCTCAGAAGGCTGCACAGAAGGTGGGACAAATGGAAGCAAGAACAACTGCAGCCACAGTGCAAAGGCAACCTCACTCCCAGCTGAGAAGACGTGGGTTTGATGGTGGTGCTGATGCCTTCAGGGATCTCTGATCATTTCACCTTTCCTTTGTTTCATCTTTCACCACTTAACTGTAAGAGGTCAGAAGCTGTTTGCATCTTGCCTTTACATTTTTCCTAGTCTAAGCAAGTCAAGACCAGACCCTACATAGAAGAAAAAAAAATCTGGGGACAGATTTATTTTAAAAGTATGCCCCCCCATATCCCCCCCAATAATTCAATGATGATGGTTTCCTACATAAAGACTTGCACAGATTCATTTTTAGAAAATATGGAGTCTGGGGCATTGTGTGAAAAACGTTATTTATTCTTATTGTCTTTTAAAAGTCAGTGCAATCCCAAGACACTCCCTCCTCTACTAGCAGTGATATATTCCCAATATCCTCATTAGCAAGCTTTGGGAGAAAGAAAGTAAAAAAACCTTCAGGAGGTATAAGGGGGAGAAGACGGGAGAGTACAGAAGAAGCTCCAGCCAAGCAGCTAAGAATAGCAGCGATTCAGCTCAGGCTAAAAATACCTTCATTTCTAGTGACGGGATCCAGACGTGGAATGAACGCCAGTTCATGTCATGCAGCTCTGACCCAAGCACATGTGGTGAGAGTGTAAGCAAAGAAATGACGTTTAAACAGAGTTGTAAACCTGTGACTCATGGGATCAGAAAGCAGCAGCATTCCAGTTCCCACAACAAAGAAACCCAGCTAGATGGGCTCACTCATAAAATAATTAAACAGGTCAGTGCTTTTTATATCCGATAGCTTTAATAGCTCAGGAACGTCAAACATGCCTTTGCCAGAGATTAATCTCTGCTTTGCAAGCTCCCTTCAGCTCTCCATGTCAGCTGTGAGCTCCTGAACTCACTGCAGATTTCCTGCTTTTCTTTTGGTGGAGAGCATAGCTGGAGAGCTGACAGCATTTCTGGCCGGCTGCCCCGGCACTCCGCCACACCGGCTAGCTTGAAGGAGCCCTGGGGAGGATGGTTTGAGAGGGCAGAAGAGCAAGGGGAAATTTATTTTCCTGGAACTCTCTCTGCTGACTTGCAGTTTCCCTGCGTGGCTGTTATTATTTCCAGCACAGCCGTGGGCCTGATGAATACAGGCCAGAAGCAATTATGGCTGGTCCTAATTGCAGAGTGCACATCACGTTAGATAATGCTGAAAGAGGAGGGCAGGGAAGGAATATAGCCTTGCTAAACTCACCCTTGGAAAGATGTATAAGTGAAATCAAAAGGCTTCAGCTGCATTACACACCTGGGTACACTCATGGGGATCCCCTGCCTGGGCAGTATGCCCTGGCAAGACCTAACAACACAATTTTAATAGACCTTTGCTTTAGCAACTGTGCCGGGTGATACTGGGGCAGAAAAATTGGAAGAGCAGCTGACCTGGGCAACAGCAGAGGGGAGAGACATCCCAGTGGCACAGAAGAGCTCTGCTTGCTCTTCCTTCCCTAGTCTCCTAGGGAAAAAAGATGAGCAGCTCCCACTTCTGCTCTCTGTCTCTGACCCTATAAGGCTGAAAATAAACAGGGAGAAAGAGGCTGCCCTACTGATGCAGATCTGGGAGAGGAGAGAGGACCTTCTTGTGACTCCCCTTAGTCCTTGGGGAAAAACTTCTGGGGCTGGAAGACAATCAAAGGGGCAAGGGAACACAGAGCTCCTTTGCTGCAACAAGCCACATTGGGAGGTGACCCCTGGTACCCTCATCCAGGTTGCCATAACTGGACTCAGCTAAATTGCGTGGTGAGAACTGTGGCTGTGGGACTCAAACTCCTTTGAGTAGACATATCCTGGAGACCTGGCAGCACTGCAAACATCTCAACCTCAAACATTAGGGACCAAAAGATGGACAAAAGAGATACTTAAGTACCACTTTAGAGATACTTAAACACCACTTCATGGTCTTTTTTATGTCCTTATTGTTGTTTGTTAGCTTTTGGGGGCTTACAGCACCCTGGGGCAAAGGGACGTCCTTGTGTTTATGGAAGGAAGACCTGGAAAGGTGAGTAGGGAGCAGGCAGGATGCTCAGCATAGTCCACTATCTTGTAGACTAAGGATGATAACCCCAAAGGGAGGCAGAGCTGACACAGATACGTCCGTGAGTCCAGCTCAGTCATGTTGCTGTTCAAGTCATACTAAATTGTCAGTCTGTGAGCAGAAGGATACCAATAAAAGCTCAGAATAGCCAATAAAAGCAACCTGTGTTGCAGGTAACAGGGAATTAATGTGGCACATAGCTTCTTGCTTGTGGAACAAGTTACCTCTAACTGGGTGCAGTAAAAGCTTGATGTATCCTACTTCTATGGTACCTTAAACACACAAGGAACTGCTTTTCTGAACCTGGCCATGCCCTTCCAGAACACAAGATATAAACGTCATTTTTAGTTTGCTCAAAGGCTTAAAGGAAACCAGGACTACCAGAACACATGAAGCCCCAAGCAGTACCCTCGTTCTGCCCAGTGCCATCACCCTTGCAGGGAAGCTGATGGGTCAAACCGAGGAAGTAACCAAGGAGCTCACACCAACATCTTCATTGCAGCGGTGAGACTGACTGATTTCTCTCTTCTCTACCTCTCTGAAAGTTACTGGCACTTACTAAGTTCCAGGCTCCTCAAGTTTGTCAATACTGGTCAAAAAGCTGGATTTGAAAAGTACTGGGAGGCAATGACTCACAGACAGACAGATGGAAATGCAGTTGCATAAGCTTTGTCCTACTGGAAAAAAAGGCTTAAAAAATCCCATCTACTAACTTTCTTGTTATTACCAAGATCACTACAAAACAAGATAAAAATTGAAGATAAAGCAGAAGTGGCTGCTGCTTAGAAGTTATGTTGGGTGTTTCCCCCTGTATTTCAAGTGACCAAAAGCCTCTCCAGTTTACAAGAAAACTTACTTTTTAGGAGGTTTAGGCTGCACCCCCAAGAGCAGGCAAAGTGTGGTTCTGCCTGGTGATAAACGCTGTGGGTAACATTGGAAAGTACATCCATTCTCTTTCCAGATTGTAAAAATTTAGCTGCTCTAAACTGTAGCAGCCAACTGTCCATTTTGATAATGGTAATTCATTTATAGAAGAACTATATTAAAGTTCTTGATAGGTCTTTTGACCTCACGGTAAGTCATCTTCCCAATTACAGACATTTGAGTGGTTATCTATGCAGTTAATTGTGTGCCAGAACAGTCATGAATAACCGACTTTCAATGTATCTGAGCAATGTCCTTGGTCATAGGAGTAAGAGTGCTGGAAAGCACCTCCTTCCTCATCAAATTAAACCTGATTGTCTTTCTGTATCACAGGGACTGCATTTAATTGTCCAGTCCTTTAAAATACATCAACAGCTAGTGAAAATCCCTTCCAAAGTGAATGACCCAACAAACAAGCAATTTCACCTCCTCCTAAAACTTCCAGTATTTTCCAAATTCCTCCCTTCAGCTTCTCCCCAACCACTATTGAAAACTTAATGGTCCCTGTAGGCTCGCCAGAAGAAAAATAAAGGTCAGAGTCAAGGAAACGTGGAAAATTGTCCCATGTCTTCCCCATTTTTGAAGCTGCAGTATGTGAAAAGGTGAATTATCATGAAGATCAGCACTCAGTAAGCTGACCTCTGTCTTCTCTGTTTCTAAATGGCATATGTGTAGTTTGGCCATTTCTTTCCTACAGAGCATGTGCTGTTACAGTAGCTATGAAAATTGAAATTTAGTAGTAGCTGTGTGGCTATTTTGAAGACTTTGTTCCACCCCAGAAAATCCTCTATTCCATCCCACTTCCCCTCTGGGAAGAAATCCATGTAGCTCTTTGAAATGCTGATATGGCATATGCCCGTGTCCTGGACCACTCTGACAACACCTATGGCAAATAAAGCAGATCGGCCCTCCTTTCTCTGTTTGGCAAGAATAGTGCTGGAAAACAGCACTGAAAGGAAAGGACAGAGAGGACCTCACTGATCATGCCTGTGCTCAGCACTGAGTCATTTCCAGCTCCCCAGCTCGCCCCAGGCCAACGGGCTTAAAGCTCTGTCATTCCATAAGACTGCAAATCTATAGGGTGTTAAAGTTGCTATCCAGATTTTCATGCCCAGATCACTATTCCTGCCTTTTAAAAGCTTGCGATGGGTGGGGAATACTTGGTTGCCTATCACACTAGAGAGGTTTAGAGGAGACAGGCGGTGATCTCTGTGTTCAGCCCAGGCGCATCTCTGTGTTCAGCCCAGGCGCCTTCGTTCTCTATTTGAAGTGTGACATCTCAGCCTGTGATCCAGCTGCCTGCCTGTAAATGAAAAGCATCAGAAAGCATCTTTCATCAGGCTAAAACTGAAGAAGATAGTTTTTTTACAGAATATATATATATACACAAGTAAGCAGGAATGTAGGCCAAGAGTATTAATAATTACTGACTAATGGTCTTTGACACAGTATTAGGGGGGAAGAGGTAAATGCTCAGTGTAGTCCATTAAACCACCCAAGCAGAGTAACCACAGCTGCAATATTGAATTAGTCTTTCCTGTGACCCAGATAAACTGGGGAAGAAAAATTTCAGGCCAGAAAAATTGTTGTTAGGATTTTGCACTGCCAGACCATCCAACAACTACTTAATTTTCATCTTAATAAGAAAATTGTGCATTGCTCCCCATTCAGCACTTTTCACCCTTTTGGTTTCAAAGCATTTTGCAAAGTCAGCAACTGCTGGAATAGCCTTGGCTCAGGAAACACTTCACTCACCACTGAAATCAGGCGGTGTGTTGTACAGAGATGTAAAAACATGATCCCATAAATGGCGCTCTCTCTCTTCCTACCCAGAAGCACAGAGGGGTGCTACATAGGTGGGATGGAACCACTCAGGCTAGATGCCAACCACGACACATTCTCATGATGAGCACACCACAATTTTTAATCGTTTTTTTCATCAGACCCATTGTTTAGGTAGGACAAACAGCAAGTAAGGGACTACCAGGTCAGCTCCACCCCATACAGCGCTTGAAGCCCAGTCCTCCATCTCTGAGAAAGGCCATCTCTGGAGGATCCGGAAGGTTGAAGAACTGTCCCCCAGGGCAGTCATGCAATGATTTTCCCAGAAAGATGGCTTCCTTCAATCCCCTTTCAGGTATATCAATATAGCTTGTGACCCAAAACTATGAGCTAGAAATCCATTCCACAAATGCACAAATGTTTTTACTCTGTCTATTCTGATTGCAGGTACTGCTGTTATTGAGACAGTTGCCTTTTCCTAGCTCCTTTTGAGTTGTCCCTGAAAAACAGGTGTTTAAAATACCCGAACCCTGTTCCTCCAGGATATCCAGTCCATTCCTCTGCTGAAAGCTTCACTGCAGGGACAAGTATAATTTGGATTTCTACATACTCCCTCAACATGTGTTGTCAATATTCCTTTCTCATGAGGGGAACAAGAAGCCCAACCTATAGAATCTTGATGAAGCATTTCTATTCATAGGATTAAGGATTTCAGTCTTCAGGCTGTATACTTGATGTCTGTTCCTACATGTTCAAGTGTCCCTTGAGTCTGGTTGCTCTGGCATCTGTAATCCACGTTGACTTAGATCGTTGCAGAATGTGCTGGATTTCCTACAGTTGTGGAACAATTTGCTGATCATTTCATGTCAACCACCTGCTTAGACCTTACTTTTCTCCCATGTGCGGCCTGGTTGAAATCAGAATTGACAGAATCAAAACCTATGGGAAAACCAGAGAAGTTAATAAAAGAGTTAAAATTGCAGGGATTTTGAAGGCAGCACAGAGTTGCTCTGTTTTCCTGCCAGTTAGCTTGAAGTTTCCACAGCATTTGAGTTATACACCTCAAAAATATATCTACAAAAACATCCAAGCACATTTTGTTCCTGACTTTTTTGGCTGGCTTTAAAATAATAGCTCTATATATCTCTTCTGAGGTATATGACTGGCTTAAGCAGAAAGCAAATCTCCAAGTTTTGACTGAAAGGTGATTAAACTGCATCTGCTCTAGAAATAATGTTAAAACCACAAATCACACAACGGGAGGCCGCCTGAAGCCTCTCTGCACTCCATCACTCTCAGGACAGATTCCTGCTCTCCGTCGAGCCAGGGGGTGAATTGTAGGTGAAGGCTTCACTGCTGACCAACAGCAGTGGGGGCTACTCCCGGGGTGCTCCCCCTGGCTCCTTGTGCCTCCCATGGCAAACACCTCTCCTGGGGTACAGGGAGAGCCAAATGCATCAGGGCTTCACCATACAGCTGGCGGATTCCCAAGCCAGCAGGCGAGTGTGTGCTGGGAGGAGCATTTTAAGAAGTGAACATGACTTTGCTAATTATAAAATCAGAATCTAACTTGTCGGGCAGTGCACCGGGACTGTCTCTTGCGTTGGTATCTAACCATTCTGTCTCTTCAGCTGTTCCCTGTATTGCTGGCTACCGGGATTTTTCTTTACAGGTAATGGGTTCAACCAGCCTTTACAAACAGGAATGCTATGGTTGGGTTGGTTTGTTTCCATATGGAAAGCACAGACATTTCAGAGCTGAATCAAGAGTTTCTATCTCCTCTTTATGAAAGGCAGAAGGTTGTATCTGTCCATATCTCTGTCACCCAGCACCATGAAGATATACCACAGAGTTAGATGGGAAGAGGGAACTGTTGAACAGAGGCCTCTTCTCACAGATGATATATTTCTGGAGATGCCACCCTGCACAGGTATTAAAGACTCGTAATAATCTTGAATGTTTTGCTGCAGGTTTAAACCATTCACTTCGTCAGTTAGCCCTATGGTCAGTGCTGCGTGCCTGACTGCCATGGGCTAGATGTGGTGTTTGCAATGATCTTGTGCACAAGTCTTGTCCCAGCAATGTTATAGAAGCAAGGGATGCAATCAACGCAGGCAAAATACATGGGTGTCCTGGTTTCAGCTGGGATAGAGTTAATTTTCTTTCTAGTAGCTGGTATAGTGTTATGTCTTGGATTCAATATGAGAAGAATGTTGGTAACACACTGATGTTTTCAGTTGTTGCTAAGTAGCGTTTGGACTAAAAGTCAAGGATTTTTCAGCTTCTCAGGCCCAACCAGCAAGAAGGCTGGAGGGGCACAAGAAGTTGGGAGGGCACACAGCCAGGACAGCCGACCCGAACTGGCCAAAGGGATATTCCATGCCATGTGATGTCATGCCCAGTATATAAACTGGGGGGAGTTGGCCTGGGGGGCGGATTGCTGCTTGGGAACTAACTGGGCATTTGTCAGCAAGTGGTGAGCAATTGCATTGTGCATCACTTGTTTTGTATATTCCAATTCTTTTATTATTATTATTGTAATTTTATTATTGTTATTATTATAATCCCTACTTTCTTCCTTTCTGTTCTATTAAACTATTCTTATCTCAACCCATGAGTTTTGCTTTTTTTTCCGATTCTCTCCCCCATCCCACTGGGTGGGGGGAAGTGAGTGAGCGACTGAGTGGTACTTAGTTGTTGGCCAGGGTTAAACCATGACAACAGGAATGACATCAAGTGCAAAGGCAGCACAAATCATTTTAGTGAGTATGCTTTTCATTATCTGCAAGGATGAGTCAAATCTTACTAAAAAATGGGCAGTAAAGTGTGCACTCCAAGGTAGCCGCCTATACACATATAAAGTAGGGAAGTGCTGAATACTGGGGGAAGCATATTTGTTTTGTCAAGTAGCAAAAAAAGAAAAATGTTCGCAACTGAACAGAAAGCAGAAAATAAAATAGCAAGCATCAGTCTCCAGGTTTTTTAAGCTGTCTACTTCTGCTGTTGAATCAGGAGACAGAAGGGGCCCCTCATAATTTTGAAACTCATTCCTTGATCTTTCTGCTGTGAAAAGGGAAGGCAGAAGGGTAGCATGATTAGGCCAAGCCAGAATGATATATCAAACTTGGAAACAAAAAGCCCTTGGCTAGGTAGAAACCTCAAGAGCTTTTATGGGTGGAAGGGCCACAGTGTGCATAGAGCAAATTCCAAATCAAACTATATCCTTGCCTGAGTGGGTAAAAAACCTATTGTGTATATGGGGACAGTATCTAATAATTATATACCAAACCCATTAACAGAAATCGTTAGTAGCTATTTCTAATTTAGGTGGAAATTGCATGTTTGATGGGCTATCACTAGTTTAATTTGTAATGAATCCAGCAAGTATTGAGCTGTAGTTACTTGGATCTGGGTAAACTCCTGAAGGATACCGTGTGAATACCGAAGGTGCTTTAAATCTCTTTTCCGACAGAGTTTCATGCTCCTTCCTAGTTTACCAGCAAATACTCACAAAAGCATCATTCTGTGACCTTATTCATATTTTTAGTTGTTGAAGTTCAATGCCGTTTGGATGGGCTATTTATAGCAACTTGAGAAATACAAAAGCCTTGCTTACAGTGAGACTAGAAACTCAAGCTTTCCTTAAAACTTATTCATGACACTTTTGCTCTTTACAACATAGTTAGTGTCACATCCCATTCAGAAATCTGAAATATCTCCTGGTTTCATTCTTTTCTATGTAAGAATTTAGTATCACCTTTATTACCCCTCCATTCAAGTTGTTTTATAGCAACTCATATTTCTTTAGAATCCCTATTGACCCATGAAGAAAATACTGCACAAGACTTGCCTTAGGTTCAATAAATACTTTTTTCCCTAATTTTTGCTAGCTCTCATCATTTTACCATAAAACTCGTAATATCTGGTGTTTTACTTAAAACCAGAGCTTCTGAAATCACATGGTGATTTGAACACTTCTGCTTTAAAAAGAAAATCTCCCACATGGTTGCAGAATAAAGCAGTGAAAACATTCATATGACAGGTTTTGGAACTTGATTTACATTTGAAATTTTAAGAAGGGGATCCTTTCCCCAGCTAGATAAATAAATATTTGTATTAATAGAAATAAAGCAAAAATCTTGTTTTCCTCAGAGGAATTTTGAAAAGAAACTACTGGTGTTGTCTTTGTAAACCACAATTTTTACTTTGACTTTAATATTTGACTGCCCATCCTGTTCATAATATTTCAGACCCTGTTAATACAGACCATAGGGAGGTCTACAATAGAAACTTATTAGCATGCTCAAGACTATTTTCAGCTCAGCATGAAGTAGGATGTCTCAGTACTCATTACAGTAACACCCTGCTGGTTTTGAGTCTTAATTAGTGGTTGATAAAGCACTTTTAAATCTTGAGGTGAAAGATGATATACACTTCCTAAATATTATTACTGATTTGCTTACTTTTCCATTCCTGGATGATCATCTTTTACATCATCGCTTCCTATTTTAAAAAGAAAAAGCATGAAAAGGCTGTTTAATGAGCAAGCTGAGCTCACACTTTACAGATACTGGTTGGTTCACTTCTCACAGCATTTTATGATAACACCAGGCGCACACATCTCTGTAACAGCTATATTGAAATACCGACAGTTCACTTACTTACTGATTTGAAGAACCAGTTTATAAAATTAACTATAGAGGCAAAAAAGTAAAAAAATCAATAAGATGACTGCATACTTCTCATGTCAAATGGTGAATCGATGAGCCAAAGGAAGTCAATCTACAAAGAAAATGTTTAACAGGGTCAAAATAAGAACTGTAGCTACAGTGCTAAATAAAGTCTAAGTCAGATTTGATTCATTTCCCTATACCCTAAATACACTCAGGTTGTAAATAGAACAAGGGAGGCAAGAAAGGTCTAAGGTACTTTCTGTATCTAAGAACTCATGCACATACCCTGGCACAAACAAAAGGTCACATTACCCAATGTCCTTACATGTGCTACTGCTTGAGTCCTACTGCTGCTAAGAGCCCGAATGCGTGCTAATAATAACCACACAACCTAACCTTTCTTAGTGAGGCATGGAGTAAAAATGCTAAGTACCATATGACAAGGCCCAGCATACTCAGAGAAAAAATGGGCTTAGGCAGCCAAACTCAGGCATCAGCACCTCAGTTGATATCAACGGCAGTGGGCACAGTCAAACCAAAGAGCTCATCTGGAGTAAACTGGTGAAACGTTCCCCATAGATAGCTTTCAGCATCCTTCTTCTGATGGAGTGCTCCCCATTTGATTCCCTGTTGCATGGGCAGCCCATCTGCCTGGGATGTGGCTGCAATGGGAATCCCAGGGTGAGAGGTCTCCTGGGATGCTGGCGAAAATGTGAGATTCCTCAGGTCATTAGGATGGGGAAACCATGTCGCTCCAGCAGCGTGCCCGGCTCACCCCACTAGACTCCAGGTAAAGAAATGATTGGTGTTTCTGCTCCAGAAGTTAGCCACAGTGGTTTGCAGCTGGAGGGCATTTGGCTTGGTGTTGGACAACTCTCCAACAAGTGTAGCAATCAACAGACATGCAGGGCCGTGCGGTGCATCTGGCTGCACTGCATCAGGATTTTGGGCAATACACAGGAGGTAACAGACCAGGTCCATGGAGTGGGTTTCTCTTTCCATTGCAGAGTGACAGATGAAATATCTCCTGCCCCTGACACCCTGCCTCTCCTCCATCTCAGGTGCTCAGTGCACATCCCCATGGCAGTGCGGCACTAACAGATGAGAATGGGCATGGCATGTTAGGCTGAAGCCAAATAAAACTTGTTATTCTGTCTCTGATAATGGCCAACAGCAGATGCTTTAGGAAGAAGGACAGGCAACCAGAATGTAGCACTGTCCTGGAGAACTCCAGCAAATTGCTGCTCAGGGACTTTAGGAGCCGAGAGTAAGGTTTGGGAGCTTAATAGTCTTTGATTTGTTTTTCTCCCATCTTCAAGAAACACTTGTCCAGTCCCATGTAAACTCTTAGTATTCATAATACTCTGCAGCAAGGGTCCCACCATTTACCTGTATGTTACAGGAAGAAGTCTGTCTCGTGTTTCTTTTGAACCTGCTATGCAGTGCTCTTCATTCATGCTGCGAAGACACACTCACCTTTTGTTCCTTATTTACTTCCTCTGTTTGACCCATGATTTTACAGACCTCTGCTGGACAACCCAGCAGACGTACAGATAATCAGGAATGCACCACTGACACCAGTGATGGTTATTCCCTAGTGATCACAGGGACACAAAATGTTTTCAAAAGCTTCAGGCAAGAACATTTTCCTCCAAACCCGACACAGTCATACTAGCAGTGTTGCTGTGCTGATTGTGTTTCCTAAGGTCCTACCATACTCTCACTTCCTTGGGAAATGAAGAAATATATCAAATATAACAACTGTCCTACAGCAAGGAAAGAATATGTTATTAAAGGAGCAGATGTTGGATGATCACGGTGCGAGCCTTTGGCAACTTAAATGACCAATAGAAAGGTTGTATGAACAGACTGGAAGCTATACAGCAAACATTCTGTTATCAATGCACACTATGTTTTGCACGCTGTTTGAGAGGCCAAGAGAGACATGCAATTGCTGGGGTTGAGGGACGAGCCATCTGCTGATTTCCTGCAGCTAGCTGCGGGCTGGGCACAAGAACCAGCCGAGGCACTGGGCGAGTGAGGAGAACCTGAACTGCACAGTCTGACATAGCTGCTTATGGCAAATATCACAGTGTGATGTTTTCTGCCTGTAGAGTCAGGAGCTTTTTTTTTTTTTTTTGCCTTGGATAGCCCTCCAGAACAGAAGGAAAGAGTTATACTGTGCACCTGCACCAGAAGGGAGGAGAACTTGGCTTTCCACACAGCGGGGGTTCACGCAATGACAGTACACAAACTGCTCGGAAAACGAAGTGCATCCTGGGACGCTGTGAAAGTGTGGATGCATTCAGTAGTCCTACTCTCCACTGGAGAAAAGCCTTCCCAAGAGCTTTCTGCTGCATCACACCAGGGTAAGGCATATGGAGGAGGACACGGTTGTACCTAGTACCACACCTCCTGAGACGGCCCTTTGCATCTTTGCTCGCTGTCTGTTTGAAGAGCTCCAGTTTGCTGTGCAGGGACCTGGAGGACAAATTTGCCTACATCTTAGCGCTCTTTTCTGTCTTTCAGACCTACTTTCAGACTCTAAAGCTTTGTGCTTTTCTGTGAGTGTCTCTTGTTACATATTTTCTCACTTTATTATGGAAGGTCTCAGCGGGTGTAGCAAGAACAGCTCTTCAAGATACTGTGAGCTCCAGGGTAAGGCAAACAGCCTGTGTGTTGTTGCTAAATTCAAGAGGTTAACACCAAAATATGAATGTAACTCCCCAAAACACAAACAAATTCATGAGTATAAATATTTCCATATTCATGGCTGTTGAAGAGCAGCAGACCTCAATGAGACCATGGGCACACTTCTGGATCTCCTAATGGGTTGTGACCTGAGGGAAAACACAGTGCAAGCTATGAATTTTCTCATGTGCAGTGGAGAGCATTGTACTGGGTTTGCGTGGCAAGGTTTTGGTAGCAGGGGGCTACAGGGGTGGCTTCTGTGAGAAGGTGCTAGAAGCTTCCCCCATGTCCGACAGAGCCAATACCAGCCGGCTCCAAAATGGACCAACCGCTGGCCAAGGCCAAGCCCATCAGTGACAGTGGTAGCGCCTCTGGGATAACAGATTTAAGAAGGGAAAAAAAAGTTGCTGTAGCACAGAAACTGCAGACAGAGAGAGGATTGAGACCATGTAAGAGAAACAGCCCTGCAGACCCCCAGGTCAGTGAAGAAGGAGGGGGAGGAGGTGCTCCAGGCACCGGAGCAGAGATTCCCCTGCAGCCTGTGGGGAAGACCACGGTGAGGCAGGCTGTCCCCCTGCAGCCCAGGGAGGTCCATGGTGGAGCAGATATCCACCTGCAGCCCAGGGAGGACCCCACGCCGGAGCAGGTGGGTTCCCGAAGGAGGCTGTGACCCCGTGGGAAAGCTCGTGCTGGAGCAGGCTCCTGGCAGGACCTGTGGCCCCGTGGAGAGAGGAGCCCACGCTGGAGCAGGTTTGCTGGCAGGACTTGTGACCCTGCGGGGGACCTACGTTGGACCAGTGTGCTCCTGAAGGACTGCAACCCATGGAAGGGACCCACGCTGGAGCAGTTCGTGAAGAACTGCAGCCTGTGGGAAGGACTCACGTTGGAGAAGTTTATGGAGAACTGTCTCCTGTGGGAGGGACCCCACACTGGAGAAGGGGAAGAGTGAGGAGTCCTCCCCAAGAGGAGGAAGGTGCAGCAGAGACAATGTGTGCTGAACTGACCCCAACTCCCATTCCCCATTCCCCTGTGCTGCTGAGGGCGGAGGAGGGAGAGAATTCGGGAGTGAAGCTGTGCCTGGGAAGCAGGGAGCGGTGGGAGGAAGGTATTTTAAGGTTTGGATTTATTTCTCATTATCCTACTCTGAGTTGATTGGTAATAAATTAAGTTAATTTTCCCCAAGTCGAGTTTGTTTTGCCCATGAAGGTAATTGGTGAATGATCTCTCCTGTCCTTATCTCGACCCACGAGCTTTTTGTTATATTTTCTCTCCCTTGTCCAGTTGAGGAGGGGGAGTGACAGAGCGGCTTTGGTGAGCACCTGGTGTCCAGCCAGGGTCAATCCACTGCAAGCATGATAGATATATGCTTTGGGGGAATACTGTATGGCCGACAATGTCTGAGAAGTCCTCTGGCTGGCCACCTCCATATCATAATTACTGCCCTTCAGTGACCCTTCCTCTCCAAGATCTCTAGAGATTTGTGTAGGAAAGATCCCTGAAGTGGTGAGAAGAACAAGGCAGCCCTGCCTACGAACACCCAGGCTGTGAGCAAACACCAGCTGTGTGAAAAGTTCAGCAGAGTTTTTCCAAAGGAGCTGAAAATTGTGCAAGCAGAGATAAACCACAGCCTTTAGAAATGACAAAAATCTGTGATCCTGGCCAAGTTGCGCCCCTTCAGCAAATCAGGCATGTACTGGTTTGGCTGTTTTCAGAATCTAACTGCAACATTGAAATAGTGTATTACAAAAACTTGTGTTCAAGAACTTTGCCACCCTTTTTTCTACAAACTCTTGTGGTCCGGATGCACAATTATTGGTTGTTCACAAATCCTTTTCTAAGTCCAGAGTATTTCTTTGTTAGCGGGAAGACACTGTCACCATAGCTACCCTGAATGCTTCAGTATTGCTCTGCACATAGCTTACCATCAGGGAAAGCTGATTTATTCATTTGAAATGTGTTTTGTTGGATTACATTCTCACAAAAGCCAGAGTTTTTTACGCAACAAAGCTGATTACAGAGTATTGACATGGGAAGACATTTTGGCTGCTCTCTCCTGGTTTTACATTGTCAGTCCTGCATTGTGGTCCCAGGTCATGCTCTTAAAATTAGTGTTATTTCAACAGCAGAATTCCTTTTGTCCCTGCCAATGCACTCTCATCTGCTATCCAAGTGGGGAAAGAAGGTGACTTTTTGGAGGCTCTGAGAAACACATGAAAATTAATGGTTTCAGTGAACCCTGACCCTGCCTGAGAAGGTAATTTGTCATTCTGTTCATCAGAGTACCAGCGAGGTCTTGGCGCTCTGATGGTTTGTATCACCTTCTTCCAGCCAATTCTGATGGCTCTGCTTGGTCTTCCTGTAAAGTGATAGTGTCACTGAAACATTGTTTTGTTCCTGAGTGCATGCAAAGGTGAGCCAGCCACCATCTGCAAAGAGCAGGAGGCTTTGTGAGGATTGGGTACACTTCCAGGCATCACAGCTTCTGGGCAGGAGGGTTCAAGTATGAACAAAAATGTGGGGCACAGGGACTGTAGGATACTTGCTGAAGGAAGATAAGCATGGGTGCTTCAGCAAACAGCCACGCTTGGGGCTAGTAGGAGGCACATTTCACCCAGCAAATGGGTTTAACATCCCTTGGCAGCACTTCAGTGTGCTGTCAGCATGACTCAGGCTGTGTCTGGCAGCCCACAGGGACACTAGTGAGGCTGGTGCAACTTGGTAGGGCAGGACAAACCCGGGTAGGGTGTTATCCAGAGTCCTGCAAAGCACACACCACCTGGTACCTCTGATACATCAATATCAAACACCTTGTAATAGAGCTCTGTAGATAGGAGGCGTGATCCCGCAACCTATATGCACAAGAGTAAAGCAAACAGGAATATCCATCTGCTTAAGCTATATTCACAGACTGAGTCATGGCAGACATTCAGTAAAACATGGGACAGCAGCAGAGCTGGTGTGAGTCCATGTACATTAGCATCACTGAGATCAGTGTTCTTGACCTATTGACTACCAATACCACTGCTAGTATGATGAAGAGTCTAACAGGGACAGAGTGGAAAAGAAAGACAAATATCTACATAAAGTCTTTCTAAATAAAAGCCAGGTTTCCAAGAAACCACGAAAATGAAGATGGGTAAAATTATACCCCGCAGTTAGGTTTTCTGAGTCTTCAGATGGGATCCATTTTTCCTAAAAACCCAGGTATCAGGAGATAATTCAGGTTACCCTGAAAGCAGTGCTTAAGTCATCTTGGATGATGGTCCTTCCAGATGTGCTTGTCTGCCTCCCTTAGCTCTCTCTAAAATTTTAGAAGGCCAAAGGCAGCTGAGATCATTCCCATGCTATGAGTGAAACTGTATGCAGCACCTTACTGGAGCTAGGCAGAGGATGAGCATGGAGCTTGTCAATATTTAGCAGCCTGCCATCTCAGGGTGGTTAGCTGTCAGTCTCTGGTCAAGCAGGACCCATTCCATTACAAAGGTTTCCTTTCCAACAGCTGCATTTTCTGCAGAAGATGGTTTGTGCTGACAAATGGGGACAGAAGCAGCAGAGAAGCAGTTTCAGTCCCCATATTTTCATCTTGCAAACACACCTGTGGACACCAATGACATAAGAAACACCAGGATCAAATCCAAGAGGTGTACGGCAGGTTGCCTGGGCCACCTGGTAGACTGGGCTGTGCCCCGCAGCCCTTCCAGCATGGTCTGGGGGGGACAACAGCAGGCAGCTCTTTCCACTGCCAAGAGCACAGGGACTTGTCTAGCACATCGATGAACACTCAACACCTGACTCATACGCAGCGAGAGGGAGACCTTTATGTTGTCAGGCAGCTGATATTCTTCTGACTCTTCTGCCTTGCAGGAGAAGGGGGAAAAACCTTTGTAAAAACAGACAGTCCTTCTAAACCAACAGGGAGGACATGTCACCATTCTGCAAGCCTAGTTGTGTGCCTGCCAATGCCAAAGTGGGTGATGTCATATCAGAGAATGACATCAAGGTCATGATCCACTCAAGCTAGGACCACGTTGCTGGCATGCAACTTCAACAAAATAGGGCAGGATTGACCATAGGTCTCAGTTTACACTGACCTCCTGAGGGATTTCATATGCAGAAGAGTAACACCAGGAGAGCTTACACATCTTTGGCTACCACATGCAGCTATGTCAAATGCAGAAAGTAGCCACCATTCACTAGAGATGCTGAGTGCTTTCTTTCAGAGCCTGAGACATGGGTAAGGGTTTTTTTGGGGGGTGGGGTGCTGTGGGAGGGAGGTATATTCGCTCACCTGCTTAGGCACCTCTATAGATATTACAGGGAATCACAGATCAATCTTTTTTTTCATGCTGTGGAAGGACACCTGTAAATTAAAGGAAAGGAAAAGCAAAAGCCAAATGTATTGGGAAGCAATTCGTTATCACCAGCCAGTCCCATAATGCCAAGAACTCCCTCCCTCCAAAGCCTTCAAAGTGGAAAGCTTTCAGTTCAGGCCTCACCAGCATCATCAGTTGCCCGAGCTGTCCCAAGCCCTTGGCTGTCCCCTCGATCCCATTGTAAGGAGAACAGACCAGCTCAGGTCAATGTGGGGTTGTCTATAGCTGAGAACATTCAGAAGCTGGGTCCCCTGCTGTTGCTATAAACTTGCCCTCCGACATCCCTAACCACACCAGACCCACGTACCAGGCACCACGGCAAGCACGGGCAGCCAGTGACCAGCAGCGCTGCCTCATTCAGGCATGAGGCTCCATCAGCTTTTGGTTGCTTCAGTCACAAAGGAGGCAGGGAGGCTCAGTTTCCATTCTCGCAGCTCTTCTTGGACTAAATGCCTTCCAGACCAGACCGGCACCCTTGGCCAGAGGGACGTGGTCACCCTGGAAGATCTGCCTGACTCGGTCCCTCCAGCTCTGCAGGACAGATCTGTAACAGCACAAAGGTCTGGGTGACATGAAGGTTATGCAGATTTATCAGCATCAACCTGAAGTCACCCAAAAAATCTGTCATTGCTGCAATACCCTTCCACAAGTCATTAATATAACCAGAATCTGGGTCTACCTTGCTGTAATCACAGCTCCACCTGATGCTCCAGCCAGTTCCTTTTATTGTGAATTTTAGAGCTAATTACAATGGCTAAATCTACAGTCAAATATGGGAAGCACCAATGCTTCTTTGCCAAGTCAATCCTATTTATGCTTATAGAATTTTATCACCTGAAGGCTCCTGGCTAAGGGAATTAGCCCATATGAGGATGTGAACAGCATTTGGGGGTCTCTGAACAACAAATGAGCTGAATTGCATGGCTAAAAATTAATTCATTAATGCTCCCCTTGGAGGCAATTACCTTCTGCTGCCTATTAAGACAACACCTGACAAGATTATTTACCACCTCATTACACTGCTTTGTCCAATTCAGCTGCTTTGTTTACTACATTAAGCACTATTAGAAAATATCTACTTTGTGGCATCGGCTAGCTAAACAGTATCCACAGGCTTTCCACAGTGTGAAAGGACGATAAAATACTGAACAACCCTAAATCATACACATCAAGGTATGTAGGGCCACATTTTGGCCAAGCACCACAGCCACTGCTAGACCTCTGAGGATATTCATAACAGATTTAACTGTCCCCAAAACAGATTAGCCTTGTAAGCTGGCAGGGAGATGAACTCCCCAAGCCACTGCTTTTGTGATCAATGAAGATCTTATCCAGTTGCTTTCCTGTCTTGGGAATGAAAAAGTGATTTTTAGATCAAGGCAAGAAGTCAAAATCTTGGAAGCTTGAAACTACATGTCAATAAAAGCTTGATGTTAGTGGAAAACATTTTGGTTTGATGTCATATTGCATTTGCCAAAAATATTACCTTAAATAACTAAAAGACATTTTGAGCCATAAATATAATCTTTTTGTGTTAAAAAAATCATCAGGTCTTTTAAAACTGAAACACCTGTCAAGGCCAATGTTCTCCTGGGAAGAACTTCAGTTTTGACAAGTAAGAATTTTTTTATCTATTTATTTATTCAATAGATACAAATTCTAAATGTATACATCTGTAAATCAATAATGACCTTCACCAAAGTATCGGTCTCAGATTCTTCATACATAGGATCAAAGCACCTACAGAACCTATCTGGGGAACATTTCAGAACAAAATCTGTTTTCCTCTATTTGCAATATGTGCATGGGGATATTTAAAGTGCACAAACAGCACAGGCATTTTTCTTCATAATTTGATTGTACATTTTGATCAATCACAATTTGTTCAAAGCTTATAAAAAATGAATTATATGCATTTCCTGAAAAATCCAGCAGTTAATATTTATATTTCTATCCAACACACATTCATTTTACATTGACTAATCTGTCTCCACTCAACAGTTTGGGGGACGTAGGCTGGTTAGTTTATAAGTGTATAGACACCACACAGCAGCATGCCAAGCCCTGGTTTTGATCAGGGGCTTTGAGCAAAGCCACTGCCTTAAAAAAAAGGCAAATTTTTTTTTTTTTTTTTTTAAGAATAAGACAACTGATACTTGTGTAGTCAAAGGTGCTAAGTGTCATTCTGGCTCGGGAGGTATTCTGAACTTCTGATATTTCTTTCCAGATCTTGATTGAGTTCCACATACATTTTGGGACTGCAAGGCAAGTACATAATACTGCAGATGATATATTGTTATTTCATGGCTAGAGCAGAAAAGTTGTTTGGCATCTTAAGTTGCATAATTGTATTAAGGCAGAGCTTCTTTTGCTTTTAATCCACTTCTTTTTATGCTTTGGATATTTATTGCAAAGCTACAGTAACTGAAATTATTATTCTGCTTCCACCAAACTCCCTGCCAAATTCCTGCAGCCAGTCCTGGGAATGGACTTCAGAGAGTCTGGCTCTGAGTGCCACAGAATTTTACATTTGTTCCAGGAAAATGCTTCTGGCCACATATTTGACAAAAAATAACAAAATTGTTCAAAAGGCCAGCAAAATGAATAGACTGTAGCTGAATAGTAGCTTCAGAAGTTAAGCATGGGAAATTGAGGCTGTGTTTGGGCTCTGAAATTTATGTATAATATGAGGTGAATTAGCACAGCTCAGTTTTCCCCTTGTCTCAGACTAGCAAATAGTCACTCACCTTCTCAGATGTGCTGTGAAGATGAATTACTCAAGATATTTTTTTTTAGTCCTAAGAAGCCCTAAGTGTTGTTAATGATTATTCCCAAAGCACCGTCAATCACCATAAATCTCTTGTAAGTTGTGGTCTAGCAAAGGCAGCCCAAGGCAGGATTCCAGGTATTTCTGAATTCAGAACCTAGTCATTAGAGTAACCCATCATACATCCTTCACCAAATCAGTTAGATCCAGATTGCAAGAGGTATTTTGGCACTGCAGGATGTAAATGACTGAAGCCAATATTGAAAATGGGACTGTGAAGTTACTTTGCTCATTGCAAGCCTAAATGAAGAAACATCAAGGCATGTCAATTCTGTACTTTGCCAAGCAGCACAAATGCAATTTATCCACTGCAGGGGAGGGGGGAGAAATAATGTATGAAAAGTACTTTGAGAGTTTAAAGCAGATATAAAATGTATCATCTGTTATTGTCATCACAGTGTTAAGGTGTAATACTTAAATAGAATAGAATACCTAAATAGCATACTTAAATAGAATAGGCATTTCTTTGGCTGAGGGCACTTCTCTGGGCTACCTGAGACAACATCTGAGAGAAAATTCAGGGCACAGACAGACATACAGAGAAAAATGCAAGGGTTTCACATGAGCTTTTCCTATTGTTGAACTTATGAAGGGTACTTATTATGCATCAGATAGAGCTTGCACTGTGCATAACGTAATTTATAGACTTCATGCAAAGGTATGGTAAGCATCATTCCAGATATATGAAATGAGACTTATCAATGGAAATGAGCAAACCAATTACCCGTATTGGTGTCAGTAAATTGGTTGATTTCCTTGGCTTTGTTTTAATGAGATTATCTAATGGACAACCTTTTTCTTTAATGGCCTACTAAACAGCCAATGATTATGAACTGATTTTTTTTTTTTTAACTTTAGCTGGTTATTTCAAATTAAACACTCCATTTCCTTGCTTTAAAAACATGGTGCTGTTTTGCATTGATGTCTGCATCATCAGTGATGGAACTGGCTTTGGGCCATGGTGGCACATGTTTACCATCCAGCCCACTGTTTGAACAGGTCTCGTAAGAGTACAAAACTCAACAGCAGTTGTTATAAAACTTCAATGTAATTTCAGGGAAAATACTACCTGTGATTGCTCACAGCATCATTCCTGTCTAGTTTAACTCAGTTCATTTCACAAGTATAAATAATAACCTCTATCATCTTCCTGCTGCCCTTTACATCAGTTACACATAGGGCCACATATATATATATAGCTGCATTATCTTACTTCCCAAATAGCAAAAGGCACGGCAGACAGGTCTTGTCCTCCCTGTGGGCAGGACATGGGATCAATCCTCACTGCAGCAATGCTGCAGAAGCCCACGAGCCCTGAGCACGCTTGGTTAAAATGCACTGCATTATCCCCTGTGGGATGCAGCACAAGTCTTCGAGCTCCTGAAGATCTGCCAGCTGGAAGCGGCCCAGCGCAGAGCATGCAGGCAAGAGACTGGAGCGTGCTGCACTCGTGCAACCACCCCCTCTGCTAGTGCGGACTCTGGTGTTTGGGTGGTAAGGGCCAGCGGCGTGCTGGGGCCAGCCCCACTGGCTCTGCAGCAGTGCAGTTCCTTCTTCCCCTCCCAGCAATGGGCACTCCCTGGGGCAAGTCCTGCTGCTTTCTGTCTGTTTTTCTGCAGCAGATTGAAAAAAAAAAAAAAAAAAAAAGATCCCATTTGCAGTAAAGCCTTTGGCCTTCTGAAGCGACTGCAGATGCTCCATGAAAGACAGCGCTTAGTAGCTGAATCTGCCACCACTTCTAATGGGAGCTTTTGGCCCCTTGAGAACTAATCTGGTGACCTGAGATCTGTAATTGCTGCTCCTTGAAGCTTCAGTAGATAACCCTATGCATAAATCACCATAGCAGTCCAAACACCAGAAAAGCACTGCTTTCTCCCCTCCCCCAAGAGCTCTCCCAGCTTCTAAGCATGACATTCAGAGAAGAGGAAGAGGAAAGTCAGGGCAGGCTAGCAGAAAGAGAGTGGTTTTGCAGGGATTTTGACCAGAAAGGTTCTCATTACTAAGCTGTACAGCACAAAAATAGTTGCACTTGTACATTTAAAGTGTTAAATATTACAGCTGGTGTCTCACTGAGAGAAGTAAGGTCTGCTATGGTTTCCCTACTGTTGTTTAAAAGAATGCATTCCTTCACAAAAAGCCAGCAAGTTTATTTGACTGATGAAGAGAAGAGAGTTCAGGTCTTCTCTCCTGTAAGACAGAGGCAGGAATCGCTCTAGTGCTGCAGTGGGGGTTGTGCCATTGTGGCAGCAGCTGCAAAGAGAGTAAAAACAGTGGTAGCAGGTCTGGCTGATCACTGCACAGATTTAAGTTTCGTATTAGGAAAATTGCTCCTCAGTCACTCCTAAAAGCATCAGAAAGCCCTTCCTGCACATTCTCCTGGTTGCTGCTCTGGCCTCTGGGAAGAGACAGTGTTGGCATCTGTTACCACCACACTCTCTTTTACTCAGTGTCAGTTCACTGAGTTCAAGGATTCCAAATGCACATTGATTCACAGCTCCAAAATCCCTCCCGTCAGGCACATAAATGCTGGATGCTCTGAAGTTTCAATCTGCTGTAGATTATATTTGACTCAAGCTGCCACTTGGCTGATAAGGACTCAACAGTTGAGCAAACGTTCATGCAGAACAATCAATTCTGGTTTAAGTGATCATTTCCAGAATAATTCTGTGGTTTCTGAGTGGTGAATAACACTAGAAGATTCCCGTGTTCTAAAGCTTATTCAAGATGAACTGCCAGTTCCCTAAGTGTAAACTACCTGGATTAATTTTTAACCATATTTATTCCAAGAATGTGGAGCTAATTGGTTGCTAAGTCATTTTTTACAAGTGCAGTTCATAAATAAGTGGTAACAAGTGTTCCTAGCTACTTTGAAGAGGATGGAGGAGAAAGATAGAGGCAAAACTGCCATTTTTTTGCCCTAAGGGCTTGTGTTTTGCATGGGAAGCACATACTTAGTCTATTTACAAAGGTAGTTTGGTCAGTGTCCCAGGCTTCATACACTCTAAGTAATCTCTGTTGTTAGCCTGAACAGACACATTCAATCTAATTCAATGCATGTGGAAAACTCAAAGAATACAATCAAAACAGTAACAAGAGTACAGACAACCTTTCCACATCAGGACATCACTTCTTGGGCTGCAAGGTAGCTTGTGTGGCCAAGGCAAGCGTGAAGCATGATCCACATTGACAAACCAGCTGGCCAGCACTATCCTTGGAAAGCCACCCTGACTTCACCCCATGAGCTGATCTCCTCTGCTGTCAGACTACATGCCTCGTGTCTTTAAGCCAAACTAATACAATGCCCAGCTGTAGCGGATCCCACTGCCTTCCTTGTAGTGTGAACTTACTTTTGGGCCAACTGAGAAGGCAGGGAAACTAAGCATGTAACTCACCAGAAAAAAAGAAAACCCTTGCTCTATACTCCTCCACGCTCTAGTACTGTTAATGTTCCCACATTGCAAAGCTCTTTGGTTCCACACAGCCTGAGACTCAGGATACTTTGTTCAATTCCCTGCTCTTCCATAGACTTCACATCTGATCCTTAACAAATCCATCTGAAAGACGTTTAGGCACCAAAATTCCATTTGTATCAACAACAGAAAAACATCAAAATAATTTGGGGTCATTATTGGGCTTCAGTTCCCATTATAGATACAGTTATGCACCCTATCAGTTCAGAGTGTCCACTGTAACATGAGGGGCATTGCAGAGCCAACAGATGACCTTTGGAGGTCCCTCCCAACCAGCATTTTGAACGTGTGACACTGTGAACCGGTCAGTTCGCTCCAAATTCAGACTCAAGAGTGAACTAACATTTAAGCAGCTTGGATGGTCATGTGAACCAAGACGCTCTTCACAAGTCAGAAATGTCTTGAGGACTTCCTCAAGTTAGATACCTTCTCCCATACAATTTCTTCTGTCTCTCACAGCTTGGAAGGTTTTCTGGTCAGAGTAGCCCATCTCTTTCCTCCGGGAAAACTGTGCCAATCTTTCAGTATGGACAGGGAAACCAGCTCACCCCTTCCTGCAAGGACACTACCACAGGCTGCCACTCAAACCAGCTTCTCCCAGACAGCCCACATCACTACCTGCCTTCAGCTTTGCCCAGACTGTCAGCAAGTTCTCAAACACCATCTGAAATAGTGAGAAGCAAGGAAGCCCTTCCCTAACCACTGCAGGAACGCTGGGAAAACCAGTGTAAGTCAAGACAACTCAGTGTCACTCCCCTCATTCTGAAATATTCCTGTACCACAGAAGAAGAAGAGGCAGGTTTTACGCTACCTTCTCCTGATGAGTGATGGTCTCAGAGAGGAGGGAGCTCTGTCCACCCCACCTTTCACAAAGCACAGAAGTCTGGGGTTTCCCAGACATCAATCTTCACTTCTGAGCTTGCCTGCTCTGACCTTCAAGAGCCAGCAAGTCCTACTAGGCCCCATCAGCCCTTCTCCTTGAAGGGATTTCAGCAGACTCTGTACAGGGTTTAAAAGAAGGAAGTTGGTACAGTCATTCTTTTGATTTGTATCAAGTTCTGTTCAGCTTCATATTTCTTCAGGGCTTTATTTTATATGCTTCTACTTGCCCCAGTGACCACATCCCATTTTATGTGTGATGCATGTACAACTGCCCTCGTATTTTCATTCAAGCTTTTCTGTTACCTTTCATGCTTAACCTCTTTATGCACTTCCATCTCTTCACTGTAAATAAATCTACCTCTGACCATCAGCTCAGCTTTCCTTCCCTCTCAGTTTCTAGTCTATTAGACATGCAATAGTGAGTGACCACTGGGGGTGCAAAGTTGGGGGTTTTTGGACACAAAAACCTGAGTTTTTGAGTTTGCTGAGTATGAGCAGCCATAAACTCACAAATGAAATATTTTATCTAACTGTAGAGGTAGCTACAGTTGTGCTGGTCATCCATAACCCCCTTTCTAGTCAATGTGGATGTCTATTTTAGGGTGCCTGTGTAGGAATCACTGTTAGTCTTGGCTGACTGTAAGGCAGCTAGCTCCTGGTGCCCATACCAGAGACGTCGGTCAGATGAATCCTGCTCAACATGTCTGCAGGCACTCCCCAACTCTGTTGGACACAAAACGTATAGCCTACATCTTGCACTCTACTGCTGCAATAAATCGCCTCTTTCTCCCCCTTTGCTACAGCTCATTCATTTGCTCTGTAGCTCCCAGACACAGGGCATGCATGCTCTGGGCTATTTACATTTCCATGTCTGAGTTAAAAAAGAAAAGAGGCAGGGAGGCTACCATTTCTCCCAATCAAGGCAGGAAAACATTCCCACCTGTCAGGCAGTGGTTGACAACATACACACAAAAGGCTACAGCTTTACTCTGAATGTTTGAATTTAGTGCAGTTCCCAGCTGTGCTCAGTGGGATTGCAATTCAGACAACCAAAAGAGTAGATCATAATTCTGTTCTTCCGTCCCAGACTGATAGCCCAGATTGTACCTTTGCTCCATGCAGACTACATCTTTATTCATTTTTAGTATGGTTAGATATTTAATCTGCAGAAGAAATAACCACATCAGAAAATGCAGAGGCTGTTCTGAATTATGATGATGCTGTTATCACTAACAGCTCTTTGGTAACAGAAAACAACACAGTGTGCTGGGTACTGGACATACATGAAATGAAAAAATAGGTCTGAACCCCAAGACCTTAGAGAAATAGTTGTCACACCCTGTAAATGATCACCCCCCACTAATTACCTTTCACTACATGGCACATATGGGCCTAGGCAAACCGAAAGGCAGTATTTTGCCCTCTGGTAAGCTGTGTCAAGTTGTGCTAGTTAGGAAGCCCCAGTTCTGTTTCTGCTTCTTCTACTAAATGACCGAGTCATCTGCTAGTTACCAACCTGTGCTTATCCACCTTGTGTACATACTCTGAGATCTCATGCTGGAAGCCATTTTAAAGGTAGGTATTAATTCAATGCAAGACTTCAGAAAATATGAAAAGAGCACAGGATTTGAGCAAGAGTAATGGCAATATCAAAGACAGCTTTTTAAGTCCAACATGTAGCAGCAGAGGGGATCCAGCTCTGCTCATTGCTTTCTGTCTTGAGCTCCTCCAGGCAGCTCTCACCTCAGAAAAGGTTGAATCCCTCCTAGCTGAAAGCCATGCCAAGAAGGACTCGGCATAATGAGACTGCTGCCAAAATAACAAGTAGGGGATGGAGTTTCAACCTTTGACAGCAGACAGGACAACTGGCTTAGTGACTGAAGGTCTGTGGAGCAAGGGCAGGGAAAAGGAGATTCACTCCAAGGAGGTGTCTGGGCAGCTTCCTCAGATAAGCCAAAACGCCTGAGTTTGTACAGTGGGAGGTTTTATATATTTATGCATAAAAATGTTTTCTAGCTTTCAGGATAAGGGGCCTAGCGACTTTTACAGAGGCAGAGGACATTGAATGGATGTTTAGAAACAAGATTCCTGGCATACCCTGCTCACAGCACTTTGGCAATCACCAAGATGAGCATCCAGCCTTGCATGGCTGCCCTGCTGCTTCTGTTCCTGGAAAATAAGGGCGTGTGAAATGAGAAAATCTTTCTGGAAAAATAGAAGGGTAATCAAATTATTCTGAAATTCATATGAAAAAGACCTCAAATTTGGGTTGCTGAATCACCATTCCTGGCAAGTAGCTTTCCAATAAGTCACTGTGGATGCTTTGGTTCCAGTGAGTCAGTAGTTAACCTTTGGTACATAGCTGAGCTGTTGCCATCAGCGAAGGGAGGGGGTACATAAGGCACAAGGGATTTTGCATGACAGAGAGTGTCCTTTTCCAAAAATGCCAATCTGGATGGCAGTGATGACCTCACATCATCCCCCTTAAAGAACACATACACATGGGAAATACCACTCACATCCTTACTATTACTAGGATTTGAACTCCTGAAAATACTGCACAGCAAAGCTTGTGCTTTTGTAGCAGCTATAAAATGTACATAAATGTAACACACATTTTCCTTTGCTCCTTCCTGCCTGAGTGTACTTTGGCCCAGTTATTTCTCTATGTCAGATGGCAATTTTTTGGTAAAAGTAAGTATAAGAAAAAGGCACAGAGAATTGTACCAGGTCAACCACTCACGGGTGCCCAAAGAGACAAACCCAAAGCTTCCAGTGGGAACTATAGGACTTGGCACTGTTATATTGTACCATCTTTGCTGTGTGGGGCTACATACCTTTGCCATATGTAGCTCTGTGTGCCAGTGCTTGCTGGTTTATACTGCAACGTGAGCTACACAGTTGCTGGAACAAACACAACATATGTCCCTGATTTTGTTTCCATGCCCTGCTCTATAAACAGAGAAAACTGTGAGATGTACTCCGCTTTTTATGAAAACAGAAAGAAGCCAAAACATGTTGGATGTGAAATACTATTAGTTCCCTGGCATCATTACCCTTCCTCTACAGCAGGAGTAGATGAGGAAAAGCATCCTTGATCTGCAGAGCAGGGACTTGACTCCAGCTGGGTGGGATCTGCTAGACATCCCTGCAGGGAGGCGGCAGAGCTGCCCCGAGCCTGGGCTTTGACCACAGGACCTGCCAGGTTAGGGAAGGACACAGGACAACAGGGATAAGGAGGCCCATACCCTTGAGAGTCAGCTCCACACTGAGCAGTGGAGTCCAGGGCAAGCTGTGCCCAGGTTTCATTCCCCAGCTCTGAAGTCCATGGGACATCTCCTGAGGTTCTCACTGATGGGAAGACTTGTGTAAATTGATTCCCTACAGTAGGTAGCAATGACAAGTTTGAGTATCACTTTCCTGGTGCCACCATGTTAGCTCCCCTGTGGTCTGCCTGCTTGACTTTTAGTAGGACAGAAGATGATCCCTGACTTCCAGCTATGTAATGAGCCCCATGAACTCCTGGAGCTCCCATGGAGGGGAGAACAAAACCGCAGCACTGCAGATGAGACTGAAACCTCTGCTAAGCAAAGCAGTAATTCTGCTTCGTCCGAGTTTGTAGGACTGGAAAAACCTCTCTTGTCTCACCATTCCTTCTGCATGGGAAATTTTCTGAGCAGTGTCTTGCAAATTTTGCATTTCAACATCTCACCAACAATTCAATTTTTGTTTCTTTTTTTTTTTCTCTTCAACCTCTTTTTTAAAAGATCTTTGAACACTGAAGATGAATAAGCTGATTTGGGAATGCTGATAATACATGGCTATCTTTAGTCAGATGTAAACCAGTTCTGCTTGTGGTTTACGCATATCTCTCACCGAATTTTCCTGCCCATTAAGAGAGGTATCAAACAGATGAAGAGTTTTAAACCATGTAATTTGTGCAGTATAATAATAGGCCAGACTGAATATTCATGTTAAATCAGAGCACTGCTTTTGGCAGAAGTACTCATATTTACAACAACAAAGACATGCCACGTGTATTTATCATTATTCACAACCTCTACTGACTTCACTCTGCTCACCATTCCTCCCACACCTGAAAGAAAGTAACCTAAATTGATATTGATTCTGATTAACTCTAATAAAAAGTTAATCCCTAGGAAGTGTAGTTCAAATGCAGCCTGTATGTCAGTCTTCACTGAGCAGTCATATGCCCTTGTTTAGTAAAATCCCAGGAGCACACTGCACTCAAGGCTGAGTTTTTTCCCATTGTTATTCTGCTGCATGACAAATGAGCTTGGGACTTTCACTTTAATAATCTGGCCAATTTACAAACTCTTCCCGGACAGCTTTTATCAACTGGGTTGTTGCTCTTCTATTTTGCCATCAGTTGGTTCGTCTAAGAAACACTTTTTTTTTTTTTAAATCCTAAAAGCTTTCCAGTTAAAATACAGTCAGATTTATTTAGGAAATATGGATGCCTGCAATGCAGACATTTACCTCTGTGCTAACCATTACCTCCTCATTTCAATTGGCGCAGAGCAATAGAGTCTTTCAGGATTCTGGTCATCTCGTCATATTGCAAATGCCTAAAAAGAGTCAGATAAGCCCTTAAAGTCCCTATTTCCCCCCAAAGCTTAGAGGGAGCCTTCATCAAAGATGTTTACAGCCAAATGGGAGTTATCACAATATCTTTGCTCATATTCAGCAGCACATATCCATTTTATAAACACATAGCTATATGTATTTCTAATTCAGTTAATGAGATTTAATACATTTGTACATGTTTAATTTTATTAGCAAGCATTAATAAAATAGCATTTGATTGTATTGCTAATACTATCAGATACAATGCAATACATCTGACCTAACCACTTGAAAATCTTTCCCTCCATCCTACAGGAGGTTGGAATGGTCGTTAATGGCTCTTCCTAGCCTCAAAATCTCTTACTCTTCGATGGCATTTTGTAGCTTCCTCTTTGATGTATTCATCACTGATTCATTGCCCTGTCCAAGCCAGACTGAGCTACCACAGTGCTTACCAGGGGCTGGATCAAACCAACTCGTGTTGATATCAGCAAGGAGGAAAAGACTCCTGGTCCCACTTGCAATGTGCGCTCTGATGTCTTACCTAGCTTGAAAAAGTGCATAACCATCCCAGTTTTCCTTTGTTAACACACTGGAAAGATAATTAATTTACCTGTACTGAGTCGAAACTAACTTGACAATAAGCTCTGTTTTGCTGCACAATTAACAAGTGTGAATTTGTTCCATTTAATTAGCGCCCTGAGTAACTCGCCTGACATCCCCTGTTTGCAGAAAGGGATTTTCTTACACACACAAAAAAGCCATCTGTTCACCTCTGTGCAGAACCAAAAAAGATACTAGATAACTGCATTAGACTATGGGTCCACTCAGCAAAGCCTTAACAAAATAAATGTAATTGGTATTTCTATGTTGACAGACTGCAGTCATAGACGTAAATAGGATGGTGATTAAAATGTTGAGGCTATTTTAATGTTTGTGGTGCTTGTATATTGTTATATGCTCCTGCCCCTTTCTGCAAATTTTCTCATATTTTTTCTTATAAGGGCTTTTGAGGCTTTTAATGGTCTTTCTGTTGCCACCAGGACTCCCCAGGAACATCCCCTTTCCCATAGCATTTAGTTGAGGTGCAAATCAACTCATCTAATATCAACCTAAAATGATGCCGCCAGAGCTCATGAAACTCCTCAGCAGTTATTTGCTTACTATGGAAGCCTCCGTTACTTAGTCTAGGAGCTTGGTTTTAATCATCTCAGTTAATCTGATCACATAAAAATCAAGCTCTAGTCTGAGAGACCTATCTAAGCACTTTCCATCAGTTGGTGGGCACTCCCAAAGGAAGTGCTCATTACACTTTGAAGAGAGTAGCCAAGACAAGTGGAGTGAACACGTTCTTATCTCTTTTTCAAGATTAGACCGGCATCATGGAAAACTAGCTTAGAGGAGATGGCAAACTCTTAAATAGCCGGAGATGGATGGTTGCACTCCCACCAGCTAAGCAACAGGGGCAGATAGCATCCTGTAAAGATTTAAGAACAATTGCATTTTCCTAGTAACAAGCATATGGTTGTCAAGGTCCCTTCTGGGTTTCCTAAGTAGGGTAGAGCTTAATACAGGGAGACTGCCCACTGCTTCGAGTCAGTGTGGGAAAGGAAGCCTTTCCCTTGCCGTCAGGAGAGGTGACGAGGCAGGCAAGCCTCAAGTGAAGGATCTGCCACCTGCTTTCTCCCAGCCCTCTGATCTCACCTATTTATGCTGCGAACTCTCCATAGCGTGGACCGTCTCTTGCGATACACTCTGCACTCTGTCTGCTGCAGAGAGATCCCCTTCCTAGTACAGACCTCAAAGCAGTACAGTGGTTCAAATGATTAATAATGATGATGATACTACTACTACTACTAATAATAAAAATAATAATAAGAGATAACACAGTACACTGAGGAAGCTCTGGGAGAAGAGTTCTTGGAAGGTGGGCTACTACTGGGACAAGGCTGTGTCTGTGTAGCTTTTATCCTGAGTTCCTACACATGTGCTCAAAATCCTCATTTCAGATTTTGCTACCCAAACCAGATAAATAAGCCTGGAACACCAACGATGCTTACTGCCAACAAATCTGTGGTATTAAAAGCCGTCAGGATCTCAAAGCTGGACTGACCTGCAGGGAAGACGCTAGTACTGCTCACAGGGCAGGAACAAAGCACTGGATCAAAGGGATGCTTTTATTTTCCAATAGTGCTCTGGGAACAGAGGTGCCCTTCAGAGCTCAGAGGAGCTTTGTTCTGGGACACTGTTATCTTAGAAAATATTACTGACTTGTTTGCTGGGGATACTCAGGAGGTCAGACCAGCTATCAGAGAAGTTCTTTTATAACATTTTATGAAGGATTTTTATTTTGATATGGCTTTTGACCTCAAAGTCTAAAGGAAATGTCAATCCACACACACAATTCACCGTAACACGAGGTCCAGCGAATGCAGACACGTCAGACATTTACATATCATCTGCAAGACCTTTAGAAATACGCACTAGCAGGGCTCTCTCTAGAGCAGTGTGTGTTAAAGATAAGCAACAGAGGGATTGCTTGTCAGCAATAGTGGAGAGAAAAATCTTACTGGCAACTTTTTTCTTTCATCTGCCCAGGGGTGAGAGATGAAGCAGGAGCGTGCAGACACCTGAAGGAGGGGGAACCTGGGGAAGGGCACAGACTGCAGTCAGAAGATGGGATTTTTCAGCTTTGCTGTGTGAGCTCAAAGAAACCAGTATCCCGTTTTAATTCTCCCAGTTCTCTTTGATGATCTTGTTTATGCAGATGACTCCCTCCTCCTGCAGGAAGCTTTTGGGGCAGTGACCTACAGCTTTCCATTGCTGCCAGGCTCTCCTCTCACTATGGCAATATTAATAAGCTTTCTGGAAATAGATTTGGTCAGTCCCTGAAAGGAAATCAGATTCTACCAAAAGCCTCTGTCTTTCACCCAAATGCTTTTATATCCCTGTAGCCTTTCCCTGGCACAGGAGGTGCTTCTGTGCCCCATGAACTGAGCTCGTAGCATTCAGCTCTTCTTCAGATGCAAAACCAAACCCCACACTGCTACATCCCTGCAGAATAAGTAGAGCATTAAGAGCCAGGCTGTATTCTGTACAAAAAACAAGTTAGCTGGGTTTCTTTGGTACTTTTTAAAAGGATGCTTTGAATTGAACAACATCCTGAATTCCCAGTTCCCTCTTGCTGCAGCATTATCCTCTGATCTACAAGCTGTCGACTGATCTGCTTGCTGCTCTCAGAAAATTAAGAGACCGTGCATCTGGAGTCACAGCAGATCCCCTGCAGGGAGCTGGGTGACTAGTTTCAAGACAGCCATGTAACTAGCAGGTAGTCTACCATCATCACACTAAATTCAGAGGATGCTTAAAAGGAGACAGTTTTCTTCCCAGGTCTCCAATGCACATCACAGCCAGTAACTTTACTTTTTAATGAGGCAACAAGGCCCTGGACATTCACATTTCAGAGGGGTAAACCGTCTCAGGCGACCTCAGTTCCTAAAATATTTCAGCAGCTCCTAAAGACAGAGCAGGGCTCTAGCTCCAAATACTGTGCTTGTTTTCCTGACTAGTGTTACAGCTCAGGGAATTGAACAAGCAGGTAGCAATGTGCGGAAGAAAGCGGAGGCTCTCCCTGGGGATCCCGCACAAGGTCTGGGCTGCTGGCGGGGGTTGGTCCCTCTGCAATGGGGCTGCTGCAGATGGAAGAACCAGACGCAGCATGGGAGGGCTGGCCCCTGCGCCTGACCCATTTCTCATCCCAGCACAGCCAAATACAAGAAAATGGCCTTGCAGAGGGGGAGCTTTAGAAAAAAAACTGAAATGGGAGTAAGAAAAAGACAAACTCCAAAACACACAAAAAAATGCAATGGCAAAACGGCTGCTGGGACTCCTTAAATTAGTGCTGTTGAAAGGAAATGTAAACCTTACTTGGGGTTTGTACTAGGATTTGTGAATGATTATAAAAATGAGGCTTCCTTCCAAATACACAACTGCAGCACACCCACCACAATTTGTTGTATGTGGGAAAAAGCCCATGTCTCCTCCTCACCCGTTCTGGTTTATGACTTACCTTTCCCATATTGTGGGGCTTTGTAAAGACTGACCGGCCCCGACTACAGGACAGGATGGCAGGACTAAGCGACCCTTTGAAATCTTTGCTGCAAACTGAATCCCTTCTCAGCATGCTGGGAATATAAACAGATTTGTTCTGTTGTCGCCACCACAGACAAACTATCCTTTTCAGAAAGGAAGGGAAAACGTGTTGTTTGAAACATAACCTAAAGCAGGAGTCACAGCAGCACCAAACTGTTCAGACTGGAGGAACCTGGGGAGGTCTCCAGCCTCTTGAAAAGAGGACAGAGACTGCACAGCCTCTCTGGGCAACCTGCTGCAAGCTTAGTTATTCTCATCATGAATATTTTTTTCCTTACATCTAATTAGAACCTCCCCCATTTCCATTTCTAACCATTGTCTCTTGATCACCTGCCATGCACCACATCAACAAGCCTGGCTCCATCTCCTTGATAACCCCCTCACAGGTATTGGCAAGTTCTGCTAGGTCCCACCAAAGTGGCGTCTTCTTCAGGCTGAACAAGCCCAACTCCCTCAGCCTCTCCCCATATGTCCTGTGCTCCAGCCCCAACCATCTTAGTGATCTCTGCTAAGCTCACTTAAGTTTTTCAACGTCTTTCTGTACTGGGGGTCCCCAAACTGAATGCAGTATAGATTTGGCCTAAACACCACACCTTTCCCATGGGGGTTTGCTCTGCAGACATCTGTCACTAAAGCCAAAAGAGGGAGAACAAGAATGACCTCTTCTCCAAGGGCAAAAGTTCACGGAAACCCCAAACACACGTAGGTATGGCAGAAGACGCCTTGCAAATGCTTTTCTGGTCTTAAGCTGAGAGACCTCACCACTAACGTTAAGGTTGTCACAGGTGCAGTGCTGTAGTGTGAAACCTGCCTGGTTGGAGTTAACAGCTTCTGGTGGGCCTGGAGGTTCCTGGTCCTACACACAGGCAGGAACAACTGACTGCACAGATCCTCAGTAGGGAACAGGTGGTGAAGATAGCTCAGCAATGCCTTGAGCTGGGAAAATGGTAAACATCCCACTAGGACATGAAAACAACTTACAGGCATGTGAGGTGATTGCAGCATTGTACATGCTACTGTGCTGGTGGAAGGAACCAGCCTTTGTACTGCAGGTTCAGGATACATGAGGGCCAAGAAGAGCAGAAGACCCCTATGTGGCAAAAAGGACAATCTGTGACTGTCCTTAATCTGGTCATGATGTGGATGTCATGATCAGAGGCAGCACACATGAACTTGAGGTCTTTTTGCCGAAGCATGAGTGACACACTAGAGCGTTGCTTTGCAGAAGCTCTTTGGATATGACACGATCTCTGGGACATCACTGGAGACACTTCTGTCTGAAAGCAGTGTTAATACTGCCAGAATTATGTCCTGAGCAAGTCAGAATATCTTTTTTCCTGCTAAACAACCCATCTGATGAATTGAAGCTTAGATCACCTTGCTGCTGCTCAATTTACTTTGAAATAATAGTACATTGTTCCCACGTACTATATCATCGGAGAACTGATCTCCGCAGGCTCAATTGCACCAGGACCAGGGGACCTGACTGACAGTACCGATGGCCAAGACATAAGGCTAAGGTCTCAAGATGATTGTTATTGGCAGAGAACTGTTTCCATCTGGCCTCAGAACCTTCCAGTAAATTTGCAGTAATTTATCACATTCTAAGCCTTATTTAACAAAGAGCTGGTTTAATTGGTAAGCGCCCCAAATAGATGGTTGCTTATATGTTCACATCTGTTTCTATTTGTGTGCATGCACCAGGGTGCATATGTAGACTTTGCCTGTATTTTTCAATACTCTTGCAACTCAAATCCTTGCCTTATATAAGGCTTGCCTCATTTGCAGATGTCTGCTGAAATTTATTAGGAACAGCATTTTAAAAAATTTAACTGAGATAATAAGACAGTTTATTACTTCCAAATTTAATAGACATCTAGAAAATGATTACATGGTTGTTAACGTAAATTCTTGTGCTAGTACATTTCATGTAAGGAGAAAAGCTACAACAGAAAAATCAGATTATGGGTCCAGAGAAAAGGTAAGTCACCTTTCCTCATGTACAAGATTGTTCTCATCTCTAATTTTTCATCCTTTCCAATCTACCGAAGGGCTACACTTTGACTGCTTGATTCAAAAACTGGGGTCTCTGGCACAGAACAAGAACCAGGTAAGTACAGGATTAAGAGTCTAGCTGTACGTGGGAACTCAGTTCACTCCTGCAAAGCACTGTTTCATGGCTTTTTCCTTCTAGTGTAAGAAAGGACTTTGCTGCTTTTCAAAGTGACAGAGAAAGCTGTTTCTGAGCAGCCCTTCCTTTCTCCTGAGAGTCTGTAAAAAACATACAGCTTGTACAAGCGTGAATTGGGATTGATGATCATTTAATTGTTCTCCCTTTCTCCCACTCCTACTCAGCCTTTACACCTCTTTTCTTTGCCTGCTTTGCCTTCCTCTTCTCCTACTCGTTCTTCACCCAACTCCACCTCCCTCCCTGTCTCCTTTACAGCAGACGTTGTCCGTATTGCAGCCCCGTCTGGCCCCTCAGCTATCAAGACTTCCATTTTAACTCCATGTTTCATGATTAACGGAGATTTGCTCACACAGTGCATTTGCCATTAGGCTCTCACTGCTTTTCTTCCCTTTCTGCTCTTCCCCACCAGCAGCCATGCCCCACAGTGGCTGCCTGCTGCACTGAGGCCACTGTGCCACCTTTAATGGAGATTTCATCCCTTATAGCCAGTCTTGGACTGCTTGCCCCATTTTAAACACTTTGCTCTTTTAGCCCATCCTGTCAGTCCATCGTGATGTTCAACTCACAAATAATGAGAGCTTCAATGTGAAGGTTTCTCTGGGTACCTGCCATTTACACTAGGGACACTTGGGTCACAGGGCAATGTCCCAGTATGGGACATCTTAATTCCAGTGTGGAATAACAAGTGCCAATGGATTGGTCTCATGTGGCTTACTTCAATTCACAAGTCTTCTGTAAATAGTTATAAGCCAATAGGTAAGAGCAACAAACTAACACTCACTCACAGACCTGTGCAGTCTCACTCATTTGTTATCCAGCCTTCCTGATTATGTCTTCCCCACCGAAGACAAAGCCCTAGAACAGAAATGATGCTTTATGAAGCTGACCTAGTTACAGATCAGCAGGCTGGTGAAATCTGCAACAGGGTAAAGAAAATGAATGAACTCTATGTGCAGCTCTACCCAAACCCCAGCCTAAAGGGCCTCAAGAGATCACATTAAGATGGCAATTTAAATAAGATTTATGGCCTTCTGCTCTGTTCCTGAGGCACCAAGGGTTGTGAAGGCTAGTCAGCATGCTCAAAATCACTGTATGTACCTCTGAGCTTCCTCTGTGTGGTCTGGCATAAAAGAGCATGGGTGAGGGTGATTGGCAGCAGGGAGCTAGTTTATCAAGTGATGATAATGCCAACCAGGGGAAAGATCAAAGGAAAATGCATAACATCATTTATGCTGGTCCTTCATCCTGCTAGCAGAGTGGTATCTAGTGGGACCACAAACCCTCTGGGACAGGGACTGTGGCCTAGATCTGCAAATACACAGAGATACCAAATTCCCACTGGCATTTCTTTGAGCATTAGGGGCCTAAATACCTTTGCTATAAATCCAAGCACCTAAAAAAGTTTCCTATATTTAATCTCATAAGTATGCTTTTGTATATAATTTATGCATATACATGTGTGTGCATGTCTGCAATTTTACCTCTGGAGACATAAAGACGTGCCTCTGTCTGGAGACGTTCCCTGGCAGGGGAACTCAATTTTCCATACTGTCAAATTGTTACCATACTCCTGGCACATTTTTGGCTCCCCGGCCAGCAAGCACTGTCCCAGATAAACTCCAGGCATGGCTCAGGGTCTGCATGGAGCAGACACTATTGCCAATGGGCAGTCTGGATGTGGCCACGCTATGTGATCTGAAAATTTGCCTGGACCACCCCAAGCCAGCTGGGCTTGGTGGCAGGGAACGGGTACAGACACGTGCCTTTAGCCTCATCCAGACACAGTCATTAAGCAAACTGGCCAGGGTCACAGCAAAAATCTGTGGCAGGAGAGTCAATGGTGGTGTCCAGGACCCTTGCTACGGGCCCTCCGTCCCATCAGGGAGCCAGAGCGACCTGTGGGCTGGCCCAGCATCTCCAGTCCTCAGTTCACCTGGAGCTTCGGTGAGAGACTTGGACTGTTTCATTTTCAAGGCCAAACGTCTTTCTTTACTCTATCGTAAAGCTTTGCTGCTGTTCCAAAATACATAAGAAGCTGAAGCAGCCCTAAATCAAGCACAAATAAAAGGCTGATACCCTTCTGCCTTATTTATAACCCCTTTAATAGGAGGAGTCAAAATGCCTTGTAAATGCACCCTATCCCCTCCAGACAACAATACAAGGCACATGCGGGCACCCCAGTGCCCTGAGCAAGGGGCAGCAACGCGGGGAATCTCTCTGGGAGGCTGCAGAGGTTGCTGACCACGTGCTGCCTTGCAGAGGTGCCCCAGGTGTACGGGGTTTGCCGGCTTGTGTTTGATGCCAGGCCAGCCACGCTGGTGCTGGGGATGGCTGCCTTGGAGCACAGCACGGGCAGGGGCAGGGGCGGCGGGAGTGTTGCAAGGAGAGGTGAAGGGCTCAGGTCCCAACTCCAGATCTGATGCTTGAGCCACTGAGTAGTGTTTCTCCTCATGGTTTACCTAGAGAAACCAGGCTGAGTTGTTCTGTTCATGCAGATTGGATTCAGGATGTCTTTGGGCAGCTGAAATACAATGTACTGCTAGAATCAACTGTATTAGTTTGATGAGCTTAGCGGTCTCTTCATAACCCTGTATGGCTCCCATGTAAATGACCTGTCTGACCTTTGTATCACCACTTCTCTCCAACTTTCATCTTCTGTTTTCCTATTGCCCTTAGTGAGATTTCACTCCCCCATTCTCCTGCCACCACGTGCTGGTCTGGAGGAACAAGCCCTGAATTAACACTGAGAAGGTGAAGTAGGTCCAAATCACAGCTATTACTGCAAGAACTGCTCTAGGCCAGAGCTCAGATAAGTGAGCAAGTGATTTTGAAATCTTCATCTATTTCTTTTCCTCCTTGTGTCACTCAGTACTCAAGACTTAAACATGTGGAGCAAGCAGACCAGCATCACTGAAGCCAGAGGAACATCACCCTGAGCCCCTGCTCCTGCCCATCTTTTCTCCCTAGTCCATTGTAGAGGTGTTATAATATAAAGACCTCATCTAATATAGCTCCCTGCCAAGTTGACATTCTCACTATGCCAGATATTTTGTAAATCCATTTAAGAGCTCCCCTGCTCCCAAAAGCTCATAGAAATTAACTGGCTGCTCAGTATTTATATACCACAATCCTATAGAAAATGGCAGAATTAGCAACAATTTGGGTCTCTTGACTTGACTGCAGTGCTCCCACCTAGAGAACAGTGCTGCCACATGGCATGGAAAATGATGACTCCTCTCCCATTCAAATGATGGCCAGGCACCCTTTGACTTCAGTGGTGCAGGTGGAATAAAGGTGCACACTGACACAATATTCTCAGGCCATTGAGTCTCCCACCCATGCTGGTGGGATAGGATTGTGTCTGCAGCTCTTACCTAACACACACCAGTAATAGCATCCCTGGGAAATACTTCCTTCCTGCCACCAGACTCCGTCACTATATATAACTCCACCGTTATCCGTGAAGTCTAGAGGAGGCAGAGTGAAAATCAATCAACAGGAGTATTTTAACTGAATGTAAAAATACCTTTCAAAAAATAATTTTTGAGGCTTGGGGGAGAGCAATTTGTTTATATAACATGTTATTTTTGGATTAGTGAATGATTAATAATAATCAAAGCTGACTGTAGAAGCAATCATTTTAAAGGTGGACTAGCTTTCAAGCTTGGTAAAAAAACTGTTCAGGTTCTGTATTCAAGGCAATCCCATGTGTTTTAGCAAAGGAAAAGCGGGGAGAATCAACAAGGCTCAGTGTTCAGCTGAAAAGTGAAGAAACTGGGGCCATAAGAGCAGTAAACAGGCACAAGCTGCTGCGGTCTTGGTTATCTTGCAGGTACACACACACACACACACAGCAACATCCTGGGGACACAGTCTCCACAGCCACCTCAGAAAAGAAGACAAGATGGAGATTCATGGATGCAGCTGCATTCCCATCAGTACTTCTGCTTGTAATAATGGCAGAAGACTGGCAAGGTGCTTTGCAAAATCTTCCCATTCATTCTGCAGCACAAACTGAGATACCAAGCCAGCTTTGCTGCAAATCTCTCTCTGTGAATGACTTTGTGTTGGAAACTGAGTTTATTCACTGGGGCAGATGGCTGGTTTGGGGCTTTTCTTTAACTGAGCAATGGAGTAAAAACAAGTCCTTTGCAATAAACAGCACCTGGTGTGACAATAAAGCCAGCCTGATTTTCATTTCCTGATAAAGCTCTGCCCATTTTCTCTCCCTCCACTGCAAAGAACTTGCAGGATCCGTCTCTCTATGGCTAATTTTAATTTCCTGGTAATGTGATTGCCTTATAAAAAGGGAAATTATGCTGAAAAATATGTGCATAGGATTTGATGGGTGTGTCAGATTAGGGGAAAAGTGCACTGCAGCTTTCTATCATTTGTCTGAGACAAATGGGTGTTTACCCACCTCTACACATCATTTTCCATATTTATAGGCCGAGCACTTACAGCTCCCATCAAATTAGTGAGAGTTATTGGTGTCCTTCACACCTGAAATAAGTGAGCTCATTAAAGGAAACTCATTCCAGTATACAGGGACTTTACGGCAGCACAGGACACCCATTGGCTCCTTTTCTGGGGACAAATTTCCCTGAAATATTTGCCTTAATTTCTCCAAAGTCATGGCTGTTGCCTGAAGTTCATCTTCTATATAAAGCAAACAAGTAGATCTGCACTAAAGAGCTTGCTGTACTGCTAAGCAGACCCAAATCTGACCCACCATCCTCACTGACTCCCTTGGTTCTGCTGAATCTGCAAGGTGCCTGAGTTTTCTGAGATACCTGCCTGCTATCAGAGAAACGAATGGACAAAAACTCACTGTAACTTTTTTTTGCAAGTGTATCAAAATCTTCACAACACATTTCCAAACAGGCATCTTGCAAAATTCATGCTTTCTTACTGCCTTTTCCCATGTGTTTCCGTGATAGAGGCAAGAGATAGAGCATTAAAGGAAAATCTTGAATGCCATCCTCTGTCATATTGTTGCCTTTGTTTGCTGAGCATAACAGAAGTCCAGTCCATAGCGGTCCAGCTGACTGAGCTCTTCATACAGCATCTTTTCAGTGAAATCTGGATGAAAAAGCCTTGAACTGTCAAGGTCCTGGTTCTTAGTCCATGTGCTGAACAAATGTCAGCCTAACCACGAGCCTGCGTCAGGCAGCATCTGCTGCCCTGCCTGCCTGGCACCCGCTTCAGTCGCTGCCAGGGACGATGAGACTGCTCTGCTGATTGCTAACGTGGCACCGTGCTGCAGAGAGCCACCACTTTCCTTGTGCTCATCTGATATTGACACCAGGACCGAGCCTAGAAACACCAGCCAAATCACAGAGAGCTTTTCTCACTGAAGGGCCCACTTAGACATCCAAGAGATCCAAAATCTTCCATCTTCTGCCACCCCCTAACTACCATCAACATCCGTGAGCCACACACCAGCCAGACACTGCCCAGTACATTTACATTTACAAGCACATACAAAAGTACCTTTAGGAAATATATTAAAAAAAAGATCATCTGCACTGGTGATCAGCTGGTGCTAGATGAAAGCCTGAACTGTCAGATACTGGTGACTAATACCAGCAAGTATCTACACGGTGCCTGAGAGGAGGAGGCAGGGGCCCTGTGCACGATTTGCCCCATGCCCTCTCCAGCTTTATGCCTACAAGAAGGTCCCACCACTTGCACAGCTTCCCCTGACAGGGGGTCCACCTCCGGCATCACTGTCTGTGGGCTGGGGTTGTTTCATTTGCCTGTAAGCAGCAAGTCCCTATTATATTTAATACTGAGACTGACTTATCTCCCACCAAAAGTCTGAAATTATCCTACTACAGTGCTGGATCACAGGGAACCAACACCCTTAGTCAGCTTGACCTAAAAGATGGTGATGTTTTCCTCTCCATGAAGAGAGGGAAATGGATGATATAACTACAGATGGAAAGGAATTGCAGGAGGAAAACAGTAAGAAAGGCATAGGAACTTACAGGCAAAGATATTATTTACTAAGCCAAGAAAAAAAAAATTTTAATTTACAAGTAGTTTCAGTGGTGCCGTAAGCCATACTGAGCCATATTAAGCAAAATCAGTTTTGCAAACAAGCCCATAATAAATGCATTTATTTTTGACTGGCTGTTCACTGGTAATAAGACACAAGGACTGTTTAATACCTTTATTTGTTTAATGTTTCCTGCTTATTGAAACTTCCCCCTCAACAGCAGTTTAGGAGCCCTGAAGGAAGCGCTGGGGGCTGCATAGGAACACCACTGCCTGCCTGGAACATCATTCTGGTGGTATTTTAATATGGTTCAGCTGTGGTGCAGATAGATCACCGCTTTTATTGGAGAAATGCTGAGCTATTTCAATTACAGGTCTTCACAGAGCACGCACTCAGGGAAGCACATTGACTATCTGGAAAGCCAAAGTAATTTTATGGCAGCTTCACCTCACCACAAGGTGCTCTGGGCTGTGCCTATGGTCAGAGCGGACCACTCCTCAGGAGACGCGTAGTCAAAGAAATCCTAGGTACAACAGAACTGCAGCGTTTCACACTAAACCGTGTTGATTTTGGTGACATTTTGACATTAAAATCTTCAGATCAGCTCTCACCAGGTTTAGATGTGTAGGTTTAGACAGACAGTTGCCAGGCGTGTTGTATAATTTTAGCTTTTCCGTTCCCAGATGACTGTGAAATATATAGTATGTGTTAGTACTATTTTATACCTTGTAGGTACAGACTGTGCCGTAGCAGTCCTGCTCACTGTCCCACTGGAGGCCATGGCAGAGGAAGGCTGCCTGCATGTTTGGGATGGCAGCTATGGTCCAGGCACTGTCAATGCCTGAGCAAGTCCCCCATGCCCAGAGGGGTGTGGAGCCCACTCCAGGCTTCATCTTGCCCATGCCAAACTGGGACGGCAGCAAAGGGATATATTTAACCCATATGATGTCGGTGAATGTGGTGTTCAACCCACAGAAGGAACAGAGGAGGAGGAGGTGAGGTGCCATCTGCTAAAATTTGCAGCCAAGAGCCTTAGAGGGAAGAACCAGAGATGTTTCAATGTCTCTGGGGAAACTAGAGAAATCACCATGGGGCTGAAAAGCTGCCGAAGTTCCCAGAGAAGAACATGGTGATCCCAGGCATTGTACATTGTGGGAAGACTACCCCGGACCACTAAAACAACCGTTTAACTTAGGGTCTAGATCAGCAAATCTGAGGGGCCATGCTCTAATGCAGCATAGGCTTGTGAAAGTAAGGTTCGGGCATTTTCCCAAGATTACAGATCTATACGCTATATATATTCTTGGACCCTTCTGAGACACTTGACTGTTATGCGGTATGTTGATCAATCAACATGCATGAGAGAGCCGTAGACATCAGAAGAATCATTAGACGCATTAAAGGCTGGCTCATGGATGGGTCTCCAAGTGCGCCTGGGTGCAGACAGCACCAGAGGGGACCTGTTTGGTGCAGGCTACTGCAGAGATCAGGCTTTGAGCCAGCATTAAATAAATGCTTTGACTCTGACACAGGCTTTTTGCTGGTAAAATATGCAGAAGATAACAAGATCAGGAAAGTAGCAAGTAAGCAGGAAAATGGCTTACCTTTGCAAAGTGATCTGGACTACTTGGTAAAATGGCCACAATCCAAAAGGAAATGTTTGAACATGGGAAATTGTAATAAAGGACCAGTTTCTTTACACTGGATAAATAAAGCATATTTCTAAGCATGGCATGATGAGATCAATGGTTCTTTGATAGCAAAGTATTAAAACAGGCTGACATCTGTTGGGTGTCGGAGAACAAAAGTTATGGCTATTAGAAATATTCCTCAGCATGTTGTAAACTTTAGTCAGAAGGGTGAGATTTGCAGAGGTGACATGCTCCGTCAGATAGTGCTCCCTGACATTTCAGAAACAGCAGGAAAGAGCAGAGCACAGACACTGGTCTTAATTCTCATCATTCTAATTGACCCAACATTACTGAAGAAATACATGGCTTTGGACATACACCACACCAAAAGATTTGTGATGAGGTTTTGACTGACACAATTATTAATATAGATAATTAAGAGAATGAGAGATGTCAGAAGAGCAAAAATGTACATGCCAGTCAGAAAATATATTCTGATTAATAAGAAAAAGCAGTTCAGAGCATGATATCGATATTTCAATTTGCAAAAGTCCCAAAGGAATGACATTAAACTGACAGGAAAGGTCTTAAAACAGCAACATTTTTAACTGAACAGTGATTTGATCTATTTACTCTGTCTTTTCCTAATGGAAAGTAAGAAGCTTCCCCAGATCAATAACATAGCCTGCATCAGCAAATGATCTATTACTCAATGAAATCATCATGCATATTTATCTTGTAGGTAAATATTTGGGAAAAAACCAAACTATTCCAGGCAGTATTTTAAAATACATGTTTCAAGGAAGCCAATGCCCTTTCTCAATAAGTTATTGGCAGTGAGCTTCGCAACTTTCCGTCTTTGCTAACTACTATATCCCCCATCCAGGAACCCAGGGTGAGACCGGAGGGCAAGCCTTTAAGATACAACTTACTTTCATCTCAGTTTATCAAATACATATTGGTCTCCCCGCGGCATCAAGCCCAGGGCCCATGCCCTGCCTGGGGCCATGTGGCAGAAAGGGGCCACCACAGGGCTCCAGCTTCCCCCGCAGCACCCAGCCCACCGGCCGGGCTGGCTGGAGGGCTGGGGCTGCCTCAGTCACTTGTCAGCATCCACACCAATGCGTTTCTCAAGTGTTTATTGTCTGATGTCCCCACATACCAGGAAACACTGATGCCTGTGCTGATTGCTGAGGAGGTTTCTTCCTGTTCCTGCAGGTCTTCCAGCAGAGCTTTGTACCTGCACCCGTCCCCTCTGAGCCAGGTCTTAGGTACCTCTGGTACTTGATGCCTGTGGATGTCTTGGTGAGATATGGAGATGGCTTTGGACCCCCAGTTATGGCTCCGGCTCGCTGCCAGCCCGCTGGTGTCTCTGTGGCTGCTGGTTATCAGTAATGGAAGATGGGTTCTTCACGTCCACAGGCACAGGGATGTGCTGCGCTCAGAGGGTGTCAGCCAGCACAGAAATGTCACAGAAATGCAGAGTTCTTCCCCCAACTCTGCTCTTCCAGCTAGACACTGAACCACGACCCTTTGTGTTGGTTTATTTTGCACACTTTTTTTTTTTTTACAACATCTTATCCTACAACACAGACTCCACAAAAATCAAACCCACCTAAGTGACAGCATACCCTAGAGAACCACTTCAGACTCACTTCACCAAGCTTCATGCACCCATCACATGTGTTGTGGTTTGACCCTGGCCAGCAACTAAGCCCCACATAGCCGATCGCTCACTCCCCTCATGGTGGGATGGGGGAAAGAATCGGAAGGGTAAAAGTGAGAAAACTCATGGGCTGAGATAAAGACAGTTTAATAGGTAAAGCAAAAGCCACACATGCAAGCAAAGCAGAACAAGGAATTCATTCACCACTTCCCATCGGCAGGCAGGTGTTCAGCCATCTCCAGGAAAGCAGGGCTCCATCACACATAACGGTTACTTGGGAAGACAAACATGATCACTCCAAACATCCCCTCTTCCTTCTTCTTCCAGCCCAGCTGTATATACTGAGCACGACATCATATGGTCTGGAATATCCCTGTGGTCAGTTGGGGTCAGCTGTCCCAGCTGTGTCCCCTCCCAACTCCTTGTGCCCCCCCAGCCTACTCACTGGTGGGGTGGGGTGAGGAGCAGAAAAGGCCTTGACTCTGTGTAAGCACTGCTCAGCAGTAACGAAAACATCCCTGTGTTATCAACACTGTTTCCAGCCCAAATCCAAAACATGGCCCCATACCAGCTACTATGGAGAAAATTAACTCTATCCCAGCCAAAACCAGCACAACATGAGACTCATTTCACTTAGCTTTATATCTCTCATTCTAGCTGGTTAGCATAGGCTGTCTTTATGGTCAAAGGAGGGAAACAGGCACTTTTATCCCAACAATTTATTCTAAATATGTTTCATTCTAAATGTAGTTTCATTCTAAAACTATAGAATGACATGAATGAAATTCTGAAGGTGCCAGTTTTCCTCCATGGACCGTAAAGGGGGTCTAGACAACTTGCTCAGATACAGACATTGGTGAGATGAATCCCAACAGGGTCTAATCACAACGCACACAAAATTACAGGCAGCACGTCAGCATGACATGCACCAGCCAGCTCTGCAGCAAACCAATGTCAGTCACAGCAGCTGTGCTGCTCTGCACAGAGAAACACCATCGCCCATCACCTCCAGCAGATGGGAAGAGGGTGCAGGAGGGTCCCACCACAGCCTGGGCAGTCCTTTGGCAGGACTGCGTGGTGTGTCCACTTCAGCAAGTGGCTAATGTTCCTGTGCACCATCACAGGGTGTACTTGCAAGAGGGGACACAACCTGGACAGTCTTCACACCATGCATTTTTCTAAGGGCCTGCAAACATCTACTGCTATCTGAGCTCCCAAATCAGGCTCCCTCAGCGAACTTTCCTTTAACGCTTTCTCAATGACATCGAACGTGATGTTATCCCTAAGCAAATCATCCTCAATGTTTCCTTCTTCCCAGTTTCGTGCTTTTTTGCCTCAGTTTGGTGTTACGCTCAGCCTCCTACACAGTGTGGAGACCAGAATCGATGCCAGGCTATTTGGGGACAGCAGAACTTCCTAAACATTTTCAATGATGCATCCAAAGGGATAATAAAATGGTTTCTGTGACAATACATTATAAATAACCATATCCTTTTCCAACATTGTACACACTAAAAGGCGACTTTTACACTGCCTCTTTTTTAACGTGTTCCTGAGACGTTCATAGGCATGGAACATCTCCTCCCAGCTCTTTAAGACTCAAGAAAATTTCCCCATAAAGAAAGCAATAAAAGCAACTTGTAAGCCTTGGTGCTTTTCCTTGTGGTTTTTTTTTAGTTGAATGGATTTTCTTGCACAGTCCCTGGGGATGAGATTCTTTTAACTACAATATACCTACCAGTTAGTTTCCTCAGGCTTTCTTTATAGTCCATGGAGAGAAATGGGCACTTCAGATGATGCTAACGGATCAGAGGGCAGCCGATCGCAGTGTAGGAACTGCCTGAGCTTCTCCACAGCCTACGGAGGAGCTGGGAGCCACCGTCTCACATGCAGCTGTCTGTAGACAGATGAGATGGGCTCCACTTTGGGTTTTGGAAAACACTTGTGCCATGCTGCTGGTGGTTGCTTCTGGCACTCTGCCCAGCCCGGTGTCTGCTGCACCTTCTCCCCATTAGCAATCCAGAGTGAGGGTCACGGCTGAACCCAAACCCCATGAGCCACAAGCAGACATCAGCTTAACAAACACTGAGCCCAGCTCAACGTGTGGAGAAACCTGCTCTTGCGAGGTAACACTTCGTTATTTTGCAAACACCACACTCCATTGCATACCCATATGGCAAGGTTGAGCATTTGGCAGTTTTGGCTTTCACTCACTCTCCCTGGTGAGCCCCAGGCAGCTTATTTCCCCATCCAATACTGCGAGGAAAGTCACTCTGATACCTATGTCAGTCTGGGACTCAGAAATTGTTTATCTTGACAGGTTTTTGTGTCATTCTGCAGACAGGCATTGCTTTTTGCATGCCAGACTCCTGGCTGCATCCACAGTGAGTTGGTGGCCCTGATCTGGCTGGGACACCCAAGCTCTTCGGGGCCACGTTGTCCACCCTGGGTGAAGTGCAGTAGGGCGAGGACAACCCAGGTTGAGCTGAGCCTGTCCTTTGGGGTAACATTGTGGTCCTTCTTACCCTTGCATTCTGACACCATTTCCCCTGGAACCTAGTGGTGGCCCTGCAAACTCCCTACCGGGTAAACCTGTGGACAGCTAATGAATTTTGGTTTCAGCCTGGCTCCAGCCCATGCCTGAACAGCAGCACCAAAACAGACCACCTACCTCCTATCCATGCCATGACCATCACTACTCTGACTGATCCCAGAGACAACAAACCACTCTCACCATGGTGTCACTGTTAGTTATAAATGTTTATCTATTGTTAGCACTCAGAAACACAAAAGCTACTGAGTGCCCCTTGTGCTGGGGGCTGTACAAACTTAGGACAGAAGAGACATTTGTCCTCTCAATAGGGAATGCCCCCCTAAAATAAAACCCACAGTCCATATCACCTATTATTTTTTTAACAAAGAACACAGGCTTTTGACCTCTATTACTCAGCATTTGAATGAAGCACAATCTGAACAAGAAAGTCTCCATCTCTGCTTACCAGAGACATTCCCAAAACACAGAACGAAGTTTCCCTTTAAGAATGTGTATTGCTTATTAATACCTTGCCATTAGCAAAGTAATTTCTGCCATCATAATTGGTTTTACTAAAAATTTTCTATACAGTGCAAGGAAATGGTGTAGTAATTTCTTATGTCTTATTTAGCATTTATTTTCATGGAGTAATGGGAATTACCTATATCTGAGAAGAAAATTTGTTTATGTAATACTGTCCCCTCAATAAGTTTGCTGAAATCTCTTACCTTCTAAAAATATCTTCCTTACCTGTATTTTTCAATCCAAATCTTTTTGGCTGCATGCCATTCCCAACTTACTTACAAACTCGCAGGAAGCCTGTACTTCCTTTTTCTCCCCCTGCCCTGGGGGAATAAAAAAAGAATAGCTCGATTTAAATGTCTTAGTTCAAGAAAATGAACCAAGTGGAAATGAATACAAATTTTGCTACTGTGGTGAATTGCTGAAAAAATGAAACCTGAAGTTGAAATTTAGGGTTCATCTTCATTTAGCATACGAAACACTTTCTGTTCAGAGTTCAGAATACATTTCTGCAGATATTAATGTTTAAAGTAGACCTGCTGGGCAAGAATCATAGAATCATAGAATCATTTTGGTTGGAAAAGACCTTCAAGATCATCAAGTCCAACCATTAACCATGCCCCCTAAACCATGCCCTGGAGTACCCTGTCCACTCGCTTTTTGAATACCTCCAGGGATGGTGACTCAACCACTTCCCTGGGCAGCCCATTCCAATGTTTGACAACCCTCTCAGTAAAAAAATTTTTCCTAATATCTAACCTAAATCTCCCTTGCCTCAACTTGAGGCCATTTCCTCTTGTCCTGTCTCCAGCCACCTGACAGAAGAGACCAACACCCACCTCACTACAACCCCCTTTCAGGTAGTTGTAGAGAGTGATAAGGTCTCCCCTCAGCCTCCTCTTCTCTAGACTGAACAGCCCCAGTTCCCTCAGCCGCTCCTCATAAGACTTGCGCTCTAGACCCTTCACCAGCTTGGTTGCCCTTCTCTGGACACGCTCCAGCACCTCCATGTCTTTCCTGTAGTGAGCGGCCCAAAACTGAACACAGTACTAGAGGTGCGGCCTCACCAGTGCCGAGTACAGGGGAACAACCACCTTCCTGCTCCTGCTGGCCACACTGTTCCTGATACAGGCCAGGATGCCGTTGGCCTTCTTGGCCACCTGGACACACTGCTGGCTCATATTCAGCCAGCTGTCCACCAGCACCCCCAGGTCTTTCTCTGCCGGGCAGCTTTCCAGCCACTCTTCCCCAAGCCTGTAGTGCTGCATGGGGTTGCCGTGACCCAAGTGCAGGACCTGGCACTTGGCCTTGTTGAACTTCATACGATTGGCCTCAGCCCCTCGATCCAGCCTGTCCAGATCTCTTTGTAGAGCCTCCGTACCCTCAAGCAGATCGACCCTGCCTCCCAACTTGGTGTCGTCTGCAAACTTGCTGAGGGTGCACTCAATCCCCTCATCCAAATCATCAATAAAGATATTAAACAGAACAGGGCCCAACACCGAGCCCTGGGGAACACCACTTGTGACCCGCCGCCAACTGGATTTCACCCCATTCACCACAACCCTCTGGGCTCGGCCATCCAGCCAGTTTTTCACCCAGTGAATAGTGCACTTATCCAGGCCACAAGACGCCAGCTTCTCAAGGAGTATGCCATGAGAGACAGTGTCAAAGGCCTTGCTGAAGTCTAGGAAAATAACATCGACAGCCTTTCCCTCATCCACTAGGCGGGTCACCTGGTCATAGAAGGAGATCAGGTTGGTCAAGCAGGACCTGCCTTTCGTAAACCCATGCTGACTGGGCCTGATCCCCCTCTTATCCTGGAGCTGCCGTGTGAGTGCTCTCAAGACAAACCATTCCATAATCTTTCCCGGTACCGAGAATCTTTAAATTCTGTTTTACATTTGAATAAACAGAAGTACAGACAGAGAGAAAGAAGATTGCTGGTTTGCTGTAAATATTGGACACATTTTTCTCCTTGCAGTAGAAGCAGACAATGTATATATTTCATATTTAAGAGATCCCTAGCAGACCTGTTGTAAATTAGCATTTATATGCAAGTGTCCTTTGACGAATTTGGCTACTTTACTGTTCAGAGACAAGAAGCAATGGGTCAGATATGAAAGATCACTCTTCCCTGAAACTGTTCTGAACACCAGTGACATTCATCGCTGACTTGAAGAAAATCCCATACAACTGTGCAGCAGCAAAGACACAACAAGAAATTCTGTTTTTTCTAACAACCTGACTTTGTATCTTCTCTATCACTTGCCTACAACCCAAATCAAAACACACTGCAGTCAGTAAGAGTGTTTCCAGTGATGTGTTGAGCAAACATATAGAAAAAAATTATACCTTTTGGGATTGTATGGGGCTGTTTTTAGGGAGGAGAAAATAGAGGATGGAGCTATACCTGTGAGTGAAGTGTAGGCAGCAAAACATAGGGATGGTTTTTATAAGAGTGTAATATTTATAGAACCAAGGCGCAAACAAGATCTTTTCATTTAGCTTGCAAGTGGTTTCTATGCCATAAGAAGAGACTGAGCCATATTAAGCAAAATCAGCTTTGCCAGCAAGCATGTGAACAGGCACGTGCATTTCTGCGGTGCCAGTTAATGGCTGGGTGAATGCCATAGGACATCTAAGAACTCTGAAATACTTTTGTTCGCTTCATGTTTTCTGCTGATGGCAACTTTTCCTTTGCCTGCTATGTTATGGGCGAGCCGTTCCCCACCCCAATGCCTCTGGCACAACAGTCTGCAAAGAAATGGCCAACTCACACCTCACCTCCCAAAAGGCAATGTGAGACACATTGCCTGGATCCACATAAATGTATTGAGAAAACATGAATTCAGGCCAGAGGTGTCTGACTACAGCAATATTCTTAGGATAATTATGAAAATAAAGTCAGCGAGACTCTCAAAAGTGCCCAGCATGGGTTTTTGTACTCCTGTTGAGTTCAAACAAATCAGAGGTAGCTCAATACAGGCTGAAGTTCTGCTTCCGAGAGGCTCATTTCAACTTGGTAAAATTCAATTACTTTTCCAGTCACTACCTGACAAATTTTGTTCATCCTTTTCCAGATTTAGGAACTGGTATTTGTACAGCATTCAGTAAATCAGAGCCCTGGAGTCAGGGCACGTGCTACCACCATAAAACACAGAAAGGAGGATGGGTAACCTTTTCATGACTCATCGGGGACAGAATCAGTGCAAATCAAAATAAATAACCAATCATAAAATTACTGTTACCTCAGAGATTGTGATAAACAGGCCAGCTATTAAAGGAGAACTGTCTCTGTTGTTCTCACACTTAGACATTTGCTGCTTTTCAAACATTCAAGTCCATTTGTTCTCTTTAATAGTGTGTTGATCGCTGGAGATAGTGGGTTTGTAAAGAGCATTTTCTTTCCTTTTGTACCCCTTTCTCACGTGCACCAGCCTGTTACAGTAAAAGATTACACAATATAATCATCTATTATTTTCTACCCTTTTTTTTTTTTCAGCAATATCTTGGCTGCTGCACAAACAAGAACAAGTTTTATTACTTCTAGGTAAGCTGATAAGAGAATTTTTCTGTCCTACTATTTGCTGCAAAGGCTTCACTTTTACTCACATTTCCAATCAATCCTGGAACGTTGCTCCATTTACAGAGGTAACGATTTTTGGCATAGAACTGAGCATTTAATTTGTGGGATTTGCTGTTTAGGTCTAAACTCTTCGTGGTGCTGTTGCAATACTAACACTTGCTGCTGAAGTCAATACAGGAAGGCTGAAATCCTGATTTGTATGGGGAAGGCAGAGAGGGATTTCAGTGAAAGCACCTACAAACTAAGTTTCTCAGGCAGGCTGTTCCTTAAGGACAGCACCTATGAGCCTAAGTGTATGATGTCTCCCACATGAACCCAAAGGAGAAGCTGCATATTGTTAAAATGCCCTGACAGTGCAACTGCAGGTTTATTTCTAATAACAGGTTTTAGGTTTCCCAACATTGCACGTGTTGCACAGACCCCCATCCAGCAACAGCCTCCCACGGGACTACACAAACTGAAGAGTTTCACCCATTAATCTCTGCCCGTAACTTCTTGGCTGCCACACATCCTGAGGAAAAACTTTCAGTCCAGACTGGCAGATTTCTAGTGACGGGGAGTAGATTTTTTTAAATAAAAAATTCACAAAGCAAAAATAAAGAAGGTGAATCAGGGGTGTCGGCTTCTATACTCATAATTCACCACTTCACTCTGCTACTGTAATCAAGGTTTGTTTACTGTAATTAGTTTTCTGCGGCTCTTTATTCATGAGTAACCACAGAAAAAGAAAACCAACCCAAAACCCAATCACTACTTTTGGATGCGATAATGTGAGGAAATGCTCATATTAAAAAAGGATAAAAAGAAGACTTCCCCTGCCATCAGAGTGAGCCAGAGGCAGTAAGTCGAGAGGCAGGACCCACATGAGATGCTGGCCTGGAGTGCACAGAGGCAGAAGCTGAGTGCTTCAGTGGTGCTGCCTTCTTATGTGACTTTAAGCAAAACAATTTTATCCCTCTTCACCTCTCTTCTGTAGCCTGGTGATAGCAGCAGCTTCCCATCCTTCCTCCTCCTCCTATCCCACTTACGCGCATGATAAACTCTTTGGAGCCGCACGTCTATTTTGGTATGTATTTATACAGCGCCGACACCAGCTCGGCCACACGCACAGAGCTGCATCAGTACCAAATCCCTGATGCAAACTAGGGAGGAAACGTCATTCCCGAGAGCTGCCAGCTCAACTTCCCGCCCCGCGCCTGCGTCTCCCTGCCTCTGCAACGCAGGCAGCACATAATAAAACGCTCTCGATCTCAAGTACTCATCCTTGAGCAAGTGTGAGGTTTCTCCTCCTGCAAAGACTCTGCAGGGGACTGGAGGATTTCACAGGCATTTAATTCACTTCAGATTTTACCTGAGCATCTCAAAATAATAGCGAGAAGGAAAAACTACTTATGGTATAATTAGACATGCCAGAAATAACTTCACCTGTTTCCTGCCACTGCTTAAATTACTATTCAATGGACATAAACCACTGTGAATAAGCTAATGAAATGATTCATTTGTTCATTTGCCTATACATGTCGATAACTATATGCCAAGAACCCAATGATTCGTTAAGAACCTCCTTTATTTTAAGGAAGCTACTGTCATTCATAAAGCAGTGGCCAGCTGCCATACATCCCTTCACCTTTCCCTCCTGCCTTCATAAATCTCCAATTAACGTCTCAAGCACCTTAGGCATTTTTGTGAGGAAAACAGCAGCATCTGTTTGGAGACACCTGCTGCTCATCTGCTCACCTTGCAAAGGTTTCTTGGCCCCTGCCCCTTCCCCTGCCTGTTGCATCCTGCTGATGCAGCTCATTACTTCTAGCCTGCACAGTCATTTCTCATCATCATTTGGTGCTTTGCTATTGCTCTGTATAAGAGGAGAGGAAGCCATAGCTCTCCTCCCCTCTTAACCAAACAGCTAAGATTAGTCATAAACCAGATCATTTGCTCTCAGCGTGATTTTGAACAAAGCTGTTAAAAGTTGCCATTATTCTTCACTATGCACAAGGCGCACACAAGAGCTGTCCCTCTGCTCCTGAATTTGGCAGGGAGACCACCAGAAACCAGTGACTGGCAACTTTCCCATCTGCAAGTACTGTTGGTGCTTATCCAGCCTCTCTGGATATTTCTGAGCATCCACGTGAGACAAGTGAGTCGGTGCCATTATCTCATTTTGTAAGCGGGCTCTTGAGGCACAGAGCTGAAATAACTGTTCAAGGTCACGTATGAAGCCTGATCAAGAAATAGAGCATGTATTTTCCCCTCCCCTAGATTAGATCAGGTCCTTCTATTTGGGGGGAAAGTAAGCATCCTGGCCCAGCCTGCTTCTGGAGTTGCAGGAGGTTTCAGCAGGATAAATAAAGATGGGTCTGTCTTGGGAAAACCTCCCCTGCTTCTAAAGCAGGTATCTCCAGTTTTCTTGGTGGAGTACAGTGCTGGGGTCATTAGGACATACTATTTTGAGTTCAAAGGAGGTAACCACACAGCCCCAGTACACACAGAGAAGCACTTCTACATCAGTTGAGGAGGCAAGTCCTCTTCTTTCCCTATCGTATAGGTAGGTCCTCTCACAGCCAACCTGCAACAGGACAGTATTGAAGAACATGGTAGGCTCCATTTCTGCCATCACTGAACAACATTATCACCATCTGCCAGTGTCACACAGTTACTGGTCTTATTTTGCATGGCAGTATTTTCAAACTATGGCCCATGTACCCTTGAGGTCTGATTAGCAGTTTGTAGCTGGCAGTATTAGACACTCACACTTACAAACTCATCAATTAGAAGTCAGATGCTATGGACACCTGGCAGTCCACCAAATGCTGCAAGGGTAACAAATGGGTCATCTCCAAAGTGATTTGGGATTGCCTGGATCCTTATCACTAACAGGAAAAATATCCGCATCCTAGCTTGTGTTCCAGGTCCATATGGCATGCATGTTTTATCAAAATATTAATAAAGTAGAAGAAAGATACTGGGCTACCAAGAGAAGCTGAATGCATTACAAGGAATGGAAAATAAAGAGCAAGGGTAGCAAGGAGCCATAATGGTGGAAAATCATGAGACTCTTGTAGAGTGCAACTCTGACATCAGGTGAAGCGTTAGTTAAATCCTGTATTAGTGTTTATAGGAAGGAGGATAATCCTGGGTCTGGGTACGCTCAGAAACATCTCTTGGTCTGGTTAACCTCAGGAAGTCACTCTACTCTTTGGGTCTCCAGAGTGAGCTCCAGGACTTCTCCTGCCCCTTTGCTTGCAGTGCCTTGGTGCTGCAGACAATCCATGCTTACGGTGGCTGCTGCGAGCCCTGGCATGGGCAAGCTCAGCAATGAGAAGCACCCACTGATCACAACTCCCTGGGACTGATTAAAGCCTTTCCTGCTATCTTCCAGTTTCCTATCTAGATTGAAGTGACACGTGTTCAAGGACACTGGTGCACTAAGTGGGACTGGAGTTTTGTGATGATGACTCTGTAGTCTCTCTAGCTCGCAAATACAAGACTGATGAATAGCACTGAGATGATCTTTATCCTGCACACCTCTCCTTCATGCTGTGCTATTCCCCGTGTGGGATGCATCACTAGGATGTGTTCGGAATGAGAATCAGAAACCCGCACAGTGCTTTAGCTGTGCTTTAGAACATTTGTTTCTTCTTCTGCCACCTCCCAACTAACCGATGTATGAGGCTTCAGAGGGAAAAAATGCTTCTGATTTCATTAATTATGTGTTAACCTGGAGTTGTGAAGCAACCAAAAGAAAATTGAATTGTCTGGCCCTTTGTGTGCAAAATGATGGAAGCAGATAAGATTTGTGCTGCTTGGCCTTCTATCAAACAATACTGAAATTACTTCTGCACAGGAGCAACAGCAAATGTATTTAGTCCTTGACTCCCCTTACACTGCCCAAGTGGAGTTACTCTGGCACATCCTGGTATAGGCAATTGAAGGTTGCAGGCAGAATTTCTCTTGCTGGTGTCTTTCAGCAGCAACTGTGCCCTAAGAAAGTGTAGTGCCAATTCTGCAGAAATGTTTTATCATCTTAATATGTAGATGGATCCAAAGAACAAATTCAGGGCTCTCATACTCACATCCACGCCCATGTCACCTAAGGCTATTACTTATAGAATCATAGACCAGCCTAGACTGGAAAGGACCTCGAAAGGTCATCTGGTGCAACCTTCTGTGGAAAGGGGAGCCTAGATGAGATTATATAGCACCCCGTCCAATCACATCTTGAAAACCTCCAGTGGTGGGCACTTTGCCACATCCCTGAGGAGGCTGTTTCACTGATTGATTGTTCTCACTGTAAAAAATTTCTTATATCAAGATGAAAATTTGCCCCAAGACACTTGTTGACTGCCCCATCAGAATCCCATTGCGCTATTCATTTTTCCAGGGTGCTGTTCCCTCCGACTGACTTCCACCCCAGCATGTCAGGGTACTCAACAGGCATTTGGGGTGTTGAAAGATGCTGGTCCCTGCTACCCCTGCAGCAAATCACTGGCTTCCCTCTCCCACCGCTCCTACAGCAGCTGTTTTCAGGATGTGTGCTGAAAATAACTCTGCAGAGCTACACACCAGCGTGAGATTTCTACAGTCACTTTAGGTTCTTGTAATTTCATTTTCAGATATAAATGCTTTTGTTTATGGAAGGACCTGGACCATCACTATCTACAGTCCATCTGCCCAGGGACAAAAACTCACCTGTACTTACACACACCTCACCTCAGCTGCTTCCGAAACCTCTTCCTGCTGTGATGCTTCACTGCCTGCAGTACAGTGTTAATGCTCTGCACAAGGAGAGAGGGGAAGGGCTCTGCTGGCAAGGGCAACAGCAGAGGCACCAGGTGCTCATTCACATCTGTCTTGTGCCTTGGGCCACCTCATTGTGCCATGTCCCCCCCGTACAGATGATGACTCCTGCCTTCTGCTACTCCTATTTCAAACAGGGCAGCTATGGCTCTTCAGGCATCCCTCCACTGCCCTAGCACTGACTAGAGGCTTACAAGGACCACAGACTCATTTAGGTTACAGGAGTCAGTTGTAGCCATCAAGTTAATATAGCTAAATGATGATTTTTCATCAAGTGAGCCATACATTAATTATTCTCCTCCACCTGTCCCGGTTGTGCTCATGGTTGGTTCCTGACTCTGAACTGACAAGTAACTCACTGTGCTCTGGCAGCCCATGTTCACTGAAAGGCGAAGGCTGTATCCTCTGCCCAGGGTAAGAGTTTCTGATTTATGCAGAGGGATACAGGTTTTACATCCACGCCTAGTAAATCACGAGACACCAGATCCTAAAGCCCATCAGTAGAAAGTTAAGTATTAGTTTTAATATTTTTAGAGATCCTAGAGGGATTCCCTTCTATATATTTCCCAATCTGAGCAGCTGGACTTATGTTACTAAGCAAACTAACTTCACAGCAAAAAGATACAAGAGAAAGTACTGGTAAGGAGTTTCAAAATCAATCCATTTTCCTGTGAAAGTTTGACAGAAATAAAATGGAGACGTTCCTTTAGGGGGACCCATATAATTCATGTCAATAAAACATTTATACCAGCTACATGTTTGAAAGAGAAACTAAACTTCTGTAGTTTTCTTAAATTTAATAGACTTCAAACAATAACTGAATTCATTTGAAGTGGATATCAGTAACATGCTTTTAGATGTGATCCTAAATGAAATTTTGTTTCGCTTTGATAGCTAGATTTGCCTACAGGCAGATTTATCTCATTGAACTTTGGCTGTTCCAAAAGACTAGCACAAGTCCAGCAGTTGTCTGGGCTCCTCTCCTCAGAAGAGGAAAATGGGCTCCTCCAAAAGCAGACGCTGCCCATCCTAACACAGGGACCCAGGCGGGTGCAATAGCTCACCCCCAGAGGTCTACCTTCCTCCACTAAATATGGGTGGGACTGATGTGGCTAGACACCACGAGTCTAATTCTACCCTTAATTTAAAAAAAAGTAATGACAGAAAGCTAGGGAAAAAAAAGCAAACATTTTTTAGTAACAACAAAATGAGCTTGATAAAGCTTAACAGAGCATCTTCCTTAAAAACAAACCATTGATCAAAGGTGTATTGGCTCAGACATTTACTGCTTTATCTGCCTCTATCTGTCCTGTAGCTTTCTGTTTGACAAATTTAAAAAGTCATTGTGGTTTCCAGTGTAAAATAGTGGAAATTGTAATTGAAGGGTGTTCTCAGGTTTTAAATTATAGGGAGTATTACTTTGCTGTCATTACTACTGATTTAATGATGATTCATACCCAAAAGAGATTCTGACTCACTATAGTTAGCCTCAACCAACCAGATTACTTTTATTTAACAGTCTACAGAATTAAAAAGTGAGTTTTAAGGAAATCATTTATAACAGACGTAGATCAAGCATAAAATCAGTTGATTAGATCACCCACAAGAAGGATGATTTCTACTTACAGAAGTTATACAGACTGAACTACCAAAGCACAAGGCTAAACCAAACCAAATGTCACCTTTCGGGATGACCCTTTCCATAAAAATACCTGCTACTCTTGTGGAGTTAATAGCAAAGGAGACTCTTCATGACACTGTCACCGGGTCAGTTCAGAAGCTGTCAGCAGCAGAAGAAACCATTTCAGATACTAAAAGCCAATGCTACAGATTTTCATGCACATTATGTCAAGAGCTTCATTTCCATAAGATGACACCAAAGTCCACTGAGTTTCTACACATGACATCCTACTTCAAAACCCAGGTGCAAAAGGCCAGAACAGGCAAACTCTGAAAGACAGCAGAAGAGAATAACAAAGTCCTCAAAGGATGTTAACCCCATAACTGCCTTTAAATGGCAAGGAATGTTCCCACCATCACTTTATTTCACAGTCTCTCTCCCTTCAGCCCGCTGCTGTTGATGAGAACAGCCAGAGGGTCCTGTAGCCCTTGCAGGGTTCATGGAGGAGAGCACTGCAGTGGGGCTGGGAGGTGAGTTAGGATTAGCCTGTGTGGATTGTCCCATAAAAGCAAGCCAAACAAAAAAGCATGTGCACTGGGGAGGTTTCAGCACATGAAAATCAACTGCATAAATAAACACCTCATATGTTGAAACTGTTTATCCAGACAAAAAAAAAAAAAAGATAGACTTAATAACACTGACAAGTAAAATGCTGGAGATCCAGACTCAGACATACACATTCAAGCTGAAGCTAAGAAGTTAAAGAAGGTTTTTTTTTTCCTCCAAATCACTGCTTCCTGCCTAATAAAAATGTGTCATGACAAATACATTAAGATAGATGAAGAACTTAGTATTTTGAGAAGCTGTCCCAGGAATCCATCAATCAAACTTTGCCTTTGAAGCACTGAAGTGATTAAATCTAATGTTTGCTCATAATTTTTAATAGCATAATAATAAGCCATAACAGAAAAAAAAATTATTATTTAATCTGAAAGGGGTTGGAAAGAGAGATAATCAGACTAATAAGAATTCTTATCTGTATGGTAACCACAGGAAAGCCAGATCAGAATGGATTAGCTATATGCATGTTTAACTTGAAAATGTTGTCTGTGAGATGTGTTTAACCTGTGTTTAACCTGCAGGCATAAAAACATTTTTTGCTTTATTATTTAACAACCAGTTTAGGGCCCATGTGACAGAGCTAGCCAGGGAAACTTAAAATGAAACACAGAAAAGGATTTTGGCTATTTGGAATGGGTTTAGGGAGTAATGCACTTACCTAGGCTCAGAGTAGAAGATTTGAATCACTGCATATAAGGGCATTTAAGGTCACCTTCATCAGGGAGAAAATAAAATAACTGATCTTTTTGAAAAGGTCTTCCCAAAATGGCCAAGGACCTGATGGGCAAGAGGCTATTGAAAAGCTGAGTAATGAGATTTTTGCTTTAGGTGGATGTGTAAGAGCTGTCAAGTGGACCTGAACAATATGTTGAGGATGGCTTGAGTGACGGCTGTTGGCAGAGTCATTTGAAAATCAGCTAAAAAGTATGGATTTAGCATCATTTATTTAGACCATATCAGAAATAACTGCAGCACCTTATCAATGTGAGAGAAGCCAATTACCAGTGCTGGCCTCAGCCGCACTGCACAGGCTACAGAAATTGCCGGGGGCTTCTGCAAGCGCAGGAGTTTTCCTGTGTGATGCCCATCACCAATTAGGAATATGACAGTGCAGGTCTGGAAAGGTCTTGAATGAAATCCCCAATCAACTGAATTTAATCAGATTTTTGCTGTGGCTTTTTTCAGTAAGCCCTGGATGGCACCCACTAACATCAGGGAGGGCTTCCCCTAGGGAACACAACTAGTAGAGGTAGAGGTCTGTAGTGGTATCACTGTATCTACAAGGAAAGGAAAAAATGGATAAGCAACAACAGGGCATTTTTTTTTTTCTGTTCAAATGAATTATTAACATGCAATGTTTTGTCTTGTTCTACAAATCACATTTTCTCACCCAGCAGTGATTTTCCTAAAGATACCATTTATCTCTGACCACCTCACCAGCATTCTTCCCACTAGCTCCATTTCCAAGTTTGACAGCTTGCACACTAATGCCACTAAATATTGGGGAAGGGGTTACCTTTTACATCAACCACCAGTTCAAATAGCCACAAGCCTGACCCACAGTTGCATATTTATGCAGTTAGAGAACATGGCAAGGCTTCTGAGAAAGCAAATAGACATTTTAACCTGGTTGCATTGTTTATGTTGTCTTTTAGTCAATGCAGTGTGCATAATTGGCCAATTATCTTCTCCTTTTACCAGAAAATCCTTACAACTACCCAGGGAGAAACAAGAAAACCCTTTCACAATGGATTTTAGGAAATTACATATGAAGTCAGATGTTCACCTGACAAAAAGCCAGTATATGCTTCACATTAATTGCACAATATTTATGCCAGATGAAGATGTGGCCCACTCGCTAAGGAAAGCTTCAAAAATTCAGTAACCCTGAAAATAATATGTAAAATCTTTCTTTTTTCGCCAAAGCATAAAGCTTCACTTTAAAATTCCATAAATCTTATTTGCAAGGTAAGTAATTTTCAGTCTTTAACAAACACCAGATGTATCTTACAATCTCTGGAAATGAGAGCTTCTTACTGCTACATAAATTAAACCTCCAGCACAACTCGTGCCACTGTCAGGAATTCCCAGTTTCCTGAGGACAGTTAGTGGTGATGCACAAGCCACACGCACTATCCCCTCCTCACTGCCCATCTGTTCACGCAGACCTGAACCACAGTCCCTGCAAGCAGTGACTGCTTTTCAAGTCACTGGCTGCTGGCGATGCTCTGCAGCAATGCCCGCATCTGCTTGCAGCACCCACCAGGCTCACTCTTTGCCCAGGATGCAAAGAACGACGAAGGAGCACCGAGTGTGCGAGCAGCGAGATGGTCTTGGTGTCCTAGTCTTCTCAGGAGGAGAGGATTGAGACATTTTCCCTTCCATAAACACACAGAACAGCCAGAGCAGGGTGGTCCTGCTGCCATCTCAGCTGCCAGCACCTGTGACAGCTTCCAGGCACCCTCCCCTGAGCTGCTGGGAATGGGAAAACAAGCTGCAATACACTGTCGTGCAGTCATTTATCAAGAAAAGCCATTGATGTCTCATTATATACTTATTTTTGTGCATCAAATATTTGTTTTCCCCTAACAAGCCTGTAAAGAAAGAGCTGCAACAGCTAGAAGGCCCTGGCTTTGCGGGCTGTGGTACAATGAAAAAATAAAAAATTAAGTTAGTGTGGTGATTAGGTGGAACTGCGTTTTCAACACTCATTCAGCAAGCCCTGAATAATTCAGCGGTAGCTTTGCTTCCTGTGAATAATGTACTCAGTCTTGAACTCATGCCAGTAAAAACTTACATTACATCATTGTGAATTTTCTGCTGTACACAACACTAGCAGTGATGCTTACAGATAAACATCTAGTGGGGTCTGGGTATGAATTTGCTCTGCCTGTGCTCCAGTATAGACATACCCTTATGAATAACACCTGCTTACCATTACTTAAATACTTACATGACACATTTGACTACAGTTTTCCATACCCTGAGCTGGTTGTTAGCTTGATTGCCTGACATGGCTCAGGAGTCCCAGAATTTGCTACTCCATCTTCTTCCTACTAATTCCTGGGCACTCCTATTTGGTATTTTGACCACTGTTGAGCAACCGAACCAATGTCTTCAAAACACAAGCTATCATAGCCCAGGTACATTACTCCTGCATGGTAATGGTCAGCTCAGAGCCAAACATTTTGTACATGAAGTTAGGATTGGTTTTCACCACGTAAATCCCTATACATTCATGCGTAGTGAATCTCATGTTTTTCCGTCCAGTCACTATGCCTCGAAAGATCCTTCTGGAATTCTTCACATTTGGTCTGATTTTTTTACTGCCCCCAAAAGTTTAGTGCCATTATTATTCATTCCCCTTTTCAGTCTGTCATGAATATATTGAACAAAGCATCCAGCTGCCTTAGCCATGTAATCATTCCCTCCTTCCACAGGTTATTCTTTCCTCCCCTCCATGCAAGTTAAAAGAACTGAATTTTGGAGAAGGATGAAAGACAGAAATTGTAAAGTCAAGATGTAGAAAAAATACAAGCAGAAAGAAGATTACATGAAAATGCATACAGCTGGGAAAGGAGACAGCTTTCCTCCCAGCCTTACACTGTCTACCTGGGACACAGATGGGGCTGGATCCGTCCCACACGCACCCCTTCCCACACCGTGGTGGGACAGCACAGGGCCACCTCTCTGCGACCCAGCTCTATGCACATGTTCACGTGTGTCTGCAAAGGGGACGGCAGCATTTCAGTGCCCCCCTGAAGAAGGGGCTCAGTTTGCCTTAGTGCTGAGCACTGGCACCACGGTCGGTGCCTGCAGCAGCACCCAGAAAGGGGACTATCTTGCTTGCCAGCAAGTGAATTATTTTGAATAAATAAATCCACATCCTAAACCCACCCAGAGCCTCGCATCTTTACAAAACAACAGCATCTCTTCAAAACTAATTGCTTGAGGCTGATTGCGGATCATTGCCCCTTTGGCACATCAGGTCCCAGGCGCACCAGAGAAACACTGCCTGGCCTCTGAGAGCAGCTGCTGGCAGGAGGGCAGCCATCAGCAATGGCACTTCTGCATCACGTCTTCACGGCAGGAGGCCTGGGGCCATCCAGTCATCCCCTCCACGCTATGGAAAGGAAGACAGAGGTAGATGGAGCTCTGCAACGTGTACCAGATTCCTTCTCCATGCCTTAGAAAAGCACCAGCCTCCAAACGCATCACCTTTGCCACCTCTTGCAATCATTCGTACATCTCCTCCTCTGCGCCTGGGGTTTATCTGCCATTATAGTCCACCTCAATCTATTCAAGCTCCAACACCCAAGCAATGCATCAAATGTCAGTTTAAGGGAATAAGATACAGGATTTAGAATAATAAAATGAAATTCCAGGAGACCATGAGATCAGACTATGTAATCTCACAGCTGCTCCAAATCCTTCATAATAAAGCCCCTAAACACACCACATCTTAAGATCAAACATCATCACAGCCAAGGTACACTGTATTTATAATAAATTTTCCTAAAAAATGTATTATTAATTAGCACAAATATTGCCAGTAGTGCATCTGACAGGAAACTTCAACATTTTATCTTTTCTTTTAAATGTGCATTTCTTATGGAACAAACTCTGTCTCTGCTCCTTCTGGTACTTTTCATTTGCATCTTTTCCACTCACTTAAGTTAGACTATTGTATTACACTGAAGGGATTACAATAATCTCTCTGCAGACCTATATCTAAATGAAACACTTTGGCACTTAAATGGAAGAAAAGAGGTCTTCCAGTTGAGACGCATAAAAATCAGCAGGTATCAGGTAAACAGTTCCATTTTGACGAAACTACACTCTTCACTGGGAAACTATTCCACCTGCAGATTGGATTTATTCTAGTTATCTGTGAATTGCTGCAAAATACAAAACCATTAAAAATGCCCACATGTGAGTGATGACTACCATTTGGTTCTGGTCATTCACCTGTGTGGGACGGCTGGCTTGCAGCACAAATGTAGGAAACACCTGGACCATTCCAATGAAACCAGCCCATCATTCTCAAAAACATGAGACTGTCCCCATCTGATTTGCAGGAGTGCTGCAGTGTCTGCTGGGTCTGTCCCGAGGGCTCGGCTGCTAAGCAGCCCTGGTGCAAATGGCATTGTACTCCAAGAGAACCTGCTAGCGAGACCCAGGAGACTGCTCTCTCTTCCAAAGATATAACTAATGGTTCATGTATTTTCATTTTGCCCTCCTGTTTGCTATTAATTTATTCAGGTTCACACCAAAACCTCAAAAGCGATCCCCAAGATTTTACAGCAGCCCTTCCAGAGGTTACAAAAAATACGAATAAAATTTAATTGCTCACCAAGCTGCAAATTCCTCATTCTGCCTCCAAATCATATTTGTTCTCAAATCCACCTTGTCTAAAAGGCAACAAACATCACGGGCATCTGTGCCAGGTTCAACTCAGCAACATGTCTGTGTTTGGTCTTACAGTGCACCAAAGACATTCTCTCTGCCCAAGACCTGATGCTCTGAAACAATCTCTTGTGGTGGGTTGACCCTGCCTGGGTGCCAGGCGCCCACCAAAGCCGCTCTATCACTCCCCCTTCTCAGCTGGACAGGGGGGAGAAAATATAACAAAAGGCTCGTGGGTCAAGATAAGGACAGTTTAATAAAGTGAAAGCAAAGGTCGTGTGCGACAGCAAGGAAAAACAAATGATGTTATTCTCTACTTCCCATCAGCAGGCGATGTCTGGCCACTTCCTGGGAAGCAGGGCTTCAGTACGGGTAGTGGTTGCTCCAGAAGACAAAAATGCCCCCCTTCTGTCTCCCTTTACTTAGCTTTTATAGCTGAGCTGACGTCACGTGGTATGGAATATCTGTTTGGTTAGTTTAGGTCAGCTGTCCTGGCTATGTCCCCTCCCAAGATCTTGCCCTGCCCCAGCCTGCCATTGGGGGGGGGCAAAAACGTTGGGGAGACAGCCTTGATGCTGTGCCAGCACTGCTCAGCAGTAGCCAAAACACTGGTGTGTTGTCAACACCTTTCTAGCTACTGATGCAGAGCACAGCGCTACGAGGGCTGCTATGGGGAGAATTAACTCCATCTCAGCCAGACCCAATACATCTCTGAAAGTCTCCCTTCACCTGGCTCCTTTTCCTTCTCCTGGCCTTCAAGACCAGGCTGTAACCAAGCCATCAGCAGACGGTCGACAGAATGCTTCTCTGCTATGGCTGCATGGCTCGCTGGACACTCGTCTTCTCTCTCAAATGGCAGCTAAGGCTGACCATTCTCTTTTCTAATTATCACAGACATCTAAATACTTTTTCTTTCTGTCAGCATCCTTATTAGAGTGAGAGGGTCTGAATGGGTGACTCCTGCCCATGGTTTCTCTGTACTTAATGCTCCTGGTCTCGTGGGCTTTCACTTTTGGTGATGGGTTTAAGCACCCTCATCCTCACCATGATTTCCTTCTATATTGGTCGCCAACCTCTGCTCACCTCTGGTCTTTGTGTTTTCTCAGTCATGACCAGAGCTGGGGACAGGTTCAATGACAACCTGAAAAGCCTCTGTACAAAGGCCCAGCAGATGATTACCCCAAATGGGAAAGCTTTCATGAAATGGTAGGCACCAACAGCCTGAAGAACAGATTGCAACACAATTTTGATTCTCTCTAAGCCTAATAGTTACATTTACTTTTAAAAACACAGATATGTACCTTACTACCTATGAACTCTTGTTTGTTTACAAATTGTCACAAACACTTGTCAGCAACCATTTTGCAGTGTTTAACAAGACCAGCCTCATTTCATGCTCAATTTTAAGTGTTCAGAGTCCAAGGTGTCCTCAGACACTAATGGGAAGGAGCCCTCTCCAGCAGTTAGCTCCCATAAGAGAGCACTGAACTTGCAAAGAGCAAATTGCAGCTCTTGCCACAGCTGCTGAAGGACTTTCACCAGCTCTGTGTCAGCCTGGATGTTATCCGAGTACTGAGATGGTGCCATAGGGTTGAGCATCAGTGCAGTCTGAGGGAATACAGGGAAATGAACCCATCCTGAACTGTTTTCTGCCCCATTGGAAATGACTCTTCATCACCCATCCCTGCAGCTGCTGGCAGGGAAATGCCAAGGGCCTGCCTTTGCCATGAGTGCTGTGAAAGTCAGGGAGGAAAGGGTAAAGAAAAAAGGGTCTACCTCCTTCTTGTCTATGCATGAGGCAGCAGGATTTCTTTCTTGATGGAGTAATCCAACCCTGCATCCCCATGGGTAGGGATCAGTATAAAGTTTCCACCACTCACCTGGAAAATCCTGCAGAAGAAGTATCATTTTAAATACTCCCAAGGTACAGTTTTACTGCAGGGTCTCTGCTCAGACTCCAGCTCTGGTATAGAGAATTCACACTACTTCCAGGGGGGCCCAAAAGTCTTCACTGTAAAAGAAACCTGAGATCCAGGAGCCTAACGCAGACAGCTGAAAAAAAAACGTGTTTTCACCGTGTCAGGCTGGTGTGCTGCCCAAGGTCACTCTGCGGTTCCGAGTATGACAGTTTAACCAGAACTTGTCAGCGCAGCTGTCTGATGGCCTCCTGCACATTGCGCAGACATCATAAAGCAGCAAAGGAATGAAAAGCAGAATTATTCAGGAAAATCAAGGTTGATTTGCAGTTAAATAACAGCCTTTATATTTTCCAACAGTTTTATTCCAGCAGCTTTAAAAGCTTATTGTGCGCAAGACGGGTCTCTTATCTAATATTTGCATAAAGCTGGTGATATGCAACAGTTTTTATTTAAAAAAAAACCCTTCCCTCCAATTTTTTGATTTACAATGACAAATATATTTAGAAGAAAATTCTCTTCTCCAGCTGCAGTCCCACAGCCCACTTGCACATTAATTACACTGGGAGTGCCTGGAACCAAGTATTACTATTTAGCAGATGGTATTTCAGAAGCTCCTGTTGCTAACATCTTTTTCACCTACATTACCACCAGTCTCTTCCTTATGCCCACCAACAGTCAACTGATTATATCCCTTCCCCAGCCACTCTTTAAACTATAAATTAATACTGAAGATGGTTTAGAATAAAATTCTTCAGTTTTCTTCTCTCCCCTCCAAACAAAAAGAAATGCCCACTCCCACTGCTGACACCTCCAGTTCAGACAAAGCCCTCAAAAGCTGCCAAGTTATTCTCTTCCAGTGATCAGTATTCTGCAGTGTTGATTAGAAACTAACGGCTTTCAGGAGAACAGCCCAAAGGGTAGGGATAATGTTAAGTGGTTGCAATGAGATAAACTTGGCCTGTAGGAAAAGAGCTATTTCATGCCAAGCCCTGCAAGCTACAGAAGGATTAGGCTGCATTTCTCACGTGCATTCCAAGTAACTCATTCCAGAGAGATCAGACCCTGCAGCTGTTGTACCCCCAGCCTGCTCAGAGCCAGCCAACCTGGAAAGCCAACACCTTTGGGGTTACACACACAAAAAGGGAAGAGAGACAGAAATAAGCAACAAGTCAGAGATGCATTTACAAAGCAATAGAGATCCGGGTCCTGCTTACTGCTGGCAGGGAGGCACAGAAGCGGACAAGCTCTTCTAGGAACTCCCCCCAGCTGTGGTACGTTGCACACAAAGGTAACACCATGTACGTGGTATGCTATTTGCAGGAGCTTCTTCCCACTAGGAAATTCAAAGGCACTTTTTCCAAACCAGGCTTCAACCACCAAAACCCTCCCAGCACAATTAAAAACACATATCCTTCCTTCTCTGACAAGAACCGAGAATCCTGTAAGAGGTAAAATGTGGACTTGACCATAGCGATGTTTCCAACTGCCAATGAACTTTTAGCTACATAGTGCTTGTTTCCTCTTATTTTTCACTGAAACCCTCTGAACAACTGCAGTTTCATTTCAGTGAAGAATTTCTTTTCACAGGATAACAAAAATACATCCGACCCACAGAATTGCATCGTAGCTGAGGTGGGAAGGGACCTCTAGAGATGGCCTAGTCCAACCCCTTGCTCAAATCAGGGTCACCTACAGCATGTTGCTCAGGGCTGCATCCACTCAGGTTTCCAGTATCTCCAAGAAAGGAGACTCCGAAGCCTCTCTGGGCAACCTGCTCCAGTGTTTGAGCACCCTCCCAATAAAATGTTGGGGGATTTTTATGTTTAAATGAAACTTCCTGTCCCGACACTGGGAACCACTGAGAACCATCTGGCTCTGTCTTCTTTACTTCCCCCCAGTTAAGTGTTCACACATAGGCAGGGCCCCCCTGAGCTTTCCCTTCCCCAGACTAAATAATCCCAGCTCTCTCAAGCCTTTTCTCATATGACAGATGCTCCAGTTCCTTAACCATCTGTGTGGCTTTTTACTGGACTTGCTCCAGAATGTCCATGTCTCTCCTGTTCTGAGGAGCCCAGCTCTGGACATGGCACCCAGACGTGTGTCACCAGGGCTGACCAGAGGGGAAGGATCACCTCCCTCGACCTGCTGGCAATGCCCTGGCCTAATGTAGCCCAAGAGGCTGGCAGTCACCTTTGCCACAAGGACACATTGCTGGCTTATGGTCATCTCGGTGTCCACCAGGACCCAAAGGGCCTTTTCTGGGGTCAGCTCCAGCCTGTAGCAGTGCATGGGGCTAATCCTGCCCAGGGGCAACACTTGGCATATCTCCAAGGCTCCTGTCAGCACATTTCTCCAGCCTGTCCAGGTCCCTCTGGACGGCAGCACAACTCTGGTGTATCGGCCACTCCTCCCAGTTTTGTATCATCTGCAAATGTGCTGACAGAGCACTCTGCCCAGTCATCCAGGTTCATTAATGATGAGGTTAAACAGTACTGGCCCCAGTACCAATCCCTGGGTCACCACCAGTGACTGGCCTCCAGCTGGACATGGCTCTGGGCCCAGCCGTTCAGGCAGTTTTCAGTCCACCTCACTGTCCACTTGCTAAAGGCAGGATAAACAACATCCATCCATCGCCCTCTGCTTGTCCACTGAACCCATCACCTCTGTAGAAAGCTATCCAAATCCAGTTAGAACTACTGAGAAATTGCACACGTACCACAGGATAAATTATGTTATTTTAAAGTTCAAATAAAGATGATCCTTGAATTGTGATTCAGTTTATATGCTCATCTAAACCAACACACATGCATGCTTTGCTTAAGAAGAACTAATATGACATCAGAGTGAGGTTTGTATTATGAAGTCAGGTGAGTAGCTATTCCTCCCCCCCTATTTCCCCTGGAAAAGTACATTTGCTGGAGCTCCAACAGAGATGTCATCAAGATAAATGTGCTCTTCAGTGAAAGAATATACCACAGCCATTCATATGCTGAATTAACCTTGTTGCCTCTTGACTTAAACCCATCATCTGTATTAAGATTAATGATGAAGATTAAGTATGTGTTCTGAAATATGCATGTTAACAAAGATGGCTTGCTTTGAAGCCAGTTGAAAGGGAAATTTCTTGACTTCTATCAGCTATTGATCTATACAGACTTTTTTTTTCCCCAGTTTATTCAATTCCATTTTGAAATGCAAAAAACTGCACCCCTGCCAAATAAGTCATACAACATTTGCAACCCCCCCCCCCCCCCCCGAGATCATAAGGAAAACCACGCAGAATCCGAACCTTTCAGGTAGGTTAGTCGAAGCAACAAAACACAGTCTCTCAAGCTAGCCAACAAAAGTGTCTCTGACTTTCACAGCAACACCCACCATGAGAGCTCAAAGAGTACTGGCAAGGTGCATCTCTGCACTCCTGCTGCTTGCCTTAATATCCATAAAGGACCACACGCCCCCACAAGGTTTTAATATAGTTGGTTCATCTGATAAGATTTTGAAGCATCTTTTCTTCATTTCTTTCTTTGAATTTCTTAGAAGTTAATTCTCAGTCCTCCGTTTCCCTACCCTTTATCCTGCTGACTCATCACTTCTCCCCCCATTAGCCCAGTTTTTAACACCCAAATACTGTTTTCTCTCACACTTCCCTGTTTAACCCATCCATCCTTTGCACTCTAAGTAAAGCTCCACAGCAGCAGGCATCGCTCAACATATACGTAACATCCCTGTTGAAAAAAGCTTACATGCCATTTCAACCACTATGACTTTCAGCGCTACTTTTCATCCTGCCTCCCCTTCCCTTTCTCTTTTTGCCAGATGTGGGCTTCTGACAATTTTTTAGGCCTCCCTTCCACAGCACTGAGTGTTCAGCATGAGCAGCTGGACTTAGCACTGTGCTGCTATGACAGTTATTTTTGTGTCCAGTGCCAAACTGATTTTTAAAAGCATCACAGCTCCCTGTTGCTGGTGTGAACCCAAATCTCTCCTGATGCCAGACTTGGCTGGTGTCAACCCTTTGCTGTCACTGCTGCTGTCTGCCAGCCTCAATGAATGAGTTTCTCCAGCAGACTTCTTCATCCACATGACTAGGGGCTAAACATCAGGTCAGCAAGGGGGTCTGCAGCCATAAGAGGATGAGTGAGTATATCAGACAGCCAGAGGACACACTGAGACAACAGGGATGGAAACTTTCCATGGTCTCAGTGTCATGCCAGAATCTGTCATGTTTCTGACAGAAAAAGCCAGCTTTTCCACATCATAAGGAGAAACTTTTATTATAATTTGGTCAAAATGTTCCTGTGCCCACAAAAAGTTCTCATCTTCTAGGTTAAAGGAACATTCACACCTCACCCACCGTTGGTGCTATATCTCACATACCGTGAACCCTCTATCTAGAACATTTCTGCAAGGAGACATTGAACAGTACCTTCCCACACCTGACTGATTCAAGCTTCAACAGACTGGACCCTTAGTACTTACATACATACTTTGATGTTAAAAGCCCAAGTGAACTGACAAATGATAAGCCTACACCATTGTGGAGAGCAGGAATGCATCATACCTCTGGTTAGATGCTCTTTATCTATGTACAGATCTCATAGGCCCTATCAACCTTTAGCTAAAGGGCTAGTCTCAAGAAATAAGTTGGTGTGGCCTCAGCACAGCACAAGTTTGCCCCAGGAAGACATATCCTGTGCACAAAATGGGTGCTCATCCTGTGGCTGCTGCATCTTAGTCTCAAGTTTAACTGGGGCTTATGCTGCAGGAAAAGGGGCCTCCCCACTTCCCAGACACCCATCATGCACCCTATATGAATACTGCCCATTGCTAATAAAACCTATGCATCTCATATGGTGGAGAACCAGACCAGCAACCGCTGGACTAAGGCCCTGTCGTCTGTTCAATGAATTTCATAGGTCTTAGCACATTTTCCATTTACTAGTGTGTTCTGCCAAATCTGCTTCAAACTGCCTAGAAGACCTGATACACCATTACCAGTATCTGTTCTGGCCCAGTTTCCTAAGCTGTACAGAGAATTAGAGACTGTAAAAGCAGCTAAGCAGAGAATCTGAGCTGCTTTTCCAAAAGTCACTTGATTTAAGACATTGAGGCAAGTCTCCAATACAGATGAGGCACTATACTTCTTTCAGGCCAAGAATATAACAGCCTCCCTCTTTTTTCCAGTGAAGGACAGCAGCTTTTTTGTTGCTTGCCAACAGAAATGTCAGTCTGCCAATCCCGCACTACAACCAGAAATAATGCCTTTATTTTCAATTTAGTAGCGTCTAGTCCTGAAGGCGAAAGACTTTATTATAGCTTTGAGTTTGCTCCAAGTTTGGAGAATGGTCATGTTAAAATAAATCATCGCATCCACTGCTATTATTCTTCTCTTCACTTATACCGATTGCAAAAAGTCACTCATCTTCCAGACCCTACAAGCCATGTATCAAAACCATCATACAGCCAAGAGTCACAAGAGTCAGGATAATGAATGTGGGACAGCCATAGGAGTTATTCAACAGATCTGCAAATGCCCATTTCACTGGGGTGGGTCACCGCAGTGATTCAGATGTACAACGGTCTTTGCTGGCTTATCTTCTCCCACGAATTCAGATGACTGGGCAGCAAACCTTCAAACCCACCCCCACAGCCCACCCCATAATGTACCATGAGCACGGGCTCCAGCCCTGAGGAGCCAGAAAGCTGCATGCAGTTCAAAAGCCATAAGGTGCCAACATTGGGTTTACCTCATCTCCATCCACAAGTCTAAAGTTTGGGGCATAACTTACAGTTAGTCAGCTAAGCTTCCTCTTTGGAAGCAGAGAGACACAAGCATCCCCTGGAGATGTCTGACTCTCTGACCGGCTCAGAGGGATGTATAACATCTAGACAGCCACAGTTAAGTGAGACAAATCCTACCCTCCAAACAGAATGACAAGCTGATGTGCCGTAGGTTCCTCCAGCAACGTTATTAAGTGACAAAACTGCCAGTTTCTATAAATTGATTCACTGTTTCTAAGATCAGCAGAAACGGAGTTTCCTCTTGTGAGTTGAACATTTAATAGTTCTTGAAAATGATGGGGGGAAAAAAAAAGCTAGAAAAGAAGAGACACACACAAAGATTGTGGAGAAAAACAGCAGAATATATTAATGCTGTTCTTTGCATGGGTGGCCAGTAATGCCAAGAATAAGGACAGTTTGACATAATTGGCATTTAGAAGACAGAAGGCAAGTGTTAATGTTAATAAATAAATAAATAAATAAATACACTTTTCCCTCAACTACTGCTCACACTTCTGCTAGTGACAGGATACTGTAAGAAGGATTCAAAGAGGTTAGGAGGAAATTCAAACATTTTTAATACAAAATGAAATCTAACTGCACACGTAGAAAAAAATTGGGAACAACCATTTAGTGTTAGGAGTCAGTGGGGCTGGAAATTTGGAGGTGAGAGAATGTGAAGAACATTTGCTTTCTGCAGTAATGAAGGCTGAGACAGTTTTGACTGCACCGACAGTAATATCAGGAAGAAGGAAAAGCAATGGCAGTAAAATTTCTATTTGTTATAGCTATCTTGTGGCAATCCCTGAAATACTCCATGCTGTGTCTATAAGCACAAGAAAATGGAGCTTATTTACTTGCAGAGAGGATAGGACTACATGGGATTAATGGGATATACAGAAAAGAGCAATGTGTTTCAACAGTGACTTAAAGTGCTTATAAGAAGGGATATCTTTTCAGTATATGAGTATTTTTCAGTGTGCATATACACCCATAGGGAGAAATTACTTAGTATGACATGCTATGGAATACTAATTCAAAGCAACAAACTGGAGAACAGTTAAAAATTAATGTCAGGAAAAAAAAAGAAACACTATTGAAAGCAAAATATATCAAAGCTGTAGACCACAGTTTGCAAAAGAACTATGGCATCACCATGCCTGCAACATCCCAGACACGATACTGCAAAGTGTAGCCAGAACAGTCATTCATGGACAGCAGCATCAACAGCTAAGGGTGGTTTTTTTTATTTTTTCTAACATTTATACATTTCCACAGCATCCATGCAAAGCAAAAAGCACGTTGAGAAAATGCAGAAACTCTCCCGCCTTTTGTTCTAACCCTCTGTGCCACCACCGTTCCCTCTGCACTTACAACCTGGAGGAAATAAGAGCTATCACCCCATCGCCAACATATCAAAAGGAAGTTACCAGCAAACTTTACCCAGAATAAGATCAGATGAGGATGTGAGATAAAATATGCAAAAACCAAAGCGCATACTGAGTCAAAGACAGTTCCAGATGTAGGCAAGATCAGAGGACACAAACCCTGGTAAGTCAGAAGACACTGACCTGTCACTTGTCCTGCAGCAGACCCTTTCTTTCTTAAACAGGTGCTTCCTGGCAGCAGAAGCCTTCCAGGCTCCCAGTCTCTGCACTTGCCCTCTGGTCTCTGCTTTCACAGGCGCAAAGCGTGGGCACTGCCCCATGAGGGACTCTGCTCACCGCGGGAATTACTGTCAACTTCACCTGAGCTCACTGAAGCTGTCAATGTGGCAAAACTGAGGGCACGTGGTGGCACTGGTGCAGCGTGAACACCACGTCTCCTGCATAGCCGTGCCCAGGCTTACGGACTGCACGTGGGCATCAGAGTCCCAATCACTCCACTCACAGACCTGGATCAGATTATTTCCTAAATTCTTCCTAAAAAAACTACAGAAACCGAAACAGAGATTCATGACTCGACTAGACCAGATCACAAGTGTGTGTGAGTCACAGCATATCTTGGAGACATATATTTAAAGGGCTTTCATCAGAACATTTTGAACCTGATTTGCACAAATTGATGACAAAAGCCAGATTATTTTGGTGGTGGATTATACGAAAAAGTCTCTTCCACGACATTCAGGGCCACCTCACGATGACATATACAAGATCAATGCCATAACAAAGGAACAGAAGGCTGCACACTTAGTTCAAAGAGCAAGAAGAGAACAAAACCTATGAAACCAGTGTGGTAACCACACAGCAAACAAGTAGCCACCATTGTATCTTCCATTGTGACTGGAAAGGTCTTTTAAAGGAAATAGCCAAGTCATAAATAAATAAAGTGCACTAATAATTGCCATCACCTAATCGAAGTGAAACACAGTCTACCGATAATTACCCATAATTGCTCTTCCTTGTAGGTGGTGATGAAGCTGCAACATGTAGCCCAAAGGCAATCAAAAGAGACTTCAAGGCCATGGGATGGTTGGTAAGGGAATACAGAGCACAGGTAAATTTTTCCTCTATCCTTCCAGTTGCAGGCAGCGATATCAGAAGAAACAGATGGACCTGGTCTATCAATACATGGCTCCGTGGCTGGTGTCACTGCCACAATTTTGGGTTTTTCAGTAATGGGATGGTCTACATGGCACCAGACCTGCTGATGTTGGCTGGGATTTGCTCACAAGCTAGCAGGCTCATTGACAGAGCTTTCAACTAGACTTGAAGGGGGAAGGGGTGCTAGCGAGGGCCCTCAACCTGTTGCTCTGATATGTGCTGGCCACACTAGAGCACACCTGAAGTCCTATGAAGATAAGCCAGGGGCTCCTGAGGTAACAGGAGCCAACAGGGGAACACCAGTGAAATACCTCAAAGGAATTAAGGTGTGTTCCTCTAAGAAGGTGACACAGCCGACAGCCCAGCTGAAGTGCCTCTACACCGATGCACGCAGCGTGGGCAACAAACAGCAGTTGGAAGCCACTGTGCTGCTAGAAAGCTATGACCTAGTTGCTGTTACTGAAACTTCGTAGGACAAATCTCATGACTGAGTGTGGCTATCAATGGCTACAGGCTCTTTAGAAAGAACGGGTGAGGAAGGAGGGACAGAGTGGTTGTCCTCTACATCAAAAAATGGATAGATTGTGAAGCACTGTCTGTGAAGAATAGCCATGAGCAGGTTGAAAGCTTATGGGTAAGAATTAGAGACCATGGCAACAAAGGGAACCTTGTGGTTGGTGTCTACTACAGGCTGCCTGGTCAAGGGGAGCCTATTGACAAAGCCTTGTTACTTGAGCTACAGGAGGCATCACGCTCGCTGGCTCTCATCCTGCTGGGGGACTTCAACCACCCCGACATCTGCTGGAAAAGTAGCACAGCTAGCTGTAGAAAATACAGGAGGCTCCTGGAGTGCATTAAGGGTAACTTCTTAAGCCAGGTAATAGACAGCCCTTCCAGACAGGACACAATACTGGACCTGATGGTCACCAACGCAAGTGAGCTAATCGATGATATCAAGATTGGAGGCAGCCTGGGCTGCAGTGGTCACGCACTGGTGGAGTTCGCAGTCCTGAGGGATATGGGTCAGGCGAAGAGTAAGGTCAGGAGCCTGAATTTTAGGAAAGCAAACTTGCAGCTGTTCAAGCAGTTAGTCAAGAGGACCCCGTGGGAAACTGCCCTCAGGGACAAGGGAGCAGAACAGTGCTGGCAGATCTTTAAGGACCCTTTCTATAGAGCACAAGAGCTCTTGATCCCCAGGTGTAAGAAATCAGGAAAGGAAGGCAAGAGACAAGCATGGATGAATCGAGACCCACTGGTCAAACTAAAGGGCAAGAAGGAAATGCACAGGCAGTGGAAGCAGGGACAGCTGTCCCGGGAAAAGTATAGGGATGCTGCCTCATTGTGCAGAGATAGGGTCAGGAAGGCCAAGGCACGGATGGAGTTGAACTTGGCAAAGGATGCAAAGAATAATAAGAAGGGCTTCTATATGTATGTCAGCCAGAAAAGGAAGGTCAAAGAAAGTGTACCCCGCTGATGAACAAGACTGGCAAACTGGTAACAACGGACAAGGAGAAGGCTGAGGTACTCAACTTTTTTGCCTCACTCTTCACTGGCAACCTCTTCTTCCCACACCTCTTGAGTAAACGGACCGCAAGACAGGGACTGGGGGAGCAAAGTCCCTCCCACTGTAAGATAAGATCAGGTTTGTGACCACCTGAGGTACCTGAACATGCATAAGTCTATGGGACTTGATGAGATGCATCCCACAGTCCTGAGGGAATTGCTGATGTAGTTGCCAAGCCACTCTCCATGATATTTGAACAGTCACGGCATCCAGGTGAAGTCCCCGGTGACTGGAAAAAGGGAAACATTGCACCCGTTTTTAAAAAGGGTAGAAAGGAGGGCCCTGGGAACTACTGACCTGTCAGCCTCACCTCTGTGCCTGGGAAGATCATGGAACAGGTCCTCCTAGAACCTATGCTAAGGCATGTGGAGGACAGGGAGGTGATTTGAGACAGCCAGCATGGCTTCACCAAGGGCAAGCCTTGCCTGACTAACCTAGTGGCCTTCTATGGTGGAGTGACTACATCAGTGGACAAGGGAAGAGCTACGGATGTCATCTATCTGGACTTCTGTAAGGGCTTTGACATGGTCCCCCACAACATCCTTCTCTCTAAATTGGAGAGATATGGATTTGATGGGTGAACTCTTTGGTGGATGTGGAATTGGTTGGATGGTCGCAGCCAGAGGGTAGTGGTCAGCGGCTCAATGTCCAGATAGAGACTGGTGACAAGTGGTGTCCCTCAGGGGTCCATATTGGGACCAGTACTGCTTAATGTCTTCATCAGTAACATAGACAGTGGGATCACGTGCACCCTCAGCAAGTTTGCAGATGACACCAAGCTGAGTGGGGCGGTTGACATGCCTGAGGGATGGGATGCCATCCAGAGGGACCTGGACAAGCTTGAGAAGTGGGCCCATGTGAACCTCATGAGGTTCAACAAGGCCAAGTGCAAGGTCCTGCACCTGGGTCAGGGCAACCCCCAGTATCAATACAGGCTGGGGGATGAAGGGATTGCAAGCAGCCCTGCGGAGAAGGACTTGGGGATACTGGTGGATGAAAAGCTGGACATGAGCTGGCAATGTGTGCTCGCAGCCCAGAAAGCCAACCGTATCCTGAGCTGCATCAAAAGCAGCGTGGCCAGCAGGTCGAGGGAGGTGATTCTGCCCCTCTGCTCTGCTCTGGCGAGACCCCACCTGCAGTACTGCATCCAGCTCTGGGGTCCTCAGCAGAAGACGTGGACCTGTTGGAGCAGGTCCAGAGGAGGGCTGCAAAAATGATCAGAGGGCTGGAGCAGCTCTGCTATGAGGAAAGGCTGAGAGAGTTGGGGTTGTTCAGCCTGGAGAAGACAAGGCTTCAGGGAAATCTTATTGTGGCCTTTCAATACTTCAAGGGGGCTTACAAGAAAGATGGGGACAGACTTTTTAGTAGGGCCTGTAGTGACAGGACAAGGGGTAATGGTTTTAAACTAAAAGAGGGTAGATTTAGACTAGATGTAAGGAAGAAATTTTTTACAGTGAGGGTGGTGAAACACTGGAAGGGGTTGCCCAGAGAGGTGGTAGATGCCCCATCCCTGGAAACATTCAAGGTCAGGTTGGACGGGGCTCTGAGCAACCAGATCTAGTTGAAGATGTTCCTGCTCATTGCAGGGGGTTGGACTAGATGACCTTTAAAGGTCCCTTCCAACCCAAACTATTCTATGATTCTATGATTAAGGGGGAAATGAAAGTGCATTCTAACAACTTTTTCCATTTTAGATTGAGTGAGAAAAGAGACTATTTGTTTATGTGTGACGCCATCTTAACAGCATTTATCCAGCTAAGAACCATATGCTAATAGTTTTAAAATATGCTGAGTATTGTATTACCATATAGGAGAAAAATTCACAGTATTATTTTCAATAATCATTTACAATGACAAGCACAAAACAGAATCAGCAACTCTGCACATATGGGGAACATCCTAATTTACTAAACCAGAAAATAAAAGGGTTAGGAAATAAAACACACAAAATCCATCATTTCTGTTTACTATAACTCAGTTAAAATCAGAATCAAGTCAATACAGGACCTGCAACAAAGTGGTTTTCATCAGATGGAACTTGGAAACCTTCTAGCTTTGTAACCCTCAGTGGGACTGCCAGAATGAAAGATACTGGTTTAGACTGAAACACTGCTGCTGTTGTTTTTTCAGGTATGTTAATGAAATTAATAATTTGTTTGTATTTCTTTGAAAGGATGGTTTATTTCCTTTCTCTGTTCTCTTCTTTTGCAATTATATTCTTCAATGTTTCATTATGTGCCCCACACACTGGCATCAGAACCAGAAGTGACTGAAGGAGACACAAGCAAATCCAGCATTGAGAGGGAGCAGCTGCAGAATATTCACAAAAATCGTCATTTTTTTGTAGGCCACAATTTTCATAATGATTCGTCAGTAACACTTTTTGCTGCATCATACCATTGGCCTACCTTGTGTTATACCAACTGTCAGCAACATCAAACTGACAGCATTTAGCAGCACATTAGTTATAAGTATGCTATTAAGTTCCTTTTTGTTGGCCGATCTGTTTAACAAATTGCATTTTTCAAGCAAAATAATTTACAATGGAGAGCCCTGCTGCTGTGCAACACGTGACATTTGCATCATTTGTCACAGCAACTGAAAGGAAAACAAAAAAGTTGTAATTTGCTACCCACACGGCGTGTCAGAGACAACAGCCATCCAGAAAGGAAGAGTTCTTCCCTGCTGGAAAGTTTCAAAAGAAGTGATTTGTTTCCCTGTCACCCCTCTTCACTACCAAGCTGCTCCATTTGCAATTAAAGTAGGTTTGCTTTACAACAGTAAACGGTTTCCATCCAATGAACTAGTTACTTCACATTGAAATAAACTCTTCCATTTCACATACAAGCTACTTTGCACAATTAATAGTTTCACTGATCAAAAGCAACATGGTGCAGGCCAGGTGGATCAAAACCTGTGCAAACTCTGGGCAAAGGATAGGGCTGAAACTCCAATAGGCTCCAAATACTCACCATGGCTCGAAGAATAATAGAAGACAATAAAGATTAACATAAACATTGTATTTTCGGTGCAGAGGCTGTATGGCAGTAACCTCCTGCCTGCAGAGCATGACCAATCCCATGCTGAACTGGACACCTACAATACATCAGACAAAACACATTCTCCAGTGCTGGTTTCTACCATGTGCAAAGGGGTCGCGGGGTACGTTAGTAACCCAGATGAAGTTGCCCAGCTGCGACATGGAAAGGCTACACTTAAGCAGAGAAATCCCATTTCAGGAATCCCCCTAACATATATGAAAACTGAGCCTTGAAGCCTGCAGAATATCTGCAAGTGACTGAGTTGACGCGTACCCAAACTATTCACCTGTCATCTCGGTGACCCATAGAAACACCACATGTAACTGCGTTTTGGCTTTCCCAGAACTTTGTAATCTGCTAAAACATACAGACAAGCCATCAATCTACGTAGAGATAAGGAGATGGTTATCCTAAGAGATGTTAAGGTTCCCAATGTAGGTAGCCTCCTCTGTTTTTTAATATCTGTATGAACAGCTGCCCTGTTCCTCAGCTTGCTGGTATAATAACCCTTGGCATAAACTGACACAATCCAACAAAATAATTTCTTTTCCAAGAGGAACAATCCCACTGTCTGCCTGCCTTTACAAGGCAACTGAGGAGGACTATGAACAAAGACAAGACTGCCTCTCACAGCATGACCTCTTTGTGGGATGTTTTCCCACATGCAGTGGCTCCGGTTGCAGTCTCTCTCCCAGCCCTGCCATCCCTTAGAGGCTTTGGTGCTCTCACAGAAGAAAGCGGGTAGAAAGAAAACAACACCCTTCAGTGTTCCTACACAAAATGGGGCAAGTAACTAATCAGGGGAAACCATGCAGAGGAAAAGTCACTAGCAGAGCTGCATCAAAGCCTATCTGAAACATGACCAAAAGGGGCTGTTTTCCTTTTAAGATCTAACTGGCTTTTGATGTAGTCTTTTGGTAACCAGGCAGTTTGATTACAGGTGATCTGCCTTTGCAATACTTCTCCTTTTCCTACTCAAGGACTCCCATGTTCAAAAGGGGATATTTTACTATCACTTTTCCTTTGACGGTTACTTCTATGCAGGAATTATTGGCAGCTCAATAGCTGAGATGTGCAGAAAAGCCACACTGGGGGAGGGAAGCCTCATCAGCTCTTTCTTCCAATCTCCCAGCATGTTAAAAGCACTCTGAGGCACAGAGAGCAGCAGGGAAGTAGCATGAATGCAAATCATAGTTTTTTCTCTTTTTAATAGACCCTCTATGCATCCCCATGTAGGGAAGATGACCCAGCAAAATCCCATTCTCCTCCCTTTCCTCCTCATTCCTGCCTGGAAGTAACAGATAAGCCATTTTCAGCAAAAATATATGGCATCACCATGGTGCAAACAGATGACCTTGCCAAATCCAAGCTGCAGTGCTGCACAAAGACAAGAAGGCACTCTGTGTAATTGCACTACCATCCTGCTCAGTGGCAACCTCTTCCCAACAGGAACGGCAGCTGTAGGTCCAATGCGGCAAATCTTACTCTTCGGATACATGTCCTCTAAACAGTAAATGGTCCCATTCAGTACACTTCATAATCCACTGCAAAATAATCTATTTTGTGATAGACAATACCAATACTTAGAGGTTTGGAAGGGCTTAAACACTCTAGGCAAAAGCATAAGGCCCTTTTCATAATCAAAGATAAATAAGACACTCTGATAAGCACAGTATCAAGAACGGGACACAAAATGGATACAAAATGCATCGGGTTTAAAGCATCAAATAATTTTGGTATTTCACAGCAACTTAGTCTTTGCACACATACACAGAAGGAGCAACTCATGAGACTGTGGAGTATCACTCAGAGCTGCATCATTATTTAAGCCACTTGCTTAGATACCTATGGACTACTAAGGTGAAGACTGGTAAACCAAAACTGTTTCCTGCTAGTTCTCTTCATGCTGCTGCACAAGGCCTTACCTTGGCATCATCAGCACTCCACACTCCCTGTTGCTACCCAAGGTCACTATTCTGAATTACATACCTGAGGCTCAAAGACTGCCCTGCTCAAATCCTAGTGACCACAATCTTTGGGGGAAGCAGGGGGGAAGCCCACAGTCTCTCTAGAAAGTGGGGCTTCTTTTGATTGGGGGAGGTAGTCTTCCCAAACAAAACAAAAAAATCCTTCTGCATTTATCTTGGCTGGCTTTTAAATTCCAAGTTTGCCCAAAGCCCTCCATCCCCCCTGCCCCAATACTTTTTTGAAGCAACGCTCTGGATGTCAAGGGTCCTGAACACTGAGGCAAGGGTAAAAGCCTTAACAAACGTTAAATACTTTTAAACAGCAGCTTCAATTTGTGTTATGAAAGCATTAACTGCAACCAGGAGTAGCTCTAGCTATTTTCTTAATATTTTAGGTTAAAAAATTCCAGAGGCGTAAGACTGGATGACAATTCCTCAATACTTTATTAAGGTCTTTACTTTATATACCGCCACTCTGTCAGCTTGTCACTAGACCATGTAAAACATCAGAGAAGAGGGAAACACGTTGGCTAGAAGTGCGATACTCTCTGAACAACTTTAATGAAGAGTTCTACTACACAATGCAATCAGAATAGATTAAAACAGCCAACCTCCACAGGTTGTCAAAGAGATGAGACCATCCTTCCAGTACAGATGTCTTACTTGCAGCACTTCTTTATGTACAGACATCCACAAAAGGGACTGACCAAGGAGTGGAAAAAAAAAAAAAGTGAAGAGATCCAAAGTCCATCCAGAAAAGTTCAAAAAGGCTTAGTTTGCATACAAAAATTCAGTTAATTCCAGAAGCTCAAGCGCAAGTGGACTTCTGACTAATATTAATCACAAACACCACCAATTTACCATGCAAACATTTTAATTGTTTGAATTGCTCTCTTCCAAGCTTTACGAGACAGAAGTACCACTCCACAGTGGTATCTCCTATGACAGTGACAAAGGACCACCTGCTTACAACTTAAATAATAAATTCCTGGTTTGTATAACTGAGGCTGAATACCCACAGGATATTATTAACATTTCCCCTCCAGCATCTGGTCTAATAAAGAAACACAGAACAGCTTTGCTGTAGTACAAAAGTTTACAGAAAGTTCGGCAATTTAATTAAAGACAATACAAAATATGTTGTCTGAATTCAAATAATTTATGTAAAAGTACACGAATGAGAAAATATTGGCAAGAAGATTTGGGTAACCATATTATCTGATGCATGTTCTTTGTCCCTAGAGATAACATACAGTCAAAAATACATTTATATTTTAAGTTACTATAAAAGACAGCATTTTAAAATAAACACAATTTCAGGTCTACCAGCCCTTTAACGCGAAAAATTCCTGTTAACACAGGACAACTGATAGAATTAAAAAAATGGAGCAATACTGAAGTCTCTGAATAAGCCTGTAGTGTTTGTTTTTCCTTTTATCGAGGAGGGAGAAGACAACAAAAACAGAGAGGAGTGTTTTGGTAGTGCTCTGTCTTCTCAGTTAAGTGTTTTAAGAAGTGTGATCAGAGCATCAGGGATGCTGAAAAACCCACCCTCCTTGTGAGGAGACAGGGTACAGATCAGGCACAGATCTTCCCTTCCACACAAAGTAGTACCACATCCACACAAGAGTGGATCGTGCAGGCAAAGCAAGCTACCCCTACTGTACTCAGGGTGGCAGCTTGGCCCCAACAAGCACTTTCTCTCAGCCTCCAGCAGAGCCACTATTCCTCTCAAATCCTGAGTTATTTCTTCACATTTGTCAAATATTGAAACCCCAGAAGTCTGATATCGTAATCAAGAAGGTGACAACAGCCTGAAACACCCAAGATTTCTTACCATGTATCACTCGCCTTCCACATTTTTGTGGTCAGCTAAATAGTTTAACAAGACAACACATGATGACTTTCTTTGAAGATATTTTAGTTCATTAATTCTCGATAAAAGCATTGGTTGCAGTACAATAGTTCGACATACAGCAACAAAACATACTCAATTTACATGCACAAGCTATTTAACAATAGTACACAGTCCTTCCTATTGCCATTATAAAATCAACACTACCATGACAGCTGACAGCCTTCCAATTGTTCTCATGAGCTCTAAAAAAAAAAAAAAAAAAAAAAAAAAAAGAGTGATGAAAACAGCATTCCAGTTGGTACAATGGCAAAGAACAGAGGTTTGGCCACTGCTGGAAGATTCCAATGAAGATGCCAGTATCATAATAGGTAACAGTGTTGGAATTACTGTAAAAACAGCTACAAAAAAAGCAATGCAAAGTTGTTTTGATGTGTACTTCAGTTTAAAAAAAGAACATGTGGGAAATACTTACAGCTTTGTATAGAAAGATACCAGAAACAAAAGTACATGCAGAGGAAGAAAAGTTAGTTTCAGGCAAGACAAATGTGTGGATGACTAAAAAAAAACCACCTGATCACTGAAGTACTGTAAACCAGCAGCAATCTGTTGGGGAAAGAGTGCATAATCTTCTAGCAGGATTGTTTTTCTGTGTTTTCTGTTTTGTGGTTGGAGGGGGTTTTTTTGTTGTTTTGGGGTTTTTTTGTGGTGGTTTGTTGGTTTTTTTGGTTTTTTTTTTAAATAAAGCTTCCAAATTTGAAAATGCAAGCCAAAACTCCTCTGCATTTGTGTTCTATGCCTGGCTGAGATTTCTTTCAGTTTTACAGTTTGGTCCAGATTCTCATGGTTTAATGTACAAAGTACAGTACAAGCTACTAGCACTACTCACTGCAAGTTTTCAAAGACTGCTTTTCAGAAGACAGATACAACACTGTCATCTTCATTAAAGGTTGATGTCAAAGTTTCAATACTGCTGTTAAAGGGCTTCTAGAAATAAGAACAGAGAAGTCAGATTTATGACCAAGAGATAAGCAATGAGCTCTGTAAAACGTACACATTACAGTAAGACTTTTCCTATGGCAAATAAGTCATCAGGGGACTTTTTTTTTTCTTTTTTAAAACATTTCTTTCTAGTTTTCAGAAGTGCTAACAATTGCAGCAATAAGACTTTCAAAGTGCCCTGGCTGTGCCTCTCTTTTTAGTGTCCTTTCCAAATGGTATTGAAACAGGTAAGAAACCTCTCCTCTAATCAACAGTTATCAGTTTAGCATTATGCTATTGGCAAGTCAGATCCTGAAATATTATGAATATTTGATAGTTGTAATCAATTTATTCATGACCATATAAAAAAAAAAAGTACAGCTACATGTGACTGCACTGTCAGATCTATAAAACACCAAGTAAGACAGCAAAAATAAAAGGCAAAAAAGGAAAAAGGCCTCAAGTCTCCTTTTTTTGTTGTTTAGGTTTTTTTACTAATTGTCTCACAGCAAAAAAAAAAAAAGTAGCAAATGCTTATCTTAAATACAAAGTTATAATCTGCAAATCAGGTCCTCTAATCCAGACTGATGGTACACTTTATTTCAACTGAACCACCCATTACAAACTTGCAATGCCAGCACTCATACCCTGAAGTGTTGCCCAGCCTCATCCACCGAATCAACTATTCACACCTTATTTTAAGCAGAACAATAAAAAAAGTTGTTTGTGGTTTTGAAACAGTTGGTCTGAATTCCTTAATACCACACCCAAAACTCAGGAAGACAAATTTAAGGATGTCTCAATTCTCAAAATATTGTTTACAAAGGAAAAAAAGAGGAGTGAATATGGAAGTACAGAAGGTGTTAAAACACCACAAAAAATGGACTTGGTAAAGAGCCTATACTAGAACACTTACCTTGTCAAAGCATTAAAATGATCATCTCAGAAGACTATTCAGAGACACTTAGAATTGTGAAAAAATGCAAGCTAGACTGTCGTAGATCACTGATCTATCTAATCTAAAGGCAGTGCAAAACGATGGCTGGTGAGGGGGCAACCAGCCATCTCGCAAAGTGGGGGACTTCAAATTACTCATCACTGACCTCCTTAATAATCTGCATTGAAGGACCTGATGAACAGCAGTGAAATTTGTCATGCAATTACAACTGGTACGCAACCAATACGCAACTCAAGAGTGATACTGTCATCCATGATGGATTATTAAAGTAATAATCCATTAAAGAATAAGGTCAAAAGGGAGAGTGGTAAACATCAGTTGCCATAAGTGAAAACACTTCAAAAATTTACATTTAAATAAAAAGTTAGATGGTACCTTATAAAAAGAAGTACTGAACACAACAAAGCCACAATAAATTAGTGTTTCCATAAAACGACATGCTGAAGGTTTTGTTCCCAAGTCTATACATTTTTTTACTGTCTGTTAATTCCTAAATATTGACAGCATAATTGAATAATTGAGGTACAGTAGTTTACATTTGTATATTTCTTGTAAAAAGGTTAATTTTTTTCTTCCAGTTTTTCTTCCTCATCGCCAAAGAACAACAAAGGAAACATTCCTAAAATGCAGCCAATGGTCACTCCAATAGCTTTACCCTAGAGAAAGGGGGGAAAAATTAAGTTTCTCACTGATCAGTTGTTACTCATTTGCTGTGTAGTACCAACACAACCAGGAAAACAGACCCTTTGTTCTAGTTTTCGGTTGGGAGCCACATTTTTCTTAGCATGCAGACTAGAAACACAATCTATGAGAGAGAGACAGATATGACAAGGTTAGAAACAGCATGTGCTGTGACAAAAGACAATTCTGAATAAAGAGGAGGGGAATGACCCATGAAGAGCTGCACAGGTGGTAAGGGAGGACACAGACATTCAAAGGATTAGTGAGATGGCCAGGAAGACGGGGAGGGGAGGGGGGAACAACAAAAAGAAACCAAAAAACCAAAACCACACACACATTTTAGGTGCAATTATAAATGTATCTGTTTGTATCTGGTAATGCAAACTATCAAAGTCAGGAAGAAGGAATTCCTTGCAAACATGATGGCTTGCAAAGGCACAAGGCAAAGATCAAAAAAAAAAAAAAATTTGAAAACATTTCACAATTCATCTAGATGTAAAAGTCAATAGGAGAGGAAAGAAGACAGGCAACATCCAAACCACATCACCAGCAGCAGGTGGATAGTGTTGAGAAACTTGAGACAATGGGTAAAAAGAAAAAATGCTAGCGTACAGGCAAAAATGCTCAGAAGTCTTTTCACAGAAAAGTGCTGTGAATGAACTGCAGTGCAACGACAGGCTTTTGCCACAGACTCAGCTTCCACAGAGAAGACTCTTAGTTGGACAGACTAGAGGGCAGCCCACTGACAACATGCCAATTCTTCCCTGCTCAATGCTTTGATCTATCACTGCTAAAAGCAGACCTTTTTTCCCCCCCTAACTTTTCCTCAGCAAGTGTTATTTCTCTTCCCTTAAACCTGCAAAGTTATTTTTCCCCAGGAAGATTCATTCTGGCAAAGTGAAAGAAATATCTGTTTCTTTACTCAGTTTCTTATAATCTGTTTCTTTAATCAAAATAAACTAATTCTCTCATTGCTGAAGTGGGACTGCTTCAAATGTTTAAATGTTAATTAAGTAATCATCCTGAAAATGAATCTGCAAGATGAGTGTTCCGTAACTGTAAACCCAGGCAGTGAATATTACTCAAATGCTAGAAGTTTACCCAGGGGAAAGCTAATTTTATATCCGAGCTAATTATAAACTATTAGAAATGAATGCATACTAGCACAGGTATATGAATAGCAAGCACTTGACAAAGAACGTATAGGAGTAAACTACTAAGGGGTCATAACTTTCAAATAAACTATCTTATCACAGTAGCCAGGGCTCAGCCCAGGTATCTGCAGAGCATACATGAAGTCATTGCAGAGACTATCCATGTTACTAGTCACTCGTGGCTTGTTGCGTACAAAAAACCACCCAAGCCCAAAACTATCCAGTCTCATGATGCTCCCTGACGTAGGCTCACAACTAAACCTTCCAAGAAATGTGCAAAATGTTGGTGGACATTAAGTATTTAACGGCAAAAGTGACAAAAAGGATTTACCACATATTAGTTTAAACAAAAAAAAATCTCCACGCAAACAGTGCCTACCTACAGGATACTCACCAAGTGTGCACTGAGACGCGTTTGCCACATATCAGCTTGTTTGGGTGTCAGATCAGGGATTGACAGACCCAGTCGTGAAGCTAAAGCTTCTACATAACCTGCAAGGCTGGAAGAACAAGAAAACAAGATCATATGATTTTGGATCTGACAGTATCATCTAGTGAGGATTTTGAAATATTTGAAGCATTGAACTTAAAATTAATAGCTTTTCCTTCGGCATACTGATAAAGTCATCGAGAGGTAAATATGGGAAAGTGTTCAGACTTCTGATGGTCACATTTTGCAATGTAAGTTAACTAGTTTTCTCACTGATTTAATATGCAATATTTCCAGAAAAACCTTATGCAGTAAGACACAACTGGTGTGAATGTTACCGTATTTTTGCAGAGCTTCTAAATAACCTTTACTGGAGGAAAGGTTACACACACACACACACACACTAGTTAGTAATAAGCCTTGTTATTTGCAGAAGAAAAATTAGAGGGAAAGTAGGAAAAAGAGGCATAACAGATAGCTTTACTTTCAGCAATTACTTAGAAATTTCCTTTAGAAAACGTCAGCTGCTTCTGTTTATATCAGAAATAGGTATGCCTAGATCTGAAGATATTTCAGATACAAAATTGTTTTATCTGAGGAGAAGGAAATATCTTCAGATCTAGGCATAACAATCTGAGGAGGTATATTAGGTATATTCTATCACAGCAATATATTATATCACAAAAAAATGTATTTTTCCATTTTGTATTTTAATGAACGCACTTTTTTGTAGAAAAAATTCTAGTACTTCCTTAAAAGCAAGCATTACCTACAGACTACACTGAATCAGGTTAAATGCCAATCCTGATTTTATCACTTAAAATACATGATACTGTAATAGCAGGAGAATTACTCTATTTCAGAGCTATGGCATGGCAGTTTTAACCTCAACAAGAACCACCTAGTATTTCAACTTTTTCTTAGCAAGGACAGAAGACATTTCCGCAGTCATGTAGTTTACTGAAGCGAAATTCAAGAGCTAGGAAAAAAAATAAAGCAACTTCACCAGTTTACATGTTTTAGTTCAGTAGCACCAACAGTGTTTGCAAGAGAGGAAAAAAACCAAAACATATTCTTAATACAAGTTCAGACATACCCCAGTCCAGCTAAATCTGAAACAAGGTTTCCCAAAGCAGCAGCTGTAGGGAGGAGTAGGGAAGAGAAGGGGAGAAAGCAAAGTATTATTTTAATTACAAACAAAACCAACCAGCTCCCATCCCTGCTCCCAGTGACCCTCTCTTCTCAGTATATATACCATACAAGAGTAGAAGTAAATTCCTTTTATTTTAGAGTTTTTCTTCTGACCTTATTACAGTTTGTAATAACAGCAGTGGACTAACAAGAATAGGAAGTGCAACTGTATTTTCTCAACTTGTATGAAGAAAACTTGACAAATACAAAAAGACAACACTGACACCTGGAAATCAACGTAACAACTTTTCAGATCAGAGTTAAAAACGGCCATGTGTGGTTGCCAGTTTCATACAGCTAACACCGGACACCAAGCAAGGCCTTCCAGTACCTGAAGAGGCACAGGACCACTGGAAATAGAAGGAGCTGTTTCTCACCTATGTAGTTTTTATAAAAATTTCAACATATCCATGAACTGTGTCAGTTTAGGAATAAATAGTGTACGTATGATTGAATAAAGCTACACACTTAAAATACATGATTTCACAGCAGATCTTACTGAGATAAGCTTGCTTGTGACTGTCTTGCATTGCAACAGAGGGCTGCAAATTTCCAAATGATTAACTTGTTCTGCTATATACATTTTCATTTAAGCAATCTGCATGCTTTAGAACAATGCTGCACCTGCGGTTGGTGGATCCATAAGCATTTTTTTTCCCTCTGACATTGCAGAGGCACCAAAGCTGGCAAGCAGAGCTTATCAGTTTTGGCCCAAAGCAGGAGCAGGGTGGGTGCCTGGCCTTCCATGCTATCGCACAGAGGCAGAGAAGCCACCGAGAGCACCAGCCAACACAGTAAAAGGACACCAACACTGATCTTCACTTAACGCTGCAAGCAAACTGCAACTTAAAAATACATATATACACATAAATAAATATCAGACCCTAGGGAATTTAGAGCAGCTCCATTACAGAAATGCAGATACACTTTCCTAAGCGACCAAGGATTTGAACTTTTAGATTAAAACTGACAACAAGCATTTCAAAAGCTATCTGAACTGAAATTCCATTTCTGCAAATGGAATATGTCCTTGCTTCAACCATAGGTTGTTTCTTTATTAGGAAAGGCAGCTGCAAGAGCAAGGAAGAGCCATTTCCAGCTCTGTGGCCCACTTTCAGCCTAAAATATAGGAATGTGCCATATTAGTCTACACATGCTGCATTTTTATTACTTGCCTGCCATAGTTGAAATTCCTAGGATAACTCCAATTGACAACTCTATTTGGGTTCCCTGAAAAAATAAGAGTTTTCTCATTATTTGAGGGATTTGGAGTTAAAATAGATGATATTGCTTCAACTGACAAAAATATTGCTTACTGCTGGTTTATGTCAAGATTGAAAGGATAAATGGACATTACTTCTACTAGATCTGCACAGCTCCTACCCTCAGAGCGTAAGTATTTCCCCCAGGACAAGAGCCTACTTCTGATATTCTTTTAATATTTTATGTTGTTTCATAATGGCCACCTGATGGACAAAACGATAATCCTTATCTCTGCATACTATTTTCCCCACTGTAATTCTTAGCTGAATGCACAGCTCTGAATATTCAAACTTCTACAAACACTGAGTAAACAAATAAAACACAGTATTGTAGCTCCTTACTTTTTCAGTTGAACAAAATCACAGTGAACTGCACGATGAAACAGCAGTACACGGTCCAAAGATGAGAGACGATGTGCATGAATTAAAACAAGACCTGTTCCAGTTGGATATAGGAAAATGTTTTCCACTGTGAGGACAGTCGACCTTTGGAACAGGTTGCCCAGACAGCCTGTGCAGTCTCTGCCCTTGGATCTTCTCAAGACCCACAGGATAAAACCATGAACAACTTCATCCGACCTTACAGCTGACCCTGCACTGAGCAGGAAGTTAGACTGGAGACCCTGAGAAGGTCCCAAGCAGGAGCAAGACCAGAGGCTTAGTGGGTCCTCCAGTCCCTTCCCACCTGCATTATCCCATGATTAAGATCACACTGTCAATGATAATTCTACACAAAGAACAGTATCTTTGGCCTTTATCCATCTTCCTGTTCCACTGGCCCATTTCATCTTCCAAATGAACAGGAAAATATCTCAACAGTGTTACTCAGGAATGCCAGGCTACATCGGTACAAATCAGCATCAGCACTAACATTGCCTGCATCGCTCAGAACAAAGGAACACATCAGTAAAAACCCTAAAGACTTATTCATCAACACATAATCACATTATCGTCAGTTGGTACAAAAAAATGTATTGACTACATGATCATAAATGTGTCTTGCAGCACAAATTAGGAGAGGAAAGAAAAAAGCCTCTTCTCAATTCAGTAAAATTAGTTACAGTACTGTCCTTCAGAAGGAACAACACTCCTTTCCATTCTACAAAGGCCGAATAGACCATGGACATTTTCTTTAAAAAAGAAAAATTAAAAGAGACATTAATGAGTTGATACAGAGGGAACAGTCTTCCTGAAGCTTTCATTTACTCATTTAGTAATTGAACAATATGAACCTTACTGACTTGATCAAGAAATTAAATAACAAACTTACCGCAGCAATCATAATTGCGTTATCCAAAAATCCAAACCCTACAAAAGGTAATGCATTGTGGAAGAACACTAAAAGAAATAAGTAACAAACAGAAAATAAATATTTGTAAGAGAGTTCACTAGTTCACACGAACTACTGAAATGTCAGTCTAATACTGCTTTTAAGAGAAACAAAGACAACATACACAAAATCCCTTTCCTACTACTTCTGTTAGTGACCTTTTTATTTCTGGCAATTTTGGTAAAACCCTTTGCTACACGTAAGTGTTACTAATGGCCTGTGAAGAACCAGTTAAACCAACTTACTCTTTGCAAATACCTGTACAATTTTGGATGGAAGCCAATTATGCCTGCTACTGAGAGAAATATCTAAAACTACACAAACTTTGATACTATTTTACAGTCTTTCCAACTGATGTTGCAATATCACTGAAGATTGCCAAACTGTCTCACCAACTCCCTGCATTCTTCTCTTGCTTGAAATAAAGCCCCTTCCTCTGCAAGTCCCCCTCTCTTCCTGTGCAAGAGGTCCATCTTCTTCACGCACTCCTAAAATATTTTAAGACAATTGCCTGGAGCTAGGCAATTCTCATCAAAACTCCTTCAACTAAATCTGCAAACGCTAAGGTGCTTTTCATTAGTGTGTCACACAGCATTAATTATCTCACTGTTCAACCCAAACTTCTATATCTTGATCTTGTTTGGGCACCATACTGAGAGCAATTTAGACTTGAAGCTGCTCCTCAGTACCTTGTTTAAGAAAACAAGTTCCACCTTTTGTTTCATACACTTTTTTCTTTTTGCTCCTGAAACTCCAAGTAAACCCTATCGGAAAATATTTTCTATTGCAGGAACTTAGAAATTTTTCAGACCAGCATGTTCCAACAACAAGCCTTTTTGTCGTGCTCCATTTTCTCTCTCAAGTTTTAGCTTGTAAGCTTCTGATGGAGATGGGATTCAATTTGCACAACATCGCCTCCAGCTGAGTTTCAAGGGGCTAACATCATAAGACTAAATGCAGCACCAAGGACAAACTACATGACTAAAAACTACATCTTAGAATGTTATAACTTTTTTTTTTTTTTAACATTTAAAACGCATCAGCTATTTAGGGTTTTTTTCCCCACTTCAGATGGGACCAATAATTCCTATATTTTATAAACTTAGAGATGTAAACATATGAAGAGGGAAGAAAGCTGAGTGCATGAACCTCACAGTCATGTGGAAAGAAGCTGGTATAAGTCCCTTTTGGGTTTACCTCTTTCAGACAGCATGAATCCATGATCATATTAAAAACAAAGCCATACTCGAGATCTTTCATGCTCAGGTACTAGAATATGCTTAGACTTCTGTAACTACTTTGTAAGAACACACATACCTTCTTAAATACAAAGGTAAAAGACTAAAGCACAGAATGTAGGAAATTTTCCAATTATTTTTTTTTAAACCACTGCAGGACAAAAAACTCAAAAACATAAATAGCAAAAAAGCACACAGAGATGCGTAGTATTTTCAAAATGTGTGCACAAACTCCGGGGCTACAAATGGAACTCAAATTCTTACCGAAGTTGACAGAATTTTGGAATCCATGGAGTAAACAGAACCCCAGGAACCAAGCAAAAAAAACAAAGAAAAATAAGTGTAGATACCTAGAATAGGAAAATGTTCAACTAAATACATTGCTCACTGACACAGAGTTTAAAAACACAGATATACACTGATTTGGGAACTAAATCAGAATCTGAATGACTATGGTGTTATAAAGAATACCAATCTATTTCCAATTTCTCTGCAATTTTATCCCGCTTCTCAGTCCATTTAAAATATATGTGACAAGAAGCAAGTCAACAGTTTTAAGGTTAAATATGAAAACCCCCACAAGGTACTGCAGCATCAACACCGCTTGGTTTACAAAAACTGTCTGCTGCTGGCTTTGAACAGCGCGGTCTCATTTGGGCTTTCTGTACTACTTTCACTAAATGGTGCACATTCTCCAGCTGAGGTGTTATGAAATAAAGAAGGCTGGGTGACTGTTGGTGCTTGCTTTGGTTTTCTGTTACTCCATACAACGGGGATGAGGACAGATCAGCATTTGTAGGAGAAAGATGAAGCACTTGAAAGACAGACTACACAAGTACTGAACCACATTCAACAAACATTCTTCTTTTACCATGTTTCAGTTGTCCTGGAGATGGTGGTGCAACCTCCAACTTCTCTAGAGAAGTCAAAATGAAATGAGAAAGTTAGCTAGTTCATCACAAATTCAGTTTATAGTACAATAAAGTGTTTACCAAATTATTAGCAGGCAAAAAAGCAGTTGTTATTTAACAGCTTTAAAATTTGAAGAAAAATGGTTCACGTCTATATTTTTATTATTTTTACAAAAGATAACACGATATTAAAAGCCACAAAGTCTTAGAATGGTATGACAAGATTAAACTAGTATAGTGATTATGCAAAGTAACAGCATACATTAGAAGCAGCCCAATAGCCATCTTTATTACTGAAAATTAGAAAAACACACTAAAATTAGAAAAAACAGGACATCTAAAGAGAACTGTTATTTTATTATTTGTTTTTAGAGGTCCTCTAAGCATGCATCAGACAACTTTCTTTCCTCCAGAGACAGCCTGCAAAAAGCCCCCTACCACTTCTGTTCTGACAGAAGGCATCTTTTAATAACTAGTGTGAGAATAAAAGAAAAATACTACGACAACATTAGAGACCACTGATTTCAGTAACAGCAGATCAAGTTTGGTCATTTGGTGCATATTTCAGGTATCCTGGCCTCAAACCATTAAGAGCTTGGAAGGACCAGGATGTCACTTCTGAACCTGACAGTACTCTCTATAGGAAGCTAACACAGTCTATTAGAGGTGATGCACAAAATGCAGCACCAACAGCTGCCCATTTGACAGGGGCAAGGGAAAGAAAACAAGCTACTCTTTTAGGCTTTTGCTTTTGTTGTTTTTCAGGGGGGGAGGGGGAGGAGGAGGTGAGGGGGGTGGGGGGTTTTGTTTGTTTTTTTAAATGTGGATATTGAGCATAAGACCCCTTTTTAAAGCAGAAAAAAAAGTTGCCCCCAATATCTTCCAGTATGATGAACCCTGAGCTTTTGACAAGTTGCTTCCGTACTTTTGATTGGGTAGCTTCTATAGGCAAAAGTAAAAAATGGTAAAACATGAGAGAAGCCTACAACACTACCTCAAGTATTCAAATTTTACTTGGGGCAGACAAGTACATGAAGACACACCGCTGTAAACACAGGCTGTGAATAATTTGAGCATATGTTTGAACAGCGCAGACTAGAGTGAGTATCCCTCCATCCATGTCACTTCTATATTCAAAACTGTTGTAAAGGAGAAACTAAAATATTCACTTAAATTAACTTTGGGGGAAAAAAAAACCGGTGAGACCATAACACCAGTATTCAGCCAACCAGGACACCGACTTCCAAAATAATTTCATTAATTTAAGGTCTTAAACTGTAACAACTTCCAAGCTTTAGCAGTTATTGAAGAGCTGCTTCTTCCCTCTGCCCAACAGATAAACTACCTAAGCTCTACAAACACCAGTTGTACTTATCATGCAAGTGGGAGAAGTACAGCCCAAATACTACAGAAATAAAGACTTCCCCCCCCCCGAAAATGCCAAGGAATTCACAGATTCAAACCTCAGGCTGGAGGAGGAACAAAAGAACGTCCCATGGTAAACAGAGGGGAGCCCTGCAAGAGCCAATCTTCCAAAGTCACAGGCACCACTGATGCCTGACAGCCAGAAAATACCAGACCAAAATTTTCAGCTTGTGTTCAGGAAAGACGGGGCCTATTTTCCCCAACACAAACTTCTTCTGCACTTGTTTGCATATGGTCTCCCTCCATCCTCACCGATTAAGCAAAGCTTTTACAGAAGCATGGAAAGAGAGAGCTGTCTATATACACCAGTACTGCCCTTTCAGCAGCTTTTCTCTGAGACAGCAAATGCATACAACACTGGGGAAAATCAGAGCCACTTTGAACCGAAGAGATTAACTGAGACCACTGTTTCCAAAAGCTCTAGATGCCCTGGGGGTGGCAAGGCAACCTAAGCTAGCACTGCCACATTCCTGGTGAAGCCTTCCTAACCTCCTCTGCTCCATCCTGCTGGATGCCAGGGAGAGAATGAAAACCCAAAATCACAAACTCAAGCACAGGAGGTCACTGAGAAAGTGCTGCCCTCCACGGCTTTCTGCTCCGATGGGAAGCTATCACACCGACCAGTGTAGTTCCTTAGCTTCATGTGACACTGTCACTGAAACCATCCCCGCTGAAGTACCATCTATTCTTCAGATCTAGTTCTCCACATACCAGGATTTCATGATAAAAAGCATAATAGCATAAACAAACTTCCAGGAAACACTCTGTTTACCTCTGAGGGAGACATCTTTTCATAGTTTGCCCCGATAATGACAACCAGTTAGTTTAGATAATTCCCAAGTGATGTATTTTGGGTACCAAGACAGAAGACTATTCGGTTTGTCACAAAATACTACAAAGCTCTAGAACAGTAGTCTTGTGGATTTAACTACAACTGATTTTTGAGTTTGATAGCACACGGCAGTCTACATAATTACACTCTATTCAGTGTAGCTAGAAAGCTATTAAAAAAAAGCTAAAAACCAGTGTATAATTGATTTTAGAAACTTATTACCAAAAGGAAGAATTGAGGACAAGCATTTGGTAGGAGGAGAAAAAGAAAAATCTTTTGCATCTATGAGTAATGGGAGTTTCAAGTCACATTAACTAAAAAGTACATAAACCTCCTTCAGAACATAAGTCAAGGACTATCTTGGGCTGCTTTTAAAAGGAGGGAGGCTTGGGGACACTACTTTGGGTTAGAGGAAACATGAGTTAGTGCAAGGTAGAGGGAAACAGGAAGGGATCAAATATAAGCAAAAATTACTTCATCATTGACAAAACCTGTTTCAGTAGCATGGGATTCCTGCTCAATAGCCATTTTATGAAGTAGGGCACCTAAGGTGCTTCAACACCACTAGGGCAGTCAAACATGAAATGAGAGGTCACTAAGGACAGCATGGTGGCACCATGCTCTGGAGACCAGACTGCTCTTGTCCGGCCATAGGGAACTCTTGTGTAGGTTACAGCGTCTTCCTGCCACGTAAGAACTGTTTTATAAAAGATGACAGTCTTGCTATACTCATCTGGAAGCGTGCCTGACATATAGCTTCCCTCCTCATTGAGATGAAAATAAATCTGGGAAAAAAAAAATCTGGGATCACATGTATTAATGAGACAGGGATAGGAGAAGTCTGAAGTTCAGGTAACTAGTGCAGGTCAACCCTGCTCAGACTCCAGAGAGGGAAGCTCCAATCCTGACACCCTCTCTGCCCGAGCCAAGACACACATCTTTAGCCTGACGAGGGCATCTAGTCCCATCCCTGCTCAAAGGAGGGCCAAATCAGACCAGGTTGCTCAGGACCTTGTCACACGGTACCTGCAGGGCCAGGCTCAAGGAAAAAGCTGTCCCCTGTGGAGCACCCAAACAAGCCTTTAAGCACAAAGACGACTTCACTGACGGCTGAAGTACACTCTGCCACTGCGAGGTACAGAGCACTGCCTGCTACAGGGAAGGGGGCTGAATCAGCTCAACTCTACTTGCAGAGGCCAAGGCTTAGTTTAAACTGCAACACTGGGAGGAAAAAAAAAAGAATTAAGGCAGAAAGAATTAAATAACCACTGTGGCACGGAAAGCCAATAGCCTTTTTAAAGAATCACTTCCAACACCACCTCTTTAAAGCATAACATACCTTAAAATTCTGCAAGATATGAAGGGACCTAAGGAATACATATCACAAAGCCAAAAAAATTCCTTTAAAATCAATTTTTTAAAACTCTAGATAGCAAAACGTATTTCAGAATAGGGTATTTATTCATAGGAAGCTGTTCTATTTGAATTTTCAAGGCTTAGCAAAAAAAAAAAAACCAAGAAAAAAATCTTCAGAGAGTACAGCAAAGGAAATATGTCCTTTTCTAGTTTTACCGGAGGGAAAACAAAAATCCAAATTGCAAAACCCCCTTTCAAGAACTGAATTCAGTCAGAATCCAACAGTTCAGAGTTTAAATGTCTGGGGGAAAAACCTAAAGTACCCCAGTATTGCATTTCACAACAGCCATTCGCCAGTTCATCCTATGCCATAGTGCTGAATAAGACACCATAATTCATCTTATCGCAGAAGGAATAAAATGAAATGGCAGAGTAAGGAATACTGCTGTTTTCTAACTGACATTCATTAGCGTAAATGAAGTTATAAACCAAGGTTCAAGTGCAATACAGGTCATGAGCCCTGAATTAGCAAAATCTGGGAGCAGAAAAAAATTAACTGCCTAAAATCTGTTTTTGATCGTCTTTGAATTTACAGTATCACTTTTTTGCTATTTACTTTTTTTTTTTTAATAGATAGAACCCAGGGGGGAATATAAAACTGTCAACATAAATGATACTATTATTCACAACTTGGCCCAAATCCAGCAGGTTAAATTAACTCTGCCAATTCTACCTGATTTTAACCAAGGCAGTACTTGCAGTTTAGTTTTAAGATTATTATTCTTAGCTGACAAAACCCCCCAACTAATGGGGTGCATTTATTTAGGCAGTTGGTAAAAAAACTCAACCAAAACCCAAAGAGTTGTCATCACCAGTTTTTGAGTTATCAATTTTTTAAGAGCTGGCATACAAGAGAACTTGCAAGCCTAAAAGCATGTATTATTATGTTTTATTCAAATTGCAGCTAACACTGCCATAAAATTTTATAGCTAAATCTGCTACTGTCACCCAGGGGCAGGAAACACGTAACAGTGGTAACAGGTACTATGGCCAGGGCTACCCTAGGAAGATACATCCTACAGCTGAGTATTGATAAATCCGAGACAAAAATATGAGCAGTGTTTTACAGATTTTGAAATAGTGACCAACTTGTTAAGATTAATGATTTAACAATTAATATCAAGAAGGTAAGGAAGAGGAATATGAAAAATATTAATAATCTAGATCCATTATGACCTCATTGTAGGCTCTGAAGGTAGTGTCTCATCTGGAAGTTAGGGAAGGTTTTGTCTCAAATTCATCAATTGGTTTCCTCCAAAAAGCCTGTCCAGGTCATTTCAGCAAATCATTTAGATCATGCAGACAGCAAGGGCTTCACTTGCACAGAACAAGAAATCAAAGCAATTGTTGTGTCTATTAAAAAGAGGTACTCCTTTACACATGAGTTCATAAGAGGATCTTTATCCCCAAAATTCTGGATTGGAGCCTAGAAATGAGATGTGTGTTATTGCTTTGTTCACTATCTACAGGTGGATCCTTAAGAGTAAATTCTCACTATGATGTATGAGTTCATTCATGGAATAAGCTCATAAAGCACATCCCCTTCTCCCTTTGTTCCTCCTCTGTTTTTCCTTGACATTTTAACAAAAACTGCAAAAATCTCATTACATACAGCAAAACACAAAGTTGAAAAACCATGTCCATTGATCTTCAACTGGGTTCCTTTAATATTTCAGATGGGAAAAAACAATCCACAAGTTGACAGCAAAGAAAAAATTCTGCATCATTTGTTATAACTCACAAATGGTTTCCTGTTACTACAGCAATTAAGGCGTGAAAGGATGCTGACTAGTGCAGTGCTAAATATAAACTTGGCTGTTAGCCTGTTCAGTCACATGCACACAAGAAGAGAAAGCTAAGTGAGGCAATAGTAAGAGAAGAATAGACAGAGGACATGATAGAATAATTTCTCAACTACCCCTGAAAAAATAACTATGTCCAAACAAATATTCTGTGTAAATACAAATAGAACATTAAAGATTTTTTTTTTTATATACTCTCTGTAACACTGTAGAAAATGACACAGTGATCACATTCCATCTCCCTCCCTGAAAAACCTTTACGTAGCAGAAGAGATTATCATCTTTATTTGAAACTACTGTTATATCTACTGGACAAAGCATTCAACAAGCTTGGCAGGACTGCTGTTTGCTCCCTGGCACCAGCCAACCACTTCCCTTCAGAACAAAACCCAGGAGTGGTTTCAGGCATAGTTCATTCCTGGGATCCCCTCCGAGCAGGTAGGCAGCCCAGACATATGGGCCTCAGGACAAATCCAGAGCTAAGTGCCATGTACAATGGATGCAGCCAAACTGCCCCAAAGAAAAACAAAACAAAACAAAAAAAAAAGAACACAAACAAAACACACACACCCCCCATGATTGGGAATACAACTACTCTGCACCACCTCATCTAGTGGCCGGTAGTTACTCCCTAGAACGGATGCATTTATCAACAGAAATGTACATTATTTCTCACCAGATGCAGGACAGCCTAGGCTTAAATATCATAGAACTTAATTTCAACCTTATCTGCAGTGTTTACTGGATATTCGTCATCAAATATTGTGAGTATACAATACACTTATCCTAGTATGCCTTCCGAAAACGTGATACACCATTCATATCCTTTTAAAGATGTTTAACAAAACACAGAGACCTAAGGTAGAAACCCTGACCAGAAATCTAAGAGAAAGCATAAAATGCAAACAGGTATCCAGAGACTTGAATCACTGTCTTCATCATTAAGAGGGTTTTTTTCCTGATCTAATCTAATTCTCTATCAGTGCCTTATAAACTTAAAGGTCAACCTTACATTTCCACTCCAGCAGGTTTTGGCACCACGCCAAAATAGGATTTGCAGTGGTTTGCTTAACAAGGTCTCCAACCACAGCTGAAAAAAATTAGAAATAAGACACTTGCCTCAAGATTCAAGGGGGTTAATGAGCTAAAATGATGACAATTCAGAAAGGACTTGCAGTTTGTAACAGAGATGCAAGGTAAGGACAGAAATACAGAGTTTGAGCTGCCTCCTTCAGAGAGAAATGGAAAATGTCAGAAAAACAGCTGGAGTGTTTGTATAAAAGTGCCAGAAACATGGTAACATTGATAGGAGAGTGAACAGGAACAATAATGTGGTATTCTGATCTGTGCATTCCAGAAGTGAATGGTTATATATTATTTAACAAAAAGATAAAAAATAAGAAGGTACTTAAGGGCTGCCAAGAAATAAACTGGCTGTTGCAATTCCCTGACTGGAGTGAGCCATCCACAGAGTCAAAATGCTCTGCCTCAAAAAAAAAAAAATCAAAGTAATACCCATCATCCCAAATGGAGGTTGGCTCTTCTTTCCCTCCTCACCCTCTCCATTTCAATGCTCAGGGACTGCAAAGAGTTCCCAGGAGCTAGAGGAGGGACACCTCCCAATGGCATAGCAAACTCTATCTTCAGATGAACAAATCTTCCCTGGGGATTATTAACACCCTCTCCACTAGGTATGGAAAAAGACTGGATAAGTACTTCAGACTAACATTAGAGTGGAATTCATCTCATCCAAATATATTCGTCTAACTGTGTTTCAGTAAGATGAGGTGTTGCCACTTCTCTATCAGCACTGATTTTTCTTAAGCCTCTCTGGTTCTAGGTAAGTATCTATCAATCATTTCACCCATTTGCAGTTGAGCAGAGCAGTAGCTCAGCAACAGTGTTGAACTGGAAACAAGTAAGACCACAGAATCTATGAATTATCAGGGTGTGAGATTAGGTTTTCAGCTGTCCTTCAAAGCAGGTTCACATAAGAGTATAAGCAAAGTAATTCTGTGGGACACCGCAGAAGATCTGTTAACAAGAATTATCAGAGGTCTGCACACAACCAAAGAGATCTGATCTAGTAGAGGGCTTTCATCTCCTTGAAATAGAGCAGCATTAGGCATCAGTGATGCCTATATATGAGTGCTCATGAAATATCTAGGGAGTTATATATACCATTATAATATCCTTTATTTAATAATGTTCCCCCCAGGCCCTGTTTTTAAAGAGAAATCTGAGAAGGTGGCAAGAGATGGGTTTGTCTGTTTATTCCCACCCTCATCTCCCTTATGCCCTTCCCCCACCTGCCCAAAACCACACTTGTTTCCCAGGAAAGGAGGAGGGGGGATGTAATTTATGAATAACAGGGCGCAGCATTGGCTTTCAAGCCCAGGCACATGATCCTGTGCTTGCAGCCAGCAGCACATCCCCTTGGAGGACGAAGCTGACTAATGACAGCCTGTGCAGCACCAGGGGAACCGGGACACTCCCTCCTCCGCTGCCCTAGCACAAAACTGAGCGTACTAATAACATGGGGGGCTTATGCCTCATAGCACATGTAGTGGACCAGGTCCACGCTATACTCACTGGCTTTTTTCAACATGCTTGTTGTTTATACTGTTATTCCCAGGCACAGAATGCGAGATTTTGCCTTTTGCAGTACCCAAGGGTCTTGAAATGAGAAAAAGTGACTTACTTGGTTGTTATCAAGAGAGATGCTTACTGTAAGAGCAAATCCAAGGCTGGCAACAGGAGTGCTTCCCACAGTCGCTGGTACCAGCAGCACCAGCACCTGTACTCAGTCAGACAGCAACAACCCTTCCAACAGCCAACACTACGTGCAGGCAGTTACAGCAGCACAGTAGCACCAGGAGGGCAAGTGGTAAGTTTGATGTGTTCGGTCGGATTTTTTTTTTCCCCCCTTTAAGAGAACTCTAGTATGATCTTTACAGAAAGCTGAAGACAAACTGCTATTAAATCACATACCACTAAGTACCAGCCTTTTCTTAAGCAGAAAGTTTCATTCCCTGCCTGAGGATGACCTTGGAAGCAAGTAAGACTGCAGAAATAAGCTTCTCTGAAATAATTTTAAATGCATGTAGAGTTTATTGCTTTTCATCTGTTTCAGAATTAAGACAGCTACCCAGAATGAGAAAGAAAGAGAGGACAGATAAACTGAATGATGTTCAAACATTTTGTTACAGACTCGTATTTGGTGTAATTACACTCCTAATTTTTCACTGCATTGAGGCAATAAAGACAAAAGTATGAGCTCCCCTGAAGTCCTTAAGAAACTATTCATACCTGTCAGCAAAAGGACTGCTCTAAGAAACCACTGACAATTTAAGTTCCAGCCATAAACTATACTCAGATAATTCGTACCTCTCTATATAAATGCCTAATGAACACAGAACGCAGTAGCAATTAAGCTATTCTTAACACTTAATCTACTGCTAGAGGTAGCGCAGTGGATTCATCACTTGGGTACCTTTCTTCTTCCCTTCCCCACGTAACTTAGCAAAGCCTCTGGCTGCATTTGTGAAACTAGTCAGACTTTAACATCAGGGTCTCTGCATAGTCAAAGCTAAGCCGCAATGTCAGCTATCTTTAGCAAACAGCTAAAGAAATGAGTTATATGATATAATGTAAAAACAAATAAAATACACTTTACATGGAACTTTACCTCAAAATATTTTTGGGGGGCTTTTATGTTATAAGAACATGGAATATCTGCTGGGTTGTTTTGCAGCTGCATTATTTATTAATTTATTCTGCATGTGAATTTTAAGTGCTACTAAAAAAATTCACTCTGTTCATTAAAATGATCTGAAACTACTAAGATAGTTGATTCTGTAAATAAAGTCATGTAAATAAGGAGAAGCAGAGGACAACAATGACTTCTGTGCTCTACCTTCCTATAAGTGAACAGTTCTAAATTCACTTTTAACTCTTTCAACCGATTGCCTTTATTCCACAAAACAAAAGGAAAATTCTTCTCCCGGTCAGTGTTTCTGCAGCCTTTGGTAAGCACGAGCCCTCAGGAGGATTAACTAACTCAGCTGCAAGTGCATCTCTGCAGCTTCCAACTGCACAGCTAACACAAGCTTCAGCTCATGTCACACCACTGCAAGTCACAGCCGCACACACGCTCCCTCTAAAGCCACTTCAGGACCTCTGTTCTATGAAGGACTACACATCTGGTCCATTTATTTAATCCCAATGTTGCTTAATCTTCCCAGGAAACTACCCAACCCCAGTTTATGAAAGACAAGGTTTTGCTACTTAGCACAGTCTTTGTTTTTCAACTTTGCACATTTTTCCTTTTCCACTTTATTATTTTTTTACCTGTTCTTTTGTCACAATTTCACTGTGAGCGTGCTCAGACTCCCATGAGTGCTGAAATTACACCCTTCACCTCCAGTTCTGCTAATCAGCTTGAGAATTAGTAAACTATGAACACAAACCACAGCTGAATCCAAGGTTTTCTGCACACACAAACCTGTTTTGTTTTCTACATGGGAGGAAATATGAAGCTAATCTATTTAACACTTTGGCAGTGGAAAGCATGCTGTGGCACTAGTGTACTGCCTGCATCCATGACATACCTGTAATGCCTGTATTTACTGGAGACCTTAATGAAATTTGCACATTTTCATGCTGTACAATGGGGGCTGATCTCAGTATGCCTCCAGCATCCCTTCCTCCCTCATTCTCATCTGCTCCTCCAAAATCTGGGCAATGTTTACACAGCCTCTTACCCAGCAGGGAGGAAGGGGATGGATTCAGGCTGAGGATGCCTTTTCCAGTGCTGAAGCAAAGTGCTGTGGGATACAGGGGGCAGCCACTGATTCCAGGAGGAATAATCCTGGATAGAGAGTTAGAGGAAGGGAGAAGAGAGACAGCTCCCTGCCTTGTCACAAGATGAATTTTGAGGTCAAAAATGCTCCTGCATATAACTGCAAGTACTTGGCAATACTAAAAATGTAATCAAAACAGTAGTGCTCACTATCACAAGTCACTATATGTGCTGTTAGTGACACAGAAGGATCCCAGAACAGACTCACCCCTGAAGCACAAAAACCCTCATGGCACTTCCCATAAGAAAACAGGAAAGACAGAACCTTAGGTCAAATACAAAACTGTGCCTTGAAGTGACCTAAACTCATGTTGCTGCTGCAAGGGGTGATTCGATACTTTTCCTCCCGTTCCTAAATTCCCTCCTGATCATGTATTTGGGACTTTTCCTTTATTCTAGGACTTGTGCTCAGCCAGGTGTACAGCCAGGCCCAGAGAAGAACTGCAGTGCTAACATGGAAAGCAGAAAGGGGACTTTCACACCCAGAGGTTTTTGGGGCAGGGGGGAAGAACAGGACACTCCCTTTACAACAAGGTGGGTGAAGCCAACAGTAAATCCACACCCATACAGACAAGTCACATCTTCTACACATCAGATTGTCCTCAGCTCATCTGTGCATGCTCTTATCCCACCGTGGGGAAGCCATCTAAATGTTTTTCCTCCATGGCTGGGAAAGAATAATTAAAGTGAGCTTTTTTTTTTTAACTGAGGTTTTAACACAAAAGGTCAGACATATATCACAGTAACACTCAGCCATGTTAGTGTCCAACTGCAAAAACCTATATAAGCAAGGAAACAAGGCTTATACAATAGGTTCCTAGCATCCAACCCAGAGAAGTAAACCAACAGTGAAAACATTATGAGTCCAAAGACTTTTTTCTTTCTGATAAACCAGATCCAATAAACAAGTAAACGACAAGTCATATATATTTCCCACCAGAACAGGCCACTGGTGCTGTATCAGAACCACAAACACACCTTTGTTATGTTCCTTCTGTTCAGGGACAGGGAGACACAATCACAAGAAGTCTGTCCGACATTTTCAAGAGGAAAAGGTCACCAGGCTGATTACTTAAAACACCACTGCCACTTTTGCAGCTACCTATTTACTTTACTCCATGAAATAATATAAATAGTTAATAGGAAAACTGGGGGGGAGGAGTGGATTTCAAGCTGCTCTCCCATCTCCTCTCTGGCAAAAAATCTTTATTAGGCAAGATGGCTGTGGATCCAGCTGACAATTCTTAAATTCTTACATCTCTTCATCTTGGACAAAACAGTTTTACATTTGTAACATCACATCTTTACTTGTGGTTTGTGAAAATCAGCCTGTTGCCAGGACATAATGAAGCAAACAAACAGCTGGATTGAAAGGCTATTTGCAATCTGAAAATACAAGCTGATGGTATTGAAAAGAGCAGCTGGCTAAAGAAATCAGTTTGCTCCATGCATGTTTCTCTCCAGTCTTTCATGAAACCCAATAAAGCAAATAAAACACAGTTTCTACCCATTCAGCTTGCTATGAAAGGTGGGATAATATCCTAATGCAGACTGATGATTCACACTCTTAGTGTAAGATGAGTTACAGTGAACTGACCAGCACTAAAGGACAGATCACTGCATAGAGTCAAAAGCTATCAAGAGCAAATAATTGAAAGCCATGAACAAAAAAAGTTATTTTAACAGTACAATAACCAGAAACTGATGATATCTAAAAGAAAAATGCAGCAGGTCAAAATGCAACAATTACCTGTTGGTTCACAGTAAGCATTTGGACCTGAAGAAAATACCAGAGCTTTGTGGCAATATAACTTTACATACAACACCACACCCTGAAGCAGACAGACCTCTGTGGCACGGACAAGAATCACATACCATGTCCCGTGTCTCCTTCTAACCCTGCCTGAAGGCTTCCCAGAAAGTTCTGAAAGAACATCTGGTGTCCAGCCAAGAGGTTCCAGACTATGTCCAAGAAGTCAGCTTTGGGAACCAGTGCCTGGGCCACCACCGAGACCCATGTCTCTGGCTCCTCTCAGTTCAAATTGGCTTCACTGTAGAAGCCTTTTTCTCTCAAACTTTCCTATTCTTTTTGAAATGAAAAAGATTTTTCAAGGCTCTGTCCTTCCCCCAGGTCATGCAGAAGCCTTTCACCAAAATCACTGCTAAACAGTAAGGCAAGTTTTCATTCTGGAAATACTATGCTCCTATCTGACATCCTAAAAGCTACAAAGTATTTAGCAAGCATATTGAGGAAAGGTTTTATTCCTGGGTACAAGCAGTAGGAGAGAATAAGACAAGCCACCTGCTCTTTATGTCTGCTTTAAGGCAATAGGAGAGTTGATATAGAATATGCCCCATCTCCAAACACGTAATATTGCAGTCTTAAATATACTCCTATTTGCTCTTTTTATTATCTAGGGAGAAACATGTAAGTTAAAAGAATGACCTGTTGAAATTTGCCAAAAGCTGAAGCATCTCAGTTTAATTTTGACAAAAAAACCCTCAAAGAATACCCAAAAAAGCAATGAGCATGGTGAGCCCATCACATACAAATGGAAACTGGCAAATGATGCAGCAAAAAAAGCATAGCAAGTAGCAAGTATCAGTATGTATTATGGCTGCTAGGGCAGATATTTTATTAATAATTAACATACAAATATCTAAGAATCCAAAGTAAATGAACACTGGAAAAACCAGCTATGATTCTATATCCCTCAGTTTTGAATAAAATATGCACTCTGCTGGGTTAAAAACGGTATTTTGTCGGCTTTGCCTTCAAATGCTCCCCCTGTTTCAGAGGAAGCAAGGGTTTTGTTTCAGGCATGGGTGAGTTGCATCCCAAAAATTCCAAGGGGCTTGTTTGATGTTAAAGTAAGTTCTCACACACAGCGACAAAACAGAAACAAGAGCATGTGCCTTCAGGTTTTTGAAATAACACCATGCTAATTTAAGGAGAAAGAAAGAAGGAAGGGGGCACTAGACAGCTTTCCCCAAAATCAGCCACTTGTAAAAAAAAAACAAACAAAAAAAAAACAAAAAAACCACCACCAGAGAGATCGAAGACAGCTTCCTTAAGTACTTTTTTTGCATGATATATTTATCTCATTTTTCCATTTACTTTTTCTTTTTAGAAAAGACTTTCTCCCGGAGACACCAGCTGCCTCTGTATTTCTGTATTTGGATTGATTAAATAATAAATAAGGCTGACTAAAGCTAAGAGTTTTCAGTCAAATGAGTAAGCTTTAAATAATTTCTTTCTTAGAGAAACTGGTAGACTTCATTTTCTTTTAATTTAAATTACATACTGAAACAGTACCTCTATGTTCACAGAATAAACACGATCCATTTCATTCATGCCTATTACAGGGAGATCTAAGTGTTTCTAATCTATCACTGAAAGGTTTAAGTTGCACTATAAGTAAAAGTTGCATTTCAAGTGATCTTTCCTAAAAAGACCTAAACCAAAAGCACTCCTCATACCAGACAGGATAGCTAAAAGGAAAATCTGCCTCCTGATAACTATAAAATGTATTCTTTTACACAAGACACATGCAGTTGAAGAACAATGGCTCAAGGTTTAGATATTTTTTTAATTTGTGATTTAAATTATGTTAGTGCATGACAACAATTTTGTACACATCACATGCTTAAACACATGCAAAAGATGGAAAAAAAATTTTAATTGGAGCAATCTTCTATTTTATCTTTTCTAAAACGTTAATTGCAAGGAAGGGCAAAGGCAGCTAACTGAATAATGATATTTCTTAACAGTAATATTATTTCTGCATTATGTTTGGACTATGTAATTTAATGCACGGCACTTTCCTAGGAAAAGGTATAAGGCAGATAACACTGAGCTTCTTCAAGTAAATGAAGCTGTTTCACAGTCTGAAATATCTGGTCAAGTATTATCTAGAAACTATGGTATAGCTCAGGAGTTTCCACAAGACCCAGACTCGAAACACTTCTTTGGTGACATTTAAGAGTAAGTCTCCGAAGTACTATGGGGATCACTGAAATTCGTGAGACTGAAGGCTTTATATTAATATAAATTTAAAAAAACTGTGCACTTTTATTTCTTGTAGCAATACATGCCAACTGCATCAAAACAAGCAAGCAGAAAGTCTGTCAAACCAGCAGCCTGCTGGCCTTATGCAATGCCACATCTTCGCAAACACTTTTTTTTTTTTACTGTACCAAAAGTACTGCTCATCTCTGGTGACACTACCTCCTTCGCTGGCTTCTCAAGTGGTACCAGTGGTTTAGGATATCTGGATGCTACAATGAGTTTTCAAAAGCAAGACAGCAATAAGTCATTATTTAAAATCTTCCAATCAATACTGGAGTATCCGCCAGCAAGGAAAGAGCCTTTATAAACACGAAGACAAATAGATTTCTCTAGGTCTTACACCGATTCCATGTGAATGTTTGCAGACTCTCCTCTGCCAAAAACATCCAGCAAAATTTCTGCATTTAAGCAGAGAACTCAGACTAGAACCTGCTTTAAGTTACACAAGCAAGTAGAATTTCAGAATATGGAAGAAAACCAAACCACGACAGCAAAACCAACATGAATTTCAGAAAACAGTACCTCGCTGAATATGGTTCAAAGGTAGACAGTAACAGTGACATCTGACACTTTCAGAGAACAGTTTCAGCATAGTTCTACCATGAGTGACCAAGCACCATTTTTCTTGTTTATGACATTAAACCTCAGCCTCTTCTAATACTTAAGTAATATACACATGGCCCTGTCTCAAAGTACTATCTATATTGGCACAAATAGAATAAGCCTCACAAAGAGAGTTTGAAGCAGAAAAAGAGAATTACCAAATTTATTCAAAGTCAAAATTTTATGAAAATTTTTCAATATAGTTAACATTTCCATAAGACACTATGTGTGTATTGAGATGACAAGAGGATGAAAAATTCAACTTCCCCAAGCTACCTAAATTTGCAGTTTTATTGTTACTTAAAAAGGAAGTCCAAATAAATCATACACATCCAGTTGAAATAAAACTTAAACACGAAGGAGCATTGCAATAAAGACATGCAACATCTGACTAACGAAACACAGTAAGTAGTAGAATGAACAATGGAAATAGAGATTTTCTACTGCCCAAGAGTACATTTTGGAGGTGAGGTTTTGTTCATGCATTTTTCGCTTTGGAGTTTTGGGATTTGGTTCGTGGTTTGGGTTTGGCGGGGGTGGGGGTGTGGTGGTGGTTTTGCTGGTATTTTTTAACTACACTTCCACTTTTGAAAGGTTTCTTGGGGAATGGGGCATACCTCTCAACAGGACTTCAGAAGTATTAAATCTCTTAACTAAGGCACCCCTGTGCAGTGTCCAGACCTTCCTACGTACTTTGTCTTTTCTGATAATGGGCATCCATATTCTTAATGTAAGAAAAGAGAATCTAAATAAAATCCAACTAAATTTCCTAAGTGAGAATCCAATCTAAAGACAAAAAGGAGATGGAACTCCCACCTCTACCTGTTACTTAACAGAGTAGCTGCAGGGTTCACTTGATCAACCAGCCTTGTCCCCGGTCACAACAGCTACGTAACCACTGTGAGCTGTCAGCAGAGCGAGAACGCAGCTTCCGCCGGCCAGGCTTCATCCCAGCTCCCTGAAGAGGGCAGAAGGCAGAGTCCTGCTCTTCTGCAGCAAGGCCTGGGAAAGCCACAGCAGATTTATGCATTGAGTATTCCAGATATAGAAGTACATGACAGCTAAGGGGATGAATGCAGCTTATGATTTCTCTCTCTCTTCACCAAGCCTTTCTCCCTCTCTTCACCAAGCCTTTAAGAAAAATAGTGTCAGAATAACTAGAAAGATACGCAGCTCCTATTCCTTGCTTCTTTCCCACCCACCCCCTGGCAAAATGGTATCAATTTCAAGTAAATGGCCAGGATTTAATATTGGTGTTAACTAACACCTAGGGTTCAAAGTCTTTTGTAATAGTTTACTTTATCACAGGTAATAAAATACTTGGCATTACATAGATGACCACCATTTGAAAATAGAACAGTTCCATCGATAGATTTTAAAGAAAATGATCAGCAGAGTCTGTGTAGCACTCTTCCTCCTGCACTCTGCCTTCACAAGAGGGCTCGATGATTTTGGAAAGAAAAAAAAGTTTCAGAAGCAAAGAAAGTAGTAGTACATGTTTCCATCTGAAAAGTAATATTCCTTTCATCACTGAGTATTTTTGACTCAGCACTGAGATTAGCCATAGTCCTGGTATATGCTATGATGGTCTAAGACCACAAAGGGGCTGCACGCAGGCAGGCTGGTAAGAGTTTGTCATTTTACCAGCTTGACAGGGCACTTCAAGCTTCTGAATTAGATGCTTGCCAGCAGTCTGCCAGAAGACCTTCTCGTAGAATAGCAATCAAACACTAGAGTTAAAAAACAATTTCTTGACCTAGGTCACAGCAATGGAAAGGTAGATGCTCTCTCTCCACACACAGCTCAGAGCTCACCTCTGTACATTGGGCCTGTAGAAGAGAGAGGGAGAGAGAACCATCCCCCCCAGGTGCCATTGTACCTGCCAAAGCACACCAGCAAGACTCTTCCCTCTTCTCCCAGCTCAGTGGGCTGGGCAGTCCTTACAAGAAAACTCACACTTGTACTGTGAAATCACGCTTCAAACAAGACAAGTACTTCCAGAAGGATCAAATTATGCTTTGTTATGTTAACACAGATTTAAGTTCTAACAAGAACAGGTACTAAAATCTGAGTGGTTCTAAACCACCACGGCAGACAAACTGGTTTGTTCCTCATGGCAAGAAGCATCTGACTCATCCAACAAGGCAATCTTCTTCATAGGACATCATGTTTGGAGTGTCTAAAAACCTCAGTGAAATCCGTTTGTCTTTGATGACATTTGCAGTCTTCTGAATTAACTCTTCTTTTTAAAGTTGTGGAAGTAGAGGCACCTAGGCTCGAACACTCCCTAAACTATTCCAGTAAACTGGAGAGTTCATAAATTTAACACCAGATCGGAAACCAGAGATGTTTCTTCTGGCACCAAAGACAACAATGGCTAAAAGCTCGCAAATTCCCACAAAGAGATCTTGCCCCTGCTGTCAGCCCTATTGAACACATGGAGGTGGTGCCCTTTACCTGCACACTAACTTTTTTTTTTTTTTAAACAAACACAAGATGCAGTAACTTGTAATTATGAACATTTTTCTATCAGAATGCACCAGTTTGGTCAGATTATTTATTAAACCATGTATGATATAACACACCAGCGCCTTCAAAGAGAATCTAGCTAGAGACTGCATTCCCCAAGACCTGCAAATTAAACCAACAAAACTAGCTGTCAAGACTGCATTGCTACTGCATTTTTGCATGTTTTCCAGTTAATACACAACCTCAACAGGCAGAGAACCAAGCAATTACACTCCAGAAGGCCTTTTATTTAGTGATCACATCACACAAAACCCTTCCATTTAAAACATAAAATGCAACTTGGTGCTTTCAAGGAATTGTGTTCAATGTACATGCATTATATATTTAAAAATATTTATATATACACAAAGATATATTGTGTGTATATATTTTATGTATATGTACACAAAGATAGGAAAAAAGGAATTGTTTTCCCATCTTTGCAACAAAAGATGGGAAAGTAATGGCTTCTTTCACCATCAAGACCTGAGATTTCTTAGAGGCCCTAGATAGCCATCATGTTACTATTATTAATGGAAAATGGTTACATGTGGGCTCAAGAATATTTTAACCCAGCACAGATAAGAACAACAGTACCCTTAGAAGCAATAAAGACACAGCAGACATGCTAAGTTTAGTATTTCTTACCTCTAAGCAAGTCAAACCCTTTAGTATTTTTCCTCCTTGTTACCAGGCTTGCTGCACTGCTTATAAGTGCTTTCACGAATCATTTCATATCATGCGTTGAAAACTAAAGGTAGAAAACCTGAATATAAGCCCCTTAAGAAAGAAGTTACCTCTTCTTTCCAATACCACTCTTTTATAATAGAAAATTGCTGTAGAAGGTCAGAGGTATTAAATCATTCTCCACATTGCCAGTAAGATTTTTACACTTTCATGTCCCCCATACAAGAAAGGAGCAACTGGAAGGAGGATTTGACTGTTGCCAACAAAACTTGATTATGGGGCACCACTTCCACAAACAGGAAAGCAGAACTATTACATTTAAAATGAACTGGCCTACCTGCTACTTCAGTGTTCCTGTAACTATGAGAAAGAAAAATACAAGATACTTGTATTCAAGTCCACATGCATCATCTCCATATGGTGTGGCTGACACGCTTACAAGAAACAGAAGCTGAAATTTAAAAACTTTGTTTCAAGCCTCTTCCTAGGAAAATATGAGACCTTATTCATCTTTCCAAGATTGGAAAGGCGGGGGGGGGGGGGGGGGGGGGGGGACACGGACGGATGACAGGGGAAGAAAAAGACTTTAAAAAGCCTTTAATGAAGAAGGAAAACTAAATCCAGGTGAGACAGTCTTGCAGCTGTCTTGAAAAAGAGCAACTTAGTGATGTTCTGACTAACTTTTAAGATAGTAAGATACAGATTATAGTCTAAATCAGGACAGTTCTCAAAATATCTTCTGAGAACAATTCCATCCAGATTCAGTTTCACAACCTTCTCCCCAGCTTCCCCTAGGCAAAAGCTATCTATTAATTTCAACTCAGGCTCCCAGCTTCACAGCCATCCTTTCTCACAAGCTCACAGATAAAGCTCTGTCTTCTGACTGATGCACTAAACCAAACAGAATAATCTCAGTGTTTATTAATAGAGCTAAACTGTTTAAACTGACTGCTAGTGCTCGGCATCTGGAAGCTCTAAGAGTCCAGACAAACATCCAGGTAAGACAGGTGACAAGGTGATGGCAGGAACACATTCACAAACCTCTCCCCACCTACAACTTTTCTGACTACAGCACAAACAGACATGTTAAGTTTCAAAAACGCTTCAGAAACTCACCTAACTTACAGGTCAACAGCTACGACTCACCTACCTGAGGACCGTCCTTCAGCGTAGCAGCCGCAGCAAAGGATGGGTTTCCCTGCAGCCTCTGCCATTAGCGGAGGCCACAGATAGTGTGTCCTGTCATATTTCGCGCTAGGGCAATTAGTTGATGGAACTGCATCCTTCTGGTGGTAGGCCTGGGAATGGGCTGAGGAACAGGCCCCATTTGGTTCTTGATGTGCCCAGGTCTCCCCATATTGCTGACAGCTTCCCCTAGCTGATATGGGGTCTGTTAGGGCACAGAAGAGGTAGTGAAGGAAGAAGGTCAAAACTTAACCCAATAAGGACTGCGTTAAGAAGGGTACGGACTAAGACCTCCCTTTCCATATAGAACTATGAAAGGATCACAGGCACAAAACAAGCTTAAGCACAGTGGCAAAACTGCATAGGCGTTTCATGATTGAGGACAGACTGATTTTCCAGACTCAAACAGGACACTGGAATTTACTCAGTAGGTAGACAAGTGAATTTGAAGGCTGCATTTGGATCACTTTCATTGGAAATCAATGCAAAAGTAAAACAAGCAACCTCATCTAAAGAATCAGCTACTGGGAGCTACAGCATGCTGCTACCAAATGAGAAGATCGAGAAGAAACCCAAGATCTCTAAAACCATTTTATCTTGATTGAACTCATCAGTTGTAAAAATCAAAAATGACACTAGTAGAGCGGAGAAAGTACTTGGAAAGCAGGGCACAAATACCTCTCACCCCCCATCTGCTATTCACAATCACAACCTGTGTACCTAGTTAGATCATTCCTATGCAGCCACCACTTCAACAGCAGGAAAGAGCAAACATACAAATTATCACCTAACCATAATAAAGCACATTAAGTACAGAATATCAGAATATCAACATCTAGCCCAGAAATCATATCATTTTCTTTCCAGTGCAGCCCTTTTATCCCCTTTGTCTTCTTCTGGCACTCCTTGGTGCTGAGTTGACGATACACATCTGACACTCCTCAAGAGCCCGGCTCTACACTCACTGCCTTTCTTCATGTAAAATCTGAATTCTGCCAACATCAACCCTCTACAGAAAACAGCTATGGGCAATCCATCCCACCCAGGGACTTCTGGCATTACCGTTCACTTCCTTAGCCCACAGCCGCTCGCACACATGCGCACCAAAGACGATCCAGTGCTATGGTGGTGCATCTAAAGAAAGCAGAGCACCTATTTCACCAGCGCTGAATGAATTCTGTGCCATGTTTCCTCTCTTGCTCACGTGATTTTACTTCTCTAGAATATCAGGGAATGTACACAAGGTATGCCCTATAGTTTTAAGATTATTTTTTTTCCCTCTAATTTTTATTCAACAGACTTACTAGAAGCCCTTCTTGGTTATGATTTTTCCCTTTCCACAACACATGAAGAAATACAATTTCTTAGAGTTAAAAGCTGACAGCTGTTATCATGCTGCAGGCTGGTAAAAAAAAAAAAAAAAAAGAGCTGGCTAAAGGGAAAGGTTATTTTTGAAAAAGTCTTATCAAGCTACTAGTTGGGCCGATCAAGAATCTGACTCCAAGGACCACAGTCTGATGGCATTACAACACTTTATGCAGCCCTTATCTGTGAGAATACAAAGCCCATAACTGAGGTTTTGTTGAAATGATCCCTCCAGTGAGATTAATGCTCACAGTTTCAGGCACAAGCAAATCGCAGTTTCCACTAGTGGAATAAATTTGCAGTTTACTAATAAGGTCCCATTCAGTCAGGTCTCTAAACTCAAACTAATGCTTTTGTTACTCTGTCTTCTAAATCCTGAATCATCAGAAAGTCACAGCATTTCATAGAAACAGACTTTCATATTATAGCTAACAGCAACTGAGCAACAAGATATTAAATAGGACCATCTGTTGAATTATCTCTATATAAACCTTGAGACATTATACTGAAACGCATTTTAAAGTCTCATTTTGATATCGACCACATGATCCTCCAGGTACACAGAAGCACTGCGAGCAGCCCAGTTTCAGCTGAGCAGTAACTGCTGAGTTAGAAACTCGCACAAAAACCTCATGGCAAGAACCCCTCAGAAGCTGAGAAGTATTTATTTAGGAAGAGTATTAGTTGTTAGTATTCAAAAGTTAGTGTCAACTTAACAGCTCAAAGCACACTTCTATGTTGGAAAACAAACACAACTGATTCATGCTCTGCTAAACAGCAGCACTGCTTCTAAAATGAACCATTTAAGTGAACTACGCTCGCTCTGATTAGACACACCACTGTTTATATGCAAGTGTGCTATAAACAAAACCGAAGAGGTACCTGAAAAGGTTCTGTCTCTTCATGAAAGCAGCATTCCCACAGCTGACCCCTGGACCTGTTCTCTGCCCACCACAAGATTTATTCTGGACTAGTACAGAAGAGCCACAAGGGACGGAAATGCCCTTTCCAAGGGCACGCTACTATCAAAGTCACAAAGAGGCCTAGATCAAATGCACACTGATCTCTTAAGTACCTGCTATCAACCTTCGCTGCAACAGGGACTGTAAATTACAGCTAAGCATCAGAACCAGAAGTACCGAGGTTGTAATTAAGAGGATTTGGTTTTGTCAGGGTTTGATTTGTTTAAGGAAAAGTGTCAAGTTGGCAAGAACAGCTGGATCAGATGAAAAAATCACCGTGAATTATTTCAATTGGTGTTGCATAGCACTATATTCAGAAATACATCTATAAACCTCCGCAGCACATACACACCTTCCCGCATAAGAACCAACACTTCCAAGAAGCAGTGCCGGTAAGCAGACAGCTGCTCTCTGTGCAGGGAGTGTAATTCGTGAATGAGCCCCCAGAGTAGCGGCAGCCAGCATCTCTTAAGAGGTCTGAAATGAATTTACTGCTGCACTAGCGTCAAGAGAATTTTACGAGACACGCTCTTCTACTCCCATTCCGAAAAACGACCACCCACGCCTCTCCGAAACTCCTCGTGAGATGACAAACACACCGAGGATCTGGCACGGTGGCCCGTTTTAAGTTCTGAAGGTGCTGCAGACGCTTCTGGAAAGTAAATTTCGGGTTGTGTGCCTCATAGCCCATCACTCTAAAACACACCGGCGTACGCCTCTCGACGCCTTGTCCTGCCGAAGTTTCCCACTCGCTCGGCCGCCCGAAGGAGACGCTTGGGCGAAGGCGGGAGGAACCCGCCGCAGCCAGCGCCGAACTTCGGGGGCTCACTCCCCGCACCGGCCCGGCCCGGCCCGGCCCTCCCCACCGCCGCCTGCCGCCGCGGGGCCGATCCCCGCCCGCCCGCCCTCAGCGCGGAGGGAGGCGGCGGGTGCCGGCCCCTCAGGCCGGGGTCTGAGGGAGCCGCCGCTCACCTTGGGCGATGGCGATGGACTCGAAGCGGTGCAGCTCCCGCAGCAGGCAGCTCCGCTCGGTGGAGTGCAGGCTGTAGATGAAGTCGCGGGCCCCCTGCGCCGTGTTCAACGCCTCCATCGGCTCCTTCTTGGGGTGGGTGCCCAGCGCCCGCCCGAGCGGCGGCGGCGACCCCAGCGGGAGGAGCAGCCCCTCGGCGCCGCCTCGCAGGCTGCCCAGGCGGCGACGGCAGCAGCAGCGCGGGGGGCCACGCAGCGAGCCCAGGCAGGAGGAAGGGGCGGCGGCGGCGGCGGGGCCCCCCGGCCGCCCCAGCAGCAGCGCCGCCCGGCCGAGCCACGCCGACATGGGGCAGGGCAAGGGCGCGGCGCTCGGGCCGCCAGAAACGCCCGCCGCCGAAGTCCCCGGGCCGCGCTCCCGCGGCTCTTTCACCGGGCCGGGGAATCCGCACCCAGTCACCGCCCCGCGGCCGCTCCCGCCAGCGGCGGCGGCGCCCCGCCCCGCACTCCGCTCCGCGCCGCTCCGGCCGCCTCAGCCGCTGCCGCCCATGGTGGCCCCGTGCCGGCGGCGGGGCGGGGCGGAGCGGAGCGGAGCGGGGCGGAGCCGAGGGCGGCCGGCAGAGGCGGCTCCGCGCAGGCGCGGACGCTAGGGCGGTGGCGGTTCCGGCGCGGACTCCCTCGCCCCGTCAGGGCGTCCTGACGGGGCGAGGGAGGCCGCGCCGGCGCCCGCTACCGCCTCAGGGCCGGGGCCGACGGCCCTCGCCCCTGAGGGGGAGCTCGCCTGGCAGCGGGGGAGGGAAGGGCCGGGGCGCGGCCGGTCTGAGGGGCGTAGATTAGGCGGCAGTGGGGGCTTAGCAGCTGCTCTCCTCCTCGCCCCCGGCGCTCGGAGAAGCTCCCTCCCAACCTCTTGGTATTATATCCGTTATTAAGGTACCTGTAAGCCCATAGGGCGTCTTCTCAGTAACAAGAGGTGTCCCCGGCCCTCGCCGGCCTCCGGTATTGTACCGGAATACGGGAGACAAGGTTTTGCTTGTCTTTCCCGTTTTTCAGGCCCTTGCCTTGGAGTGTCACAGCGTTGCAACATGCAGGGTTTGGTTTAGTACATTTTAGCCGCGCAGAGCGTTTCTGTTCTTTTTAATTAGTTGGCAGGCATTCTGTTTGAGCCACTCAGTATGGTTATTTTTTAAAAAAATACGCATTTAGGAGGCAGCCTACATCTTGAAGGAACAGAAGGTGTTTTAAAACCAGATTTTAAGTCTTCTGCTGCATGGTCTGAACGCTTCCCTGGTACATATGCCATCCTAGGGGTTAATCCAGGTTCTGTTTTTTCAAAACACTGTATTCAGAAAGTATTAGATTTTGTAATTAGCCTGCAAAGATCCTAAATAACCAGAACCACAAGGGACTCACTCACTATATGCCTAGCTCATTTAATACTAAGGTAAGCGACTTCTGGAGGCCCTCAACGTTTATTGCTATATGTCTAGATCTTTTAACACCAAAGGTAGCAGACTTGTGGAATGGGGATGTCCATCCAGTTGGTTTCTTTGGCAGGGGGGGTCTGCTGCCTTCTTGGAGGGAGGCAAGCAGAAAGTTTTAATTTGGCCCTGCGTCCTTCTCTCCAGGGAGAAGTTAAAACTTTACGTAAAAAAGCAGCGTTTTCTCTCCAGTCCCACTGCTGCAGAGTTAACGCATGGTATAAAGACAAAGATCTCATGATAAACAGAAGTGTGTTACCTACAGTATGTGTTCAATATTATGGATATTTACGTATAGTACATGTGGTGTAGAGAGGGTGAAGAAAATGAGTGCAGAAATACAGAAAATAAGTCATAAAGGCCTGGATATATGATAATTTTCACCATGTTAGAGAAGTAGTGGAGGTAGATGTGTGCTGGCTACTATTTCCAGTTAAATGCGTTTTGCCATGCAGCCCATATATCCTGCCTCTGAGACGAGAGATTTTTTACAGTTCTGGAAGTCTTCCAGTGCTTACTCCTGATCCAGAGCCACTAAGCCTTTGATGGTGCTTACAACTGTACTTACCCTCCCAGTATCTTCTGCTACTCTTCAGGGGCAATGTGGCCGTCAGTAATAGTTTTCACTTCCAGAAAACTGTAACAACAGGAGAGTTCATAAAAGTGTTCAAAGATGCTGTTAAAATTTTCTTAATCAAATAGCTTTTTCAATAAAAATGGATGCTTCCACACAGAAATGCAGGACGTGCAATGGGATTGCCAAACACCTGAAGAAATGCCATCAGAAAAATAAGGAAAAAACAAGCTTTCCAGATGCCAAACCTTTAATACTTCAATTTGACACATTTCTGATTGTTTATGTTATATATTAAGATGTTATATTCACACAGCTTGATTACACCAGACTACAAAGACAGAGCAAAGAAGGAACACTGGTACCTGGCAAGAAAGGAGACTTCCTATCTTTCCTACCAATGCAGCCCATGCCAGCCATGCTGTACATCTGTTGCAAAAGGTGACTGCATTTGGATTACTCTTGGGGTGTTTTGACAGTACTTGAAACATTGCAGGTGTTTTCAGGCACTGAAGGAGAGAGTTTCTTTGTCCAGAGGGGCTGGCAGTCTATCGTGCCAGTCTCTCAAGGATTTCCTTATAGGCGGGACCACATGCCAGTGTGGATCTCTGATGAAATGAATATGAAGTCAATGACAATGAATGGGGGATTTCTAACATAGCCTTTAGGTATTTGCTGTATAGGAATATCAGTTGTACGGAGAGGTGCTTGTGTGTCAAGATAGAGATCAGGGTTTAGCAGACTAAATTCTTCTGTGGGCAGCAGCTGTGGCTTATGCCTTTCCAAGCCTTTAAAACTGCATTGAACAAATTGAATAAAAATGTCTTCAGAGGGACTATTCTGCAATGACAGGAAATAAACTAGATAACCTAATAGTTTTTTTCCATAATTCTTTGTTGGAACTTTTATTTTGTGAAAAAGCAAAATTGAAGCCATTGGCTAAACTGACACTTTAATCAGACCATCTATTTAACTCGATTCAGCAGGTGGTATACAGTAACTTTCATCAGTCCTTGCCACTCCAGCAGAGCTTGTGAACCTGCTGAAATGCATATTTCTCACAATGTTCTGAAAAATGCAGAAGTTTCCTTTTATTTTCTTGTTTTCTTGCTGATAGGTTAATTTTCTCCTAACATGATTTATTTTATGAGTGACCAAACTAATAAAGGTGGTTTATACACTAACTGACAGAAGTAGGAGGAAATTGTTTAAAATACTACATGGAAAATTTGATGATGTTCAGCCCTAAAAGCTAGAAAAATGCTTATTTAGAAATCAGCAGAAAGATGCCAGCCACCTTTAACAGAATTTCTGCGAGGCCTTCTAAGGACTGCAGAGCTGGAAGACAAGTCTTTTTGTGGAAATTGGCAGGAAATTTTAGGAAGCCCTCATCCTATATAAATATTGGCTGCACATTTAATAATCACATTTTTATGATGTGGTGAAGTAAGAGAATATTATTCATGAAGGAACTTTCTATTAAGGGAGTAACATGATTTCTCTGGCCAGTGTAAAGGTAAGTATTGTTAACTAAGGCGAGACCATGATTTAAAGGTTGGTAAATGTTTGATACCATAAATTGCAACTATGCACAGTTTGTGTTTTACCAGTTAAGCACTATATTTAGGCAGGTCAAAATTTCTAGGAAACCTGCAGATAGATAGCTCCAGAGAGGCATGGACAAGCTACTTTTCTTCTGCCTCACTCTTCTGAAGATGTGGCTCTTCTGGTCCTGCTAGCCTCGCTAGGGTCTGATCCTACAATTATTTGTGTGCTGGCAGATGGAGGAATCCGCAGATAATGCAACACAATGCTCAGAAAAGGAGCTCTGAAATATATCGACCACTTGCTAAAATTTGAAATCCTATCTACAGTCTAAAATACAAATACAAGACAAGATTGGGAGCTTAAAATATCATTACTTACTGAAATAGTGCAAAAATGAATAAGATCTTGTCATTTAGCAATAAAAGGAGAAGTTACAATAATCTTGAGAAGTTGTAGGAAATCAAGTGCAAACAGAGGATCTTTCTGACCATTACTGTTTCCTTCCTTGTACAGCTTTGTACAGTCATATGCATTATTACATTGATAAACACTTATAAATTATTTCAAGACAATTTTGGGGTCAGGACTCTGTTCTGGCTTTGGCTGGGATAGAGTTACAAGTTCTTCATAGTAGCTTGTATGGGGCTATGTTGAATTTGTGCTGAAAACTGTGTTGGTAACATGCTGATGTTTTAGTTATTGCTGAGCAGTGCTTACACAGTGTCAAGGCCTTTTCTGGTCCTCATCTTGTTCATGTAAATTATTCCATGTTTTTTTACATTCAGGAAGCAGACAGGCACATTGTGTGGTTTAAACAAAGCTGAGGATCTTGGCAGACAATCACTGAAGTAAGCTCCCTCTGGAACACTATGCCTCAAAGCGATAGTATGGTCTTTGGATATATAAACATGGGGTTATCAAGTACAAGATGAGAAGTTACACTTTTTCTGTCTTTCAGGGTAAATGCTTTTAGAATATTGTATTCAGCTACAGTGTCCTCAGTCTAAGATAAGTTGCACATAGCTCAAAACACTGTTGGGAGAATTATTAAAGGTTTGGAAAAATACTTCTTACTATGAGTCTCCAGAGATCAATTTCTTCACTTTATTGACTGGAAGTTTGTGTGTTTGACATAAACATAGTCTCTAAGTAACTTGCTTTATAAAACAACATTTTCAGCACACAATAAAATTATACATAACAGTGCCACCCATCAATGTATATTGATGTATGGCAAGTTTGAAGCTGAAACTAGGCAGAATCAGACTACTGCACAAAATTTTAGCAGTGAAAATAATTAACAACTGGAACAACTTTCTAAAGGTTAATTTTCTAAAACATGGGATCCGCTTTGTATAATAATCAAGTGAAGCCTTAGCTTAGACAAGCTCTTAGCTGTTTTAACTGAGAAGAGCTGAAAGCAGGTGTTTACTATAATTCCTCTCACATTTCTAATATATGGATGCACAGCATTTCTTCAAATGAGTCCTGGAGTTTTTCACACTAAATACAATGGAAAACTTTGCCCTTTGTCTTCCAATATCTGTGTTCCACTTGAAGAAGATGAAGGATCAGTACATCCTTTGAGTTAAAAAAAAAATATTTTGTTAATAAATTGGGTAAGGTGAGAGGGCTGAATTGTTCCAGTTAATGAACTGCATTAAAATGTATCAGGGGAAAGGTACGAAAGAAGAGAAATATTCCAAAAGAGAGTAGGGAGTGCCAGAGAAAAGCAGTATATAGAGCTTACATTTATTGAGCCCACTTAGCTGTTTTCTATTACATGTTTCTCAGGAAAAGGACTAGGTGGTCTAAAATTGTTTTTGGGAATTTCTACAGTACAGAGGTTCTCCCGCATCAGTGTAAAGCTGAGACTATCATCGGGGCACTTGAACGTACTTTCACGTTTGTTAACATTCATTTTGGGGTATATAAAAATGCCGAGCATGAACTAGAGTGGCAGACCTGCTGTGAGGACTGAGCAGCTCCAGCTCTGAAGTCAGGTGAACATACAGATGCTGTAAAGCACCTTTGCCCACACCTTCATGTGGCCCGTAAGTGCTGAGGTTGTGTAGCATGCAAAGGATATTGTACCATTACCTTTCCTTTGAAGCATGGAAAAAAGATAAAGTTCTCAAAGCATTACAAAGCAGCTGGATTAGGACCTTGCAGACATTCACCACTTTGTCATGTAAAATGGATTAAATGACCTATAGTGACCCCATCTTGATAATTTTTTTCTGTGACTGAAGCAGCTGTTCCTTTATGCTATACAAAACATTTCTGTCAGCATTAACTGTGTTGCCCCTTGATCCTGTTTACCTCTATTGAACAAAGCCAATTAGTGACAGAAGATAAGACTTAAATACCACTGAAAGGGCAGCCTAAGCAGTTGTTCAGCCTATTTACACACTCAGTGGAAGAGGTGATGAACAAGAGCTTTGTTACTTCTCACCAGAGGTGTTCAGGTAGTTTTACATCACAGATTTCTCTGTGTTCCTTGTTTTTCCTCTTCATTGGTTGCTTGCTTTCTCTTAGTTTCTCTCTTTCGACTCCATGAGTCTTCCACCCACATTATCCTGTTAACATACTAAGCCTGGCTGTTCCCAATCTATTACTTTAAAAGGGCCTACAGCTGCTTTTTGGAGGCTTTCACCAGTCCACTGTTGCTCCTTGCTGGTCCCCTCTTTTTCTGGTTTAAAAGTCACTCTTCCCAGCCCTGCTGAAGTCCTCCAGCTCCAAAATTCAACCCTTTCTCCTCTCTCCCAACAAGAACTAAGCTCATCCTTAAGCAACCTGTCTTCCACTCTACCATGCAAATTGTATGCTCAGTCCTACCCTCCTTCTCTTGAACATATGTATGTTTTAGATTTAAGTCTCTGGAGAGTCTACATGTAGGTCTGAAGTTCGTACCTTATATACAAGTCCACAACCATGCAGTATCCAAATGCCTTCCCCAGGATATCGGTGGTGCTCAGTCCCTCTTTAGGTAACACTTACTTTCAGGCTAATAATACTAACTCTTCTTCTTGACAGGAATGAAGACAGACAGGTTCCTTTAAGCCATGCCACAAGCTCCCATATGTTATGAGTATCCTCATTTTCTGGAAGCTTGACAGTGTTCTAAACCAGCAAATGAACTCTTTTCTCAGCAGGGTCATGTGCGTATGTCCCCTCAAATTAAAGAAACAAATCAATAATCAGAATAGATTAGAATCCACATTTAGAATTTTCCTGATGAATAGCTGTTGTGCAGATTTAACTGCTGGATTAATTCATTAGGAGAGTGGCAATGAATTTATAATTACTATCTATTTAAATTTCAGAATACTTGCACTGTTCCAGTGAGATCTTCAAAAGTTCTAGTGCATACAAGATGCTCCATTTATTTAATTGTTTATAGAGGATATATAAATCTATTTAAAATAAAGAGATGTATAACAGGTAAAAGGGAAAGGGAGCAGAAACAGGTGGTGTGTAACATCCTGATGATAGTTTACACTAATATTTCATTCATCAGTGGAAAGAAAAGGCTACAGGCAATTCATAATAGCTACAGAGATATAGTCATCTCCCAAGTGTGCAAGTGACTGTCAAATGCTAAATCCACCATCATACCAAATAGTGTTTCTAACCTATTTTTATATAATGGTGGGTTTGTTTTTAATTAACCACTTGATTTCTATGCGGATGAATAAAGATAAAAAAATTTGAAGTCTTGATTCCTCTTTCTCTTACCAGTAAGAACATAAATTAGCTTCCTAAGAATTAGAGTTACAAGGTGGAGAGCTTTTATAGTAAACTGGCCACTCACAGAAAATAATTTGAATATGCATGTTATGCTTGCATGAGTGTCTCCTGTGCAGATAAAATAATGATGAGTAATTCCAGCTGACTGTTTTTAGTACTGTATTCAACTGACTATCAAATCGGACTATGAGAGGAGGCAACTAGAGATTGTTTGTAAAGAGAAACTCCTTCACCTCCAGAAAACCAGATGCAAATGCAAAATAAATAACAACCAAAAGTCACTGCTTTGCAATGGCTGGACCAGTATCACAGCCTGAGCTTATTCCTGAGCAACATCATTTTGTATTGAAATGGAAACAATCTTAATTGTCAGAAGCAGCTGTATGGATACAGAGGCAGAGACTGATGCACTATTTCACTGTTCCTTAGGGTTCACTGTTGGCAATCCCTGAGAGTGCGCTTGCTGTACCAGTTGTGTAAATGAAGCAGTATTACCAGGAGCAAGGCACTTCCCTTGGCACTAAATTCAAAATGGCCCAATGAAGCTGATATCCAGCTGTTACAGGAGAGGTATGACTATTGTGCTTATTTTATAATACTAGCATGTATTCTGCAAAAGTTAGTATCTGTTATGTTTTAGTATTTTAGGTGATACTTGTAATAATTATAAATATATTTTCTAAATAAACAAAAGAATCTGGTTTCCTTCCCCAGATTTGGATACACCAGCCATATCCAGGAGACCTGGACAAGCAGCCGACAGATGGAATTCTCCTCCTAATCTCACAGGCAGGGGCAGAAAACTGGCAATATTCATTGTAGCAAGGTATGAGGTTTTGGGCAGTATATCTTGGCTCCATTCCCTGTGTTCTCTCAAGGTCCACCCTCGTCCTTTTTTTCCTTGTGCTGTTGCTGGGAGCGCTGCTATAAAACAAGATGCAGGGTATGAAATCTGTCCTCTGCAAGCTCTTTAAGAAAATGCTCTGAACTAAAGAAGAGTCAGAACAAGGCAAGACAGCAGAATGGTTATCAAAATTAAATGTGAAAAAGGAGAGTGAACATTATGAGTCAGGACTGAAGCCAAACTTTAGCCACAAGCCATTTTATACGGAGAGCCAGTTATTCCATACCTACCTGTTGTGGGGTTTCTTATATTCATGCAAAGGTCAGATACCAGTCACTGTCAAAGATGAGATTTGTGAACTAGAGGGAAAACAGGCTGCATGAACAGTGTCAAAACCAATGCTGCTGGTCTCTCTTGCATTCTAAGGTATTTGTCTGGAAGATGTTAGAGTGGTTACATAAGCAAATAGTCCTGTGTAATAAAGGAGAATGCTTGCTGCCAGTTGTCTGTATCCCACTTGTGAAATCCAAGGATGTACCTTGCTTTTAAACTGCTTATATTTCTTTTGAATTTTTCAGTACCTTGATAACCTGTGGAAGAATGTAGTGCTGAATAAAGTGACTCATGTTCGCTTAGACAAGAGAATTGCCAGTGTTGAGGATGGCTGAATTGTTCATTGCTTTGAATTTTTTTAAAGAAAAAAGAAAAAAGATCAGCCTTGAGTCTATTTATTACCATGCAGTAGGCCATTATTGTACTCTTCTTTCCTCTTTTGCTCTCAGTCTACAGCAAAGATGCTTTGAATTAATTTCTTTTCAAATATGGGTTGAATAAATGTATAGAATATGCATGTGGGCATAAAAGGTGCTACAACATCTGAAAACATGTTCATTGATTTATTGACCTGTTTTCCTCAGGTACTTTAATACCATACAGGAATTCTTTTCAAGAAGATTTTTCTGTTAAAGGAAATAACAGATGGGGAGGGAATAAATTGCCTTTATGGAGATTTATGTGTAACATAGATATTTGTATTTGGTAAACAAACAGAGGGTTTGAGCCAAACTTTTGGGTGCCTGAAAGTAAATAGGCTCAGTGGAGCTACGACACTTGTATCACCCAATGTAATACTCCATAACCATTCAGTTTATAGTGTTGCTTTAACAGGAAAATGAACTGCAAGTTCATATTTCTGTTTGTTTGTTTTATTCCACTGTCTTTTTATATGCTTGCACAACTACAAGAGAAAGATTTTATGTTACAAAAACTTTGCCCCCAACAAACAATGCTCCTCAGCATTTAAGACTGCTTGCCTGTAGCAAGGACAGCCAGAGTCTGTCCTGCCTGATTTCTTTACAACTATGTAATCCAAGAAGCCATCAATTTTGTTTTATTACTGCGCTTCAGTATTGCCCAGACCTCAATGATCTCTGCCAGGCATGCTAAGTCATCTGTTTCTTGCATTTCAGCTTTGTGCTGCCTCTTGGAAGTTCACCTCTTACTCCCTGAAGCCTACATGATCTGGATCAGCAACATAAACTTGTACAGTTTTGACTCTGTGTTACCCTTGTATATTTTCTATCAGTCTCCTTAGTCTGGCTGATGGGTAGTTTCCCTCCTGGGCTTTACTGCCTGAACTTCAGATTTCCATGGACTATAAAGACAGACTAGAGCAACCAGTTCAGATTTAGACATCTAGCTTTTTAGACATCTATGGTGGCATCTACAGTGTAGGTGTCTGTGTGTAGGTATCTGGGCTCCCAATATAGACAGGAAGGGATGCAGACACCTCCAGAGGGCAATTCACTTGACTTACCTTAGAGGCCTGTCTGATGATGAGCTTAATCACCGTCCACTCATGCCTGGTTATCAGCATAGACTGTAAAGGGAACTGGGAGTGACTATGACTTTAAATGCTTAACTTCCAGATACATAAGCTTTAGCAGATGAGTCTTACTCAAAACCGTGTTTAAAGCACGGATACACTACCTTGTCCTCAGATGCTACTTTACTTTTACTTACTCTGCTTTTTCTACTGCAATCCCCGGGTAGTATTTTAAACCTGGTCAGCAGAGTGCTTGCTCTCCAGCAGGAAATAAACCCACAGGACACAGGCTTAATGCATGGGATTTCAGCTGGTCTACCAATCTGTGCAGAGCAAGGGATCCCGCATCTTGTACTGGGCATGTGGCAGAAGGTAAATCCCACAATCCAGACTAACTTCATCCATATTTATACCATTCTTTTACACTCTTCACTCTTGAATTAATCCAGAATATAAACTTGTCTTGTCAGTACAAATTATTATCTGAAGAATAACTGATATTTTTCTCAAAACTATGTATCTTGGCCAGAAAAAAAGTATTAATAGGCCTTTGTGCATGAACTACAACTGAGGGAGAAACAACTACTTTTCTAGAAGTTGCTAGTCATGATGCACCATAGGAACTATTTGTTGATACCAAGCATTGTTATTTTCTGCTGTATTGCCACTAACAAATGTGATTTTTAAGTGGTTTACAAAATTATGCCTGGGGGGGGTTTGAAAGCACATTGTGCTTGACAAAAATAGGTGGTAATGCAGACACGATGTTAAGGACCCAAGGCAAATGTTCATCTGTAGACATATTAGGGATATGGCGTTCTCCAGAGAAGCAGCTTCCAAACTAGAGATTGCAATGCCACTTAGAAATACAAGTGGAATCATGAGCAGAAGTTTTGCTCTTGGTGTGGCTACAAGCAAAGTAAATGATCAGTAACATAGCAGTGATAATACCAGTCATCGCAACACAGTTTTTCCAGATTTCCGTCTCTCCCATATGCAAGCTAATTATGTGATTACGTAAGGAGAAAGAACCAGGTCTTCAGTATTGCCTTTGGTTTTCCACAGCACAGAAAGGTACAGTTGTTTCTTCCATGGCTGGGTAATTTCATTCCCAAAGTGTGGCTGGCCAAAGAGATCTATAAACACATATACAGGATTTTGGGGGTAGAATACAAGAAGAGCAGTTTGTTAACACATCTATAAACTGGTAATAGCTTCAGAGAATTAGTATCAAAATAATTCTATAGTTTTTTATTCTGATACAGCCTCTGTCAGCCATTTCCCACTTACCTACAGCTCTTGCTTAGATTCTGAATATGGAAGATACTGGACATTTTAAAATGAGCCTACAGCCTGCACCTAGATCAGAGGTTTACTTAAAAGTTGTACTGCTTCCTCTTTATAAAATGCTTTTTAGGTTGTGTTCTTTTTTTATTATTCTTTGGGAGTTTGGGGCTTGTAAAGTACATTCTGTTAATGTTTTCAAGGTTTTTATCATAATCACAATGACTAGAAACTTACATAAAAAGACAAAAAAAAAAGAGACTGTCATGTAAACTTTAGACTTGAGCTCTCAAAACCCCCACTCTATTGTATCATGAGAGTCATTAAAACTATTAGTGATTGCCCAGGCTGGAGTATTTCTATATGGTGGAGAGACCTTGCAACTGCTTGCATACAACTTTTAGGTTTGCTTCGTGTTACGATCCTCATCAACTTCAAATGACATTAGGGTGATCCTCAGCACGTCTGAAGATCAGATAGCAACCGAGACACCAGAAATTTAGGTGCACGTGTACTCCAATTTGAAGCTCAGAGGTGCTTACAGAGTAACCTGGTAGCACATGTGTCAATTTTGACTTTACAACTCTATTTGTAAACATTGTTTATAATCAAATGAGTAAATTAAGGTTTCTAGAAGTGTTTTGAACAAACTATGCCAAATTTCCAAACTGTCTTAATAATTAAACTTTCCATCTTAATGGATTTCTGAGTGCATTTGATCTTAAATACAGATCTAAGACTTAAAGACTGAAATTAACCTTTTACCACACATACTGCTAGTGTTTGGCAAAAAACAAGATCAAAGGCTTAATTTTTTTATTATGATAAGGCCCCTTTAAACCACCCTGTACAATTCAGGGAAACAAAGTCTACACCCTTTAAAAGCCCTATTACTCTGCTATTGTGCAATAAAAGCATCTTATTGTAAAAGAAAATATAAGGGCCAAGAATCTAATTAAGAAAAAAACAAATCTTCATGAGTTCTTAAGAGAGCTCTATGCAATTGTAACACAATCATCCAGGATCATCTCAAAATTTGCATTTCTTGTATAGAATATGAAATTATGTATAAAATATGTTACAGAACTTGTTTTGAATTCTACTTGTGTATACACTTTACCTCTGGGTGTGTTCTCTCTTGATTTGGAAGATCTGACTGAAACTTCTCTTTTTTCCATCGCATTCTCAGCAAATCGTCAGGAAGGGAATTGCTCAATAGCAGATTTAACAGTCAAGGAAAAAATACAGCCTGTGTGGGATTACTTTATATCATAAAATGAAAGAAAAAAGCTTGGCTCAGTATGTAGAAAGATCTTCTATAAGGATCCGATTACACAGAAGTATAGAATTAATACCAAATAGGTAAAATTCTGTGGGTAGACATATGGGAGAACATACATATTCATGAGAATGTAATACATAATCATCTGTAAGGATTAAATTATAAGCACTATTTTTTTTTATTTGTCTTACTAGTTCAAAATATCCACAGAAGTATGATTGCTGCAGCACTGCAAATGTTGTGAGGGAGTAAGGCCCCGACTCGGAGAGCTTTGTGCCAGAGAAGGGCAACCAAGTTGGTGAGGGGCCTTGAGCACAAGTCTTATGAGGAGCGGCTGAGGGAACTGGGGTTGTTCAGTCTAGAAAAGAGGAGGCTGAGGGGAGACCTTATCGCTCTCTACAACTACCTGAAAGGGGGTTGTAGTGAGGTGGGTGTTGGTCTCTTCTGTCAGGTGGCTGGAGATAGGACAAGAGGAAATGGCCTCAAGTTGAGGCAAGGGAGATTTAGGTTAGATATTAGGAAAAATTTCTTTACTGAGAGGGTTGTCAAACATTGGAATGGGCTGCCCAGGGAAGTGGTTGAGTCACCATCCCTGGAGGTATTCAAAAAGCGAGTGGACAGGGTACTCCAGGGCATGGTTTAGGGGGCATGGATGATGGTTGGACTTGATGATCTTGAAGGTCTTTTCCAACTGAAATGATTCTATGATTCTATGATTCTATGAAGTCTGGCATTGACTATCCTATCAACAGCCTTGATACTGAAACCATTATGAAACGCCAGTGATAAGAATACACAACAACCAAGGACTCAGAGGTAAATTTTCCTCTTGCCGTTCTGATAACACATTTATATAGCACTTTATACTTCTAAAGAGGTAGACAAACATCAGTGAATTAATTCTCACTAGAAGGAGGTGCTTCCACTTTATTTTACAAGCAGTGAAAACACTTAATAGTGAATCGCTGATTTAAGACCTGCCCAGTCTCATGCACTGCATGTGAGATTTACTCATTTGATTCCCTTTTCATCATCCTCTGCTGTGGCACTTCTAGGTCAGGTGCTTGCTGTACAGCCACATAGACTCTCTCCTGCTTTTTGATCCCACAGGCTAGGTGCTGGGATCTGTTTGCCAGCTGCATCTTAGATCTCTTTACCAGCTGCAGCTTCTGTGTAGGGACAGGTGAGCTGCCCTGCTCTGCAGCTGTGGATCATTACACAGCAGTGCCTGATGCCATAGAGCCCTTCCAGAAGCCAAAGCCCTCAGCTGTAGATTTTCACCATGATTAATGATGCAGGCTTACCTTGTTGTGTGATCTGACACACGGGCCTACAGCCCAAACTGGGACCCACTGGACAGATGGACAGCCCTGCCATGGGCGTGCAAAGTCACATGTCCCATTACGTGATCAAACATAGGGGACTCCCATACAGGATTGGAAGAAATGTTAGACCTTACTTGGAAAATCTACCATAATATGAAAAATTCAAGCCAGGTTTGAAAGTATTTCAGCTAATCCTGCTTTTAAAGCCATTGAAGTCCCACGTTAGGTCATGTTCCAAGCAGCCTGAATTGGCTTTAAAGCCTTCTAAAAATGGCTTTTAAAAAATTCAGTAGAAAAAGTCCAAGGCACCTAAAGCTTTGTCTACACAATAGCTCCAACCGAGTTTAAAATTGAGAAAGCATGTCTGCAGTGTGCCATAGGTTTCTGAAAACTGATAGTAGCAATTACATCTGCCCTGAAGCCTCAGCTTTGCCTTAGTCCTATACAGAGTCCGCTAGAGGCCACCACCTCTCCCTAGTAACAAATAGAGATGTTAAGAACAAATGTACCGTATCATGTTTTGGGTAGATTTCAAAATATTCCCATTTATTTAAGTGTGCTTGAAACTGTGTATCAATATAAACTATTTAGGTTAGTAATGAATATTGATACACTGTGCATATCTCCTTTTATCTATTTATACATTTACCAATTACAATACTTCCTAAGACAATGATCAAGTAACATGAAGTCTTTTCTACCATCCTTAGAGAGGGCCAGATTTGTTCCAGCCATGCAGAAGTTCTCTATGCACGCTAAATATGGTCTCATTAGCAATGTGAACTCTACCTCTTTGCTGAAATAGCCCCTCTCAGCTGGTTACTCAGAATCCTGTAGCAAATTTAGATCTAAAGCCCATCTCCAGGCAGCTATCCAACTAAACTCAGTAGGGCTTTCCTCAAAACGGTGGCAAGGTTAAAGCACAGCTCCTTCCGGAGGCGATTAAGGGTAGCTCTCGCAAGCAGAGCCTAGCAAGAAAAAGCAGAGCTTTGGAAGAAATGGTGACAGAGGGGAATGCTTTTTAATAATTTCATTCATTTTTAGGCTTGTTATGGTTTCCATTGTGGAATATACAAAATCAATCCTATACGAGCTTGGGACAGATACAGGCGAAAGAGGAGCAGCTTCTGTAAGTATTCTTCAATACGGGAAAATCATGATTTTAAAAATTGTCAGCCCTCTCCAAAGAAAATACTTATTTAAAAACACAAATAAAAAGCGTACAGCATGCCATACAGTAACAGTCACAGCCGGGCCTTTTGCTGAAAGTTTGGAAATTCCCCTCTTCTTCTTTTCCCCATTTACTTTAAAAATCTCTTCTTCATCTGACATTTGTTATGCCTATGATAAAAATGAGGGAGATTTTGGAGAGAAAGAACATGTGCTGTTAACTCTTAATAGAGATTTTCCACTGGGTTATTTTTGTATAGTCATGTGATGGTGATTTGTAGACCACAAAGCTCTGAAGATCATTTCCTCCACAGATGTTGGAGAAATCTACATTATTTTACAGGGAGCAAATGCTTCTGCATACTGATATCGGCGTTTCACTACAGCTAAAGAATCACAAGCTCAGATACAATGAACTGTAAAATTTCATTTCCAAACTGGCTGGTCTCTGTGTTCCTCTTTAATTTAAAATTAAAGCTACATTTGACCACTAAAACACCTAGCTCTTCAGGTGATCATTCAAAGTAGCAAACTTGGAAGTTTGCATTACTTGATAAACTTGCAAAAATAAAAGTAATTTAAATGAAAAGTCAGTTACATGAATTTAAAAACTTGTTTCTAGATCCCAAGAGAATTATCATACCAAATTAGGCTATGCCAGTTAGATCCTTGATTATCTTGTCCAGTGTCTGATTGTCATCAGTGAGAAAGATATTAGGCAACAATGTGAAAAAGATAAATGTCATCTTAACCATGTGCCATTAATGGTTTCCTCATCTCCTGAAACATAGAAGTTCATATCCATTTTCCATATTCATATCCATGTCCAAATCCTCATCCACATAAATATTTAGCTCTTTTCAGCTGAGCTGTTTCATTCAGCAAAAATAAATTAATATAATATAATGCGATGTAATATAATATAATAGAATGTAACATAATTGGATGAAATTTAGCAAGTCCAAATGCCAGACTCTGCACCTGGGATGGAGTAACGCCAGGCACAAGTATAGACTGGGAGAGGAATGGCTGGAGAGCAGCCCTGCAGAAAGAGATCTGGGGGTGCTGGTCGACAGCAGGCTCAATACAAGTCAGCAGTGTGCCCTGGAAGCTGAGAGGGCAAACCCCATCCTGAGGTGCATCAAACACAGCACAACCAGCCGTCAAAAGAGGGGATTATCCCGCTGTATTCAGTGTTGGTGCGGCTTCACCTCGAATACTGTGTGCAGTTCTGGGCCCACAATTTGAGAAGGATGTTAAAGGCCTTCATCCAGAAGAGGGCAACAAAGCTGGTGGTAGGGCTGGAAGGCATGTCCTGTGAGGAGCGGCTAAGGACCCTGGGTTTGTCTAGTTTGGAGAAAGGAGGCTGAGGGGTGACCTCATTGCTCTCTACAGCTTCCTGAGGAGGGGACGTGGAGCGGGAGGTGCTGACCTCTTCTCCCTGGCATCCAGTGATAGGACGCGTGGGAATGGTTCAAAGCTGCACCAGAGGAGGTTTAGACTGGACATCAGGAAGCATTTCTTTACCGAGAGGGTGGTCAAACACTGGAACAGGCTTCCTAGAGAGGTGGTCGATGCCCCAAGCCTGTCAGTGTTTAAGAGGCATTTGGACAATGCCCTTAATAACATGCTTTAACTTGGTCAGCCCTGAACTGGTCAGGCAGTTGGACTAGATGATCTTTGTAGGTACCTTCGAACTGGAATAGTCTATCATATCATATAATATAATGTAATATTTACTGATACTTGCTTTTCTTTGACCCTATCCCAATTTCATCTTTTCCTGCTATATAACTCTATGAGTAAATGATAGGGAAACTCTTTTTTTTGAAGCCTCTGAAGTCCATGAATGAAGACAATTTTCTCTCCTTGACATATAATAAGATTCTTTTACTGACTGGCTTTATGCAACTGCATAGACGCAGTGCAGTAGTGACTGAACTCAACATCTTTCTTAACATACCTGTCCCCTCACTTCTTTTATCTGTGACTAATGGTGTCACTGTTCTTCCTGCCACCCACACTTTCTAAACTGGGTGTCATTTGTTTATTCCTTTTTTGGAGCACTTCCTTTTCACCATCATCTTCATTAATATAAAATTTCTCATTCTCAGCTTCACAGCCCTGCAGGATGCCCCATTAGCTTCCTTTTTCCCTTCTTCCTACATTCACTAACTGTCCCAATTCTTTTGTCTTTTCATTCTCATAATTCAAGTCTCAGAAGGAACTCCACCAGCACACCAGGGCCTTTCTCTGATGACCCACTCCACTCACACTTCTGGTCTGCAGTATCAAGAGAAACAGCTGGACTTAGAAATATCTTTTGGCTTGCATGCATCATCAGCCAGACACATGTGCGGGCAATAATATATAAATTGATGGTTTATGTGGCTACAAATATTTTAGGAACAGCAAATCACCCTTCAATTATTTTGATGTTGTGCTTGACATTTCATGTTATTTTTGCTAGTTGTGGAGGAGGGAAGATGGTGAGGGGGAGTGAAACCTACTGTCAATATTTTTCCTGTGAAGGTTCGTGGCATCTTTACCATTAACTGTCTTCAAACACTCCTAATTTTGAGATAATCACTTTACCGTGCATAGTGGGCTGAAAGGAATAGTGTATCTTTATGCAGATTTCATTAATTATTATGAAACTCAGAAGCTTATTTTTTGTACTGTGTGGTGGTTTCAAACTTGCTGTTCTCTAAATTTCCTTGCCCTGGAATATATTCTAATGTTGGAATGTCACTGCTGAATTTTTTTGTGGACTCTCATCAGAATCAGAAAGAACCCGTTAAAATGCAGTTGTTCAGACTTAGTTTCTGATGCTATGGAAGGATTCATTAGCACCTCAGCTGAATTCCAACCCAGAAGAGGAATTTTGGTTATGTGTGAAAATGAGACTCTTTAAGTTTTACCTTAGTTCCTATTTGTTTTTAAGACACCCCTGTGGGGAAAGAAGAAAGCAGTTTTCTCAGCTTTTGCTGTGGACATTCAGTTTTACAGATTCTAAATTGATGGAATGTGTTCCTGCTTGTTTACTGACAGAAATATCCCATACTAAATTAGCTCATTCCAAATCTCTTCTTCTGTTATCTGCCATGAAGCTCCAGTGTCCAAGTCAATGATACTGTATTAGCAGCTGAAATGGTTTAAAGCAATCTGAAAATGTGGGATTTTATAGGAATTTATTCTTTCTACTTAAAGTGGTTTTCTAATTACTTCTGGGAAAGCAACAGAGGAACTTGAATGTGTTACATTAGAGAGGATAATATCTGTGGCACATGTGATGCTGCCAGGTGATACTCTGCAATAACTTTATCCACAGTAAGTTAAGGTTAGCCACATGTTACAGTGGAGAAAGACCAACCTACTCCATTCAGTCATCTCAGGAGGCTGAGGCTGTTGCATACAATTACTTCTGGTCTGATCCTGGGTGGGCAGCAGAGAAAGAGGAGCAAGGAGGATTACAGCCTGAGGTCTTCCAGACCCCAGTCCAAGCCTGCAGTAGCTGAGACAAAGAAGAGGCTGGGCAAGGACTAAAAAGATGCTGAAGTTTATGTGGGGTACACCCAAAGGTGACCAGTGCAGACAGGTCACTCCACTCTTCAGAAGCCATCTAAGAGGCCAGTGTTGACATGGCTAATGATGCACCTCTCAGATGTGTTTCTATCCCCAGCCTGCAAAGCCCAAACAGTCCGTGCAGCTGCAGAGCACGGTGCCTATACCTACATCCATTAGCAGCTGGAGACATCAGCTTGCAGCCTCAGAGCCCAGCCACTTGGGAGCCACTGTGCATGGTCCTCTGCCTTCGTTTTATTTTAAAAGCAAGTAAAGCCTCAGTAGGAGTTTGTTTTTCTTTCATGTCAACAATCGACAGCCATCACAGTTTTTGCAACACCTGATGAGTTAACAAAGACGATGGGAGAGAGGCATTACTCAGATCTGCATCCAGCCATTACGCTGGCCTGGAGAAGGGGAGGAGGGCTCTGAAGGCTCACACCCATCAAGTGACATGGAACCACACCACACCAGGGAGTACCAAAACTGCAGCTGCTACCCTCTCATCCTCCCCCAGGAGAACCACCTTGCCAGGAAATCCGTGCCAGCCTGGAACTGACTCCAGCAGACAAAACAAGTGGTAGGAATGGAAGGAGACATTAACACAAAATCCTGCCCCAGTGAATTAAGTTGCAAAATTCTCATTACTTCAAGGGACCAAGATGTTATACCTTGCACTCAGCTGTGGGCCTATGTCTTAAAATGATTAGGAGAGGCTCGGCAATCGCTTTCAATAGCCCATTATGAGATAAATGAATCCTAAAAACCTGCTGGCTCCCACCTCTTGCTGTAACTGCTTGCTTAAGCTAATCTTCCTGCTTTACATAAGTGAAGATTAAAAAGGATGGTAAAAAGCAGCTAATAGCTAAGGAAGGAGGTTTTCTTTCTCTTCCTGGTTATAGTTCAGCTTATTTTATTACCTTATTTATCATCTCTAATGATGTCTAAGCACACATGGAAGTGGGGGGCATTTAGGAAACAGCAAATTGGTCCTTGCTCCAACCACCTCTCTGTACATGGCAGCAGAGGTGATTGATAGTGTGTCCCAGAATGGGAACTTAATGGACTTATCTGGTGGAATAGTACTTTTCAGGGACGAAGAAGTGAGAACAAGATGTTTCATATGGCTAATTGCTTAAATAATGTGAACACTAGATGAGTTTGAAAACGGCTTGAATGAGAAATTGTGCAGAGGCAAGGAGAGTATATGACTCACTTTCCTTGTCTAACATTATAGTAAAAAGCTGCCAGGTATTTGGTGCTAGAAAGTAACAGTTAGTGTATTAAACTTTGTGGTAGTGGTTGGTTAGAGGCAAAACCAACTCTGTGTAACAACATTTACTGTTGTATTCTGAATTCTTGGACACAAAGTGTTTGACTGAAAAGAGAAGAAATTCATACTTATTATGTGCAGATACTTACTGTACTTATCATAGAAAGCAGACAACTTTCTGGGAAATGAAGGGTGAAATACCTCTCCACATAAATCACTGGGAATTCTTCTGTCAACTTCAATGAAGCAATCCAAAGACATTAAGAGATGAAGAAAATTAGCATAATCAGCTCATGTTGTTTAATCCCCCTAGTCCAACCCAGGAACATTCTCTGTGTGTTATTGGTTAACACTTTTATCCTGGCCAGGTTTATATGACCTGTAATTTCCCTGTTGTTAACTGTCAGATAGCTCACAATGTGCATCTTAGATTTTATAGAAAGATGCACTGCGCACAATATATTTTAGAAGTATAGTTACATTAAGTATAATGGAGAAAGGATAGTGCAGAGAAATATAGGAGCTACAAAAGAAAATGCTTTCAAATCTGATTATTTTATACAGGTATGCGTATACAGGTATAATACGCATATATTTTTTATTACTTCCTTTAAAAAAGCTGCTAAGATTTGATAGTGACTGGAGCGATGACCAGGATGGAGATCAGTGATGGACGACAGACTGAAGAACACAACTGGAGAAGGAGGGCTTGTAGTAGGAGATATATCAGAAAACTAAGGAATCTGTTGAAAACGGTGATGTTTCCAAAAGACAGCATGAGTACTGAAGGCTCAGAACTACCACAGGTAAGAAAATCAGCTTCTCTTAAGTATTTATGTCTCACTTAAGTAATTCTTGGCACCTATCACTATAATGTTTATGTCAGAGACATAAAGTCCTATTGGACTTAATTTCAAATAAAAGAGCTGCAAATCCTATCCCTCAGTTCATTCAATTTCCACTGACTAAGGTGAAATCACTGACAGGTAGCTTCCATCTGAAATGAACTGAATATGCACTGTTTGCAGACCAGGCAGTGCACACCACAGTATTACTAGAACAGAAATTTGATACAAATTACCTCTATTAATGAAATGCTTGCTGTTACAGTACAAGAAAGCAAGTTAAATGGCAGTTGTTCTTGTCATTTTCTCTTGAGCTGAAGAAAAACATTTAGATTTAGATACCTCTCCTTGATTTTGTGTCATCAAACACAAATAATGTAAATTCTGTAGAAACTTTCCCCATTTGTCATGGACTCAGCTGGTTTTCTTAATTCCACTGAGCTCAACAATATGACAACAGCTGATAATTTGGCCTTATGGCCAAATGTTATTCCATTATATAAAATCTGAAAGAGGAAAATGTAAAAACAGTGTATTATGCCAGGTGCTGAGACAAAAATCTTTACAGAAATGGAATATTGATTAAATTTGGCAACATAACTTGGGTGGGAACAGGAATGGGTGGTTCAAAATGGCTCTAAGAATGCTGAACAAATATGAAACAATACCAAAGCTATAGGTGGTCTCTGTATAACAGACTTTGGGCAATGGCTACAATTACTTTGTATTTTCTAGAGATTACTTTGGCTTTGGAATACACAAAGTTCACACACATACCTATGAATCATTTTTCAGTGGCACATTTATAATTCTCACAGATGTTGTCTTCCAAGACAAGAAGAAAAACATTCCAGTCATGACAGTTTCTATTTGTAAACTGGCTTCTGAAAAAAAAGCAAGCAAACAAACAAAGTGCTACAAAAATCTGAGGCAGAGAGACAATAATAATGGAATGGGCCACTCAGTCCTTGATAGTCCCATACATTACTCTGAGGTCTAATGTATCCAAGCTCTTTCCATGGCTTTGTTCCCCTTCTCCCACCATCACCAACAGCATGCATGGTTAAGAGTATGAGCCAGTCAGACCATATGACACTTGTTTTTTCCTGTGAAGAGCCTCACTGAAAGGGATTACAGGGGTTTTTCAGGATTGTTTTTTTTTTTTTTATTTCAGTATTTTGCTTTTGTTAAAAAGTCCAATTCTGACTCCCAAGAAATATTCCTTCCAGTTAAAAAAAGATAATGGAAAAGTTACTGAAGCTGTTAGCTTCTATAGTTACAATCTTTACATATGTGAACTGCAAGTTTTTTGGACACAGATGATGAAAAGCAGCATAATCAAGTTGTCAAAGGATGTCCACCACTGCTCAATGAGGTGGATCTGTCCTTACCCCTGCTTCTTGTTCATGATCCCATCCTCTTCCTCAGGCAAGCAGTTGCAATTGTGTGTTCAAGTGATAATCCAAATTAGGGAACTAATCTGGGGGGGAAAAAAGGATGCTCAGTCCATAGTCTGGTTCATTCTATAGCCACATGAGCTCCATGCTGGGATAAAGGGAGGCCACTGAACCGTGTTGCCAGGAGATAAAACACGGGACCACCCATTTCACCAGCAGCACAGAAGTCCATCAGTTCAAACAGATCAAGAAAGTTTACCCAGATGGCCTGATCCAAATCCTGCTAAAGCCAGTGCAAGCACTACACATCATCTCCTGTTTGAAAGGATTTCAGAGATGGTTGACGGGAGAGAGCATGACTCATACAGCAGCACTACAGACACCCTGGCTGAAACACCTGGGAATATTAGGAGGGGGCATTCAGGAGATAGAGCTGCTCCTTGAAAAGGTTTCTCACAGCACGGAGCAGTAAGGAGTGAATCCTGTTTAATTAGACTCTGGGTAGGGACCAAGAATTTGGCTCTCAGAAAGGAGAATACAGCATATTTTTTGCTGACATTGCAAACAAAGATCCTTTTGTAAGAATTGTCATGCCAGACAAATATATTTTCCATAGTTGGTATCTGAAGACTTTATCTGGGGAAAACTGAGGGTGCAATTCCAGAAACGTTTCTTCAAAAGCAGTACCAGCACATGGCTTGTGTGGAAACACTGTGCTGGACTGAGGAACTGCCCAGCCAGTAGAAGGGAAACATTTTTTCCTTCCAGATTTTTTTCCAGGATGCCTTTTCCAGTTCAATGCACCATGAAACGATGCTGTGTAGCTGAATAGAATAGGACAGAACAGAACACATCATAGTGGCATAATACAAATGTTAGAAACACTCCATCATTTTCTGTGTAGATATTAATTATGAATGTTCAGTCAGTACACTGATGCAAGTTATTAAATAGGTATTCGTAGTAATTTTGATTCAATTCATCACCATCTGCTATTACCAGAAATATCAATATGCTAAGTTGTTTGAAATGAATAACGACTATCCATACTCTTGCTATACTAGGATAAAAGCATCAAGAATATTCCTTTTAGCTATTTTTCTACCCTGCTGTTGTAAAAACCATCAGTGGCAGAATTTCCACAACTCACTAGAAAGCTCATCTCTGTGCTGAGCTGCCTTTGTAGATGGAAAGCTGTCTGTAACACCTAATTGAATAATCCTTTACTGCATATTATGTCATCCTCTTTTTTTCCTGCCCTCAAAGGTAATGCAGAAAATGTGATCACCACTGGACACTTTTTCCTCAAAAAATCAACTGGTATATGGATATGTTTTTGTTTGAAGGCTGCAGTGCTTTTAATGAAAAGAAATAAATCTTATATTACATGAAGTAATGAGGCTGAGGGGGCTATGCCTTCTTCTTCAATCTCATGTATAACACCATCCTTTGCAGGAATATTTGAAACTTCTTGTAAGGCTGCAGTATTTTCAAATAAGCAGAAAAAAATCTATTATTCCTGTACCCTTTCCACATATACTTTTGAGTACTGAAACATCTAAAGCTTCCATTTCATTCCTTGTTCATGACAATCCTAGCTGCTCAGAATATGCGTATGGAAATCAAGTTAACAAAAGTCTTAGCCATAATGAAAATGCATGGAAAAAACCCCTTTCCCCTCTTTGTGGTATGTTCTATTCTGTTTGTATCAGCTGCCTTTCCCAAAAATGCTTCCCCGCTCTTTAGCTCCACTGCAAACAAAGTGATTGTATAGACCGGAGTTTTTGGACAGCCTTAGTGTTTCAGCCCACCCTGAGCAATGACGGAAGACTGAACTTCCATTCAGATCCATTCTCTGTCTGGTCCGTAAGTGAATGTAGCTCCTGGGTGACCTGGTCTGAAGATTCCAATGCAAGCGTTAGCAGTACTCAAACAGCACACTTCTGCACCATTGTGTACAGTCACTACCGTGTGCGCAGGTCACGACTGAAATGTAGATTGAAGCCCACAATACCACCCCACCAAAAAAAGTCTGCGGCAATGGGAAATATTTTGAGCCTTTGAATCTCCTGTTGAAACTGCACATCCACAATTAATCAAATTCTTAATTTAAGACTCTTGGATTCCTCACTAGTAGCAACTTCTCACATAGCTTCCTCAGCATTCCTGTTACCACCTCCATTGACACAGGAGGCTCATTCTGTCCTGGAGAACAATGACTTGGCTTCAGTTAGTCACACATCTGTGACATCTTAGCTGGATTACAGTGATATAACAAGTCTGGCCCTAAAACCTTTGACAAATGTCTATGTAATATTACCGCATCTCGTCACAACCCTGTCCTTTGCTCCCTATGCCAGTTTCCATTACAAAATGTAATTACGTTCAGGACCTCTGTCCTGACCTTTGGGGGAACCGGTGACCTGTGCCCAGGATATCTGAAAGATCAGCTAAAGCCTACAAATGAAAATCACTGTTAGCAGTTCACCTCTCTAGTAGAGTGGAGTATCTAAAAATTACAGTAAAGCTCCTTGGTCTAGAAAGTCACATTTCTTGCAGTCCCGCTCCAAAACCATGAAATGATCTCCCATAAGTTCAGAGACATTATGAGCATCATGACATTTGGCTCTAAGCGGCATGTGTATTTCTTCAACTTAGTCTTCTCTATGAACGCAGAGTATTTCCACACTGAGGAATGCCAGGTCAGTGAATGGGAACTTTGTGGAAACTGAATGTTCAGCCCCTACTGGGAAGCAAGTACTTTGCTCTCCTAAATTTGCACTTCTAGCCAACTCAAAAATGAGTTGATAAACTAAGAGCTTTATCCAGTTACCAATGGCTGAAACACTAGGCAGAATTATTCTACTTCTAAGAAAGTAAAAGGACTGCTTGCAGTTCTGGAAAGGATTCAGAAATTGTGAGTCTTTGATAAATGAGAGGGGAAAGTGTCAAACTGTAAAGCAGCATCTAAATTCATTGCATGCTAATCCTTGCCCCTCCCCATGCCAAAGTTATGGAAGGAAAGAAGGACATAGTAACAGAGCAGAGCAAAGCAAAGAATTAACAGTGGATTATAATTCACTGTCATTTCATAAGGCAAGAAAAGACCTCTCCTGCCAGTTGTGAGAGTGGATGCTGGATCGGAAAGCCCAGGATTGGGAGGAGGCGTTGGGTTAATACTTGTAACCTAATTGTGTGGGATTCTTCCGTGGCTTTTTCAGACCTGTGCTATTACAGAGCCAGACACTAAATGTGGGGCAGCACAGGTGCAAGACTGGCACCGTGCTGCGTCACTCGGGAGCACGTCCCACATCAGTGATGCCAGTGGGGTCAGAGGGGCTTGCCTCCCCAAGCGCTTCTTCCCTCCCCCTGTACACGTGCAGCTGTCAATTATTGCAGGTTTTGTTATCTTTTGTTATCTTACAGTTTAATCATTACAAGGATAATGAAAATAATGTTAACATTTCTAGTCTTGACTGTGAATTACTTTATTCTTGCAAGCAGAACACCTGCCTGTTTGGCACACTTTCCTTCCTCCCACAAAACACGCCTGCCATCTTCTGGCCAGGCCACCAAGCGTCTAGGGGCTGGCTGGAAATGCACTTTGAAGTGTCTGTACTGAATGGGTTTTTCCAGCTGTTAACGCAACCAGCCAAGCAAGCAGGTTGAAATTACATTTTGCTTTGGGATGTGAAGTTCCCCTGACACAGAAGAATTGAGCTTTCAGGCTGTGCAAAACTCCTCTGTCTTAGTTCGTAAGGATTTGCGTGAGTTTTTCCTTTTACCTTCATACCTGCAAATACCCTGAGAGTTTCATTTACTCCAAGTCTAAAGGAGACATTCAGCCAAAAGAGCCATTATTATGCTGCTTTTACATTTAAATCACAAGTTTCAGTGGCTTTTATAGGAAACCAATGTTGGTTCCAAACTGGAATTATGGTTTTCATGAATATTTATTAAACATCAACATTGCAGTGAAAAGTGAGGCTGAGCAAAGTTCATGTGGTGTCAGGTTCCAACGCAAATATTTGATGTGGCTCTAATCAAAGCCAATGCTACAGTTTGCTGTCACCTTAGGAAGCTTCAAGGAATTTGCTAACTGAGAGTAAAACCTTGTTCAGAAGTCAAGCATTAAATTCTGAACACAATTCTTTGCTCCTCACGATCTTCAAAACAAAGCTGAATCTCTTTCTGAAGAACATGAGTTATTTTAGGTATAAGAACTACTGTTTGCTACTTCACAGCCTGTTATGCAGAACTTGAGATTACATGATAATAAATACTCCCTTTAAAGTCTATGACTAATACACAAGAGCAGAATTATGAGATTTTTTTTTTCCCAAGTTAAAGCCATCCTATAGGAAAATGGAATATAAAAATCAAAACACTTCACAAACTGCATTGCATTAATGAAACTAAGAGAAAAGTGGGAAAAGGCTGTGATGATGTTTGCAAAACAGGACACTGATCTGCATTTTTTTTTTCAATATCAGATGTAGTACACAGTATATCTTTATAATATACGCACATAATCTACATCTTACATGCATATTATACATATCAATGCAAATAATATTGAATCTTAAAAAGAAATACTTGAATTGCTCAGAATTTTTCTATTTTCAGTGCTTCGGTATTACAATATAAAACTGGTTCATAAAACAGAAATTCTGTGCTCCACATCACTTGCAGTTAAGAGGGATAGGGTGGGAACTGGAACCACCTATACAAGCACGTGAAAAAAATCAGTCAGGTTAGTTTCAGCACCCTCCTAAAATTTACGAGGCCACTTCTTACATCATTGATGGAGGCTGTGCTATCCAGCCCTTAGTGGTAAACTTCCTCTCACCCAGCTTAAGTCAAATGAAGGGCTGGAAACCATCCAGCCTTCCTGGATAGGCCATCAGGAGATGTCTTCTCTGACATCTCTGGAGGAGTCCAGCTCTTCAAAGACAAGTGTCTGAGACAATGGGTGTCTGTCTGTCTTCACTGATTTCTCAAGAAGCCTGGATAGTTAACATAGAGTAGGCTTTCAGAGAGCCGTCAGCCGAGAGGAACCCTACCCCAGGCATCTCGAGATGGTGATAAAACCGAAGAGCTGAAATGCCTTTGAATGAGCTTATTTCTCTTCATTAACAGAGGAAGTGAGGCTGACTGGATGTCCAGCTTCAACTCTTCAACATCAGGCAAAATCTGCTGGACATTAGTCCAGATTTCGGCATCAACCCCATGAAATTTATCACCGTTTCTAGTAAAGTCTGGATTTCCCTGGGAGAAGAAAGGCTAGACGGGTCATCACTCTGTATGACAAATCACTTACACTCTACTTCATGTGAGACAAAACTGTGCTACCCTCTTCCTCCCACCCCCTCATCAAGACGGTAGCTATACGCAGTCCGAATTACACTAATCCCTCTAACCCAGCCCCGTGCATGGTTAATACTCAGACCTGTCTTTTTGCCGACTAGATTCAATGATTTACAAACACATTGCTGAAGGCTTTTCATGGGAGCAATGTTAGGATCCTCCTCTACCAGGGAGGATCTTCCAAGAAGACCACATTTTCTGCTGTGGCAGGTCTAGTTTCCAGTATAATTTCACATTCTCTCTACTTTTGTCTCTCACATGTTGTCTGTGAACAAATATCTCCCAGATCAGCTCTTCTGAAGACTGAAATAATCCTGAGAGATGTGTCGTTTTTAGCTAAAACCAGAAAATTCTTTACAGTATGCTTAATTAATAAAAAAAAAAGCTACAATACAGAGCAGCTGACACTTTCAATTGGTTTTAACTAGTTTTATATTAGCTAACTGGTGTTACCTAACTAGAAGTGGTCTCACTGGTGACCAGCAGTACAAATCAGGCCTGTGAGCCATCTCAGTTATCAGGAACTAGCTAAATTTAGTAGCCCACAGATTAGCAAATAGCTCCTGTTTGGGGCTGCGTATGCAAAGGGCAGGGGGGGCAGGGTTGTTCTGCATGTGACTTCAGAAAACCGAGCTTTTCCACTACGATTTTTTTCTGCTAAGGCTTTGTACTGGTAGTGGAGTTCAGCGAGACCGGCAATTACAGTGTGAACCTCAAGATGGCTTGGTAACATTGAACATGGTCCTACTGAGAAGCAGAGGAACGCTCTGGTAGACAAGGCTCAGCCCAGTCATGACAGGGAGATTAATGTTTCCACAGCTGGGATTCCCTCTACAAGGCAGGATTTTTCAGGAAGACCACATTTTCTGCTGTCGTATGGCTAGCTTCCAGTTTAATTCTGATTCTCTCCACTTTTGTCTTTCACACAACAAGTAGTATAAATGAATGTTGAGCCCCAGGCTGAAGGAACCTGCCTTGCTCTTTGTTATTTCACTTTGTAACTTGGGGGTTCTACAACTGTATTCCAGATGTTGCTAAATATCTGAAAGAAACAGTTCTACAAGGCCTTTGTTTTCTGTATATTGAATTAGAATAGCCAGATCTTGCCCTTCAGCTGTACAACTCACCGCGTGCAGCCAAGCATCACCTCGTTAAGGGGAAAAAAAGTTGAGTGTAATGTATAATTATTTTCGCTAGCTATAAAAAACAACTATATGTACAGCTGCTATTTAATTTGTGGTTTCAAAGGGAAAATTTTCATTAATTAGGTTAAAAATTAACACTGGATCTGCTTTTTATTTATGACATTTACAGCTGTATAACACAAAGCATGGCTGAGGTCAGAGAATGTGCTACGACGGCAGCATTTGCTCTTCCATGTACTCCACAGAAAATATCACAATTATTTCTATTTCTCCCTCTCACTCAGGCACACCATTTCTGAACTGTTGTCTGGCATTTGAAAAAATGAGCTGCACCAGCTGTCAGGCTTTTCCAGCTTCCCACCTGTTTTAGCAAAGACACATTTTTCTTTGAACAAATAGATATTGAGCTCACAAGAAGTAATAGCCAAGAACAGCTACAGAACAAAAACTAATATTAAAATCCACAAAAATACTGAATATCAATTCCTAGGACAAATTTCTAGCATCTGCTCTGTAAATAAAAGATACTGTAAATATATTTCACTACTTTTAACATTCCAGAGTTATTTTTACTGAGTATGTAATTTGTAGTAAAGCACGCTGCCTTTTCTACTATGGATTAATAACAGGATTGGGGGGGGGGAGAGGGGGCGGGGCTGGGAAAACCATTAGGAAAGGGTATGATATCCAACAGGCAAGCACATTATATTGCCTGTCTCAAGCAAGATGCACTCAAACAATCAAAAATCATGGCAGGAGAAAAAGGCATACTTGGCAATAACAAAAGAAAGGAGCTTTATTAATTTTTTCTTTTTGCTTGCTTAGTTAAGTCTTTCAAGCAGGTCTGAAATACATAGCGGCTCTGGAAAAGAAAGCAAACCTCTGCAGCAGAAGCCACAATGTGTGTGTGTGGCGAGTTGTGAAAGACAGACATTTCTCCATGTCGTCCTTGGAAAACAAAAGAACAACAACAAAACCAGTATAGGCGAAGGATCAGGGAGGAGCGATCTTCAGTGGTGCATTTCCCAAAGGCCCCAGCACAGAGGAGAACTGGAGCCAAGAAAGCCAGAGGTGAGTGCTGCCCTCAGCACGGCACCTCGGGCAGGAGCTGGGCAGCAGAGCTCTGGCTGGCAACTGGCCGGCGTTGTCCACCTCTGCCGTCCTCTCGGAGAGAAGAGGTCCGTGGCGGGCAGTACACCTCTCCTGTAGCCAGAGAGACACCAGGAAGGGGGGTGCAGTCCTCAGACATAATCCGTGTCCCTTTCTTTTCTTGTCTCCTTGCTAAGTATGCTGGTCATAGTTAGGAAATGAGATAAATATGCCAGTGAGCAACTGTTAATACAATTCGTTCTCTTACCAGCCTTTTTTCACAGGAGACAAAACCCAAAGGCTCTTTCTCTGGACAGTTTTACAGAAAACTGTAAAGCCATGAACAGCAAGGCCTAATGCATTTCTTCACAATCATCTCTTTAAAGAGAATGAGAAAGTTTGTCATTAAAAGAATATGGGGAAAATTACAGAACTAAGAGATTTTCCTCATGCAGATGATGCACTTGTAAGTCTTGTCTCCTGTCAGAGATGACCCAAGACTCATCCCCGTGTTTTGACTCTCCAGCGCATGCCTTGCTTTGTCAAGACAGAAAACTCTTCCAGGCATTTGGAACTTTCCAAGTGAGTGTTCTCTTCAAGTAACAAGCATAAAACCACCATCCTCCATTGAGGGAAAGGGAAAGAGAATGAGTGCTCATGTGTTACACACACTGTCACTTCATGCAGATCTGAAATCAAAATTGATCTTTCACACAAACAAGTTATTACAATTTATTTTGTCAAATATTTACTGTGAGTAAATTGCTTTCTGCCTTCTTAGCTTCTTTTAAGAAATGCTATCTAAGCTCATGGTATTTAGCTGTAGGGAAGGAATAAAACCCAAACTTAATACAATAACTAATCTTAAACACATTAACTCTTATAAGGAAATTCTTAATATATTGAAAAGGTCCCTGTGTCAATAACAACATTTACAGGTTTTACCTTAGCTTTTCAAATGTTATCTTGATTTGCTCTTTTTCTCTTCAGAAGAAGACACAGATGCAAACTATTCTTGGGTAAAGACTACCGATGTCTTTAATTGTAGTATTAAAACCAGTCATGTGAGCGTAAATCGTTTCCATTGAACCTTAAGTAGTAATACATTAGTCTTTAAATATTTTGCAAGTACCACATTGGAAGCATCACATACGAAAGTCTATCTATACCTAACTGCAGAACAACAAGTTATACATAGGAAAGTCAACACATCTATCTGCATTAGCTGGCAATTCATTCTCATTAGTAGCACACACACTGACAAAGCGCGAACACTGCGTTCAGGCAGGCAGAACTGATGACACAAGCTGTCCTCCGCAGGAGGTAATGAGCAGCTTCACCAAGGCACAGCTGGGGGTCACCCACATGCTGAATCCACCAAAGCCTATGTTAATACAACACTGATATTTGGCTTTTAAAAAAATGCCGATTGGTCTCTTTTATGCTAGAATATCATCCTAGGAGAAGAAAATCCACTTTAGGTTCCTTTCATGACTCTTGGTTTTTGTTTCAGTCCAAAATATAGACATCCTTACTGGCTGTAATGAAAAAGCTGCTATGACAAAATGAAAGATAACCTGTACAGAGCTTTATTCTTCTATAAAGAATGCAAAATGATACTGGGTAATTCACCGCAAAAGGTATCTAGGAAGGAGAAATGAAATTTGGAAATAGTTAATGGATTGCTACGTTCATTGCAACCTAAAACCAATTTTTGACATGCACATTTTGCACTGTTTTTCTTGGCAGCCAACTGTTTTCATTCTTACAAAATTTATTGTATCAGGCTAAATCTACATGTGGTATTCCAAGGCAAAGATATCGTGTGTATTTAAAGCTTTTCAGGATCTTGTAGTTAGAAAAAGCCCCAGTACTCTAAAACCTTCCCTGCATTTTTATTCTTTTCACTTATAAAAATGGGATTTTTGCAAGACCATGTGATTTGGTAGTATCTGATGTAAGCATTGGTGCTAATCCAGTCAAGCTTTTGGGTTGAAGGGCTCATGAGAGCAATTAAGGAAAAGGAGGAGTTTTAAAAACTCAAAAGTTGTTTTGCCAAAAAAGTTGTTCTAGATGTGGCCATCCTATATGGGCACAGACCCTAAACATGGCCTCGGCAGAGTGGTATAGAAAATACGCAGCTCTACCATTCCGTAAGATAATAAAGATTGCTTTATGTCCAGTTATTTCAGTGCGTGCTAGTTACACAGCTGTAGTTTAACAAAACCATCAGATGCTGCTCTTGATAATTTGTATTTATGCAGTTCCTGTGGTTCTAAAAATATCAAAATTGAAAAATGTTAACAGCTTTTGAAAAAACTGTATGAATTTTGACCACTTTGAGCTGTCAAAAAAATCCCCAAAATCATTTTTACATGACTGAGAGCAAACCCCCAACCTTCTGCCACATGCCGTATAGAACGCCAAAGAATTCCAGTGACTTGTTATTGAAATAAATTGATCTGTGACTTTCTGACTCATAGCCTGATACAGGAGGTGTATTAAATTATTCGGAAAGCATTTTCGAGTGTTAAGTTCTTATTTATTACGAAACAGCTCCCTAGGGCATGTTCTTCTGCGCTGCCTTGTCACGGGGTGTAGGCTTGACACTCGACATGTTTACCAAGTCAGGTACACGCAGCCACAACGACACATGGAACAACCTTCACCTTGGAGTTCAGGACTATTTGCCCTTAACAGTTAATCTATGTAGACAAATAAAGGATATAAATAATATAATAAAGGCTTAATTTGTATGTTAGTTTATGAACAAAAAATTGCAGAAGTCCCCAACTAAGAAAACTTTTTTTTGTACGAGTATTAATATGAATTTACTTAGAATAGGATTTAACCCCCAGATTTACAAAGAAGTGGAGACTGCATTTAACCCTAGAAATAATACGACAAGTTTTCCTGAATTTGTATATATAACTGAAGTGAATTCAGTAGTTATGCTTGCATAACAAAGTTGAATTTGGTTTATTATTCCACATTTGAAACTATGCAGTACAAATTGCAAAATTAAAAATATCCAGTAGGTGTCATCTTCCTACATATTGTAGGTATGATAATCAAGTTTAGATTTTTTTTTTTAACTGAAATGAAAAGTACGAGTCTTAGACACTGCAACAAGTTTTCTGAAGAACGCGCGTAAAAAATGTATGAATTTGATCTGATACGCTTTACTAACACTAGGATTTCTGGAATATTTGCAACCTGGAACTGTTTATGCACAAAATGATTTGCAGATATCCATGACTGTACTTACATGCCTAAATAAGATCTGTAAAATATGCCTGTAAATGCACGTTATTTAAACCTGAAAATCCATTTAATGGATTCCATTTAATCCATGTGTCCTTAAAGCAATATAAATATGTACTACAGCATTGCCTCTGATCCTGAAGCCTGTGTTGCAAATATAGACTTAAGATCCTCTTTACTGATGAGGATATTTAACGAAGCTGGATGGGCCTCAGGAGGGCAGGGAATTCCATTTCCATAAACGGTGTTTCAAGTTGTTGATTTCTTGAAATTGCACCTCATATAAATATTTTCATGCGCATTATTGAGCATTATCAAGTACCCAGATCTGCTTGATTTACATTGCTTTTCATTTCAGACCAAATACTTTTATTTATATTCAGCAGCTTCATAGTTAGTTGAGGGGTAAAATTATCCAGGCAAGCCTGAATCACTGTGATTCAGCCATCTTCAAACCCAACTAAAATAAACACTCTTCACATTTTAAACCCTAACCTCTGTTGCTTGGTATGGGGATACTTACTGGGTCAGAGTTATGCCTTTCAGCATGTGATTAAAACATGCACTTTGTCCAGTGTCCGTGGATTTTGTAATACAATCCTCTAGCAATCTGGCAACATTTCTGGCTTTGTTAGTGTGGGGCAGTGCTTAGGAAAGTTCCTATGCAATGCTGTTGTTGCCTGATCCAAAATCCTTTGGCAACAACCGGAAGACTTCGAAGGGCTTAAGCCACGACCTAGCCAGGCTCACGAAAAGGCTGAGCCGTGGCAGGTGAAGCCGGAGGCGGACAGTGGCAGGGAACGGCAGCGTGGCAGATGCCGCCGCGCACGCCAGCCGAGTTCAGTTCTGGCCTGACACCCGCTCGTGGTTTGCACAAGCCATGGGGTGGGAAACGCCCCCGTTTCAGAGGGACCAACACTGATTACACGTTTGCATTTAACTTGTTTGTTTTTAAATCAAGTCAGCTGGAAGCTTCCAGTAGTTCCCGTCTCCGCGGCTTCTGCGAAGGCGCACGAGGAAGGAAACAGGATTTCAAAGGAAAACGCCTTTTTTCCGTACGATCCCGATCCACGGTTATGCACCCAGTAAGGCAGGGCTTTTGCATCACGCACGAAAGAACAGGAAATTCTGCAGTAACCCTCCCCCGGCGAAAAGCTCTCCAAGGTGAACTTACCCACCGCACAGCCCGGGGAACGGCGCTCCCGCCGAGCCCGGCGGGGACGACGGACCCGGGAACGGCGAGGGGCACCTTCCCTCGGGGCAAAGAGGAGCTGACCGGCGGAGAAGGGACACCGCCGCCGCCGCCTCCGGGTCCCGGCGGGGCCGGACCGGGACCGCCAAACAAGCACGCTTTTTTAGTCTTCGAAAAGGGTTCGTTGTGGTGGAGTAGTGCTCTTAGGTACATGAGGAGTGAACCCGTCTTTACCTTTTATGTAATAGCAGATGGCGCGCCTTTTTTTTTTTTTTTTTTTTTTTGCCGCTTTGCCGCTGGAGACACGCCGGAGGGGGAAGGGCGAAGCTCCCCGGGAGCACGGCCCGGCAGGGCAGGTCAGGGCGAGCCCCCGTACTGGCACACAACGCCAGCCCGGCTGACTTCGGCCCAGCTACTCCGCTCCGCGCCACCTTCCCCCGGGATCCTCGGGGGGGGAAACCCGGCCGGCCGCCCGCCCCGCACCGAGACCGCCGCCGTCGCCTCAGGCGGCGGGAGGGCGGTGGCGCGCGCTGCCCGCCCCCTGCCTTGCCTCCCCTCCCCTCCCTTTCGTGTAGCCGGGGGCGGGGCCGCGCACTGCGACGTCCGCGCGGCCCCGCCCCGCCCCGGCCCCGCTCCGCCCCGCCCCCGCGGCCCGGCTGGGGCCGGCGCTGCCGAGGGAGCGCAGAGGAACATGGAGGCGGCGGCGGCGCGGCGGGGGGCCCGGCCGGGCCGGGCGGCGGGCGCGGGGCGGTAGCGAGGCCGCCGGCCGGCCAGTCGGCCGCCCTCCACCACCCCCATTACCCCCCCCCTCCGCTCTTTAAGAGGCGGGAGAGGCGGACTGCCTGCCCCCCCCCCCCTCCGCAGGGGATGGCGACGCCGGGCCCTCCGCAGCTCCCGTGGCTGCGGCTGGGCCCGCGGCTGCGCTCCGGGCTGGAGGTCGCGCTGCGGGTGCCCAGCCTGTTCCTCATCGACGCCATCTTCAACTCGTCCCCGCTGCCGGGGGGCTCCCTGGGCGCCGCGCTCCTGGGCGCGCTGCTGCGGCTGCTGGGTGAGGAGAGAGAGAGAGAGACCTTCCCCTCCCCTCCCCTTCCTTCCCGCCGCGGGACGGGCCGGCTGCCGCCCCGCCGCGCAGCTCCGGCCTTCGCCACCGGCCCGGCGCTCTGGGGAGGGGGGGTGGAGGGTGTGTGTGGGTCGGCACCCCCCTCGGTGCGGGGCCCCTCCTGGCCGCTGCCTGCCCCCGCTGGCCTCGTTCGTAGCCGCTGCTCTGCCCCGTCCCCTCGGCCCGCCCGCCGCCTCGTGGGCTGCTGCTGTCGCGGCCTGTCTCTCTCCTCGCCCCCCGCCCCGTCTCTGACCCCTTCCTGCCGTCTCCTTTCAGCCGCCTCCCCGCAGCCCCTGCTCGGCCGCTCGGGGCAGATCTTCTCCCTCCCCACCCCGCCCCGGTTCCCGGCGCCCTCCCGGAGCCGGAGGGGCTGGGCCGGCTCCCTGCGGCTCCTCGCTGGGGTGGCATTCCCCCCCCCCCCCCGCTTTACCCAGCGGGGCTGCGCCCCTCGGGCGGCGGCGCAGGGACCCGGCCGAGCCGAGCCTGGGGCCCGCGGGGGACGGGCGGGCGGGCGCCATGTGCGTGGGGCCCCTCCTGGGCGGAAAAGGTGTGAGTCGGCGTGTGGGGGTGCGGTGGGGGTTTTTTGTTCGAAAAGCGCTTCGGGTAGAGCGAGGTCTTCCTGAAACACGGTGTTCAGCCCTCATGTTAGGAGCAGCGGTTCAGAAATGCCGGGAATTTGGTTCCCAGGTGGAAGAGAAGTTTCTTGAAACTCGCTGATGGTTGTCTTGAAGCTTTTTTTCTTCCCTGGGATGAAGGCTGAAAATCACTCGTGTAACTAGGTGAAATTATTCTAATTTTTCAGTATTACTTGTTACCTGGGGTTCTTACGTAGCCTTGGCTAGGTGGGAGCCCCACTCTGCAAACTCTTGTGCAGTGATGCTGCATCGTGGATCGTGTCTTGGAGTCGGGAATCCTGAGGCAGGCAGGAAGGAAGGAAAGGAGAATCCAAAATACAGCGAGAGCTTTTTTTGCAGGCCGGTGACATGCTGATTTTGTGTTTTGTTTGATGTTTATAGTAGGAAAAAAATAGGAAGGAGATAGGTGGTATGGCTGTTGGGGTGGGAAGCTGAGAAGAGAGGTTAAACGGAAAGGTACGCCGTGAGAAGTGTAGTGGCGATGGCACTGCAGAAGTTGAGGAGCGGAGGGGAAGAAGCGAAGGATAACCTACAGCGTGATGGCAGGTAGGAGGAGAGCGAAGGGGGAAGGTAACAAAACAAAGCAGATGCTTCGTTTGGGCTGCTTCTCCTTTGGTAAAGGGTGCCTGGGAAAGCTGCTGCTGGTGTGAGAAGCGAGGTCGAGGAGGTCCTGACTTGCTTCCTTTGCCTGCCCTTGCAGCTGGTACCTACGGCTTTGGGAGGGGGAGGAGGGGTTCTTCCTCCCTACTTCCCATTTTCTTGACCCTTTGTTCCACACTTCTGGAATTGCGAAGAGTGCTCCCCACTGATAATTCTTTTTTTTTTAAAAAAAATGACATTGCATTGTCTCACCAACATAATTTTACGAGTCCTTCGTCACATGATCCAGACGCTGTAGGAAGTGCCTTGAAATTAATCCCATGTAAATGAGAATGGTGGATGTGTTATTCGATTATCTCTCTCAAGTGTGTGTGATATTGGGATTAACAGATTAAGGCGCTTTTCAGGATTGCATTTATATGATTACTTTTCTGGAAGGGTTTGGGGCAAGAAGTGGGTAATCCCTCCCCTGCCTCCTGCAAAAGAGTTTTGGGAACAGTTTATGCCAAGAGACTTGTACTTTGAGACAAGTGGTCTGTGGTTCTTGGCTTTCCAAAATTAAAGAAAAATTAAAATGTAACCACTGAAAGATGATGTTACCAGATCTTCCATGTGGTTCAGACAACAGAGTGCTTTTGCATCTATTTTTTCTTCATCTGAATTTAAGGATTACGGGGTTGGGTTTTTGCTGCTGTTAGGATAAACTGAAATACTTATTTTGGATCATTTTGTATTTCAATAGTGGGGAAGTTGCCCTTTTAGTTACCATTTGCAGGCTTTGAAACTCTGATCCAAATTTTCCCTGTAGCACAATACTATTTAGCATAGCATAAACGCAGAGCTTGACCTCTAGATACAGAGACTGTGGCTCTGGGGAGATTGGATAGCTTTCAGGGGTGATGTTGAACAGTTCTGAAATACTCTGCAGTTTCTTCAAGAATGCTAATAGAGATCTGTATAATTTTTAAAAAGTCTTACTGCAGGATTCCTCGGTCTGATTCTTCCATCACTTATTTTTTACACAAGTATGGAGAGTTACACACAGCACAGAACCAAGTTCTACATCTGCAATGCAATTTTTCTTTAATATTTCTCATTAACCTTGCTTTGTCTCCAATACGATGTTTACCTTTTGTATCTTTGCATGTTTCTTTTTAAGTGTCTGGGTTCCCGCAGAACCACCACCCCCGGGAGTGTGAAACTGTTAACTTCTGACAGCAGTCCCTCCTCAGCAAGGACGCTGATTTTTGAGAGGGTTACTATAAATACTGTAGTCTGTAGAAAGGTGTGGAAGGAAGTAGAATGGTTGTAGGGCTAGGGAAAAGATAAATTTGGCAGTTCCACATGATTAAAATACATATGCGTAAAGGTAATTAAACCCTGCAGCTGACTGAAAGTTGAATCCTAGGTAGTGTGCTACTATAAAGATACTGACAAATTGCCAGAGTTGGAGGAAAAAAATGAGAGGGAGGGATACACTGTAACATAAGAAACGATTTTAAAAGTAAACGTGCGTGGTTTGATTAAACACTGTGTTTGGAAGGCCATGCTGGAGACAGTTGGTGATGGGCTGGCACAGATAGGGACAGTAAAGATGAGCAGCAGTATATACAGAGACATGAGGCAAATCTAATCAAAGGAGGAACTGCAGCATTTCCTATGAGAGGGGAAAATGGGAACAGATTTACTGTTCGGTGAAAACTTTGCAGGGCAGGGGGAAGTCTTGTCGTGGCAAGATGGACTGAATTACATAAATGGAGATGAGGGGAGAGGAGTGCTCGCCTCCCCTTCTGAGCTCTGAGTTACCTCCTGTGGTCTTTTGAGGTTCTTTTTTGGGGGGAGGGGTCTTGACTTCTCCACACAAGTGTTGACAGAGAAATGCTTTGCCTTATGTTAGTCCCTCTTTAGAGGAACCAGTAAGTATAGCTTTTCTATTGACTCATTGTAGTACTGTTTTTAGGGATGTGTCTTGCTGTGAAATGTTAGTGTTTTAGGATGGCCTATAGTATCTAAATACAGGCCTCTTACTGCAACTGTAAGGAAGAAAAATAGGTTTTGTTACCAGACGTGTTTCAGAGCAGCCTGCTTAGTGCAAAATGTGTCTCATTTGGCTCAAATGATCAGAATTATGTAAATAATGAGCTTGTTACAGGCATGTGAGCCTTTTCTGTGCATTGTGAGAAAAGACAAAGGGTACAAACTTGTCAGCAGTGTTAGCTTTCCCAAAGGTGTTTATGGTGGTATGCATGAAAAGGCAGTGGAACCGGCAAGCTTATTTTAAAAAAAAAAAGTGCTGTATGTAACAAATACTCAGCTTTTCATGGAAGAACTGAGCTATGATACTAGGCACTTTCTGAAGTCTGATTGAGGCTTTTCCTTAGTCCACTTCGCAAGGTTACTAGGTTAATGATTAGTTAAGGAGAATGTTTTTATATCAGCCAATGCTGCTGGCAAGGAATACTGTTAAGGTGCATTAATAACTTTTTCGTAGTCTGCCTTTTGCTATTGATTCATGTTGACCCTCTCCCTTCTTAGTCAGTCCTCCAGGCTGGGGGGGGGGGGGGGGATTGTTTGTTTTTGGTTTGGTTTTGTGTGTTTTTTTTTTTTTTTAAAATACAAGCAGCTGGCAACACTACTGGTGGAATCAAATGCTGAGTCTTAGTAAAGTTTTTTATTCCCGTGATCAAGATACCATGGCTTAAAATATTTTTTTAAACACTTGATTATGGAGGATTTTGAACAATCTAAAATACAATCGTCAGAAAAGATTGATGCTATCCTCCAGTAGAAAGAGGATTACTTGTGATTTCATTAGGTTTAGTACAGAGATTGAAACCAACTTGCAATCAAATATAAGTTGTAGAGATCGAAATCTCTCCAAACTGGTTTGGATGGGAAAGCAGTTGCACAGGCTGGAAGCTGATTGAGAAGCCCAAAACAAAGGCAGTGTGTTTCCTGAAGAAAACAACTTTTAAGGAAGTGAATTTAGTGATAAGTGCCATTTAATTTAACACCTGTTAGGGCAGAGCCCTTACCTATGTAGTACATAGTGATGAAATTCTATAAGCTACACTGCAGAAGGAATTTAATGCAAGGACGTAAACGTAATACCAAGGTACTATAGATGCTGTGATAGGATTTCTCATAGGAAGGTGCAGACTTCCCAGTCATGGTCAAGATGTGCGCATGGTCAGTATGAGGGAAAGCTTAACGAACAGGAATTTCAAGATCTAAATCTGACTTCTAACAAGTAAGACGCAAGTTCGCACTGGCATTGGCAAAGAGGTGATTGGTGCAGTTTTGGATGCTGTGTACAAAAAAAGCTTTATACTGGGGAAGGTTGTCTCCCTGAGACACTTGTTTAAGGATGCTTTATCAGAAATGAAAGCAAACTGAAAGGAATTGGAAGAAGAGTGCCCTCTCCCCAGTAAACTACAGCAATTTTTCACTATTTTGCCATTAAAGGGTTTAGCTAAATTGTTTAGGTGACTGTTACCTTTAGTACCCCAGCTTGGACATCTGTAGTTGAGTGCTTTGCTCGAGTGAATTAAGAGACTTGGTAAATTTTAATCATTTATTCCTTATAACTTTGCCTATAAAGATGATGCTGTATCTGGTAACTCTTTTCTGCTTTTAGAACTTGTCTACCCTTAGATTTCAAGAGTAAGGCGGAAAGGCTGGGAGTTGTCACTGCTATAGTCTGAAATGGCAGATGAACTTAACAGTAATTGTGACTTAATGCTTGCATTGGCTTTGCATTGCAGCTGCAGTGCACAGATGTATTAAATGCAGAGATTAAGTCATCCTCTTGTCTGTTCCCTGAAAAGGGTACCATTGGTAATGCAAAGTTACGAGTGACTAATTGGGAAGTGATACATTAAATAAACGTAGCTCCAAAGCTAATAGGTTAACATCTGTTGCTGAATTTCTGCTGAGAACTAAATGATTTCAATCTGTTTTTAGGTGTCTTTGTATCCAGTGTTGTTCTGGTCTTACAACAGAGAGCACTTTTCAAGTTTTATATGATCGCCTCGGCATTTCTGCTGGCTGTGACTTCAGTGTTGGTGAATTACTATGCTTCTTTGCACATAAACTTCTACAGTGCCTACTACACAGCTGCGTTCGGAATTCAGATCTTCCCTCATAAAGGACCTTCGCTATGGATGGCACTTTCCATCCTTCAGCTTACCTTTGGAATTGGCTATGTTACATTGCTAAACGTGCAGTCCATATACTCTCAACTCATCATCCTGGATATACTGATACCTGTAATCGGCTTGGTTGTTGAATTACCTTTAAACGTCCGGCAGATACTAGTTTTTATTTCAGGCCTAGTTCTGACACTAAATACCACAGCCATTTTAGTTATGAAAATTAAATGGTTCTATTATTCGGTACGATATGTTTATCTGCTGGTGAGGCACATGTATCGCATTTATGGATTACAGCTATTGATGGAAGATACATGGAAAAGGATTCGGTTTCCAGCTGTACTGCGTGTCTTCTGGCTAACGAGACTTACAGCACAAGCTGTGGTATTAACATATGTTGTAAAGATGGCTGAAACTAATACAGAAGAAAAATTCTTCTTGATATCATGGGATAACTGCTGGGAACTGATTTGCAGTCTGATCATAAGTGGGTGTGACTCTACTTTAACTGTGCTAGGCATGAGTGCCGTCATCTCCTCAATAGCGCATTATTTGGGACTCGGTATCTTGGCCTTCATCGGATCAACTGATGAGGATGACAAAAGGCTTGGTTTTGTAGCGCCCGTCTTGTTTTTCATTTTGGCTCTGCAGACTGGCTTAAGTGGACTGAAACCAGAAGAACGATTAGTTCGCCTGAGTCGAAACATGTGCCTTTTGCTGACCGCGGTCCTGCATTTTATCCATGGAATGACAGACCCTGTGCTAATGTCTCTCAGTGCCTCCCATGTGTCATCGTTTCGCAGACACTTCCCTGTACTGTTTGTTTCCGCTTGCCTTTTCATCCTCCCAGTTCTGCTCAGTTACATCCTCTGGCACCACTATGCACTAAATACATGGCTTTTTGCAGTTACAGCATTCTGTGTAGAGCTTTGCCTAAAAGTAATAGTTTCTATCACTGTTTATATATTGTTTATGATTGATGGCTACTATAATGTGCTATGGGAAAAACTTGATGATTATGTCTATTATGTTCGTTCAACTGGCAATATTATTGAGTTTATATTTGGAGTAATCATGTTTGGAAATGGAGCTTACACAATGGTTTTTGAGTCAGGAAGCAAGATTCGTGCTTGCATGATGTGTCTACATGCATACTTCAACATCTACTTGCAAGCAAAGAATGGCTGGAAGACTTTTATAAATCGCCGGACTGCTGTTAAGAAAATAAACTCGCTTCCAGAGGTAAAAGGAAGTCGGTTACATGAAATAGATGATGTCTGTGCAATCTGCTACCATGAGTTCACCACGTCTGCTCGCATTACTCCATGCAACCATTACTTTCACGCACTTTGTCTTCGGAAGTGGCTGTACATTCAGGACACTTGCCCAATGTGCCATCAGAAAGTGTATATTGAGGACAAGGAAAATGCCAGTATCTCTAACAACAATGGGTTTGTGGCACCAAATGAAAATCCGGTACAAGTTGCAGAAGAAGCTGCTGATGCTGAAAATGAATTAAATGAAGATAATGACAGTTCCGATAGTGATGAGGAAGATGATGACTGTGTGGCACAGCACTTCAATGAGACTCTTAATGTTGACTCTAACTCTCTTGGTGATTAAGATGCTCTTTACTAAGCCGTGAGGTATTTGTTTAAGATTGACTTCAACAGAATAAAAGTATCACTTTGTGGTTATTGTACTTAAGCACAACAGCAGTATCTCAATGTTGAGTCTGTGAATGGTGGTTGTTTACTAGTGGTGTGTGCTACTGTAAATATACCTCTAATTTTTGCTGGTCTCTTTAATGACCACCTTAAAATTATGTACATTATTGTACATGGAATAAAATGTTTTCACATGTTTTTACGATGGTTGGAAAAACACTCTTTAATTGATGTAGTGATAATGCTGTGCCAAAGACTGTACACCAGTAATCCCTGATCAATGAGTTCTGGATACAAATGAAAAATACTGGTGAAAACAGACTGTTCAGCGGGTCAAATCAGAAATGAAAAGCCTGAACCAAAGCAGCTTTACTTACAAATTCAGTATTAGCAGAGCTTTATCGTTAAAAACTAGTGAGTTGTGTTTTAAAAAAATAAATAAAAATTTAGGTTGGTAGACTTAATGTTATAGCATTTGCGTATGTGGAACAAAAGACAAAACTGCTAAGCTTTCTGGTAAAGTAGTAAAGCATGCCATTGATGTGTTAAACACTTCTGAATTACCAGTAGTAGCTTGAAGTGCTCTACATGTGAACTCAACAGCCTAATATTCATCTTGTAATGCATACAGGTATTAACAAGAGTTGCTAGCTTGGGCTGTCCTTGAAATCAATCCTGAATCTTGATGAAAGGGAAACAGGGCTGAGAAACTGCACAAATGCAGACCACCTTTTCAAAAGCAGCTTTAATCTTGTACCATTAGGAAAAAAAAAAAAAAAGCACTACATAGTGGCTTCCATTGATAAGAACTTGCAGATATGGTAATTTTTAAGTTTTTGCAGTATATTTACTAAAGTTATGCTGAATAAATGTAAGAAAAAACAACTTTATATATTTGGAAAGAAGACTTTAATAGTGTTGTTATATAGAGTATTGGCCAACTCGAGTGGGTCATCTTCTCTTACTGCTGCCATTATTTCCAGTATTTGACTAAAAAAGAAAGATTGATATTAGAAGACTCTGAAACTCAGTACCAAATATACTTCAGACTGCTGCATGTATTATGTACAAGTCACTAAGATTAACCTGGAATAAAAACTTATGCTGAGAGCAGCAGGGCAGGGTGCTCAGATATGCAAATAGCTTCACTTTTAAGTCACTAACTGCCATTCCCTTTACACTGAACACTGGTTGCTCACTGGTACAGATTCATCTTTGGTCTTTTGACTCTTGTTTGGAGGTAATTAAACAGCTTTCTGTTTCAAAGAAAGTGTCATTTTGTGGGTGTCTTTATCAATGGTCTTCATTTTTCAGACTGAAATTCATCAGCCTTTCAAGGCTAAAGTCGCACTATGAATAAACTGGTCTATGGCAAAGCTTAAATTCCAGATGCAGCCTTATCTGAGTATAGCTGCCAAAGTAACTTATTCCTACTTCCCCATTCTCTAGATTAATTGTGATTAATGCATTCAGATATTTGCAGTAAATGTTAAACGAGCAATTTTAAAAGGCCCATAGCCTTGATACAAGCCAGGAAAAGGGGGCAAAAGAAATGGGATGAATAGCATTAACACTAACAGAAAACCAAGCCACAATCTTTTCTCTGCATTCTGAGAAAAATGAATATTCTGCACAGCTCCTAAGATGCGTTATACTTTCATTTTTTTTCCTAGTAGCAGAAAAGCTTCATGGTGAAGAGTAAAGAAACTCAAGCTTGGTGGTAGGGTTTGGTGGTTTTGGTTTTTGGATCTTGCCTCTTAACTTACACAATAGCTAAACGTTTTGAGGAAGACAGAGTAGAAAAAGTTGCTCTTAACAATTACTGGAATGCAGATATTTTCCTAGATGCAGAATTAGCCCATTTCATGACCGCTCCTGTGCTTTGCAGCCAGGAAAACATTTATTTAATGGAGATAACTAAACATTTTCACTAAAACGATACATTTCCCTGCTTTTCACACCTCTATGAGGAAGCACGTGAAAAGGTGGCAGAAACCAGTTTCTGTACTTTCTAACTCTGTCCATAAGCCCCTATAGTTTTCTTTTGCTATTCTGTTATGTTGACTGCTGTTACTCATACCTAAACTTCACAGGATCCATTTTTTTTAAGCACAGTAGCAGAATGAAGAAATGATCCTAACCAAATTCATGTTACGGCAGTTGATGTCACAGGCACTACTCGGTGTCTCAGTACTGCCCCCCTCTGCGGAGGACTGCACAGCTCCAGTGCTGGTACCAGTTTTAAAAGTAACTTGAACAACTGAGTGAAATTTATTCAAGTCAGGTTACTTTACAGGGTTTAACCCCTTCTCCAGTGTATCAAGTAAAAAGTTAAAAACAGTACTGGTTTCACTTTCAGAGCTTTTTACATCCAGAATTTCTGAAGTGGGAAAATTGAGACCTTTTAGATTTTTCCACAGCCTATAAAGCAATACCTTGCACAAGTTTCTATAAATTTAGAACTCATTTCTATTTACTACATTTCCAGTGAACTGATTTTTTTCCATTTTTCTTTCCCTGTGAGATCTGAAGTATTTTAAATAATAGTACAGCAGTACACTTACATTATATGGCAGGGTTCATTTCTGTCCTTCAAGCAGTGCCCTATTTCCCATTTCTTTTTTGTAGGAAACGTAGTTTTAATGTATTTTGATCCAGCATGAGTATTTTTCACTCCACACCAAGGCGCATCTAGTTTAATTTAAAAAAAAAGAAGAGTATGCAATTGTTTGAGAATAGCATGAGATAGTTTAATCAACTACTTCCACAGACAAAAGTTCTTGCAATCTCTTTCTAGCAGCGACTTCAAATTCAAAATGGAGTTTAAGAGATTTGGGCAATTTAACATCTTCACAATCTTTGAATTTTTACATTGTTGCCCTCAAGATTTTATATTTAAAAAAATCAGCGTAGTACATAACACTAATTCCCTCTGATACTATAACGATAGCTAGATACACCGTGTCCGTTTCTGTATAACTTTTAACAGGTCTGTACTTCATGTGCAAATAAATTTAAGGATTTAGGCAGTTTGTGGTTTTTCTTTCTCAGATTCAGAAATCAAAATAAGTACTGTATTTATAACTGGCAGTTATTGATAATTGACATGAACACGCCAACAAAAAAGGCATCCCTAGTCAGTCAGTTAAAATCACTGCTCATTAGGCCAAGAGGGGAATTCAAGCGTTCTTCCACCTTTCTCCATTTAAAGAGCAGTTGTTTCCAAATGCTGTTACTGCTACCAGCGGCAAACTGATAGCCATTGCCCTGTGTTTGGCACATCTCCAGCAAGCTAGATTTTAAAAGATATTCAAGCAGGATTCTGGTACCTCGGTACATTTAAAAATCTGGGCTTGTCAATTTGTCCTTTTCATCTTCCCCTGCAATGTCAGGAACTGACACGGCAGCTTATTCCTTCCAGCAGAAGGCTGAAAAGGAGTGTTTCTGGAGTCCGTAAACTGCTTTCCAAAGTGAAGGAACAGCCAGTCCTTTTTCTACTCTGAACTCCATAGGTCTTGATTCTGCCTTGTCATTGCTATACAAGCATATCTTGTTGCCCAATAGTGTTTAAGTCACAAACTGACCAAGATATAAAATCTTACCAGTCTCTATCATTAATCGTTCACTAGGAATTGATTTCAGTGTTTCCAAGTTGGCTTCTGTTTTCAATGAACTAGAAAATCAGAGTTTGGTTAAAAATACATTAAAAATGTATAAAAGAAATTAGTTTGCCTGTTGAAATGTTTTGCAGGAAAGGCAGCTTCCTAAATAATTTTGTTAGTGAATATAATTTGCTTAATTTTTGAAAGTGCTGCCTGTAAATTCAAACTTTGCAGGAAACAGCAAATTTGGAGAGTTACTCAGTGAAGCCATCTCACCCTACTAAGCATGCAGAAGCCCTGCCTGCACTGCCCATATTTGCTTGGCCTTGGCAACCCATGCAACTTATAAAGTGGTGCGGGCTGGCTTTTGGCCAGATGACTGCTGAGAATTCAGACTACATAATCGCTAGATGAGGCTGCTCAGGTTACATTTGCATTACTCCTGGATTTGACATGGCAGCTTAAAATTACGCTATTTTTTAAACGCTTCTCAGAAGGACTGCTTCCACGTTCAACAACCTTACTTATTTACAAACAGGGATTGACCTCAGGGTAGTAGAATGGACCTAAGACTAGATTAACTCGCTGAGCTGTGAGCGAAGATCTTTTTATGGCTAACAGACTAATGAGTGCAATTCTAAATCTGTCAGATGATCAAGAGTCTAGGGAGCTTTGAAAACTTGACCTCATTGTTTAAAAGAAAGCAATGAGTTCACTACAGCTGACATTTTAAAATAGTTTCATTTCTTGTAAAGAACTTACCAGCCATTTATTCCAATATAAAGATCCAAATCTATTATAGCTGCTGCTTCTTCCTTTGTGCCATCAAAAGAATGCACCTAGAACATACATAAATAGATGCACACATACATACAAATATATGTACTTCATTTAAAACTCCAATCATTTAGAAGTATTTATTAGCTTTTATTTGCATTATAAATACCTTTGATAGTATGCATTACACATCAGTACAAACATAAAGATGGGACATGGCTTAGCTGATTCTGAATTTGGGGAAAAGTTCAGGCTGAAGTCACTTGAATACTGCAATAGGAGCAGCTACCACGTTTTATTAGTGATAAGTATGTGTAGAAAAGGCCTATCCAGTGATAATGCTTTTGGCCTAGGAACTTCCTGTAGCTGATAGCTGGGAGACCATACACAGGAACTAATCCTGTGCATGCTGAATTTTTATATTCTTTCATCAGTATTCCCTACAGGGCACTGTCAGGGACGTAGTAAGAGCAGTGTTACGTTCTCCACAGATTTTAGTCCACTGGAACTAGACAGACAGTCTATTTGGTCATCCCAGGGACTAAAAAGGCAAGTGGCAAGTCACAAGGTACAAACAGCGTAATGCATCTGGGAACTGCAGCTTCTCAGTCCGAGAGGAGTAAAGAGACTGTCTGCTTCCCAACACTGTGAGGGGGACAGTCAGTTGCACAGGGTGCCTGCTCATCATTTCTCCAATAGTCACCAGTTTTGCAGAAAAGGAAGGAAGGAGAGACTGTACAGTATTACATAAGAGCACAACATGCAAAGTACTGAGCTAGGGAAAGGTTTTTGCGGTAACAAAGGGGAAACCTGGGGACTGAGATACTATTGTAAGGAGGTGTGGCCTGATGTTAGTAGGATAGAATAATCCAAGCATTTATTACTTTTGGAAAACCCTGCCATAATGGAAACCTGAAAGAGTGTTGCTGGACTTACTTAATCATTTCATCCAAAGTTTTTCCTGTTATGCTTTTGAATTAAAATACATGATCTGAATATCTAAAGACATAAAGCAATCAAAAGTTACATCTGGATCTAATTTGAAAATGAAGTCTAACGTCAGAAGCAAATGTTTGAGGTTACAGCTTCCACTGGGAACACGCATCTAAATTATCTGTGGTCTGAATGCACTGCAGTTACAGACACTGAAGAATTGGGAAAAGGCCAATGTCAATTACAAGGTACTTAAACTGTCCTTCTGACAGGCCAGGAAAAACTGCTCGTGTCAGCTGCAGGGCTTTTTCTCAGCCTATCTTCTTACCTTGCAAAAAAGCTGTTGAATAAGCAACGAAAATAAAAATACTAGAAGGGACTGGAAAACACTTGTTCATTAATAATAACTTAAATCATGTAACAGGAAGCCTGCCTAGATTACATGACAAACAAGAAGTTGCATATTAAGCAACAATATTCACACACTTGCATGTAAAAATGAATGCTACACTGAAGTCCATACTTACCACCCCTCCCACAAATCTATCTCGGTTTCTTCTCATTATGTCTATGAAATGAAATAAATAAAAATATAAGACAGCTTTATAACAGACAAAGGTGAAAGATTCAGGTTTCCAGATTTTTCATATTCAGAATTTGCTCTGAATATGAAATTCTCAAAGAAAACCTACCTAAAAATTCAGCGTGTGAGTTTCTACAGTGGAGAAACATGGGCAGTTTTGTCTGCTCTGACAGGTCAAATTGTTTTTCAAAATACCTGTAAAATAAAAATCACCTTTAAACAGAAACTCGGTCTCAGAGCAAATAATGAGAGTAGAAGAGTTTTTTCCAATGCTTGTATGCTTTTGTCCTCCAGAACTAAAGACAGAATTAATGGATTTGCCATGCAAAAGCTCTTATTTGTGCAAGGATTTAAAAGAAACTTTCCCATGGTATATTCACATAGGAGTGATCTATGCCGGAAGAAAGAGAAGAAGTGGTCAAGAGCATCAGTACTGGAAGAATACACACATATATATGCTAAGCATGTACTCTTGTGTAGTGCGGGTGTTGGAGTTCTTTATTTATTATTTTTAATGAAAGAGGAACTGACTGTTCTTTCCACAAAGTTTTGAAATGTCAGGAATGGGAGAGCGTGGATCACACGCAGACCACTATTTCAAGAAGCACTTGTAAATGCGGTGAGGGTGAGTGAGGGAGCACTAAGCAGACTTCTATAGCCTCAAATGGCCAAACCACATCAGAGCTGGCTGGCCTGTAAAGTAACAATCCAGAGTTTTTGTTTGCCCTTCCATGAAGGTCAGTCTTTCTTCTTTTGGGGTGGAACAAATACCAGTATTAGGCATCTTACTTCTGCCCCATTCTGTCTATTGTCTTCACTCTTTCAAAGTCTTCCACTGTTTCCCCCCCCTCTCCTTTGTGTGCCTGCATCCTTTCCTTTTCACTCATTTTATCCCTACCTTCTATTCCTAGTATTCCCTTTGAAGGAGCGGTAACAGCAAGGCAGCCATCCTATGAAGAGACATAAAAATGTGGGCAGAGTGAAGGTAACTAGGTAGCCAGTTTCCCCAGTGCAGTTTCGAAAGGAAACTAATTAGCACTGAACTAACCCATCACTTGTCATTTGCAGGTAGTTCTGATCCCAGGACATTATCATTTACCATTTCTGTCTGCCACGCTACACCCAGGCATGCAAATAACCAATGCTCAGGAAACACAGCAGAGGAACTTAGGCATGGCAGGCGGCCAACAGTGCATAGGTGACTCAGTATCCATACATAATTTGAGAGATAACATTATCTAGACAAGGCAGGAGAATGACACTGTGGGTCCCAACAGGCTGGGACTGTATGCACATACTGGATTTCTTTAGATGTTGCTGTTAAAAGCAGTCCAGGGCACTGGGGCATTCCCATCATCAAGTATCAGAAACATTTCAAAGACAAACTCAAGTGTCCACATATCGCTGTGTATGAGTCACATATCAATCAGGAGAAAGTGGCAGCAAACCATTAGTTTGATTTACATTTTCCTAACATATAAATAATAAACACAAGAAAAAAAAGACAATGCAACCGGTCATTTAATTTTGTGCAATTTTCACTATTTTCTGTATATTACAGGTTGATACAGAGGGTGGAAGCAAGGACAGGTAGCCTGGGAGGAATACAGAGAAATTGTTCGAGCAGTCAGGGATCAGGTTAGGAAAGCTGAAGCCCCGATAGAATTAAATCTGGCCAGGGATGTCAAGGGCAACAAGAAAAGGTTCTGTACGTCCATCAGTGATACAAACGGAAGACTAGGGAAAATGTGGGCCCTGTCTGGAAGGAAACAGGAGACCTGGTTACCTGGGACATGAAGAAGGCTGAGGTACTCGACTTTTTGCCTCAGTCTTCACTTGCAAGTGCCCCAGCCACGCTGCCCAAATCACAGAAAGCAAAGGCAGGGACTGGGAGAATGAAGAACCAGTTGTAGAAGATCAGGTTTGAGACCATCTAAGGAACCTGAAGGTGCACAAGTCCATGGGACTTGATGAGATGCATCCGCAGCTCCTGATGGAACTGGCAGTTGAAGTGACTAAGCCACTATCCATCATAGTTGAGAAGTTGTGGCAGCCTAGGGAAGTTCCCACTGACTGGAAAAGGAGGAAACATAACCTCCATTTTTAACAAGGGAAAAAAGGAAGACCTGGGGAACTACAGGCCAGTCAGTCTCACCTCTGTGCCCCGCAAGATCATGGAGCGGATCCTCCTGGAAACTGTGCTAGGCCACATGGAAGATAAGGAGGTGACTGGTGACAGCCAACATGGCTTCACTGAGGGCAAATTGTGCCTGACAAATCTGGTGGCCTTCTGTGACGGGGTTACAGTGTTGGTGGATAAGGGAAGAGCAACTGACATCATCTACCTGGACTTCTGCAAAGCATTTGACACCGTCCCACATGACACCCTTGTCTCTAAATTGGAGAAACATGGATTTGATGGATGGACCACTCAGTGGATAAGGAATTGGCAGGATGGTCACACTCAAAGAGTTGCACTCAATGGCTCCATGTCCAAGTGGAGAGCAGTGACGAGTGGCATTCCTCAGGGGTCGGTATTGGGACCGGCGCTGTTTACCATCTTTGTCGGTGACTAGGGCAGTGGGATTGAGTGCACCCTCGGCAAGTTTGTGGATGACACCAAGCTGCGTGGTGCGGTCGACAAGCTGGAGGGAAGGGATGCCATCCAGAGGGACCTTGACAGGCTTGAGAGGGGGGCCCGTGAGAACCTCATGAAGTTCAACAAGACCAAGTGCAAGGTCCTGCACGTGGGTTGGGACAATGCCAAGCACAAATACAGGCTGGGCAATGAGTGGATTGAGAGCAGCCCTGAGGAGAAGGACTTGGGGGTACTAGTGGATGAAAAACTGAATATGAGCCAGCAATGTGCACTTGCAGCCCAGAAAACCAACCGTATCCTGGGTTGCATCAAAAGAAGCATGGCCAGCAGGTCAAAGGAGGTAATTCTCCCCCTCTGCTCTGCTCTTGTGAGACCCCACCTGGAGTACCGCGTTCAGCTCTGGGGCCCTGAACATAAGAAGGACACGGACCTGTTGGAGCGAGCCCAGATGAGGGCCACAAAGATGATCAAAGGGCTGGAGCACCTCTCCTAAGAAGACAGGCTGAGAGAGTTGGGGTTGTTCAGCCTGGAGAAGCAAAGGCTCCGGGGACACCTTCTAGCAGCCTTCCAGTACTTAAAGGGGGCCTACAAGAAAGCCAGAGAGGGACTTTTTACAAGGGCATGTAGTGATAGGACATGGGGTAGTGGCTTTAAACTGAGAGAGGGTAGATTTAAATTAGATGTAAGGGAGAAGTTCTTCACGGTGAGGGTAGTGAGGCACTGGAACAGGCTGCCCAGAGAAGTTGTGGATGCCCCATCCCTGGAAGTGTTCAAGGCCAGGTTGGATGGGGCTTTGAGCAACCTCGTCTAGTGGAAGGTGTTGCCAACCATGGCAGCACGGTTGGAACTAGATGGTCTTTAAGGTCTCTTCCAACCCAAAGCATTCTGCGATTCCTCTGACAAAAGTTACCTTCCCTGCTTATCAGTGCAGATCTTTTGAGATAGAACAGGTGCAAAAGAGATCAGCTGTAATGTTAAAAACTGACATGAAAATTCAGGAGAATTAATTACACCTACTTTGAATCTTCTTTGTAGTCTAGCTGCTGTGCTTAGTTTAGCTTGTTTGACTAAATATAAATTTAATTGCAACTCATGATTGCTCTTGCAGTCAAATAGCTACAGTTGCTTGATTATTGGTGTTTTTTTTTTTTTTAAACAGAAGGCTTGTTTCCTAAGGAAATGAGGTTTTAGAGAGTGAGCTGCAAGTAAGTCCCCTAAGTAACCTACTGCCAATTTCAATCTCATTTTGAGAAGGGTAGTGGTCTTGAAAGTACAAAATTTAGACCCCCTACAAATGGTAAGGCAAGTCAAGCATCTTGAATTCCTAGCAACAATGAAGCCTAGCACATGCTGCTACTTGTCCTGTCAAAGAGAAAGAGGAGGTGAATGGGGAAGTTCTTGGAGAGAAAAAATAAAAACAAAGAGAAAGGGAAAGAGAAACCCTGGAAAAGCATGAAGAAACCAGATGTACAGTGATCAGAATGGTAACAAAATAACTCAGTAGGAAACTAAACCTTACTAGCTCCAGTGCTGAAGGAACAACCCTTTTCTTTGGGTGAGTAGACTGTCATTCAATATATGCTGGTTCTATGTTGCCTCCCAATAAAGAAGTTTTTAAATATTTTGCATGGTTGTTCACAGGTTTAGTTTTGACCATAAAGTTCAAATACTATGGTATTTTCAGGTTTGGAATCAAGACACCAAAGGAGCTGAAGCAAATTGGCCTTGTTGAGGTAGAATATCGCCAGACAAACAATTCTGGATTAATGTATAAATAATAGTGTATGTGATTTTGTTCATCGCCTCCAATTTGGTTAAAAAACCTCCTGTTTCCATGTCACTAAACCCCACAAACCCCTTCCAGTAGCACAGCAGAAGTGAAACTTCTATAGACTTATCAGTCCATTTATAATGTGACCTTCACCATAATATGAAGGCAGTAGCTTCATCTAACTACCATTCAAATCACCATTTTCTGTTGGAAAAGTTATGAGAATGGAGAAAAATTCTGACAAAAAAAGTTCTTAGGGCTGCTTCAACAAAGGAATTTCATCTTTATTAGCTTTTCAATCCAAGAAAAAGGATTAAAAAACATAATGTTCACTTTTTACAGGTGAAAATCATCCAGAAGAAAACAGCATAACTAACTAGAAAATAATGATTAAACATTAAACAAAACAGAGGTCATGCTCAGATACTACCCACTGGGAAACTACCATACTTCTCTTCTACGGGGTAACCCTGCAGCTGCTTGCTAGCTATTCCAGTGACTGCTACAACACCTGAACTGCAGATCAGCTGAAAAGTGGTGACCTGCCTCCATGCATTTCACACTTTGCCTTCCTTTTTTTAGTTCATTTATCAAGGATACGTTGAATATTAATTCAAAGAACCCACCATCCAGTCTGCTACAGGTCATGAAAGCCAGACTGTATCTAACTCCATAGCATTCAATTAGCAGAAATGAAAACAACCCCAAACCCTGACCACATTTCAAAAACACGTGGAGAATGAACAGCAGGGAAAGCTGTCCATTTAGAAAATACAGAATTTACAAACACAATGTTTGCAGGCATCTGTCCTTGAGGCTTTCAATATTTCTTCACTCCCCCATATTTCTTGCTTTCTGTCTTTTTCATCAATCACCTCCTTCCAACTGCAAATTCCAGGAAGGGCTCCCAAAATGCTCTGAGAAACTAGATTTATATATTTCATACGATTCACTGAAATAACTCAGATAAAGACTTTCTGTCATTATCAAACTTATTTGGAAAGGACTTACCTACCACTTTAAAAGGGATTTCTGTTCTACCCTGCTACCTCTTTCCTCACAACCCAATTTCAGTGCACTAGATTAGAAGTTTTTCACTACAGGTCTTCAGCTGCAGCCCATCAGATAAGGAAAATCAGATAAATTTTTTTCTCCCAATAACATCAAGGCAGTTAAAGGTCTTAAAATATGATACTCCACCAGTGTTTTAGGCTGCCACAGAAAAGAAACAGGTTATACTCCAAGGTGTGCTTTGCTGAACTGTACACTGAATTCTACCAGCAGAAAAAGTTCTGTCCACTTTGCTGAATACTTTACTGTATCACTGTAGCATTATGAAGAAATTAACTCTATTACTGCTAACGTGGCAATTACAAAAAACCACAACTAACCACTGCCCCCCAGTGACTAATTTACTCAGAACAGTAATATGCAAGCACAATTCATTAATCACTCTTCTTATTTGAATTTATCACATATCTTTCAGTCAGTTCCCTCTGTAGACAGAAGGTCTGAGTACAAGAGTGCAAGCTGATTTTAGGGGCTGTGCTAGCTTCTTTCCATTCAGTATCTATGCTGCATATATTACTTCAAAAGACAGATCTCTCCAGCTCCGAGATTATCTTTTTCATCAGCTCTCAATTACCTGCTCCCAGCTAGCACCTCCCTTCCTAAAAGCTTATTTTTGACACTGCCGACTTACCCTTTTTGACAGTTCTGTTCCCTTCCCCATGGCTTTCTATAAATAACCTAATTCTTTCACACACTATAGTTGTTCTTCTCCCCATAAGTCTCTAAGAGTTCTTCAGCATTAGCAAGAACAAACACCTGTCACATCCAGACACCCACAAATTCTGATCAATTTTACAGAAAAAGACATGCTAAGTCAATACCAGGCAGGTAGCAAAGTTTAGCACATAGCACCACTTGAATGTAGGCATCTTTCTTTAAAGTCCCATTTCTGCCAAAAAAGACCCCAGAGCCAACCCCGCAAATTGCAGGTCTATACCTGACAAAATGTTACGTGGTAGAACACAAGATAGAAAACACTCCTGTAAATTGCTACAAGTCAGTTTATAGTCATCAGAAGTTTCTTACTTGAGTTGGATGTCCTTTGGGCAAAATTCTAATCTATCAAAATCTACAAAATAGAAAGAACAAAAAACCCACTTAGTGTTTTAGGATTTTTTAATGTATGTCTAGAAAAAAAAAAAAAAATATTGAAGTACTAAGATAACACTTACCTAAGCCACATTCTCCAACTGCTATTACCTTTGTCTTATTTTTTTCAATCAGATTTTTTAATTCAGATAAATACTGTTCAGGGCTACTCTGCTCAAATTCTCCACAGCAGGTAGGATGACAGCCAACTGTACTGTAGAACATGTCTAAAGCAAGATAGTATTAGGAGGTTTTAAGAAAAAAGAAAAAAAAAAAAAAAGAAAATTTATATAAGCTATAGACAGTATCTGTATCTGGACTTTTTTTTGTTGCTCCTAATTTTAAAAGAAAACTCCCCTTGAACATCTTTATCTTGGTGATGATTTTATTACACTTGTATTTTCTGCTTTAAAAAATGTTAGACAGTATTTCCAGCAGGGGCGTGTGCATGTGTTTCTTTTGAGTACACATTATTTAGTATACTCCAAAACTGCAACTCAAAGCTGAATTACTCCGGTGGAACGGCCCTCAACAAATCATACAATTGTTGAGGATGGAAGAAACCTCTTGAGATCACCCAGAAATACATCTCGTTCAAAATGCATCAGGTTATCCTCAGCATCCTCATGCAGACAGCACGCAGTGTGCCTCTGCATAAGCTGTTCCAGAATTTCACAAGCAACATCTAGCCCGATTCACCTACATATCTAATCTAGATTACCTTAGTGCCAAAACTAACACTTCTGCTACGTGCCTTTATGGAGAATGTAAAAGCGTGGGGGGAGGGAAAGACTATATAAGGCCCCGATCAACTTGACCTAATCTTAAAGCTAGTCCTCCTTTGATGGAGGTGGGGAGCTTGATCGGGTTGGACCAAATTAACTTCTCAGGTTCATTCCAACTTAAATTATTCTATGGTTCTCTTCGTAAATAGTACTTTAACACGTGTTTTAGTTCAAATACATACTTAAGTAATTAGTGGAATGACATTTGCCTTTTCACAGAAAGAAAGGTAAAGCTAGGAGAACCATAAAGAAAAAGATACCTCTCTTGCTCAAGCTGGTCATGATAGATTGGTAAGTAAAAAACAAATAAAAACCCACCAAAAAAATGTATCTTCCACACCATATAAGCATTCCAGCTTATTTCTAGAAGAGAGCCTTGTAACGAAATTTGTATTCCAGAAATTTCCTGTAATTTCTGTCTAGAAATAGAAATTACAGGAAAGACTGATTCCTTCCAACACCCAGGGATCTGAAGAGCAACATACAGAAACTCATACACAATGCATTCACCCCATTCTGAAACATAATTTCTCATTTTGAGATTCTGAAACACCACCAGGGGCAGGTCCTTTTGAACTCTTAATTCTGAGAGTGGAGAAGGTTATATTTTTGACTGACAACATTAAGTTTAAAGGAAATACCATTTGTTTGTGCCAGCTGCAATGCATCTTTACTATCTTGTAGACTCCCACCTGTAATCAAAAACTTGGAAGAAAAGTACTGTCAGTCAGTATGATCTTCTTTGAACATCAAACAGAATGTTTAAGAAAACACTCAGATATGAGTAAGAATCTAGACAGAGAACATGAGAAGACAATTACTAATGTATATTTGACAAAATTTCATAAATCAGTAAAACCTCAATGGTCCTCAGGAGCTAGTAAATACACTAGGTATCAAAACCTGATTTTTTTCCTTATCAAGTATCTTCTAAGTATTTAAACCATTAAATTAGTAAAATACATCTATTTGCAGCAATATTAACTTCATTAGACAATGACTCAAGAAACTTTATTTGCATTCAAGAAATGATAATCAGAAACATTCTCCTTGTCTTACAGGTGGAGAAACTAAAAACTCCTCAACACCCAAAACAAGACATGAGTAAGTAAGTAGATAAACCAACAAAGGAGCCTGTATCAGAGTTGGGATTACAAATTTAAGAATTTCTGCCTCCGATCTTTTATTTTTACCTTAAGATCAAAGGTTATCACACCAGAATTGTTGCTTACAGTGTTTTTTGAATCACCACTTGCAGGATCTTGTACCCTAGGTCTTAATAAATGATGACTACACTGCTTTTGGACCACTTCTATCCCTACACATGCTATATACCAGACTCAGTCAGCACCAAGTCAGACATTTCTGCAGTATGCTCCATTAGAGATGGACACATCCCAACAGTATCACCAGAAAAATAAATTAAGCTGAAAGTGGCTCAGTATACACACATTGCAGGGCAAAACTTCACAAAAATTACCATAAATCAGCAGCTATATAGAAAAATAGAAGTATTTTCAAATAAACAGATTAAGATTCTAGGCAAGTAGAAACAATCTGGGATGGGACAGACTTCTGACGCTGTACAGGACAGTAGCAAGACTGAAAACATAACTAAGGACATGGAACTCCTGAATTCCATCTCTGAATTCACTGTGCACCTTGAAAAAGTTATGCAGCCAATCTATTTTTGATGATAAAGTAGGAAGATTGCCACTTACTTTCAGAGGGTGGTATAAAGATTAAACAGTACTTATACAGCATATATAAACACAGTAAAAGTGACTATGATTCTGTATTTGCTGCAGTGTGGCAACTTCTCCATCACTAGAGCTTTCTTTTTTTTGTCTACCAGTTTATTGTCCACTATTTTCAGACGAGAGCCTTTTAGCAAACTTCTGAGATGTCTGTTCCTCTTCTAGAGGAGGGTTTATTTCTTTATTTCTAATCCACCAGCCTTATTAGTGGAGTAGAACAGTTCGTGACGGTGTGCATTGTATTCAATTTTAATTCATATTTTTGTCTTGACAATTTATTCAGTTTAGAGAGATATAGGCAGGCTAGACTATTATAACAAAAGGAGTGTGGTCCACTGCTAAGAACACCAATTTCAAGCTAAGAGTTACAAACCTGTTCATAATGATGCAGTTTAAATACACATAAGCCAGTATTTACTAGCAGACGTTCGGATGTAAGGATTTATGAGCACTCCCAGCTGTTCTGCAATTACCAATTTCCTTTACATACAGAAATATCTGAAGGATTATTATCAGGAGAGTTTTTGAGTTTTGATCTGTGGTGGCAACTGTTGAGTCAGTCACTCAGGATACAAGAAGACAGGAGTGGCTGCCTATAATACAACTAACACAGAAAATTACGTGCTAGTTGACTGCAGTAGGTCAGAGGAGAACACCTTTCTCTTGAAACTGTACAGAAGAAATTCTACATACATACCACAGATGATACCACTGAACTTAAATAATCAGCATCTAACGATCTGTGCAAATGAAAGACAATGCTCTGCACAGAACGCTTTTGTTTTATGCTGTTGAAGAAAGTTACTGCATTTTCCATTGCAAGTTGCAGAAACATTTGTTTTAATAGTGGAGCACTAAAAGCCCAAAGTATTAGAAAGCAGTTTAAAATATTAAAGAAATTTTATGATAAGAAATTACCTTTTTAATGCCAATTTTGACTGCTCTCTCTACCACATCCAAAAAGTCATCTGTGAAAGTTCATAAAAATGTCATAAATTGAACTTCAGGTTTTACAGCATAATTTAACTACTTTTCAACTAAAACTCACTTTCATGCAGTCAAAACGCATATCACAAACAATCTTTAAACCACATTTCAGTAATCTTTAGAAGACAATAACAAAATGCAATAACTGAAGATACAATTTAAATCCAAGAAGTCAATGGAAGTTTTTCACATACTTTAGTAGACTCTCTTTATATTTATATCTAAAGGCCGTGACAACAAAAAAGCATCAGTTATAAGTAGTAACTATGATTCAGCAATGCAATACTTCATAGTTTATTGATCATAATTCTCAGATCAGTTTCTTCCATGCAATCCTAACATAAATACATCAGCAATTTTCCATTTTGCTCTAGAAGCAAAGTTACCTGTATGACAACTTAATAGCAATTCAGTAGAAGACAGTATATTTTGCTTAGAACATCTAACTTATTTTGTCACACTTTCTTCTTCAAGCCATAGTAAATAATAAGCATCCAGTTTCTGAGGAGAAAAAAAAAAGTTCTAACCTCACTTGCTGACAAGTAAGAGGCTTCCATTTTAATAAGAGGGATTCGGTCTTTCAGCAGATACAAAGCAACATTTACCTTGATGTTTTTGCGTTCCCCTGTAGATTCCTCTGAACATAGGATCTGTCAGGTTAATACCAATATCTATGAAAAAACAAATATAGAAATTAGATGCTATAGTCACTCTGCATTTCATTCTGAGCGTTAGCCAACTAGGGAAGACAATGGAAAGCATATCTCAGTAGTCGCCAACTACCACATTGACAGGACATGTAAAGCTTAAGCATAAGTTTACTCGCATAATCTGAGAACTTACTTCTTACTAGAAGTGACAGAAAAATTGAATTTTGGCCTTCTGTGCAACTCCAGACTTATTCTATGAGTGTATAAGACACGTCCTCATAGTCACCAAAGCTAATATGTATATGCTCTTTATTGCAATTAATTCCACTTTTCACATGAAAATACAAATTTATCTTGGCCCACAAGCAGTAACAGGGAAGGGAAAACACAGCATCTCGCATACAACCTTTACACTGGTGGGAGCAGCAGCAGACTGCCTCACAAAAGCTGCCCGTTTTCCCTCCTACGGCCTGCGACCATCCAGCCTGGCCAGCAGCATGAACAAGAAAACCTGCAATGCAGTCACCGACCGAAGCTGCTCCAGCCCCAGCGCAGCCGCCTTCTACTTGGCTCCCAAGGCCTTCCCTGAGCTGCAGCCTCACAGCCAAGGGCTGAAGCAGAGGCTTCAGCAACAACCACCTCTCCAGCTGCCAGAACCCACGTTTCTAGCAGGGTTTCCAGTGGGAAGGGAAATTTTCCAACGCTGCTCAGCCACACATAGAACATCGATCTCAACCGACCTTCTCAAATTTACATACTTACTGCTAAATTTCCTAAGAATATTAACATTTTCATCCAAGCCAATGCCATACAATTAGAAACAACCACAGCTAACGCGCCAACGCGATAAAGGGAATGAGAAGCGGCCAGAAAACCCAGAGTTTAGGGATAACTCTGAGGAGACGCGCAGCAGCCCCTCAGTGCCCCGCGTGAAGGCCCCAGCGATGGCAGAAGCGTTCCCAAACACTTCTTGTAGGCCTAAAGGCGGCCTGCATCTCGGCCCCAGAGACACCGAGAGGGACTACAGAAGGTGACGAGCCCTGGATGAGGGGCAGGCCCCACCACCAGAGCGGCCCACGCCCCCCCGCCCGCCACCCTCGGCCCCTCAGGGAGCGGGGCGGCCTCAGCCCGGCACCGGGCGAGGTACGGAGGGACTCTGGGGCGAGGCGACCAGCCCCACCGGGGCCGGGGACGCAGACCCCCTACCCGCCTCCGCTCTCCCCTCACCGATGAACTTGGCACGACTCATGGCGGCGGCAGCGGCGGCGAGAGCGCGAGCCACGCGCCTGCGCGCGGCGACGTCCCCCACCTTCCCGTCAGCCCCTGCGCGCGCGAAGGTGAGGTGTAGGGCAGCCCGAAATGGCGGCCTACCTGACGCACCAGCAGAAGGTGCTGCGGCTCTATAAGAAATCCCTGCGGCACCTGGAGTCCTGGTGCATCTACCGGTGAGAGGCGAAGGGAGGTGCGCCTGGGGAAGGGGGAGAGACCTGTCCTTCCTAGGAGCGGGGCCTCTCAGCTCCGCACTTAGCGGGGGGGGGGGGCTGGCCTTCTTCGCCGAGACGGGGTGTTGGGCTTGACTAGTGCTTTGTCTTCTCCCCCCGCCCAGGCATGGCTGAAGGGGTGAGGAAAAAGCCTCTAGGGTAACTTGCCTGTGCCTGACGCAGAAAAGGGTGATGTGGGAACAGGAGCTCCTCGGCGGCCCCTGGCCAAATCCTGTCTTTGCGCAGGGGTGACTGGTGATGTTGCCAAGCTTTGTTTCTCTATGCGATTAGTGTTTTCCTCCAACGTACGTCATTGTGCTTAACCTCTGTCTGTAGAGACAAGTACCGCTACTTTGCCTGCCTCCTGAGAGAACGATTTGATAAGAACAAGGATGTGAAGGATATGGTGAAAGCTACAGAGCTGCTGAAGGCAGGCGAGGAGGAGTTCTGGGCAAACCAGCATCCTCAGCCATACATCTTTCCTGACTCCCCTGGGGGCACTTCCTATGAGAGATACGAGTGCTACAAGGTAAGGTGGCCTGTAAGGTTGTGTATTACTGTGCTTACCTTACTCTTCTTTTAGTAAATGTAAAGTGAGTGCTTGAAGTGGTCTTTCATAGGGCTGCAGTTTGACTCAGCAGTATCATTTCGTTAATAGTTTACTGCTGCTGAACGTCTTGCTGCTTGCGTGGGAGAAGCTGTCCCGCTTGTCTGATCCTTGCAAGTGGAGTTTGTTGGTTTGTCTGAACACAGCTAGCTTCTTTTTGCTGGGATAAGCATCTGCTCTTTTGCCAAATGGAAGCTGCTCTGTGATGAGTCAGGCAGGCACAGTGAAAAGGTTGGAGCTGAGCTGTGACAGTAAACAACGTGCAGGAAGCTGTGCTGCCCGTTGTGGTGCCATCTGGTCACAGCCTTGGTTTCTCTCTGGCCTTGTCAGATGTCAGCTTGGCTGTTGGGGGGCTTCACTCAGTCCCATCGTTCTTCCAGCAAATTATCATTTCCCTTCATATGCTGTAGTGCCAGATACGTGTCTGTGCATCACTCTGTGATAGGTGGTAGGCCTGAAAATAGAAGCTGTATTTTTAGGCACTTCTAGAGGCTCTTTTTCCCCCTAGATTTTTCTATTTAGGAGTAAAGAAACAAGTTTCTTAGAAAAAACACAGGGTTTTTGCTTTCTCGGTATTGTCTCTTAATGCATTACAAGAAGTTAATACTAACCTAGAGAGTGTATGCACCCATTTTCTCCTGAATTTGAAGAAAGCGCTGACACAAGACTAGATCTGATCACATAAGAATGCATAAGAAGCCATGTGAAAGGAAGAATCTGACATAGATTTATCAGAGGCAGAAAAAAGAATATAGGAGTGAAAAAGGAAGAAGAGGGCTTAAGCTTATGCCAAGGCCGTGGGCCTTAGCAGTAGCAGAGACAACAGTGAGAGAGAATCTGGACGGAAAAAAGGCCAGTTGAGCAATAAATGGTCAGGATTAGTCTTCATATAGAAATATAAACTGGTTTATGTTCTCTTTTCTTTGCCCTGTTTGATATGCTAAAACTCTAAAAAAATCGCTGTCACAAGGATTTGGCTTCTTGGTATATCAGTGACCGTCCATTGTGGATGCTGCTACAAAATGTAATTTTTAGATGTCAGACTGTTTGATGGTTTTAATTGTTGTTCGGTGTGTGTGGATTTTTTCTTTTTTTTTTTTTAATATTAGCAGCTTTGCTATTTCTGTTCAGTCAAAGGTTTACTCACTGATGAGAATCACAGCAGGAAACTGGAAGTATAAATGTCACTGGGTGAATGATGGTATTGGAGCAGCTTCTTAATTTTCTTTTTTTAAGGATTGGGGGTTTTGGTGGTGGGTTTTTTTGTTTTTTAATCTATGTTCCTGTATTTAAAACGTTAACATTTAGTGATATGCTGCTGCAGAATTTTAAAGTTTGCTTTTTTTCTTGACTGGATGTCTTGGAGGTCAGACCATTATCAAGATCTTAAAAGCCACTGATTTTTTAGTAGTTGTAGACAAGCAGAAATGAAGCGTAAGGTTCTGTCTCTGTCAAATAAAATAAATTAGTAGTTGGAAAAAAGAATCTCTCTAACCTGCTGCCTTTTGGAGAAGGAAGGGAAGAAATGACATCTTCTCTTCCACCAGATGGAATTATTTTGAGAACTTTTTGAATAAATGGAGATGACCTGGGATTTGTCTTCAGGATGCTATGATTTAAGCAAGTTGCTATGATGTCTTCCTATGATTTAGGATAATGTGTGAAACACAGATTAAAAGTACTGACTTCTGCCATATAGTGCCTTCAGCCTAACAATAGTCAGGTAGCTCTTAAATGGTGCCTTTTATGTAGTACTTTATTTCCTGGGTTATTGATCCATTTTAATACTGGCTTCAGTGATTGAGTTTAGTTCTTTTGTATGTGTACTACATATGATTTCATATATAAAAATAATATATATAAATTATATTTTTCTTTAACAGATTCCTGAATGGTGCTTGGATTACTGGCATCCTTCTGAGAAGGCAATGTATCCTGATTACTTTGCCAAACGAGAGCAATGGAAGAAGCTGCAGCAGGAAAGCTGGGATAAAGAGGTCAGTGCTTGCTCAAAGCAAATTAAAGCCTCTTTAGCACGCAAGTATTTTGTGTGACATTTAGATGTGTTCTTGGAAAAATTATTGAATGCCTACTGCGGTCTCATTTAGACTCTGCTTTATTAGAACTCTTGGCAGTGTGAAACACTGACTTGACCTAAAATGCCTACACAGATATCTCGGAGTTACAGCTTCTTAAAGGCTGTGAAGGGAATTCGATGTTAAAGCTGAACCTGCTATTTAGCACAGGGCTGTTGTAGCAGTTTAGCTAAAAGAAATTCCAAAGTGGGATGAGAGGAGATTAATGACCAGAGAATTCTGGTCACAGCTGCTGCTGTGAAGCTCTGACACTTTCTGGTTGCACGTTTGAAAGTGACTTACCACAGTGTTCATCAGCTGGGAATCGAGACTAATTTCTGGCCATCCGAATCTGAGATTCAGTTGGAAAAAGTTGATGTTCTTTGAATAGTTCTTCAGTTCAGTTGTAGAGAAGTAGTTTGCTTGTATGTAGTACGGCACTCTTATCAGAATTAACATAGTGGCAGCCAGCACTTATGCTGCTTCAAGAAACATGTACTGAAAACATCTAAAGGGCTGTTGGTGGCATGCAGAAATAGAGATCTCCTATGGACTGGAATGAATTTGTTCAGGACTTGTAGTTATCTGGCACCTTTCAAAGCAGCAAGAGAATTCAGTCTGTTTAACATAGCAATGGTAGACATGAATTATGTGGAAATAATGACCTTTTAAGTAAAATTTCTCTTGCAAATCACTCTTTACTCCTAAAAATTCCTTCTTAATTAGGTAATATGAGCTTGCAATGATTACTGAGTTTCAGTGAATACTGGGGAAACATGAAACCTGTCTGTCAGCTGAAGGCATTACTGCTGGTTCTTCCCTTCTGAAATGGGGGCTAGTTTTGCTCACTGCCTGGGCGCTGAAAACCACATTATGGAAATGTGTATTTATGTAATAAAGCAATTTTATGTCTTGTCTTCTAGATTAAGCAATTAGAAGAAGAAACTCCAGCTGATGGTCCAAGAACTGAAGCTTTGCCTCCAGCTCGTAAGGAAGGTCATCTGCCACCTCTGTGGTGGCATTATGTTACAAGACCTCGTGAAATTCCCATGTAAAAGCATTACTTCACGTGAGAATCAAAGCGGTCTATCTTCTGTAGGCAGTTGACATGGCAGTGACCGCATGCTACTCTAAGTGATACAAAATAAAGCTAAATAAAGTAAAAGAGGAGGCATTTTTCTGACATACTGTTCTATAGCATGCACACTTCACTTCCAGTTTGTGCAGTGTAGAATAGGTGACTGTTAAGATCTACACTATATATCTAAAATGTCAGAGAACACTGACCAGCCTGTGAAGAAGTCTTAATGGGGTACTGACACCTGAGCAAGTTTTACTGCAGCTTTCACAGTAAGAGTCAGAAAACTCAACTATGAGACTGAAAAAATAATTGGCCACATAAAACTCATGTTCCCAGAGAAGGAATGTGAGCTTGAAGGGGCAGGAGAGGCAGATTTGCTGGGGGATGGGATCAAATGAGATGAGAAGAACTGTGGCAAGAGCCTGTCTCCCACTGTGGAGAAGGAGGGAGGGAGGGCTAGAGGGAGTGGATGAAAATCAATAAACAATTCATATCAGCCCCATAACTTGGAATCTGGTACTAAATACAGGCAAGGTGTTAAAGCTAGAGCTTCAAGATACTGACAGCAACAGACATGGGCTTTGGTTGCTCCTGGAATGAGGGTATTTGTAACCTTGCTTAGGGATAAAGACTTCCTGCCCTCCCTCCCCACCTCATTAGGCTCTTTTTGCTGCACTTTTCACGTAGGTATCACATCTCACAAGACATAAACCTTCCTTACAATGTCATGCTTTCTTGCTGGTGTGGATGACACTGCTGTAGAGCAGCAGGAAGTTATCCCCATACAACCTGAATCCTAGATACCTACAGAGCTGTGTCAGTTAAAACAAGAAGTGGCCTGCTGGGGAATATGGCTCTTGTACACTTGTGTACAGGTCACATACGTACAGTTATAGCAGGCAGTGCGATACAATGAACCAGGTACAAAAAGCTGTTTGCTTCGATATAAGACACAGGGAATTCTGCTAACACTTTCACTAACGAACGGCTCCGTAAGAGAATAGATGGGGTATAGCCACCTAGTAAAAGCTCATAGGAAAACCTTTCTCGCCTTCTGCTGTTCTCCCATTTTTAGGGCTAGAAGAGAGGAGATTTGGGTCACCTAATCAGACTTTCATTCTACAGAAGTTACTTGATTGTACCATATTTAACCCTAAGGCCTAATTTTTCCATGAACTCCAACTTAAGGCTTGAAAGTAACAGGAGATGGCAAAGGCACTAACTTCAGCTGTTCTAAGGCCTAACATAGTTAGCTTGGGTATAAGATGGCTTTAACCTGGCTGGTTTTTAGAAATTTTACATCGCCCTCTTCAGTAAGTCTGAGTTTTGGAAAAAAAAAAAAAAACCTCCAGAAAAATGGCTTCACATATTCCACTGCTGAAATTTTCATTCTTACCAGGAAGCAGGATCTGTTTGTGCTCTGTCAGTCCAAAGGCAGTAGCAGAACTGAGGCTGTTCAGCATGCCCCTTGGCTGTGTTTACCTACTCAGCACAGAGCTGCGGCTTCTCTCCGCTCGGGTATTGGTGCTTTGCTCTGCTGTTCTTCCATACTGAAGGTGCTTATTCATAGTAAAGAGTTCCAACCTGCAGCCCTTTTTCTAACTTGTTACAGGTTTCTAATATAGGATCTGCACTACCAGCATTGCACTTCCCCAAATTAAAAACACTGGTTTGCTTTAGCAGCCACTTGCATTAGCCTGAGTACGAAAGGCCAAACCCAGGTGTGGGCAAAATTCATGGGGAAATACAACATCGCAGGGCAAATGCAGCTTAGCTGCCCTGCCCCTGAGCCCGCATTGCCCTCTCCCCCAGCCTGGCACAAGCAGCCCTCGGCTGGGAGCCGGAGCTGTGACTGGGTGTGTGCTGGTGGCATGGGCAGGCTGGTGCTGGAGTGCTCCGCACCTTCATGGGGTAGAGCCAGTGGGAGCAGTCAGCTGGTGTACACCAAGTGCGTCTTAACTTCTATTCAGACAAATACAGGCTTACAAAAACCATCCTCTCTTCCTGCGCCTTACCTTCCCCCAAAACCCTATTCCTCTGCTTTGTTTGTCTGGTAACTATATTCAGAAATCTTGCAAACACCAAAATACTCCTTTTTTAATTACGTGTGATTTTGCACCCTCCTTCCCAGTCAGCCAACCAACTTTTTTTTTTTGCTAGAAAACAGAGCAAGAAGTCCCACCTGACTTTTACAAACAGCTGGACAGGTCTGACTGATGTTCCCTAACATGATGGATACCCCACATCCCAGCATTAAAAACAATGACAAAAAAATCCACCCTACAACAGAAGATTTTGCACACGCAGCTGCAAGTGAACCGGATTCACTGTAGAAGCAGCAGGGATAAACTTCAAAACAAGAGCGCCTGGCCAAGCAGTATGTGAGATACAGCCATAAAGAGACGGGGAATGAAACTAGAATCCTTTTGGAGACAGGACATATTTCCAGCCAAACCACCTTGAGTTTTCTTTTAACATCTTATGACTGTGTTGGCACTGGCTGAGATTGAGTTATGTTTTCCCCATAGCAGCCCTCATAGTGCTGTGCTTTGCATTTACAGCTAGGAAGGTGTTGCTAACACACCAGTGTTTTGGCTACTGCTGAGCAGTGCTCCCACAGCATCAAGGCTGTCCCTCCAACATTCCCCCCTCACCAGTAGGCTGGGGGTGGGCAAAATCCTGGGAGGGGACACAGCCAGGACAGCTGACCCAAACTGACCAAAAGGCATGGGCTCACTCTCTCCACGGATCCATGGGTCCTGCCAGGAGCCTGCTCCAGGCTCACAGCCTCCTTCGGGAACCCACCTGCTCCAGCGTGGGGTCCTCCACGGGCTGCAGGTGGATATCTGCTCCACCATGGACCTCCCTGGGCTGCAGGGGGACAGCCTGCCTCACCATGGTCTTCCCCACAGGCTGCAGGGGAATCTCTGCTCCGGCACCTGAAGCATCTCCTCCCCCTCCTTCTTCACTGACCTGGGGGTCTGCAGGGCTGTTTCTCTTACATGTTCTCACTCCTCCCTCCAGCTGCAGTTTCTGTGCCCCCTGCAACTATTTTTTGCGTTCTTAAATCTGTTCTCCCAGAGGCACTACCACTGTCACTGATGGGCTCGGCCTTGGCCAGCGGCACGTCTGTCTTGGAGCCGGCTGGCATTGGCTCTGTCGGACACGGGAAGCTTCTAGCAGCTTCTCACAGAAGCCACCCTTGTAGCCCCCCAGCTGCCAAAACCTTGCCACACAAACCCAATACAGTGACAAATAGAAACCTCTGGACAAAAATGAATCTATCACAGTGGCAAGGAAATGAAATAGGCCACTGCATGGTAGCTGCAAGTGGGAGCAATGTCCTCCCTCTCTATGTTTGTTCCCGAGAAAGCTGAACCAAAGAAAGTCTTCGATCACTCAGGGGCATGTGGGAGACAGCACTGGTGATGTGCTTGATAAATTCTGGCTGTACGCATGGGCAGTGTGGACAGCAGCAATTTTCCTCCTCTGGCAAAAGGAACTGCAGTCCAGCACTGAAGCAGATGCACAAACATGTTGAGTTATCTGTGCTTCCTGGCCAGACAACAACAGTGAGGGACAGAGAAGTGTCATCAGTTATTATTTCATGGGAATTTCCACGGTTAGCACTGCACCTTTGCTCTGCTACTACCCTTCCAGTGCACATCACTAAAACACAGTTATATGCAATTTTATTTACTTATTTTTTAATTCCCTCTTGCTTCTGTTACACGCAGATGGAACCTGTGTGATTTTCAGAAGTCTGATGAAGGACACCATTCACATCCAAAGCTCTGGAAGCAGAAAGTCTTTAAGAACCGAAATACAGTTTTCCAGCAGTTCTTTATTTATAATGTAGGCTTAAGCAATCATTACAATGTAGAAGGGAGACACACTTACAGCAATTATTTATACCAGTTTAGAACAAAAAACTGCACAGGGAGAGGTCAACTCTCAGTACAAACTAGCAACTAAACCACAATAATTTACCATTAGAAACATTTTATTTTTTTAGCTGTGACACTGCTTTTACAATATGCAAAAACACAAACAATAGAACTATCCAAAGTGTTTTGTCACATTCTTTCTACATTGAATTTGGCAACATTTTATATTAAATTTTACTGATTATACTAACGTTTAAGAACTAAACAAGTGAAAAGCTGTACTCGGGTACAGTTACATCCATTTATTTCAAAGGTTTAAATAACACTTTTAACTATTGAGATTATCTCCTAGCAGTTTTTGTTTATGCAAAAACCATCTCAAAGCCTCATTTGCACAATGCATCAGCTACTGTATCAAGATTGGTGGGCTACACCACAGGCACTACTGTTTATTATATTCTGTAATAAGGAGCTTGTTTTTCAAAGAAAGGAAGGTTTAATATTTTCTAAGAATCATGCCTTTTTTTTTTTCTTTTTGCTTTTAAGCCATAACAAAAAAAAAAGGTTAGCAACCACAGCAGTGTAAAATGTTATATAGAACACAGTGACTACACAATTACTAGAAGTTTCACATCCAATGCAGTTATGTATTAAAGCATAAGAGGTTATGTAGGCAAGTCTAGAGCCAACAGAAATCTGCAGAGTGTGTGGTGGAAACTAGCCCCTTATATGTATTATTTGGTGCACTTTTAAACAATCCTGGATGCGCAAGTCTGGTGTCCATCCACGCGTGGGTTTGCCGTGGGTGGGCAGATGGCATCCTTGTGGACCGTCTGGTCGCAACACATGTTGTGCCCTGGGGTCTGCATATTTCTATCAGCTTTAGGAGACGGGTATTGCAGCAATAACTTACTTTTACTTTAAGGAAAAAATCCAACTCTTAATAATTCTATCAATAGCGTTCCAAAAAACATGACTTAAAGTACAAAAAAAGAGAATATAGTGGTCAGACTCCCAGTATTATCAAAAAACCAGTATCTCTCCCCACCCCCCACCCTTCACCCCTTTCTTTTCGGTATTTAAGAAAAGCCAATCAACTGCCATTTAAAAGAAGTTAAGAAAAACAAGCCCCTGTATTGGAAAGAAACATTCGCAGTTTATTAGATCACAAGCTGGTTACACCTGTCAAATTGTTAAGTGTTTTCTCAAAATATTTGGGCTTTCCAAGGTGCCCAGCCTGCTGGGCACAGTCAGAAAAAGGCATTTTGATAATATGTAAGAACTCCCTGCTTGCATTTTAAAAATGTTTTCACATTTGTAACTGCCTTAAGCCTGTCGTCCTTGTTTGTATTCAGTGAAAGGATGAGTGGAACAAAAAGTGAAGGTGGAAGAACCAAGCCTACACAGTTAAGGCTGCATGCATGTGACTGAGAGTTGTTGCTGTGCAGTCAAAAAAGAAATGTGGAAAAAACCCAGTCTTTAAAACACCCTACAGAAACAAAACACTGCAATCCAATATGGCTTATTCTGATGCATTTACCATGAAGCTACTAGTAATTAATCCTACTAGGCTACTTTTGTGCAACAGCATCTGCTATTTTGATGGCATCTCCCTCCCCCCCACTACCCCCCAAATACTCTACCAACTGCAGGTTTCTTCCTTGCTTTATATATTGCTTTTATTGTCAATTTTTAGTCCTGCTTTTCAAACTTTTTTTTGAACACTTAAATGAAGATCTGTTCCTTACAGCTTGACTTAAACTTTAAAATAAGTCCCATTGTTTTGTTTTGTGTTTTAACCTCACTATTACAAGGCGCTCTACAAAAGCTTGCAAAAAAGCCAAATTTTCATTAAATCCCTTTGCTGAAGTTAACTACTCGACATTTTTTTTTCTCCTATGATTTAAAACTTTACAAAGAGAGTTATAAAAAAGGTAAATGGGATTTGGCACCTTCAGAAAAAATTAAAAGTGTAACTTAGATCAAAAAAATGCAGAAACAAAATCATTGATATTTACAAATTAAAACATCAGTGAAGATTATGTCTTACTACGCTCTTTCACCTTGTTTTCTCTTTTAGAGTACTTTCAGACTGTCTGTTACCGAGTATCTTAAAAAATTCATTGATTACAGATTGGAATGGATAGAGACAAATTAGTTTCCTCACAGTTCCTTCTCGGCAGCTAGTACTCTGGCAGCTTTTCCGCTCCTAGGAAATACGAGGTGCTGAGCGATCATTCGTGGTCGTCTTCTTCAGTTTGACACCACGCCGAATGGCATTCAGCATATCTTCACCTTGCGGGACATCCCCAGGACTCAGCTCTCCGGGATCGAGCTCCGGCTGGCCCGCAGGCGCGAGGGTGCTGACACCATCCCGGTCGCTTTCTTCCCCCTCGCTCTCAGGAACCACTTGCCTCTGCTCGTCGCCAGCACTCAGTTTCTGGCTTGACGGCGGAGGGTTGACAGATGCTTGTCCGCTCCATGAGGACGAGGGCATGCTGGTGACACTTTGCCCACCATCTCCTGCTGCCGGAGACTCGGGACTTTGCTCAGGACATTCTTCTGTCCCAGCGAGGGTGCCAGGCAGCCCCCCTGGGATATCGGGGACAGTTGGTGTTTTGACAGGAATCACTGGCGTCTTGATCGGAATTGGACCTCCCCCTATGGTGCCGCGTCTGACTGAAGGCTTGGTGGAAGGGGTCCGTCTGATGGTGGCAACGCCGGGGGTGACTATGACTGGTCCAAGCGTGGTTGGCAGACCTGCGGTGGAAGCAGGACGCTTGGTTTGAAACATTCTGCGATAGGACTGGCTAATGTCGCTGTTTCTTGGGATGGTGGAAGATTTGTCAAACTCTTGTTGTTCTGCCTCCTGGTCACCACTCACAGAGAAATAATCATAATCTGAAACTGATGCCAAAAGACAGAGTTACGACCAAGCTGGGGAAGACAGCTGAGTCACGTCAGCAAGTCTAAAGTATGTATAACCAAAAAAGTATATATAAGCAAAAAAGCCTGGAGGTCAACAGCAATTAGGAGAGGTTTCACCTCTAGCAGGAACAAAGCCTGAGATATTGTGACCAAGATTCTCAGACTGCGTGGCTGAAGGCAGGCACTACAGCAGACCAACCCTAAAGCTGCAGGGTACCTACATCTCTTGTGAAAGAGAACGAGAACTGTACACACTCAGTACCTTCCCTGAAAAGAACTAAGTAAACAATGAAGACTCAATGTTTGTTGCCAACATGAAGACACCAAAACCAGCATCCTACAAGCCATATGCTACCACTTGTAGATACAAATACTTAAAACAGTCAGTGACTAAAAAGCATGCTTTAGACTAGGCAATGTGGGGCTCAGGGGACTGTGTACCAGTGATTTCAGCAGCAAATTTGCTTGTTTTGCAAACAAAGTAAACCCCAGCTGTCAGCTCTGAAAACTCAGTCTCAGCTTTAATTGGGTTCCTTCCTTTCCACGTAGCTGCTCAGCCAAGCTAGGCCCTCCACAAGCCCTACTGCCTCTTGTGATTGCACAGCATGACTAATCTCAGCTGAGCAAATGACATGGCTGCTGAACTACAAACACCAAACTCAGTCCCTCCCAGCTTGCTGCTGGTTCTGAAACAGGGTACAAAACCCAACACCTTACTGCAGCTTCCCAGGTATGCCCAAGTTAACGTCTCCAATGGATTCTTTTTCCAATTACAAAATTTCTGCTTGGGTAGGAAATTAAAGGTCACAAAGGGAAACCAAGAGCAGATTCACAGTACTGACAGAACAAGAAAACAAAGCTCATGAGTGCATATTTGCTAAGACAATAGCTCTGAAAGGACATTACTACCACAAGAAGTGTATGATGCAATACCAGTGTCATTCCACTCAACCTATGAAATACAATTCTAGCATCTTCTTTAAAATGGCAGCATCCTTAAGCTAAAACTCATTCTAGTAATGCGCAAGAAAATACAATCGTTCAGTACACTGTGCAGCAACCCAGGTTTCTATTTCGTTAATAAATCCAGGCTGCATTTCAAGCTGGAAAAAAGTTCACAATAGCAACGTTCACCCCTTTCTCCCCAGCTGACTACAAAGCCAGTGAGTGATAGCTACTGGAATATAGCCCCCTGGCACCACGGGGTGAGCGTATGATGGCTAGGCTGGGAACGCTCTGAAAAAGAACATCTCTTGGATGGGTACCTTGAGATGGGATCGTGTCCTCTGAACAGCACGGAGTTGTTGTCTGTGTGCTGTAGCCGCTGGAGCACTGCAAGGAATCCCGACTGCTCCTCTGGGTGTCCAGCTGCAGCCCTCTTGTCAGAGCGAGCGCCAGCTCCTCGCAGGCCTCCATCTCCTCACCCTGCTGGTTACACACAGGAAAGAGACTCAGTATGTCTAAAAGGGTTAGTCAGTCTTCACAGACTACTAGCTGCCTCTCCTCCCAAGCAGAGCCAGTCATCACCATCACAACCCAACGGGATTGTGTCCATCCATTTACTAGGGCTTAGAAACAGACGCTTCTTTGGGTGCCATTGCTCTACAAATGCCAATACCCAATGGCACAGTCTCTCTTGCCCACATGATTTCTACTGACCGTACCCCCCACCACACCAGTACTGCTTATCGGATAAACACGTGCCAACATATAGCAAATCAAAAAGTATTGGCAGGAGCTAGCACAGCCATTTCCTTTGCACCAAACAGCGTATTTGAAATTAGAGCTTCACCCTTGTGGCAGCTGACACCGTCATGCTCCGAGGTCTCTGGGCCTCCTCAGGGGGCACGGGTGGCCCACTCTGAGCTCCTCCGTTGAGATCTGGTTCGCGCTTTTCTTTGCGACGTTGCAATGTGTTCACCATTGGTTGATCGTATGGGCCTGGTTTGGCCCAGTCCTAAGGAAATGTGCTTGTTAGTGATAGCTTTCATCAGTAATTGTGCTTTAATTACACATAAAACTATGCAAAGGGGCAATTTTAATGCAACAGATTATGTATCAAACTGGATATGCCTTTCTGAATAAGGCCAGAAATCAATTAATTTTGAGGATATTAAAAATCTTCACTTATAAAACCTATCTCCTTTATGAAAGGGAATCTAAATTTCCTATTCTACCTAAGTGTTCTTATATGAAGATATTTAAAATTTTAGTACTATTTTCTCTAAATGAAATTCCATTGTGTTAAAGCCTATATTTTCAGAAATTCAAATGCAAAAATCACTGGCACACAGCAGAACACATACATAAATGTCCAATCAGCGATGTAACTGTTCTAGATGTACACAAGTTCTAGTATTACATGCTGTTACACATCTTCAATTCTGAAAAATTAGGCTTGAACAGATTTTTGATACATATTACAGGAGCAAGTTACTCTGAGTAATCTCTCAGTTTACTTACTAGCTGAAATCTAGTTTATAATAATGATCTGTACTGAAGAAAGACTAACTTCACTCTGAATTACTGGTGCCAAATTTGGAACAGAAATTCCTCAGGCCATGAGGGCTACATTCACTCAGGGCTCTATTAAGCAAAGTCCTGAGGGTGTCCAGAAACCACACGTTGCACACAAAGAGCAGGATTGATCAGTGACTTGTGCTGGGACACAGAACCACTGCTAAGCAGCAGCTCCCCAACTGTGAGCTGCTGCAGGGGCAAGCCCAATCCTAAGAGAGTTTTCCCTCATCAAGACAAGGGGTGCTTTAAAAATAAAACTGGAAGAAACAACTTGTGCCTGAGAACGGGCCACACACCCCACCACTGGCAGCAGCTGGCTGCCGGGCAGCCTCCGCACAGCCTTCTGATAAATAATGATGGGCTAAGACCACACTACAGATTTTTTACTGGCATGTGTCTCAGTCCAAGTGAGAGAGAAGTGCAAGGCAGCTGTACTGACACAAGCCCCTTGTGCAGACAGGTATTTTGGTTTTATTAACACATACAGAACTCTGCTCGGCCGTAACAGCTATGTCTTTGCTGTAAGTGTTTTGCTGTGAAATATACTGGCAAAGTGCTTCTAGCACAGACACAACTAATGACCCTGAAGCCCCAGGACCACTGTGGCCACCCTGTTTGTATGTCTCAACAGTCTCCAGCTGCTGGAGAGAGATTAGGGGATCTGTATCTCAATTTACACGTATAAGAGGGTCCCATGGTGCCTACGCATCCACAGGCATCTAAGACCTGGGCAGATGCTATCAACTGCACACCAGCCTTGTTAAGATTCAGGGTGACAGACAAGAGACCTTCTCCCCTTGGTCTGGGGCAGTGTCTCCCAGGGGAACTGCCTGGCAGGGATGAGAGTCAAGGCTCTGGCAGAGCAGAGACATTCTGATGCCAAGGAAGATCCCTGCAGATCCAGCTGGAGCAACTGAAAGAAGTTACTGCCCTCTGACTTTTTCGGTGGTCTCACCCAAGACAGCAAAGCTGGGTGAGCACTTTCAGTCTGTGGCAGTAAAGCTAGGATAGCTTCAGTAATCACTTAGGTTCACCTGGTGACGAGTGCCTTCTTAAACCACTCCAGCTAGATCTACAAGAGCATGCCTGCCTACAGCCAAGGCGGGGGCCAAGCACAGCCGCCGCAGTGAGAACATCATGTTGTTCAATGTATGGTTTCATTAAGCCAAGTGGATGTCAAGCCTGCACTTCCCTGCTCCCTGCTCAAGTGAGTGCTTTGAACAGTGCTAAACAAGCTCTTTTCTCGCTGAATAGAGCCCAGAGTGCTTTCACCAATGTCCCAGAGTTAAGCTACTCCTTCCTACCTAGGTGTTGTCAGCTTTAATATGTTGCCAGAATAGACAAGGTCATTCAGAAATATCCACTACCGGATTTTAGCTCTCTGATTATCACCATGCAATGCGCATTCAGAGTGATATTAAACAGAGCAAATCAACAAGTAATTACATGGATCGAAAGGTAGCAACAACTGCCGTGTGCACACTGTTGGTATGAAGAGGTGAGGACTGCCACAACAAAAGGAACACAAACCTTCCAGCTAGGGATCTTAGATGATGGTAACATGCCTGGCCCAATGGTGTAATAATGAACGTAGTCTGGAAGGAGGGCTGAGGGAGCCCGAGTCCACACGCGGGAGACAGGCGGGAAATGAGGGAAAGGACCTGCACCAACTGAAGCTACGGATGGGTCACTTGATAAACTACAGTGATAAAACCCATTAGACAACTGGAAACGAAACAAATAAACAAACAAAAACAGAGAAATTAATATAAACAGAATGAATATGAAAATATACTGCGACTCTGATGTTCTAGGGAGAAAACTTCTGTATCTTAAAACAAAAGAAAGAAAAAATCTTAGCTTTGCTGCAAATAAACAACAGAAAATTGATACAATGCTTGGTTCAGAAGTGAGATTGCTTGAAAATTGTTATTTGGTATAACAAATTTCAGACATCAATCTAGCAGTCATTGTCTCCAGGCTGAGCAGCTTTGCCTTCTGTCCATGAAAGCAGCACACTGTGAAAAAGCCTTTGCAATTTAAGTACCCTGCAGACTGTGGACATAGAAACAAGACATTTCCAATACCGGAGGTGTTTGCATTGGTGGTGTTTATTCTATGTAGCTGGACAGAGAAGAAAAGCATACAGCCTTCAAACATGACGTGTTCTGGCTGTGTGATGAATGATATGGAAGAAAAAAAAAAAAAGAAAAAACCAACAGCAAGGATTTACCAGATGAGAATGGAGACCGCTATCACTTCCTCCCTCGATGCAGAGTGTATCCCCCGTAATTTATTCCAACCATGTGCGTTTTGTTTTCCTTTTTGTTTTGGTCAAAACCAAACCCCAATTGCTCAGTGTAATGTGTGCTACCTAATGGGAGAGAGGGGAGAAGGCACAAACAGTACAATCTGGGCAAGATGCTCTTTGTTAGGCAACCAGCTGGGTTTGGGCAGCGTTCCACAATCTCTTTGAGTAGAAAAGGTGGACGATGAGCTTTTCTTAGAAAATTACCTCTGTAAAATGCCCAATTTGTAGCTTCCCCCTAGCAGCTGGTTTAAAGGCAAGTGTTGCTGTGGTTTATTCAGATTCACTTCTAAGGGAGCGTGCAACAGTTCCTATTCTCATCTTCACAGAGAGGAATCCTGGCTGCGTACCATGCACGGCTTTTTTTTTTGTCCAAATGTTGCTGGGTTTGGATAATGAGCTAGTAGGTTTGTATGTCTTTGAGATGAAGTTTTTCACCTTATCTGTGGAGGCCCAAGCCCCCATGGTGGAGCCTGAGCTGACTGAGGTGGGGGAACTGCACTCGCTCACTGACTGGCAGGTTTCAGAGGCTTCTGAAGAGGCAGAGCTGGACGAATTCTGCAGCATAAAACAGCACCGCAACGCAGGGAAAGAATACATAAGCCACCAAAAAGAAAAAAAAAACCACAAACAAAAAAAAAGACAAAAAGCACATACACAGAGACACACACAGGAGAGAGGGAAGGATGAGAGAGCAAAGGGTTAGGGTTTTAAAAATCAATTAGAAACTGCTCAAAACCATTGCTAATGTTCAGAAAATCTATGAGAAACAAAATAAGCCATTTGCTTAATGCGAGAACTTGCCACACTGCTTGAGAATGAGGGAATCGAGGCAGCAATCTCAACTCCTCACATTGCAATTTCAGCGTCTCAATTCTGTCAGCTGCCTCAGAGCAAGAAGCTGAGGGAGCTGAGGACACCTATGGTCCCAACATGCAATATACTGAGAGAACTGATTTATACAGAAAAGCAGATCATCAGTACTTCAAAGACACAAAGTTTAGATTTAAAACACGGAGCAGCAAACATCACTTACATTCACAAGTTCTCGGGTATTCTGATCTGCAAAAGTACTTGTGAAAAGCTCATCTGAGTTCAAGTATTATGGAACAAAGAAAGAAGTGATACTTACCAAAACTGGAGGTTTCCAAAGTGCATTATCTGTATGCATGTGCCTCTGGAGGTAGTATGCATACACCAAAAGCACTCAAACTTTTCTGCCCAGCAGCCAATATGAAGGTACATGTACTCTGCTGAGTGTGTAAGTGGTGGCATGTGCTTGCCACCCACTTTCTCTTAACAGCAGAGACAGAAAATAATCAGGGGCTTGGATAGAGAGTGAAGGAAAATGCAGGACACAGAGTGTCCATCAAACACCTCAAACATTTTGCTCCTAGCTAGGAACTTCTCTTCCAATTTTCAGTGCATGCCTTTGTGTACATTTGCTGCTGTAAGACCTCTACAACAGCACCTAATTCACCTACAGGCAGGCCAAGATGAATAACCATGTGGACCATTTTACCAACTACAATGCTCTTGTACATCTCCCCCTTGAAAGTGGCATCCCCCTCAGTAGGGCTGTGCATGCAGGTCCAGCTGAGTCCTTGGAAATGGTCAAGAATACTGGCAAAGTTCTCAGGGCAGTACTGAGCTCTATTGACTGTCAGGAAATTCAACACTAGCAAGACTAATTCATCCTTTGGTAGTCTGAGACCTGTGAAGCAAGTCCATCTAAGGATATCCCTAGCATTTTATTTTATGACAGCAGAGAGAATGCGCCCTTGTATCAAGTTTGTGTAGCAAAGCCTCAGATTTCAAGGAATGACATTTTGAAGAGGAAGCGAAATCTCATCTGAAATAAAATTTCATCAGTTAACCTTAGATGAGATCTTGGGGTGAGCCTGCAATAAAAAGATAGCTGGATAAGAGGCACTGTAGAGGAGTAATTACTGCTAACACCCAGAAGTTGCCTCACTGCTCACCAGAAGCTACATATAAGGAATGTATAGCTAATTGCCTAGGTAAAAGGAGATGTCAGTCTCCCGAGATGGAACACCATCACCATAAGGATTTTGGTGAAGACTACTGGGGCTGCTGAGAAGCCAATACAGAATCAGCATCTTGAGCTTATTAGCAAACTGTGGATTTAAATGAAACTTTGCAAAGGCTGTTAAAAAGTAAAAAAAGCATGTAATGTGGTGGATTATTTTATAGAAATAACGCATATCCCATCTTATGCTGACGAGATCGGATCTGTGGGTGATCTGTCAAATGTGTTTAGGGTACAAGTAAGCTCAGCTAACAAGGCTCATATTCAAAGTGCAGTAAGAGTTGAGGTGAACATAAGATCAGAAGAAACTGCAACAAATGACATGTAGGTGTTAAGGAGAGAAGTGAAAAGTATGCAGTGGGGTACCCAATGTTTTGTGCAACTTGTCACATTGTTGATTTAATGCAACTTCTTTTACAGGAGAAAAGCCTCTAAAAATAAGAATACCGACAAATATGAGCTGCAGTTGACTCTGTCATCAGACATAACTACAGTACACTAAATGGAGATGAGCCTATTTCTTCTATCCTTAGAGAAAAATACATTATAGAAAATTAGCTTTTACAGTAAAACTCCAGAGTTCTGCCCGACATTCCAGGTAGCTCAGCAAAAGAAACTGTTTCAGACTCCCCATGAGAACACTTCACACTAGTGGTACACTTTGGCCAGGGAAAAAAAAAAAAAAAAGAGAGAAAAATGTAATTTCAGAAAATGCTTTCTGAAACCTCATGCTTATGGCCTGAAAGACCCTCTTGGGTCTGCATACTCTGCACATGGCAGGACAGACAGTGAAGGGTCTGAATTCCAAATATGGTATCATGCTACCTTGTTTTCTGCAGATGTCCCAATGATGACAAGTGAGAATTTGGAGTTTACATCTGATAGACTATTCCTGTTTACAAGCCAGAAACTTCATGAGATTACATCAAGTAATGGTAGAAATGAATCATAAATGAGGTTTACAAGCAACAAAGCTTGATGTAGCAAATAGATGGAAAAAGGCCAAAAATGCAAATTCCAAAGATGCAAAGAATTGTTCGATTTACTTGGCATATGGGGAAAAAAAGACTGGAAGCGGTGAACTTATTTTTGCAATAAAATGACTCTAAGGTGAAAAAAAGATGAAAGGACAGACCCTCCCACTAACTTAGTGTGGCCATTTTAAGCAGGCAAAGCTAGACAAAGGATGAACCAACATGTCATGGGGAATACACCTTGGTAGTTGAAAGAAATGCAAAAGGTAGTAGGGTAGGGAAACACGGTCTCCTTTTCTCTTGAGAAATTTGCATGGCACAGGGAAGAGGGGCCTCTGGTCTTGCTAAAAAAGGATTACAACATTGAGAAAATGATGGAGAGGGAGGCAGAATACTGAACTCCTGAAGGAAAAATGTAAAGAACACTCAAGTGGCAGCAGGTCAAAGGCTGCCTGGATCAGACTGCAGAAACAGTCTTGAACAGTTGCACCCTGGTGTGGGAAGCACAGACCACCTTTCATTTCTTAGCAGAAAGTACATGAGGGGCTGAAAACAGAAACTGCACAGTTACTGCTTGGGCAAAAAGTCTCCAAACTTTTGAGTGCTTGTTCCAGATGCACACCCACCGGCACACGCACTCCTGGAAGCACACGCACAGGCAAACACCAGGCAGAGCAATTTCTACTCCACAACTCATGGAGTGAGAAATTTGGTTGTGGGATTTTTTCAACTTATTTTAGTCGATTCCTTTTTAAAATGATTGTTTAGTTTGAATTGTTTTTAAAATTAGTTCTTTCATTTTAGCTATTTTAACACTGGGAGATTTTTTTTTTTCTTCCCACAGCTGTGATAATGCTGGTTTTGCTCTGCTCTCAAACCATCTCTTCTGAGAAAAACCTTAAAATTTAACAGTATCAGCAGAATGCTAAAACTGTGCTCTGCACAGTAACAAGTTCCTCAATATATGTTATACATATGTAGCTTGGTATCTGGTCTCTCAGACATTGAGCCATGGCTTGTTCTTGGATAGTGTCCCACTGCTTGGTGTGGTATGTATGAATTCCAGCAAAGATATAAAAAAAAGAGCTAGATTTTGGGCTACTGGACTGTATGATTGTATTTTCCATCTGTTGTCCTACTAACCTATAAAAACACCACAGTTATCTTGGATTACTTACATCCTTTGTTTGCTACATTTTCGATTCAAATGTAGTATTGCTTTCGTAACTCCTTCCCTTCCTCAACTACTAGACAGAGTTTCCTGAGCAAGGGTTTCCCAGGAGACCAAATCCTAATGAAGAGCTTGGTCCAATGTCCCGCCACAGTCAGTGGAAGACATCTCAGTTACCTTTCAAAAAGCTTTGGATAGTGACTCAAGGTCACCTCCTCCATTTGTCTCACTTCCAGGAACATGTCTCTATTGACCCCTCTTTTCTAGTCAGGGACAAACTGTTGGGAAACTTAACTTAAAAAAGGAAGTGTAGGAGAAGCAAATACCTGGTGATAATTTACAGATGCATTTCAGTTATTTTGGGGTTTTTTTGGTTTTGGGTTTTTTTAAGGTCTGAGTTGGGAGCATTTTTTAATTTACATGGGAAACTGAATAGATGTAACAATGTATTTCCCCTATTCTAACTTCAAGCTATTTCAAGCAATGGAGTTGCCTCAAAACCAGAATCTTTCCAGCTTGCTAATCTGTACACGCAGAAGCAAGTTCACATTCAGTTTCCCTCTACTTCACTGTTTAAGGAAAGTGATTTCCAGAATATTCTAACAATAAAGACTTAGTCCTCTACTGTTTGATAGCACATCAACAGTTTTTTTCTCTTCTTCACCTGCTTCTTTCTCTCCCCTTACTTTCATCTCCACGAACTCATAAGCAGCCTCTAAAATTCAGCTGTATAATTGCTTCCCCTGTGCGTGTTCGCTCCAAGTCCAGTGGATCCTTCTATTATCACTCCCCTAAATCAAACATCACTGTCCTACTACCATACTGTTGCATTGCAGATACTCCCAGACCTCAGTTTGTCTACTACATAGGGCAACATGTGGGTTTAGCAGCACCAGCCATGTTCAGTGTTCATCCAAGAGCAGCAGCAGTTCTGTCAGAAGGGCTTTACATGGTGTCAGTCCATCCCATGGGCAATGCTGGCCAGGGCTGACCTCAAACTTGGCATTTAGAGAAACTGTTCTGTTCCAGAGAGAGACCTGTGATGCTTTTCCAGCTGTTCAGCTATACCCAAATGCACTTGCTTAATTAAGATTAAAGCATTCTACAGTGACCTTTCCACACGTACAGCTATCTGGTACAGGCTAACACTTTTACTGCCAGTGATGTTAACAGCAATGCTGCAGAAAAGAGATCGTACTAAACCAGTGTAAAGGCAGAGTCCAGTTTTCTAATTGCTCTTTTTTCTATCTTCTATGCAGAGTGTGTTAACTGTAGAGACTTACTACTCAGCAACTATAGGCTGAAAAGCAGTCTTCATTTTGCCAGTCATCTCTCCTCTGGTATAGTCTGTATCTTGTTTAAACCTCTACTTATTCCTTGTTTGAGATTTCCCCCTCCTCCCCCATCTGTGACTTTGAATAAATTCCGTTTAATTTTCAGTGACGCTTGTCTAAAAGGTATCTGAGAGCATAAAAGCTTCACATAGCTCATATATTCTCATTCCTATCATATGAGAACATTATGTAGCCCCCTTCTACTTTTTTTTTAAATCCATTATTAAAGAAAATGGGGTTTGTTGCCCCAGTAGATGCCACAGCATGCAGCTAGCGAACATCAGCAGTGTCCACCTGCACAAGATATATAGCTTTTAATTTCCTTTGTTGATTCCAGAGCTTGCTTTTCTGCTTTCTCAGTGTCACTACTAGAAACAATGACATCAGTGTTTTAGAAACAGCAGCCGATATCGCTGCTCCTCCCCGCCCACCACCGACCCTCAAAAGCACAATACCACAAGGAAGATCTGTCAGTTGGTTAGAGACACGCAACATGAAATAACGCTGTAAATTGAACAGCTTCTCGGTAAGCTCACGATCACAATTATCTGTCAGCACAACACACACAATTTACTTAGTGCTGAACATACAAAGCAAGACACTTAAGCAAAGATGAAGCGGCCAGGCAATGATCTGTTACCTTTTCCTCTGCGTAAAGGTATACAGAACTAGAGACATACAGAGCACATACCTATTTGTTATACCAACACACTATACTCGTCAAGTCAACGCCACACTGCTGCAGCCTTCTACAGCTCATGAATAGCTCAAGTGATGCTTGGATCAGTTTGCAACTTTATGGACAGTTTCTAAAATGAAGTGAAAGCATCTGAACTTAGCTGGTGTAAATCAGCATGACACTCATCAACTTTCAGGATGTTCTGACAGCTGATACCAGCCTAAGTTCTCTCCCCTGCTTAACAGAGGAACTTGCAAAGAGAGGTGTTGGGTTTTTTCCATGCTAAGGGCAATTGCAAAGTTACATCCTCATCTGCAAACATAGCATCATCATGTAGATTACCGCCCTTTTATGCAGGTGCAGTGGATACTATGAAAACCAAAGATAATGCTAGCATGTATAACTGATGTATGTATCTTAAAAGTCAACTTCCTTACCTTGTTACTATTCCAGTTTACTTTATTATTGCTCATTTACTTTTTTGTATTTCACTTAGGTTAGCCATAGCCAATCTAAACAAAACATTCATTTTATTAGTGTGCACAAAGTTCTTCAGGATGTCATCTATAAAAAAATGCTGATGTGTCCACACTGGGGACAGTGCAGAAGATGTATTCATTTGAAAAGAAAGCATTTCTATTAAAATGAAAGAGGTAAATACATTAAAAAACTGTTGAGCTTCCCTTGAGAACATGTTCCAAGCCTAAATGAACCAGTGTTGTTTTGGATGATACCCTAAAAATTTCACTAACAGTGCTACTTACTAGATGTTCTGCAAAAAGTGAGGGTCTGTGTGCTGTCAAAGGTGGTCTAGGAGTAGCTTAAGTGTGCAGGTGACACTTGGTAACTGTTAACACTGAAATTGTTGGCTGCTTGCTGACTGTGAGGATTAAAATCATCTACTCCCCAACACATGAAAAGGAGTGCAACTACATTTATTAAACTAAAGGACAATCTTCTCCAGTGATCCCGGGGTATATTACAAATGAGTGATACTCAAGAACAGGATATTAGGTCCACTTCAGTTTGTAACTAAGATTTACGATGGGATTTATAATTCAAGATGGCAGTTCAGCCTTGTTTAAAAAATATTACAGTTGCCACGTGATTTGTTAAAAAAAAAAAAAAAACAAAACAGAAAAGAGAATTCAGGTGCTGGAAGATACATGCCATGGAGGCATGCGAACCTCTGCCTGCAGGTGGCCATCTAGTTTTTAGAGGAATGATGCCATGAACAAATAGAGCAGCAACTTCCTTCTGCAGACCACAAAATGCTCTGGAAAAGTTTTCCTTATATTTATAGTGAAATCCTCTTAGTTTGACTGGGTTCAGGATATTATCATATATGACTACACATACACTCATTTCTTAAGAGTTCCATAAAGAATGAAAAATATCTCTCATTTTCATGCAGAAACCTTATTTCCGCAAGGTGCTCAATTGAGACTCAAAAAGAGCAAGCCTATCCACAGAAAGGGTTGTCATAAAAAACAGCAAAACCAATTTCATATGATACTGCTAAAAGCATTTTGAGTATTCCAGGCCCTTTGCAGGGAGGACTGAAAGTCATCTCTCTGATGCCAAAGCCACCAGTATCAATACTAAGGCTGTCAGAAGGCTGTTCTGGCACCAGTATTTGTCCATTAAACCATGAACAGCCACCAGATATTAACAACTGGCTATCTGTGCAGGATATTAACTCGTAACCTCAGTGGGTGAAGTGAGTATTACTTCCTCCTGTAAAGTGGGACTTCTTGCTCTTTCTCATCTGTATGTATCTGAAAGTTAGGCATCTAGGCTCCTTCCAGGGCCAGAGTGAAAGCCAAATCCCCCAAGAGCAACTCATCTCTTTCTTCAGTGCTAACTGCAAAAGGAGCATAAATCACTCCAGCTAGAGGCCCAGCTTTTAGATGGATGAAGTGCAGTGAAACAAACCTTACCCTCAGTGTTCAACCTCACTCCAAGGTACCCCAAAACCAAACCAGATCCTTTTTGTGAAAGGTGAGCCAAGTTACAGAGTCCAGCTCACACTCAGGTTTTTGTTCTCATGCTTGCACGTACCTGGTTAGGTGCTTCTGGTGGCATGGGGGATGGCGATTTGGACTGGAAAGCATCCTGGGACATGAATCCAGAATCATGGGAGGACACACTGGACAGCCTCATGGGTGCCTGCTGAGGCAGATTGGAGCTGCGATAGCGATAGTGTGAACTAGGTGAGTGCGAGTGCGAGCCACTGGACCGGGAATCACTACTGTTAACGCTGTTCAGACTGCTGTGAGAGACAAAAGGAACAAAGAAAGGAAAGGGGAGAGGAAAAGACACAAGGGCAGGGTGGGGAGAGACCCATATACAGTACAATTAACATTCCACATGTCTCTAGCAACAGGCAGCATAAATTGGAAAAGAAAAAATGTTGACAAATTAAATTTAAATATATATATATGCACATATATATCAGTAAAGAACTGTAAAAGCAGCTGCAGTATCCCTTGCGACCAGAGAGAAAATGGCATTTTACCTTGAATTTCACTCAAATGATCAAATTCTGTAACCACTCAGAGTTCAAAGTCAAGTTAGGGACAAAGGGATTGTTACATGCCCTCTCTAGCATTTGCACAGCACTTGCACAAAAAATGTCTGCTGACAGCTCTCTCCTATTCCTGACTTACACCTTGCTGCTCTTGCACCATGGCCCAAATTTTCAATGGGATCTCTAGTAGGGGGTCCAAAGGCATTCACAGTTCATCCAAAAGTCTGACTCTAGGCATGCCGTTGCAGTCAGTCAGCAGGCCAACGTGTGAGATTTTTTGAAAGCATCACCAAAACCCCATGCTTCAGAGCACCTGGGACAAGTTTCGCTCACATGAAGGCTTTCTACCAGAAAAAAACCATGTGGCCGCATATTGAGCGAAGTCAAGCCTCTGGGTAGCTTTAGTTAGTAAGAAAGATGATCAGAGAATTAAATATCCCAAATTAATATCCATGAAAAAAATATTTTATTTTTCAAACAAAGAGATTGATTTTTAATCTCCAGTATCCATGAATGACAGCAACGACGTGCCAGCTGCCATGTGGGAGCCTTTGAAGTTTCCTGCTGGGGTGGCTGAGCAGGACTAGCAGGATGCATCACTCTGAAGGCAGCTTCCTACCTTTGCTGGCAGGAGACCACTGACTAGCTGAAGGGATGGCTCTAAAGGATTGTATTGGGTCTGGCTGAGATGGAGTTAATTCTCCCCATAGCAGCCCTCATAGCACTGTGCTCTGCATCAGTAGCTAGAAAGGTGTTGATAACACACCAGTGTTTTGGCTACTGCTGAGCAGTGCTCCCACAGCATCAAGGCTGTCTCTCCAACATTTCTGCCCCCCCCCAATGGCAGGCTGGGGCAGGGCAAGATCTTGGGAGGGGACATAGCCAGGACAGCTGACCTAAACTAACCAAACAGATATTCCATACCACATGACGTCAGCTCAGATATAAAAGCTAAGTAAAGGGAGACGGAAGGGGGGCATTTTTGTCTTCTAGAGCAACCACTACCCGTACTGAAGCCCTGCTTCCCAGGAAGTGGCCAGACATCGCCTGTTGATGGGAAGTAGAGAATAATATCATTTGTTTTTCTTTGCTTTCGTGCGCAACCTTGGCTTTCACTTTATTAAACTGTCCTTGACCCACGAGCCTTTTGTTATATTTTCTCCCCCCTGTCCAGCTGAGAAGGGAGAGTGATAGAGCGTCTTTGGTGGGCACCTGGCATCCAGCCAGGGTCAACCCACTACAAGGACACATGGGTGAGGACTGCACCTCCTGCTCACAAATTCCATGTAACACACAAGATGTACAAGTCGGCTTGGAGCAGAGGAAGGGGAGCTCTGTCTTATTGTACCCATACACAACAGTCTGTTGCCATACAGGTTTTACCACACAAAAAGATGAGGTTGTTTAGGAACAGATAATGGATTTTTTGGGGGGTTTTGCCATTTTCTTTTACAGCTTCAGGATATTGCATCTTTAAGCCTGTGCTCATTGCTCTAAATACGCATGTTTTCACATATATATATAAAAGTACTGAAGTTTTTTTTATATATATCTGCGTGCAGAGACAAGTAGGTACACAGAAGTCATGTTCACTTGCTCTGACATGCTACAGGTAACTTTGCTTGTACACAGGGAACCTGTAGTACATTATTCATAAAGCAAACTAAAAGGTAATCATTCGAGAGCAGCTAGAAAGATGTTGAGCAGAATACACAATAGGATATCTTCCTTTTCAGTAAAAGGAAAGAGTCAATGTAGACACCAGGGAATGGGGGTAACATGCTAATAAACTGTTTTATGAGAGAAAACAGTTTTTAAGGAGAAAGGATAGACAGAATCCAGTGTTTCAACATATTTCAGGACAGCATTAGACAGCATTAAACAGTCAAAAAAACTTGTATCAAAAAAGCATTTCCATCTACCAGACTGATAGGACAATTGCCAAGGATGTTTTCCTTTTCAAACAGTTTAACTTACTGACTAGTAACAGCTACTTAGAATAATCTAAAAAGTCATCACATGAAAAACAGAAAAGGAAATTATGAATGAACAATCTCAGAGCTTAGATCAGTAGTCTGCTCTTTGATCTGAAATGGATCCAAGAGAACTGAATCAAAAGCATCTTCAAATTGTCTTGAGTTCAAAGTTGTTCAGTCATGCCCATCCTTTTTAATATTCCCAGTCACACACTTAAACAGGTAAAGACCACAAGGGATTGATTTCATTAAGAGTTGTTACTTAAGATTTAAGTATGCATACAAACCCATACCACAGTCTGAACTTGCCTCCCTTTGCCCCCAAACAGGTTAAAGTTAAATATTACCAGGCTACTTACCTGCAAACACTAGATTTTCTGGACATGGTAGTACTGGGAGAGGATGGAGGAGTCTGATAAGACCAGCTGTAATCAGAACCTTTCAAATCTAAAATTACCTGATGAAAGATAATCAATAGCATCAAGGATGTGGAAAATTTCTTCCCGTACTAACAGAAAGCATCTGCTTGTCATACAACATTCATCACCACTACAAACTTTCAGTGCCAATTGACCCAGTCTCAGTTCTCTTCCAGAATTACACTATGTATATTACACAGGAGACTCAGCTTCATCCTTGGCTTTCCAGGAACTACCATACTTCAACACTAGGGCTGCTATCACAGAAGGAAAGTTCAGATTTGAATTGAAAAATCTCTACAAAGTAAACTGGAGATTTATGTTATCCATGCTGTGAGCTGTTTTGGTTTAGGTTTTTTGTTGTTTTTTTCCTCTTAAAAAACCTATTACAGCCTCAGAGTTTAAGAACTGTCACATTTTAAAAAATTAATTGAAAATCCAATATTCAACCATAGCAGAGCTTCCCTCCTTTACACTTCTAGGTCAACGATAAGGTGATTAAGGTATGACAGGAAAACTGAGTTCACACAGCAGGGTTGGAGAAAAAGGTCCTATTTGGAGTCATTTAATGATACACATTTTCCTCTGCATTTTAAGGACAGGACAGAAAAATGCTCAAATGTTAAGACTCCATCAAGCTATCTAATCCCAGCAATCTTGCAACCACATAAAGACAGGTATGCTTAAATGTATAGAGCGAGGAGATGACACTCATTTCTCATGTACTCTCAGCAGAAACTGGGCATCTTCATATACTTCAAAGTATTACTGCTACCACTTCACATTGGTCTTACCAAATACTTCAGAAGCACTCAGCTGGTACTTCAAAATCAACTTTTTTAAAATTGCTTATGTTAAAAATGACCTTGCTGCAGTGAAGCATCTAGAAAACATAACATTAAGCCACTTAATGCTAGTAGTCAATATTCCTCATAACACAAAAGGAAAACTGGTACAAGCTACAAACAAAAATGTTTTCCAGGTAACAAGAGCTAACCTGTTCACTTGAAGATGGCAGTTTGTGTGGATCCATGGTAAGACTTTTCAGGTCATCTGATATGGTTTGTAAATGGGTTATTTCTCCTAGCATTGATATTTCTTCTTCCTGAAAAGACAAAAAAGCAAGGCTAATCACAGCCTTGGTTTTAAAAATCAGACCCATAACACAATATACAACCTTCTTCTTTTTGCTTATGACTGTGGGAATGCCCAGCGGAGCTGCTTTTCCTTTGCCCATTAAGCAATCACTTCTTATGAAAGAGGGTTGAAAATATTAATTTAGAGTTTTATAACTACTTTAAGATTGCTGTAAGTTCTGAGGCCCAGAAATCTTTTCTCTCATCAACAAGATAAGTAAGTCTCAGCCTTCTTTTTGTGGCACCTTCAGAAAAAGTGTCATGTCTGCTGCATCTGGGAAAGATTTAACTCTTCTATGTATACTCACTAATGTGCCCTAAGGATTTTAACCTTGAATGTAAACAGGGGTTAAACTCGTACTTTTTGCTAGTTTTTGGAAACTTTGACATAAAGGCACTATACAGGTACAGAGCATTAATAACATCTATGATTCATTCTGGCTCAAGCTACATCAACAGCTAACTCAGATGATTCCTGCACCATAAGTTACCATAGTAATCCCTTAGCTACCATGGTAATTTCATCCAGGTCCTCAGAGTCTGGAATTCACCTCCTCCTGCTCAGCCATCACCTCCCTGCTTCTCTAACCATGGTTTTCTGTTGAGACTGATGCTCTTTGTAAACAAGCATTGGGAACATTTTCCCAGTACGCTGGAGACCCTTCAGAAATGCATCATGCTTGCACAAAGCCATAAACGATTCATTGCCGGGCTTCAGACAACCTGAGATGATGAAAATACACTCAAACCTTTTCAATGAACTGAAAAAGCTGTCATGTAGGAGGAAAAGACCTGCCAGAAAACTGCATGGAAGCAGCCTGCAATCTGTCAGATAATGTCATTATATACACAGGGGAGGTCTTGAAACATTTATCAGTCCTAGCACTGGAGTGGGAGTAAGGAAGATTTACATTAAAATGTGATGTTAAGAAAAAAAGCAGTGGAAAAAACTGCATTAGCAATGTCTCAGGTCAGTATGCATAGGGAACTGAAGCCCACTTAAATCTCTGTGCCCATTGTTTCCCCATCAATCATCTTGAAACTATTCAGTGTCTTCCGTCGCTGAATTACTCCAAATGCCTACAAGGAAGGTCCCAACTCTCGCCACTTCCTAGGCAGAGATGCACGTTGAATTTTGGCTCTAGAAACTAATTCCTAAAACATAACGAGCTACTCTGTTTAGAGGCTTTTGGCCACTTATCTAATTTGTGAATTGTACCGACTTAAAACAGAGAGCTCTTACTATCACGGGCCGCAGCATCGAGATGAAAGTACAGAATCGACCACGCTCCTCGATCAGAGCTTTTCTGACAGCTTGCTTCTCGGTTTCTTCAAGCAGCAGGTACTTATCATTGACATCTTGTAAAGCACTATCCAGCTGGGGCTGAATATCACCCCGTCCTGTATGCAGGAAACAATCAAGAGTACATTTTGTCAAAACTGTGGTTCTCCATAGAGGAAGACCTCACTTTCCACCAGCACTGCTGCCGGATTGTGCTTTTGCAATTCAAGTCTCAACCAGAATTTTCCCTTAATCCAAATTAGTAAGAGGTTTTTTTCCCCCAATTAAATAAAGCATTTCATAGCATTTATTTTTTTCCCCTTTTGCATAGAACAGAAATCCAGCTCAATTCAAAAGGTTTCAACAAGCCAAAGACAGCATTTCACATAAGGACTTTCTCAAAGTGTTAGCTGTAGAAACCCTTCACATCATCCTTGCTGAAAATCAACACCTTACTAACTGGGAGAGTATTAATCACTAACCCCAGGTATATTCCTCTTCATTCCTACTTTTGTGCTTAGCAAGGTCCTAATGACAGCTTTGTGGAGTCACTAAATGAGTGGACGAATCTCCTATATGAGATGGTATTAAGGACACGTTACTGATCATTGGACCATTGGATTCAAGTACTCTATACAAGCAACTGCTAAAACAGTTTTCTTCATTCCAAAGTCCAAAACAAAAAAAACTCTGTCAACATCTCAAATACATATTAATGTCCAGTATTTGTCTACGGAAATAATAAAAAAAAAAAAATCCAGTGTTTTGCAATCAAAAAGCTGCACTGTGTTAATTATAGTCAACTCAATACCAAAACTTTCTGTGACAGTTAAGTACCTTATTCTGCACCAACTGCTTATTCTGCATCATGGCAAAAATTTATTCGTCTAGAACGAAGGGCGGCTGCTTAGCCGTAGTATTACTGAGCCAACAACGTTGCAGTTGCAAGATGTTTTCATGCAGCTTACGCCCCTAAATATTTTAAAGAACCTCAGTGTAAATTTGTCTCAAATCTCCCAGAAACATCACCACATGCAAATTAAGTATCCAGGTACATAACCATGCCACTGTTGCTAAATATCAGGAAGATAACATTGAAAAACAGTGGCTGAGTTACAAGCAGCTACCCAAAATCAATTTTTATGGACCATAAGCTTTGTGCACGGAGGATTTAAAGCTACGAGTAAGAGGAAGAAAAAAGTCTCTTGACGTGTGTAGTACACAATGCAGATGACTGAAGGTCAGGGTTACAAAGGAAAACCTTTGCATTATTATATGTATTTCTTCAGTACTCCAGAGTGAGGTGAAGTCATCAGCTCCCCTGCACCGATACACAGCCAGAGCCACAGGAAAGTGAGCAGCGATGGAAGCAAAGAGAATGACGCTGGCTTAGCGGCATTACAGACCGGATATATCCAAATGTCCTCTGTACGGAGTTAGACATAGTCCAGATAAAACTGCACAGATACCCACAAGCAGAGTTCTGCGATGGATCCTTGAAGAATCACGTGCAGTGCAACACCAGCACGGCCACCCCCAAGGCCACCTGGGTACCAAACTGCCAGCAGGAACACCCAGTGCCTGATCCTGTAGATCAGGCTGACTGGTGTAATGTGGTCATAAAACTGTTTTGGAAGTAACTTTAACAATAACAGACTCTGAAGCTGGAGTCAACTGCTTCCTCTCTCAAAATTAGCATCTGCCAGAAACAAGTTACAGAAGCGTTTTGGATAACACCCTGAAGGTCCTGTGCCTTCTCATCCATCATCCTTAGGAGACAAACTGGGCCCTTCTGCTTGAAGACCATTCTGTACATTTCAGGCCCCTCCCCATACTCCACTTTGCTATCAGATGCAATGATGAAACATTTTATACTTCTCTGGAGTTGTTCTTTCAAATTCCTTATGAAACTGAGACTTGCATTATTGCTCAGATCCCTTGAGAGCTGCCTGGAAATTACAACAGGTGAAATAATCTCCTGCTGTTCAAATCTAGATACTGGCTCACTACCATGGATGTACCAAATGCAAAATGTATTAGTTGCAAACTAAATCACACACTCCTTGGTTCAGATCTCAGAACTGCTGCAAATGTTCAGCTGCTCCACCACATGATCATGCACTTAACACAGTAAATCCTTGTTAAATGCACTCGCCTACACAGTGAGAAGACATACACTTAGAAAGCAACTGGACTCCCCTGATAAAGCGGGTTCAATTATAGTGAATTTTGGTAATTTATGTGGACCTGACAGAGCAGCAAGTCTTGGACCAGAGCAACAAGAGCACCCAAAACACGTGGCAAAAATAAACCTCATTTACACCTGCATAACTCACTCAATTCAAAGAAGTTATCAGCATAATGTTCAAGCTGGTATTTTAACCCTTTGGCAAAAGCACATATAAAACTGCATCGCTCTCCAACATCCTCTGTATCTCTACGAAGTTTTCACTTTATTCCTTTAAGTGAGCTGGGACATTAACAGACATACCATCTCCTCCCTGCTGCTTTCACGGACTTGTTTTTATGCTATGGCTCTTGGGCACCTATGTAGTCAGTGAAAACACACAAGCTGTCCAGGGTATAATTCAGAGCAGGAAGCAAGCTTAGGTGAATCATTTAGATGAGGCTCTGACATCAGATGTTTACATGGCATGAATACAGCTCTCTCCTGATGTCTCCTCGCAACTCATCTTTTAGGAGCAAGAAAGCTTTATCAATATCCTTTGAAAGCTCCATAATGCAGACATCAACCTAGCAAGTCTTCTGAAATCGGGCATAACTCTTCCCACACCCTGAATCGCCAGCTGCCTCTCATGGCACTCAGACAGCTCGGAATTTGAGGGATGAGATCTCAGCCCAATTTTAACCAGTTTCCTTTGCTAACCAGAGCGGAGCATAGGCCCTCGACAGCACTCCTACACCCAGAGGACACGGAGGATGTGAGGGCCAACTGCCGATCACCTCTGCTCCTCACCCACCTTGGGCCTCCACTAGTTTGTATCCACTACACGTCTCAGAAGGGAACATCGACCACTGGAGAGCAATGCAGTTCTTTTCCCCTTTGAATTACGAGGGGAAGGTCACTTGTCTATGGCATCCCTGACAACTGACTGCACTATTTTTGCTGTGGACACAAGGCACACTTTGATAAGGAACATCAACAACTGATTATTCTCTCCAGCCCACATTCTCTGGCCTTTAGGGTACCCGTTTGGAAGCATTTCCAAACCAACACAACTATCGTAATGACAGAAAATAGTTCCAGAACAGTCTCATCATGGAGGAGCTGTAAAAGTGTGCCTGGAAGGACACTCCTACCCCAGCTGCAGACAGGTTTGAATGACCCATCAAAGCAACCAGCATTAGCAATGGTCAAAAGCATCAAATGTAGTCACAGCTTTCTGGTCTGCAACCAGCCAGACACGAACGTGATGTAGGGATGGTTCTGCAGAAAATATCCGGTTGAACTCAGAAGAACGAGTCAACAATCTGAAAACTGAGGAGAAATTCAAATCCAGCCTGTCTCAAAGTAGAGCTTTGGTGTTGCAGAGAGGAGCAGAAATGCAAGACCAGAAGTTGTGGACCGACTTCTCCAACAGCACCATGCTCCAACAGCCCGCGGACTTGCAGCTTGACACAGGCAAATAACAGCTAATGAACTGCAGAGAGCTGAACTGCTTCTCATCAATATTAACATGAATCCACCGCTACTCCAAGGACAGTCTTAGTATGTTACCCTCAGAGCAGGTGCTTCACATCATTACCATGACATGCAAGAGCTTTAAAGGACCAACATGCATTAAAACCTCAGTTTTACAGTGTTCTGCGTTAATCCTGGCTGAAAGCCTCATTCAGCTTCTTAAATAACCATTGTTCAAAAAGAACTTTAGTAAAGGAAATGTATTAGGGAGAAAGAAAAAGGTAAATCTAATTTTCAACCCAATTTCATGCCTATATTTTATAAAACAACTTAAACTAGCAAAGCTGTCAGCAACAGCAAAGGAGAACAATGATTTTTAAATGCTCTCAGTGCAAGTCTGACTACTAAAGCTAATGCTGTTATTGACAAAGTAACGCAGCAAATATTGGTGAAATTAGTATTTTCCACTTTCTCACTTAGAGCGTTCCCTTGCGTTTTTTTAGGTGTCTGCACAGAACTTGAATATTGCATACTGGACACTTTACAGAGTGGCAGAATTTACACTGTATGAGACAATGCTGAGCACACCTCAACTCATACAAACCATAGCAGGTTCCAAGTCATTCATTCCCAAATCACCTTCTTTACAAGAGCATATCTGCTTCAGCTGCCAGGATGAATAACCCCTCTAAGTCCTGCACAGTAAAGCCAAAAAATAAACTAACACGGATCTAGGCTGAGAATGGAAGAATTCTACCATTTACAGAAAGGCAGAAAACCTCATTGCTGGGGTTAAACTTCAGACCCCTTCAGCAACCGAATCTGAGTCTTTCTGGTGGCTACTGGAGATCTGAATCAGCTGCTAATGTTCAAAAGTTCTAAGTTGTCCCTTAAAAGAAAAGTTCCAAGTTACCAAAGGAAACTTCCAGATTGAATTACAAACCAGGAAAAACAAAAATTGTGGTTTCAAAAAAGGGGACAAGCTGCAGGCACCACAGTGCCCAGCTCCAGGAGCCCAAGTGAGGCACCTCGGTTGAGAGTCTCCTGATCTAATCAATCCAGGCTTCTCCAAAGGGCAACACCTGCACCATTATACCTGCAAGTGGAGGTGTGATTATTTCTCTCAAATTCAGCAACACCTAATTTCATTCACAAGAAGATCTCAAGGCAACTACTTTAAATTTGCAATACAGCTGAAACAACACTCCAATTTAAACAGATTTGAGATGTGATCAGGCAGCAGGAGACAATTGTGATGCCAATTTCCACCCCTTCCCCAGCATGAAGTTAAATATAGTGATTTCTTATCTATTGGTTAAGAAAGGTGCATGCGATTTTCAGAAAAAAAGAGGGACTTGGATCACAGGTTTACAAAGAACAACACTAAGGACTTTAAGCTCTAGACTTTAAAAGTCATATTAACAATAAGATATTCAATTATTTGAACATCACCTTGATGACGTGTCTACTCCATTTAACCTCTCTCCCAACTGTGACATGATTTATCAGTCCATGTTAATCCCTTTCTAAAATAAACCAGAGGTTTATCTACAATACACATTTTCTTCTTTTACAGTGTTCCAATTAGATGCCAAAAGAAAATAAATCAAAAGATTCATTAAGATTAGGCGATATTTTAGTTTCATTAGAAATTAAAGTCTAGGCAGTTAGTGGAGACCAGACACCATAAAGAGGCCACAGCAAGGGCTACAATAACCAGCCACCAGGGTTACAGCAAGGCACAGACTTACCCAGAGCCTCAGCTGTCAGGCAGGTGCGCATGGTGAGAAATTGCAGGACACAAAATTGACACAGAAAGGAAAATAAAAAAAGTCAAACTGGTATTCCAGCATTCCTAGAGTTTAGACATTATCATCAGTGCCAAGACAAGAGAGCGAGCAGTTTGGACTAGACTACTTTGACTTCTTCTGTTGCTGATAAAGACAAACGCATTAGCTTTGTTTCCTGATGAGCTGTTGCAAATTAAACTCCTGGTTATTTACCATACAGTTTTATTTTAAGAGACTTAAACCAGTTTAGGAACCTTGTTTAGCTTGCAGATTTCTAGGTGAGAACATGTTAACCCATGCTTCAGAGAAAGTGCACAACAGACACCTGTCAAACTCTGGTCAAGCTGATGAAGTGGCACAAAGCTCATCCCCTCGCAGGGAAGAGGGAACTCGAACTTGCAAAACTCTAGGCAGGTGCTGCATTAGTAACCACAGCGCTTTTTGATGTTCTCTACTGCAATTACATTAATAGATTGTTAATTAAATGAAAAACTAATTGCTGATGCAATGGGGAAGAACATCAAAAAGATTAACCATGATATGTGTATTATAATTAAAAAACTTTATATATAAAATTTTGCAATAAACCTGGCTTGCTTTCAAAAAGAGGGGAACTATCAAGAGGCATTCAAAACTCAAGGAATGAAAATAAACCAAAGAAGTACCTCCAGTCACTGATTTTGCAACATGTCTTCACTGAATTTTTATAAAGTGGAGCTTACATTATAAGCTTGCAGGGGGGAAAAAAAACCAAAACAAAAAACAAACCACACCAAAAAAACCCCGCAGACACCATGGCCTCATCCACACAGGACTGTTTCCCTGCAACAGATAAGGATAATTTGCTCATTAGCTTCCCTCCTTCTGAGCTGTATCATACTGACTCCACAGTGAGTCCTGGCTCTCACTTCAGTCATCATGCCACACTGGATCAATTTAGAGGAATAAGGCTATCTCCTGGCTGAGAAAGGGTCTGGCCAGGGGTCCTCCCTCCCCAGCCTGCCACTCCAGACCAGGCAAGTGCCAAGAAAGAGTGCAAGTATTTGAATGAGAAAGTCAGCATTTGCTTTAAGAACTGAGATGTTCTTCGGTTATAATTACATTGACGAGCTTTATGTTTTTCACTTCAGAGTCACGGGGTTTGCACAATCATCCTTGAGAGCAGTATAATAATATTACAGTTTCAAAGACCAGAGTGTAATACAAAACCAGCTGCAAAGGCTCTAAAACACAAACAGCTCATCTTTGCTCACCGGGAGGAGGGGAAGAAAAAGCACTTTTGGCAGTATTACAGTAAATTAATAATCACGTTCTACTTTCTCAACTTCATTAAAAGTAGGAATACTTTCCAAAACTGCTGCATACTCAAAAATAGAGGTTGTAGTAGAGAGTTTGGATACTCAGCATTGATGGGACACAAGATGAAATGTTGTACTGAATGTTAAGGGCACTCTGCAGAAACTTCTATGAATGGCTTAAAGATAAAACTCAGTTTTCACATTAACATGCGTTATATGATTGGAAGCATCACATGTAAGTCCTTTTCACAAATCTCCTTGGATTTAAACATTTTCCTCAAAGCTCACACACAGTGTCACATGAAGAACCTGAAAATGAAACCTACCAGTCCAGTTACAGGCAGAAGGGAAACCTGTCTAGTTAATCATTAATAGACAAGCTGAAATACAGAAAATAAAGACAACATGCACTCCAAATTTTACATATACATTCAGTTATATTTTAACTTGGTCACTTGATGCTTTTTGTTTTAAACTAAGAATCATGCATTTTGTTAACCTTCCAAAATGGTTACATGCAGAGCCACAGCTGCTGTCTCTCCTCTGAATTCAATACAGCCTCAACAGCTTCTAGCAGCTATGGATCCACTTATGAGGCCTTGACTCAGCAGAAACCTAAACATGGAATTTATTTGAAGTATATGCATAACTATTCTGCTGACTCAGGTTAGCTGGGCTGACTTCTGATGTCCAATGTTTGTCTGAAAACAAAGAGCAATTTAGAAGATGTGTGCAGTTCCATGTACTATGCAGCTTCACCTGTTCAGACGAGCTAAGTTTCAACGCTGGGGTGGGCAACATGCCCTACAGGCCTGTTCCCCGTGGGAACAAAGGCATAAGGAAAACGATGCACCTTGAAGATCACCATGACATCCCCAGGCACTGCATGGATCTGAGAGGTGGACCGGATCCTATTTAGACTACGTATATTTAGACTTCATATGGATTTCTATTTTTTTAATAATCAAAGACAACAAAAAGAATGAAAATTATCCCTATAAGGGCTTTTGAAATGCAAGACCTTCATTTACACATAGATTTGTCATTTTACCAGAAACACTCTAGCAAACTTCCAAAAAGGACCCCTAACACCTTTTTGTTTTGTTTGGAAAGCTTGGTGCTTTCCCCGTCACTTCAAGCTTTGGAAACACCTTTATTGCAATTAAAACACCTACTCTGCAAACATAATTTCTAATAAATGATCTTAAATGCCTGGCCTGAACTTTCAACTGGCCACATGGAACCAGAACAAACAGACCATATACAAGCCAGAGAACAGGCAAACCCCAATGAATTCAGCCCCTCAGCGCTAAGGTGGGGTGCCCAACCTGTAGCGCTCCTGCCAGGACAAGCCACGCAGCCCATGGCCCTTTCTCCCAAACATCCTTGGGATGCAGGCAAGGAACAAGGAGCTGCTACTTATGCTGCAGCCATCGGCTACGAGAGGGAGCTTCTGCAGGCTGATGCAGCACGGAGAGAGGACACCACTGCCATGATGCAAATAAGAAAACTAGAGGGTTATATTTGAGCTCCTAGATCTGAAGCTGCCCAAAGCCCAAGAAAACCACTTTCCCATCCAGTCACAGCAGAAAAAGCTTGAAGGATGCTTTTAGCAGCATGCATAGTATTTAAGCAAATCCAGAATTCAGCAAACATCACACTTGCCCACAGATGATCATAAGGTTAATTCAAAAATATTCTTAAAAGTGCTAGGAAGGGAATGAATTGGTTGGTTTAGAGTTCCCATAGGTGAGTCAGTAACTTTACAGAAAAATCAAATGTACAGGTCCTGCTTGAGGAAGAACAGAACAAAAAAAGTAAGACTGAGCAACAAGGAAACGGGAGAGTTGAAGACACAGTAAGACATTCATGCACTCAGCCACATGCCTGCCAGGAGTTTCACCCAAGAGTTTCCCTGCCCGTAGTTCAAACCTCATTAGTGACCTAAAGCAGAATCACTTCTGCAGCTTTATCATTTTATAAATAAACCCATTCTTGATTTTTTTTATGCCTCTGACAGTAAGCACAACATACTTAACCACGTAGCACATTAAACAGATCTGTCAAGGTGGGTACATACAAAAAAGTTTTCACGACAACATTTGACATTGAATTCAGACCAATGCTTTATTCCCTTAAGGTAGGGATCAAAAAAGGCAAAGAGGGAAAAAAGCATGTGCTACTTTTTCTTTCTTCTATATTTAAGCACTGTAGGTGACTTGCAAAAAGACAGGGTGAACTTCCACCTCCCACCCGCTCATGCTGGGAACCCACAGGGCCAGCAGCTTTGGGCATTCACTCTTGCATCCATATGAGCCTCAGCACCCCACTGCACCTCTCCTCCCCACGGGCCATGAGAACAACTCTCAGCTCCTAAAAAATATTGCAGCTCCTCCTTTCCCCTGTACTGGCTACCTGTGAGCCTTCATCACTTCCACCTTCCCCATACACGCCCCTCTGCGACCAGCTTTAACCCCACCTCAGTCCCACTGGGTTTGTGCTCTGGACCCAAACACCATGTGTGTGACAGCACTTCTGAGGGATAGAGCACAGAAATACAGCAGGTTCATCGACAACTCCAAAAGCATGTCATAACAGCAAAATTAATTAAGGGAATGACATTTAAAAAAAAAAAAAAAGTAGTCTTCAGTGGCTGCTATAAAAATGACAGCAAAATGAGGCCTGTTCCACTCCCTGCTCAAAGATGTTTAATCCTGAAGGAGGACAAGACACGAGTGTGCTGACCCTTGTCACTAGACATGGCACACATTTGGGGAGGGAGATAGGAACCCAGAAAATCCAAGGAGAATGTCCACTTGGCTTTAACCACTGCTGACAGATGTGTACGGTGGCATCTGCATTATGAGAACAGTGGGTTTTTTTCCAGAAGGCTTTAAGTGCTTCTCTCTCCTCTTCCCACCTTACAGAAAATGCTGTTTCCTCCTCCAAGGTTGCAGATTGATTTATTCAATACTCAGAAGCAGGATAAAAGGGAGATGGAGCCTGATAGCTGTCAATTCATAGAAACAGGTTCAAAAAATGCTTCCTTCTTCCCAGATCACAGACATGCTTTTCTCAGCTCTCACCTACCATGCATTGAGGGGTTGTTTGTATCACGCGGGGACAAGAAGCGATGAGACCAGAAAGGGGGGAAGAAAGGAAAAGAAACAGAGGGACTATCACAGGCTCTCTAAAGCTGTTGGTCTGAAGTCAGACAATTTGTCACATAAAATGTGAAACATGTTTACACATCACCCCAAAATAAAATCTGATCACAAAAAATCATGTCCTCCTAAAGATGACCATTCTGATTTAAAACACTAAACTTTTCCACAGACACACAGACAGACGCAGCCTACTGAGCTAAGCTCCCTCTTGCTGGCTTCCATCTTTCCTTCCCTCATCCCTCATCTAAAGTCAGCTAAAATTCCAAGAGCAGTTTTCCAATCATGTGACTTTCTACCAGTGTAATTATTGACTCACCTATTAGGAAGGACAGTTAGAGACAGCTCACCTGTTCTGGGTAACACACAATTTAAAAAGTTCAAGAAACTCCCCGCCCCAGCATTTATTTTGCTTGTCCCTGGGCTCACACAGTTTTTAGGCAGGAGGGAAAGCACAAGTTGCAACCTGCAGGCTGTGAGCTGCTCAAAGAACACTTCCTACCCAGCTGGGAAGAGCCCAGTGCCAGGAAAGGGAACCGAAAAGTCTGCTTCCATACAACCTCTGTATCATTTTTCCAAAGCTTGGTGGGGTTTGCACTTGGCCAAGTAAAACCCTTAGTGATGGCACTGCTGCAGCTATCAGTGATGCTTGTTTCCATTAACATGATGATGAAACTCCTGTGACAAGATGGTGGTGGGAGAGCAACAGGAGCACGAGATTCAGCTGCTAAAAAAGACAGATTGCCTTTGTGGACAACTCCCTTTCTTTTCTTACTCATCTTTAGTTTTCTATAGTTGCCAAGTGCCCTCCCCCTGACAACAACCCATGCCACCTTCTCATACTCTGAGGAATAATGTAAGGTTTAAGAGATTACAGGCTGTTAAAAAGAAAAAAAAGAAGAAAGGTGGTAGAAAGGGAGAACAGTGAGAAATCTTAATAGTTACAGAACATTTTACATAATGGCTTTTTTTATGTTATTCCAAAAGATTCTAGAAAATTTTACAGGTATCTGCACAAGTCATGTTACAGTGTCAAGTTCCTAACAGGAATAAGTTAGCAGCAAGTGCTCTATTTTAAAACATCATTGACTTTGTACAAACAGTGTTAACGCTTCTGTATAAGAACATTAGACAGCAGCTTCAGAATATGATTTAAATGACATATAGTAATTGTACCCTGGTGTTGAAGTACGTGCCAGGAACACATCAGAGGGGACCAAATTATTACAATAAAAAGTCCTATGGCTGTTCAATCTTTGTCAATGAACACAGCACAAAAGGTTTTTAACAGCACAAGTATGAAGTAAGTTACCTTTCTTCGCTTTCTTCTGTAGCTTCAGTGTATCAGATGATTTCTTTTTTATCTCTTGGCGGGCTTTTTTGTATTCTAAAAAAACACACAGTCTCTATTATCAACATACTTGATGAATGTTTTTCACAGAAAAGGCTATGTTTAAAGACACTAGACTACAAATTTTAAGAGAACAGCTACTATTAATCAAAGCAACTTAGAACTCGCATTTTGTAGTGCCTATAAGTTTGGCTTAATATAACATTTTAGGGTGTGAGCACATTCACATACCAAAATCTTTCCCAAATAAACAAAGCCTTTACAGAAATAACAACTGAGAACACAGTACAAAATTAGAGTGCTTTTCATTTCAGAGTCTCATCAACTCTCAGGAATGGAAAACAGAGATGACAGGTTTCTCGAAACATCTGTGTTCAAAAACAAGTATCCAGAAATGGCAAGGTAGAGAATATCCTGTGATCCCTCTCCAGCATGAGAGCCAGGCAGAGGGAGAGGGTGCTAAAACTTTGCCCAAGGAAGGCTCACATTGCCAGCTCTTTCTGATGAAGTGGAGCACACTGCAGTTGTCCTCATTTTCAGATGAGCTGCAAAACCTGGGAGAAATTGAAATCCCAGAACAAAATATTCCACCTCTAGTCCAGGCACGTTAAAGGTACCAGATATGAAAACTGATACTTTAAAAAAAAAAAAAAAAAAGATAAAAGGCATGTATGCATGTATATACATATACACATACACTTTAACAAAGGAGGTCAATGTTACTCTTCTATAGATGGAAAAACAGAAGCAAGCTGGTGGTGGGCACAGGACCTGTACGAGGACCAACTGCACCCCCAACACCCAAGCCTACCCACTACACCCTAAATCTCACTGCCACTTTGGCCAGGGTCACCCCTATCTGCAGGAACCCAGGTGATTCCTCCCTCCTGCTCACTACCTGCTTAATACTCTCCACAGAACAAGGTGGAAGTTTTTTCAAGAGCTGCTGATTTAGCTGCTTCTGTTTGACGACAGTAATCGTGGGGCAAGAAGCAGATCCTCTTTTGGAGGCCAAGCACACGCCCTCCCATCAGTTCTTACCCTCCCCAAAATAAATTATGGTGATGCCGCTTCTTTCAGACATAGCAAAAGTCTTCAGTTTTCAAGGGTCAGTGGTGAACTGCAACCTGCTTTCAGCACCCATGCTAGAGGGCCATCATCCCCAGTACAGGTTTTGCAAAGCCGAAGGCATCTACCAACATGCTCTTGCTGTGCAAGTGTTTGCTGCCTCCTGCTCATTACCCCAGGAAAGCTCTGGAGCTGTCATCAGCACTGCAGCTCTGGGCATCCCATGTCCAACGACACAGCTTTCCCGTTCCCCAGGTGCACATTTCTGTATCACATCAGATATAAAATAATGATGCTCAATGTTTTACAGGGCTGTGCATTCTCTGGAGGGAGCTATGTCTGAGACATAACATGATTTTACAGTTAGCTTTTAACTACATCCCCAGGCTTTGCAGGCATAGATGCGGCATCCCCATTCCTCAGCACTAGTGGAGATCATACAGTGAGAGTAGGCTAACAGAGTTAAAACTAGTCACTGCTTACCAGTCTAGAAAAACAACCCATCCCTTGGGGTCCTGCAAACTAAACCTTCAAAATGTATACGCAAGGGTTAAAAATTTGTTAGGCACTTTGGGAGAGGAGTGTTTTAGAAGAGAAAAGTTGCTATATATATTTAAGCACGTCATTCAGTTTCCCAGTACAAACATGAAAAGAGGAAGAAAAGCTGATATTACAATCTTACTCCTATTAAAGAATTCTTCCTCTGTAACTACCTTTTGCATGGTCTTTATCCAGTTGATTGGCCACTTTCTTCCACTCTTCCATCTGTTCTTGAAGTGGGTTTATCAGACAGTCAATTAAAGCACTAATTTTGTTGAAAAAACACAAAGAGCAATCAAATCCTGCAGATGCCCCTATTCTTATATAGAGAGCCAAGGTCAATATTGGAGTATTTTTACTTTTTGCTGCGACAGCTACCAGTGTCACAATGTAAATATCAGAATATAAAAATGTTTACGCTGGAGAAAGCAAAAGAAAGGACTGGATCAAAAAAAAAATCCACATCACAAGATAACCAGAATTACTGTGCAGAAGTTCAGGACAGTGAGGAACAGAGTGTAAACCAGAGGAGTGACCCAAAACAAGGCCAATGTAAACAGTTAGATCCTACTCATCTATCACACAAAGAGCAGTTTAAATGGAAAGTCTGGAGACCGGAAAGGTTCATGCAGCCACGAAGATTATGAACTTAAATAACACATGTATATGCACAAGAAGACAGAGCAGTTGTACAAGCAAACAACATCCTGCCCACCAATGTGCCTCACCTCTCACCAGTGGAGTCCATGATACAGCACTACTAATGTTCCACTAATTAATGAGATTGGGATCAAATCATTTAAACAGCTAACTCTGGGGTAACTAGAGACTGAAGTTGTCTCCTCACAGCCAGTTTCACAATTATCTTTATTTTAAAAGGGAAAAAACATACCAAGTCATCAGGCAAATGGTGAAGTATCATTTTGGTTGACCTCAGGTCAAGTGTAACTTTTAAGTCTGGTTAAAAAAGGCACACATGCAAACTACTACTTACTACAGAAGTAGGTTGTTCATGTATAGCCCAGCTTACGAGTTAATCCTCTCCCATTACCTCTACAGTCTAACTTCAACTGCAAAAAGGGGATGAGAGAATTTGCCTTTTCCATAACTGTTTGCTGAAAGTTCCTCTCTTGGCTGCAAGCTATTTGGACTCTCCAGTAAGCTGAGGAAGCAGCACAACACTTGCTGCTGCTTTAAAACTTAGTGACAAAGCTTAAAGTCCTGAAACCAAGACAAGTCGGTCACATCAGCAGCCGCCTGCTCAGCACCGAGCAACAGAAACCAAGAGCATTTAGAATGATTTGAGGTGACAAGCCCAGTCCCCAGAACATGCAGTGTAATCCCGCATGTTCACAACACCTATGTGCTGTGAGGGAGAAAACAACTGCTGCTCTCAGTGGCATGATCAGAGATCAGCTGAAAAGCCAATGCTGGTGAACAGCTTTAGGTGTTCCCCAGTAGCAAATGAAAGACGAACCTCGAGCTCCAGGCCAGGTACAGAGCCACTCACCTTGAGAACTGCCGGAGTTTGGACTCTATACTTCTGTGCCTCATACACATCCTGGTGAGAGCAGACCCAATCTCTCTGGTACCACCTGCAAAACAAAACACGAGGCAGGTGAGACCCCTGATGAGATTCCTGCCTGTGGTGTAGAGGCATGCCAACCAGAAGGCAGGTGCCAAGTTTTCCAGAGCAGAGTAAAACAGATTAATTATAACTGTAGAATTGACCAGGCTATTAACTGGGCAGACCTCAGGGATATCTACCACCTTGGGAAGAGATTAATTCTTGTTCATCCAGAGACCACAACTGAACAATTAAACACAATTAAAACACAGTTCTTCCCAGCAGCTTTATGTGCCATGAGGCCCAACTCCATGGCAGAAGAGTTAAAAGAAAAGGGCTTGAGATGTCAAAAGACAAGAAGCAAAGCTGGCAAGCAAGTGGGCATCTACACACAGTTTATTTCCACATTTGGGAAATAAACCTAGGGCATTCAATCCAATTTTCCCATATCTAGATTCTTTAGACCCAATGCCTTAAAAGGATTTTGGTCCTCCAGAATATGTGACTAATCCTACATATTGCCTCATACATCACTGACACATACCATCAGTGTATCACCCGTACCTGCCATCTCAGATCACGCATATATTTTTCATTACATTGCCAGAAGGTGGCACTATTTGCGCTATACCCTCACTCAGTTTCTGGTAATTGCATGACAGCAAGGATAATTGTTTGCAAGTGTTCCTCCTCCGAAGTTTTCCCTTTTAAAAGCATACATTCCTCCATTTCCCACTTTAAGCAGCATTACCAACTTTGATCAGCCTATTAAATTTCAATATAATTTTGTTTTAGTTAGCGTTAGTTCTGATAATTGCTTAGTTCTTATCTGCAAGCCAAATCTACTATTCTCAGTGTACAAACATCAACCTTTGTACAAAGCTTTTCCAAACTGTAGTACTCTCTGGAATGGCGAAGATATCAGCATCTATTTAAAAGTCTCATTTGATTATTAAAATAACATTAGACTTGTAATATACAGAAAAATATCTTCCTTAGGCTTTAAAAATGGTATTGCGCAAGTAAAAAATATTTTCCTAGTAAAGAAACTTGAAAATTTTAATAATTTTATTTATTTTTTTAGCACGAAAACAAGTAATCATCTTCCTGCGTTCCTGCAGAATTAAATCCTGTACCCATGAAACAGCTCTGAAACAAAGACACTGAATAACTGGAACAAATTGTGGCTATTTGGTATTTTCCATTGTTCAAAAAGATAAACAGAAAGTCCTTTGTCACTTGCCCAATTACTCATGCTTTTATAAGGAGCTTTTGAAATAATATTATTTGGTAACAATGAAGAGCTGTAGCCTTGCTGCGTATGGGCAGCTGGGAAAAGCATACGGACTCCAGCCTGGATCTGGACCTATTTCTTCCTGCAATGCTGCACTTGCACAAGCTGCAACAGACTCTGGTAACTAGAAAAGCAATACAGAAGATGGGGAAAAGCGTAACAGAGGGAAAGCAACTGGAGGAAGAGGACAACATCCACAACAAAAAGTGGATCTCTGTCCCAAAACATAGGCATTTTTCTCTGGAGCCACTGCGAAATAAAAGTAACTCAGAGCCTCATGCGGCACAACTCCTAAAGGCAGAGATGGAGAAATGAACCAAAAACTTCCACAGCCATCGGCAGAGCAATTCCCAATCGAGTTTAAGCAAAAGGCAGGTTTTTCAGGTTGAAAACTCACTGAAATACTGGAATATTAAGGATTGTCAATGGTTAAGCAACACTGCTCTCCTAAGCCCATTACGTGAAAAAAGGAAGAGTCATTTCAGAACAATAAATAGGAAATAAGGCACCATGTGTCTTGGAGACTAGGAAACAAGGGTCAGTTACTATTAATATTAACGTGCAAGGTAACAAAATTTTAACCGAAACCTCAATAACCAAAGTATAAACATACCGCCTCAACACATAGTACAGATGGATGGGCAAGATCAGCAAAACAGCTATACAAAGTCAGTATTGGTAGTTGCTCTTGTTTAAAAAAAAAACCACAATAAAATAAAGAACGCCTGGAATAAAAAGGTTATTCCATGGAAAAAAACCAAACCCAGCTGGTTCAGAATGAGGGGGTTACTGGTTCTTCCCACCTTTTGAAACTTCATGTTACCCTTAAGTGTTTACAAGAGCATGGAAGTATGAGGTGTTAACTTCATTCTGTGAATAAAGACTACTCTAACAAGGCAAAGGAAAAAGGAAAAAAAGGTTTTGAAAGTTTTTAATGCCCCTTCTGGAAACAAGGTGTTGCAGAAGATGAATTTAGGAGCCTGCTGAGGAAGGGGAATGAGGGGTCCTGCTAGGAAAGTTTGGGAGGGCTGAGCCAGCACCTCAGCTCAGTCAGCAGGGACCCAGGAAGGACTGTGTGGAGTTGGTTGGGGCTAGCGAGGCTCCATTTTAACATCCCATGCCGAGGTGTGCAGGGAGTCAGACAGTGCTGGCGAGGGTCAGTGAGGTGATCTGAACTCCTGACGCAGCAGCTCTTGCCAACCATTTGCTGAGAAAGGTGCTGCTCAGCCCTCCCTAAAGAGCGTAAATCCCTCTCAAACAGCACTTAAATTATAAACTCAACCTGCCTAAAAATGAAGTGCTGGGCAACACGATCACTCCAAATGGCTGTAACAAGAAAGGACTCCTGTTCCTCTGCAAAATAATAACTCGCTACAATCAATAAAATTAGTTTATTGATATATAAACTGAGTTTACAATAAACTGAATTCAGAATAAACCAAGTTTATCTACCCTGGAAATGAGATTTCTGCAGTACTGCAAAACAACATAATGCTTGCAGCAAACCCATGTCCCCTGTACAGTCTTTCCAGCCGTCCTCTCTGCTCCTCTGGCTATAGGACCATTTAAAGAGTTCCCTACAGTCTCTTGCCGCAAGGCTTACAATGCTGTTGGACACAGACAGGAGCGAGCTTTGTTTTTATTCCTCAAAGCCTTCTCATTCGCAGCCCGCTGCCATCTCACCACGTGCCTGGCAGCTAATGGACATGCGGTGCATCGAGCATGGAGGGAGGCAGGTGGCAGGCGCCCACTGAAAAGCTGTTGTGTGCCAGCAGCTTCTGCCCCAGCAAAGGGGAACCCGTCTCCATTCAACGCACGCTGCTACAATAAAGTCACTATGCATTTCCAATTCCTGTTTAAAAGCTAATGTCGCTGGTGTCTAATTAAGTATAGGAGAGAGAACCTTTGCAAGAGACAAGAGGCTTTTTAATTTTGGCACTCACGCGATTAGGAGAGGCAGGAACTGTGTCCAAGCGTCCCTACATACCTACCCAGATGAGACAGCCCACGGAGGTACAGATACACCTCCTGCAGAGTTCCTGGATGCCAAAACAGCAGCAGCAGCATTTCGGAAAGGACCACCTCCTCAGATATGCCTAAACAATTTGCATTTTGGGGGTGCCTCAGCAATCCCCTGTTAAAAATCAGCCACCAGACTGAAGGAAGGAAAGTACCAGCCCATCTCCTCCCACGCCTGAATCCCACCACTCCTCCTCAATGTATTAAGTACTCCAACAGCACTGGAGTTAAACAGAGCTTTACCTCCCTGTTCCCAGCTATACTATCTGTAAAGAATCAAAATAATTCTTGAGAAGGAAAAAAAAAAAATACAGGCCTCTCACCACCTCTTGATTTATTGAGTTGGAGCACCATGGCGGTTACCGATGCATTCAGTGCTCCTTCCAGGAACAGGTGTGGTGCAAAGGGTTTATCTCAACTGCCGGCAGGTTTCTGCAAAGGCTGGTTCCCACCAGCAGAACTGCGCTGATTCTCCTGTTTCCAAAGGGCTGGGATCAGCTGGCTACACAAACTGGCAGAAGGGAGCCATTTTGTACCACTGCAGTGGTTTGAAAATGTCCACACATAACAAGGGACGATAGTTTGGATTTGCTTCTTTTACCCAATCTCAGCCAGACAGCCTTAGTGAGCAAGAGTAACGTATGCTTTATATAAATTACCGTTCAATGTTACAGTAGTAGAGTTTACTCACAGAAGGAGCAGGTGGCCAACGTGCGTACTCTGCAAACAGAGACGGACCTTAAAAGCAACATTAACATGCATGCAAGTCCTAGTATTGGCTATGCAGCTGAGTATTCAAAATCTGGTAAGTTTATTGCACTGGGCTATGCCACAGTCATACAAAACCTGCTTCAGCCTCCAAATTAATTTATGGTTTATCTTTTCAAAAAGACCAGCTCCATAGGTGACCAATTGCCCACTTACTCAAGGACAGAGCCATGAGCCAGGCAGGCAGAAGACCAAGTGGAGATAACTCCTTTTTCAGTGTTACCAACACACAAACTTAGCGGCAAAAAGAGCATCTGAAACAGAAGTGTGTCAGGAGTATGCCGAAAGCACTGCCTGTCTCCACTTCACTTACAAGCAGATCCCTGGCAAAAAGTCATGACATTCTCCAGTAGCTATAATTTCCTGAAGAGAAATACTGAGGTCACATCAGCAAACTTGTCATCAAACCAAGAGTATGTTGGGTGGGTGACCTGGGCTCCATTCACTGCTCTGCAGCTATGCAGGTTAAACTACTGTGCTTTGGGCTCTCAGTTTATAGAATGAGGCTGTGAATTATCTGCTTCTCTGACATACTACAATAATTCACCCATTAAGGCAAACAATGCTTGGGAACAGTGTAAAGTAATACTTTGAAACCAGAGACAAGAGCCGTATTCATCAGAATTCCCACTCAGAGAAAGTGGCTTAACAAAATGCTCCTGTCAAATTTGATTAGAAAGTGGGTGATAACATCAGCCTTATTTCTCATAAGTAAAAGGCAACACTGCAAGGCAAAATGTGCTCTCGCTCTCACCTTACCTGCTCCTCCATATTCCTGCCTAAGCCTGTAAAAGACCAAACCCTTTTTCATTTAAGATAATTAAACGAAAGCTTGTGGACCACGACACTACAATGAGTCCACTACAAAGCCATAAATGATTTTCTTTCGATGCTTGCTTGTCATTCAACATTGCAGAGAGACAACAGGGAGAGATTGTAGGAGAGAGACTCAATTGTTTTATTGGAGTCATTATGTTTGTATTTAATAATGATCATGTATCAAGGAAATGATTATTTGATGAAATGTGCAGCTGTACAACTGCATGGCCTCTGTATACTCCAAACAACCCGCTACAATCAACCTCTTATCTTCCTCCTCTCGCTTCACTGTTGAGCAACCCCAGAAGGCTCAGAAGATGACTGCCTTTCAGGAAGTGCCTTTAAGGCTCCAACTTATTAACGAGCTCATCTTTATCTTCAAGGGCAGAGTCCAAATGTGCCAGCTATTTCCCTCATTCCCCAAAAGGAAAGAATTATAAAAAATGGGTGTAATACTTTTGTAATTTCTGTAATTTCAAAGTTATCAGAAGAGGCTTCCATTTTCGAGCAAAGATTAAAGCAGGAATGGAAGAGAGGCAAGATTATTAAATACAACTCTGAACACGGAGGCTATGACAGGATGACTAACAGCAGGACATTTTAAGTTAATGGTCATTACTCAACCCTTATCCAAACTCACGCTGTTAGAAGAGCTAGCAGTTTCCATCACTGATTACATGAGGCATGGACCTCGATCTTGCAAAACTGTTTATGTGGATGCCTCCGTGAAACTCAAGGATGATGGGATCAGTGCCAGTGTGTTACAGCAGACAGAGAAAAAAGGAGGGCTTTTGCCTAAAAGTGACCAGCATAGGGGTTGTAAGCGTTACCACTGGGACAGAAACCTGAAAGTGGAGCTATAGTAGCACTTTATGTTTCAGGGTGCCAAGGTAAGGCTTGTAAGTTGGAAAAACACATCAAGAACTGCAGACAACAGAGGGATGTTGTTCAGCATCTACCAGCCAGGAAAAGAAAACAGGACACCCTTATTCCGACAGCTACTATGAGCCTTTCTGAGCAGCGCTTGGCAAAGTCTCTTTAAGTTGCTGCTCAAAACCAGCAAAAAACATTTCCTGAAGTATTAAAAAAAATAAAGTGTTTTAATTTAGACATCTTTCAGAGAAGACTGGATCAACAAATGCAGATTCAAGGTCCAACTCACCTAAGGATTTTAGATTAACCAAATTTAACAAAACAACTCTGGCAGGCCATCGTCATGTACTGCATCTCTGCGGTGGTCATTGCAAAAGAACAGATTGTTTGCAATGTTCAGTCGAGCGCCCTTTTGGGCAAATTATTTGGAAAACATATTTATAGAGGCCTGATATGAAGTTGTCACATTTGCTACAACCCCATGCAGTCCAGACAATCCTGAGAAGAAAATCCAGTAGATGGTTTATTTTCTCTTTTGCAGAAGAAACTAGTATTCATTCATGGATGGGACTAGCAGGATCTCAAACTGTATTTGCATTGATTTTAAAGGAGGAAGAAGAGTTAAGAAGAGTGGCAGTGGCAGCTAGTTAAAGCAATAAAGAAGCAAAAGGAACAGGAAACCTGAGCCATCCCTAGCCCACAGCCTGCCCTGGCAACCGCCAGCTTTAGGAAGTCCTTAAAACAGACGACGACCATGTTCCAGTCAGTATGTTAAAGAACATGCAAGAAAGCTCTTACTAATTCCTCTGATCTAGCTTATTCCTCTGCTCAGCAGCATTTTTGCTTACCCTAGCTTTCTCCTAGCAGAGCACTGCGCAAAATCCTCACCCCATGGGAGTCAACACAAGTGTTGCCGTTAAACAAGCAGGGTCAGAATTTCACCAATGCACATAGAGGTCACTATACAGTCAGTCTGACATATTAAATACGGTCATGAACCAGCTCTGCTATGATCTTTGGACAGTTTGGGTTTAGTCAGCTTTCAGGGCATGCCAAAAAGCTCACCTGTGTGTGGCCCTCTGCGTTTAAACAGGATGTCACACAGAGGTGGCTGAAAATGCTTTGGGAAGGTTTAAGTTAAGTTATTGTACGACGCATCGATTCAATTTTGGAGAAACTAAGAAGTCTGTCATTGATTCACAAACTTGTAAGAGACACAAAATGCATCACTGAACCATGACATCATGTTAGATAGCAGTTAAAAGTCCAGGCAGAAGTGTTTCCCAGTAACAAAATCCTCAAGTTTGAGCATGTTTGTGTCAGGAGTACAAGCTGGCTTGGTCCCTCCTCCTCTCCCTTTCATAAATGGTGTTGCCAGCACAGACAGCAGCATTTTGCTTCTGGAGATTTCTTTCAAGAATTAATAACCATCCCTCCTTACAGGTGCTTGTTGCTTGTTTTTATGAACCCAGAGTTCCACATCAAGGTCTTAATGCCACAAAAATAAAGCATCATTAGAAACAGATTTGCTCTTCTAAGCAAATACCACACTTGTGTTTTCCAAGGGCCGTTACTTACATTTTATTCTTTGGAATACAAATAATTTCATTACTGAAAACATACAGGGTCTGCTAAACATCTCTACTCACAATGAAGCTGTGCTCACTAATATTGTCCATACTTTTTCCCCATTTCTTTTCAAATTTATAGTTGAACGTATTTCTGAAATCATTCTATGAATAGCTACGTAAACCTAACGGTCTTAATCTGAGCAGATCCAACTGCATTCCTCCAAATGCTACACCCACTAATGGCTTAAGAAAGGCAGGCAAAGTGAGTCATCGAGCTTGCTCTCCAAAAAAAAAAAAAAAAAAAAAAAAAAAAAAAATGGAGCATGTTAATAAAAAGGACTCTTTGTAATGAAAAGGGAATTCCTGAAGCTGCTGAAGAAGGCAAGGCCAAGCCTGTGTGCTATTCTGGAGTAACCCCTCACCTGTGCAGCACCCCAGAGCCGAGCCGTCAGCCGATGGGTGTCTAAAGGTTGGCTCCATCAGCCAGGGATACTTGCTGCACGAAGGACCACGCTCTACTGCCTGCTCCAGACGATGAAAAGACAGAGATCTGGTTCAGACCTATTTAGATAGCCAGACTCATTGATCTCTGTACTTTCATGAATCTGGCTCTAAATGAACACTTAATGTGAGCCCAATGTGTGAAGAAGGCAGTAACTCAAGATCCTTATATTCTTCTGAAGCACAGCTCTTTATTTTGTCTGGGCACAGCTATGAACTGCGATGTAATCTAATTAGATGCCAGCAATATTCAATGAGGGGAAGGGATAATACACTTAACAGCAAATGGCTTGGAACACCAAGTGCAATTCCACTGCACACTCGGCAGTACACACGCTGCTTATTTTGAACTGGCAACTTCCACAGAGGCTGTGAAAAACCTACAGGTATCTCTCCTCTTTGTGTTTAGGTATCGGCCTTGCAAAAACCCTGGCCCCAAAAGTCAAAAGCTCCTTAACTCAGGTCTCCCAACCACCTGTGCTGCTGATCCAATCCAGCAAGGAATTAAGCTATGACCAAATAGCTGCTGCCTCTGAAGCACAAAATCAAGCACGACCAGGACAAGCAGGTGCAAAAAGCAGAAGAAAAGATTTTTTTTTTTTTTTAAATCCAAGTCAGCAGATCTAACTGAAACCCCACAGCAAGCAGATCTGCAGAATAAGGCAGTGCTATTTTTATATGCTGTCACTTCTTCCAACAAAGTACGCTTCCTTAGTGAACAGAGGGAAAGATCATGGAGGGACAAAGAGAGGTAAAAATCATTCAAACCACCTTAAGAAATTATCAGTTCAAGAAATTTTAGAGAAAGTCCATTATGTTTCAGTTAGTCATACAGAGATACAGCATCATCAACCCATCAAAAGACTCAGCAGACACCTAAGCATCAAGCGCAGCATCTTAGTCCCTGTGCACAAGGGGAAGCTCTGCCCCTGCCCCAGCTATTAAGGGATGTGGTTCCCTCCCGCTGGGTCAACCTTGTGCCTGTACTCAGTGTTAATGATCTCTAACTGCAACTGGCATATATAGGGGGGATGCTGGTGGTGACGCTTCAAAAGTCCATACATCCTCTTTCTGGTACTTTCTCAAGGCAGCTGCTCTATGTGCTCCAAAGGCCTTTCAAAAATCGTCTTAAGTATGAATTGAAATACCCATGGCTCAACTTCATCCCTCCTGATTTATTTAGTGCACCTCCAAACTCATTTCAACTTGGCTTGGTAGAAGCCTAGAGATTAAAAACACACTAACTTTGCAGACTTCTCCTCTAAAACTCAGGAGACTTGTCAGCAGACACATGGAGAACCTGCACCCCTCTTTAATTGAGTGGCAGATAATGAAAGGGTAACAAGAATCTAAGGCACTGATGTTTACAGTTATCCAGACTGCCCCAAAGCTCATTTTCCCTGTTGCTATATATAAAGACAGTTGTGCTGTTCATCAGGTTAGCTCTCAAACAGTTAATTAGTTTTGTCCTCACTGACAGGCTTTTTTTCTTTTTTGGAACATCCCACTTATTTTCAACTTCAGCTTCCTCAGCCTTACCGCAATATAATGAATTTTCACAAAAGCAAAGGAGAATGTCACCACATGGGTTTGACACCAGCTGGCTGCTTAAGCCTGCAGTATGAAGGAATTTGATACACAACACTGAACTTGGCTTAAAAAAAAAGTAATATCCCACCTGTTACAGAAAGTGAAATGAGGACAGTCATCTCCAAGCAGAGAAACCAGAGGTCTTTGTGCTTTTGGCCACAAACTCAATAAATACATGCTCTGAAAGACACAGCAAACTCTGAATTCATACCTTTGAATTTAGAAAAGGTACAGGCATTTTCTCCTTTACTTGTAAGCAGCAAGTGAAGCAAGCTTCACACAAGAACAAGGCTGCATGCAGATCAGGTGAGACAGCTTACAAGCACAGGACCGTGCTCCCCAGATCTTTGGCTGCTTTGAATGCACAGATTCACATGCTCTGCAGGCAAACGCCTGTTTATCCCACAAATCCTTCCAAACAGTCTATGCTGTCAGGCTGCATTTAAAGTGTGCCTGCTTAAACCATGAAGAGTGCAGCAGGAGAAAAGCTTCAAGAGTTCTTTGATTCACAAAAAGAAAAAAGCACATCTTGTAGAAAAGATCAAATGAAGCTGCAGAAGTGTACAGCATTACAAACATGGCATACAGCAAGACACTTAGCAGCACTGATTGGCATGCAAACACCAAGGACGTGCTTATCTCTTTCTGCAAGGACAGAGCAACTGGATTTCTTCTTCCAAACAAGCTCCGCTGGACTGTAGCAAACACGTCTCGACCACTGGAACAGCAGATGCACGTAATTCTGCTGTACTTGCCTGCTGTGACACACACATGCAATGCACGCCGTGTTTGTAAGGCCTCTGCAAGAAGGCTAAGTTTTAAAATATCACTCAATCATCCTTAGTAAGAACAACTGCAAGAAGTTCCAGGAAACCAGGTTTTCAATCAATGAAAAGGACTAGAACCAAAAGGTGGACGGAAAACAAAGATGTATTAAGAACAGGGCTTTGCAAATCCTGAAATTTAAGCCTTGAAAGGGGAGCAGAAGTTGCTTTACAGAACTGCTTCTCCACCGTTTTAGCCATTCCCTCACTGCAGTACATTACACCTTTTGTACCTTCTTCCATTGAACAGCCCTAGGAGAGGAGCAGGAGGGGATTCACACCTTACCCTCCACACAGGACAAACCTTCAGAGTACTATTACCATTCTAGCCAAGTCCTGCTCATCTTATAGTCCTTAGTAATGAAACCAACTGGGGCTGAGCAATTTTCAATAAGGCTGCAATCCATATACACAGCGCTGCTAAGGCTTTCATAGCAACAGCATGCAGAACTATTTTAATACCCTTCTTAGGGGATGCCCTTCCTTCCATGGTAGGGAAGTCCATGTGCCTGTACTGCTCCCCTCCAAATACTGGTGTAACGTGTTTGGTTATTGGTCCTTCCTTTCAGCATCTCATGCAAAAACCACGGAGACAAAACTGGAATGGATCTCAGGAGGCCATGTGGTCTTCTCCCCCCACTAAAAGCAGGGCCAACTTTCATCAGGTTCCTGGGGGTCTGTTCAGTCCAGCTTTGAGTGTCTCTAGGGGTGGAGATTCCTGGGCTCCTCTTCTAGTTGCTGACTAGTGCCACTGTCAAAATTATTTTCCTTACCTAAAATCCAGAGTCAATTGTCCCAGTAGTCCAAACCTCTTGGGAGGCTGTGCTCCCCTGACGCTGCTTCGTCAACATAACACAGTAAATACATGTGGAAAGTGTTTATTGGTTTTATCCAAGTAAAACCTTTGCTGTCAAAGGAATTCAAACATCCACCTTATGCACACAAAACAGCATTGTCACAGCCCAATCTGGGAAAAAATGGCATCTGTGGTATTTTCAAGATGACACAAACCCAATTAAAGTTCACTTACAAAAACCAGCCAGCCCAAGCACTAACTTGTTCAAATGGTTCCATGTATATTTACTTTTGCTGCATTTCTTAGGGTTTCTCAAAAAATGAATTCACAGTACGTTATGGTTAAGCTGATTTTAGCACAGAAACATTCATCTGGTCATTTGACATCTCTGGTAATGCAGGAAATCCATCTAAACCTCACAGCTCCTCACATGCTCTGATGCTCCTTTGTTCTTCTAACAGACCTCATCAGCCCTGACCTACAAGACACAGTTGGCTGTGACCTATTGATATTAATTTGTTTATTAAAGACAAAAGTGTCAAAGGTGGATGGAGGATTTCTGACCTAGGCTTTAAGCACTGTAATGCACAGGACTAGCATATAAATTACAAGTTTAGAAGAAAGTGCTCAGAAAGGGTCACCTCCTATTTAGAATTTATTAACTACTCCCCCCAGAGACCACCTTGATTTAGTACGATGTAACCCATATTCCCACATTTCACAGTGATACTATTACACAAAAGGTTCCTCTTCCTTCCATCCTGCTCAGCCATGTGAAGCAGGAACGATCAATTCACCCAGCTCTTCTCCCAAAGACGGTCCACTTGAGGGACAGGTTGCTCAGAAATTACACACACACACAAACGTACGCAGTTACAGAGTTTGAGGAAACCCACATTTGTAACACTGTGCTGGACACGCTGGGGAAGAAAAGCCTTGGATCGCTCAACAGAAAGTCATCTTGCCATGTGGTCTCAAAACCAGTTTGTAACACACAGGGCCAACAGAGATGACGAGATTTTATTTTGCTAACCCAAGTCAGAGCCCCCGGGTTTTGGAAGCTTTAAGACTTGGGCTCTAGTCCCAAATCCCCAAGCGTAAGGTTGACTCAAATCCATCTGCTGCTCACCAGCGTGTTCAGCTCTGTCCTAGACTGAAAGGCAGAAATCTTGCAAGACAGTGAAAAATACAGTCTGCAGAATAAGGATGCAGCCACCCTGAAAACATGTGCAGGAAAGAGGCAGTTACTGAATTGTCCACCTTCTCCTGATGGGTCATAATGCTTTAAGGCACTGATTCATGATTCATTTTCGAGACAATGGTGTGTGCCCTATTGCAAGTCCACAGGTAGTACAAAGCCCAGGCTGCAATACTACTGTATTGAGATCATGGCAACGAAATGCTGTACAGAGCAAAGCATTTTCTCACCATGTACCCATCAACGAGTGATCCCCACGTGAGCTGTTCAACAACACTCGCATGCCTATATTTAATGTCTGCACTGAGAAGTAATTTATGGTTTTATTTCAGGGGAGCTTCTCAAAAGAGGGCAAAGGTGCCTCAAATTGTTTTCCCCAGAGTAAAGTGCATCTGCAGACAGTTCTTGAGGAGCAGCTAACACATGGGAGTTTAATAACACGATACCATTCTCGTTCCTTGACATTCTCCTGGGCATTGCAGGGTCAATGCAGGCCAAAACTTTTGCAAATTTGAAGTTGCAGTTAAAAAGAAAAACACACACACACTTTTCACATCATTTACAGACGAGACACAACTTGTTCCAGAAAGAATCAAGCCCTTTCTCCCACTTGTACCAATACCCACCAACCAACTTAACCACGCTAAGCAGCCAAACACTTATACTGGTAACTAGTTTTGCTTACCGCAGCGTGCCAAAGTGAAAATGAACCTTAATAATGTGACACAAACAAGATTCAAAAAAATATATGTATTTTTAATGTCCTCATTTTTTGATGTGGTCAACTTCTGCAGCTATGCTCTGATAAGCATGACGTATCATCAGTCTTAATAGACTTCCAATGCAACAGCAGTTTCTGATTTATTTCCCCCCATTCCACATCCTCTTTAGAGTTCATTTCTATTTCAAGCATCAGTACCCAATGCTTGCAGCATCTGCAGGTTGCCAAGCTGGTTTATCTATGGAAAAATGGATACAAACTACTTGCCAACAGAAGAAAATACACCCTGCGCTGAAGACTATGGCTAGCTTGTGCTTTTTCCATCTATCTATAAATACGGCAATGCCAACTGCTAATTAAAGCAGACAGGTTCAAATGGTATAAAAGCTGTAATCACAATATAACATGTGTAAGTCTCTAAATATATGTATTAAAAAATGAAGCTAAAAAACCCTCCTACCAAAACCCTGTAAAGGGATTAAGCACTCTCAGCTTTTTACACTGTGTTAAGGAGAACAGAAAGCTGCTGATAAAGGCTACCCTGTGCAGAAAGCACAAGATTTGCAGTAAGAAGCACAGAAAACACAGACCATGAGGTCTATTGTTACGTGGTACTAAAGCCATGCTCTCCTCAGGCTCCCGAGGAGCCCTTCGGCTGCCGGAGTATCTGTCCCTGACGTAAGCTGACAGTAACTGCAATGCAGCACTTGCATGGGCACCGATTATCTCTGAATTTGTCTTCCGAGGCAGCAGCACTGTCACTCATCCCGAGCAAACTCAAGGGCATGCCTTCAGCAGAAATAATTGCCACATTTAATCTGTCCAGCTGCAATCCATTTCAGATACAACTGCTTGCAATAGGCTTTAGCCTAGATTTTTGTAATAATTTGTTTAAAGTAGGTAAAATAAATGATTCAATTAAAAAGACAGCCCCCAAAGAACTGGTTTTTGGTACGGGAGTAAGGACAGTGTAATTGGGTCTTGATGTAAGCAGTATTTCTCTGGTTAAGAAAAAAATCTGTCCAAAGAAAGTAGCTAGTCTCTTTAATCTGCCATTCCCAACAGGATCAAAAGGCCGTGAAAGGCATGGCTTGCTGGTCAGACTATAATAAAACAAGAACAAGGTACCTCAGTTGGCAACCCAGGATAAACCAGCAATACGTGTGGGACATATTCTATGTTGCGCGTTATTCTCTTATCCGGGAGATGTGGCAAAACCCTATGGCAGCAGAGGTGGGAAGCACTAAAAAAATCCTCTGGAGACTGATGAATTGTAAATGTTAATAAAAACAGAATCACACTCGAGGAGCTCTGGTTTATCTATTAACAAAGCTTTACACCAGGTTTGCTAAAATGTAGGCAATCTAGGAGCAAATGTAGGCATGAAATAATTTAAAAAATGGATCAAGCTCCAAGGAGAGACACAGCGAGTTATCTGGTATGAAAACAAAATTAAACCGAACACTATTTTAAAGCACTTAAGAAGGTGATTGAAAACAAAATAGGTACAAATCAGCATCAGCAGTTACCCGTCCAATGACTCCCCCACCCCTTACTAGAGGCAGCTCTTGCAAGTCAAGTCAGCAGTTGTGATGGGCAGGAGGAGGGAGAGGATCCCCAGGGACATTTTTTCTAGCAAGAACCGAATGTGGTAAGACTCCATTTTAAAGCTAAAGTGCATACAGAAGGTGGTACGATACGACTTCCTTTGAAGTTTGACTGCCTTTTGTAAAAGGAAGAAAAAATAGTATTAAAAGAAATGAGTTTGCAAAAAAAGGTGAAGAGATCTTTTTAGCAGAAGCTATTTTCCAAGAGGGCACCACCTTCCTTCAGCCTGACCCCTGCGTGGAGGAGCCTCCAGGGAGTCACACGGACAGGGTGCTCCTCATCCAAATGTAGCTGCTGGCTACTAAAAACGCACCTTTGCTTTCAGGTTTTGTTAACAGAGTTGCACTGGACACATTTCAAACAACTTTGATGCCACCAGACCTTGCCAGGCAATAGTGTGAAACACCAACCTATCTTTAACCTGGAAAAGTCAAACTGGGGGGGAAGTACGACCGTTCGGGGAAGGATGAGCACTTACCTTAGTCATGTCTCTGCCAAGGCGCACTCCAAGCAAACGTGTTCTGACAAGCAGGCAGGGACCAAAAGTAAAAGTCCTGGGCAATTTGCTCATTTAAAAATACATCCCCCATCAATTTATTCTGCCATCTATTAGCAAGGTCAAAGGTCAATCCAAATCTAGGCAAGCCACCAGCCCTCACGGGTGAGGCGCCCTACTTTCTGCAGCCAGCAACGCGCAAGTATTTGATGGGCTCAGGATCTCAGCCAGCTTCCTTTGGCTCTCCGGCCAAAGTGACGTGGTGCATTTGGAGCAAGGCTGACCCGGGAGAGCCTTAGGCACAGTGCAAACCCAGGTGCAAATGTGGGTCTCTGGATCTGCAGCTGGATACTGTTATCCACCCCATTCCTTTAGAGGTTTTGGCCCCTTCTGTCTCTATGTGACAGGCATCAACATCTCCCAATAGCAGTTCTGTAGCCCTGGAAGAGGCCACTAGTGCATCCAAGGATCCCTCCTAAAAATAAGAGTCGCCACTAGAGATGAGAACACCCACCAGAAAGATGGGCGATAAAGACAGAAATCAACACAGAGCATCTCCCAACACCTCATCAGATGTCAGACCAAGGTCCATCCTCCCCCAGATCGCAAAATAGCTGCGTGTAGCCCAGACCTCTTCTCTAGATTGTGTTGCTCAGCTTCATGTGCTTGTTGGCCACCAAAGGTACGAGAACTGAGCAGCCGATAGGAAACATGTTGTTCCGGCACTGTGCTCTCTCCAAGCTATTCCAAAAGTAAGGAAACGATCAAGCTCAAAACATGCCAGTGGTTACCAATTTCGTACAGCCAACGCTTCCGAAAGGAAAAACTTCCAGGCTTAAGTCACACACAGTCTTTAACCCAGCCTCTCAAACAGGCTAATTCATTTATAGCAGGATATGCTTCCTGCCATAAAACATCCACATGCAGAAAATATTACAAACTTCCTTCAAAATCTATATTTAATTTGGAGTGATAATGCACTGCTGATATCACTGCTGATACTGCTCGTCACTGACTTTTAAAGTGAGCTAGAGGTTTAGATGCTTTAGCACAGCTTTCTGTTATTTTATCTGCAAGTCTTCCTCCATCATCATCTGAATGCTCCTCCAGGAGGGCCGACAAGACAGACACCACCTGTCCTGGTGACTCGCAGCAGTAAATTGGATGCGATCTAAGGAGCATGATTCATTGAGAAGAGCTATTTAAACCAAGTCCAGCATTTTGATAAGAAAAGTGTATCACCTTTGTCAACCTGGAAGCTTCTTTTACAGCACAGAGCACGGGAGGATCTGCCAGGCAAAGAGCCAAGTCCTCTTGCTACAAAACCTTCCCGATGATTGCTTCGGTGACTGCAGAGACAGGAATGATTGTCCTGTCCAAGCGACACAGTTGCCCACTCACCCGCATGGACAAGTTAACACCAGAAAGAAATAGTCTGTTCTTTCCTCAGCCAACACAGTAAAACTAGAGAAGTCTACAGTCTGTCTAGGCAGAACCAGGAAAACCCTGTTTTCTGTATGATGCTCTTGGCCCAATGAACAATAAAGCACTATTAAATCGAAAATACTGAACCCACCTGACTGTGGGAATAGGGACCTGAGCTCCAGTTTTACTCCTGGAATTCCCTGTGATGAACAAGAATGAACCCCTCAAATATCTGTGATTAAAATTTTAGGATAATTTGATTCTCCACAGAACACCAATACCATACTGGTGGTGTTTTGGGGAAACTCGTGCAAAGCCAATCCAATATTTTTCAGCATGGCCTCTCTCATAAATGAATGCATCGAGGTCCACAGCGTGAGCCTGAAAGATAAGCGTGCTGAGCCTCATCTCAGAACACAGATCTCCAAAGAGCATCTTCCTGATTTCCCCTAGTAACTTCACATATAACACTCAAAGGGGGCGAAAAAAAAGGCAATACTATTACAATTTCTATGACTATGACCTTTAAATGTTTAACCAGCGATCTATTCTTTGCCATCAAGATAAAGCAGCAGGTGATTAGCTTCACTATGAGTCACTATGCCCCTGTAGTGCAATAATTCAATTAGACACTTTAACAGCCTTCCATTTTGTTCGGGATCTGCTTACTAGAGCCATAGTCCCCTGGCTACAATTTTGTTTTGCCTCGCAAGCTAAGCAGGGTCAGTCCAGGTCAGTGGTGGATTGAAGGAGAGGTCTCATAGAAAAACCCAGACGCTCCAAGAAATGGGGCTGATGTTTCCGGAGGAGGCACTGCAAACAAGAGCTCTGGGAGAAGGTCTGGAGCTTGTGCCTGGATACAAGCTACAAACTTTCAGTGAGCTACAACCAAGACCCTGACCTCTCCTACTCACTGATCTCAGGATACATGTATTTCACTTGCTCAGGGTATCCTCTATCCTCCAGCTAAATCGGACACACTATTCTTCATTTTCTGTTCTAGCTGCTGCAAATATACTCTTAAGAGACTGTCTCACATCGGCAGAAGTGGCTTCAATGTGGTGGTGTATGAACACCTACCCACCTTCACCTTCTGCCTGATCCATTCCTCAGCTGGTGTTACGGTATCAGCAAATTGCTGGAGCAGCTGAATAAAGTTTCATGTGTCATATGTAATGCACAACTTCATCATCATTCAACCACACCTGGATTTTAGAAGTTATACAGGAAAGTATCTGCAAGCTTGAACTGCAGTCTTGACAGCCAGGGCTCTTCCCCCTCCTCCAGAGTAATTTTTTTTCCCCCAACAGCTTGATAAGCAATTCTGCAAAGGAAAAACATATTTCCCTCCTCCCCATAGCTGAGTCAGCAATGGCAACAGCAAACTCCCAGAGCATTCATGTACCCTGCTGACCTCTGGACCACTAAAACTGTTTCACTTTCCCTCAGCACTTGAGTTCTCCAAGCCCAGGCACAGGCACGATGTACTCGAGTTGCACTCGTGCTCTCAGGACCAGGCCCTGACTTCTGCTCACAGTCCAGAGGGTTACCAAAGAACAAAGACAGATTAGTGGGAAGGGTAAATATTCCTTCCATCAACCCATGGCCAAATACGCTTACCGAGAATCAAACTACACACAGTATCTCCTGTTCTAAGCCTGCACCATGGGGCAAGGGTAAATATTCTTTCCATCAACCCATGGCCAAATACGCTTACCGAGAATCAAACTACACACAGTATCTCCTGTTCTAAGCCTGCACCACGGGGCACACAGGTTAAGTTTAAAAATTTACTTTTCTAAGTTTTAGCTTAGACCTTTGGTCACCCTTTATTGACCATTTCATAAAGGTTAGGAATCTGCTACTGGCTGCAAGCTAATAGATAATTGTTTTACCTCAGACAACATCTGCTCATGGGTTTTGATCCAGAGATCCTGGGTTCAAACTCCACTGCTATGGTCTGTCCACTAGGGTTGTACAGTCATAACAATTAAGAAAAAACAAATTACAAGCTTTCACAGAGAGCAATGAAACGTTTTTGTTCTACAGCAGGTAGTTGATCAAAGCCGTTTATTAAATATTCTTCCACCTCTTAAACCAAGTGTTCTGCACTGTAGAAAGGGTTATTTTTATCTCATACCTACCCTAGTTGTATTTATAAGGCCACGTTTAGTATGGTATGTTTTTTTAATCCAGGATTAGACTCACCCAGAGTCTTATCAACACATCAGTCAGGGGTTTGCAAGGAAAATACTTGTACCGTAAGCTCCAGCATCTATGCACATAGCTTCATTAACATAAACACATTTATCCCAGTAAAAACTGCATTTTCATTAGGCATTGCACTGCTATTCACAGAAGTGTTAAAGCAGGGTTACTGCTTAATGGGTCTAATATTACCATGACACAGGGAAGCCCTAAGGAGAGTTTTGCAACACTGTATTGCAAAAGGGCTCCAGGACCAGTTACAGGAGGAAGATTTATGTAAAAGACATCTGTACCTATAAAAATGGGAGATGTTTAGTTTTAGAGGTAAAAAACTAAAACTGTGGCCTCGTAATAGAAAGTGAATCAAGACAAAAGAAATTCATCTCACACAGCAAAAAGATAAGCTGGCAAAAAATAAAAGCAGGTAAAGTCACGTATCAACCTCGTGACTAGAAAGCAAGAAAGATGCAATCTATTTGGTTTCCACTTAAGTCCAAAATCTCATATTTCTTTCTAAGAAGGCTGTAAACCAAGACTCTTATCTGCCATTATGATCTTGTACTTTGGTTTGCACAGTAACAGTAAAGGCGCAGCATGTAGGCACCATGATTTCTTTCTGTTTCCAACTCTTCTAAAATCACTTTCAATGCTTCAACCTCTCAGGACTCCTGCAAGAAAAACCTGGTCATCACAAGCAAATAAAAAGCCCAAATACCTGTGACCTGTGCAGAGCTGAGAAGCTCTTCTACCTACAAGATTTCATCTCCCCAACAGACACCAGCCAATTTTGAGATGGCCTTAACGCCTTCAAAACTTGAACTCGTGACTTCTGGAGTTTTCTGCCGAAACAAGGTACGTCACAGGCGTCACAACTGGAGGTTTATGGCAGGGGGGAAAGTCAGAATAAAGCATATGTTTAACAGCTGGGCTAGGAGAGACCATGAACCTTTCCTTTCTAAAAGCAATGCAATCTCCACACCGCAACCCATGTCGCAGGAGCGTGGGAGCAGATACGTCCCCGGCACGGCAGTCTGGGCTCCGTACACTGTAACTCACACAGCTCCTGCTGTGGGTAAGATGTAAAAAAACACTGTCAGCCTGAGAAAAGACACGGGTTGTGCTCTTGTAACCTCAGCACATGGGAGATGGTCCTTTCCTTCAAGGAGCGCAAGTGACTGACGTTTGGTCAATTAGTTCTCTATTAACATGCAGCCAGGGAGCTGGTAATGAGAACATTTTTTTTTTCCTTCCTGATTTGATAGAAGAGACATCGAAACATGTTTTAATCTGCAACACAGACTGATAAAACCAGCTGCCCAACAGACAGTCTCTTTCACAAAGGCTTAATTCTCCTCAGAGAGCTCGAGAGCAGCTTTACTGCCTGCCGGATAAGTCATGTTTACAGCAGATCCTCAGAGCTGCTCAGCCTCCTGGATGAATTTAGAAATCAGACCAGAGGGTAGATTTGCACAGTAGTAATTAGCACAGGAGACCATGGAGAAGCAATGGAGAAGAATAATTTAGTCTGTGTCAACATAAGGTCAAGGTCTGGGGTTCTTGTCCGAACTTCTGGGCAGCTCATAGGGAGAAAGGCAGGGAAGGATGAAACAAGGGGGATCTGCACTCTGAAAACCCAACTACTCCCCACAGACCAGCGTGAGCAGCCTTAAATCAGCCTTGCAACTCTTCTTCCTTCCCATTTCAGGGCTTTTCTAATCTTGTGTTAAAAAAAACAGGCAGGTAGTGGGCACCCCTGACAGGCAGCACTGCCATGTTGCCACAGTGACTGTAACACTACGTGGTCTGTTGGCAGGCAGAGTATTTCCCCACTACTGCCTTTCTGCAAATGAGTCAGCAAGTGCCCTAACTTAAATAACACACCACCAGCTCAATCAGGGTTGTTACTGTGCAACTGCACCCCAGAGCAGAGCAGATGGGAGAGCTCCTGTTGTACCAGCTGGATTCAACCCTGCTACCCTCTAAAGCCACTTCCAGAAAAAGCCAACACGGGTAACTCCAGCCACCATTTGTGCAGAGCTCAGCATCACTGTTTCCATCCTGGATGGACTGCGTCAGCATTGAAACAAAATAGAGAAATCATTAGACAAAGACAAAAAGATATAAATATAAGAGACAGATATAGGCAGACTTGCTTAAAAACAAAACTCAGGTCAGAGGAAGGCCAGGAACCATCATGCAGTGCAGCTCCTTCTGGGTTCTCCTGATCCAAAACAGAGCGGCACCAAAACTCATACATTCCTTCTCATGTGCAAAGAGACTAGAGAATTTGTCAAACAAGTTTCTGTAGGGCTGGTTTATTTGTGCTTCAATCCGTTCCCAGGAACTAAGCATCTTCTTTTTTTTTAAGTCGGTAAGAACCTATTACCGGCATTCTGGCTACAGACAAAAAGCAGTACCAATAGTGTCAATGCCAACACATACTCCTCCAATTACTTCTACTACGTTCCTACTCCTGGAATTAAATTCGTGAACACAAGTCCCAGAGTACACACAACAACTGCACACTCAAGAGCATAGAAACTAACTAAAAGATTCAGTTACCTTATGTAAATAGACAGTTTAAGTACTCATTCCTTAGACCCTAACATGTAAAACAACACATGCACGTTCCCAGAAGAGCTAAATACAGTGTCACGGACAGATCAACTAAGAGGCAAACAGGTCTTCTTGCCATGAGTATTTATTGACTTTCTGAAAATGGCAAATGTGCATTAATTCAAGAAGTAAAAAGTGGTTCAAGAAGAGAAATAACAACACAAGTAAAAGGAGGCAGCCAGACCCAGCCCTTTCCAACTTCCAACTTGCCCCTGCCCTCTCCCATTTTCCAAGGCACTTCCCACCCCTATCTGTGCCTCGTCGAGACAAGCTACTGCAAATCTGACCCAGGAGACAGTCTGCGTACTGCTCCCGTTTAATGGAGGCACAGCAATTTCTGAAAAAAAAGTAGGGCTAAGAATAAATCCCAGTGGCCAGAATAAGTACATGAACTAGGTACAAGGCACACATAAGAAGATTTATTAGGTCTCACACTGTAACAGCACCATGAATCATAATAATGCCCTATTTGCTATCCACATACACCTTTAAGTCAATGATAAAAGTCCACCTGGCACAGAAACATGTGCAGAGTTTCACCTGCAGTGTTTTACTTCTAGCCCTTCCCAATTCACTTGTGTTAATCCAAAAACTGGCTACTTTGGTGGAAAAAGACAGAGAAGTCCCACAATGTTTCCAAGTTGGTGAGCACATAGGTTTGACAAGCAATTTGCCAGGCTGGGACTGCTCCACTATGTCCAGTAAGTTCAGGATACACGTTAGACACGTAAGTCAGTGATCACAGAAACGCTAACAACAGGTAATCTTATCTCCAAGAACTCCTCTTTGTTGGGAACCTGTGATCTGAACCCTCAAAAATCAAGGCAAGCATTACAGGAATTGATGCTGGTGTTGCTGTTGGAGCCGTCCTGCAAATGCTGCTGGACAAGGTGCATTGGAGGGGAAGATGGGCTGTTCCAGCGAGTCCTGTTTGCAGGTGTACCAAAAGGGCCAGCAAAGGACCCCAGAGAGATGATGCCATGAAGGGTAGGACTGTTAATACCAGCAGTAAACGGTCAAAGGAAACTACAAGGAGCAACGGGAGGAAGTGAGAACGGAAGGAAGAGTGCCTTCAGAGCACAAAGCCACCCATGGTAGGTCTGTTTTTTTCCTCCTGTTTTCCACACTAAATGACTATGCATCTGCCAACATGCCCAGATTCCTCTGCATGGCAGGTTTGCCATCTCTCCTCTTGAGGTTAAAGAAGATTTAGCAATATATTTTCATAACTTACACCACAAAGCACATACGAGCCCTGTGGTGCCGGGCATATTCACTACTGGTGACAGTGACCTTCTAGAAAGTCCCATACCACTGCCCCACATCCTTTTGTACAACCTGGCTTTCAAGACTAAATACAGGTAGTAGCACAAGCTTGTTTTCTGTGCTCCACAAGCCTCTGTCTTGCTCTTGTTGGAAGCAACACCACCACATCATCTGATCTAAAGGGATATCCATACCTTCAGGTCACAGGCAGACACTTCCCTTTAATGCTACTTTGGTGCTGGCTTCTCTGCTGGGAGCAGGCCTCCGATGTGAAAAGGATGGTAACTGAATTTATTTGCACAAGCCTTTGGAGAGCTTTGAAGGTGGAGCAATATCCAGTCACTACCAGTGTGCTCCCAGTTAAATTACGAAGTACAGGAGGACCCTGCAGCCACACTTCATCTCCTAAATGATTAATTTCCTGATAATTCATTAATGCGCACAGAACAAAAGAAAAGATAGCAAAGCCATAAGTGTCCTTCCCATCCAAACACACCTTGTATTTGCTGGTCCTGCATCCCAATTGTGGGAACTGATCTGGAATCATTGGGGAAACAAATAGATGGTAATGTGAGTTCCGAACTCTACGTGTAATTTTTTCCATGATGAGAAGGGTCCCTCCAGAGCTGGTTCAGACACAAACTACAAGAGGTGATGAATGTCCGGGCTAATGCCCAGGGATCCGTTCACATTCACTACATGTTCCTTAGTACATAAGCCTACAGTATCTCTTATTTCACAACAGGTCCTCCTATTCGTACAAACCTCATTCAACCTTTGTTTGCCAAGGACAAACAAAACTGAAGAACACCACAGTGCTCACAACCAGCTACAGCACAGCTTTGCCTTTATTTCTCCTGTTGTAGAAGAGACATAAGGCAACCAGCTCACATGAGCAGTCGGGGAAAACAGTCATCTCCTCTGGCATGCAGTGCGGGCTGCAGGTCTTGGAGCGACCATTTCAGCTGGAAACCTCCAGATGCTGAATGGGGAGACAGGCCTGAGAGCGAGAGGCTGGAAGAAGGTGAGGAGGTTTCGCAACAGTCCTGGGTGGCCTGAGAACACCAGGGTTCACCACCGAGAGTAGCTCTGCTGTGCATTCAGGATTATTGATTATCCTCTCCTAATTCCACGATTAAGTGCCCAGGGCAAAAGAAAAAAATATATACAGATACGTTATATACAGATAGCTAGCTATTTAAAATCATTAACAGAGATTTATATCTCTGAGCTAGTCTTCTGTTCTCTGGGGAAACCAGACAGCTGCATAGTAAGAGACTGAAAGCTACAATAAAATGAAGAAATGAGCTTCAATAAATCATTAAGGTAAAGCTCACGATGTTTATCTGCAATGTCATGTCCCCACAATCTACAAAAGCAGATGTGTAACTTTTTGTTTTTCTTTTATCAACTATTAAACTGTCATGTAGCTATTACAGAAGATTGAAGCTTCTTTTTAAAAGCACTGAGCATCAGGGATTGCAGTTTCTTGTCATGGAAGGGATACTTGCATGCCAATCCATATTGTGCAAGAGGAACTGGAGATAAAATATATGGAAATAAACCTTTGAAGGAGAGGCTGTTCACCTTCTGCCGATGTTCTGGCAACTAGACGTGCCCAAAACTTCATTAACAAGGCAGGTCTGTGGGATCATTTTTACCCGTTCTGCTCCATCTTCCCTCATTTATTATTCTTCTGGTACACCCCATCCCTACATTTCCAAGTGTATTATATATACAACGAGGCACAGGCGGCACCAGAGCTGGTCCGAGGTCCCCCAGAAAGGCAGGCAAAGTCCTGTGCAGCCTCAGCACTTACGCCCAGGGGAGGCAGTAGGGGAGGAGAGGTCAGTCGGAAAGGCTGGAAGAAGGCAGACCCATTTCAAAAGCAGAAGGAGGTTTTAGGGTCAGCCGTCGCATTCCTACACGCTCCCTTGCAAGCAGCACTGCTCCTCCCCCAGCCAGCCTCGCTCTCCCTCCTGAGCCCCAGAACTGCCGGGGAGATGGGAAGCAGCAGGGCTGGGGCACTGCTCTGCAGGAGCAAGGGTGGAAAAGGGAAAGCACAGCCGTAGAGACATCCCACCAGGGCAGCCACTGCAGGGATAAGCTGATGCCAGATGCAGATAGTTGTGCCCCTGAAGTCAACCCCAAGAGGCTGGGGCAGGTGGCACAGAGAGGGGCAGATGGAGCCCGATGAGACACATTGCCATTTCGCCAAGACTCAGCAGTGACCAAGAAAGGTGGCAGCCAGCGTTGCATCATGAGCAATGTGTTTGCATGATCCCTCTGTTGAAAGCTCAGAGCTCTTCCCACTCCCGGTAGCTCTATGAACACTGCTGACATTTTCCAGCCTTGCACTGTAACACACTGCGGACACAGACCCTTCACCTCTTTCTCTAGAGCTCTACTACAGCCACCAGCACAGAGGGAGGAGAAATCAGCCTTACAGGTATTTCAGGGATCCAAATTTTTTTTTTAAAACCTTGTTTCCTTTTTTTAGAAGAAGAATAGAGAAGGAAAGCTCTCTGCTCCCTCAGGCTTGACATCCAAAAATTAGCATTGGTTTGTTTTACAGAACAGGACTTGCTCTATCCAATTTAGACCCAATCTGTTAATCTACAAACAAAAGCAAATAAATACTGAAATTATTACTAAGGGGGATTTCAAGAGGCCTACACCTTACTGTGTTTTTTTGAGGTATTACAAATAGAGTCTTCCATTTATTCTACTGTATTTCCTGCTGGCATGAATGCAAAATTCGAAGCTGCTCTGCTGCTTTTGTCTGCTGCTGCTGCTGATGTAAAGTGTAACAACATGTGCAATCCAGCCTGGGAGGGCTGCTCTTTAAAAGCTAATTTAAAGCATAATTTCTAAAATCCTGACCGTACGAATCTGCAAGCAAATCTCTCTAATATTCTACACAAGCCCTCAAATTACTGCTATGCTCAAGTCCTTGAAGTCCACCAAATTAACAAACTCTAGCCCACATGACTAAGGTTCACCGAAGTTCAACCCCAGCTTATATAAGAGACAGAACTGGTGTGTTTGCCTTTTAAAAAAACCCACCAAGATAAATACTAGGGTCAGCAAACATGCTGTGCAATATTTAACAAGAAAAAGCTGGGACCTTAACAGGATTTGCAGCCTAAAACTGTTCCTGAAGGCAACAAACATGACATGATCATTCTGACAGCTGTGACAAATTAGGTTTCATTTGCCTGAGAGCCAGCCATGTTCATTTAACTGCAATTACTGGCACATCATGATCCCCACGTAGAACACACCCAGCCATCCAGCGAAATGAAGCGTCTTGTACAGATGAACCTGTTTAAATGGTTCTTCTGTAACAAAACCAAGTCTTCAAAAATAACCATTTATTAATACATGCCAATAGCTTCTTCAGGTGTTTATCGTGGTCCCCCAGCTCTTTTTCAACCAGTGAAACAATAAAATCTGGTTAAGATGCTTTAAACTCTGCAACCCTTCCCTGCGCGCCTGGTTGCCGAATGCAGTGCTCACAGGAGAACATGCTATTTAGAGATGTTTATTCTGTCTGGTCTAATCCAGGAGATTTGAAAATTGTTTCATCCAGCCTGAAATATTATTTTGAAAGTCTAACCACATAAATTAACTCTTTTTTTGTAACTTGTCTTTACGCCTGAGAACATGTCTGGACTTTGTGATCTTTAGAGCAAAATCCTGCACACATTTCTACAATTTCATAAGAACCCTCTCCTTATCCCCTTAAGACTTCAGCCCCACCAAAGACGAAAGCTTCAGTCAATTATACATGCACCATTTCAACATATTTAGTTGGTGAGCTAATTTAGAGGGGGGAAAAAAAAAAAAACCAAAACAACAAAACTCCAGGATGTGGCCATTAGCTTCCTTGAAAATTCCTAGATAACACATCCACAGCATGTCTAATCCATTTAGTCGCACCACAAAACATCACTCATTTTTCTTCAAGACAAACTTTATTTATTCCCAAGCAGGACTTTACCAGCCTATGTGTTCTGTAGGCAGGAATGCAGGAGTCCTTGTCCGTCCTTCTGTCCATTTGCTGTTGAGCCACCAGCTGCCAGCAGTAACAGGTGTTTTCTGGTTTTCTTCTCAAGAGAAAGTCCCAGGCACTATCTCTGGTGGAATGCAAAAAAACAGCGTGGCACGTAGGGCCCGACATGGAGCTGCATTCCTCTCTGAGCAATCAGGCGAGATGCCTTCCGCCGCAGCCCCACTAACTCGGATGCTCTCCTGCGGAGTAAGCTGTGTTTGTGTATATGCACTCAAATTCAGCCAAATCATCACTCAAAAGGCAGTTTTCCCCACTTTTTTTTTTGCAAGGAAAAGCTAGTTTATCAACAGCTGCAGAGCACAGTACATTTGCATAGTGCAACATTAACTAACTCTCAGGACACCATTGGCTGAGGCTGAAGAGACTGCCCTGGCAGTAGCTAACTTGTATTCAATGTTTCTATGCAGGGAAGATCTTCAAAAGTTATTTTCAGTAACTTCTTTTCAAACTCTGCAGTGAGCCAAAATAGCTCACATTTCTGAGAATAAGATATGCAGGAGAAAAAAAAATGAAAATAGCAGGATTAAGAAAAACAAGTGGTGAAGATGAGGAAAAACATGGAAATGGATTTTTGATAAAAAACTGCAAAATACCCCATGACCAAAGCAAACAACCATGCAATGTGCCACCAACAGCTTCTGAGGAATACTTAGCAGTGAGGCATCACACAGCTGAACACAAATTTCAAAATGAAATCAAGTTTGTTTCTGATCTTCAAAGGCTTATAAATGTATTAACCTTTACTCGCTCTGTGTAGCCCTGCATAGTTACAGTGAATTAAGCTAAAACTGGGCTTAAATAACTGTAGGATTCCAGCTTAAATCATTCCTCCATGGGGTCCTTCTTTTTAGACAGCGGCTTTCCCATGGTGGAGACAGACAACAGCACCTAACATACTCCAAAACAGGAACATGATACAAGCAATAAAGCAGCTGCCCAAAATCTAGTCATGTTGCCCATGTTTGCAATGTAAAAAGTTATGTTTATCGTGATAAACACAGCTTTTGAAAAGGTTATTCCCCCCCCCCCCCGCAAACAGAAAAGGTTAACTTCATCATCTGCTGCACACACGTCAAACTATCATGCAAAGGAAGGAGCTGCAAAGAGCACAGCCCTGCATTCCTCTACACCAAAGGACCTGTCACAGCATCCCAGCAAAATGCCTACCATCCTAAAGTTATACTAACCTGCCTCAAACTCCTCTGCCACAGCCTGCTTGTTTAGTAGACTTAATTTTAAAGCAAGCCTCTGAGGCACAGGTTTATGAACAAGTCCTCAAACCAGTAAATTCAGAGGTAGAACCCAGCCTACCTTTTCATTTAGTGTAGTCATTAAAAGCAAAGAGACAGGAGAGTTCCTCCCTCTGCCTGCTTTCAGATTAACCCTACCAACACAGCTAAATCACAAAAATTTACTTATTCAGTCATAAGTGACCACTGCACTGCTGAGAGCTGACTCCAGCTAATCTTGACCCTTATTCCTTGAATTACTTTATTTTTTTTTTTACGATAGCACAGGATACCCAGAGGGACGTCAGCACTGTAACACTAAATACAGCAGCACTCAAGCTAAATTGCTGCCTACGAGGTATATCAGCAAAGTTCAGAACAACCATTTCATACACAGGCAGGCAAGATGCTTGAAATGTAAGAGGTCATTTCAGCAAAGCCCAGAGATGCGGGAGCCAGAGCTCCTCTGACAGTTGCCTGGCAACGCTCCATTATCTTATATTATTTATATTATTTTTAATACACTTACCCTTATCCCCAGGTCTCACCCAGGGTTCTCCCCAAAGTGAGTTCAGCATTTTCTGTCATGGGGGGGTGTGTTTGTTTGCTTTCTACCAGTCTTCTGGAAACAACTGAGTTCTGCCAAAAAGAACACAGAACTTGAGAGCTTTCTGAGAGCAGTTTTTAGAACGGGCCGTCTGCTCCTTCCAGCCTCAATTTTGCATCACAACGTGCATTTTGGCAGGCTGTTTCTCAACAAGTACCTCTCATGGCTACTACCTTTTGTCAGCATCCTGCCAGACACTCAGCGCATTTCATGAAGAGATGGGCTGCACAGACTCTATTAGCTAAAAATACCAGTTAATGGGAAGCTACTGTAATATTAAAAGCATTTTTATGCTTAAAACCCATTCAAGTTTATTCCCTTGTCAATAAAAACAAGGCACACTTAAAATTCAAGGGGACCTTGATTTGCCACTAGGTTTTCCAAATTAAAGAAAAAATGTTCAATTATTTATTTCTGGGGAGAGAAATTTCCTCCCGTCCCACTTCCCCACTTAAAGAAAAAGAAAACATGATCGGTGTCCACACAAAAAACACCCTAAAGCCCTTTGGGCATGTTTTGAAGAAGCTATTTAAAGTAAGGAACATGGGCATTCTCTATCCTTGTATTTATAATGAGGCTCCACCATCCCCAGGAGCTAAAGCAGAATGAAAATGGGTCACATATCTAATTAGCACTATTGAAGCGTGATGCCCAAACATCCCTGAAATGTAATAGATTTTTTTTTTTTTTAATAACTCCAGCTTCATTAGAATATCCCACGGTCACCTATGTGAGATGGCAGAAGCTTAAAAAAAGGGTACCATAAAGCAGGCATGTATCCAGCATCATGCTGCTTTACTACTGGGGAAGGGGAGACAGTGCTTTTGACAAAATCTAATCTATTGGCTAAAAAAAAAGTAAGTCAATCAGCCTAGCACAGCCTGTTCTTTAATCACTTTTTATTATTTAAAAAAAAAAAAAAAATCAAACCACAGTCCTCTTCACTACAAAACCAACATACAGATCCACAGGCATGGATGTGGATGAAGCACTTTCAAGGGCAGTTTCTAAAGCAGCCAGACAGACAGAAACTGATGGGTTCCCACTTTCTCCCAGCAGAGATGGCCACACACTGCCCCATGCTTTGCCCCCTTACCCACATTTATTAGCAACCCGGTAAGGGCTCCGCAGCAAGCCCCCCCATCTCCAGCTCTGCACATGGCTCTGCTCCTCATCCACACCTCCCTCCCACATGCAGGTATCGCACCATCCAAGTGTCAGACACCAGGCACATCGGGCTATCGTAGACGAATGTGTTTAAATTTCAGGTGTGTGCGCTGGCAGAGAGCACTAATGAGCTTCTCCTCCTGCTTGCCAAGGAGAAGGCACAGGCAGATTGCTGGGGTGGGTAGAAGGGAAGAGAGGCGGCGGACAAATTTTCCTCGGGTGTGTTTACAGTACACAGGGCTCCAAAGAGGGTGCATGAGCACCCGCACGTCAGGCTGCCACACTTTGCCTTCCCCTCCACTTCCATAGCCTGCTGCTTGCTCTCACCTCCCAGGGCTCGCTTTTACTCCAGGCAGGCTCAGCCTCCTGCACCCTGCACCCAAAATTTCATTTGCTTTGGGCAAGAAAAATGCTAGTGAAGCTACAGGAAAGCACCCCAGGGATGCACCCAGCAGGTCAGTCCATCCACCCAAAAAGACATCCAGTAAAGACTTCCACATGCAAACCCACTCTCATTGTGAACAGGACTCTGCGCTTCATTTCGATCAGAGTCAACAAGCCATAAATGCCACTCACCCGTGAGGGTTTGGAAGTCACTACAGCCTTCTGGGAAAAAAAATACCATAAAAAAAAAAATCAGAGGGGGAATTAATTGAGCCTGCAGCTGTCTGCTCTACATATCAAATGTCACAAAGTTCACGTTGCTGCACGGGATTTTTTTTGTACAAGAGATGAGCAGGCATAAGCAGCGCATAAACCAGGACAAAGTGTTTACTCTGCCCATCCATGACCACGCTTTTACCCCACAGGCAACTACATCTTTTGCGGGACTTGGCACGTGAGCACTTTGATGCATCTCCCACGTTGATTTTACATTTCTGTTTATTACAGTGAGAAGTTTATTCCTCTTTTTGTTTAAGTTCTTTTGTCACAGTGGTGAATGAGGCACACCACTGCGTGCGAGTGAAACACTGTATTTTATTTGGTTTAATCTAGTAACTTCCTTATCTGCAAATGGAAACAAAAATAGACATGCTTTGATTATAGAGACATGTAAAAATTTATATCTTTTTTTAATGGCATAGCATGGCAGTTCACAAACCACCAAGCTCTCCCAAACTGCTCGGGTGCAATGGAAGTTAAAGCTGAAGCAAAGCAAACAGTAATGGATAATGCATGTCGATGATGGACACCAGCAAATGCTGGAGACCACTGGTCCAGCATCTCAAGTCCAGACTTCACATTATCACTGCTGGAGTAACACTTGCCATTTTTATTGCTCGTACTGGTAGAATTTCAATTACATTAGTAAAAACACAGCTTATACCAAAAGTTACTCTTCACAATTTCTTCTGTAATCAAAACTCACCCTCCATCACATCTTTATACTACCAATATTAAAGATACAGCTGCAAGGAGACTCAGCCACTAGCAATCTCTAAGTGTTCAAATTGTACAATGCTTGATGTACCTACTTTCCGCCCCCCCCGCAATGGGTTAGAGTGGCTCCAGAAGTCCTGAGACTGAGTTTCCTGAGAAGCTCAGCTTCCATTGAGGCTCTCTCTCACCAGCTCAGGCAGCTTACTCCACATGCGCTTTTCACAATGCGGCCTCTTGCTTAAATATCTAACTGGAAGATGACCTGTGATGTGCTTCCCACCATGCGTGATACTGGGACGTCCAGGTTGTGAAAACTGTCTTTTGGGGGATTGAACCCATATGCCCAAACTGGCCTCCCTGCAGTCTGAACTGTATGTTCGAGGTTTCCCACCCATGGTGATGGACACGGCCCGTGAGGAGCCAGGAACAGCATCCAGAGCCTCTACCACCAGAAAGTCCCATTTACCATGGAACAGAAATAGCAGAGGGGAGGCTTTCAGTGGAAAATGTGATGAGAATAGAAAGCAAGAGAGTAAAAGCCCTGTCAGCACATTTCATAGACAGTCTTTTTAATGAGGAGATAAACAGATAAAAGCTTTCAATCCATGTATGGAGCTTTTTTTTTTTTAATTTGAAAAGAAGCTAACCGAGCACACGGGATTCAATAGAAAAACAAAGGCTGAACAAAACATTTTCTGACAAGGCCTAAACAATCTGAAAAATGTCAATTCTAGTGCCACAGAGAAACCAAAGGTTTCCCCCCACTCCCTACTCACCCTATTTATTTTCTTTAATTACCTCTTCCTTTCAGGTAGCTGGCTGTGCAATGAAGTTAACAAGCACATACAAAAACCAACCCCCAGTTCTGTGCAGAACCCCCAGCTTTGCTGCAGCAGCACTGGAAGTGAGGGCAAAGACTGAGAGAAAGCTAACCTTCCCTCCTGGAGACAGATCCAAGCCACACAGTTTGGATCCAGACCTCCCTAGATGCCAGAAAGCTCCACCAGTGTGGCAAGACTTTGTTCTTATTACACAGTTGCCGGCTATAGTATCTGCCACCCTCTACAACCATTTGATGTGCAAAGAAGCCGTCCTGCCAATAACATGCTAACTGTTGCTTAAATCTGATGCAACACATTTAAATCAGGTGTGTAAATGGAAAGTCAATGTTCAAAAACCAGCCTGAAGCTATTAAGCAACAAGAGAGATTTCTTCACATGAAGACGATTTTAAACACAGAATTTAAAAAACATGAGATGGGACACAGACAAGCAACTTTGCAGCAGAAAGCCCTCTCTTCAGATGCCATGCAGCAACAGCTAAGTGCTCTCCCACCAAGGTTTCTTCCATCGTAACCTGGAATGGTAACCTCAGATGGGGGGTGGCAGCTTGTCTTCAGTGGCCCCTTGAATGTCCCCCCCCTTCCTGTTGACACTCATCCTTTGGGTGGAGTCTTCAAATAAGTTATCTCCCATGCACAAAGAGATTAAAAGCCAGCAGCCTCTAGTGAAAGCCTTTATATCCTCTATGCTATGCTCTTCCTGGGTAGCCTGCAATACCTTCAAATTTCATATATGGCATCCTCAAGGATAAATGATTTATGGGGATTTTCAGCACAGTCAGAATCTGCCCTGCAAGTACCACCACAGCTTCATCCCTGCTGTTGTAAGAAACTGCATGCATGCATATAGCTACGGACTTTTCCCTAGATGAGGTGATACGCATCTACACAAACCCCAAACTTCAAAATGGAAACAAAACCAGTTTAATATACAAAATCCAACTAAATGACAACCACACTCTACAGAAAATAAATCTTGTTTTGGGGTTTCTATGTTTCAGAGATTGCATTTCAGGTCAGCAGAAGAAAACTATATCCTAAAGAGCCAGCCACAGAAATCCATTGCAAACACATACACACTTAAATATGAGACATTGCTGCCAGACATTTTCAACAAACTGCGAACTTACTGCATATTCAACCATCCTGAATAGTCCCCAGGGACCATTTTCTGTGGTAATATTCAAGACGTGTAAGTGTCACCATGTAGGAAGCAGCACAATCTTGTAACCTGTTACCCAGGTTGTACACACCATACAATTCAAAGCATGTAGGTTTTTAGTTTGAAGCATATAGTTATTACTACAAAAAAAGTGGAATTAAATCATTGCCTACACGTCAGATGAAATAAAGTCTAATGTGGTTCCTAATTTATAATAGCTGGGCCAAAACTATCTCTGGACATTAAGGGTCATGATCAGAGCAGCAGCTACACCATTGCAGACCTCCAGAGTGGTATTTCAGATTGCCTGCAACTGCAAGGCTGGTAGACCCTGGCTCCCTGTACAGCAGAGCCTGTTTTCAGACCTGCTGGTACAATGGCCTAACTCAGATGCTGTGCCTGCCTCTGCCTGCAAAAGAAGCCAGCAGCCCCGTTCAGCAGGAATCCCATTTTGCTCCTTGTTCTCTTGAATGAAGATGCCATGGTACATGACTGTATGCATCTTCATCACAGTATAATGCAGTCTGAATACAACCACCCCAACTCTCCCTTTCTCATCTGGATTTGTTCAAATAGCTAGTTAGAAGGGTATTTTTCCCAAATGACAGTATAAGTGAACATTTGAGTTTGTTTTACAAATTCTTGCTTTCTCGCTTCTATTTTGCAGAAGCAAGCTGGGCTAGATTAACCAGCACACCAAGGGAAGCAATAAATTCATCACCATTCAGGCTTCTGAGTCCACTGAGATTTGAACAGCCTACCCAAAAGTTTTGGGCACAAAAGCTTTCCATTGACATCAGGGAGATTTCATTACAGGAATTCCTATCTGAAATTCTCAGTCTGAACTGGTTAAGAGATCAGCTAAGAAGGACACAGACTATTTTCAAAAACCTCCTAAAAATACACATGCTTTCTGAATAGATTCAAAAAGTTAATATATCTACCTAGGACTACAGATGGATACATCAGCTGCACCAGTGATTGCTCCTGAGATCATGGAATAAACCCAGAAAAATGGGAAACTGCACAATGAATTACTCACAGCAAGGCCAACAGTCTAGAGTATCCCAATTTATTGTAACAGTTGGCCAATCCAACATGAAGTATGATCTTTTTCTTGCATCTTAACCCTAACTTTTGAAATATACCCTGTACTGCCTTCCTCCAACACCTTTTTTTAATTTGAAAGCCAACTTTGGTATTGAGAAACCCGTGTATGCTACTAATTAATTTTTTTGAAAAGGATTTCAACAGTTAAGCACTTTTTTTATCTGGGTATTTCATCTGATCCAGAGCATTCACCTCTCACTCTCATCAATAAAGGAATTTGTTAATGGACTTTGCTTTAGTCCCACTCACTTCCATGGCATACACCTACAGCAAAGAAGTTTCTACACAGATGGCAAGTTTCCAGCATTTGCTTTCAGGCTGCTTATCATGAAAAATACAGATATATTCCTTAAATATTATATGAATCAGAGCCGTAACTCAAAGCCAGAAATAATTACCTTCTTTGGACAATATTCAGCAACCCACTTCCTTCTTCCCTGGCCTGCCAGCTGCCTTCAGCACAAGCAACCATGTTCTTCCTTCTAACTGTCTGCTCCTTTGTTTCTTGTGGTTTAGTCTTTTCCCATTTTTCTCCTCATCTTTCCCACTACAGCTTTTTACAGGGGCTATACAGGGCTCCATCCCCAGACTTTTTGCACTCTGCTCAGCTTCCTCTTGGGGGATCAAACTCCCACTGAAATAATTTTATTGTGATCAGCAGAAGTGCAGCATCCTCCACCCTTGGGGAAAAAAAAAAAAAAAAAAATAAAAAAATCTGTGTTTTCAGTATTCTCAAACATAAACATAAAACAAACAACTTGACATGGATGACTCAGATTAGCTCTCCTTTTCAGTCTTGTTCCCAGTCTTAAACATCTTGGATTGCTTCCATTTTTTGATGAAGTTCAGGCATTACGTTAAGTGAAACACTGCCAAAAAAAGGCAGAATCAAAGCACACTCTAGCCCTATTTTCTGATCGCTGGAGACATGGACACCCAACTGACAGACCCGGCTATGGGGGGCTGCTTTCTGCTTAACCCTTTCTCCAGATCGTTACATCCAGGCTGTGCTTGTGGATTCCTTCTGAAAAGCAGCAAAGATGTGCTTTCCCCATCCATCCTAGCACTGAAGCTCGTAATTAAGTTTGGGTTTTGGTAGTGCTAGTATCTCCTTTTTTGACACGTGTCCTGTAGCTTTGTTGAGACTTAGCTTTCCTTCCCCTGGTCTAGCTCTACCTATGCACTTTAAATCAGCGTTTTCATTCTGGTTTTGGACTTCTTCAGTGCCTTCATCAGGCTTATGCTATTTCGACCATCACATTCTACACTCTGCTATTGAAGTGTCAGCTCCAATCTCAGGCTGACCAACCCATCTAGATGTCATTGCTCATCTGGTAAGCTCTCAACATACACCATCATGATTTTTCTCCAATGAACTAATCATTCATCCTGTCACCTACAACACACATCTGTCTGTCCTCGCAGCTTTTGCTGTGCTCCATCAGTAATTTTCAGTTGTTGCCTATCATATTGATACTGTTGTCATGGTTATACACTATAAGTATGCCGTGGAAAAAAAAAAAAAAGCTGTCACTGGGTTCAGCACTGTACAATCTTGACTCAAGGCAAGCCAAAGTAACCCTTCATTTATTAAAAACTGGCCACAAAATAGCTCAAAATATTCCCAAATATTATTATAACTGAAAATACTCCCAAATATTTCATAAAAATAATTTCCTGCCCGATTGCTGCTTTTTACTTTGGAAGTCAGTCACACTAATAGCAGCACTGATACTAGCATATGGAGCAGACTGCAGTATTTTACAGTTGCCAACAAGTTTAAACAAACAAATTGCAGAAATAAAGTTTAAGCAAAACTTTCTTCCCAGAAACAAATACTGACACTGAATACAAAATATGAAAATGCCAAGCCAATACAAACACTGAAGGAGACAAAACAAAACCAGGCAGGAATTCCATTTTGGCATAAGTGACAATAGTTTTGTGCCTGGATCACAAAGGAGCAGTTTCACTTCTGAAAAATGAAGTGTCTGTACCCCCAGGTAGGTAGTGAAGCACCCCGCAAGACTGGGGAAGATGATACAGAGCACTGCGCTCCCTCTGCCCAGTGACTCACCAGGTAGACACTCGCCACATCTTTTCTGGTGGTGTTTTCATTGTTTCGCACAGGGCAGACGGGCAGTTGCCAGGGGTAGCTCTTCCTAGTAAATACTACGCCAGCAGATTACAGACTCCATGAGTGGACAAGCCTTGGAGGGAAAAACCCGGGTGTGCAACTGCAATGATAGAGACTTGCTTTGATGTGACCTATAGGATTAACTGTAATCCTGGTGTGACTAAATATGTTATTTGCGATCTTTATTGCCCATGAAGGAAAATTTAATGACACCCCTACCTCTTTTTGCTCTTCCAGGCTAGCAAAAGACTGGGCAAAAGATAATATGCAATACACTTAGACCCTATTTCACACTAGCCAGTTACTTTTTGCCCATTGTTTGGACAGATGCTGAAGCAAAACTTAAACTATCAAGACATTAATAAAAAAGCAATCCAACTACCAAGAAATTAATAAAAAAGCAATCCAAGCATCCTTGTTAGTATTTCCTCCGAACAAAAGGCATTCTGTAGTCCTCCGCTCCATGTGAACTGCTGCCACGCACTTAAAAAGCGGCTCCATTTGCCTATGCAGACACTGCACAGACAGAATGGAGCCCTCTTCTGCACAGAGCCCTTTGAGTTACCTAACATGAGCCATTCAAATTAGAACATGCATAACGAAAGCAACTCAATCTTGAAGCACTGTCATTACATTTCCAAACCAAAATGCAAGAGCTATGCATTTAAACAGCGAGCTCTGGCTGAAGTAACCCATCGCCCGAAAATGATGCTTTAAGAACGTGCTGAATACAGCACCAAATTTTGTCTTAGTTATTTTACTACAGGACACAATCACTTCAGACTAACATTAAATTTGGCCACTGCAAAGAAGCAGCAAGCAATAAGGCAGATTACAAATAGCCAAATCTTATCGCATGACCTTTTCAATCAGATGCTAAACAGCAACTTATCTCTGTGGCAGATCATTCGTATCATCAAGGTTGCTCCATTGGATTCTTCCTACAGTCCAGTCTAATATTACATCACCAAGTCAAGTGAGGACACAGCCATTTAACTCTCTCCTTTAATTGAGACTTTGCAAAAGAGAAGCAATTTCTTAGGGCTTTTTTCTCTGCTCAGAGGAGGCCATCATATTCACACTTAACTACCTGTAGGGCTTACAGCCCTAAATGGTCCAGGACCAGGTTCTCAAAGACACTGCTTATGGGCTGTTCTACACCATTGTCCATGCTGAGTAGGGTCTGGGTACTCTGCATGGGACTAACAGCATCTCATCCAGATGGTTTCATTTTAAGTCAGTACGCAATGGACTCTGGCTCTTTTAAGCCGTATTTTCTAGAATTAACTTCCAGAACTTGAGGCAGAGAGTCCCATCTAGACATACGCTGGCTTTGCCTCAGCCCGAATGCCACAAGCTGAGAGTTTTGGTTGAACAGTTAAGTAGTGGATGTGAAACCAATCACTTCAGGCAGCACTGTACCATTATTCAGAAGCTATCCAGATAGCAGCGAAAACCAAGACTGTAACAACACACAGGCTCCTGAGCCCAAGCAGATACTTTTCAACTTAATTGCTCTTCCTGTTCTATGGATTACCCCAAAGTCATTTGTCCCAGTCTGCATTCCTTCAACTGCTTGCTCATGGTAAGTACCTGCTTACTTAGCTGTCCTTGGTCACGTACACAGTTTGCATAGTTCCCTGCCCACGCTCTGCCTCGCCTGGAAATAAAGCAGCTCCTTCTCAAGCTGATTTTGAGTAACATTACACTCTATCTCACGGTTGAAAGCAAACTCATACAGAAGGTCTAACAGGCCACAAGACCATTTAGAGGAGGAAAAAACAGCACCCAGGGTAAAAAGGCTAAACTGCCCTATAAAAAGACTTTGCAAACTCCTAGGAGTAAACCTTTGTTAAGTATTAGAAGCTTTAAGCAATGGGAAATCACATGCCTAAATAACTCTGTGGAGTTGTACCCTCATGCCGAGGCTTGAAGGTTTTAGCCTTACATTGCAGCATAGCCATCTTGTGCAATGGCAGGCTGATCCAGGGAAGAAAAATCAGCTGTGCCCTACCCATATCTAAACGGAGGAGGTGCTTTGTTTAACTGCTCAGGTTCAAACAGCCTCACAGAAGTCTAGCTTGGTAGCTCCTATCAGAAGCTATAAGATTTCCTCAGTACGCATTAGCCTATTATTTATTACAGTCAATAACATGAAATTTGGCACTCTGTTTACAGGAGGGGCACTGACCGTGCAGCAAGCTGCTCTCTAGTGGTCCCAGCAGTCTGAGTGAGGTATAAAATACCAACTACTACCCACTTCCACCCCGATAAAACTCCCAAGATAGGAAATCCCAGCATCCATACCTCTGCACTTGATGAAAGTAGAGGGATGATCCATTCATATGCATGCAAAAATTTATTTATTTTTTTTAATTATCAACCTCACATGGCCATTTTTGCCACACAGCCTTGAATAACCTAGACGCAGGAATTAAATTCAGTTTCACTTCTCACTTGCTGTTACTCAACATTAAGTCCTGCTTTTAGTCAGATGTAGAAACTTCATTTTTCATATAAGTGCCTGCATCTTCATTCCCATTCATAGCACCCCAGCGGCCACAGCAGCTACATAAGGACCACCAAAACAGAGAGGACATAAAACTTTGGTACTGCTAACATACAGCACATCAGGCATTTTATCAAGACTAAACCACAATAGCAACAGCAAAACCCAATCTTGTGCCCATTTATCACTGCCTGCATTTAAGTCTGTTGCAGCCTGTCAAGTATCTGGAAGCTCTTCCTGCCATCTGTTTCCTTCCTCCAAGGGTGCTGCAGTTTTCCATCACTGCTCTCACAAAAAAAGTCTTTACTTCTGTGAATCTGAAGAATTTTTTTTTTTTAAACGTGAACCTGCCTGTGCAGATTGTAAAAATTGTTATTTGCCTGGATTGACAAAATTCACCCTGTTACCTGTCTCCATCCTTAGAGAGTCACACCAAAATCTATTTTCCCCACCCTTGCTTTGTGAACTGGTAACATTAAACCCAGCCAGTTAAAATGGCAAGAACACACCAAGCTGTTTCCAGAATGCAGTGACTTGCTTGCTCCCACAAGAAGCTGTCACACCAATTACCAAACCAATTAACAGCAACTAAGCAAGGAGATAGATTTGTAGAAAGACTTGCGTGAGTTTCAGTGCTGAGTGGTACTTTTATTGTTGCGCTTTGAACACCAAAGTTTACAACAGATTGTTAATGGCAACTATTCTGCAGTGCTGAGGTTCCAGCAGATGAGCATCTGCCTCCTCTCTGTATGTAAATACTGCCCTTTTCCTCACTTCCTACAGAAAGCACCTAAGGATTTTACCATCTCAGGAAACAGGCTGCCCTAAATATTTAAGGATCCTTTTGGAGTTTTACAGCAAATAGCCCTAAATGTACATAAACATCTACTTGTAGTTATAACAAAGTCTAGTTTTTCCATAATGCAGGAGGTGTATTACATAGTAGACTGTGTTTAGAACAACAAAAAGTAACCCAGCACCTTAAATTTTAAGTAAAACCATTGAAGAAACAGTGAATTAAAAATGCAGGTCATTTAAATAATTTACATTCTCCAGCTACTAGCTTCGATAACCAAAAACTGGGGATGGGCTGGCTACTTAGCACTCATTTGCCATTTTATTTTATACTGCAGCCCTCTTGCAGAAGGAGGAGTATGGGATTTCTCACAGGAAAACATTTTCATTTTAAACTTCAGGCTAAATGACTTGTAGTGAGCATCTACATTAAGAATACCATTACAAAAGAGTCAGCAGAAACACTGTGGTGTTAACATTCCATTTGGAAGTAAACACTAAAAATCTGTTTAGAGTATACTTTGCAATAGGACCTCAGAACGCAAAGGGGAACAAGAAAAAAATGTCCTGCACCAGGTGCATCTACTGTATTTGAGAGGTTTTAATAATAACGTCTTTACATAATCTCACTGGAAAACACCAGGCCAATCTGACTTACATGTTTTAAATAACCTGCTGCTTCTACTTTATGGAGAAGCTGGTTTTAAACCATTAAGCTAATAGTCAGAGCTGGCTACTGTTTGGGTTTTAATAAGATCTGGCTCCAGCTGATAAAATACAGTTAGAAAAAGCTTTGCAAATGGAAGCTTCACATGAAAACCTGGTCATGGTAACACCAACTCAATTTCCCCTCTTAAAAAAAGGCCATAAAGCCAGCACACTAAGCTGATTTGCTCCATCTATTAAAAGATATCAATACCTACCTGCATTCCAGCAGGTTGTGAGAGCAAAGGTATTTACAGCATAAGGGTGTTTCTCAGAATGGTGTATGCTCTGCTGTTCACATAAAGAGAGCTGAAGCTTACCCATATTCCCCATGTTTTGAATACTGAGGAACTACTCAGCATGAAGGACCATGTGCCATGCTACCTGCTAAAGCAAAAAAAGGGCAACAGAATTCAGCACATCTGCCTCCAGAAACTGCAGAACTGGTTATAGAAGCCAGAGCTGAAATATTTGTAATTTGAAATTGTGCAAGAAAACTGAGAGAAGGCTGTGTTGACAAAAAAAAAAAAAAAAAGAAAAGAAAAAACCCAACAAAACCAAAAACAAGCATTCTTCAAATTAACTCCAACCTGCCAGGCACTGCTTGCCTCCCTTTTTCCACACTCACAAGCTCCCTGCTATGAAAGAGGAGCTTCAGTGCTGCCATCCCTCCGTGCCTTCCCACACATCAGTACCAAGGGTGTTTGTATCCTCCAGGTTGCCACTCCAGCATCACTTCTTTCCCATGAACAGAAAATAGCAGTAATTCACAGCATCACGAAATAGCATACTGGGCTATGTTGGACAAATAAGCACTGTTAGATTGGGCATGCTACAGTCCAAGATGATGCCCGCAACTTGATCTGTGACCATGGGTCTGACTGAAGCTGCTGCCTCTACTTACTAGATGAAAGGGCTCTGTCTGCTCTGTCCTCAAATTCCCTTTGATCTTCTACCTGGTCTTTCTCCAAAGCCAACACAATTCTGGACAGCAATTCCTAAGATGTTTCCCGAGGGCTTCATTACATGGCAGCTCCTGTGTGCTGCATCTGAACAGGCCCAAAGAGCAAGCACTGAGCTGAAGGCTCAACCTTGCTTAATTCCATCATTTTTGCAGCAAAGGCTTATGTGCGTACCATGATTGCAGCACAAACGTCAGTGGTAAAAAGGTACTACAATTTAAGAAATTGAGCTATCTCCAAGTTTTCTAGTGTTTACAGCACATTCAGTTCATGTTTTCAGGTTCTCCTGTACTCAAGAATGCTGGAATTCTTTTTAATCAAATATTTCATAAGATTCACAAAAAAATTTCGAAAATGTGGAATACATGATTTGAATACAAGCCCAGTAACTTTCTGCATTTGTAGCATCCCACAAAGACAATCTTAAAAAAACCAAAGATCTCTCAAATAGCAAACAAGTAGCATAGTACTTTTAACTCCTTAAAGGTAGATCTGCTTTGGGTTCAGACGTTTGGGGTGAGCTATGCTGTCTGCACAACCCTAACCATTGCTTGCCGTCCAGATTTCCCTTGAGGAACATAATTAACATCAAGTTAAAACCCTGCCTCCAGCATCAGGGAGATAATTGAAATCCAGGCAGTCCCAAGACTCTTCTCAAATTGAGGAGTTGCTAAACGAAAATGTAAAGCTGCGGCGAGATGTTTATATTAATTATACTAACCAACCATCAAGGGGCTCCTATCTGAGGGCACTTTTCCATGGATAATTCATGGCAGCTTTTGAATGATGGTCCATAATACACTCTGCATTCCTCAACAACATGAACAAGCTGTTACAGCTACTTCAGGCTTCCAGTATGAAAATGCAGTGGCTGTTTAACTCCCCAAAGGAGCTAATCTCTCAAATATTATCTTGCAGTGATTCCTTTGTCAAAATGGAGGGGCCTTTCATGGTTTAGTTTCCAGCAAAGTACTGCCTTGTAACACCCTCAAATTATCACCATCCAATGAAGATAGCTATGAACTAATAGCCTGAAGTTTCAGGCAAAAATGGCTTTGAACTTGTTTTTAAAAAAATACCTCAGTGTTCAGCTGCTTTTTGCAATGCCCTCCCTATTAGGTTTTGGCCACTTTGGGTTTTCCCCTTGAGGTTCTGCCCAGCAAAGCTTTTTGCAATTCTTCTTTATAACACTATAGAGAGTTACACCAATACAGTGGGTGTAAGATGAGTAAATCAATTTAATTGACTACCTACAAAGTTCATCAATTAGATTAACAGTTGAACTACTTAAAGACAGGGAAAAATATCTGATACTTATTTTCTAGAAAATAACACGCAATACAGCATCACCATGTAAACAGTTGGACAGTCCAGATAAAGAGGCTGAAGGCTAAGGGCATGCACAGTAGTGGAAGAACACTGGGCTTAATGGGATGCAAATGACTCCATTTTACACTGATACATTTACGTGAAGTTTGCAGTCTTGGGAGAAAAAGCAGTGGGACAAAGGCTCTCTGTGAAATATGGAAAGCTATCTGCTCAAAACACAGAGTATTTCCCAACAGGGCAACTCAAATGATCAAAAATTTCCCCTTCTGGATTTTCTCAGAGCTCTTCAGAGTTTGTGGTTTGGAGTTTAACAAGTAGAGGGGATAGGAAGCAAACACTACAATTCCCTGTTCCGTGGTCAAGATTGCTTTGAAAACCTCTCTCAAGAACACAACCGTGTGAACTCCTGTGAACCCACATTTCACACTGTTGCATCCATGCCCTTATAAGCCATCTATCCTGCAGCAAGCTACAACAGAAGAGGGTTATCTGCATTCACCCTCAACTGCAATCAGCACTTACCTCATTGCACGCGCTGCTAAGAGCCCCTACTTCTGTCTAGGGATCAATTTATTGGACATCTGGTTTTCTAACCCACTTTTTCCTATGCAACTGACAGCATTTTAGGGACATACTGTATTAACAGCTGATTCACACTGTTACTCCAAACTGTTTGTTATGTTGGGGGAATGGTGTGGGGCTTTCCTTGTTGCCTTTTTGGGTTTTGGAACAAACAGCTTTGTTGTGAGAAATGGTGCTTCAGATAAAGGTGACAGGTTCTCGCTCCACAACACAGCAAACAACTGCAGCTTAGCTTAATCAGTCTCCACCCAACACTACAGCTTCTCAGTCTGCAGTGTGGTTTCACACCTGCATCACTGGATTAAGGCAGTGACTATAGAGTAGAAAGCCCATTCAAGTCTTTTGATGAAAGGCTCCTGTGGCAGTGCCACACTACTCAAAAAGACCCATTTGTATTGGAAGCTGGTGCTAGAGCAATCCTAATAAGTCATTCCTTCAGCTATTTGTCAATCAACAGACAGGCACATTGATGGAGGCTGCACTGTCTACAAGTGAAATGTGCTTTCTTTCCATGCAGTCAATCTGAACATCATAATTCTAGCTCATATCAGACTACATCTAACGTCACTTATAATTAACAAGCCTGAAAAGCAGCAAATAATTCTGAGAGACAACTGAACAAATGATGTCAGGTTTTATGACAAGGCGGTTGCACCAGAAGCAATGCATCAAACAGCTACGTGACATTAAACTTTCTTCTGAAGAAACATTCACCTGCTCTCTTATTAATTTACTTACTTGATATTTAAGGACTGACAGCACTGAAAAATGTGTCATTCCATTAGACAGATAGCTGTCCTGCCTCCAGGGGAAACGCCGTTACTGTAATGGAAAGAGATTTAAGGCTCATGTGCCGTCAGCCCGGGTCTGCCCTGAGCAGCTGTTCAGAAACCCCGCGCAACCATTCCTCAGGAAACCACAGACTGAACAGCACAGCCAGAAGTTTCCAAAAAATGAAAAGCATCTCTCATCCCTCAAGAGAATGTGGGTAAACAGAGAGAAGAACAAACAAGGAGGGGAAGCAGAGGGAATAGTTGGGAGTCGAGGCCAGCTTCTGCTGAACATCTCTCGCATGAGGCAATTCAAGGCGGAAGGACGTAACGAGAATGACTCTGCTTTGCAAGGTAAATTAGGACAATTCACTCATGGTTCTTGCAAATAAGTACTTTGAAGGTAGTCCAGCATATTTCATTCAATATCTAATATACACAGAGAAAAATAAATTTATTATTTGTATTCTCAAGAGTATCCTTCCTTCCAGTTATGCAAAAATAAAGAAAATAAATGGTCATTTTGGCTGACTTTATTCATTTTTCCAACTCTTCTCCCCACTTTTCCCAGAGGCTTTTCCTGAAAGACACTCAGTCTTAGATGGCTTCAGTTGCATACTTTCCCTTCAGTCCTAGTCGCCTCAGTAAGTTCTAGGGTCTTTTCATGAGATGCTGTCACACAATTTAGTTTCCAAAGTCATCTAAACAGAAGCATGGTGTAAGGACATCAGCAGTCCTTGGGATGGATTAATTTCACCCTTCACCAACATCAATTTTAACACCCACAACACAAGATGAAAGCTAAGAAGCAGAAAAACAAATGCCTGAGAGAACCTGATTACAGGGGAGTCCAGCTACTAATGCACTAAGCGGAGCCTCCTGCCATTTAATTTTGTTGATATATTCGATGATGACATATCTTCTCCCCATCCACAGAGAGGGTACTGCTACTCCCTGCTGAACGGGAAGTATGCAAGATAAGAGATCCCGACTATTGGGTTGCAGGTTGTACATTATTTCCTAATCCTTTCAGACAAACTGACCACATTGTTGCTTTTCTGATGCCTGGATTTGTTTCCTGGCACATACCTATTCCCTAGTTTAGAGGTGTGAAGAAAGCTGGGTTTGATATCTTGAAAGCAGCATGCCAGTACTTCTCAGCCCTTCCCCGACCCCTCTATCTCAAAAGCAGGAGCGTTGCTGGTCGAGTGCCATGCCGACCAGCTGGCCCTCTCAGCACTCTTTACAACTGTCTAATATCTTTGTGTGACCTTCACGGTGCTAACCAAGCACAGAGAGGACCAGGCAAACAACTCAAGAACACTAAAAATATCCCAAAGTTGCATTAGTCACAGGACTATGGCCCTGCTGAGAGCACAAGTCACTGCTCACATTGTGTCGCACCCCTGCTTTTCCAGCTCAAAGGGATTTGTGCATCAGCTAAGCTCAAACTCTTTCATTTGGGTTATTTTAAAATGGCAGTGAAGAAATACAGATCTCTACTGCTGGGTTTTGTCCCATGGCCAAATCAGAGTATTAGGAAGCAGCTCACTGATCCCAATCAGCAGTGGCATAATTCAGCGTTCAATAGCTTCCTTGTGCCAATGCACCACATCATCAAAGCTCTGCCACATCTCCCATGATTTACTGAAACCAGGCTTCCTCTCACAAGTCTGTCAGAAGACTCAGCTGAGAAAAGTACTTGCTCCGCCTTTACCTTGGAAAGATAGTCCCCACAGAGATGGAAATCAAGGCATACAACCTTGATACTGAGCTAGGGAATACCAGGAGCTACTGGGAACAGTCCCCAGGTGGATTCAGCTACTTAATTCCCATCTGGTTAAAATAAAATGTAACATAAAGGATGGATGGGGGCTAAAAGGAAGTAAAAGAAAATAAATGATAAGTTCCCGGGCCAGAGAGGGTTTCAGGGATTAAAGGGCAAGCAAAACATCTTAAGATGGGGAAAAGCTGACAAATGGATATGAAACACAGCATGAAAACCAACTTTTCCACTAATGCGAATGCTTGCCTGCAAATGAAACCCTTTCATCACTCACAGAAAAACTAGTTATAATAGAAAAAGCATCTGTATTTTCCCCTCAATTTTAAGGCAGCCACTCACAGAAATGCCTGTGCGGTTCCCAAGCACGCCAAACTTTGTTGCAGCTTATTAAAAGAGCACCGAAGCTTCCCAGCTGGCCGGTGACCCATAGGCAGGCAGCTTGGAGAAACAGGAGTGTGTGGGTACACAGAGGATGAAACCCCCCTTTTTTCCCCTGGCTTCCCCAGCAGCTGGTGCTGTGGAAGAGCTGCGGCTGCAAGGGCTGGGGGCAGCTGCTATAGGACATAAATAGGCAACAGCTGTTTGGCCATATGCTTGACAGGCTCCAAAGGGTTAAACTCTGTCACCACCCAAAACTCCTGCACATGGAGCTACCTGGTCCTAAGGCAATACCCTTGCCTCTGCCTGAAGCATCACTGCTTCCACCCTTTGGGGCATGGGGAGGGGGACGAGAATGAAAAAGGCTGTGTCGTTCTCAAGGATCAGAAAAATTTCTCAAGATTTTGTTCTGAAGACAAAGGCAAAGAAAACCTTCAAGGGAAGTGAAAACCCATTAGAAAGTGTACTTAAGTATCCAGGGTGTGCTGAAAGCTATCACTCCCTCCCATTTGTCCTGTGAAGGCACTAACGCAACACTGTGTGTGTCAGTACTATTTCAGACCAACAAATTCAAGCACATTTCAGTGCATGGTGGCAGTTGTCTTGAAATACGAGAGACACTTTCTCCTGCTATCACTGCACAGCTGGAAGCGACTCCGAACTCTGGAGCACCTCACTGCTCCAGTGCATGTTCACAGCACACAACTGAGCCTTGCAGGCACAGCTGCCAGTTCCCCACTGAGGCTGAAGTTTGGAGCCTTCCTGGGCACTCTCCTCTTTTCGGGAGGCTGGTTGTGACCTTCCTCTGCCTGCCACCACTGTCACAAAACTCCAGTTTCTGTGGAAACAATCTCCTGACTGGGGCACACAAAGGCAGAAGCTCTTTATAGAAACAAACTCCTCGAGAGGACTCGAGACCAACCACAAACAGCAGTTTCACAATAAAATATAAAACACAGCCTCAGCCTGGCCTTCCTGTCAGCCACGAGCGCAAGAAAAGGAGCATTTTGGGGGAATCCTCTCAGACTGGGGTGAGACAGACTGACCCACCAGGTACACAAATATAGCAGTGTATGGAGTATTACAGGGGCAGAATGCAGCCTAAACTGGTTTTTAAATTGTGAACTTTAATCCTTCTCAAATCCTTCCAACCCTGTTGCAAGGACACCTTATTTGCTGCTGTTTGTTGAAGTAACCAACACAGCCCTTCCCCAGCTTCGCCCTTCCCATGAGGCTGGGACGGGGCAGACAGAACTGCTGCCACAGCACCCCACATCTAGCCATGGTCACTTACCAACCTAAATAGTTTGCATTCTGCATCTAATGCCAGGAATGCATTCCTCTCATTGCATGGCAGTCATGCAAGATTTAATGAAGACACACACCACACCTGAAAATAAGAGACTAAAAGAAAGGGATGAATTATTTAAACTACCAGTGTATCTCTTTTCCCCATCGAGAGCAATCACATGAATGCCCTCTGATGCAAACCCTTATCAGATAACCAAGTACCAGCTTTCTGGAGCAGAGACCAGGAATGAACTTTTCCCAGAGTTTCCCCTACTTTTCCCAAAGCCAGTTCTGATATAAACATTAAAAAAAAGGAGCCTCCCAGCCATCACAAAGCAAGCAACACAACCAGCCGCCTCCCAGACTGGTGAGGAGCAAGAAGCACAGGCACAACAAACCACCATACATTAACAAAAGATGCTATTTCTGGTAGAAGCCTGGGCACCTCATTTCCTTTGACCATTGATGATAACAGTATTTGGCAACAGAATCAGGGTTAGAACAAAAACCAGACCAAAATGTTTATATAGAGAATTTACAGCACATTTTGGAACCTCTGCAGATATTGATTTCACCAAGCCAGTAGCATCTCCAACGCCACGGAGAAATACAGACCACAGAAGAGACCCAGGGAAGCAGTGTTAAGGGCTTGCAGGGGAAATGGGCATCACACTATAGGTTTACACCCAAATAAAGCAACTCCATCCTGCCGTTCCCTTATATGCTAAGTTCAGTTACAATGAAAATCTTAAGTACAAAACACCGTGCGAAGAACCACCCTCAACTGCCAGGAGAAAAGTCAGTTTTCCCCATATCACCGCACCTTAACGTGAACTGTGGCACATTGGCCAAAGCTTCAGTTAAAAAAAATGTGAGAGCGAATAGTACTGCGATGTTCCCGCAAAAGAGGCCACAAGAAAATGGCAAGTGCAACGGATAGGATTTGGCTATGATTTTTCCATTTACTCCAATGATGTCACCTCTGTGAAGAGATCCCATTTATCTCATCAGGCTATATTTGGAACATCGCATCTTATGACAAACCGCAATCATAATGTATAAGACCACAGCAGCCAAAATGGTGATTCCCCAGGAAGAAGGTAAGCAAGCTCATATTTTTCAGGTACTGTAAGGGAGATTTTAAAGTCATTGGTGCAGAGAAACATTTCCATTTGCTAAATCTGGTCAAGAAAACCTACATCATTAATGAGTGTGGCTACATAGAACTGTCAGTCCCAAAATTAATCACTGGATGCAATAAATAAATAAAATCATGTGCTATAAGCATAAGGTGGGGTTCTCATGCAGCAAGCACGGCAGCTGGAGAAGAACAATGATAGTGTTGTAGAAATCACCGAATTACATAAATACTCAGTCCCTTGTCACTACTATTTCATACCACTTGCTGTGTTAGCACGCCAAACAGAACACACAGTTCTGCAATAAACACTGGTGCTATTTATTCTGGTGCTTTCTCTATTTTGGGTGTAAACACACCCATAAGAACATGATCACATGAGAACTATCCAGCTTTATAATGCCTTTTTCCCTGTCCCACTGAAGTGACAGGTACCTAGCGCAATTCATTTTGCCAAAACTGTTTTTTCAGTAAAGCCATGGCACCAAATCTCTTTATCTCTAATCAGGCACTCCACGGATATTTATTTTTCCCAAAGCCATGTCCTTAATCAAGTGCAACTCCTTTTTAATATCTTTTTGAAAGTTAATTAAAGGTAATGGAATTCAGTGCTCTAACTGCATAGACCAGGCACGCTCACCACCCCTTACAGAGCAGACAGCTATCTTCAGAAAGTAAGTTAGGCAATGCAAAAAAGAATACTGGGATACATTAAACCATATAAATCAAGTCCTGCTAGTCTGTAGGAAGCAAACAAGATGGTTAGATACCAAAGCTTTAGTCTTGCTAAAATACTATAAGTTTATACTCTTTACAGTTTCACTGTTCATTGTGTTGCTATATTTAAAGGCACTGGGAACCATTTAACCAGCTCCCAACCTCCCAGGAGGTTACAAGTCAGACTGCAGACTGCACACACATGCATTTTGGGGGAACCAAAGTTGAGCTTCTTGGAGATAGGCAAGGATTTTCTCTGGATTCTTCATTAAGTGATCAGTCTCAGCAAGTCAAGGACAATATGCTTTCATGGAAGCCATACAGCCTATTTTAATCCTATTTTAAGTAGAAGCCAGCAGTATTTCCATACACTTGGTCGACATCAACAGGATGCAGCTTTCTGCTAGCAAGCGCAGGTTACCTCTAGCTGAGGGGTATCTTCCAGAACACGTTTCATGCCATTTAAGCACTCACATTCAATATATTCTGTGTCCCCCACTGTTAAACTATTTTTCCATAGCTTCCTTCCCAGGAGTTCATTTTCCTCTTGAAAACAGTCACAAGAAAATAAAATGCCCCCTCAGAACAAAAGGGATATTCGGTAATTAATCCATAAAACAGGAGACCTGTTTGAAACCTCCCTTTTCAGTTTCTGAAAATAGTTCTGTTCTTTTCACAAATTAACTAACTGGGCAGTAAAAAAATGTCTTTTTTTTGTAAACTACTACTGGAATAGTTACAAACTGTATTAATGGTTATCAAGTGTACCTTTTTATGGTAGTGAAAAAACAGTTCCAAATTCCAGAATTAATACTGTTATTGGACACTTGTTTGGCTTGAGAATTGAATATGAAAACGTAAGCTTCCACGTGGCTTTCTATTTGAGGCTTGGGTGACTAATTACGTATTCAGATGCTGCTTGATTTGATATCTACTCAATTCCCATTCTGTTTCTGTGGGAAAGAGACTCAAAAGACTTTGGAAAATAGTTTTCCTGACTGTGAATCAGAACTTTAGGATGCAGAATTTTAAAAGGAAAATTAAATTTCACAATTGCAGCAACATAAACTAATCTGCTTCTCGGCAGAGGAAGCCAAAATGCTTTTGCTAGCAACATGTGAAAATGGATAATGATAGCAAAAGCTGAACTGCACCTTACTCCCCCCCCCCCCCCCCGCTTAATACTAAAAGTGCCACTGTGCTACTTCAGCATTATTTTAGTTCTGAGAAAATGTTTATGAAGAGCAGTAACTGAAAATCAGCTACCTCAAAACCCAAACTTTCCCTTTACTGAAATATCAAGGATTTCAGATCTAACAGAATATTGAGGGGGAAGTGGGGAAGAGCCCAAGTTCTACAGGAACTTGAAAATTAACTTGAGTTTACATCAAACTAGAAGGATTGAACATTCCTTTTACACACCTGGGAAACCTCCAAAGTAAACCCCCAAATTTTGTTTCTTTGTCATACAGTTTGATAACAAATACACTCTGTCCTGCATGACTGATGTGAACCTTGGCCTCCCATTCAAGCTCTGGTTTTCGAATGTGTCAGAGACTCCAGAAAGTCTTTTTTGGTTGTTTAAGAAGTATCCAAAGCTAAAAGCAGACACCTATTATACCTATGTGGGTGTGCAAATGTAGAAAACAGACTTTTTTTGTGGGGACTGGTCTCTGGAAAAAATGTAACCTAAACATGTCTGTTACTGGTTACTTCACTAGCAAATATGAAGTTTAATACATTACTGTAATTAAATGAGTAAGGCAGAACAAACAAACCATTTAATTCTTTAGAAAACCTGTTACCACTAAATTGACATATCTGCTTAACCCTTACTTCTTCCACCTCCACATGAGGTTATATGAAACTTCTCAATCTCCCTTTCTGTCTTCCTGTTTAAGATGTTGATAGTTTTGAACTTTTACTGTTGGGTGGACGTAGGGAATGAGAAGTCAAAACAATTTGTGTAGTCTTAATTATATAGTAACAGACTTACATTTTGCTTCCACAAAGACTAAATTATAGCATTTCCCCCAAGACTAAAGATACAGGATGTCAGATTTGGTGTCCATGCTTCTTTATGGACTGTGATTTATCTCTAAAAATGGCACCAGCAAACAAGGGTGCGGCACCAGGGCATGCTCTTCAAGGGTGACTTATTAAGGCCACATCTCACGGGCAGCACACCGCATCCATTGGCAACAGTTGGTGCTTAATCCAGGAAAAGACAGGTTTATTCTTGAATTTTAAACCTTTATTTCTACTTACTTGTATTTTAAAAACACAGGTGAACCAATTGAGCCAGACTTGCTTTTAAAGCCAAATGAACTTCAATAAATTTGAAGTTATGAATTTGCTGTTGAACTCGCCTGTTTTCAGTGCAGATTGGACTGTGTGATGTAAAACACCCCAGACAGTTTAAGTCATTGCCTATTCCCATGTTTCCTTTCTTCCAATTAAAAAAAAAATAATAGTGTAAAACATTCCAAGCCAACTAGAATTTTTTTCTTCCTTCAGGCACCCAGGAGCAAGTTCATGGTCAATGCATTTGCTGCCACCTTTAATTCTTCCACCTTTCACCAGAAGGTTCATTTGAACCTTGTTTCCTATTCTGTTCAAACACTGAAAGTCCTCCTCCCTGCCTCACCCTACCCCCTCAGACACTGTAAAGACCATAGCAACATTTCCTTGAATCGGAGACACTCATGTCATCTCTTGGCACACGTTCCTGGGTCAGCTGTGCGATCCTAGTTCCTCTTAGAAGAATGAGGAAACGTTGCCAATCTCTTTTCCTCCTCTCATTTTTAGTCACTATTTCACAATTAAGCACAACCCTCAGGACATTTAAAAATAAAAATATCTGACCATCAATTTTCTCTTCCTCCCACCCGCTATGTTTGATATGTTTACTCAAATATTTAAATTATGAGGCTTTCTTGTGCCTGAAGTAGTAATATTTGGGGTATTACTGGTATTTTTACAAGATGCAGGTGAACTCAGAGTAATTAGCAGTTAAACACATATTCATCTTTTACCAGTTATTAAGAAACACTGAGCAGCGCTATTTAAATAGATAACATCCCGCTACAAAGAAAATATGATTAAAGTGTATGCTAGTGAAAAGGATCTAATATGTTATTACAAAAATGAAACAATGGAAACAATAAGCTCTGCAAAATGCCCTTTTTTAAATAGCGACTGTGTTGAATATAATGCAGATTATCTGGAAGAATATGCAGATATCAGAAAAGAAAGATGAGATAGGAATTTTAACTGTGACAGAGGAGATTAAGAAGTTAAAAAATAAATTCTTTGTCAATTGAGAGAAAATTGCTTGAACAACTCTGGCATCTGATACCAGTTCAAGGCTATTTGGATACTACAGGATTCTCCTTTTTGTCTTAACTCAGTCTGTGTTAGAGACCACACAAACATTCTTCTGCTAGAAGCATTTGTTTTTTAAAGTTATTAGCCATGAAGATCTGAAGCAGATCTGTTCTCAGCTACATTCATAGCCCAGATGTGGATATTGTGAAGACTCTGCACAAAGAATCAAAGCCAAGATTCCAGAGTCCCGTACAAGAGGACCCACAGGAGATGAAAAGAAGGCTGTCTTCAGCATTTCCATCCTACAAGCTATTTAGGGGACTATGACTTCATACTTGTTTGTTCTCAAGTAGCACAGATGTGCTCTATCAATTCATAGAGTTGGAAAAAGATATGTAGAACGAGCATAAAGAAAAAAAAAAAATCACTTTTGCACCCAAAGTTGCAGCAGTACAAAGTATGGAACTGATAGGATTTGCCACATTGTCACTGGGGCAGAATATTTATTTACATAAATACTTACATTATATTTTGTCTAACCATCATGTATGAAAAAATTCTGAAGCCAACAACAATAAAAATCTATAGATGGAAAAAATAGTTATTTTGTCCATGTTCTCAGCTCGTTTAAACTGCAAGAACAAATACCGTCTGAATTAGCAGCAAGCCTTTCTTTTGACATGTTTGCTAGCTGCAAGATATCCATTTTGTTGAGGGTTTTCTTGTTTTATTTTTAAATCAAGTACTGTCACTTTTAAACAATGCATCCTGTCTTCAGAAGTCAGAGAGAGAAAAATTTAAACAAAAACCAAGCATCCTCTGGAAGAGTGAAGATACTAGTAGGTACAGAAAATTGACTTGCTGTGCCATAACACAACTGCCAAGTGTGCCAAAGAGGGTGTAGTAAAATTCCTTTTTATGTTGCTGTAAGTTTGCAATACTTTCTGCCAATAATGTTTATGGGAAAATATTTCATAAAGCAACCAATAAATTTCCCCTTCCTACAATTTTTCCTTTACCTACCACATTTCCACCTCCCTTGCACACATGAAAGTTACATTTGCCAGCAACTGAAAAACATAAAACATGCAAGCACAAAGATCAAAACATGTCATGAATTCAAGAATTTGCATTATGTCCCTGAACACCAGGATGCTGCCCCAGAAGCCATCCTGATTCACTCAAGTCTTCTACAGAGTATCACACAGCATCAGATAGTCACAAACAGAACTGCCAAAATTTAAGGGATACATTCTCAATGCACGGCTTGTATTCCAGTCAGTGGTACAAATTAGCAAGGGAGGTTCTTCAATTAAAAAGCACTAAATTTAGGATTGCAACTTATTATTCATCGCAAAGGGTCACAGCCATGTTTATTCCAGCAGCTACAAAAACCACCTTAGACTTTAATGCTGTGTGTATTACAGTGTATTAGTTACAGCACATAACATTTAGTTTTTTAAAAAATTGCCTCCACAAATGTGAACACTCCCTCCCATTTCTTTTTCTTCCCCCACTCCCATTCAAATGAGGTTAACCAAGAAAAAACATATTCACAGGAATTAAGAGCTAAATAGACAATCTACTCTTGCAATGAACAAGTAGCCTCTGTCAGTGTCTATGCCAGAAACCTGCTCTGGAGGTTTATAAACGGGCCCCTGTATTTTTTAATTTGAATGAAACATGTCTGAGCTATTAGTGATGCCCATACCAGTAAGACCTACTCGAAAACTGCAAGACCTGTGTTTTGCATTATCTTAACCAAAATAAAACACTGTTGCTTTTAAAAAAGAAATTAAGATTCACGGATTAAAAGAAATCATGCTCCTGGACTGAATCCCTACATTTTCAGTTACTTCTGTGGTATAAATGTCTCAGGAATTAGAAGAGCTAGGGGTTCTCAAGCTGTTATTCTGATTGTACTATGAACAGAATCTCTCCTGCGGATATTCTTGTTCCATGGCAAGCCCAGTCACATACACAGCACTGAGCATGCAGGCACTGTTTCAAAGGTCTTGCAATCAGAAAGTTCATCAAAAACACTGTTAACTATTAACCTCCAGTTTACTGACCTGCAACTGCATTATCACTCAGCTTCCATGCTCCTCACCCAGCTCCAAACACAGTTTAGCCTCATCTTGTTTTCAGAACATTTAGCAACCAGCAAGATCAGTGCCTTGACAAAGCTCAAAGCATGGCAGATGCATGGATCTAGCACTAACACTTCCTGCAGAGCATCCCATTCAAAATAAAGCACTGAACCTGAGACATAAACATCTGTAGATCTGTGCAATTCCATCTTCAACCAACCAGCAGGTAAGAAAAGTTGCTCTAACCACTAGGATGACCACTATTTACTGCCAAAGAGGTCCTGCGTGCCAAAAGAAGTGAATTCTGCAGAAGGACCATACTTTCTACTTGTCTCCACAAACCTTGCTCGTGGAGAAAGACCAGCTGGGTAACGGGTACACTGGGATCCTCCACATTTTACATACTGTCTTGGTCCACAATTTTTTCCTGCCTATCACAGTAATTAATCCAGCAGATCTATTAAGGCACCATGCCAGTCATTTCCATCGGTTAACTTGCAGGAGCTATACATCCTTTCAACAACGCCTTAGAATAGCTCATTTCCATTCTCTTTACAGCAGGTGATGACAGATCATACCACCTGCGGTTTTATGACCCATTGTGAATGTACAACATAAGACACATAAAGGTCACAGCCTGTTGGACAGACTAACTGTACAGGTCACAGGAATTGGAGACAAACCAGAGATCTAGCAGTTGAAGTTGTTACTGCTTTAACACCAAAAATATGATGCTTACCATGGAAAGACAGGCTCTAAAGTGACTATCTGAGACTACTAAATGTGCAGCACAAGTAGCCTTAAGATATTATTTCAATTGTCATATAATAAAAATATTCCCTGCCAGTCTGGCAGCTGTGTAGAACCACTAGCAAATCTGCAATGTCTAAGGCTGTTTTCTCCAGATATAGTGGACACATCCAACTGAAGTGGTCTGGAGCGCAAATCAAAATTGCATGTTACAAGCTGCTGGACATCTGTTGCCAAATGGTATGTTAATTCTTCTGAGTCTTCTTAAACAGAAAATCTCTCACCCTCTATAAAAAGAAAAATCATCTAGCAGTAGTTGATATAATTAAATTTAATTCAATAAAAAAATTGCCCAAACTGTAAGACCACCCCATAAATATGTAAATTTCACCATTAGGAAAAGACTAGTCAATCAACTCCATGAACAGATACTAAGATATTAATTTGTTTATATTAAGTGCCCATCGCTTTTGTCCAGCTAGTCGAAATTTCAATTTGCACATACAAAGCAGTATTTTTTTCTTTTTTTTTTTTTCCAAGCTGAATAGAGACCAGCATCTCATTTCTCTCCAATTAAAAAAATTGCTGAACGTAATCAGCACATTTTCTCTCTAGAGGAGAATGACAAATACAGTCGGTAACACATTGTGCTGTATTTCTGGTCTTACAGCTGCTTGAAGGCTCTGCTTGCAAAAGGAAGCATCTCAAAAGTAGACAGCAGTGAACGTAACTTGCCCTATGCAAATGTCTCCAGCTTTAAAAGAAAACTAGTTCCCTCAGTGCCTAGCTGCTTCTTGTAGTGCAAATAAGGAGGAAAAGAAAGGAAAGACAGCATGCTCTGATTCCCCCTCTCTGTTATTTCAGGAAGCTGTTTGGGAAAATAGCTGCTCAGGCTCTGCATTTTGGAGTAGCCTGAATTACCCCAGCCACCAAAGGGCTTACCTTCAGCCAAAGATCATGCTGCATCCATGCACTCTTCAAAGCTCCTTTTACTGATCCTCATGACCATTCCTGGAAACTATTATTTGTGCAATCCAAAGCACGGCTCCAAGTACATCTCTCTAGTCAGAGCAACGCATGCCTAACAGTGTTATAAACCACTCTGCACACAGTACGAGGGAATCCATGCAGCTCCAAGGCATTTTGTAAACAAGCAGACATGCTGCATACCAGACAGAAATATTTAACAGCATACGAGAACTAGGAATTTAAAATGCATACAGGACATGACTGACTTAATTATGGCAACCATCACACTTCTTTTCTTTTTTAAATGCTTAAGGTTACTTACCCTACTTACTTAGTTTTAAAATGTTAGAACCCAGGCACAAAAATGGGTACTAACCACATAAATAAGCAAAGCAATATGCTGCTGCTTTTCTTCTCTTCATACAATTTTATGCAAATAACACCTGCAACTTTTCTTCTGTTTCTGCACAGCTTCTAGACAGCAGAGGACAAACATGCTTAAAGCAACACAGGAGAAAGTACCTGAAAGATTGAACACACCGGCAGGGCACCACCTACATTCATCCCTTAAGCCTCATGCAATTTCAACTCTAACACTTCCACAGACTTCTGGCTAAACAGCGAGGTGGCAGAGACTGGAGGAAAGCTATCTTCAGTTACTCACTGCTATTTTATATTCTTGCTCTCATTTCTAGGCAAGTGGACTGGGAAAAAAAAAATATCACAAAGCATCACAGATGGCAGTCTGGCATCCTCCAGCCAACCTCACACCTGCAACTTCCACGACCCCTGCTGCAGCTGTGCTTTTTGTCTCCTCTCGTCCCAGCACAGACAAAAGCTGCAAAATACGCAAATGTTAAGTGACCCACTACCACCATCTAAGTCCACAGGAAATCAAGATGCAAGCCTCCACTCTTGGCTCTGCTCCCACCAACACAGCTCTGCTTGTACCATAGAAGAGGTAATCTTCAGGCAGTTTGGTCAAGATCATTTGCCATGGGGGTGGGAAGGGTGGTTATTTTAAAATCTCAATCCGACAAAGGGAGGGGAAAAAAAAGCATACAAAATTGACAATTCTGAAGAGAACTTGACAATCACCAATACCAGCATGAACCAATCTGTGCTAAACAGGGTGTCGTGAGCCCTGCAAGGACAAAAGTGGATCTCTTCACTGCAGTTTTATTTAGACTCTTGCAGCTAACCACAGCAAAATGGGAGTTACCAGCTCTCTCCACAACACGTTACTTATTCCTGGCTGTGACATTTCATTCCAGGCCATGGCTTGGCACGGCTCTTTCCATGAGCACCATGAGATTCACATGTTATAGAAGGTGGTACGTTTTCCTGCCCACTCTGAGATGCGGCAAGATGATCCCTCCCCGTCTGTAAATTTTATGTAGAATCCACATATGATAGACACCACCAAACCCAATGTCTGTATTTCCTTCAGGACTCAATTCAAGGCAGGCAATTCAAGCAAGACTTCTTGTGGGTACTAGTTTGGTTAAAAATTTTTTACATATATTTTTATACAAAAAAGATGCAGCCAGAGCATTTTCAGCACATCTGCGACTCCACAGATGCTGCCCGTTCCCACGCCTCCCTGCTAGAGGGCTGCAGCCATGGCTGTGTCCAGCACAAGGCTTGTGGTAGACTAAGTCCTGATCAGTCCTCCAGAGATATCAGGTTAGATGATCTAATGGTCCTTCTGGTCCTTAAAAAGAAAATTAGCAGTGAATCACTTCGATGCTTTGAAACCCTGGTACAGTTTCTCCCGCAGACTGAGACCAGCCACTGCAAGATGAAACTCAAATCAAAGCCAAGTTTTACTTTCGTGGTCAGCAGCACATGGCTGCAGCCGTACATATTTCATGCAAAACCAGGGTGAAGCAGATGACTAGGAAAGAGGGGTGAAGCCAGACCGTCTGCTCTCTGTCTGTAGGACACAGAGGCATTCAGTTGGCTAAGAAACAAAAAGGTAGGGAGACAAGGAGCCTGAGGGGCTTCCTGGCCTGATGCTTTCCATATGTAAACCCTAAAACGGCAGCCACTGGTCCACCACCACTCATTCACTCACCCCTACTTATCAAAGCACAGTTCTCTCATCAACTGGGCAGAACTTGCCATCTTTGCCTCTTGGACAGGAAACTGGAGTGAATAACTTATCCTCTAATCATGTTTCACCCTAATACTTTAAGAAAAAATTCTGAATTATAGATTAGATGAATATTAATAAGGATAATACAAGAGGCTTTTTTTTTTAAGCTTAGAAACTACTTTTTTTTCCAAGATCTACCTGTCCCATTGTCCATATGAAGGTGGATCACCAATATTTAAATCATACGAGGCCATTGCTGTTTAGGACTCCACAGAAACCTTCCCAAACAGATTTAATCAACTGATAAGTTATATTGAGAATGTATCCATCCAACCTAAGGATGCCGTTCCTCACGTTCCTGCCAAAGCAACTCTACAGCCTTATAAAAATATTAAAATGGTTTTCATCATAGCCTAAACTACTGAGACGGCTTTGACAACTCTCCCCACAAAGCAAACTCCCTATAGACCTTTTTAAAATATCCTAAAACAAGTTGCAGCTCTACCTACAGAATTGAAATCTAAGACAAATTAACAGAAAACAAGAGAGGAGGTAAATTATTACAAGCGAAGCGTTCATTGCTGCATGGAAAGGTCTTTGTCCAAATATACCGCATTTAAGAAATCTTAAGATCGTGTAATTAAAACCTGAACTAATATGGCCAGGGAAGTGGAGCTTTAAAAAACAAGGCTTTCAGGATTGTCTTGTTTGACACCTTCTTTAAATGGCAGAAACAAGTTTGTCTGCCTTAATCCTTCCTATACAACAACTGAGAAAGGTCTGTATGTGTTATAAGAACACTCGAGGTTTTTAGGGATCAAGAAAGAGTAACAAAACTGTAGCTAGGCCTAACCCCATTCAAACAATCAAGAATACTGCATCTTGTTCATCTCTTGTTATTACCGGTCCTCTTGCAAAATGAGGCTATTCTTCAAGTTACACATTTGTGAGTCATCCAACTTAATGCAAATACACTGAAAATGCTGCAGGAAACATGTAGTGCCTACAGAAGAAAGGAAAAAGCACGGAAACCCACAGAAGTTGAAAACAGAAAACCACAGGTAAGCCTCTTTCCAATAAAAACAAGCACTTCCCTCTGCAAAGCAGAACTAACTGAACCAGACAGGGAAATCTAGACAGACCCACGAAAACACTGGAAAGCAACAGTTACCCCAGACTTCTTACTAAAAAAAGAAAATAAAAAAAGGGGGGTTGGGGGGTGGGTGTAAAAATCTAGTTGCCTCAAGATCCTGTGAACAGGTATCCACCTGTTCAGCCCCAGTAATGTTTTGGGGTAGTTCTGGGCATGCAAATCAGCATATCTAGGATCCTAAGTAACATTACTGAAGAAATTAGGCAGCAGGAGTTCCAGATCCTACATTTTTCATGTAGTTACTCTGCAGGAGTTACATGGCATCTCACACTGGATCTCCAAAACAAGTAATTAACTTGCACAAACTTTGTAGATATTAAGACCAGAAGAAATTCTCATTGCTATAAATAGGCCATACAAAACAGATGCACCTGGCAATGTTTGACATCCAAGTCTTGTGGTCAAACTAGCACTTGACACCTCCATCCCAGGGGATGTTCAAACCTCTACGATACAGGACTATTCTTGGAAGTCTTTACTTTATTCTCCCTTTAACTAGAACTAAATCTCCCTTCAACTAGAAATCATTGCAACTATGTAAATTGCTGTTACCACATTGCTTGCTTTAAAAAAAAAAAACCCAAATCCAAGATACACTTGGAAATTAGAAATTCTGTGCATCTACATTCTGAAACTATTGTTTGGGGCAAAATATGTCATTACAAGAAAGAGCTAAAGGAGGAGACTCATATTTGCCTTGTGTCCTTTCAACCTTCTCTCTTTGTAACTGTTCGAAGCAGTGAATCAAAGGTAAAATGAACTGACTTGCCCCAGTTTGTTTCCATGCAACTTAAAGCTGCATCATTAATGTTTAATGTTTACTCCCATTGGTCACAAGAAGCTTTTTACATGCTGAACGTATTTCATCTAAGAGACCTTTTCTCTTAAAGAAAGAGAGACTAGAAAGCTATTCATACATCCTTCGGCTACTGGGTAGACCTAGAGGGCACAAATTCTGAGTCCGGCTTTCTTTTTTTGACAAAAATCACGCGTGAAAATAACTCAGAACCAAACTGGGACTAACTTGAAGCATACAGAAGTTAAGCATTAACGATAAAACATACATTGCTTTATCCATGATGATCACAACCTCAAATGACATCTAGAGAGGCTGAAATTCTGACCATTTTCAACAGATTAGGCAACACTCAAAATAGTACATTAGAGACAGGGAGCTTTGGAAAGGGTACTGAATAGTTATACTTTTTAACCTGACCATGCTTTAGCCTTCATTAACCAACCTCTGCACAGAGCATAGGACAGAAGTCTTGCCACTCTGGTTCAAAAATCTCTTGGCAATATTCATGATGGGCAGATGGGTGGTTGTATGCGCTTTTGAAAGCATTAGCTTTTTTCCTGTGAGAGAACCCATTAACTCTAACACACAGCCTTAACAAGAAAGCTTTATTCTAACAAGTACATTTGTTTTAAAATACTCACATCTGAACTTGAAGCTCAATTACGCTGTGCATAAAGTCACCCTACAGTAACATCTCAACCACCTTCTTCACTATCTCTATAGATGCACACCAGAAGTTCAGCACTTCCATCTAGTTGGGAACCTACAGCAAGCTTTTTCTCCCGCTCCTAATTTTGGAAGCCATGTCAAATTAGTAAGGTTGCCAACAAAGAAAATATATTGTGAAGAGCAAAAAGTCTCCAAAAACAGGCAGCCACTTCAGAGAGAATAGCTAAAAACCTTGTCAAAATGCAGCTTGAGAAACATGGAGTTTGTAACTCCTACTAAGGTCAGCCTCAAGCTTACAATGAAAGATTAAAATCTCTTAGTCTAAATCAATTATCCATCCTGAATGCACATGGTGCATTTGAACCACACAGTCTGGAGAGGGCTTTGCATCACGGTACATTCTCAGTGACAGCACTCATTTCCCACGCAGCAAGCTAAATTTCAGCTTAATAGCTCAAACATTCCCTTGACTATATTCATAACCAAGGCTCCTGGCTCTACAGTAGCTACAGAAGCGCTACACGTGAACTCTTTACCTTTGAACCAAAGTGACTAACGCTCACACTGAGCTGCTGTTCTCCATGCAAGATAACCTAGATTCAAAATGAATACACATTCACAACGGCATCAAAAGGAAATGTGCTCCATTGGACTCCAGTGACTAGCAGAAAATGAACAAGCATTAAAAACAGGGATAATCCATCAAAATATGCACTTTAAGTATTTACTAAAATGTACTTTGGATTTCATTTATTTATAACAACTCAATGTTCCAGACCTGCATCACTATATTGTGCAAACATAACATTCTAAAACCTCATTTCAGCACTCTGCTTGGTACCTGCTTGTAAGAAAGGGAGATTTTTTTACTTCTACACAAGTACACAGATGAAGATGACTTCTCAGCAACATTGGTCATTATATTCTTGAATGATATTTTCCAATCCTGCTTCTCAAACTGTTAATCTGGTCATATCTCAGTGTCAAATTATCTCATGTTATACAAATGCATCATTACTCTTTTGATGCAACTTAATCCAGTAATAATTTTCTTAATACTTTTTACTAGGGACTTGCATATGTAAAGAGTGAATATAAAAGATGACCTGTCTGAACAGATTTTTTTGTTAAATAAAAAGCCTCATTTCTTCAAGAATATGTACCTGATGTGCTGGGAATGTTTAGGGGACAACACGTGCAGCTCCTCTTTGTCCTCCATCCATTTCTTCCTCTCTACAGTCTCCTTCCTCAGCCACCTCCAGCATCCCCAAATACCAAACAAATAACAGGCTACTCTTGGGGTGACCAAGTCAAGGCTCCCCTTGAGCGGGTTGAGCAAATGGCACTCCTCGCTTAACCAGGTGTGTGTGCATGCCTACGGGTGTGTAAGACATAGAACTTCACTCTCAAAGATGTTTTGCTTTTTGGGGGAGAGGGCTTGGGAGAGAAGTGGGGGGAGCACATGCTCATACACACCTCCTTTTCTAGCACAGCCATGAAAACTGGCCTTCAGTCATAGACAAAGACATCTTCACACTTCAGATTATTTCATCAATGCCCTAAGCTTACTTTACAGTTCAAGCTTGGCCTCAACACAATTCTGGGGAACTACTGGGGGGGGGGGGGGGGGCGTGGGCAGGGAAGAGACCAAAACTATTGCTGCCTGCCTAGGTCCAATTTCTGTACTTAGAGGACTTCTCTGGACAAAGACCACTGTTCTGCATTCCTTTCCCACCTCCATCACATGATGGAAGTTTTACTTTTAAAGTGACCATAAATGGAAGATTAAGTTTCATTTTCATGCACCTGGCCCCACTATGCCTTTCTGGACTACTTGCAAACTGTGCAAACCAGGCTGTCCATACTGTTTGGCACCCTGAAAGCCTACAATCTACAAGCCAATCTTCAACCCTCTCCATCCCCCTCCCTGCTTAACCCTGCAAAACAAATACATTTAGTAGGTGTGCCTGGGCCTAAGTGAGGGCAGAAGCTGGTCCTGCAGATGAAACCACATTAACAGTGCTATTTACCATGCCCAGCAGAACAAACACCAGCTCTGCTTCAAAACAGAATAGTGGCAACAGCAATGGCTGTTACTCTTGGGAGAAAATGGACCCAGTGCCTAGGCTTATTTTCACTCCAGGGTGGGCTGAAGTGACTCCAGAACAAATGCTCATCAGTGTATTCTTCAGTAGTGTTTCCATTCAGCAGCTCACCCTCAGGGGAAGGGGGGGGGGGGGGGGCGGGGAGAGAGAGAGAGAGAGAAAAGACACCCTTCACCTCCAACTCCATTTTGCAAAATGCCTATTTTTAGACCTCAATGTACATGCCAAGATGCACAGTGGTACTACTGTAGCAATGGCAGCCACAACCTCTGACTTCTTGTTTGTCATCAAATACTCATACAGGATTGCATCGAACTGCAAAATATGCTCAAATACAGCTCCGAAGTGAAGTCCCAGCCAGCTCCTCGATATTAGTTACTATAGAAACCAGTCCCTCAGCACGGGCACTCACAGCAGGAAATCATGCAGATTTCAATTTTACATAGTAATAAATGCTGCAGGAGAGGAGAATTTCACAACAATTGCAGGGGTTGATTGTACAAACCCAGACCTCTTCTACCCCATGACACCACCACACTGCAGATGAACCTGCTCTCCTCCCCTCCCACACACACAATTGCCACTGCTATTAGTTTTGAAGTGGTTTCCACAAAGCCCGTGTTGGGATGGCTGCTGCAAAGGTTGCAGCATTTTTCAATGGCTTCATTAGATTAGAAAACATACTCATTTTTACATACAGGAAGCCCAGGTGAAAACAACAATAAAAGCAAAAACTGCAAAGCAGTAGAAAGATCTAAGCATATATAAATCTAAGTACACAGAGTCCAAACATTTTACAGGAAGTACCGTCAGGTCACAACCCAGAGCTCCTTTGGAAACAGCCCATCTCCCTTTCCTTCTCCACCCTGTCCAAAAAAGCAACCTGAATGGAGGGCAGGTGACAGATTAATTTGTAGGAAAAACCACTGTAGAAAGCACAAAGACAAGAGGAGGGCTCTGAGCCCTGAAGTGAAACAGCAAGGTAATTATATTATTTTAACTTTTCAGAAGTAGTTCTACAGGTTGGACTTCATCAGGCGTGGGAGTGGAAGAAGGCACATAGCACAACGTAATTCTTGTCCTAGGCAGATGCTAGTTTTCTAGTGAAGTTCAAGAACCAGCAGGGACTCTTCCCCACCTCTCTAAATGAGCCCCTAAGCCTGAACAGTACAAGTTTTGCTACTTCAACCAGGGAAGAAGAGAGCAGGGAACTGCTTTACTGAAGAAAACTAACATGTAGGGGAGGAGGGAAAGGGTGAACAGCTTGCACAGCAACAGGGACAAACATTTGTGCTGGCAACACCCAACAAATCATGGAGCAAACAGAAGGACAAGAAAATGAAAGAAATGATCTATTTTTAAGCAAGACCTCATTATTACCATAAACATTCATGGCTTCCCTGGAAGCAGCAGGTATGAAAACATGAGATGAATCATATCACCAAGTAAATCACCTAGCAGTAGGAACGCTAGTTTGCATGGACACATGCGGAGCGAACATATACGATGTACTGTCCTGACACCTCCAAAAGCGTGTGGAGGAGCATCCTTCCAGGAGGCAGACTGCATTATGGAGAGCAAAAAAACCTGTTAGACAATGCAAATGTCACTGTGCTTCTGTTAATGACTTTTGTTAATGATTAGACAGAGCTCCATTGTTCTGGACACTCCACTCAACATTAGTCTGCTGGAGCTTGTAATTTCACTTTTTGTATACCTCTTATGTCATTAGAAACAAACATAATTTTTGTCCAGCCAGGGTAGGAAAAGACTTAGGGAGTTGGAGAAAACATCCCATCAAAGCATGCATTTTTATGCCACAGCCTTTGCACAAACTGCCTTGCTGATATAAAAAAATGCTGCAAGTGGTTCAAGGGACCTACGGACTGGGGTGCAATGAGGTTGAGGTAACTGCCTGGACTCTAGTCAGGTCCACGCTCGCCACCCTAGAGGTCTGGTGACTTTCCATGAAGCCAGTTGACAGCACCACCCTGATCCTTCACCAACACATTATCTCTTCTTGGAAGCCACCTCTGAGGTGACCAACAAGAGGACAAGTGCTGAACATGCATGTTGAGAGAGCTGTAAGGCACAAGGGATCAGGCAGCACAAGCACAGCAGCTGCTCTGCTGCCTCCACAGTGTGTTATGGGCAAGGTCCACAAGGCCAGAAGCAGTACCCTACCTTACAGAAACCTAGCTTAGTCTGAACTGATTTTTTAATTCTTCTCCCACACCACACACTACCTCTCTTTTCTGTCTCATGGCAAATAAGATACTAAATAAAATGCAATGGAAACAGATCTTCAGCTACCTTTGCTATCCAACTGGTGACAGATTAAAAAAAAACATAAGCTGCAACTCTCTTGTTGTGGTTACTACAGAATAGTTGCTATGTGGCAACAAGCAATTTATCACATCAAAAGGCTGACTGAATTAGCCTGAAAGGGGATCTCCTACCACAGGAACATGTGCTACACTGGGAAAACCAACCACCAACCAAAACCTCTGCCTCCATTTTCAAATCCACATCCCATTATAAAAAGGATGCTTTTGCATCTTTGCTTCTAATGTAATGAATTATTTGAAGGAAATTCTCAGAGCCATTTATGATTTATCCTCATTATTTCCCAAACTGGATGTTTAAGACATCACAAGTTTGGTTCTGTTGCTAAGATTGACAAACTCTTCGGAGCTACAAAACCAGTATTAGTTACTGAAGTGTAGGTGCTTTGCGTGAATATGCCCACAGAGATACGAAGTCATCATGGAGTTGGGAACAACAATCCATCCATCCATCCCAAGTCTGCAGAAAAAACAGGACCTGATATTCTGTCCTACCAAAAGCAACACAGCTGCGTTAAGGAAGGGGAGCGAAGAACTACAACTAAGATTGAGTACATGAAAAATTAACTCTGTGCTCTTCCCCCTCCCCATACTCCCAAAGATTTCTGATTCAGATGATAGTGAGTAGATTCACATTCAGTCATGAAAAGAAAAGGCCAGCCACTCCTATCTTGACACACCTGCCCACTCCTTGGATGAAGTATTAAAGAAGCTTATTTGCTTCTTCCCCTCTCATCCTTTTATTTTTCTCCTTCACAGAAGTTAGTCTTACATTCAAATTTTCTGTTTCTGTTAGCATTCACAAACACCTGGCAGCCTTACTCTTTCCTACCAACACTTCAGTCTCTTAGCAAAGCACCTTAAGCTCCGAAAAATACTGGGTTGTAGGGCAAATACAAATTCTACTTACACATCACCCTGTGTGCTGTACCAAGGGGTAGCTGACTATGTAAGTTATTATAGCAATTATTTTCATCTATTGCCCTGGAAATTTCTCCTTAGGTAGGAGCATCAAAGCAGCACAAATGTTGCCAACGACCCTGAACTAGATTTTGTCTTGACCGCAAGGAAAAAAAAAAAAAAAGGCATAAACACATAAATAAAATTTCTTTATGCTGCAATGCATGCACTCACCCAAAGAAAAGGCAATGCTAATGTTTTACCTGCAGAGCAGCCCTTTTAATCTCCTAAATATAAAGCCTAGTCATTAATAACTACTTTTCTTGTGTTTGGGCATATAAGATGTTCATCCCCTTTTGACCACCCCTGCCAAATGGGCTCACATCAGCAGCAGTTCTCAAGGTGGCACACTTGTTGAAAGACATGGACTGACATTTGCTACTTGTCTAGAGAAATACAGGAATATGGGAACAGAGAATAACATAGCACTGCCTGTTATATATATGTGTTTTGTAGTTTTAGCACTTGTAAGCAGCATTTCCAAATCTCACTTCTCAAAATGCAACAGATGTGTAATATGCATCCAGCTTCAAAATTATCTGCCAATGATTTTGAATAGGTCCTGTGTTTTGCATCATCTTCATGAAAGTATAATGGAAGACTGAATGGTTCATTTAAATAATTTTCTTCCTCATTATTTTATATTTGAAAGTCCACAAAGAAAAAGCCTGGACTGTATTATTTTACTTCAAAGACTCCATGGGAGGAATAAGTGCTTATTACAAACTCTTATCTTAACTGACAGGAAGCTCAAACAAAGGTTTCGTTATCTGAGTATAAGCATCTGAAGTTAAAGAGGAGTCAGAAAGACAAAAGAATTGGACAATGAGAACCCCTTTCCTCTTGTGCCCAGCTTTGTCTTCACTCTGAAATTAGCACAGATCATCATCACAGCTCCCCAGTCCATAGCCAGAAGCATAGGAATTTATTTCCGAAATGTTATACAGATTTTACTGCTATAGATTGTGGTGTCCTTCCCTACCCAAGGCTCCCTTTTTCGTTTTTGGGTTGGTTTTTTTTTCCCCCATGAAAATAAATATGTAAAAAGCCACTTTTCAGTATTGTCCATAACATTTTGCTTTGGCACCAAGGATTTACCCCCGAGGTCACACTGTGCCTTATTTGCAGTGAGTGAGATACTGGTTCAGAAGGCCTAAGCACACTTACTTGGGAGATAACAGATGCTAATTGCAGCACTGTAACACTTCGTGCAGCTTGTCACCTTAGAAAACCACTTCAATATATACCATTTATATCCTGGCTAAGAAGACAACAGAACACCCAGAGTAAGGACTACCTGAAGGTGTATTCACACAATACCTGGAGCAACATGGATGCAGAGTCTGCCCAGGAACCCAAATCTGCAGCAAAGGTACTATTTTAAGCTGCTTTATTAAACATGAAGAGCAGTCACTGAATACTGCAGCACAAGAGCTACCTAAGGCAGACACTCACAGATATTAATCAGATTTAATTTTGTAAGTAAAAGCATTAAACCATATTTACATTTCTGCGTGCTGATAAAGTTTAATGGGCCTGAAAAAAGTACAGACACTTTAATGCAGCACTTCTTCCAGGCTGACATATCCTGCTCCTCAAAAGGGTAACACTAAAATGGCTATACTGGTTTTGGTACCCTGTCACTGCTATGTGCCAGGCAGGCTCGGGCTGAGTTTTGCTTCCAGGTCTGCCCATTGTCCCTTTGTAGCTGGTTGACCATCCACAGCTCTTCCCTCCCTGACCTCAGACCCTCTCTGCCCATCAGGCACCCTCAACTGGAATTCCCTGCAACTCCTGTCAGTACCTCTGCATTGCCTTAAAGTACTCTCAAACATCTGTAAAATGAAAGAGATGGAAAACGTAAATAGCACCAACCAGCATGACAGATGTCAAAATTACCAAAGGCAGGGAAAACATACCTTTAGTAGTACTTGCCAAGTTGAAACCAGGCAACTTCAAACAGCATTACAATCCATGGAATCCAACTGGCCAGAAAAAGCCATGAGATACATTGAAACATACCTTGAAGTGATTTAACTAATCTACTAATATCAAACACACCTATGTATATGTAAAACCCTTCAAATGAATGAAAAACAAAAACCCCACAAGACTGGGTATCAGCTGCCTCATTAACAATCTCACTTTGAAGATCAATTTTAAGCTTCAGGGTAAATCAAATTTTAATTTACACCTGTGAACATGCAGGTAGGCAAGATTAGGGCAGGTTTTTTTCCACAGAAGCTGCTCATGGTGTATTAAGTAGATACAGAAGAAGTGCGTATGTCTTCACATTAATCTCCCTTGTAACACAAGGGGCATAGTTACTCTTCTCACCTACTTTTTCAAGTGCCTGAATTCTAGCACTTATCTACAAAGGACATTCAAATGCAGCAGGGGCAGAATGATAGCATGCAAAAAGCAAAGCAATTTACACATGTTCTTTTACATACTGTTCAAACCCAACTTACAGTATGTTTATATGTGATATATGTTTACATTTGGGATGCACAATTCTTGCTTTCATAAATGAATCAATTTTTAATGCACAAAATATCATGTAAACAGCTATTAAATCAGAGAAATCTCTTTCATGCTTCAGTTAGAATTGATGTGGATAAAAACATTCAAAATTTCAGATATTGAAAGACTTAAGTCATATGAGAAAAACCTGAACTAAAACTCACAAGCACACACCTCCCCAAAAGGAAACTTCACTAGCGTTTAAAGGTATCCTCAAGTATCTATATAATTTAGTATTTTGTGAGTATTCTCTTTAATAACCATAGTTATTAATAATACCAGAAATAATACCAGATTCCACTGCAGACTATCAAGTTCTGCCAGCATGTATGCCAAACAGATGTAGCTTGAATAATACAAACCGCTAGATATATCTTGTCAGAGCTCAAAAGTCAAAACATCTGAAGGAATTTTGTTTTTAAAAATCTCTGGTACCAGCAAAAAACAGCACACGCTGCTATATATTTAGCATTATTAGAGAATTAGCAACGTTAACTTGACTAAGTCCCCCATCCAAATGATGTTTTTGAGATGATCAGACCCACAAAAATAAAACCTTTTGGCAATAGATCCATCAGAACTACTTTCCCTGTGTTTTTCCTTGTTAGGCTGAAATCAAAAAGCATTGAACTGAGGGAACTGAACTGAGGGAAAGAGACTAAAGTTTGGGTTGATACGCATCTAAACGGAGAGACAGCAAAGGAGGAAGCAAAAGCTGAAATGAGCTGGTTGGGAAATTCATTTGTGTATTGAGTCACCATAAAACACTGGGTACTTCACATTCAGGGCTCTTCCTACTTCAAAAGCTACAACGTGAAGAAAATACAGCAAAATACAGGTTATCCAACTCATCCAACCATAGGTTTTACCATAGGCAGAGCTCCAGTTATGCCCTCTATTTGAGGTGCAAATGGGAATGTGAAGATAAACATTGTTACCGTTGCAAAATTAGAAGGACCTAAACGACATAGAAAGAAAGATGCACCAAAAGGGAAAAGCCAATGTTTGGGAACAGCGGTAATGGCACACGAGGCAGAGAAAGAACAAGGACTGGAGTTGATGGAAATAAGCTCTCATACTTGAACACTTGGTGTCTGCAAAGGTAATCATCTCTTGGCATGTGTGTGGACGTGTACATCCATGTAAACACTTTTTCTTCTTTCAAAGCTAATGCTGATGCAAACAGATTACAGAATAGCCAGAGTGCTTCTGCTGACTGATAAAACACTTTCATCAGCTAGATCAATGGGTCTTAAAACAACAGGCCCCTTTCTGTAAAACTATAAGCAATTACAAATAAAATGCAGCACCCAGCTTCACAACACTTCAGTCATCCTACAAGGAACTAACACTGTCCCTCCAGAACAGGCATCTGCTTCAGCATTTGCATATACAGTTCCCAGAAGAAGCATTTGGCTCATGCAATGATAAGCCAGCCTTATGATTTAAAATACACCAACCCTCCCTGCCTTTGTCATGGAAAGTGCTATACAAGTCTTGTATATCCCCAAAAGTTGAACATGAACTTTGCCGACTTTGGTTAATCTGTTAACTGAGAACCCTCTAAACAGTGTGAAGCATAGCCAGGTGTTTGATTAGACTATCAAATACGTTATCTTATAAACTGGATAAGTAACAGGCAAAATTTAACAAAGAATTGTTCCAAGTTAGATAACTCAAAGGGATAACTGGGAGCCCGTTAAAATCCCCACGTCAGAGAAGAAAAACACCAAGTTTGTTTGGTTTTGTTTTCTGAATATGGTTGTTGATACCAACAGCAAAATACATCTTTATGAAACTGTGCCCTAGTAAGTAATAAGGAGTTTTGTCATCATCTTCAGTGTGGCCAGGATTTTATCCCTGTCCACAGCAAGCTAGAAGGATTTATATTTGTTAAAGGACCAATGTGCAACCTCAGAGATGCTCCAAGGCAATAGACTACTTATATGTAAATACTCAAAGGGGCACAAGTGGAAGTTGGGTTGGGAGGCAGATCAGAATCACCAGCTAGCTTGGAATTTTGATTCTTTGCCCAGAACATCACTTTCTAAAAATAAAAACAGAATTCCCTTCTATCCTTTCAGTCAGGGAAGACAGAGGAGCTATAGAAATTTGGCAGGCCTGGATTTACAGAGCTCCTTTTGTAAAGGATATGTTTGAAGAGGTAAGAGACAAGACACGACACTTGTTGCACATGGTCCAAATAACACAGCAGAAAGTGCAAAATACCCTTCAAAAACCCACACAAGCCATTTTTGTTTGAGAGTAGGAGAATTTCAGTTGTTGGGGTATCTGAATGCAAGTTCTATTAGCCTGCCAGCACAGCCAGAAGACAAGTCTCAAGGATTTTGGTAGGGTTTACTTTGTTTTCCCTTGGGGGAGGGAGAAGAACTAGAAGAGAGCATGCTCAAAGGAAAGACATGTTAGAAATCAAAGTTAAATTCTGCCTTGGGTCTCATCCTTAGTTTATTCCACTTTCTGGAGTGTTTATTATTTTATGTGAGTAGACTACCCGTAACTTACAGAAGGTGTGCATATAATGAGGAACTTCTTATCAGAATGTAAATATTAGTTTTAAAAAGGAAAAAAAAAATAGCATTCCCTCTTGTCATTCTATGACTTGATACTTGCTCCATCAGCTGCTACTACTCCTGTTGGCCAGAAATGGAGGGAAACAGAAGTCTGGATGAGCTTGCACACTGCTAATGGGAATGCACACTCTTCACATCAGCAATATTATTTTCTTACTCTCGAAGTCAAATACCAAGGACACATTAGGAATTCAAGAAAACGTTACAAAACCTCTAAGGTTAGAGGTGACCAAAAGCCACTCACTCAGCAGTGATATATGCACTTTGGATTTGCTCTTCAGCAACAGAGCCCAGGGACACAGTGACCACAGGGAATGCCCTACCGCTGCAGGGACATCTGCACACAATGCCTTGGTCACTGGGCATCCAACATCAGAGAGAAGCAGCCTTTTGTTTCCTTCCAACTCAGCAGCCTGGAAAGATTGCCAGCTGCACTCTTTTGGCCTCCATACTCACCAACAAGCTTAGACTGTTACCCAGAGAAGCTCACAGCCCAGGAAAATTAAGTCTGACATTACTGGTCAAAATTAAAGAAAAGGAAGGACAAGCAAAGACTTTCCTCAAAGATACAAGTACAAGCTACTATCATTATCTGCAGACCCCAAAGGCCATAGCATCAGCTCTATCTTCAGCAACCCTACGCTTATTTATACGAGCTGAATGTCAAGCCTTTTATGTTTACTTAAGGTACAGAATCATCAGTGAATACAAATTTCAGTAAATCTTGCTTTCTAAAATATTATTCATCAACATATAATTCAAATGGTAATTAAGAAGTGTTCACATGATTGATGACACATTTAAATTACAGGTTTCCAGCATTTTTTTCAGTAAAGAAAAGATTACTTCCTTTTTCACGTGCCGCTTTTTCGAAGCGCAAGTCCATCTAACAGATGTCTCACAGATCTGCTTGTCAATGTAACAAGTTAGACTTTTTTTTTATTACGACAAATGGTATAAACCACACAGCATTCTGTTAAACTCAATATTGACACATCTGCTTACCACGTGTATTAGTAGCCATGTCAGCCACTTTCTGAAAGGCATCCAAAAAGGCAGCAGCTGCTACTACTGTAGTCCTGAAATGCATACAGATAACAAAACATTAGCGGTGTCTCATTGCTGCCTATTTAATTATTGCCAAAAACATTTAGGCTTATAAAGAATACCACTGTGAACTTTCAGAGGCCACAAAAAATATCCTCTTTCATATCTGAATTTAGCCTTTTCCCTCCTTCATTTCTTAATCCCTTCCTCGCTTTGTGTTAGCACTATGGACTTGGAGGCAGCCACGCTAATTCCGTGCTGTGAATTGCGCAGGACAGGTGCTATTTCAAAAGAGCACAGCCATCCCCCTTCTAGCTGATTTCCTCTGATGAACTAATATTAAGCAGTCAAACATGAAAAACAAATCTAACACACATTATACTGCACCCATTAGTGTAGAAATTACAGCCACTGCTATTTCCAGGGAACATGTATATTTTAAGAATAAGCATGCAGGACCATCCTTTTAGTTAGCATCCTGGCCAAACACTTCCCTGAATTTCTCATCTGAGGAGCATGAGCATCCCTTGAAACAGAAAATAACAACTTCTTGGAAATCAGACCAGTCTGGAGTTCTTGGGCAAGTGGAAAAGAGGGAAAAAAAGAAAAATAATCTCCAAGGAAAAAAAAAACCAAACCAACCCGCAAAATAAACAAAACAAACGAAAACCGTTTCTGAGCCAGTGCTCCTCCAACCAGGTCCCTTCCTGAGAGGTACACCAGCAACCTCGGAGACACCACAATCCAAAGTGTCAGTGCCACTAGCCCCATCTCCCTCCAGGTTTGGAAAGCACATACAGACCACACATCTGTTCAAGTGGACAGCAAACATGAGTTACAATTTTCCAGACAGGTTTGTTCTACATAAGCAGGCCCTAGAGCCCTAAACATCTCAGGTGGGTACCAGATTTCTGATGGTTTATAGTCTGGTTGACCCAATTTAAGTGAAAGTAGGCCACAGCTCTACAGGTAAAGTGCAACTGTGCCCCCTCCACAGTTACCTCGCGGCTAGCCATTCTGTTTCTGCACGTCTTTTCTAACAGTAACTCTGATTTCCCCTCCTGACGGTAACAGTCAGCCTCTCCAAGCAAAATCCTGAAGCAAGACCATCAACTTCACTTTGTTTCAAGAGCTCCTTGCTACCCTCAAAGAAACCCCAGGAGACTGCAGGAAAGCTGATCCTCGGCCAGAAAGACCACAGGACTGCTTAATTAGGTCAGATTTTATGCAAGTCTTGCTCCAAATATGCACAAGATACAGAGGACATAACTGGCAGCATAGTAAATGGCCTACTGACAGCACAAAAGATTTGAACACAAAAAAAAAAACAGGCTTGAGAGGACCAACCAAATGCATAAGGACTCTCCACATGCCCAGGAGATTAAAGGGAGGGCAAAAAGAACCCTGACAGCTAGCAATAGTGAGCGCTGGAACCAGATAAACTTTTCTGGGATTTTCTGTAACAGTTTGTGTTCTTCATCTTCCAAACTTGTGGGTCATGCTGTTATTCGTGTACCATGTTGTTAATTATTAATTATATTGCTAATAACAAAGTTCCATTTCTCCAGTAACAAGATCCAGGAAGACCTGGCTCCAGCTCAGATGACATCTGTTCTCCTTTATCAGAGCACACAGAAATGAACCAGAGGCAAAAGACTCGCATTTGCTAGAAATGAACAGCAAATCCTCGAACACAGGCTTTCAAGCTGCCTGCTTGCATGTTCCTGTAGCTAGAAAAGCACTACACTGATTGAATGCAACACCACAGGACTCAGAAATAAACAAAACTATCCCTCATGCCTTCCCAGAAGGCCTGTGTTTAGAAAGTACAAAGGGCTAGGAAAGTTCTCGATTTCTCTTCTTTCTCTACTTCCTCTGCTTATTCCACGCTCACTCAATGTGACATGATTGCTGGAAAAGGAAAAACCACATGAAAGTGTGATATTTTAGGCATGGCGTGGCAGAATAGCATATTCCAGCTGTTTAGGGCAAATGAGCCTAAACCCTAGCTTCTTCAGGAACAGCTCAAAACACAATGCAGAACCACAAAGTAGACTGCCAATAACCATACCTGTTACCACTGCTGCTGCTGTGAAAACAACACTGATGCTCTGGAGAGCACAGGGCAGAGTTGTGAAGAAATGGAGCTTGGATTCATATTAGCAGAAACAGATTTTACAAGTGAATGAATTCTAGAGATAACAGAATTGGTCCGAGTGTGATACCTATTGCACTTAAGTAATCCAGAATGCCATTTGCAAAGCATACCCTAGTAATTTAAGTTTTAATAATCACTGATAAATGATCCAGCACAAGAATTCCCTTTGTTTTTAAGGCAGAGGAAGTGCTGTTAAGACTAAAGACTCTTTAATATTTTGAGCCCTCTCCTAATATAAACCTGCTGTACTCTACACTAATAAGAAGGACAACATAGGGCTAACTCCAAATGCGTGTTCACTAAACAGTAATAAACTGTCTTTCCAATTTTCCATCAGAAGCCATGAAATTTAGCTCATTTTATGTTTATGTACAGCTGATGGTAGATTACATATTTACCTAAATACATTAAAACAGCAGTAGTAGTATGTGAAAAATAACACGCATGGGTGTTGACTATGAAATATGCACAATTTTACTAGGACATGCTTAGCAAATTATCCTGGCAGAAGCTGCATTTAATCTTAATGTTGGCACATACAAGGAATTGTAGGGGATCTTGACTGTGTAGCACAAAACTTACCGAAGCTGAGACTGCAGTTTCCCAGCTTTATTTATAAAATCTTCCCACACTGGGTAACTACCCTGCAAGAAAAACAAAACACAATAATGAATACTTAATTTGAGCATTCTATAATGAATACTTAACTTCAACATTCTGGTTTTGATACCCCAGATCAAATGAAACTAGAAGTTAAGCAAGAACTAAGACTTTACTAAATCCTAATCCATTAACACCAAAATATATTTTCCCAGCAAGTTCTCTCTCACATCCTTAGACACCAGTCCCAAGCAGATGGGATGTCAGCTGGTTCTGAATCCAGATAAAACAGTAGGTCCTCTGAGGAGGCTTTACAGATTTTCCAAATAGAAACACTAGGCAAGAAGAGGGATTTCAACTGAAGCAGAGAAAAGAAATGCCTTATTTTGGATGGATACAGCAAAACCAAACCTATTACAAGTGGGGTGCTAGGATATTGCAATGACATATACAGAGAAGCTCCCAAAACCAAAGGCAGGATCCAAGTTGTTCTTCTCTACAAATGGATTCTCTGTGTCATTACCAGGTTCCCATCCTCTTTTTAAAGAAATAAATAAAATAAAATTATTTTAAAAGCCTTTACAATAAAAGTTTGAGTTGACCAATAGACCACCTCAAACACTGTCTCAAGGTAACTCAGCAATTAGGCACAGAAAAACACAGCAGCCACAATACAATAAAATTTCCCAACAACTGCCCTATAACTGCAAGGCCTGCTTCCAAAACAGTCCCAAATGACCTTGGAGCTGATTTCTGAATTGAAGCTGATAAAGCAGTGTGGCATTGAGTGTACCCAGCAAAGTTTTTAAGAAGGTTTAATTCTTCTTGACTTCAAGTTTCCTGTAAACTTTTTCCCCATTTTTTAAAATTGTTTTAAAAACCCAGGCTTTCATTTAGAATATGGACAACAAGTATTCTTGCAAGTTCTGATCTTTATTTTCCAAAGTTAAAAAAAAAAGGTACTGATTTTCATGGTTAAAAAAAAAACACAACATCATTTTTAGACCAAAAAAAGGTTAACTTGCTCTCTGCAGAACAAGAGCAAATTTTCTGTTAACAGCAAAAACCATGGTAGAAAGAAACCTCAAAATCTCCCTTTGATTGGAGTCTAGAGAGTAAAATAAAATATCCCTGCTTCCTTTAATAAAGGTATAAGACTTGCTGTTACCAGAGCAACGACACAATAAAACCCAGATAAGGCAGATCCTCGAGGCTAACATTACCCCAGCTCTGACTGGAAGAGGCTGCAAGCAAGTGCAGTTGCTTGTAGCAAACTCGATCCACCCAGATAAACTGGTCTGCTTTTTGTAAGTAAACAAAATCCATCGCCCACACTGCCATGAGAGGCCACGTCTTGTTCAGGGCAAAGGCAGCCCCTTCCCCAAAAGCTTGACAGCCAAATTCCAGCTCCTTGGTACATCCCAGCAAGGCAGCTCCCAGACATCCACTGGGAAGCTTACTGGTACTCTACATATTTTTTAGCAAGGCTTGCGGGGTTTTTGCTAAAAGAAAAAAAAAAAAAAAACACAAAAAAACCCCAAAACCACAATGTAAAACAGGTGTTCATAAAACCTCATTACACCTACACACAACAGAGCCAGTGGGAAATGCAGAAGGGGAAAGAGAAAACAGCAGTTATCTGGGTGGTGAAACCTAGAATATAAAGCGCTTTGTGCTAAGCAAAAACTGTCAGACATTTTAAAAATGAAAGAAACCTGCCAATTATTTGAAAGAGGAAAAAAAATACGCTATTTCCTTAAACCTATTAGTCTTCCTGAAATCCCCTACTCTGAGCCCTGTCTCTCAATGTTTGTCTGCATGCCATATATGCATTATGCATGTGTATGCCAGAAGCCCTGAAAGCCCTGACAATTAACAGCAGGGCCTAAGGCTTTACTGGATCCTCTAGGAAAATGCAAGCCGGCAAGCAGAGGATACCAAAGCAGCCTGATTATGTTTCCATCTCGGTGGTGTATTATCCAGCTAAACATGCCTGATGGCATGCAGGAGATTGACACCGGCCTTGCATTTAGCTGCTTCACGGGGAAGCTTAAGACACTCCTATCAAAACACAGCTCAGGAAGAAAACACCTTTCTTATTTTTTTGTGGCCAGCACGGCCACAAAGCAAGGAAAATTGGAATAGTCACCAATCATTTCCACAACTATTTCTTCTTTGTCTTTAAAAATGTTTTTCTTTTCAAGCCAAGCCTACTAAAATAAGCTGTAACAGCTCACTTAAATAGTTTGCTATATTTGTTTGGTTGAAATCAATGCAATCACTTCACCTGGACACTCCTACAATGGCCAAGAGCATGTGACGTCATTCTGAACGGGAGAAAAATGCAGCATTTTTTAAAAAAAGTCACTGAATTAATAGCTTGGGTAGTGGGTTTTGTTGTGGGGGTTTTCTGAGGGGGAAGCATTCAACAGTTGAAGAAACCTTTCAGTATTTTTGCACCAGTGACATGAATTCCTGCATTATCTGCTCAGCTTGCTGTATCTTGATCTGTTTTCTGCAACTCGGAATTCTCTCTAATAAACTCAGCTGAAAATTAAGAAGTTCATTTTAGCTGTGTTCCAGTAGAATTTGCTTTCACTTTTCCCTGCTGAAGCCATGTCCACAAGCTCATCTCTCTCGGTACCACACAAGTCAAGTCTTGCACATAAATTCTGCCATCCCTTTGACCTTTTCCAAAAAACACTTCTACCACTACATCCCTTCTGAAACAAAAACCCCCTTGATTCCTACCTACAGCAGAAGTGCACAATGCCTACCACTTCACAGGACCTAATAACTGGGGTTTTATCCCATCTCCAGCACCTAGGAAGCAAGAAAGTCATTTAGTGATGCTTGTGGGGACAAGCCAAGGAGATGACACAGGAATCAAACTAGTGCTGTAAATGCTGCAAGGCTCCAGTACCCTGGGGAGCAGCTCCTTCTCCAAGACCTCTTCATGTACCACCTTCACCATGGCAGCCCCGCTGTCACTCCGCGTCTCACCTCCATGTTTGCAATAATAGTTCTTGCTTTTGTCAAAGCGGCTGTCAAGAGAAATGTTAACGGTGGTGGAAACCACACACTGCAAGAGCCATAAAAGTGCATTCTCGATTGGACATGTACCGCTTTCTCAATTTAAACACAAAAGAAACAGCAGGTGGAATTTGACTTCTTTGTCTAAGTGCTTTTGAACGTAAATCCACTTTCAAAGAGTAACAACACAGTATTTTTAAATGCTGTCTCTCCCAGGGCTTCCTCTGCTCCTTCTGCAATTTCCGATTTCAACCAGTTGATAAAGGAAATCAATTTTCCCCCCTTTAAATGTCAGGGTTACTCAGGCCCTGGCATTATCTGTGAGAGCAGCAGGCCTCCTCCACCTCCAGCCCCGCTCGGAGAAGAGCTGCTACAGGAATCTGGGTCACAAATCCTCTTTTTAGCTCCTCACAGGTTAAAATAGAAATCAGTTACGGTGCGGGTTTGTTTAAATGGTTTTCTTGAAAATCGTTAATGGTTTAATCCGGGGACTATTTCCCCCAAAATAACTTTGTGCCCAATTATTTCTTCACCATCGGATGAAGAAATTTGACGTCTTCAGTGAAATTGGAGTTTCACCATTACTCCACAGCACTCCATGGTGCCAAGTCCCCTCAAGCTGCTCAGTGGGGCCCGGCCCTCGCTGCTCACCCGCCCATCAAGGCATGTCACCAGTAAGCCATAACATGCCATTATCCTACCCTATTGCTTAATTAGTCAGTTTATAGGTGATTAGTCACCTGATCGCAGGGCCTAGCTCCAGCTAATCTATGCTGAACACAGGCAGGGAACCACCTTTCAGCCTCAGGGCTGAAAAACAAAATGGTGCCTCGTGCCCATCACCCATGTAGCCAGTCTGCAATTAGGGACATGAAACAACTTTCCCTCCAGGACAGGCACCACAACAAGTGTTCGAAAGGCACCAGGCTCAGCTGTAAGTGCCAGACACCAACACCCAGACCCGCCAGCGTCCGGCCACACGGCATCCTCCATAGCTGCAGCTCCTGGGGCGGGAAGGAGAGGGCGAGCATCTTCATTCAGTGAAATCCCATCCGACATCCAGACCCATGGATGTGGGCAGATGTTATAATTTTTGTCTGTCTTCCTCACCATTCAAATCTACTTTAACTGGCAATAAATTTCATCTCCCCCAGTTGAGTCTGGTTTGCTCATGGCAGTAACTGGTAACCAATTTCCTTGGCTTTGTCTCAACCCATGAGCTTTTTCATCTTATCTTCTCCCCTGTCCTGTTGAGAAGGAGTGAGAGCACAGCTGTGTGGGCACCTGGCCAAGGTCAGCCCACCACACCAGGGAAGAGCAGGCAATGATCACTAACAGGCAGCTTTGGAAGGAGCATTTAAACCCTGGATGGAATGAAGAACTTTTTGTGTGTGTGTGAACCAGCACAGCCACCCTACAAACACAACTCTACAAGAGATTTATTGAAGTTTGTTTTTCCCTTCCTTTCAGGCCAGCAATCCTACAGTAGGAGCGAGAAGAGACCCAGACAAGAAACTCAGCAGTTTCTCAATAAAGGAAGGGTAAACTTGCAGCAAAGGATCATATTTACTGAAATTGTTATTGATTACATCTAATGGCAAGAATAGGCACCCAGATTGCTGTACTTAAGATTACAACTTGAATATCAGCAGTCTTGACAGTTTAAAACTGTTCTGTCACTCCTTCTGCTAAGAAGTTACGATTCTTCTTTTTCCATTAAGAGAAAAGACACTTACTTCCTTTAATAATTTATTTCCATGCACCCCAACTCCCACAGACAAGACGCATCACATCTTCTAAAAACCCTTGACAGCGTTCTTTTAAGTGCTTTCATTTGTCAGAAAGGCTTTTCAGCCCTATTATCAGCTTTTGCTGGGACACGGAGTACAAAGGCAGCAGAAACAGTTTGGTACCTTGACCATAGCAACAACCCATCTAAACTTTTGGGGCAGGGGAAAAGAGACAGAGAGTTGCTCTACAGTAAAGCAAATTCAGAATCTTATTTTGGCAGTTCCACCTAAAGAGGCAGGAGAGAAAGGGACCAGGCAGGCAGCGCCTTGGTTTTATCTCACCGGTTACCAAAGGAAGAGCTTTATGCCTTCCAGAACAGTACCGAACAATGACTATCTGCAGACTTCAATAAAATGGAAAAACACACTACACAGGCTACAGGAGTTAGGACTTCTCCACCTCAGTGTAGTTGTTCAGCTATGACCAGCTAAAAAGCTGAGTCCCAAACACACATCCTAGTAACACATCCAAATGCTATACATCTATCTCTGGAACAAAAATTGTAACTTTGCTCCTGCATGTGTCCACCTACCCCTCCAAAGTAAATTATGCCAAAAACAAAAGATTTTTTTATATAGTTTTATTAGATATCAGAATCACAAGGATTATTATGAATGTTTCATTTCTGTAGCATTCACTACATTACCTCCAAGTAGCAAAGAGACTTTATTGTGCTAGACACCACACAAAGTCACAGATATTACACACAAAGAATGGCCTGGATAAGCAAGTAGGGTTTGCACATAGAGACTATCACTTTTCCAGGGGGCCTTCAACAGGCAAAAACAGGAAAAAGTGGAGGGGAAGGGGACAGGAAAACAATGACAGCCTGAAAAAAAGAAGGGTTCCGGCCACAGATGTCTCAACACATGGGAAGATGCAATGGTTGACAATCAGTTTCGCTTCCCAGCTAACATCTGGCACTGGCATTTTTTCCTCTTTTCTAAAAGAATCAGTAGTCAACTGGGGAAAAGGGCACTTGGCCAGCCACAACTGCAAGAGTTACAAAGCGCTACCAAACACTAATACGTTCCTCTGGGCAATCCACAGATTTAGCCAAGTCCATGACTCATGAATAGGATTGCCCAATTCTTTAATAAGCCACAAAAGCTCCTGCAATACAAAGATGAACAGAGAATGAACATCATCTTACACAAAGTTCACAACTGCTCTACTCCATCCAAAAAATTCTGCTTGGTGGCCTTGCCTCTTTCTAGGTTGAAAAGTGAACAATTGAAGAGCCTGTCTCATGGAGGCTTCTAAGCTGCATCTACTTCCCAATCATTCACCAGAATAGTCTCAATACTTCAACAGACTGAAACATAAGTTTTGCTGGCAGGGGAGACTTCACTCTTTATGAAGACACAGAGGTGCACACACCACCTATACCATGACTTCTTTGGTTTCATTTACCTCATTTCAAACATACAGAATCATGCAATGGTTTGAGTTGGAAGGCACCTTTAAAGATCATCTAGTCCAACCCCCCTGCCATGGGCTGAGACATCTTTCACTAGGTTGTGAACCTAAATCTATCCTCTATATCCACCCCCTATTTCTTAAATTCAAAACCAGAACTGAATCGAGAAAGTCCCAATAATGATTTCAAGCGCATCCCATAGACTGATGTTGTCAATCAGCCGTTTTCTAGCGGTGCAGGACAAGAAACAATCAGTTTTACTTCCAGCAGAGAAGTTTCAGGTTGGACAATCCATCCAACTGTAAGACCAGTCAACAGGCAACTCTGAAAGGTCAGGGAGCTTCTTTTCACTGGAAATCTTTAAGGAAGAGTAACACGTTTATATCAAGGTCTTCTAGGAAAAGCGTAATACTCCTACAAGGCAAGGAAAGGGACTATCTGACTGCAAAGTCCCTTCTGTCTTTCCAAGCTAAAGGTATTGCCATGCACAGGGGAAGTTCAAACTTAGCTCCAGCAGCAAAAGGGACCCTCAACCCATGCAGAATGCTTGCTGGGCCAGGATGAAAAGTCATCAACAGCAAAAGACATGAACTTCACAGGATTTCCCAGCAAGAGCTGAACGCACCCATTACTGAATGGAGGAGGAGACAGGTACAAACTCAGGGTTTGAGAGATCATAGTGCATGCAAGTGGAAGTAAAAGCATGTCAAAGATCAGATTAAGACATCATTTAACCTGTAACTACCCTTCAGGAAAGACAGCAGGGGTAATTAAAATCAAAGTCTTGTATCCATGCATCTATTTCCATTATTTCTGCTACTTGTTTAGGGAATGGCACGGTTAGAAACAAGCTTCCATCAGCACGCACAGTATAAATAGGAATGCCAAGCTTTGCTTTCACAAGGTGATACGTTATCACAACATTGCAAATTATGCAACAAAACACTACTGAAGACATCTCATACGCTATTAAAAAAACTGTCAACTAGATATTTCTTCTATGCATCACAGAACCACTTGTTTAGTGTTTTCAAAACTGTTTGGTTTTCAGTCTAAACAAAGCATGAGGACATTGAGAAAAACAGATAATGGCATGGTATCTTGAGAAAGTCAAGACTAAAATCCAATCAGGAAATTCCAGAAAAGGGCAATTGCCCTAGTGGGGAAAAAACCCACATAGATACCAGTTATTTCTACATTCCCAAACCACCTGAAGAACTCTAAAGAATGCCCAGTTCCCTGAGCACTGAAATGCAGCACTTCTTAGCAAGAACATAGGTATTTATCAGACCTCGCTCACCATTTAAACGAGGAGAGTACTTAAGTCTGGCACCATTCTGTTGTTAGAGCTCTAGAGTCTTTAAATTGTATTATAATAAAGCCTGCATTGTGCTAGCCCAAATTTAAACATCCCCAGTGGAAGATACCAGTTGCTCCATGGTTGTGACTTCAATTTGTAGTACAGCAAGGACCTGTGAAAACTCATCCCCCTTGGTTGCTGCATTGTATCCTGGCTTACAACCCAATTCATGGGCCTCCTTGCTATGTCAATAGGGACCACATCAAATCTGTACCATCCACAGCCTAGTTTCATAGTTTGTAAGACGAAGAAACTCAGCTCCAAAGCAGTCACTTCATGGTTTAAATCCAAGATTGGGTAATTAGCAAACAAAAGTTATACTGTGAGAAAATACATCATGCATAAACATACAGTCTCTCCCTCTCTAAACACAGGAAGTTATTCATAAGGGGCAGGGGGGGAACAAACAACTAGCCACAGCTTCTAGAGACCTTTTATCCCATGCTACATTAAAAAAGCCAGACATTAAGTAGTCTTCTAGAGAAAGCATTTAGTTCCACATTCTTCCCTGCAGGTCTAAACAAGTTTGCAAGCCTGAAGAGCAGATTTCTCCTCAGAGACTCATCAATACTGCCTTTCATCCACTCAATCATTAAGTGGCCACTGTGCATACTTGACAGCTATTTCCTAAACCCACAATATTTCAGCTGGGTCAAAACGAAGATAATTAAAATATCAGGAGGCAGTCATTCAAGTTAATGCCTACACAGGACAGCCTCAAGACAACAGCCCTGTGTTGGTAATGCCACCAACACCACTGGGGTCTCATCCCTTCTTCCCAAGCAAGGAGAAACCCTAACTTCCAAGCGTTCACTCAACACAATCTCCATCACACACGCAGTCAAAACAATCTCCAGAACCCAAGAAGTGGCAGTATCTATTGCCAAAGTACTGACAAGCATCTGAGTTGACCACAGAAGTACCTCACTGGGGAAATGGCAGCAGCCAGGTAGCAAAGCTTTTAGTGCTTTATCAACTTTGGCTTTTGCCAGACAGTAAAGTGTAGCTACGCTTGTCACAGGCTACTTTCTCTCCATTTCACTCATGAGAAGAGAAATGAGCATCCATGAGGTTTGCTCATGGACAATTTTGTTAGGAGGCATCTCATCATAAAGAAAGCTTTATTAACAAAAAATCCCAAATTAAGCCACTACACAAAGGGCTTCAGAGACACTATAAAGCACACATGTGACTTATGTGGCAAAAAAGAAAAATCTCACGGTTGGGTGAGAAGTATGGTGGCAGTTTATGTGGAAGAAAAATGTGAACAAATCTGAACCTTTTTGTACCATGAATCAAATGTCTCTAGTTACACACTCATCGCTAGCATTGTGCACACCAACACAAGTTCATTCCTGCAAGTGTTCTTTTTAAAAATATCCAAGGCAATTGGTTAAGTGATGTTTATGCTCCAGCTAGCATCCTAGAATTAAAATTAACTGCACAATGCTTATGGTTGTTGACCGAAGAGTGAGAAATACAGAGCTCACACAGCCTCACAAGACAGATGGCTAAATTCTTCATGATCTACCAGCCTGTGGTTAAGATGCTCCAGTCAGACTTCTCCACTAAGAAACTGATTTGTCCCATAATTTCAGCTACAGAAAAGGAGTTCAAGACACTTGTGTTGAAAGTTGATCAGCCACTTGTAGATGTCATCTATTCTGCCTGCAGACACTGGGTTATCACGGGGGGGGGGGGGGGGGGGGGGGGGGGGAACAGCAATATGTCTTAAGCAGTAACAACAAAGTAGTGTGTATGTGTGGATAGAAACATGTATTATACTGGGAGCTTAAAAACGATCCTCTCATTAACTCCATGCTCTAGATGCACTCAATTCCTTCTTGTCCTAGGGGAAAGGAGTAGAAGTCACTGAACCTGCAGCCATAGCTTGCCCTTCTGTAAAATGGGAGCCATTCTTCGGAGCTAAGTCACACGCAGAGCACTTTGAAGATGAAAGCTGCTACGGTCTTAACCACAAAGCTACCAGACATTTTGTCTCCAGTCCTTCGAAGCATCTCAGCATTCAAGCTATCTCACAGCCCAGCAGGAAGAAGTCAATCAACCTCCTTAAAGGTCAGCACAGATGCCAGTGAACAGGGCAGTGCTCAGCACCTCACAGTATCAAAGTAGACATAATTTTGAAATTGAAAACATACACTTGAAAAGGGAAAAGCATTTCTGTACGTAGCCTAAAGAGGCTACTCTACTCTGAAGAGTAGCCTCTTTACGGTACTAACTCAAACCTCTCTGTACCCATCTTTGCATGCTCTGAAGTAGACCAAAAAACCTTTTTAGATACAATTCCTATTCTGCTCTCTGCCATGTAATGCTTTCTGCTTATCTTCAAGACCACACTGTCTCTGGGTAGACCATGAACCTTAAAAATATTTTTCAGAAGCTGAAAAAACACAGGCTGTTAAGCAGAAGATGCTATTTACAGATTCACAGGAATACTCCCTCAACTGTTGCAACTTCTGTACTTTGAAAAAACATCGCAAAAAAAAATTTGGGTTTTTTAGGTATTTTATATCAAAGATTTTGGTACAGCTCATGCACACTCAGAACTGAGGAAGTAGCAAACTCTCCCGAATATCGCCCTCTGTTAGGTATTAACCAGCACCAAGCCTGTAATTACACAGACTTCTTGTCCTCCAACATTTGTTCAGTCAATTGTGTTTCATGCAGTACTGCACAACTCCTTCCACACTTACAACCTCGCAAACCCTATTATGCAGCTCTCGGCATCCTGCCAGATCCAAAAGGAGTACTCTTAAAAGACATTAAAAATCCTTGCCCTGGGTATGTCATAGAATAAGCCAGCCGCGTACACACTTACATAGCGAATGCTCAGCAGTTGTATAAATCGTTAACGCTCACACAAGAGTATTTGGATCAAGAAAGAATGTGTCCCTAAAAAAATAAATTACTTGTGAGCAAGTATGTTCCTGGCTATGCCCTGTTGCTTGAACCCCAGTATAGTATTTAAGCAGGCATGCAGTGGCTCTCTTCCTGCACCATCATTCAGCCTTCGCTGCACATCAATCCCTCCCCCTCCGAGATGTTTACAGAAAGATACTGCAGCTGCTTAGAAAAGGCAAGGAATTTCAGCCTACACAAACCAACCATTTGGGCAAGCAGATTGTTGGGAGGCAGCAAGGGTAAGAAATCAGTGCAGCCAGCTAAGCCCAAAATGCCTTGGTGGTAAAACCTTTAAGGAAAAAAAAAAAAAATTGGGAAGAAAAGCTGCATAGAGCAGAAATGAACTCATTTCACGCTTTTTGGGGAACGGGAAGAAACATCGATTTGCTAGGTTTGGAATAGATCAGTTGCCCTAAAGACTATCATTGAAAGGGACATGCCAGTGCAACATAGCACGCGTGGGAAAGGGAGGACAGAGATGCCCTTTCCTCTCTAAGCCTGTATCTGTCTGCTGCACATGAAACCTTTGTTTTTCCTTACAATAGTTACCATACTTAAAAGCTGGATTGAAACTAGACCTTAAAATCATTGAGCTGAAGATTCCTAATCTCCACAGAGACCCCAAGCTTCAAATAAAGCACAGCTGCAGAAGAGCTGTCGTATTACGACCTGTCAGGGTAAAACAAATTTGCTCAGATTCTCTGATACACGTGGGCTGTCCCTTGGATTAACATGAATGCAGAGGACCTGCAGCTGTACTTGCCATAGTAACTGTCCCAGCATTTCTACTTGTTCCATTTAATATTTTTTTCCACTCAGTTTATATTACTTGTGTGAATAGCACAAGGCCATCCCTCGCAAGCAAATCCTGCCTACTTAACAAATGGCTCTTAATCCTTGATGTGGCCACCCCCCAGCTCCATCTTCCACAAAAAGCAAGATTAAAATGCTGCTTCTCACCAGTCACTTTCCAACAGAAGTTAAGAGGCTGCAAAAACATAAATGTTTCTCATGCCCGTATGTTCATGTCTTTCCCTTCTGCTTTGACCAAGAGCTCTGCATGGCTGAAAGCAGAGGCGCACCACCATCTCATCCAAGAGTCCCAGCAGCAGCAATGGAGTGAAGGGAAGTGTTCACCTACATTATAATATTAAAGTAGAGGTTACTGCCAAGAGCAAAAGGCTGATTTTATTGAGTTTTCAGCTAAACGACTATAAATAAGGCATGAACACTTAAAATAAAAGAATTTTTAAAGTTTTCTAAAATTTCACTCCTCTGTTGGGAGCCTTGTTTTTGTTCACTGCCAGGACAATGTTTGCAGTCCCCCTCATACCTGCATGTCCCTCACATGTGGAGAGATGAGTGAGACCAATTGGTAATCCGCACCAGACCCATAAAAATTTAGTAAATCCTCCCACTTGGTATAAATGAAGTCGCAGACAACCTGTGTTCGTCCAACTGCTCGTTACTCATCTTGCCCCCCCCCCCCCCCCCAAGCCCAACCCAAGGGTGTCAGGTGCCATACACATATGGCAAGCCCCTGCCCTGCCAAAACATGCACTGGCAGAAGAGGCGAGACAAATAAAGAACGTGCAAAAAGCAAACGAACCAGCATCAACCAAGTGATGAACTACAAACACTGCCAATTTCAACGTTGTCAGAGGTATTTTCTTGTTTTCCTTTTTCCTTTGAGATAGCAGAGAACAATGCAACTAAAAGCAACGTAAAATTAAGACTCAGAAGGAAAAGCAGCATTGAAGAGAATCTGCTCTTCATAAGAAGACAAGATCTTTTGAAACCCATCCGCAACAGGCCCTCCCAAAAATTACCTGCACTGATTTGCTTTGCACTACAAGAAATATTGAAATTAACAGCACATTACAGCATTTCATTTCTCAATTGCCAGAAATGAGTTACAAACCATTCAGATCAAATACTCCCTTCCCACAGGGAGCTACAGAAAGTATGCCATGTTCAAAGAGAAACCGCACAGCATTTGCATGCAGCACACAAAACTATTCAGAGGGGACATACACGTTTTGTTTTTGCTTTTATAAACTTCGATTGCTTTGAAAAAGATCTTGCATAAGCATATAACAAACTAAGTGCCACGTACTCAGCGAGGTATCGTAGGAAACACCAGGGCTGTGACAATGGACCAAAACTTAAGGATGGGATGGGCAGACGTTTTCCCACCTTTATGATTCTTTAATCTGATCCTGAAATCTCAAAGCATCCATCGAATTCCCATTGTGGACCTTCCACGAACAACCCTGTCACCATGCACACCACATACTACTTAACAAATGGACCCTTGTTTTGCATGGAAGACATGGACTTCCCTTGTCAGAGGACTGAAGTTCCAGATGTACATTAAAGTGCTGTATAAATGGGATGTTTATTAACCATTCTTATATTTAACTCAGCAACATCATCTCTCTAAATCACTTAGCTTCACGCTGAATTATTTTGGAGCTTGTTTTGTTGAGTATTAACCTGTCCTGAAACCAGGACAAAATTATTTTTGGTAGAGGATGGAGAGAAATTTGGAGTGTCTGGAGAAAATATTAAAGGCAATTCAAGAGACCTCAGCCAGCAAGAGATAATCTTGCTATCAAAAAAATGTGATGTGTTAGTCACACCAGCATATATTGCCCTCATTAAGTTTCAAAGTTAACACAGTACGGGGACAAATGGAAACAATCACATTACTCAGGATTGTAATTCCAGTTTCTGTAACCTTGTCAAGATCAAGAGGAGCTCAAAATTAACAACAGGTACACCTGAGATAGTTCAGCATTACTGTGAAGAAAGAGAAAAATCAGTCCATGCGTACTGTATCTTCATCACCTCAGCTGCAGCACCCATCTGCATCTGCTGGCAAGACTTCAGAGTAATTTTAACATGCTGTTGATTAACCCTACCATCTTTACAATGAAGTTTAAGGCAGAGTAATACATATGATAAAAAGAACCTGCGAATTATTTAGTTAAAAAAAAGGCAGATGCTGCAGCAAATCCCTCAGCACTGCAGGGCATGTGGGGCCTTGATCACAGCCTGCGATGAGAAACAGGCACAGATAGTGCACTTGGGTATGTGTGGGCAGACCCCTACGCAACGTCTCCAAGATTCTGCCAGAAACCTGCCCACACAGAGCTGACTGAGTGAAACAGCACTTAAAATACTAATTTTCACTTTACTACTAAAGGTATGATTAGTTGAAAGGCTCTGGTTAGCTGTCAAAAAATAGCTACTTTTTCTTAGAAATTGTCACGATCCTTTGTGCACAGTTCACAAAGAATCCTAGTGCACCTTATCAGCAGTATGGCATTAGCTGCATCAAACTGAACTATAGGTAAAAATTATTTGTGCTACTCGTGCTAAATAATGAGCAGATTTTTTAAACCACCACCACACTGCTAAGTATCTGCTGTAATTCCTTCCAACCCCCCCCCCAGTAACTGCCAGTTCACAAAACAGGTTCCACTACTATGGAGGATTAAGAAAAAAATATTCACACCTGTGCCCATCTCCATAAGCTCATGTCAACATGTTTCTGATGAGCAGCATTCCCATGCAAATAACAATGTGTAAAGGAACAAAAAAATAAATCCACATAGCAAAGGCCCCTTTGCTCAAGAGCAAGAAAAAACAAATGCATCACTTATGGAGAGAAGCAGAGAATAAATATACTCCGTGTCCCTCTGTGCTGAAACCCAAAACAGCACTTCATCTGGAACAGAACATCTCCTGCGTGTTCCCTGCACAGCCCACTAAAACGATTCCAGGATTTGTGATTGTTTCCTGCCTTTTTGGGGGGGGGTATTATTTTAAAGTGCAGTAATTATTAAAAATACAAGGGGGCTGAGAGCCCGAGGAACACCACCACCAGGACTGCAGCATTGTCTTGACAGATACACACGCACACACGCACCCTCTCCTCTCTGCAATCTGCCTGCTCTTGACAAGCCATGCTTTTAATTAAATGTCTCCTAAGATCTGTTGAGAGGGAAATGCATATGAACCCTTGCCAAAAAATAGCTTCTAGTGCAAACAGCTTCTCCACCCCTCCAAAAATACACTAGAAGCCATTCACCTCTGCCAGGCTCCTTCCTAGAGCAGACCCCGTCCTCCTCCTCCACCACTACTTGGTGGTTCTTTCTCCCGCAGCCCTCCCTGCTCACCAGCCCTTGCGCTGATTAAAACACCTAAAGAAATTCCGCGCCCCTGGATGGGAGAAGCACAGCACACACAGTCGCTGCCTTTAAATCCTGTGGCCCCCCCATTATCTGACGTGTCCCTCAGTATCTCCCGACAACTGCATCCTTCCCAGCCGGCCCTGGGAGGAAGACAAGCTGCCCTTGTCCAGGGGAACACTGCAGTATTCTGCAGTACGGCCGCACGCTGGAGGCAGGGCACCTCGAGCCCTGGGGTTTGGGGAGGCATGACTGGCAGAAGACAGCAACGCTTTTACACTATTTATTTCCACAGGCAAAGGGCAGGAGGCATCCGCTCGCCCAGATAAAAACCTGCAGAAGTGCCCTTGGCTGCCAAGGATAGATGGGGAGTGCCTCTCTCAAAGGGACCCTTTGGCAGAAGGGGTGGGCACAGCCCGAGATTTCTGGTGGCTGGTAGAGAGGAGACACCCGGCAACTTGAGACCTTTGCATTCATCCACAGAAGGCAGCAAATACCACCTCCACGAGCATGAAAATAATACCACATAACCAACTGAGCAGCAATTTTAATCCAGGCACACATCAACTTCTGAGCATCTCCAGGCTGAGATTTTTTTTTTTTTTTCCATCGTGCCCACCAGCATGGCACCAAAATCCCTACATTGCCCTTTCCAGCCCCACCCCACGGCTGACATGCACCGTGCCCATCTCCTCCACACGACGCTCCTGCCTCGCTGCATTTATTCTGCTAGCGATCTGACAGCCCAAAACAGAAAAAAAAAAAAAAAAAAAAAAAAAAAAGGTGGAAGTGGGGGGGAAGGATTAAAAAAAGAGACAGGTTTGGAAAACGCTGACCCTGGTGCAAGATAACAGCTTGCGTGTTTGAGCAGGAGAGGCAGAGAAGGGGGAAGGAGGGAGGGAGGGAGAGGCGATGTCCTGGAAGCAACTCGCAAGCCCCAAACCACGGGGGCGAAACGCGTACGAGGGGCCCCTTTCGCCAGGCTGCCTCCACCGCCGGGGGACCCGCACCCGGCATTTGGGGCAGGGTCCCCCGCAGCAGCAGCCCAAGGCCCCGGGGTGGGGTGGGAGGTCGCGCCGCCCCCACCCCCCCCGATGCGGCTGCACCTCACGGTGCGAAGTTTGGCGGGGCCAGGTGGGAAGGAGAAGGTTTCCTCTCACCTGGGCCCCCCCGGACCCTTCAGTCTCTTACCTTCATGTCGCTTATGATGGTCTGGAAGAGCCCTCCGAGCGCACTACATTCCTTCTCTATCACAGCCTCCATTTTCCTCGCTCGAGCACACCGGAGGAGGCAGAAACTGCTGCAATTTCACTACTAAGCTAATGAAAAAATGAGACACCACGGTGTCCCACCTCACGCAAAAAAAAAAAAAGGAGGGGGGGGACGGGGGGGACGGGACACGAACAGGCCGATGTAGGCAACAAGGGGGAAAAAAAAAACCCACAACCGAAAAACCCCACGCACCTGAACCCCTATCTGCCTACACCTTTAAAATTTTACAAACGGGGAAAAAAAAAAAAATAAAATCCAGTGCTACCGGCGCCTCTCTCCTACGCGCACCTCCCCGCCCCGCTCCGGAGCGCCCGGGGACTCGCAGCCGAGCGGGCACTGCCCTCCCACGCAGGGGCACCCACTGAACCCATCGCTGCGCCTAACGGCCACGGACACGGCCCCGGACACGGCCCCGGACACGGCCCCCCGCGCCTCCCGGCACGGCGGCGCGCTCAGGGCAGCGGGAGCCCGCAGCCCGCCCGCTCCGCGGCGCCGGGCAGATGCGCACGCACACCCCTCAAAAATAAGGGAGGGCAAAAAAAATAAGAATAAAAATAAAAATAACCTATATCTATTTAAAAAGAGATGAGATTGTGCCTTAAGCCAGCCCTCGGGGCGCAGCCTAGGGGGTCCCTGCCAGCCCCAGCGGACCGGGCTGTAGCGAACGCGCCCGACCCGCTGCCTGCCCTCTCCAGAAAAGCCCGGCCCCTCCGACCGACCGACCGACCGACGGACCGACCGACCGACCCACCGCCGCTCCCCCGGCGGCGGCGCCGCCCGCCCCCGCCCGCCCGCGCGGAACGCTCCGCCCCGCCCCGCCCCGCGCGTCACCAGCGCGGCCGCTGATTGGCCCCACGAGGCCGATGGGCGCCGGGTTCGCGCCCCCCGCTGCCGGCGCGCGCGCTACCGGGGAGCGAGCGGACCCCCCCCCCCCCTCCCGCCGGGGGAGGGTGTGCAGGCGTCGAGGCCGTGGTCCCGCCGGGAGCCGGGTCCCGTCCCTCGGAGCAAGAGCCGCCCGGAATGTTTAGCAGTCGGCGAAGAAGGTATTTTATTTTTTTTTCTGGTGACGGTCACCGAAATTGCCAAAAATTCGGCTGTTTCTGGTGAAAAACGTCGGCCTCGGCCCACCGATTTAGAACGGCTGAGCTGAAAGCGCTCAGAGAAGTTACGAGCAACGGAAGGTACAGCCCTGGCGTAGTACAGCCCATAGCAGCTCTCATCATAGATTACGCGGGGCTGTTCGTTCACCCTGTCCCGCAGACGCAAGACAGTGTTTAAGGGTCTTAGTTACATAAAACGTGGGTTTCTTCAAGTAATTCCGTTCTCACATTCACCGTGCCAAATTTTGCAGAACGTCGTGGTCAATATTGCATCTTTGTACACGCGCACAGGCTGTGGCTCGCATCCTGCAAACGCTGATGCGTGTGCTTAACGCAGGGACGTGAGCAGCACACGCGGAACGTGCGGAGGGTCCCCGGGACTCTCCATCGCACGGACATTAAGCAGCGCTCGTCTCTTTTGGGGAGCTGAGATCTACAGATCCTGTTGCTGCTAGCCACAGGAGAGCCACGCTCCTGGGGAAACGGGCTGCGCTGCTACGCGATTTGGTAAGAACCAGATGTAGAACCAGGAAAATCTTAAGTGTGGAAGAATAAGGCTTAGACCTTGAAGTGAGGAGGGGTGTCAGTCCTCATATATACATACACACACAGGTACATGCACAACATGACTGAGAGGGAAGTTTAGAAATTTGAGTTAATAAAATTTATCCTACAAACTCTGCCTGAGAAGAGCCAGTGCGCGCCCCATCGCATTTTGCTTCGTTTCAGGCAGTATCTAGGTACATGCACGTGACGGATTACGTTCTCCGTGTTAGTTTAGCACCGAAGGAAAAAGGCTGGAGAGCTGCCCTGCCTCCGGCGGGGCCGTGGCACCACAGGCTGCTGCAGAAATTTCCCCTCTGCTTTTCCCCACTTCACTGCAGGGAGGAAACACCCCACCCAGGTCCGAGCAAGCGATTCATTTTGTGGCTCTGTACGACCCTCACTCCCAAAGAGGAGCCCAGGAAACGTCCCCAAGCGGCTTGTGATAATGACACCTGCTCATCGCGTGCAGAGTGTCGGGTGCTGTCACACAACCAGCGTCACAGCGTTCCCCTGGGACAGAGTCACATCCAGCAGTTCGGCAGGGAAAGTTGGTGGCCTACTTTGCTTTCTTCAGCCGCTCCATTTCTGGGATGATCCTTGTTTTAGCACAAGCAGTATTTTGGCTAACCTCCCTTCTGGGAATGAGAATTTCCAATGTAAAAGGTTGCAGCGTGCACGATGCACAGGGGACGGGAGGGAGAAAAATCTCCTCCTGTAACAAAAAGTCTGTCGTTTAAGGGCTGCGTTAATGCTGGTAGTTCATAAAGCAGGGCTGTCTGCTCTGTAGCGAGCAACAAGTCTTCATACAGTGATGAAACAGCATGCAAATATACAACAGAAAAATGAAGTAAGCATTTCAAGCCTTGATAAATTACAACAAATAAATAAGGCATACAGTGTAAGAGAATGGGTTTTTACCTCGCAAATTCGAAAGGAGAGACCGTGCACATCACTGGTTATGATGAGTAACTTGCTAAACCACTGTAATTCGAGTGTACCCAGTCACAACCTTGAGAGACCTTATCAAAACTGTTCACGTGGAATATTTTTCTGTCAGAAGGTGCTAGGTCGTGAAAAATGGAGGCATGATGATTTCAACAAACTTCATAATCATAGGACAAAAATTCAAAATGCAAAAGTATTTGTTCTTTCCGGTATTTTTTATTTCAAAATCTATTTTGTTAAATTTTCATTGTCTATATCACTTAGAATAATGATTGTGTTAATTTTACAAATTTTTCTTTGTTTGTAGCATAACACAGCTAAAAATAAAACAAGGACATATAACCTAAGGGCATCAAAATAGGGTCTTGATAACTGAAATATTTTTTTTTCCTTTTGCATTGAAGGAAATTTCAGACTTTTAATTTTATTCTGCCTTTTAGTGACTTTTAATGATAGAATTTTCTGCGGGATGACAATTCAGCTTCAACCAGCTGTAGAGTGAGAGTTAACATTTTTCTTTAAAGACCTGAGTCCAAATGGTTGTTTAAAGTGCGAGTAAAAAGTAGTTTGGTGATGTTGCGGTAACGTCGGGTTACCATCTGTCACGTTATTTCTGGGATCTGCTTGATTGATTCCTAGCAAATCACTTCCTGCAAGCATTATTTGCAAAACTTTATTATGGGCAAAGGCTATTTCTGTGTTCGTGAGCCGTCGTTACTGGGGAACGTTTCATTACCAAGTGATGACATTCTGTAAAATACCCTGGTGCATGGGCAAATGCCAGCACCACTTCTTGACAGTGGGTTGGCTGAGTGCATCTTACTCGGCAACCCCCAACAGATGTCAACCTTAAAATTTGTCAACGGCACAATAGTAGCCCATGTTCTGACATCCTTCAACACATTGGGTGCTCTGCTGACAAGAAGCCTATTCCACTGAAACTGCAAGAAGGCTGATGGTTAAGAAAGAATTTCTCCAGAGATAAGGGGGATAAGGTTGAGCGATGACTTGGTCACTTTGCCTGGCCTGGGTTATTCCTGCTGCTCCCCCCCATGGTGTGCACCAAGGTGCAAAGTACAGCCAGAGTGAACCAGGGCACAAATCCGTGAGGGTCAGCGAGTCCGCAGCGTGTTGTTTCCAGGTCTGCCTTATGACCAGAATATGTCCATTCACATTCCTGTGCCTTGCTTTCTCCTTCCGTAAAATGAAAATCCCAATTCTTAAAAGCATTCTGAGTGGTTTTGCACCAAGCACGAGCGTGAAATGTCATTGCAATCAGAACAAATACATACTCTGTCAATGTGCCGTAAAACATTTAACTGTCGTGCTTATTTAGGTCCTGATCTTACAAAGATTTAAGCCCACTTATGAATGTGAGTATCCCTGTGGAAGACTAGATTACACATGCACTTAAGTGTTATCAGATTGAAGTCATAGAACAACAATCACAAAAGGCACTTAATCACCTTTAAATTACAGTGTTCCTAATTTAGCTAATATTATTCCCCAAGGAAAAATTGCCTCATCTAGCATACAATCAAGAAAGAATCAAGGGCTGTTCCTTCAAGTGGTTGACAGTTCAAAAAGATATATGATTTTTAAAAAATAGGTTGCTAAAGGCTGAACTATTTAATTGAATTACCTCCTTAAGAAATTGATGCTAATTAATATGATAATACTCCACTACATTGCCACAGAATCTTTCATCCTCCAGCCTTCGTAAAATATGTTAATAAACTTGAAAAACAAATGTATACTTTTTTTTTTTAATGGAACCAGCATTCTGTCCCTGTTTGAGGCTTTCTAATAATGATTTATATCTTGAAGAATGATGGTGTTTTCCTCTTTATAGACTGAGGCAAAAGAGCCCAAGAGCTTCCAAGAGACAGAGTCCCTGACATGATTTCCTTCAGTCCTCAAGCTGCTCACCAGGTACAATCCCACTCTGTCCATAAAAGCTGATGAGCTCACTTTACAATGCCTAATTGGGTGGAGAGGTAAGATGGCAGGCAATACAGCCAGAAAGATGACAAAAGGAACTGATGAAAAATGGAGCAAACCCAACAGAATCCATGTAAGCCAGCTGTCCCTACAGCATTACAAATATTAAATAGTGACCCCTCCTTATCACTAGTGAAAAATCTGCATTATATCTAAAGAGGCTTAATTATTCACTGGTCGTACATGGAGGTGGGGACCTGGTGAGGGAGAATTCGCTTTTTTTTGGGAGCAGGTGTTTACAGTCTCTGGTTTGAGAACATAAGAAATAACAATATTGTGGTTCTCCAGCTTTATTCGGGTTATTTTTATGTCCCAAATTGTTTTTAAATTACCAAGTAGCATTGCTGTAGTGGGGGTACCTCTGCAATCATTTCTGCTTGCTGCTAAAATAACAGCTGCTATTGCTTTACCAGGATTGATTTCCATAGAACAGCTCCATCTAAAGCCTACCTACAGGCAACAACTCTGCAGCAAAATATCAATGCGGTCTCATTTTCGGCTGTAAGCTTTTCTCAGAAGAAAAAACCCCTCATTTTCAGCAAAGTCCAACATGGGATGTCATTCATTCAGAGCACATAGAGGATGAGATGCTTATTTTTAAGGGACTAAATTAGTCTTCCACTTCCCCCCTCGCCAACAAGTAGGAAAAAAAAGTCCTTCCCCCAGCTATCTCTATGCACAAAGCACAAAAGCTGAGAATCAGGGTTTGCGTGTTATATGAAGGGCTTTACAGATAGGCCACATTTTTCCATAGTGGGAATGTGAAACATTCTTGCTCACATTTGCCATCTCAGGCTGGGTAGATTCAGAAAAGGTGCTCAGGTCTATCACCTCCTTCCAAGCAACGCTCCTGCCATCGCATGCACTCGCATGATGAACCTCAATAAACGGCATGGGGGGTTCCCATGGCCGAGGTTATGTGGGGACTTTCATCCTGTGCAAGTCCACATTAGCACCGACAGCGTATTTCCACGCTCACCGCTCAGCCGTGGCCTCCTTCCTATGCCGTCCCATGTCACCAGCACCAGAGCTCCGAGCGCCATATGATGGGTCACGCAGGGACCTGATTTGGCTAAAAACTAAGCCTACAACAAAAGGTTATTTTAGCCCAGAAGAGGACCCTGCCTTTTTGTGTTTCACAAAGAAGGGGCAGCCTGTATAACCATTGCCATTCCCCAGTAGACACCTTCTTGTTTCTCATCTACAGCCAACACAGGTTTAAATATCCAGAACTGTTGATCTGAACCCTCTTTCAAAATGGCTTCATTACCTCATATCAGGTTCTAGCGCGGACACATTCACTGCACAAAAACTGGCCTTGCTTTCACATTTTAAAGCTGTTTAGCTGATGCATCTTCAAGTCACGCCCTAAATTAATTTGGATAAAATTTCCTGAGTGCACCTATGTAGACAAGCAGTAAGTTAAAAAAAAATCAGGTTGTACTTGCAGTTACATACATGCTTAAATGCTCTGAAGGAGTAAAGCCTATAATAGGTGTCACTTTTACAAATAGTTCATGTTCTCTTCTTTAAAGCAACATCAACTTTGACTTCAGTATAATTACACATACATATCAAAGTTGCCTGTTGGGCTATATCTCCAGTGCATACATTAGTCCAAGCCTCTGTTGGCCATTTCTCCCTTTAGGTGTGATATAAAATGAAGCTGAGTTCTTCTGTACTTCCCATCAAGCAACAATTTTTAGTAGGTCACTATTCCTGAAATCTCTGAGATCCGTATTTATTGCTATGCACAGAACTCAGTGTGTTGAACCACCTCAGGACACAGTCATGTGAAACATAATGCAACACTTTCTCCTATAAAAGAAAACATTATTTTTTGCCAGTCCATAAATCCAGCTTTTAAAACAAGCATTACATTCACAAAGAAATGGTTTAGAAAAAAAATAAAACGTAATAGAAAAAAAATAAATCGTATTTCAATGGGCAGGCTTCCAACTCTGTGTAAGTGTGGAACAGTCAGGCTTTTTTTTTTTTCCCCCCTATCTCTTTAGTTATGTTTAGTTTTTGAAATTCTGATGAAAACAATTTGAACGCTAACCCTCTTTTCCAGACCTAGACACCTGGGATGTCAGTAAGGAGAAATTGTTAGGTAGAGGTTTCTGCTATGAGTCCAAGCTAAAGTTTGCCTGCAGACTCTGTGGCCAGAAAGCATTTTGGGGAGATAAGATCATGCTGAGAGCCTGCTATGTACAGTTTCTTCAAAAACAGAAACAGAAGAATTAGAAACAAGAGGAGCCCTTCTAATGAAGCAAAGAAGATAGACAAAAAGAAAAATCTAGTCCACTGATCCAAATAATACAGGCAGACTAGCACGTACTGGAATTTGGGACTAAAACCAAAGTGAGCTGACATGAGGACATACTGCAGGGAGGGACAAGCACAGTGATGAATGGTGCCATTGTGTGACTATTTTAATTAATTTTTGTAATGAAGCCAAACCTCTAATTTACCACATCCCAAAAGTAAATAGAAAAGGTTATGACCTTAATTTCAGAGGTGGGGAAGGAAAACCTAATTGCTAAGTAGTCAGCTGTCACTCGTTATTGCAAGTGGATAGATACACTCGGTGTGTTACTATGAATAGTCCAGATTCAACAGTCAAAATAGTGGGTAATGACAGTTTCGTTCCCTCTCCCCTTCGTCTTCTTTCCAAGTCTTTGATTAGTAACATTTTGTACCAGTTTTACCACGTGGACTGCAATACTCCTGACTGCACCAGACTCTGAGTAAACCTGTCTGGGCCACATACATAATAGCCTTTTTTTTGTGTCTTCTTAGTAGGCAAATGTGTGCAACTTTAGCAGGATGCAAAACATACAGAGATTACGGGAGGTCCTTCCTGCCTTCTTACTTTCTGCTACCCCCAAGTAAGTATATTCCTATGCAGGAGCTAGCCATGGAAAGACAGTTTTTCAATGTAACATGTCTACAAGCAGAAAAAGTGCAAAAGCCACATCTGTTTCTAACTATGGCCACCAAATAAATACAATTAAATGTGCATTATATGCTGTTCAAAACATGCCGTTCATGCTCTTGTCCCAGTGGATTGAGGCATAGCAGCAGGAGAGAGAAAGATCCCGTGATATATGATCTGTGCATGCCCAGTGGGCAGCATGCTGGTCTCCAAAGCTGTATCTCTTCTGAGGACACTAAGTTTGTCCGCAGAGGTAATATCTTTCATTAGGCCAAGTAGGATATCTGGAAAAAGTAGACAAGTGTTTGAGTGCACAAGCTTTTCCTAAAACCTGTGTAAAATGCAACAAACTTCAAAGCTAAGTGAAGACATTTAAAATACGGAAATTATTTCTGGCTAACATTTGACATTGCTCTCGTGTGAGAAAGGAAAACGTTGTTTTTCAGAGGACAGCTTCCACATCAGTTTTGGTTTTAGGGCTGCAAATATCCTCCCTGGATATCTGGGTACTTGGTTGACATCCACATCTTTTGGCCTTTTGTATCCGAATCCCATGGCAATGCTGATTTCCCAGCCTGTGCTCCGCCAAGCAGGGATGGGTGAGCAGGGCCGATGGGTGTTAGTTCCCGCCGACGGAGGCTGCGATGCAGGGTCCCCTCCCACGATGCTGCTTGAAAGGGGGAGCAGATTTTACGCCCTTCAGTTGCAAAAGGAACACTTGGCTCCACCGTCAAGGCTGGCCTTCGGCCCTGTAGATCTCAGTCATCTGCAAAGAATTGCTGCACGCTGACCTAGATACTCCGTCAGCTCTGCTGCAGCACTGGCTTGGTGACGAGGCTGCCATTTCCCTCGTCTCTGCTCTGCCCTATATCCTGACTTGGAGATTAAAAAAAAAGAGGGACAAATTAATGTTAATCAGAATAGCATTTTCCTCCAACGATTTTTCTGGAAAACAGAGTTTTCCAGTTTTAATCTTCCCCTACTGCTCCCCTTCCGTGCCATCTCATGACATTGCTTTATCTCAGAAATCCTGCCACTTTTCAAACATACGCTGTCCTCAAGAGAAGAGAAACGTGCCACCTCCATTCCCTCCTTTCCTTGCATCTCCACCATGTGCTCCACAGTACATCAACAGAGAGCGGGGAGGGCAATTTATGAGATTAAAAGGGCGAGGGTAAGCCTGGTCCTCCGACAGCAGCCGCCTGAGATGTCTGCATTGCACTCCGGTGGTGTATCATTAACAGGGCACTCAGTCCAGCTTGAGAAGTACAGCTGATAATATGAAAGTGTCTTTGTAGCTGCTGCTCTGTACTAGATAGGAAATGAAAAAAAGCCAAAACCCAAACCCTTAATTGCCTCTAAAATTTCACTAGAATCAAATTAGATTGGCAAATGTAATTTTTCCTCTAAAATAATTAACAACTCTAAAGGTACAGCTGGGATTACTGGTAAAGGGGAATGTTAATCTTTGCAGGCTTGCTGTAGAGGGCTACAGGGGCAACACCAGCAGAGGATCCCAGAAGGCAAAATTTCTCCTCCTTGTTTGCTTCATGTGACAGCATTAGGCCTTGAGAAGACATAACATCCTGCACCATGATGAAGCACGGTACTGCACCGCCTTGCCTCCCTTGGTAGTTCAAGGACAAAAGCTGCCTGGACCTCAAACCCCCTTGGTTGAACCTGCTGCACTGCAGACTGCTCTGAATAAAATCCCTGCCCTCCTTTCTGCTCTGAACCATGCAGAGCCACAGGCTTGGTTCCCTGCTCCTCCATGCTGCTTTTGTGGAGCCTGAAGTGACCCATTTGGACTAAAATGCTCGAACTCTATCCCTTGGCTTCCTATCTTCATTACAAGGCTACTGCAGCCTCGGAGGGGCCGGCCACCCCTGTATGCTGCACCAGAGCTATGGTGGGATGGAGGATGTGGTTTCTGCTTGGCGTCTGGAGGGACCGAGTGACCAGTCCCACCGGTCATTCAGCCATGTGTGACAGGAGAAGAGACCATTATCGACAGGTTTTCGTGCAGATTGCTCAGATAAGTGGGAAGAAAATACTGTGAGGCAGAGCAATAAAACTCGTAATTCACTCAGCGGAATTTGCAGGGCAATAACACAGAAGTAAGGGAAACAACATGACTTTATTCCAAGATTTTTAAAAACACAATATTGGAGCCTGATAATTTCTTAGAACTAAAAAACTCCTGTAATGATCAGCATCTTGAGAGAAGTGAGGGATTCCTTGAATTCAGGAGACATCTTTTCTTAAAGAAGGGGGGAGCAAAAAGGAGGTGAGGTCTGAGAGCCCTGCCCTGCGCTCTTTGGTTGATGCTTTTCTTCTTGAGGTAATAAAAATAACTGTTTTCAGATGTGATCTTCCTGACGGAGTGACTGTGAAAAGGGCTGGTCTGGGCAGATGTCAGCTCCATTTTCACCTTATGCTACTTCTTTTTCCTCCCTCACTAACCTCTGATTAAAAGGGCTCTTTCTTTTACATTCACAGTCTTGCCGGGGCCAAATCCTCAACCCCACGGTGAAGTCTGAGTAACGAAGCTGGGTGGAAGGAGCAAGTGATGGGGAAGCTGGGTAGCAGCAGGACTGGGTTTTGAGAAGAGCTCCCCGACGAACAAGTGTGTACAAGATGTTTTCCCACTCCCTGAAGACTTCAGAGCATTTCTGTGGTTAGGGACAGGGGCTGGACTTCATCAGAAGAAGACCGGCAGCCTTGAAAGCCAGTGCCCCATTGACTTTTGCTAAGATTGTCAGGTGACAGAGGACACAATGCCCTAAAAATTTGGTGCCCACTACTCTGGGGAAAGGCTTTGCCCTGCCCCGTGCCACACAGCTGCATTTCAGCTGAGCAGAACCAAATTGAGCTGGAGCTTGCCCTGGGACAAACCAGTTGGATCTTTTGTTTCTGTCTTTCCCACAAAGGGCTCCTGAAGCTGAGAACTGATGTGCTTTCTCCAATTCTCAGTGCACATTGCAAAGCCCATCTTCCCCAGGCTGCAAAGGCATGATGTGATCAGAGATATAGGTTTGGAGGCTATGGGATATTTTAAGCAGGCACGTAAGATTTGACAGTATAGACTATATTTGGGATTTTTTTTTTGAGGGAGAGCCTGCTATTAGAAGCTTTTGTATTCAAATTGTTTAATTAGAGTATCTCACTGAAAAATGTAGATGTATTATTTTTGTATAAAAATACAAAGTACTGTGCAGAGCACTGCAGCGGCACCAATGATTAAAAATAAGGTAATATGAGAAGCCAGTGAGCTGGTTTGTCTGTCACCTGCCAAGAGTTTAACTTTAGCTGAATTCAGCAACTTTGCTCTTAAAGGTACTGAGCTTTCCAAGTAATTAATAAAGTAAATGCAAAGATGGCAAGCAGTGCATTTAAAATATTTATCAGAGCTAGTGCAATAAATATATTCCATTCCCCCATTTCTATTTATGAATTTACTTAAATGCAGCTAGATGAAGTAATTTTACAAGGAGCATAATATTATTCCCTTGCATTAATCATGCATTGATTGCCAATGCAATCTGATATAGTGCTACCGAAGAACAAATAGGAAATATGCTTCCAGATTTTCTTATTTCTCTCCCACTGTGATCACTCGTTGGGCTTGCTTTCTTTCTCTGTCCCATCCATCCATCGCAGGCAAGAAGCTGAGTGTGCCAAGGAGGAATGGTGGTTTGCAATGCATCTGTGCCACGCTGTTGTATGAAAGCTGGTCCTCCTGCTCCCACGTGGACCATACACAGAGGGCACGTTACACGCATGGCTGCTGCAGCATAAGCTCTTTGAAACACTGTGTCAGGCTGTCTCTCTGATATCCCAGTAAAACAGAGGTTTTGGAGCATTAATGTTTCAAGATGTGCATGGTTATTTATACCATTGCAGTCTATGTAATGGCTGAGCCTTGCTCTGCCAGGTTGCTATTTTATTTCTTCAGGATTCAGTGCACTTTCTTTTGATGCTAGCGGCAAGACTCCCACTTACGATGCTGGGAGGAGGAATTGTCTATTGTGATAACAGCATATTGTATGTGAAATCTGATAATGAGGATTTTCTAGATATGCCACTGCATTGATTCAATTGAGTCTTTTCCATGCCTTGACCTGGAGCAAGACCCTCTCAGCTAAACTTAGTCCTTGAAACTAAAGCAGACTTTTCTCAAATTATTTTTTGCAATGGTTGAAATAGAGAAGGAAAGAAGAAAGAGGGGTGGTTTATATGCTGGGGGCTCCTGCATTTCACAAGTGAGAGGAAAATTTCTGTCTCGAGAGACACTGAGGCTTTTATCTCCAGGTGGGAGCTGGGAGGCAGGAGCAGGTGTCTCTCACATTGGCAAGCTCTGCGAAAGCCTGCATCCACCTCTGAGTGGAAAGCTCAGCAGGCGTTCCTGCGGTCCACAAATTGTTGCCAGCTGTCAAAGTGAAATGGTTCAGCAGTGAGTCTCCCGGGCTGTGTTCTGGCCAAAATTCAATCGGATTACAAACCAATTGCTCTAGACTGTCCCAGAAGCTGGAAACCACCATCAGCTGGCTGGTGGGATCTGGTCTCAGTGACAGGCAGCGCTGCTCCTCGCCTGCTGCGATGTGTTTGCAGTAGCTTACTGGGAGCAGTGGCTCTCCTTGCAGGTCTTACAGATGCAGCTCCCCCTCCTTCCCCAAGATGTAGGAATTATGATTTCCTGAAAAAAATAAAATTAAAAAAAAGGAGGAGGAGAGGACTGAAAGGTGCACTGCTGCAAGCAGCTTTTCTCCAAGCAGTGATTTCTTGGCAAAACATCTTCTGAAACTCCAGGTGCCACGTTCTCCCAAAGTGCTACCACTCACATGTAACTGAAATAGTAAATATCTTTCACCAAAATAAGAAAATTGCTTATATTTGACATAGTTTGGCTGTTGGCAGCCTGGCTGTAGATTGTCATTGAAGTCAAATGAAAGAGACCTGGCCAAGTCTATAGGTAGCAAGACTATCTAATGGTAGTTTGTAATCAAAAATATTTTGGAAAAGAGAAAGAAGTTTTCTGCTAGGGGACTAAGTCAGGCTCTGATTATTTGTGATTAAAGGCAAGACATTCATGAGAAACAGATTGTCATAGATACACTTACCTGTTGCATTTCTTCCCTCTCCCTCTCCGGCACTGACTGCCTACGACATGCTGAAGGACTTGGTGATGGATCTTAGTAGGATGCCTCAGCTAAAGTCCCACTTAAGCCCATTGGTAAGCTGGACCTTCAGCAGGACTCACTTGGAAGAAGAAGTCATTGTCTTCACTTCACTTGTGGGTGCAAAGCAGTGAAGCAGGCATGTGTCAGTCTTTTCAACATTTTAAGACTAAGTATAAATGTGAAAAAGAAAGCAGGATGCTGTTGAGGCACTTGGCTGATCCTGCTGAGTAAGAAGTGCCAGCGGTGGAGCATTACGAGGCTGAGGCAGTGGGCTGCCTGTGGGTTCCTTTGCACTAAAGGGATGAGACCTGTAAGAGCAAAAGGAAGAGAAGAATGTGGAGATGTGGACGCCTGAGGGTATAATCAGGAGCTTCACCCCATGAAAGGGATGGGAGAGGGAGGCTTTGATTCCTTTCTCTCCCACGCACCTTCACTTCCCTTTCTTTTCCTCTCTATTTCTAGTCCTGTGGGGAAAACTTTGCAATTTAAGCAAAGCTCCAGGGAGCTAAAATATATGTAGGGATTCTTTGGAGGAAAACTTGGCTCTGGTGAAGTCAACAGGAGTTTTGGAATCAACTTCAATGGAGGCTGAATTTCACCTTGCTGTAATACTGTCCTAAAACATTTCCAGGACCGTACAAAACACTGCCTGCTCAATGCTGACCTTTCCATCACAACCGTATGGAGCCTGGTACCGTCCTGTGAAATTCACCATTCTTTTGTGATAAATCACACCCTTCTCTCAAGGGGTAACGACAAATAAATACCCCTTAATCATCCCGAGAATGGGATCAACAGTTTCATGTATCACTGGACACCATGAACAGACCTTTGTAGTTTCAGTGGGAAACTGCTGGAAATCGAATGTTTCTGCAGAGGTTGTTTATTTGAGGGACAACTGGAATATTCCAGTGATCCAGATTTAGTTATTTTTGGTGTCCTTTTCCATAGGGAGTTGGCAACCTATTTAAATCCAGGGGACCATGACTAGCTATTCAAGTTTTGCTCTGCTGGATTTGTGCTGTGTATATTTTGGAAACAATGTCTGCTCTGAGCAGCAGATAGAGTGATGCCACAGCCCACATCAGTGAAAAGCTCTTGTGATTATTTTTTTTCCTCTTCCATTTTCAGTGAAGGCTGTCGTCTGTTCTCCCTCTTTCTGTATTTTATTGCCAACGTGGAATGCTTTAAAAATGCCATTAAGGAATGTGTTACCCAGTAGGATCTACACTGCATTTCACTCTCTATGCTCTTTCCAACAGCAGCCAAGCCCTGAGTCTACGATATCATTCTCATGACTGAAAAAGCACAAGCATTTTTTGTTTAGTATGTGTAACTCTGGGGCTATTGACAACAGGCTTCTAATGTAATGTGCAGAGCCTACATTTTCTTAAGTACACAGTGATTTTGACGTGATTGGTCTGATTTTCCGAGGTATTCAAACATCTGAGGATCCCAAGCTGACCGACTTCAACTTCTCAGAAAATGAGACCAGACACCGGAGATTCAAAAGTTAGATCCAAAGAATGAGCCACTCAAATTTGTGAAGTCCAGTGACTTTACCTCTTTCCTCATCCTCACTTTCCTCTCCCATTCCCGGGAGAATTCAGCCTGATTCCTTCACTTGCACTCTACCTTTCAAAAGCACTTCTGGAGCCATTATTTCACCATCCTCGAAGGGGCCTGGGATCGGGGAGTGCATCAGCAGCAAGGGGTGACTCAGCAGCGAGGAGCGGTTTTCAGTTACAAACCTGCCTCCCACGGCAACTCTGAGCAGGGAGTAATCAGCGTATGCGTGCAACCACGTTGCCTTGGCATGACAAAATGGCAGCCGGTCCTCGTGCAACATCTGCCTCCGCTGTCAGTCTCTCACGTATGCCCACATAGCACCATCCTCTCAGCAGGCGGGCGCAGGGAGTGGATCTCCCCTTGCGATCCTTTCCCAGCTGGCAGCAAAGGATCCCTCTCCTGCCTCTTCCACATCTCACTGCTTGCCTGGCTCCGGTCTATGTCTTCCTGCAGACTTCTGCTACTAGTAGGGGGGATCAGCGCTTTGGGAAGCCCCTGGCAGAAGACGGGACTGTGGTCTTTTATACATCGTATACTTCTGTACACTAAGATGATGTGATGATGTGCGGTTTCCCTCTGCACTGCTTTGTCACCCCCAAACTCTGCCTCGGGCTGGTTTGGCTCTGTCCTTTGGGACAAAACGGCAGTGGGACTGGGAACAGACTGGCTGTGCAGGAGCAGGATGCTCAGAGATATTCCCACTTGTGGACTCACCGTGTGAGGCTGTAAGGGCTGGTAACTTCTCTGTTCTCTGTATTTAAAGACTAAAAAACCAACTCTGACCTGCCGAGATTAAAATAACTTCAGAGCCTGGGCAGTGTCTTATTAACTGGTTGTTGCCAGAAAAGGAAGACAAAAAATAAGCTGCAAAAAAACTGTTTCACTTGCCTTGTTCCACTGCCACCTCATTCCTCATAACCTCTACCTGCCTCCATGGGCCCTTGTATCTCACTTAGCATGTGCAAAAAACTTGGTCGTCCCACCGAGAGACAGAATCCTGGTGCAATGCAGAGGGAACCCTACCAGGTAGCTGTTGTTAAGAGCAAATTTCACTATAAATATTGGTGAAGGACGGAGGAGGTGGGTGATAAACCAAGGACTAGCACAGAGCATGTCCTGCAGACGTCACTAGAGCTGCTTTGGTGTCTTCAGCAGGAGTCAGACCGGGCACAGGGTCTGGGCCATTTTCTAGACCTCCATCTTCTACTCTTGTGAGCAGTCCTGGAGGAAGATGGCTTTAAAGTCCCTTTCAGACAGTTTTTGGCCAGAGAAATGTATGCATCCGAGATGCTCCAGATGATGAGAATTACTTTTGCTAGCACATCTTATTAAGAAATGTCCTTAGTGATACAGTTGCTCAGTTCTTTGTTCTGCAAGTTATAATGTGAAAATAAACATTGCTCTGCAAATAGAGAAAGGCTGGTTAGTCTCTACTAAATTCTCAATGAGTAGCACCAAAGCTGTGGCCTGAAGAAGCTACAAAGGTTTTGTCAAATAGGGCTAAAAGGGTCTAAAGCCTAAAGACTGGCCTCTGCTCCTGGAAGAAGCGCTGGTGGGATGCTGTATGCTTTAGCATTCTGCTGTGTTCCTTCCAGATGCTGTCTGGCTCCAAGCAGATGATGTCCTCAGTTCCCTACCTGGAGTCTGTATAGTTGACAAGGTAAGCAGAGCATTTCCAGATTGCTGGGGAGGGAAGTGATCCTAATTCAGCAGTCCTGCTTCACCTCAGCACCACTCTGATCTATCAGAGCTTGTGATGGCAGCCAAAAGGAGGGTAGACAACCATAACTGTGTCCTGCCTTGTTTTCAGCTGGTGTCATGGCTTTTACTGTGGACTTGCTGATTTCCACAACAGCTACTCACTTCACACGTGCCGCTGCTGCTTGGCCACACTGGCCTTTTATTGCAAAGATGGCAACTGGTTGTGTAACATTTTCTGCTGCGAGGAACACAGGCCCTTGCCACTTGCATAAAGAAATTCCTACAGCATAAGTCTATTTGCTTGTGCTTTTTCTCTGTGTACATAACCTATTACTATTTTTATCTAGCTAGGCACAGACCTTTTATAGTTATCTCTGCTTATTTTCAAAAACCTTAACATTTGGCACATATCATATTGGTGCCACTGATTTTGTGTTGCTTTTCTTCCCTATTCCCTTCATTCCTTGTGTCCTCTCCTCTGTGGATCCCAGCCCATGATCTCCTCCCAAACAGGCACAGGCTGGTTTCAGCGTGTCTGCCCTGCTCTGATTTAACCTAGCCTCTTCCCCCAACCCAAAATTAATAAAACCTTCTCACAATAGTCAGTCACAGTGCTGGTGGCTTATTTCCAGCTCTTAAACTTACAAATCTATTTATAGCTCGAAAGGCTTGAAAAGAGATCATTAAGGGAATACATTTGCAAATGTAGAACAAAGATCTGATTCTGGGATTTTTTTTATGCAATTACTTAGTGTTAATAATAATGTTTGATACCTGCTTTCCTCTCCCATAGAAATCTCAAAGCAGTTCACATCTATGAATTCACTAAGCCACTCTCAGCCCGAGTACAGCAGAAAGAGGAGCCGTCCTTGAGGGTCTTAGACTGATACCATGTTCAGATCAACTAATGTTATTTTTCTTTTAAATTCACTGACTTGCTCTTACTCTGTCTGTGACCCCACTCACGCTCCTCACTTCAGAGGCTGAAGCATGAGTGAATTAGACCTTCACAGATTCGAATTATATAAAAAATACAGCACTACAGTGCTCAACGGTGACATTCAATGGAGACCCTGAGCTCCTCGCTCTACTCTGAAGCCACTAAGCATTATCGTTCATCTATAAAACATAGCACAGTTACACACTGATGCAGAGAGATTATTTTTTCCCTATTTCTTCATTTCCCTTCACTATTAATGTAATGTGATTTAGGAGCTCCATCCTAGTCCTGCTCTACAGTGACAACCTGAATACATTTTTTGTGCAAATTACATTTTGTTGTTTACCTTCGATTCTGATGAAAAACTGCAAACTTGCAGTTACTGTTCGAAAATCAGTGCTAAATTGGAAAGTTCATGCATTACTCATGGAAATACACTTCAAAACCAGAATTTCTCTTCTGGATCATGTCTTCACCCAGAGAGATCGAGACTTAGTTAAAAATTACAAACCCCAAACAGGACTCAAGCTGAGAATGCAGCCACATGAGCTTATCATGATTTTTTTATCCCCAAATTCAGATATTTTCCGTTTCCCTGTCACCCTTCAGCTGTAAGTGCCACTTTCCTGCTGGTCATGAAAACTCGGCTGTGATGTGTGCCAGTTTGCAGTTTCTTTCTGTGGAGTCAGGACGGTGTTACAAGGATGATCACGTTGACTTAACCAAGCAAAGCCATCCACCTGCACCTGATACAGCCCGACAGCTGGTGAAAGCACAGCAAGGCCAGATATTTCAAACACTAGATACGTCCTTTCATAACCATTTTTCACAAGATATTTTCTTTAAACTTCAAGCCCACGTTCTTCCAAGAAGTGTCTTTTGGTAGAAGGGTTGATTTGTTCTGAAAAGTTTCTTCTTGCCATGAATCATCCTTTTCATTGAATCTTTACTGTGGGCCTTGACAAAGGTTTCAAAGTCCATTTTGTTTTACCTGAGCAACCATCAACATGCAGATCAGAGGCCTCATTCTGAAGAGTGCTGGCCACACTTGGGCAGTGCTGTGAGTTCAGGACTCCTATATTACATAGATGCGCTCCCCTTGGACCCAGAAAAAGGCTAAAAGACACACCTCAGTGAGATTTCCCCTAGAAAATAAGGCAAAAATAAGCTTTGTTTATGAAGCAGGTTTTAATCCAAGTCAAAATATTAGGCCTCAGCTCTGAGAATTCAAGTGCATCTTGTTGTCTTAGGTACCTTCTGGGTGAGGGAGTATAACATAGTGATAAAATGGGGACACAGGGATTTTAGACAGTAAGTGGGGTAAAGGGTGGAGAGAGGACCTAGAAACACAGTTCTTTAGGTGCACCACGAGGTATGACTTGGGGGTGAGACCAGAAATGTCTCTGTAGACTTCAAGTGCATGTCTAAACATCGTCAGTTTAGACTCACATGCAGAGCTTGACCTGGTTGGTCTTCTCACGGCTCATGTAATGAGGGGGATTAAAAACCCTCTTATCCTTCTACTCCTTCAGTCTATTTGTGCAGGGCATAGTCACTTTGAAACTATGATGGGCTTGGCAGAAAGACTCACTGAGATTCTTTAGATTAATAGATTCTTCCTCGTGTTCACTGGCTGTGTTTACATGTCTTTGTCCACAGCATGTGTACCACCACTTTTTCTTTACCTGAAATATGCTTACACTTAGACTGAGTCTTCAGAGGTTCGTGATATCCTTTTGTGTCTCATCTGCCATTTTTGGCCCAGCTACACCTCCTTTACACCTGAACAGAGACTCTTTGGAGCAGAGACCTGTTGGCTCTGTGGAGGTGCCAGCTGCTCTTCAGGGCATAAAAAAATTATGGCCCAGAACAGGGCCAAGTTGCTGATGAATAGCAGTTGTGGGTGCCAAGTCGCTGATGACTCTCAGGCCTGTTGGCGAGTCCTCTGGCTACACCTGTGCTAGTGAACTGGTGCCAGTGCCTGCCCTTTGGTCCTGAGGCCAGCTGGCATAGTCTGGCCACGTTGCTACTTTTAGCTTCTTATAGCTTCCAAAACAAGTTTGCAAACTTCCTACTATTAGTATTCCCTGGTCCAAGCTAACTCCTGAACCTTTGTTTAGGAGAGTGTTGCTTACCCTGGGCCATAATCATGCCCGACACCACTCCAACAGCTTCACAGTGTTGATATTTCAGTGTCTGGGCTTGGTCTCTGGTGGCGTTCATGCCAAACGAAAGACAACTTGCTTTGTGGTTTAGCAATATCTTCTTTCTAAACCACAGGACCAAGGATTTTTTCCCTGCTTGGTTGGTGACAATTTCTGCGAATCCCCTCATTGTCTCCTAGTTTTCAGTGCATGTGTCCCCTTGGCAGATCTGCAGCAACACTGTGTGCATCTTCACTATAATTAAAGAGTGGCAGCAGTCTTGTTGAGATATAACAGAAATCTCCAGTTTAAAGCAATCATAAATCATAATTCAGCACTTACCTTACTTATTCGCAGCAAGATAAACCAATCCCTGCCGGATCCCAGGCTGCACAGCCAGCTGGTATTCCTGCAAGGTAGACATATCCTATGCCCCAGGTCTTCCAAGGTTTGAAGAGCCTGGAGGATCAGGTCCTAAATAGCTCACTAAAGGTCACGAGGAAAGTCTGAACAGGGTGTGGAAACAGCTCTTCCATGTCACCAGCTAGCACAGCAGCTCCTGGAGCACATCTTTCTCAAATTTAATAGGTGATGGGGCCTTTATGTTGTTTAAATTTTCTTCCCTCTATAACAGCACACAGGACCCACCTTAGTTCATATAGGCCAGGGTCATAGCTCCAAAAATAGTCAGAAAGCAAGTCTCAAGGGAGAAGAAGGAGCCCCATAGGGCAGAGGAATGCTAATTCAATAGTCCAAAGGCCTTAATTGTATGTGTGTTCATGTATTTCAACTCAAAGGTGAGTAAAAAAACTTCCGTGACAGTGATATGCCTGAGAAGGCTGAAAAAAAATTAATCCTGGAAAACAGAAAGGGTGAAAAGAACCACAGAGGAGTAGAAGAAAATGAGGATTTGTCTGTTGTCCATGGCAAGCCCTACGTAGGACCTTGTTAAGGAGGGACCGAGAGGGAAAAGGAGGCCCCTAGCACCAGGCAGGTGGACTTGCAGAGGTTTCGTGCTTGAGAGAGGGCTGGGAGCGCAGCACACCGGCAGCACGGGAAGAGCAATGGAAAAGAGCAGAGAAGGCCAGATATGCACCATGTTGTCTGTGGACAGCTGCTGCAAAGGGAAGTCCACCTAATCTTTGCTAACTCTAGCTTGGTGAGTACTTCATGTGAAGGTGAGAAGTAGCACACGTAGCTCTTCGAAACACAAGAGTCCCCTCTGCACAGACTGTGGGCAGCTCTCCAGCATGCATGGGGGACAGACACAGTCAAGGGCAAAGCAGGTCTTGTTAGGGATGGCTCTGGTGGGTCCTGGAGCAGACCCTGGCAGGTGCTTACCACATTCAGGACATGGTTGTTCAATCTGCCTGTACTGACACTGGGGAAAAATTAGGGTAAGGCATCTCTCTTAATAATGCAGCATTCACCAATCTCACCGCTTACTAAACCAGCAATATTTTAAAACAACCTTTTTGTTTTCTGCCATGGCTGGATTCTGGACTCTTACTTTATCTGTCACATCCAGTCTGCTAAAAGAAGCAGGTTCTGTATCTTAGTCTGCGGTATGATTTTCTGTTTGTCCTTTTGAATGACTTTGCCCAAAGGGGTGATGATAAAAAAATGTGAAAGCTGGTGTCAAAATAATTTCTCTGAGCCTGGAACATACTTTTTTTTCATTACTCTTGACATTCTCTTTTATTTGTGTCTTTTCCCCTCTCCACTTACCTTCAGTATTAGAGCAAAGTAAAACACATAATACAGATAATTCTGCTTTCAGATTTCTTGGCTAGCATTGACCCACTCTCATGTGGATATGTGGGAGCTCTGCACACTACATATGGTCTTTTTATTCCCATGATTTATGAAGACACATAATTTTCCATTCACAAGTGCACAAGAGCATGGTCATATGGAAGATCTTTTGACTCCTGCTATTGGGATTTCTCCTGCTATTTAGCCAGAGCCAAAAGCTACAGAAGCATCCCAGAAGCAATCTCATCCAGCAGCAAATTAAAAAAAAAAAAAAAGGAAAAGCTCCATATTGTCATACACATTATACAAAATAGATCTTATTAGGCCCTTCCATTCTACTGGCCAAGTGGGGTGATGCTCCCAAGAGGAGAGGAGATAACCCAGTGCTTCATGCTTGTTATTCATTTGGGTGGGAAGCTGGGATCTGGAAGGGCTTTAGGAACAGACCCTTCCTCTGCGATATTTAGAAGGATGTCAGGGATGTCTGGTGTTTTCTTGTTATATGCTGTGGTGAAGAACTGAAAGGAAGAGGGCCCATGTTGCTGAAAGTCTGCTTATATGTGCTGTCAGGCATTAATTGTCCCTGGTAATGTGATCTGTAACGAGGCACCAGTGTTAATGCTCCCACTCCATCTGCGTGGCTCTCGGAGGCCCTTATGATGTAGGGACCAGAAGCCAAGTGCCAGCTAAGAGGGGTTGGAAAGGATCAAGAGCAGATGACATTGTTTCAATGCTAATCCCCAAATAAGGCTGTTTTAGGAAAAGAGCTCGTCTGGCGGTGACACCATATTAACAAACAACCGCTGGCACAGCCGGCGGGGTGGTTTCTCCCCCTCTCAGCCCTCTTCACCTCTTTCTAAATTGTTTCCTCCCTACCCTAGATTTTCTGTTTTAAAGCCCAGTGTAAAGGACCTGGCCTGCCTCTAAAACATTCACGGATATTTCATATGTTTAGCAAAAGCAGGGGATGATTTTTGGATGAGTGCCACCATTTTGAGATTTGTGTTTGGGAGATAGCATCTCCGAACCTGTATGCCAGGGGTGACATCTCAGGATCAGACGTGGTTTGGCTGGCACCACGGCTGTGTTCCTGGGCACGGCCGCTTCTCCCGAAGCCAGTGCAGGGTAAGCATTTGTGCTCTCAGTCTAGATAAAACATAAGCTGACATGTTTTCACTCTTTAGTATTGACATTACAGCAACTCTTTAAACAACATATTAGACGATGTACTGACATGGAGGACGCAGTGGTCCAGCTCCCATCAAAGACAATGAAAAAGGTGGAAAAATGACAGATGTGCCATGTGGGGTTATTTAAATCCACCTATGTCTTTAATAGCCACAGCTGAAAAACAGTAAGAGTGAAGGTTATTGTTCAGTCTGGGATTCTTGGCAACCCATAATGCCACAAAGCTTGTAAAGATGAATTGGATGCTACAGTCAATTGGTCTTAGTGAGCTACTGAAGTCACTGCAAAAATAGGATTTGCCTCGTGGCTGAAACAAGGGACTGGGAATCTCCTGGCATTTGTTACAGTCTCCACCACGGATTTGAAATGGAGGCTTAGGGCAAGGCTTTGTTTTTCTGCCTTGCTGTTCTACTGCCTGAACTAAGCAGTATTTCCCGCCTTGCAGAAATGCTCGTGCTGGGAGATTAGCAAGGTGTACCAAGAGCCTGGCACGGCGTGGCCGCAGCTGGAAATTCCAGGGACTGTTCGCTGCAAAGGCATGTGTTAAGTAATTGTGCTTTTTTTTTTCATTGTGGCTGTTGCTGTCTGTCAGCAGCAGTGGGAACACAGCAGTGAATGCATCATCACTGTCCCCTGACATAATAGAGGAGTTGGGCCACAACTTGAGTATGGGAGATTTATGAAGGTAGGGTGCACAAATGGCTTTTACATGGAGATATAGACATTTTCCTGGCATGGGTGATGCACTCAATGTGAACAGTTTGGAGAATTGCTCTGAGCAGACACGCTTTGCAAATAACGTTTGTTTTGTTTCGAAACAAACAGGGAGTGATTGAAACACACAAAGGTATTAGCGATGCCACAATGAGAAAATTATAAAGGCACTCACACGTGACATGTCTACTGAGTTCACATACCGGGACACCTCTGAGGCTTGGATTTGCGAAAGAACAGGAGAGAGCTGGGTCTTTACATCCCACAGATATTCAGTGGGGTTTGAGTGCCCAACTCCATTCAGCACTTAAAATAACAAAAACTTGGTATGAGTGTAATACAAAAATGAGGATTAATGCACTTTCCTCAGTTCAGGCCAATGATTCCTGGCTTGGGCTGCAGAGTCGAGGAGATGTTGTCACAGAAAGTCAGAGGTTGGTGTTGTAGTTGCAGTGTGGCAGTGGCCAAAGGCCCTGCTCCAGACTGGCTCCCACGCCGGTGGGGCTGGCAGGAGCGGCCAGGAATGGGTTACACCAGAGCAAAGGATCAGGCATGCTCCAGACGGGAATAGATCAGCCACATGTAATTACCCATAGGCAATCAGGCAAGGAGGGAAACTGTTTCCTGATTCCACAGCAAACCATTTATTTTTTTACAGATTTCAGTTTGATTAGCTCCTTTCTCAATATACAGAATTTCCCTCTTATTTGTTCCCCAAACCAGCCCCGTAGTTCACCAGACCATTCCTCCCAGCAGGTAATTCTGATTAATTGAAAGTGCTCTGAGGTCTCTTCAGGACACAAGGATGACTAACTCTGCAGCAAGTATCTCCAGCATAGATCAAGCAATAAGATTCAACCAAAGCAGGTTCTGACCTCCTTCACACCAGCTGATGTCCCAGGTAAGTCCAGGAGCTTCAAAGGATTTATCTGTCTCGTTTTAGTATAAATAGTCCAAAATCTGAACTGACCTCCCTGCTGCATGCAGCAGCAGTTATTTTATAGGGGCATGGGTGGATCCTACCACAGCTGGTTTTGGAATGATCTCTGGGTTTTTTACACCACTCTGGCAAATGAGGTCCAATTTGGGGTAACCTGGCCCACTTTGAGTTGTGCCGTAGCATAAGATCAGCTTCTTGAGCATTCAAAGTATGACATTCTCCTAGGTGGGCTGCCATTCCACCTTTGTCTCAGTACGATGATTCATAAATAGGATCTCGTCCATCCCTTGCTGGCACACAGGTGGAGGGACCAGTAACTGAGATCATCGGATTGAATGGCCTAAATTCTGCCCTTCATCACCTCTTCACCAAAATGGTGACATGGATGAAGGATGAAGAAGAGGAGAGCAACCAGGGAGAAGACTTAATGAATAAATTGAGGTAATTTCAGTATATAAGTTAGGGTTTGCTACTATTATTATATAAATTTTTTACTGGACACACACTACTCAGATCCCTCACTACTGCAGTCTGTAAATGTCAGGAGCTGTCTCGGCACATTAGAGAGGGACACACCACATGGGATACTGCTGCATTATTTTTTGGAACAAAACTGACCTTTTCTCTTTTCCTCCAATATTGCCTGCAGGAAGACTTTGGCCGTCCCTGGATTTTATATTATCTGCAGAACGAGACTCATTTTCCACCTCAAGCTTTACATGGCAAGATGTGATTGTCAGACACTGCTCTACTTGCTTCGTGCACACTCTTTGACAGCGCTGACGTGTTTATTATGATTAATAAACTTTATTATTCATAGCACAGTGGCAGCTAGAGAGTCTAATGATACATTAGGGCCCTGTTACTCTAGGCCTGGTAGAAACTCATAGGAAGAAGCAGTAATTTAAATAGACAAAGAATGTTATTACTGTCTTACAGGTGAGACCCAGAGAGATTTGAGAATTTGTCCCATGCCTCACAGGAAGCTTTGCAGAATCAGAAGCTGAACTCACATCCCATGAGCTCCAACCTCTAATTTTACCGAGACAGAAATGCAGGAGGAAAACCACTTGCGTACAGCCAAGTGCATCACGGGATACATGCTCATTCTCCCAGCCCCATAGAGCTGAAGCACTTCTGGGTTTTTTTGGTTTTGTGTTTCCCTTCCCTGGTGATTATTTCTTCTTTTCTTCCTTGACTTGCAGCTTGTGAGTCATCGTTGTACAGAGAAAATTTTCATCCAAAACAAATGGACCCCAGTTTTAATCAGGAAATCAATCACTATTCCTTTTTCTTCTTTTTTTTCCTTTCCCTCCCTATTTTATATCAAAGCAGTACTAGATTGGGCCTTATAAAAAGAAACCCAAGTTCCATTTGGACTAACATTTGATTGCCTTTTACTGCACCTAATACCAGTTCACTTTCACAAAGGCTGGTGTGGAACTTTTTAACACCTCTTTACTGCTATGTTTCCTGGCAGTGGGGTTAATCTTGTCCTGTACAGGACATTTGGCATGATCCCATACCAATATCTCAGTAAGTGTGCTCTAGTTCACTTGAAGCATGAAGTGATGTCTCCATGATCTCTACCTCAACAACTCAGCTGAGATTCAAATCCTTCTTGAAAACTTAGCCCCATCCTGTTGTTCCTGAGCAATTTGCTGACCACTGCGTCCTGCTTGGGCAGCAGCTTGAGAGCCGCCTCTGTATTCTGGGCTATGTCTGACCATGACTGTGCCATCCTGTTTTTCCTCATCTACCCCTGCTTCAAGTTATATTTTCAGCCCCCTCAATGCAGGTGTTTTCTGCTGTTGGAGAACTCCTAGCTGTGAGTACTCCTATGGTATGAGTGCTACCAGAAATCACCTTGCTGTTGTAATTTGGGTGAGGAAGGAGGTGGTGAAGGGTTGTCTCCACATCAGCATTTTTTTTTCCTCTTTCTCTTAGCTGCCATGCTTCATTTCATGGCATCCTCAGCCAAATGGGTGCGATTATAACCTTGCCAGTCTACACCACGCTGTGGATCCCGTCCCAAATACTGCTAGTCTACAGCCGCTTTAAAACCTTTGGCAGACCTGTGGGCCAGATGGGGACATCCATGCATTCAACACATAACCTGGGGCTGTTCCTGGTGTTATTCCATGTGTGGGATTTCCACGTATGGAGAGAAGTCATGCCCTCTTTCTCCAGAGGGGCAGCGGCTTTAGGATACCCAACACAAGTATCATCTCCCATGGTTGCTCAGAGGAAGGAGGAACCTTTCTCTGGAGTAACAGCCTCTGCCAACAGCGAGTGATGTGGATTAGTAAGACACATGGGCCTGCGGTCACAGAGGCTTTTCTTCAGCAGGGGAACAGGTTAACAGAGCCCACAAAGAGCATCTTCTGCTGCAATGGCAGAGAGAGGTCAGTGGGTGGAATAGCAATGCCCATGCTGGAGCTGGCCGGGGTACAGAGGCTTACAACACTCATCTCCTCCAGAAAGCTAAAACAACACGAACCTAGCGTACAGGCAATGACTCAAGATATAACAACGTGCAGTTATGAATGTTCGCACACTAAAAAAGCCTATGGTACCGACTCCCTCTGGAAAGACGACCCTTCAGCACGGAGAGGTGGCTTTCTGGCACTGCTGCTCCAGCTCACATACCACTTCGCGTGGATACCTTTTAGAAGCTATAAATACACAGATGCCAAGACACTGGCAAATTTGGCTAAGGACATGGACTTGTGGGTCATTTTGCCTCATGGTGTACTGCAAACCAGTACAGCAAAGTGCTTTCCTCGTTATGATGTTAATTTTTGCAAGGGAGGTAAAATGAAGCAGCCTTTTCCTCAGAGGAAAGAGAGCAGATGGCAAAATCTCAAGGCATGCTGCGTTTTGAGTAAAAAGAAGGCATCATGAATGGCTGGATTTGAAGGCAAAGACCAGAAATGATTTAGTCTGCTCTCTCCTATTCCCTTTGTTTAAGGACAACAGCTGACTGCCTTTCCACTGTATTTCAAAGGGCTGCTGCAAATGGCATGTTTCAACTCCAGGCATCTGCTCCTTCCAAAACACTGAATAGCCATGGTGCTTCATAACACTGTTTACAGCTGTGAATTTCAGGGGCACTAAGCACCCGACCCAAAAGGCTTCCAGGTGGATATTCAAGTGTGGAGACACTTGAAAATATGTGACACTTTAAAGACAAGGCACTTTTTTTTTTCTTTGGAGAAATGAGACTGTTTAACTCTTCCTGTTCAGTGCTGAGCATATCAAACATCCACGGATTTAACCACAGATGTCAAGTAGCAGGAGAGTATAATGGCTGTGAAGAAGCGTGTTCATTAACACTGTCGAAAGCCTTCGAGCCTGCTCATCTGTCCCTTGAGGACCCACTTCACAGAGAGGTTGACATTCTTCCTGCATCTTCCATCTCTCTTGGGCATGATAGACTCACCTCCTTCTGAGTGCAAGAGAGGTAGCTCTTTGTGGACCATCCACTGAGTACACATGAAGAAGGCAACTCTTGTGCCATTTCCCCTCCAGCCTCCTCATGAATATAGGTCCTGATAGACTGGAAGGAAAAACTGAGATATTTCTAATTGTAGCCTCAGCTTACAAACCTCATGTTGTTTGCATTTACCTTGACAACAGTTGCACTGCAGTTCCCGTATCTTCATGGTTTTGCTTTCTCTGTGCGTTGGCATTTTAAACCAACAGCTGATGTCGAAATAGAGTTGGGCTTTCCCGAATTTTCCACTTTTGAGGGCAATCTTGTCAGACCTCTCAAACCACAAAGATGTATGGGTGGTGAGGGAGTTCTCTGAATTGTCAGACACTGCAGGGAGTGGCGCTGACTGTTCGGCATGTCTCACTCTGCGTCACCACTGAACCCATCAACGGAGATGGGGAAACACAGTGCTTATCAAGTTACCATGTTCTGAATGAAACAGAAAAAAACACCTTGGATTCTCAAATATTGAAACTTTTGGGGAGAAAACATTGCTATTTAAAATAAGAAATAATAAAAGAAAAAGAGCTCCGTTGGATCGAGAAGTCCTGTGGGGAGTAAGACTGAAACCTTAGCTGGTGTCAGGTCCCTTAAAACACTAAATGAGGAGTTCACCAATTAGCAGCGTATGTGAACAGCTCTCTGACCTAAGTTCGCTTTACTCAGCACACATTATCTGATGGCTTGGAAGTGAGAGGGAAGTTGTTTTCCCCAGGAGGCAGAGGGTCACTGTGATCTAATGTCTGCATTTGCAAAGCCAAGGTTTGTTACTCATCCCTTAAACATGTATTTTAAGTAGTATTATTTTTAAAAGTAGCCACAAGACAGACTTGTAAAGCAATTCCTTGTAAAAAAACATTGGTTCGAAGTCTAGTATTCAAGTAGCCTTTTCACATTGTAAATATATTCTGTGCATTTCAGATTTCCGCTGCAGTAAATAATGGATTAAGTCATGAAAATCACATTATAATGAGAATGACATGATGCTTTAATGAGACCAGAGCTAGGAAAACTAAGCCAATTTTCCCTTCTCCTCAGAAATCAGGCTAAGGTTTATCATTAACATATCATGACCAGTTTTAATTAAGTAATTAATGACAGTAGCAAGATAACAGCAAGGTGCTTGGCAGTGTTATTGTAGCTGGTGTATAGACACATCACAAAAATCTGAGCTTTGTCTAGAAAAGTTTACAATTCAGGAAAGAAGACTGGAACAGAAAGTCCACAGCTGCCAACCTTGAGAGCACCCTAACTACAGGCTGATGACAAGGTGGACTCTTCCCTACCCTTTCTGTTAAAGCTGAACCCTACACGAAGAAGGACCAAGGAATAGGTCTCTCACTGGTAAGTAGCCACTGGCAGTCCCCCCAGGAGGAGCCCATAGCCCAGAGCTCTGCTCCTCACTCCTAGTGCTATTTATATATTTCATACCATGAAGCAGGACCAGAGAAGTCCCTGGTGCAAGGATCAACCATCACTCCTCATTCCCCACCCCAGAAGAGTCCAAATAGCATCCCACAGAGGCAGGATCTCTTTTGCTTGCCTTCTCTTGCAGATGCAAAGCTTCCACTCCTTTTTGCACAGTGACCCAACTACAATGTGAAATGTGGGGAACATTTCCTTCTCTCACTGACCTCCAGCAAACCTGTGAAGATGCTCACGTGGAAAGGGAAGCAGTGGCTTTGAAATCTCTCAGGTTGAGGGTGTGAAACCCAGGTCTCGCCATTTCTGGACAAGTGCTTGAACTTGGTTTTTAGACAAAAAGAAGGAATTATCTGTTCCAGTTATGTTCAGGAAGAAAAAAAAGCTAGCTGGTAATCTCTACCCAAGGGGAGGATAATGGTTTTGTATGGGAGTGCTCTGTAAATCCCCATTCTGGATGATTGCCCTTGTCACTTCCTGACCGTGTGCCCGGGGACACCAAGGTGTGCAGTAACCTTCCACTCTCTTCCACTCTCCTGCTTCCACAGGAAGAAGATGTGGGTGCACAAGTTGGAAGTCATGACCCATCCCAGCCAGGTCCCGGCTTGGCTGTATGGAGGACTATAAGGTGAATTGTGGATCATCAGTATTCTGCAGCCAGATAGGTGGATGTCCCAAGGTACAAGCTGACGCCTAATTTGGGTTTTCAGGTAAACGTCTAAGTCCAAGAGAATGGTGGCATTTTCAAGATTGGCTGCTTCTTCACATTTCAGACTGCCTTAGCAATGTCCTGCTCAGCAACCTCAATGTTGTGGGCCCCATTCTGGGGTGCCAGCTGTCCTTATTGTGGCAGTGCTGTAGGTGCCTTAGCCCATGTAATGCTGAGGGCCTTCTAGCTGCCATTCTGTAGCCTGCCTTTCACTTGCAGCTTTGTACCGTTTCTCCCAAGCTGCCACAGAATTGTTTTCCAGAGCTTCCAGGACAGTTGTTTTCCCTGGTTGTTCTCACACCATTGTTTTCATGCTGTTATTCTCATGGCCTTGAAACCTGCAACCCCTGTTACTGTTGTTAAGGTGGGTTCTCAAGGGGAGCAACTGCCACTGGGGTGAGACTCATACCTACCCTTTCCCTTCCCCTTGGTGGTAGCTTTCAATGAGGGGACCCAACAATACACAAAGATTAGCAGCAGCCGGCATGCAACATCCACCCTGATCAAAATGTGCTCCCAACAGCATCGTGAGCAGGAGTAAAGCACAAATTCCCCCCCCCCCCAACAGTTCCTGATGAAAACTGTGTAGTTATTATGGAAAATTATAATGGGAAGGCCCTGCTACACTGGAGAGGACACCCAACTGGGGGCCCCATCTGTCATCTTTCCAGCCGGCTGCTCAGAGAATTTTCCCTTTCCCTTATCTCTCTCTCTCTACTTCAACACTCGAGCCTTGTTGTCACGGATAGGCTGGTAACAGCAAGTGCTGTTTGATAAGATGATTGCAAGCATGGCACCCTAACTCAGGATGAGGCTATGACTGTATCTGAGAAAACTCGTACATCTAGGCACTTGGCTTCATAGTTCATCGTTCTTTCAACCAGTTGATTCAGAATTGTACTGAGCGCTTTCCAGGAAAGCACTCGTGAGATATTCAGCTGTATTGGTTTTGTGTGGCAAGGTTTTGGTAGCGGGGGGGGTTACAGGGGTGGCTTCTGTAAGAAGCTGCTGGAAGCTTCCCCTGTGTTCGAGAGAGCCAATACCAGCCGGCTCTAAGACGGACCCACCGCCGGCCAAGGCCGAGCCAATCAGTGATAGTGGTAACGCCTCTGTGATAACATTTTTAAGAAGGAAAAAAGTTGGGACGGCGGTATTCGGCAGCCGGAGAGAGGAGTGAGAACATGTAAGAGAAACAACCCTGCGGACACCAAGGTCAGTGAAGAAGGAGGGGGAGGAGATGCTCCAGGCGTCGGAGCAGAGATTCCCCTGCAGCCCGTGGGGAAGACCGTGGTGAGGCAGGCTGTCCCCCTGCAGCCCAGGGAGGTCCACGGTGGAGCAGATATCCACCTGCAGCCCGTGGAGGACCCCACGCCGGAGCAGGTGGGTTCCCGAAGGAGGCTGTGACCCCATGGGAACCCCGCGCTGGAGCGGGCTCCTGGCAGGACCTGCGGATCTGTGGAGAGAGGAGCCCACGGAGCAGGTTTTCTGGCAGGACTTGTGACCCCGTGGGGGGCCCATGCTGGAGCAGTCTGTGCCTGAAGGACTGCACACTGTGGAAAGGACCCATGCTGGAGCAGTTCGTGAAGAACTGCAGCCCGTGGGAAGGACCCACATTGGAGAAGTTCGTGGAGGACTGTCTCCCGTGGGTGGGACCCCACGCTGGAGCAGGGGAAGAGTGTGATGAGTCCTCCCCCTGAGGAGGATGAAGCGGCAGAAAATAACGTGTGATGAACTTACCGTAAACCCCATCCCCGTCCCCCTGTGCCGCTGGGGAGTTGGTAGAGAATCCGGGAGTGAAGTTGTGCCCGGGAAGAAGGGAGGGGTGGAGGGAAGGTGTTTTGAGATTTGGTTTTATTTCTCATTACCCTACTCCGGTTGATTTGTAATAAATCAAGTTAATTTTCCCCAAACTGAGTCTGTTTTGCCCATGATGGTAATTGGTGAGTGATCTCTCCTATCCTTATCTCGACCCACAAGCTCTTTGTTATATTTTCTCTCCCCTGTCCAGCTGAGAAGGAGGGGGAGTGATAGAACAGCTCTGGTGGGCACCTGGCATCCAGCCAGGGTTAACCCATCACATCAGCCCAACTTAAGATCAGGTCTTTAAAAGAAACTTTGCCCCCCTATTTTTTATAGAAAAGACCATCAGCATTGCCAGTTCTACAGTGATGGCTTGTATTAAGATTTCATGATGTTACAGGAGTGTGGACCTACTTTGTTGATGCAAACAATGATTTCAGTTCATGACTGATGAATTTTTTTAATCGCCTTTATCTTTAGACCCACCCAGTAATTAAGACTCAGGGACTGTACAAATATGTTTGCATGCAAAAGATGATCCTGTGCATGGAGTAACTGATTATATTAGCAGCTTCAATTCTGGCTGAATAGTTCTTTAGTCCTGCCAAAACTCAGGAGTCAATCTAGCTAAGAAAGATATGATTTCTTTGTGTCTTTTCCAGTTGCACTTGAGCCAGAGTCCTAACCAGTGCAAACCCAGACAAAGCACTGGGAACACACAGAGATAGAGAAGGCTCAAACTGAAGAGAGTCTAACTTCCCAGCATCCTGGAAGACAGCTGCAAGATGTTTATTAGCTGTGATGATACATGAGATAGAAGGAAAGATGACTAACAAGCCTTTCACTTGAAACTGTGGCTGAGTGTGTCATAACCAGTAACACAACTGCCTCTAGGCAAAACCCTCCATCAGTCCCAAAGAGCAGACAGTGCAGCGAATGAGTAAACTGAAGCTGGGACGCAGCGATTTCTCAAATCACTTGCCATTGCTGATTTCCACCCCTGGTTCTTCGAGCTCCAGTATGCAGCTAGCAATGCCCTTCCTCCAGAATTATTATTGGCTCGACGATGTCTAACATAACTCACCCATTACACATTGTCTAGGGTTCGGCTGTCATGGCTATAAACAGTGAAATAAGGCAAGATAAGAGATTATGCAGATTACTGGCAGCAATAGAAGCTGTAGAGCAACCTTGGCAAGGCGGCTTTTGCTATCTGGCAAAAAGCTCAGTAGAGACGAAAACAAGGCTCTGCCCGTACTGGGGGCATGGTCCTTGGCATCCTGCTAGGAGAACTTGACACAGGCTGCCATCACCCAGGATTTATGACAAGTCACCTTTTCAGCTCAGCATGGCTCTGTACAGGCTTAGGGCATCTCCCCATGTGCAACGTTTCCCAACGGCATGGCCCCGCTAAAGGTTTAGACATGCAAGGAAGTTACTGAAGCCTTAGGAGGCATCGCACGGCATCGGGACCCTCTGCTTCATCATATGCTGACCCTGAGCTAGTGGCAAGAAAGGTTTATGCTAACACACTCCACAGCTCCTGTTTACAACAGGCTAACTCTCCTTAGAAAAGGGTTGGGGTCATTTCAAAATGGGAGCCCGGTGGATGCTGAGAGAGGTGGTGGATGCTTACACGTTAGCTGAGCTGTGGTAACTGTTCACGTATGCACTCCCACCCCTTTGCAAGTAGCAAGGAAAGCATGTTCACCTAACCCTCTTCCACTGAGGCTTAACGTAATGTGTTTTACCTCATGGCTGCCGTAGGCGAAGTGTATGAATCAGTCAGCTATTGCAGCACAGCTGACATGTAAGAACTCAGCCATGTGTCTCAGCCCTCTGGGCTAACTATTGTCACAGTGTCCTTCCTCCTGCATTTGTCTCAGCTTGTTTATGACCCTGCATGGTTGGGTCACATCAGATTTACTTTGTGCCTTCCCTTAGCAGGAACCAGGTTCCCGTTTAACTTTTGCTATGCAGTTTTCACTTTTCTGGGCTGCTATGGTTTAGACTTTTCTCCCTCCATACAGGGGGGTGATTTGCTGAGCTTCAGAAGCATTTTTTCTGTTTTTACTTAAACCCCCCATTGCCGAGCCTTGCTATTCATATTCAGACATGTTCCTCTATTGCTCTCTATGCAAGTAATAAAGCTCTCTTCATAAGCAAGCAAACAAAAAAAAAATTAGCTTAGCACCAAAAGCTGTTTAAAACAGACAAAATTTAAAGCCTTACATAAAAAGCGGGGCTGATTTTTGCAGTCCTCATTGTACTCTGTGGAGCATTTTGTCATTATAACTTTGGACTATAGCAAAAGAACCTTGCAATAAAAGGCTGCCATAAATTGACCTTTTGTTGCAAATTCTGCCATTCAAGCATAAAGCAGCAAGAAAGGCTACATAAGCTGTGTTAAAAGTAGGTCACTGTACATCCACTGTTACCAGGGCTGGTCCTGGCTGCGTGTTACTAACGGGGTTTCTTGGTTTGAGCAGCGGTACGCACACAGGCAAGGTTATGAACTCGCTACACAGCTTCATACAGGGTAGAAAGGCCAGAGTGGTGTTGGGGGTGTTTAAAAGCCTTGTTCCTAGGTAGGGTAGGACTGCTGTGGACCATCTATAAAGCTGCTTTCTGAGAAATGGGGCATCCTGGTGGCAGGGATGGTCTTTCTGCAAAGAGTCTGGTGGCTGGCACTGCCACCCCTTAGGTAGGTGCTAGGACTTGCAGAAGTGACACCAGGAGCTGGTGGGAAGTTCTGCTGGTAATACTATAGCTCTAGATGGAGCAACAGTACTGCAGGTCTGTGTTGCCTGGCCTTGCTGAGCCTCTCTCTCTCCACTGTGCCCCTGTCCAGAGCTGGGACAATGCTGCATGCGTGGGCTCCCTAACACAGCAGTAGTCCTCTTCCTCCAGCCCGGGGTGTCTTCCCTTTCCCCAGGAAAGTGCTTGCTCTGTTATGCACTGGCAGGTACGAGGTAGAGGGAAACAGAAGGGGTCAAGAAATTACTTGCACTGGGGATCTCATCTCTCCCAGTCTTATCTTTTCAGTCTCCATCGTGGCATAAAGTCACCCTGCCTGCTGTACTATTACCTTGCTCTCAGCTAGAGAGCAGAGAGAAAGAAAATTTTACCTCCTCTATAACTGTCATTGACTCTTTGGTATTGGCCCCCAAAACATTCAAATGGTCTCAATCTCTGCAGCTCCAGGACACTCCAAGCAAAAATAACAGAGGTGGCTTAACTCACCCTGTCCCCTTCCAGGGCTACATACTATGGGTGATGACTGTTAAAGGATCCCTGATTTTTTCCCAGCATTGTCAACATTACTAAAGAGAAAGTTGAATCCAAGCCTCCAAGAGTCAACAGGATCTTTCTCCTTTAACTCCAGTGGGATGGCTACAGACAGTACCTCAGAAAAACACCATGCTCCAGGAAAATGCTTAAATGCACAAAGCTCTAAAATGCCCTTCTGAATACGAGTGAACAAAGCTCAGGGCAAATGTTTTCTTGACTCAGACCCTAACCAGCATAACACAGATAATAAAAACTGAGTCATAGGTACTCCTTGGGAAAACAATTGTAACATCCATGGTTCCCCTGACTGTCCAAGTTTATCTGACTCAGCTGCAGTAACTGGCCCCAAACAAGACTGGATTCAAGATCCAAGCTCATCCTGGAGATTGACAGCAGACCCTGACAGGTGATGGAGAGCAAGAGCACTTCCCCAGAACGGGCAATCCCAGTGCCAGTTCTGCCTTGTCCTCAGCTCAAGGGTTTCCTGTTAAATCTTTTACTCAGCAACAGGGATGAGCCTTCATTTACTATCTTTGACATAAAATGACATGATGATAGACTGAAGAGGAGAAATTGTTTTCCTTTGTATCTCCATTATAGACTCACGCAGTGAAATAATACACAGCCTTTGATCTAGTTCTGCTTGTGTTCTGCATCATCTTTGCAGCTAATTGAAAAATAAAATATAGGATGTGTGGATTTAAAGACAATAAAAGTAACAGACTAGCTAGACTTTATGATTTGTGCTGAATTATTTATTGTACAATAAATGACTTATCTGTTTTAGTAGACAATTTGTCCACCTGTCCCCTTCCATGGGCTGCTCTTCAAAAGGGCTTAAACACTGTCAGAGGGGAGAAAAAGCAATGGAAGCAAGCAATATGCTGGTGCTTAGTCACCAGAGGAAGGAACAAAAAATGGAAGTTGTTGGTTTGTTTTTAGAATTATAGCACTGGATAGACATTAAGAAGAAAGATTCTTCCCAATATTTCTCTGCCAGTTCTGAGTGGTCCCAGTTGGAAGTACAGTTCCCTATACTGGATAAACACAGGCTGGGCAGAATGGGTGGCCCAAGGTCCCACAGAGCTAGAACACCACAACTTGGTGAGGGACACTGTAAAGCAACCAAAACCTGGTCCGACTTGCTCATCTGACATACGAGGTATTGCATTTAACATGCATTTTCTACTAGTTTTGAAGGATTTGCACCAAAATACATTGAATAAACTTCTATATGCTATTATATATTATATGTTAAAAGGTCTGTGGCCTGTATGGTACAGAAGACCCAAACCTAAACATAGACTGATTAAAAAAATGCTCTGCACGTGAGCACCAAACTTTTTAACTCTCCCTGAAACAAGCATCACAGAATTTCTGTTATCTCTGTAAGCCTGGTTTTCTGAAGATTTTATGCAGTCAAACTAACTGTGTGTTCACACATGTATATATGTATAGATGTGCCCACCCCGCAGAATCACAGAACAGTTGAGTTTGGAAGGCACCTTTGGAGACCATCTGGTCCAACCCCTGGTCAAAGCAGGGGGAATTAGAACAGCTTGCTCAGGGCTGCATCCAGTCAGGTTTTTAATATCTCCAAGGATATCTCCACAACCTCTCTGGGCAACCTGCTCCAGTGTTTGACCACTCAACAGTAAAAACATTATTTCTTATGTTGACACAGAATTTCCTATATTTCTACTCATGCCCATTGCCTCTCTGGTGGTGTTACTGGGCACCACCACTGGGAAGTGTCTGGCCCATCTTCCTTACCCCCCCCTCCCCTCCAGTCAGCTATTTGTACACATTGGTAAGGTCCCCTGCAGCCTTCTCTTCTCCAGGCTGAATAATCCCAGCTCTCAGCCTCTGCTTGTATGACCCTTAATCATCTTTGTGGCCTTCCACCGGACTCGTTCCAGTATGTCCATGTCTCTCTTGTACTGGGGAGCCCAGCACTGGGCAAAGCACTCCAGATTTGTCTCAGCAGGGCTGAGCAGAGGGGAAGGATCACCTCCCTTGACCTGCTGGCAACGCTTTGCCTAATGCAGCCCAGGAGGCTGTTGGCCACCTTTGCTACAAGGGCACATTGCTGGCTCATGTGTCACTCCTCGCAGTTTTTTGTCACCTGCAAATATGCTGAGGGTGCATTTGGCCCCATTATTCAGGTTGCTAGTGAAGAGATTAAACAGTACTGGCCCTAGTATCAACCTCCCAGGGTACTTCAATGGTGACAGGCCTCCAGCTGGACTTTGAGCTGCTGATCACAACCCTCTGAGCCCAGCAGTTCAGCCAGTTTTTAATCCACCTCACTGTCCACTTATCTAGCCTGTACTTCAAGATTTTGTCTTGAGGATGTTATGGGAGACCATGTCGAGAGCCTTGCTAAAGTCAGGATAAACACCCACTGCTCTCCCCTCATCCATTAAGCCAGCCATCTCATTGTAGAAAGCTACTAGGTTAGTCAAGCATAATTTGACTTTTGTAAATTCATGCTGACTACTCCCAGTTACTTGGGATTATTTGCTCCATCATTTTCCTAGGGATCATGGTGAGACTAAGCAGCCTGTATTTCCTCACATTCTCCTTCTTGCCCATGTTGAAGACAGGAGTAGCATTTACTTTCTACCAGGCCTCAGGAATTTCCCCCAGTTACCACAGCCATTCAAAGGTAATTGAGAGTGGCCTCACAATGACATTGGCCAGCTCCCTCAGCACTCGTGGGTGCATCCCATCAGGTTCCATGGACTTGCATATGTCTAGTCTGGCTAAACGTTCCTTAAATTAATCCTCATCCATCAGGGCAAGTCTTCCTTGCTCCAGACTTTCCCACTGGTTTCAGGACCTGGGATTCCCGTAGGCAAATCTTACCAGTAAAAAACAAGGGAAAGAAGGCACTGAGTACTTTTTGACCTTTGACGTGTTCTTTGTCACCAGTTTCCCTGCCCCATTCCCATCTCATCATCACTGCAACCAAGGCTACCCCTGACCTTCACACTGCTGACCAGTTCCTCCTTGTTGGTAAGTGTCAGGTAGAGCAGAGCACTTCCTTTTGCTGGTTCAAGAACCAGGACCTGCAAACATGAGGCTTCTTCCAGTTGTCTGCTTCTTCCCAATCAGGTGATCTGTAGCAGACACCCACCACAGTTGCTCACGTTGGTCTGCCCTTTAATCCTGACCCATAAGCTCTCAGCGGGCTCATCACCTCTCCCTAGGCAAAGCTACATGCACTCCCACTGCTCTCTCATGTGAAGCTCTCACACCCTCATACCTTCCAAATCTTCTAGTTGATTTCAGAGAAATATCTATCTATCATCTCAAGCATGTGAAGTTCCTACTACATTTTTCATGGAAACATGTCTGCATAGGTGGGTTAGGGGCAGATAGACGGACACATCACAGGACAGTGGGATGGAGGCAGGAGCTACTCAACCCTTCTTAGACACTGGAAATCCAGTTATTGGACCCAGATAAATGGGGACCCAAACAAAGGGGAAAATCAGACTACATTATTTCTACTGTGTACTAAGCAGTTCTGTATTTTTTATAGAAGCATTGTAAGGCCTTGGACCTTCTAAAATAGAAAAAATCTGAATGTCATTCTCAGAATAAAGGAACAGCTACATCATAGGACATCCCAAGGGAACTGAAGAAAAAAAAGTGAGATGTTGCTTACACAGCAGGAGTCCAGATCACAAAGTCGTTATCCAGTCCTACCATTGCCTCTACTTTCCACAAGAATTTTAGCTGAGCTACAGCCCCTTAAAAATAATGTATGGACTTAAGGATTTTGTACTATCAGAGAAAATATGAAATATCATTCATTGGGCCATACACATTGGGGTTCCCATTTCTAAGTATCTTATGAGCACTGGAAGCTTCCACTAATGTCAGTCATTTCTATAGTTTTGGCACCACACAAGCTATTACAGCTTGTTTGTTCTTTACCAAAGGCCAGTGACATGCTTATACCAAGCTTATAGAGAAGAATGAAATAAAAAGCCCTAAGGCTCCAAATGTAAAGACACATCTCCCACTTGCTGTTTCAGAGCCCCTCATCTCTCAGATTTACACAGGAGGGAGAGGGAATGAATCCAGTCACTGGATGAAGTTACAAACCGCCCTTCTAATCCTGAAGAATTTTTCTGATGGCTATTGTTGACAATATGTTTATTAGTTTCCTGGTGTAAACAGCTGTAAGTTCTGTGGAAAAAAATTGGATTTAAATCAGAGTTCCCACAGCTTGTTTGTGAATACGAACTTCTTGGAATTGTTTTAAAGCTTATCACTGTTTGCCTGCTTTCTAAATAAGCAGGAATGAGGAACAAAAACATCGTTGTTACCTCAGGCAGGTATCTCCTTCAACAGGGCTGGTCTAGTGCTGGTCTGACCTCGATTTGGGGTTGCTGCAGGTCAGACGTGGAAGGAGCCCTCAGCACCAGTGTCTGAGCAGAGCTCAGTGCTGCACCCAGTGCAGCAAGAGCAGCCCTCACCCCAGGGAACGGTGGCATGGCTGGCCCTGTGCTAAGGAGTTAGAAGCTTCTCTTTTCAAAGGGTTCTTTGTTTCCATAAAAAATGGGTAAAATTCTTAAATGTGCAAATCTTCTTTCTCAAAAGTGACAGGAAGCCCTTGAGCTCGAGTCTCCAATGCAGCTGCAGCCGAGTTACCTGATCACAGGGATCTGTAGGATCCAACATGCCCGAACACTTTTGAGAATCTGGGCCAAGAGCTTAAGTTTCACCAATAAGCAATGGAACAGGGACACGAAAGTACTAGTTTTTTAGAGTACTTAACTGTCCTAATGTGGCACTGTGAAACACATCAGTAGGACCAAAGTGCCCCTTGTAATTATAGAGCTTTTTTTGTGCCTAGTCTTTGCTGGTTTTGAAAAATTTACCCCAAATCTATAGCTACTTGTCTGCCTGCCCAAAGCCCAACCATTCTTGAGAAAGATCTGCTGTCAGTTACACCCTGCAAATCATCTTGATACCAACATACATAGTAGCTAGATGCCTCCATCAGGCCAGGACGGCACTTTGCTAAGATTCGTATGAAGTAACGTTGCACAGGGGCAGTCCTGCATAACCACACGGTCTGTCCCCTCTCTATTACTATGTGACCAGCATTACATATCATTCCAGGCAGAAATAAGAGAGTGTCGGATGGAGACTGAAAAACAGCCTTCTAGGCTCTTGTAAATCTGTCTTGTAAATGTACGTTGGTGTCCCAAAGGGCTTTTATATTACCTGCAAGAGGACCACTCCAGGGTCAATGTCAGGAGATTTCTATCACCACAAATGGTCCTCCTTAGAAGATCTTCTGCAGCTCTCAATCATTTGTAATGAATTATTGCCCCCATGGTCACAGGACATCTTAAGCACAGATGTCCTCTCTAGTCTTACTGCCAACATTCAGGATGTTGTTTTATCATGTGTTTCTCTAAACCTGGGAGCAAAGGTTTTCTCTCAGGTACAAAGCAGCATTTCAAGTATTAAACTTGCCTCCAGTAGAATATTGCATTTTGTCCTCCAAAGAGTTCTTCTGATACAAAAGCCTATAGTCATCCAAAAGCAGTGAATAGAAGAACAGAAATTTTTTACTTAGCTATAAATAGGAGCAAATAGGAGCAATATAGGTAATATTAAAAAAAAATTAGAAAAAACCCCACTGAGCCCCACTTTTCATTCACTCGCATCTGCCCACACTGCTTCCATATGAAAATGACAAGAATGTAGAATTAAATTCAAAAGTGATATAAAAGAAATTTTATCTAAGTTGAACCATTTTAGTAGACCTGAAGCTGATCTGGCATTTGTGGATTTTTTTGCTAAATCAGAGGTGTTATTTTTCTTTTTGTCATGTCCATGGGCCGGCAGAAGCTCAGGGCAGATGCATGCTGTCCTTCCACAGTGACATGCTGGAGATCATTCTGCGGGAATGCCTTATGTTAGCATTACTGCAAACGACGTGATGTGCTAGTACAGATGTCAGGTGAGAATTTCACAGCTATGATAAAAATCAGTACAAAGCCTGTAGCTGGCCATCATACCAGGAAACCTCTACAGACTTATGCAATCCTGTTTGTTCCAGTTACGTCAATCAAAATTGCCCTGGCTTAGGAAAAATAAAGCAACTACAAACAATTATTTTCAAATAACAAACCTCCTAAAATGTAATTGAAGGAACTCTGAACTCTGCTTTATTCCCATATAAAAAAACATTCCATACATATCAGGGATTTTTCAGAATTCCCCTTCCTCTGTCTTGCCTTCTTGTAAAATTTACTTTTAATAATCGTCAGCTTCCTGAACCACAAAGTTGTCTCTTCTGTTTTGCTGTTATTCACTCGGGCAAAATAAAATGCTAAGGCAAGAAGAGAATGCAGGTGTGTTTACCCTGGGTCAGGGCAAAAGGAATTTGCACTCCAGCAGGAGTGGAAACACAAGCAAGGGGCTAATGGGTTGTTTCCAGCTTTTGCCTGCTGCAGTGGGAGGTCTCCTAGAAGGGCTTGCTAAAGGACACCAGCCAAAACTGCACCTCCACCCGCACGCTGCCCACCGTGATGGCTTATCTTGGAGGGAATGTGATCATCCTCTCCCTACTGTAGGAAGTCCCAAACTTGCAGAAAGCAGAGGGGTGGGAGGCATCCTAATCACCGCAATTTCCCCCCGAGAAACCATCCCGCTTCCCTCGCAATCTGAAACCTTATCATTACAATCAAGGAGTAAGTGCCAGGGAGGGGTTTCAATGCCTTTCATCCCACCAGTGTCTCCGAACTGGAAGCTTGGAAATAACACAGTCCAGTGCAGATGTTATAGTGCAGCTCCCTCTTACTGCAGTGCTCTTCTGATGAGGCCAGAAACTCCCCTCGTGCCACAAATGGCAATACCCTTATGGAAGAATACGATGGCACTGCGCAGAGATGGCAGGCCAGGTTTTAAGAAGCACTGAGCTCACTGCAAAGGTAGATAGATCTCGGGGAGAGATTTTTCAATTGTTTAAAGCCCATCGATTTCCATGGCAATTAGGTGTTAGTCCCCTTTCAAAAAATCCCACTAAGCACCACTCCTTCATACCCTGGCTTTTAGCCAGCAATGGACAGTGCCTCTAAAACCACGTTTTCTGTGTGTGTGGGAAGAGAGTTGAGGCAATTACTTTGCTGAGAAAGCATAGGGAGAAAAAAAGCTTAAGAAACTGATGCAAAAAGAATTACACTTTGAACCTACCTTGTAGAATTCTATATAAAACATCCAAAAATACTGAGAATATAGTGGTCAGTTCAGGCAACTAGCATTTTTTTTTGCTATTCTTTATAGACTTTGCTACAAAACTCCTGTACAATTTCATCTAACACCCAACAGAATTATCTCCCAGACCCAGCTCTCTGTTTCTTCAACACACATACAGTGTGTCAGTGCAGTAACAAGCTATTCCTGCTGCAGAATGATGAGAAGATACATCTTTGGTAAATACATAGTGTCATATTGACCTGGAGTATTGACTACAGACCCACATCCCATTACGCCAGGAGCTGCACAAAGAGTAGAAAGAACTGGAGAGCAACCAGGGAGCGCCCTCGCAAGAGCAGCGAGGGAAACAGAGCACATAGTGCTTTTATGATCACTTTGCAGTTAGGTAGAGAGTGATCTCTTCCCAGTTCTGGGAGGGGAAAAAAAAAAGCAGTTGTGAGACCTGCTTCACATCTGCTCTCCACGATACTGACTACCCAGTGGTAATTGTCCTTCTCTAAAGAGAGCTTTTCCAAGGTAAGCATATTTCCATAAGCCAGTGTAAGCACATAAACACCTACCATGCATGCAAATCAGGTATTCTCCTCAGTCTTTAAATGGGTGACCAGTTAGAGCATTCATGCTAATTCCTGGTTACAAATGTAATCTTAAATTATGAACAAAATACTGTGAAGGAATGCCTGCATAGGTAATAGACAAATATTAAAAACACATGAGAAAGAGCTCTGTTTTCCAAAGTAAATCCAGCACTTGATCTTCAACTACAAACATGGTCCAATAGTTTATTATACCACTTTGAAGCTCATTGCTTGACCTATGTATAGACCATATATAAGCTTATTTGAAACTGTCTTAGCATAAATGCTGGCATTTCTGACCACATTTTTAACACCCATTCTTCTCACCAGAAGATGTTTTTACTTGCTAAGGATATTCTTGCACATGGATATGTTTGTCAGGAACATCCACAAAAAGTTTTCTGCATATATTGCAGAGTACTACAAAACCAAAAACCAGCATCCTGCCAAAGCAAACACCTGAAAAACGGCCTTCTCGGTGTATACATGGGGATAGTTAAGACACCCTTCAGGAAAATGGGAGCTCTGGGCTCGTACTCTCTCAGGTTGCCATTAGGCTGAAGGGGAGACTCATCCTTCTCTTCCCCAAATCACACTGCTGCCCAGGTACATTAGACATAGATTTGAGTGTATTTGACTTCCTATCAATACCTCTGGGAATGACCAGGAGCACTGACCTGGGCTCCTAGGCACTTAATGCCTTCATTTTCAACCATCAATTGATTTTAAGGTTCACTTAACTTTTGAGGGCACATGAACAGCCTGAATAAAGACTCAAATCAAGTGTCTCAAGTCATGACTAGGTGGAATTTAAGTTTAGTTTAGCTCTACATATTCAATAGGAGCAGCTCAAATGTTGATTGCTAAATGCTTGTAATAAATTTTTCACAAACATCAAGGAGAGAATTGGTAGAAAATATTTAATTAAAATGTAAAAAAAAAAAAAACCCAAAATCAAAGTGCAGAAAAATGTAATCTACTAATGAACAACTTCCAAGTAATAAAGTTACTCTAAAAAATTTGACAGGAGCCATAGCTTGAATTATGCCACAGATGCCCTCAAATGCTCAATTTTTTTCCCAGCTAGAGCAAAACGCTCCATGGTCCTTTAATACCAGAAGACAAGGGGGTGCTCTGTAGATAGAAGTGAGCTGTACTGTCATGAAAAATTATAGCCTGCAGGGGCAAGCAGAGCAATTCAAAGGTTTTCCTTTTTTTTTTTTTTTTTTTTTCCTGTCCATCTGCAGGCTGGTGGGCTCAAAGGAACAAGCAGCAGCCACTGAACCGGAGCCACACGAGTTGCCCTCCCCTGAAAGCCAGGATGCAGAGGGCTTCTGCCTTCTGGAGAAGGTCCAGGCACTTCTTCCTGCTTCTCCCATGTCACTGGGAAGTCCTGAGCAGTCCTTTTTCCCTGTCCCCTTTGTGAGGCAGGAAAGCCCTGAAGAAACCCAAGTCTCAACCTCCTGACTATAAAATACGGACCGAGGCAGGCAGCATGCCTGAGTAGGCGTATGCGTTACAGGAGAAGGCAGCTCAGAGATAGGGGAGGAGAGGACTGGGACAAAGGCAAGGTGAGTAGGCTGGCAGCAGCAAGACTGGGCAGGCCCAGCTGCAGCAAGCATGTGAAGTTCAAACAGGGTGATGCACAGTGAGGTGCAGGTTCTGGCCTCCTATACACACTCTGTGGTGGCACGAGGGAAGATTAAGGCCTCCTGAGATACAGCAGAGAGAGAAATGCCAAGTCAGGAACATGACCTGTGAGCAAATACCTTCTAAAGAAGAGGCAACAGTGGTGGTTGATGCGGAACAAAGTGGACTCAAAATCTTTTTTTACACCTTGCTATAAAAGTATCAACAGTTAAACTACAGACCATGTCTCATATTCCTCTTTCCAGGCATTATCATTTATAGACATTTTAAAAAAACACCCTCAAGTTCCACCACATTTTCTATTAGGCTATAAGGAAGCACAGAGAGGGGGATCCATCATTTCCCTGCCTGCACAGGGCTCATCTGTGATCAGAAGTATTATCTCAAACTGACTAAATGATCACTGACCCTCCAAACAACATTTCTCCTTCCATTAAAAGAGTTAAGTAGTCAAATGGCAAAAACCCTAAATCCATTAATAGAGGCAATCTTTTCTGGGGGTGCCTTGGCCCTCAGAAATTGTTTTGCTAAGTTAGACTTTAAAAAGAGAGAGAAACCTGCATAACTAAAACTGCCCAGGCAACAGTAACCTGCTCATCTCTTTCTCTGCCTCACATCTGTGCTAACCAGCAGCCGCACACCCCTGCCAAATGGACAACATGGCCCACTTCTACAGCTGCCGCACTGTATGCACATGCCACCCTGCAGCGTTACGCTTTTAGTTCCCAAGCAGTAAGGCCACAGGTCGTCTTTCCCACTTCATACCCTATGCCACAAGGCAACTGCTGGCCTGTGCTGGTTTTTCTCTTTATATCCTGCATTTTCAGCAGTTTGCAGAGTTAAAATATATTCAATTGCTTAACCAGGGCCATCATCTGGAACACAATCAAGATTAAGAAATCTGCATTTTGTGTCTTTCTGAACAAAGTGCCTTTAGGTATCTTGAGATAACACGCTCATTTTCAGCTCTGTGTCAGCAACAATTTTGTCTCACCCCCCCCATTTTTTTTTGTTTTAATATGAAATGCATTCAGACAGAACCCAAATCTTTCCAAAGCTAACAAGGAAAGGATTTCTTCCTCTGATTGAAGTGGAGTTAGCAATGTTGTGATGAAGTGCTGCATGCTGAGACCTGTACGATGCCAGCAATGAACATGTATTAAGATGAGAGGAGTCACTGTAAAACTCTAGGCAAAGGGGTTGGACCCATCTCTCTACAGCCTGATGTATACCTTATTATTTCAACAGCAGACAAACAGCAAGACCAGATTGTTTACAAGAGTGTGGAAGTAAATCTTGACAGTATTTTGTTTCTTCTGTAGTTAGTGATGACAGAACAGGTAATTATGAAAAGCAATTGAAGTATTTCTTTCCAGATTGGTTGATTCATAACTCCTTGTTGATGCCATTGCCTCCAAACCAGAGGTTGTTGAGGATGGTGAGAGGAGGAAGAAGGAAGAAAAGAGAAGGTACAAAGAATAAGTAACACAGTGCACTTGCAGCAATCTTTCTGCAATCCTGAGCCACCCCTACATGCATTCCTTAAGTTGCAGATACAAATGAGCACACATTCCAACACACAGGTAGGGACAGGAGTAAAACGTTTTAAAAAGTACAAAAACAATGCCTACATGGAAGGCAGAAGATTAAGTAAGTGCAAGCAATAGTCTAGACGCTGGGTCATGCACTTAAAGCCCATTCATAATTTCTCACATTAAACCATCACTCGGTATACCCCAAAATGAGTAAGCCTGAGTAAAACTCAGAAAAGTCTTTGTCAGAGCGCAGGGACCAAGAAAGGCATAGGTTACCATGTGCTACACCCTCACCTGCCTTAGTCAGAATAACTAGAACAAAGCCAGTGCAGCTGTGCCAGTTTACACCAGCTTAAGCTATGACCTGTTTAAACATTTTTGGATGGAGTCCAGTGATAGAGTCTAGACAATGTTATTCAGAAATAACTTGATCTTCATCTTTTGCTTTTGTACAGAAAGGAAGAGGAAACGTATGTCACAAAGCAACATTTCATGCAGAACAGCAGGGAAAGACAGGATGGTAACCCAATTAAAGGCAGATCAGAAATCTTTCAAAGCCGTTTATAAAGAAACATAAACTATCTCCATCCTCCGGTGACTGAATGAAAAGAGATTGCATGGAGAAAGGAATCAGGTGATCTGCCTTGCAAAATCTTCTTCGCCTCAGAGAACAAAATTCAAGAGCCCATTTCATCAGCCTTGCCCTTTTGGTCATTGCTGCAATCTTCTGCTTTTATCTTCCTCAGTTCCTGATCTGGCAGATCCAGCACCCAAAAATCCAAGTGTTGCTACTGTCTGCTATCTCGTGTTTGCAAGGAAAAATCTAAGGAGCTTGCGAGGTCTTCTGTGTTTAGGGGCTATGTCAAAAAGCACTGGGTTTTTTGCCCCTAGTTGCTTACTAGAAAGATTGTCTGAAGCAAAACACCTTTTCTAATTCTAATATTTTCTATCTTTCTGGTCTTCATTGCCTCTAGGTCTCCCGGTCATAAAGTTTTATTTTTAGCTTACTTCTCTTTACGTAACTTCCATGGAAGAATTTGGCATGCTCCTTCCACAAGAATATCTGCACTAAGAGCAGGGAGATGAGGGATTCTTTGAAAGGAACATCTGTGAAGTCTTTGTGCTACAGCTTCCCGAAGGCCCTGACATTCTGTCTCTTCCTTTGCTTCTACATCAGCTTCTTGTCTCTTCATATGCAGCTTTTAAGTATATTTTTAGATAGTTGAACAATTCAAACAGTTTGCCTGGAGCCAGAATTTAAATTTAGACCTATATTTTCAGAAAAAGAGATTTAAAGTTAGAATGGTTATTTAGAAGTTTCAAAAAGGTCGATCTCCTCCTGACATTTTTACGTACCTTAGTTTTGTAGCTGCTTATATTTAAGATGAAAAATTTGTGCATTATAAAGAAACATATCATCTGTTTCAAGAGAAAGAAAGAGGTCACTGAATTCTATCAGAAAATGGCAGACTTTTATTTATTTACCTATACTCCTGAGGCTAAGCTCAATGGGACTGCTTTAGTACAACCCAGACTACAATTTGATGGCATGCTGAAGTCTGTGTTTGAGGTCTTAGTACTGCATCTTAAACATCATGCACACATCATGACAAGCACTGGTTCAATAAAACCCCCTCAGTTTGCTAGTTCTTTTTTTATCAAAAACATTTCTGTAGACTAAAGTGGCAGGGGTAACCAGTATGCTCCATTGCATGCTGTCTATTCTCCTGTAGCTGGCCAAAACCAGCATAAACTTCTTGGGAGCCTTTGTGAGTTGAACAAAAGCACACTCATAGTCCACACACTAGTCTCATCCAACAGGGCACAGGTTCTACTTGCGAGTGGGGAACCACAGCCCTAGAGGATACATGGACATGAAAACCAAATTATCTTAGCAGCTGTCAGAATGGATACAATGGTTGGATATTCGGGAGTAAAAATGTTAAAACAGAGCCCCTCATCTCACAGGTGTGTCCCATCTCAGATTGCAGGATTCATTAGAAGATGGAAATCGAGCTTGACACACAGATTAGCTCCCCCTTAAGAGAACTCCAGCTATCTCCACCACAGCCTGTCTTCCAGTTCCAAGGAACTCAAACTTCCCGAACTTACTTGGGTATCTGTTGAGAAATTGTCTCCATCAGCCATATGAAGACACTAAAAAGAGAGGAAGGATGGGGAACTCCCAAAGGATTTTGCCTGGAGAAGAAAACAGTGGTTCCAAGGACCTAATCCCTTCCTGGCTGGACAAACCTGTCTTAGGTACCCAGCTGGCCTCTGGACGATCTGACCATACCAGCCTCAGAAGCTGAAGACTTGCTTCCTCCCACAGATGAGGTCTATGATCAGCAGCAAGATTGTGCTGGCCCTAGACCCCATGACATTACAGGATTTATATAGGAACTGCTGGAAAGCCGTGTGTGGCTCAAGGGTCATAACACAGTTACTGCTGTCTTAGCCATACCTGCTTACCATTGGGATTGCTGTTATTATCATCTGCCTACCTGCTCCCCACTATTCCTGCTATTTTATTAGGGCTCAGACTACTAGTACAAAACCAAATAAAAGCAAACATTGCAGTTCCTTGCTTTCTTCCAGCACCACTCCTGGTCTGACTCATCCACCAGTCATCTCTTCTCTTTACAGTTGCTATTTCTGCTAGTGCTTCATGTCCGTCTCATGTCTCCCATACAAATGATACCAGCTGCTATCAAAACATCAGGATCTTCAGACTGCCACGACTGCAGTCTTGATACTGGGATACTTCCCTTCCCCATAGTGCTAGCAGCATACCTTTTCCTGGCAATTACTTTGGATGTATCCTGTGATATTGAATTAGAGGAGACTGAGCAGAAGGAAGACCAGAACACCATTGGGGTGACTTGACCTTTACAGTCAAGGAAAATAGTATTTAGGTGACTTAGGACAACAGATGGAAGGGTTCAGACAAAATGGAACTATGCAAAGAAAAGCAGTTGTGATGGGGCTGTACTGGAAGGACAATTTACCACTTTTCAGCTCATCTCCAGGTTTTCTCCATGGTAATATGTTCTTATCTACAGCACATGTAAAGTAATCCCAAGAAACTTAGACTTTTCATGGCCTCAAAACGGAAATCCAAAACAACTGGATATCTTTGATATTTGTTTATCTGGGCTTCAGCTCTGCCTTAGTAAAACAAGGAATTATACTCATCTCCAGAAAGGCATGAAAATGAATTCAATAATATTAATGATAGTTCTGAAAGCCACAGAAGAGAGTGTTAGGAAATTAACATTTGTGACTTTGGCCTAGTGTTAAACAGAACCCACTGGAATATGGTCTGAAGATGCACAGTGAAACTGTTAAAGCTGATCATTCAGCAGACATCATCTCTATTCTGCATTGAACAAAGCAAGTATCATATGGAAAATACAGCGTGTAATCATGCAATGAAAACCTGTATCAGAACATATAGAAAGAGTATAAACTAAGGTAACATGGCAAATATTAATTCTAACACTTATCTTCAGTGTTACTGCATTTGTAACTCAATTTTTTTCTAATTCAGCTTCTTGGATGAAATATCAGCATATGCTAGCAAAAAAGAAATTCAAACCAGACAGCTGGATGTCATTTTTTCCCCTCTAAGGAATGTCACGTTTGGAATGGCCCAGTGGGCAAAGGCGAATACATAATGGTTATTCAGAAAGCAATTAGATTCTGACCGCAGGGAAATGTTTTCTGAATGGATTGAGCTTTAATAGAATAGACCCAATAGTCTTTCTTGTTCCTCTATTTCTTATATAAGGAATCTTTTTTTCCTTAGAGCTAAGATCTGGGTTAACGATGAACGCATAATTATTCTCTTCACACAGTTCTTCACTATGAACTCATACATATATCTTAATAGTTACAACAGCTGCATTCTAAGATAGATATAAATAAAAAAGTGGCTAAAGATGTTTTGAGGTAGATGACTTTATACGTGCCCTTAACTACAACCACAGTTACGCTAGTGAATTTTTAGCCTTTTTATTTACAGAGACATAGTATCACAGGAGCAGTCAGTGTTTTGGGCTGATACAAACAACAAAAGCAAGTAGTAACCCAAGCCAAAATTAAAAGGAGTTTATTTGCCTTTAAACAAATTCTAATTATTTAGAAATCTCACATCTTCTTGTGCTGTTTCTTTCAGTTTTAAGACATGAGAAGTTGTACTGTATTTAGAGACCTAATAAATAATAGGCCTAATTCTGCTCTCAGCAACACGGGAAAATCTCAAAGCAAAGGCAAGAGAGTTCAGGTAGGTTATGTAAGCCAACACTGCTACCAGATCTCATCACAGGCTAATCAGCAGCAGAAAAAAAATAAGGCTGCTATAAATCAGTGTTTGATAATATAAGAAAAGTTAAGGCTTTACTATATCTAATCTCATACCTCTGTAATGACAAACTTTAAATATCTACATTACCTGAATAACCAGCAATAGGCAAGATTACGTAGTAACACAGCACAGGCAGTACAGGCATGGAAGGAGGGCGGAGGGAAAGGAATAAAAAAGTTTTTTCTTTGTTTTTCTTATACACATTCTCATACCAAGGACAGACTGACAGTTTGCCCCAACCTAAAAGGTGCAAGGCAATACAGAAGAGAAACAGCTTTGCTGAGTAGCTACAGAGCAAAATATGCTCTTCTAGGTAGTGAAGTCTCATCTGAGCAGCTATGGTTCTTGTCTTAATAAATTACTATTACTGTTTTTGCACTATTCCCAGTAACATTCAGATGCTCCCCTAAAACAGTGCATTACTGCATAAGCTCTAAAAGCCCTGATACCTTACAGGCTCTTTTTTTTTTTTTTTTTTAAGGGGGTTTGTCAGTTCTCGGTTGTGGCAATTATGTACACCAGGATTGCTTCACATAGGTTTGAATATACCAGCTGTTACTGGTCTTCAGACAGAATAAATTTCAAGTGTCTCTAATTAGCCAGTGAGATCAGGTGCTCTCATAAAGGATTGCAGTATTGGCTCAGCTTCTTACTGCATCAAAGTCAGGCTTCTGTGTTTGGTAGTGATCAACAGCTGAGGTGTGAATGAAAATGCCTGAGGTTACATCATCTCCTTTTTTGATACCAGGTATAACATAAGGTGGATAAACCTCTTTTCTTCCTATTTTATTTTATTATTTTTTCTTTGTAAGGGGGGAGGAAGTCTTTGTCATTCAATACATTTCTATGTCTGAGCAGCCAGAATACTTGTACATCTGTAGTACAACTTAGTTTCGATGTCTGTGATGATTTAAAGGAAAAAAAAAGACTTCCTTGATTTGGTAGCACTATGTATAAGAGTATTTCCTATGTAGTGAACAGGATCCAGTTATTAAGTAGAAGAAGGGGCTTTTGTGTTATTAGTGACATGCAAATAGTGAATGAATTCTAATCATGAAGGTTGTTCATAAGAATGATAAAACACCTGCTTGGAGAGACACCAAAGTTAAAACACATGAATGATATCACAAGTTGTCAAATGATAAGATCTTGCTCTTATGAAGTGTTTTTCACTGGTATGCTCAGATCATAAAGCACACTTAAATGCAAATAAACACTACAGGAAAATAATTGGGAAGCTGGTAGACAGAGAAGTGAAGGACATACTCTGCCACCCAAGAGGTCAGTGGGAAGAAAATCCTTGTCTCTCAATTCCCTGATCAGCGTCCTGTCCATTGCACTGCTGCACACTACTGTCCTTTAATGTTGTTTTTTTAAGCTACAACATTATAGAGAGAGGTGCAAAAAGACCAAGGAAAAATAATCCTTGTGGACCATCTTTTCAAATTGTTACAATGCTATAATGGAAGTTTGTCTACTGAAACCCAACATTCTCCACATTACCAGTTCAGACTTCCAGGAACACATGGGAGAACTATGTTTTATGATGTTCAAATAATGTGTGAAAGAAAACATATACTGTAAATGTTTTTACAGCCACTCTTCAGCATACAACCCCCTTCAGAAAGAATTATCAGGATTATATTCTGGTATTTTTGAGAAGTGTATATATTGTCATCTTCTATATGAGTCATTTTTAAGAAATGTTGGAAGAACATGGCAACTGTGTTTTCATTTATTTTCTAGCTCTCTGTGAAACTGAATGTAATGGTTTACTGTCTCTTCCTCCTTTCTCTAATGGATCATTTAATCTGAAGCTGATAGTCTAGTGGACAAAAATGTTAAAAAGCCCATAGAAATTTATTCAGTCTCCTGCCTTTTGTAGGCAGGCCACGATAAAATCAGTTGTGAAGATGTGAGGGCAACTCATCTAGAACTGGAAAGGTTGAGCTTCTCAAATATTTTTGACACATACAATATCTGTGTATTACAGCTGTTGAAATTTACCTAGTTTATGATCTTCCCTCTAAATCTCTCTGTTTGAGCCCATTGGGTTGGATCTGTGAAGGGCCATAAATGGCTGAAGTGAGACTTAGGTGGTGTTTAGGTACTAACTTCAAAATATGCCAATCTTAAAAATTTCACTCAGCACTACAGACATATGAAGTCTGTAGACATCTAAACTTTCACTCATAAATTTTCCCAGCAACTTAAAGTTCTGCTTCTGGGCCTGCTCAGAAACACCAGCCAAGCTCTACTGTCAGGTCATCCCCCTACAACATCTGAAGGTCCTCATCCAGTTACTGTGCTCACTCAATAAACACCTATAACATCCTTTTACTCCTATGACAACTGCCACTTTTGTTTGGAAACATGGCTAGCAGAAACCTTCCAGAGCTTATACAACTTGCTTTGTAGTTTAGATACTCTCAGGGAAGGACAGCAAGGCGTTGCTAGCAGACATGAAGAAGAAAGTACATTGGGGTATTCCAACAAAGAATGTCGTTGATAAAGAATTGCTGTATATGGCCTTAAGGGTCTCTTTTTCCTTTTTTTTCTTTTTTTCTTTTTTTTTTTTTTTTTAAGCTTGCTTGCAAGATTAGTAATTTCTTTGTTTCTTTTTAGAAAGAGCAGAACAATATTTCTATTTGAATTTTTTTTCATCTTTCCTGGACACAATAGGGACTATCAGCAGTGTTACAAAACCTGTATAGAGTGTTTCTGAAATGTTCACTGTGGTCATCCAAGCTTCACAGAGCTTCTTATTAAACAGAGAGAACAGCAGAGAAGGCAATTTCGTATCACCCATAGGACATAGCTATGCAGCGTAATTTTTTTTTAAACTGCGTTATATTGGATGCTACAGATAAAGACAGATTTTAAAAGTGTTGTTCTGAAAAGTACATGAAGCTCCTAAACCAGTGTTCTCTCTTTGTTCTTATTCCAGCCCCAGTCTCAGTTCTTCTTAGATGCCCCAGGATATGAGTCAACAATGTCACTTAAGTCATATCTGTATCAAAGACAAGGAAAATCTACAACAACCAACAAGTCTATTGTCTCATGATATGTAAATGCTTTACCTGAGTAACTACACCATCATCCTTGGTATAAACCCTGCTTACTGTTCCTGACTCTTCCTTATCTAATCTTCCTGACCTTTACTGTATCTTATTCTTAGGTAAAATCTGAAATTTAATGGATTCTTTTAGTATACTCATGTTTCAAACCTCAAAGCCAAAGTTTGCAAGTAGGTTCTTAGTAGATTATAAAGTGCCTTTCACCATTTTACTATGGTAAAATATTAATATATTCTCATAATAAATTAATTTGCTACAAGAGTTAGTCTTGAAATCATGGATCATCAACCAGAGGTCACAAATTAGCTATCTAATGTACTCTGTGGGCTTTATCTTCTGTGATAATCCTGGAAAACGTTTTACAGTTAATTTTAATGCACTCCTTGGGTCAATTTTGAGCTGCAATTTGGCATGCATCATTAATTTACAAGTCTAAACAAGACCTGATATTAATTGTTACTTCATAGCAGCCAAATATTTTATAAAGCTATAGTAATATTCCTGTTCTTCATATCTACCTGTGAGCATCTGGCTGCTGAATACTGGGTACTTGGTGCTCTATTTTATCTCATACTTTGAATTTGTTAGCCTGCACTTACTAGGAAAAATACTACAATATAAAGCATGCAATTATGATATTCATTCTTTAACCTTCTGTGTGGTATTTGACACCCACAGAGATTTTCCCAGCTCTGGTAATTGTTGAGTCAATGTTGTCTCAGCTACAGACCAGCAACCATAGCTAATGTTTTCAAAGCTGTCAGAAGCTGCACTCTTAAATCCATTATTTATACCCTTAGATAAAAGTGATCCGATTTTTAGAAACATAAAAAATGCAATAAATTCCCAACTGAAATCAATGAAGTGTAATTATTAGCATTCCTAATTAGCAAATACAAACAATTATATTGAGTCTCATGTCTTTGTGTCTAGTCATACCTCTTTTAACAGGACCAGTTTGGCCCAGACATTGCCATTAAACAGCCTGTTACATTAGAAAAGTGGTTCTTAAACTTGGGATTAATACTTCACAGGAGTGGCCAAAGGGACACCATAATCCAGGTCATAGCAATAAATGAATTGCAACCAGTATCTTGGCGAACAGATGTCTAATAGTTTAGAAATGAATGTGAGTGGATAAAAATACCAAACTGTAACATGGCTTTAAAAAATTTTTTTTACATACTTAAAGAATTTGAGAATGTTTTAATTCTAGAGCCAACCAATAGCTTTGCAAAGGCTGATAAACAAAAGAAAGAGGGGGAAGACTATTGTCAAAGAGTTTTTCCTTAGAGAATTGCCTGGAGGGCACAGTGGGAGAGGTGAAGACTCCTTCCCGTCAGGCTTCTAAGAGGTGGAGGTTTTTTCCTTTGCTGCGGTGACTCCTTGGCCTTTCCTGCTACCCTGGCCCTCCTTCCTGTTACTGCAGGACACCGAGATGAATGAAGGCTGCAAGTGCCACACTGATCTCCCAGCCCTGCAAGCGCACAACTCTCTGCCACTGCTGATGTTGCAAGGGGAAGGGAGGGGAGGAGGAGGAAAGCACCCCAATGTTAGGGAAGAGACAGCCTTCACCCTGTATCCAAACAGCAGCCGGCAGGAGGTACCTTCATCCTGCCTTGGAATTAGGTCTCTGATTTAGCCTACCCACCTATTTAAGTCGCCTGGCTTTATGTTTCCTTTGCAGCAGTAATGCAGCCTGGCCAGTCTGGCTGACCTCAACTGGCAAGCCTACAGCTGGAAGTCTCATTATAGCTCATGGTGATATGCTGTACTTTTATATCAAGAGCTGAAATAACAAACTCGGTTCATGCAGGGGGCAGAGCTTTGGACTCATCTCTGTTTGAGAGGCCTGGTTATTTATTAATTATATTTAAAGTTTTATAACAGCTTAAAAGGAATGTGAGCCAGAGGCAACACTTCCAGTGAAGCCTCCCTTGTGCAATGCTTGTGTAATTCTCTTGTTTTAGTGTTCGTTTGTGCAGCTATAGAAGCTCCAGTCTGTTCCCTTCTCTAATGCCTCCACTGGTCCTGGTGATTTCTTCATCCTTTGACGTCTGAGTGTTCTGACAGACAGACCCCCAGAAGCTCTACTTTGACGTGAAATCCCAGTGCATCGGAGTTCAATGGGCAGACCAATGCAAAATCTTGCCCAATCGCTTTCTAAGGAAAATCTGTAAGATTCTTGCCTTTTGATACCTGCTTGGTGAGATTAGAGAGAATGCCTTGCAAGCCACTTCCCTTCTTGAAATCTCACTCACCATAACAAGGGGAGTGTGTTTGGTAAGCTGCAGGATCCAAGTTTCTGATCCAGAGCCTGCCAAGATTACAGTATTAAAGGGTGGTGTAAGTGAACGAGTTAAGGTTAGTTAAGAATTGATGCATACCAGCTCGTCGAGTCAGGAAAGGCCTTCATAAAGGCTGTGGCAAATCATACATATGTTTTACTTGGTGCAAAGTAACCATTTACTTGATAGTAGGCACTTCTGAAGTAGAAATTCCCTGGTGTGAGTGGTTTGGAGCTCAAAACACTGCCTGGAGTGGAAACAGGGGAAATCGATTTTGGCTGAGCCTATTTGGGGCATGGATAACTAAGGACCGGACTCTGCCATAGGGCTCTTTGTAAAGGTACCTGGTGTTAATTGCTCAGCGAACCCACCCCGGGAAGGCATCCTGAGAGCCTGCCCCACTGCGGGGCAGCTAGCTGCTGGCATCTACAGCCACCTGCCAGCTTGTTCCTGCATCCTGAAGGATTCTGCACTAGCTCCTGCAAGGCACAACAAGAAGATTGAGTCTCAATCTTTCATACCACCAATGTCTTTTTTAAAAAACTTCACCTGTTTAATTTGAGAGCAAGTTCTCATTCTGAACAGATCTTCTGAGATCTTTGTTGCCTTTTTGTTCTCTCCCTTTTTATATACATTCCTTCTCTCTTTTCTACAAGCCAAGAGTTAACTTCCAGACACTTAGCATGTATTACCTAATGAAAACATTGCAGTTTTGCAAAACAGGTTAGTATAATTATGCCCATTTTGTAGCAGAGAGTACTGAGAAGTAAGACAGGTGAAGGTTCAAGGTCTCTCAGCAGCGTTATTGGTATGGGCTCTTGTCTGACCATTCTTGCCTACAGTTTGATACTTGCCGGTGTTTCTTGCGATGCTGGCCCCAAGGAAAGAGAGGCTGGGAGATAAGATGTGCTGCACCCTGTTAGGAAGTATATGAGGAGTCCCTAGAAATCATTTCACCCTCTGTCCTTCCCTGCTGCTGAATTTAGCTTTGTAGGAGTGCAAGCAGGGAAAAGCAGGCCTAAGAAACCTGACGTAAATTCAATGTATTGTAGATGAGCTGTGTGTTGTACTTTGATTAAATGAATTTGCATAGCCAGTATTAGCTATATCCTAATGGATTTAAAAAGATGTTAATCAATTAAGAAATGCTGAGAAAATTATATGCAAACTAAATAAAATAAGGCATAGGAAGGCATGCTTAAGGGAGTGGTTCCTGAGAGGTTTCTTCAGCTTGCTGTCTGTGGATGAGATGCCATCCTGCTTCAGCAAGGCCTTATCAAGATAAGCCAGTAAGTGACTGCTTTGAATTTTAGCAATAAGAGATATTATCTATGCTTCTTGATTTCTTTTAAATTAACATGCAACTTTCTGTAGTAATGTTACAGGTTTCATAAACAAAACCAGCAAAGGTAATTGGTCCCACTAACCTCAATTTAATATGATAATCAAGATCTTTTATTTTTTCCCTTCCTGTGTTGCTGATGGTGCCATATCTTCCCTATTCCCCTGCTTGGTGCATTAACCCTTCAGTTACCCTGTTGTTTTTCCTAGGGGGAAAAAAAAAATCTTCCTTTTCCATTATGTGTCACTTCACATCTCTGGCCTTTGGTGCTATCCAAATGAATAAAAATGGAACACCTTGTCCTAGAGCTCTCACTGTCTAAGACTGTTACAAAAAAGAAGCGGATGAACAAACTGACTGTGGTGGCAATATGGAAATAAAAAAGATGGTTGTGATCTGGATCCTCAGACCAGTTTCAGTCTCTTCCTGCCGGCTCCCCTCCACAGATATCCTCCTAGTAATATCACTGAAAGTCTACTTCCTAATTAAGGTTCAAGCCTGCACATAATCCTCATACTCTCTGATGTATCTGTTGCCCTTGACACTATTATTAAATGCGTGGCCTTTGATACCTTGTCACATTGGACATCATGAGTTTTCCATGCTCTTTTTCTCTCAGCCTAGGCTTTCTCTCAAGCCTCTCTCCCCAAAGCTTTTCCTCCCACCTCAAAGCGTAGCCCCTCAAAACTTCCAGGTCCCCCTTCCCCTCTATCCTTGGTTCTCTGTCCTTGGGTGACCTCTTCTGCTGATGTGGATGTAGTTATTACCTCTATGCAACTACCTTTAAAATGCTTATCTACTGCTGATCTTCCACACATTGGTTTCGCATCTCACTGCCTCCGTAGTGCTACATCCTGACAGACAGCTTGCTACCAAGCTCACCAAGATCCAGAAAAGGAACTCATTAAAAAACAAACCCAACAACACAGCCTTCCCTAGCTCTCTGGCCAGCAGCCAGTGTGTGTGTCAATTTTAATGTCTTTGATATTTAAATTTAGCTCTCTTACTGCTGATGCCATTTGGCAGAAGGTGTACTTACAATATTATTCCCAAAGCTATTCACCAGACATCTCTTTGCTACACTTAAACCTTCCCAGGAATTCACTTCTGTGAATAAAAAAATGTAGGGATGAGCGAACTATCAGTGCTGTCCTAATTGGCTAAGGGGATGATTATCTTGTTTTCACTCTCTTCTTTCTGCTCTTTGTATGTTTGTATGCCGTATCAAACCTTCTCTTCTAGCCAAGGACTGTCTTTAATTGTTCATGACATATCTTCAGGTTTCTTGAAAAATTTATTTATGTTTGTGTGGTTCTTCCATAGAATTACAAGGAAGAAAAAAAGTATTTTAGTAACAGCACAGCATGACTATACAGCTGAAATGTGGTATGAGAGGCAGATGTATTATCTGCCTGAGAATGTTGTACTTCTAGGTCCCAGATTTGACACTAGTTGGGCAAGGTAGTGCAGATTGGACTAAAGCTTTTCACATGTTGAATGTCTTGCTTTAAGAAGAGAAAAAAAAACTAAGCTACCTGACAGCTAGACTCAATAAGATTCTTTCAATTTTTTTAGGGGTTTTTTTTTTTTAGGAAACTTCAACACTTCAGAGTTGTGCAAATATTACCTTCATGTATTTCTTAACTTACAAATTCTTCTTCATTGAGGTTCCTAATTTCGCTTTTGAGAAGGAACCGCGAAATGATTACTCTTGGTTTACTAGGACTCAATTCAGTAAATTTTTAAGACATTACAGAATGTTGAAGTTTACACAACTGGTATTCAAGTGATTGTATGTAATTTTAGGTGGTTTTGACCAAAATATAGGTGCTATTGGTTGTAATAAATAAATACATACATACATTTTTAAAATAGAGAAAATTATTGACAGTTACTTAGATGTTGCCAAAACATGAAGATATTTATCATGCCTTGATACCAAGATCTATGTCATTACAGCACCCAGATACTTTGAGTTTAGACAGACACCCCACTGAGATTCAGGGAACAACCTTTTTGCCCCTCCTATTTCACCTGCAGAATGTGATATGATATATATGCTGACATGCAATTCCATATAGCCATGGCTGAAAGAGTCTGCTTTTTTTTCTATAATAGCTCAGAAGTGAGACATTCACCTAGACCTAATTCTTCTCTAGTTTTTATCCCAGGACACTGCAAGTGGCTAGGTAAATGGTATAAATCACCCAGCTGTTCAGGGGTGTAGGGAAAACTATGTTTTCCATAAAATGCTTAAATACTATTAAGAGTTGGGCACAACACCCACTTCTTGAATGCTCCAATGACCATATTGTAGTATCATACTCATCTGCTTTCCTTGTCCTGCTGAATATTCAAGTATGCCATACAAAGCAGAACTTCCACAGGGGACCAGAATATCCTGCAGCAGATGGGTAGAGTGACAGCAAAGAGGAGGGAGCTCTGGATTTAAACCTTCTCCAGGATAATGGCACCCAGACTTTGGTGTCCCATATCCTGGGTGCCTTACCTGGGCAGCTAGATCATTACCCTGAGCATTTAGGTAAATGGTCAGTTCTTGGCTATCCTGATGACCTTCATTCTATCTCAGAGGAGTTCTTCCCAAGGGGAGAATTACACCTCAGTATATGCAGAATCAGAATCTCAAGTGCAAATGGTTAGAAAACAGGACGTACAGTAATGCTCCCATTGACAAAGTCTTGTAACTAGGTAATTAATCTTTTATGAATGACTGCAAAAAAGGACTCCCTTTTCTCTTGCCCCTAGCCCTTTTTTGTTCATGAAGGCCTTATTATTAAGCAGTAGAGAAGACCTGCTCCTTTTAGCTCCTTAGAACTACCCAGCAAGAACTTTAACAAGGGATACTTAAAAATGCAAGTTACATTAGTTTTATGTAGTAAATTTGGCAGATATAAAAATTCATTGGTTCTTCCAGCAACAGCTCAATAGTATTTAGTTGTGAAGTTACCTGTGACTTGTTCTGTATTGCATCTTTTTCTTACACAGTTTTTGTTCACAATATAATCCAAAGCCTATTAAATTTAGTGAGAACTGTGTTGGTGCTTCAGTTGCTCAACTGGAGAGTTTCTCTCATGGTGCTTTAAAAGCTCTGCAGAAATGCAAGCACAAAAGTTTCAGTCTGAGAAGAATGCTTGACATTAATTATTGAACACATTAATATTCATAAGGGACCCAATTATCTGGGAAAGTCATAGTGATCATATTTGCTGATTAGCAAAGAAAACACTGACATGATATTTTTCTGAAGTTCACCTTGTTGACTAAAATTTGTGTCAATGAGCAAGTGCAAGGTTAAGATGGAATAAGAGGATAATCACACTGGTGAGAACTGCTGAAGTAAAAGTGATAGAAATGCAACTGAGTGATTTTTCAGCAGATAAGAATCATAGAGTCATACGATAATTTAGTTTGGAAGGACCTCTGGAGGCAGGTTGGTCCAACTTCCCCATCAAAGCTAGGCCAAATTCAAAGTTCCGTTCCTCAGGGCCCGCAGGGGACACTGCAGTGTCAACAATACAGGAAACAGGAAATGCTTGAGCAAAAGAGGTAGATGTAATTAGGTATAAGAGGCATACTTAAGGGTGGTTCTCTGGAGTTTCATCCAGGGAAAAATGTTTTTTGAAGTCATCAAGCTGTCCTGTTTGGCCAGGCAGTGTTAAAAGTAAGTGAGATAAAAGGCTGAAACCTTATCTAAAACGAGTGCCTTAATTCTGACCATGAGGGAAGGTCTCCCAGTTTTTGCTAAAATAAACCTCAGACTTCCTAGGAAAATGACAGCGATTCAGGACAGCCATGAATGTAGTAAGTAGCAGCTGGGCCTTTTCTAACAATTTAATTGAATAGTCAGCGTTCCCAAAACCTCTGGATCACTTACTGAAGGACCACTGCAGAAGTGGCTCACAGGAGACACCTGCCTCAGGTCTCTGGGGTTGAGAAGAGAGCTTCACAGCACAAATGTGTAGGGAGAGCGGCCAAGCTGTACCGATATCTTCCTGAGACCTGGTGTGTGATGAGCTGCAGCCCTACACATACAAACATCACCATGTAATGAAGTGCAGCGCTTCCTACTCACATGCATGCCTCCTGGTGCATACTTACGCTGCTCTCCATCACATATATTAAAGCCAGAGAGTACTAGTTTATTTCAACTCCTGGGAAGGGTCACCACCTTGAGATTTTATCCAGTATGCATTCAACCTTGTTACAGCTCTGCCCACTGCTGTTTATCTGACTCATGTTGAGGGTGAGAACCACAGGCAAGTGAAGTTCTTGCAGGAGCTGACCTTGTTCAGCAGGGCTCTGCCATATTCAGACAATTTTCAGGTTGCCTCTGTACAGCAAGAAAAGACTGACTCCCTTGGTTGTTATGATGCAAAAAAGGTACTCAATATCTTCCAGGAACTTTAAAAATTGGATTTTGGTTTCTATTATTTCCACACTGACAATGTTGCCATTTTTGCAGCTGAGACTGGGCTAATTTGACAGCTGGGAAAAAAATCGAGAAAGATTCTTATGGAACAATTTGGATTTTTTTCCCTATGTCATCTACAATTTTTTGAAAGCCCCCAAATTTAAAGATTGGGAAACTTACTAACTTATGTGAGACTTTGTGAATGCCTAATTTCTCCTTACATTTGCTTCTTATTTTTCTCCCCATTGTTTGCTTCCTGTTTTGAACTACCCATGCCAGCACAGCCTTACTGACTGTGCATGTTTCATTATTCAGGTCTGATGTATTGGGATGAAATTTTGGGGATCTGCCAGCTGTTTTATCATCTCATGAAGTGCTGTAATACTTGCTTTAATTTTGCAATGAAGGATTAAAAAGACTGCCAGTCAGAAAAGCATGTAAAAGTCCGATTAAAAGGTTGTGTTTCCAGTGGCAGCTTTTGGATTTATGTAAGAGCCATAGACTGAATTTTTTGCCTTTTCTGAAATGTTTACCAAAATGTACAATTATTTTTGTAATGTGACGTCTTTGACACAAGTTCTATCAAGACTACTGTGGGTACAAAAATCACTAAGTTTTAATCTCAAACAGCATCTTCTCCATGCTGTTTTGAATTTAAAGCATCAGATGTTCCAGACTACCTTCCTGAGAAGATAGCTTGAATAACCCCTCAGTCCAGATCTGTTTTCAACTGAACAAGAATGTGCATAGCCAGAGCTAAGGAAAATGAATTCAGAAAGGTTTTAGCAGTTGAAAAAAAAAAAGAGGATGGGGTATGGTCTGTAAGCCATGAACAACAGAAAGGCAAAGGAAAGACATGGGTGTGATCTTGAGAAGAAGCTGAAAGATGGTCTTTCTGGGTCCAGGCTCTGGAGTCACTTTTATGGGCAATGAAACTTCCTACCAATGTTTGCTGCTTCTGCCTACACAGAAACAGGATTTATGCATGTTTTTTGCAAATAAACAAGTTTATACTGAGAACATATCTAATTTGTATCAGCAACTTTTATTCAAGTCGAAAAAAAAGTCCTTGCAAGGCCTTGCAATTTGATGATCCACTTGAGCGAAAAGGGCAACACTAGTAACAACTCAAATGCAGAACTCTTAAATAGACCTTGAAATGCTTTGGAGAGTTGACTTGCAGTTAGCATTTTGTTCTGCGATGGTCACAAAGTAAACTAAAACATCAAATTACGTTTCTGTTTTTTCTCAAATACTGAAGAACAATATGTGTGATTATGCACAGTATTACAAGACTGAAAGGAGAGTTGCTTAAACTGATCTTCATTCAAAACAGACAAGTCTGGGCACAGCAGACAAGCAAAGAAACCGAAAATGTTGGGGAAGAAATAAATGAAAATCAGCCAAAAGTCTGAAAATTAACTAGAAATCTCGAACATGTTTGGTACTGCTACAGCAAAGGCAGGACTTTACATAATGGGAACTTCTACAGAGCTAACTGGAAATACAAAAGAAAATTTTAGGAAAAAATTTCTGAATTCTTGACATTTATGGATACTTGACACTTGTGAGATACTGAGAGAAATCTTTTTTTTTGAAGGCAAATATATACTTGTGTGTGTATATACACATATGGTTTGTTTATTTATAGATGGAAAACTTCAAACTGTGCAAAGCTAATAAAGTGAAACATCCATTTACTTCAGAAAAAAGGACCGATATAAATTTTTCATAGATGACAATAAGTCGGATTAAAACAAGATTTTCTTGCAGCTGCAGATTTACCTTTAGGTCTCTGACACATACGCAGTGACAGATTAAATCTGGTTGGCTGAAATTGTTCTGTCTCTGGCTGTCCGCCAAACCTTTAAGGCTGAGCTAATGCCACAGTGGTTTAAATCTAAAATCTGAAAGCAAACTAACCCTAAACACAACTTGTCTTATCACAGTAGCCTGAAAACTGCAGTGGTCCAAAAGCTGCTTCCCTTGCCATTTACTTATCCCACAGCAGGGTGAGGCACATATGTGGGGTGGGCTGAATCTGCCATCAATTTTAATCTGCCATCACATTGCGTTCAAGCATTAAGTACAGTTGTGCTGCTGCCAGAGAAGAGGAAACTTCAGCCAAGAAATGTCGTTGGACAAGACAAACTTGAGAAAAAATGTTCAGTCTGATCTGTGAGGAAAAACATACAGAAAACATGAGCCAGAGAAGCTGAAGTTTGTGGGTGAGATCAGTTGTGTAAAAGGTATTAATTTAACTATTTAGCCCATCACCTGTATTTGGGAACAGGATGTAGAGGAGCCAAGAAATACCCTTATTCATGTAGTGAAGTTTTTGTTTATAGCACAGTAGCATGAATGTGGCCAAAACCATTTTGACCTTAGCTAATGACTTCTTTCACAGCAGAGCTACCCACTAATTCAGATACTCCTTGCACAGTCTGCTTGTCATTACAATCCCTTGCATGGTTTTGAATGTGAAATCAGGACTTCTCCGGGACCTTCGCTTTGGCTCTGGCTCCAAATAACAAGAATGCCTGCTGGTATCCCACACAGAAGTTAATGGACAGACCTCACTTGACTTGACTCTAATGACCATGTTCCGTCTTTGTTACTCTCTCAGTAAAGTCCCAGCACTGTTTTCTCAGACCAGATCTCCCAAGAATATTTGCATTGCCACAGCCTGTTAGGTAATTAGAGACCAGGATTCTTCAAATATCAGGACATGGTCTGTGTTCAGGCAATGAGTAAATCAGCTTATCAAGGCCTGACAAGACTGAGGAACAATGAAGACCATAGGGAAAGCTCAGTCAGCAGTGCAGCAGGCACTCAGCATAGGAAGATGGGCTGCTTGGGCAGCAGGGAGCATCCTGTGCCTGCTTCCTCAAGGGGCAGGCTCTGTGATCCCTCCTTGTCCGGTCCTACTACCGCTGGCTCTCCTGTCAGAGAGAGCACCCTGAGCCCCTCTCAGTCCCTCCTGATGCCTATGTTTGGCCCTTTGGTAAACAGTGAAGGATGAGACTCATGCCACTTTTAGTAGAAGCACTTCAGCTTTGGCACAGAAGCTGTTGTCCAGCAACACATCACTTGCTTTCACTCCTGAAACATCCCAGCCACCAGCCAATAGGACTAGAGGTGGTGTGGGTAACAAAATATTTAAAAAAAAAAAAAGAATATTTCAGTTGGAAGGGACCTACAATGGTCATCTAGTCCAACTGAGTCTGAGTATCTTCTTGATTCTGGCAGACTTGAGGAGTGGGCCCATGTGAACCTCATGAAGTTCAACAAGGCCAAGTGCAAGGTCCTGCACGTGGGGCGCAGCAATCCCCAATATCAGTACAGGCTGGGGTAATTAAGTGATTGCAAGCAGCCCTGTGGAGAAGGACTTAGGGATACTGGTGGATGAAAAGCTGGACGTGAGCAGGCAATATGAACTCACAGCCCAGAAAGCCAACGCTACCCTGGGCTGCATCAAAAGAAGTGTGGCCTGCAGACCAAGGGAGGTGGTACTTCCCTTCTACTCCACTCTTGTGAGACCTCACCTGGAGTATTGTGTCCAGCTCTGGAATCCTCAGAACAAGACAGACATGGACCTGTTGGAGCAGGTCCAGAGGAGGGCCACAGAAACTGTCAGAGGGATGGAACACCTCTCCTGTGAGGAAGAGCTGAGAGAGTTGGGGTTGTTCAGCCTGGAGAAGGCTCTGGGGAGACCTTATTGCAGCCTTTCAATACTTAAAGGGGGCTTATAAAAAAGAAGGATAAAGGCTTTTTACTAGGACTGTAGTGACAGGACAAGGGGCAATGGTTTTAAAAGAGGGTAAATTTAGATCAGACATAAGGAAGAAATTTTTTATGATGCTGGAACAGGTGTCCACAGAAGCTGTGGATGCCCCATCATTGGACGTGTTCAAAGTCAGGTTGGATGAAGCTTTGATCAATCTGATCCAGTGAAAGATGTCCCTGTCCATGGCAGAGGGGTTGGACTAGATGATCTTTAAAGGTCCCTTCCAACACAAAGCATTCTATGGTTCTATGATTCTTCACACCCAAGCCCAGACTGTAGCAATAGAGAGTAGATGGAAAACAGATGTTAGTAAAAGGGAACAGCTGTAGACAATAAAATGGAAGAGGTCCCCTTTTTCTAGGCTCTTCTTTATCCCTCTGATGCATTTCCTTCAGACATGCCTTGGTTTTTCTTGTCTTCTGGCAGTTACTGTATGTTTGGGAGTTCTCTTTACAAGCTTAGCTCAGGTACTTGCTCATGGAGGAAGCAGTCTCTCCCTTTTCGCAATCATTCCACTGGTAGAGTCATACTCATCTTCATTTCATTATGTCAGCTATCAAGAAGTAACAAACTCATTTCTCCCTCTGAGATGCAAAGCTGCATTTTTCTTTAAGGTTGCCAGCTAGCATTTTCAAATAGGATCATAGAATGGTTTGGGTTGGAAGGGACCTTAAAGATCATCTAGTTCCACCCCCCCCTGCCATGGGCAGGGACACCTTCCACTAGACCAGGTTGCTCAAAGCCCCATCCAACCTGGCCTTGAACACTTCCAGGGATGGGGCATCCACTACTTCTCTGGGCAACCTGTTCTAGTGCCTCACCACCCTCACAGTAAAGAACTGCTTCCTTACATCTAATCTAAATCTACCCTCTTTTAGTTTAAAGCCATTACCCCTTGTCCTATGACTACATGCCCTTGTAAAAAGTCCCTCTCCAGCTTTCTTGTAGGCCCCCTTTAAGTACTGGAAGGCTGCTAGAAGGTGTCCCCGGAGCCTTCTCTTCTTCAGGCTGAACAACCGCAACTCTCAGCCTTTCCTCATAGGAGAGGTACTCCAGTCCTCTGATCATCTTCACGGCCCTACTCTGGGCTCGCTCCAACAGGTTCATGTCCTTATGTTATAACACTCACCTGCTACTCAGCTTGTACCAGATCTGACATTTACAGGTGTCTCTGCTACAGTCAAGTACTTACGTTTTGTATTTGGGATTTTTCCTAATATTTCATTTAATTAGTATCCCTTGGCATTTTATAGATGCTCACAGGGTATCTCAGGAGTGTGAGAACGCCTTCCTTCATTAACTCTACTTCCCTCTCACACTGGTAAACAGCTGGTTTTGAAACCTCAAGAGAATACAAATTCATAGAATTAAGTTCCAGGAGGGAACACAGTCATTTAAACTGTCACATGTAATACAAACCATCTTGTGTCAACCAGTTATCTCTGTATTTAACCCAATTACTTGTGTTGAATAAAAGCATAGCTTGTGGTTGGCTAAAATATGTACAATATGACACCTGATTTACAGACATAAAGAGATGGCTCTATCATCTCTCCTGAGAGTCAGTGCCAGGCATTAATCACACTCAGCATTACATATTTGGGCCTTATTCCTCATTTGAATGACTCTGGATCAGTTGGCAGCTACTGCTTTTGAGCCACTCCTGCTTGATTAAAGAACCCATTGGCACGTGGGATTTTTTTTACCCAAAGTTGTTTCTCTGCTATAATCCAGTCACTTCTCAGCCATGTATTTGAGAAATTCAACTCAGTGAATTTCTTAAATAGCCTAGTGAAATGCATTTTCTCCAGTCTAAAAAATCAGGTGTGGTGCTCTTCTGCTCATCTTTTTTTTTTCAATTTTTAAGGTTGATTTTTGCTCTTGAGAACACAAATTCCCACAGACCATTCTGGTATCATTGTCAGCAATGCCATATACTGCATTAAAATAATTTTACTTTTCCTACTCACTCTGCTCATTTATACATCCAAAGATTACTACTATAATACCTCTTGCTACAGCACTGTAATGGATATGCATGTTTAGTGGTTTTCACAGTTGCTTCTTTCCACGACACAGTCCCTCATTTTGTATTGACTGAAGTGTCGAGAGCTTTGAAGATCTGTGAACCTAAAAATACATAAAGCATGAGATCAGCCTCAAGTACCCATTAGTTTTTAAAAAAATTCTGCATCAAGCAGTTAAAACTAAAAAGCAGAAAAAGCTAAAGACACAGATTAAGAAGTACCAATACACAGAAATCCGTGATTAAACAGAAAATAATTCCTCTACTGAAATCACCTCCGGTCTAGCTTTGGCCCGTTAGTACTGCAAAGCAGCTCACGCAGGCAGTAGCGTGGCTGTGAATCAGACCCTGATTTAGAGACAAAATATGGGAGAGTTTTGTCATGTAATTTAGCAAAACTCCACAAGAGGGAGGTACTAGCCACAAGCAAAGCCTGCTCGGGAAATGTAAACGTGATCTGACTGGGTTAGTCTGTGGAAGGTTTTGCAGTGAGGCTTAACTTACATGGCAGCACTTCTGGGGGCTCTTTGGAGGTTGAGATCCAGCCCCAGTGCCGTTGCTGCTTAGACAGCCCTACCTCAGTTGTTTTTAGGATTCTAAAGTAGCTGAAATACTTTCTATATAAAATAGTTGATAATTACATGTATTGAAGTAAACGTTGATTAAAAATATCCTATTGGTCACTTCAGCTTTTGAGATAATAGGAAACAAAGTCTGACCCTAGAAAGAAATACAGCAGCTCCTAACAGTAGAATTTGTTCCCACGCCTTTATAAGGAATGAAAAAAACCCGGATATCCCTTTTTCACAGGGAACGTCACTGAGTCAAAACTACAGATCTCATTTAAGCCAGCACTGTTCAGCTACAGACTGCACCATAGAGAGCAGTACTTAAATCCATATTTAACCCCTTTTTTACCTTTTGGCCCTAGATACTCTATGTGGGTTTTTTCCAAACTTGAGAGTTTGAGACAAGAAAGTCTCAAGTGTGACTCTCATAAAATCTGTTTTACATGTTGATTTTCAACACAGCTCCATTCTCTTTTTCTCAATGCTGAATGCTTAGTAGAGAAGTACTTCTGTAATCAGGACATTGTGATAGCTGTGTATCTGCAGAATAAAATACTCAACCTTAGGGTCCTGTTGGGCTCATTTCCAGACAATCCAGCATGTATCAATTTCTCCAGCACTGATGGAAGCTGAAAGCAACGAGCACTCCTGAAAATCATCCCAGTTTTAGCTAAGAAAAACAATGTCGAGATTGTACCTTTAGGGAAACGTGTGTAAATTCAGTATGTTTATGTTTCACTTGCAATACATTTGTACTCATTATGCACTCCTTTCTCCTTTTGAAAGGTAGATGATTGCTGCTTGTGACGGTCTGATAAATTATAGTCAATGTATCAAACATTCATTAAAGAACTTTGGTGGGGAAAACGGCCTCTGTAAAAATGCTGGATTTTTGTGAACAGGACAATGTGGCTGGAGGAGAGGGCCCCACGGAGGGTGGGACTGCGCTTCTCCAAAGCCACAATTCCATATCTTAAGTGACCAGGAGAAGGAGCACAGTGTATGCACCTGGAGGAGGGGGCCCCACGGAGGATGGGACTCTGCTTCTATCTTAAGCGGTCATGCCAGCAGGGAAAGAGAGGCAACTTGCCAATGAACCCCACCCAAAGCTCACCGACTGATTCCAGAGAACCCCAGGAACGTGAACTGCGCATGTTGAGACCACCAGCTAACACACTATAAAAGAAAGGAGGACGAGTTCTCAGTGCGCACCCTCCGGAACTGGATCTCTACACTGGCTGGACCAACACTGGACCCAGGACTGATGAAACCCTTTTCTTCTCTCTCTCTCCCTCTTTTTCTTCTCTTTTCCACAGTCCCTACACCTCATCCTTTTAAACATAAACCATTGACCAAGTCTGAGACTAGGAGTGGATCTAGCCGCCCCTGGGCTCCTCTTTGAGAGGGAGTCCAGAAAGCAAGGGGGTCTGCTCCGAACCTCGTGACTCAACAGGAGGGCTCTCCTTCAATTACAGTTTCATGTTCCTGTTTCCATTTCTCTTTCTACACCTCCCTTGTCTTTTCAAACAGTGGCTTAATGACATGTTGCAAGGTTCATATTGATAACTTCACTTGTACTTGGGCAAGGTTAGCTAGGTTGAATAAATGTTGATTGCTGTTTGAACTCCCCTGGTGTCGTTTCACCTTAATTCTGACAAAGGAAATCCACAAACCTGAGTCACTCCAACTTTGGGACACGACACTGGTTACCTCTGCTGTTATCCTGGAGACCAAGCCAACCTGCAGCTGTTGTGACTCAGACCTATTACAAGAGATCGCAGTGGGAAATGCAGTAACTGTAGCCTAAACTCCTGGTCTGGAGGAAAAGGACGTGGGCCCTTGTCCCACTAGAGGTGACTATCAGCTCATTACATGAGTCCTGTGGGAGGACACAAATGCTGTTAAAGTGCTTCCTACAAGGGTTTAATGCAGGAATATTCATCTACACTTTGAGCAGGGCTCTAGAGCGTCTAGAGAGTGACCACACTCTACCATGGGTAGAGCACTCTTGGAGACACTGCTTATCCCACCAGTCCTTGCTGTGTACCTGCTAACCACCATGTTTTTCTCCTTGCTCTCAGTGAATGAGTCAGGGAAGGGAGATTACCCAGCTAAACTGTGAGTCCTCTTGGCCTTCCACCAGTCCCCAGTGCCTCTGTTTGTGGCTGGTTGCAGTGGGCAGCTAGGATACAGACAGCAGCTCTACAAAGGCTGACCTCCTCAATGGCTGTATGGAGGATGTCCATCGCCTGCCCCACACATCATTTGTGAAGGACCCAACCTCTCCCTTGAGGAAGAGGTGGGCCAGGAAAGACCATCAGCAAGCCTGATTCTGCTCATCAGCCTTGGCTGAGGTGAAAGAGGCTGGTATTCTTGAAAACCAGCCCAGTCTTATACGCAGAAGAACAAATTTGGGAGCCAAGGACCTGCCCTAAGCTAAGGGAGACAGAATCCATGGGACATGGACTTGGCATTGACAAAAACATGTGGAAGAAGCTAGAGCAGAGGTAAAGCTAGAGCAGGACATTCAGCAGTCACCATTTAGAGATGGTGAGGCAGACAAGGGTGGAGATAGGCAGCAGTTATAATTTAGAATTGTAGCAGTGAAGCAGGCTTGAGCTGTGGTTGTACCTGAATAGTCCTATCACAGAGAGACTCTCAGTGAGCTTCCTCTGAGGTACAGGTAACACCTCTCTGGTGGAGGAACAGTGAGTTAGAAGATAGTGCAACCTTTCATCTAGGGGTTCCTGTGCCTCTTGCCCAAGGCCAAGTTTGATGTAGCACAGCTGAGTGAATTTCAGTCACTTTTATCAAGAAAACAGTTAAGATGTGAAAAATACATGAACTAAAGCCTTGCCGATAAGAAAAATAAAAAACCAGAAATGAAGCTGTTGAAATTGTAACAGCAGCATAAGGATTAGAGGAGAATTCTGATATGAAAGGTATAAAATCCTAAAAAACAAATCAGGAGATCAGAAGACAGCAACACTGAGGACGTCTCTGCTCTACAGAGCAATGGAGGTCAGCCTCTCCCCACCTGACTGATGTTCTTCTGAAAAGCAAAGAGCCACAGGGCATCTTACCTAGGGCAGTGAACATATGCTTAGCCCAGTAGCTCATTAGTTCTAGCTCTGTATTTGTTATGTATTTTGGCCAACAAGTTTTTGGGTTTTGCTCTTCGATTGGGTTTATCCTGCCTGAAGAGTTTTTGCTTAGACAGTAAAATTTACCTGAACGAAATGGCCTCTGATACCCTCATCAGGTCAGGGTGAATCACTACAAAGGTCAGTATCCTCAAGGAGGTGAAATAAGAGATGAGAAGTGCCACTAAATTAAGCTTGGACTTCAGAGGAAAATACTCAGTTCTCCTATCCAAGAGTATTTTGTCTAGGAGTACTTTTTCCAGTTTTTAAAGATTAAGAAGCAATTGAACCTCCTAATGAAAAGTTAGAGTAGATGCAGAAAAGACTGAAAAGAAACAGGGAAGATGGATGGCAGGGAAAACATACAGAACTGAGTGGAAGAACTTATCTGCACCTTGAGACGATGAGTTTTCAGAAGCTTTTATCACATGCTCCTACAGTCTAAAGAGACAATCTTTGGTTTACAAAACAACCAACCTGCTAAAATGGAACTTGTCAGCTGTGTGCAATCTGTCCACCAAGTTTTGTAGGCTAGGCATCTTGCTGTAATGCACCCCTCCAGACCCTGTAATTACAGGCTGTCCCCACTTTTACTGACATTTCCAACCCATAATTTTCAGTCATAAACTTTACCTATCCTTGATGTTTATAGATGTCAAATGTTTTATATGCAAAACACTTTTATTGGCAAGCAATATTTTTTGTTATGAAGTTATGTGGAATTTAGTATGTGGCAATTAACCCTCTTGGGAAGAAAGTTTGCTCAGCAGCAGGAAAAGTTCACTCACAGCAAAGTCGATGTGGATTAATTCCTGTCTCATACGATTTTTTTTTTTCGTATTTGCTAAGCTCTCTCTGCTGATCCCTTCTCATTGTCTGGCTTGTCCTTTCCATCTACCCTCGAGAGCTCACCTGTTCTGAAATTCTAGTGCATGGATAGATTATTGTTGATGTGTAATTTGCAGTTCCACTTCATGGGAATTCACAAATATAAGCTGCTTTCCTTCTTGCTTCAGCATTGCTCCATACTGAACTTGAAGACTTGACTGTCTTCTGGGTGAATATAAGCTCCAGCTGTGTAGAAACAAAATGCTCACTGAGCAAATGACAGAGAGAAATGGCCTCTGGGATCCATGATAGGTCTGCCATAGAGAAGGAACCATTTGGATTGCATGTGGAGATAGACACTACAGAGGCTGCATTTCTGTTCAATGCTGCGTAACTGCACAAAAAGAGACTTTTAAAATAAATGCCATTAGAACATTGATATGCTGCTCTACTCTACCTCTGTCATCTGGTTCTTTAACCTCTTTTTCCCTTCTCAGTATCTGTAGTCTGTCTGCCATCTGTTAACCCTATTCCTACATTGTCACCTTCACACTGCAAGCCTGAGGACTGTATATGCCTGTAGTGGCTTGTAAAAATCTTTTGCTGTCTTCAGCAAGGCACGACTAGGAAATGTCTATGGAACGGATCTTCAAAATCAGAGAAAAACACAAAATTGTCACTGCTGGTGTAAAGATTGTAATTTTAAAAATAATGAGTTAGCCTTTCCCTTTCCTCTCCTTCTGTCCCAGTCAGTTGACTTGTGATTATGGCTATCATTGACTGAACACTCACCCACTCTATATTGTAAGAAAAAGAGGTAAACACATTGATAATATATTAAAAAATCACAATGTGCAATCTAAGAGATAAAACGATAGAAAAATGGAGAGCATAATTCCAACCTTATAGGGAAAACAGAACCAAGAACGGGACAAGTGCTTATAGATGTAGCTGTTGGGTCTGACACAGGGCATGTGGCCACTGGCTATACCACAGTCTGTATGTATGTTGCCCGTATTTCTCAAGCCCAAATAACTTTAAATCACAGCCTGGACTCCCCAGGCATTAAAGCTTTGCCACCAAAGACGTGCCCTCTTAATATTCTGTACTAACAGACTGCAAAGAACATAATAGCTACTAGCTTTAATTCCCTAGTTATGCATTAATAAGAGACAAATTATTTTACAATCTTCCTGCTGGGATAGAGAGAAAATACTGCTAGGCATCCCTTTGAACACTTTATAAATACAGTATGTCATCAGGATGAACTTTCATGATGTGCTGCATAATGTTTTAAATTTCTTAGTGGATTTCCAATTCATGCATTACATACATATATATTTGATAAAGTTTTTGCTGTTGCTCAGACATTAAGCTGGGGGTTTTTTGACACTAAAAACTCACTGAAAACATCTACAGAGTTCTTCATTGTGATCAGTTCTTGAAAACTGCACTGCACTACTTTGCCAGAAAAATTAATTAAAACACTCATCTTCTCAATATAATAAAATCCCCACATGAAGCGTAACAGTTTTGTATCCCTTCATCCACCCACTGATATATGTGCAACAACAATTACAGCTTTTTATGTTATGCAAGTGGCCTCTTGCTTCAAAGCTCGAAGCACCTCTAATTCTGAATAATTGCAGTTTCATATAATCACCCTTCTCATTTTTCAGTAACTCTACCACCTTCCTCTTCCAAACATTCACCAGGCTCTGCTTCTTCTCATGATGATTAGTGAAACATAAGGACAGGTATTTTTCTTTCACCTTTTAGTCTACACGCTAGACTTTCCCCATCTCTCTACCAGTGCGGGTAGATGACCATTAACTGGATGCGCAGTGAGACCAGGCTCTACATCATGTGTAGCCTGTTCATGGACAGCGAGGCTCAGTCTCATGCAGCACATGCTGGTCAGTTTTGCAGCATATAAGCAATAGGTCTGATACCTTGGATATTGGTCCTGATGCATGTGCTGCCAGGGTAGTTGTGACCATGAACTAGGGGCATGTCTTGTGTTTTATGGGTCTGCATCTTAAGATGGCAGACATACGATGCCTACTTCTGCAGGACCAGCAAAGTCTTCATCAAGTGATTTATTTTGTATACCCTCGAGTTCAGCCAACCATTTCTGGTTATTCCAACATCACATCGTGCCCTGCCGACTGCTGGTTATCCAAGTCTGAAAACAGCATTTCACTGAGTGAAGCCGCTTCTGGAGAAGGGCTAAAAGTCTGCTCAACTCCAGCCTCTTCTCTGCTGCCTTTATTTCCTGGCTGTGAAGTTGTTACAGAATTTTAGAAATTCTTGTTTCAGCCTGTTCATATTTGCCACTGTGAGATTTAAATAATGAAAAGTTGTTTCACAGTAGTCATCTCGACAGTGTTTCACAAGTGAAGCAAGAAGTTTCTTATTCTAGAAACAAAATTCTTAACAAAGTTCAAGAATGCACATAAATACAAAACAAAAAAACCGGGTTGTTTTGTAAAGTTAGAAAATAAGGCTATAGCAAAAAATCAGTAGCTCTACCTACCTACCTATCTACAGAAATACCTTCTTATTTATAATAATGTAAGCAACAAGACATAGCTCTTACAGTGAACAAAGAAATGCAAATATGTCAAGCTCTTCACCATAGCCAGGACAGTGAGAGTAAATGAAGAGGTGGTGGGGAACCACCCACTTTCGATGTCTTGGCTAGAAATACAGAAATGTTCCGATAACATCTGAGCCTTGAACAGATGCATCTGTGAGTGTTGCATTCAAAACCGGAATTTTGTAATTGCTTCAATTTGCAGTGCTAACCACTCTGAATATAAGTATCAAGAAAAATGACTCACAAATTACATAATCCTGAAAGGCATTTTACATGAGTATTTCATCAACAGAAGGTGATTTTTGGGGGTAGAAGGAGAACAAACATGCAGCTGAAGATACACCCACACTTACTCCTTCCATACCAGCCATGTATTGTTGCCCTCTCCTCTGGCTCAGGTGCAGTGGCTACCAGGTGACTTGGACGAGACAGAAAGTTGATGTTCTGTAGTGGGTTACACTTACATGTTGTCACTGAGTCAACACAAGTAACCTTACAGCTGCATGAAGCAGGATCCACAGGGGGTGAAAAGGGGTTTTGGGTAGTTTGCATTAAAGTGGAAGACGAAATTTTACTCTAATCTTAAAATCCTCATACCATTATCTTCATTCACATAATTCTGCTTCAGACTGTTTTCTTAAACACCATCCTTCCTTCTGTTAGCCACTTAAGCTTGTTCTGGGCCTTGGTACAGTTCTGACTATGCACTTGCATTACTGTGGCATTATTTTCAGTAGTTGTTGGTTCATGTATGTCAATTGACATTTCTTGGTCTTTGGAAGGTTTGTTTTGGTTCCAGTAACTTAAAGGCTATGTTTTTTCTCGTGTTTGATCTCTAGCGTGAAATGCCCAGAAGGGTTACACACGCTTTAACTTGGTGTTACAATGTACTGACTGACTCCACGGAGCTCAGCCCATAAAAAAGGCATTTTTAGCAGGGACAAGGAACATTAGTAAAGTGAACATAGGAAATCTAGTGCAGATGTACTTAAGAGGTTCAGTCTCAAGTGGTTTAAATATAGAACTTGCTGACAGCTATAATAACCCTAGTTCAAACTGGGGAAAAGTAGCTCCTGCTGTGAACATGCTTTTACAGGTAGATGCCTACGATTACAGATGCCTCTGCTGCACCAGAGTTCATTTCATCACTGAGGGGAATAACCATCATTGTTGCATGAGACCTGTGTCTTTACCACATAGAAAACCTGCACTTGATCTCCTTAGCTCACAGGATCTTTACATTTAGCCTGAACTGACTGATCTGATGAATGCACCAAAGCCCCTTCTCTTACCAGCTCCCGTTTCTGCCTGTATTCATTCAAGTCTACCAAACTGTTTTCAGTGTCCTTTTTACTGCATGAGAAACTACTAAACATTTTTCCCCTCTTCAGAATCCACTCCATTTTACCACTGCAAGGATCTTGTCTCCTTTTGCCCCATTTACATGATTGGTTCTGCTCGTTCTTTTACCAATTCTTCCTGGAGTGGAGTCCTGACGTGTTTCATAGCTTCATCCCTTCTAAGTATTATTATACTGCAACAGAGAGATATGTTCAATATTGTTGTGCTGCAACAAGTACATAGCCCAAGAAAGGTCCCTCTCACAGAGAAAAAGGGAGGACCACTGGTGTGTGCCACTGAGGAGCTCAATGCTAAAAAAGGATTATTTCTGTTTTGTTGTTTTTGTCCAGCCATACAACTCATCCCAGGAGCAAATCTCCAAATTCCCCTTCCTCGGTAAGGCTGGGGCACAGCGGGCTCTTATCCTTCCCCTTGCCTTTTCTCCCATGGGTTTTGCATTTCTGGGCCCAGTTTGCAGCTGAGCGGCTGCCAGCCTGCCCCTGCCCCTCTGGCTGTCCTGCAGCCGTACCCTTACGCCTTTCCCTTGGAAAACGGCTCAAAATCTCCTCAGGCTGCAGGACGGTGCCGTCCCTCAGAACTGACCAGCGCAGCCCCCTGCGCTACCACCCCCCCCGTCCTTTGAGCTGTTGGCCCTCAGCCTCCTGTCCCCCACAGCCGGGCAGGCGCCGCACAGAGCACGGGAGACCGCGGTGCTGCCACCGCCCGCCTGCCACCGCCAGCCCCCCGGCCTGCACCGCCGGCTCCCGCCCGCTGCCCTCAGGCTCCTCGCCGCCCTCTCAGGGCACGTGCGCCCCTCCCAGCGCGCATGCGCCGCCGCGTGAGGCAGCCGCGCGGGAAGCGGGGAGCGGCAGGGCTGGCTCCGCCGCCGGCCCGCCGCGGCAAGCACCAACCCCTCATCCCGTGACCATGGCAACCGTCAGCGCTCCCGCCCCGCCCTTCCCCGTCGTCACATCGCCCTAGGAGCCCGGCGGCCGCAAGCCCCGCCTGCCTCCCGCTCGGATTGGGCGCCTGCCCATAGCGCCATCTCGGCATAGCACCGCCGATTGGCCGGATGCCGCTGAGGCACGGGGCGCGCGGTTCCCACAAGGAGGCGGAGGCGGTTGCTCCATTAGCATAGCCCCTCCCCTCGGCGGCCGGCAGGCCCCCCCCCCTCCTCTCCCCCCCCTCCCCAACTGCGCTCGCGGGGTGCTCGCTGTGAGGCGCCGCCGGAGCCCGGGGCGCCGGGCGGGAAACCGGGGCCGGGGCGGGGGGGGGGGGAAGGAGGCAGCGCCGCGTCCTCCCTCCGTGAGGCGGCTGCGGGGGGCAGGTAGAGCAGGTAGAGCATCAGCCGCGCCCGCCCAGGGCGTGAGCCTTCCTCCGCCCGAGCCGCCCGCCTGGGCGCGTCACGGGCGGCCGGGGCGGCCCCCTGGCAGCGCCGTCGCCTCACTCAGGGGCCGTGGAGTCTCCGGCCGCATCGCCGCCGAACGAAGGCGCATCCGTCCCCGCAGCCGAGGCGGGGCTGGGCACGGCGGAGGGGTGACCCCGGGAGGCGGTGGGGAGGGAAGCCGCCGGGCCGCGGCGGGGACCAGCTCCGGCTCCGCGAGCATCGCCTGTGGCGGCGTGCGTTTCCTTAAGGTGCGGTGGGGGAGATCGGCGATTTTTAAGACGACGTTTTATATTGATTTTTGGGGGGCGTTTTTGGAACCTCTCTCTGGGCTCCTGTGGCAGCCCAGCGAGGGGAGGCTTGTCCCTCTACAGGGTTTGGTGGAGCTCCTTGTTTTTTCATTGTGATCTCCCTCCCTTCCATCGCAAAGGAAGTGTTTGCATTTCTGTACGTACATTTATTCGTAACTCGCGCAAAACCCCCTTTTGGGCAGCATCCGTCGACGGGAAAGCTTTGGAGGAAGCAACCAGGAACAGTGACCAGTCACCTCACGATGTGGACCTTTCTGGGTATCGCCTCCTTCATCTACGTGTATAAAAAGTGTGGAGACCTCATGACTTACGCTAATAAGGAGGTGCTACTCTCCGTGTTAGTGTTTTTCTCCCTCGGCTTGCTGCTGTCGTACAGGTACCATTTCAGGGGGCCCAAGCAGCAGCAGCAGCAGCAGCGGAAGAAGACCCAGCTGGGGATGCTCTCTGACGTTCTCTCAACTTTACCACTTGTTGGCTTCTTCTGGGCCAAACCCACCCCAGGATCTCAACAAGTTGAACAGCCCAAATCCAGAAAGGTAGGTTCAATTCAGACATGGCACATGGGGTGCAGTGTCCTCCTGCTGTTCCCTCTGGCCGCTGACCCTCTGCCCTGGTGAGGGAAAGGAGCTAAGAAAGGATTGGAGAGGGTTTGTCTTTAGATGGTGGATGTCTGATTTGTTGTATGTTCTGTTAGTTTTGGATGGCAAAAGAAACAGTGAAACTTATTTAAGTGATAGACCAGGGGGTTTGTAGAGTCAAATCAAATGTAAGTGTTTGAAGAAATATTTGTAGTAAAGGTTTATTAATCTAGCAGAAAAATATCTTCAGTTGCCAGTCTGTTGTAGAGATGAAGGACTGGAGCATCTGTCCTATGAGGAAAGGCTAAGAGAGCTGGGGACCATTCAGCCTGGAGAAGAGAATGCTCAGGAGGATCTCATCAATGTATATAAATACCTGAAGGGAGGGTGCAAAGAGGATGGAGCCAGGCTCTTTTCAGCGATGCCCAGTGACAGGACCAGAGACAATGGGCACAAAGTGAAACACAGGAGGTTTGATCTGAACGTCAGGAAACACTTTTTATTGTGAGGGTCACCAAGCACTGGAACATGTTGCCTGGAGAGGTGGCAGAGTCTCCATCCTTAGAGGTATTCAAAACCCAGGTGGACATGGTCCAGGCCACTCTGCTCTGACCCTGCTTGAACCAAGGGGGCTTTGGACCAGATCACCTCCAGAGGTCCTTTCCAGCCCCACCCATTCTGTGGCTCTGTGATCAGCTTCCTAATATTTATAGATAAATATCATTTGTCTAGACAACTGCAGATAGAGTTATTTGGAAATTATTCCTAAACTATTGCTTGTACAATAGCTACAGGAGCTGTGCTCAAATAGTCTGTTCCGCTGAGCCCAGCTTGAGAGTTGCTGTGAGACAGTGGAGAGAGCTGTAGTTTGTGGCTGTAGCTTAGCTGGAGTCCTGCCATCCAAGACTACCGACTGGACATGCATATTCAGTACATCTGTGGGTCAGCACTCTTTGGCTACTTTCCTGTGTACTTCTGGGCATTTTTGGCTGAGCACTGACCCCTTGCACAAAAGAACTTGAAACTATTTTTGGCCGCAAGTCGAAGGTTCTGGATTTTCTTTTTTTCTGGTAAAGCCTGCCTTTACCCCAACTTCTTCTATTATCTGAATTCAGACAGTTTTGCACTCCCTTCCTGGGTTGTAGATATAAACATGACACCATGCCACTAGAAGTTCTGGTGTCAGTGTTGTTCTGGGCATTTGTTTCTCTGATGCAATCATATTTTTACCACTGTCAGCACTGCAGTGCTGAGGCATTTGTGAAAGAGTGAATTGGACTCAATTCTTCATTCTAGCAGCTGGAGAAATGACTTGCAGGTTTGCAATGGAATTGCCCTTAACAACTTTTTTTCACTTCGAAGTGTATGTGATTAGATTCTCTTGGGAAGGTACTATAACATAGCTGGTCTTCAGGTACCAGTTTGTATGTTAACTGATATGTAATCTGATGTATGTCAATTCTTAGCAGTTTTAAATGTAGGTGAATCGTAATTTTGCCAATACTTTTGACTGTCTGGTGAGTTTTCATTTCAGGACCACTTCTCTGTAACATTTTACAAGTAGCTGCTTCTGCTGACACTTTTCCATGCTGAGTATTACCATAAGCTGTTATTTTGGTAGGTAGGTTCACTTAGAGTAAAATTAAAGAGAAAGAGAAATACATTTTCCAGTGAATCTGATAACTTTTTCATTGCAAAGTGCTAAGGCTTCCATGTGGCAGTCTCACTGGTATGAAGGCATTGGTGGGTTACTTTATAGACCAAGAATATGGGACTGCCTTGGCTTACTGCCTTTTATAGGAACCTGACTTTCAGTCTCTCTGAGACTATGTTAGTGGTTTGTCTTTGATCAACAGGGCAGTTTTAAGCAAGTATCTTGACTTTCTTTGGGCAGTGTTGTTTTTTTCTTTTCTCTGCTTGTTGTGTTTTTGTTGCATTGTAGAGTACAACTGATTTCATTTAGGACAAAACTAAACTGGAAGATGCTCTCCAACTACTGATGCGCTCTCAGTCGCGTGGGTCAAAGTAGAACTAGTCCAAAGTCAGCCCTCTGACAAGGTTATGGTACAGATACATCGACATGTGTAACTTTGTTGGCTTTCTTTTCTAAAGGGTAAAAGAGAAGTAAACTTCCCAGATGTATATCTGACAGAGACTGCTCCAAATGCAATATTATCACCTCAATACAATCCAGAAATTATCATTGTGGGATCAGGCGTCCTTGGTTCTTCCTTGGCCGCAGTGCTCTCGAGGGATGGAAGAAAGGTGACTGTGATAGAGAGGGATCTGAAAGAACCTGACAGGATAGTTGGAGAATTGTTGCAACCTGGAGGTTTTAATGCACTTAAAGAGTTAGGTCTTGAAGGTAAGTGCATTTCAAAATGTAAATATATCTATAAACAACAGTTACTATACTCATGTTTTTAGAAAAAGAATGCCTACAGGGAAAATGAAGAAATACATTATCTATGCTTCATATTTGATTTGAAATTGCTTGTATATTTCCAGTCTGCCATTTTGAAAATATTCATCCTTCAGCGTGTGTGTTTTGATTGAGAAAATTGGACTCTATGTAAAGAAATGCTTTTCATACATAATTAAGCTTTCTTAAAGACTTCTTAAAACTCATCTATTGCCTTATATTTTGCAGATACAGTAGAAGGTATTGATTCACAAACAGTAAATGGTTACATAATTCATGACATGGAGAGCAACTCGGAGGTTGAAATTCCTTATCCAATGTCTGAGGATGGCCGTGTGGCAAGTGGAAGATCTTTTCATCATGGCCAGTTCATCATGGGTCTCCGAAGGGCAGCTATGGCAGAGCCCAAGTGAGTCACCTTGTGAACAGCACAGTTGGGACCCAGAGGTTCAGAAGCACTGTTCCCAGCATCTGTGAGATTCCTTAACCATTTCACTCTGTCCCGGCACATAAGGCTCCAATGAACAAGACTGAGAGAAAGTAACAGCTATAGTTACTCGTTCTGTTTTCTGTAGACATGTTCATGCGTTGTGTATACATCATATGTTACCCTTTGGGACAACTTAGTCTTTAAACTATGGGAATAGAGGCTTTAAATATGAGGCAAGGTACTGGCCCATCCGTGTGAGAGAACAGTTCAAGGGTAAAAGGCTGGTTCTCTTCTGCTGATTCTTGGGTTTGGCATTTTACCAGAAGAAGCGACCTCTTCTCAGTGAGCAAAGCGTAGAAGTTCTTTGGTCAAGAAACGACTGGCAAATCTGGTATCATTTCTTAGAGTCATAGAATGGTTTGGGTTGGAAGGGACCTTTAAAGGTCACCTAGTCCAACCCTCCTGCAGTGAGCAGGGACATATATTTCTTCCACTGATGTTATATGTGATGCCAGAAATCAAGCTTCTTTTACATTTGCATGTTGTTCTGTTTTTTCTGATAACAAGAAGTCAAGCAAAATAACTAGAAAGGAGCACTAAATGGAATTGGCTCTTTCCAGTTATTAAATTCTGTTTTTCAGAATCTTGAAGACACCTCTTCCTAATGAAATAAAAATTAGTGTTTGGTATTCCCTCTTTAACTGATTTCTTTCTTTTATACAAGAGATGAGAAGGAAACTTTTCTTGAAACAGAATAGATTCTAGGTGCTGTTTTCTGTGGGGCGTTTTTTTGGTTTGTCTTTTTTTTCCCCTAAATAATGCTTTGAAGGGAAGCTTGGCATTACCATCTTTTTACCTTACATGTCTATTCTGAACTGGAAAATTGCTTTCTCCTATCGTATCTGTTATATCATATAAACTACTAAAAGTAGCACTAAAAGATAGCAGCTCTGTAGTACAGTTAAAATTAGTGACAACCGTGTTTACTAACTATAAAAGCTAAAGCCTTCTTGTTGAGGCTTTGAGTTCAGTGAAATCTGGGCACCTGTTTGCTCAACTTATGGGGCAAACTCCAGTAGCTGTACACAGTCTTTGAAGCAGAAACTTACAAAAGCTAATGTTTGAGACTTGAATTCAATTCTTTCCCTTTTTCCACACTGTCTTTAATGTTCATGTTGTGTAGGTTTGCTTTTCATTTTAATTGTAGCACAGAAAACTGCATGTTAAATTAAGGTGCGGGAGAGATCAAGAACTCTTCATAGTGCCATGAGGCTTTGTTTTTCATCTGAAAGCTTGTGAAAATATAGGGGATAATTATTACTGATTAATATATCCTCTTTAAAAGTACTAGTCAATATGAATTTATTTCAGATGAGTAAAATTAATTTTGCAGAGGAAAGAGGTAGGGCATCATTAGTTAATTATTTTTATAGTGGGTGAGAACCAGAAAAAGAAGTGAGCACTACTTAGGTAACTGAAATGACAACTATAAAAGAAATTTAAAGCCAATAGGGTCCACAGAACTCTGATTCACCTGCTATTAACCTGACATGTTGCTGCACTCCCTTGCTGTTGAAGTTTCTGTTAGTGTGCTTATGCATAACCATTCAGATTTTGATACAGCCAACCTGCCTGTTGCTTGGTAAATTAAGCCAGTCACGATCTGCTCTGAAATTTCTGTGCTGGCTGACATGTCGAAAAGACATGAATTCAATTGCTCATGTTCCCTCTGAGAGGCTAAAATACCAAACTGTTTTATTCTCACCTGGACCTTTAGCTCATTTTTCCAAGTTGTGGAATTCCATCTGGATATGAAAATATTTGTGAGGGGGAGAGAGTGTCCATTTCAAGCTGCTAAGTCTGAACTGCTGGGATCAGATTTAAGAGCTCAGACACAACAAGGAAGTTTAAAGAACAGAGATATAATTTGTGAACCCCAAATAGCTCTGGTTGGGTGGTAGAAGTAAGGGATGCTCAGTTCAAACTCCAAATGTAAGCATTAGCAGAACTTTAAAATCATAAATAGCAAAAAAAAAAAAAAAAAAAGTTGTATCCTGAATTCCTGAGGTGAAGAGCTAGATGTATCTGTCCTAAACAGGTTAGATTATTTTAGACTACTCTGAGAATTAGGTGCTTCACTTTTATCTAGTATATATGTTAAGTGCCAAAGTGCTACGTTGGATCTTGCTCCTAAATTCTGCTTGGAGTTAGGTTTCACTCGTGCTGTCAGCGTTTCCCACCATTTAGCAGGGATGACTCAGTCAGCTGCCTCATTTCTGACCATTATTAAGTGTCAGACTCCTCTCTGCATCTCTCACATGGCCATGGAGCACCTGAAGCACAACTGGGCATTCTGCTAAGTGGTAGGGTGTTCAAGATAAGCACTACGGTTTTAGAATATTCTCAGGTTATCAAATCAAATGGTAGCGTTGAACTGAAATTAATGACAAGCACTTTTTGACATTTAATGTGGCTTCTGAAAGTGGTTTAGAACACATCTTTGTCTGTAAAATTTAAACAAAGTGTGTTGGCAGAGACAAGATTAGTGAAAATCTGGTTTTCCTTCTGTGTCTCATGTCTTGAAATGTTGGCATCATCAATCCTCTTCCATTATGTTCTAACCGCTCTATTTTATTTCAGTGCAAAATTCATTGAGGGGACTGTGTTACAGTTGCTTGAGGAAGATGACTGTGTCGTGGGTGTTCAGTACAGGGACAAAGAAACTGGAGACACTAAGGTAAGACGGTTTTCTGTTATGATCTTTGTTAAACTATTGAGAAAACCAAGGGTTGGTTTATATAAATATATATATACACACACACACATAATTTTTTTAAAAAAACTCTATTTTGGAGCACTAGTACAGATAATGCAGTTATCAAGAAAGTGAAAGCCATAATAAAGGGAGGTTACTTTCTAGTGGATACAGTCCTGGCATATGGGAATTCTTGTTATAACTTCTTGGTTATAACTGGAGAATTCAGTTCATTATTAATTTCAATATTCATATGTCTGGAGTTTAAAATCTCCAAAATAATAAAATATTAAGATTTATGCTTTGCCTGTGTGTAATGGTCTACATTTCCACATATACTTCCACTATCGACTGAGGTGTCTGAAAATAAGAAGATAGGTACCTATTCATAGAGATAGCTCTGTCCAGTCATTTCTTGGATCACAGAAAGAGAGTTCTGGCCTATTTTAATTGAATCACTGATTTGATTAATGTTCTTTGCCTCAACTAATGCTAAACTGCTGGCTAAATGCTGTGAAACTGTGTGAACTTACAATAATAAGTTTAGGAAAGACCAGCCTAGGTAGAACCTATGTGCTGAAGTTCTGGACATACTGCCTATTCTCTAGAAAAGCCAAATTTGTAATCTCCTTCTTTGTTGACTTTAAAATTCATTTGCTACCTAAAGTTACAGAGCCATTGTGTTCAGATGTGCTCTGATGGGGAAGACAGGAATCTCCTGCCTACACACTGCTTCTCTCCATACAAGATTGATAAAGTTCCTGAGTAGTTGGAAGATCCTGCTCTGAGCATTACTAACAAACAAAATCTCTCATCTTTAGGTCATTTAGAAATGGAAATGGTGGTATAAAACCATAGGTAAGAGAGCCTTTTAAAAGTAGTTGCCCAAGATGTAGGAGTGCTAGCTGGTTTTAGACCCACCTCAGGCAAATGGCATTTCAGCCCATGTGATGGCGAAGTGGTCTAAGTAGGAACCTGTAAGAGAGCTGAGTGGAGACATCCTTGACCCCTCTTGAGGTTAGCTGGAGGAAAGGGGAGTTCCAAGTCCTGTTCCTTGGTCTGTCTTACATGTCATGTAAAATGAATAAAAACATATTAGGAAATCCACTCTAATAGAATAAGCCATTGAATCCCACATGGGTACTGGAAAGATGGGGAATTTGGAGAGGAGAAGGTTTTTTGGGAGGGGGGTGGTTTCCTCCCCCCCCCCCCCAAGTCCAATTGACTTTATCATCCAGCAATACAGAAGGTTTGTTTTGTTTTGTTTTGTATTGTTTGGGGCGTGGAGGGGCATAGTGCATATTTTGCTTTGAGATTTGTTTTTAAGCTTTACATATTTGTGGATGTTGTTGTTGTAATTTTAAGTGTGACTTATTTGACCAGCAGTAGGGTGACCAGTGTTTTAGCTTGCATCTTTCCTGAGAGCATGGATGTTGTTCTTAAGGCTTTGAGTTCCCTATCTGTATAATGGGGATAAGCAAATTCATGTTTTGCTCTGAATGCTGAAGCTCTGTGGCTGGAAAGAGCTGTTTCATTTGCTGGCCTAGATCTCCTTTTATTTTAGAAATCTAGTGTAAGAAATTTCCACTAAACATTTCTTGTAACTGTGTTTCCCTGCCTGTGACTTTTTACAACTGGGAAACTACTTCGGGAAAAAAACCCCAAAGCCAAAACCAAGGCCTGTTTACATTCCTTAGCCTGCTTTCATAGAGAAAGGAGGCTGATCTATGTTGTGTATCTGTGTTTTTCTGTTCTCTCCATCCCTCTTGTCTACCACATTACCTTTGAGATTTTTATTCTCTTAAATGAGGTTCAAATTAGCCAGTATGCTAAAAGTGAACATATTAAATTTATCAAAACCGGGCAACTGAATAGAGTAAAGGTCTTAGTATGTTGACTGTGGAAAAATTGTAGCATGAATGTTCAGATCATTAGACACCAGGGAACCCATATGGGCAGGTGACTTTGCTCTAATTGCAGGAATAATTAGAGCTTGCAATCATCTGAGACAGGAATCCATAGGAAAGAAGTTTCATTATCTCTAGTCAGGAGCTCATTTCTAAAAGCTCAGACACCACAAACGTATATTATTTTATTTAGCTCTACTCTCGTGTGATTTTGTCCAACTTCCCTTCACACAGCAAAAGATGTAAGGATTGTGTGACACAAGTGACTGAGTCCATTCCTATGCGCACAAGAGCTGTTCATAGAGGAACCCATTCACATACTGGCTCACCAGATGCTTCCATCCAATAATAAAATATTTTCCAGGAGTACTAATGAAACACAGCGTGCTTTTTTTGCTTTGTTACTTACATCCTAAAAGCTTAAAAGGAAAACTGTTTCCATGCCAAATGTATGAGATTATTGAAGGCCAAGGACTAATGCTCGATATAAATTTATAGTCATTTGCAGTTAAATCATTGAATACACTGACATTGACAAAGCTGTAGGTAGAAGGAAACATCTGCCTCTAAATGCTTTCTAGTATAATAATGTTATATTACTATAACAGTAAAATGCTTAAAAATACATTTTAGTAATCAGAATAATTTGCTTATGTTAGAGAACAATGTATGTGTTACAACATTAGGAATTTGTGCATACGTTCAGGCTGAACCTAATCAGTTTACTCAGATTTTATTTTTTATTTTATCTATAGACACTATTTGTTCTTATAGTTCCTAAGTATACTAGGAACTGCTCAGGGTTCACTGCTTGGTCTTTTAAAGAAGATCTTGGTATACTTACTCATTTCAGTTTGTTACACTTTGGTTTGTTTTTGTTTAGTTGCTTATGCATGGTTCTTTAATTTAAAATTTCTTCTTTGTTTTCTTTTTTCTCCTAAAGAGTATTATAGATTGAAGGGAGCAATTACTCTACTTTCTTGTCTTTTTTTTATCTAAGTTCCTACACGGTCCCTGTAACTATGTTATCTGAATGCATGTCTGAAAAAGCTGGAGTATATCGTTAGGTCAACTTTTAGAGGAAATAGAGTTAAATATGAATATGAGGAAGGCAAAAAATACTGTATTTCTTAATATGCATATTATAAATATGGTCTGTGATCCTCTTATATGTTTATTGTTTTGTAGAACATCTAACATACAATTGAAAATGAGAGCTTGGGAGTTGTTTCCCACTGTTCTAAAGTAAAATTGAAAATGTCATCTTTTTTATTTTTTCTTTATGTTGCAGGAACTTCATGCACCACTTACTGTTGTAGCTGATGGACTTTTCTCCAAGTTTAGAAAAAACTTGGTCTCCAACAAAGTTACTGTTTCATCCCATTTTGTTGGTTGCATTTTGAAGGTAACTTTTATGTATAATACTATGTATGCCAGTACGCTACCACTTCTTAATGTGGGTCTGAATTTCACCAAATGTGTTGTTGTTCATTATCTTTTCCAACAGAATCAGTTAGAACTATACTTTTAGATATTTATGCAGCTGTTCTATCAGTTTCTGTGTCCTTTTGAGGAGTGCTTGGAATTTTTGGTCTATGTTTTTAACTCTTAAATTATTGATGCATACTCCATCCCAGCTCTAGGATAGCTGAACTTGCTATGTCAGACTTAACATATTTGGTAAAGTTACAGGTCAGATTTTCAACTCTTTAAACACTTTTAAGTAACTGTGAGCCAGGTTTGGATTTGTGGTTTGTTTGGGTTTTTTTAAGTGGATATTTTTGTTAAAAATTAGATTTCTGGTTTAAGTGTGGAGTTCAGTGTTAATCTTAAGCATATAGCTGAACAAGGGAGGGTTTAAAAAAAACTAGATTAGGATTCAACATAGCTAATTTAAACCAAGCACTGGACTCAGGAGGCCAGTTCATAGGAAATAATTTTTCTCTTTTTTTTTTTTTTAAGAAAAAAAGTTTCAGCATTTCATATAAGGTAGTGCTATGTGTGCTATTAGTGCTGTATTTTATATAGCACTAATCTCTGGATTAGAAGTAGGCACTATTGTAAAGCTGGAACTCAATCTGTAAAATTGTTTCCCTGGATATAGGTTCTTTGACTGGTTTGTGTTAAGATATCAGTAGCTAAGATGGTGACACCATTTTTTCACAATACTTACGGCACTTGTTCAGGGAGCGGAAATCTTGAGTTTTAGATTATCCCAGGAGCTGCGGGTCAAACCACGTACGTTTTATACTCCAGAAGAATACTGTGATGGGTTAACCCTGGCTGGATGCCAGGTGCCCACCAGAGCTGTTCTATCACTCCCCCTCCTTCTCAGCTGGACAGGGGAGAGAAAATATAACAAAGAGCTTGTGGGTCGAGATAAGGACAGGAGAGATCACTCACCAATTACCGTCACGGGCAAAACAGACTCAGTTTGGGGAAAATTAACTTGATTTATTACAAATCAACCGGAGTAGGGTAATGAGAAATAAAACCAAATCTCAAAACACCTTCCCTCCACCCCTCCCTTCTTCCCGGGCACAACTTCACTCCTGGATTCTCTACCAACCCCCCAGCAGCACAGGGGGACGGGGATGGGGTTTACGGTCAGTTCATCACACGTTATTTTCTGCCACTTCATCCTCCTCAGGGGGAGGACTCATCACACACTCTTCCCCTGCTCCAACGTGGGGTCCCACCCACGGGAGACAGTCCTCCATAAACTTCTCCAACGTGGGTCCTTCCCACGGGCTGCAGTTCTTCACGAACTGCTCCAGCATGGGTCCTTTCCACAGTGTGCAGTCCTTCAGGCACAGACTGCTCCAGCGTGGGCCCCCCACGGGGTCACAAGTCCTGCCAGAAAACCTGCTCCGTGGGCTCCTCTCTCCACAGATCCGCAGGTCCTGCCAGGAGCCTGCTCCAGCGCGGGGTTCCCACGGGGTCACAGCCTCCTTCGGGAATCCACCTGCTCCGGCGTGGGGTCCTCCACGGGCTGCAGGTGGATATCTGCTCCACCGTGGACCTCCATGGACTGCAGGGGGACAGCCTGCCTCACCACGGTCTTCCCCACGGGCTGCAGGGGAATCTCTGCTCCGACGCCTGGAGCATCTCCTCCCCCTCCTTCTTCACTGACCTTGGTGTCCGCAGGGTTGTTTCTCTTACATGTTCTCACTCCTCTCTCCGGCTGCCGAATACCGCCGTCCCAACTTTTTTTCCTTCTTAAAAATGTTATCACAGAGGCGTTACCACTATCACTGATTGGCTCGGCCTTGGCCGGCGGTGGGTCCGTCTTAGAGCCGGCTGGTATGGGCTCTCTCGAACACAGGGGAAGCTTCCAGCAGCTTCTTACAGAAGCCACCCCTGTAACCCCCCCCGCTACCAAAACCTTGCCACACAAAACCAATACAAATACCCAAACTATGCTCCTGCCTGAAGGTGGGGTACCTTGTAACCAGGTACATATATACCTTCAGGACCTATAAACTTCAGGAGAGAAAACGGGTGTCCTGGTTTCAGCTGGGATAGAGTTAATTGTCTTCCTAGTAACTGGTACCATGCTATGTTTTGAGTTCAGTATGCGAAGAATGTTGATAACACACTGATGTTTTCAGTTGTTGCTAAGTAGTGTTTAGTCTAAAGTCAAGGATTTTTCAGCTTCTGATGCCCAGCCAGCGAGAAAGCTGGAGGGGCACAAGAATTTGGCACAGGACAGAGCCAGGGCAGCTGACCCAAAGTGGCCAACAGGGTGTTCCATACCATGTGACGTCACATCTAGTATAGAAACTGGGGGGGAGTGGGGGCGGGGGATTGCTGCTCGGGGACTAACTGGGCGTCGATCGGCAGGTGGTGAGCAATTGCACTGCACATCATTTGTACATTCCAATTCTTTTATTATTACTGTCCTTATTTTATTAGTGTTATCATTATCGTTATTAGTTTCTTCTTTTCTGTTCTATTAAACCGTTCTTATCTCAACCCATGAGTTTTACTTTTTTTCCTGATTTTCTCCCCCATCCCACTGGGTGGGGGGGGAGTGAGTGAGCGGCTGTGTGGTGCTTGGTTGCTGACTGGGGTTAAACCATGACAGTGGGAATCTAGGTTAGTAGCTGAGTGGTTGGAGAACCCAGGTAGAAATCCTGGCTGAGTCTTTCCCTCTGTGGCTGCTGCATTAGCTATTGCACTAACAGCAAAAACAATTATGGGAGAAGGAACCAAAACTACAGAATTTTCACTGGACTGGGAACACTGACTTGGAGGAATTTCAGTGCTTTTTGGGTCCCTAACCCAGTTACCACTGCCCAAGTGCCTCCTGTTTCTCTACTTTTGGAAACTTAAGACCTAGTTAGATAGGACCTTACGATTCTTCCTCAGTTGGTATCTCCATGTAGTTATATACAGACTAGTGTATTTCTTTCCCTCCCACCACTTTCTTTATGAAAAGAAAACAAAATTATCTTACTGAAAGCTATTACATTGATTACATAACAGGTTTTCAATGGCATGTATTAAATATTCAAATGAAATGTGTAACAACATATATTCTAGCAAATATTAAAATGTATTGCCAGCAGGATTGTAACTACACTGAAGTTCAGAACTTTCTTTTTGAAAACACTTCTCTTGTTCATTGAAAGAGAAAAATAACACAAACTTAATATGAGATGGGAATTTATTTCAAAGTATTGCAGAAAATGATTTTGTATATTTGAAGTTTAATATCCTTTCATCGATCAGTCTCAATCTTTCTCCCCCTTCTTTTCTTTTTAAGGATGCACCACAGTTTAAAGCTAATTATGCTGAACTTGTTTTAGCTAAAACTAGTCCAGTGCTAATCTATCAGATTTCTTCAACTGAGACTCGGGTCCTTGTTGATATTCGAGGGGAAATGCCAAAAAATTTAAAAGAATACATGATTGAAAATGTTCATCCACAACTACCTGGTAAGTCTAGAAAGATTTCTATCATAATTGTCACAATTAAATGTGCCAAAAAAGGCACATTTCATTGAATCCATTGAACTGTGTGGGCTTTTTCCATGTGCAGAGTTACTGTTTCAGTAACCATTCACCTTTCTTTGATTCCACATCACATAGCAGTTTGTTCAGCTCACATCTGTGAGGTTAGCAATTCAGAAGGATTATAGATATAAGAAGAGGTTAAAATGGGTTGTGTGCAAATTATTTTAGACTCTAAGTAGTGTAACTAAAATACTTCGTTATTGCAGATCACTTAAAGGAACCATTCTTAATAGCAGTTCAGAATGATCGTTTAAGGACTATGCCAGCCAGCTTCTTGCCTCCTTCAGCTGTAAACAAAAAAGGTGTGTATTATGAAATAAAAGGAGGGAAAAAGGCATTATAAACTTCTTCTGGGACTTAGGGCTTTATTGTCATAGATGTATATTTGTTGTTCAATGCAACTGTCTCATAATTCTTCTATGAAAAATAATATTTTGAAAATGTGTACCTTGGGCATAGTTTAACTAGAATGTTTATATTGACACCGGACTTCAAATCAGTGCCTGTTTTATTTTTAAGTTTAAATCACTCAGTTGCTCAAGCTTATACAAGTGTAGTCTTTTTAGGGAAAACTTGATCAACAAAGGAAAGAAATTACTTTAAAAAGTGTGTGTGTGTATGTTTGTGTTCTTTGATGCACACACATGCCTATAGGGGAAAGAAATATTTTGACCTTGATCATCTTAAAACCTTTTTAAGCCTCTTAATTTAAAGACATCCTTTGGTTTTTTTTTTCACTTTCTTTTTTCTGTTTAAATTTCTAGTTGTCAGTCATCTTATTTTCTGGTGGGAATGAATTCTTAGTAGTTTGACTTTTAAAAAAAGAGACAGTTTGAGTTCTAAGATTATGTAATGGTCATGCAGTATCCCTTTAATTTTTCTCTTCTACCTAGGTGTTCTTCTTTTAGGTGATGCATATAATATAAGACACCCTCTAACTGGTGGAGGAATGAGTGTTATTTTAAACGATGTTAAAATATGGAGAAGTTTGCTCCAGGATATTCCAGACCTTTATGAAGATTCTGATGTTCTTAAGGTGCAGCTTTATTTTGGACTTATTTTAGGCAGCTTTTGCCGCAATTTAATGACACACTTTTAAGATTATGCAACTCAGGGACATGTAAATTATTAATGAGTGTGGTGGGTTGACCCTGGCTGGATGCCAGGTGCCCACCAAAGCCGTTCTATCACACTCCCCCCCCCCCCCCCCCCATCCCCTCAGCTGGACAGGAGAGAGAAAATATAACAAAGGGCTCGTGGGTCGAGATAAGGACAGGAGAGATCACTCACCAGTTACCGTCACAGGCAAAACAGACTCAACTTGGGAAAATTAACTCAATTTATTACCAATCAACCAGAGTAGGGTAAGGAGAAATAAAACCAAATCTCAAAACACCTTCCCTCCACCCCTCCCTTCTTCCAGGGCACAACTTCACTCCCGGATTCTCTACCTACCCCCCCAGTGGCACAGGGGGACGGGGATGGGGTTTACGGTCAGTTCATCACACATTATCTCTGCCACTTCATCCTCCTCAGGGGCAGGACTCATCACACTCTTCCCCTGCTCCAACGTGGGGTCCCTCCCACGGGAGACAGTCCTCCACAAACTTCTCCAATGTGGGTCCTTCCCACGGGCTGCAGTTCTTCACGAACTGTTCCAGCGTGGGTCCCTTCCATGGGGTGCAGTCCTTCAGGAGCACACTGCTCCAGCGTGGGTCCCCCATGGGGTCACAAGTCCTGCCAGAAAACCTGCTCCGTGGGCTCCTCTCTCCATGGGGCCAGGGGTCCTGACAGGGACCTGCTCCAGTGCAGGCTTCCCACGGGGTCACAGCCTCCTTCGGGAACGTACCTGCTCCGGCGTGGGGTCCTCCCTGGGCTGCAGGTGGATATCTGCTCCACCGTGGACCTCCCTGGGCTGCAGGAGGACAGCCTGCCTCACCATGGTCTTCCCCACGGGTTGCAGGGGAATCTCTGCTCCAGTGCCTGGAGCATCTCCTCCCCCTCCTTCTTCACTGGCCTGGGTGTCTGCAGGGTTTTTTTCTTACATGTTCTCACTCCTCTCTCCGGCTGCCATTTCTGTGTGCCCTGCAACTTTTTTTCCTTCTTAAATGTGTTATTTCAGAGGTGTTACCACTATTGCTGATTGGCTCGGCCTTGGCCAGTGGCAGGTCCATCTTAGAGCCGGCTGGTATTGGCTCTGTTGGACATAGGGGAAGCTTCCAGCAGCTTTTCACTGAAGCCACCCCTGTAACCCCCCCTGCTACCAAAACCTTACCACACAAAGCCAGTACAGTGAGGCACAGCAGTTTTCAAAGCTTTGGATAGATAAATCATGCATTAGGCATTCACCAGTACGTGGAACTGTGATTTGTGAGTCTTATAGCTGTGTGGCAAAAGGCAGATTCAAAACTGTGCTTAATGACCTGTCGTGCTTTGCTTAAGGAGACTGGTGTGCTGTGTCTAGTCAGCATGCTTTGCTAGTATAACCTGATATTCCCATATTAGCAGTGTATTTGTAACATAGATTGATTTTAAATGGGGTGGGGTTGGACCATTACACTTGTATGAGTGGTACTTAGAGAATAATGAGCATGTGTACCAAGTTTTTCAAGAAGCATCTCAATGCTCCCCTAGCCTCCTGACTGCTGCATTAATCTTACAGTAGTAAGTTAGAAGACATCCTTTCCTAGGAATCAGCACCATTGGTGTTGATGCTAGGCTTATTTTTTCAGTGAGATTTAGACCCAAAATTCTGATGACTAGATAAGATTTCTTATTTATCTGTTTACAGCTTTTAATTGAGTTAGGCATATTGTCTTGGCTAAATTACAGCTAGAATAATTATAGACTACAAGTAAATGATTCAAAAAGTGTATTTGAAAATTGAGAAGCACTTAGAGGGACCCTGAATGTCAGGACAATACAGGACTTACCTGATGAAATGCAGATGCTCACATCTCAGCTAGTCACCTCAGACTTTCAGTTGTTTCCTACTTAGTCTCAGTCAACAAAGAGAACTAGGTGAGTGTTATCCTCCAAGTTTCTGACCTACCCCAGCCACCTACTGTAGAATGAGATGAAGCACACCCTGGAACTACCTTTTTTTTCTATATTTAGTGTAAGAGGAGTCTAGATAACTGGTTCAACAAGTTTCCAAAATTCTGTAATGACCTAGCTTGGAACCGATCTAGCATATCACTAAATCCACTCCACATTTTTACATGAGTATGATGACTCTTACCACCTCTTTGGGAATCTTTTGAATGCTCTTCTGTATTTACTGACGGAAATACTTTTTTTTCCCCCTCTTTCAGGCAAAAAGAACATTTTACTGGTCAAGAAAAAAATCTCATTCTTTTGTAGTGAATGTTCTTGCCCAGGCACTTTATGAACTCTTTGCTGCCACAGATGGTAAATATATTTTAAAGATAACTTCTGACTAATTACATCTCGGTAAATAAATATGCCTGGGGAGGGGATGTGTATGCGTATGAGCATATGTCCATGTGTTTGTGTGTATATATGTATATATATGTGTGTGTATATATATTAAGAATATGTCAGTCAAAGGATTTTAATGAGTTAGCTTATGTTCTCTGCCTAGTTGTTTAGTTGTAGTGTTAGGTAAACTGAGTTTTAGCAACGTGAAGGCAAGCCTGGAGTTAGTATTAAAAAACCAAAACCAAAGAAAAACCCCACAAATAAAGAAAAAAACAGAAAACACTTGTTCTTGTGTCAGTTAATTCAAGAATATGTAAATATTCCATAAGACTATCCTTTACTTAAAACTAGCTCAAAATCCAGCTGAATTTAACAGAACAACAGCTACCAAAGTCCTGGATTTAATATCACTGTTATGTATGCTGAAAAAGTTTTTGGTATGTGTTGAATATATTTGTTGAGTCATTTTAATTCACTTTGTAGATTCCTTGCACCAGCTAAAGAAAGCCTGTTTCCATTACTTCAGACTTGGTGGAAAATGCGTCTCGGGTCCTGTTGGATTGCTATCTGTGTAAGTTCAGTGCGCTGGTAATAGTTAATGTGAACCGGGTCGAGCATTGATGAATCTCTGTGAGGATCTGCATTGTTCCCTATCAGTCAGCTCTGCACAGGGAGAACGGTCTACATAAGCCTATATTTTCAGGATTATACTAAAGGTTGGAGTTTTATTAGAAGCTATGTCTTTAAATGCTGACTCTTTTTTTTTTTTTTTTCCTTTGTAAAAAATATCACTAAAAGCTGGAGAGAAGTTAATGTAGGTGGCATGGGAGTTTGAATGAGGTCGAGGGGTCCAGACTAGCAGAGGAGCTGGTGGAGACATTTCATGCTTGACAAGTTGAGAATAATGAAGGATGAGGTCTCCCATAAAAGAGCATAAGGAACTGGGAAGTTTGTAACTATCAAGGTGTTTTGAATGACCCCTCAGAAACTAGTGAATGCACAATAAATCATACTACTTTGAACATGTGAGAATGTGTGCATTTATCCTTCTCCCTTTTTGGAATGAGAGCTAAAACTGATAGAGCCTGTTGAAAATAATGCCCTGGGGGTTGATAAAGGCAGACACAGAGTACTGGAAATGAACAGAAAGCAGCACTGTAGAAGGGAATACAGAGTGTGTAGCAGCTCTGAGACAAGCGAGTTAGTATTTTTTAGTTGAGATGGCAGGACCAGAGCTGCCTAAATCAGAAGGGGGTGTGTAATCTTGAGTGGAGATCTCTAGTTGTAAAATGAAAATCTCTCAGTGCTTTCTGATTCCCTTTATTTACATGTTGTATCTATTTATTTTTAATACAGGTTATCTCCTAAACCAATGATACTGATTGGCCACTTCTTTGCTGTGGCATTATACGCTGTTTATTTTTGCTTTAAGACCGAATCCTGGATCACCACGCCTCGAGCATTTTTCAGTAGTGGAGCTATTCTTTACCGGAGTTGCTCTATAATATTTCCACTTATTTACTCTGAAATGAAGTATTTAGTCTATTAAAATCCAGGGGGAAATGACTGGAGGAAGAAAACATGAAAATCACGATGCCTTCAAAATCTTTGGACATGTACTATTTAATATTGTGTTTTCTTCTCTTCGAAATGCGATTTCCTTGATAAGGATTTGACTTAATTTTGGTTTTGTGGTTATATACATATATATTATATGTAAATTTTCTTTTCTTTAAAATTAAAGTTCAAAAAGGAGTTAGCTGTTTACAAGGACTATAATTAAGTGTTGACATGTGGTAGATAATTGCCAGTTTTGTCAGAATTTCATTCCTTGCTTTATCCATTGCCAAGTGCTCCACTAATATTAATAAACTGAAAAGTGAAAACTGTAAATCATAGGCTGCTATTATCCTTCATGCTTTTTTCTGTTCAGTAGTTCCATGGACTGTTTCTTTATTACTGTGAAATAGTAACATTCTTGATTTGGGTTATTTCATTAGGATTTGCCTCTGTTCTTTTTCAGTTGCAGCTAAGATACTAGTCTACTGACACTTAAAAGGACACTGTAAAGGATTTCAGATCTTGAAGTGCCACCAGGTCTTTAACTTCAGTCACTGTTGCAAGTGCCATGTTGCTCTTCTGAAATCATTCTTTGCACCAGAATTCATTTAAACAAGTAATAATCAAACCATAGTTATGTTGGCTACTGCATTGCACTCGGGTACTGAAAGCACATGTTTTTGAAACTTTCTTCCTATCTCACTTCCTTTTAAAAACTTAGGAGTTTTGTTTTGGTTCACTTGGGGTGTGTGCAATTGAAGTTTAACGCTGCCACAAACTGAAGCACAGCAACAAACCACATCCACTGAAACAAATTTAGTCCAGGCTACTTCCAGCAGACAGTAAAGTAATCCTTAGTACTACTTCTTAAAATTCATAAGTACCACAAAAGTGTCCTTTTAATACTTGGAGTATGTTTCTTTTCCTGTAGAAATTACTGCATGCCACTAAAGAGTTCCTGTCTTTTACTGTTGGTCACTCTTCCTCTCAATGTTATCTTTATCAATATGCTTTCCTTTGTTCTTGTGTATTTTCATTTTTCCTTACCTTTCTTATGATTGCTTTGTGTATTGCTGTATGGCTCTCCTATTTTGGCTTGCCTAAACAATCAGTTGCATCAGTGCAGCCAACAGGTTAAAGAGAAGTAACAGATGACCTTTTTCTCTACTGGTGAAACTTTGGCTATATCTTTTGAAAATACAGATTGCGTAAGCTGTACATAAACATACATTTTATGTTGGACTGTGAAAAAAATCTGTGGAGAGGCTTTTTTAGCATTTTATTTGGCAGGTATTTCAAATGACCTGTTCTTTTCCAGGAGCAAAAGTATGTATATTTTTCTAACCATATCACTTTTGATACCCTCTTGAAATTACATGCATCATGAATATGTCTATGTTTAAACTTTAGGGTAAAGTACTAATATTTTCAAAAATCATTATATATAGTAACTAAATGATACCCCTTTAAGGGTATACAAAGTTTGCAGAATTTATACAAGTGTTTTCAAAATTTGTGACAATTTTGAAAATGTTGATTAATTTTACATTTTCTATTTTTTTATATTATTTGCAGTCAGTCTCTTTAAAGTCAAGGATAAACAATCCTGAGCCAAATAAGCATCCTCAGCTAACTTAAATAAAAAGTTATGATATCCATAGATTTTTTTTGTTGTGTATCTCTGGTTAATGCATTTTGTTAGGTCCTGATTTGTCAGGAAATACCAGTGTGCTTAAACTTACATATGTGTTTAAGCACTTTTTTCTGTTCTTTTCTTGAACTCAGTGCCTGGTTAAGTGTCTTGATGATCGGGGTAATGATCACTTGCTGGAAATTACTGTGGGGGAGAGAAAAATCTTGCATGTACGTGTAAGGAAGAGCAACCTGAAAATATGACTCATGAAATGGTTACGTGCCTTGTCCTCAGGACAAGATGAAGGACTTACTGGGAAGTATCGAACAAAGTGGGATCATTTGGACACAGGGCAGCACAGGGTGTGGGCTTTGAACTGAAATTACTGGTGAGTTGGTCTTGGGTAGTGTCTGACAGCATTGGCTGGGCTCCGGCTCCAGCTGGTCAGTAGCACGCAGCAGTGCTTTGCCCTGGTGAAGAAAAGTCACAGGGCAGAATTTCAAGCTGTGTTCCGTAGTCCCTGGCTGTGGTGTTTTTCTCAGGGACACGGAGGTTGGGGGGTGTGGGGGGGAAGTAATGAAAGAAGCAGTTCTTGAGCCAAACAAGAGTAAGAAGAGTAAAGCTGGCAGTGAGTGGGCAATGTCTATAGGTAAAATGGAATCTAACATTGCTAGCCAAAGTATGCAGCAGACAGTCTGTAAGAGTCCTGGTTTTCATTTTCTACACCTGTATGCAGCAAAGGGAAGTGATACGCCAGGGAAGATGTGTCAGGCGTGATGCAGAATCTGAGAGGAACACAGTGCACACGCAGACAACTCACAAGTTGCATCAAATATATATCTGCAAACTCTAAAGAGGTTAGTTCTAAGGATTTTCACATGGCAAAACTTAGTACCATCCTGTACCCTTAGCAGTGCACTCTGATAAGTGTTGCAGGCACGAGACACACATCGTGTATATGTGGTTATCCCTGTATTCAGGACCAGCGACAGCTACAGCTGAGATAGCAGAAGGAACAAGAGCAGCGGCAATACACAGTGATGAGATTGTAGCTCGTACATGGTGCAGGAGTATGAAAACTTGCTAGTGGTGGGGAGGAAAGAGGAAAGGGTAGTCGTCTTCTCTGCTAGCCTGGAGGCTTGTTCATAGGTGGGGAGTCGGTTCATGCATGTAGGTGTCACATTTCTTGTATCATGTAGGTTGAGTGTTCTTGGTCTTCTGTCTTCGGGGGTTTGGTTTGGTTTGTTTTGAACAAGCCCTTTACTAGAAAATATATGGGACAATGAGAGGGGTTTTTTATTACAGCTTTGAAATGCCTGCTAGTGCAGGCATGCGGTGTTGGATTTCTTGTGAGGAGTGATACCTGTTTGGGCTGTGCGTGTGTTTAGTGTCTCCTCTAGCTCCGATGCAAGCAAGTAAAAGGCAGAGTGGTGGTAGTTTTCTTCCCACCTTCACTTTAATCACCTGGAACAAAGAGAAGGCACTTGATTAGTCCCAGATTAGCTGATGGATTTTGTAGCTGACTGTGTTTCTGAGACAGTGGTAGTATAATGTGATGTTAGAAATCTCAAGCATAATTACAGTGCCTGTCTGGGGAAGTGTATGAATAGAGGCTTAAATAGTCTGTTCTGCAACTGAAGAAAAGAGGAGCACATCATTTTCTGTAGATGTAAATGATTTGTTACTGATGTCTGAATAGCACTTTACACTTAGAACTATCACACTGATATCTGCAGTATGCTCAGGGAAAAAACAACAACCGATAACAAGGAACACATGCTATTCCTCATTTGTATCGCCCCAGCTATGTTTCAGTCAAACCATGATTTGGTTCTGAAGAACCACACTTGAGTTTGGTTGTAATCCAGCTGTTCCAAATTACGTGCAACATCAGTGCTGTTACTAGGGATTCCGAACATCTGTGGAAATCTGAAAAAAAGGGGATGATTAAAACAGATTTCTCCTTCCCTGGTAATGCCAGTTTCTGGGTTGTCTTCCTCACTCGTGCTCGTGTCATACACCTGGTCTCTGCCTTCTACCACAGTTTTCTGGTCCTTGCTCTGCGTTTGCAGCCAGAAGCATGCTGCAACATAGGACTCAGCTGCTGCACTGCAGAAAGGTTGGATAGACAGGAAAGGTGCGGTGAGCAGTGTGCTGCCTGTGCTGGCTACCCATGTGGAAGCCGTGACCTGTTCTACTTCAAAGGCTGCTCGCATCTCCTAAAACCTACACGATGGTATTTACTGTAATACTGTTGATGCACACAGGTGGTTTTGTGTCAGTATGGTGGTAATTTATGGTTGGCTCACAGTGCTTGCACATATTGCTCTCTGGAACCAGCTTGTGTATTCTGGACAAAAGCAAAATCCATTCAATCCAGAATAAATATGGGCAGTTGATAAATTATGCATCCTGAAATTCTGGCTTGCTCAGCATGACATTACTACGTGGAAAATAGCGTCAGCAGTTCCTAAATTGTTCCCTGCGGAGCTCCAAAGAGCTGCGCAAGCTCCTGTGCTGTGCATAGTGAACAGCAGCGTGACAGAGTTTGCTGAGATAAAGTTATTCAAGGTACTGAAAATAAAAGCTGACGGGGTATTTTAAATAGTAACTGAAATCCACTGTTACTATAAGCAAAGTAACATAAATAGGAAAAATAATCCTGATGGTGGAACCCAGCTGTGAGTGTCCTGGAATCACCATGACTGGTCCTCTCCAAGCTTCCACCCAGTTCGCAGCAGCAGTCAAAAAGGTAAACAGGATGTTGCAAGTTGTTAATGAAGGGCTAAAGCAAAAAACCATGATTCTGCATGAAATGAACCTTTGCACCAACTGAAGTATGGCAGAGCAGGAGCTAGTAATGCTTCGGGCAGGATCAAGAGAAGCTGCAGGGTGAAGCCTTGGGCCTTTGCTGGTATCATTTTCCAAAGGTAGGGATAATGAAGAGCCATGGAAGAAGGGGCTTCTGGTATCGCAGCCAGGTTTTAGAGCTGGTCATCGAGCACAGGTTACCAGGCCAGCCAAACACAAACAGCAGAACTGTAGGCTAAATACTGAAAGACTCGTTGGTGTTAAGGCAATAGGCATGTACTTAGCAAGCGATTCTGGAGAAGCACCCAGGCGACTTAGTGGGGTGTGTTGCATTCTCATGCATGATTTTAAATGGTTCTGCCTATGCTATTACAGTGACTAATCTATTTTTCCATGGAAAGGTTTGGGTTTTCTTCAGCTCAACACCTTGTTTACCTGTGGGTCACTCCTATGCAACTACTGCTTTTTCAGGTTTCTGTGATGCAGCTACTTTCCTTCAGATTCACAGTTTTTAGGCAATGGCATCCTAACGCTGTCTTCCCAGGTGTGGTTTTTGATAGTCCTAATATAGGGTCTGATACAAATATGGTCCTGAAAATTTACACTGTCTAGTATAAGTATACAGAATTGTATGTACAAATATCCACTTCTAACTGCTGTCTATATACTTAGGCAGTACTGTTGGTGTGGGTTTGACCTTATGGGTTCTTTTAGGCTACGAGACTGGATTTTCTAAGGGCAGGATGGGAAGGGGAAGCTTGCAGAGGGGTAAGGGTCCATAGTCCCAGCTGTGGCTTGGCATGAAGGCTTCATCTACACTGGGAGGCACACCAGGAGCATGGCTGTCTGTCCCCCTTCGCTGGTGGTGCTCTGTCCATCGTAGTCTTGGCATAGGCCAGCTTGGGAGGCATCTCCTGGGTGTGATTTGGAGGGGAAGGGGATTAGCATGGAATAGGGGTCATTGCCAACACTGAGTGGATCAGGCTGCCCCGTTTTGGGTGTGAGCGATGCTGTGCCAGGTGGTTCCTACGTCATAGGATGGGTCCCGACATGTTTTATGAAGTTGTGGAGTGAATACTGAGATCCTGGACCCAAATGCCCACATGGAGCTTCCTGGGCACAGTGGTGAGCCCAGCAACAACTGGTTTATGTACTTTTTGCGTGGGAAGTATGACATAAACATATCCCTCACCTATATTTCAACATAAATAAAACCCTGCTTTTAAGATTTTAGGTTACGAAGCTTTACCACCGTCCTTGTGACTGGATATACTTGCTGCCTCTGCATTTTCCATGCCAGCACAGTGGTCATTTTATCAAGTGTTTTGTCCTCGTGTCTGCTGGAGGAAACTGTTACAGAAGAGGACACTAGTAGGAAGAAATTGGTTTCTATTTTGAGAATGTGGTGGACGTGCTTTGACCTTGGCTAATTTTTGCTTTGCCTTTTGAAATGTGGATTGAAATGCATTTTGTTGACGATGATCACATTTTGATGCACATCCTGTTGCAGGCACATAAACACCTCAAGCATTTGAGATGAGACACCGTGATGCGCAGGAAACCCCCTTGGGTGTTCCTGCCTCCACCTTCTCATGGGTCCTTATTACCACCTCCAGTGGTCAGAAGGGATTCTGTTAACCTTGAGCCTCATACTGCTTTTTCTAGTCAGGTTTTCTCTTTCAAGTGAGAATCAACAGGAGGCAGGAGAAGCTTCTGGCACAGGCTGCCTTGGGATGCCTGGGGTCACTTCTGCTCCCTGGCACCTTGCCCCATGCCAGAAAGCTTTTCTGACTAATGACTGCCGCCTATACTGCATTTTTCTCCAAGGTCTTCATCTCTCCTGCCATCACCAGGCAGGAATCAGATCCAGTACCCAGGTTTTCACCTCCAGGTGCCTTTATCTCTGTCAAACCTGAGCTGTAAAGTGGCACCGACGTGGCTCAGGTTTGGCCATATGGTAACTCGGTAACCACAGGTAATTACATGGTGGTAGAAACTGGATGTTGACTTACCATGGTTTCCTCTGCACACAGAGTACACTTGCTAATTGCTACAGAGCATACATGGACCCGCTTTGTCTCTCAATAATGTATTTGGTGTCTGCATTTTTCATCTTGTCCAGAGCTATTTTCTCCTGCAAATGACACCTGGAAACAGGTAGTGCCTATAGATGTTATCTGCAAGCCCAGCTTGGGGCATTTAAATCAGAGGTCTCTTTGTTTTCATGTGTCTGATCACATCAGCATCACCCGGCATCATTCTGTTGTCCCTCAAACAGGGTTCATTTACCCAGTGTGCAAGCCAATAACACACAGAGTCGAGGTATTTTCAAATTAATTTCATTGATGTGCATGAATGGGTGCCTGTCTCAAGACAGCACACCTTTGTCTTAAAAATTCTCACATTTATACACTTAACTAATACATATTCATTGTTGTTTTCCTTAATGATTGGTTCTTTCTTCTTCACCCCTGTCATGGTTTAACCTGTCAGCAACTAAGAACCACGCAGCTGCTCACTCACTCCCCCACACCGGTGGGATGGGGGAGAGAATCGGGGAAAAAAAAGTAAAACTTGTGGGTGGAGATAAGAACAGTTTAATAGAACAAAAAAGAAGAAACTAATAATGATAATGATAACACTAATAAAATGACAACAGTAACAATAAAAGGATTGGAATGTACAAGTGATGCACAATGCAATTGCTCATCACTTGCTGACCGATGCCCAGTTAGTTCCCGAGCAGCGATCCCTCCCAGGCCAACTCCCCCCAGTTTATATACTGGGCATGACATCACATGGTATGGAATACCCCATTGGCCACTTTGGGTCAGCTGTCCTGGCTGTGTCTCCTCCCAACTTCTTGTGCCCCTCCAGCTTTCTCGCTGGCTGGGCATGAGAAGCTGAAAAATCCTTGACTTAAGACTAAACATTACTTAGCAACAACTGAAAACATCAGTGTGTTATCAACATTCTTCGCATACCTAACTCAAAACACAGCACTATACCAGCTGCTAGGAAGACAATTAACTCTATCCCAGCTGAAATGAGGACAGCCCCTCATGTAAATTAGTGCGCAGAGTCTGTCTTCTTCCTTCATTGTCTTCTTTTGAGTAGGTGGTCAGTGCGTTGGTGGTTGCAATCTTCCCCTGGAGGAATTACCTTTTACGTACTTCTTCCCTAATCTTGGCAGTTCCAAGCGGTTCTTCAAGGTTTATTGACCAGCCCACAATCCATTACCTTTTCTGACATAAACATAAAGCCCCACTGTCTAGTAGTTAGCTCTTAAACCCTAAATCATGTCTAGTTGTTTCCCTAATTTAAATATTAACTGATGGGGGCTATATACAGGACTTTAGCAGCTCCCTGGTTATTTCAATCATATTATACATATTAATTGATAACAATTCTACTCCATTTAGTGCCTACACAGGACCTGTCAGGTACTGTATTTGTCACATACCATCTTTATAATCAGATAAATTAAAGCCTGTAATGGGAAGACATTTCTCATCTCAGACTTCTGCATTACCAGTCATCACTGCCCGATGCTGCTAAAGAGACACTTTTGATGCCCTGGAACAATACTCTGGGGAGCTGCACACCTTAAAAATACCCTTTGTGGTGGGTTAACCCTGGCTGGACGCCAGGTGCCCACCAAAGCCGTTCTATCACTCCCCCTCCTCAGCTGGGCAGGGGAGAGAAAATATAACAAAGAGCTTGTGGGTCGAGATAAGGACAGGAGAGATCACTCACCAATTACCGTCACGGGCAAAACAGACTCAGCTTGGGGAAAATTAACTCAATTTATTACCAATCAACCAGAGTAGGGTAAGGAGAAATAAAACCAAATCTCAGAACACCTTCCCTCCACCCCTCCCTTCTTCCCAGGCACAACTTCGCTCCTGGATTCTCTACCTACCCCCCCCCCCAGCGGCACAGGGGGACGGGGATGGGGTTTATGGTCAGTTCATCACACGTTATTTTCTGCCGCTTCATCCTCCTCAGGGGCAGGACTCATCACACTCTTCCCCTGCTCCAGCGTGGGTCCCTTCCATGGGGTGCAGTCCTTCAGGCACAGACTGCTCCAGCGTGGGTCCCCCACGGGGTCACAAGTCCTACCAGAAAACCTGCTCCGTGGGCTCCTGTTGACGCGGAAGTCACGGACACTGCACACAATCAATATGATCAAGCAGATGCCACTTTATTGCCAAAATATCTCGGTTTATATGCTCATTCTGGTTCCCGTTCACGCATAAGCTGATGAAAGATTGGTTAGCATGTGCTGTCCACGCGCCTAGTTACACCTAATGATTGGTTATATCAACACTGTACACGCGCATAAACATAAGACATAATTGGTTATATTAACTAAAACATGTGAAACTTGTCTCAGTCTAATTGGTCAAGATAAACTGCCGAATTGAGGTTCTTTGTGCCAAGTTCCCTTTATTGTGGAATGCGCACCTGTGTTCTTCTAATTGGCATCTTTCTTTTTTTGTCTTCTTGTTTATTCTGTTCAAGGCCTTCTAAAGGTGTCTGGAATGCTCTTGTGACTGTTAGCTAAATATGTGTCCACAACAGGCTCCTCTCTCCATGGGGCCACGGGTCCTGACAGGAACCTGCTCCAGCGCGGGGTTCCCACGGGGTCACAGCCTCCTTTGGGAACCCACCTGCTCCGGCGTGGGGTCCTCCCCGGGCTGCAGGGGGATATCTGCTCCACCGTGGACCTCCCTGGGCTGCAGGGGGACAGCCTGCCTCACCGTGGTCTTCCCCACGGGCTGCAGGGGAATCTCTGCTCCGGCGCCTGGAGCACCTCCTCCCCCTCCTTCTTCACTGACCTGGGGGTCTGCAGGGCTGTTTCTCTTACATGTTCTCACTCCGCTCTCCGGCTGCCGTTTTCTGTCCCAGCAACTTTTTTTGTTCTTAAATCTGTTCTCCCAGAGGCTGATGGGCTCGGCCTTGGCCAGCGGCAGGTCCGTCTTAGAGCCGGCTGGTATTGGCTCTGTTGGACACGGGAAGCTTCCAGCAACTTTCTTACAGAAGCCACCCCTGTAACCCCCCCAGCTACCAAAACCTTGCCACACAAAGACAATACACCCTTATAACCTGCTTTCAAGGACCGGCATATCTGTAGAAAGGATTATCTTGATTTTATTCAGTTGTATTCAGACAAGTAAATGAAAGTGCTTATTTGCCAAATGCAAGGTAGAGAAGAACACAGCATTCAAAGGTTTAAAAGACACGAGTATGCAGAAATGAGATTGTATCTGCATTAGCCTAGTGTATAACATCAGCTTTAAAAGCCCTGTGTGATTCAGCCAGGAAGATGCTTGAGGCTTCAAAATCTTTTATCCTCATACAGCCATTGCAGCGCTGGGGAGTCCTGCACCAGGGCATGTTTTAACGCTGGAAGAGCTTAGGTGGAGATTCTTGTCTGGGATGGCAATGCAAGTTACAGATGCCTCCTCTCCCCAGGAAGGCATTTCAAACGCCCCATTAACATGTAGGCTAAATAAATGCAAACATCCCCTGAGCAGATCTGAGTGTGAGTCTTGTACTGGAGCTTATCTGAAGCCAGTTAATGAGCTTTCTTGGGCCTTGTTAACCAATTAAGCAATGGATAATGGTGCTGGGAGATAACACAGTCTGCCACTGTCAAACTTAAAGGTAAAAGCAATATATGGGGTCTTTTGTTTCCCATGGGAACGTAAACTGAGAATTACAGTTTAAGCATACTACTACTACTAATTTGCTCTTAATTCCCACCAATGCTAGTGGGAAGCAAATAGCTTGCGGTGGTACTGGCTGTCGGGTGAGCTACAGCCGCGGCAGCTCTGGCTTGTGGGCAGCAGCGGGACGTGACCCCCTCGCAGGAAGGCTCCTGCCGCCGCTGTCGGGTGTCCCAGGGATGGGGTTCGCAGTGGCATGGAGTGACCGGCACCCTCTGTGCAGAGCAGCAGCTCGGTCCTGGGTCCCTGCTCCGGTGGGGTTTCCTGGGAGATGAGAACTTAGGGGTTTTTTTTGTTCTTGCCTGATACTTAATTTTTGCATTACAAAGATGGAGATGGATAGATGGAGAATTTGAAGATGGAGGACATTATTTGATGTTGCTTCATTTGTATATAACTGGATTTTCATTAATGTCTTATTTGTTGTTACTTTTAAAAAAATACAGAATGTGAAAGCTGGAAGCCTTGTTTTCTGTAGATTTCTATTTATTTTGCTTATGTGGAAGGATGAGAAAATATCATGGGTATAACCAATAGATGTCTGCTAGAATCGTACCTCTATGATTATTCTAAGTATTAATTTTCCTGGTTTCATCTGAAGAGCCACAGGTGTTAAAATTAAGCGTCATAATTAAAAATGGCATAAATTGCATTTTAACTTCCATGGCACGCTATGTACTGGTCGGTTTGTACCTGCCTGAAGTGAAAGGGAATCCCTGCACTGGTGGTTTATACCCATATAAAGCACGAGATGGTAATTTCCAGGGAGGAATGCTGGTTAACTCTGGCACCGTGGGTACGTCCCAAAGCAGATAAGTTCACAGTCAGGTCTTCATAAAGCATTATTGAGACTTTGGGCATAATATAATGTTTTAAAGAAGAAATACAGGGCTATATTCCCTGCTGAGGCATACTGTGATGAGCTAGAGTGCAGGAAAGATGCTTGCTGATGTTTACAGGCTACTTCAGCTGCAGAAACTAATTACAAGTATTTTTTTCAGAGCTTTTTCTAGTCTGTCTGTGAGCACTAGTTTTCCTTAATAAAATCATTATTGATTTTTCTGCTTGCTGAGTCACGGCAGTAATTTACACTGCCCTTGAACTGCCCCTTGTAATCTGTTTTTCCCCCAGGGTCCAGTGTAACTCTTAAACAGGACCTAAAACTTGAAGCTTAATCATAATTAATTGCATTAATAACAAAAGCCCTAATGCATTAAGAGTTTTCTGTGTGTTTTAACTTATCCTAACCAACTTTAGGAACCTGTACTTCTGTGGTGGGGGACAGGATATTTGCATTTGTTTTGGGAAAGTTTAGAGCTTTCTAAAGGAAAAGCTTAAAAATAAATTAAAATAGGGAAAAAATAGTTTGATGCCAGTTTGTATTCTTCCTCTGTTGCGCTCTGCTTTCCTACCTGGTAAAGTAGGAGTACATGTTTCTAGTGTGGGTTAGACACTAAAGGCTTCAGGTTATTAATGCTGGGTGATACCTATTCCCCTCCTCTCCCATTTCACCCTATCAATCATCTCGTCTTTTTTTTTTTCTGCAATCTTACCATTGTGTTCCCTTTTTCTCCTGATATACATCTCCATTTGCTTATCTGGTGTCACAGGTGAATTATTAAGAGAAGTCATTGTTATGGGGTTAACTAAAAGGGTTTTATTAATGATCAAACGATGATCAAATGGTAATTAATTGATAACTGAATGAAAATCAAACAGTAATTGAATGGTGATTAAGCAATAACTGATTGATAGTTAAACTGATTTGATGATGATTTAGATGGTGGTGGTCACTCTACTACTTACTACACTTCTAATAATAGCAGTATATACAAATGTTGCTAGCATACAATATACATTTAGGCCTAATGTAAAATGTCATTTACCTTGTTATAGATATCAGATGCCGAGTGAGGGTCTCTGAACCTCGAGGAGTAACCTTGAGAGGTGTCCCTGCTCAAGGGGGAGATCACCACCGTGCAGCCCGCTGCCGAACAAGGGAGCTCAGTGGGCTCGGAGGGGCTACAGATTTTTATAGCGTGAAGTGATTGAGTCATAGTCAAACTTCCCTTTGGAGCATGTGCAGGAGCGCAGCTGTAGGAGTTTTAATTGTGTCTAGTCTCAGCTTGGGCTGGTGCTCTTAGCTGCCGATAAGATTTGACCTAGATTCCTTAGTTTCTGAGAAGATGCGGCCCAGCACAGTTCTCACGGTTTGCACAGCAGGGCTGATCTCAGCCAGGGCCTCTTGTCGGTGATGCCTGAACCAAAGTGCTGTTCACTCGCTCAGAGTCAGGGCATCTGTCACACCTGGAGGGAGGCGTGGAGGCCAGAAGGGCACCGGCTGCCGGCGGGGAAGCCTACGCTGTATCTCTGCTGGCATGAACACGCCAAAGCTCTTGTGTGGGCAGGGACATGGGTGTTGGGCAAGCCTCTGCCTGCTGGTGAGAGAAGGGCTGGACTCCTAACGAAGTCAGCTGCTGGCACAGAATGCAGGAGTTAAAATCCTTCCCCCTTGAAAGCCAAGTCACTGTGACACAGGTTCAGCTTTTGCAAAGTTTGATTTGGGAATAGGTGAAACAATTCTTGTTGGTGCTGAACCCCACAGATCAGTACTCAGTCTTTCAGCAGAGGAAGAGCAGTTTGGGGAACATATTTAAACAATGTGGGCATACAGAAGTCCATGGGGGCTGGTGGGATGCACCCCTGGGTGTGGGGAGAGCTAGCAGATGTCAGCGTGAGACCACTCTCGATTCTCTGTGAATGGTGGTGGTCATCCTGGGGCCTGGATGACAGCAAACATCACTCCTGTCTTCAGGAACAGCGAGGAGGAGGATGAAGGAAGCTGCAGGATGGCCAGCCTCACCACGAGCCCTGGGAAGGAGATGGAGCAAATAGACCTGGAAACTATTCCCAAACATACAAAGGACAAGAAGGTGACTGGGAGTAGTCAGCATTGATTTACAAAGGGAAAACCAAGCTTAACCAACTGGCTCAGTGGCTGGGCCCAGGAGGGTGTGATCAGCAGCACAACGTCCAGCTGGAGGCCAGTCACTAGTGGTGTACCCCAGGGGTTGATACTGGGGCCAAAACAGTTTAATGTCTTCATTAATGACCTGGGCAATGGACCCTCAGCATGTTTGCAGGTGATACAAAACCAGGAGGAGCAGCTGACGTAGCAGAGGGTTGTGCTGCCATTCAGGGGGACCTGGACAGGCTGGAGAAATGAGCCGACAGAAAGTTCACCAAGTTCAGCAAAGGGAAGCACGAAGTCCAGCACCTGGGGAGGAATGACCCCAGGCACTGGGATGACTGCTGGAAAATGACTTGGCAGAAAAGGCCCTGGGATCCTGGGGGATCCCAGTTCACTCCTGCAGTGGTGGCCACCAGCCTCCTGGGCTGCATCAGGCAGAGCATTGCCAGCAGGTCGAGGGAGCTGATTCTTCCCTCTGCTCAGCACCAGTGAGACACATCTGGGTGCTGCGTCCAGTGCTGGGCTCCCCAGTACAAGAGACAGATGGACATACTGAAGGGCCATGAGGACGATGAATAGTTTGGAGCATCTGTCATAGGAGGAGAGGCTGAGAGAGCTGGGACTGCTCAGCCTGGAGAAGAGCAGGCTCCAGGGGGATCTTATTCACGTGGATAAACAGCCGATGGATGGAGGGAGTGAAGAAGATGGAGCCCAGTAATAGTAAGTGGTGCCCAGTGACAGGACAAGAGGCAATGGGTACAAACTGAGACACAGCAAATTCCATTTAAACATAACAATAAACTTTTTTCACTGTTCAGGTGGTCAAACATCTGGGCAGGTCACCCAGAGAGATTGTGGCATCTCCACCCCTGGAGATACTCAAAACCTGACTGGACATGGCCCTGAGCACCCTGTGCCAGCCGCCCTGCTCTGAGCAGGAGGGTGGACTGGACAGTCCCAATGGGAGACTTCTGACTTAATTGCAAACCAATGGAGACAAGGAGGGTAGAGCCCAGCACTACAAGGAATAGACAGGGATCAGCTAATCAGGAAAGCATGGAAGAGTTCAGTCCCATTTCTTTTTCTAGAAGTTTTTCTCCTGATGCTTTCAATCCCTTGCATGTAAAAGCACAGAGAAATAATAGCGGTGATGCCTGTGCCAGTCTGCTCATGGTATTCTAGAATTAAATTTACAAATGTAGTAAAAAGCCAATAAAAAGTTACGTTCATTGTACCAACCTGAAGCAAGCTGAGCATGAGCACAATGTTGTCCATCCTTGAGTTGCTACCATTTGTGAGAGACTGAAAGAGTTAATGTCTCAAACATTGTGGTGGGGCAAGTTCTGCTTAAGGACAAACCCTGCACAGCAAGGAACCGAGGTGAAAAGCCCATCAGCTCAGGCATCAGCAACAGGAGGGGGAGGGCGTGCTGGAGGGTGCGCAGCTCCCTGTTCTGATAAGCTGTTCTGATACAAAGATCAAACAATGGCCGTGGCTGCAGGGGCTCATTAACCTGACGAGTTCGGGTGCCCATCCAAAGGAGGGGCAAGGATGATAAAAGGACACCAACCGAAGCCCTGGGTGCGCAAGCCCACCGGGACTGGACACCTCGGCTGACTGAACCAACGCTGGACCCAGGACTGGTGAAATCTTTCTCTCTTCCTTTTTCTCTCCCTGTGTCTTCTTCTCTCTTTCCTTTTCCTTTTCCACAATCCCTACACCTCATCCGTTTCAAGACATAAACCGTTGACCAAGTCTGAGACTAAGAGTAGATCCAGCCACCCCTGGGCCCTTCTCTGAGGAAGAGTCTAGAAAGCAAGGGGGTCTGCTCTGAACCTCATGACTCGACGGGAGGGATCTCCTTATTCCCTGAATCGATGTATATGGTTACACGGTTTACAGAAGCAGTCTTATGCCAATTCCTGTTGTGAGAAACTCTGCCACCTACTACCACGCCTCCCCAGTTCAGTTTGCTTCTGTCATAAATAAAATCTTTAACTGATCATTTGGTGTCGTTTCACCTTAATTTAGCCCGAGGAAATTTCGAATTAAACACAACTCCCTGGCCTGTCCAGTCTGGGTCGTGACACCATTGCACGAAGCCATTCAGCCTCCTGCTGCTTGCCTGGCCTTGCCGGAGCTGCCCATGAGGCTGCCGAGCAACTTTTTAGCTTTCGATAACTTACAGATGGCACCCTGCTGCACTACGTCCCAGCTTCGAGTCTGTCTGTAGGTGCCATTAACACCCAGGTGCCCAAATTTTTCATGGGCCCACTTGGTGAAAGCTTCATCATGGCATGGCAGAGCATCAGGGGACAGGCTATCAGGAAGTAAAGTAGTGTCATTAATTTGACCTGATCAGTCTGCTGTAGCATTGTGCTCCTCTCTTCCCTGACACTCTGGGTGACATGAGCATCAGCATGTCAATCCCACAGGCTGAAATTCACGTATTTCTGGGTTAACAGCTTCCGTAAATCCTGATCCCACAATGGCTTCCTGCGTGCTGTCCAGCTGTCCACTTACCACTAACCCATGCAGTTAATTCCTTGTATACCACCCAGAAGGCAGTATATAACTCGGGAGTGGTGGTGCGGGGTCTTTTCTAATATCATGAGCGTAGCCATTAGCTCCGCATAAGGGCTGCTACCCCCACCTTGCTGAGCAAGCTTTGCTTGGCAGGATGACAGGCAGCATCCTTCTACCACCTCACGCCTTGACGTATTTTGCTGATCCACCTGTGAACCAGGCGCACTATCACTGCTCAAGGGCTGTGTGTGTACGGCAGAGCTGCCTGAGCAGGGGGTAGCAGCCTCCCTTCACCTTTTTGCCTCAAACTTCAGTGTGCAAGATCATCTCCTGAAATGAGGACATCCTGCTCAGAATGTTTGTGAAGCTGCTCAGGTCCCAGTGCAACCATGGGGCAGACAGTGTGGTGGGCGTGTTAGAAAGCTCTTTCTTCATTTTTCCCCCATCCAAACTGGTTCCTCTTTCTTGCTGCATTATACAGGGGCCCTAAAGGCTGTGCTTAAACTGGCACCAGTACCCCAGTAATCTTAAAAAGCGCTGCACATCAGCCCTGTTTTGGGGCTCAGCTGTATGAAGTTTTGTTTGTTTCTGTAATCCGGCAGACTCCTTGCCAGACGATGCCTAAAAATTGTACTTCACTTGGTGGTCCTTGCACTCGTTTCCCAACCGTGCCCTCCCATGGTGCCCACAACACTGCTCAGCGCTTCCCCGACATCCTGCTTAGGCAGGTCCAGCCAGCAGGATGTCAACAACGTAATGGAGCGGGTGACACACTGGGGCCAGGCTGCACTCCTCTGAGGGCTGAGCCATGACCCCGTGACGAATTGTGGGGCTGTGCAGGTATCCATGAGGCAGCAGCTGGTGCTGTTTGAAGGCTATAGGCTTGGCGGGGGGATCAGCATAATGGTGGGAGCCACAGCCCTCCCTGCCACAAGCTCTGGGGTCCAAGCTGGTCAGGTACCAATGGAGTATTGTCCCAGTGACAGAATAATATCCCCCACCAGCTTTCCCACAGCAGCCCCTAGCATGAAAATTATGCCAGGTATAAAAGATTCCATACCAAGACTGCAAGTTACATGAATAAACATCTTGCCCTGAACATTAGGCATGTTACAATTGCACTGGAAGAAATATTTATGCCTATAAATAGCATGGCAGGACTTTTCAGTTATGGCTATTTAATTATTTTTCTGTCCTTTATAGAGGAAAACTAACTTTTGTAGTACAGAGGCGGATACGACACCTCTTTTTCACATTCATTATCACTAATGGTTCTAACACTTTGGAATCTTCAGTCCTGGCAAACTATCCAACACCTTTATTTCCAATTTCATTGTTCATTTGTGATACAAAAGTCAAACTTCCACAAATAGTTCTTCAGAACAAAAAACTAAATGATTTATACATAAACAATTACATACAGCATTTATAACGTGCAGTACAAAATGTACACTGTTTGGATGAGATACAAATTGCGTATCATGCCAAGATTTAAACAAGTGTTAATTATATAGACTAGTGCTGATGGTTCCATTTCATAGAGACAGTTGTAGGTACTGCCTTAAAGCACAGAAAAGAGAGAGTTCTGAAAAGCTGTACTTGTATCATCCTCAGTCCCCAACTCCCCATTTCAAGTTTGGGTGAAAGACTTGGTCCTTCTTCATATTCATAGAACAGTTCTGAATTCATCAAAAATGAAGCTAGGCACATGTGCTTCAACAACCTAAAGTAAACAGGAAGACACAGTTAGGTATTTTCTTCATTATTCATTTGTATTCTCTATTCATCCATTAACAAGCACAATTAATCTATGAATCAAGCAGACAACACTATTGACCTGAACCACCCCGGCTTTAGGATGTACTCCTGGATGCGTTCTTGCTTGGTGCACAAAGGAAGGGAGGAATACCATGTCAGGCAGGTAAGGCAAACCCTGGGCTGTGAGGAATTGCCGGGACCATAGGTACTGTGTAAGACTGGAGGAATGCTGACACCCTCACTGCTGTTTCTCTACATAGCACCAGGCTGAAGTGGAAGCTGGCACAGGTACCACATACATCAGCTGCAAGACTGACATGGGGACCTTCTACTACATTGCAGTGTGGGCTGGAAAGAAGAGAGAAACTGGAAGAATTTCTCTCTGTTTTAGTTGTGAGTATTAGCTGGGAAATGGCTTATTCAAGAATCACTGAGGTACAGCCTACAGCAAATAGGATAATGACTTACTTTTAATACCACATATAAATAAGGTATCATCTTCAAATGCAGTTAAGTTGCATTTAACCTTAAAAATAAAGTCTCTCTACAAGCCCAGACTTTCAGAACTTCCCTTGCACGTGAAATAAAGAAGCTGCCTGCCGTGCTTTGGCAGGAAGGGAAGGGAAGGAAATCAAGGACCGGAGATGGTGTTTCACCAAAATTTAGACTTCCTAATTAGCTTTTTGCCCTGCATTTAGAATACTGCTAAGTTTGTTACTACTTAATTCTGTAAGATCTCAGAACTTCTACTTTATTTCTTCCCTTCCCAAAAGCACACCAGCAATGTACATGCTCTCCAAAGATTAAATGGAACAGACTCTTCTTAAATCCACACCAAGCTGAAATCCTTTCTCTATTTTGTATCCCCTCTGTGTTTTCTAGAAAATAATTTTTCCATAAGGATACCATGACTAGTATAGGAATACTTACTCAAAGAATTCATTATGACCCATTCCTATCAAGTAACAGATTTTTCATCTCTTTTTCCTTTTGGAAATCTTTCACAGAATATCTGAAACTGGTCAATACTGCTTTTTGGACAAAGTTAACAAGTCCATTATTTTGGATATTTGTTTACAGATGATGCCATGTTCCAGAGTAGATATCCGTGATCAAACTGCTAGTACGTAACCACAGCATAAACCAAGATTTAGCTCCTCTGAACAGCTCAGTCCTACATATAGGAGACATGGAATTCTTTCTTACCTTTCTTGGTAACTTTGTGTAGCGAATGTAATCTTCCAGAAACATGAGGGCACCCACTACATCAGCAGGCATTTCTGGTATCTTCTGGCTAAAATTAAACCACCATGAAGATCATATGCTTTCTAGCCGATCAGTTATTTGGATAAAATTACATGGAAACACGAGCCTTCAAATAACACTGTTTCCACTAGGCACCATGTGATTCCATTACAAAAAGAAATAGTATTTTAATCTTGTATTTAGTCAAATATATTGTTATTATTATGTCAAATATACTCTGCTAGAAAAACATACTGAAGAAGCAGTGATAATACTACTGAAGCCCTCTTCACAAAGGTGATACTTAGAGAAAAAGTAAAACATGGATACCTTGTGCACTGTTCCATCGTTGAACGAATAAACTGACCGATCAGAGCCAGAAATTGTTCTGTGTATCTTGAGTGAAACTGTTTCAACAGGGTAAGGAGTCCCAGAACTAAAGGAAGCCAATCAATTTGATCAGCTGGCCGCTTGCACACCACTCCTGCACAGAAAAAAAAAACCCCAAACAACACATGTTTATAAAACAGAATGTATTCTTTATAGCAGAGGCAAACTTACATAATATACTCTTAATGCTGTGCCTCCCCTTCTGCTTGCCCACATATAAAAATTAAGAACTAATGTAACAACTGCACATCCTCCATAGCAAATAGCTTAATGATATTAACTAAGGCATAGGATGAAATGAGAAAGTCAGGAGTTTGGATTCTGTTTCCTACTCCATTGTATTTGGCTTCAATATTATAACAAACCTGTCTGGACATGATGGACTAAAGTCAGGAACCAAGTATTTTCTATGCAGATAATTTTACTATCTTCTCTACAGATAATTTCACATAGGTTTTCATTAGATTTAGACAAACAACAACTTATACAATACCTAAATTTCTGTTGTACTGAAGTTTTGGAAACTGGGAAATGAGAAATAGGAAGTTGACGGTGGGAAAATAAGGCAGACATTTTGTTGTTATGTAGATCTGGGGGAAAAGAAAAAAAAAGAGGAACACAGTTCTTCCACATATTTTTTTTTTCTCAGTTAATAATCAATGCAATAGAAAAAGCAAACTGTACCAAGCACTGGAATGTAAGCCTGACCTTATTTAATGGATTGTGAATGCCAGCTGCTTCCAGATAAGCTGTGATTTCATACAAAAGAGTGTTGTCTTCTTTAGGATAAGGTAGTGATGGGTTCTGATAATGTGCTTCAATGTCAGCCAGTATTGCTCTAAAAGGAAAAGAAATTGATTATATTAAATACATATTTAAATTATCCCCAAATAAACCTTACGCAATGCCACCTGTCATATTAAAGTAAAAACTTCAAAGACACAATACCTGTAAAAGGTTACAAGCAAGATTAAACCACCTTTTTTGGAATATCTTTTTACAAACATCATATTTGTTTCAAAATCAGCACCACACATTTTCACTGTTCTTACTTCTCATCCAAATATGACCTCAAATCCAGGTATAACCAAATGCAATTAGAAGCTGCGCCGTCCATTAGCATGTTCATACAAATTACTTGCCAAGTTATTTATTTTTAATGTTTTTGTTGCGTTCAAATTCAAATACTCATCAACAAAAACCTGAATACAACCAGACTCCACATTTTTCCATAATTTAGATTTTAAGGATTGCCAAGTTGATAACAATTACATCACAGTGATACATGCAGCTCTTCAGCACATTTTGCTTCTTACTTATTGAGATTTTCCAAAGCAGCAGCCAAATGCTTGGAGTCAAACCTGCAGGAATAATTTAATTCATTGGTAATCTGTCGTCTTAAAATCTGCATCTGACCAACCTGTTGAAACAAGCAAACAAAAAAAGGGTGGGCCGTTATGCTCAACACAATGAAGGAAGAGTAACGTCAAACTAAGGAAAAACTTAATGAGTAACAATTTACAGTTAAATAGATTACACATGTCCTCATTACACCTAACAGCCTTTGCATGGCTGCCCAAAGCAGGGACATACACTGTGGTTGGAGATACTTCCTCATTCTGGTAACAGGGTACTGATTCAGACTTCCTGCAGTCAGAACTGACAGACCCCAACTGCGCAGTGCAGTCAAAGGAGAGCAGTAGTCACAGCGCTCAAGATTTACACACAGCTCATGGTAGCAAATACAGGCAGTGTGAAAAGGGCACTAAAATGGTAACAGGTATAAAACCCCAGCTGCTTGCTTGTTTTTCACTGGCAAGTGAAAATGCTTGTACTCTTTTCCACACCTATCCCTAGACTGTAGGGTCAGCAATGGCAGGGATAAAAACCATCAGAGAGGTTTGCTGCAGTCAACCTTCCCCTTCCTTCCCTGACCATTCCTCTTCTCTTCAGTAACATAAACAAACATTCACATCACTCTGAAAAACACTAAAACACTGGTCGCAAAATATTGTTATAAAGACAAGATAAAGAGACATGTTAATGGGCTAACTTGTTTAAATCTTCGGCACGGTAGACTGCCTTCTGTGTGAACAAGGCAAGTTCAGGAAATGCTACTGCTCCAAACTTTAGCTTTAGGTACATTATGTTCACAAGGCGCTGTGGGGAGTCTCAGAGCTCCTGATACTAAGCACTAACTTGGTCTTCCCAGATCAGATCTCTAGCGCCAAACTCCATTTTTGGCGAACTATTACATATGAATCTCAGCGCCAAGCACTTTGTGGAGTGTGAACTGTCCATACAAACAAAGCTCAGGAGCTCCTGCAAATCCAGGCCTGCTTCACTCAGGATGTTACAGAATTGCAGGTCAACATAATACAACATTGTAAAAAAAGCAGATTAGAGTATATAACTACAGCCTAGAGCAAATTCTGTGTATCACTAAGTAACATAAACCTACCTTCATTATGGAGTCTAAATATGCTGTCCAGATCTTCTGAGTTTTTGCAATTGCTGCAGAATAAACCTTGTTTGAATTTGCTGAGGAAAGAAAAAGGGTGAGGCATTAAAAACAGAACACGTAAGAAGAGAAATAAATGCAAGCGTACAAAGACAATGGCTTGCTTTCATCTTAACCAGTAAGCACTTACCTATAATTCCTTTGAGAGGACTGACAGCATTCATAAGTGCTTTTAAGGTATCCTGTACTGTCTTGTCACACAATATATTTTTCTGAAATATACTGAGGAAATTCTAAATAGAAGAAAGAAATAAGTGAGTAAAATCCTCACACATGTACTCTATGCTTAATCTTGGTGGTATAAGAGCCACATTTTTTGACAGCAGGGAAAGAATATTTCCACAGATGAAGAGTTGAGGAATTCTGTAGTTAGACTTTGTGCTCTTCTGAGTTATGCTAATCAGTGATGCTAATCAGTGTTAGGACAATTAGCAGATCCCCCTCATCAATATGTAATACCCACTGTAGACAACTATTAATTCAGTTTTTGAGGAAGAACTGTCTTCATCCATGCTTATTTTCCTTAAAATCTTTAACCAGGCTAGGATTGGATTCTTCTCAGAAAATTAAAAAAAATTAGTTTCACATAGAGGTATGTATTAGTGAAAAAGTCATTGCAAGAAATTGACACTTTATTTATTACATGGTAGACCCAAACAACCTAATTCTTTGTTGATATCTAGGCAGAAAGACAGAAGTTGACCTGAGATCAACTTTTAAGTATACACAAAGTGTACACCTTCAAAAGGCATTCCTTGCAAACCACTGTTTAATGTAACACATAACCTGGTGTTACACAGCACCATTTATTCAAGAGTACCAACTTTCATAATTATATCTGTAACTGAAATTCTTACCTTTGGGTTTGAATACACATTTTTCAAATGCTTTTGATTTCAATTTACCATTTAAAAAACAAATTAACAGATATTTTATTTCACTAGAAGTTACTAAACAATAAAAGCATCGTGACCTTGAGAAACCAAAGTTCAAAAATTACCTGCAGCTCCTTTACAATCATGAAACACAGCAGCCTATCTAAACCATTGAGACCAAAGGTACCTAAAGTATCTTGGATCTCTGAGAAGAGACGACTATTGGTTACTTCCTGATGAGTTCTGATATCATACCAGGTGTTCATTTGGTCAATGTAACAGGTGATTCTGAGGAAAAAATAAACAAACAAATACTTCAGAACAAGTTGCAGACAGTTCCTGTGAAAATCTGAGTGATGAGTTATCTTATTCAGGCAGAGATTAGAAAGACTCGCTAAGTATCTCAGGTGATGTTTAGTTACTCCTCTCTCCGCAAGGATTCTGTCACCCTTTCCTGGTTTATCTTTCCTTTATTTGTGTAACACACTGTTTTCCTCCTTAGACTAAAATCACAACTTTTCTAGACTAGTTTTTAAAATGTATAGGATGGATTGGGTAAATTTGGTTTTAGATAAAGATGGTGATATGACAGCTAAGGAAAAACTAGTTGTTGTATACTTTGTTTGTATATGGTGGAACTGGAGCAATCCAATGCATGGTGCTTTAATACAGCTTGTGACACAGTACTTACTTTGGGTCTGTGATCCTCAGGATTTCTCTACAAAGCCGACCAATAAATGTTACAGATTCATCCACAGGTGTGAATTTTGGTATGGGAATGTGAGTAGACTGGTATATGCTTTGCCAGTCTTGAATCTGAAAAATAAGTTTTAGAGTAATTTGCAGTGTTACCATTGCATGTTTTTAATTCGCTTAGAAATTTTATTCCTTTTGTTTAATTTAAAAAGACTACACTGTAAAACAATATTGTAAATTACACACAGCAGAACACTATAAATACAGAATAAAGCAAAGAGTGAATCTTATGACAAAGAGCAAGCAGAAGATAAGTGTGGAGGTTGAAAGAACTACCTACATTTTTGGTGAGAATTCCATCTGCAGTAAGACTAGCCACCATTTTGTTAGCTACATTTAAGATCTATTCACTCTACCACTTGTGAAATATCACAAAGAGCTGGTAACTACTGCAATCTTTCTAAGCCTGCATTCTGATGGCTAACAATAGATACAGAGAGGACTACTGTGATTCAGTAATTATTTTATGTTTTCTTTGAGAAAGAGAGGAAGGATATTGTTCACTGGCAAGAGATACTAAAATACTCTGGGGTACTTTGCTCTTCTTATGTACAACTAATGCAGTGGGGATGCTGAAATCATTCAGAAAAAAGCTGGAGGCAGATGTTTTACATAGTAGTTAGCACATTTAGTTTAAGTCACAACAGTATGGACGGTGCACAGTAGAGTACATATGCTCCATCAGTCACAAGCTTTAACATCCAAATATTAAGACATTTATCATCTTTTTACTCATTCTTGTTTTTGACTAGCACCTTTGTTCTTAAGAAGTTATTGCACTCCTGTTCCACATTGTAGTTAATAATACGAGACACTTCCTCTTGCCAAATTTTTAAACCATATATGTTGACATAATCCTGGATATATTCAAATGATCGATGGAACCCATCCATTGTAGCTGCCATTTCTTTCAGTTTGGGCATCAGTTCGCTCGGCTACAGATGAAAAAAAAAAAAACCAAAAAAAAAAGATAAACCCAAAACTGTGAACAGGTAGAATGCAAAGAAAATATATAAGGCTTCTAAATGCCTTTACACAAAAACCTCTAGAGGATTTCACTATGCTCCAGCCAAAACTGAAAAGCACTGAGAAATTTATCAAAGGTTGTTTGATATCTGAAGTAATTCTTGTTACTAAATATTTTTTCCTCCTGCTTTTAATGTCTATTTTAGGCTTCAGTGGTATGACTGACTGATCTGGGAGAGAGACTCAAGAATCTGGACAGGATCAAAACAAGGAGTCACTCTCCTTATTCTATCATTGCCTTTCTATGTTTACCTGGCTTATACATATCAAGTGTTGTCATCAGTCGTCACAGACAAAGACAAAACTGTGAAGTCAGAATTGACAGGACACTTGGCAATAGAATAAAAATATGTTTTTGAATTCTGTGTACTCTTAGCAGTTTATAAACTCATTTTAACATCAAATAAGGCATTCCAAATAACCTTTGAGTTCAAAAAGTGTACTTTTTTGCAAAAAGGAAATCTGTACAGAAAAGTATGAAATATTTCCTAGAAGGTACTATAATAAAAGAGTTCCCAGCAAACCCAAGATACATAAAAAAATAAAATAAAATCAAGCTGTTACACACCTTGGCTCTAGGATTAAAGATGAGTCCCCTGTGAAGAGCTAGAGCTACCCGTTTTACTAGCTCCTTCCTTATTCCATCCTCTAGTAACTGTTTTGGGTCCACCTAAGTTGAAGAAACATTTTTTTCTTAAAGTCAGAAAGGTATAAAAAAAAAACCCCAAAACCCAAGTATTTCGTTTGTACCAAGAAAGATACTAAGTACTTATGACGAATTGGAAAGCACTGCTAACAGATGCACTTTCCCACCAGTGCTTGTCCAAAGAATAAATATTTGAACACTTGTACTAGATAATAAGCAATTCCTTTAAGTTGAATGGCAAAGGTCTGCAATTCCCCTATTCAATCTTTGTTAATGATCCATTGAGAATGTTACAATTATAAGAAGTCAGTATGCATTAAGAAGTGTATATTTCTTCAATCATACTTGCTCCTGGTCCTGAAAGAGGTATCTTAATGCAGGAAGAGCAGTCTTTGCCAATGGAAGAAACAGCTCTTCAGAAAAGCTTGCAGTCATTTTTCCAGTAGGGAAAAAAAACCCAAAGAGCGCCAATTAAGGCTGATTAATTTATTTACAATCAGCACTGTGGGTTCTTAACAACCTTAAATAATACAGTTCTTTTCTGAATGTCAAGTTAGGTGTCACCGTTTGAAAATTTGTATGCAAACTTATTTTTTCTTGGCTTTTTATCTTTCCTCAAGGTCTTGCTTAATGTGCTGAAATATCTGTGCTAAAGTGGTAATTGCCACTGAATGACTTTTTCCTACTAGAATAATGGAACATTACCTTGATGATACCAACTAAAGTAGTCTTCATCATGAGGATACCTTCAGTGAAGATTGAAATTGCGTGGGTTAGCTTGGCAACCTTCAATAGAAAGAGAAAATACAATTTATTAAAGTGATTCAATAGATTAAAATAATTACACTAAAAAGGTATACATCTTTCCCAGTGGTAGCTTCCTATTTTAAAGTAATTTGCACTGATATACTTTCAATTTTACATCTTGTTCTAGACTTACTTATACTACAATAATAATCTTGCTTTTAATTAGATCAATATAAGTATGTTACCAGTAGGAAAGAACAGGTAACACTCAGAGGCTTTACAGAGATTATGGGAGGAAAGACCTAGCCAGCTATATCACGTGTGTACAAATCATGGACAAAACTCTTTTAAGCTGGTACCTTTGAGCAGGCTAGGGACACAGCTTGAAGTAGTTATTTCATAATAAAGCCTGCTGCCAGCAATGAGTCCACTTCAATATTTCCACTGATTTAATACAGTAGCACATTCACTTAGTTTTAAATTATTAGGTGAGCATCCTTAAGCTCAGAGTTCAGACAAGCCAGTCTTTTGCCTTTAAGACATTTACAACATAGAACAGAAACAACATAGTTCAGACTTACGATTCTACAGAAATCAAAAGTGAAAAGCTTTTGTGTGAGATGATTAGTTTCCCCTCTACCTCCTCAAAATAAAATAAATATTACTGAATACTGCCTCCTCCTCCATCCCTGCCTCCCTGCCTTCCCCCCCCCCCCAAATAAACTGTCTTTACAAAGTTTAATGAGGGGGTCTAAACCTAGTGTTTAGGTCTGAACGTCAGCTTAATCAGAGACCACAGCCTGTTTGTATAAAACTCCTAACAAGTAAGCACTTTGGCAAAAACTGCTGGAAAAAGCTGGCATCTTAACTGATAACTGGAGAGATCAAAGATGCATTCTTTGAGGGAAAGAGTTACTGGTCTACTCAGGTTTTTGCTGCTCATCTTTCTCTATTAAAAATAAACCCAAGTAATTTTAGCGTTTGCTCACTCTTCCAGACTGATAACAGTGCAGAAGAAAAAAAACCATACAAAAAGCCAATGAGCAATAGCAACTTTATCTGATCAAACCAACATGCCTCCATCCTGTCTTCACATTTGAGGGCAGCAAAAAGCTTAACCCTGCTGACTTATTCAGCCTTCAACCTTCTTCTCCTGGAACAAGCATTCCAAATGTGGAGAGCTTCATTTCAGACTTGGGTTTTTAGTTTGTTTTTTTTTCCTCTCTACCTAAATAAATCAAAAAATTTTTACCCTCATTTATAAATATATTTAGTTTTCCTTCCCTTTTCTACAAGATCAAAAGTTCAAACTTTTACGAACAGAAGAGCAAAAGTTACTCATCTGTCCTCAGGAAACCTAAGATATACTCATGATAACACTAGTCAATTTTAATTCTTACTCAGTCAACAAATCCAACTTCACTGTTGAAGTATAACTCTATGGAGCTGTACCTATTTTAACTTAGGCTGGAGCTGGCCACCTATAAGGTATGCTTTTTCAGAATTCCCTATTTTTAACTGCACCTCGTATCGTGGTCCAAGCTGAGCATAATCTCGTAGTTTGTCCTTATCAAGGCGAGTAGGCACTTCAATAATATCATGAGTCTGAAGCTTTATAATTTTGAGAAGAGATGTAAACATGCTTTCTGGAATTATCTGTAGAACCTTTGTAAATGAGAGAAGAAACAAACACAGTCAGTATATTCTCATTAAAAAAAAACCAACAAAAAACTTCAATTAAGAAAAAGTAATTAGAGAACAAGACAATTACACCTTTTCAAACGCCTACCTTTCTTACATAGGAAACCAACTCGCCCGAATAATACTGTGATACACTGAGAAGATCAGGACTGTTTGCTTGATTGATGCGGAGAAGTGGCAAGTCAAGTGCAGAAGCAAGCTAGAAATAAAGTTAACATTCTAACTTCACATGACTGTTTTTCTAATGTAAATTATATGCTTGATCTCTCCTGCTCAGGCTCTTAACCTACAACTCAAACCACTAGATTCTTCCTAAAGAGCAGCGTTACTACATCAGGTTTGCCAACAGAAAAAAAAAAAAAATTGTTAAAAGTCAAAAAAATTCCAACAGCCTATAATGCTACATCCCCCTTACTAATTTTTTTTAAAATCTTACCAGCTGCACAAGATATTTTTTCATTGTAATTTTACACTCCCTCCCATGCTATTTTGCACTCTTATTTCTACAGAACATATTTTCATTTGATGCCAGATCTTCATGACAGACAAAGGGCATAGCCAACGTAACTTTTGTATTTCCTTCAGCCTCCTCCGATACATATGCAGAGGATCCCATCTATGCACCAATGTCTCCAGCAAATAACTGTAATGAGTAGAAGCTGGATGATGAGACTTATTTGCCTAACAGCAGTAATATAACTGGTTGCATAAAAAACGATGCATAACTTGGTTTTATTTTCTTTAAAACTAACCTGGGGTTAATTTAATACAGTCTAAAAAACCTGGATATAGAAAACGTTGGTAAAAGGAAGTTTTGACTCTTCTGTGACTTCACAGCCTTAAGGCCTATTTAACAAATGCTTTGGTTGACCTGCAGTGTTCAAGTACCTTCACCGTTGTTCATACTTACCTTTAGGAAAGTGGCTCTGAGTTTAGTTACCATAGAAGGACTGACTCTTATGCTTTCCTGCATAATAGATGTAAAGCTGGGGTAGGAAACAAACAAAACAAATCAACTTCTTCTCCTGAAACTCTTATTTTAAACTCTTAAATCACATGTCACCAGCACCAGTGTAATCTAGAAATAGCACAGGAGATCGCTGAAGAACTTCACTAGAGGAGAATTTTGAGCTGAAGAGATATTGGCTCAAAAAAACCCCTGTAAGATAAAGGGGTAGGTGGGGCAAAAGAAGAGGGCATCAGGGAGTGTTAACAGCCAAGGCAATGAAGTAGCAGCTCAGCAAAATCTCACCATGGAAAATGAGTTCTCTAACATTTGTCTTTCATTGTTTGTTTTGGTTGAAATAGGAACTCCAGTATTTTGGAGAACACTTAACTAGACTAAGGCTGGAGATAGAAGCTTATTAAAATTGCTATATTTAGAACAGGATAGAGAGCAAAAAGTCAGAGTATCACTTAACCTGCAGCTAACAACATAACAAGGATAACTGTTAATTCTTGTTTGCGTGGATTAGGGTTAAATATACTCAACAACTCACAGAACAAGGCTGTTTTTAAATTGGAAATCTTATGGTATTAATATTTATGCATGTTATTTCCCACAAGTTTCGCAAATGATGACTGACTTAGAAGAAAAAGCTCCTGCTCAGATACCTGTCAATTAGTTGCCAAGCATAAGAAAGATCACCAACTATCTGCATGGTGATCAAGACCTCTTCTTTAATGTTGATAGTTCGGATCATCTGATGGAGAAATTTGCGGGTGTCAGCCAGAAACTGGCAAACTTGCAGGTTAGTTTCCAGCTGGTGAAACTCTTGGACCTATATTTAAACAAACCAACCACATAAAACAACTCCTTTTTTTCTGTTCATCTTTAAGGACAGCAATATAAATAGAATCAGTAAACTGACATTTCTTCAGGATATTATTACAGTAAGACACTTAACAAATACTAGCCTACTTTAGAATGGATTAAATAATAAATTTCACAAAGTTACTCAAAGAGGTGTACTGTGAAACACCATACTGAGTATTCTTTTATATCCTGGAAGTAGAAGACATGCATACATAACAAATATGGATATTTTTATTTTGCCTTTCAAATTACTCTTTCTAGTTTCAAATGAATTTACTTTCAGAATTTCTAATAAAATGAGTAATGTTGCCAAATAACATTTAATACTGAATTCATTTCTTAAAAAAACCCTACTAATCCTCAGATGCAGGTGGCATTATGTTTCATGCTATATCCCTTATTTTACAATCACAAGGTCTATAAGCAAGTCCTGCTGACTGTATATATAAAACTGCAAAGATCTACAGACTTAAACAGTTGTTAAAATGCAGATCTGTTTTTTAACTCATCTATCGGAAGTTGGTGCATGTGTATCAAGTGCTATTTTTCAAAAGGACAAGGTCATTTATCTAAAAAATTCTTTGCCATACCTCCTCTAGTGCCTGTATTAGCTGCACAGTTTTTCTGCCTGCTGCAGTGGAATCATCATAGTTTAGAGACATTATTTGCTTGGAGATTTCTCTGAACCAAGCCTGAAGATTTTCTATGTAAGAACAAGAAAAAATGAATCAAATATTTGCATGTACAGGAAGCAACAAAGACAGGGTACTTGCTAGTAAAAAAAAAAAAAAAAAAAAATATTCAATGCTATACATGTAGGAGATTATTTAAAAAGTCTTCATCTTACTCTTAAAACTCTAGTCTTTCAGCATGTAGACTTGTAAAGAGGCAAATGCTCAGCTAAGGTTCACGTACAACATTAAAAAAAACCAACTACCAACACAAATGGGCATTATAAAATCTACACAAGGATGATAAAGCCCTTTAAATCATAAATTTGTGTTTTATGAACGGTTTTACAATGTTAATTGCCTTTGCAGGTGCAATTTCTATGTTTTTGCTACAAGTTTGCTGACCTGAAAAAGATAAAAGGAAATATTTCAGTAAGGTAATTCTGCTTTTAATTGGAAGCAAGTGAGAAAATTGCCTGTATTCTAAGTTTTGTTGTTTTGGATCAATCACAAATGTTGCCCTTATATTGACACTTTATGCAGTGTTCCTGATCAAATGAGAGTGATTTACAATTCTTATTCTTATGCTAGTTCAAGGGGAAAAAAAAAAAAAAAAGAAATGTTTCAAAAAACAGAGCAAGAAATTTGGAAAGAAATATAGATTCATTGCCTTTAAGTCCTTGGACAACTTGGAGAATCAGAAAAGTACCACTCAGTGCAGAAGAGAAGTAAAAGAAGGTTTGAAAAGATGCTGATACAACAGTAATCCAGTTTACAACTAGGGAAAAAATGAGACGAGAGGTTAAACTACCCCCTTATTTAATGGGCATGATCTTCACACTCCTTTGTACATAGAACACAGTAATGTGATCTCCATTCTACATGGAAAAGTGAACTGGCATTTCATAGTCTTACCTGGCATATCTAAAGTGATAAAAAATATTTAAAAAAACACAGCCATCTAAATATTAGGTACCTAAATATGGCTTACATGGAATATATGCGGAAAACCTAAACAAGACAGCGTGTAAGAGACCTCTGTGCCAGCTGAGGGACATGAAAATTTTTCTTATTATCAGTATTAGCATCATGTATTTTCTTTGGTATCAGCTTAGAAATAAAAAACAAAATTATTTTTTTCCCCTCACAGTTTAGTTTTCAATAATTACCATTTTTCTCCACTCTAGTAAGAGGTTTAACTCCTGAGAAGACGTCAGCAAGCTCAGTCATCCTTTCAGATCCCTCTTTTTTATAGTTCTCCCATTTTGTTTGTTTTTCTGACAGCATCTGCTTGAACATCTGTTGAAAAATGAAGCATTTGGTTTACAAAACTGGCAAGAAGGCATATTACAACAGATGAAATAAAATACTGAAAACAGATGGAACCGACTTACAGTGATTACTACATAACTTCAAGATCTTGCCAGAATATTAAATACAAAATTAAAAATATTAAGAAATACAGCCAGTGTGATGGACATACAGTAATAGAAACTAACTGAATTTTAAAAAACAGTACAATGCATATATTACTGATTTTTAGTCACTTATAAAAATATCCAGTAACTTTTTTAGCTTAGAGATCCTAGAAGACTCTGGTCTAATGTTGACTTACACTTTGCATAGTCCTCTCAGCCTATGCAGAGAAACCCAATTCAAAAAAGCATGTACATGATGTTAAGCATGCTCTTATATATTCTACCAGGTTAGTACCAGAGCATTAATGGGGAATCTTTTAGAAATGGCAGAACTTCATATATAGGTGTAAGAGTTTTCTTAGCAGCTCATTCTCAACATACATAGGCTTTCATTTCTGTTTAAAAGAAAGCCTGAAAAAGAGAAGTATGGCAGGATAAAAACTTATGCAGCTTGCTCAACAGATTCTATTATGCCTGTTATAAGGATGTTTATGCAAAATTCTGAGTAAATATAAACACGGTGGGTAAAGAACGAAAACTGCCAATTATTGGCAAGACTGCAAAAGTCACTTCCAAGCAATAGTAGTTTGTAATCTTCTTTAGAAAACTCACAATTAACAAATCAAAATAATCGTTCTTTATGTAAGTGGACTGTGTGGTAAATGTGCCACTACTATACAAGTCTTCAGTTCTGTTCTGCCATTCAGGGGAAAATGTTGAAGAAGGCAGCAGCACATTACCTCTTTCAAAATAAATTCAAATTGAGCTGTATCCAGAAGCAGCTGGAAAAGGATCCTGGGATTGTACCTTGAGTCTGTTAGGATTTGATCCTTTATCTGGCGGAGACGTTTGTTATTTGGATCACAAGCTGAAAGTGGAAAGACAACATTTCTACGCTGTTACCGAATTTGGCCAAGCTTTTCAATCTTGTAAATAGACTCTTATTAATAGCTTGAAAGCAAAAACATTTTGCTCTGATATGTAAGTCCCCACTTGTTCTCCATTTACATGGGTCTCACCACCCTTGTACAACCCTTCCTTAGAAGTGGAAATAATTAAGGTTTCTGTGGTGCTTCAGCCTTCTTAAAACTCGTCTGCTGGCTTCTGCAAACTAAATGTGAATTTAGTACACCTGACTGAGAAGCCCAGAGATCAACATTTCTGAAAACATTACAGACAACGCATGGAGGTATAACAGAAACCCTCTCACATACCAAGAAGCCCCAAAGACAGCACAAACATTCAACGAAGAGAATGTCTAAATAGGTAAGTTTACAGACCCAAACTCATGTCAGAGACATTAGTCAACAGTTTCAGTTGAATTTCAGTTCAACAGAATAAACCCCTTAGTTTTAAACTATTAATTACTAAGATATTAAAAAGTTGGCTACTGCTTTCCTTTTGGTGCTAGGTAAAACTTTCAGAATGATGCTTTAAGTGATAAGGCAGAAAAAGATACAGTTCCCAGACTTCTCCTGCAGAGTATTATTCAACAGGATCATGACTTCTCACACTACTTTTTGTATCTGTGTCTAGCTTGCAAGAATTAAGGAAATGCACGTGTGCCATTTCAGCCAAAGACTTTAGAAGACTGTTAGCAAAAGAACAGCTCAACAATCTATTGCAAACAGTAGATGAAACTCTGCTGACTTCAACAGCAGCACACACTGAGCTTCCCTCGGGATGTAACATGAAGCACCGGTATAGCTCTGTACTACAAGCCTAGCATGAAGTCTTACCTGTATCTGCAGTGTGAAGCATCAGCCAGCGGATTGCTACATTGCAGTCTCGCAGGCAATTCAGCAGCTTGGGAATATTGTCCAGCACCAGCTCTTCCCTTAGACAGCCCTCTTTGAGAAACTGTTGCACCTGAGTGTGCACTCGCTCAGTGACTGCAGCGTATCTGCTTGCCTTAGAATATACAAAGCTTGCATCAATATAATCCTTGCCTCGAATGGAATACATCATGTACAACGTGACTATGGCTTCCCAAGAACTTAAAGGTCACACAGATCAAAATAGTGCTATAAAAATTATTATCATTACTAGTAGGCAATATCATACACTGCAACTGCATGACAAAGGATGCAAGCTAAATTTTAAAGCAAAGAGCCTACACAGGAAGCATAATGTTTCAAAAATGCAGAGTTGTTAACTTCCTGTATTCACTTATGTACTCTCTAGAAATCATTCCTAAAAAATGGTACTAATATTTTATTGCCTAATGAGGAAGAACAACAACGAAAATCTATTCCAGAATGGAAATACTTGTTATGCACTAAATGTCAGTTCTACTTAGTGAACTTCTTCCCTAAAGACTAAGGAAAAATGTCTGCTCATATTCCCTAAGTTTACTGGACAATATATAGTATGGTTCTCCTAATTAGACACTTCCATGTGTTCTTTCCTGAACATTAGGGTCAGATTCTAAGGAGCCATTTAGCTATCATCGGTCAACTGATTTGTTGATTGTGCAAACAATCAACCAACGCAATACTACTGACTGTTTTTTAGGCATGGAAAAAATGATTTCACATAAAAAGAACTAACTGAATTGCATCACACAGCATTCCGGTATCATTCTTTTAAATCAGATGCTTTTTCCAGATTATCGTTTATTTAATTTGGGAGGCCCCATTTAAAACTGACTGAGTGCGACACTCCATCAGCATAAATGTGTAACTTCTAAAACTGTTATCTATGAAAGACCAAACACTACAGTCAGCTTAAGACATCCCAATAATGAACAAAATGGCGATGACTGCTAGCATCTATTCAGTTAAGTCACAACGCTGAAACTTTTACAAGAAACAAACACTGCAAGAGGAAGTGAAACAAGTAGTGCTGTGAAGACCAGATTTTGAAGCTTTGAAGTATCTTTAACTCAAAGTCATGTACAAACTGATGTATTCAAAGTCTTGTACTTGAATGTAATGCAAAGAATTGTGTGCAAGAAAAAAAGACCCACGCATTATTGATGTCATATAACATACTTGAGATGCCCACACAGCTTGAATCTTGCTAAAAATACTTAACTCTGGTTTATATACCTGCTCTTTGACATTTGAAAGATCCAGTGTGTAGTTGAGGGCAGTTTTAGCAGCTTTGTATGGTTCCCATGCTTCTGCTAGATTTACAGTGATTCCCATGTAAATGCTAATAACCTAAGATTGGAAGCAGAAAACAAGAAGTTGTATTGGTATTTTTATTAAGAAAAAGACATACTTTTAGCAATATGAGTAGAAAGTGATATACTGTGGGTATAAATATAACTTAATTTTTTTTGCAGCTGTACTTTTTGCTCCACCACCTTTGGAAATCAAGGAGTAAGACGACTTTGAAATAAAAGGCACACAGTTAATTAGAGGCTTAGTTCTGAAAACAAGCCCACAGTTCTTTCAGTCACTATGTATGATCCTTGGCCTCTATTTTTTCCCCTATGAATTTATGACTTTTTCATTTCCATGATGCTATGCAGAAGACTGATGAAAGCAACTGGGGAAACGACTATGATAGAGGGGGAAAAATGATCTGAATGAATCCTACTTTGAGAATGCCCAAAGGACCAAACTGAAATGTAATGCATCTTCTATGTTGAACACAAAGAAAAAGAAATTATGATTCCACACTGTGATTTTTAAGGAGCAAAGAAGAACTGATTTCAGACCCCTAGCCCAAGTTTAAATGTAATTAAAAATACAAAGTTGTGGTTGACTTACAAGCATTTGTAAGATACTTGATTAAAAATGGAAGCCTTGGCTTACTGACAGATGGAGGATATACAGAGCTGTGGCATTATGAGCTTTGTCACACTATTGCTCCAATATTCTTCCATCCAGGAGTGATCACATCTAGGGGGACACTGTCAGCCTTTGAGCTCTTCTGACAGTGTCAGAAAGGAAGCCAGTAAAGGCAAATGGGACACTGGTCTGCTGATATGAGGATCCCTCTCATAGTATCGAAGTGAAGCTCATTATTTCCTGTAGAGCACAGCTCCTCAAAAGGCTACACTTCAACTGCTAACAATCATTTGAAACCAGCCTAAGAGTCAAGTATTCTGTATGATGCAGCTAACTCATCCATACCTGATCACAAGAAGATAGGTGTTGTCTTAAAAGAACAGTTTGCACTATGAACTCAAGAGAATAAAAATGCTGGCATAATCAAAAATTCACAATGTCAAGTTCTCATTTCTAAAATAAGCTTGCAGTTTTTCAGAAACTGATGGGTTCTCATGTCTATTAAAATAAGCAGCCATTACAGTTTCTTCCCTCCTTTCTTCACTGTTCTTCTTATGGTACAGAAGAATACAACTTGAAACCAATAGATACACACAAATTAATTTATAATTTCTTTGTTAAGTCTGATTCCCTTTGATAGAGACTACGTGGGGACTCTATTGCTACATGCCAGCCTATTTCAGTAGCATTTTTTGCAGACTAGGGCTTCTGGGTGGAAACCCTAAATCTCAATACTGAGACATATAGTAATTCCATTTTGATCGCTGCATCTGAAAAGGTCTATAGAATTGCACAGAGTGACAGGTTTTGCTTCTAAGTTATTTGGACAATGGCACGGAATGAATCCTTAAACAAGTTTTCAAGTAACATCAGTGTGGGGGGACTTCTTGGAGAGCAAGGCTGTCATCCAGATTGTCCTTGACAAGCTGGTAGAATTCACCAGCAGAAACCACGTAATGATAAATACAAGGTCCTGTTACCTGGGACAAAACCAAACCCTTGCAACAGCACAATCTGGGAACTCACTGCTTACGTAACAACTATGCAGAAAAGGACCTAAGCGTCCTGGTGGACAAACTGAACATGAATCAGACATGCAGCCTTATGACAACAAAGAGTAATCATACACTAGGCTATGTCGGCCATACTGTAGCCAGCAGATTGAGGGAAGTGATTATTTCCATCTAGTCAGCCCTCATGAGGTCCCATTTAGAGTAATGTGTCCAGATTTGGGCTCCTCAGTATGAGACAGACATGGACAAACTGGAATGAATCGAATAGGAGGTCACTAAGACACTTACAGGCACCCACTACGAAAGTGGAGGCTGAGGGATTTGGGCTTGCTTAAGCTGGAGGAAAGAAGACTAACGGATCTGACTGCGGTATTCCACTACCTAAAGGGAAGTTACGAATAAGACAGAGCCAGACCCATCTCAGAGGTGCACAGTGAAAAGACAAGAGGCAACAGTCACAAGCTACAACAAGGGAAATTCCAATTGTACAGAAGGAAGAAATTCTTCACCATGAGAGTGATTAAGCACAGCCACAGGTGCCCACAGAGGCTGTAGATCTTAATTTTAGATATTTTCAAAACAACTGGACAAGGCCCAAGCAACCTTATTTAACTTTGACGCTAGCCCTGCTTTGAGGAAAAGGCTGGACTAGAAGATGCCTATATTACATTCCAGCCTACACTTTTCTACGATTCACTTTACCATGACGGTATCAGAGTGGCTGATTCTAAGCATTTTAGACAATAACTGATATTGTCAAAGGATAGTTTTCCACACTTATCCAGAAGGTTTGACTCAGACCACTTCATTCCGAACAAAGTAAAACTTCCCCAGAGAAGAACCTATTCTAGTTTTAGGACATGTTTTCTACAATGCACACTAAAAGGAAGGTAAATTGTTCCTATAACATTAAATCCAGGGAACAGTTTTAAAACAGAATTATTTTTTACCCAGTTATCTGGAAAGTATTTATCCACTATCTCTCTCATTTTTGCTTGTTGAGTGTGAAGAATAGAAGGGTCAAAATACAGTATCACATAGAGCATAGCAGCCTGAGTAGCCAGGGCAGTGCTGCGGTGTTCTGGTAATGGATATGCCGAAACCTAGGAAAAGGGAACAAACCAAAACTGAACATAATATAATGCAACATAAACCACTTGCAAAGATTATGGGACACAATAAAAAGTACAGTATATGGATACTAGGAGGCAAGGAGGATATGTGGGTAAGCCGGACATACTTACACATGCAGCATATTTACCAGATATATTTCACAGAATATAAAAGTTGACTGTGTAAATGTCTGCTAACTTTAACAGGATATAGTAAGATATTACTATGCTGTAAATGAGTCAGAGGAGGGATGAACAAAGAGCTTACGACGAGCTGAAAGGAGCAGAGTTAGAAATAAGTATTTCATAGCAACTGGGTATGTTTAGTTCTTCTCAGATAGAAACAAGTATTCATTTAACTGAAGTAATAGGCAATTAGGATGCAGGTAATTTAATTATTCACCAATGCCATGTACCAGCAAGATCAAGAAGATTCAAATTATCAACTGAATTTTCATTTAAAAAAATACATAGGATAAAATATTAAAAGACCTTCATACTAACAAAAAAAGTTGGTATCAAAATAATATTCAACAAGACATAATGATTTGTTGTTAGGAAAACGGTTCTCTGCTTTTATTTAATAACTTTGTATTTTTCTTTAATTTTGTTTGGTTATTTTATTAGGTTAAGTGTGCAGACTAGTAAGAAAAATCAGGAGGCTTCTACCCACTGCCATCAAGAATAAGCTGCAAGTATCAAAGGAGCTAATACCTCAGACATAACATAATTTAGTAAAACAGGCTGTATTCAGTTTGGGTTGAGCTGAAGATTTCTACCCTACTTTTTGTACTACATTTGGAAAAAGTACATAGCTTATAATCATGCTTTGTATAGAAACATTAATGTTTTCCATTATCACCTGTAAGCATTACAAAATAAAATTCATGAATTGTAATATTATTTTAATGCAAAGGCAATAAACCAACAATATTCTATAAAAAAGAGGAAAAGTAATTTTGATACAACATACCAGCTCATTTAAGTAAGATTTCTAGGTTAAGTACTTTACAAGAGCATAGTCTCACAAACACTTTACAGTTTCCTATCAGAGCCATAGATTATGTCATAAAATGGGCTTTTTTCACAACTTGCTAAGTTGTCTTTTTTTTGTTCCTAGAATTCTGCACAACTTAAAAAATTCTTACAGTACAATACCAAAAAGACAATTTTTCCCCATTGAAGGTTAATATATCTGTCAATTGTATGAAAGTGTTTTTGATACGGTCCCTACTTTTCAATTTTTACTCCTGCCTAAAGTTTTAAGCCTTTATTTATTTCTTACAATTGTTCATTAATCTTCCAATGCTGGTTTTCTGGCATCTATAAACTGCTTCAGTTTTCCAGGATTCACTAAAAGTGTGCCAATAATTACAGAAATAAGATCGTTTGTCCATGCTTAAGACTGAAACCTGCTCAAAAGCAAATGCCTTGTTAAAGATCTCTCAAAGGAGTCATATTAGAAGAGACTGTAAATACAGTAGCCATTATTCATACCTTGCTTCAATTTTTGTTTTCTTTTATTAATACAATTGTCATAGTCAAGAACTGCAATAATAGTGTTCCTTTTTAAACACATTGTCTACTAATGGATGATGAATCTCTTTGCAGTAACTAAAAGAATGGGAATCTCTGAATGAATTAAGAGTTATTAAGAGTGGGCAACCATTTATGATTTAAAGACATTAAATAAAAAAGGTTTCTTTACTGTGAGATTGGCCAAACACTGGAGCAGGTTGCCCAGAGAGGTTCTGCAGTTAGCACCTCTGGAGATACTTAAAACCCAACTGGACACAGTCCTGGGCAATCTGCTCTAGCTGACCCTGCTTGAGCCAGGGGGCTGGACTTTGTGATCTCAAGAGGTCCCTTCCAACCTCCACGATTCTGTGATTTATTTTTTTCTGGGCTTCATGGTCGAGTAACTAACCTGAGAATCCATTTCATACTCAGTTTTAGATCCCTCTTATCTCATAGTAACTTACCTGGTTATAAATGTCATCTGACCGTAAGCGGCCAATAACCATGCTAATGAATGTTTCACTTATGGGTACCCTGCTGAAGTAACTCTCGGGGTAGTTTGGAGGTCTTTTAGCTCCAGGTTGGCTTGAGTATCCAGTGCTTCGAAGCAATTTACAGATATCATCTAAATTGGAATCGGCAGAGGATCGGGCTGCACTGTTTTACAAAAGAAAGAAACAAAAATTGAGCTGTATGACCTATTTCCTCTTCTTCCCCACCTTGTAACCATGCCTTTCCTCCAAGAAAATGAGCAGATACTAAGGTCTGGGAGATTTCTGGCTGTTTATTCCATGAATATAATGTTCCCCATATTATAGGAGGACACTGATAAATGTCCATACTGGAATCCCAGATAAGCAAACAAAGCACAAACAGAAAAATGAACTTTATTCAGGAACAGAAACAAGTAGCTTTATATTCAGAGGAGGAGTTTTGTTCTGTTGGGTTTTTTTTATTTCTTTTCTCCTCCCCTTTCTGAATTCCCCTTGTTGATCCACTTCTGCATTCCAGAGTTAAGGAATTCTCTCTCATTATATACTGACAGGCATAAACATAGTCAAAGAAGCATAGAAACAGGATACCTCCTTTTTTCTATGTGTGAAAGGATTTGCACTGATACCCTTTGAGACCCTAACTGTCATACTGTCATGATGCTGTCAACCTACCCTGGAAACTCATTATTGATTTGACTAATCAAGCACTGAAACTACAAGAAGCAATACCTTTGTCATCTAGATACTCGTGACTTTTCACCAAGATTTCTCACACATTTGGGAACCTGTGATACTTTCATAGCTGGCACTTGCAACATTGGAACTTTAGCTGAAAGTTTATTTGTCAGCAGACTTCAAATTTCTACTGTGACAGCATGAAAAATCTGTTGCTCTGGTTTTGCAGCTAGACCTGGAAAACCAGCTAATGCAAGGAGTTCTGTCAACATGCAGAGAACTCTGCAGAATTACTAGACTCTATCTGTAGACAGTCAAAAAGTTGCTGATATTTCCATTTATCTTAATCCAATAATGTAGGTAACTGAATATACTACATGTTACATCCTTTCAGCCTCGAGTGCTTCTGAAAACCAATATACATTACCTGTATCTGTAGTAGGAAACCAACATTCTTTCTCTGACTTCTCCTTCAATCTTCTGGTCAATGACCAGTAGCATGACTCCATATAAATAGAGCGCTTCACACTGTTTAGAAAAAGGAAAAATGAAGGGAAGAAATCACATAAATACAATTTTGTAGTTACGTGTAAAGACAAACGTACTGGCAAACTAACCCAACATCAACTACATAGTCAATACAACATGAAAAATGGCAGGCTGTACATTTTTGGTCTTTGTCCTCCTAAAAACGAGTCATAGCATTTCCATGCATTCAGTAAATTTAAATCTTTGTCTAGTTTGGCACTAAACTAGTTGGTTCATTTTCTACTATTACAGAATTGTTCAATACTTACCAGAAGCTGTTTTCCATCTTCATTAAGGAGGACCGTTTCTAATGTTTGCTGAATGTAAATTCCTTCATTGAGGTCATCTAAATATCTAGGGATCATAACAAAGAGTTGGTCATTGACTATTTTGCTCTCAAATTGCATGTCCTCAGAACTCAATTCGCCGATTTTCTCTGGAAGTCAACAGTCACATCAGAACATTTCCCTAGTACAAGCGGCATGGAGTTTTTCAGATAAAGAAGAGGAGATGCTCTACTATGAAATGAGAAGCTAAAACTCCTAGCTAGAGCCAACCAGTTGGCAAAAGCCTCCTGCCATATCCTGATGGTGTATGTGAAATACACCAGAGGATACTCTCTAACTTACAGCTAACATTCTCTTAATCTTCTTATGGATGGCTAACAGCCTGAGAAGAGAGTACTGAGAAGGCTTCTACTCCAAAATTTATTAAAACTGTCATTTTCAAGTTACCTCAAAAATATCTCCTGGAAATACCATACATTTGTCTCAGTTGCAATTCAGAAAGTAGAGCTAGAAATAGAGTATGTTCATCTTGATTAACAGAAGTTTTCTTCCTATTAAGGGATTTTCCAGTAACACTACTTACTAATAAGTAATGTTAAACACTTAATTTTTTAATTCATCTTTTCATATAAGATCAATAACAAAAACAATTCTTACACTTAAGATTCTCTGGAACTTTTCCTTAGAGTATTTAATGAATCTTTCATATTGTTTTTCACAGGTAAGAGTAGCAAACTTGAGAATATGGCAACTCCACTGAAAAATTAAGTTCAGGAAAATACTGCCAATGAAAGTTAAAGAAAAAAACCCTATCTGATATTCTGTTTTGCCAAACCAAAAAAACCCTAGTTTACTAATACGGAGTCTCCTTTTATTACAAAAATCTTCACGACAACCTCCAGGATAAAGAAGAAAAACTAGCTCTAGCTTACAGTTGAGGAAATGAGGTACAGAGGTTAAATGTTTTCAAGTCATTTATGATGCTGGTAAGCAACAGTAGGAGTAACAGTTAGTGTTCACTCCAGCAATCCAGGTTTCCTGGTGCACATGAATATGGTTCAACAGCGAATGTATTGGGTCTCTAAGGAAAAAGCTTCTCATTATTAAGAATAAACAGTAGTCTAGTCTCTAAGAAAATCCACATGGATTTAAGATACCATACCTGTTTAAATCTACAATGTATTTATGTACACTCTGAAAAGCTAGATAAAATCTTGTCAAAATTTCAATGTTGTTTTCACGAAATTCTTCATCTAAATCCAGTAACTCAGGTTTGGCTTCCAGTTTGCCTTCACATGTCTCAGGCCCCTAAGAAAAGAAATTAATCTTTAGAGACAATATTTGACTTTGACCTCTATTTTACTTCTCTTGGTGAACAACCACCACTGTGCGCACAACACCAGAATTAACATTTCTTATTAAAACAAAGATCTGTAGTTTTCCAAGCTACTTCATGATTGAACATTGATTCCATAAAGATGAGTTTTACACTTTGTTACAATCTGCAATGATTTTAAATATGATTTATCCTATGTAACCAATGCAAAAGAATAGTTAATGCCTTGGGTAAAGCCCCAATGCATCTGAAGCCACTGTGTGTTTTTTGTAGTGCTAACTATTTCCCTGCTGGAATTTTTTCCTTCACACATTTGATCTGATTGATTTCTCAGATAGAAATCATAACATTGAGACCTCACAAAGATTAGTACCTTTTCATACATTTAAACTGCTTGAAAGTATTAGACCTGTTTTTTACAGGCTCTGGATCTAGCTCAGCACTAGTCCCCCAAATTAATGCAGAAATTATGTCATTAAAAACCGTGGGGGGAAAAGGGTGGGATGAAGAGCCCGACTTCCTTAAAGCAATTGTACAAACTTTTCTAACCATTTACCACTGTCAACACTTCTCATAACCACCATTTGGTCCTACCATCACCATCTAAATGAAAATACCATTAATGCTTAATTGAAAATATTATTAACATTTAATTGAAAATACTGTTAATGTCATTCCACAGACCACTTACAATAGCATGAGATCATGGCTTAAAAGGATTTAGTCAACACAAACTCCGTAAAAATAGCTTCAAATAGTTAAAATAAAATATCAAGCTTAATACCCAGCTGACAATTTTTGTGTGGTTTTAAAAATGCTCTTCTGCTTCTCTTTTCATGCAAAATACCTACATAAAACAAAGGATAAAAGCAAGCCCCAAACTGCCTACAAGTTCAAATGCACAAAGTAAACAGCCTGTATTTTCAAAACATCAAATCACTTCTCATTAGGTAATTATAAGAATCATGAATACAGAAATGGCGCATTCGCAGTGAAAATATCTGTAAATTCACTAATCTCTGCTTTATAAGTATGTCTTTTATGGATTTTGGGGTGATTACTCTGAAAAGCAGCAGCACTGTTGTGCTTTCTTAACATTCAAAAATCTTACAATTTCAAGGGTAATGGTATTTCTCACCAATTATACCTACCTGCTTTTAAATTTTCAAGTAATTTCTGTAAAAAGAGACTTCTAACAATTACTTAGATCTAAAGATATGTGGGAAATCATTTGTGCTCAGGGTTTTCAGTGTCCAAGGCTCACAGTGCTTGAAATTTACAACTCTTACTAAAAAAAAAAATCCCCCCATTTGCTTTACTATTAACACTTCTTGTATTGTACAATCCAGATGAAGTCAGATTAGATAGTCTCTGTAGTTCCCTCTTAATCATGCTGGAGAATGACAGAGGGAAATAGGTACTGCAAGAAGCTTAATTTTATAAGGGAAATAAGGGCTTTTCATGGACACTACTCTTTGATTTATTTGTTTATTCAGCACATGTGACAAGTCCAGTGAATGAACAATCACAGTACTGTCAAACAGGAAAGCAGAAAGCAGTTTTCACGGCTGCAAAGAATAAGCTACAGATAACCAAAAGAAGATGGGCATACTGCCCACAGTACGGCTCCAAAGGAAAACAAGCAACTGCACAGGCTCAGAACCTGCTGGTGAAAGTAGAATTTAATGTTCCTGCAGGAAATAATAATAATCATAATAATTATAATAATTAAAGAATTCCCAGAACCCAATACTTAAGTTTCATATAATCGGTATTCATCAAAGTTCACAGTCCAGATGACTCGTCAAACATTTTGAAAGGTGTAGCTGGGACTGCTCTTGAATGCACTTAAAACTGCCACCCCCTTCTTGTCCTGATACTCTCCATGCAGGTACCAGTTATACTTATATTCTGCCTAGGGGCCCAAGCACAGAAACTTCACTAGACTGCTTCTGCTCACTGAAATGAGTAAGATGAGGCTGAGTATGACCAGAAGTATATAAAATACAAGACATCCCAGAAGTGGAACATTAGCATGCAAGCATATCCCAATTGCTATCTCAGTTTGGTGAATTTCTGGTAAAAACTAAGCAAGAAGTCATGATAGTAAATTCTGAAGAATGCTAGTAATAAACACAATAGTCAAAAATGGCTGTTTCATAACCTGAAGCACCCTCATGCAGGACAGGAATGCTTTAAGAAGTTTAAAAATAAAAGGATTTACCTTAAAATAACTGAAATCAAATATGATATCCCCATACTTCTGTTGATCAGCCTTGTCCTTCAGCCTGAAAACACCAGGAATAAATTCAGAAAGTCTCAGAAGTTCTGCAATGATGGCATTTCCACAGGACACAATCCGAAGAATTGCCTGACCACAGAGATTGTTTTCAGCTAGAAAATCGACCATTGTGGCGCTGGACGTGACAGAGCAGCAGAAGTCCTGCAGCTGGATTCTGATCGTTAGTCTTTAGGTTATTTGAAGAAGAAAGTCTGATGATGAAACTAGCTGCGCCATTAATAACCTGTAAAAACAAACCCATGTACATTCAGAGTGGTTCCCGTTCGTATTCTTTATAGTTTAATCTATGTGGATGTTTAAGCATACTCTCAAATTTTTGAATTTATGAAAACTAAATTATCCACAGCTTTGTAAAATGAAAAAAATGCACTGAGTTCATCTTCAGCACATACGCTGTGTTTGACTCAGTCTCCTGTGTGACCAGGCAAGGGAAGCACGACCTTTTATACCAGAAAAGTTTAAGGGAACTATCGAAGAATGAAACGATCACAAATACTGAAGCAACTGAGACCATGCAAGGAGATGGCAGCAAGCAAAAACATATAACAGGATGTGTTTATAATAGCCACTTTAAAAATACAACCAAATTGACTGCAATAGGCTTTAGCAAGAAGGAAAACTTTTATAGCAAATGGAAAAGATACAGTTCCCTTCCTCTATTTATTGCTGAAGGGTTAGCTTCCATGCTGTGGTTGCATTTCCTAGTTGCAATTCCATTTATTGACATTTCCTGCAAGATAGGGAGCGCAGCACTGCTAAAAATAAGCTTTTTATGTTTAGAAACATTTATGGAACTTATGAGTTGACTTGACATTTCACCAACGACCTTCCAACCTACTGAGCCAAATTCAAGACGACAGTGCCTCTTCTGTCCCCAAATGAGAACCAGGAGCCCGGCCTTCCCGTTAGGCGGGGTGCAGGGCGTTAGCGCTGCAGCAAGCTGCTCCGCAAGGCCCACAGGAGGGCCCTACACCCCCCCAGCAGCCGGCCTGGGCTTTGAACCACATCCCATCCCATCCCATCCCTCCCCGCCAACGCCAGTCACCGTGCCGCTCGCACGCTCCCGCCTCCCGCCCAGCCAGCGCTCTCCCTCACGGTTTGAACCTCGCCTCGGGGCAACGGCCGCGGCGCGAGACCAACCGCCTCAGAGCAGCGGCAGCGGCGGCGGCGGCACCCCCTGCCCTGCCCCGCCCCGCCCCGCTCCCGCTCCCGCCGCCTCCCCTCACCCAGCGGCCTCCCCGCCGGTGCCACCGCCGCTCGGCGGCGCTCACCCTCCCCCGCCGCTGGTGCGGTGAGCGGCGGCAGCGAGGAGGGTGCCCGGCTCCGTCAGCGCCTGCGAGCAGGGACGGCGGCCACCCGAGGGTGAGCTGCGGCGGCGGGTGAGGCGCGGGCAGCGGCAGGCAGGGAAGAAGAAGGCGGCGGCGGAGCTCCGAGCGGCGCGGCCGAGCCCTCCCATCACATGACGGCGTCGTCATGTGGAGAGGCGCCGGCTGATGAGGCGGTTCCGCCGCCCGCCTGGCCCGCCTCCCCCGGGCCCAGCTCGCCCGCCTGCTCCTGCCGCCGAGAGGGTCGGTGCGGGGGCCACCGCCGGGCCAGGAGCCCCTTCGGGCCTCGGCGGCTGGGACTAGGTGAGCAGCAGCCTCTGGTGAGGGTGGCTGCCCTCGCCGCCCCCTTCCCCTCTGGCGGGGTGAGGGCAGCGCTTTCCCGGCCGAGGGAGCGGGAGGAGGCGGGCGGGGAGGGGATGTGGGGCCGTTGCCCTCCGTGCGTGACTGACGAGGGGCAGGCTGGGCCGGGCCAGCTGCCCTGGCTTGTCATGGACGGGGTAGGGGAGTAAGGTAGAGGGCTGGGAGAGCGGAGCTTCCTGCTTGGTGGGCTCTTCTCCCGACCTTTGTGTCAGGGGAGTAACGTCTCCCTGTGATAGATGGCCACCGAGTGCATCTAGGGGGTAGACGCTAGCCCTGGTAGTCAGTGAGCACTTGTCACCTATAGATCTTGTGTTACAGAAGTAACTCTTTTTCTTCTTATCCCTGCTTCGTAGTTTGGTATGTTGAAGCATAGAGAAATTCGGTGATTTGCTCAAATCTTTAAAATAAGAGGCAGAATAGAAACTGTAATTTAAGTCTGCTGCTTGGTAATCCTGTCTGGACCATTTGATCACTCATTGTTGAAAGAAAAAAACGCTGCCTCGGTAGTCTCACTTGGTCTCCTTTTCAACTCTGATTTTGCTGGTTCTGTTTTCCAGAAATGAGGGGGTTGGGGGCTGGGAGTTGCAAATTTTAAGTGCTTCATTGATGCACCCATTGAAGACCTTCCTGGCAAAAAAGAGTGCCTTAAAAACACTGCTGTTAAGTCAATTCCAGTGAGGAATGTGGCTTTTCCTCTGAAGGTGGAATGGACAGCTGCAAGCTGAAGTTGAAGAATTCACTTAGAAAATTCAAGAGTGAAATCTTTGCTTGGGATCATAAACAGTTTCTAAGAACAATAATCTTTTATTTAAAAAAAAAAGGGAAAACTTGTCCAAAAGTACTGAACTTACTTTTCAAAAGAGAATTTGAGATGAAACTACCAATGCAATGGTATGATTTAATATTGTAAACAGTAACTTCTGTTCCTGTGTAGTTTGCTCAGTGTTTCCACAAATCTCAAGAGAAGAAAGAACCCTTTTTAACTTTGCACTGTTGTTTTTTTTCAGATTCCTGCCTTTCACAGTGTATATCTGTGAAATTTCCAAAAGAACAGCAGGCTTTCTCAGTGACTGAGATTTACCAAGTTCAAGAAGGGAATTAGGTTCTCACTGTTAACTTTGATACACTAAATGGGCCCAGAAAGACAAAGCTGCTAACATGATTTTATGTGACTGTTTAATAGTGTATATTTGGATCACACAGCTTCTGTACAGACAGTCTTACTAAGATGGCAAACAGGTGCTTTAAAAACAAAGTTAAATAATGTAACAGCTGAAAGCATTTGTTATTAAATCTTTAAGAACATCCTTTTCCTTTACATTCAAGGAGTTCTGTAAGGAACTTTTTCCTTGTCTTCTGTTGTCAGTCTGACAGCCTCTAAAGATCTCTAAAGATAGCAATCACTGTCTTTTGATGGGGAGAGCATGAGTTGACATAACTGGAACTGTTGTTGAAGGCTGCTGCCTCATCTGTGACAAAATGCACCTTTAGAAGGGGATAGAGAGGAAGGCAATTTGTAATTCAGAAGTTCAAGTTGTGGTAGACTTGAACTGTTGTTAAAATGTTGTTGGAAGCACGACCTAAAAATGGTGTCATAAAAGGTAGTCTTGAGTGGCCAAGCACATTTTCTTAAATGGAAAAAAAGAAAAAGATACAGAAGAAAACATTAGGAGAGAAGAGAGCGTGACGGCAGGTCTCATAGTCTGCATGATATTTGTAAGAAATGTGGCAATGTTGTTTAGGTTAGAGGGAGCACAAGATGTAGTTCTGGAGTCCCAGGGAAAGTAGTAGAAGGAGATACAGCCTTAAGTATGCAAAGCTTGGGCAAAGCTTTGTCCTTTCTATTTAGATATTTTCCAGATTTCTGTTGGACTATAACCTGTCAAAGGCTATTGTTGATAGAACAACTCGTCCCCTTGTTATTTTGTGTATGATTCAGGTAAAACTTCTGGTATACCCCAAATTTGGTTGCGGATTCTGTTCTCTACCTCCCCCAATATGATCTCAGTGTAGTCGTTGAACATATCAGTTATTCTTTACATGGACTAATGCAGTATTTCTGTCTATCCAAGACTTTTGGTGGTTTTTTTGTTTGTTTTTTGTGAACAACCATGTATCTAAAGCTGAGCAGAATTTTTCTTATCTCCTGCAACTTAAAGGATAAAAATCTGCACACCGGGTTCATGTTTCTTGTAATAGCTACATGTTGTCCGAGCAAGTTATGGCAAAGCATGAAGAAGGAAGAGCAGAAGTTGAAATTTTTGAGAAGAAACCAACTGATGTGAACAGTGTGGATAGGCACAGCATAAGCAAACCCACTTGAAGGTTGTATTAGTGACAGAGGAGAAGCAGTTAATGCCCCCAAGGCTGTAGGTTGTGGGTCTGTATTGGAAAGGAAGATGGTGGTAAAGAAGATAAACATGATTCCTGTGCGACACTATTGTGTGCAAATGGAACATCAGTACTAAAATTTTGTAGCATCTTTGGGGGAGGTAGAGAGCATTTGTAAGGTGGGCTTTTATTTAAAAATGGCGCTAGGTGTTTTACTGTTAAGTACATTCTTAGAAGAGTGGCCCTTTGATAGATTATTTTTTCCAAGGGCCAACTGTTGCAACAGGCTTGTAGTTGCTGGGCTGAATTGGATGTGAGAAGTCATATTTCTTTCTAGCCTAATTGATAATATGCCTAGAAAACACAGATGAGGTTTTGGGCATGTGGGCTTCTTTGGATCTGAAATAGGGCAGTAATTTTCAAGTGAACATAATCATTGAGTTTGAACCTCATGGTGGTTTAGCAATAGGAATGAACAGATGAAAACTGCAAGTTGATTTTTGTGGTGTAGTTTTGCCTAATATTGAATAGGAGGTGAATTGAAAACCTCTGGTGAATTGCAGTTCCACTGAAATTACTGTCATCTTGGGAGCTTAGATTTCATCCCTGCTTTCTGATGTTTGCAGTGGTTCTATCGACACTGCTTTATGGTTAGTTATCTGTACTTCTGTTTTCTCTCCCAAATTAATTGGGTGTAAACTGCATTCAAAATGTTGTATCTGTTATTTCTAGAGCAACAATTTCAAGATGCCAGGTGGTGCAAGAATCTCATTCAACTCTGTGGATTCCTCTCTTTCATCTTTGAAAAACTGCCAGTCTTACATAAATACCGGAATGGATATTGCTACTCATGTTGCCCTTGACCTTGTGGAAAGTTTCAGTAAGTATATTCTCTTTTGTATTGCATCCTGAATCTGACAGATGAGTCCTAAGCCTTTGTATTTTGACTTAGTTACTGTCAACATCTACGTTCATTATAGGAGCTGTAGCTCTTCTGGCTAGACCAGGGTGTTTTCGTTCCAATCACTTCATTGTCTTAAATGATAAATTCAGTGAAAATGTAAGTACCAGGCAAACATTGTCCCAGCTTTTGTAACACCCAAAACTAATTGTGTTCCAGTGGTTGTTACCCTACAGCTTTGTAAAAACTTTAACGTTGCTGAGCAAGATGGAGAAGGCCTCTTAAGTGGGTGAATAAAATGACTTTTCATTCTAATACTGGTTCTTTGTGTGTGTTTTATTTGATGTTTAGGGCAAGATATATTAAAATGATGCTAATGATTTTGAGTACAAAGCTTGAGACACCTGTTAGGGGATGCAATTTTTTAAAATGCTGTCTCTTTCTCTGCTGAAAATTAGGCCCTTTTAGGGTGCTTCATTTTGGACATTTGCAAAATGGGTTACCTTAAGTCTGTAGTCACTTCTAACAGTCTTGTCATTGCTATTTCACTATAAAAGGTGCACTGCAAAGCTACTTTTCAAAGACAAACATTAGGCATCCTGATTCTCTGTCTTCTTAGATCTGTGATAATGTTTTCACTAGGAAAAAATAAAAACTTTAAAGCTCCAAAACCCTAATAGTTTTAATTACGAGTGGAGAACAAGAATCCTGTGAAACAAAGTTTTGCTATTCATTATATATTTGCACTCAACTAAGCCAAGGGTTACATACAATCAAGATGAATGCTTTTCTCTTTGTCTACTGTGATGGTTCATTCTCCTTTGACCTTTTTATCCATACTGCTGTCAGAGACAATTGACATGTCATTTCTAGCAGGGTAGAGGAAATGGAAAGCTTGTCTGAACTGTCAGCTGGGGATTCCCTTTGAGGTAAAACTGGTATAACCGGTTCTGTTTCCTTTCTGCTTTTGCAGTCATCATCTCCCCTACTTTGCCATAAGCAATACATGGAAATACACTGAACGTACCGAATTCTTTCAGTCCCAAGACTGCAGAATGATCCACAGAAATTAGTTATTTGTACAAAAGTTAAAAGCTTTGATTAATTTCACCTTTCAGTAGAAACCCCTGTTGCATTCCCGTTTGGAAGGGTGAAAGGCAACTTAAGCTCCACTGTGCAGGTCTGTAGCTGGAAGTCTGTGCATTATAATCCTAGGAAATGTAGTTATCTTCCTCACTTACCTGCTTCTGACACATTAATCTTTAATTACAACCTTGAAATTATTTTGTCCCTTTCATTCAGTAACCAAAGGAACCATATTTAGCATTCTATCCTGAGAGGAGGAGATTACACTTGATGAAATACCTATGGTCATTGTTACAGTTAAATTATACCATGTGACTGGAAAACAGCTCCTAGACTGTAACATTAATTTTATTTTAGCAGGGGCAGCTTTCCTGTAGAATCATAGTTACAGAATTATCAAGCACGACCTTTTAACACAGTCCATCCCATTGCTCTACAGAAAAGGTATTCCAGACTTGTATTTGTAGTTTATACCTCTTTGGTCTGGTGTTATGGCGTTTGCTTTTTACTTACAATAGTTGTCTTCACTCCTACACTTTTCCTTGCAGATGTATGTACATGTGTACATGGAACAAACAGTGAGTGAAGCTCCTCACTTTTATAAGGTTTGGTTTTCACTCCCTTGACTACTCCACTTGGACTTCAAGTTCTTATGTTCCTTACGCAATGCCATCAGGAAAGATACAGGCTTTCTGTGGCATAACATACTTTTGGTAAACAAATACTTCCAGTGTTTTAGAAGTAGCATCATCTGATCTGCCATACCTGACTGTTCAGGTCTTGCCTCCAACTCATATGTGGCAATTTCTATTTCTAGAATTGTTACTCATCTATCCTACTTTGCCTTCGTGTTCTGAGGCAAAATATTAATTTAATTTTGAGCTAGTGTTAGATAATATGTTTCTGCATTCTTGTTCCTGTCCCATTTGTAATTTGTTTTAATTTCCTTTACAAAATTTAACTGTCCAGCTTCGGATAGGTTTCATTGCCAGGCTTTATAGAAGCAAAGAATTCTATTGTGACTATTATTTTATGTTACAAGCACTATTTCTGTGAAAGTATTTTATTCCTTTGGACTTTCATATTAGACAATGCTGGTTTTAGGAATAGTACCAAAAATTTTCATAGCAAGTACATGAGAGAAGTTACATTTACATCTGAAGATAAATAACTGAAAAGGCAGGAAAAGGTAGTGCAGTTAAGTCATGTCTCTTTCTTAATTGCTATTCTCCACAAGCCTAATCCTGAAAACATTTACTGGTAAGCATATTTATTCAATAGTACACAGTTGTGTTTGCTGGACTGCCTACTGTTTAATGCGGTATCATGGAGGGACTTCCTATAAAAGTACCTGATGCTAAGATAGATCAAAAGATCTAACTGGATCACTTTTCCCCACTTTCTTAGGTATGATAGTGGGTTTGCTCTGGTGCTGTATTTGAGGTACTTTCTGGGCAGCAAACACCATAGGGTTTTTTTGTTTGTTTGTTTGGCTTTTTTAACAATTAAAAAGTGATTTGTGAAAGAACCTGTGTGTGATTTTTCTAACTTCAGAGCTCTAGTAAAGCAGATAAATATAAATTAACAAATTTAAGTTTTCTTTTACATGTGTAAAGGGTTTTTATGGTATGCCAATTTTGTGGGCGTTTCCCAGTTCAGTAAAAATAACTTCCTGCACATTAGCACTGTAGGGCTAGAAAAGGCTCTTCACTTTCTGACGCATTTAGTGGAGGACAATACTGAGAAGGCTTCCAAAGAATGTAAAAAGCAAGCAGTTTGGTGTTTCCGCACTTTTGTATGCATGTAAGTTATAAAGCAGCCACGATTGTTCAGGTAGAGTGAAAATCAGAGTTCACTAGGGGGCAGAAGAAGATAGGAAGTAAGCAGTACAAAAAGCATCGAAAAGAAACTGGCCTCTTTACCTGGCCGTTCATCTGGCAATGATCCTTGGGTAGCCTAAAGTCCTCTCTGGTTAAACCATGCAGAGAACAAAGAACTCTTACACTGGTTATGCAAGCTATAAAATCCTCTCAGAATGATTTTGAATTTAAGCTTTGTAAGCAGATGGTGGTAGTGTTACATAGAATAAAGAGGGAATAAAACTACTTGTTTGATCGTGAGACCGGAGGGCTGCAGATAGGAAGAGGTGCCAGACTTGTGGGCAGGAATTGGCTCAGGGTATTCCATGATTTATAGTAACCTCGTAACCTATAGTAACCTTTCTTCAAACATCTCAGATGCTTTGCAAACACTGGCTAAGCCTCTCAACTCTCTGGGAGGTAAATAATGGTTGAAGGGATTACTTACTTTACCACCACTGAAATGAAACCCTTTTGGGTGAAAAATGGTTGCTGTATAGAAACATTGTAGCTGTATCATAATCCGAAAGAAAAAAATAAAATTTCCTTCAACTGACTCAAACAACTGAGAGGACTTTATTAGAGAAGATAGATAGAGGTTTCTGAGTTGGACATCAGGGACATCAGATTAAATTGCTTACTCATGAATAAATATCACAATAGATCTTTCACACCTGTGTTTTGACATAATGTTTGAAAGTTTCAGAACTAAATCAAACACTGGTTTTTCATTTCAACAGTAATTTCATATGGAGAAAGCCTCCTGTTGAATTGAGACTATCCTTTCTCTCTGCACTATAATTCCTTTTAGGAAACTGCTGTCTACCTACTGACTCACTTTAGTCCTGCTTAAATGGAATTTATCTGTTTCTGGGTAAAGGCTGCATGGCTGCAAGCCAGTGCATGTACTGATGCTACCATTGACTACTGTGCCTACTGTTTATTACTGTGCTGCTGTAGTTAAATTCGTTCTGTCTTAAGAGCTCTATGTACATCTGTTCATCATTATATTCTGAAAAATGTACACTTTTGCTCTTCATAGTTAACTTACATGAGGCCATTGCTTTCTGGCAGTAACAACAGAGCCTTTCAGTTTGGATACAGTTCTCAGGTTTGGGGTTTTTTGCCTTTTTTTTTTCTCCTATACATTAATTGTGCTCAGAACTTCCTATTAACTTGGTATTTTCCCCTATAGCTTTTGACTTTCTGTTCTGGAAAGATAAAGTAATCTCACTGGACACAGCTGTTCCAAGGAGTATAAACAACTGTTGGAGAAATTGACAGGGGAGGAAGGGTTCAATTAAGTAATTAAACATTGTAGCTCTGCAATAAGTAGTGGTCAGAGAAATGTAGAAAAGCAAGGGAGTCAGTTTCACGAATATAAATTGCAATTCAGATGACTTTGAAAATCTAAAGATTTATAGCCTCTCATCACATGGTCCTACATTTTGAAATGTAGGACAGAATGTACCAATTAATCTAATTTTCCATGACCTTGAAGGAGTTTGTTTTACTACTTTCCGCAAAATAATAATACTAATAAAAACAATGCTTTCCCATTTCATATGAATAATGGAAAGATTAAATACCCACTATTTCTAGGCAGTTTCATGTTAATCTCTACTTATGCATATAGGATGTCCTCTTGATATCTGTTTGCAGCCCACAATAGTAAATTTAAAATTATTCCTGTCCATTTAAGCTTTATTTAGTGCTGTGAGATGTTTTGGGAGTCCTATTGAGAGATAATATGGAAGTATGGATTTTTTACTTGGAATTGTAAATAATAACAGACCTCACATGAAGAAGTCAAAAGGAAAGTATTTCACAGTAGAATGAAAACAGTCTGAAATATCTGTGAGGCCTCTAATGATATAAACACTCAGAATCTGTTCCCAGCTTTGTACTACCTCCCCTTTCTTTTTGTGCCTTCTAGCATCTTGTTCACTGCTGCTGCACTCTGGAGAGAAATCTTAAGTTAGCTCTAACCACAGTGATTCCCAAGTCTCTTTCCTCTAAGGAATCCACTGTTCACAGTGTGCCATAAGGATGAGATACTTAGACTACTGTAAGGTTCATTGCAAAAACTACACTTAACCAAGTCTTAATTTCATCAGTGATTCTATTGCTTAGTCCACTAATACATTTACATTCATTTTGTTCTAGTCCTGTATAGATTTATGAAAAGAAATTACTAGTGTTAAATATTCAGGTCAGGCATTGCTCATTTATGAATATGTATGATCTCTAGCAAAATAAGGCAGAGTTTCTGTTAACTGCCGTTAATTTAGGTGAAGAATAATTTTAATGCATTTGATCCTGAAAACCTTTTATTTTTCCAGTAACTTTGTTGATGTCCATGAAGTTAAATTGTTGATTAAGACGTCCCTGTCCATTAAGAATCTGCAGACTTGTAGCATTGAGCATTTTCATGGTGTTGTGTTGTGAGCATGTGCTGGCAAAGAGACAAAATTTTAAAAGATCCTTTAAAGGATTAAGGATCTGTATCTAGAGGTGAAAACTAGTTTCACCAAACAATGTCAAAGGGAAACAGCCAATTTAAAAGCTCATTTTATTTAATGAGTTAAAAAGAAAGATAAGTTTTCTGTCCGTCTCAGTCTTTGTGCTGATTATCTTTAGATACTGACATTGTCTAAAGCTAGTATTTTTCTCTTCTTTTAAGAATACCACTGTGGTATAGAAACATTTTAAAATGTTTCTATTACATCTAACCCCAAAAAATGATTCTATATAAAAAAATATGTAAGCAGAAAAACAGACTGTGCACAGTCAGTTTCAGTATGTCCTCCCTGTGCTCAAAACACTCTTGGATGTTCTGTGGCCCAACCTAGCAAAATACTGAAGGCAAGGATACACTGAAATTCTTGAGTGGTCCACCAACTTTCAGAGTGGTCTGTATATTTTAAAGCTTAAGCACATGCTTATATCCTTTGCTGGATTGGAGTCGTAATAGATAGGTGAATTTGAAGGTGATGCTGTTTGAAATCAGTTATAATGCAAGTAAAATCATCTAAGTTCTACTATAATTTGCATCTTCCTAAATTTAGCCTCAGTCTGGTTTTGAGCTTTAGTAGTGTGATTGAAAAAAGAATTCACTAAGTCAGTACTTGTTTGGCAATGTCTCTCAATTGTAATGCTCCTAGTATTGAACTTTAAGCCCCATATTGACACCTTTGCACACTGAGGAACAGCTGTTTGCACTGCTAATTTAACTTCTCTTAGTTGCTGAACTGTCTTTACTTAAACTACTTGGAGTAGTTCTACAGAGTTAGAAAGCACTGCTGGACATCCATGCAAAATACTTGAAGGATAAGTCTTATTCTCTGCTTTTGGAATTAGTGTAACCTGCTATGTGTGTTCACTGATGTGCTGATAATGATATAAATATGCTGGCCCAGTATAGGTCTGCCATATCCAAGACAGGCATCTATTCCCAGCTCTGCTGAAAGTTATTGGGTGTGAGTTCTATCAATTTGCTGAGGATGGCAGTTTTATCTAACTCCTCAGGAGAAAGCAGCAGAACTTTCTCAAGAATATGGGACTGTGAAGTGCAGAGAGCTGTACATAACGGAATGAAGAAGACTAACTTATGGTCATTGCCAGGCTTGCAGCCCAGCAGCTTGCTCTTTAGAGGGGTTGTTGGTTTTGTGCGGGCTGGAGCCAAAGCTATGTGGGACTGGGAAGAATGTCCAGTACAAATGGGAAATAATTGGGAGGGCTTGAGAGTATGCGAACTACAGATGAGATGCTAAGAATGTCTTAGCATAAAACTTCTGAAAAGCATTTTAAAGCATTAACAGATAGGGTTTTGTCTAATTAGCTGAACTGTTTTTCTAGTAGAGAGCAAGATGCTTCCTTGATGTCTGGGACTTTGTTCCAACCACACATCACGTTCCCACTGTGAAGAGTAGAGGCCCTGGAGTGTAGAATAGCTGGGTGGGAAGCAGTTACTGCACCTGAACTCTAATCTCATTTGGGAACAAAAAATGAGCTGCTTTTCTTTTTCTTCAAAAACTTGCCCTCAAATGTCATGGTCAGCTGCTGCCTGTGGCTGCTTGCCATCTGCATTACATAGCAGTGATCTTCCTGTAACAATATCAGGGCCTGCGTGAGAATTCCTCCTCTCTTTCTCCACACTTCGAAGGATTTTTCTGCTCACCAGTAGGTACAGGGCAGGCCCATGGGCCTTACAGAGTGTTAGTGATACGATTCTTTGGCATGTGCCCCAGATTAAGTTAGCCCTTTACAGCTCTGGCTTTTCCTGCTTGTCTGCTCATTTCCTATTGCATAACCTGCTCTCTCTGCCAGCAGTTTACCTCAATTCCGGCTGCTTATCCCATTTGTCTGTTCCCCTTGCCTCAGAGTTGTCTGTGCGCTTTCTTCATGTGTGCTGCACTACATCTCACATGTGCAATGTCATCCCTTTACTGACTGCTTTCTCTTCTCCAGATTGCTTGGGATCCACTTATGTCATGGTGCCTATTAAATAGTAGCTAAATGGTAGTTGGTAATGTAGGATCTTTTTTCAACGTGAATTTAGCTCTGTGAGATTACCCATGTCACTTTGATTTCTCTTACTGCTCTCTTGAAATGGTGTTAAACAGGAATCACTCTAAATGTTGCTGACCCTTGTTGACATAGGAAGGAGTATAGAGAATATAGACACAGCAGTTAGCCTAGTTTTATGAAATTATTGACAGCCTTTTTAATAGACGGTTCATGAGTTTCTATGGAATATCCACTATTCTTACATGCAGTGGTTTTCTAAACGTACTGAAGCAACCTATAACAAACAGACTTGAACATCCTAAGTTCATTCATCACTGAGAGCAGGGGACTTGTCCGTGGAAGTGTCTCTGTCATTGACCTAAAACTTCTACCTGGAATGGTGGAAACTCCAGTATAAGGATGGACTCTGTAGCTGTGTTTGAATATAAAATGTTTTGGTTAATTTGTTTCCTTCATCTTTTTTTTTCTAGTTTATTTTTCATCAAAAATTCAAATGCATGATTCCTGCAGCACCATAGCATAACATGAATCTTAACATTGGTGAAGTTCTTGTGCATGAAACAACCATGATGTGATTGTTTTGGGACCCAGAAATAAACCTGCTGACACCTGTGCTTCTAAAATTCTCATGCTCTGTTAATTTCCATGGTGTTAGAGATCATTGTGCTTCATAAAAACAATCAAAACATAAGGTACTTGTCCTGAGAACAGGCTATAGTATATAGGCTAGAATGATACTTTGCAACCTGCTTGAGTGAGGTAGCATGAAGGTCCACTGACTGAGGAAATTAGCAGGACTAAACTTTGACATGCTATCCTGTTCTTGTCCAGGGAGGATAAGCTGTGTGAAGATGTTTTCTTGCACATCCTACCTTCCTCCGCATATAAGTTGTGGTTTTGTTAGGTTGCTCTCCAACTCGTAGTGGCCTCATAATGGACAAAGCTGTGGCCTGTGTCGTAGAGACCCTGCACAAGGAATCAGAACTTGTTTTTGCCTTGCGAGCCCATATATCTGTGAAGGTGCTCATGGGAAGCAAACAGCAGTTTTATATGCAGTGTAGGACTAGCATTAGAATTGAACAATCCATTACTTCTTTATGGACACGAGGGAACAATCTTACCTGGATTTGAAATCCCCAAGAGTGTGCCTCAGTCTCTGAGAATTTACTTTGTCTTTAGGTTAGAGTAAATTCCAAATAAGGGTTGCAGGTTTTTTTTTTTTCTTGTTGGAGAATGTAAGTGTAGAATGTCAAAGTCCATCCTGGAGATAAATGGCTTTTCATTGATGCTTGCTATACAGAAATGTTTTCTAACTATGAGAGAAGGTACTGTAGAAAACAAAGGGAGTCCAGTGATCCATGAAGTTCAGTAACCCTTCTGTGTTAGCCTCTACCAGATGCTTCCTGTGAAGCTGCAAGAATTCCCTCACGATTCAAAGCTGTTCACAGAGGAAGTTTCTTTCTAACCCCAGGCATTTGTCTGCCAGAAGCTGTTTGTTAACTGGTCTGCTTTGTTGCTACACCAATGTCTGTGGTACTGATTGGTGGCATGCACAAGCTCAGTGTAGGGACCACAATTACGTCTTTCTGTTTGGGAAGATTCTTTTTCCTGTTGTTTAGAGTAAACTTGTATTTTGGGGTATGTGAGATAAAATGTTTCAGATTCCCTTTCTCAAAAATACTAATTTTGCTTTCCTTCAAATCCCTCACTTAAGATTCATCCTTTTAGGAAAGATGTTCTTATTTATCTTACGCTTGTCCTCTATCATGTTGTGCTTCTTGGATTCTTTTATAGGTATTTAATCTTTCAACTAACAGTGAGAAAGATATGTATGTCTTCTTGAAGTAGGTAGGTAAATGGTGTCACACTTTAACTATTTCTTCTTCAAGTAATTTTAATTTTTGAAACAAAAAGGACTGGTTGGGTTCTTGTGAAATGCTTTTCTGAAGACAAAAAAATTACCTTCTGTGCATTATGCTTTTCAGTCAATACCAAAATTTTGAGAAGAGAGGGTTGGATTAATTTTTTATCCTACCTTTGTGCTTCAGTAATTACAGTGTAAAAATGACTTACTACATTTATAGCCAACACTGATGAGCCCATTGCTGGAATACACCAGTTGGTTCTGAAGGCTGTTCTTCAAAGAAGCTGTCTGAAAAATGAGAATTTGGAAATGTGCCTTGTTTCAAAATCTGGAAAAATATGACTTGTAATGAAAGATTTGTGTTCTTTTATATTTATCCAAAAACCACCCTGACCATAGTCTGTAATCTTACAAAGTGGGAAGAAACAAATATGTGGGGTTGTTATTATTTCCTAGTTGGAATTTTGACTGTAAAAAGAACACAGTGCAGCGGGGAGGGGGAAAGTAGCTATATTAAGCAGCATGCTTTTTGTTCTGCAGGCTCTTTTGCGTTTTGGGTACTCGGTAAGCTGAGTGCATCCAAGTATCTTCGTTCCTCAATTTTTGCAGTTCTGGAAGGAAAAAGAAACCCATTAGGTGGCAGCAAAGGCTTTCCTGCAGCGTGTGCCTTCACTCCTTCACCTGCGGTGGTCAGTTGCTGTGGCACTACAGTAACTCACTCCAGGAATGGATTTAGAGGTGTTGGGGCCATATCACTGCACTCTTGCATTTACTAACACTAAAATATAAATGGAGGATTAAGATTAATAGTGGAGAAAAAGAATTTGTATTATCAGTTCATAGATTTTTAAGCCTGTTTGGGACCAGCATGATCTACTGGTTTGACTTCCTGCATAATACAGATCATTGCATTTCGTGCAGTTATTCTTGCGTGAAGCTGGTATGTTGTGGTTGAACTAGAGAGTATCATTCAGAGTGAAATCCAGTCTTGATTTAAAGCTAGCTAGCTGAATAACTGTCTTTAGTGCATTCTCATAGAAATGTACTGACAGCTTGCACCTGAGCAGAAGGTCATACTCTGGACAGTCTTGGTTTTTGTCAGAACTCTTGTGAGTGCTCAGATGAAAACTGCATGATTTTTATTTCTCAGGTTTCCGTAGGTGGTATTCACATAGTTTGATTTCAAATACACACATACGTATGTATGTGTGCATTTTAATACTTTTTTCTTACGTATTTTCGTAAGAAAGTGGGTAGTTTTCTCCCCCAGAGGTCATTGTGAGTTAGGGAGGTTTGCAGTCACCTGGTGGGTTACCTCATGTACCCATAGTCATTATAAATTTCTCTGTGTCCTAGACCTCCTAAATTCTCAGCAGTCTTCAAAATAGATCATAAGTGGGATTTAAATGCTGTATAGACCTTTTTGCAGACCCTCTGCATGCTAGTGATGTTAACCTTGAGAGAATAAGTGAGCTTACAGCTGTAAGTTATAGGCTTGAAATTGCTGGGTGAGGTTCTTTGGCCTCTACTATGCATGAATTCAGAATAGATGATCCTAATAGTCTGTTCCAGCTTCAAAATACTATGAAGTACTGCAGAGGTCTTGTGTGGGCTCTTTAGCACAAAGATAAATCAACCTCTTTGAACAAAAGCCAGAGAGGAATATTTTATCTGAGTAATTTACTGTATGAAAATATTCTCTGTAGTATATTAATCTGTCATTTTCTTATCGTCATATTTCTGCCACAGAAATGTGGCAAAGAGAAAATACTGCTAACTCCTGTTTGAATGTAGAGGCATACAGTATATATAGAAAGTAGTGTGGGCTTTGAAGAACCCATTCTGAAGGCTTTAATTTTTATCAATTTAAGTAGATCAGTATTTAGCTTTCAGTGATCTAATTGTATGCCTAAATAACTAGAGGGAGAGGAGGAACCCACAAAAGTAGAAAAAAATCTGGGGTTGGCAGCATTCAGAAAGATTAAGAATATAAAGCAATTGTATTTCTTTTCTTGATTTTTTCCATTAGGGAAAGATTTATCTGGGTTAAAAGTAAGCGTTGTGCTGACATGTTCTCAGTGTTTGGTCAAAACATGAGAGAAGCCCTTATGTAGACATGATCATTCTGAAACCTTCATCCTGACCCCTACCAATAGACACAGGATGCTCAACTCTTTTTTTTTTTTCTTCTTTTTCTTTTTTTCCTTTCTTTTCCTTTCTCTTCTTTGTTCTTCTCTTCAAGAATTCAAGAACTTGTGACTGTTTTTTTTACCATTCTTTTTTTGATACTCAACTTTTTTGTCAGTGCATGTAGAATTAATTCTGAGAGGTTTTTAATACCTTCAGATAAAAATAAATATAAAAAGAAAACTTAAAAATGCACTCTGACTCAAGTCCAGATTTTATGACATGTTTCCATTTACACCAATATTTTATAGCATGCTGATGCTCTAGTAAAGCATGGTTAAATTCCAAGAATCTAAGTGGGAATGTTTGCTTTATCAGTCAGAATCACACGTAAGACTTGTGTGTTCCTTATGATTGCTGACACTGAGACCTATGAAAAATTTCATCCTTTGGAGGACAGGCAGAGATTGGTTGTCTGAATTGTAGGTTTAGAATATTTTTTATTGTAATTTTCATAGATTTTTTTTCTTCCCTTCTCATTTTCTTTCCCATTTTCTCTCAAGAAGAACAAGGAACTCATAATAGCATTATATGAAAGGGATAAAACAACTGAGATCCTCCAAGTCTGATTTTGCTGAGGCCTTGAGGGTAGGAACAAGTGTGCTTTCAAATTGGCATTGCACTGTGTGGCCTTGGGCAAGTCATTGAAGTTCACTAGGCATCAGTTTCCCTTCTATAAAAAGAGGTGTCAGGAGTGTTTTGAGAGGATGTATGAACATCTGAGTATCTCAGACTCCTGTGTAGATACTCACTTCTGTTGTTGCTTGTGTCTGCTGTGCTTGTGGAAATTAAGTTGCAAGAATCTAGAAATAATGTGAGTTGTCTATAATGGTGGTAGATGATTAGAAAAGGCAGGGGATAGGTAGCCAGGAAAAATATGTGTGCAGGGGAAATAAAAGGCAGCAGAAAACAACAGCCTAACAAAGATGTCATATTTACCATTTGTGAATTAACAAATAGGATGTATCACATCTCCAAGAACCATTATAGGTGATGTGAAATGGTTTGAACTACTGAAATATACACAGGGCACTAAGTGAAGATTTGCACTTAGATGAAATTTATGAGTGGATCCTACAGCCATGTCTACAGGAGGATAGTCTGATGTTTCTTAGTGGTCAATAAATGATACTATGTGAAGACAGAAAATATTACACTGATTCGAAAAATGTGCTACTAAAACTGCTTATGGAAAGAAAATTTACAGTGAACCCCACAGTCCAGCAAAAGGTCAACTGAAGTGACAGAGAATCTATTCTATCTCTGAATAAACAGTTCAACCTTGTATTTTCTTTCTTCATTAGCTTTGTTTCAGTTTTCAGGCACTGCATCTTATGTTTCTGTCTGATAATCAAAGAGCCCAATATGTTCAGAAATCTTCAAGATGGTAGCGGTAGATCATGAGCAAGTCACCTTTAGCGTATCTAACTTAAACTTTGAAAGTTGAGCTGCTTTAGTCAGTCTTGATGTAAGTCACACTTTCCAGGCATTGAGTAATTTGTGTTGCTCTTTCTTTGAAATACTGAAAGAGCTTATTGAAGGAAAATGCAATTAGCAAGATTTAGTCTCATGCTTGTTCGTTTAGAAGGAGCCTTTGCCCTAATTATAGACTATGTGCCATGTAAAGATAGGGACGCATCTGCAAAATTGTCAGCGTAAAATCAGCCCCTTTTTTAAAAAAAAAAAGAACGATCCCTGTACCCCTCTTTAGATGTTGAACAAGGGTCTGATATTCATCATGAGCATTGTACAGCACAACCTTCTGTGTAGGGCATACAGTAATAGCCAGGTAACCTGCCATCACTCACATTGCTGCCCCAGCCACCCTTTCAGGCATTGTTTGCATTAGGTTAGTTCCCAAACTGTGCACTACATAGCAGTTACTATTAATGACTGGTGAGCTTATGTCTTTTTTGTTATTGTTGTTTCAGTTTGTGGTTTTTTTGTGTGCTAATGGACCTTTATGCCAGTAAAAGAAAATCAACAGCCATGAGTCTGTTAGAGCTGGTATTATATAAAAGGGTGGGAGAAAGTGGGACATGACCCCCAAAGATTGTCATCACCAGGAAGGTATCACTTGCTAATAGAGAAAGAATCAAAAAGCAGGCTAGCAAGTGCTTAGGGAGAAAAAGAGCAGGAATGGGGGAACTGGTTGAGGAGGAAGAGGAGAGGAGCAACTGGTAAAGAAATGCGTAATGAAGGAAAAGGAGAGGTAAGAAATAAGAAAGCCACAGCAAAAGGATTAAGCAGGACAGTACGCTGGTCGTGCTCTAGATGATGAAAGATATTTAAATGCCTTCCTAATGATGTTTCCCATGTAAGCAACTTCTGTAGTTTCCACAAAGGTGTTAGCTTTTGCAAGTGGGAAGAATAGTCTGGCATATAAATTGAAGGAGGACTGGTTCATATGGCTGAAAATGAGAAGAGAGATGTGGTCTTTCTGATTGGTCTCACGCTAGAGTTGTTCAGAATATATGTGTGTGTGAATCTCCTTACTTTTTTGACATTATCAACAAATGCTATAGAGTGCGCTGAAATATGCATGTGCTGTAGCACTCAGTAGAAGGTGACAATCTCAAACTGCTCCATAAATTACATATCATGAACTTTCTTATTAAAAAAGACTTAACAAAAGGAGCCAGCTGGCTTAAGGGAAGGTGGCAGATGAAAAGAACACAATTCAAAGAAGTGTTCACACATTAAGGAAGTATTTTAACAGGCTTTCCCCAGACTGTAAGTGGGAATGGAATTATACATTGCATGTAAATGTCAAGTGACAATAATATCTTCTGAGTTAAATCAACCTTGCAAACTCTTTCCTATTTTTCTTAAGCAGATGAATAAAGTTTAACTTGTGATTTCCTTACTAATCGTCTTAGTAAGCAGTGGGTGAGTAGACTTTTTACTGTATGGGTAGATCAATGTGACATTTTCACAAGACTTTTTGTTTTTAAAGTTTATTACTTGTGGGTGTGGATCTAATTCACAGCTGTTTTTTGAGTGAATTAGGTATGCCATCACTCATACAAATTCTGTATTTCTTTGGTATTTTTAGATTAATCTTTTATCCATGCTTTGTTGGAAGTGTGTAGTGAATGCTGATATCTCAAGGTAATCTCAAGGTAATCAAGACTTCTCCACTGAACATACTTTAGTGCACAGATTTGGCCCAGTCACTTTTACAGAGAACCAGATTTTAAATAGAACAAAGTTCAAAAGCATATCAGTATAAAGGGGAGAAAATCTCTCAACTAGTATGTGTCAGCTACACAAATCTCAAGCGTAGTCATATGGCTCTGAATTTAATTTCTTTTAATAACACAATGTCTGATAGCTGTGTGATAGTTTACCAGGTCTGTTTAAGTACTGAACAGAGGGAGCCTTCTACTTCTTCCTATCTAGTTACAGAACATTTCCACATGGTTTCAATTTATATTCCTGTTTTTTCAAAACTGCCTTTTTAAATGCCATGAGGCCCCCACAAAGCTACTTCTTTCCTACTATGGACCAAGATAACAGCATTATCTAAAAAACATGCTGAGACACCATCATCTGTGGTGTACTGTAAGCCATCAAACAAATTCCTGTTTCCTCTCAAAATCATAAATATTTGTGCATATGTGAGAGACCCAGGCAATACAGAATTGCATTGCCCTTTTTTGCACAGAGATGTGCATTTCCACATGATAACAAAGTAGCAGCTCCTCATAGTAGGAGAAATTTTTGTATGAAGTTTGTGGGAAATGAAATTCCAGCAATGGAAAGATTTAGCTCTGTCACTTACCAGTATGCAAGCAACAGAATGAATGCCACATACCAGCAATTCATGCCAAAAAAGGGAGATCTGCCAATTCACAGAAGAGGTTTTATGCAAAGGAGGCCTGCTAGAGGCAGAATGAATTGCTGGTTTTCATTATGCTTGCAGTTTGTGTGCAGTCTTTGCCTTTGCCTTGTCTGTGTAAGACGATTAGGTTATGGGTTGGGTTTTTTTGGGTTGGTTTTTTTTGGGTTGGTTTTTTTTTTTTTTTGGTCATATTGAGGAATTATGGGCTCTGAAAGTCCTAGCTTTAGTATTGCTGCATGGTTAGCACTTCAGGTACCATATCAGTATGTGATTCATGCTGAATTAGATGTTTTGTGTGGGGAACATCACCTGACCTTTGCTTGCATGAGACACTGGTTTTCTAGACTCCTTTAGTTTAACCTTGGTTGTGTTGTCTGTTAGCTCTCTTCAACAGAAACTGGAAACTATCCAAAGTATGTGGAAGTATCTACATTTTCAACAAACAATTAACTTTGGAGATGATACTTATATCTATTTCTACTAACCTTCCCATTTCTGATACTCTAACAGATCAGTGTTTCTGATTTTAAAACCAAAACCTTTCCATTGTTAGCTGTATATTATGAATCTGATTTATCTTTTGTTTATTCCTCTATGTATGTGGACCAGTGTCATCTCTGTTGTAAGACACATAACTGCTCTGTCCACAGTGGTGTACAATGTGGAGTTGCCTGCCAGCCAGATTTGTCTAAAAAGCTGACTGTAAAACTGGATTGTTTTTCCACCCTGAACTGCTTGCTGCTGCAGCTGCAATACGGCTAGTGTCCAGGCTAGTTAGCTGAAGTCCAGCCTTGCTCTGTCTGGGGCTACTGATTAGCTTCTCTAAATTCTGAAGTCAGTAGTGCCAAGGGTAGTAGAAGCAGAAATACAAAAACTTAAAACGGGAGACTGTGTGGGTTCAGAAAAAAAAAAAAAGTTATATTTGGAAGTATCTAATCAAAATATTTGACATTTAAAAACCAGATATATTTTGGCAATTTTCCTCCCCCAGCTGTTTCATTTTAGGTCAATAATGTTAAAATTTGAGTGCTGGAAGAGTGTTCATTTGTGTCTGCATGAAGCTGTTGCTGTTCGGTGTGGAAACTTAGTTTGGATTCTGTGGGTTCTTTTGTGGGGGAATATAACTATAGCCACTGAACTGAGCCAAAATAAGCTGGTGCTGGATTGTCTTGAAGTGAAGAATTGTCTTGGTCTTACCTTCCTGTTTGATACGTGTTCTACTGCTTTAACTTGTACTAGAGCTCATGCACGCTGCAGTCTGCTAATAGGGCTTTGCTTGAATTAGAACAGCTCGCTCAGTTTTAGTGGGAGCAGTTTGTTGAGCAGTTCATGCACAAGCCGTAGTAGACACCAGTGAAATACGAAGGGCGTATGCAATGAGGGACCAAGAGTGAGACTGCCTCTGTACTGAAACTGCACTCTCAGTCACTTTGTGAGGCACCTCTCCCATGCTTCTGTCCTGCATCATGGCCCTGTTTCTGGCCAGGCCATTGATGATGCACCATGTGACTCCTATTTCTTGTGGTGCCACATGCAGCATGTCTAGTCTGTGCAATTAGATTTCTAATTGGATATATCTGCACCAGACTTGGATATTATGGTAGCTTGAGCCCAGATCCAACACAGTTCCATTTACTGAAACATTATATCTGATTAAATAAGCTCTGATGAGGGCTTGGTAGCTTGGTCTCTGAGCTAGGCTGCCTCCAATTCTGGACAGAGGAGTAATGTTTCTGAGAATTTTGAAGGTCTTGGGTGAAAAGGGTTTATTTTCCTATCTTTACTGATTTTTTTTACTGAAATGTCGTTCCAGCCCATTTCCTGTTTCCCCCAAACGGAGGAAATTCTAAGTAACTACTGCATTTAGTTTAATGTAGGTGCACTTTGAATGAGCTTCTCTGAGATGAGAAATATAATAGGTTCGTTAACACAAGCAAAGTTTTTTTGTGAAAAACCTAATGGTATTGTTAACTGCTGTATAATAACAATCATGCCTTTTATTAGAGACAGACTTGCACTTCCCACTAAAATATTTATTTTCCACCTATCAATAACCAGAATTGGTTATTGACAACAGAAAGCATTAACACGGTTGACTTGTGAGCAAAAGAGGGGTGGATTATCTCTGTAGAATTCATAATGTGCAAGTAGAGATCTTGTGTAATACAGAAGAAATTGTGCTTCTTAAAATAAAAAAATTCTAACAAGTTGGAAATGAACTTGTTGGAATCATAAAAAAATCATAAAAAAATTATTTTGCTGGTATTCCTTTCCAGTGGAAATCATAGATAAAGCAGCCTGTGAACCTTTTATGGAAATTGTAAATGCCCATTAAAAACCTTGAAATAAAATACTTCATTTGAAATAGCAGTTGTAGAAAGTGTTCTGAGGGATCAAAGAGTAGCAGTTACACCACCTTAACAAATATTTCACTGTTCCTTGTCAGGGAAAACATTTCAAGAAAATTTTTGCCTGAATTCTAATGTTACCATATCAAGTTCTTAGAGGAGAAGGTGGGTAGAAGGAGGACAGCAGTAGACCCCTTGTTTTCAAATATTCCTAGCCCTCCCATCTCTCATTCTGAGGAAGGCAAGGTCAGCAGCAGCTCGGGGCTCTGAACCATGCTCTATTGTGTGGTGTAGACATGCCCACGCCTCCACAGGCAAGAAGCTTGTTAGTCATAGGAAAATCCTTTCCCATTAAAATTATTAGTGAATGTTGTTTTCAGCCTTAATTTCATCATATGTTGAAATCCACTAAGAAGAGAGGGATATATGCATATATATAGTTAGGAAAATAGAGGGGGTTTTGTTATTTATTTTATGAGAGATTGCCCAGATTTCTGTGTGAAGAGAAAATATGCCTTGTACTTGCTTAGAAAATACAGGTGTGGTTCCTCTACCTTTTTCTTGGCAAACAAGTTGGTTTAGGAAGTTATTTCCCCCCCAAATCCACCCTGCTACAGTTCGCCATCCCCTCAATTGTACTGGTACAACTGTTTGTATATCTGCACTTCAGATTCAATTACTGGAATACCATGGTTTGGGGTTTTTTGGTTTGGTTTGGTTTTGGAGGACAGAATGCTATTTTTAGCTTGGATTGTTTCATTAATCCAATTTACAGTATAACCCTGTGAAAAGTCATGTTATCCTAGCTGAGGGGCAGCAGAGGAGGAACACAGGCGAACAGCAAGGAGTACCTGGGGAAGTGACCTGTGAAACTCCCTTTGTTGCCAAAGAAAAGGTACATGAACTTCAGCCTTGGTGTTTTCTTGCTGCTTGTCTGTCAACATGACTTGTCCTGGTTTCTGTTCTTCTTGGGCCTGTGGATGTAGATAGTATTGAGGAATGCTGATTTACTCATTTGGTGAACAGAGCATAGTAGTTCTGGATGGGTATCACCATAATGCCAGGAAACTGATACAGAATTATGACAGAGGAGAGCTTGAATTGCTTCTCAGAACTGTTGCACCTTGTAAATGCTTTATCCTCCTTTCCGTGCTTTTGCTTACTAGTTACATTGTCTTTGTTAACTTTAAATTGGTCTTTCTGCAAAATTAAGTAGGTGTTAATTGGTAAAATAAAGATTAACCTCACTGTGACCTTGGAATTTATTTAGTAAGGACAAAAGAGGTGCTGGTCTCTTTTGGCTGAAGGGAGGGAATTAGCCTGGGAATTGTATCGGCCTTCATATTTAGTCAAGCAAGCATCCATTTCTATTTGGGGAAGTGTGTACATACTACCTGTCTTCATGTCTTTGTGCTGTATGTGTGGCATCAAATATAGAGGTTACAGTAGCAAAAAATATGTAGATATGATATAAAGACTTGTTTCTCTTTCTGTTCCATAGCAAACTGTTGACTCGTATGAGAGATTAGTTGATGTCTTTTTACTATTTGTGTGCCTCAGCCTAAATTAAACCATCTTGATTTGTGTTGAATAGTATTTTACTTTGGGTTTTATAGAGGAAAGCACGTCAGCACATGTTGGAGTGTTTTGCTAAATCAAACTCTCTGTGAGAACCCACTTTACTTCATTAGGTATTACCACAGTGTCAATAGGTGTTCGGAGGTATTGCCCTTCTTTACATTGCAGTCTGTTTTGGGTGTTGTGGCAGAAATATCTGGTGAGATAGATCTTTGTTACTGCTCTCAAATCTAAACTGGGATCATTATGACTTTTTAGCCTTCCCCTGGTAGTCCTGAAGAAAAAAAAAGTACTGTAAGGAAGTTGCTTTCAAAAGCACTGTTGGCCTAGTTCTGCTGGCAGTGGAGTTTAAGGGAGTTTCATGTTGAGCAAAAGTTTCATGATTACTTTATTATAGAATAATATAGTAAGTTATTTTCAAAAGTGGTTAGTAATACTGGGTGCCTCAACTTCTCTGTGCCCACTCTGAGATGACTCTGTTTTCAGAATGCGTGCAACACCCACTCGCTGGAAATGCTGTCCCCTTGAGATGTTTCAAAGTGGGCATTCCACAATTGAGATGTTTCAAAGTGGGCATTCAGACCCTGCATGGTCTGTTTCTGTTGAAATTCTGACTCTCTCTACAATATAATGTACGTGGCTTTAATTTCCATGGGATTAGCAGGAGCCTCCTGGGTCACTGAATCTTGTCTCTTCCCATTTCAGACTGTCATAGCCTACAGGGAAATGGCTTGTAACACAAGATGAGGTTTTTTTGTCAGGAGTAGTCTGTAATCTAACAGACACTCTTGGTTCATCTTACTTTAAAAAAAAATAAAAATTAAGCAGGGAGAAATGGATAATTGAAAATTTTTTCAGTCACTTGCTGAGTAAAACAAATGTTTAAATCCAGACTGACAAGCATTGCCCTTTCCTTTCCAAAATAAAACCTCAGAAGACTGTACTCAGGTACAAGCAAAATGCTTGACCTGAATTCAAGTATTGTAGTTTGATTTACAATTTCTTAACAGAAGCCGAGTAGAAAATGAGATGAAACTTTAGGAATCATTCACAAGCAATAGTTCTGGTGCAGCTGTGGGCACAGTCAACTAATGGTGGTGTTCTGTGCTGGTCTTTACAAGTTCTAGTAGTACTGTCTCCCACACTCCTCTCACTTTTATTCCTTCTACTCAGATTTTTTCTTTGATAGAATATAGGAAACTCAGATTCAGCTTCCTTCTTTGCTTGAGAGGACTTGAACTTGAACTCACTTTCAACCATCTTCCAGAAGAATGGTTTAGAGACAAGGTTGTTGGATATTGAGGAATATCATAGAATTACAGGATGGTTGAGGTTGGAAGGGACCTCTGGAAGTCATCTTGTCCAACCACCCTGCTCAAGCAGGGCCACATAGAGTAGGCTTCTCTTTCTCTCATTGATGTATTTTCATTTTGTAAGACATACCTACTTTTCACTGGAGTGCTGGTACCTAGGTGAAGGTATTGGTCTGTAAAATCACTCATGCTCGCTTGGTCTCTAACTCCGTGTATATGAAAGCTTTCTATGCAAGCAGAATGGCTTCATTAGTGGACACTGAGGGAAATCCAGCTCAAAATACTCTACAGCCAAGTTAAGGCATTTCCTTAGAAGTCGGAGGTTTCTTTAGGACCAGCTTCAGCAGTAAGTAGCTTCTGACTGTTACATGAAGGGAAATTTTGCAATTGCTGCCCTGAGTTCCCCTTTACTCCATCAGTTGCCATTCCCTGTATGGTTGTTGGCCCTCTAATCAGCAATAATTTTTCTTCTCTTATGAATTGCAGAGGTTAGTTCCTATCCAAAGGGCTCCATGGAGATTTTTGGGCATTCTATTTTCAACCATTTCTCTGGTTTTAATGTGAGGACACCTGCATTCAGTTGATGAAATTGGTTTTCTCCAGTCTTTTGCTGTTCCTTTGTATTGCTTCTGATTTCTTTTAGTTCAGAATTTTCTGTACTAGCATTCTGCTCTTTTTGCAGCCTAATAGATAAAATGTGTTACAGGTCAGGGAGATGAGATTTTGAAAAAAATCTCCTTCGGTGAGAGTTTTCTGAGGAGCTGTCCATGTATGCGCAGAAGAAAAAGTGAAGATGCACCCTCAGTGCTGCAGAAACAATCAGTCTCCTGTTTTAAGTTCCTCTTGGTCTGTATAGTCTGGAGTACCATGGCAGGGTTCAAGTATATCTAGACAGAGGAGGGAAATAAGACAGTGGTCTCCTACATGGGTGTATATCCTCTCACTACTGAGCATCTAGACAGTAGAGGCACATCTCGCCACTGTCTTCTCCAAGTGTTTTGTGACTCTATTCTTAAAGAGTGTGGGTTGGCTGATAGTTTTTTTCAAGATGTCTTGTCCAACTTGAGTTACCAACAGTTCTGAGTAGACCAAAATTGGGGGCACAGAGGGGTTTCTTAGCACTTTTGGTTTTGAAAATGAAATACTTGCTAAAAACTTCAACAAAAATGCTTAGCTGTATCCTGAGTTGAGAATGTACATTCTCCTCAGAAGACTGAACTAAATCAAGGAGTCTTGTGTTCCCTTGCTGTCAGCAGTAACTTGAAACCTGCTGGCAAAGCGTGTATTTTATCTGCTGCTGGTGCATAGGAAGAAGACAACTGCCTACTACTGCTGTTGCTGTTGGCTCAAGTGACAGATGTTTGTGTTACATGTGTTTTAAAAGTATGAAGTCTACTGTCAAAATTTGTGGGCAATGGTATACCATTATTCTGCCTTGAATGATGGGAGAGCCTTGTAGAAAAAACAGCATGTAGCCTTGAAATTCAAAGCAACCTAATACGTAGCGCAAGAGGTAGAACTGACAATGTCCTGTTTTCTTTAAATTGAAAGTTTGACTTTTATTAGCCAATATTATAAAGATATGAAGTATATATATATATTTTTATGCTAACCCACGTTGTCTGTGCTTAAGCATTCATTTTAAGTACTGTTATATTTGTAGGCTTAGAGCCTTCCTGTAATTTCATGGTATTCCAGACTATTTTGTGTTTGAGATAGTCTGCGGTGGAAGTGAATGCTTATTTGAATTGCTGTGTATTGGCTGCAGGACAGCTGTAATACCCTAAATAAGCAAATACTGATGTTGTAACTTTAGCACAGAAAAAGAGGTAGTTGTGAAAAATCTTTAGAAATTCTGCTAACTAGGGAACTAAGTATGAACTCAGATGCTAGACGGAAATGCAAGTTTTGGATAAATGGGTGGCATTTTAGATGAGTGTGAATATAGGAAGTATTAAACCAGTGCTGACTTGACTCTATCCTATTATTGCAACTTCTGTTTTAACACTGTGGGGTTCATGATATGTAACCCAGCCTACAGTTTGAATCAGCAGTAAGGCACCTGAGCATGATCAGTTTGGTCTCTTATTAGAAATGAGAAATTGAAATCTTGCTAGTCTCTTTATGTAATTTTGTTCTTTAATATTTAGGGAGACTTTTCAGAATAATATCCCTGTTTCCATTATAAAAAGAGACCATAAAGTCATGCGAGCTGGAATTCATAATCATGAATTGTGCATATTCAGCCAGCTAATTTTAACATGATGCACATGGGCCTTTGAAAATGAAAATTATGGCCTTGAACTGGGCTTTCTGTGAGTAAAAGATGTAATATTGCAAAATGTATAATCTCTGGGTGGTGAGGGTAAGGACTTGTGGAGAAATGCTTACTAAACTGAACATATTTAGCCTAGATAACAAGGAAACTTAACTACAGTATGCAACTTTGATGATATTTTGTGGCAGTAGCTAAAAGCATATGCAGAGAGTTTGGAATGCATTCCTTAGATATGAATTAGAAACAAGATTAGGATAAATTTTGATTAGATAACAGAAGGACATTGATCCAGCACTTGCAAAGCGTTTGATTTTGGTGTTGAGCTAGGTTGTTAGCCTGCAGAATGCAAGGTTTGAGTACTTTGGAGAGTTAGCTGGCTTTGTAGCTGGAGCCTGGCTGGAGAGTATTCAGCAGATAATGTGGTCATAGTCTGCTGGAAGAGAGACAGTACCTTGAGTCTCTTTACCATGAATCTCCACTGCCTTCCTTACAACTGAAATAAAGGTAGCAGTGGGGCTTGCAGAATCGATAACAGACAATGCCTTTTGAATCTTTCGAAAGCCTGATATAATTATTAAATTTTGATTCTTCTTGATATAATAGTGCTGTTAAACTAATGGGTTGGTGGGATTTGGGAAAGTGAGTTGTGGGTTGGTGGGATTTGGGAAAGTGAGTTGTGGGATGGTGGCAAGGAGAGGTAAGTCTTTCTTTTCTAATTTATTGTTCCCTAGTAAGATCAGGTCAACTGGTGTGTTCCGATTAGTCTATGATGGAGTCTGTTGTAAGGGAAACATTGAAGGTGCTGGGATCTCTGCCTTGGTGAGCTATAAAACTTTACATCCCCATGCAGTCCCCACAGTTTCTCATCATGTGCACCCAAGCTCTCCTCTGCATCTGCTCCTTACCAGGGAGGGGCAGAAGTGCTCTTAGCTCATCAGGGGAAGGGAGAGTGTGGTGGGAGCAGAGGAGCCATGCAGAGTGGGTTATTGCAGTGTGTAATGTGGTACAACCAGAGTTTTTTAAAGGCAAATAGAATAGCCTGTAATGTAAGTTTTCTCTTAAATCTTGTTTAGGACATGAGGAGATGAGTGGCTGGGAACAACATGGGAGAATTCCTCTTAGCTCTCAGCACCCTGGACTATGGATTGAACTGCAGATAGAAAATGGACCCTAGTATCTGTCAAAGAGCAGAAATAGGGGATGGACATCAACTGACCTGTATACAGTCCTTCAGATCTATCTTCATGTCCATAAGAACTTCAAGAGCAGGGTATGATCATGTGTTAGTGATGCACCCAGCGATTTCCCAGTATATATAACATACTTCATGTGCATGAAAAAACAGCAAGAGGGAAGCAGCAGTGAACATCAGAGACTTAAAACAGGCCGGTGGATGGGTGGAACGGTCAGTACCTGAAGAATGTAGGGCAGGATGTAGTTACAGATAATGTTCCTCTTGCCTGAGCTGCATTCCTCCTCTTTGAGCTTTATTTTAATGCATCTCTCAAGTTGCAACATTATTATTCTTTACCTAAAGCTTTTTTTAACTTTTAGGAAAGATGATGTTAATAAAGCTCTCTTGGTGTTTAACAATGCACTTCTCTTCCCCTAAAAAAAGAAAGATTTAGGCCACTGTAGTTTCTTTATGTTGTGGATATGATTCATTATGGCCATGGGAGGAGAATGACAGTTACTTGCTACACAAACCTTTCCTGTGATTCATGGAGTGCCATTTGTGTCAGCCTTGAAGGAGGCACTTCATATGCTTCCTAGCAGAAAGGAAAAAGAGCATGATCATAGTTACCAGATAGGATATGGAAATTGGGTGGGAGGGAAGGGAAAGGGGAGAGGGAAATGCTGATTATTCAGAAGAAAGTTGCAGGAATGCCAAGATTCTGTCTGCAATATGCATTCATCTACTTAATGAAAAATGGATACATACCAAGCCTATATATAATTAAGGGAAACATCATGACTGTAATTGCCATGTTCACAAAATAGTATGGCTTATTATGTAACTTTTTTGTGTAAATATATCTTAGCACTTTTCCTTCTGTCTCCTGGATCTATCACTGTTTCATATGGTATGAAGCTCCTATCCCCAAGTGATGTGTTTCAGCAACAGTTTCAGGTTTTGCTCTCAAGCTAAGACGGCCATATACAATGCTATGTTAGCTTTCTGCAGAGACAGATTTTTGTGCTCTAACATACTAATATAGTTAGCAACTTAAGAAGTGCAGTAGCTTGCCAGATCAGAAGATGTTTTCCTTTCTTCACAAAAAAGTAATTTAAAAATCTATACCACAATTTTCTTCCTAAAAATAAGAGCACAGATTGGCTACTTAAACTGCTTGTAAAGAAGAATACTCCATTAAATGACAGCCCTTAATGCTGCACAGCAGACTTTGGGGCTCTTTAACGGCTTCCAGCTGCTTCCAGCTGTTTTCTCTATACCTAGAAACTGCAGGGTAGGAATAAATGGGAATAGAAGTGGAAAGTTACATTTCCTAATTTCTTAATTTCCTAAAGAGGTTAGGGGCTCATGGCTGGATGTCCTCCCGCAGTTGGCAGTATTTGGTGTGGTACATGCACCTGTGTCAGGAGATACAGCTGTGGCTGTTCAGCCCTGTAGCATCTAAGAAGAGTCCTTATCCAGCCAAGCAGATGCACAGCAACATTAGAATGGGAAAGCAGAGGTGTAGTTAGAGATGAAAGGAGTGAAATTAGGAGGAATACAGAAGAGAATAAAAGTAGATGTGAATTACTAAGCACATGTCCTGTATTCACTGATTTTCACTGGCAATTAAAATTTTACTGCTTGATTCACCAATGCTATTCAGTCTTCCATTATTTCCTGTGTTATAAAATGCTGGCTCTGTTTTGATTTTGCAGTAGCTATGTTTATTGGGGATAAGGGGTCTAATTATAGCTGTGAACTATACTGTACTGAGAGGGCATTTAAGTTTCTTCTGACTATTTCTGAGGCAATGTGATGAGTCATGAAATATAACTTTTGCAGAAAATATCCTGATTGCCTAATGACTAGGTGTTGGTAGATGAAATTACACACACTCTCTCTTGTTCACATGAAACCAGGGAAGTGTCTTTCTGAGTAAGCTGTTTGTTCAAGTTACCCAAGAAATGTCAAGGTTTACAAGTTGCAAAATAGGAAAAAAAGTATATGTTTGAGGAGCTTGAAAACACCTGCTGTGCCTTACAGATGCTTTAGATATCACAGCATTAATACTTGTCTTCATATCTGTAAAGAAAAAATGCTGCCTAAAAATAATACAACTGATCATCCATGTACAAAATATTTTGTTTTGCAGATGATGTAGAGGATGTTAACAGTATGGAAAGTGTCATGTTAGAATATGCTGCAATGGACAGAGAACTTAATCATTATATGAGAGCAGTTGAAGAAACAGTAAATCAGGTAAACTGTCACTTCTATTAAAGTTATGAAAATATATCTTTATTTAAGTATTTTCTTTCAATAGATACCAATGTTACATTAAAACAATACATAGTTGGAAAGATAGATCTTTGACAGGTATAAAATACTAAAGTTGCCAGTACAACTATTAATTTTTCCTCCTAGCTCGTGTGCAGTGTGATACAGTTTCTAATTCCTCCCCACCAAACTTGCGTCAGTTGAAATATGGGACAAATAGTGCTTTGGGAATGACTGAGGACTGTGTAGTTAAGACACCGTAGTCTCAGATGTTACCTGGTTCACATATTGCAGAAGATGGAAGCTGCGTAATGAATGAGGCAGCTGATTTCAGGAATAAACAAGCAGTTGTGGCAGCGGGGAACTGATGAAGCCTGGTTTCCAGTGTGTTCCTGCCACATGAATTTGCTGGTGCTGTGAGGTTGTTAATTGTTCGCTGAATTAACTAGGGTCTCGTTTGCTACCTGACCGCTCATTTTTGCAAGAGCTGTCGCATTTCGGCACGTTCAGGGGTTTTCTAGCTCGGCGTTGAGTGTGACTGCAGTTGCACGGCAGGTGCCGGGGCTATCTGGATGAAACGCACCCAGCACGGGTTGCGTAAGCTCCTTTTCATTAGCGAACCGGGCTCGACGAAGGACGCCGCGCGTTAGGCAGCTGAACGCCAGCTTTCGGAGGACTTCGTCCTCTCTGCCTTTCGCGGACTGGAGGCGACGTCGAACAAACCCCCTCGTACCTCCCCGCTGCGCCCCGAGGGCCGGAGCGCGGCGCCCGGGGAACGGCAGCGGCCGGGCGGGGCCGGGGCGCGGCGGCGGCGGCGCTGGCCGCCAGGGGGCGCCGCGGTTGCGTTCCCCGCGGGCCGCGCTCCGCTCCGCGGCGGCCGGCTCCGCCCGGGGCTGCCGCGGGGTCCCGCCGCCTGCGCAGCGCCTCTGCTCCCCGCCAGCGCCGCCGCTCCGTGCTGTCCGTTCCCGCTCCGCCATTATCTCGTATGTCCTCATGATTATCGTCCTGTCAGCCCCCTTTGATTCTCTGTCGCTGGCTGTTGCGCTATGCGTAATCCACTCAGCTCTGTAACCTCGTTACCCCGATTCCAGTGTGCTGCTGCTGCTTCTGCGTTCTCTCAGGCCGTCCCTGACCGCGCTCTTAAAACAGCTCCTTCGTTTTCTCTTTTCTGATCATCGCAGCCCGGCCATTAGCAAGCAAGGTATTGAAAGTGTAGGCTCCACGGCAGATCCAGACATTGAAAGAGTCAATTTCAGTGCAGTCTGTACTTGATCACTTCATTTTTGGGCCACATCATGCTTGGAGGACTCAACTTTCTAAGTAACCTATTTTAGGGTCTGCAGATAGACTTCTAGGTGTCAGTTTTGTATGGATGTCTCTAGAAAAGGCAAAAGCACATCCCTGATTTCCTTTCAAGGTGTAAAATCTGTGTTTTAAAGCATTAAGGTAATAGAGCTTTTCAGTTAAACCTGTCTTGCTATTATCTTGCCGTTGTTTTTTGCTATTTTTAAAACAAAACAAAAACAGGAGAGCAAAGCAATGCATTTTCCACTAGTTCTATTCTGAGAAATGCCTACATGGTTTTTATTTTGTAGAAAGGTTTTCCTTTAATTTTTAAAAGCATCCTGAGTCAGATGCTTAACTGAAAAATCTTCATTCAAAGAATTAAATATTATATGCTTAAAAGGAGTTGAAAACTATGTATACCTCAGCAAATGTTGGGCAGCATTAAATACAGTCACTGTTCCCCATGCAGTCTTCAAATGCACTTTTCAACTCAGATGTCACCGTAATTGCAGACCTCCTAGTTTGTATTTGTCAGAAACTGGATGGATCAGAACTTTTTCCTTTTATTTGGAATTTTCATGATTTTTAAAGCTTTCCTAGTAAAACATAATGTAGTCCTTGCATTGTTAGAGATTAATCATGTATATCCAGACTTGAGTGAAACATAGTAGGTTTATATTTTGATTGTAAGCTATTAACTAATTGGTGTGTTATTGTTATAATAGAAATTTCAAGTAATTTTCAACAATGTAACTTCTTTAACTATTCCTGTGTATCAGCAGAACACTTTCTTCATCCTTAGGAATATAGAGTAAGCCCGTGCCTTCATCAACAAAGCACTCAAATCCTGTTTACTTCAGATGCCCTCACTCCCAATCTTTTAAGTTAAGCAGAGGTTTAACTGCTTGAGTGAAGTGAAGATATTTTTGTGGGTTTAGATAGGGCAAAGATACATTCATGATTTTTAGGACTGGATTCAACAGCATCTGTTGTATGCATGTATATGCTTGTATGCAAAACCCAAAAAAGTCCTGGAAGGGTTGGTTTTCATTTTTTCTCCCCTTTTCCCTAATGTAGCTCACTTATGTTGTGTCAGAGACTCCTCCTCGCTTTGCTAAAACAGGCTCCTTCCCTGTTCATTCACTCCTTAAGTTTTAAAAATGCAGCTCCAAGACATTTAACACATTTAAGAGTCTACATGGATTATAAAGTCAGTCATGGCTGATCTATTAGCCTCTAGCCACATTTCTCCTATCTCTGTTTCCTACCTCGCTCTAGGGAATTTGCTGTACTTTCCACTGCCAGCATCCTGAACAAAACTTTCTGAGTAAGGGAAAGAAACGTATATAAGCTTATGCAGTAAAACAGAGATACAATCTGTTCTCTAAAAAGTAACAGCTAGTGCTTTGTTTTGGAGGATAGCTACGTGCCATGCCTGTAGAACTGCACAGCGTATCTCCAGTTACCTGTCAGAGACAGCTTAAAATCTGCTTCTGGAAAACAGGTACTGTTGCTGAATTTGAATGACTGCACCTGGAGGTAGCCGTAGAAAGGCTTAGGTTTAAAATAGCCTCCGCTGGCTTGCTCCCGGGTTCCATCTGAATTCCTTACCTGAGGGCTTTCTCTGGGGAGTTGCAGCTGGTCATTCATTTTCACAAGCAGACTGTTTTTCATATACAGTGTTAACAGTATTTGTCTCAAGCTGCAAAACACATTTTATCTGGTTATTTTGTGAGTTTGCGTGGTGTCATTTTTTCTGGTCTGTAGTTTCTTCATACAGCAATGAATCTGAAAGTATGTTACATTCTGTGTTTCACCTTCTAACCACCTGCTTGTAGTGAAATGTCCAACTGGAAGTTAGCAAGATAAGGAGACAGCAGCAGTTAAAATTCCTGATTTATTATTTTATTCTGTGTACCTTTAAATGATATTGACAAAAAGATGATATTGTACAACACAAGTATGTAATGTAAATAACTAGGAGCTAGCATGAGATATATTCACATGTTTTTAAAAGCCAGTTTTTTTGTTGATTTAGGCTGCAGTAGGTGGAATGCAGAAGGTGAAACATACCAGCATCCTCTTCTGGTTGAATCAGCAGCCTGTTGAGCAAGAAATGAGCAGTTGAATCACAGTGTTTCCAACAATAGGCTGTGGGAAATCCTTTGTGGAAACTCCCTGTGCCACTGGATTTTCTCGTACCTGTGTAATGACTGGACCCCTACTGCTGCTTCTTTTTTCATTTTTAACAGGTATTTTTAAAATAAATTAGCCAATATTTGGGTCCTTTCCATGCAAAGTCTGGACAGCACTCTTGGTGTAACAACAAAAGACTGATGGAGCTGGAGTATCTCTTGCAGACTTCCTTATACTCTTGAAGTGGACCTAAGTGACTGGGACCCAAGCTGACTTAGCCAGTTCAAGTGTCCCCTACTTAGGGAGACCTCTCAAGTGGCCACAGCGCCAGCATATTGTGCCTGCTCTTTCACTCCCACTCTGCTCTCTAGATTAGCAGGGGTGTTGGTGGCGGACTTTGATCACTATCTCAGCTTTTCAAGCATTTACCTTGTTTGGGACTCTAAAAGCTGGGGTAAATTTTCTGAAGTCCTTGGACTTCTCTAAATAAAATGGATCACAATGTATTGTAGATCAATCTAGAGAACAAGGAAGACATAACTAACTTTCTAATGTTGCATTATTCCTGCCTCTCTTTCCTTCTCCTGCAGGGAAAGAGAACCTGGGCTATTTTGTTTCTTTTGCAGGTGAGAGCAAAGTGTTGAATGTGGTAGTGGCATCTCTGGCAAAGATTGCCTAGTACTTCCTCTTGTAAGTTACTGCTTTGCCAAACATCAGTTTATCTTTATTGAATTGTGTCTGCCTTTTGCTAAGCCTGAGCGCTGTGAGGGAAGATAAAATGTAAACCTGAGTGAGATGGAAGAAAAACACAGGACGTGTTTAAGAAAAATGTTAAGAGCCATGTTAAGAAAGGACTGAGAGTGGGAAGAGGTATACAGAAAGGTAAAGGACATGGCCTTGGGAAGTCATGAGGTCATATAGACAGATGAGAAACGAGACTGGTTGAGAGTGCTAGGAAGGAGGTGGTGTTGAGCTGGAAGAAAAAGGTGGAAATGTTAGAAATTAGATTGGTGCTTGGGCTTTATCCCTACTTCTGCTACAGCTTTCCCATGTTGTTCTAGGCAAGTCATTTCTATCACCATGTCAGTGGCTGCTGACATCTTTGTTTTCTGATTGTCCTGCATGGAAACTGATTTGAGCAATTATAACTGTAAATTAGATCAAAGGTAAATATAGTTTGAACACAGGAAGTTAAGTTAAACATGTTCTTGTATGTAGTTTTACAGATAAAACCCAACAAACTGGTGTTAGGTGTGTGTCTTGCATAGGATTTGAAATCTGGATGTGTCAGTCATTCATGCCTGTGTGACTTCACACCTTGTCAAGTGTTCAGTGTTCCTTTGGCAAAGATGAGGAGTGCACCATGTTCCTTATACAAAGCAGTTTTGTCCCTACAGAATATACAGGAACTAGTCTTACATTTGTTTTGTATTTTTTATAATAGTTCCCTTTAGACTAGCAAGTTCATTGGGCAGGGGATAAGAGTGGGTGTTTGTTCACTTTGTCAGTAATTTCGAGCAGATTACTTAGTACTGGGGTCTGTTACCTTCATGGCCAAGTGTGTAGGTTTTAATTCTGCAGAGGAATAATTCCCTTCAGTGATGTAAGTCATATTAATTCCAAGTGTGCAGCTTGTGAGTGATCTAAGGAGCATCTGCAGAAAAGGAAAGAATCCTATTTAAAACTGCTGTACAGGAGAGTCCATGGGCTATGTTTGACTTGCAAACTACTCAGAAGAATTCCGGTTTCTTCACTTAAAACCCTTAATATAATGCTCTCGTGACTTGGACAGTCTTCCTTGGTCTCAGAAAAATGAAAGGGACTTAAAGGTAACATCTCTGTTACCTGGGCTCTGCCAGCATAGCTGTGTTGGCCATGGGTCCTACTGGAGAAGGTTCTGCAAATACATCAAAGTCATCTCTTTTGACAAAGCAGACTAAACCAACAAAACACTTTCTGTAGTGGTAGCTCCACCTGCAGCGTGGGTTTTGAAGAAATAGCAAGGTCAACCAAGGAATGTGATTCCACCCAGCTCCCATCCTCCTTGGTGGTACAGCTATGGGAGCAGAACTAATGTGATGACGAAGTCCAGTCTGTGTAGCAGGCACTGACAGTGTCATCAGTGACCTCTTGCTGCCTGTTAGAGACAGGGCTGTGCTTCAAAATCAGATTGTCACTTAGTTTTCTGTAGGGCTAAGTAACAGGAAGACTATGAATCCCATGGGATTCGTGTGTTTTAGTTGATTCAGGACTCTTTTGCCAGTGACTGGCACTGTGATACCCATTACACTGTTGGCAGTGAAACAATTTTTGACAGGGAACTTGCTAGTTTCATGGAACAAACAGCCTTGTTTGGTGCTGACGCTTTCTTAATGAGCACTTTGCTCTTCTTCTTGCTGCAGTGTCATGACAGCATGTTTTAGGGCAAAATCCACTGATGATATCCATATCTGCAACTGTGACCTTTACTGTTCCAGCTGAGTTCAGAGCATTTTCTCTGCTACATGCAGTGCATCAGTGTTGCTTGATTCTGAAATCTTGTATGCTAGCCATGAAAATTTTGAGACCTTCTTTTCATCAAAAAAGTCCTCTGCTACACAGAAATTGCTCAGGAAGATGTTTGTGCAGTCTGCTACCATGAAAATGGGTTTAGTGAAATGGATATATCTTTTCTTGGGCTGGCAGAAAAAATAAAAGAGCTCTTATAGTCTTTCACTGCATTTATTCTGACTCTGTAATTGTAGAAACTAGTGAATCTATCTTGAAGTTCACTTACAGTGTACTAAAGTGCACCATCAGCAGCAACAAGTCAATCCCCTGGTAAAGGACATTGTACCTGTGCAGTGTCCTCTCTCCCATCAAACAGTAAATAGATTTCTGGAGAACTTGCTTCATCTTCAACGTTTTTGTTAACAATGGCTGTCTCCTTGGCCATTATTTTGGTACTTTGAATGCTAACTGGAATTGCTCTTTAGTGCTTGTTTACTTGCCTACTACTGAAGCCACTTCAGATTGATAATTCATCTTACAGAATATGCAAAATACAGACATTGGATCAAATCCTTATCATGACTCGGGCAGGATAGTAGAGGAAAATAGTGTGTGACTCTATAGTTGTGCCTCTACATATATATAATGCCGTAGGGCTTACTAAAACTTTTACAGGCAAACTTAATTCTGGCATTTACTAGCTATGGAGTTCTTTAACATTTTAAAGTTTCTTCAGTGCAATTTCTTTGATATAATTCATAATCAATAGTGTAATGCTTGCTTATAATGCTTGCTTAGTCCTACTGCCATGTCCAAACAGTAATTCACACAATATTGCACTGTTGTAGGCATGTACTCCGTTTCCTGCAGAAACTGGGACAAGGATGCATTTCAGCACATTTCTAATATTTACTTTATAATATTTACTTTACTTTTTTGTGTCTGTCTCTGTATGTGTTGGGCTAAGCATTTGATGGAAGCCACTTTTTTATTTTCCCAGAATTAGTAAGCTGTATGTATAGTTCACTACAATAACATGTTAGAGTCCACATTTGATGAGCTGCAATAAAAATATTTTTTTAGTGAGCAGTATATAAAGAAGTAGGAGTAGTGTTTTATTTTATGTGGGTTATATAGCACATCCTCAGTAGTGTGTCTGAGTGTCTCATAGCAAGCATAAAAACGTGTCCTGCTTTTTGGAGACTAAACCCTGGAAACCCTTGCACATGAACACAGGTTTATTTGACTTCACTGTGGTTACTTACATTTGTCAAGCTAAACGTTTTCCTAAAAATTTGCAGTGTCAACACTGTAGTTGCCTTGGCTTGCATAGGTAGCAGTGGGGCAGCAGGGGCCACAGCTGGTTAACAGAGTGAGGATTTGGGTGAAACGAAATGTTCTGGACCTAGGACCATCACATGGAACTGGGAGATCCATAGACAGGGTGGCAGCAGGGATAGTGTTTAGAACAAAGAAGTCCTCAGAACCCCATAGTAATTTGAAAACTGTGTTTGTTATGTTGGGCAGTGGTGCTGCCCAGTAGGTAGCAAACTAGCCTGGGATTAAGGAGGACTGGATACTATTTTCAGGTCTACTAGCAGCCTATGTGGTTGACCTTGACAAATTGTTTCACTCTGTGCCTTGGGCTACGGTCCCATGTTCATTAATACCATTTTTGTGCAGTACCAAATCACCTGGTAGCACATTCTCATCAAATAAGCCAGATCACATGATACCGTGTTTATGCTGGCTGTATGCCGGTTGCAGAAGGACAGACGCTACCTGATGGAGCGTAACTGTGCAAAATTAGAATTGGCTGAGTGGGTTGCACTTAATCAGTGCATCATGCAGCTGTGGTGTTTTTGATCTTGTACTAGACATACTGAAACTGAATTTACTATCTAGTTCAACCATGATCTTGGTCATGTGGATAGCATCCCATATCTCTGTCTGTAAAGAGATTTTTTTTTTCCTACCTGAAGATTTCAAAGCAATTTGAATTTGTTTTTTTAATGATTTGATTTTACTACTAAGGATTGTAGTTGGCAGTCTGAACTGTTTCTGGAATTCCAGAAGGTCACAACAGAGAGCAACCGAAAGTCTCTGTGGTTTGGATCCCTGCTTTTCTAGGCACTGTCTGCATTTCAGAGTCAACATGAGTTAACTCTGTCTGGTTTAGCTTAGCCTAGAGGAAGAAGATAAAATTATGAAATGTAATGAAATTGGTAGGTGTTGAGGTAGATAGCCAGTGCAAATTAAAAGGCCATCTTCATCTCAAATCATGGATTATTATTTTTTTGTTGATGAAACTTATTACTGGAAACACTGGAGTTGTAGTTTCAGTTGATCAGTAGTGAAAATAGTCTTTCAAATTAACCATCTCATCTAGAAAGCTCCTGCTGACAGTCCAAGGATTTAAATGCTGGGGCCAGGGAGTGGGGGGGGAGTGCTAAAGACTGGATGATTCTCAGCAGCAGCAGGGGTTTTGACTTGAAATTAATTTCTCCTGTTAATTGCACACACCCAAGTTGATCAGTGTCTTTGGGGAGGCAGTTCTGGAATGCCCTCCATAAAATGTCTCTCTCCAAATGTTCAGTGTTGTTTTAATTACTGTAATTGTTTCCAGAAATTATATGTGTATGTTTGGTGTTTTAATATTCCTCTCCCAAAAGTTTAAATGTTAGGTCACTCATTTAAAAACATTTAGTCTTTCTCCTAGTATGTTTTTTAACTGACCGTATCAGCAAAAATATTCAGTTACACAGATTTTCCCTCTGCAAAATTCTTAGCAGCTTTATAATGAATCACAGATAAAATGTTGCTTACAGCATTAACTAGATCACACTTTTTTGTAGCTGCTACTACCATGAATTTGTTTTTGTTAAAGAATTTCAGTTAAGAAGGAGTTCGTAGAAGTTGCTACTCTCATTCCTAGCTTCCTCATAAATTACATTATTTGGGACTTTTTCTGGTTGAGCTATCCAATACTGGGCATAAGCAGGAGGAGTGTGCATACAACATATTAAATGTAGTTTAGAATGTACCAAATTCTTGCAACTTTGTAGTATGGATTGTTCTGAATGTTTTAACTTCTACAGAACTGCATATTTAGGACCTTTGTTAAAATGGAAAGAACTGAAGGTTTGTGGAGCATTTCTTTGTTTTATTTTTTGATGTTGGGAGTTAAGAGCAGCTTTTTGATGTTTATTTCATTAAATTGTATAATGGGTTTCTCATGATTTTTAACACATGCACTGAACTTGTTCTGCAAATGTCAAATTGTCTTTCTTTCTCACCTTTCATATTGCTCCTGTTGATGGGAGGTAGCGCTTTGATTTAAAAGAAGCAGCATGACTTCTTTGTGTTTGTGATTTGCTGCAGTATGTAACTATGCCTATTCTAATGCCTACTAAAATAAAAAATAAATCTGCTCAATAGTACATATGCATTTTATTATCTTTCCAACTTGAGGCAGAGGTTTCAAAAAAGACCTAAATCCTGTGAGAAATCAATAACCAGATGTCACAGTAACTCCCAAACGTGACCCCATTGTTGATAACCTACTGTGAGTTACAAACACTATGCTTGATAATAAGGGTTGGCAAGTTGGACTAATTTCTGGGCTCTCATCTTATTTAACTGAGCTAAATATGTAGCCTGAGTAAGCTGATTTAACCAGCTGAAGTATTTCTTTTATCCTTAGACTTGTGTGTTAACACTGACAGTACATGAAAAATATTTTAAAAGACTTAAGAAAATAAGCGTGTATATCAGACACATTCAAAACTTCCTTGTAAAGTGTAAAGTTCCCATGTTAACGTCTACTCACACATACTATGCCTGATAAATTCCACAAAAACAGAGAAATGAAAAGCTCAATGATGTTGCTACTGTTAACCCTTCTGGCTCTTTTCAAATGTTGGTGCCTTACTGCATTGCCACTGCTTCTGTGTGGTGTTTATTCAACAAGATACTCATCCTTTGTTCAAAGCTGTTATGATGCTATTTTTTCCCCAGCAGTCTGTTTTGTGGGGAGAGGGATAGTAAGGGCTTGGATGCAATGGTGAGTTTACAAGGGTTGCTGGGAAGATGGCAACTCTTTTAGGGAAAACTTCTGGGGTGTGGTTTTGTGGTGTGTGATAATTGTTGTAATGATGAAGCGTGGGCTGTAGATGAAATGGTTCTCCATGGATATTTTTATGCTTAGTTGGAGGTGATCAAGGGATACAGGTAAAGGCTGGGCTACACTAGAGGCAGTTTGGTCCAGTTCAGTAAAACTGTCTATTGAAACAGGGCGTTTCTGGACTTAGCTATTAACAACCCCACTGTATGCCCTCATTCCCCACAAAACAACCCCACCTTCCCCCACTGCTGTCTGTTAAATTCCACTAGCTACTGGAGCCACAGCCCTCATCACCACCTCTTCTCCACGGAATCACGTTGATTATGTTCAGTTTGGTGGGCAGCTCCCCTTCCTGTCCCCTTGCTTCCCCTCTTACAGCCTGCTTATGCTTTAGAATCCCTTTCTCGTCTTCTTTTGACCAAAACCAGAGTTGCGTGTTGTTAGTTGGTGTCATGCACTTGGAGAAGACTTACAGACGCCTTGCCTTTTCTCCCATCCACAGCACTGCATTATATCTCTTGGCAGACAAAATCTGACAGAAGAGTGGAGATCCTGTTGAACAGTGTCTTAAGAGAATCCGGGATTTGCACAGAGCTGCCCCATCAATTATAATGATATATGTCTCTGCTAACCGTCTATGAGCTAATTAGACCTGAGTATAGCTGGTCATCCTCCTTAATCTACCAGTTAGGTTTGCATATGCCTCGCCTCCTTCATCAGTCAGGCTTATAAACATATACCAGGCAAATCGCATCAACCAGGTTTATACTCACAGTATGGATAACTATAGTTGTAACATGTATTACAGCTCAAAGTAAGTTTACACTCAGCCATTTCAAAACCCCACAAAACTCAAACCCAAGCTCCTTATATTAGTCCCTCCTTATACTAGTACTTTTCAGTACTTATTTGTCTGTTAAATTTTTAATAGAGGAACAGTGTTTTATGGTAAGGAGAAAATCCATCTAAAGCAAAAAGCACCTACAGAGGGTCACAGGTGTGGCTTTACTTCTGTTCAAGGAGAAACTGTCAGTTAATTCAGATAAGAGGTGACTATAGTAGCAGTGTGTACAGTCACGGATGGAACAGAAGTGCTTGTTCACAATGTGTCACATAAAAACAAAGAGCCATTTAATGAAATTATCCAGCAGCAGGTTTTAAACCAACAAAAGGAAGTAACATTTTGCAGCGTGAATAATTACATTGTGGAATTAATTGCCACAGGATGTTTTGGAGACCAGAAGCATTAATGGGTTCAAAAAGCTACTAGACAAATTCATGAAAGGAAAACTCATTGACAGCTATTAGTTGTAAAGATTCAAATACAGTCACTGTCTTGGGAAATCCCTAAACTGCAAGTTGTTAGAAGTAGGGAAGGTATATGGTAGGAAACGGGAAGATCTTTCTATTTGGTGGTCTTGTTGTACTCTTACTCCAGCTTTTTGCTTCTGCCAGTGTCAAAGACAAGAGAATACACTGGATGGATCTTTGGTGTGATGCAGTACTCACATCTTTATGCAGCAGAAAACAAACTACATAGAAAATACAGAGTCCACAAGCACTACTGCATCCTAAAATTTATGTTGACTTGCTATGTAGCTTTAGACAAATAACATATATACTCTGTTTCAAATGTATTTTGGAACGGAATTCTATCTAAAAACTACCTTTTGCCACCACAATTTTAATATTTGGAAAGTCTTCGGGGTATCTAATAATTTATCTCCTGTGTTCTTACTCATATATTTGATGATTTAAAAAATAAGTAAATGAACAGCTCCTGCTCTGGGCATTGTTACATAATTGAAAAATTCTTAATCTCAAAGCTCACTTCAAATCCGTATCATAAAACCACACAAACCATTTAATAATTAGGTACTAGCAGATAAAATCCAGCTTGAAGTTAGCAGAGCTACACCCACTTGGACCAAAGAAGGGAGGAATCTTCAGCTAGATCCTTGTCTTGCAGCCAGTTTTCTCCTTTAATTCCCAAGAAAAACTTACTAACTTGTTCTAAATAACAAATCTTGCTTGTAATATTGATGGGAGAAGGTGAACTACAGCTCTGGGTGAGTACCTGCTGGGACCCCTTCTTATAAATTTGATGAAATTCCAACTTAAGTACCTGCTCTGATCTCAACAATGCCAAATCTGATGAAATGTTTTCCTGGATGGTTAGGTCCCATACAATGTACATTTTGTACTTACTTTAATAGTCTGGAAGTTTTAAGATTAGTCCTTGAGATTCCTGGATCAGTGAACAGAAAAATGTCTTTTATATCCTCATCAACAGTGTTATAAACTAGAAAGGTGGTCCAACTGGGATTATATATATGGTCAACTAAGTTGTGACTATGGGCTGCTTATTACAGGAGATACTGAATAAGAGACAACAAAGCATGTCTTATTTTTAAAAAAAGAAAGCACTAAGTTGATAGCATCGTCAGAAAAAAATCGTGATTTTACATGCACTTTCATTACTTGAGGAAAGCTTGGCTCCACCATTTTTATAACTCTTCTTCAAGTAGTATTTGCCTCTCTTAGCCACCTGTTTATCAGGCTAAAAAAACCCAGCTGCTTCAACTTCTATCAAGCGTGAGCCCATGGCCCCTCCCCAGACTCCAGTTTCTCGATGTACCTCTTGAACTGGGGAGTCTACTGGATGCAGTTTTTCAGCTGTTGCCTAATCAATGCTTCATATAGGGGGAGAGTAACTTCCTTTGTCCTGCTGGCCACACTGCTCCTAATGTAGCTGGTATCCAATTTGCCTCATTAGCAGTGAGAAAGTTTCCTCATGTTTTGCTTGGTATCTACCATAACCTCCCTGTCCTTTTCAGCAGAGCTGCTACAAAGCCAATCAGTTCCTAGCATGCATTGATGCATGGAGTTACCCTGCCCCTAGAAGAGGTGCAGAACTTTTCTTGTTGAATTTGACATTTCCAGTCCTGAATTTCCTCAAAGTCCTTCTTGATTAAAGCTCTGCTGCTTGATGTGTCAAACGCCACTAGGTTAGTGTTGTCTAGAAGATTGCTGAGAGTGCATTGTGTTGCATCCAGGTCATTAGTGAGGATATTGAACATTTTCAGCCCTACTGTTCACCACTATAATACTCTGCTTGGTACTGGCTACCAAGTGGATATCAAACTAACGTTTACTGTGAGTGTTACCCTCTGAGCCCAGCTGTCCTGGTAATTTTCAATCTAGCTACCAGACCATTTGATTATATCCACCACTCTCCCCACATCTGCATTTCAGGTCAGTTCATCACATAAGGCAATCAGTTTGATCAAGCATGAACTGCCCTTTGTAAGTCCGTGTTTGTTGTTGCTGATTACCTTTTTGTTCTCTGCATGTTTGGAGGTGGATTCCAAAAGGATGCGGTATGTAATCTTTCCAGGGGCTGAGGTGAGGCTAACCGGCCTGTAGTTGCCTGAGTTCTTTTTCTCATGCCTTCTTTAAAGACAGGCATAGTGCTAGCCTTTTTCCAGTTTTCAGGGGCCTGTCCCAATAATCATGCTTTTTTTGGAGATGGCAGGCAGGACTCTTGGACTCATATCAGCCAACTCTTTCAGCACTTTCAGATTAATCTTGTCTGTCCTCATAGGTTTGAATACATCCAGCTGCTCTAACTCATTCCTAACTTGTCGTCCCTAACCTGTTCCTTCCCACACCAGCCTTGTACAGCTGGAAATCTAGGAGTAATCTTTGCCTGTGAAGACTGAGGCAAAAATGTATTGAGTACTTCAGCCTTTTCCCTCTGCACAACCACTAGGTTGTCTCCCCCATTCAGTAACATCCCCACATTTCTGAACTTACACAATTCCATCTTGCTGCTCTTTATATCCCTCACTCATTTTAATTCTAAATGCGCTTTGGTTTTCCCAGTTTTGTTTCTAAGTGCCAAAGTAGTGCTTTTGTACTCCTTTTTTGTTGCCTGCTCTTCTTTGCTCTATGCTGTCTTTTTGCATTAGAGTTCATTAAGAAGCTCGTTGCTTGGTCAGGTGGGTCTTCTACTGAAACTTCTAGTCGTCTTGTACAACAGGATTATTTGTACCTGAGCGCTCAATAAGTTTTCTATAAAAATTTACCAGCTATCCTAGGCACCTTTGCATTAACTTCCTGGGAGATTCTGCTGAGCCATCTCCTGAATAACCCAAAATCCACTTGCATAAAATCTGAGTCCTAATTCTTCTCCTTACCTTCCCAATCTTCTTCTGGATCCTGAATGCAGTTTGTGGTCACTACTCGCAAGCTACTATCTGTGGCCACATTTGCCGCTTGTTCTTCCTTGTTTGTGCACAGAGGTCACATAGAGTATTAACTTTGTTTGGTCTCTCTAGCATTTGCATTAAAAAGTTATCACCAATGCAGTCTAGAAATATCCTGGATTGCTTGCACAATGCTATGGTGCCTACATGGTTGAAATCCCTAATGAGGACCAGGGCTGGTAATTGGGTTGCTTTTGGTAGTTGTTTGTAGACAGCGTTATCCACTTTGTCCCCTTGCGCAGGTGGTGTGTAACAGGCCCTCACTGTTGCATGGCCAATGTTGCTTTTGCCTTTGCTTTTGACTAGAAGATTCCTATCAGATACATCTCTGGTTTCACACTGGACCTCTGCGTAGACAAGGAGGTGCTTTGTAAGAAAGTGCTACTGCCCTTCTTCTTTATTGCTTGTTCTCCTTGATTAGCCTCCGCAACACTGTTCCAGTCATGGATGCTATCCCATTTGATCTTTGTGATCCTGATCACATCAGAACTCTCTGACTGTGCATAGACTTCCAGTTCTTGTTTGTTGGCCAAGCTCTGTGCATTAGTATCCAGACACTTGAGGTGCATGCCCTCCCTCCAAGCAGAAATGCGTAACTTTCCCTTGTGGCCTTTTCTCACACAAACTTTCTCCTCCCCTCCTTTACCTCTGGGCCAAGTACCCATTTCTCAGTGAATTTAGTTTAAAGCCATCCTCACTAGAATAGCAAGTCTCTTCACAGAGATGTTTTTCTCTTTGTCAGGTGGCTTCCATATCTTCGTAGTGGTCTGTCCTGGTTTTGGCTGGGATAGAGTTAATTGTCTTCCTAGTAGCTGGTATAGTGCTGTGTTTTGCATTTAGTATGAGAAGAATGTTGGTAACACACTGATGTTTTCAGTTGTTGCTAAGTAGTGTTTAGACTAAGTCAAGGATTTTTCAGCTTCTCATGCCCAGCCAGCAAGAAGGCTGGAGGGGACACAGCCAGGACAGCTGACCCAAACTGGCCAAAGGGATATTCTATACCATGTGATGTCATGCCCAGTGTATAAACTGGGGGGAGCTGGCCTGGGGGGCAGATCGCTGCTCAGGAAGTAACTGGGCATCGGTCGGCGAGTGGTGAGCAATTGCATTGTGCATCACTTGGTTTGTATATTCCAATTCTTTTATTATTATTATTATTATTATTATTGTCATTTTATTGTTGTTATTGTCATTATTATTTTCTTCCTTTCTGTTCTATTAAACCGTTCTTATCTCAACACACGAGTTTTACTTTTTTTTCCTGATTCTCTCCCCCATCCCACTGGGTGGGGGGAAGTGAGCGAGCAGCTGCTTGGTGCTTGGTTGCTGGCTGGGGTTAAACCACGACACAGTCCATCTTCATTGAATGATGCATTGTAATCAAAAGAAACCAAAGTCTTGGTGATAAGAGCAGCTGTACAACCAAGCATCAGTCTGCTTGTTACATCTGCTAGCCAGGCCTCTCCATTCACGAGAAGGATTGAAGAGAGCATCACTGGGATTTCTGCCTTCTCATGTTTGCTCTGAGCTCTCTGTTCCATTTGAGCTGCTCGAGGTTTCCCTTGGCTGTGTTACTTCTGTCCCACAAGGGTTAGTAGCAAGAGGAGGAATTTGGAAGGCTGGGTTAGTGTTGGCAATTTCTCTGCAACATCAGTGATCTAGGTTAGGTTCTGGGCAAGCAACAGACTCACCGGGATAATAGGGCACAGGAGCATCATCAGCCACTAACACCAATGCTTTCTTTGGTGCTGGTACTAATCCAAAGACTTGAGATACCCACTCAGAATTTTCTCCCCAAACACTCCCTGCTGTTCCTGAAACTGTTTGCTAGGCACAGCTGGAAGAGGAAACAGAGCTTTATTCCTGTTACCTGAAGTCACAGGCTTCCAGCTTCCACCCTCTGCAAGTTTGTCTCCTCTTCCTGGTCCTTCAGTCATACCTTTCTCCTTAGAATCATAGAATCATTTAGGTTGGAAAAGACCTTTAAGATCATCGAGTCCAACCATAAAGCTAACACTGCCAAGTCCACCACAAAACTATGTCCCTAAGTGCCACATCTACACACCATTTAAATACCTCCAGGGATGGTGACTCAACCACTTCCCTGGACAGCCTGTTCCAATGCTTGATAATCCATTCAGTGAACAAATTTTCCCTAATGTCCAATCTAAACCTCCCCTGGTGAAACTTGAGGCTGTTTCTTATTGTACTATCACTTGTTACTTGGGAGAAGAGACCGACACCCACCTCACTACAACCTCCTTTCAGGTAGTTGTAGAGAGTGATAAGGTCTCCCTTCAGCCTCCTTTTCTCCAGGCTAAACAACCCCAGTTCCCTCAGCCACTCCTCATAAGACTTATGCTCCAGGCCCTTCACCAACTTTGTTGCCCTTCTCTGGACACGCTCCAGCACCTCAATGTCTTTCCTGTAGTGAGGGGCCCAAAACTGAACACAGGACTCAAGGTGTGGCCTCACCAGTGCCAAATACAGGGGAACAATCACCTCCCTGCTCCTGCTGGCCACGCTATTTCTGATAGAAGCCAGGATGCTGTTGGCCTTCTTGGCCACCTGGGCACACTGCTGGCTCATATTCAGCCGGCTGTCCACCAGCACCCCCAGGTCTTCTTCTGCCAGGCAGCTTTCCAGCCACTCTTCCCCAAGCCTGTAGCTTTGCATGGGGTTGTTTTGACCCAAGTGCAGGACCCGGCACTTGGCCTTGTTGAACCTCATACATTTGGCCTTGGCCCATCGATCCAGCCTGTCCAGATCCCTCTGTAGAGCCTTCCTACCCTCGAGCAGAGCAACATTCCTGCCCAACTTGGTGTCATCTGCAAACTTACGGAGGATGCACTTGATCCCCTCGTCCAGGTCATTGTTAAAGATTTTTAAACAGAACTGGCCCTAATACTGAGCCCTGGGGAACACCACTTGTGACCGGCCACCAACTGGATTTCACTCCATTCACCATTCCTCTTTGGGCTTGGCCACCCAGCCAGTTTTTTACCCAGCAAAGAGTATACGCATCCAAGCCAGTTTCTCCAGGAGAATGCTGTAGGAAATGGTGTCAAAGGCTTTACTAGAGTCTAGGTAGGCAACATCCACAGCCTTTCCCTTATCCACTAAGCGGGTCACCTTCTCATAGAAGGAGGTCAAGTTAGTCAAGCAAGGACCTGCCTTTCGTAAACCCATGCCGACTGGGCCTGATCACCTGGTTGTCCTGTACGTGCCACATGATGGCACTCAAGATGATCTGCTCCATAGCCTTTCCTGACACTGAGGTCAGACTGAGAGGCCTGTAGTTCCCTGGATCCTCCTTCTGACCCTTCTTGTAGATGGGCATCACATTTGCTAACCTCAAGTCAACTGGGACCTCCCCGGTTATCCAGGACTGCTGATAAATGATTGAAAGTGGCTTGGTGAGCACTTCCACCAGCTCCCTCAGTGCCCTTGGGTGGATCCCATCCAGCCCCATAGACTTGTGTGTGTCTAAGTGGTGTAGCAGGTCACTAGCCATTTCCCCTGGGATTATGGATCTTCATTCTGCTCCCTGTCCCTGTATTTCAGCTCAGGGGTCTGGGTACCCAGAGAACAACTGTTCTTACTATTAAAGACTGAGGCAAAGAAGGCATTAAGTACTTTAGCCTTTTCCTCACCCTTGGTCACTGTGTTTCCTGCCGCATCCAATAAAGGATGGAGATTCTCCTCAGCCCTCCTTTTGTTGCTAATGTATTTATAGAAACATTTTTTATTGTCTTTTATGGCAGTAGCCAGATTAAGTTCTAGTTGGGCTTTGTTCCTTCTAATTTTCTCCCTGCATAATGTCACAACATCTGTGTAGTCCTCCTGAGTGGCCTGCCCCTTATTCCAAAGGTCATAAACTCTCTTTTTTTTCCTGAGTTCCAGCCAAAGCTCTCTGTTCAGCCAGGCCGGACTTCTCTCCTGCCAGCTTGTCTTTCGGCACACGGGGATGGCCTCCTCCCATGCTTTTAAAACTTCCTTCTTGAAGAATGTGCAGCCTTCCTGGACTCCTTTCCCTTTCAGGACTGCCTCCCAAGGGACTCTGTCAACCAGGCTCCTAAACAGGCCAGTGCCTGCTCTCTGGAAGTCCAAGGTGGCAGTTCTGCTAAACCCCACTCCTTACTTCTCCAAGAATCGAAAACCCTATCACTTCATGATCACTGTGCCCAAGACGGCCTCCAACCATCACATCACTCACAAGTCCTTCTCTGTTTGCAAACAACAGGTCCAGTGGGGCACCTTCCCTAGTTGGCTCACTCACCAGCTGTGTCAGGCAGTTATCTTCCACAGATAGGAACAGGAACCTCCTGGACTGTTTCCTCTCCGCTGTATTGTATTTCCAGCAGACATCTGGTAATTCTCACCTCAGTGGAGCTTAAGCTTATGTCATAGAGAAATTTCTTTGAAGTTCCTACTGGTATCCTGTGCAGCACCCCTAACGCAGTGAAGCCCGCTGACCTCTCTTGGCAGCTCCTCACTGAGCATAGCAGTGACTTGATCTGAATGCACTTCCCCGGCTCCCTGCCCCAGGGAGGAGCACTGGGCATCTGAGCCGGCCAAGCCCTGGATGGCAGAATGTACCCTCAGCACTTCCATGGAGGCTGAGGTAGCCGACGTACCAGAAAGGCTGCACCGGTGACCTGTGCTGTGTTATCACCATTTGGGAGCAACTTCAGTTGGTGACATGTCTGGCATTTACGCTCCCTGCAATCCAGCTGCCATATTAACTGCTTTGCTTCTGGTTTTGTGTCCTGATGGCAGGGCTCCTTGTTTCTGGTATTCCCTAAGGAACACCATCTCATCTCTAGGTGAGTAGGAAGCTGATGCAAGTTAACTCTGCCCCTAGTGAGATTCCCACCTGGCAGGGAGCTCCTCATGCTGCTGGTTAGTTAGTTAGTTCCCTGCCCTGTTTGCTTGCCTTGTGATCACATCACACATTGCTTCCTCTTGCACTGCTGTTCAAAACAAGGGTTGGAAAGTGGACACGAGTTAGCCATGCTGCTTTAGGACTAGGACTAGCAGTCCCAGTTTCAGGACAGGCAAATTAGGGTGATTTACACAGGATTTGGTTTTATGTGCTTTCCACAACAACCATTCAGTAAAGTAAATATATGTTGTTATTTTTTTCTGTAAAGTATTTTTAGTAAATCCTCAATGCCTGTTTTATTGAATGACTAATGCATTTTGGTACATCTGAATTACATCTATACTGAGTCATTTTGTTTTGTAATGACATATTTAAATGTTTAAATCTCTACAGAAATTAAATATTGTAAAAGACTTTAACCTTTTGTTCCGGGGGTTGGTTTGTGCCTGTATTGTATCACCACAAGCCTCTGCTATGGTGAAGAACTGTACACTGAAGAGTGACAGAATGCTGTGTCGCAAAAACATTTCTGGAAACCATAAATGAGCCAGTGTGTTTTTGCACTGCCAAAATTTTGGTTTTTTGAATCAGATCTTCCCCTGCTTGCTGTGTAATGTTGTTGCATTTAACATTTCACAATACTGTCGTTGGACTCTTAATTTTTCCTAAGCCACTGTTCACCCAACATTTCTAAAATTTTCCCTCATCTCTTCTCAGACTGTAGTTACTTCACATTTTGAAACTAAGGCTTTGTTTATGGGGAAGGTTTTGCCAGTGACAGAACTAAAGTAATTATATCAGTGTTCCCTGCATTCTTGCTTTTCTTGTTGGTGTTTTTGGTAGGGTTTTCTTTTGTTTGGTTTTATTATGTTAAACTGTCATGTAGGACATGTAAGCTGAAATGAAGTAAAAGGATCTGCAAGTTTTGTAGTGGGATAACTGTAAAATAAATATAAACATTTATTGCTTGTGTAGACCAGTTGAACAACCTTCCTTGAATTACTTTGTCATGGGTACTACTTCTTAAACTACTTCTTCCCTAGTCTGCTATCTTTCTTTTATCAGCTCAAGATGCCCTTATAGTCCTTGAACAAATGCCTGTTATACCAGGCTGTCCTTATTTTGAAATACCTTACAAGCTTTCACTTGTGCTTCGTTATCCTGGATTTGTAATCTGTGTTACTCCTGATGTGTGGTTTATATTGCGTCTTTGCTTGTGTGCCAGGTCCATCATTTACTTGGCGAGCTCTTTAGGGCAGAGAGCTGTTCATCACATCATGTGCTTTCTGAAGCCCATACCATATTTTTAGAATCCAAAGAACGATCATCAATCATTGTGAAAGACCAATATCCCTTTATTGTGATGTCTATGAATACTGTTTGAGGCTTCTCGTTGCCTTCTCCAAGCAAGGAAGCAAAACTAAGAACCACAGAAAAAGTTGGTTTTGTACTTGCACAAATGGGTTGTATTGTGACAAAGGGTTTGAAAAAGACCCCCCCAGCAAACAAACACACACACAAACCAGCTAGCTTTCATCACTGAGCAGGAGAGCTGGTACTATATATGAGAAGAACGGGAGATATTTGTTGTGGTAATTCTGAAATGAATGTGACTTTCTGCTCTGTAAATATTTGTATGTAAAATATAGAGAATGGGATTTTCAAAAGTGCCTACATGATTTAAGAACCTTGCAGAAACAAAATGAGAGACTGAATCCACAGCTGAATTGTTAGGCAATAACCTGGGATGTGGGAGAGTCAGGTTCAAGTACTTGCTTCAATTATCTTTTAATTAGTTATACAAAGTGGAACAACTTCAAACAGGAGAGACCAAGATGTCTTACCTCTGAATACCCAATAGCCTATGGGCTAGGACAGCTAATACGGGATGAGCAGAGATTTGAAAACGGGTCACTCACCTTACTGATGACTGTTTTAACCACTGAGATATTAAATCTGATAGCATGTGAATTTCTCTCATCATGGTTTATGAGGAAGGATTTGCCTGGCTTAAGCAACTGACTCAAGGAAAGGGTTTGTGGTGGAGGCACCCATTGCCATTAGAGGAATAGGACTGCCTGTCTCTTAGACAATCTTTGCTTAGATAGCTGGCTTCTGTGATTCCTGTCTTTTGACATTGGCTTTCTCCATCCATTTTATAAAAAGCCTGACTGTCTACTTTCAGGAGGGGATTGCGTTATGTAGCAGGATCTCTAAAGCTTAAGTGCTACAATTTGCATATTTGCTACAACTTAGTCTTTTTGTGCATCTAGTGGTCTACCACAAAGTAGGGACTTATTATGGTGCCGATGGACCAAACAGCGCAAAGGACTTTTAGCAGGGCTGACATATTAAATAACAGACATAAAGACATGACATATTGTTAAAATGTATTTATTGCTAAAGGAGGAAACCATGCTAATATACTAATTACATCATCTTGAGAGACTCATAATTATCTCTACAGGATTTCATGAGTCCGTATCCATTTGATTTGTCCTAATTCAGAGCTTTGTCATCCTCATCTGCAATCTCTTGCCCAGATGGAGCATGGAAATCGACACAAGCGTTCCTAATATGCAAATAGAGATCTGCAGTCCCACTTCAAAGCAGCAGCTTCTGAAGTGGGAGTTTTAATTATTCCATTTTGAGTTAGTGACTCTGCAAAAGAGTTTTTTCTTCTGCCAGTGAGTTGGGTGTTCTTTTTTTTCAGTTTTGTTACCCAACTTGCAGTAAGCATGTCTCATTCTCTCTGTCATGTGAACAATGAAATGGTTGACCAGTTAATGATCCATCTGTTTACTGATTGTAATCCATAACTTCCTCAGGGAGTTGTTTGTCCTGTTCTTGGGTTCTTTTGCATGTAGTATTTTATATAACAAGATGAGATTCCTCATTGCTTGTTACAGGAGTCTGTCATGAACTTGAGGAACAAGGGCAGATATCAACTGCCGTATATTTTGTAGAGATGAGCTGTGTCCGCTGTCAAAACTTGAGTCCCTTGGACAAGAGAATGTGCTGGCGAGGTTGGTGGAGAAGAGAAACTCATAAAGTAAGAAATGACTGTATATTGCATGGCAGAAGACAAAAACAAAGGGGAGCAATCATGATGGGGATTGGTAGTAGTTAATCTAGAGGAACTGACCAAAATAGCAAGTGATTGGCTAAGTAGCTGAAATTTCATCTGATTGTGAATAACTACAGAGCAGTGTCAAGTCAAATTTAAATATTTTGCTGTGACATGTACTCATAGAGAAGATCCCTGTTGAAGCGTGAGATGCAATTAAAAGGTTTAGTTACTTACGGTGAGTTATACTGTTCCACTTTGGATGGTGTAGTTTCAGTTTATAAGGAGGTGACTTAAGGAGGTCACTGACAGTTGAGGAAAGTGCGCAGCAGTAGCACTCTCAGGACAAAATATTCCCAGGTACCAGTGGGTGCACTTGCACTTGAGAGAGCACAGACTACAATACCCCATGAAGAGGTCAGCATAACCTACCGTTCCTGTGAGGCTGCTGACCCATGCATGGAGGGGAGGCAGTCACTCACTCCATCTGCTCCCTAAATCCTTTGCCAGTGACTCAGGACCTGGTGTTTGATGAGAATGTAATATATAAAAGGAGTAATGGAGGCATCCCATAATTAGCGCTAGTAATAAGAGAGGAATCAGTTTAGCATGTGATATACAGTGACTGAGTCAGAAAAATGAAGGAAAAGTGAGTTTGATAGAATTGTAAGAAGGAGAGTGCGGTACTGAAAAATTGTGATGAATGGTGATGAGCTTGAAAAGAAGCTAAAAAAGGGAAAGCAAAGTAATATGAGAAAGAGGAAGGACGAGTTCAAAACCAGTACTAAATATAAGAGCTAGGACTGCAAATTCTGGAAGATGTAGGGAAAAGTTCGAATGGCAGGGGAGGTGTGATCAAGAGAGTTGGCTGGCATAGGGTTTATGCTAGCAGCCTGAAAGAATTTGGGGAGACAAATTTGATAGTGTTGCAGAAACTGAGGAGAAAGAAAAAAATGTATCTATTGAGTTTGAAAATAACAGAAAGGAAATACTTGCATGCATAGAGTGATAAGTTCAGAAGAAAGTTACTTCTTTTTTATGCTTTTTAATCTTACGGTAAGTGATAGTTTCTAGTCATGGACAACATCACATTTCTGGGACTGTCAGCCAGTATAATGGGGATGTTTTTGATAGTCAAAAAAGCACTGAGTTTTTCAGTATTATGGCCAAACTCATACTGGTTTGACTTCCCGTATGAGTAAGTTCTTATGGAGACAAACAAGATTTCTACTCCATAACCTTTTTTTGTCAGCTGAGGCAGTATTAAGAAAAGTGTATTTAAATTTGAGGCTAAGCTTTTAAATTTATTTTGCTTTTACAAACAGTATTTCAACAGTATATGTGAAGACTACTCCATTTAGGAATTCTATTTCATGCTCCTTTTTTCTTCTTGCCATGCAGACAGACTCTCAGGTGGAGCCATCTCCTTCAGCCTTATAACTGCAGCTGAGGACTCTAATTTTTTTCCTGTTTCTTCTCACCCTGCTGTCACATTTTGCAGACATGAGTAAACTAATACTGCTGTCACACACCAGTGTCATTCACAGAAATTGTTATTTTAACTATGAACTGTTTAAAAACTGTTTTAAATTAAAGTTGGATTTTAATTACTTCCAACAACATGTAAAAATCAAGGGCTTATGTGTAATGGGGGAGTCTATATGGGCTGGAGAGTTGGAATATGATTTCATTTTTAGTCATAATTTTAAACCTGGATTGATAATTCATGTTTAGATTTTTAAAAAGGCATTGCATATAAATTGCAAGGGTGTTGCAAAACAGATGTCTCTGAATTTTTAAAAACTCTTCTTGTGTGCTTTCTATTCTACAGTCAGCTATCAGATTGCATCCGGTATCCACCTTACAGTTAGGTCTTACTATTGCTAGTACTGTGTTTAATTACAGCTTAATATATTGTTCACAGTTTTTCCTTTAATGTGGAGAGTATGAAGCAAGCTGGTTTTGAGCTAAGATGTGGAAGTTAATGTAATGACCTATAATGAAAAAGCTGTTTAGGTTTCATCAGATTTCTCAGGACCCAGTTTTGTGAGGCTCTGTATAAAAAAGGGATGCTCTGGAATCAGGAAGTTGGGCTCGGTCGTGCAGGGGACACAGCTGTCATAGCACAGAAACAGTCAGACAGTTACAAAGGTGTTTGTGGACATCATAATAAAGGAAGATGCTTTTAAACAAGGATTTTGAAGAAGGATTTAAAGATATATTGCCAAATGTTTATGAAGAGCTTTCTCACAGCAGGAGGACCGGGAGAGAGAAAGTGCGAATGCATTTGTTTTGAAATTCAAACAGGGTGACAGGGACTGGCATCATCAGTTATCTACTGGCAAGAACCAGTCTCTTGATGCTCTGATAGATAACAGGAAAGGTGTGGATAGACTCCAAGGATTTTGGAAAGCTGGTGGGAAGGATGTGTAGGGTGGTAATGTAGACAAGATTAATCCAGGCTGTTATGCAGCATATGTCTTTGCCAAAATTGGTGACAATAGAGGAATGTATAAGCAGCTTAATCTAGCATACTAGGAGCAAGGGCCCTTTCAATGCTAATTTTCTGATACAGTTCTGTTTCTGAGGCTTTGCTGAAACTGCATTAATAACAAAAATGGGACCTATAAGCAAAGAGGAGGAAACGAATTGCAGTTGAAAATATCCTTCTCTGTCAGATGATATACTGCCTGGAGGGAGCCTATAAAAACTATGTAACTGAGATATTGTGGGATACCCATATAGCAAAAAGTGTATGTTAGCATTCCAAACTGTCCTGTGCAACAGAAAAGCATCACTCGTGCATATATACTAGGAAGGCACATAGTGTTTACCAAGACAAGGGAAGAGTGCAAGCTGTCAGCCAGAACTGGTAAATCAAGAAGGATAAGAATGGAAGTAAGACCTAGGATTTAGTGGCTAGTAACTATTGAGGGCTGTCCCAATAGGAAGCTGGATAAGAACACATCACTAATAATGATTGAAGCAGGTGATATGTGGAAAGGCTCAAGGGAGACACTAGTCTCTAAGGCATCCGCAGTAAAGTGCAAAATAAAAGGCAGTTCTGCCACAGGGCACAGACTGGGACTGTCGTACAGGTGAGGTGTTTTGTACCCACTGCAGTGTAAGGTAGGTACTCCCAGTTTATGAGGAAATTTGGGGGAGCTTACTGCAGTTACACTTGTCGTGGTTTTTTTCTGCTTAATGCAGCTCTGCACCATCACTGAGTTCACTGTTCTGTGTTAAAGGTGGAGCTGACCCTGATGGAAGTATTGCCATCTTGATCCATATATTAATACAGATATATTAATTTGATGAGTCTAGGCTGTAAGTGTCAGCCAGGATATATGTTTTTCAACTAATGTCAATTCAAATAAAGCATGAGTCTGTACTTAAGAAATCTTACTGCTGTTTTCCAAAAGTGTAAAGGTTACATTTAGTCTTAATGAAAAATGACAATATGACTCACATTGCTGCTTTGGAGACTATGAAGAAGTGCTATCAGTGCTGAAGAACTTTTTGAGGACAAGGATATAATCAGATGAATGAAAAAAAAAAATGGGAGGAATAAAAATTGAAAAAGACTGCTTGACTTTCCCTGGAGGTATACCCAAGGAATATGGAAAACATCCCTCTGGAAAATCAGCTGATTTTAACAATACATGCTGTATGCAGGTCTCCAAAGGATAAGTTACACTTTGTATTAAACAGGGATCAGCTTCACAGCTGGCATAAATCAACGCTGTTTTGTAGGGGCTGGTGAAGATAACACTGAATTGTACTTGTTTTAGGATTTAGCCCTTTATTTCCACACTGTGGAAAACATGGGGTTTAGTGATCTCAGTCAACCAAGCAGAGCCATACAAGAGTAAACAGGTTGTTAATCTGAAATCACCTTAGGGCCTTCTTCTGCTCCCACTGAAATCAATGTCTAAATTCCCATCAGTTTGAGTGGGATATTAAAGGAAAAAAAAGCTCTAATATCCATGTTAATGTATTTTCTAAATATGTGAATTAATCAGCAGCTTGGTAAACTGGTTCAACAGCCTGATGCATTTGCTGAATCAACCTTGCTAAAACAGATGCACCATCTGCCTCACAGTTTCTAACATGCTGTTAAAACAAAGCAACGTTTTTATAAGAATAGTTATTTTTGCTGTTATATGCCTTAATCTGTGCTCAGGCAAAACTACTTAGAACAAGATGCTGTGTATCTCTAGTGCCCCCAAATTAGCTTGCATATGAACTATGTTTGTGGCAGAACTTTAAAGTACATAGAGAAGAAGGGATTAGTAAATTTATGTACTTGCTCCTCCGCTGTGTCTTGAACCATATCTTTTAGGTGTTTTCATAAATGTCTCCCAAATACTGTAGAATTTTTTGCTTTGTTGTATTCATACTTCATATATTGAAAAACTACAGAGAAACAAGATGAAGACAGACTTCTGTTTGGTTGAAATCATTAAGAAAATTCAGTTTAACCGTCATGGCAAACCACACAGGCATTTGGGCTTTCAGAAATGCTGAAGGGATTAAGGTGCTAAATATCCATTAACTTTCTTCCCTTTGGTACCTTGGGAAAACCTCACCTCTAATGCTAACATTTATTGCTGTCTTTATGAGCCAGTTTTACACTATTGGTAAAAAGTAGTTTCAATACTGGTATTTCAATAAGATCCCCTTTCATTGCTTCTCTTTACCCCTTTGCACTTTGTAAAGCAGCACACAAGGGGTCTTGGAGAGAAACAAAAAGATGTTCACAGTCTTGTCTCTACCATAGCGGGTAACTGGGGAAAATACAAAGAGTGGGTTTTTTTCTGTTAAAACATGTGCAGAGTAAAGCATTTTGCTTGAGGTGAAACTTCTAACAGATGGGAACCCCAAGAAATGCTGTTCAGGCTGTAAACTTTGCACTTGCGCCAGACAATTTTGTTTCTTCACCTAGTGCTCATTTACTGTAATCCCACTCTGTATATATGGTTCCTTTCTAAACAGGAGAAAGAAAGCAAACAGGGTGGGCCAAAGTCCATTTCTAGTCTTGCCAAAATGACTCATGTGCCACGACTTGTGAGGAGTTCGTTTGGATATACCCCAATATACATGGAAGCAGTGCGTGCCCCTCTGTGCTTCCTTTCTTTATAAAGGTTAAACATCTCAAGGTGTGTTCAAAGTAGGGAAAAGAAACTGTGGAAGGTACTAGCAATTTCATTATGGGGGACACCTTACCTACAACCACCATATTGACATGCTGCCTTTGAACCATGGCAACCCTGCCTCATCTTCAGACTGTTATTCTGGCAGTGTTTTGGGATATTTGAAATGTGCTGACAGTCATTTTCTGTTGTGCTGGCCTGGTTTAATAGGCAGTATGTGTCATAAGTATGGGTCAGCCCTCATAAATATGCCTCTCTTGGCATTTCACAATTGTCTGCGAAGGTGTTGCTCAACTGGAGTCCCAGCCCTGCAGCCATGATGTATAGAGGTGTTGAATCTCCTGAATCAGATGTGGGCCCTTAGGCAATTCTGACTGCGGCAAAACTGTGTTCAAACTAGTGCAGCTCCTGCTGCTGAATGATGATATCCTTTTTGACATCCCTTACAGATGTTTCCAAGAGCTGTGTTTTATTTGTGCATCAACAAATGATCTGATATTTGCTAAGGGTTTGAATCCAGCCATTGAAGAATAATAAATGACTGTTTAGGTTGAGCTGAAATTTTGCAGCCTGATTCAGTTACAGTGGTGACTCACTTAGAGTCGGTTCTCACATGATTCACAAAGTGTATGGGTGACTCAACCCACAAATTTACTTAGCTCCCATGTTATTTTCCCTCTCAGTGAAAAAAATTGGTTATAATAAATAATCACAGCAAACTTTGACTTACCCTGAGGTAAAATAAATGTGCGTGTTGAAAAACTGCATATTTGTAATAATAAATTATTTAGTGAGGTGAGGATGAAATAATAGGATGTAGAAATCGTTAAACAAGAAAGAAATGTGACATGCATTTTTGATTGATTTTGTTGCATGGCAGATGTAAATAAAGGAAGAATAGTTATTTTTATCTGATGGAGGTGCTCAGAGAAGCTGTTTTGACAGTGTCCATACTTATTGCTATAGCCAGCCAATTTGTTCTCTGAAATAAGTAGTTTTAGATATGTCCATGTCTGCGTCAGACATTTTAAAGTGATGTCAATTCAGAAAGTGTGAGATACCTAGGTTCTGAAAACTGGGTCTTCGTAGGATGTCTTAGGCTAGTCACCCCAAGTCCTGAAGTACCTGAAGTTGTGTGTCTGAAAAATCTTGACTGAGTTCCTCTACAATATTAAATTCACAGAGATAAGAAATTCTGTCCCAACAGGAGCTATAAGATACTAAGTTTTTCTCCAAAAGATGCAGCTGCTATCAGTGTTCCGTAAGCATATGCACAGGCACATTGCTGTAGTGTAAATACAGTCTAAATTACTATGAGTTTAGAGTTAGCTGGAGACATCAGCGTATCCTTTTTTGGGTTATCCCAAAAGGATGTAAATATCTAGGTAACTACATACCTCTGAGCTTCGTAGCACTGAGTGACTAATCACCCTCCCTTTCATAAATGAAACAACAAAGAATCTGAAAAATGAAGAAATTCTGCCATGTCAGCTGACTTGGTCATTAAAAAGGTCATTAGCAAGCAGGAATGTTTCTTTACCTCACAGATACCAAATGTCAATAATATCCATAAATTAAACTTTAAAAGTCCGTATTTTGTAGGGATTAAGTTACAGGGAAAAAATAATGCATGTTTTGAAAGATTAAGGTGAGAATTCTGAATACTTTGGAAAGACAGTTCTTTTGCAGATTGTGTCACTGGTTTGAGGAAACCTCAGCATGGTTTAGGTATGGCAAGAAATTTGTGAGAAATAAAATGGATGGCACTGGCAAACTCCCCAAAACCAAGGGACATAAATGATTGCCCTGAGAAATTAGGAACAGCGACAGGATTAAAAATATGCAGCTAAAGGACTTCTGTGCTAGTGAGAGAAGAAAGAAAAGGCTAAGAAATAACCGTGGAGTGTCACATGCTGAACTACTGCAATGCAAAGTCCAGTGAAGCATTTTTGTGGTATGCAGAATGCCACTCTTTTATCACAAAGTTTGCCAAGCAGCCACAAGGCAAACCTTGTTTCAGACCTCTTTGTAGAGAGTGAACCAAATGCACATGTTAATTTGAACTTTCCCTCAGCTAAAGGAGAAGGTAAAAGGATGGCTTTGTGCTCAAAGCACAGAACCGGGATTTATTTATTCTTGGTTCTGCCACAGTCTCCTTGTGCAACCCGAGGCCAAGTTATTAATCTCTTCATGCCACGGTCTCCCCATTTGTAAAATACAGTTGATGGTACATATGTCACAATGGGCGTTTGAGGCTAAATTCTTTAACGTTTGTAAAGTGTTTTGGGACATAATACTGGGAAGGACAAATTACTAAATGTTGCAATGCTACATGCAGGGTTATGCTAATTAGTGCATTTTTAGGCACTGATTCCTTACTGTATGTAGACTAATACCGCAAGCTGGTCCAATTTTAGTCTATGATACCTTTGACCTCACTGGTTCTGGGATTGATCTGGAACAGAATAATTTATTTCCCATTTGGTGGTTGTGGTAATTGATGAAATAAAAATTCCCTAGACTGCCCCTTAGAATATCCTGAGTTTACTGTTATCTTAGGCTGTGCAAGCTGGCCTTTCAAAAAGCCTGATTTTTGGAGGCATAGTCTAACAGCTTATGCATGGAATAGACACACTGCCAGTGAGAGAATCTACAAAAGGAAGGCTCATCCTTACAGATAGATATTGGCAGAAGTCAAAGACCTGCCATGAACTGGCTCATTTCATAAGCATTTCCCATCAAACGCAGTAACCTCTTTGCACATGTCACCTGTGACCAGGTGGTGTGGTGTGTTGCCATGAGCAAATGTATCTTTTGATAGGTAAACCACAGCTACGTTTTTCTAAACAATTATTTTTTTAGTATTTCTAAATGTGTTTTCTTGACAGCACTGCTGGTAGATCATGTATGGAGTATCATTAATTATCATGTATAACATGTCTGTTCTCCCTCTTATTGCTGAGCTCCCATGTAAATACCCATGTGGTTCTTTGCTGCTATGGGACTGTCACAGCAGATGCTTTTGCTTTTTCTATTGCTGTAAACAAGCTGTTGTGACTGATACTTCTTTTCACCATATGTCCTGAACACTCCCAGTTCATAGTTATATGTCATTTCGAGGATGCTTTGTAGGGTGTGTATGCCTCCACCCCATTTCAAAATCAATGTAACTCTCAATGGATTGACTAATGACTGCAAGGTGTTACTTAGCATGCTGGTTTTGGCTGACAGTGCTACTAAACGAACAGTTGTTTGCTTAACATGTGTTTCATGGTTCCCATGTGAAGTAACTTTTACTGACAAACTGAACATGCCAATGGCTTCAGGTTTGCTAGTAAGCATTTATCTGACATGCTGCTTAGACCAAAAAGAAGTATGACCCCAAGTTGTCCTGAATATTGGTGATTTTGCCCTGTTCCTTAGCCATATCCTATGTTTGTATTGTCCTCGCACATTTTGTTATGCTGATCTCATCATCACTACATCCATCATGAATCTGTAGAGTAGGAGTGGGTGGTGGTAACTAAAGAAAACTGTAATGTACCTGTAAGAGTGTTGTGCTGATGCAGTTTATAAGATGTTGCAATTCTGTACCACCATGAGGAACAGGGACTGATGTCACATTTTCTTTCATTTGTTTTCATTTATGTTCTTGGGTTAGAACCATTCTCAACCCTCTTCATGGAATAGGATATGCAGCACCAAAGAGAAATTGCTTGTGCACAGCAAACGTATCTGCTTGTTATTACAGTGGGTGGACATGCCTTATTATTCACCTGTGACGTGTTGACCTTCCAGAAGGTCTACCTGGCATTTCAGTAATAGCATATGTGATGGTACAGTATTGAGTGTGGTCAGGAATGGTGTCTCTACTAATCATTTTAATGAAAGCAATCATTTGGAAGTGAACAGAAACTGAATTTAAATTGTAAACATGAAAGAAGTTAAACTACAGGAAATAGCATTCTTTGAGCATCTCTCTCATCTGACTCTTTAGGTTTCTATATTAGATGGTTGTCTGCACCTATGTCATATGTGCTGCATTGCTGGATTATCCTCACAATGTAATGTATTGCTATTGGGAATATAGCTGGTGTGAAAGACTTTTATTTTCTTGGTAACTGGTGGAATTGTTCATGTTCCCTTTAGCAAATCGCATGCTAGCTCTTACTTTGTTAGATATATGGCAGCAAGCTGTGTGATTATAGTTACGTAGCCAAGGGAGGGTGTTGTATAATTGTTCTCTTGAGGTTAGTACAGATGTCTACATGCAAATTTTTGTAGCTCCACAGTGGCAGGGGCAAGGCTTATTTGTGTGCATATAATGCAGCTTCTCAAACATCTGTCCTTTTTGCTAACAGAACAGTGTAAGTTACAGTTCCTGCTCTTTTTCTGCTCATATATGTAAAGTCCTTTAATTCTGGAACTTGGAGCTGAGAGAACCACTGTTTCAGCTAACATTGGCTGTGCCCTTCTCTTCACCTCTCACTCTGAGGGTATGATTGAAGATCCCGTGTGTGTTAATTTCTGTATTCAAATCTTCCATGAGTCAAGAAAAAGATAAAAAGAGCCTGATGTAACTGTATCAATGTGTAACATAGTCCCTGTGGAGAGAAAAAGATTATTGACGTTGTCTTTGCTACAGATGGATGTCTGTAATGAATGTCCACATAATTTCTTTTACTCTTTGTGTGAGTATCAGCAACTTAGAAGCACTTTGTGAGGTTTTTTTTTAGTATACACAGCTGGATCTTCTATATGGTATCTGGCCATAGTGCTGTCATTTGTGATGAGGGCAGGTCTTAGTGATGGGTTGTTATTTGGACTGTGCTTGTGAGTGTGGTCCTGTGTTTATATGTTATTTTTATGTTAAAGAGAGAATGTCTGTAAAAACAGCCTGATGAAGTTGTTGCAGAGAGGAGTATGTTTGCACCGCATGTTGTCTGAATCAAATCATTGCTTTATAATGTGTTGGATTATGAAAGTATTTTGATTTAGTAACTGCTTTCTTGTTCTTACATACACCTGATGGCCAAGTTTCTTCTTCAGCAGAGTACTGAACAATGTTTGTTTTGGTTGTGGTAGGCCTTCTTTTGCAGCAGTTTGCTGTGATGCTGACACAGGCAAATCATTGGAGTGTGTATGATTGCCCCCATTGCCGTGGGCGCAGGATGTTCTGTTTTCCTTTGCTCCTTTTTTCAAGTTTCATAGGATAAGGACTGTATGCTACTTCTTACATTTATGCATCAGTTTGAGCATCTGTGATGACATGCTGTTGGTCTTTCATAGTCACTGTGCTCCTTTGTTACAAAGCTATTCCTGAGTCTTTCCCATTCACAGTTGGATGTTGTGGTAGGTGATCTTTTATCTCCAGGTACCTTTGAAAACTGCATGGTATCACCTGGCAGTGCATGGTTTTTTCTTATTTTTCTTCTTGCCACAACTCGCATCTGCCTAAAGTAAACGTGCCAAACTGGCTTTACTCTTGGAAGAAATAATAGTTCTATGGATTGCTTTGCTTTGATTAAAAGGAAAGTAACGTTTTCTTGGCTACATAGCATTTTATATATCCGCAAAGTCCATTTTTACATGAGCATTTATTATTTCTTTGGCTCCTGAAATAAAATATATTCTGTAGGATTTCCAAGGTCTCTGTAAACTCTGGAACCTGAAACAATTTGATGAAGTGGACCATTTTTTTCTCAGTAGGCTTTTTCCCTGTCTTTCACAATGAATAGTACCATGGTCTGGTGAGGGGCAGAATTTAATGTGTGCGGTAGGGGAAGAGTGGCTCAGCAGAAATGATGCTTACCTCTTTCTTTCAGATTGGCATGTTTTGCCATATGTTTGGGATAGAAATAGTCTTTGTCTGCTTCAGAAAATGCTTAGCATTAAGGATTTGACAAATGTCCACCTTCTTTCAGAGTTTGTGCTGTTGCTGATCATCATTGCATAGCACAGTCCCCACCACCTGTAAGCTAGGTCTTATGAAGACCTGTCAAAGGTACCATTCCCTAGAATTTAATGTTGGCTTGAGAAACAGAAGGGAAAACTCTTAATTATTGTTTTTTGGGGGGCTTTTTGCATTCCCAAAGTGCTTTTTGCATTCTCGGAATATCTTACTATTGCCTTCGTGATGACTTCCCTTTTATTTCTAGTTATTTATTCTTCAGGTCATTTCAGATGCGATTACTGTAAGCAAGTGCTTTTCAAGAAACTGTGTTTTTGCCTGCCTATATGGCATAATGCTTCTTGTTTGCACAGCACAAATAAATTGAGGTGGTTTCCTTTTACGTTAGCTATCTGTACTGCTTTTGCTGGTGTTATCCCACTAATCATGCATGTAGATTATTAACTTCTGTAAAGCTGATTGAAAAATGGTGAGAGAGTGGAGGTTTTTAGAAAATTCTTAAAAATGTTATTTCTGTTTTTCAGTTATCTTCTCACTTTTTGGACAGACTCTTATTCTTTGGTTTCATTCATATTCAGTGTTATGCTGGTTGCTGTTAACATGTTGACCTTTACCACTCACGGAAGCAAATTTGACTGCAAGGTTCAGTTTTCCCTATTGTTAGTGTGAGAAATACCCTGTATACAGCAACTGAGTTAAATGACACTGAGAAGTTAATCTCTACATTTCATAGTTACTTTTGCTGAAATAAATAATTACCTGGAGGTTATGGTTTCACAGCAGGCAACCTAACTGTAGTCAAAAGAAACTGAGATTATGTTCTTGAGTTTTTGCTTGATGTCTTTTGCTTTGTATTAAAATGTGTCATATTGAATAACATTCTATTTCTTATTCCTTACAGATAAAACGAGAAAAACCAGAAAATATACCAGATTTAAAATATTTAGTAAAAGAAAAATTTACTGCACTGGAGAGCAAGAACAGTGACTCAGATTTACAAAGGAATGAAAAATATATGTATTTTAAGGATCAACTTAAAGAGATGAGAAAACAATGTAAGTCTTATTTTAAAAAAAATAGATTCCTTGAATGCTAAATGGTAAGATGTGACTAACTGCCCTAAAATACAGAACTGCCAGTTATGGCTTAAACTGAGGTGAGTGTTCTTATTTAAAAACTTACTTAAATTGATATCTGTGTAGAAAAAAGCCAGCGTAATTACCTTGGTAGTTTTATTTAGACTCCCACAGTTCCTGCTGTGTTTGAATACAAATATCATGAAAATATTGCTTCACATCTTTTTTTTGTAAGGTGGACTTTTTCATTTGAAGAGTTTTTCATTTTTTTTCTTAATTGATAGGATCTTCTAAAAAGATTAGGTAAGCTGTTTTCATTTGTCACTTAAACAAATTGCTCCTGTTTCACAACTTTAGGTTGTGTTGCAACTCTAAGAAGACCTTTGCTTTAATCGTAGAACTATATTGTTGGAAAATGCTTACTGTGTGTGTTCTCAGGTTTACAGCTTCTATGCACGCACCCAGTAACACTGCAACTTACAAAAATGTGTTTTTCTTAATTCACGTGATTTATCAAGTGTTAAAATTTTAAGTTATTTGTGCTTGAATTACCAGAAAAGTTGGAGAGTGAACAGTTCTAGTATTTATGCAACACAAAAAAATTGTATGCTTTTATTGCCCTGCACATATAACAGCTATTAACATATCACTCTGATTACTGTTGGCAGGAAAGTTCATGGGCTCTAACACTATTTGTGCTGTTCTTCCCCAATCATGATTATGTTTTGAAATTATATTATTCTGCTTGCTGTCCCTTGACCCCTGTACGTATTCCCTCCCACCCTACATTTTGATTTCAACATAAACTGGTATCTCAGGAACTTCAGGAGTCATAGATTAATGATTTATACCATTGGAAAATTATATACTGGATGCTCTCCTGTAGCTCTCCTTGAGTTTTGTTTTTTTGGAGCCTTATCCAAAACCCACTGAAACAAGTGGAAAGAATTTCCCTGCTGACTTCACTGGACTTTGGATTACTTCCCTATAGAGATTTACGAAGTGTGAGGACATGCTTGACAAGGTGAATTTTAGATCTGATATCTCAAGACTCCCTAGGATTAGAGCTTGAGGGCTTAATATATTTGTTTCCCATCTTTATGGTTTTTAAGATTTTGGATTTGAGTATTAGCACTGATCTCTGAGTTTAATAGAGCTCTTGGCACTACTCTAAGAATGAACATACCAAGTTGCAGACCACAAAACAGTGTAATTTTCACTCCCTGCATAACCATAAAATTACTACGGCCCCACCATTATGTTGTAATTCCTAATTTCCAGGTGTTTGTAACTGAGAAGATAAAATCTTGATAACTGACTTTGGATTTACTTTCCACCCTGTAACTGCCTGAGGAAGGGGTGTATGCCCTAGTAATGCATTCAGCTTAGGCTATGGGACTAAGTTCTAACTGGCAGACCTATTGAAAAAAACCCAAATTAAATAAGGACAATAAGAATTATTCTTTAAAAAAAAAAAAATGGGGACATCATTCTGCTACTACTGCCTGAAATCCAGATTTGTCTTATTAGCCACTTGGACTTTTCTTTTGGTTGTGCACAGAGGTCAGACTGTGCCCCAAATGAAATGCATGATGATGTTGAATGGACTGCTGTGTTCAGTACGCGGACTATTGATCAACTGGAACAGCTTGGGTTTTGTAGAATTCATGATGTTGTTGATGAGGTAAATCCATCACATTTGCTCCTATCGCAGCATTTATTGCAATTTAAAAGGTTGAATGGAAAGTTGTTAGCTTTCACAAACAGTCTTGGATGCAATATGATGACCATGTATTCAAATAAACAGTCTGGTGCAGCCCACCTTCTTTTAGAATCATAGGATCATAGAATCGTTTAGGTTGGAAAAGACCTTTAAGATCATTGAGTCCAACCGTCAAACCAACACCACCATGCCCACTAAACCATGTCCTGAAGTGCCTTGTCTACACGTTTTTTGAATACCTCCAGGGATGGTGACTCCACCACCTCCCTGGGCAGCCTGTTCCAATGCCTGACAACCCTTTCAGTAAAGAAATTTTTCCTAATATCCAATCTAAACCTTCCGTGGTGCAACTTGAGGCCATTTCCTCTCGTCCTGTCACTTGTTAATTGGGAAAGGAGACCAAAACCCACCTCACTACAACCTCCTTTCAGGTAGTTGTAGAGAGCGATAAGGTCTCCCCTCAGCCTCCTTTTCTCCAGGCTAAACAACCCCAGTTCCCTCAGCTGCTCCTCCAAATTTGAAATGGAAAACTAAATGCCACCTCAGGTCTGCAGATAGAAAACAGGTGGAAAATTCAAAGTTAAATTTTTCAAAGCAAGCACAATTCTGCTGCCTTAAACTTGCATCAGTGTTGTGTCTTCTGCCTAAATAATCTGTGGATCCACCATAAATTCACTTTCCTACTTTACTTTCCTCTTCAAAAGGCTCTTTTACCAGGAAGGCTCCCAGAAATTCTTGAGTAATCACGGGTGACTGAAGATCAGTGGAGTCTGTTTATATTCACATATGTAAATTTGCTTCTATATGATACAGTGACCTGGAACCAGTCAGACTGTCCAGTTCTCTAGTTATTGTAGTTAAGTGATCTTCTTGCCATTACCCTTATCCTCCCTCTCTCCTTTTGTGTGTTTTCTCACTCGTACCTAGCCTTTAAAAAGACCCATGGAATTGAATATCACAAATTTATTCACAAGCTTAAAGATGACGGATACCCACATTCTTACAGGATCAGGGCCTCTGGTCTTAACATTGTTGTGAGAGGCTAAACTGACACGTGGACTCCATCTGGTATAAAAAGCCTCTTCTCATTGTTGAGCTCTATGTAGTAAATTACTATGCTGAGATGTGTAATTGAGCACTGTCAATACTATCTAACATATCACATATGCCATGTAGAAAGTACTGCAAAGAAAGAGTGGACTCAGAGGCAGTAATTTCTGGGTTGCAATACCAGCTGAGCTGAAGGTTCATAAAATCTGTAAAAGACATCTACTAGTTTTGATAAATTGGTGATTTACCCTACAGCACATTGTGTGTATGTGTTATTTTTTTTTCTTTTGTAAGGAGAACATTAAGGTCACCCTGTTAAATACTCAGCAGCCATGCTTAAGTCAAGCCATCTCTATATTCTTTAGCTTCTCCTGTATGAGTTGTGATTTCAAAAGCATGAGTCCTACAATACTGGTCCCATAATACAGCATATTACGTGTCTGCAAATTTTGGGACACACTTGAAAACTACTTGGTGTGAGTTACGCATATCGATAACTTCATCAACAGCTACCTGGTTAGTATTTTGTTTTCAACTATTAGTCTTGCCAGGTTTGGGCACAACTTAGTGCATAGCTCCTGGCCTGTTTCAAGCACATATATACAGTATGGTCCAATTTTTAGCTCTTTCCTGGGATTTGGTTTTATTGCTAAATCAGATAAAATACAAAAACTCCAGCCAGGTTTTCTCAGAGGGGCTTTCCTGGAGTTTTCTTTTGTCCCAGCCTTTTCTATCTCAAAGAAGCACATCGGGTAGATGCTAAAATGATTTGCCTTTCATGATGAGTTACCTTTAATTATTACACACCTTCTATGCAGAATTTGACATTCGTATTCTAGAATAGCTGAACAAGGAAACATTATATTCCCACATGGTCTTGCTACTTAGAAATTAACTAGGATTTGAAGGAGAAAAACTTTCTTGGCACAGTTTTTAGGTACGGTGCAGAGTGTGAAGCAGTTAAATATAACCTTATTTTAACAGAAAATTAAGAAAGCTAATACATTATCTCTCTTGATACCTGCTGCCACAGTGATGAAAGGGAGCTGCATGGTTGTTTCCTGCCACCTGACAGGTGACATGCAGTGCAGTAGGTAGCTCTAATACTCAGGGAGGAGAATGGCGCTGTATCACCTTCAGATTGTCCTCTTCTCTGGGCAGTTCTGCGGGAAGGAGACCTTCTTAGCTTTGAACTTTAGCGGCAGCTAAGGTGCAGAAATGAAATTGGGAAGGTGCATGTCTGTGGCAGTAAGAATGATATCGTGCCTCAGAGAAGTTTCTGTTCTGCTCATCTTTCAGACAGTTTGCAGGCATTTTCCATCAATCTGTGAGCGTTTATTATGCAGCTACTTTAGCTGGAATTTGTGCAAAATGATGCAAAATCTCCACCTCTGATGATATTTGTCAAAACACTGTCAGACAGATTTTATGTGAATAGCAAGTGATTTTTCTGAAGTCTGTTTTCAGAATTATCTTACATTCCTAAGTTCCCACTTCTTATTTTCAATGGAAAACATTTCATTTTTCTGCTCAAACCTGCTTAGAATGTAAACAGTAGAAAAGAATTGTTGATTAATTTTTTTTAGTATTATTTTATTTTAGCTATTTTGTGTACCCCCAAAGGGCTGCATTATATTTTCCAAATAATTGAGCACTTGGAGGGATATTGACTAAATCTGCTAATATCAGAAAGTTCTAAATTATTGCATGTGTGGTTTATAAGGAAGACTTTTTGTGACCTTAACCCTACATAACTGATGCTCTCCTTACACATAAGGGTCCTGGATGTGCAAAGTGCTTAGTGATCTCCTTTTGATTAAATGAAATGCTTAAGCAAGTTGCTTAAATTAAATTGCATGAGTAGGTCCTTTGAAATGAGTGAGATTGCTGGCATGTTTCACTTCCTTATTGGAGTATAACCACAGTACAGAACCTTGCAGGACTGAGCCCATAGGAACTAAGTCATGATTACTGCAGGAATTGTAACTTTGCGTTTTGTATCTTCTGTAAATTTAAAATCCCACCTTCTGTTTAAAGTGTATTACCAAGTCTTTTTATTTCATGCCAGTATATATATATCAAAGGCATCTTCTGGCACAGAGTATGAGAATTTTGCCTTCACAAAATGAAAGTAAGATCTGTCTTTAATGTCTATGTATCGGTTTAAATTTCTGATACTCTGTGAAAAGAGCTAATCAGAAGGTATAATCTCTACTGCTGTGACCCTAGCTGCCACTGCTGTATTTGCTGAAGGTTATTTAGTTTCACATTCAGTGCACAAAGTATGACAGGTTTCATAGCCCTTTTATAGCAGCTAATAACATGCACTTTGGAATCCTTGATAACTACAGCCTGTACGAACACCTAACAGATGCATGCTTCAGTAGTCATTTTGTAGAAAGTGGTAAGATTTGAGTGAAGGACAATATTGCTGGTTATGCCAAACAATTTAAGGAGTGAATCTGGTAAATGTAGGAAAGATAATATTTTTTTGATAGGTAACAAATCATTTTGAGACGCAATAGTAGTTCAGGCAACTTTTGTCATAGGAAACTAGTCATTGTAATGTACTTTGGAAAGTAGCAACACTGCAGCTGTAAAGCTCTTCCTTGCCCTCTCCACTGAAGAAAAACAATCTCAGAGGTTCTGAAAGGAAAAAGTATGTATCGTGATTTAACATTTTACTAGGACAGATTTATAGTAGTTACCAATAAGCAAATATTTTGAAAAGAGAAGGTTTAAAATTTAATATTTAATGTTCAAGTAGACACCACTATGCCCTGTTGATACATGTATTTTAAGCCATGCATATGCTGAGAAATAATGATGTAAAAAAATGCTATTTTAGATGCAGTTTGGGGTAGAAAAAATGACACTGTGAAAGGAATTATCTTTAAATTCATAAAACAGTCTATCTGGAGATACCAGGAAAGACTGAAGTCTTTGATTTGCTTTTAGTAGGATAAGAAAACAAGCTGCAACAAGACACTGTGTAGTATAATGCTTTACAAGTTTCATCCAATTAATCCTCACAACATCACACGGAGGTAGGCAAGTTAATTTTATTCCTCACCATATAACAGAGGTGAAACTTGAGTAAATAGTTGAAGTTACTTGTGTGGAGTCGCATAACTGATTTGCAGATCTGGGTTTCTCTTCCATTGTACTTAACTTCTTAGTTGGTCTATTTTCATCTTTATACTTAGAATGGGTTGGCAGAGGATCAGCTGAAAAATAACGTCAGTGTATTTTTCTTTGTATCTTCAATATAAAATAATAATAATAATTTAAAATCCCTTTACTGGCTAATTATGGGAAAACAACTTCAGCACAAAAGTTGCAAATTCTGACTGAAAGTGGGATTGGTATTATGACATTCAGTGGTGTGTGTGGGATACGCACTTGTCCTGGTTTCAGCTGGGATAGAGTTAACTGTCTTCCTAGTAGCTGGTACAGTGCTGTGTTTTGAGTTCAGTATGTGAAGAATGTTGATAACACTGATGTTTTCAGTTGTTGCTCAGTAGTGTTTAGACTAATGTCAAGGATTTTTCAGCTTCTCATGCCCAGCCAGTGAGAAAGCTGGAGGGGCACAAGAAGTTGGCACAGGACACAGCCAGGGCACCTGACCCAAACTGGCCAACGGTGTATTCCGTACCATGTAGACGTCCCATCTAGTATAGGAACGGGGAAGTGGTGGCAGGGATTGGCCGCTCGGGGACTGGCGGGGTGTCGGTCGGCGGGTGGTGAGCAATTGCACTGCGCATCATTTGTACATTCCAATCCTTTCATTATTTCTGTTGTCATTTTATTAGTGTTATCATTATCATTATTAGTTTCTTCTTTTTCTGTTCTATTAAACCGTTCTTATCTCAACCCACGGGTTTTGCTTCTTTTCCTGATTTTCTCCCCCATCCCACTGGGTGGGGGGGAGTGAGTGAGCGGCTGCGTGGTGTTCAGTTGCTGGCTGGGGTTAAACCACGACAGCACTTTTCGTTTATGTAAAATTCCTTATAGACAGCCCGTTGACTAGTAAAGAAATGAAAGATGATCTAGCACTTAGGAAGGTTGCTTGAAGTTTAGGAGACCTCGGTTTAGTTCTTTGCTTTGTTACAGTCGTCTTGTATTAGATCAAGTCATTTAGGTTCCGAACAGATCACTGGGAGTTAGGTGCCTAAAATCTTTGTGGGTCTGAACCTAATACCTATGTCTGAAATTCAGCTATGTATCTATTGTGTTTATAGACTGTGCAAGGAGAGACTAATGAACGTAGACTGGCTCATATCCATGCTGCTCTGGGCTAGTACACTATGGAGGAAAGTACCCATGTCCGCTCTGCACTGCAAAACACTCAATTGCCCTGCTTCTCTTGAGGCACTAAACCATCATTATTATTTTTTGTGATTTTTTTTCAGTTCAAAGAGCTGGAAATCATAACATAACTGTGTTTTAGTCTGCCAGAGTAATGTTTTCATGGCATGATACTGAGGGAGCAAATTGCAGCCCCTGAGGAGTGACATGAATATGTTTAGAGGCGTTTGTGTGAATGAGATCTGACTTTTGGGTAGGGTTAAAGGACTACCCTGAGAGAGAAACTTGGCATGGTTTTGTGCTTTTGGGACTGTCCTGTCTGAATATTTTCTGGAAGGAACTAGTTGGCTTGCTCAGGAGTGAGCTAGCCCACTTGTAGTTTTGAAGAATTAAAAGATCAGGGCCTGGGAGTGAAATGGAATGAGTTAAAGTGATGATGATTATGTCTGACATACAAACCCTCTATTTCACAGAGTTACTGGAAAGAGAAACAAGCTAGAGAAACAAACTAGATACACGGGATGCTCAAATACTATAGCAATGGGAGCTATACAGTACCTAAGATGAATACCCAAATTGCAATATTACTATCACAGCAAGGACAAAGTGTCCTTGCTAGTTTGCAAAGAAGGACCAACTCTAGAATGAATGAAACCGTCAAAACTTTCTTTTGCAATCTGGGACAATTTTTCCAGGTCAAAAATTAGCTATGTTGATAGGATAACAGGCAGAAGCTTGCATTAACAATAATTCTGTTAGTGGATTAAAGAAGAACATAATTGCCAATGGATCTGGTGAGGGTTTCTTGGATGAAATGATTGCCTTTCTAATGTTATTGATCAAAATAAGTTTCTTGCTTTTGCATTTAGAACTCTGATGTGGAATTTGTAGTTAAAAAGAAAGAGGAATCAACCCACCCCCTCAAACAGCCCTTCTCCATTTTAAGTAACCTGGAGTATAGGAGACCTGGTTTTCAGTCTCAGTGATTTAAAATCAGAACTTGACTGACTCTTGGCCTACAAGGTGATTGTCCTGTAGCTCTGGAATCAGTCTCCCTCTCTCTCTGTTCAGTGTGTATTTAACTATATATAAAAAGGGAAACAACTGCAGAAGGAAATAGAGAGACAGTGACCCTTTAGCACTATAGTAAAGGCAGTCAGCTGAGGGAGGTATCTAAATCAGAAAGACCATCAGACGTAGGTCTCTCCTTTTATAAGTATCTGCCCTTCCAATCAGTGAATACTTGAGGGTAAACTCTTTTCATCTCTTTCTGTGTCTCTCATCTGATCTATACATATATTTTAAAAAGATGTACATTTTATTGAATTGCAAAAGTCTTTGCAAAATATAATTATTGCTTTTATATCAGCCTGGCTTTCAGATCAGCACTGACTATATAAAATCTAGAAAGGAAATGGAGTGTTGCATAGAAATAATTTTTTATTATTATTATACACTTAGGGATAATACTTTGGGTAATTTATTGTTACTGTCATGGGATAATTCTGTCTTAAGTGAGCACATTGATGGCTACCAGGATGGCATTTTTACTGTTTGTAAGAACATATAGGTCAGGTAAGGAGCTTCTGGATGCTGATTCCGTTCCCTTAATGTTGCATTCAATCACATTATCTAATAAAATGCCATCTTAAAATATATTAAATTTTTCCCCTTTAATTCTGTTGGAAGAGTGATGAAAAACCTTAGAACCTTGCTCAGATGGTGAGAAATTTTCAGGCAAATCAAGCCTGTGACCAGTTTTTTGCTCATTTGTTCTTGTGCCAGCACTGCACCTTAGCTTTTATAGATGTTCTCCCTCAATGGTGTTTAGTTCAATTCAGTCAGTTCCTGTTTCTCTTGACTCTATGGTAATCCATTTGTGCAACATGGAAACTTACAAAATCTCATGTCTTGTGACCATATTTGAACTCATCAGAAATGTTTTATAAATTTCAGAGGAGTAAGAAGCATAGAGATAGATGGTAAAGCTTGCCTGTATCTGAAATTCTGAAAACTTCTATAGATGGATTATACCTTATGGAAAATTTGCTTTCTGTTAATAAAACATAAGCAATTTCACTAAGAGTTTTCATTCACTTCTTTCATGGTGTAATAGTACATACTATTTTTCTTGTAAAAATCTGAGCAGTGAAAATGCAAGAACTGCCTCTGCCAGCTCAGTACAATTTTACTTGCCATTATGTCTTTTGCATGCTATTCAGACAAATTTAAAAGATAGAGGATGGAGGAATTCCATTTTTGTGCCATGAGGTTACAGCTTAAACTTGAAGTGTGATCACAGGACAACAGGTAAAGAACAGTCCAAAGAGAAGAAAACAAAGAAAGAGGAAAGGGAGAGCATCTCAGTGTTACAATTTTTCAATTGAGATGTTCTCATTTTGAAGTTAGGATATTGAGGAGGAAGGAGGAAAATAAAGCTCAATGGAGCCTTAAACTTAGGGAACTTTGTTTTATTTACTCATTTTTTCTGTTACTTGAGTATTTGTCTTACTCCTGGAGGGACAGTAGTTTTTTTTACCCTTCCTATATGTTAATTTTAATCATTTATATGTGGGACTTTGTGCCACCAGTGTGCACAGGGATCAAAGGAAATACTACTTCAAGTAGAACTGTACTCCAAGTAATGCATTTGGATTGAGTGCCAGCACAAAAAGCATTTGAGGAAGAACAGGGAAGTAGATCTGAGATAATGCTGACTAAATAGTAATCCACCAGCGCATATCACACTGCATGGTAACTTCAGAGTACCCCAGTTCAGAGAAAGGAAAACACTTGGTGACTTTATGCTTCCTGAAACTGTTTGCCATGTAGCTCTTTGGTGTGTCCTTCAAAAGAGCTGCAGGTTGAGCTAGATCTTGCTTTGGTAAGCATCAGTGTAGCTTCTGAAATCAATGGATTTTCCCTGATCTGTACTTGCAACATGCAAGTAACATGCAAACTAGTAATGTACAGCAAGATTAATAAACATCTTCTAATTCCTTATCAGAATTTCACGTGCATTGGCTGCTTACCGTAATTTTTGGTATCCATATTGTTTCATTTCCTTCTTGAAAGCCGTAGGCACCAATAACCTCACAGTAAAGCATGATTTCTTTCCAACTTGAATTTTGTGCCTTTAAATGTACTGGAGATCTTCTTCACACTACCCCAAACCTGTTCAATAAATTGAGCTGAAATGGAGGAAGAAAGCTAGAGAAGCGCTAAAGGACTGCAACACCCATCATTTAGGTTTGTGGGCCTCAGACTGGATGCCCAAGCCCAGAGTTAAGTGCCTTAGCTCCCACAAGGAGGGTTATGGCACATCTGCGTGAACAGCTTCATTCAGTGACGAATCTATTCTGTCAGCGTAGCGTGCTTTACATCTGTACGTCAATCACAGTATTGCATAAGATAACTAAAAACCTGCCAACTATAAACTAATGCAAAGGGAATGAATCAGGGCTTTTACTGTGAGATGAGCACACATGCTTGTATTATGTAGCTGGAGAGGAAATGGACCATGGCTCTAATCTGTGGATTTGGGAATTTCAGGCGCTCAGATGATTACGGATGTTATCAGGGAGCTGAAGTGGTAATTGTGTGTACTGTCTCTCAGCGGTAACCTAAGATAGGTTGCTTTCAGTCACCATTAGCACAAAGTCAAAGAAGTCAAACACCTTCGCTGGCATTTATACTTACCCTAAAACAGCCTTGGAGCATTCAGATGTTCTGTCGCAGCTGAGGAGCGGTTTAAGTTGTCATCTTTCAGCTGTTATTGGCTCTCATTTGAGACACAGCATCTGACTTTACAAGTGTGGATAGTTTTATCATGTCTTATCATCTCAAGTATGGATGTAGATTTGTTGTGTTACCAGACTTGCCATGAACGATCTCAGGACTAAAGGCAAGTTGCTTAGCAGGTATTCCAGCAGGCACCAAAAATACCTCGTGAGGGAGAGAAGCAGTTAGTGGAGCGATAGTGAGAGTGCTTATGTTTTATATCATAGCATTGTGTCTACAGCAGTTGCCCAGGAAGTGATGCAAATGGATTCACAAATAAGCATCTAAGAAAAATCCCTTACAGGGAAGATGTCACTTTTGGCACCTCTCTGGATCCTCCAAATGCCCTGACCAGATTACTGGAGGCTGGACAAGAATACAGGAGAACATTGCTGTAGGCTTTCCTGCCTTGTGCCCTCTGTAGGGATTTGCTATTATTATTCATCATCAGAGTAAGACTGCTGGATGGGATAGACCTTACGTCTGACATCACACAGTTGCTCACAGGCATTTGAGCAACCCCTTGGTGGTAGGTTAGTCTGTAGAGGGCACTCTTTGGCCCTGTGGTTGAAACAAAATCTGCACTGTGAGCAGCTGGAAATGGAAGGGGGCTAGGAAGGATGTGAAGAGGGTGCATGACTGTGTACTCCAGTACAGCAAGGAATGGGAAACTGGGTTCTCTACATCTCCATCACCACCTTGTCTTCTTCTACGTGGATGGAGCTGTGCCTACTTTCAAGAGCCAAAGAGGGCCCAGGACAAACAATGTATTCCTTGTTACCCAGGCTGGGGCAGCTCTGGGCAAGTACAGCAGTCAGAACTTCAGATCCCTGGAGAACCTGGGAGGGGCTTATCAGTGTTAGATGCCTTCAGGGTTAGGAGGCCACTGAACAGGATTTTTCATCATTTTGGACTTTAGTGTCTGTAGTTTGCTTCAGTTCTTTGGATCCGTCCCAGACTTAAATATTCTCCCTCACTTCCTATTTGAAAGTTTATGGGTCAGTCCAAGACTTAATGAAATCAAAAGAAATCTTTCCAGGAAGGCTGTTCATCAAGATCTATCTATAAACTTCCAGTATAAACTAAGTGGCTAGTTTATAATCATATAGGAAAACAGGGAAAAAAAAGCCCTGCTTATTGCAGCATGGAAGAAGACTTCATGCAGAAAAGCTAGAGTTTTCTTTGAGGGGAAAAAATGTAAAAGCTTCCTGATTGCTTTATCAGCCTCTACAGTAAAAATAGTAATTACTGCAATTTAAGACCAATGAATAAATCACTGCATCCATTGCTTTGGTTTTTTTGTTGTTTTTTCTCCCTACAACCCAGATTAATTCTCCCTTCCTGTTCTCCAGCAGAGTTTTGTTATGCCATGTCAGATGTCTACATTAGTTGGGCTCATATTCCAGAATTCCACAAATACCTGCTCACCTAAGAAAACAGGGCTGTGCAGATAGCTTCATTGAAATCATGCCTGCATATGGGTTTTGTCACATCACAGCTATGTCATGGAAAGATATTTTCCAGCTCTGTCGTACTCTCTTTACCACTTCTCTCATTTTACCCAACTGTTCCCCAGCCTGAACCAGCATCCTTCCTCGTTTTTCTGCAGCAGCTTTCCCTTTTCACATGACGCCACAACCTCCTTCCTCCCTTCAGTGCTCCTCTTTGGCTTTCCTCCCTGCTAGCTCCTCCTTAGAAGTGTCACAGAACATGTTACCCATGATTGATGTACTTAGTTTCACTAGTGAGGCCTTCATGTCAATCTTGTTTTGTCCTGAAAAAAATACATGTAACTTCATTATCACGATAAACCGTTTGGTTCATTTACACTTGCTTTTGACTGCACAGTTACTGATATGCCAGCATGCTGCCAGCTCAGTTGTGTACACAGCACAAGCCATAATTTAGAGGAAAGTAGTGGCTATTGACCACTAACAGTACGGTTGGTGGTGTGCTAGCTATGGCTTTACATTTTTGTTAGAGTTGGAAAAACTAGTAGCTGAGTGAGTCATGAAACCCAGTGTAGCAAAATTCAGTTGTAAATGAAAGAGGAACATTTCCATATTCTTAATTTGGCTTAATTCCTGTGCCTAATGGCTGTGTATATACCATAAACATTGTGAAGGAGCAACCATGGAAACACTTGTTTTCTTGCATTGCTAAATTTACTCTGGGTTGAATATTAACACAGCGCCTGGCATTACTTTAAAAGCAAAAATAGCTAAAGCATGACTCACTATGAGTCATTTACTGCTAGTCCTGCTATACTGCCTAGAGCTTGACATTGAACAAGTTGGCAGCCTGCATTGCTACATTTTTTTCTAGGAACTTTGAACACATTTCATTCTTGTGAATTCTCTTGTGCAACAATATTAAACACAGCAATGTGTTTATTTTGCTTCCAAAGTCGAATGAATCAGAAAATGGTGAAACAAAGAGTATTTTTCTTGGAGATTCTGGAAGAGCTGGATTCTGAGAATTATTTTTTAGCTGCAATAACAAAATGATTGCATGGATGTTAAAAGTTAATTACATTTTATCCAGATTATGTAAGATATACTTTAAACATTTTAAAATATCTTTAAAAAAAAAAATTACTTGCATTTTCGGCAAAGGCATACGTGGAATCAGAAAGCTTAGCCTTCTCAGCCTTAGGTTGAGAACGTTTTCTCTTTGGTTGGCAAAGGTTTTATAATGGGAAGGCAGTCAACTCTTAAGGGGCAGACAAAACGAGGCAACTGTATTCCTATTGGCCTCTGTATTTAAAAGGCACACCCTAAATATGGTGCTTGGTATCTGACAGCAAGTAGCTTGTTGGCTGACTATGGGAATGCCTATAAAAGATCAGCTGATTTCAGTCAGATGTGAAGGGGTAATGAGAGAGGGCTGAAACCAAAAGCAACTTGCTGAGGCAACCATGTGACGATATCCTGAAATACACTGGCAGGGCCAAATATCACTCTTCAGTTTGCTAAAATTTTGGTTCCAGCCAAATGTCATTTCTAACTAAAAGCCAGTTCTTAGAGCAATAGATAAGGAAAACCTTTAATATTTTCCATAATTTTTTCTACTTAAAAAAAAATATAACTATGATGATTGAAGGAGAATCTTATGGTATCAGCACACAACCTTCTGCATGTCTTTAAAGGAGGTACCATAAATCAAATTAAAACACTAGCAATGTAAGTTCAAAACATCTACAAAAGTAAAATCCCACATACCTGGATACGGTTAAGAAGCTTGCTATGTATCTCTTCCTTTAACTACAGATGATGGAAATAGAGACTATACGGTGCATTCATCTGTACATTTAATAATACATGCTGTTGCAGGATCTTTATAAGCTAAAGCATTTTCTTTATCATCTAATCTGTTAGAACACCAACTTCAAAACTTTCTCTTGAAGTGGTTTCCCTATAAAAAAATCTCATTATGATGACTCAAGAGAGAAATAAGAATGATTAATTAAGCTTAACAGTGGCATCCTATGCATTGTCCTGATGTGCACTATTCTACTTTATTTCAACATGAATTTGTGAATAAAAGTACAGACATAACTGCACTGGAGAGACTTCTGTTTAAAACTTAAAAATGTTCAGTAAACTTAACTAAAATAAGGTTAAAGTAATTTTTCTTTAAGTTTTCCTAACAGTCATACTAAAAAATGATAGTATGTTATTTTCCTAAACCTAGAATAAAAAAATAATTGTGTTATATCAAACAGTGTAAAGTGGGACAGGGTTTTGATTTTTTTCTGTTACCTCTTTGACAGTGACCCCCAAATCACTGTTATTAAAATGGTTTCAGTAGTTACTCATGGTATATGCTCTTTAGCAATCTCTTCATAGCTACTGAATAGGCTGTACATCAGCCACACCTCCAGACATGTTATGCAGAATATAGACATGAAAATTTATGTTAGGAGTAAGACTGTGCCTTTTCAAAGACAGCTCTGTGTAGGAGGTTTTTCTGCTCTGAGGATCATCAGAAACATTGGGGCTGCCTAAGGTCTGATAACTGTTGGGCATCTCTATACACGTCGTGTAAGTTAATGCCTCTGTTAAGCTATAGCAAATTATTCCCCTCACATATGCGTGTGTTTCTGTGTATACATATACTCTGTCTCATATTGACACAGAGAATATGGGCAGGGCAGTGACATGGAGTCTTTCTCTTTAGGGCCTATCAGAAGACCTTGTGCTGAGCTCTAAATTAAGTACACAGGTGCATGGTAGTCTAGCACTGAATGTGACCTTCATTACAAAGTATTAACTGTTTTCCATAAATACATAAGAAATACTCTGTTGAACTGAAACCAATACCCTATGTTACATGTGCATCCTAAAATGACAGATGAAAACTCTCAGTTCTCAAATCACTTTCTGTTCCAGTTATGAATCCAAGATGATTTTCTTTAATATTTTCATATGACAGAACAAACAGAACACATTATGCAAAGCTGTAAATCATGCACAGTGATGAAAGAATTTATATCCACTTAACCACTACAGGCTGTGAAGATGTCCATCTTGTTGCATTCTTCTCCTGGGTCTTGAAGTGTGTTTGAGGTACAGTATAGGAACCAATATGTCTGTGAGTTGATGATAGAAGAGTGATAGGAATTTTTGACTAACAAATTGTGTTCTGTGGATATATTCAGTTTCAGCACTGCTTTTAAGAGCAAAATGGAGGCTTTTTTTTCCTCCCCCCTTCAAACTCATTTTATCAGGTACATCTAACCTGAGGAACTCTTTTTCATATATGATGGATGGCATGCTTAAATTCCTTATTCCTCATGAGTTGTGAATAATACAGTTATTACTAAGCAAATTTGCCATTACATGTAGTACTTGCATAGCATGAGCTACAGATAGCCAGAAGAAACCTGTTCTTTGTCTGTTGCACTATTTTTAATGTGACTGTACCCCTGTAGAACCAACCTTACTGACTAAGGTTGTCCTGTGATCCTTTAATCTTAAAAATAGCCCTTTTTGCTGGAGTTTGTCTGAGGTTGATTCACGAGAATAGTCATACAAGATCCAGTAGCATCATTGGACTGACTGTTAATCACTGTCACCTTTTGAGAAGAAGAGACTGAATGTTAAATTGCTCATTTCTAAACAGCTGCCAAATTCTTTTTCAAAAGCCATTAGTCTAGCAGATTTCACTGCTTCTGTTTTTTGTTTTTTCCACACTTAAAATCTATGGCAAGCCTTTTATACTTATGGTGGCAGGTGGTTTTGTGAAGTGGTTTTGTGAAAAACAGGTGTTTGCAGTTGAAAAGATCTTCCAGGTCATGAGAGTCCTTAGTCTTGGGGGAGTCAAGTCACTGAAGGCGATACGAATAGAGACATGCTTTTTACTAAGCAAGTTAGAAACTCCTGCTTTAAGGCATAACTAGCTTGCGTATTTCAGATCGACTGTGCCAGTTGAGAAGTTCAAGATACTGAAAGTTGACTTTCTGCATCAACACTGCACATTACAAAGTTAATTTCCTAAATCCACATTTAGGAATCTAAATCTGGAGCCATATTTTTAGTTCATATATAAACTCAGAGTATCTCTTTAGCTCCCTCATAGAGAAATTTGATTATCTTCTTTATTATGTTGCCCTCTGTATATCAGGGAATGTCTGCAGCTCAGGATGAGTGTTACAGACATGTGCAGACATATTGAGTTCCTCTGCCTGCGTTGTCTCTACATTTAGCCAGTTCAGTGCCATGCAAATGTGGCTAATACAAATTCTGAATCAGCACTAGCCTCCATCAGTTCACCCAAGGGAATGGGCAAAGGAGCTCTGTTTACACCTACCTATGCAGATATGCTGTCAGATTCTTCAAAATTCCAGAGAATGAAGATTGTAATTAGAACAATATGCTCATATTTCTGCTTATATAGATGTCTCTACATGTGGGTTAATTTGCTTTTACTGCTTGTTCCTCCTGAGCAGAGGTCAAGCCTCTGCTTGAGACATCAGCATGATTAATACTACACTGGATATCTAGCACAGCATCATTACTGTATTTTTTTAAGCAGGTAAAAATAGGTAGCAAGAACTGAGAAGTTTTTAATAGGCTGTGAACCTGTTGACATACCTTCTCTTTAAAGAGGAGCACACAAAAAAAGAAAACATTCTGTATGTAGGATGTATGAAGTTTATTCCAAAACTGCTTGAATAGAGTTGTTCAAAGAAAAAGATCGTGTTTGCAGTTCAGGTATTGTTTTAGACCTTAGTAAAATACTACAGAATGTGAATCAGTCGAAGGTTATCTGTGATGAGCAGGTAAACAAAAGATTTATTTCCCAATGGGTTTTTCATATGATGGTGACAAACTCCATTGCACAACAATGGTCACATTCCAAAGCTGCAACCAGGTTCTGGAGGGCTTAATTTCACAACTGCTTGCTGTGTCCTATTGCATTACAGTGACCTTTCAATAAAGAAGGGAGATTGCTGGTTTGTTTTTTTGTTTTTTTTTTTAACTTAAAAACTGAATGAGGATATAGTGCAGTGCCCTACTTCATCATAGCAAATTTTGTCCTTGACATTTTTAAATTATGTCCTCTAGTAAAGTATTCAGAAGCTTTTGTGGTTTCTAGCTTTTTATTAAACTTATAATGTGTAGATCTACTTAAGGTCTGCATTTACATTGGCAATACAGTTAACTGTGAAAAAAAGTAATTCTGATATTGAGAGACTGACATTAAAAGTATGTTTTTCTGGTGTAGCAACTTATATATCATCCTTTTGACATATCAACACAACAAAATTATTTATTGTTTAGCTTATATGTGGGGGTTTTTTTCAAGGTGAACTTCCTGAAGCCCTGATTTCTAAAAATTATTTTTAGAAAATAATTTTTTTTAGAAAAAATAGCTACAAAGCAAAAATAAAGTAATGTTAACATGATATGATATAAGAAGGATACAAAAAGTCATCTCAGTATTATTTAGTTCTTGGCTGTTACAATTTATTTTGTGCTTATGACATTCCCTACATAGTGACTTATTTTGGAGTTTGAATTTTAATAACATGAAGCACTCTGCTACAAGTACGCTCTTACTTCATAGTGTGAAACAGTTATGTAATCTTCAGAATAATGTCAGTGAAAAATTACTCTGAAGCTGATAAATGAAGACAGTATCCAACAACCTGCGAGCAAGCTGAAGAGGCCAGATCTGCAATGAAAAATATTTTACTATTGGTCCTGGGAAGGCAAGGTAGAGAGAAGCCCAACAGACACTAGCCATAATCAGGAAAGAGCAGCTAGTTAGATAGTTTCTTAAAACAGGTGGGTCTTAGATCATCTGTGTCTCATAGGACTGTGAACATCACATTTAGGCCTGAGCAGGCATTAAGTGAACAGTATATAGATTGTGAAGCTTGAGTAAATGCCTATTCATGATAACTGAATAGTAACTATTAAGCCCATTCTCAGCTACAAGCTTGCCCATCATCCACATTGTTTATGTTGGGTGTGTGCTCAGGTGCAGACTTAGGTCTGAGCCTGGGAGATGCTCTCAATGAGGAAAGCTTGAGGCTGCTAGCCTGACCCCAAGCTGTCAATCATGTGGTCTGATCTGATCAGGTGCAGGTAGATCTGATCACCTAACAACTGCAACTCACCAGCAGATCACATAACCTCTGCTGTTTGTAATCATAATTTGGATGCTTTGAGCCTGAGCTACAGCTGTGCTGGCAGCTGGCAGCATGGTACCAGCTGTGACACCTAGAAGACTTTGCTTTCAAACAGCTGTTGACTTTACAGTATAGACAGAGGCCAGAAATTACCCCTGAAATTCAGTGAGAATTAAATTGAATGTGTAACACTAGCTTCAAAGTGGTCTGTAGTGTTAGTGTCAATAGATGCCTTCAGAAGAGTCCATGGCTCTAATGACATTCCTAGCAGCGAGAAAAGGTCACTTCCATAGTGAAGGTCTCCCCCCAATTTCCACACCAGAAGGAATCTTTCTGTGGTGCCAGTGAGTCTGAAAGCAGTGTAAGCAATTAGCGAGAAGAGCTTGAAAATTCCAGTGCAAGAAGCAGGACTGCTCAGGAGTGGAGGCGCTTGGGATTTTTCAACCTGATTAGCTCCACTGACAGAGAGGTGATGTATGCTAATTACAGCTCCTTAACCTCCTTAGAAGCAGTTGCATAAAAGCACAGAACATCTCCATGTTGAAACGTAAGGCACTGCAGCATTCCCTGGCTTCTCTACATTGGTATTCTCAGACCATCTGTACAATCCATTGACCTGCCTGGATGATGCATAGAAAGGTGTGTCTGTGAGCCAACCCGCCAGTGGTTGTGGGTACAGGAATGGGAAAGTTTCTCATTAGGACATGTGGCTGAGTAATATAAGCCCTGATACTATCTCTTTGGGTCAGTCAACCTTTGAGAGTGGATCATGAAAACTGCTGTGCAGTATTTAGCCAGTGCTCTGTCGTGCAGGTCTGATCCAAGTATAAAGAATAGAAAAGTGCTTTTTTATGTAAAATGTCTTCCAGCTTTACCAGGTGACATTTTCTAATATGGTGTGGTTTTTATGCTGTCTTCATTATAAAAAGAAATAACGGCATTTGATCTATAATAGGCAACGTGATGAATTCTGATTGTTCAGTATTGCTTGGAGGGGGAAGGAGAGATCAACACAATATTTAAATTAACTCTTTGTAAATATGAAAGTCTCGTCATAGATAATGACTGTCACATTTTTTCCAGGAATTATAATGAAAGGATGTTTTCCAACTATTTTTCAACACATTTTTTCCAGGTGGTTCATGGAACAGATTGTTTAAGACTTAAAATAGAAAAGCAGTCTTTAGGCAAAAAAATTGTTTTAAGATACTGTCTTTAAAATAAACAACCAAAGACTTGAACAAAAGATCTAACTTGAAATAATGCTTTCTGTTCTGCTTTTTTTTCTAGGCAGTTCTCTTTAAATTGATGGTAGTGTTGTAAGAGCAAAACGTAATTCCTGTATAGAGATTAATTCATAAACAATAATTAAATAATAAGGGATGTTTTATATATGTAGCACTAGAGTTTAATCTGGAAAACCTTGCATATTGCATGGACTTTTATGAGACACTACAGGAAATATGTGCCACAGCAAGCACCTCACACCATCAAAAAATATGCCTAGATTTTATGCAGGTCATCAGCATTGAGGTAACTGTCATCCCTACTCTATAGTGAACTTTTTCCAAAAGTTCTATACACATTTGGTTTAATGTTTGGTTTCAACATTAATTCAGGTGAAAATTAATATTTAAGTGAAACCTGATGACTGTAAACATGGCAAAGAGATGTTAGTGCACTTTTTTTTTCTTGAGGAATTGCATCTTCTAACTGGTTAGGCATTGAGTGCAGGGATCCTTTTGTAACCATTGACTGTCATTTCCCCAGATCCTGTTGTAACCATTGACATTGACAGTCTTTTTATTTCTCAGTTAGCTTTTCCTCAAGAGCTGAACTGGAAGCTATTTGACTGCTCTTTCTCCAAAATCTAGCAAAAGTACAGTATTCTGCTGGGTTTGAGACTAAATACGCAAATGACTTGCTGTTCCTGGATGAGATGTATGAATTTTACATTAAGAAATAAGTATTTTAAGCACACATCAAAGGAAGTAATGATGTACTTGAAGTGCTGTTAGAAAGGCATGTATTAAGTTTGAACATACTATTAACTAATTCAAAGTCTGTCCAGAAACACTGAAGAATGCAAAATGTATGAGCTAGGCCTATACCCGTGGCCACTGTGGGACTTGATCCAGCACTGTTATTCTTAAAATTTGTGTTTATGGTCTTTTATAGTTATCAGTGTGGTCAATTTAAGCAGGAATTTTCCCCTTTTACTAATGTTTTTAAGATACCGTGTATATTTTACATGCTGTGTATATATTCACTTCTGTAACTGTGCCTGCTACCTACTCCTGTCAAGTGTTGTGCCAGCCATGGGGGATTCACTGATTTGACCTCTATCTCACACTCCTTCCTTGCAGTGCCTCTATCTCTGCGGTCTTTCCTTTTCTGGTCAATGGCTGATGGATGTGTTCTGAAGTTTTGCTCTCACTGTGGCAGTGCCATCTAGCCAGATCCCAGCTTGAGAAGATCGTCCTAGAAGGTCCTTTCCTTGAGAAACAGCCTGGCACCAGAGCCCCCTCTAGACGTTCAATCTTGTTTGTCCTCACTGAGGATCTAGATATCCACTGCCCTTGTGGTGTGTCACCAGGTACATGGAGGGTCATGCATCAGAGTTGAGTTACGTTGAGAGATCTCTAATGATGAGTCCTACAACCTTGCTCTTAAATCCTGCCTGCTGTTGAAGTAAGAACAGCAGGAGGAGCACTCTAGGTGATTCCTGCTAATTAGGCTGATAATCCAGCAAGGCTTTTTAACTCTTCTGTATGGAGCCTACAGTAAAAGGTGTTTCATATGCAGTCTAGCTTGTGTAATAGTAAATAAATCAAACTGCTTTGACAGTGTATTGTGACTGCATCAGTTTAGGAAAAAAGCCACAGTGGATTCAAAATACCTGCTTTAAAGGTTAGGAAAATCGAACACAAAAAAATGCCTTTGCTGCTGTTTTTATTAATCTTGCATTCTTGACTTACTTCTGTGAACTAATTTTCCTGGAAATAGATTTTGTGTTAAATCCTCTTGCTCACCACCACTTACAATATTAAGCCATATTCTGATAAGTATTAGCTGTTCAGAGATTGCACAGCAGAGCTGCCTGGCATGAAGCATATGTACTAGCACAGTTCCTTTTATTTCGAAAGGCTTAGATGTCCTTGCCAGTGCTTCACTGTAAATAAGTTTCCCTTCATTTTCATTTCCTTCATTTCCATTATTTTCAAAAGTAGTCTTATTTTTCTACTTTCAGTTTTACTCAGTTATTTTTCATCCTTGATCAGTATTTTTGTTTTGGGATGCTACAAATGCAGACACACAGCTCTGACAGCTGTGAATTTCCTGCAGATTTTGTCTTAAATACAGCAAATCTGCTGCTGTCAGTACCTGTTGTAAAGCTGTGGTTATCTGTTGCTTGCTACAGGGTAATGGTTGCAGTCGTATTTTGCAGCCACTCAGGGTATCCACCCATAATGTGAGCAAGTAGTCTGACTTTTCTTTTTAAGAGCTGGCTTATCCGTACAGAATTTTGCAATACTGAGACCTCAAGTTCAGTGAGCTGTTTTTCCTGTCCTAGTAGAAACTGAAAATGACTTACATTTCCAGAAAGAAAGGACCATGTAATTGTGTAAAAGACTGTATTTACAGAAAATGTCATGGAACGTCGAAAGTACTATTTTTGCATCTTTATATTCAGTAGATATGTTGCAATGCTATAATAACTGTTTTTGCTAAACCTGAATTTCATGACTATTTAATCCATAGGCCCTGCTTATATAATGGATGGATTTATCAGAATGAATTGAAAATGAAATCCCAAGTTCTTCCCTTCAGAACTGAAGGGAAGAAATCTAGACACATTGAATAAGTTCTGAATCTACAGATTTAGAAGGTTTGAAAGTGAATTGTGTATGACCATTCTATTTTAACTGTTTAAAATAGCAATTGCTAGAGTAGATGAAAGCAGCAGTTCATGAAAGCAGTTCATGTATTCAGGTTTCCTGTCCTGAGGGAGACAGACATATTGTTTTGGAAGAAAGGGTAGAAACCCAAGCAGGGATCATTATGTCTAAGGACAAAAAAAATATTCTTGACTTCCTCATTTAGAGAGGTTCATGTATAACCCTGAAGAAATATGTTTTCAGTTCTTTTAAATCATTTTCTTGGTGTTCACACTTCAATAAAGACATCTTCATTTCTCTGCAGATGATCTCAGTGCATTCTAAGAAGTACAAAGCAACTGTTCAATGCCAGCAAGTTGAGGTTATACCCTTTCAACTAAGATAGTGTAACTGGAAATAGCAGTTCCCAGTCCATTGTAAATGAGAAGTAAAACCAGTTAGCTTAAACCACCTTGAAGGTGACTTTTAAAGGATGTTCTGACTGTGTGAGCAAAACCTAAACAAGCAGAATATACCTTTCTGACCATTTAGCCTTTCCTGTCTGTGACCCGTTATCTCACTACGTCCTTGACACCTGCCTTTGTTGCTGGTCTCAATCTTCCAGCTCTCCTTGGGCACCTTTATCCTTTCTCTCATGACACCTTACTAAGCATAGGAGAAGCTCCAAGACAAAGTCCTGTCCTCCTCCAAGTGTCTCTTCAAAACTGCTCTGCTGTACTGCGTAGAGAGCACTCTAATCTAATTACAGGTGGGCAGATGGCATGTTGTGATTGTTCTTCCTCATTGGCTGCAAATCCTGTGCATCCTATTATTTGTTACCCCGTCTTTGCTACCACCCCCAGACCAACCCACTTGTTTGTCTCCTCCACCTGGTTTGTCTTGCCTTTTAGGTTGCATGCTTCAGAGCAGAGATTGTCATTTTACCTAGTATAATGCTGCTCTGATCAGGCTGGCATTCAGATGCTACTGCAATATAGATATTATGTAATTGTAATACTTCTGCAGAGATAGAACAAGTGTTTTATATAAAAAGAGCTTAATTCTCTTCCAAGATGCACCACATGCAAATATTTTGTGGGCTTAGCTATGAGCAGAAGCTTTTATCATACACATCTAAATAGAGCTACTTTGGCAGACTCCCTGTGACAAGAGCCGGCATTCTATGAATGTAATTTAATCAATGAACTGTATTTAAACCACTGAAATTTATTCAGTCTAAACATATCCAGACTCTTTCATGACAAATGTTTAATCCTTCAAGATTGCATAACTGAGAGATTTATGGATTAGTTAGCTTTGAAAAATAGGTCAGGGAAAACATCTACATTTGGTTAAAAGCTAATCGGGCAAGGAAATAAGTAAAATAGTATAAAAGCTTTAGAAAAAGTCTTTTGCAAAATGAGTTTTATGTAATGGTACAAAGAATGTTTTCTATTTATGAGAGATGCAGAGCCTCATCCCCTCCCTTTGTTTACACTGCTAGAATTCAAGTGAAACTCCACTAAACAAGTGATGCAAGTGTGTGCAGAGTTAGGAGTTGTGTGTTTTGTTTCTCTTGTGTCCAATGCTTTGGAATAACTTCATACAATTTCATAAAAACTTCAAAATTACTATTAAAAGCAGTGATTTGCAAGTAATGGACACTATCAAAAGTTGCAGTGAAAATAGGATTGCAATCCTAGAAGGGGGGTTATGAAAGAAAAGCTTAGGAATCACTGCAGTGGGGCTGTTGACCTAAATCTAATAATCTCCCCAACCACTGAAGTCTGAATTCCTTCTTTCAACTACTATTCAATTTTTCTTCCTCACTTCACCTCTTTTGCTCTCTGAAACAGACTGTCTGCTTTCTAGGGCTGTCTGGCATCATGGAATGGCTTGTATTGTCAGAGGTTATACAGTCTTACCATCTGGGTTCATAAGGGTTTTGTTCTGTCAGATTATTGGAGAAATAAGTTCCAAAATGCCCTACAAGCTGGTGTTCAGTTTAATCAAGGTCTTTGTGATTCATAGAGAAAGAGATGCTGTCTCTGAGATGCACTGCGTAAGTCTGTGTAACTTTGTGCTTTTGAGTGTTGTAAGAAGCAAAAAGCACAGAAATATCTTCAAAACTGCAGCACAGCTCACAACGCAAAATGTGCCCCCATGAACAGGGATTGCAGACTAAATTTTTTCACCTCGTGAAATTTCTTTGTAATACACTGAATACTTTGCAGTTTAACATCAGCAAAGCTAAAATCCATCACAGCACTAGATCTGCACCGTCTTCTAGTTAAATGAACAGTTGAAGAATATTTAAAAAAAAACAAAACAGTTTTATTGTCTACAGTAAGTATCTCCATCTCCAACATATCCCGGATTAAAAAAATGAATGTTCTCAACCACTACATAGAGTTGCTGTAAAATTAGCTGGTATTATAATTCCTATGAATACAGTTCTTGCAACCTTATCCTTTCTCTAACAAAACATACATTTGCCCTGATTAAGGACTGTGGAGATTTAAGCTACTGACGGGGTGTATTATTGTTTATTTGTTCAAGGTTTTTTTAGCTTTCTAAAATTTCATTATTTCAAGGTGACATGAATGTAACTAACCAATTTATCTCTTTCTTTAAACAGTTATCGTTGGAACACATGGAGTGTTTTATTTTTCTACCTGAAAAAGAGTTTTAGTAAGTGGCAGTTTGTATTGCAGGCATGTGATATCGAGATGGCAGCTTCATTACAGAAACATTGAAAAGCATGCTAAAGGTTAGCTTGAGTTGAGCATTCAAACTTAGGTAGATTAATAATGAAGCTTCTTACTAGGCTGGGAAAATGAGAAAGGAGAAAAAGAATACCCAGCAATGCATGAATCATTGACTTGTGATCCAAAATTCAGCATTAGAGTCCCTTGTAGCACTATGAAAATCTCTTCTGTAGTTCTGTAGAACTGATTTCCTCTTTGTTCTTTGCTGTTTTCAAATCTTATTTTATAAGCTATTATTTTCTGTGCTGTGCCTTCTCAGTTACCTCATTCCTCTGTTAACCATCAGATCAGATGCTTTTATATGCATCTATTTTCTTGTCTTATTTAACACAATACATTAGATTCTGATTCAGCTGAGAAGCAGGAAGATAAATGGCACAGGGTTTTGATTCCCAGTTCTAGGGTCAGATCTGAACTGCCCAGATGCTGTGAGGCTGTTGGGGGTCCATAGGAGCAGCAAAAGTCAGTGGAATGCAAAGATGGCCCATGCCACTCATCTCCTCTGTAAGCCATGCAAGGGCCTCAGAGAGGAATGGTGGTATTTTGAGCTTTATTAGCTGAGCTGCAAAGTTTAAAAAACATTGTGGAGTCTGCACAGATCTAAGCTTGATAGAAATCCCTGTAACTTTTTTTATTGAGAGCTTATTTTAGAACTGGAATTTCTTTGGGTCGTAAATTCCATCTCATTTCTTTTGTCCTTGTGCTTGACAGATATGGCGAAAACAGCCCAAAATAGGATTTTTGTTTGTTGAACTAATTAAAATAGAAAAATTCCTATGTATTGAAAATTATGAAAATACTTGCTGGGAAAAAATGGACAAGTTAGTGCTCTGAAATGATATGCAATGTCCCACAGTTGACTTGAACTGTGGTGTTCTTGTTTGTGTAACTGCTATGAAACTGGCAGGAATGGCACTTCCAGCTTCAAGAACCCTAACAGTGCTCTAACGCAACCTCTCCTTACAAGACCTACCTCCTGCTTCTCTGGCCTGCCATATTCCAAGTCCTGAACACCTACAGTCCCTTGTCAGGGCAGTCAGAGAAAGCGGGGTGGCAATGGAGCCTCTCCCATGCAATATGGCTTTGAATTAGACCCTTGGGCTTCCTTGCCTCTTACTGCCGCAAAGTCTGGCAAGACTAGGATCTTGTGGGCCTTGCAATGGCTAGATTCCTGAGTCTGCAGCAGGAAATTTGGGACATCTAGTACAGCGAGGCTGTTTTGTGTTTGGAGAAGTTCCTTTCCAGCAACTCATCAGAAAATCAGAAACATGCTGGTGACATGAAAAAGGTGTATAAATCCACAATGTTTTCTTGAAACATATGAAATTGGTCAACTATGTTTTCCATTGCAGAATTTGTGGTTAGCTTTAGCTGATCATCAATTGCTCATGAATTTAAGACAGAAGCATATTTGGAGCCACATCTGGTTTGGGGGACTTTCTGCAGCGTCCTGTGTAAGCTGGCAGGAGTTACATGAAATTGCAGGGTATCAGAGAAGCAGAGCACTGTCATTTAATGCAAATGTCTAAAAGACATTTAATTTCTGCTATTGAGGATTTTGTTTCAACTTCTATACTCAAATGCTGAATTTAGAAAATTCCACTGAGAGGCTGAGATAGCCTAGTCTCCACTATCGATCTTTGTCTTTATTTTCTCGAGTTCACCAGTCAAAACCAGTATTTTCTCAAGACCTTTCAAATTTAGATTAATTCCAAGCATTAGATTTAGTTATGAATCCCCTGGTATAACTGTGTACATAAAAATGTAGATAATGTAAAATATTTATTCGTTCAGGACAATTTTTGCAGAAGCCAGCTGTTGAGTCTATGACATGATACAGACTAGAGTCCCTTACAGGGGCATTCAATCAGAGCAGCAGGGTTTGTTTCATTATGCAGTGGTATATGCTTTTGATGTTGACTTTCATATTCAGTTGTTTATGACCCAAATTTTGGATTTAGCTTTCAGTTACTGTAGAGTTCACTGCATCATTTAATGTGAACTATCATAAAAGAATAATACACTAGTGGGGGAAAATGAGACAACAAGCTGGCCATCTTGATACTTTACAGTCTAAAGACAAACAAATCAACACAAATGTGTTTCATAGACAAAAGAAAAAATCTTATGCTAAAATCAACAACCTGAACTGCAGTCCCCAAGCTATAGCTATAGCTATAACTGTTTCTCTGTTAACTTGAGCAGATACTTGTCTTTTATTATCCTCTGACAAACTTGGGAACACAAGCACAATGACAAGACAGTCATAACTAAATGCTGTTCAAAACATAATAGTCATTTTACAGTCAACATTTTATATTTGTTGCGTCACAAAGATTTATTGAAGAGATAAAGGTGGTTATGGAAAACACTGTCCAGTAACTATGGCAACAGTTATTTGATCTCACAATAATTAGCTTAACATTTGGTTGCACAACACTTTCACAATACCTCCTTGGTTAGTTCATTAAACAAAATTAGCTTTTGTTTGAACTTTCATCATTTGTTGTTTTAAGATTAGTCTTAAGGTCATAAGAATTGAAAAATGTATTTTCAAGCTGCTATTGTACATGAGTAATTGATGCTATAAGTGAATTTGTTAACCTCTATGCAGTAACACCAAATGTATTAGTTCTAGATGTATTTTGTTGGTTAAACTGAAAATTATGTAATATATAGATACAGGTGTACACACAGTGTCAGTGTGGAAGATTTGTGAGTGCTTGCATGAATATCAATATGTGCACACACATAATTCGGAGTTAAAAGGAAATTATGAAGGCTCTAAGGGCAACCTTACAAACTAAGTGTCTGAATTAAAATTATTATTTTATCCCCTCCTCTTTCCCCCACACATAAGCAGTCAGATAGCCTTTAAGTTACACAGTCACAATTTACTTTTTCCTCTCAATTCTGATTCAGTATTTTGTATTCTCTACCTTGTTGGCTATATGGTCAATGCCTTTTTCTTACTGCTGTTACAGGTATTGTTTACAGTCTGTGAGTTATTAAATACCAAGACTTCATTGTGTTAAGATATAAACATAGACAGAGAACAAAAGGCCCATTTGTTGTTTACTGCAGACTAATCAAACCCTTTTCTTAATGCAGAGTTAGTGCTTCTGTTGTGCTTTTTTTTATGGTACTCATTACTGCAGTATCTGCAAGCATTAATGAATTTGTTTTTACATTACCCATATGAGAGGATTATTATTATTCCCACTTGACAGATGGAAAACTGAAATTCAGAAAGATTAACAAATGTTTTTGGTAGCTTTTGAGAAACCTAGGACTTGGTTTATCAGTTGTTGATGTTATATGGCACACAGTTCCCACTGACTTCAGCATTTATGCAAAGCACACTGCAGTCTTACGTCAGGTTTCATAGGTCATCTTGAATCACTCCTTTTCTAAATTTGGAATAAGGAAACTCCCTTCCTAACTTCCCTTTTCCTTTCCCTACCAGTCTTCTGTTTGTTCAATCCCCCTCAGGCTGCTTTTCCTAATCTTCCTCTTTCCTCCCCAAGGCTTGCGTCTTACCCCATTTTGATCAGAAAGCCTTGTCCTCCACTTAGTCCACTTAGTTTAGGCAGGGGAATGATCATCTTCCTTTCTTCTTTCTGGACTCATGCCCAGTCTAGATGAAATGTCAATATTACTAAGCCCAGAAGCCCAGAAGAGAATGTGCAGATTTCAGCTGTTCAGAAAGTTATTGTTGGGTAAAATTGACAGATTCTTATAGGAAAGACAAAAATTTATTCCCAACACAGAGATGACTTGAGCTTAACTTCAGGTCCCCGCTTCAGCACAAAGGGATGTTGGAGCTGTCCAAAGAACAAATTGTCAGAATTATGGAGGCAAAACTGCATAATTTGCCTTAGCTTTGTGATTTTGGTGCTCTGGATGCACTTTTTTGACTGAAATTCAGTCAGTCAGTTTCAGTCCAAGTGGGTACTGTTTAGCAAAATTATAAGCCCTGTATTGCTGTATTACTAACACTGCTATTTCTAATAGAACTGCTGAATGTGATCTGTTTGGGTATATGTTTGAGAACAAAATATCATTAATCTAACTTACTTGATACTAGCTTTGTCAGATGGTTTTACATTGGGACATGAAAGAAATATGTAGATCTCTTTCTTTAGTAGTTAATCTTTGATTAAATTGCTACTATATTATTGCACTATATACAATAAAGTGTTTTAGCTGCTTCTTCATAGATACAGCAGAAAAGTGGCAGAAAAGCCTGAGTATCCACAGGAGAGGCGAAGTCTTGGGGCTGATGCAGAATATAGTTATCCTCTGTGATGATGTGTTCTAGGGTTGATCCTCTTGTAGCACTTGCAAGAGTCTAGCAGCAAACTTTGGAAAGATTACAGGTCAGAGTTTATCCATATTTTAATAGTATCCTGTCTCAGACAATTTGTTCACCTATGCAACTATTGCTTTCAGATATTAGCACCAGCAGTATTGGCGGGACAGCAGAAATACTGGAGAATTCTGCATGATGCCCTCATACCTTAACAGAATATATTCTAAGTGGCAGAAATTATGTACTTCTTGGGCATCAGGTCTGGTGAGGCCAGAAAGAGAAAGCAAGTTTCATCTGTAACAAATGGCTTGTTTATCTGAAAGTACTGTAAACAGAAATCTTATCATGTAGTGATTCATAGCTTCTGAATTTGTGGGCTGAATTGCTATCGCAGGTTTTGTTTGTGCTGGATGAGACAGATAATGAGATTAACGGGGTTTACTAGAAAAATGGTTTTCCACTTTTCTAACTGAAGGCAAACTGAGAAGAGATGCACGTGTAGGTTTAAGGCAAATTCTAAGTAGTGACTGATAGCTGTAAGAAAAGAGATCTTTTCCCGTTTTTGGAAGCAGAAAAAGAGAAGGTAGTGAAATTTTTTGACAAGCAGAAGTCTAGACCCATCTCCAAAGACAGCCTGATGAGCTAGTAAATCCAGTAGATAATATGGACTAAATAATGAAGAGAGTATTAGGGGAAATCCAGGACACTTGGACTCTCATAAAGAGCTTCTTGTTTGTGGGAGGGCTGGTCAATAGATCCTGGTCCTAGTGATACTGGTGTGATTTGTCTATTGCTAATGCAGTAGTTACCAATTTCAAATGCAGGCTTCACACAATGAAGGTGTTGGCCCTTAGAAGGCAAGCCTAAGTCTCATAAAGATTAGTTTGCTTCTTTTAACCCTACAGTCTCCCAGATGACAGACTGAAAACCATTGACCTACAGCCCATTAATACATGGGGCCTTACCTTGCAAATCCTCAAAGACAGAAATGTTAATTTTAAGATATTTTTAAATGGCATGGATGCACAGAGCACCACAATAGTAAATAGCATTTCAGGACTTGTATTGTAAATGGTACTAAACTACTGAGGGAACTTTCAGAATTTAAAAATTCACAAGTGCTTTACATGGCATAACCAGATATATATATAAAAAAGACCATTATATTTAAGGTTAATTGTCCGAATTAGTATCTTGAGATTTTTAAAGGAAAGTTACATTCCGTACTGGCTAATTGTCTAAGGTTTGGCTGTCAGCTGCCCAGGTGTGTAGACACCTATCGTTCAAAATATTTGCTTTTGCAATAGCTCTATCTAGCTATAGCAAAATACACTCAAAGTTGAGCTCTTTCTTAAAAAATGCTTTTGCTCATGATAGTATTGGCACAAAATCTTTCAGGTAAAGGATTCCAAACTACATATATGCATAGGAATGAAGGGTATTCAGCTCCCTTGGGGAGTGTTTGGGTTTGAATTTTAATTTAAATGCTGCCATTCTGGCAAACAAATGGTATCAGAGGAGAGATGAATGGTGGAATTGCTTGAGAAGGAATGGATTTGAAAGTGTAAAGGGAGTGTGGTTAAAGCTGCAGGAGTGGAAACCCTTTCTTTGCATAAATTAGAACAGAGTCTGATTTGCTGCAGCTATGTCCATATGGAGACTCGCATTTACATGAGAGGCTGATTTCGCAAGATAAGCAATCATGGATTTACCTGTACATCAAAGAACTTTACATTTGGTACATGCTATTTTATCCTCTTAGCAATCTCAGAAGAAAATATCTGGGCAAAGGCACATCATAGTTTCATCATTTCAGTTGGGGTTTCTGTTCTGGATATGGAAGTAACTCATGTGAAAGCTATTAAACGACAACAGATTTTGATTCAAAAACTTACATGCAAGGTCAGATTTTTTGAAACGTGTGTGCCCAGTCTGGTTCCTCTTTGTTTTTTTTTTAAAATTGCATTTCAGGAATATTTTCCTTTTGGATTGGCTCCTTCAGAGTTGCATATTGAAAGAGTCAGTGTGGTCAGCAGTATGGGACAAACAATAAGGGCATAAAAGATTTTGTTGATGTTTTATTATTTGTTCTCAAAGATCAGTTTTCAAGTTAGTTATGAATTTGGGCATCTGGAAGATTTTATCGTCCTCTTCTTGAGTTTTAAGGGAGTTTGTATTTACGTTATCTTCGCTTTCTAAGAAAGAAAAAAATATAGCCCAGAGTTCACCAAAATGTGGCCTTCCAGTAATTATTGTTTCTGTAGTCCCCAGCCAAGTATTTGATTCAAGAAAATCTTTTTATCTAAGAGTTGTTTTTACCCCTTAATGACTGTAGCAATTGTGAATATAAGATATAACTCAGGATATGTTCTGAACATGTGATTCTGAAAGTTCTTCCAGGTATTATGGAGGTAGTCTAGCTGGAGGAGACTGGAGATTTTTTGTGTGAACACCTGTTCAAAAATTAAACACAAACACCAAAAGCTACTGTCCTATCATTTACATTAAAGTGAATCACAAATAAATAAATAGAAATAATAATAAAATAAACCCCAAGTAATCAGTTACATTATTTAAAATGGGATTTTGCTTTCTTTTTCTTAGCTTCTAATTCACAGGGGAACTGTAAAATCAAATCCGGTCCTGGGAACTTTGAAAAGAAGAAAAAGTCTTAAATGCAGTCCCTAATGTACATAGTTCTTATGGACTAATTAACAGTGACAGATCTCTGCTCCAAGCGGCTTACAGTACAAATACTTTATGGAATGCAATGTGCAAGAGAAAATGCACATTGTTTGTTAATTGTGGAATATTCACTTTGGTGCATTTATATAGAATTAGCTATGGATTCGTTATCCACACAGCGTAGTGTGCATTTTCAGTCTCTTCTTACAGCACTGTGAATAAGCCTCTTATTTGAAGAAAAAGTGCTTAATTGAATTTCCTGTAAGCTGGATCTTTCTTCTATTGTGTTTCCTTTGATTTGAAACTCTTCTGAGAGAACATGAGCAAAAATTCCAGGTAAAACACCTTGCACAGTTTGGGTGCTACTTGAACACAAATAAATCTGGAAAGTAACAAATAATAAACTTGCTTATTCTCTTCCAGCTACACAGAATGATCAGAAAATATTTCAGGTCATAAAAAATCCTGTGAGAAATGTTACTTGTTTGTAATCAAATTCAATCTGTAGTGTAGACTGTGGTTGGCAAGGTAATAGACTGTTCAACATCAAATACTCTGTGTTCTCTACACTTACTAGGCTTGTCAGTCTCATAGTTGTTAACAGAAATCAGAGCATAAGCAAGTTCCTGGCGTAAGCAGCAAAACTGAATGTCCATCTATTGTGTAATCAAGGAAATATTTTTATTGCCCTATGAAACATGGAGTTTGATAGGTGAAACAAGGCACTAAACCTACATAGCTCTCTGTGCCACTTGCCTAGGTTGTTGATACCCTTATGTAGTTCCCTGCCTTGGTCTGTTAAGTCTCATTTTGCCTCTGTGCTTGGTGCCTCATGAAAGGCAGTGTGGACTTGTAGGGCTAAACAGAAGTGAGATATGCATTGAGTTCTGGAAGGGCATGCTGAACATCAAAAAACAGTTGAGCAGTGCACGTTGCTTACTCTTGATTTCATCATCGCTTTTTCCTAAGCCTGCTTTTTTCTGTGGTGGAATTACATGTTTATTCAAGCTATTACCAGCTGAAAATGGCTTCACATGATGCCAAGTGCATCTGTGAAATAATCTCTGGACAGCTGACTTGTCTGTTCTAGAATCATGTTTCTTAAGCAGAAAGTGGTAGAATACTCAAACGATCCAAAGCAGCTTCTCACTTACTAGCAGCTGCAGATGAGGAATCATGAAGAGCTCAGACTGCAAAAAGGCCACCCTGATAGGGGAAGTAGAAAGGTTATTATTCTATTATTCAAAATGTAGATAAATGCAGCAACATGGAAGCTGCTGCAATCTTTATCTACGAAGAGGAAAACTAAACAGAGATGCTGGGATCCTGCTACACAGTTGATGAATGTTTCAAGTATTACCCAAGACGGAAAATGCTTGAAAGCCTGACAGTTAGTTTCCTGCAGATAAATTACAGGCACTGTTAAATGGAGAGTTTTGCTTTTGACTTCAGTAATACCAAGATATCATCCATTTGGAAAAAAAGAGTAGAGAATAGTTTGAATTTGCCTGTCAATAGCATTTGGAAATGTTCTGGGCCAAGTTTGGCTTTCCTCTGTGTTTTGTACTAGGTGCGTTGGTTGGGCATTAATTTCTTCACTCTCAGATTTAGGTTGCCTCATCATCACATTTCTGCTGAATGTCTAAAAGGACGTTTGATTGTGGTTTATTGCTTTGGTGAATGAGGGACATTGCTGATATGTTGGAGGCTATTCTTCTTGCTCTTCACTGCACTTCTGAGAAAGGTCCTAACAGGTACTGGCAGACAACTGTATGTCATCATCAACTGTTTTGAAATGCAGCAGCCCTTAAGGCCATATTCTGCCTCCCATGTAGTTTAATATGATGCCTTGTAGAGCTACCACTTCAGAATTTAGAAAGGAGGCTCATCAGTATGCTGGTGAAATACAGACGTGTCTCTCGTTACTCAGAAGAACCTGAAAGTTCAGCATCTCTCGTGAAGTAATGCTTGGATGATATTGCCAGCTGGCTGTGTTAAAGCTACCTTATTTTCAACCCTGGGAAAACTAAAGTGCTGCCACTGAGTAAAGGTCATTGATAGAAGGAGGTTTATTCTGCCTTTGTCTCCCTGTTTATCCAGGCTATGTGTTCACAAGTAACAAAAACAAGCTAAAGATCTCAGAATCTCTTAGGACCATGCCCTTTTCACAGAAAATCTTCTGTGTTGGATTGTTAGGATGTATTTTTTTCTCACTACCCATTTTTTGCTGTCTGTGGTTTATTTTGTTTGTAATTGTATCAGAATAGCAGCATATACCTTATGCATCAGCGCTTACAGATGGGCTTTTCTGTTGCCCATAATTCGTTGAATCACCAACACAGCTGCTCACCAGTTTGCATGCACCTTTACATATATGACTTGTTTTTGGATTCTTTATACTAACTGTTACCAGAGTAACAGGTTAACCGTAGAGTTGCACCATTTCTCTTTAATGAAGCAGATTCTGGCAGTGTATCTGTTTCTTTTGAGCTCTTCGTACTGGTATCCATTACCTTCACATTAGTTTATCTAATACATGAAACCTTCATTAACTTCATCCATGGAGACATATGTACTCATGCTGCCTGCCACTTAGGCAGTCTGTTGTGATTTCTTCCTAAATCATCAGCTTGATCACAATTTTAGTGTATTGAGACAGTGAGCATGAAATAAATTCAGTTGACAATTTAATCATGAAATGAGAGGCATAAGTCCTGAAAAGCCCGAAATAAGGGGCTTTGGCACTGTCACAAGCTTGCTGTATTAATGTGTTTCTTTGAAAAATTGCTTGGGTCCTCTTTAATTTACAATGTCACAGCCTTAAAGTTCCAGCTGTTCAGCAGACTATTGAACACCCTACATGGTGATTTCCATTGTATGTCACTGAACTTTTTAACACACACATTTTCTTTTTTAGCAGGACGTGGAATTTACAAACTCTTCAAACTCCAAAGTATGGCTTCTCAAAAACTTTTGCTGTCATCAAACCTAAGACCCATTTTACACTGTCTATTAGAAGAGATTGTGAATAAGTTGAGTAAATGACGACTGCTCTCACCAATGTGAGAGTTCATATAGAGAAAACTTTTTTCATGCCTAATGAGATAACTCGATGCAGCAAAAATGTCTCTCTTAGCTTCACTTCTCCATGACATGCTAGGATACAACTGCACTGTGGAGTCATAGTGAGGCAATATGAAATAAGTGCTAAAAATAAGCAAAATGTGAATCAATTTAATTCTGCCTTGAACCTCAACTGAAGTGTTTATCCAACTGAATTTGATCAGTATTTTCCAAATAATTGTCATGTGTAGGACTTTATTTTTCTCTTGAAGTACCTATCAGTAATTATTTACTATAAATAGCCACGACAAGCAAGCTGTTGGAACACTTAATATGATTTTGATTACATGCCTGCTGGAGAGTTTAAATAGGAACAGTAGGAAGTGGCAATAAATCAAATGCATGAAACTTAATGACAACAATATTTTGGCAGAAAATCTTTGATTCTGTTTCAAATGTAGAAATGTTTCCTCTTTCTATTAATTTTTGAAAATAAGGGTAGGTTGCCATACCCTTGCTGGTTATCTTTCTTTTTCCCATGCTAGCAGAGCCACAAAGGTTTTTGCTCTTCTGGAATCTTCCTAACACAGCAGCGTGTGTCAGAGAAACGGTGACTACCGAGACACTGGGACTGTTTATTTTAAAGACAAGTACGGCTTTGGGACTGAAATGTATTTTTCTAGGTCTGTTTTTCTCCTGTCTATCCTGCAAAATCCCACACAGCCAGTACTGTCTTTAAATTCTTCTGTACTGTAGATACTAGTGGGGAATATGTGAGCTGCTTTGGAAGAAATGCTGTTTTGCAGTAATACCTATTTTGCAGATGGATACTGGAGACCCAGAAAAACAAGACTTACTCTGACAAAAATATTTTTGGGGCCTTAACTCTCAGGGGTTTCAGTGGAAGTTAGGCATAGCATTCTCTTTGTGGATCTGGGTTGAAGTGATCTGTACAGGAGTTTTCAGAAAGTGTGTCAGAACAGAGAATTTTATCCACTTCTGTCACAGGCTAATACTTTTTCTTCCAAATCATGCTTTCTCAATCATATCTTTCCTTATTTTCTCTGTCAGTCTGTCTCTATACACACCTTAAAGCAGAACATATACCTGGAGAGTACTTGCTGCATGGTATCTTTGGCCACATGGAGCCCTAGTAAAATGCCTGCTCACCAGGAGTAAAGCTGGGCAAATGAAACTTATCTCTAATGAACAGGGACATAATTTTCGGAATTAGAGTGCCAGAACCCATAAAGCTCTCAGAAAGCCTTTAAAGTATTTCTGTTCAGGTGGTGAACAAGTTAACATTGTTGAATTTTCTAAGCATGAGAATAATTTCAACAGAGTACTATTAAACTACGGAATTAGTCTGGTCTCCTGACCCGTAGCACAAAATCTGAAATTGTTGTGAATAATAAAGTCTTTATCAGATTTGGAAAAATTAAGTCCCTTTCTATGGCACGCGAGAAGCCTTTTATTTCAAAAAGCAATTAAATATGGACCAGGAGAGGGTAAAATAAAGAACAGGAATAAGTAACACATTTTGTCATGAAGGCGACTCAGTTTGAGGTGACTTAGGGGTCCATTCAGAAAAAAGGTCGTAACACAGTAACTTATTTTATTGAGTAAATTTAAAAAAAAAATTAGCTTAGGCCAGAGTAGAAAAACTGTGTGAACTGTGGTAAGCATTACCTTAGATTAATTCAAGCTAGCACAGATAAGTTTAGGGGTAATGCCTACAGAAAAGAGAACAAGTCTGCATACGTGTGATTAGACTCAAAACCTTCTGTCTGCCCGAAGGACAGCTGGGAAGTGTCGGCCCAGGTCCCACAGCCTGGCACAAGCACAGGGAGTGGAATGAGGTGCTTCTGCTTGGCAACCAGCAGTCTCCTCTTCCAAAGGACTTGGTACAGAAAACCAAGGCATTTCAGAAGGAGAAATTAAGTTCTTTTCTGTAAGAGATTTTCTTACTTGAGTCAGTACACTTTAAAACGCAGACTCGGCTCATGAGGTCAAGTAGATGTTAACAGTCAGATGGCTTTGTTGTTCTGCACTTGTGTTCTTTAGAATAACTCTGTGGAGGAGAGCTCTGACTTCCCCAAGAACTGATCCCAGCAACACACTAGCTTCCTTATATAAAAGCCTTCTTGATCACAGGCTTTTCCTCCCAAGCTCTTTAGAAGCAGAAATAATTTCAGCCTAAACCTCTCCAGCTAGATGTTGCCTTGTTTTGTTACGAACAAATGGACAAGAAAGGCCCAAAACGATGAGTGCTTTCTTTTCTAGGTCCCCAAAATCAGGCCCATCACAGTACAGCAAGAGGAAAAGGATCATATTAAAAATGAATAGAGAAAGCTGAGAGATTATATACAAATTATGTATCCTCACCATGAATGCTGTATTCATCTGCAGGGATCTTATCTTCAAAGGGAAGGCAGTTAAACTAAAGTTCAGAGAGAGACAGGAAAAACTATTAAAGGCACGAAAAAACTTTTCTTCTATGAAGAAATCTAGACTGGAAATGAAATGACAGAAGAGAGGCCCATGAAATGATGAATCATGCCAAGAAAACAAATTAGAGCGTACAATTTACTCCTTATTTCAGATAGAGATATGCTCTACAGTATTCAAGTAGGTTCTGTTTAAACCTGCAGAGTGAAGCACTTTCTTCATTTTAAATGTAGAAGCTTAGAGTAATTCAATATTAAAAACAAAAATTAAAGTATGTATTTTGAATACCTCCTCAAATAAAACCAAAAAACTTTATAAGTAGCTTCCAGAAGCAAATGTAGTTACATTAGGAAACAAAAGATATTCTGAAAACCCAGAAGCCAAAACTTTACAGAAATTCAAAGACCAAATAGGAAGAAGTCACGTGAGAAGAGTTTTTTTTAAGGGCGTAATGATTTTAGTCATAAGTCTATGATGCTAAATAGCCAGCTATTCAGACTGAATGAGTTCATTGTAAATATGTGAAAAGGAGAGTCTTACAAATATTTCCAGTAAATACTAAAAAATTAACACATGAATGTTTCTAGGTTGCATTTGTAAAGATGGCTACATTTTTAAAAGTTGATCTCATTCAAAAAGAATTATTCGAGGATGGTGATGCAAGGGAATTACTCAAGACTGTAGTTAACATCAGAACTATTGAGAGAATAAAAAGCATTCTTCTACAGTGAATAGGAAAAAAGTATTTTCATCTATAGTGAATAAAGATGACCAATAGTTCTGGCACAGTTAGCAAGGTGTGTGTGCATGCATTCATATATGCAGGGCTGAATTTAGTAACAGGGTAATGATCACCCCAAGTTCAGTGATGACTTGTACATTGCTCACAGAAAACGAGGTAGAAAGTGTGCTGCTGGAGCATGGTTGCAAAAGTGTTCTCTGTCCTGTCAGTACACAGAGTAACAGGTTCAGATGACATGCTGAGTCACAAGTTTTACAGGAAATCAGCAAGGAAATAAATGAACCTTTAACTGACATTTGTAGATGTTTGCTGCAATAAGAGAACTGCTGGAGGGTTACAAAGAGAAAAACAACATTCTACTTTTAAAAAATTGGATGCAACTTATAAATTAAAAACAAGGGAAAATAGTTCAAGATCTTGATTTCTACTGTGAAATCTGCAAATACTGCATACGTTTGTGCTGTAGAAATCCTGCAAGCAATGTCAATAGCACTGTTTACTGCACTGTTCATGTGCGTGTTTGTATTTCCACTTTGTAGAAACTAAAGCCACCTACTTGTATTTTGCAGTCTGCATAGTTATTAGGCAAATCTTCAGTATTGTTTGGAGGGTTTTCTTGAGTGATTGCTTTGTTGTTCCTATTGTGTCTATTTTCAAGTTCCTCCCCACCCACCAATCTGTTGCTATAGCTGAACTATTCATATTTATGTATGCATTCATGTTTTTCACAGCAATAAATTCTATTCATCTCAATTAAAATACATATCCCATCAGACCCGGTGCTACACATATGCATAATAAGAAATAATCGCTGCTCAGAATAGATTATAGTCTAGATGCAGAACAGACAGTCAGAGATTCAGTACTATTCCTAATTTCTGTAAAGCAAAATCCCAAAGATTACATGTGATAACGCACAGATCTTCTGAGTTCCAAACTATTCCATTGCAACAAGACTAATGCCTGCTTTGGGGTGCTCCTTGGGAGAAATACTGATGGCCTCTACTAATTTTTTGTTTGGTTTTTTTTTCATTATTATTACTTTGTAAAGGTTGGAGGAGAAGAGAGCAATGACAAGGGGTTTTGTTTGTTTTTTTAAGTAATTAGTATTACACACTTTGAGTCCTTTTTTGAAGTAATATTCTGAAAACAAGGTGGAAAACAGTGAATGGAAGGTCCAAATCTAAATTAACCAAGCAAAAGTATCCTGTAAGAAATTGTAAGGCAGAACACTGAGAGTCACAGAAATAATTTCTCAATTGAAGTCAACTTGTTAGATTGAAGAGTTTATACTAAAATAGAGAAGCAAAGCGTAATCATATGCTATTTACTAATTTTCAGCAGAAGTTTCATTAAGCATGCTTTATTTCATAAGTACTTGGAAGTCAGGTTTCATATCCTTTCTGAGTCTTTTGTAATATGAGCTCTCTTTGTTATGCTTAAATATCCAGCAGTCCCTTTTTCTAGCAGCAGTTTTGTCATTTTACTGTACAGAAAGTATTAGCGCTATAGAATATATTTTAATTCAAAAAGATCATCTTCTATAGGGGTGTGATGGGAGGCATCTGTAAAATCTTCCCTGGGTGGCAACAGGACAAGTTACTGCTCTTCTATTCTTTCTTGCACCTTTGTCCATCACTATTGCCACTGTGACATTCCATGCGCTGATGGGTTTTTTAGGATGAGAACCAGCAATAAACCCCATTACTTGGTTATTTTCTTTCACTGCTGCTGTTTGTATTTTTTTATTTTGATTGTACATACTACTCCATTAAATATATTGAATATATCTTGGAGTTTCTTTAAAAGACTGGAAACCCTAGAAAAACTAATAAAATTAGTTCCTTGTCAGCAGATTCACTGAGAACACATGACAGATGATGAATGAACTTGCAGAAGTCCATTGCTTTTAGTATCCTTCTTTACATGATGTTGAATTTCCTTACTCTAATCTAGTATTTGTCAGCATTTATACCTAAAATAGCTTCTTTAATATTCATGTATTAACAAGAACAGTAGTCATTATCATGGGTACCATTGTGTCAAGACTGGTGGGTGTGCTGATGACATTACAAGCCTGTGCACCCTAAGTACAAGATAACTGGTTTTTACTTAATTACTGCTGCTTATATACCTTGTTTTTAATCACTAGGTGTTGATGTGTTTTACCAACAAAGGCATCTCAAATGAGGAAATTCAGACACTGAAAGGGAAAGTGATTTTCTGAAGGTCACCCCACCAGTCAGTGCAGTGTGAGGAATACAGGCCAATGGCATAGAAAAGCCTAGGAGGAAATGGATCTTCTGTAATTCTGGTTTTGATGGCTTTAGTGAATGAGACACTGAACCACACACTGAGTCATGATGATAGAATGAAATGTTAAAGACTGATCTATTTATTGCTCTGCAGCTATCTTGTGCTATCAGTAACATCGATCTCGTGTGGTTTTTTTTAAAGTATGAAACTGCTTAATTAAAGGACTGTTTTGTAATGCACGTGACAGCTTATCTTCAGGAAAGAGTGATGTTTTTAAAGTATTTTTTAAAAGTGGGCATGTAACATTTGATGTGCTCCAATGTGATCCTTCAGAAGATGCAAGTAAACCAATACAAAATTTGTAAAACAAATATAAAAAATTCATTTAGCTTCAAGTTCAAAAGTCAAAAATGCACTTGGTTTTTAAGAGCAAAAACATAAATTATGTGTATTAGAGATTCTTTAGCTTTCTCTCTTTTCATAACTTCCTGGAGAATTTGTGGACAAGTACTAATCTCCCAAATTTAGATTTCTGCAAATAAAACAGTAAAATCAATGAGTTTCTTTTTCTTCATGTTAAAGTAGTCTAATGTTGTTGTGCTTTACTTTTTGAAAAATCTCAGTTCAGGAAAGAGAGAGACAAAAAATATGCATTACAGGAAGAACAACCCAAATATTTTTTTTCTGAAAAGATAAATAAGAAATTTAAAATAAGTCTAAAGTAAGTGGAATAAGCTAAAATAAGGCAGAAAATAGGCTAAAAATTAAATTATTGACTTAATAAAAAAATATAAGTTTACATAGAAGCTTTTAATATGAAAAAGCCAAAACAAAACCTGAGAGGACAGTTGTGAAACAACTGGTGCATGAAGTTATACCTAAGGCATTTAGAACATCAAAACTATTAAACAGATCTTAAGCTGTCCTCATGGGAGATGGTAGCCTTGTCAAAGTTAGATTGCTCTTTACATTCATGTATTCAAAATGATTGTGAAATACTTGGAAGGTAATGGGAACAGAGGGCTGGAGGACTCTCATGTAGTGAATACAGTGCAGCTATTATTAAGATTTATTTGATGTTTTACATCACTGAATTTTAGATGAGTAGTCATTAAAATCACAGGAAGAAGAAGTTAATTGAGTTGGTAGTTCTCTTTGTAGCAACAGAATAGATTTCTCTTGCTGCCTGAGAGTTTTATGATATGTAGAAATACTGTTAACAAAGAAATTGAGTACTTTAGACAGTTATTCTGTTAACAAATATTCTTGATATGATATCTCCTACTCTTTTCTTTGGATTCTAAGACTTACAAAAATGTAACACAAAATATAAAGATAGGCAGTATAATGCATCATAATTTGGGAAGAAATATATACAGAAAGTAGTTTATGTTGGCTGCTTGGGGTGGATAATGTCTTTCTAAGTGAACATACAGGATCACTTAAGACTGGAAGAAGATTTGTATGAATACTTTTTTGATTGCATGTTTTTAAAATGAAGGACAAGACAAGTGGTGTCAAGGAGTGCTCTAGCAAGATGTTTCAGAGGAATATTGCACAATTCCAGCATTTCAGGGTGGAAGTATTTAATCACACTTACTGTTATGACATATTTTATTATTCAAGTCAAAACTATAGATATGAATAAATATGAATGGAATTATATTTGGATGTGGCGAATCAACCTAGAAGATTTTTAGTTTGATAACATCTTGAATAAAGGTGTTTGTTTACTTAGATGTGAGGTCAAAAGGGTAAATTCTAAATGCATAGAGAAACCACAAATATATTTACATAGCTCAACATTTTTAATTTCCATGCTTTTTTGATTTTGCTTTCAGTAAAATTCTCAGCCATATATGTTATAGTAAAAGTGTTATTTTCTGTTTAGGAATATTTTTTATTAAAGAGTACATAGGCAGCTCATAGAACTAAATTTGTCACAGTTTTCATCAAAGTAAATCTGTTTTCTGTCTTTCTGATGAGAAAAAAAGTGATTGATTGTGTAATGTTATGCCTGGTGTTTTGTATTTTATATTTAGAAGTGTTCCTTCTCTTTTACAATAGCCATTTCTTTTCATAGTAATGCTAAAAATATCTGTCCCTATAAGGTGGCTGTAGTGAGTTTATTGCCTCCTGACACCAGTTACACATGCAGAATGCAACCTGTTGAAGTCTTGTCTTTGTGGTTCATATGGTCATCAAAAACCAAAATAAAAACATATCTGTATGTCATAATGTTATACCTTGTAATTGGTATATCTTGTGCAATTCCTTCAGTGGGGATTTCCCTTTCTTTCCTGTAAACTGAAATCTTTCATGTAAGCAGTATTTAGACATACTCTTTTGTTAAACTGATCTTATCAGAATTATACAGAGCTTCCCACTTTTCTACAGGGGTTAAGGAGTGCTTACCACAAATGGTACTAGTATTTCAACTGGAAAATGGAGATGCTTTCAAAAAGAGGTGGTTTTTTTAAGGCTTAATATTTGATTTTTTTTAAATGGAACAAAAGCTATTGTATTTCCATGAAGACAGTATACTGAATAGCATATGTGGAGTTAGACAACTCCCTCTTAGGGACGTAAGGAATCCCTTGTTATTTTATTATCCATTATTGCAACAGCTTATAAACAGGCTTGAGTATTTTGTAAGTTTTATTGATGTTAGAAAATGATTCATTGAAATGTCACAGAAATAGCCTTATAAAACTTCAGAAATATGTCTCATTGTTATGCCTTACTCCTCCCTTCTTTTCCACCTACCAACCTTCTGCTAGCCCACTACCCCACTTCATATGTATTGTCATGCCAGAACACGACAAAACTCTTACAAGACTTGCAAGATGAAAACTTTAGCACTTAAACTTAGGAAATACAAGAACTGGCATTGTTTTTTATTTGGCTTTTTGTTTGGTTTGGTTTGGTTTGGTTTTTTTAATTGATTTTGATCTCATGTCCGATATATTAAGATTAGAATTGATTGAGCAAAAAAATCCAACTTTTTATTCTGACTCAGAAGGAAAACTAGCAAATTTGACTTATTTTCTTGGGGAGGGATGAAAAGAAATGCCAGAAATGTTTGAATAATTGTACTCCATTATAAGCAATAAAACAGAATGGTGCAGCTGGCTTGTCCTCACCTCTTGAGAAGATACCCCCAAACTTGCTGTGCGGGGGATCAAGCACTGTCAAAGAAATTCCCTTTCAATGTGTTACTACGGGCAATTTAATTCACATGGAACCATACAGAAAAGATTGAAAAGATAAGATTTTATTGAGCCTGCATGTTATCAACTGATTTGGAACATCAGGGTATATGGTGTCCCCTGCCACTAAGACAAAGAAATACCAGCAGAAGCAACAGTTTATGTTCTGTTTTCTGACCAGCCACTAGTGAGGGATTTTCCCAGTGTTGAGGTTCTGGAATTTCAAGTTTAATTTCAGACTCAAGGAAAATATGTTGTATTTGTAGAAACTCTCCTATTGCAGCCTTGGATATTTCTCCCTGCTACCCGTTGCAAATTTTCCTGACGTTCTTCAACCTAGCCCCTGCTTGTGCCTGTCACTCCCACCTCTTCTCCTTCAACCCAACTGCTACTATATTTTTCACCTTACCATCCTAATTCTTGCCCAATTCATCCACCTTGTGCATTCCTGCCACTTATCTTACTTGCTACCCAAATCTGCCTCGCTTCCCCTTTCTTCTCCTATTCCTAGTTTCCTGTTTTCATTCACTCATAATCTCTGCAGACTCAGATTCTAGACTACAGAAGAGTTTCAGCATTTTTAGTCTCTCCATGTAAAGTAGTTTGTCCCTGTCCTTGATCATCCTATTTGTACTTTTCTGTACCTGTTGTAAGTCCACTTTGTCCTTGAGTTGCAAAAAACAGAACTGCACATAGTACCCTAAATGCGGGCGCACCGGTGTTTTACGTACAGGCAGGAAGGCACTCAGTGTCATGTTCTTAATGCCATTCCTGGTGATGCCAGTTCAGCACTGTGCAGTCATGGTTTACATTATTTTTCTGTAGATTAATCCCCTTACATTTGTCTATATCAAAGCTCCTCTGTCACCTTTTTGACCACTTACTTCTGTAAAGTCTTGATGTAGTTCTCATTATCAGGGCAGCACTTGACTACCTGAAAGAGTTTAATAACATCCTCACACTTTGAGATTTCACCACCTCATTTGTCTGGGTCACTAGTGAAAATGTTGAATAAAATTGGTTCCAGCAGGGATCCCTAGAAGGGATCACTGGTCCTACTGCCGACTCTTCTTCAACTTTCAGTACGTAAAAGCATCTTTCCTTAGTCTTGCAGAAACATAATCTCTTTAATAATCTTTGAAGTGGAACCTTCTACACCTCCTCTCCTGCTTGTGAGGAAATTTTTAGAAATTTTAATTTCCTAAGTAATAATACTTTAGTAAGATATGCACAAAAATTTTTTTTTTTTTGCTAAGCTTTTAACATGCCGAGTTTTGGGGGGCGGGGGGGCAAGTGTCAAATCCATGACATGATGGTGTCCCTTTCATTGCCAAATATCTGACACTGGATATTCTTGAAATCTTCATTTACAACACAATTTTGCTAATCTTTGTAATTCTTACTGTGTGTCTTAGCCTAATCTAATCTCAGAACAGGCTTGTACCACGTTTGTGGGATTTGGTATCAAAACATATGTATCAGCCAGAGGCAGGCAGCTGGCTCAGAAAATTTCTGTCTGTACCCTTAAAATTTAACAGTATTATATCTGCTGAAAATTGCTATCATTTTGCCCATGATTTCTGTTAGTAAGTTCACATTATGAGTCTCCTGGGAAATGATGCAAAGTATTAAAGCTATGAAATTTTGAAAACATAATTTGGGAAGAAAGGTAGCTAATTTACAGTGATAGTGTGAGGTTTAATTAATTCAGTTGAAGCATCATTCTGGAGAATGATTCTGGTCTAAGGGAGGTCCAGGAATCCTTACAAAGTCGTATATTACTTGAATAGTTTTAGAAGGGCAGAGAGTTTAGAGGGCCAGAGAGTTTTAGAGGGTCTTTGTGTTTGCTGGAACTGTAGAAAAGTGGCTTTTCACAATCTGAGCAGGACAAATTAATTCAGTTTTAGTCCTGCACTTAACATCCTTCTTCATGTATCTACCAGGTAAAATACATAGTGAACATTTCCCCCTCCCGTTCTCTCACTTTGCCCACCCCAGAGCATAATTCTCTGATACAATTTATGGTGGTAACTAGCCAAAGGAGCTAATCGGGGAGTCGTACAGAAACTGAGACTTGTTTAAATCAAGTCTTAACTCCTGTTTGGCCTCTTCTGGCAGGCCTCCACAAATGGCAAAGAAAGTTTGCTCTATGGCCTTGCTGAGCTTCGCCAGAAACTATTGGCAGGATGCAGAGAGCAGATCCTCCGAGAAAAATCATTAAGAGGAAACAATGTTAATTTGTGTTGTGAATAAAAATATTTAAAAGCTAGGAAGGAGTTCAAACATTTTTAACTGTGCTTTTAGTAATATGGCAGGAATACTTAACTTTCTTTGCAGTTTTCCCTTGAACTTTAGGAATGATCTTGAACCCTCTGAGATCAGTAGTTTCTGTTAATCCGCTCTTCCACTGCAAAAATACTTAGGTAACTGTAACTGTTTACTTTTAAAGATTTTGTTTTATTCTCGGTAACGCAAGTCTGCAGAAGGAGGCTGTGTAAATAATTGCATTGGTATGTGGATAAAGAATTACTTTTGTTGGAACATTTTGTATGAAAACAGGAAAATAATGTATGGATAGATACTTCTGAGCTTGTAGATAACTAATGTTCTAATCTGAAGGCCAGTTTTAACATAAGGTTTCATTCAATGCATGAGGTAACTAGCAATACTGTTTCTTAGAAGAGATGCCAATTGACGCTAACAGCATTTACTGGCATAAACTGACCCAGTGTTTAGACATTTGAGTAGGTGTCCTGATTTCTTTGAAACACTGAGGACTAAGTGAAAGGAATTATGCATAAATGAGCACCTGGAGAATCAGGACATTTTTGTTCAGGTTCCTAAAAATCAGTTTGCAAATAGTATGTTAGACAAATTTCAAGGTGTTGGTCTTTCTTTTATAGGTTTTCTATTTATACAGATGCTTTTCTTTTTCCTATGGGTTTTCTATTTATATGCTTTTCTTTATCTTCTGATTCTAATGAGTTTCTATTCCATATTTGCTTGTCGAATAGTATCTCTCATCTTTATTTCTCTTTTCCTATTAGTTTTGTCATCAGTTGAGAGAAGTTGAAAGAGACAAAAGTTGGCTTTGTCAAAGTGAATATGTATATTCTGTGATCACAAAAGGGGCAGAAGCAGTTTGTTAAACTGGGTAGTGCAAATACTGATAACAGAATTTTTAGCCCAGCTCAGGCTAATGTGCCCATGCTAAAACAGGTTATCAAAGACATGACTAGAGGCAGGTAGTGGAAGACGTATAGGGGTTTGAGAGGAAATGTAAGGGGTGCTCTCTCTGCAGTGGTTTAAAACCAATATTCACTCACTAGACTTCCAGTTCTAAGGAGCATAACAGATGCTTCTGTGACTTTCTTAGAAGTAAGGGGCCATCACTGGAAAGGCATCCCTGTGTTCTTGTCATCGCCAGGCTCCAGAATAGCCCCTTGGGTATCATTGGTGGCCCTCTTCAAGACCAGGCAGACAACGTGGTTTCTCTAATTCATGTTTGGTGTTGGACTCTAGAGAGCTTAAAGATTTTTTACTTTCTCATTTTTCATTTCATAGGCTATTGTGCAAATCTGTCTGAACAGTATATTCTGGCCTAAAAATTGTATTTCTGCCCTTTCTATGTTGATCTCAGTGTTGAGGTATGTAAAAGGGAGAGAGATGGGTTGAGATACAGGACCAAATGAAAAGAGGGAGGTTAGAAAAGGAACAATACATGTATGAATTGCAGATAGTAGTTGAAGCTATGTGAGTGGTTGAGGTCACTCACTGATAAAAGGTTAGTGACAAAAGATATGAATTGTCTCTGTGACACAGAAATATTAAATTAGCGGAGTTCTTTAAATAGACTGTGAAAGGTTTGGGGTTTTTTTCAGGCTACCTCTAAAGGTTCTGTCATTGTTTGCATACTAATGAAGCACCCTAAAAGGAGACAGTGATTAAAGTTTTGCATTAAATGGCTTATATATTTTGGAAATATAAACCACAGATAACCTGAAAAAGGAAAAAATCTTTTAAAATAAGTACGTTCCAGTATTTGTAGTTGCAGAAAGGAAAAAAGGATAATTGAATGAATCGATCAACATGGTAAAAAATGTTCACTATAGCTCAGCTGTTGGATATTTTCCACAATTAGTTTCTAAGCAAGTATAGTTTTGGATGATAAGCTTTTTTTGTTATTGTTTTTCCCCTCATTCTTTGTTTTCATTGTAGTGAGCACACAAAATCTGCACTTCAAATATTTGGAGATTGCCATAGAATAGACAAATCTATGCTAAAAGAGAGATATGCCATAGACTCCATGAAGTCCATTAAGGATTTAGATCCTGAAAGAATCAAACTAAAGAGAAAGAGTGGTTGGGGAGACATTTGTAGATTTAGATGTATGTTCCTTAAAAGCATCAGAAGACCAAGTCATGTAGTAGAATGCCTAATGCTGAGTTACGCACCTACATGTTCTGAAATGAAAACAGACCTTTAAGGATAGGATTTACAACACATAACAAGCTTAAGCAGCAGAATACTTAGAACACCTATGTGATCTGAACTGCTACATGGAGATGAAGCATGGAGATGAAACAGTGTGTCTCCTTTAGACACAGGTACCTTGTTCACGGATGCAGCTAGTATGTTGTGCCATGTACTGTTCCTGTGAGAGACGCTTCCATGTCTCCAGTGAGTAATCCAGAAGCTTGAACTGAGGCACAGCATTTGTTTATTTGGGTGTAGATCCCTGTCTCCCTCTTCTCTTCAAGAAGAGCAGGGGTGGCAGGAGAGGACCAAGCAAAAAGTAACATTTTTGCTTTTTAGTGGTTGGGGCATGCAGCTAGGTGTTGGCACTGGTACTGTTCTCAGAATACTGAAGACTGCATTTTACATCAGGCAGCATGTGAGTAGTTACTAGAAATAACCGAGGGAGCTAAGGGAGAAGCTCAAAACTTTCTCCTTCCCAGTTGAATGCCCTCCTCTTGGAGCTGCAAAATCATGCTCTGGATTTTTGGCTCTCGTTTTCAACCCATTCCTCCAGCTGCACCGTGGTCCAGCTTCAGCAGGAGACATCAGAGTGGCCCCCTACTTCTTCCTTAGTAGGGCTGCAAGCTACCCATGAATAACTGAACTTTTTTTCTATCTTCTTAGTTACTGAAAGAAAGGGAAAGAGTGATGCTATTGCTTTCTCTTCCTGACATGTTTTGAAAGAAACAATATTGTCTCCTATTATTTAGAAAGAGCTTTGAACTCCAGAAAAGCCTTAGAACTCTAAATCTCTGGTGGTAGGAGGCTTTTGCAGAATAAAGCACCAAACTCCCAAATATGAGAGATCTGAAGTGCTGTCATCAGCATGTGCTGTGTGATATCTTTAGCAGTTTCAAGGTTGGTGGTAGTTGTAGATCCCTTTGCTAGTTAGCTGACTTTCCTGAAGCACTATGCAAGAGTCTTTAGCACCTAACTTGGTCCTCTCTCTGCCAATGCAGTGGCTGGGCACCTTTGGTGAAATCACTCGTAAAAGAATCACTTTTAATTTTACATAGCAGGTACCCAAGAAAGGCATTAATAGAAAGTTATATAAAACATGAAGACTGACAAAGACAGGCAATGATCTGGGTTGCTTTGTGTGTCCTTGTAATAAGAGCTTCTGAGGCAGAGCTAACTTTGGCCACAGGATTTAGATAGCTATCTCAGTCTATACTGATGATTACTATACATCTTCAATTAGCAATTAGGACTATTGTAACAAAGAACCTTCCTTATACTAAAATTTCTTTATCAGCTCTCCCAGCCCACATATGCATGGTGAGGAAGGGACCCGCATTGCAATTTGTGTCCCCAAAAGAGATTCGCACCCTCAGAAAACTAGCAAATCCTTGTAGAACTGTACTGCATGGCAGACTGGTGTGCCATTGCAACGAATAGTAATTATAGACATGCTTGAAGCAAGACTTTCATAAAACTGAATGAAAATTATGATTCATTTCACAGGAAGACCCACCCACCCATTCAACCATTGACATGTCTGTCGTCTTCTTTGGCTTCTTCTTTTTTTAAGTTTCAAAGGGAAATAAAAAGTCTGAAGTAGACCTGCCTGAACATATTCCTCTTCTGTATTTAAAACAATTTGTAAAATAATGTTTTGATTATAAGGTTTCCTAATTTCTCAAATGTTAATAACTCTCTGCATTTCCACCCATCTATTTGTATACTAATCACAAGTGTTGCTCAATGGATTAAATCTGATGTTGGCCTCTGATAAGGAAATTTTCATAATTTCAAATCGTATTTTAGTATAAGTTGCTAACATTGGTTAAGTAGTGTATCTCAAAAAATTTTACATGTAGCATTAGAGCTGTGCATTATCTTAAGACAGTTATTTCCTTTTGGAAAGAAATGCGTGTTGTTGTACTGCTAAGATTTCAATTAGAAACTAGTTTTTACAATATTATAATGCTCAACGCACTTTAAATGTTCAAGCATCCAATAACTAGATCTTTACAATGTTGCATATTAGAAAAGATGCCTGTGGCTACCTATGCCAGACAAGTTTGCAGGATTAAAGCAAGAGTGCAGTGGGGTGGTGCTAATGCTACTGGTTTATACCAGGTTTCGTATGTTAGTGCTGCCTGATTTCTGCACCTTTTTCAGAGGGCTAGATCAGTGTGAGCAGGATTCTAATTATGTTCTTCCAAATAAAATTTCCCCTGCATCTTCAAAAGCATTTTTTTATTATTTGATATTTGTAATTGTATTTGATTTTTCATGCATGGATATGCTTTGTCTAAGTATGACTTAAATTCTAAATTTTGTGTGATCAACAGACTAGACAAAATTCTTCTCAGGATGTTAACCATGACAGCAGCGTATGTAAAGAGGGATTTCCATCCTTCAGCGAGCTTAGGGACAACAAGATGACTATTCAACACAATTAACAAGACTGCTGGTACTGCTCTTGTGGAGCTCATTTCATGGTCAGGATCATAAGACAGAGTCAAATTCCCTAGTTAAAAACCAAAACAAAATAAAAAAACTCCACTCCATTTGTGATTTTATTGGAAGAGGAGAAAGTATTTCATAAGGTCCTTAGACATTCACACTTGTCAAAAATGAAAAGCAATAGAGTAAAATAGTGTACATTGTAAGATCTATTTCTGGGTCTGTATGCAGATAGCAGAATCCATAACTTATATGGGAGCATATAATATTGTATATGGTCAATACTGATATCTCAAATGCAGCCTCAGTTTACCAAATCCAGCTGATCAAAACACCCAATTAGTCGAAGATGTGTTCTTGTCTCCGGAGTGAACTTTACTCTTGTGGAGACCTGATTAATGTGCTTTGGAGACCTGTAATGAGGGAGAGCTTAATTATTCAGATTCATCAGCTTGCAAAGGTTTTGGATGATCCCACATAAGCCTGCTCAATCAGCATTCCAGAACATGTGCAACCTGCGTGTTTAACAGTGGTCATGGTTTGTTTTAAGCATACATTTTAAGGTTAACCCCAAGATTTTCAGTAATGTTTTTCATTACCTGAAGAGATCCCCTCTTCTAGACAACTGATTTTTAATGCTTATTTGAGATGTTTCACTTTATATACTGAACTGATTATTATTAATTATGCATATAGTGCCATAAAAGCACTGCCTCTTGACTATAGAAAGATGTGTTCCCTGCCCCAGAATGCTTGCGATCCAAGATAAGTGAGACAAGACAATGAGAAAGCCATACAAGAATAGGAGGGTGTGGAGTGAAACAAGAGACAGATAAGATGGGAAAAAAGAATCTGACAGATAGGACTCTTGCAGGAGTAGGCTCTGGGAATGCTTTAGCCGTGAGGACCTTCAGACTGCTGCCGCACCCAGCTGTGCGCTGTGCGACTTGATGGAGTCACCCACTTCCCCTCTGCTTGGCCAGCACTGCCGACCTCGATTGTCAGCTTTGCTTATTTTCCCCTAAGTGTCCCTTTGCTTTTTCTTGTGCCATCCCTTACAGGAGAAATGTTCTCCAGAAGGAAGGGAGCCCTGTGAAGGAAATTTACCTTCCCTCAACCACCCCCCTTTAATGACTTCCATTGTAGAAACACTAGTAATCCCTGAACCAGTGCTAAAGTAAAGCTAATAATACCTTTTTACTGATTAAAAGAAACTAGAAATGCTCTATAAGTAGAAACTGTATGCCCAGCTAATCTGTAGAAGCAAACGTGCTGCTTGTACACCATCTCTCTCACTCCACCATCTGTTTGCTTTGCATATCTATTATGTTTTGTCTTTAGTGAAGTGTTTCATGGCTTTTCTAAAGTTGTTTTTAAACTTACACAGCTTTGCAGCTGGACACATAAACTTGTAGCAGTGAAAATTATGAAGAAGAAAAGTGGAAGATGCTTTTGACAGAGAAGTAAGATACAGTTCTGAGCCCAAGAGAAACATACCCCAAAGTAGGCAGCAGATTTGAAAATAGCACTAAAGAGGTACAAGAAGACTGAAAGTTGGAAAGAGGGAAGAAACCCATTTTCCTACTTTTGACAGAAATCTGGGAATAATGAACCCAGCAGCTCCTCTTTTATGAAATCTTCAGCCATCAGCAGGAGCCAGAATTTCCATTTCTATCCACCAAGTAGCATTCTGTCTGAGGAGAACTGGGCAAAATTCTCATTGGCTTTTATCAGTGAGATTCCCAGTGTACAACAAAGTGAATTCAGAAGTCCCCTGTGAGCACAGACAGTGTATCAGGGTCAGAGAGCTGAGGAAATGACCTGTTCCTCCTTTTGAAGAGCTTTTCTGATGTATCAACCTGCATAGTTTTTTACAGGAAAGTAGGCTAAAGCTTTTGATGGCAAAAATATGAATAGAAATACTAACCTATTATTCTGTCTTTGACAAAATAATGCCATATCTAGGTTTTAGCAAAGTGTCTTGGGCAAAAAGGAGCTGCTACAGACATCTACTCTAGCTTTGGCTTGTTTCCCACCTTTCTTGTAATTTTCTGTATTCTGTTATTCTTGAGATGGCTGCAGTAGTTCTCCAACAAAGACTTGTCAGGGAAGATGCTTAGAGACCTATGGAAGCTGCCAAAGCCAGGGAAAATATGGAGAATCTAGAGGTACCAGAAAGAACTTGTGGACTGCTGAAAACAGTGCATCTTAGGTGTTCCACAGGAGCAGCAAGAGAGGTACTGAAGCAACCACATATACATGCAAAGTAAATAGTTTGCTCTGCCACTGCATTAGCAAGGAAACCACTTCAAACAACTCTCTCCACCTAGGGAAAAATGTAGTAATAATAAGCAATAGCATAAGTCTCCACTCCTTGCCCCAGAGGTTGTCTACTAATCCTTAGGAGCCTTTGCACTCTGCAGGCTTCCTTTTTCTATCGTCATTTGTCACTGGAAAAATATTTGTATGGGTCAGAGGCATAGTGCAAGTCAAAAAAAATATTATTAGAGAAAAAAATGAACAGTTCTCCAATGAATCCCTTTATATATGAGAAGTAAACAACAATTTATCTTCTCTGGGGAAAACAGAATGTTGTTCAAGAAGCTAGAAATGCCTACTGCTTGTGAGTCGCTGGTAGACCATTGTGCTGATGCTTCTGAAAGGAAACTGAATGCACTTGTGAGGGTTTTCTTTTCTTTCATTTCAAAAGCGTTCTCTGGTTTGAGATCTCCCCATGGCTAATTAAAACAGAACACAGAGCGACTTTAGTTATGCACCAGAGTGGGAGTCAGAAGATGTAAGTTCAGTTCCCAGCCCTGCCACCGACTTCCTGGGTGACCTTGGGTAAGCCTCTTGATGTAGATTTTCAAAAGACCTCTGGGCCAAATTTTCATATTGAAGTTTGATTTTCAAAGGAGCTCAATATCTAGTGATTTCCATGATGTTGATTATGGCCAGAATTTCAAGTGAGCTCAGCAACAAATATGCTGAGCTCATTTGAAAATTGGGCTCTTAATCTTTTTCTGCCTCAGTTTCCCATCTCTGACAGTGCTGGTAAGATATTTTCCTTGTCTGTCCTGATTGTTTAGACTGTAGCTCTGCAATGCCAGAAATTGTCTTTTCATGAATGTGTGTAGTGTCTTGTACAATATTGTTTGATCTCTGTTACGGTTTTTAGGCATTACTGTAATGATTGTTACACCAGTGATGTGTTTTAGAAAAAAAGAAACTGTAATCAGAAGAAAGCTTAATTATTGTGTTGTTTCTTGGATCTGGGTGAAGATCTATACTAATTTCTTTAGTTTGCTTGGGAGAAAGTCATCTGGAGAGCATCAAAAGCTGTATTTAAAATCAGCATATATATGTTAGCTGACTTCTCTCGGCCCGTAGGGACAGTTAATCTATCGAAGAAGCAGGTTAGATCAGTTTGGCATGATTTGATCTGGCAAGAAACATATTGATTGCCTCTTACTACCTTGTTATCCTTTAGCTGCTTACAGTTGAATTGTTTAATAATTTGCTGAAGAACATTTTCAGGCACTGAGTGGTGTGGAATTCCATATGCCTTCCTGCCCCCCATGGTAAATAACGTGATGCCGTTTGTAGTTTCTACTGCACCAGCTCTGTTTGCACTTTTCCCACACTGCTTGCATGCTCTTGCAACATCTCGGAGCAACATAACATTCTCTGTTGGCAAAGGTATAGAGTGCTTCTTCACTTCATAAATGCTGTTTGCTTCCCGGGACCCACTACAACCCATTCTTGAAATTCCAGATCAGCATTGTCAGTGATAATCGAGCTCCTGGTTTCAAGCTCTGTGCTGTACAAGCCAGAGGCCAAATGTAGTAACCCAGGAATGCGTGATTGCAAAGACTGTCACTTCCCAAAGAACTCTGCTTACTGCTAAATGACTGCCCTTTCGACATACCTGTGGGTGTCACTAACACGGTGACTCTTCCCTGTTAGGTTTGTCATATATGGGTGGACAGCACCTCAAGCAGCTGAAAGTTTTGAAGCGATCATTTCCTATGTTTACAAAATCAGCATGCGACTCGCTGCTGTTTTCCAGGTTCCTCTGTACTCCCTGGCTAGAACTATTTATTATTCAAGTATGTGCCCTCTGAACAGCCCTTTTGATACTTTATATGTTTTCTTTTATTTGAAATGGGATGCTGTACCATGATCAGATTTGCAATGAAAAAACTAGCAGGACCCCTCTAGGAAGTGTATGTTGCAGCAGTTTTTCAGTTAAGGCTGAGTGTGTTTTGTCATGGGGAGAGCTTAACTGTGACATTTGTCTGTGACTAGCATTTTCTATTGTTGCACTTTTTAAAGGATATAGTCCCTTTATGGTCTTTACTAAAAGTGCTTTTCAGCTTCTTAATCTAACAAATAATTTCCTAAATTGTGTTACATTTTCTAGTATCGGCACGCATGCCATATCAAGGTAGTAGCTGATCCCAAAGAGCTGTAACTGCCAGTGCTGGTATCTGCAAATAAAAGCTTGGAATCAGGGAAAAATTATAGAATTGTTTGGGTTCAAGGGACCTTAAAAGATCATCTAGTCCGGCTCCCCTGCCATGGGCAGGGACATCTTCCACTAGATTGGGTTGCTCAAAGCCCTGTCCAGCACTTCCAGGGTGGGGCATCCACAGCTTCCCTGTTCCAGTGTCTCACCACCCTCATAGTAAAGAATGTTTTCCTCGCACACAATCTAAATCCACCCTCTTTAGTTTAAAACCATTTCCCCTTGTCCTGTCACTGCAGGCCCTGGTAAAAAGTCTCTCTCCATCTTTCTTATAATCCCCCTTTATATATTGATTCTGTCCTTAAAGGTTTTCCATTCCTTCCAGTCACTGAACCAATTTCCCATATATTTTTAGTAGCTGTAGCCAAATGTGTAGAAAAGGAGGAATCTTAATTACCCATACAAACCAGAGAGTCTCAGTAACGCTGACCTAACCTAAATTCTGAGTTGCAGGGCTGTGCTTGGTTTCTGATGTGAAAGCAGCATTGACAAAAACAGGGTGTGCCTTATCTTCATTGTTTTGAAATGGTGATTCCTTAGTGTAGCTCTGTTGTGTTCAGTTTTGGTTTCCTTCCTTCATTAGTGCAGTTTGATTGTTTCTGTTACATTAAGCAGTTTATGTCGAGATAGAAAATCTTGATCTTTCTCAGCGTACATGTAGGGATTGTACGTGTTTCTGCAAGAGCTGATGTGCCAGCTAAAGAGTGCAAGGGAAGTTAATAGTTCTTAAGAGGACAACTATAATGTTTCTCCATCCTGGTAATAACTATAAGATTGAAATAGTGAGCGTGATGTTAACTGCTTTGCTAGAAAGATGGAGACTGTACAGAATGCCATGTGATTTAACTATGTGCTCATTATCCTTATTATGAAGCACAAGTGACACTGCAACTGCTGTCCCATCAATTCAACATTAGGTTCCCTTGCTCTGCTTGTCTTGCTTAGCCATTCTTATTTGTGCTGCAGTGTGCATCTGTGCTGAGGGTGTTCAAGTCCTTTCTCTGTCCTGCTTCACTACCCTATTAAACCTGATCTGGAGAGGAAAGTGTAGACAGAGAGAGACCTTGAGGGCTTAAAAGACTTTGCCTCGTGCTTGACCTGTGTTAAACCCCTCACAGTCTTCCCAGCACATTTCCCACAAAGCACAGTCATTTCCAGATTGTCTGTCATCTGCACCATGCAAAAAAGTCAAGGTGAAGTCTGAAATGCGTGTGTTGCTGTATAAATGACACGTATAGAATCGTAATGATTTTCTGATGCATGTGGCATTAATAAAGATGCACTCTGCCAGTTACACTCCTGGCAAATGAGAATCTGCAGAAAGAGATTTAAAATAAATATCGATCAGATTTAAAATTAACTAATTACCATCAGAAGCTAGTAGGCTGCTGCAGTTATAATACATGAATATTTATAGCTCAGGGCTTTAGCGTTAGGTTTTTTTTACTGACTGCCATTCAAGAAGCCTAATCTTACATCACAGGACAGGTTGAGAAAAATAACTGTTCAGCTGTTGCTAACTGATGATAGCGTTATGTTTAGCTGCACAAGCCCCCTGTGACATTGTTTTGGAGGATCCTGTATAAATTGGGATTAGCAACATTTTTTATTTCTTTTAGGGAACAGTTTACCAAGGATTATTGTAGTGAAGATCTGCTCAGTGTACACAGGATAGTTTATGCAGAATGTCTTAGTAAACACACATGCAATATGTTCCTCTGGCTTAACCTAAATGAAAACCTTGCAGTTTTATGACAGAGCAATGGCAGATCTCTAAGTTCCTCTTTTAAAAAAAAAAACTGTGAGTTTTATTTCTTAACTTGTTTTGATATATTAAATGTTGATTTTTTTTTCCTTTTCTCATGTAGTTTAGCAAAGAAGCATTATTTTATAAATATGACTTACCAGAAAGTGATCTTGTGTTTTTCAGTGCAAGTGTTAGTTTTCTCAAAATAAACAACCAGATATTGTGCAATTACTAGAAGATACTGGTTTCTGTATTGTATTTTTTGCTTTTAGCATGGAACTGATGCATTCCCTAAGAATGTATTTGGCAACTGTTCATAGCCTTAGTTACTCAAGGGGAAGGCAGTGTGGTCTAATGGGAAAGACAACGGTCTAGCATACAAGATGTGCTAGTGGCTCTCATATATTCCTGCCCTGTGCCTCAGTTTTCCACCAGTGAAACAGTCATCATAGTAAAACTGACCTTTTTTATAGTGCTTTGTGTTCAAGAGAAGAAGGAATTGGGTGTTATTACTTCCACAAATGATTCATTGCTTTAGGAAAATTCCTCTTTTGAGAAGGTTGTTGGGGCCATGGGCTGGTGACCAAAGGCAGAAGCAGAGCAGGAGATGCAGCCCCAAGCAGGTAGTCAGCCAGTGCCTGGAGCAGTGACCGCAGCAGGGAGAAGCTCTGAGATGGTGCTGGAGTAATGACCATGACATGCAGACAGCTGAGTCTTCTTGCCCATCCCAGAGGCCATTTCAGCAGAGGCATTTCAGGCAGTGCAAAGTTGCAGAATTCAGGATAGCTGGAGTGGTAAAGTTTATATGTGAAATACAGAAGAAATTAATTTCTATAGAAAAAGCTTGGGAAATGAACACAACTTCTCTCTTTATACATGTAATATAACTCCAATAACTTATGTGGATATATATAGTGCTTCACTGCACATTGAATTGTAATCACTTGATATTATAAATTTCTAAATGAAGGAAATTCATTTTTTAAGTAGTTTTAGAAAGCACTCTGAAGGATTGAAGTGCATCAGTAAGAACAGAATTGCAACTGTTGCTCGCTTCATTAATATTAATTTTGAAATAAAATATCTCACCTAAAAGTTTCTTTCAACTGTTTCAACATTAGGCTTTAGAGGGTGGAGAAAAGAATATTTTGTCCCCACCATTTCAGTTTCACTTTTTCTTATTTGTACTTCTGTCTTTATTCAAGAGCGATATAGTACATCTGTCTTTTCCTGGTAAAGAGAGGCAGATCTGTCTCTCCAGCTTCCTTTGGGTGAAGGGGGCAGTGGAGCTGGCTTCCTGTACTACAGACCTGCTGATTCCTGCAGGTGAGAGATTGCTCTTTCCTGTGCTTTCTCTGCAGTTTCAGACAGCTGCTGAGTTGGTGCCATCCTTGCCAATCACAAAATCAACAGGCTAATGTTCAGGGATTATAGCTTCATGCCCTCTCACCATATACCTCATAAATATTCTTACCTATACCCCAACACATGACAAACTACATGTGTCTGTATTCACCACTCCCCTGACACCAGGGCTGGGGGAATTATTTTGGTGACTTCTTAAAGGTGTTTTTCAACAGAGCTGTTTAGGATAGAAATACAGTGAAGTCTTTGTCAAAAAGTCTTGTGAGGAGAACATGAAGAGGCAGATTGAAAAGATAATCAGAATTATAATCTTCTAGGGGTGTGATCATTTGGGCTAGCTAGGGGCTTTTCTGCTCACTGGTTCCATAGCAGCCTTTTGGATGGACTGCTAGGAAGCTATGCTACCTGGTCTGCTTACCTGATCACTGCTCTTTTTGTTTTCTGTCCCTCTGTTACACTGGAACAGTTCTGTCCAGAAGTGTTTTCTAGTAGAAGCTTGTTCCACCTGAAAATATGCCACCAGTTCAGCTTTTCAGAAGCGAATGATTAAAAGAATGCACAAATGACATACTGAAATGGGCAAAGCCAACCTCCAACCATATAGGTTACAAGATACATGATGTTAGTTTTTGTTCAGAGATGTCATAGACATGGTTTCTATTTGTGAGCTAATATGTAGAGAATACTTGGCATGGATTGTTCTGAGAAAATTCTGAATTAAATTACAGAATAGACCATCCAAGGACTGCTAAAGACTCATGCATAAATGGATGTGGCTCCAAACTGCTGTCAATACCGACAGCTTTCCTCTCACTACTCCTGTCCAGCATTAACAATGCCTTTCTCAAGTCCACTGTGGAAGTGGATTAGGCTAAACAGCCAAAAGGCACTCCTAGTGCAGAATAAGAGCGTCCACACAGTGAGTTAATGCCAAGTAGCTAATGCATTTTACATTCACACCCTTGCTTATTTTGCAACAGCTTCCCTGTGTAGGCAAAGCCCTACATGTTCATGTCATTTGATGGTTAGCATTGCATCAGTGACATTCCAGATTCTGACCACAATGTTAGTAATGGAAAGTGGTTCATCTTCTAATGAAATGGTAGGCCTTTTTTTTTTTTTTCTGGTTGCATCTTTTGCAACTTTTTCTTTCATGTGTCTGGAGTGAATTTCTTAATTTTTTAAAATGTGTGTGATATTATTCTAATCGCTGATATATGAAATGATGCTCTCTAAGCATGGAAATTGCCTTTATACAGTATACTGTATGAAGCAGCGATTGTTCAGCCTTTTTTCTTCTGAAGAGCAGGAGAAGACCCAAGTAATAAAAATGTTCTTTACATATATTTGCAATTTAGTAGCTTGTGTCTGATATATTTTTTCCTCGCAAGATATTCCAGTTTTTGTCTTGCTTTGCTGTACTGTGGCATCCCTAACACTTTTGCTCTATTGTCACATGCCTGGCATGCTTTCATGTAGACCTAGAGTTTCCTGGTCATTTAAGTAGTCTGTTTATCAGTTAGGTTCATTTTCAGCAAGCCTTTGGTGTTTAACTTGCTTATGAAGATTACATGCCATTGTGGGTGATGTGTGGAAGAATATGGCCACCGTAGATTTTCCAGAAAGAGTGGCTCCTCTGAGCTTAATGATGAACCTTCATGACATCTTTTTAGGTAATCTTCACCTCCCCCAGGAGCTTCTTCAGCTTGAGTCCAGACTGCAGTGATGAGGAAACTGTTGTTTGAAATGTCATCCACGGACTTTGAAGTGTGGATTTCTCATGTTTGTTTGCAATAACAGAGGGAACAAGAAAGCTGCCTCTGTGTGTTTGCGTACCAAACTGTTTGAGTTGCGTGGTTTATAATCAAAGATATCCTTTCTGTTCACATTTCTAAGGTCACAGTTCCCACTGCACAACAGTCTGAATTTCCCAAAATCTAAAGGCAAAGATGATGTCTTACTTCTCACTTTGAATATTGTATAAGTTGAAGGTTTCACAGGGCACCTCTGGAGTTTGTTTTTTTTTTTCTAGGTGGGATTTGTAGTCACATTTGATTTATTAATACATTAAACAGCAAATTGTATCTAGCTTCAAGTGCCTTTCCATCTCCTTCACTTACATTTCTGTGATGAGTGTCCTATAACATTTCCATCAAATCATAATCTCTTTTCATTTTAAGGTCATTCTGGAAAACTGGCATCAACCAGCTCTACCCTGTAGTGAAAGGATAAAATGGGAACAGTATTTCTGTTTGGAATAGTGTATTTTAAAAGGCCTGTAGCTTAGTGGGACAAAATACTGTAAAATACGCAAGTGCTGCGAATTTGATGGCATTAAAGGAGTTTTTAGAGGATTGTTGCTTAGTGCAGGATACTGTCCTTTCCTTCCCCACTCTTATAAAGGGATTTGTTCATCTAATTTGTCTTTCACACTCCAGGAGAATCAGAATGGCTTATACTTACAGGATTGTAATTTTATTTTGGATTGACCAAATGCATACCTATGTACTTCTTACACAAACATGTGTAAAACAAGGCACATACAAGGGACTTGTCAGTAAATTACCAGCAAATTGCTTGGCCTGGGCAGGAGCAAGTAAATTTGCAATTGCAATCTGGAGCAACATGTTAGAGGCCACCTTCCTTAGATCAACTTGTATATTGCAACACCAGCAAGTAATCAAATTGTAAAGTACTTTAATGCAAAGCCTAGTTTGGCTTGGTTGGCAAATTAAACTATCGCATGCCTCTGGCAAAAGCAGAAAGCCTTTGAACTGTCTGACTGCAGCTGTAGCTAACACACCTTATTTTCCCTCTTAAAAATCAAATTAAACTGTAACCTGCAGCCTCTGTGGTAAGTTTCAAGGAAAATTAAACTGTTGCTAACCTTTCTAGCAAAGATAACTGTCTCAAATCAAGCTGAAAAGTCCAGGCCCAAATTCCCCTCTCCAAGTTCAAATTCATTGGAGGAAAACTCTAGTGCTTATTAAGTACAAAGATATTACCTCTGACTCAGGAAGTCCTGGGCCACAAATTGCTAGAGACTGGGAGAGTTTGCCAGGAAGGTATTACTCCGTGCTTCCCCTCTTCTTTTACTCCTCCTACAGTATTTACTGCAGATCCATCCCAGGGGCAGGACACTGGACAGTTGTTCTGGTCTGCTTCTCTGGATCTGAAGTCTAACCCAAGTTCAGAGCACTAATGGGCATGCTGACCCACCCTTAAGCATTGCCCATGGTGGTCTCAGCAGTGTGTTTCATGGAAAGCAGTGTCTGGGCCTTTTCCCTCCTTTAGACTTCTCCTTGCACCTTTCTCACACCATGCCAGCAGTGCCCCAGACTCCTTCTGGCTCTTAACTCTTGGATGTGATGATGTCCTTCACCACCCTCACCTTTCACTATTTTCTGTGTCCTGCTGGCAGGAACACTTGGCATTTGACTTGCCCTCATAATATTCATGTTTTTCTTGGAGCTCTCAGAGATAGGATTTTTCCCAGCCTGGATGAGTTGCTGTTATTTCTACAGAGTCAGCAGTACAATAGACCCTCTTGGGAGCCAAGACCTTGTCTGTCTAGTGGCTCAGGCTTACAAAGACTAAATCCGGCATGCTTAATGTTACCCTTTGATTTCCGGGATTAGTGTCTGACTGATGGCAGGTGAGAAGGCAGAACAGCGCGGCACAAAAGGAAAGAAATCAATTAAGTTTACATTGCAACATGTACTCACTCAGGGCCAGTTTAGAGAAACAGGAATTGGGTAGAGGACGTTGGCACTGGAAGGAGTGAACAGACAGCAGTCTGTCTGTCATAGAAGTGACAATGACAACGAAAAGGATCTTTCCTCTAATGCTTTTTTAATATGTATACTATCCATGCTTTATATAATTCACAATATTGCAGTTAATGTCTCCACACTATGGTTTTCTTATTTTTAAAAGTTTCCTTAAAAGTTCTCAGTCTCTCTCAGCAGAGTAGGTAAAACTGAGCTAAGGCATATTAGTCACGTTTTTATCAAGAGATGAAAGTGATAGAGATATAAAGTACTACCAGCTTTTAATTAAAATTGAATAAGTAAAAAACAGTTGGCAGTTGCAAAATTCATTATGATGTGTTACCAAAAATAGATACCTTTATGAGAATGCAGTTTTATTACAGCAGTGGGCACTAATTAGCTGTAAACATCATTGCTGAGATAGCCAGATAGAAAATGTGTTACTAATACTCATAAGAGGTTTCAGTTGGCTGGAATCGAAAACTAGAAACTCTGAAGGCTCTTAAAATGTAATCTCTCAGACTACCAAAATAGATGTATGTACTTCTTTTACTTAAGGCAACATCTGAATTTCAGGAACAATAACTTAGTGTTTTCTGCATCTGGTTTTAATTTGCAAGGAAAACTCAATTTTACAAAAATGTAACCTGACTTAGCTGAAATATATATGACCTGGTGTTTTTATTCCTTCTTTCTATAGAATAGTCGGACTTGCAAGTTAGATCCTCCAAACTTTTATACCTTTCATTTGGTAAAAAATCCCTTTGACCTTGATAAAAATATCTTCCAATATGAGTCTAGAGGTATAGATCTACAGTTTAGAGCATCTTACTGACCAGTTCGGGATGTATGTTTGTCTTGCGTAATGTCTGCAAAATTCACTGTAATTGAAAAAAGTTATTTTCCTCTCTCCTCCTGTAATCTAGAACATCAAGCAATAACAACAAATCTGTGGGTGGTTTATCTGATTTATGCTAATTTGCTATTGACTTGTTTGAGGTATCACTTGCATCATCCCAGTCTTGCATATTTATTATTAAAAATATTAGCTGCTTATGAAAAGTAAATATTTAAAATAATTATTCATTTGTGCTGTGATAACCTCTTGAAACCAGGGACCCACTCTGGCAGGCTGTATATAAAATCATTGCAAATGAAGTGCAACCTGAAGGGTTTAAGATAAGCTTGCAGCAAGAGGACAATTTGAATCCAGGAAGATTAATATATCCCACCTACAAGGAGTGGGTCTCAACTGATGGAATTTCCACCATTAAACATGAGGCATCTAAATCACCTCCAAAGCCAGTATGAGAAAGAGGTAAACCCAGCCTGTGATTTAGCTCACATAATTTAGAGACCTGAGGCCTTCAGGGGAGACTCAAGCACCAGTACCCAAGCTTGAGCTCCTATTTTCAAACTTGGCTGCTTCAACATAATCTCTTAAATTCTTGTGTCAGTACCTAAGTAAGCACACACAGAAGTGATGAGTGAAGTGGTGACTCCTTAGCAAAGTCAGAAGGTGCTGTGCGAGGTGAACACTCTTCCAGAAGAGGCCACTTACGTGCCTAACTTGGAGTGCTGAGTTTTAAAAATAAAATCACAGGCACAAGCCCCACATTTTAAAACTTTACCCACCTGCCTTGGCATCTACATACTGATACAAAAAAAAATAATCATCCTTTGTAAACAATCACCTGTCCTAGATCTTGCTAGTACTGCTGCTTTTTAACTTCATTGACTGATGTGATGAGGTGGTACACTGGAACAACATGCCAAGTTCACGGGTTGAAACAAAGTACAACATAGAAAAATATGAGTTTCCACATGTTTTCGGCAGGAAATATTAGAGCTGCAGTATGTCAAAATTTGCAGATACATGAATTTAAGGAAATTCTGAATCTCTTGTTCTTTGTTGGCATTACTCACAGAGAAAAAAAATCAGTGTGGTATTTTAATAAGGCAGCCCATGCCAAAGCTGGCACCTACCAATATTTGCAATATCGTTTAGCCTTCCTGTCTCAGTGGGATTTCACCCATTGCTTTGTATTTCAAAAGCTTCATTAAAAACCCCGACTTTTTTCCCCCCAAAGTTGTATTTTTGTCAAAATACTTTGCGTTTATGGTAGAATAAACCTTATGTATGAGCAATCTAAGAATAATATGTGACAGGTTTTCTATTCTGAAAACTGGTAACTGATGCAAGTCTTTTTCCGATGTCTATACCATTGCAGTTTTGGTATTTACAGTTAAATTGTGCCCACTTTTTCCTTCTGATTTGAAAGTGTTTACTTTTGTTAGGGGATCATTATCTGATGAAGGTGTGTTAATATTCTTGGAGATGAAAGCCTTAAAATTATTGACGTTGGACATTTGAGCTCCTTTTCCCCCTTCATCCACACCCTATTGATTGACTGAGGCCTTAGTAACATCAAGAAATACCCTTGATGCTTGCCTGAGTATTGCCTAAGTATTTGCAGGAGTACCTGGGTCAGAAACATTCCTGAATGCTTGGAAAACTCTTGGTATATTGGAATGGAGGGAAGGGCAAGCTCTGTTAAAGAGGAAGGAAAAATATGCAAATAAAACCAGCATACCAAGAGGTGCTGTGATGGAGTGATGGCTGCAATACCAATGCCAAGAGTACCTCAATCAGAGATGTGCTTGCTCACATGGCAGTGTGCTCAGTCTAGACTGGGTGTGAGAGATTGTGATTGCTCCAAGAGTGATGTCTGCTGTTATCATCCGGAAGGTGATGGTATTATACAGGCATGCAGGACTGACCATAAGTTAGGAAACACTGGTCCTTAACAGATGTGGAAGACTGAATAACAGGGATGCAAAAATGCAAAGATCAGCTGATAGTGTGCAATAGCAGCAAAGGGAATGAAGGCTGAGACTTTGTAGAAGGCAAATCATGAAGTAACTCTAAACCTTCCATGTTCACTTGTGTTTCTCACTGCCCCCTTGGCAGTCAAAGCCAACACAGGCCACTGAAGGATTTCATCCTCTCCAAACCCTGTGTTGCTACATTGCAAACTAGCTTGTGCAGCTGGAGAGAAAAATGTTCTGTTCAGCTTGGGACACCTTGAGGACTACACCCCAGGGCACTGCTGCAAAAAACATTGCAGAACTACCCCAAAGGAATGGAAAGTGATGGCAGGTGTTAAGTTTGCTATTATTACCAGATAAGATTTAAGGATAAACAAATGCGTTCAACTAGAAGCCTAGATTCACAATAACAGAGCAAAGTTAGGAAAAGATAAAACAACATGTATACATTTATTAAGGTTATACTTAGCAATATATATCCTCCTTAGCTGCTTCTGTGTCTCAGCTTTTGACTCTGGCTAATTAGTTTCTGCATGAAACCCTGGGCTGGCGTGCCCCTGGGTACGTAGAGATGCTTACACCTTGCCTTCTTCTTCTGGTAAAGGTGGGGACCTGCATCTTCTCTAGCTCAAGGTGGATTTCTTCTTGTTTGTCTGCCCCTCATTCCCTGGCATTGGGCCATCAGGTGTTTTCTGGGAGAGTTCAGTATTTCATTCTGCCCCTCCTCCTTAAGGTTACGTCAATAATGTTTCTATTGTCCATCTCAAATAACACTTTCTTGGCTTTTGTTTTTCACCAATTATAGTCTTGTTAAAATACAGCAGCATCACTTCACAAATGATGCATTATGATAAATAGTACAAATTCCTTTTAAAGTATATGCTGTGTATACAGGTTATATAGCAAGCCCATTTATGACATTCAAACACAAACTGATCTTGAGGGTAGGACTGACAAATCTGCAAAAGCTTCACCTCACCCTTTGTTAGATTTTGGGGATTCATCTGCATGTTACTGGTTTTTGGTGAACTTGAACAGAGAATACCGAAGGCTTTGCATATATTCAGGCCAGCTTGCTTTCCTTCCCAGCCCTCCTTTCTAGCATTGGCTATAAATAGCCATGCGCGCACACACATGCAAAAAAAGTGGTTACCATTTTAAAATCCACATTTTCTAACAGAGACTATGGTACAGTATTTTCTGCAGTATCTTGTTCAGGGAGTGGTACAGAAGTGTGTTGTGGCATCTTAGATATCATCGTGAGATAATGCTTGGCAAATGCTGGTTTTTATTTGCTTATGTTAAGTATTGGCTATCTATATTAAATATTAAATGAAAATTGTCTTGTTTCCCATTATAGTTTGTCGTCAATCAGATAATGATAATGAGACCATTGAACAAATCGATGAAGATTTAGCTGTGACTCAGAGTCAGATGAACTTTATTTGTCCCATTACACAGGTATGCTATCACTGCTGCTATAAGCAATTGGGAAATAGTTATTTCCTATTCTTCATTGGATTGTTTATTACAAATCTGTAATACTTGTTAAAAATCAGGCAGCGTAAATTACAAGCATTATCAGAGAAGAGCAACATTGCTTGGGAAAAAGCCTCATGTAAATAGGAATGCGATTTACTATGCAGGACCTGACCCCGTAATTTGAGTGGAATGCCATGTACGAATGGCAAACACACTTCCTGCTGTTTTACATAAAATCTCATAAAAAGCATTTTCGTGGGCATTATCAGTTCCTTTAAATTAAACCTTGTTGATTACAGATGGAAATGAAGAGGCCAGTTCGAAACAAAGTCTGTGGACATACTTACGAAGAAGATGCGATTCTAAAAATTATCCAGACTAGAAAGCAGCAAAAGAAAAAAGTCCGGTAAGCTAACAAGAATGTGTGGAAAAGCTATTTGCTTTGCTGTGTAAGTGGAATTTTACTCCACTTGTTCTAGGAAATGTATTTGGATTGGCAAGGCTGCAGGAAGTAATACCTCAGTGTCTGCCCAAGTCACAGGCTCCTCATTAGTACTGTGCACGTGAAGGAGCTTTTCTTTTTAATGAAAACAATGTGTAAGGAAATATTCAGGAAGTGTGTGGGGAAGTTAGAGCTACTCGAGGTACCTGCACGACAGAAGTGAAGAGATTTCGTATAGCCATGAACAACAAAGAGAAACTTCAGCTTCCTATGATTTAGTTGCTCATTTTGTTCCCACTGCTTATTTAGCAAGCCCTGAAGTTAATGAAAAGAAATAAACATCTCCTCTGTGCACCCTCTTTTGCAGTTATATTCCAGTACAACTGAGAAATACTAAAACACTTAAATGAGTGTTAAAGTGAGAAATATTAAAACACAACTTTTTATGTAGTTCAGAGTTTAAGAATGATCAGACAGAGCTTTAATAATGATCAGACAGGATTGTGCAGTTCCTACTATGATGCAATTAAGTACTTCTTACTTTATATCATCAAAGCAGTCTGCCACTTTCCACACAGGACGTATTTTTTTGAATGAAAAGATGTAACAGTTGAATTTTTAAACCTGAAATTCTCCCCAGTAAAGTTTCAAAATTAGGGTGGTTTTGATTAAAAAAAAAAAGAGAGAAAAGGGGCTCAAACACTTTTTAGAGCAAGTTTAGAGGACATATCATTTCATCATTAATTTCACATTTGTTTTTACACCATATGTGCTAGAACGTCATGCTTTGGGGTTGATGACCTCATGGAAATTTACCAATTGTGGACTTTTTAATAAACGTGCAGTTTGCACATGCTCAGGAAGGTCTGTCAGAGACTAGCACCCTGATTTCCCCAAAGATAATGCCACAGGCAGCTTACTTCCTCCGTCTCTTGCTCTTGCATTTCTGTTAGACTCTACATACTCTGCCATGGGGGATACAAAGGTGGAGTGGGACTTTTTATTCCATGCTTCTTCCTGGCTACAGGAAAGCACTGCTATGAAATTGAGCATCAGTTGGGGTGTCCAGCCACTACCTTAGTGTCAAGACAGCTTGAAGAAGAAGATGGGAGTGCCTTGCCTGTGTTATGAGGTCTAGGGAGAAAAAGGAGTGGGCACAATATCCTGGGAATAACAACAAAAGCAGCAACATGGATGGACAGAAACTTGGCCGGAAAAATGAATGGGAGTTGGGGAATAGCTCACAAGTTGGACAGAAGAAAGTGAGTGTTCTGGAGGATAGGGACAGACATGTGCTCAACAGCCCAAAACCATGACAAAAACACCTTCTGTAATACAGAACTGAATTTAGGATGTTCATATCTAAATATTTCTTTGTGTTGTTAAATCCATCAGGAAAATGTCATGGTAGTAGAGATTGTTGTGGTGGATCAAAAGTTTCAGCACTGCTTAAAAACTAATGGGGTCACATGATTGAATTTTATTTTACCTTTTAAGAAATTAAAGACTTAGAGAAATTCTAGAGTAAAAAAAAAAAATCACGTAAGCCATACAACACCTAGCTTTAAAAGCTACCTTATACCCAAACTGAAGTTATTTGTGCAGTCTGAATACTGGTCATTCTTAATTTTGAGCTTTTAGCTTGCAACCTTACCATTTTTACAGCAGTTATTCCAGTATGCTAGAAAAGCACACACACAGCAGTAACTCAGCTTTGCTGTAACTAAATTAAGAAAGACTACTTGGTTTTCTCTGCCCAGTCTCACTGACCTGCTATAATTTTAACCTTTCTCATGAAAATGCAGTCAATTTTGAAAAACCAAAGTCTGCTGTGGTGGGAAGACAGGCCAGCTGATGCAACAAGTTCCCCATTTAAGTACCCCATTCTCATGGTCTTGCTACTTGACTGCGCTCCTGCCAGCAATATTCAAGTGGAAGCAGGTATCTTGATAGTGCGCAATCATGGTTAGGGGTATCCTTTCTATCCTGACTCTGAAATCAAAACTGTTCCTCACTCTGGAGTTACAGAAGTGGCTGTTTTCTGACACATACTTTCCAGTTTGAATCCATGGGATCCCTTCGGTGCATTTGGCATTGCACTGGCTGAATGTCAGCTCTTCAACTGATGTACGCACAGCCACCGTTTTGTGCTGATAGACTTGCTATAGACTCCTTTAGGCAACGCTTACGTGTCTCCGTTTGCTCATTGTTTTCCACTGCCTGGAAGGACATGCTAATACTTTATGCTTACAGGAAATGTGGGAAGCTTTCTGAGCACTTGTTATTCATTAATCTGGCAAGCTATTGCTCTAATAAGGTGATAAATGGGAAAACTGAGGTACAGAGCAATTAAGTGACTTATGCATGACAAACATAGTAAGCTGTGGACAAATCTGGAGTACAAGCTATGAGTACTGAGTGTAGATAAGTTCAGCGCCTCAGACAAAAGTTACTCCTAACAGAAGAAAAATTCAGGAAAAGTGTTATATCTGACTACAGGTACCATCTGTGCATGTCTGGGCCACTGCCAAAGGATAATGACCTTTGGTCCCTGAATATCTTTCACCTTGCTGTCTTTATCTGGCTGTTTCAAGTAGTTGTAAGACTTTTTGCATTTGATTACCATTTAGAGGCTGTTAATTTGACCCCATCTCTCCTTTCTGTTCTTTCTGAGTTCATAAAAGGCCTGGTAAATTTTTACGTCAGCTAGATAGTCCACTGATTCACCAGTCAGCCTTTGCAAGTCTCATTCTCTTTTATCTATTTTCCTAGAAATTTATTTCCCTATTTATCTATCAGTGAAGATTATACTTTTCCACTGCAGATTAGTAAGGTAAGAGGTAGTTACCTGCAGTTTGTAGAGGGCTGCAAAGAGAGAAGGCAACACAGAAAGATGTCCATGCAATGCTAGTATCAGTACTGATGCAGGCAGCTTGTGTACATGAAGCAAGAGAGTGATCTACAGGTGAGAGGCTCCGTCTCTCGCTGTGTTCCTTCCTTCCTTCCTTGAGCTGTTGATTCCCACCAGTTTAGATAAATGGATTTATTTTTCCCACAGAGAGCTGGTGAAGAGGAACAGAGGTAACGAGGAACTGACAGAGAGAGTGAATCCCAGATAAATACAATAACTAGCAGATGTTATGTAAAAGCCTATATCTGACAAATACAATTCCTCTGATTTAATGGAGTCTCTCTTTTCTTTTTAACAGATGCCCTAAAATTGGCTGTAGCCATGCTGATGTAAAAGGATCAGATCTTGTGCCAGATGAAGCACTTAAAAGAGCGATTGACAGTCAGAAAAAACAAAGCTGGTCAAGACTGGAGAAGTCAGCTGGATACGCTGCTGCCACAAACAAAATTTGTTGTTAGAGGTCTTGTGAGATAAGCTGCTGATTGTAAGTAGGTTGTGTAACTGATTGTTATTTAAAGTGTTTCATTTATAGGCAAAGTCGAAGGTCTCAGCTGTAACTGAAAGCATTTTTTAAACTGCCGAATATGAGAATTTCCAGTTTAACTTGTTTGGGTTTTTTTTAACCCTCCTGAAATTCTAAAAGTTTGCATTTGATAAATAAAATGTGGTTTGCAGCATTTAAGCTTCCTTGTCAGTGTGCTAATTTTTTCAGCATATTAGAGATGCAGATTCTGCCGGCATGTAATAGCGAGTGCTTTGCTCAATATTGCAGATAGTTCTGTTACTGTCTGTAACTGCTGGGAATACTTGGGGTAGGGCACTCTGACCAAGGATTTGCCCTGCTTGGAAGCACATCCATGTTTTAATACAAACCTCAGGAAACCTTAATAGAGCTTAACTTGCAGGAAGTGCTGCACATCTATACCTTGCGTGTGGACACACAAAATTACCACTCAGCTTTGAGGATCTTGGCCTTGTTCTTAGAATTTTTGAACGCTCTGCCCTAACTTAGGCTTTTCTTTTGATATTCAGAAACTTTTATTTCAGGTTTTTTGCGTTTGGAAGTCCCAGAGGGCTTTACCTTAATACTGTAGGTTAGGAGACTATAATTATTTACAAATGTATTTCAATAACTAATTTGTAGATAATACAAATATATTATAACCATATGCCTTGAATTGAAAAGCAGTTAATCTCGTTATATATAAGCTTCAGATAGATATCTATGCATTTGGGCACAGATCCAAAAAAGGACTTAAACTTTGTGACACTCCATGTTGATTACCTAAATTGATCTTAACAAATCTAGCAGATAAGGCACTACATATATGAATTAGAGATAGCCGTAGGTAAAAGGAGCTGCCTTGGTAGTCAGATGGCAATTATCTCTTGGCATATGTGAAGCAGAAAATATAGGTTTCTTTGAGCTTTGGGATCCTTAGTGGGTTAGATGGTATTTTCCTAGGTCATTTTTCTGAATTTACAATCTGATGTTTAGTGTAAAATGTAGCTAAGGTACCTAAATGCTAAGCTTTTCACTCTGGGTTACAGTTTGCTAACAGCTTTCCTTTCATAGACCATTATTAACCCCAATTGCACTTAAGAATGCAAACCACTTCAAACTGAAATTGTTATTTTGTAATTCAAGAATATTAATCTGCAAGCTGATTTCATAGCTAAAAAAGGGAACTGAACCATTATTATTTGCACTGAGCTTTTGTGTTCAAAACACTTCATGGGAATTATGCGTAATTTTCATAATGTGTTCTAACCCCAAAGGTCCATCTTTTCAAAACTCAGCAGTGATCGTGAGTGCTTCTGTCTGTTGGAGCCCAGCTGAAATAGCTGAAAGAGTCTGGGGGGCGGTTAAGCAGTATGTACTTATTTGTATTTTTATGTGTAAAAATCAGGTCCCTTTTAAGACATCTCAGGTCTCAAACCTATAGTTTTTAAGATGGGTCACTGATTTTCAGTTAAATACCACAAAGGAGAATGTTAACTGTAGCATTTGTCAAAAAAAAAAGAGGGGGGAGGGTGAAATGTCCTAAACTGTTCATAGCTTTTTGTTTCATCCTTAAGTTTGTGGTTAAATTTACTGCAGCATCATTTATAAGTAGAACACTTAGAAACAGAAACTTGCGTTGGTTAAACAGTCTCTGCAGTTTCTGACAGAAGTGCATTAACGTTGTCCTCATGGCTCTAATTCAATCCCTAGTGGTAATCAGCCTCCCAAGTTTTCAGCTGCAGAGATGTACATACATTTTACATAGCTGCAGTGTAGCACCTCAAATTTAGTTTGTGTAGGTGTCTGGATGCTTGAATGTACCTTCCAATAACACATAACATTATAAATGCTAAATTATACCCAGATTAATTTGTACCGACAAACTGGTGGCAGCAGGTTTGGTTTGCTGCCTGTGGTGTTTGTACCAGTATACCCTTACATAGCTACAGTTCCTGATATGGTCATTACCCTCATGTTCCAATGAGTAATGCTCTAAGGGAGATTGCTGTCTTGGTTACACCTTGTTGTCGTACGTTAGAGGCTTGACCCATAGCAGTGCTGCTGGCCCAAGTGGAAGCTGCACTCAATCTGTCTGTCTTAGCTAATCCACAGGCAATAATGTGAACTGCCTGCTTAAGATGATGCAGCTGGGAGAAAAAACAAACAAATCTGAAGCAACACTTTAAATGAAGAGAACAAATAGTCAAGCACTTACTTATTGCCACTCTAAGTGGAAAGGTATTTTTGAATGTTCACATTCCTGCCTCAAAATACATGATCTTCCTTCTCTTCTTGGCTAGGCTGAGCCAGGCAGCATCAGTGAATCAGAGAGCCTGAACAGCAAGTGCAGGTGCAGCCTAAATTCTGAAATCCTTCTCAGTCTTCAGCTGAAAGAAATGGACTGATTTTGGGCAGCACTTACCTGCTTAGCTATAATAAAAATCACATATGAGGTGAAGAGGCATGTGTATTAAATTGAGGTAGGTTTCCTTCTATCATCACAGATACCTCTTTTCAAGTATGGCCACAGCCATAATGTCCAGAAAAAGACAAATACTCATGCACTTATGTCAGGATTGCTGACGAGAGTACTTGAGTCCCATCAAAATCAGTGATGCACCGCATAGATTCAACTGCTAGAGAAAACTGCCTCTATTTACTGAAATCAATGAAGTTCTGCCCAGAATGTTTGGCATTTCTGAATTTAAAATATACCATAACATCCAAGGAATGCTAATATGATGAGTGATTTTTTTTTTTCTCTGAACCTGGAATTTGAGCCATCCTGTTGATTTTTCATGGCTGGTTCTTTCTTGTTGTTGGTTCTTACAAGTAGTTTTCCTCTGAAATTGAAAGATTACAGGCTTGGTCATCAGCATGAATTGCAGCTGGCAGTTGACTAGGTGGAAGGACAGACTGGCCTTGGCATTGGGGAAAGCTTCTGTGCCTGTCAGCTGACCTGATGGAAGTTATAAACCACTACTGATTTATTGGGGTGGCTGTAGTTACTGGTAGCTCTTTGCTCTTTCATTTGCAAAGTTGGGGGTTTGTTATGCGGTTGTGACCTCTCTGTTTCTGTGTCCCATGTCCCCCATGAACTCCCCTCTGGACAGAAGTAGGTTGAAAGAGTTAAAGAATAAAAATAAGTCTCTGTGATGAATAAGCTGATCTGTATGATTCACAGCAGTGGAAACTCAACAGCAGTTAAACCTTCAAATCTTAATCTGTTTTGGCTATAAGATATCATATGTAAACAGGCATATGTTAACGGTTCACAGGGTAATTTGTGTCTCATTGTTTGACGTCAGAAATTTTGCAACAATATTTAAGGAAAGAAACTCAGAGGTGAGGTGGGGTTTTTTTTTCATTTCCATAAGGGGTGCTTTATAAATACAGTAAACCTCAATGTATCTGAGAAGAGTCTGTCATTGAAACCTGGTGAGAATCTGTCTCTGCCAGCGAACAGAAGTTCCACATAGTATTTTGAGTGATTAAAGAAACTTCTAATCAAACATTAAAATAAAGAAAAGGCAAAAGAGATCCATATGCAACAGCTTTCAGTGGTACCCTGAGGCACGAGCCATTAACACAGCTCTCTCACTTGAACAGATTCTCCCCGTGAAGCAGAATTCTCCATTTTACAACTAGAGACTCAGAAGTTTTCAAATCAGTGGAGCCATGACGTGTAAAGATAAAAACTAATCAGGCAGGCATCTCATGGAAGATTTAGCACACTTGTGCTAAAAGGAGTGCACATTCCTCTGTATCAAGGACATATTCATCATTACTGCTCCGGAGCTGTGATCTTATTCATTCTAGAAGAATCAAAAAGACTAGGCTAAGTCAGCGCTCCCTTGAGAAATACCCGGAGCAAAAGCAGGGGCTGCAGGAAGTGATACCGGTGACTCAACAGCCAAGGCCAACACACTGCCTTATTTTAGACAATGTCCTCTTGGACGTACTCATGTTTCCTCATGAGTGGCTGATGACAAAGGTCTTACCTACCTGTGGTCACAAGTGCCTCATGAGGTTTTTCTCAAGAATAGCTCTAGTATTGTAGCCAAAACTAGCTTGGAATTCACTGTGCAACTTGATTAACTTCCACTGCCGTTTCAAGTGAATCTTAATCTCCACCTTCCCTAAAAACCTCTATGTATGGATCCTGAGGTACCGTGTGGTTCATTAACTGAACATTTCCATAATGAACAGTGCTTTGTTACACAGTGAAGAAGATGCACCTAGGAAAGGGGCTTCCTGGAGTGGAAAACATTAGAATATCCCAAGGACAGGTCTTCCTTTATCTTGCTACAGCCAAAGCCTTAAGCTGATGGCTCCTTACTACAAGTACAAACTAGTACTGACTGCAAATTCCAAGTCTTCCATAAATAATGATTTATTTTCTTGTCATAAAGTACTTACTCTTAATACATATTATTTCAAACACACAATGTGGTCACAGCAATGCTCAGAGGAGAATCCTATGTGTAGGTGCCAGCGAATTCTAGGCTGCCAGCCAGTAACTATAAGAAGTAAAAACATTAGATTGATTGTCAAGCAAGTAAAATTCTGGGATGTGTGTACATCGTACAGTAGATACCTATGTATGTGCTTAGCCTCTTGGTGCATGAATAATCTCAGTGACTTGACAGGACTGCAGCAACGTACAGAAAACACAGTGTGTTTCATCATTTCAAAATGCTGCAGAAAATGCTGCGGTGGGCTGAGAAGAGAGCCTGCCTCACTCGCTTGTTCTGATGTTAGTCCAGACCCAAAGACAGAGCTTGAAAGCACTCACATGAATTGAATTGCATGGGAAGCTTACCAAAGGAAGTGTTTGCTTGTAAACTCAGTATGAATAGGATCTTCTCTGACCGCAAGGGAAATGGAGAGACACTCATTCACTGTCCGCTTGTGCAATCAACTTCTGAAGTAAAAACAGGATTTGAGGTTTAAAACCTGAACCTTCACACGTCCTTCAAGCAACAGAAGAAGCCTTCATGCTCTTCAGTCCGCAAAAGAACAAAGTCAGGAGGTGCTGCTCATGAGACTCCTTGGATTTGGTAACAACTGGCTTATCAGAAGGGAATTATTTAGATTTCCTAGCAACAGCAACCCTCAGAGCAGCTTCTGTGCGGGCTTGAGGGGAGACATCTGAACACCATTACATTGCACTTCTTTTGATGTCACTATGTGCTCATCATGTGTTTTATATCTTAACAGTGAATCTGCCGCCGAGTTCCGCAGTGTCTAAGGATGGTTGTGGGTTTATCACAGATGCCATGCCTGCTGTAAAAAACATTACTTTTAAGTTATTTATCACCTGACCACGTAACTACTCTTTGAGCCCTGTCTGTGCAGGGTGATTCTGTACACTAGTAGATTATGTGCAACCCGCTGGTTTTAAATTGCTGGCTTTCAATCTAGCAGTAGTTTAAGTTTCATTACCTAGCTTGAGATAACTTGTAAAATAAAGATATTTATTTTTCATCATTTGCCTGGTAGTTTAATATTAGCTGAAGTATTTGTGTGTCACGCCTCTCTCATCTGATAACTAAAATAATGGCTTTTTAATTTCTTCCCATAGCAAGCAGCCAGTTTATTTATAAGTGGCCTAATCTAATAAAGATTTACTCTGCATGTCCCATGAGACATGTTATCAAAGTTACCAGACCTGTCCCAAGCACTTGGGAAGTGGGGAGATATGGTTACACAATTCTCATTGCCTTCGGCTGTTCTAGTTACAAAGATAAAGGGTCAGAGAACTGGAGCAGCGGAGATAATTTTGTGAGCATCTAAGGAAAAGCAGCTGTTCAGGTGAGTGTAGGCACTGGCTGAGGGCGAGACAGGCTTGAATACCATGTAACAAAAATCCCCTTAAATAAAATAACATGCCAGGAAAAGAGAATGTTGATGCCTGGCCACCAGAAATCCTGGATTCTTCATCTGGCAGATGCAATAGCACTGCTTGTCTGTTTTAAGAGAAAAAATATATGGAGAGCAACATTCAGCTTGCCACAGTTTGGCAAACCTGTGCTGGGCAAGACCCTTCCCTTTGCTGGCACGTGCCAGATCTGTGATGCATATCCCATGGGATCTCATCTCTGCTCCAGTCCCAGCTCCTCAACCTAGCAGCTGGGACTCCAGGAAGAGAGGAGACAGCAAGCCGTCCTGCTTGCTTTGACCATCCTTTTCCAAGGCGGGATCTACTTTTTGTAATGGTTTTGTAATATCCTTTGACTGGGAGCTCCTCAGACTTCCTTAGCATTTGGAAGGTGCCTGTTGCACACTGTTGTCCTTTGCCAAGCACAAAGACTGCTGATCTGTGCTCCCAAAGGCCATCCCTGCCCCACCTCACTGGTACCGGGCCCCTGTCAGAGCATCCAAGGCTGGGTGTTGGGTTCCTTGTAGTTTACTGGCTCATAGCAGTTCATTTTTCCAGCACTTGGATAGCAAGACTCATCCACAGAGTCAATGTTTTATCCCAAAGTTAGGTCTGTAGAGTGTGATTCTGCACTGATCTGTGCTCCACAATGATTTACAGTGCTGTCCATTGGAGATGGATAACACTGCCTTGGTTCATTTGGAAGGGCTGTAAAGCCATTCAGACTCAAATTCACCGCAGGCACAGCTAAGAATTGCCATGCTAGTATTCATCTCATGTATGCTAAGCAGGTAGCCCCCAAACAATCTTTTTGGGGGGAGGGGGAGATGGAATGATGAAGGCTTGTGCAGAGAATAGAAGGAAGACCTCCAATGGCTTTTGATTTAAGGAAAAGGCTAATGCAGGAGATACACCTGGATGCTTAAAAGCCTGTGGTGAGACCTACAATGAGCAAGAGACTGCTATGGCAAGTGTGGTAGCTCCATATTCTGCAAAGATCTTCTAATACTGAAATGCTGCAACAATTCTTCTGTTCTTCACAAACCTCTCCCTGGAGTTCCTCCTGTTCTCTGCACTGGGTCATAACCAAACCAGTCTTGCATGCAAGCACTGGTGGAGATGGGTAAGGAGGACAAATTCCAACGCTTCAAGAAGCACCATGCTGTGCAGATCATCAGACACCATTCTTGGCATCCCCCTTTTTTTTCTGCATTGTGGGGAACAGCCAAAATTAGAAAAAACAGAAAAGCCAAAGTGGGAATCACTTCTCTGCTCTGCATGTTGGAATGAATTTGGTGCGGATGGAGAGGAGTCTGGATGTGGACGTTTTCTTATGATCCGTACCCAAAACATAAGACTGAGAATAAGGTAGTGAGCATTATTAATTTGGTTAATAATTGCTACTCTATGTTTATTCCTGACATTAATGCTTAGAGTACCTGAAATCATGCCAGGCATTTTAAAGAAGCAATGAAGGTTTCCTACTGTTAAGAACTGTCCCCATTTTGCAAAGACCTGATTCCTGGGAGATTTAAGCTTGGGTTCATCTCGGGCACACGAGACAACTGAAGTTTGGTCTATACAGTCAGCTGGGCGAGGGCACCTACCAGCACTTCTGGGATGAATTGCCCAGGGGTTATCTTTTCCTGGCCTTTGGGGACTGCACGCCCAGTTTCTGTGCTCCAGTTAGCAGGAACACCCCCACAGAGCGTGAAATCTGGGGAATCCGTGTGAGGAGAGGCTGCCCAGACACCAGGAGCTTGTGGCAGGACTATGGTGTGCAATGCTGTATGTACCTCTGTACTTTGCTCTCCTGTCACACCCTAGATGGTTTTTTGGGGGGACAGGATGACGAGGGGGGCTTTTTGCCCTTCTTAAGGACCAGTGGCTGCCATCCCCCATTTGGCTGCCAGTAGCCTGAACCAAGCACCTGTGCTGGTGGCATAGGGCCAGCATGAGGTGAACAGCTGTGGACTCTAAGAGGCTTTAAATGGCTGGGAGGCTGGGAAGGTGAAAGATACGGCTTCCAACAATGTGTGCAAATGGATCCTCAGTATGGCCCTTCTCCTCAATGGGGACAGTGAGCTGGCACAGGAGCTGAGAGAGGGGGATCTTCAGGAGGTTGAGGGCCAAAGGCAGGTACTTATCCCAGGTGCACCACTTGGTTTTTACACTGACATCTTCGCTCCTGCTCACACTGCATCTCAGTCTGAGCGCGCTACAGGGGATGCTGTTACACGCTAACAATGCCCGTGAGTAAGTCTATGTAGGTCCATTGCTATTTTGATGTGTCTATACCTTTCCTCTCTTCCCAAAAGCACTGATACACTCCCCCCTCACCTCACACGATCTCAGATGTAGAAAGGAGCCCACACATGAAGCATCCTACCAGCTAAATTTACCTGGCAGCGGCATCCCAATCATAAAACTTCCAGGAAAGGAAAAGTAAAACAAAGGTCTGATGGATACTCGTGAGTGTTTTACCTATGAGAGGAACGAAATAGTATAGCGCACTTTGAGAGTCGTGGTGAATTGCTCAGAAACAATCTGCAGACATTAATGGAATTTTTTCTGGGGAAAAAAAAAAAGGAAAATGCAGGCCCTGGGATATCCCTTTATGGCATATGCATTTTATGTTTAAATGCATTAATGGGACTGCTATGTTATGAGTCATCCTGCACAAGAGTTTCATGTGTTTCTTAAAATACACTAGAAGTAGCTGAAGGCATGCACGGGTTTGCCGTGCAGTTATCTATCAGGAATCTGAGCGAATACCTGCACGCGTGGCATCACGGGCTTTGGAGCTGGGGTGGGGAGAGGGGCCGTCCTGGGCCCTCTCTGCTGCTTAAACAGACCAGGGTTGGGGAAACAAAAACGGGATAGGAACTGATCCTACAGAATAACAAAACGCAGGCTCCCTGTGTTATTAGGGAAGCCTCAGCACTGAATTACAGAAAATTTGCATATATGTAAACAGAAAAGCTGGAGAGTTTCCTTCTGAAGCACTCTTGTCAAAACTACAGCTGTCTGCATTTTTTCCAGGGATGATTTGTTGTCTGTTTTTTTCTCATTTTTCTTCCGTTTACTAACAGTCCTGGCTACAAATCTATTTACTATTTCTTTAAACTCACACTTCTGAGCCCTACTCTCTGCTCCTCACAGGTCACTTCTTCAGCTGCTGGCTGCTGCTAGCTCTCGATGCTATTCCTTTTTCGGAGAACAGATAGTTTTAGCATGGGAAACACCCAATGCAAAGTATTTCTGATGGTGCACGTTAAGTCTGTGCTCGTGAACGAGCGTTGCTTTGCGATGCAAACCTTGGGATGAATGATGGTTAGTTAGCGATTAGCGAAAAGCAAGAATTGGGGCTGGGGGGAAGCTGCGGCAAATGGATAAAGGAGAAGCTCCTGGGAACGGAGCTGGGTTCGCTTTTTCTCCACAATTAGCCTGGCTTAACTTTTTGTTTTTACACATCGCACGAGGCGATGCTGTCTCGAAAGCAGCGCAGCGGCATCTGAAATTTCTGGCACCGTTTCCCACACGCTACTCATGGATAAACCCGCTGCTGCCATTTCCAGAAGAGACGCTCATCCTTTGGTTGCCGGTGACTTTTTTTTGTTTTATCGCTCAGCTTGGCTAGCAAACGCTCCCTGCCTCTTATCTTTCGGCTTACAAGCGGGAGGCGGAGGCTTCAGGGTTTTGCGAGCGCTCTGGGTTTGCCAGGGGCGAGCCCCAAAAGCCCAAAGGGTGATCCCCCCCAACTCCCCCCCAAGCGCTGTCGTCCTCAGGATGGGGAGGAACGTGAGATGTTCCTTGCTCCGGCCGGAGGACCACGGGGCCGGGGGGGTGTCCACGCCGCGTCCCCCGGACCCGGCGGGTCGCGCAGCCAGGGCGGCGAGGGACCCCGCCGCCCCGCCTGGCTGCGCGACCCGCCGGGTCCGGGGGACGCGGAGAGCCGCGGGTGGGGCAGAGCAGGCGTGTCCGAGCCTTCCTCCTCCCATTTCCCCGTGCGTCAGGGCTAGGAGGAGGAGGAGGAGCCTCACTTTTTTTTTTTTTAATTTTTTTTTTTTTTTAAAAAGCCTCTAACTACTTTAGCGCGGAGTCGGCAGCAGATGGTGGACACGGCCCGAGGTTTCGGCGGGGAGAGCGAAGGGATGCGCCAAGCGCGTACCGCCCGCCCTTAGCTCCGCGCCCGTTCCCGTTCCCCCCCATGAGCCGCCCCGCGTCTCTCCTGCCGGCCGCCCGCTGCCGCAGCGCTCCGGCTAAGCGGCTCCAACCTCTCCACGACGGCCCCGCCGAAGAAACGCCGGCCGCCAAGTACCCTCGCCTGGCCGACTGCGGACCCCCGGATTGCCTCAGCGCTCCCGGGTCGCCTTGTTCGCCGGCTTCACCCCCCGCCGGCGGGGGAGCGGCGGGTCCCAGCCTGATCGCCTCGTACCTGCTGCTGCCGCTGGCCGAGCGGGAGCAGGTGTCGAGGGCGTTGAGCGTGAGCTCCGGCCGGGAGCTGCGCTGCAAGGTGAGCGCCGAGCTCCGCCGGAGCGGATTTTGGGGGGGGGGGGGGGTCCCTGAGCGCCGGACCCGGGGAGAGCCTTGCAAAACATCCTCCCCGGTTAGAAACGCCCGGCCTGCCGCCGGTGGGGATTTAGATGCGCTGCGAGCAAGCTGTAACTCCGGGTTGCCTCGGAGGACCTTCCCCAAAAGCCTTCGGGGATGGTGGTTTGATTTATCCCCCCCGCCCTGCCCTTTTCAATATAAAATGAACAGGAAGGGTCTCGGTAACCGCTTTGAACGGCACTCCTGCCGAGCCCTGGCTCCCCTCCAGCTCCCTCGTCATTGTTTGGGGAGAGTTGCTACGCGAGCGGCTGCTTTCAACGTCCTTGAGAATGAATTTTGGTTTAATTTCCTCTTTACAGGTGTTCCCCCTCAAACACTACCAGGACAAGATCCGGCCTTACATTCAGCTGCCGTCGCACAGAAACATCACCGGGGTCGTCGAAGTCATCCTCGGGGACACCAAGGCCTATGTCTTCTTTGAAAAGGACTTTGGGGACATGCACTCCTACGTGAGGAGCTGCAAGAGGCTGAGGGAAGAGGAGGCTGCCCGGCTGTTCAAGCAGATTGTCTCCGCTGTAGCTCACTGCCACCAGTCGGCCATCGTACTTGGTGACCTCAAGCTCAGGAAATTTGTCTTCTCTAATGAAGAAAGGTAAGCGGTTATCACCAGCCAGCTCCGGGGTGAGTGGGGAGGGAGGAATGCCGCATCCAGAGACACAAAAAGCGTCCCAGGGAGCGGAAACAGCCCTGTCAGCCAGGCATCACCTGTGAGCGATCCGAGTAGGTCTCCGTCATGTGCGTGTAGTAGGTCACGGATCTAACCGGCACGCACTTACTCTTAGTTAGATCTCGACTGATGAAAGGGAGGAAGCTCGCCGGGAGCTTCCTCTCATTCAGCAGAAGTTCAGTGAAACCCACTGGTAGACAAAGGGACAATAGTTCGGATGCTCATTAGCGCCAGAAGATGTCATGTGTGCCACTCACTCAGTGTAAAATGAATAGAAGGCAGAGAGAAAGAAAGGAGGGAGACCGAGGCGTTGTGCCCGGGAGGGGGAACCGCCAGGCTGGGGGAGCAGGAGGTGTGAGGAGCTGGAGCTCTGGTCCCTCCTCACGCCTGGGAGAGCTGCCCCGTGGCCACGGCAGAGCTGCGGCTCTGGGGAAGGGTCTCCTTGCTGAAATCCCCTGCTGATCAGGGTTACGCTGCTAATAAAGACAGGCTGTGTCCTTGGAGGCTTTTTTCCTTTTGCCACTACCGCTGTCGGTGCTTTCCGAGCCCCCCGTGCCCATGGGCGTGGGCACGCACAGGAGGGAAGGGGCGACATGGTTCAATATTGGTTTGGGAATCCTGCACTGAAGAAGAGCACTTTGGTAAAACTTAGCCTAAAGCCTAGGTTTATAGAGAGGAGATCCAGAATCTAGTTGTTAAATTTAGATTAGGGAAATAATTCAGTATTTCCCTGGAGTGTTTGCTGCTCTTTTAGTGCCTCACCGTATGTGGCAGAGCCAGAAATACAGTTTTAATCAGCAAAACTGACTCTGACTGGCTGCTTATCCTGTGGAAAGCTAAAAAAATAAGTAAAAGCTGTAATGGAGTTGTGCTTAATCTGATGAAACTGGAGGTGATATTACTGAAGCAGAATAAAACGCATGTGTTTGGTTTTTTTTTTTTTAACTGGGCTAACGCTTCTTCAGGATATCGTTTATAAAAGCGATAAGAAAATTAACCAGCACTGCCCCTCTTAAACAGAAACAACCATATGTTGACATGCAAAGAAAGTAATTCCTTTGAAGGAAACTATTGCAGCTTTTCCCTCCCATAAGAAGCTGAAACATTTGTTGAAATGTTACATTGCACACAGTCTCGCTCATTTGGAAATAACGCGTTGCACAGGCGAGTGTCATGTGCATCCCATTTGGCAAGAAGAGGGTTAAGCAATGGCAGGCGGACTCGGGCTCTCCGGCACAGGTGCAGTTTCAGGGCTCCCGCAGCCAATCCCGGGCCCACGGTTCGCGTTGAGTCATATTTTCCGTTTGCAGAACCAATGGGTATTTGGCGAGGTCACGCTGAGGACAGGCTGCAGCCAACGCATCTACACCCCAGCGGGCTGCAAGGCAGCGCAGAGCCCTTCCAGGGCGAGCCGATGGCTTCCTCGCTGATGCGAAGGTCCCCTTTCCCCCCAAAACCGGAGGTTTAGGGTGGACCCACCTCCCCCTGGGAGGTGGGGGGTGCGTGGGGGGTGCGGTGGTACCCTCCGGAAAGGCAAAAAGAATAAATTACAAAATAAAATTAAAAAATAAAATACAAAACTGAGGAGAGCCGACGGTCCCTGCAGAAGGGAGCTGGACTTTGCAGTTTGCAAAATCACGCAGCTGGACTCTGTTTGCTCAAAGCCTGAACCTCAAATAGCGGCGTGCGCAATGCTTTGTAGCCGATTAACCCCCTGCAGTTGCAGTGCAACCTGCGTACATAGAAGGTGACTTGCTGATGTTCCTCGAGAGCCCCCTGTGTTGTTGAAACCCCCGGCAAATAAGCAGGCGTCACTGGGCGCCTGCCCGATGCACATAGCTGCGCTTCCATTACATGGGTCCAGGAGTCCAGGCAACTTCTCCGCTGCAAATTAAAAAATGTTTCCTCTCTTTTTCTTTATGCCGATGGGAGAAGGGGAGTGGGGATTGCCGTGGCGGGGGGCTCGCCGTGCTCACTTGTGCCTTGGTGTTGCTATTTCTAACCTTGGCTTCCTCTCCTGCCCTCCCTAGGACTCAGCTGCGGCTGGAGAGCCTGGAAGACACGCACATCATCAAAGGCGAAGATGATGCGCTCTCAGACAAGCACGGCTGCCCGGCGTACGTCAGCCCTGAGATCCTAAACACAACAGGGACTTACTCTGGAAAATCGGCTGACGTGTGGAGTTTGGGAGTGATGCTCTATACTCTGCTGGTGGGACGTTATCCCTTCCATGACTCGGACCCTAGCACTCTGTTTTCCAAAATCCGGCGTGGACAGTTCTGTATTCCTGACCACGTCTCCCCCAAAGCCCGATGCCTCATCCGCAGCCTCCTGCGGCGGGAGCCCTCTGAAAGACTCACTGCTCCGGAGATCTTGCTTCACCCTTGGTTCGAGGCAGTTTTGGAGCCTGGATATACAGACCAGGAGACGGGAACTTCGGATCAAATTGTTCCAGAATACCATGGAGACAGTGACGATATTAGTTCCTTCTTCTGCTAACCGCGAAATCTCAAAAACCTCAGCAGTTCTCACCTCCGGCATCTTCGTAGGGTTTCATTTTTCCACATTTGTAAACTCAACAGCATCTTAAAGTGCCAGTATGGTCAGAAAAGTGACCTTGTTTAAAATAAATGCCAACCCATAGATCTCCGCTTCCTGAACATACTCAGAGTTTCATCCTCTTGCTCTGCTGGTAGGTCCGTCCCGCTGGCCCTGGAGGACCCGTGCAGCTTTGCAAGAGCCACCTGGCTTCTCTCCTGCCTCCCGCATCCTCTCCTGGCGTAACTGGTCGCATCTTGGCTGCAGAGTCTTACGGCTGGTGAGATGTGAGACAGAAAGGCAGCCCCATCTCTGCTTTCCTGCGGTGGCTACGGGGCTGCAGAGCCCTGGCCGTGATGCGTAGGGTGTGGGGGGCACGAGGCGCGCCTCTAACTGAGCAAACCTGACAGAAATGGGTAAAAAGGGGAATTGACTCGGCGTGCCACACTGGCCGGCTTGCAAAGTAGCTTACTGACTGTAAGCGCACTTTAATGAGGGAAGGAGGTCTTCGCCCACCACGGCCAGCTGCCTGCTTGCTGCTGCACGTCTGGCTGATACTGCTTTCAGAGGCATGAAGCTCCTAGATCCACCCGTAAGACAAATAGCTGCTCTGGCTCTTTCCGAAGCAGAAACCGGTGGATCTCCCAGCTGGATCCCCTCCGATTCCATTTGCTGACCAGGAAAGCATTTTGAACAGACTTAAGCCTCACGTTACCATGGCATAGCCTATATAACTTTATGCCCTCAGCGAGCTTGTCAAGTAGCAGGTCTCCTTAGCTCCGAGTGCCAAAACATATCCGTTTACCAAACCGTAACACTATCGGCTGGGGCGTCTTCCCTTGGAAAACGATAAGGGGTATCTTGTACAGTACATGTAAACATGGTCGTGTTTTCCTACAGGCTCAACTCTTAAAAACATCACATCCCCTCTCCTCTTCCCTCCTCTACCCCCCAAAAAAGTTAGTCTTAAGAGTAAAATCTCCACACGCCCTTAGTTGATTATTCAGGTATGTTGTTTGCCTCTGGCTACATTTTTTTTTCCCTTAAAATTTTTTTTTTTTTTGCATGATTATTCATAGTCTTTCCAATGTGCGTGGATAATGAATATATCTAAATCATTAGCTTCCTGGGTTGGGGGTAAGTAAAGCTTAGTCCTGCCTAAAATTTCTGCTTTGTTTCACATTTGTGTCCAGTGGCTTATGCAAAGAGATGTCCATTCGCCTTAGGCGAGAGCACGGCTTCTGAAATGGCCGTGAGGTGGCTAACGTATGTCCCCAACACGGCACAGTTCCAGTGAAGTCATTTTAAGGGTTAACCCCCAGCAAGCTGCAGTCCCACCACGCGTTGCGAGAATACCATGTATACCTCATGGACTGTGTACTTTGTACATACCTTACTGTTTGGGGTTTTGTTTTCTTGTTTTGTTGTACTTTGTTTGTCCTAATAAGAGGTGTTGAAGAGCAATTTAATGTGAATTATTGTTGGCAATACTAACTTGACAGAATCATGAGCATTAAGAGCAGGGCACTACAGCTCTCCGTTGCACTAAACCTCTCATGATTGCTTGACATTTGTATCTGTGATACAGTTTAACCCTTCTATGAAAAACAGTACATTTGTATATATTGGTAGAAAACTCTGCCAGAAAAGCTAAAAACACTATGATGTCCAACTTGTAAATATGTATATGTATGTGGAAGCCTGGATGATAAAGTCTGACTTGTAGAAAGTTTTAATAAACTTGGTTTCATAATGTTTGTCCCTATTTCTTGTTGTGTCTTGAGAGGAATGCAGCTTAATTATGTTTGGTTTCATCTGAAAAGACGGGGTTTGGCCTCGGAGAGGATCAGCTCATCTACGGTCCCTAAGCGTGCTCCATCGTGCCGGAACCACCGGAGCCTGAGCCCTGACTCCCCCAGCTCTGCCTGGGGTTGAATCCCCCTGGAGATGAGTGGAGACAGGGGATGGCTCCTGCCTTTTGGGGGGTGGAAAGGGCCTGAGATGTCCCCAGAGCTACATGAAATGGGGTATCCTGTTCATCTGAGAAACAAGGGGGAGAGGAGTTACAGCCCTGCCTCTGAACTTCAGAAACCCTATTGCCTTTCAGCACGTGCCTTCGTTTCCATCTGCACCCTGTGAGCAGAAAATGCTATGGCACTGCAAGGCTGTCACCCTGCACCTGTGTGCGTGGCAATGTGATGCTCAAGCCAGTGGAAAATCGGATCTCAGGTGTCTAAAAGTGAGCAGCCAGAAGCAGAGGCAGTGGTCGAGAGCATTGGCTTTAGCGGGGAGCCGGAGCCAGTAGGCAGGGGCTTGACCCTGCTGCCGGGAGGCAGCAGAGACGCCACCCGGTGCTCCCGTTAAAAATGAAGGGAAAGATTATTACAGCTGCTTTTCTTTGTGGCAAGAAGAGAGGAGTATAAATAGCAGCAGTATCAAGGTTAGAGAATGTGCTTTCCTGAAAGAGATCAAGCCACCCTTGTAATCCACCCGGAGCGGTGAGATCATCGCTCACAAGTAGAGAGGAGGAGGAAGAGAGTCTTGATTTTTATTTATACTTTGCCTCATGTTTAACTTTGTCCTTTTGCTTGAAATCTGTTCACCAGAGCAACTGCTTCCAGGCAGCTCTTGAGCCGGAGCAACTTTAAAAAGGGTTTTGCTTTTAGAAGGGGAGTGGAAAGAGAAAAGGAGGGAATAGGGACACAGGCAGTGATAAAGCAAAGTGCACTGACATTAATTAGGCACCTTGACTCCCACTCTGAGAAACCAGCAATCTGTGCAGTAAGCATATTTTCTTAGCACTTGCTGAGCGAATGTCAGACACCAAAATATCTCAAGTTACTTTACTGATGTTATTCTTGCAAGACTTGTAAAAATACATGCGCCACATAGCCTGGCTGATTAAGTTACCCCCTGCCCTACCATGCTTTCGGGCTTGGACAGAAGCCCTGATGCATCCTTTTAAAACAACTGCAGGAGGTTTGTGTTTTGGTGAAACCTTCAAAACTTCCAACCTCCTTTTTTTCTTCCCCTTGCAGTTAAGTCACCCTTAGTAGGTGAATGTGTAGGTCATCCCATGACTTTATTTCACATGAGCTAAGCTGCAGAGCAATTAAAATAAACGCCAAATTGTAGTAACATCTGCGAACAGCCTCTGTGTTGCTTTAGGGATTATAATGCAACATCCGTTTGTACAGCAGAATAAATTGCTATTGCTTCGTAACCCCATCGTTTGTATTATTGTATACAAAGTTTCAGAGCATGTTGAAAGAACCAGCATATTAAGTGATTAAACTTTGATGGTGGGTGTGAGAACTTTGATTTATGCAATGCATACATTTCTTTTTGAGAGTCATAATTTGTCTATTTTTAAATGCTCCTTTTGGATGAGGACTTTATGAATCTCTTATGTATTTCTCAGACCCGGTCACCATTTTCATCTTCAAGTTGAAAGATATTTCTGGCCTCTGTGAAGAGTGCTGGGAACCTTAGTCATCCTCTGTTTGCTGCTGAAAACACAAGAAAAGTTGAGGTTTTTCACAACATCCTGGGCTCCATCCTAAACTGGCATCAAACCGCCTCCCAGTCAGGGTAGAACTTACATCCTAAATATATGCTTTTATCAACTCTTGATACTTTGGCTGCATTTTAGGCATCAGTTCAATAATTTTCTTTTAAAGTAGCACAGGAGAATTTATAAACCAGCTTCCTCTTAATGCGCCAGGTAAAACAGCCAGCTCAGCAAGCTCAGGTTTAAGGTCAACATCTCTTTGCCAAGCAGGTGATACTGCTGAGGTTATTTGCAGTTAATTAGGGAGGATTGGTAGAGGTTCAGTTCTACCTATGCTAAAAAGTGCCCTGATTTTAGGAGAACACCTTCAAGTCAGTCAAAGGCACTTCTGCATCCATGTAGCATTTATGAAAGAAAAGGGAGAAAAGAACAATTTTTTATACAGATGTACAAGATGAAGATTCATTGCACTTGGCTGGATTGCAAAGCCAGTGCAATGCTCTTCTCTAGCTCTGCTTTAATGCACTGAGGTTAGGCCTGAGAGACAACAACTTGAAAAACACATTTTATTCAATCAGTGCTGAGGGCATTCTGTCAAGCAAATCTCCAGACTATCTCTTTACACAAAAGCAGATTTTTTTTCCCCCCACTTTTTTCATGCTGTTGCATTCTGTCAGGGAAAAAACCCCGACGTTTAACATTATGGCACTGCACAGATTTAGCAGCACAAAGAAATATCCTATGCAAATGCTTCTTACAAATACAATGTTTTCCTAGCGAGCATTGAGAAGAATAGCTTGACATGTAACCACAGTCTGAATTATTAATCCCTTGCAAAAAATGGCTTTGTTAAATGCAACATCTCTCAGAAGTATTGTTGGTAAAAGTGCCGTGAAATTTGCAACAGTTCTTACCATGATTCCTCCATAACTTGCAAAATCCTGTTCTCCAAGTGAAATCCAGAGTTCAAATTTCAGCCAGGATCAATTTTTGTTGCAGCAAAACGACAAATCCTTCAGGATATGAGTTCACAGCAGAAACAATTTTTTTATTTTTTTTAATGAAGCCAGCTACTTAGAAAATGCCTTAAAGAAAACTCATTAGTTTTCATTGCCCTGTATGTATTTACAGTATTTAACCAGCTAAACAAGCTAATGTGCAGCACTTCATTTCCTAATTTGGCTTTGAAGCCGGAGCAGCCGAAGTATCAATTACATTCTGTCAAATGCAAACATTAACATAACTGTATGAAGCAATCATGTTTCTAACAACAGCAAGCACTGCCCAGAGGACCAAAATAAATAAAATTCATAGAGCAAGAGGTAACGCTTTTCTTTACGGCAGGATTAGGGCTGGCGAGTGCCCGTGCGCTTTCCTCTCAAGGGACGTTTGTCTCGCAGGGCTGCGGAGGCAGCCCCGGCGCTGAAATGCAGGTGATTAATAAGGCACTTGCTCACCGAGGGCACGGTCTCATCACAGCGGGCGTGGATTTCTGCATGCAACTCCCACTGTTATTAACGGTTAATTAATGTGTAATTTGCAGAAAGAGATGAAACTGGGACCTCGGCGGTGTGTTGTGAGCACACACACGGGCTTATCATTCGAAGAAATATCAGGGTGACACGAAGGGTGGATGACAGAAAATAAGTGCGGCATGAATCAGCTGCCCCGTGTTTATCATACGGCGCTGTTGTGGGAAAACATTCACCTCCACTGACTACCGTCTCCTGCCAACAACAAAAGTCGAGTTTGATAAATTATTAGTGGAGATGTTCTCAGTGGCTTTGCTTAGATTTTACTCCTCTTGCGCAAATTGCAGATTAGGAAAGGATTAAGTAACAACAGTGTGGCTAAAGTATTACACATCGTGCTGGCGATTAGCCAAAGAATGTAGCATGCAAAAGCTGACATTGCCTAAGAAATCAAATATAGCTCCGGTCACCACAGAAAATGACTCTTCCCCACCACCTAAGGTAGTTGCTCAGTTTCTCCTGTGTCACCCAGTGTCTTGCAGCAGCAAATTGTTCATTACAGGGCTTTTTTTTTCCTTTCCTTTTTTTTTTCTTTTCTTAACTTCCAGGTAGTGACAAAGCCATAAACATTTAGATGAATCACAGAAACCATAAATGTAATTGAGTGTAAAGCCATTGTTGGGCCTTGTGATAACATCCCCGTCAAGTCTCGACTTGTCAGATTCGTAGTCTCGCTAAGGTTCAAATACTGCGAGTTTTCTTTGCTGTGCTAGCAAACGGGGGCAAAGTATCAACGTAATTTGGGGCAAAAGGCTGCCCAAGGCTCTCATGCCCAATGACAAGGACTTTGCAGATGGGCAGTGGGACACCTGGTGTGAGTAAGTGTTTCCCCTGGTGAGTAAAGGCAGCAGAATAAGGCTCACAAAGGTCAGCTGGCAGCCTTTGTTGCAAAGCAGGGGGGCAACAGCCCTCAAAGCCCAGGCAAAAGGGTAAAACCCACCCTGGCGCTTGTGTGCAATTGTTGGCTGACAAGCAACAATTCCTCAAGGTGGGAGGAAGAGGCCTCACCCACCCTCATGCCTGTGCCCAAGCTGCCTGCATCTGGGGGAAGGCAGAATGCTGTCGGGCCAACAGGTCCAGCCAGCCGCAGGAGAAGCACCAGCAGATGCCTACAGATGTGCGTGGGAGCAGGGCAGGAGCCCATCGGGCTCCCCCTGTGATGTGCCCCCTGCAGCACAGGGACACTGTCCTTCAAGGGGGCCTGCAGGAAAGATGGGGAGGGACTCTTTATCAGAGCCTGTAGTGACAGGGTGAGGGGTAATGGCTTTAAATTAAAAGAGGGTAGATTTAGATTAGATGTAAGGAAGCAGTTCTTCACGGTGAGGGTGGTGAGGCACTGGAACAGGTTGTCCAGAGAAGTTGTGGAAGTGTTCAAGGCCAGGTTGGATGGGGCTCTGAGCAACCTGGCTTGGTGGAAGGTGTCCCTGCCCATGGCAGGGGTGGTTGGAACTAGGTGATCTTTAAAGTCTCTTCCAGTCCAAACCATTCTATGTTTCTATGACACCGTGGCCCACTGATGCCCACCTTGCTGTTTAAACATCCTCCAAGGACCTTCCTATCGAACAGTTGCTTGGCTGCCCTTGACCCTATCTGTACTTTGGGGTCTCGAAATGCTGCAGCAGTGACTTCCACAGCAGAGCTTCGCGCCACTCCATTAAATTACCTTGCTTGGAAAGGGGATGTGCTCCAAAACACAACAATACGACTGGAACCACTGAAGAGGACCAACTGGCCCAGTTTTGGAGGGACTTTGCGCTGCCCTCGCTCCTTGTGGGGACCGGAGGCGATGCAGAGCGGCCGTGCTCTGTGCAGGGCAGCAGCCTTTGGAGACGGCTGCAGCGCCCGGGGCAATGGGGACTCAAACCCAGTGGACAGAAAGGCTTAATCAGCGAACTCGTGGGATGTTTTATCATGGGTCTTGTGATCCTTAATATGTAAAAGCCCTGTCTGCTGAAGTTAATGATCTCTAGGAGGTTTCAAACTTTCATGTGAGGAAGAACGAGCAAGTGTCCGGTCCTCGCTGTTACAAAGAGGGATTTGAAAGGATGTGTCCTGTGATCTCTTTGGACTATTCCCTGCTTGTCACCGGTGTCCCAGCCAGATGCTCCATGCTGCAAAGGCATGCTTGACCGGCTACCTCATTACAGCAGGCAGAGCTTTGTCCTTTTATCTGAGCAGCTGGCAAAACAATAAATTAAAAAATAAGGCAAAGTCAGCAAATAGTTTTCTTTCCCCATGTGCAAGGTTAGAGGAACTACTCCCCCTCCTCCAGAATGATTTCCTGACTTGGTAATATTTTTCTCAATCTCCTCTTCTTCTTTTTCTCCAGGCACGTGGGGAAAAGCAGGATTTGTGATTCAGCCAGAGGGGGAGCACCTTTTCATGCCGTGCTGCAGCCCAGACGATTCATGGGCATGTGCCAACCGCAGCGAAAGCCCTGAAATATCTTTCTCTAGCATGGAGCAAGGGTGGCTTTGCAGGGAGAGCGCTTTCGACACATCAGGATGGGACCTGGGCTCCAGCCATGAGGGACAACCCCCCCCAGCTGCAGGCTCGTCAGGCAAGCCGTGCTTGCTGGAGACAGCACTGCCTTCAGTAGCTACGGCCAGGAGATGCTCCATCCTGGGACATCTTTCCGTGCTGGAGGGAAGATGCTGGAATCGCATCTAGCTTCAGCCCCTGGTGCTGGCTATGGCTCGGGGTCGCCGGCAGAGCTTTGGCTGCCGGACACAGGCAGGGCTGCTCCCGCAGGGCGCCGGGGGCCGCGCTGGTGACCCGGGTCTGGCCCGTGATGCACATCCTGCTCACGCATGTGGGCATGAGTCAGAGCCCAGGAGGAAGAGGCCTCACCCAGCAGCAGGCAGAGCGGCGCAGGGAGCTGGGGCTGCGTGCTGATGGAGGTGATGATTGATTGCTTATTACTGCTGACAGCCTCCCTCGGTGAAACGCCTGCACCTGCGGCGCGGGGAATGGGGTTTGGAGATCACCAGGTCGCCCGCCGCGCTGTCAGAGGTTCAACGCAAACGCTACGGGATGGGTTTGTAGAGGCAGCTCAGAGCCTGCCTTTCGGCATCTGTGTACCTTAGAGCTGAAGGACACACACATCCCACGCCGCAGCCCATCTGCCACGGTGAGAAGGCACAGCGAGGCTGAGCAGATCCACGTCCATCCCCCTCTACTCCGCTGTCATGAGACCCCACCTGGAGTACGGCGTTCAGCTCCGGGGCCCCAACATAACAAGGACATGGACCTGTTGGAGCAGGTCCAGAGGAGGGCCACAAAAATGATCAGAGGGATGGAACACCTCTCCTATGATGACAGGCTGAGGGAGTTGGGGATGTTCAGTCTCAAGGAGAGAAGTCTCTGGGGAGACCTTATAGTGGCCTTCCAGTACTAAAAGGGGGCCTACAGAAAAGATGGAGAGGGACTCTTTATCAGACAGTGTAGTGATAGGATGAGGGGTAATGGTTTTAAACTGAAAGAGGGTATATTTAGATTAGATGTAAGGAGGCAGTTCTTCACTGTGAGGGTGGTGAGGCACTGGAACAGGTTGCCCAGAGAGGTTGTGGATGCCCCGTCCCTGGAAGTGTTCCAAGGCCAGGTTGGATGGGGCTCTGAGCAACCTGGCTTGGTGGAAGGTGTCCCTGCCCATGGCAGGGGTGGTTGGAACTAGGTGATCTTTAAAGTCTCTTCCAGTCCAAACCATTCTATGATTCTATGCTGGGCAGAGGCCTCTGGAAAAGCAATGCAGTCTTTACCTCTCTTCTTCCCATCAGCTTGACCTCAGTCTTGCTATCTTCAGCACCCGTCAGCTGCTCTTTACCCAGGTGCTAATCTTGCTCAGGCACTGAGACAGCTGAGCGACGGTCCAGCTGCCCCCCCCCCACCTTGCCAGGAAACAGGTGTCCAGATCTTTTGACCCCTGCAAATGATTGCATTTAATTATTTCTGGAAATTTTCCACTATGGTCTTAGTGTGATTCTTCCAGAAATCAGGTTCATCTTTGCTAGGAAGCTGTCGTGTGTCTCAGGCAAAGGTCAGGATGAATCATTTTGGAAAGCACTCCAGCTGCAATGGACACCCAGCACCGGGTGAGTGGAAGCATGTCCATGGTTTGGCACTTACTTAAACACAAAGCCCTGAACAGCCCCAGCACTTCTCAGAGTCAATGGGATGACTTGCATAGAGCAACAAATGCCGGGTATGACTGTAGGCAGTTCAAAAGCCAGCGGTAGATGGATCACTGTCTCGCAGCTGTGGCTTTAAAAGGGTTATGGATTCATTTGGAAACAACTAGCAGGAGTGACTTTGTAACAGACAGGATTATTTAGTCTCACCACATGCCGAACATAGACAAAGTACAGGTCAGCACTGAGATTCTTCCAGTGACCATCACATAAACCACCCAACAGGATAACACACCGATGCGCTGGATAATGCACTTTCCTTAGGTATGTTTGCAGCCAGTGAAGGACGTGTGCAGCCCTCAAAAGCAGAGGAAGAAATTCTTCAGTTAAAGACCTAATAGGGAGGAGTTCAGTTGGGAAGCAATCAACCAAAACAAAAAAAGTATGCGGATAATGGTACAGCCATGATCCAGGCTGCTGCAGCAGTTCAAAGTAAGGAGAAATAAATCACTCTGTGTGTGTATAGAAAATGCATGCTCTGAAAACACACAGGAACAACTTCTCATCTCCTATCTGCTTCCTATGCTGGGCAGCCTAAGGGAGCTGGAGTTTTCCTTTATGGGCCAGCTAAGGATGCTCCTGGTGACAAGGACACACAGCATGATACCAATGGAGCCATCTCATATCCCAGTTGCTCCTCCTTTGCTAGCAAAGTGTCAAAAAATGCCAGGGAGTTACAGAGGCAAAGACACCCAGGGATGGGAACGACCAGCATGTTGCTGAGTTGTCTGCTGTGAGCCCTTGTGGGTCCTACCCCATTGGTGCAAGTTAGAAAGGCTTCACTCAAACCAGATGCCTCTGAGAAAGCAGAGAGCTGCAATTAAACCCTGGCAGCCCCACCGTGTCTTCTGCAGGGAAGAGCCAGTTTCTGTGCATGGGGTATCTGGTCCCAGAGATCCCACATGCAGAAAATCCCCAGCTGGATCATAAGGGTATATCCAGAAGTTTTGCTCTGACATGAACTGTAATGCAACTATATTCAGGATATACTCAGGAGTTTTGCTCTGACATAAATTATAACACAACCACTGCAATCTGCAGCAAAGTTAGGCTTGGCCTGCCCAGCAGCCCACTGCATTGCCATCCTGCTTGCTGCGTGCTGGGTCAAACCTAGAGATCCTAACTCAGTGTTCACCCAGTGGAGCCTGAGGAGTAACCCAGGGAGAAATTTTCCAGTGCATGCAACATTCCTGTCTAAATCAATGGGAACTGTAGAGTCTGGCCTGAAGTCAGGATTTCAGGATTTGACCCAATTTAACCTTGGCATAAATAGTTGCCCAACTCCAAATTTTTTTTTGTGAGGCTCAACAATTAACTTTCAAAACAGCTTTAAAAAAAAAAAAAAAAAAAAGCGGCTGGGGTTCAGAAGTGCTGTGTTAGCCAGCAGTGTTTTGTTAAAAGTTACTTCCACTATTATGGTATTTGTTGGCGTCAGCACTTTGTGCAAAGTAAAGCACTGCTCTGGGCTCTCCATCCAGGGCAGAGCTGTATGAGCCCGGGGCAGAAGTTGTGACTCTTCCCATATTGGACACACAGGCGCGGTAGTTCCTTTTACTGAATTCAACCATCGGGTTTTTTTTTACTCACTGGAGTGAAATTCAGCCATGTGCAAAATGCAAGGACTGCTCATTGCTCGGGTCCGATGAGTCCCAGTGTTGAAGGTTTATTGGAGAGGCTTTGGGGGGGACCGAGGGGTGGGATAAGAAGATGGGAAGAAGCAGGAGATGTTTAAACCCTTGCAGAGGGGTGAGCTTTGCCTTGGGGACTCACACCCTCTCTGTCCCTTCTTGTTTCTTTCAGGGAAAGGATACCGCTTCCCAGGCTGTTTTCAGGAACCTCTTTCAAAGAGCTGATGCAGATATAAAGCTCTTTTTTTTTTTGCTCACCTTCCACCCACAACAAAAGGCATCATTTCAACCTTAAAGATTTTATTGTTTTAATTACTGCACTGCATCTTGGAGTTTACTATGCCACTACTTGTTAATATATTTAATAGAGCACAGGGGATGCCAACACCATTGGAGCCTGCTGACATTTTGTTTCACCTCAGATCCTGACTTGTTACCCTGCACTGGGCAGTCCTGTGGCTCCGGATCCGACCCGGGCAGCAGCTGCCAGGGATGGGTGTCTGGCTGCGGTGGCAGCTGCTGCGGTGGGAAGGACAAGCCCAGCACTGAGAAGTCACTCGTAGCCCTGTTGTGCCCGTTAGGCAAAACCAAACGTATTTTCAGGGAAAACTGGTTTTATTTCCCCTGGGGTAAGTACATGCATCATTTCTTTCAGGTTTAGAATAAAATCAGTGGGATGGTCAGTTGCAGGGTGTTAAGTAGGAGTGGGTTTTAATCCATGTTTAAGTGCTTTACTTAGTTTTGGTTCAAAACTCTGTCTTGATTTTTAACACTTCCAACTACGAGATATCTGGGCTCTTCAGCTGTGGCTTCACTTGCAAAGGACCATGAAAATAAGAGAAAAATGGCAATTTTGGCAGTAAAACTAGCCCACGGAGGTTTGAGAGGCATGTGGACATCCTGCCTTGGCTCTCTGACATGTTTTGGCACCGGAAGCATTGCGTGCGTTGGTGTGTGTGGTGGCACGAGAGATGCTCAGGAACCCACCAGTGCTTCTAGTCCGAACGTGGCTTCTCCCTTGCAGTGCCCATCAGGCAGGGTCATCAGTTGTGCATTTAACATAGGCCTGGGCAACTTTTGGCCTATGAAGCAATTTCCCCCTCACGGCACTGAGCCCTGGGCTGCCGAGGAACACAGGGGAGGACAAAGGTGAGACTGGGAGCTGCGGTGGCCGGGGGAGGAAGAGTGCAGTTGTGGAGGGGAGATACAGGATGGGAGAACTTGAGGGTGGGAATTTTGCTGGTGATGCCAGGGTTGCCTGGGCTGCTGGTCATGTTTTATAATCGTGTGGGTGATGCCAGGCCACCGGCCACTTTGCTCCCACTGCCCCTTGCCTCAATAAGCGACTGGAGCTCAGCCTCTGGGCTTATTCAGACCAGGGAGGGGAGAAAAGGGGGTGGCGGGGCACGTGTTTGGATGACTCTGAGGTTGCACCCAGCCTACTGAAAGCCAAGAAGAGCTCTTTGACTCACTCTCTGGGCTTGCAAGAGTGAGCAGAGAACAGGAGGGGTTCAGTAATAGTGAAAATCTCAGATTCGTGTAAGAACTTTTTACTTTTAGCCTTTTACTTTCCCCTCCGCCTCCCCTCCTGTGACTCAACGCCATCGCCGCACGGCAGCGTAACTCCAGGCACACAATCGTCCTCCAGATATTACGACTGTCAGGCAAATGGATTGCTCACTCCATTCCATACTCGGCTGAAAGGATTACAATATAGATTAGGATCAGGATTGCCTTCCTAATGTTCTCAGCCTCAAAACAGGTGTAAGGGAAAACACGTGAGGGAAATTATTTGCCAGTGGAGAATCTCTCCAGGAGGAATTGTTGGATAAATACTAACTGGAGATTGGGATCAGGCAGCTGCTGAGTTAGGCTTTTCCCACTCGGAGGTAGTCTGAGAGCACCATTACAGGCTGCAGGCCCGTGCAAAGCAAAAATGCCGTTGCATGCATGCATGACGGTAATTGCCTGTGCACTCACACACTGCATCCTGAGAGACTCTGGTAAAATGGTAACAAAATAATGGAAAAAAGAACTGAACACACTCCTTTGCCAGTGAAGCGGACAGCGTATGTACTCGCTGTTGGAGGTGGCTTAAAGAATGGAGTGAAAAGCGTGACTACAGAGCAAGATCCCAAGGATTCATGCATATATACAGCCTTTTGTTCAGGTAATCCTACATACGTTGAGGTTGTCTGAGAACTGCAAATGCAAAGAAAGAGCCACAGGTCCAAAGTCAATACGTATTACCGAGAGCCTGGCATCTTTGTTAAAGAGTATTATTAACTCTAGCCTGCATATGTGGTATATCAATTTAGATACTTTCCTGTAAATACATCTGTGCTGGAAAGTTCAGATTGGATTCAGCATGTATTTCTCGCCTGCTTTTTTCAGCTGGATAGACTTAAGCAAACTGAGATCATGTGACTTGCCAAAACCACCCAGTGAGTCATTGGCTCAGCCCAGATTAGATCTCAGGAGCTTTCTAGCTTTGATCTAGCCACAAGACCACATGGCCTCTTTCTATAGTCTTTGATGAAAGGCTACATAAACACACATAAGGGAGTTTACTAAATTTTTTTGGAGGTTCTGAAAAAAGTTTTGCCCCTGCGGCAAGCAAAATTGGAATGGGCTATAAACGGGTGCCATGCACGTATCTGCTGGAGTAAAAAAAATAACAGGGAGAAAAAGTATATGTCCGAACACCTGAAAGAAAAACCGTGCGAATGACAACAGGATGCTCTGGATAATAGTGCGTGGATGCTGTACCTGCCATATGGGTCTTTCCATAAGAGCTGGTTACCTTATAAAGAGACATTGTTGCGTCATCCTTCAGAAAGTATAAACACATTAAGCAATGTTATTCTCTAAAACATCAACACATGAGCTACTTACAATGGACTAAAAAGTCATTGTTGCTTTGAGGATGTATTTGTCCCAAGTGATTCATAACAATCTGTGGCACTGAGGCTATGAAGACTTCTAAAGGATGCCTCCACTTCCAGGCAAGTATCCACGGAAACAAGCCCACAAGTTTGCTTTGTTTGCCGTCTTTTACCTAGGATAACCTTTTAAGCTGCTTTGTAGACAGCCAGGCTTCCTGACTGAAGCAGATGTCTATCCCCTCCGGATGCGAGGCTTCGCTTTCTATACCTGCTGCTGACCACTGCAATCCCTCCTGGAGGAAGGGCAGCGGTGCCCTTTGGTGGGGCCAGATGAAGATGAGGACATCTCGGTGGCAGTAGCTCCTATAGTACAGTACTAATGCGGTTCCAGAGGCGGCTGCCAAGAATTGCTTGCCCATGCATGCCTGCGCCAGGAGATGCGTGGAATGACGAAACCGAAGCTAGCGGAGTGCAGGGGCCGTGTCGCTGTGACCTGGGGATTTGGAGCAGGACCCAAGAGCAGCTCAGATACCCTCGTGCTCTCAGGATGGGCAGCTCAATTAGGCAAAGTCCATCCTCTGGCAAGGGAAAGCTCGATCGTCACCACCGATGCCAGAAGACTGTTTAGGCCTGTATATCATCTTTTAAAAATTATTTTCTCCACCCCCGCCCCCCGGCCTCCCTGTCCTTCTGAAATCAACTCTGACATGTAGGGAGACATCCTATAATATTTTGGATCCTGTGTAGCCCCCATGGCCGACTGGAATTTAGCTCTCAGTTTTCAGAGAGACCCACGTCATTAGGGTAAACCAGTGTGTGTGTGTCTGTGTCAACACATAACAAAACACATTGTACGCACCCTGAGCTCAGGAACTAATACGTGCTCTGGCAGGAAGACAGCTGTACCAGCAAGAGCACAGGGTCATAAGCAAAGGCAATATTGTCTCCTGTGGGACTAATAAAGACAAAAGACAAAGCAACTGTTTACTGTACTATTGAGGGGGCTGTTTGGGACACTGTACTGGGGAATGCAGCAGCTATTGTCACATGGTCATTAAGCACAGGTAAATGTTCAACCTGAAAAGCTTACGGAAACTCAACCCCAAACTGTACACAGATGTTCCGGGCACTGAGGAAAGTGCATAGCTGTGGCATGTTGGAGAAGCTTGTCTGCTGTCCTCCTCGTACTGGTATTAGCTCATCCTACCTTCTTGATTTGAATCAGTTGAACAGCATCCACATTGACTCATGTTTTCTATTCACATCAGTTGTAGAGATGCAGAGTCAGTCCCTTTCTGATGCCCTGGGGAACCCAGTTCCTCTGTGCTTCTGCACCAGGACTGGGCTCTGTACAGCTGCCAAGCTCTAAAAGCCTGCACAGCATTTGTGCCCAGTACCAGCAGGAAATGTCTTCCTTCTGGTTCTGCAAGTAACAAGATGTGATTTATGGAGTGAAGTTCTACTTAATAAAACTGGAAATGAGATACTGATGGGTGGCTGTGAGAAGACCACCTCACTGCACAAGAGAACAGGGTGTTCAGTCCTCCAGTCACCTCTTCACAGCTCAGAGGAGGAAACCCCACCAAGATTTTAATTTGCTGTTAGTTGGGTCACTTCATCCAGCCATCAGCAGTTCCCCAGAGTTTAAAAAAATAGGGGCTCATTTCTTAAACTTCAGACAGCTCTGGCTAACTCAAAAGAGAGCCTCCTCCTGATGGAAATGGAAGGATTAATCACTCAAGCTAAAAATTAGAAGTTGTTTTTGTACCACAGATCGTAATCAAATTAGATTTATCTCATGCAAGTAGATTAGAGCACTAATTATCAGCCTATGTATGCAGTGTGCACACGCACATCTGTGAATGTAAACACCGTATGTTTCTATATTCAGAAATACACACAAGGTTGAACCCAAAAACCCAAGTGGAGGTTATTACTGCCCTGTGTGGGGAGGAGGATCTCCACATCTGTGGTGCTGAACAATCTCCACATCTGTGGTGCTGAACAATCTCCACTTCATCAATGGCTTTTGATGCTTCAGACATCTGGGCTTGTCCATAAAGATGGTATCTTGGAGGTGGAGGATTTGGCAAAGCTTGTGGTGGTGGTGGAACAACAGTTAAGCCATAGACAAGTGTATGGCCTGGTAGGAGTGGAAGAAATTGCATTGAACGTTGGGTTTCTGCCAATGAAACATTAGTAGCCATGGGGCAAGTTAAGCCCTTGTGACCTTGTGGTCAAATTTCTAGCTGTAGCCTCTTCAGGAGAAAATCCAAGTGATGCTGGTGCCCTTGTTGAAGTCAGCAGACCTGAAGAACATGTATCATTGTCAGAAGCCCAAGCACACACTGACAAACTTCATCACTTCTTGGAGACACAGGCTGGTACATCACATTACTTCACTGTGACTGATGGAACTGAGACCTCTGCGGAGCAGCAGAGAGCAGCGTCCGGGGGACAAAGATCACTGACTTTTTTTAGTAATGACATGACTGAAGGCCTGCTCACCATATCGAGGGTGGGTTAAATGCACTCTCTCACTCCAGTGTCATAACAGCACTTTGCCAAGTCTGTTCTTTGGTGTTCCCACTTCATACAAATTATTGCTAACGCGACCATTTTTTTTGTGGTCCCCTTGTATCTCAGTTTTCAAGGTTGCGCTGTGTTTATGTGTGTGTGCATGTGTGTGTGTATGCACATATTTAAAGCAGTTGCTGGCATAGTTGACTGGGAACATAAATGTAAAATGTGAAGTGTTAATGAAAACTGGAAATTATCCAGGACTTCTCTACCGGATGTTCAAAAATCCATGATATCATGGAGATGGAAAATAGATATGTGGGGTAAGAAACACCCTGTTTAAAAAGAGATGTAGAAAGAGCAATATAACATGAAGAAATGATGTATAAAGCAGGCAACCCCCACCAGGAAATAGAACAATGATGATTATAAATTACAAGTCAAAGCAATGTAAGTGATTGATAAAAGGAAACCAAAGGATTAATAGACTATCAACAGCCAGTGGAGTGAAAGAAATGCAGAAAACATTCAAAAAATCATGTCAGGAACAATGCTGCCTCCTCTCTCAAACCCATCCCCACGGCAGTATAGATCAATTGTTAAATGTAGATGGTAAAATCATAAACAGTGGTGCAAAAAAAAGGCAGACATGTTCAACAGCTATTTCTGCTCTGCGTTTGGAAAGGAGCGGGATATTCATCCCATATGATGTAGCGGATGGAGTACAGCATTTACCATCTGGAACCACGGAGGATGTGAGGCAGCATCTGCTAAAATTAAACATTTTTCACATCATCTGGCCTGGCTATCTTTGGGTCTTAAAGGAGCCAGCTAAAATGCTCAGTGAAGTTTTATGTTTACAAATCTGGGGAAATTCCAAAGACGTGGGAGATTGCCAGGGCAGCTCTGGGACTTAATAGGTGTAAAAGGGACACTCCGGGGAGCAATAGGCTGGTTAGCGGGACAGTATCCCTTGACACAATTGCCAAGAGTTAATTCAGGTCTCCAACAACAAGGCATTAGAAGCTAAAAATAAAACCAATGCTAATCAGCAGGGTTTTGTGGAAGGTAAGTCTTGTCAGAGAAACCTGTTGTCTTTTTCTTCAGACAAGATTAGAGATCTGGTTGACACAGTATTCTTGGCTTTCTCCACCACTTGACAGGTTGATTAATGAGCTTGCATTATACGGGATAAATAGGGCACACACTACCTGGATTAAAAGTTGGCTGAGTGACAGATGTAAAAAAGTAGTTATTAATGGGGAGTTAATGGGGAAGAAGCAGACCAGGGATGTTTGAAGGGGTAAAGGTAGCCACGTGGAGCTCAGTGTTTCTGTAGCTTTGGTCTGGGTAATTCAAACATCTCCATCCTATGGTAAAGGGTTAGAGACCCTAACATCGCACATTTGTCTTGGCAAGTTCTTGTCTGTTTGCACAGCACTAAGACACATCTGAGCAATTACCTCCGTTATCCAGGTAGAAAAGCAAGGAGGTAACAGACATGGGCTGCTATTTTAGGAAGCTGTGAGAAACAGTGGCTGCTGAGAAACCAGCTGCTTTTTAAGGGACAGTTTGGGCAGGCAATATCAAATTTCTGGCCTGACAAACCCACCAAGGCCATAAGCAAATCAGTAGCAGAGCTGGGAAGATAGCTCAGCAGTCACTGGCTCAGGGCCTGACCCAGGATGACTCACTTATCTTACACATGTTGCATTTTTCCATGCAGGGAGCAGGCATTGACATCAGCAGAGCCCAGAAGAACTTCTCCCACTGGCCAGCACTGATTGTTCACTCTCTTCCCAGCACATGCCTCAACTTCCACCATCAAATAGCTGGAGCAGCACTTCATTTAAAAAAACCCCAACATCCTCCTTTACTAAATGTTTGGTAAAAGATTAAAGAGACAAGTTCTTGTATGCTAATGTGCTCATCAAGTATTTGCTCCTATTTATCACTTCACTTGCTTTCTTGTCTCTCCTGACAACTTGACTATTCACAGGAAATGTGAGTTTGCAGGGTACCGCACAGGCCGATGTGACTGTTAAACACAGTTGTAGGAAGAAGCCAGGTAAGGTAAACTTTATTATGTGCATTAATATTTTGTTTCTACAGCTGGCAGAGCAAAAAACTTGTGTCTCAAAGTTTGCCAGTACCCCGTCAGCAGCAGGTAGTACCTGGTTTAATGCTGAGGGCTAGCTGCAAGTCTGCAAGTAGAGCCCTGTTCTGTCCTGGGAAGGCTGGAGAAGAAATGAGAAACCCCTCGGGAATGCAGTGCTTATGGCAGAGCTACCCTGCACCCTCCCTCCAAGTGCTGCTCCCTGCCAGCAACAGCTGTTCTGAAGGTGAGGGCGAAATAGTCTTTATAAAAAAAAGAAGTGGGAAATGAGGTAAAATAACTGGCTTGCAAATATTTTATTATCTGTTGGAAACCAGCAAGATTGATTTTATTTCCTCTGCAGTGCCTGTGCTTCACATAGGAGAGCTGCCAGCTATGACATCTCCCCTAGGATCAACAACCCAGAGAGCAGGAATAACCGACAGCTGGACCCGTTTGGGCTTTTCACAAAAAAAAAAAAAAAAAAAAAGACTATGATTAATAAACAAAACACAAGGCAGAAGGCATCATACTGGGTATGCTCCGGGAAGGGCAGGGTGCAGCACTGGGCTCCTGCACCTGCCCCTGACTAGGCCATTTCCCACCCCTGAGGAAGGCAGGTCCCTCCGAGGCCAGGGAGGTTACCAGTGGCATTGGGGATAGCGGCAGGAGCAGTGGCAATGAAGATATGGGTAGAAATCCCCTCTGGGTGCAGGGGTCCCCAGGGGCAGGGGAGCTGAAACTCAGCGCTTGCCCACACGGCAGCTGAGGTGCCGAGCTTAGAGGGCAACCAGGAAGCCCTACCTGGCTGCAGCCCTGTAACAATACGTGGTGGCATTTATTTTTATCAGTAACAGCACTCGCCATGCTGTAATTACAGCCAATCGCCCGGGAATATTAGCAGAAACTCTAACCCCTCCAGCAGTACGACTGCAACAAAACCCAGGTATGCAGCTGGCACACCCCGCTGCTGCCTCCTGAGGTCCCAGCACAGGACTGAACCCCCGGCCATCTCGTTATAGTGGCAATGGCTAGCTTTTTCTGGAGACCCCAGCATGCACCCACCCACACCCTGCAAGTGAATGCCAAGAGCATGGTCAGGGTAATAACTAAAAGATAACGTGGTGGGGCTAGGAGAAGCTCCTGGGGACCCTCAGGGCTCGGGCGCAGCTGCAGCATCGTGAGTGAGACTCTTCCCCTGGTCATCGGAGACACCTCCGTGGAGGTGGGGTGACTGGGCAAGGAAGCCTTGCCAGCAGCGTGCTGGGGACAGGGCACTTGCTGAGGTGTTCCAATACCCCTGTTCGTTCACTCACCACACCCTTGGATGAAGAAAGCCTTATCGTTCCCAGTTATCTCAAAATTGCCCACAATGCCAGACAGCATGACATGAGATGCAGACAAAAGCACTGATGCATAGTGGAAAAAAGTAACCAGGACTCATTTCTAAAGGGTGGAGGTGGAGACCCCCCTTCCTTATCTGCTCACACAAGGACAAAGCTGCAGAAGTTGCCCCGGACACCACCAACGCACACAGCTTCTCCTGATGTGAAGGTGCAGGGGCTGCCATCCTTCCATGGCTCTTACACCCCTGGGGCATCCTGGAAAGACCATCTGCCTTCCTGGTGGATTAGGGTAGTTTCAGAGCCTGCCTGCCCCTGGAGATCCACTAAGAGGACCTGGCAGCATTTACCCATTTTCCCAGAAACTGCTTGATTTCTTCTTTTTGCAGGGGATGGGCTGATAGCTCTTGGTTAAATTAAACATCTCTTCACTTCCTTGGGGCTCAGCTCTGTCGCTGTCAGATGAGTGCTCACATACCGTCCTTCACAAACCGATGGCCAATCCTCCTCTCTCCTCTCAGCTACCTGTTTGAGTGGAAATCACTGTTTCTTTCCTGGAAGCAGTGCACTACAGCCCCTGGCATGTTACTGTACATGAAATTAAATTTAAACACAATTAGTGTGTGTGTCAGTGCTGGTTTCTGATTGAGATCATTCACTGTGAGAGCAAGTAGCGGGTCCTGACTCCAATATTTTTCCTCTAGGCAGAGCTTAACACACATGTCTAGAGCACCAGATTCATGGGAGAATCCCGGAGTGGTGGCATTTCTGTGTCTCCATCTGGTGCACAGGCACCCCAGTATGCTGCATGCTAAGACGTCTCCTGCCATATTCGTAAATAATACTAATTACTCTGAGCTCCTTCAGAAGCGCTGGAATTAGAGGGAATAATGAGCAAACTCCAAAGCTGTCCTTCTGAGGAGCTGCAAGCCTGGGTTAATCAGACGGTGTTACTGAGCACAGAAAACTCAGCAGCTGCAGTGGTGCTGCAAAGCCCCAAAGACAAAACACAGCCGTGCCGGTGGGGCAGAATTGGCAGCCCTCACCTGGGCTCAGGCCTCCCTAAAACTCCTCAGCGGCAGAGGAGTACATCAAAGGCTCAGTTCTGAGCTCAGCTGAGGAGTTAAGCTGAAAAGGCTTTTTCTCGTGAAGCAGCAGTGGGAAGCAGAGGCCCCTGGGGAGGCTGCGGGATGAGCTGCCCTGGGGCTGACAGCAGCCCCAACATTGTAGCCATAGGAAGGGGCTCACATAGATGTGGGGTCCACAGCTGAGCTATGAGATCAGGAGTTTGTCAGGAGCAGTACATCAATGAAATCCATGAATCGATGCAGAGGATGTAACCAGTGCCTTGCAAGACTGCGAATAGGCCACCAGCAGCTAAGGCTGCAATGCTGAAAGCAGGAGGCTCTGTTTCTGCTACAACCAGGCTGTGTAATTTTTCCAGATTGTTGGGTGCTGCTTTTTTTTTCTTTATCATAGAGAGAAAAAAAAAAAAAAATCAATCATTTTCAAAGAGCATGAAAAACGGCAAAGACCCTCATTTTTTTGTATAAAATATATTTTTTGCAATATTAAAAGAAATCTAATGCTTATGGCAAAATACCATTCTCGTTCATTCATGGATCAGGCACAATTCAACCTCATTTATGCCCAAGCACCAAGATTCATTTTGGTTTTTGCAGCTGCAAACTTGTCACTCGCTGCCTCAGCCACATGCATTAACCACAGGCTCTCCCCAACAGTGACACACATCTTCATGCCGTGGTCACTCCTGCGGTGCTGCCCATAGCACAGAAATAGCTGGGGGAGCTTCACAGGCGAGTTTTGCAGCCTGCACCGAATTCTGGCTAAAGGCAGGTAGTCCCACACTGACTCAGTTGCTCTAACGTGGACATGTCCAGACTGCGGTGGCCAGGAGGTCAGCCTGTGAGGAGGACCTACGCCATGAAATGGGATTCAGCGTGGGGCTGCCCGAGGTAGCTGCGGCCCAGCTGGCACACCCACGGGGCACAGCGAGGGTCTGGCTAGCCCCAGGTTGGAGAAGCCAGGCTGTATTTACACGGCACTGCCTACGAGATCCCAAGCCCTGGCTCTTGGCAGCTACAGCCTGATTTGTCTAGACTACATCTGGACTCGACCTGGCTCCTGGCCAGCTTCGAGTGAATCTCTCAACACCGTGCTTCCCACACGTCCAACCCTGGGATTAGCATGGGCAGGGAAAGCTCCCATCTGCCTGCAACAGCCAATGTAGTCAGTGCTACAGAGGTTGATAATATATCCTGGATTTGCTAGAACACTTATCTCCCCAAACCTTTGAAACAGACACATCGTGTTTTGTGTTTGCAGCTCGTGCAAGGGTCCCTGTCCTTGACTGGCATTCCTTGGCAATACTGCAGCATAAATACTAACAATATGCACTATAAATATATATTTTCTAGCAGCTGAGCCAAAATTGAATGACGTCCATAGAGAGGCATAGACAGCCTCTGGTTTTACAGTTGGACATTTATTTTTGTTCTGAATAAAAAAAAATAATTACCATCTAAGAAAAAGTTTTCAGGTCATCGTTGACTCTCAGGCTATGTCCATATTAGTATATTAAACAGCACACATTCCTGCGCCCTGATACACAATCATCCATGCTATTGAATAGTTAAAATGTTCCATTGTGCAGTGCTGGCCGGTGTTAACCAGCAGGCTTCCAAACAATTCCCAGGCACCGTTGTTTGGGAGTCAACAGAGGCTATTCAGCTCTCAATGGACAGGTTGGATATGGCTACCCTGTTTTGATGGGTAAGGGAATTTAACTGCACTGACATGCTGTTCCATGCCAGTTGGCCTCAGGGTCAGAAATGGTCCCAAGCACATTTATTTTACCGGTATAGACATAGCCTTTGGTTGTGACCACTTATTTAAGTGTGTGTAAACAGGTAATTAGGATTGCACAATTGTTGCTTGGATTAATTGTGTATACCAGATCTTTAAAAGAGGGTGGGTGCTCAGCACCCAATATGCACCTTTTTTTTTTAAAAAGAAGCAGTAATTGTGTGTAATAAACACTTGAAAACCTGGCCCCAGGGGTCTGTGTAAGGCTGGCAGAATTCAATAGGAGTAGTTGACTTTGCTATTTCCATGGTGGTTTGGGATGGGTTTTTTTGTTTGTTTGTTTTATCTTTATTGCAGTTTCTGAAATTTGTGGCTTATTGTGGCTGGCCAGATGGATGTGAGAGTAAAGAAAATTGGCTACTCAACATTTTTCAGAGAAAATTGCCAAGCTAGAAAGTGGAAACCTTGAGAGTCCAGGAGGGAAAAAGAACAGGAATGCTTAAAAATGGAGACCTGGGGCTATTGGAGCATCATGAGCTCTGGCTGTTGGAGACCTGGTCCACAGCACTAGAATCATGGCAGCAGGTGATTTAAACTGATTATTTAAATAGTGTTAATTAGCACTATAACAAAAAACTTAATTTTTTTCACTGAGGATCATAATAGAATTTTTTGCTGTTTGCAAAATATGTCGTTTTTGTATTTCTTCAGCTCGTTACATTACCTATTGCTCTTTAATTCACATTAGATTAATAGCCAGGAAGATTTCAAATGCAACTTGGTGTGTTTTACCATGTTCTCTCTTGATCAGCCTGGATACTTGGGGACTGCATTCCTCACACTCTTTCCTGCTGCGCTGGTCATTCAGCGCAACCCCAGGACTAGGATAAATCCTGGATTACAGTGAGTTTCTGTCAGACTCATGACTCCGCTTGAAGTTGCAGACTTTTGAGCCTTTTATTGGGAATCATGGTGTTAGTGTCAAATTTTTGAAAGTGTTCTTCAGTTCAAGTTGGCTCTAGTTTAACTGTGCAGATAAGGTTGAGGGTTTTCTGATTCAGTTTATCTGTTTGCAAAATTAATATAATGCTAATTAATTAATCATGAAAAAAAACTTATTCTGTATATAGATCCTTTTTTTCCTTCCTTGTACGATTTCAGAACCTCTTCAAAATGTCACAAATAGTTCCCAGAGGTCACTTTATCTCCTGCTGAAGTACAGCCAGCTTTGGAGTGATCTGTGGCAAATATTTAACATTCCAGAGCAACAATTTAGGCTAGGAAGTGGAAAGGAAAGCCTTGTTAAATTGAAACTAGAGGGAGATTTCAGATAGGCGGGATATAAGTACCTCAATTGTGCTTTGATTAATTACGGCTACCTCCCTAAGGTAGTCATAAGCTTGGTCACCTTTTATAAACAGTCATAAGAGGAAAGGAACTATAGAAAGGGAATTTCAGAATCATCCTTTGCAAACATGAATGAGTTAAACACTATCATCTGATAAGAAGGCAGTGTTTTGGGTTTTATTTTCAAAACATCCCATGTGTAAATGAGTAATGCAACATTCAACCTCTTGAGCAAGTGGCCATGTACATAACAAGCTGTTTACTCAAGATACTTCCATCAAATACAATCAGGTTGCCTAACTAAGTTTGCAAGCAAATGTTACAAGACCCCCATTGCAACAGGTACTGACTGTAAAGGCCTCGCACAAAAGTCTAAGAAAGGATTAAAGCTAAATGTGACATGGATAGATAGTGAACATTGACGTACAGAAATGTTATCTCTGGGAAAACAGGGTCGGTGACAGGCGGGCTGCTGGAAAATAAAGCCTGACAGGGAGCCAGCAAGTGTAATACTCAGGGAAAACCTGCCAGTCAGGGGAAAGGTGAGAGAGGGGAAAGGTTTAGTGGGAGATTTTGCCCTTTTCTGTGACTGATTAGATCCTTCACAGGACAGAGCCCGGAGCAGTTTGATTTGATTTGACTGCTCAAGGCAGTCTGGCCTGGAAGTACACATGTTCTGCAAGAGCATGCACAATTTACTTTTAAAACTACATCTGATAAATGAGACCCATGATATAATGTACCAGTTTATCTCAAGAAAGCCATAAAGCAGAGCAGTAATCAGGAAAAGATTCATAACAAAATGCCAGGGTATAGATGTATTATTCTGAAACCAATTACTCTCCAGTGTTGGAAGTCTAAGATACCTGCATATTAAAATTCTTGGTCTTTCCAGATTTTGGCACAGAAGCCATCAATTTCTGCTAGTCAGACATTATTCTCCAAGCACTGACATTTAAAGGTGGGCATTCTGAAAGTGTTATTCAAATTTACCCATACATTAGTAGGTCAATGTCCTCTATCTTATGCCAGAGAGGAGAGCCAACTCATGGATCAGAGACTTGGAGCTGGGACAAGAGTCTCACAGGCCTGGCCAGTCCTGAGGTTCCAGTTCAAAGCTCTGACACATCTTTCTGCATCATTTCGCTCTAGACTCTTCCATGAAGTAGGCATGCCTTGGGCAGTGTTAAGATTGGCTGTATGTTTAAAACAGGGAGCAGAGGAGAGGAGAAGGAAGAGGTGGAAGGATGTCCACTTTCCAAACCCTGGAAAACTCTGGGAAAAGTATTGAAGAAACTGTTTGTGAGCTCAAGAGATGGGCAGCAGGCAACATGGATTTGTTAAAAGCAAGTCATGTAAAACGGATCTTTCCTTTTATAGTTGGGTAAAAGGTTTAGGGGATGGGGAGAAGGTAACGGTCCTCCATCTTGATTTTTGTCTTAATGTAGTCCCACATGACAGGCAAATATGCTCTAGAATAAAACACTATGTAAAAGCTAGCAAAATGGCTTGTGCTTGGAAGATAACCTATTAGTTTAACTATAAGTTAATCACCATTGAAATGGAAAACTGTAACTGGTGGAGTTCTGTAAGGGTCTGTCCTGGGTCACCCTTTTCTATAACAACCTGGGTGATGACAAAGCTGCATGTATGCTAGAAGCTGTGGTCAGAATTCAAAATATTTGGGACAAGTTGCAGAAATAGGCTGAAAAAGGAAGAGTTCAGTGGTGCAGGTGCAAAATGTTACATGTGAGCAGAAATGGAGTAACTAGACCAATTTGGGACAGGGAACAATTGTTTAGCTGGCAGTTCTCTTTCGAGAAGACTCTACGGTTATAGTAGATCACATGCTGAACATGAATCAGCGGTGTCATGGGATTGCAAAAAAGGCAGACATTGTGTTGGGTTCTGGTAAAAGGAATGCAGCTTGCGAGACAGATGAAGTCATCCTTCTGCTCTACTTATCATTGGTGAGGCCTTAGCTGGGATATTATGTTGGGTCTGGGGCACTTCAGTAAAGATGTGGGTCAACTGGGAAGAGCCCAGAGGGGGGAAATAGGAATGATCAGAGATCTGAAAAGAATTACTTTGTCATGCTGAGACTGAAGAAATTGTGGTAAGCTTAGAGAAAAATGAAGTGGAACACAACAGCATTCTCCAAATACAAAAAGAGTACTTAATTTTTTTAAATGTATAGTGCACTATAAGAGTGGCTAAAATTTAATTAGAAAAGATTCAGATTAGTCACTGGAAAAAAACCCCTAACAATCAAAGATAATGAAACACTAGAATCAATAGTATAGCTTGAAGGACAAGGTAGGCAAACATGACAGGAATTACATAGGTACAGTTTCTTGTTTTTAAAGGATCTTTTTTTGAAACAAGGAGGATCATCTTTAGAGATCCTTCCCCTTCAGTTTACCTGGGTTATTGGACAGGATATTTTAGGTAACCCAGTATCACAGCATCACATCGTGGCTGACGTTGGAAGGGGCCTCTAGAGATGGCCTAGCCCAACCCGCTGCTCAAAGTGGAGGTGACTAGAGATGGTGGCTCAGCACCATGTCCAGTCAGGTTTTTAATATCTCCAGGGGTTTAGAATCCACAATGTCTCTGTGCAACCTGCTCCAGTGTTTGACCACCCTCATATGAATTTTTTTTTTAATTTAATGGCATTTGCTGCATTTCAATTTGTGCCCATTGTCTCTTGTGCTGTCACTGGGTGCCACTGAGAAGAGTTTGGCTCCATCTTCTTAACTCCCCCCATCAGGTATTTATTCATATGGATAAGATGCCCCCTGAGCCTTCTTTTCAGGCTGAATGGTCCCAGTTCTCTCAGTCTTTCCTTGTATGACAGATGCTCCAATCCCTTAATCAGCCTCATGACCTTTCTCTGGGTTCACTTCAGTATGGCCAGTACACCTGGCACTGGACACAGTGCTCCAGATCTGTCTCACCAGGGTTGAGCAGAGGAGTAGGATCAACTCCTGATGATGATCCATCATCCGGGTCATCAATGAAGATCTTGGATTATTGGCCCCAGTATCAACCCCTGGGGTAGACCACTAATGACTGGCCTCCAGCTGGGTTTATGCCAGTGATCACAAGTTTTTAAACCTGGCAATTTAGCCAGTTGTCAGTCCACCTCACTATCCAGTTATCTGGTTTGTACTTCATCAGTTCATCTATGAGGATTTTATGGGAAACAGTGTCAAGAGCCTTGCTAAAGTCAAGATAAACAACATTCACTGCTCTCCCTTCATCCACCAAGCCAGGCATCTCATCATAGACGTCTATTGGGTTGGTTAAACACAATTTCCTGTTCATAAATCCATGCTAAATACTTCTAGTCACCTTCTTGCCCTTTATATGTTTGGCAATGCTTTCCAGGATTATTTACTCCATCACCTCCCAGGGACCGAAGTGATGCGCACTAGATTGTAGTTCCCCAGTTCCTCCTCCTTGCCCTTGTTGAAGATAGGAGTGACATTTGCTTTCTTCCAGTCCACAGAAACCTCCCTGATTGCCATGACCTTTCAAAGATAACTGAAAGTGGCCTCACGACATTGGCCAGCTCCCTCAGCACTCGTGGGTACATCCCGTGGACTTGTGTATGTTTGCTTTAAATTACCTAACTTGGTCCTCACCCACCAATGATAAGTCTTCCATGCTGCAGACTTTCCCTCTGATCTCAGGGCCCTGGTATTCCTGAAGGCAGGTCTTACCAGCAAAAAGTGAGGTGAAGAGGGCATAGAGTACCTTGGCCTTTTCCGTGCTCTTTTCACCATGTCCCATGCCCCATTCAGCACCAGGCCTACATTTTCCCTAGTTTTCCTTTTGCTGCTGATATATCTGCAGAAAGCCTGAAGTCCAGGTTGTGATCCTGCTTTTTCCCTTCTTCCTCCTTTCAGGATCCTGTACTCTACCACCTTATGGTCACTGCAGTCAAGACAACCCCTGAGATTTGCATCCCAGATCAGTCTTTCCTTGTTTGTAAGCATGAAGTCTGTCAATATATAAAGGTGTGTCAGTGTGTGGGGAAGGGGGAAATTGCCATGTGAGGAAGTTCAGGAATCAGATTTATTTCCTGACTGTGATCTGAAAAAATAGAGAATTAGGGTATGGATCTCCTTATTTTCAGTCCATCTGTCTATCCCACACATCTGCCACTGCATCTGGACAGGAGCTACCTCTGAATTCATTTTTCTGTCTGGCAGGAAAGCAGGCAGGGTTGGGCAGGTGTCTGCATTAGACTTTTGAGTCCAGTCCACCGTAGTCAATCTGACTCACCTTTCCCCAAATCCTCTACCTGGACTAGGCAAAGAGAATTATTAGAAACTTCTGCTGGGGCTGTGAGGGGAGGTAAGGTGTGTGGAGAAATGGTGAGGGTGGGGATTAAAGAGGGCATGAGTAAGGGAGAAAAGGCAAAAAGAAGGTTAAAAAAAAAAAAAAAAAAAAGGTAGGACAAGAAAACCTTCCTGCATGTAGAACATTACCCTGGGATCCAGAAGGCTGATTCAAGTCATACCTCCAACTGTGACCTAGAATATAGCTTTAGTTAAGTCTTGTTGTTTCTTTGGGTTGTTCTACCCCCTCCCTCCAGCTGCAGAAGTGTTGAGGGCAGAAGAGGGAAGAGGAAGGGTTTGGCCAAGGAAGATCTATCTGTGCCTCCATGCCGCTAAGCCTGCACACGGTAGGCATGTGTAGCCTGTCACATGAGGTTAGCAGTTATGTGGCTGTGTAGCTCTCTTCCCTGTCTGCCTCAGTTAAACGTGTAAGCTTGTCTGCTGAAGGAGCTTTTCCTCATTCTTGTAATAAGGTTGTGACCTCAGGCCCCCTTGACCTTCTGGCTAAGCATCGGATTTCCACTGCAGAAGGCCAGGTTTGGTCCATCTTCTCCACACCTGGGAATGGTCTGAGTTGAGTGCTGTGGCAGCCCTTCTTTTCCTGGCTTAGCAGAGAGGGAGGATATTTGGGAGGCTGGAAATGAATGAGGTGAGTTGGAGGATATGGAGGTGACTTTGTCAGGGAAATACAATAGGTTAGTTTATTTTTCCTGGTTCCGGGGAAATATTTTCTTTTCTCCTAGGGCAGATAGGAGAGTTTATTCCTCTGCAACAATAGCGGCGCTTTACCTGAACATGTCCAGTGTTTGAGACAGCTGCTCTGAGGTGTAGTCACAGGAATTAAAAAAAAATAATGACAGAATTCCTTGTTCTGCAAATAAAACATGCAAAATAAAACCTGAATGAGGTGTAAGGGAGAGGAGGATAGGCAAAATTATCACCCTCCATAGTCAAATGGCACAACCCCAAGAAGGGATATGGCTTACACTTGCACAAACAGGCGTTACCTTTTGCCCTTGCTAGAAGTGACTCAGCTGCAAATACCATCCTCAATTGATTGTTACCCTGGAAAAACAAATGATTCAAACTTTGTAGAAGGGCATGTGCAAGGCATTGGAGTCCTGCAACAGGACACAGGAGAGATCAGCAGTCTGCTTGCAAAAAAGGTCTTTCTAAAGACCACAGCAGCCTTTGAAGCACACTTGAAGGCACAGAGTAGCACTACAGGCAGGCAAATAAAACCTGGCTCTCCTGAAAGTTAATGAAAGTATTGCCACTGGCTAACTTCCTGGGGAACAGGCTGGGAACTGTCCTGCAGTCTCTAAACTGGGATTATATACACTGCAGCAGTACTTACTGGCCTTGGCATGTGAATAAACAGCAGGAACAAGCTTCTATGCAATGAGCAATGGAGAAATATTTACCTCGCTGAAAAGTCAATATTTTAGCACAAACACGATTGGAAGATTTTATGAAGGTATTTTGTTTGTAAGCAAACTTCAAAGCTTTTCATGGGTTAGTTTTTTAGCTACTATTATTTACATTTTTTAATGGCGAAACAGTTCCCAGAAGACTGAATAGGATGAGTTTATGGCTCCAGCAAACCGAGGGAGTGACACACAGCACTTCAGTGCTGGCCGTGCAGTGGGAGTGAGCATGCTAGGATGCCAGGCCAAGCTGTTTCCCAAGGAGATGTTCAAAGTGATGTCCTCAGCCTGGGTTCTGGCTTCTGCTGAGTGACATGATGTGCAAATACCCTGCAGATTAAAGAGAGCTTTCCAGTGCTCCCCACTTCTAAAAACTGTGCAGATGGACTCAAAGTTTAGTTGGCTGTTTTTTTAATCCTGTCCAATTCAGTCCTTCAGTGTATTCCTCTAAAGGAATACTTTTTAGTATCTCGAGAGCTATTTTAAGGTTCCCAATCCTTCTGTCAAACAAGTGGAGGGACTCAAGAGGGGTGACCTTGGACATAGAAGGAATGAGGCCAGGCCACCCAACTGTAGTAGTGAGGGTCCCTACAGCTGATAGAGACATTACCTTAAGTTCTCCATAGCCCCTGAGTTTAGGTAGCAGTTCAGCATTATTACCTCTTTCCATTGACAGTACAGGGAGCTGAGGTAACCATTTTCCCAGTTTAGCAAAGTACCAAAAGCTGAGTGATGAAGTGGCTAACCTGATGCTACTTGGCAAGCCAAAGACTGGAGTCTTATCCCCCAGCCTCCTTTGTGCCTTACTGTGCAGACTCCCTGCTTAGCTCTGTAAAACCGCTTAGAGACAAACATTAAGTGTCTATCCCTCTGGCTTCCTTACCCAAACCTCTCACTTTAATCTTGAAATGCTGTAAGAAAATGGATCCAGACATGTGCTTCGTACAAAGGCCTGTGGCTCTAAATAGATAGTGTAAATAAAAGATGAGGTGCAAAACTGAAAGGTCATGGAAAGATCATTAACCACGTGGAACTGTAGAGTCTGCAGTTTTTCTCCTACCTCACAAATTATTCATTTCCTGCTTTGACGACTTCAAGCATAAATGTGATATTAGTATGGCCTTCTTTAGCACCTCTGTCCCATAGATTCCAGAGAAAAAATATGCTGTGATTTGCATTGCTTGCTGCATATGAAAAGACGATCTATTTCTCACATGTAGTGCTTCAGAGCTGCACCACTTAAATTTGTCCTGATAACTCCATCTAAGCAAATCCCAGCTGTATAGCTGTTGCTGCTGCTGTTGCTATACCCTGCCCTGTGGATGGCTAACATGACAAAGAAGCCAGGGTTTCCTGGAGTATCTCAGTGGTTAGGATGCTGGCAGATGATTCAGGCACAGAGGGGTTTAATTTTGCTTCTATTCAGTGACCCTGCATAAATCATTTCCCACCCTCTGAAAGTGCTTTGAAAATGATGGCTGACAAGTGGTATATAAGAGCTTGGTGTTTTAGCAGGGCCTGGTAGTCATTTCAACACAGCCATTTTGTAATCAGAGAGACAATAGTTTATACTGGTGCCAACGTATTTCATTAGGGCCCTCCAGTACTATGTGGTTCCCAGTGGCACAGCTCACTGCTGTGCCATGTACACCTCAGCTCTCTTTCCCACTGCCCTGAGCTCCCCATGCCTGTGTTGCCTAGTGAGAGTGATGACTCCAGCTTTAAAGGAAAACTAATATCGTTGGTGGGCAAACACAATTTTCAGTTCTCCTGACCAAAGGGAAATGTGCAGCATGGGAGGATGGCAGACAGTTAGAGAAAGGGAATATGAAGATGGATTTCAGGAGAAAGCTTTCTGACAATGAGATTTGAAGAAAGAAGCTCATGCAACAAGGACCCAAACCACATGGAAATTCCAGGCTTGCTTCTGAGTGTTGAATCAGTGGGAACCCTTCTCAGGAGCAGAGTGGAAAGGAAACACCCGACACTCAGAAGAGTCCCTGCATCTGGGGCAATGGGTGACTCAGTGAATGTCTGCTCCTTACTTAAGCTTCCCTGTGTGCAGAGAAAACCCAGTATCTCGTACTTTCTTCAGCTACTTCAGGTTTTTATTACTTCTGGATACTTTTGACCTTTTTGATTGCCATGAACTGTGTCCATGATTGCATTCTGGAAAAGAGATTGCTCAGCCAGGCTGTTACATTGAGAATCAGGTGGGGCACAAACAAGATTTATACTTTGCTTTCGGTCACTTTGTCTCACACATGGGAGTATTTTCACATTAAGCTGTCCAAATGTTTCTTAATCTGTATCCCTCCCTGTCATGTCTCCTGTTCTTCTTGGTCTTCTCTTTTTTCTCCTGCAATCCTGAGGCCTTTTTTTTTTTTTAGATTTGTTCAGATGAGGGGGCTTGCTTGCAAAAGTCCAGTTGTAGGATAGAAAAACGTGACCTCTGAATGGTTGTGCCTGTACGACACCATTGCATCAAGTGCTGGCTGACTACAGAAAACACAGATCATTAATTACCAACTGAAGGCTGCTCTCTGCTCTAGAAGAAAGGGCAGTTTTCCAGTAGAAAGCTGTCTATATGCAAATCACCACCTCTGTCGGCATTAGAGACCAGATTGAATGGGTACAGGGGACATCTCTCTGAAGGACATCTCTGTTTCAGTATCAGGAGACACAGAGAGCTGAGTAAGAAGAACACTGACCTGCTACATCTCTTGTCTCTGTTCTGTGGAGAGTAAGCAAATACGCATTTTGGAGCTAGATTACACCAATGTCCTTAACTAACATCACATTGCTAGAAAGGACAGGAAACACTAGAAAAGAGCTTTTTTTCCCATGTCCTACCTACCTCTTTCACACCTGAATGCTCTCTGCTGCTGCTCATTGTTTCAGGCAGGTTCCTGAGATCCATGGGCTATGCTTTTTACACTGCTGCCTGATTATGCATTCTGAGAAGCTGTGATCTAATCTTGTAAATTGTTCTGAAACACTGCTCATGTAAAAGGTGCCCAGCCTGACATGATGGCCCTAAGAATCTTTTTTCAGTGTTTGCATTTCAACTCAATGCTCTGCCCTGACTGTGTTTCTCTGTTTAAGTGCTCCTTTTCATAACACCTGGAGGCCAAACAGTTATCTCAGGGTTACAGATAAAGGATTTTCCATTGTGTTGAGTGTATGTGCTTGATTGCTATGTTCTTGTTTTTCTACAAAATTTATGTGTCTCTTTGCATCCTCTACCACGTAGCCCTGAAGAGGCAAACTGTTGGCCCAGTGGGGTGTAAGTTGTATTTAACCTATTGGGAAGCCAACACTGTTTTGCTTGTGTTGAGCACCTTGAGCTTTGAAATCCCATTTCCATGCCAGGATGAAGAATTAGGAAGAATCCCAGAGTGAGAAAGTGAAGAAATGACCTGGCAGCCTCAGCAGCACTGCAGTGAGATTCAAGCAGATGTCGGATCATTGTCACCTACTGTGATAAGGGACCCAAATTTGGCTTATGTACCACATATTATTGTACAAGTTGGCTCAGGTACATCTGCTTGTTTTTCAATTCCGTTTTGCATGCCTGCCTTGCTGCGAACGAGAAGTTGAGCAGTACTCCTTCAGGCTTGATTTCTATAAAGCAGTTTGTCATTTGGGTTTCCTTTGCTGCTCATGACAAACTATGACAAGAACTTTCTGAAGGCCTTCATCTAGTACTCCTGCACACACAAATGATATTCCACCCCAGTCCTAGCAAACAGGCAGTTTGAGAGACCGCCTTGTTTTCCAGTGTGCCAAATGCACATAGCTCTACCAATTTCAGTGGGATTTCAGGTGACTTGAAAGGAACCAGGAACAAATCCAGTACAATCTGCAGAGCTGAGACTGAATTTCACACCAGTGTAACTCCACGGATATGTAACAACACAGGTTCGAGTTAATATGGGAGTGAACAGGAATCCACAGAGTTCTTGTGACAAAGGTGCCCCTGTCCTGATGGCCTGGGCCTGTGGGCTAACCTGTGTGTTCCTCACATTAGGGAGCAGCTCCTGCACTGAAGAACACCCATGGGTTCAATGGATCTAGCAGCAGCTGTAGTTTGTTTGCCAATACAGAAAAGGGGCTCATAACTTGGCCCTACACGTTCTCCTTTGAAAGTTTTTTAAGGGTAGCTGTGAACACTGGAAGAAACCCTTGTCCCTATCCAGACCCCCAGGTCTCTTCTCTGTCTGTGTTTGCAGTTGTGTGGTGGAAGCATAGGGCCTGGAAATCCCCCAAGGCATGCAGGACAAGGGCCCCATGTGTGAACCACGGCTCAGCCGATGAGGTCTGGCCAGTTGCTTATGTGTGTAAGGGCTAAACCCCATATGCTTATGTGTGCTCTGAGCCATCCTTCAAGTGGTCCTCATCAGGGTGCTGCTGAGCTGACATGTGCTAGGCTGCACGTGCAGCAAAAAGTGTAGAGCTGGGCTCAGATAGAAATGGAGAAAGAATTGGGCAGCATTGGTAGAAAATGGGTGGAAAAACATATGTTCCTTTGTACCTTCCAGCCATGCCTTAGCTGCTCAGTTTAAAAGTAAAGAAAAACATCAGCTTGGCAAAATAAAAAAAAAAAAAAAGGTTTCTACAGATTCGTCTCCCTTTTTTCGTTGAGTTTGCACATTTCACTTCTACAGGGGGAATAACAGCTGCAATCTTTCCTCATCACAATTGCAAAGAAATGATCATCCCCTTTCGCTGCATTTCCTAACTCCCCCAGTTCCTCTTTCAGGTTTATGCCTTTTCTGTATGAAGTTCTCTTGGCGGCATGGAAATTAATTGAAATGAGTGTGACTAAGAGGGGAAGACCCAATAATGTCAGGATTTCAGTAGTAGCTCCTGAGTTGCGTAAGTACTATTTTTACAGCGATTGCAGACAATCTCATGAATCATTGCAAATGTACACAGCTAAACACAGGCTGTTTCTTCCCAAAGGCTGGACCTCAGTGGTTAAAGCTTGTACATCCATGGTGCATGGGTACTAATAATAACCACTGCATTTAGACAGCGCCGTGAGCTGGTGTCACTCACAAACATGATGGGGCCTGATCTACAGAGGTGTAGCGAAACCACAGCACTCATTGAAACAAATCTCCTGCAAGCAATTACCAATTCCTGTAGCCTCCTTGGACTTCCTGAAAAATACCTCACCCCCACAGACCATTAAGAATGTCCCTGCCAGGAGTCTAGAGGCAAAAACATGTCCAAATCCTCACCTGCTGTATTACTCCCTTCCTTCCTTTGTCTGTACATTATTTAAGTGTCTTCCCCTTGCCTTCAAGGCCAGCTGTAACCCTTAGAGGCCCCTATTGGAGGCAACTTCTGTACTCCACATACTGTTTGTCTAATTTTCCTGTGGAGGCATTTGACTTTCTTCCGTCTGCATGTCTTGCCGTCTGTAACGGGAACTTCTTCCTGAACTGAGATCGGCTCATTGTTCAGTGCCCATCTGCAGAATTGTCAGCCTAGGCTGTTTCTTTGTAAAGAATTAGAAAAGGAAAAGGGAGAGAAAAAGCTACCCTCTTTACTACATGACAGGCACTAATCATTATTAAGTTCCTCTATAATCTTTATTGCTATTACCACTTGCTTCCCTTTGCTCTGCACTCCTTTTTTCCTTCTTTCAATCTGAGCAAGCTGAGAGTTTTACCCTGGTGTGCTTTTTCATTCACACTGACCTTGAGATGGCATATTTCATTTTGGGAGAGGCAATATTAATCAGTGCGGCTGCATGAGTATCTCTAATGCCTCATGGAGAAGGCTTCCTGTGCTTCCAGTCTCGGCTCCTCTTGGGCCTCTTGGCCCCGTGGCCGCATTACATTACCCTTACTTACCGCACTGTAGTCTCCATGCTGTCTACACTGACAGGATGCATCACGGCAATTTGATGACTGCAGTGCATTACAGAGACGGACTCCAGCCAGGGAGTCTAGCTCAGGCAGCAAGAAGCAGGCGTGAGGCTAGTAAATGATGGGGACTGGGGAGCAGAAATGACATTAGCTGGGACAGACAGGTACAGAGATGTGCGAGAGACTCACTTTCATGTAAAGGCTATGCTTGCTTCCTTCCGTATTACTGTAAGGGTTGCGCAGGCATTAATGGGGTCAGGGAAACATAAAATACAGGGTCAGAAGAGACTGTGTGTCCATTCCCCAGCTAAAAGGTGGGAATCAGTGACTCAGTGGTGAGGGACAGAGGAATGTAATTCTTGCGCCATTTATATGGCTGCCAGGCTGTAGCTCAGAAGATGAGATTGCTTGGAGTCAGTTTTACAATGTCGCTGTCCTCCTCCAGGCATTTGTGAAGCATAAGGGTGTATGCTCAGAACATTGCAGATTGACAACGTGTTTCCAACAAGATGCATATTTACAGTTCGCTGTTGCTCTTGAACCGGATCGGCTTCCTGTTTTTCTTCTGGCAGTTCTGGCTTTGGATGGCCGAGTGTGCTGCTCCTCTTTCACTGCCCATTTGCTTTTGTGCTGAAGAGCAGAAGGACACACTCTGAAGATCCTTAAATCTAAAGGTTAAAGTAGGTTGCAAATTGCTTCTCCTAACCCTGTTATTAAGATTAACAGAGAGAGTTACCCATAAATCATGACAGATTGTTTTTTTTTCTACAGAAGATGTATAGCTGTATTTATAGAGTTTAAGAGGTTGTGAAGTCACTGCAAGCGTGCTTCCCCAGCCAGAAGCAAAAGATGCTTGAATATAAATTGGAGTAGGATATTTTATTACTAATAATACATCTATTTGTGAAAACATTGTACAGCAATGTTGTAAAATATTCTGCTTTTAAGAAGTACATGCATAGCCACAGGGAACACAAAATATATCTATGTATGAGGTAGAAATACGATAACAACAATGCAATAGAGATGTGCGTGTATGTTTACTATAGTATGTAACTGTACTAGTCTCAAAGCACTGGACACGTAGTGAATAAAACATGGGCTTCTGAGTTGGAGGGCTAGGGCTCTGGGACTATCTAGGCATTGATATCGATGCAGTGTCTGATATGATATGTACATTCAACGAAATTTTCTCCAGCTGTGAGCCTTCTGCTCATCGCTGACCATCTGCACATTTGCTTGAATTGTTTTCATTTCTGTAATTTTGAAGAAACCTCAAGATCTTAAATTCCATGAAAAGGGAGGTTGTAAACCTCCTCTCCAACCCTTTCCTTGCTGTCTCTAAAAGCTGGGCAGTATGTTACATAAAGGCTGATGAGAAATAGGATGGAAAAATGCGAATGCTATTTCAGTGCTTCTAGAGATGAGTGTTTCAAATGCCCAGTGAACAAATTTTTTGAAATTACTGCTCTAACGAATCCTCAAAATACTAAAGATGGTGAAGATGTGAGGAATGGTAGACCTTAACTGTAATGTGCATCAACATCCTTCTTGGATTCCTGATAAATTAGCTAGTTAGCTACCCTTTATCTTAATCTTACCTAATACTAATTATAGAAGCCCGGGCCCTGTAGGGACTGGGGATTTGCGGTAGGAGCTACACAAGGACAAAACCGTGGAAACCAAAGACTTAGCAATGTAATTAGAAGCAATCTGCTCCCGTTCCTCCTCCAAAACAGCCCGTCAGAGGCGCAGTCCGGGGAGGAAAGTGGGGCCGTGTGAGGCAGTCGGGCGGTTGCTGAGAGGGGCTGGATGAAGCTGGGCTCTTCTGAGGGGAGGTGAGAGCCTGTGGGCCCCGAGAGGGTCCTGTCAGCTGGGAGGGTTTTACGCTGGAGCTGGGCCAGTTCGTTGGGCTTAAAACCTTAAAGCCTTAAAAATGGTGTCAGGGGGACACTGCGGAGTGGCTGCCGCTGGTGCCCGTGCCCGGGGCGAGCGGGGTGCTGCCGCAGCGCGGGGCGGGCGCCGGTGGGGAGGGAGAGCCGTCTGGCACGGCGGGTGAATCACCCGCGCTCGCCCTTTGTTGTCCTGCCTGGGCGCCGGCCAAGGCACTCAGCCATTTTCTCTGAGGTGATCTGACGAGATCGCAGCGCAAGGAGGGCAGGCCACCTGCCAGGAGCTGGAACTTTCTTTTTCTGTGGATGCAGGTCCCAGTTCCCCCCCAAGGGCAGGTGGCCGCTCAGCCCCCGTGGCTGTGTCACCGTGCCACGCGTGTCACCAGCACAGGGGCCTGTCAAGTCTTGTGGGCCAAGTGCCGCCCGCCATCCCGGAACTCGCCTCATGTTTGTGGCCCATGGTGGCAGCAGTGTCCGATGGGGGGGCCCGGCTGGCCCACACTGCAGCCCCAAAGCTGAGAAGGGTGCTGGCTGTAGAGTCCCACTGCTGCCATCCGCCCGTTGGCCCAGTGACGCTGTCAGCCTCACTGCCTCCAAGCCTTCGCCCTCAGCACTCCTCTCCGCTACTGCCTGCCCATGGCTGCAGCGTCCTGGGGCTCCTGGAGGTGCCTGGTTATGCAGCAGGGGCTGCGGTCGTGTCCATCTGTCCCTGGAAACATTTACCATCGTCCTTTCTCCCTGCAAACATGCGAACAGTAACCCGTGCTGCAATCCAATCTGCTTCTCTCATTAAGATAGCTGCACATCCCAGCTCTTATTAATCACACCGCCTGCAGCCCTTCGCCTAGGTGGCTGCTGTGTACACAGAGGGGGAGCTGCCCTCCTCCCCATACCACTCGCACTGATGTCACGCTGGGCTGCTCCTGCACGCAGTGAAATGCCTGCCCTGATGCACTGCAGGGCTGTCAGCACCTGATGAAAGCACACGGGGATTTGCTGGCTTTGTGTGGCCCCTGCGTGCTGCTCGAGGCAGAGACCAAGGCAGGCCACCAGCAGCTCTGTCATGATCCCACTGTATGGTCTGCTGAGGAAATTCAGCAAGAAAGCAGAGGTACAAGGCCACAAACACTGGAGGACACATGCAACCTGGTGAGGTGGAGTCCAGTGTATTGCAGTGCAGGTTGGGTGGGAGAATTGTCCTGTATCTTGCTCTATTTTTTAACTCCAAACTATAAACTCTTAAAGATGTGAATAGTTCTTTCTCCTGCAATGAGTATGTTACAGACCAGATGCTCCTGCCTGGGCACCATGATGCCTTTGGTGGGACAGCTGGGCGCCAGGGGGATTTCTGCATCACATTGCACAGAGTCATGTTTTCTCCCTAATACCTCTTGTTGACAAAAAAGTGCTTTGGGGGATGTTGGGAAAAGAAACAACTCGACTCTGTGCCTACATGGCTCACAGTTAAATTCTGTTTGCTGAAGAAGCAAATTTTTCTTGCTGGATGAAATCCACCTCTATGCTAAGGTGCAAAGGAGCATCTTGCCATTTTGCTGAGCTGGCACCCAGGGTTGAATGACCTGCCTGGTGAATATAAAAAGAGACTTTCTAAAATGCTGCTTATTGAGCCATGGGACACAATTTATTTCTCTGAATTTAAGGTGAGTCTGTGGTATTGAAGATGTCAGGGACAGTGATACATGGTTAGAAGTTCACAAAGTGAGAAAGAGCGTGAGAGACAGTAATTTAATTTAATGTGTTTAATTTGTCGTATGACAATGTATTTCATTATCCACAAACGTAGTCCACATAGGTTAGAAATCCCCTGGGGACAAGATAAATCAGGAAAGTGCTTGCTTAAATATCTATCATCTGTGGGGACATCCACAACTGGTAATTCCTGGGGAATGTAGCAAAAAGAAAAGTGTAAAGTTCTTAGATTCTGCGTAGTTACTTGGTATCACTTCCCAACTGATATCACTACTGTGAAGATGGCAAGGCATGAAGAGGTTTAGTGGAGTAAGTTTCAGTGGAAGACGACACTGAAATGCCTTGAGTCAGCGCTGAAAAGTTCATTTGTCCTTACTGATGTGCACTGCCAGGACTCTGCTGTGGTGTGCTGTATCATACCACCTCCTACTTGAATGTGAAATAGTAGGTTTCAACAGGCAGCCTCTTTCTTCATGGGACATTACTCCATTTCAGTGTCTTTTTATCACTATGTACTCTGGAATTTCTGAAATGTTCTGGAGGACAACTGATAACTGCTTGGAGCTGATTATGGATGGGCAGGAAGAGAGCAGGTCTTTATGTTCAACTTTTTCTTCTGGTACACTTCTGGGTGTGAGGAAGTAGCAGGATTGCCTTCTTCCTGAAGTGCCCTTACAAGCATCAAGCAGCAGGTTGCCTTCCCATGACACATACTAAGGCAGGTTACAACAGTGTTTGGTGGTTATGTCACACAGTATGATGTGGTGTGGTAACACAGCATGACAGCAAGATGAAATGCAAGACCCTGTGTCAAAAAATCTGCTTTCAAAACATAGCCTGCTCCTTACCATCCCACAGTGCAAGAAACTTTTCACCCAGATGTCACATGCTCTCTTGTTGGTCTGCCCCTTTATTAGGAATGTATCTCTAGAGCTTATTTGTGATGGTTGAGCAGGATCTGAGGACAGATCAAAAAGGCATAGGGAGAAGACACTGTGTTTCTGCTACTTCCCCCTCCTCTCCTACACCCATGTCACTTTAAGAAGAATAGAAATGTATTAACAGCTCTGAATATGTTGTTGGGCATTTCTGAACACTCTGCTGATCCCAATGCTGTTGCTCTAAATTCACTGGATTTTTACAGGTAACACAGGACAAAGTCTAATGCTTATGAAAAAATGCCCTTAAGTCCCCCAGGGAGTATAGCACAAGTTATTCTCCCCCTGCTGCTCTGGTGATGGCCCTCAGCTCTGTCCTGGAGGTATTTAACTGTGTGGGCAGGACTGTGGTGTTAATTATTATGCCCCAGGAAATAAGGTAATTGTGCAATATGTTAAGGAATAGTACCCCTCAACCCAATAACCACTTTCCATTTCATCTTGTTACCTTTTCCAGGCAGGATCCAGCACTTACATTGGTGTATGAAGTACAGAATATAATGATGCCTCGAACCTAATTGTCCTGCCTGACTACAAGTATTTATATCCACGCATTTAATGGATATAATAGTTTATTTACCTGTTTCTAATGACCTCATTTGTAGTCAGCTCCCTTGCTTGCAAGGATGATGTATAGAGACAACAATATCAATATTGCTTCTACTAAACAAACACAGGTAGTGCAGAAAGGTGCTGAGCTGCTGTAAGTAGAAGTACACCTAGGGTCCTCATGACCTAGAATGATGGAGATAGGCTTGAAAGGAGGATTTAAATGGCTAATGGCCAACTTAGAGCATCAAAACATCTCTCTCATTTTTTGTTTCTGGGCACTGCCATTTCTGCCAGAAATGTCTCCATTGCTTCATTACTGCCACATTTGCATCTCTGGATAACTGTGGAGAAAGCAAGCCACGGTTTGCTTCTTCATTAATGAGATTCACAAGGTAGGTGTACTTCCACCTGTCTTGCTGTGATGGTCCAGGCTGACTCTGAAAACAGCTTATGAAACAAAATTCCCTCATGTCTGGAGAGGATGAGAGTGTTGGGGAGCACTTACAAGCATGTGGGAGGCTAGGGCTTGGATCTGCTTTTGGCTGGCGGTAGAGTACTGGGGTATGCATGCAACTCCATGTCAGCTGGGACTTTGTGAATCATTATGAATGCCTCTGGATGGTGAGCTTCTGTTTTACATTAAAAAAAATTATTTGGAGCAGGGACGGGAACGTGACTCTCCCAGATGTTGGTATTGGGCTCTTAGTACATCAGCCATTTAATTATAGTCACGATGAATTCACAGAAAGACTTCAGCATTGAAGTCTCACCCCTAGAGAATAGCAAGCCCAGACATTAAATGAACTAATCTACTACAAATTAGGAGGTACATAAAGCTAGCAGGCATCAGGTTTTCACGAATAAAGTTCTGTCAGTCCCTAACATATCTGCTTCTATGCAAGTCTGCTTTGTTTCTGCTTCTGCTTTGCTTTGAGTAGAGGAGTAACTACACCCCTACGTGATCCACAAGCCTTCCTGCTCATAGTTGTCACCTAGGGCCTGAGCCAAAAGGCATCCCAGGGCACACGTATGAAATCAGACCTTCCCCCTAAAAGTTGCATCCAGGTATTCCTGTGGTTAAGACGCTTGTCCAGAACGTGCGACACACGACCTCCATCTCTTTCTGTGAACCCCCATCTCCCACGGGGCTGTCCCAGTCAGCAGGTTAGAAGATGTCTCAGGGTGGGACATTCTCCATCCTGCTGCTGTGTAGGGTCCATGCAGAACGGGGTCGGTGTCCATCGTGCCAGGGAGAGAGTCCCACTCCACGAGCAGCGGTCAGGGCACTGCCTGGAAGGAGGCTGAAGCTCCTGCACCGCTCTACCGCATGAAACCTCCCTGTTTGGGGAGGATGTGGACCCGTTGCCCGGGCTGGGTGTGAGTGCGGAGCAGGGCCTGACACATGGTGGCAGTGCCGAGCCGGTTCCGCGGCCGAGGAAGCCCCGGGGGGGCGGGCTGCAGGCGGTGGGCTCCCCGGGGAGCGGCTCCTCCGGAGGAGGTCTTGGCACGCTGCTGTCTCAGGGCTGGAGGAGGTCGTCTGGGAAGGATGGACTCTCAGGGAAGCCGAAGTAAGAGTGCAAGTGCCCTGGCGATGGCCAGGCTGCCTCAAGCCAACGCTTTAACAAGAGGGACTGGAATAAAAGGGTGGTCCAAATTCCTGATGCACAGAATACACTTGCTTATTTTCTTCTTTGTAAACATACAGAGAGCTATCAGATGTCTTCGTATTGTTTTCCCATCAAACAGAGAAGTACGTGTGATTCCACATTCCTAAAAGCCTCTTGACAGATGGCAAAGGTGACTGGGGAGGTTAATTTTACTTTCCTAGAGCCACTTGTGGGTGGGAGCTCACACTGTAGTTTTATTTAATTAGCCACGAGGACCTCCAAGCTGACTGAGCAAAGGCATCAGAAGTCCTAAAGAGAGAATTTCTCTGGGAAATACACAGTGAAAGCGCTTCTGTGATGTGGGCAAAAAATGACCCTTTTGAGAGCAAGTGACATTGGGCTTTCTGCTATGGCGTTTGGCCTTTTCATGCTAGAGATACTTGGGAGCCGCAGTCACCAGAGGGAAGCTGGGACATTTCGCTGCTGCTAGACTTTCTGGGAAGATGTAGTTAGGACTAAGTGGTCAGTCACGCTCTCTTTTGTCTGACAAAAGAGATAAGTAAGATGATACATTTGCTGAAGAAGCAATTTCAGAATGTCTTAATATAACATTGGGCAGAGCGTTACGGTGGTCCAATTCTTGGGTCAGGTTTTGGTTAAGGATGTCAGGAGGCAGCCACTTACAAATGCTTGTATAGAGGAAGGCTTATTTGGGAATACTTCAACGTTGGTGGGATGAAGGAATAGGGACTGTTTTTTTTTTTTACACTAGACAGGGCTGAAAATATTAAAAATTAAATATATTCAAAACCTTCTTGTTTGCTTATTGGGTGGAAAGAGCTCATACTCCAGTAAAACCACCAGGGAATCCGAGAAAATAACCAATTAGCAAAATAACAGAAGGTGGGTTGCTTTTTTTAAATGGGGCCAGTTTCTGCCTGTCATGTAGAAAAATCCAAACCAAAATAGAAAGCTGTGCCAGTGTGCCTAAGATTAGATGTTATGGTATCAATTCTGTAAGATGTGGAAATATGAAGGGAAATATAGATCTAAACCAGACTGCATTAATCCCAGTGGTGTCTATAGTGGGATAATCCATCATACTCTGACCTTTTCAAATCCTGTGATGCAATGATCCCCCAAGAAACTTCCCCCAAATGCTCCCACCAACTCATTTCACAGTGGCCACTGACTAGTTACGAGGTATCTCCTTGGGAAGGTAGGGGTTTATGCTGGATTAAATCTGGCAGACTAAAGCTCCAGTCCTCCAAGTTGCCTAAACCTCTCCATTTTACAGTCTGGACAGGAAAAAAATAAATCTATGAAAACCAAAACAAAAGCATCAACCATTTATTTTAAAAACATTGGGAGGGTTTCCTACCAACTGTAGCACTATCTGGTTATCAGTTTTACAGTGGCTCGAATTTGACCTCCATGCAGAGAATTAGCTTCAAGCAGGCACCACTTGAATGGGTGAATTTTAGTCTGTATAATTTTATTATTCCTCCAACTATCACAATCAAGGACATTAGCATAGAGGGCACACTTTGAAGAGTTTATTACTGAGCATTCAACATTTGCTTAAATCCTCAGATCTTTTAAATGTAGCTATAGAGGACACTTTCATGAGCTGGAAGACTTTTTCTTCTGGCTGTTTTTCATTTCCAAGGAAAGAAATAAGAATGACTTTGAAGAGCTGATTAGCCTATGAGCTAATTTATGGATATTTCATAGTCTAGTTCTTTTGAGCCTCTTGCATGGAACTGATTTTTGTTTGGAGTAAGACTGTAGATTTTAGTAAATACAGACAGGATTTTTAAAGTAGCTTAGCACTGGCTGCAGTGTTCTCCTCGAGTTTAATGGGAGTTTTGCTGCTAATTTTAATGAAAACAACAGTGAGGGCTCTTGAAAATCTGATTTTTCCTGCTTGCTGAACCCTGTGTGTTCACATAGGAGATCTATTTAAAGCTCTTTTTATGAAAGAACAGACCACGTTCCATCAACAGTAAGTTGGTACTAAGATATTTGATGGCGAAATCTAGGCCAGGATATTCAGGGAAAATGCTTCGCACTGAGTAGGGGGAAGAGGGAAGGGCTGTGCTGAGGCAATTGGGAAAAGTCCTGATGCCTCGGTTTCTGCAGGTGAACATAGGCAGATGTGCCCAAGGGCTGACGTATGGGATGTGTCACAGCCTCTGCTCACAGTGGCACTTCACAGAATTCTCAGATTTGCCATTCTGGGATATATTTGACTACGCAGCTTCTTTGGAAGACAGCTAGGACCAGGCCTCCTGTAAAATGCATTGGGAGAAAGCTTGTTGGTGTTGTCTAGATGGTAGCTAGTGAATATTGCACGTACACTGGTGCAGCATTACTCTGGCACATGGGAGCTTTAAATTCAAGGCCATTCCATTCCTCTTGACTCCAAAATGTCAGAAATCTGAATCCAAGAACTAGAACTGTATGGTGGTTTTCTTTAATTAATTTATTAGGTGGTTTTCTTTAATTTTTGTTGTTGTTGTTCCTTTTTTTGTTTTAATGAGAAAAGGCTGGTTTGGGAGCTTCACTCCAAGAATAGCTCCTGACTGACAATCCTGGGAGCCCATAGGTGTGTCCTTCTGACATGGAATCAGACAGAAATGTCTCATTTAAAACATCTCACATTCAATTAATTTCTGCTGAACATAAAGCTTCAGCCATTAAAACCTTGCCTGGGTCCCTGGCAGACTGCCTTGCCTTTGAGAACTTAATGCCTCCATGTTCAGCAAGTGGACATGGGGTCGTCCAACAACATTTTTGCCCACCCAGATAATTACAAGAATCTGAACCTTAGAGGGCATTTTAGACTTCTCCTTCCCCCTTTTTCCCCCTGTTCCTTTCTTGTGGATACTAGCAAAGGTGGCAATCAAGAACCCATTAGAGCAGAAAATCTGCACTGTTCTGTGTTCTTGATGTCTTGAGCCTTATCATTTTATTTTGAACGCTGTATGTAGAATAGAATGTGCTAGAAAACTATGCATATAGCTCAGAGGCTGTGAAAAAACCAGTCCTGATCCTACCACTGACCCACTGGATGTTGTTAAATAATTTGGTCCCCACTTTCTCATCTGCAAAACTGGGAAACTAATTATTTACTGACCTTGCAGGTCTGATGCAAGATGACCCTCTCCACTGTGCTCTATTCAGATAAAGCACTGTGGTCTGGCTGGCAGCTTGCTGTCTCATTGCAGCCCTGGGGTACTTTTACCCTCTTTTTCTCCTCTTGCACGTGGACAACTCTTTGAGGCTCCAACACAGCAGCAGCTGCTGCCCCTTATTCCAGTGGCAGCACCTTGTCCTGCTGGCAATGATATTAGCTTTTTCCTTTGGTTTGCCTTAGCAGGCCCAGGAGGGGGAATTTGTGTTTGTTTGCCTGGCTAAAGTTAATGCAATGGATTTGAAGTCTGTAAATGCTGAGGACCTCAAAAAACGAGAGAAAAGGGGAGAATAAGACACATGATTTTTAAGATGACCAAAATGTGGTGGAAAGGAAACATCCTTCATGGTTTTGGTTTCCTTAAGTATCCTGGTACCTTGGAACCACAGACTATAATATGGAGAGTGAAGCAAAGTCAGCCAAACAGATAAATTGATGTTATGAATCCGGGACAGGATATGTCTGATTATCCTTTGCAACTTAACTGATAGGGTTCGCTCTATTTATGGCTAAGCCATTCTGTGATCTTACAGGAAATTGCTTCCTGTACATGCCATTCTTAATAGATTTTTAAATTCATGGCTGCTCTAGGAAAGTGGATTATACTACAACAGATTATGCATTTTTCCCCAGCTTTTAAGAAGCAGCCTTAATGATGGTTATTGTTGATGAGGGCATTACAGAGCATTCGTGTAGCAACCACCTTGAATAGCTTAGTGTTGAAAGCTTTAATTTTCCATTTAATAATAGTGAAACTAGTTAATACTAATTTTATACAATCACTTCCTAAGCTTCTTAGAAAGCATGCAGTCATGGATTTAGTCTGTGCCATGGGGGAATGCCATACATCATGAGGCTCAAAAAAACCCAGAGAGTTATTAGAGCTATGTGTAATATTTTACCTCCCGCCTCGGATCCACTTTGTAAGGCCTCTGATTCATGGGCAATGATGACTTACCTGGAGATGGCTGCAGTGATTCCTGCCGCCGGCTGTCTGCCCCACCTCTCTCTCGGAAGTTTTCATTCGTGCTGTGAAGGTGGCTCAGCTGTTTGGGAGGCAGCTGTTGAACCAGCACGGTTTGCAGGCCAGTAATATTAACAGAAAAACTGGCACCGGCTTTGGCTCTCCTGAATACACCAAGCTGTAATTTACAGTGGTTCAATTACTGCCACACTAGCAGCTGAGCTGTCTTGAAGCAGGGGCAGGGCTCAGAGGTGAAGATGGGAACCCCTACAGCCATCCGCTGCCATCCCTATTCATTAGCCAGATACCCAGATCTGGGTTGGGGTTTGTAAACATGCACGGTGGTTCCTACGTACATTCAACCAGCTCTTTTCTCAGACTGACTTCCCACCTTGCCCCACAAGACTCCACAGGGGTCTGTGGTATCACTGTGTCCCATGGGGATTTCCATGGGGAGGAGGCAGTTCTGCCTTTGGGACAAGGACCCTGTGGAACACTGGGGCCTCGGGAGGGATGAAATATGCTTTCTTGCAGGAGGCTGGTGCAGGACAAAAGCCCTACGTGTGTCTCGCTGAAACCTGCTTTTGAGGTTTCTGTGGTAACTTCTTCAAAAGCAAATGTCAGAGGGTAATATTGGGTTGGGGATTTCACAATTCACTCTTACCTAAGATGCCCAGCCAAGGGGCAGAGTCAATACCGTGTTATTTAACCAGCTCATGTGGGACATACCAGCCTGTTACTGGTTCACGGGAAAGCCTCCCCCTCCCGTGGCTGTCTCGCTGCGGGTGCCAATAATCAACACCCAAGACTGCCTTGCTGCTGAAAATCACTCACATTTTTTCCCTGCAAGTCACTCATGGGCTGATGATCTTTTGTGAACAGCTTGTGCTTTCTGCCTGCATTTGGTCTCAACAGCAGGACAGAGCATCACGTTTGCCATCCAGTCAGACAATAACTCACAGCTGCTTTTAGAAAAAAGGAAAAAAAAGGGGAGTGAAGCCCAGTTTTGAGGGCTTCAACAGCTCCTGCTTTTTATTGGACATGTCCTTTTCATCTCTTTTTAGGTGCCATTGAGGGAGATTTTTTGAGAAGTGTGGCTGATGCCCTAATTTTGTGCTTCAAAGCAAGGACCAAGAATTGTTTATGTTGGAAGAGCAGGCCAGCCTTGTGCTTGGTTGTGGTAATCAGCCCTGTTAGCCCCAATTACTGCCCTCCTCAGGGCAAAGTCTATTGGAGGGGCATCCTCCTCCTCCTATGGACATGCAACCTGTCTGAGCCCTCCACTGTCTCTGAGTGGGGGCAGATCAGAGAAGGGAGGAGAGAGAGATTCAGGGGTGGGATGCAAGTCATTGGGATGGGCTGAGAGGGTATGTGCAAGTAGAGAGGGGTGTCTGACAGAATAAGAGAGTGGGGCTTTTCTGGGGCTGGTTGCTGAGAGTGGTAAGGGCTGCTCTGGTGTCAAGGCTGGGAGGCAGGGGCGTGTGGTGATGGAGAGGCTGCAGTGGGAGGTCTAAATCATGGGGACTGCAAGGTGACAACCACAACACTGAAACAGGACAAGTAGGGGGCTTAGGGAGTAAGGCACCCTGTCTCAGACTGGTTTAAATTTCCTATGGGGCACCCCTGCTTCTTCCCACAGCCTTGGCTCTTCTTGGCTTTGAAGCAGGATGCACACAAAAGCCTACCACAAAGTTCCCATCCCTTTTTTTTTTTTTTCTGCAGGAAGCAGAGCAGTCCTAGTTGCATATTCAGTAGTAATTTACATGGTTTTGGTTAGTTACACAAGATATGTGCAGTTTCTCTTCCCCTAACTTGAATGTCTTGCACAACTAGTCAGCATAGTGTGAATTGTCAGTGTGAATTGTCAGCCCTACAATCAGGACTACCAACTGCAGTTTGCCCTGACAAAGGAGACAGCAGAAACACAGGGGGGTTGAGAACAGGCAACAAAAATAATTAAGCATGGACAGACTTCCCTCAGGAAGAAACTGAAAAGAATAGGACTACTTTGTTAGAGAGCAGATGACTAAGAGCTATACAAATTAATGAATGGGATAGAGAAAGTCGGGGGGGGGGGGGTGTTCCTGTTTACCCTCTTGAGCTACAAAAGAACAAGACAATGTTCAGTTAAAGGGGAAGCAGAAAATATCAGGTGACAAGCCCCACTTTGCTTTGGATGGGATTGAGTGGCGTTTGAGGAGTCTGTCTGACCAGGGAGCGTGGATGGAGCCTCGAGGACTTCACAGTTTGTAGGCACTTAAGCAGATGAATCCCACAGTGTTGGTCTTTTTAAAGGAAATACTTGTTTACATGGAAAATGAGGGTAAAAATAGGAGATAGTATGTGTTTGAAAGCGTTAAAAACTCTTTTTCTCACTGCTGGTTTCATGAATGCAGGGTAAAAATTTCCTTTGTGGACAAATATATAATTTTTGAGCATCTTTCCCTACTGCAGCAGAGTGCATTTTATTGATTCCAGCAGTCCTCCTCTGCCACTATCTGACAGTTATATGGTCATTTAAGATGACATTTTCCTTTGTGCTAATTTCCTGCTATTAGCCTCCTGGTATGGGATGTCTGATTATTGGCTCCTTTGCTCACAGCAGGTATAAGCATTGCCATTACAGGCACTGGGAGCAGAATCTGTAAGAACACAATGAAAGGCTGATAAATGCTCAAAAGAAAGACTTTCTTTTCCACAAAGAGCTAGTGCTCATAAAACAAGAGAAAAGGATGAAAAAAAAAAGAACATCTAACATCTTAGTTAATATATTATATTGTGCTTAAAGTCACAGGTTGAAACTGGAGCTATACTGGATGCTTCAGATATATGGGAATGCTCTGTCCCAGTGCTGTAAAATGGTACCCAAAACTCATCTGAAATGTTGGGTCACAGCAACCAATTCACCTTAGATGCAGCAGATGATATCAAGGCTCTCTACTAACTGAATCGACTAGAACTTGAATTCTTTGAGCTATTCTGCAGTGTCTTGCACAAACATGATCTGATGCCTAAAGGCTCCTATTAGGAAAGGGAATACAAAATGAGCTGCTCACCTTATTGAGATGATGCTCAGCTACCAGAGTAAATATGGGTGAGGTAGAAACAAACTGATTACTAACTACATGGGAAGATAAAGGACTTGGCAAAACTGGACTAGTGCCCAAACCAGCCTCAGTAATGAGAGAGGGTAGGTTTTCCTTGCTTGTGTAGTGGTCACATACTGACATATAATCACCACAGAAACTCACTGTGTGCTCGCAGGGCTCTAGCACAGTTCTTCTGGGACTAGAGGTCATGCCCCAAGTGGGTTACAAGTGGCGTCCTGACTCAACAGATACTAAACTGTTTGGATTAATATTTAGAGTCATGAGAATGTCAGAAACCGAGTTATAACAGGGAAGTGTTTGAGAACTGCTGTGCGAAGAGCTTTGCCCTGTAAGATGTTGCATACCTGACATACCTGTCCTAGCAAAGTCAATGAAGAAACACCTGTGCACTGAGTTGAGCATGTGCTTAAGTGCTTTGCAGGGTCCTTGCCAGCACACATAACCGAGAGTCAAGTCTTGGGCGGTTTCTGGTGCTTCCCCCCCTCCACTTTAAAAATCTTTGGGTCTTTGGATTGAGTGAAAAAAAAAATTATTGAAAAAAGTTCTAAATGAAAATACGTCTTCCAATAAACATGAATAACTGATATCAAACTTTGCAGTGGTCTGGACATTTCAGACAGTTTGCAAGATTATAAAGCAGGAGACCATGCTATAGCCTGAAACATCCTGACATTACTAGGGGGTGAAGGGCCAGGTGGGAATGCCAGGGATATATTCTCTCACCACGCTTTCAATGGTGTTACAAGGAGAGTGATAGTTGGCCTAAAGAAGCTAAAGACTATATTTTCAGAGTAGCTGCTAGAATTTTAATATGTGATAAGTGGCTTGACTTTCAGAGACACTGATCCTAACGGTTGTATCTGGAAGGTAGGGCATGTTTTGTAATTTTTAGGGTCAGAAGAGTCAGGCAGATGATCTCATCTGGCTACTTGAAATGGGCCATACCATTTAACTTAGTAATTCTTTTGGCTGAAGGATTTCTTCTCCTTTGTGTAAGCAAACACACCAGAGCTCAACAATACATGCTAGCTTTTCAGTTCCTTAATGCCTACAGTCAACAGGACTAATTCTCTTGATGGCAAGATGAAAAACAAGGAGGTAGTTCTTGCCTGATGTTTCTCTCCCCAGTCCATACAGACAATGATCAACTTTACCGTGTTTTCTTCTATTAACAAGATATTTTTTGTAGTTTACAGGCTAAAAGTCCTTCATGTAAACTCTTCCTACTTTTTTACTTCGTGTGGCCTCTATGCCCAGCTCTCTGTGTCCTATCCCTACTGTAAAGCTCATGAAAAGCCAGTCAATGCAACAGACTGGCGATCTTTGGACTTTGCCTTAACTGAAACCAGAAGAAAGCATACTGGGAAATGGTTGTGAGAAACAAGTGAAATTGGATTAGAAAGTTCATTTGGAGTAGAAGACCACAAGGAAGATTTCTTCTGTGAACATTTGATGAGAAGGTTACTTTTTTGGGGAAGAACAGAGGCTTGGTGAATTATATGCTCATTTTCTACTGTTCATAGGTAAATCATGCCACTTAATCCTTCAAAAACAAAAGTCCTTTTCTGTTTGTTTGCATGCCCATGTTCAACTGAGCAGCAACCTTATTTGTTGGTCTGACTACTACTGCTTCTAAGTGTTGCTCCTATGTGTCTCATATTACAGTTTCAAAATTACTTTCCTGTTATTAAAATTTTGGGTCCCTGCAATTTTCTAACAGCTCTCCTACTTGGATCAGAACCCTTGCCATGAAACTGGAAGAAGAGTCCACTGTGCTGACCAGAGGAAAAAAATCCTATAGGATTGTGAGATTTATTCCTCCTGGTTGCAAAATTAGTGTCCCTTTGATGATGTTTGTTATCTCATATAGCATACCTGACACATGGCTCAGAAATCTGACATAACAAAGACTTTAATATGTACCTGGATTTAGATGCCAGCCCAAATTTTGTCAGCACAAACAGTACTCACAAGCAGATGTATATCCTAGGATTTTCTGGGATATATTTTTTGAATGCTTGAAATTCACAGCATGTTTCCAATCTTCTGCCATGTGCTTAAAAATCAGGACTTACCAGTAAAAAAAGAAGATGATATTTCATTAGCAAAATGTGTTGCAGGTCTTGTAATAAGACGACCTCCATCTGTGTTGAAAAGCTTGTTCAATGCTGAATCTTTAGATTCACCTTGTGGTTATCTGTCATGTCACTTCCCTGCTTATGGGTCACGAAAATCTAGGTTCTGGCTAAAATTTGATTCTTTTTCTCCAGTTGTGCTTACTGCATTGAAGTATAGCTACTCCAGAAGGAGTCAAATGAAGGGAACTGTGGGGTTTTTTTTGTGTGTGGACACTTTAGGTTTATTGTTATAATATAAAACCTTTGTCCATTAGTGATCTGAATCTGCCATTCAACTCTTGAAATCATCAGCCACATACTACAAAGGCAGGTGTGATTATCTGCACCTCAGTTCATTCAGACTGATAACCCTGTGTGAAAGCACTTCAGTTGAGCAGTGTGAACACAAGCACCAGAATGGAAGAAGAGTCATGATGGCCTTGATTCCAACTTCAAGGTTTAGTCTCGAGGATGTGTGACTAAGCTGTCATTGTGTGTGTGATGGAGGGTGCATGAACATGTGTCACAGGGAAGACATCTAAGTCTGACCTAGTCAACATTGTATCTTTTGTATTAAGTCGATGGGAAGAAGAAATTGGGGTGAAATTGCTTCTGACACCACATATAGTGAGCCTAAGGTGATTAGAGCAGACATTGCTGTTTAACTTTTGGAGAATGAAGTGAAGGTGAAGGAATCCCACCCGCGGGGTCTAGCTGCCTGTCATGCAAACCTGACTCACAGATGTAGCAGGGTCAGCAATGCCACGTTTGCTGAAAGCAAAGATGCTGTATTGCATTCTGAGGATTTTGCTTATCTGGAATATTTCTCAGAGCTGTAGTAACTTATTGCAGCCCACAGTAACAAACTGCTGTTTTCTGAGGAAATCTGAGCTTGTGCAATTCACTTCTAACAGAAAGTGTATTCAAGGTTGAGACAGTGCAGACTTCCCATGTACCCAGAAAGCCTCTCCTGCAGGCTGCTGAGTGTTAAAAGATGCTTATTAACTTTACTTTTCTGGGCATCTCTTGTAAATGGAACGATGAGGGCTTCATAAAATCATTTGTCTTGGCAGTATACAGGCCTCCTTCTTGAAATCCAGCTACTGCTGGCTGCATTCATACCAGAACTGGAAAATCAAGACATACAAACAAAATGGTAGGAATGATTTTCAGTCTCTTGATATTGCTCCAAAGCTGAAAGAAGTTCCAGCCTGAGGATCATGTTTTAGTGTGTCATTAGTAGTTGGCTTCTTTAAATTCCCCTAGGTGGGCAGTTGCATCATTTAAGCATTAAAACTCTCCAGTTTATATCAGGCTTCTTCTAAGCTAACTAAAAGAGTTCATACTAATGAGAAGCAGTTTTTCTCTAGAAGAATTCAGTGTAACAAGAGCGAGGGATGACAGAGCTGGGGGAGGGAAATGGAGTCCCACAGAGATGAAGGTCAGGCAGTAAGTCAGGACCAGAACCAAGTTCCTAGTGTACCAGATCAGGCTACTCTCAGCTTCTGTCAGCTGGTGGGCTGGAAAGAGGAGTTTGAAAGAGGCTGTCAAATGGAGAAAAGAGCACTTACCTGTTTCACTGACTTTACCAATAGAGGTTTTTGAGAGAGGGTTTTCTCTAACAAGCAAAGCAGTTTCATTAACAGTAGTGGAAAAGGGAAAAACAAAGCATTTACAACATTTTCAGCCTAGTGTTGAGGATGTTACAGTTTCAAAGCATGTGTAAGTAGAAAGCACAAGATGCCAATGCTTGTGTTCTCCAGCAAGTTTCTCGCAAAATCAGCTGACTTCGCAGTTTCTGATGGCAAGTGTTGCAATGGTCAGAGACTCTGTTTCATTTCTCTGTGAAATACCTCTGAGGCCCTTTGGGCTAACTCCTTATGTGATCATAGACATTGTATTGCTTAACTTTCAGGCACCCTGCTGTCTCGTGGCATCCCCAGCCCTGGGTTAGGCACTCAGACTTCCTTCCCGTGGAAAGCTGGGGGAGCGTTCAACCTCTAGCACAGGGTTTAGGTCTTGTCTGCCTGCTAGGAAAACCCAACAGTTAGGCCCCTTAAATGGGGTGCCTTCCTCCAGGACAGTCCCAGTATAAACTGTATGCGATGAAGACCTCTTCTGTTGTTAGAACTTGCCAGCACAATCCTTCCCCATTGAGGAGAGGAGCATGTCTTCTCACTGGTACCAAGATATTCAGAGCTAAGTGTCATTTGGGAGACAAGACACCTGTTTTCTAGTTCTTCCACCTCTTGAGTTGCTGGAAAAGAGAATAAATTTAGATATTCCCCATTCTAAGGGTAATCACCTAGGTATGACTTAAAATGGGATGGTGATAAACATAAAATTGCCTTCTCATCAGTGGTCTTCTGTATGAGGACTGGTGATGAGGTTGTGCCCATGTATAGAGTATACCTAGAATACACCTATTGGTTTGGGACCTTGGAGGCAAGTGGGAGAACATCTAGGTTCAATCCTGCCCAGACAGGATTTCAGCATTAGTTAAGATGCTATCGAAAAGCTCAATAGTGTCAGAAGGAAGAGGTTGCTTCTGGCATGAACTTGGTTGCCTGTAGCTCTAGATGTCAGCTGAACAGGGTTTTTGAAGATCTTAGTGATAGTAAGATGCCTTCTGAAGCCCTGCTGAAAGTAGGCCTTTTTTGAGTCACACCCTCCTTGTCCAGTCTTGCCACTATTTCAGTTCACCTTGCAAATAATAAATACAAGTCTCATTTAGTACTAGCAAACTCCAAAGGACAAAATGTTAATGTCCTAATCTGAACATAAATAATTCCCTTCACTAAAGTTTAAAGAGCTGTAGAATTTTTTTCTACAACATTAGCTAAAGGCTAAAACTGTATGTCAAAGCCTGACTGGCTAATTATAACATGATGCTCTTTTAATGGAAAAAAGTAGTTCTGCACATGGCAGGACAACTGTCTCCTCTGTACTGAGATCTATTTCTTTTCACAAAACAGAAATATGCTGGACTGGGTAAATGAGAAGTAGCCTGAACTTTTTGTTTACTTCAGAAGTGTAATGTATGTTTATAGGCAAAACCTTCTGACTGCAAAGATTTGGAGGGATCAGGAAAATACACAAGCCCTGTTTTCTTCCTTTTTGGGCAAGAAAGCTGACTTATGAGTATAGAAGTATACTGTGTACTGTTGTCATTCAAGGGACCAGACAACTGACTTTCCATTGACCTCTGCTTTGCACAATCCTTTATTGCAGTGCAGAAAGGATGGACCATCATTTGCTTGTGACAGCATGATATCCTACCTCTGAGGTGCACAGCTGTAAATTGTAGTACCTCATCCAGGACAAAGGCAGGCTGGACAGTCCATGTGGAGTGAGCTGAAGCTGCAGAAATGAACCTTTACTCCATAAGGAGGTATTAATAAAATGTAGGGTGCAATAGAAACGGAGCTGGTAGAGGAATGCAATCTTTGAAGAAGCTAATGACCCACCTACCCTACAGGTGAACAGTCCGGAAAAGTGGAGTGATGTTCCAGCCAAAGTGTTGCCTCATGTCCCTGCTATTGTAGGATAACATCAGTTTATGGTCCTCTAGTAGCTGAAAGCCAAGTGTGAATTCAAGAGCTTGGAAACTAGGCAGGGTCTCTAATGGGTCAATAAATATAGAAGAAATGTCAAACTGCTGAGATACACCAGAAGTTGGCCAATATACTGTAGGCTGTCCCCATGGTGTGAAGTACCCATCCCAGTAGATGTGATATTAGTCAGAATGGAGGAAAAAAAGCACAACCTCTGTGACAAAACATGTGGGAACACTGCTGATCTAGGTATCATTTAGGACTATTCATTAATTATGATTTGCGGTATCCAGCAGTGGTACTCTTGAGGGACAAAACTGCAACATCTTCTCTAGCTTGGCCCACTGAGGCTGGGGTCATGGAGGTGCCAGAAATACTTTCCCTGCAAAGAGTTAGTCCAGCCCATTTTTCAACTGAAAGAGTAAGACCTATCAAACCCATGTTTCATTACTGAAGCCCTTCAGCTAATGGAGCACTAGGGTATTCTAGGGAGATTGCTGGTCACCAATTCATACATAGCTTCTTGTCCAATTAGTACACCTTTTCCTTAACCACACAAACAAAACTCTCTACTTGTGGGAATAAATATGCAAATGCAATCTGTCCACAAGAAAGCTCTCATTCTATTTCCCCTTTTTTTGGAAAAAGAAATCAAGAAAGCTTATACTCCCTGCAATCCTAACTCTGTAGCATTCAGCTGATTTGATGCAGTTACTCCCAATTTATATCCATATGAATGAGTAAAGAATCAGGCCCTGGTTGAGAAATACGTATTTCTACAGCACCACATCACAAGAGTCCTTAATTCCCTGATCCTAACCCTGGAATGCAAGGAAGACTTGAAGTTTGGCAAAGGTTGTAGCCAGATGCAGTGTGCTTCTATGTTCACACCCTCCCTAATTGTTACTCTTTAAAAAATAATAATAAAATGCAAATAACTTACACCTGGTAAAGCTGGAAAGGCAAAGAAAAGCAGTAAAGAACCCGGAGGTTGTGGGACTGTTGTTATTATTATTATTATTTTTAATCAGACGAATACACACCTGTCTAAAAGTTCCTCAAACATTGTCTGCTATTGCTTTGGTATCCCCTGTTAATACATTGAGGTAACGTCCTTTGGTTGTGTTACTTAATTGAACAGATGATGGGGGGTGGAGGAAGCTATGCAGGGAAACATGCTAGAGATAGAAGAGAATTCCCACCCACGCAGTAGGCATGTACTGTAATAATGGAATAATTATGTGCAGTTTGTTTATAGCTGTCTTCCCCTAGCATTGATGCCTTGGGCTAGAAGTGAAGCAGGACGGGTCCTGCAATCAGTTTTCACAATCATGTTTTCGCTGTGATTTGTATTTTATTCTCCATTAGAAAGCAGAGCATGTCTAGAGCACGCAGTGGCTTCAGCCCTTCAGGATACTGCAAATTTGCTCGAATTTGGGGAGGGAGGAGGTGCTCATGAGTGACTGGTTTGGATTTGTCCCATGACCTGTGGACCCAGAAATCTGTAATGATGGTTCTCACTCCACGCTCCCAATTTGCCCAGAGTTGCTCAGAGCTGGATCAGTCTTGGCCTGAGACATTTGCCAGCCTTTCAAATAATGAATGCTGGGCTGTGGATAAAAACCAAAGCCAGATGGCTTTGTGTGGTAGAGATGGCTAAGTAACTGTTACTGCAATGGGCTGTATGGTGGCAATCTGTTCTTGGTGTCTTTGAAGCAGGTTGGAAATTGTTCTTGTGGATTCTTCCTGCCGCTTGTTAATAAAATGAATCAAGTCCTGGTTTTTGTGTTTCATCATGCACTCTCAAAGTGCTGATGGTAAAATGCTGATGATTTTCTTTCAGAGGCTGCTGTAGGCTTCATGCAGCTGCCATTTTGTGTTCAGTTCAGCTGCAGTCTGCCACAGATGTATATACAGCATTTCATTTCCACTGGCACTTAGGAAAACATTTCCAGACAAGTGGAGGATCCACATGATGAACTTTATCTTTCTATTGCAGAAGGCTGCATACCGTGCCCGTGTAGTCAAGAAGAGAAATGGGAAGTATTCACAGATTAACTGCAGGGAGGTCAATAAACAGATGTTGGACTGGGAAACAACTGGAGAACTCCCGAGATAATTTTGACAGAATAGCCACACCTGCTGCATTGGATCTGTCACACAGGTTGTGAACTTTGGCAGCAAATGGCTTGTTTCATATGCATTTGTGCAGCACGTGACATGACCAGGGGCTTGATTTGAGGTCTAGTGAACATAGCTATATCTTGGAAACTCAGACCAACCTGCAGATATTAACTAATGAAATACCCCCACCCCATTTATATGCAGAGTAGACAAGAATGTGTACACCACATGCTAGCTTTGGAAATGCCTTGGAAATTAAATAGAACTGTTATTTAAGGGGTCAGAGAAGTAATAATTATTAGCTGACAATGAACAATATGCAAGGCAGCTGTTAGAATCACCTTACACATGCAGCAGACATATCCCTTTCCTGAGGATGTTACAAGCTGGAGTGCTATTTTAATAAGCTAAAACTGTTGAGAGGAGTGTAGAAAAGCATGATTTTGTTATCAAAACTGTTTCTAACCAAGCTGGAATGAAAAATCAGCTTTGCCACATTAAAAAAGATTGTCATAGATCTCATTTAAAAACCAGTTTTGGAATATGTAATTTCTAATTGTTTAGACAGTCCTGGTGCCCATGTGTCCTGGTTTCAGCTGGGATAGAGTTAACTGTCTTCCTAGTAGCTGGTACAGTGCTATGTTTTGAGTTCAGTATGTGAAGAATGTTGATAACACTGATGTTTTCAGTTGTTGCTCAGTAGTGTTTAGACTAATGTCAAGGATTTTTCAGCTTCTCATGCCCAGCCAGTGAGAAAGCTGGAGGGGCACAAGAAGTTGGCACAGGACACAGCCAGGGCACCTGACCCAAACTGGCCAACGGTGTATTCCATACCATGTGACGTCCCATCCAGTTTAGGAACGGGGAAGTGGGGGGGGGCAGGGATTCACCGCTCGGGGACTGGCTGGGTGTCGGTCGGCGGGTGGTGAGCAATTGCACTGCGCATCATTTGTACATTCCAATCCTTTCATTATTGCTGTTGTCATTTTATTAGTGTTATCATTATCATTATTAGTTTCTTCTTTTCTGTTCTATTAAACCGTTCTTATCTCAACCCACGGGTTTTGCTTCTTTTCCCGATTTTCTCCCCCATCCCACTGAGTGGGGGGGAGTGAGTGAGCGGCTGCGTGGTGTTTAGTTGCTGGCTGGGGTTAAACCACGACACCATGCCTTGTGCTTCGGAGAGGGTTGCTGGAGAGATGGGGCAATTGAAAGCCTGCAGGGTTGCAGGTAGATGCCAGCCACTGCTGTGGGCATACCTGTGCCCTGGAGTGCTGCTCAAGTCGAGTAGCTGGAACAAACCAAACAATAGGTACACCAGCCACCTTGGCTCCCACTGGGGATTTCGATGGAATAAGTGCACTTTTGTGCAATAATGATCTCAAGCAGCCCTTTCTGATGGGCAGACTTTCTGCTGAAATGCAGTTGCTCTGTCTCATAGTTTTCTCCCTTGGATCCCATCATGGGTAGGGCCATATAGTTATTAACAGTGGTCATCTTCTCTTCCTATTCCCACGGCATATCTAGGAAGTTACCTAAAGCAAATGGGTGAATCAAGAATAAATAACAAGGTGTGGTGGGCTAACAGAGATTTAGGAACTAGCATTTCTTTGTTTGACTTACTATCAATGATTTACCATGGGGCCTTGGGTAAGTCACTTCATATTTCTATGACTCAGTTTCAGCCTCTGAAACAACTGTCTGCTGATCTCATTGGGGTAGTTTTAAAGCTTAATTTACTTATATTTTATAGCACTTTGAAGATGTGAACTACACCATATTATGGGAAACATTGGGAGTCATAAAAGAAAGAGTCGGTGTTGCAAGAGGAGGTATGATAATGAAGCCTAAAGTCAGAGACTTAATGCCTCAGTTCTTTGCTGAATCAAAGCCTAAGACTGCAAGTTCTTTGAAACAGACTCTCCTCAATTAGAGGCCTGCTCAGAGCTGAACATAATAGGGCTACGACATAGCTGGGGCCTCTGAGCCCTTCTGTAATGAATGATTAGGAACATAAGCTTGAAGATGGCACCAGCTGCTGGACTGCTACAGGTCCCTGTAAGGTCTATCTCTTTCTCTCACGGCTCTTAGGTTTTTTATTATCTTCAAATCTCTGTACCTTACTGCTTGTTTCATTCTCCAGGTCATTAAAGCATTGTTCATGCTATAAATAAAGAAGATGAAATTACAGGGTACTTATATGCACACTAGCTAGGAAGCTGAATGGGCATGAAAGGGCTTCCTGGTTTCCTTCCAATTCAAAATGTTATTGAGTTACTATGTAATCAGATAAATGAGTTGTTAATCAAAGTGATGTCAGCTTGGGACATACTATAGAAAAATGATTCCGTTGTAATCAGAACTGTATAATTAAGCAATGAGGCATGACAGGGCTTGAATTATAGCACGATAATTTTCACCTCAGTGCTACTGATGAGGGCTGTGGCTGTCTGCCATCCAAGTACCTGACTATGTCGTGCTGTACAACAACCCCAATGCTGAAACATCTAAGGCAAACTGGAGTAAAAATTATTCTTTCATCTCTGCCCCCCCCGCCCTGCTCCAGGGTGAAGCATTTCTGTGATCAGCTGGGTCAGGCTGAGCTCAGTGCATCTGGGAGCGAGTTTGACTATGTGTCTGTCTGCTATTAGAATATTTATGGCATGAATACATTTTGCTTAACATGAGTTTAACATGACAGTGGGGTATGGGATCCTTCACAGGGCCAATGATTTGATCCATAGCTAGTATTAGTTAAACTTCAGCAAAATGCTTGGTTTTACAGAAGAGGCCCACAAAAATGGTTCCTACCTAGCAATGCTTAGAGTTTCCTAGACTTAAGCTCCCTTGTTCTCTGTGTCTGAGAAATTTAAATGAGGAATTATCTTACACATTCAGAATCCATTTTTTTTTTCCCCTACCACACTTGGGATAGAGAGAAAATTGGGTAGACTTAAAAGAAGAGCTCTGAGGAAGCATCAGAATAATATGGGCCTTTGCAACCTCTTCCATGAACAGGGGAGAAGGTATCTTGTGAGTTAAAACGACTTTTTTAAGTACCTACTTCATATGGAGCAGTGACCGAATCCTGCAGTCATAGCTTGGGCAAAACTCCCACTGAAAGCACTGGGCGTTTGTCTGAGTCAGCAGCTGAAAGTTTGTTCCACAGACTCAGTTTGGAGGTGAAAATGCCGGGGCTGAAAAGTTCCCCTTTCTAACGGAGGGAAAAAATGTCACATAAGAAAAATAAAACTGTGCCACCTCATTTTCCCCCATCAAGTGCCGGCTTTGCTGAGGGGGTGGGAAATATTATGCAATTTACCCTTTCCCTCAACGAACTCTCTGCCATCACGTCACCGTCAGTCTTGCTCGGCACGGGCATTGCTCACACTGCTGCTTCAGGAGTGGGATTTGCTGGTGAGATGATGCACCGCACTGTCAGCTGCCTGGGCAGCACTTCCCCAGTCTGCTTGTGGTTCATGATCCCTGGGGCTGTGGAAAAAAACGTTACACCGAAATAAAGCATTTTTGCACCTTCTCCACAGTCTCTTCCAAAGCGTCACCTGTGATGACAGTGCATGCACCCTCATGGGCACCTTGGTCTTCTTGGAGGTGGAGCTGGGCCAGTCTGCCCCGGTGCTGGCAGCCATGGGCAACCCAGCACAGCTGCCTCCTGCCTGGGGATAGAGAAGGGCAGCGCCAGGCTCCTGTGGCCACTCGGCACACCTGCACCAGACAGTTTGGCTCAGGTCCTCTGTGTGATGGCTGCAAAAGCGTTTATGAACTCCAGTCAGGACTGGTGAAGCACATCATTCTCCCAGGGTTGCCTCTGTTGCAAAAATGATGTGCTCTTGGCAATACCGTCAGGAAACTGTTCCTGAGGCTAAGTGCATGCAAAGCAAAGCTTCCCTTCTGACAAACAAAATAAAAATATCCTGATCTTGGCTGCAGTAGAAAAAGTGCTCCTGGCCTGTTAAAATTATGTCATTGAAAGAAGTGTCTCTGTGTCTGCTGGTGTACCTGTAAATCAGTGCAAGTGAATGGTCCTTTGAAACTCATTTCAGCTGATATATATGCTCTTGAGGATGAATGAACTTTTGAGCTGCTAATGCTGCCATCTCTCATAAGTCAAATCTCTTCTCCAGATACTTGAATCCCACGATGATAGTAAAAACTGAGAGTTTACAAGATACATCAGCATCAATTTTTTGAGAGTTTTCACCTTGGAAGGCAAGCAGTGTCCTTGGGTTGAGTGCCTGTCAAACGAGTGCAGTTGTGATAGAGGAAGAGAAGGATTTTTTTTTGCTCTCTCCTTTCAGTACTGGCAAAAGAAGCTGGCTTGAGAGATCCTCCATTAACAGAAGAAGAGGTACAAAGAGGGCAGTCATGATACAAGCTTCTCTCTGGCTTATGATTATATCCGTGTTTCTCTGAATGTGGCCACCAGAGAAGCTTTAATTATGGCAGGCTCAGAGTCCTGCCTGACTTTCTTTCCCATATTAAGGAAAGCAGCGTATCCGGGGGGAAACCTGAAGCTTCTCTGGACTGATAGCCTGGACAGGAACAAGGTTTTCTGGGTAGCATGTTCCAAAAGCTTATGTGTCCCTGCTGGTTACTGTTCCTTATATCTGGTGACAAAAGGAACCAATGAAACTGAGGGTGACAGATCCGTAATTGATGCAAGAGGAGGATGTTTTCGTAACATAATATCTGACACGTGGGACTTCCTGCCACATGATGCTCTTGAAACAAAGACTTTTTCAGGAATCTGAAAGCTTATGAATTTACCTACACTATTTGAGTAGAAAAATATTGACCTTCACAGGATAGGTTACATATCAGATATTAGGTAGATAGGGTTAGCAGGCAAAGCAGCATGTATTGCTGACATTTTAATACATATGCTTGGATCTGCATGGGACTGTCCTTCTAGTGTCAGCCCATTGCTAAGCAGTCCACTGACAACTTGGATTTGGCCCTTGCATGGTAAGATGTTTTGAAGGTCAATTCTTGTATCCTCATTAATGTATGCTGTGTGCAGATGCACTGTGGTTCTGTTGTGCAGGGATTTGAGATGGGATGCCCAGAGCTGATACAGGGTGAACAGTTCCCAGAGGGATTCATCCTCTGCCCTCCAGATGGCCTTTTTTGTCCACTGCCACTTTGATTTTTCCATCTGTGACTGTTTCAGTTTACTGCAAATATCAAGATTTGTCAGTAGGGTTGGAAAAGCAGAAATGGTTCTTCTGCCGGAAAAGGAGCATCCTGGCACTGTGGTACTCTCACAGCACTGTTTGTGAGGCACTGAAATTGTGAGCACAAACTAACAGTAGGCAACATGGTTATTTAACCCAGGCCATGAACTGAAAGAGGAGCACGTGTTTTATACTGGAGACAAGGAACGGCTCTGACACATCCACATATCACTGTGTAACCTAGAAGGTAGAGAGAGATCCTAAAATTGTAAGCTTGAGAGGAAATCAGATCCAGAATTCTCCATCTGGACTGAAGTCCCAGCAGGAAAGTATTCAGCTGATGACACGAATACAAGTCTGACCTTACATTTCTTTTTCCCCTAGACTTTCACTGGATGCAGGGTCAGGCATAGACTCCTTTGTGTCTGTGCGAGGCATGCTGCTGTGACAGGGAAATGACTTGCGTGGTTTAGGTTTTCCATTCAGATAAGATTACTAAATGATTGAGAACTTAGTCAGAGTTCACAAAATGGACTTTTGTTAAAAAATTTAGCAGTGCCACCTACAGGAAAGTGCCGGGAAACTCAGCGACTGTCCGGTAGCTGCAGGACGAACTGTCTGTCCTTCTCTCCCTCCTCTGTAAGAGGAGATTTCCCTGTCAGTGTGGTGCTCCCCTGATGAGCAGGTTTCTCATCGACATCAAAGGGAGATCTGCATGCACAGATAATGCAGAATACCTGAGAACAGAACTTTGTCCAGAAACCACTGTCTTTGATAGCTATTGACTTTTGATTTTAAGAGCCTCCTTTCCCCCCCACCAAAGAGCTCTCCCAAACACTATGCATTGCATGTATAAGCTCTGGTCCAACTCCCAGTGGAAATGATGGCAGCTTTCCATTGAGTGCGATCCAGTCCTTAATGCCTTTCATGTATGCCAATGAAAACTCTTTATATTGCATACTAGCACTCTTTAAAGGCTCTCAAGTAGATAGACAGATTAGATTATTTAGCACTATACAATGCAGCATAAGTGGTGCTGGTGAGTCATTAAATGGCATTCTTCCCTCTGACTCAGTGCAGAGTCAATGCCCGAGCATGTTGCTATGGGGCTCTGTGTTGTTGGAGGTGCTCTTTTCGGATGAGAAGTAAAACCCAAGGTTCTGACCCACTATTCTTGCTAAAAAACCCATTTGCCTGTGAGCCACTTAGTTGAACTTTGCAGAATTTTTCACCCTAGAACAAATTATCCTTAGCTTCCAATAGAAAACTATTGTTCTCATTGCCAGGAGGGAGCAGGGTTTTGAGCTATCTGAAACAAATTGTTTTAAAAACAAGAATGGGTTATTGCAAATACACTGTGGGGTTTAAATCCTTAATATTGAAGGAAAACCTACATGGTCACTTACTGCACATTAACATTTAGTGTTCTGGTTTTGTTTACCACTTCAATGACTGTTTTCAATTACTGTTCCCTGCATGAAACCACTTTACTCAGGCCTGCTGCATATGCAGGAGAACTGACTTAGGAGATGACTACTCTGTTTTGCAGTAATTTTCAAGGTTTCAGACTGTTTTTTTGTTCCCTATCTTTAAGGCGCTGGGTGCCTGGAGTGTGAGAGTCCCTTGGTTGAGCCCCATCCGTCTTCCTGGTCAAAAGATTTCATTGAAGCTCTTTCTCAACTGTGCAGGGAAAGGAGTTTCACCTGGCTCTTTTCGTCTCCTGGCTGCTGTCCTAACCACCAGGATGTAAATTACGTGACTCTCTTGCAAAAAAACTTTCTCAAAACCTGATGTCTTGACAAGAACACTTCAGTTTTGAAATCTCACTTTGTGGAAAATGTCCTGACCAGCTCCGGTGTGCAGCCAAGTTTGCTTAACAAATTACATAAGCAGCCCTAAGATGTCTGCACGGCTCCTTCCGAGGAGAAGAGCTGCCCAGGCAAAATTCCAGTGTACCTCAGGGCAGCTCTATTCTCTTGGTAATGCCGCAAATTCCCTTCTCAAGATGATAAGTGGTTCCCTACATCTCTTCTTGAAAATAAATCCACTGAGGGATAGGGAGCACTGAATATTTGTCAGTGAGGAATTGGCCTCATTTAAGAGGGTGGTGGACAAACCTTAGGTATGATGCCATCCACTCCCCTGCGTCCCTTTGCCAGGCTTGCTTCCAGCCTCAGAGAAACTATTTTAAATCTAATGATTGAGATTACAAGGAGTTATTCTAGGTTTGCACTATTGCAAGCGAGGTGATCTATTCCTCTTCAGTAAGGACTGCTGAGATGGGGATGGCTCCTTAGAGGTACATCAAAACAGGTGAGATGGAGACCAGGGGTGAGGTCAGGGGAGCAGCAGCAGGAGCAGCTCCTCAGCTCCTTGCTTGAATGTACTTGTTTCACAATATGACATTCCTGGCTAGCCCAGTGACTGCCTTTGTCCCTTGTAACATTTGTGCTAGCCTAGTATGATAAACCACCTGAGTTAGCTTATTTTATCTATGTTCAGTTCTTCATGTTGAAATTCTTATGTGGTCCCAAAGAAAACAGAGATGCCCCCCCCCCCCCAACGTTAAAATAATGCTTCATCTGGGACAGGCACCTTAATCATCTTCCTGTGCTGTGGTTATTTTCTGTAACCGCAATTAGTATCCGTTAATGATTAGCTGTGAAATCCAGAGCATTCGGAAACACAGACTTTTTATTAAGAATCATTTAATCAAGGCAGATTAAAGAAATGATGGCAAAATGCTTGGTCCCAAAGCTTAACTTAGAGAAACTATTTTTAAGGGTGAAAAACTGTATTTGGGAGAGTGCTCACTGATAGTTTTATGTAAAATTCACAGCAGCTGGAGGAGCTATTTCCTCACTGCTTTGGACTGTAAGCTCAGCTGTGTAGATGCTTTCTCAGAACCTAATTGTTTTCATATGAACTCAGAAGGGGACACAGAGCTATTGAAATTATTTTGATTGCCTGGGGAAGCATTTAGAAGTTCCAAAGGAAAGTTTTATTGCAAGGTCACATAGCCAATAACACTTACCTCCTAAAAGTCCTCTTGCTTAAAAGCCCTGTAGAGTAGGCCGATTAATGCTGAGCAAAGCAAGGAGACTGACATTTTTTAATGCCACAGTTATACCATGCAGGGATTGACTTGCATTTATTACATAAAAGCATGCTTAACACGGTACATTTTTCAACCTAGTCAGAGATTTTTTAAACACCTACTAAGGGGCTGTTCCTGTAATAAAGAGTTGATAAATGAGAGAAGTTGGGAGGAAAGCAATAACCTGCATTACCAAGAGGCAGAGCTGATTTGGGGTCAAGGGAATTAAAGAACAGAGCCTGTGACAGAGCCAGGAGCCCAATGCAGATGCCCAGCCTCAAGGTTAACTGCAGAGTTGCTCGTTGTCCTCGGTGCCTTTTCAGAGCTGTGACGTTTGTGTTGTGGCTGCTAAATCACAAATACAGCTGGACAAATTTAGTACTGGAGAGACTTGAGTGTGCTGAGCTGAATTCCTCTGGATTTATACCATGTTAGATGAGAACAGAGTTTTGTCTTGAAGTTTGTGGTTTATGTGATGTATGGTGCATACCGCTAGTAATGACAAAAAATCCTCTAGTGCCTTCCTCTGAGTTATTTCTGATTTATACCCAAAGACATTAAACTTTCTTGATATTTATATCCTAGTAAATGAAAACACTCTGAGGTATGTGATCAGGAAGGGAAGTCCATCACTTCTGTTCTGCAAGACCAGGCCTAAAATTGCTCAGTATTTTGGTGCAAATTTTATCCCTCTCTAAGTAGACTGTGAAGTGTTCGGGGAAGAAGACATAAAGATGCTGCAGAACAGATATGTGGTTACTAGATTGAAGTTTGCTCACTGTTCAGAAGGGGAGGAAAGTGAGTGTGTGTGAGATGACTCACATACATATCTCCAACAGATCAGGTTTAACTGCTCTGAAAAGCAAACTGCAAATGATCCTTCCCTATGTGCAAATTCTACCCTCTGTCTGCAAACACCTGCTGGTGACTTCAGTGGGAGCCACATATTGGGAGGCAGGATTTATATCTCCAGACTTTATCACGAGGAGAGGTTGTTGCAGGAGCAGAAAAAAGGACTGCCTCCTGCGTGAAAGCCCACACGTCAATTCCTGTAATATCTAGGCTTCATTTTGGCTCAGTGTTTTTAATTTGGACTCTCACAGATAGTTGCAGACACTGCCAAGGGACAAAAATACTATCATATGAATGAGAGAGTCATTAATCTAGGAAAAATGAAAATACAGGAGGGAGAGCACATGTAGGAAGAACAAGGTCTATTCAATCCATTGCTGGGAGAGGGGGGATCACAGGCACATACGTGAGTGCGTCCTGAGAATATGCTGGTGATAAAAACATTGCCATTGTGTTGTGCCACTGTTCCTCATGCTCTTTCCTTGGGAAATATCTGTAACTGTAAGAGCAATGCAATCAAAGCCCATGATGGCTGCTCTGCCCTGAAACCTGGGACTTCCTAGGGCTGAAAGCCTCCAGTCCTTCCCCCAGGAGCTGAAGAGCCATTCTGTCAAACTCTAGCTGCTGTAGGCTTGCCTCCGTGCATTGGGAATATGCCTTCAAACTAGACATGCGGTGCAGTTTCTTGCGGAATTAGGGAGCTGGGGACTCTGCTTGCCGGTCACTCAGGCTACGTCTCAGATTTGGTGTTAGAAAAAAGGTGCAAATCTGGGAATGCAGCCTAATCTTCCAGGGCAGAGGACGAAAGGGTTTTATATGAAGGCAAGTTTGCTGCTTTTTAAGAGGCAATTACATTGCCATAGCAGAAACGAAAAAGAGTTCTCACAGTTTTTTTCCACAATTGCTATGAGTAATGTTTCCAGTCGCTTGGTTTGTGTTGTGCATAATGAAATATAAATACTGCGTGGAATGCTTTGTCATAGAAAAATATTTATTAATAGCAGATTTGCAATCATCATCTCGTCTTTGATTTGAGCAGGTTTTTTCTTCTCATAAGGTTCTTTCAGGCTGCTGAGCTGTGACTGATGTGTGTTTATTTCAGTTGAGTCATCAGTATCATTAATATTATCTTATTTACCAATGTTTGTCATTTTATAGCGTTTAACTGGTAGGGTGACTCACCTCAGAGAGAAATGAGAACATGAATATAACTGGCTTTTTTCCTTCTTCCCCTTTGGCTTGGGATAGGAACAGAGAATGACCTTTGAGGCACAGCCTGAGTCATACAGTTATCGTATTTACCTCTGCTGTTGTGAGATTAATAATTACAAACATCCATATACACAAGGAAAAAAAGCTTGAGCTTTTGTCCACACTTTCGCTTGCCTCTCCACGGCTCACGTGGAAAGAGACATTTTCAGCAGGCCACTGGGAAAAGAAAGCTCTCAGTGCCTCTCTCCCTTGCACTGGAGCAAAAAGAGGCAGCAGAGAAGAAACTGAGGAGGAGCTGAGGAGGAAGGCTCCCTGGAGGAGCCATCCTGCTGGCCCTGCTTGAACTTAGTGAAATTTGCTCAGGGCACTATGAAACATTTGCATTTACTTTTCAGCTCAAGTGTGGGAACTGACTTAGCAGTACCTCAGCCAAACCTGCTTCTTCACAACTAGAAACAACCTTTTCCTCTTCATATCTGCCTGGTATTAATTATTGCAGCGCACCGCTTGCATCGTGGCAACCCGTAGAGAAAACGCGGGCCCTTTTGTAACAGGCATTGCAGAAACAGCCCGAGAGTGCCACTAGTCAGTCCTGCCACTCCGTAACTCCTCCTGAGAGGGGTATTAAAAGAAGAGACCCAACAAAAGACTTAAACATCTAAAAGTGAGGTGACAAGAGAGATTAGAGCAGAATCCAGAGACCTTGTTGTCTCCAATATATAAGGAGGGTTGTAAAAAGGGGCTTATTAAGGCACCCCATAGGATCTCCTTCCTGGCGACGCTTTTCTTTTATACAGTCCTCTCATGTCTGTGCTGTCCCTCTAGATAAGGACTGAGGCAAAGAAAAGTTGATGACCCCAAAAGCTGGTGCATTAAGCAGGGAATTACCCAGAGTCAATGTATTCAGCATGCAGCTGCTTACAGCTCATTAGTCAGAGTGGCTGAGAACAGGGGTAGGTGGTAAATCCCAGCCCCAGAAGCCTTAATTTAAGCACCTCTCTGTAGCCCTGTGCCTACTTAGAAACCCTTGCCCCAAAACTGGGGTGGGGTAGCGGGGACAGGAAAGAGTAAGGTTGGGAAATGCACATCCTTTCTAACTTTTGAGAAGGATTCTCATTTTTCTGTTTAGCAAAGGACTTGGTGGGTACCACCTACTCCCTTGTACCACTTCAGCAGCCATGGAGCAGCTGTTCTCCCCCGAGCTTCAGGTCTTTCGAATTGGCAAACAGTAATTCCTTGGAAAATGCTCTAAATATGGCAATACAGGCTGCTATATGGGCATGGCACCCTTTTTTTCCCAGCCTTGCCACTGCAGAAAATAAGGTTATACTTGCTGGCTCAGAAAGGGCATAAAGTAGCAATGGTTTCATGCAAAACTGACCCCAGACTGAAACCCAGCCTGTTCCTCGCAGGCAAACTCCCGAACTATTGGGGTAGGACTGCATCTATAGCTCTGTTTCAGAACAAGTGTTTGTGTTTCAATGTATAACCTTGTAGGGGAGAAACAGGGCTTTTCATTTCAGCTAGCAGAAGAAATAAATCAGCTTTCAGCTTCCTGCTTATTGGCTGAGGGTGTTAATCATTAGACTGTTGTTCTGGAAGAAAAGCATCAGGTGCTGCAACTTTCCTTGAGGGGTCTGATCCTGTCTGTGAATGAGCTGTGACTGAACACCTGGATTCTGGGTTTAGGTTTGAACAAGGCCTGAAATTGCTCAACCACACAAAAACCCAGTGTTTTGTCAGAAGGTGTTGGGTCATGACCTGAGATGCTCGTGTGGCAGCTGAGCAGGGATGTTCATGTTCACAACTTTGAACTGAGCTTACAATTATTTCTAATGCGGGTGCTGGACCCAGAATAAAAGTAGTATTTGATGATGTGCCCAAAACCATGCAGGTTGGCGAGGGCTAGACAGCAGCTTTCCTGTGCCTTAGCTGAGTGCTGTGACCTGAGAGACCTTCACTTAAGAGCTGTTTTCTAGGAGTAGGCTATTGCAATTATATTTCATTGCAAACCTTTGTCCTGCAGACTACTGTAACATGTAAGTTCAGTGACTGGAACCTGGGTCCTGAGTTCATCTTATCAAACAGCCACACCCTGCTGCTCTGCTTTTCAGAGAAAGCTCTTGGATAAGAGGATCTTTTTCATCAGTGCCTACCTGCTTCCTAATAAATCTGTGTATTTAAAGGGCTGGCATCTTAAAAGAGTTTCTCTCTAATGTGTTGTCAAGGGACCGATAACTTGGCATACTTAAGTAATCATAAGGCTAATGTTGCCAAATGGAACTTCTTAATTCTGGAACAAAACTTCCTTTTTTGTCCCAGCAGACAGAGTTGTAATTTCCCCCATTCTTAATGTTGCCATCCAGGCTTACCCAAGGGTTTGATAAGCCAGAGCTTTGATGCACCATAATCATATTCTGTCCAGACATGATTAACTTTACATGTTTCTAAAAATCTTCAACTGTGTTGAGAATACATAGGAATAAGAAAGGATGGAAGAAGTTCTTTGGTTTTATCTACTTACTTTGAGTGTTTTTCAAAACGTGGCTGTCTGTTGAAAACTTTCCCTATTACTCAGTGTTGCCTCACACAGGGACAGTAATTTTCTTTGAACATTTTATCAAAATTCACTTAAAGCTACATGATAACCTGACTCATCCATAGCCGCTTGGAGAACTTTTTGTTTTCAACTGGTTTAAATCTGGATGTATTTCAGAGCTGGATTACGTTATTAAATAAAGCCTTTGCTATGCTGATGTGATGAGCCGACTAGCTGAGCGTTACTACCCTTTTATTATCATGTGGGAAATAAAATCGCACACCTAGATTCAGAGGGCATGACTCACTGCTCGCCTGTACGCGAGCACAGAGCTGGCTCTGTTGTGGGGCGTTTGCCTAAAGACCTTCTGGCTGGGTGCTTGCAAGCTCTTGGTACGATAGGCCACAGGGGCAGGTATTTCTGGCTGACTCAAAGCCTCGCTGGAAGCAGTCAAGGCAGGGAAAGCTGAGGAGGGCTCGGGCTTTTCCTCGTCCCTGCACTGCCTGTGCAACAGGTTGATAGAGAGGAAAGAGTGCTACCATCACTGCTCCCCACGGGCTGCCATCTCGGCAAGGGGGAGAGACAAGCGCGTTTGCTGAAATGCTGAGGGCCCGCACCTTGGATGTTTAAGCCTTTGGCTTTTCCTTTGCAACCAGAGAAGGATGCATCTATGCTAGAGGTTTTTTACTGTGAATTGACTGAGTTTAGCTCAAGACTAATATTTGCCAGGGCTAGTCTGGGTGTCTGTTTTCCTAACCCTGTCCACCCTCCGCAAATGCCCACTCTCTCCTTCATTGCCTTTCACCTGGCATATTCCACAGCAGGCCCAGTAATCAATCATAGGGCCTAATTATCCTAATCTGCCTCCTTTTCTGACTTATTAAAGCCCAATTAGTTTATAACAACATAGAGGCTGGAGGTAATTTGGAAACTTGGAGGAAAAAAAGCCAGCAACAATTGAACTGCAATAATGAGGCTTCAGGAGAGCCCAAGTCCACAGCTGTGTTTACCCTACCAGTTTTTGGGAAACCTGGATGCAACTGCCTAAAGGGTGTAAGGAAAGGACAGTGGTGTTGCTCTGGGCAGGTTAAACAACTTTGTGTTAAAGGGTGCTACAGGCTTTCCCTGGTGCTTCCGTGTGCTGCCAATGTTCTGTGTGGTGTAGCTGCATTTATTGGTCTGTTAAAGGTGTGTGATAATGCTGCAGTGTGGCCAGGGTGCTCAGGTCTTGGTTAAGAACCTCTAGCGCCTGCTGAGGTTGGTGGGTAGAAAAAATGGTGAAGGTAGCCTATTAGTTATGAATTAAGGTGTGATAGGAGAAAACTAGTGGGTGCTGTTTGCCATTGTGTTAAAGGAAGGAATAGGGATGAAAAGATACTCTTTGCCTGATGGTAAAACCAAAGGGTTTTGATAGCTGTTAATGCAGTGACATTGCTAAATTGATCTGAGAAACACTTGGAGCTGGGGAGACCTATGGTAGTGGTATATAAGGGGGGAATTATAGAGCAGATAGAAACAGGGTAGCAGGGATAAACCTCTTCTTCCTACTCCATCAGGAGTTTGTCACCTGAACAATGGTGGGGCAAAGAAATACTCCTCAGAAACTTGTCCTGCAGAGACAGTTCTCTAGGATCAGAGTGACTGCTAGCTATCAGTGACAGTAGCACTGTCACTTGTCAAAAGCTTGTCAAACATGGCTTTTGAGGGGTACAGCTTTCATTTAGCTTTTCAGTATTAGCAGGGTGTCCCACATAGTGCATGTTTTGTATCTGACTGGTTAAAGAGAAATAGAAACCTTTGCATCTCTAAATTATTTTGATTTCTGATGGTGCACATAGTAGTTGGATGAAGATCCCTGATTCTTTAGGAAAACATGAAGATCTAGCAAACCTTACCCATGAATATCGTGATCTGGCAGTTCTTTTGGGCTCCCACAGTTCATTTAAACATGAGGATTGCAGAATAGGGTTCAGCTGCACAGATAGTTTTGCTAAACTCTGCACTCAGGGAGGCATTGACCTTGTTTTTGTAACAGCTCTCAGTTTTTGCAACCCCGATGCTGTAAAATAAATAAAAATGAATAATGGAGAGACTCAAATTGGTATGGGAAACATAAACAAAGCAAGCAGTAGCAATGTGTGGCTGACTCATCCCCTCTGTTATCATCCAGATGCTGTTACAGATTTCAGTTTCTCTTGCAGAATATCTCTGTTGCAGTAGACAAAGTTTAGGAGTTGGAGTCGTTTTTTTTTTTTCTCAGTGTCACTAACTTTATTCTCTTCAGAAATTGGTACTGATACTCCAGGAATGCAGTGGCCGGGGTAGCAGGGGCGAGATCTCAAGAATACTGATGACGCCAGCTCTTGCTTCAGCAGCCCTCATCGATTTGGATATCTCCGTTTGCAGTTTGTACCCGGCTCCTTTCATGCCGTGTATACTTGGAAGCTGGGGAATTCTTCCAGAGAAAACAAGTGCTGTGTGACCTTTCTGCCCATATCACAAAGATGTATCTAATCTACTAAAACTTTCTAGGAATGACAAGGCTCTGCCAAGATGGCTGTGTTGGTGTAAGCACTTTCTGCATCAACAGCACAGTGGGATTTACATGAGGTAGCTTCTGATTGCTGCTCTTTAAAATGGAACCCAAATGTAGACAAAACCATACCGAATGCCCCTTAAGAGGAGTCATGCATCACTGTGCTGTGATAGAGGAACAAACCAAAGTGCAGAACAATGCTTTAAGTTTTTTTCTTACTGTTCTAGAGCAAGTATTGAGTCGCAAACTGTAAGCTGTTTCTCCTTTTACATTCCCACCCAGCTCTTCTGATTGTTAAACTAACTTGAAAACAAGCCAGACTTAGCCTGCCCTTTCACCTGTGTTAGGCAAAACCACAAACAACAACTACACCAAAACTTGCCTGGAACAAGTTCATTAACACAGCCTAACAAGACCTGACATACAACCAGAAAAACAGGAAAATATTTTAGCATTTGGGAATCTTTATTAGAACTCTCCTTTATTTTTCCTTTTTTATTTTTTCTCCCCCCCTTGGGGTTAACATCAGTAAAAGACATTATTTTTCAAAAGCACCAAATGAGGTGGGGAGATCAAGGACTGGTGCATCTCATCTGGCTCAGGATCTGCCACGCTCTCCCCATCTGGGCAGTACAAGGGGCTCTTCCAGAGGGTGATTCAGAGAATCTAATTTAACCTCCCCTGGAGAACAGTTCAGAAGTGTCTGCCTCTTTGATGAGCGAATTAAAAGACTGAGGGCAATGACTGGTTAATCTAAGGGGAATTCATACCACACACTGAGGTGCCAGAGGCATTTTAATAATAGGACTTGAAACCCTTGGCTCGTGATAACCGGACTCTGTTCACTTCAGTCAAGGTGAGCATCCCCAAATCGTTGATATCCCTAGTGTAGACCTGTGCCTTGTTGAATTAGAGCTGTTCTGGTGGGGGGACTGGGCTTTCTTCCAACAACCTCAGCTCAGAATATTTCCACATATATAAAGCATATCTTTCCATGGGCAGACTTTTTGTTTGCATGAAGGACGTAGTAATTTCAGTGTTGCACAGCCTCGGCTCTGGCCCTAGGAGTGTTGCTGGGAATATTGCCTACTATAAAAGGGCTGGATCCACTTCTGGCTACAGATTAGAGGATGGCTTAAGGTTAAGAGCTTTTTGGGCTCGTATAAATGTTCTCCTCTTCTGACTCATATATCAAATAGCTGTTTTTAGGTACAGCTATCTTCTCTCCTTCTGAATGTAATACTTTCCGTATTCAGTGGCTGGACTGCAAGAACAGGCTTTGACTGAAGTCTAGCTACTTCTTTCTTTCCATGTGGCAGCCCAAGCCAAAGACCGAATAGCGGGATCCCCAGGGCATGCCCTTGGCCAGAGAAACTCGACATTAAGAATTCATTTAGCTCAGCCATACATCAATTTTTTTGCAAACAGCAGGGGGAGCTCAGATTCTGCCTCAATCCCAGCGAAGCAGAGAAAGTACAGTTTGCTGAAATTCTTTCTATTTTAACCAGGGGAAAAAAACCCCACTTGTGGGGTTTTTCTTACAAAATGTCATTTTTTTCCTCAGTATGCCATAGGGAGACAATTAGAGCATGTAAAACAGATAATATGGTAATTAACATGAACAGTTCTGTAATAGAAGCATTGCTGGAATGGTTCTTCTGAACTGGTAAATGTGTGTATTTAATCTTTCTATTTTCACAGAAGAACGTCAAAAGCAGTTTTAATACTTGTTTCATGGAATCAGTCCCCAACAGGTTCTGAACTTGGGAATGGCTGAAATAGCTATTATTTGGGTGAAAAGTAATATTTGTGAATGGTAGACCAAATCCATCCTTCAGCTTGGCTGTGCAGAGGTGACTTTGGCTTGAAGGTATTTAGTAGTACAAGGCTGCTTTGTTCTCCGAGTGCCACACAAGTACTAATTAATCCATGCTGCATCCCCACACTTCTGTAGGTAAATGAGCACTCTCAGGCTTTATTTGGTGCCAGAGAAATCTGAATGCATGGATGGCAGTGACTGATGCAAGATCACACTGTCAGGACAGGATTGGGAGATTAGGATCTGGCTTCTCGGTGTTTCCCTCAGAAAGGTTGGAGCAGTTGTCAAGGTCTTTCATCCAGGATCCAAAATCCATTCATAATTGCTTCCCCACAACCCCCTGAGATCCCACAGCCTGTCAGATCTCTGCACAGGCAGGTGGGGAGGCTTGGTGGGGGCTGGCAGAGGATGACAGGGGGATTGAACAGGTTTTGGATGGGTACAGTTTTGGGGAAGATAGGAAGCATGTTAATCCTCCTCCCTGGATCTGCTCCAGCGGGAACCCTGTGGGAAAGTGATGATTTTGCTGCCCTTCAGGCCACTGGATGTAACATAGGGGATATTCCCTTGTATCCCTAGTGCATGCCTTCTGATTTGGAAACTTTTCAAGTGAACTGAGTGGTCCCCAGTTCTGTAGGTTTATGGCTGTTGAGGGCTCTGTGGGCAAGGTGAGTTTGCTGCCAGGCTTGTAGCAGGGAAACAACTAACCCACAGAGCCAAGAAAAGGAGCGAATAGTCCTAGCTGTCAAGCCCCAGTCATAGTGTTCTCATTCTTTGTGATATTTCTTTGTGAAATATCTTTGTGATATTTCTTTGAGCGACTATATCCTTATGAATGTCTTTGGTAACAGGCCATGCAGGCTAACTATGGTATCCAATGCAAACAATGCTGATGCAGTCTCCAGGGGGAGAAAATAAACTCTAGACTAACCAGGAAATTCAATGATAAAGCTAAACCCTTTGCTTTTACTATTACTGTTCACCATCTGCTCAGCCAATATTCTGTTATCAATTAGTAGGAACTAGAATTTCTTAGACAATCTAAATATAGGTCCATTTTTTTTTTCGTTAGAGCTGGCCCAGCTTTTAACTTTTGAAAGCCAGCTTGGCCTTTCAAGGAGTCCTACCTGCATTACAGAATTTATAATAAACCTATGGGTGAACAAAGGAACAGTAGTAGCAGAAGGGAAAAATATGGGATACTGAACCCAGTATTCCTTGTAAAAATCAGAGCCATTGATTATGCTGTCAGGGATTGGGGATACAGAAAACACAGCTTGATTGAGGACTTCAGCCTTTCAAGTGGGTAGGAGATGAAAGCTAGCAGAAGCAAAAGTTTGCTCTAAGAGGCTGAACGGAGAAAGCCAAAGCTGGATGACAGTCCATATGCCCGTGTGATAAACTTTCAACCAGAGTTGAGATGCACCAGCAAGAAGAAAGGCCAAAGATGTATGAGCCCCATGGCTCCCCAGAGCAGGGGACAGTAAAAGCCAGTTGGCCAGCTTGTGTGAAAAGTAGCTTGCATGGCATGTGAGTGTGAAGCATGTGCCTTTCCTGCTCTCTGTAAGAAATGTGTCCTTACACGCATTGCCGCACGCAGCCTCCCTATCACATGTAATGAATGCCAGACTGCTGTCTGTGAATGGGTAATGGTGCTTCCCCACCACTTCAAAGTCTATGTATTTCACTTTTTTTTTTCACCGTGATGTTGAAAGAGATGATTTTTCTCCTCTAAAACCACAGCCACTGAGAAGTTAATGAAGGGTGCTGTTTTTGAAACTACCAGGGGGCTGATCCTGCCTCTTCCAGTTTTGCTGTGACTTTTGCTTGGGAACCAAGCACTGGATTGGATCCTCGCTGCTGATTAAGACTCATAACCGCAAGCACAAGTGGCTGAGAAAGTGCGATGAAAGAGTCAGCACCTGATGTTGTGTTGGCACAAGAAGAAGACACCAGTCTCGCCATAGGTTTGTGTGCTTCGTTGCCCAGTGGTGCAGGGCACCAGAACCTGGGCAACCCCATTCTTGGGTTGCATCTTGCCCATTTGCCTAACTCTACTGACAAATATCTGGGTCCTTTCTGTGCTAAAGCAGAGAGACAGCAAAGTCTTACTGTCTTAGAGGAGTCATACTGAGACAGCTGAGGAGGATGAGGGGGAGTGGGAACCACCTGAGAAAAGAATCAGGTTAGGTTGTCTTTTTGTTTTTCATTTGATGGCAAGGGAGCTTTAGGTCTGCCGAGTCCTGTAATAAGTATATTAAATAAGAGAAGCTAAATAAAACAATGAGGAAAGGAGGAGTGGTCATTGACAAGGGGACAGGAAAGGAGGCTGAGTTGAAGAAAGGCATCTTGTGCATGGTGGGAAAGGACTGCGAAGGGCTTTTGGCCCCGGGGAGATGACATCCCCCACCAGTGCTGCAGAGAGCAGCCTGGTGTCATCACCCTTGCCTGACTCCTCTGAGAGAAGAGGTTGCTGCCACCTCTTGCACCTCATGCTGGTTTCCCTGGGGTGCTGGCTGCCAAGCCGGTGTTGCTGGGAGGAGCAGGAGCCTTGGGGCCACAGGGAACTCGTTGCCTCCCTTGTGCATGTGTGGTCTCCCCTACATAAGCTTGGCCCTGAAGGCTTTTGTGGAAAAGGGCAGTCCCTGTTAGGACATGTTTCTGCTGCTTTATCAGTTGCTGTGGCTGTTGTCGGTTGCTTTATTGTGAGCAGATGCCGTTTGCTCAGCTTATTGACTAGAAATTGCACACAGCTGCACTGGGGAAAAGCAAGCCTGAATTATCTTACCTGCAAAGGCTATTTAAATGGAAAGCTTCAAACTCCCCTTCATCCTCCCATAACACTAATTTATAATTGAGACCCAGATTCAGAAAGCTTTTGAAACGTGCTTATAGGCAGTGGTGAATTGAGATTTGGGCAAAACTGATCCTCCCTTAGCGTTGCTTTGCAGTTACATGCCTCACATGTGCCAGACAATATGGGATTATAGAGCAACTGATGCTACTGAGCCTGCTGCTGTAAAAGAAGTAATGTACTCCTTTTCATTAACTTCTTCAAACGCATCATGTCTATTAACTACCCCCCTCAAGTCATATCACTATCATTGAAACAGCACTTTGAAAATATGTGACTGCAGAGAACGGTTCCCCATTAATTTAGGAGAAAGTATATAGCTACAGTCACAGTGAGAGCCTGACTCACCACTTTTTTAATAAACTGAACTATTTTGGGTTTGAAGTATTCAAGCAGAGGAGAGTTCAACTTATCCAGAAGAACAATGTTTCTTACAAAGTGTCGGAAGACCTGGTTTATTGTTTGCTTGTGTTAAAGATTTTAATGAGAAAACTTAACTCAGACTGTAGTTACCACATCAGCACTATAATCACATCTGGGTTTTTTGTTCTTTTATTTAAAAAAAAAAAGAAAAAAGTGGAGCACGATTTCGGGGAGGCAATGGAGGAGACACTGCCTCACTTTCCATATCTAATTCAAGGGTGTCTAAGACAGGAGGCCCCGGCAATCAGTGGAGAGCAATAAATTCCTCCAGAAGGAAGTTCAGGGAATGTGACTTAGGTCTCTTCTCTGGAAGAGCAAGGGCTCATCCATGGGATGTGCAGGGAGAGAGCAGCCTCCTGCAGTGGGGTCTGATGTTAGTCCGAAAATCCTCTGTTCACCTTTTCTGTAAATAGGTTTTTTTAAAAAAATTTTGAACCTACACATTTACATTCTGTTTTTTAACATATTGCATTCATACAAAGTGAAGCAATGTGTTAGCAGTCTTTGGTTTTAATGGGTCTGCTTAATGAGGTTGGTGCAGTTTAGCTCGGCACGTTCTGCTTGGCAGAAGCAACAGTTACCTTAAGGCCAGGTACCTAACAGAAGCCATTGCACTTAAACAGGACTTTCCTGGCCATTGTAGTAATCATTTCTGTAAGGTAATGTTCATGTTGAAGTACTCTCCTCATTCAAAGATGTGTAATCGTGCCAAATTCTGCCCATCCAGTGGAAAAGCTGGAAACAGAACTTAAAAATGTTGAACCACTTTTCCAAGAAAATGTTAATCTGCTCTCCGTTGCAAAATCAGTTCTCAGCTCATATTTATATTCCAGACAACAGGTTAATGCATCACTGAAATGTCAAAGGACACAATGTCTCTAGTACTTATAAGAGAATTACCAATATTACTGGTAAATGGGAAACCTTTGTGTTTAAGCTGTGATGTGTTTATATGCATATAGAAACAGCCTTAAGAGACCTGACAAATAAAAAATAGCAGGAAAAGATTTGAAGGCTTATGCAAAGACGTTAAGGAAGGTATTAACTTCTTCTTCTTCCCTAGAGTAGACCCAGACATTTCAAATGAATTCTGACCTGTAGTTGGTAAACAGATAAATCCTTTTCATCTTATTGTTTATGAGAGCGAGAAGAAGGCTTATTAGAGTAGCCTGGCAAAATTACAAGGATCCAGTTTCTTGGCCAGTCCCCACTATGGGACTCCCTTTCTCCTTACTGGGTGCATCAGGCTGATGTACTGCATGCACTGAAACAGCTCCAGTGGGAACTGCAATAATGGTCTGCTGTGAATAGCTCATGGAAAATACTAGGATGGTTCATTACTGAATATTTCACTAACGTGCCTGTGCAGAGTAGTAAGCAAATATATTTAGTACATTAATCTGTTTCCTTAGAAATTGATGCTGCCTTACAGGATATGCTGGATTGTGGCCTACTGCAAGCATTTCAAAGAGTAGCACAGACCTTGACAAAATAAGCATAATTATAGCATATGTAGAGTTCTTGGTTTTCAAATGCCATGCATTTGGAAATATATCTATTTCAATAGACCAGCAGAGGAGAGGATTTGCAAAAGGTCACAATATGAAGCTACAAGAGTTTGCTGGGACGAGGAAAACTCAGCCTTTACTTACACCACAGCAACTCTATTAGCATCACCTAGAGTTTTGTGGCTGCAACAGTAACAAAAAACAAGTCCTGAATAACTACATGGGCAGGCTGCAATGAAGAGGAAAACAAGACTTAGGGTTTACAAACTTCCTTTCATTGTAACTGTGCAGTAAATGCAAGGGAAGAATCATAATATTTGGAACTTTTTTCCCAATGGACAATAAAATACAGCATCATAAAACTAGACAAACTGCTGTTTTGGAGAGGGAAAAGGGAATCGGCTCTGAATGGCTCAGAATTCTAGTGGAAGAAATGAGTACTGGGGTCCCTTTGGGGAATTCAGATGCTGTGCTTCCTCAGGTAGATGTTAAGGTGAGGTTTGTAATGGGAGAACAGAAACCATAAACCACCATCCTTGGAGAAGCAGTAATGCCTGTTGGATCAAAGGCCTGATGGTCCATCATCAGCACCGCATGCCCTCTGGCTCCTTCTGCCTGTTCCCTCTCCCAGCTCCATCCAGGTCAGCACTGGACCAAGAGTGGAGCTGTGATCACAGAGCTGCTACAGACTGCTATTTTGAGGAGAGAACTGGGGCTTTTGGCTATGGCATGTTCTCAACCTTGGGACTCTGCAGAAGCAGGCCTATCTCAGTGGTCCTTTCCAGGACCAAGATGAGCATGTTTCATTCCCTGCTCTCTTGCTAGTTAGTACAAGTATTTCAAGGACCATCCCCTTAGTTTGTAATGTTTACTACTACATACTGAAATTCTAGGCATTTAGAAAAGTACTCAGAAATATTTGCAGCTCATTTCAGCCAGAGACAAGAACAGAAATTATTGGGAACATTTTTAGGATGTCTGAGACCACTGGATTTCCAGCTGGTTTTCTGTTTCAGTGCAATTCTCCCATTACAACAGGAGGCTGGAGCAGGGTGACATGTCACCTGGAGAATTCTGGTTTGACTGGGCTGTGGGAGAGATAATTTTGTGTGTCTTCATCCTACAGCATCCCAGCTAAAAGCTGCTGTGTCCTTGAGCTGTGTATGAACTGTGCACCAAAGAACTCTGTGCACCTCTTCTCAAGTGGAAGAGCAAAATTAGTAAGTAAGCCCATCGCCCCTCCCGACCATATCATATTTTCTCACATCTCAGTATGTAACAAGCCATGAAGCTTGAGGCCAAAGGTTTCCAATACTAGTTAAGGATGGTTATCTCCCCAAACCCATATGCCCTTGAGGCTGTGATTCTACTTCCAGTGGCCAAAACATTCTAGGAAAAAAAGGCTATTAAAATAAATTCTGTATTTTTTAATCAACCACCAAGCCATTAGAGAGATTTCAGAAAACCATTGTAGAGGAAGGCTGAACAACAGTAACATTCAAGAAATGGGAGGTGGATAGGCTGCTGCTTTAACTTCAGCAAAATGAATTCGGCTATAAGCAGTGTAGCAGTACATAGGAGCTCAACATCAACAGCAGAAGAACACACAAGTATTATATGATTAATGGGGCACTTGTGACACTTTCTGCACCTTGAGTAGAGAAGGTAAGACAGAAGTATGTGTTTGTTTTTCAGCTTTGTGATCAGTACATTCATCCTTCCTGAAGCTACTGCTCAGTTCAAGTCCTTGTGTTTTCATCTTTGCATCTGATGATTGCAATCATTACACCACGTATCATTTGAAATCCCTCACCTTTAGATTTTTATTTTTAGGCCTACTGCATGCAGAAATGATCACGCTCTGAGCTGGTTTCCATTTATCTGCAAGGAATGGATGGGTGTTATAGGAAGATTACATGGGAGACGGAGGAAGACATGCATTTCTATTTTGATGCAATGGTTGATGTAAGGAATGCACCTCTAAAGCAGCTCACTTGGGAATGAGATTGGAGCACAGCAAATGAGGAGAACAGACAAGTGGATCTTCATCTAACATCAAGAGAGGGGCAGCATCACTTGGCTAGGAGAGTGTCTGGAGGCTGCTAGGGCCATCTGTCTTCTCCTTTGGGGAGAGGAAGGTACAGTTTATCTCGGTATGTATACACATGTACATGTGTTCACTTCTGATAAAAAGTACAATCCCCCAACAAGAATAGCAGAACTGAGCAACTGCCCTTCTTTCCATGTGAGGCCCAGGTAGTTTGCAGTCATCTGCGGATCCTTGCCTTCAGCTTTCCTAATCTGTGCTGCAAAAAGTTCTTTCCTGAGCCAAGAAACACAGGCTTGAACCAGTTCAGAGTTTCTGTCAGCAGCAGCAGCAGCCTGTACTATCACCACTGGGCAGGGAGCTGGCAAGAGGCCAGGGCTGAGGCGCTTTCAGCTCTGCTCCCGATCGCAATGTCTTGAGTGAGTTCAAAGTTGGGCAAAATGCCTTTGCATCTGTGAATACGAGCTTTTTGCTTTTTTCTACAGCCAATATGTGTTTCTACATAAAAATACTGCAAGTCTGGTGCTAACAGTCCCATCTGTTACTATAATAAATTATTGCCATTATACAAAATCCCAGGTAAGTTTATAAGGAACCATCCCCAAACCCTAGCCTGATCTGTGCTGGACATCTCTGTAGGAGGTACTAATGGGGGAGCAGAAGTCATCAACAATACAGAGAGCTGCTTGTGAGCAAACGCCAAGCGCTGCCTCCTTGAATGGGCCCAGCTGAGCATCTTTTGTTCCCATTGATGACACCAAAGCTGGAGACCCTCAGCATCTACAATGCAGAATAGACTGCAGTTCTTGGTGTGAAATACTTTTATATTTCTCAATAAGGACAATGTTATTGCTCGGATCTGATCTTGTGAAACAGAGGAAGACACCAAACTGTCAGGCTGATCATCTAATACCCATTCAGATATTAGCACTGGCAGTGTACGTAGGAAAAATTAAATGCTAAATCTCCTTTCTGCTCTATATTGCAAGTAACAAAATCTTTGGTTTTTTGCCTAAAACTCCAAATGATCTTCATTCCAGGACACTGTCTGAAAACCTACCAGAATGATCTTACAGTCCCATCTGACATCATAGGTTTATCACTATCCCCACATATTCAAAAGGTGCTTTGCTTTGCAGCAGCTATAAAATAAGAAGTACCATGATTTCACAAACTGAGGTTTGTGGGAATCGCCTAATGTTATGGCTGTTTATTATATAGCATTCTTGTATGTTGCAGAGCTGTGAATTTCACCTCTTCCATGAATTCTGTTTCTGTGTCTTACACAAGTGGTATCAGGCCTCAAAGTCTGTCATTCAAGTAGGTTACATTATTTAGAAAGATGCCATTAGAGACATCATTGTGAAAAGAAGGAATTATTGATTCCCTCTGATAAACTGCTGCCAGGATCTTCCCATTGATTTTTCCAACCAGGGTGATGATTTGAATCTTTTCTTTTGCTCCATCATAGCTAAAAATCCAGCCATTTCTGTTTAAGAATGAATTTTCCTTTTTTAGCACTGTTTTTTAAAAAGAAACTGTTAATTTTTCACTTTGTTCTTACACAGTTGCATGCAAATTTGAAAACAGGTTTGAAATAAACAGAAACATCAAAATAACTGAGAAAGAAATTGGGATCTTTTAAAATCTATTGACAGAAGAACCATTTTGAACTATAAGTCTTCCCAGTGTTTGGATTTTTTTCTCTGCAAGGTCCTTAAATTCTTGAATGAAGAATGAAGAAAAACCACCAAGATTTGCTTTTGTATTAACATATAGTCAAAACTTTCCTTAATGTAAATCTCAGAATAAATTAATCCTGTGCTATGCTTTGACTCAATGAGTCAGTGTTAATCTGGAGAGTATGATAGTGACCTACAGGTCATAAAACAGTATGGAAAGTAGCTCTCAGAAGAGCTCTACTTACACACTGTTATCTATTTCTTTTTCTTGGCTTTATGTCTTCAGCTGATTTCTTCTTCCTTCCAGCTTTAATCTGTTGCTCCGGTGGCTTTTCTGTTATACTGAATTAAATTTGTGAGACTATTGAGCACGGTGTGGATGAAGAACTCAAGCTGAACTCTAGCAAATGGTGCAGAGACTGGGAACTCCATGGAGGGTGAAACCTGAATCCAGTACTACCTGAGGAACCAAGCCTCTTTGCTTTGTGCTCGATTCCCACTGATGTCCAGAGGATGGTGCTACTTGTCTTGTTAAGAATTTTTTGTCTGAGTAAGAACTGCAGAAAATCTCTCTCATATTGTGGCATTGTCTCTCAGCATCGTCCATTTGTCAAAACCAGCCAGCACCCTCATTCCCAGAGGTGAAAAGTGAGTTACAGCAAATATTGACATGTGTCTGTTCTGACTGGTTAAAGATGAGTTTTAGGGGTTTGAGTTAGGAATAAAATTCAGATGGGGACATGCCATTGTAGTGGAAACTTTAATTCAATATAATTTTCTCTTTCTTTCCTGCAGGCCAGGATCCTTATGAGAATATATGTTTCCCGTAATATACCGCATCCCTTCTTGTGGCAAGGGACAGCACCATCTGTCCTGGTTTCAGCTGGGATAGAGTTAATTGTCTTCTAGTAGCTGGTACAGTGCTATGTTTTTGAGTTAGGTATGAGAAGAATGTTGATAACACTGATGTTTTCAGTTGTTGCTAAGTAATATTTAGTCTAAAGTCAAGGATTTTTCTGCTTCCGATGTGCAGCCAGCAAGAAGGCTGGAGGGGCACAAGAAGTTGGAAGGGGACACAGCCACGGCAGCTGACCCAAAGTGGCCAAAGGAATATTCCATACCATATGATGTCATGCCCAGTATATCAACTGGGGGGAGTGAGGGTGGGGGATTACTGCTCAGGGACTAACTGAGCGTTGATCGGTGAGTGGTGAGCAATTGCATTGTGCATAATTTGTATATTCCAATCCTTTTATTATTACCGTTGTCATCTTGTTAGTGTTATCATTATCACTATTAGTTTCTTCTTTTCTGTTCTATTAAACTGTTCTTATCTCAACCCACGAGTTTTACTTCTTTTCCCGATTTTCTCCCCCATCCCACAGGATGTGGGGGGGGGGAGTGAGTGAGTGGCTGTGTGGTGCTTAGTTGCTGGCTGGGGTTAAACCACGACACCATCTCAGGGTAGCCTGGTCCAGATGCATCGTCTTGACCACAATGTGGTCTTGAAAGCCGCTACTTATAGAGTAGGATGGGGTGATGTGAAATTAGCTAATAAGACATTATGGGAGTTTTAGGGAAAAGTTTTTTTTTCAATGGAAATATGTTTCTTTCACAAAAACTTTATTTCGGTAAAAACTGGAATTGTAACAGCTTTGACAACTTGTTTAGATTCCCCTTCATGTTGGATGCAATATGTGGAGTGAGGAAGCGAGCAAGCCAGCTTTGTCATCCTCCTGGAGTCTACTGGCAAGTAATGTCAAGGAGAAAACTGAAAAATATGTTTCCTGCCTCTCCCTGAACTTGGGACATCAGCTGTTGCTAAACTTAAACAAAATTGATGTCTAAAAGCAGTTTGGACACATGAGGCTCTTAAACTGTTGGTGTTTGCAGGGGACAGCAGCTGTGGCCCAAATCCTTCTGTCTGCTCTGCCAGGCTTGTGAATGTGCTGCGTTTGGAAATGATGTAAAATGAAATGGATGGATATTTCAAGACATCCACTGCCAGTGAGAAATGCCTCCTTGCCAGAAGTGCCTTTATCAGAGGGAGCTTTTGGCCCACGGGGTCTATCTGAGCAGGATCCCCGGGGTTGCCGAGCTGTGGTGGGGGAGCAGGAGCATGGGATGCCAGTGGCTTCCCCGTCACTCCTGCCCGGCTTGAAAGCCTCGTGCTTTAGCAGGGTGACTTCAGACTTGGTAACTGACCTTAGGATCCTTTTGCATTAACCACTCTTAGCTGGAAACCCGATGACTGCCTTTTGGATTCCTTTCCTTCATTCTCATATCGTTTTCCTGGAAATCCGTAGGAACGACCAAGCTCTTCCTGAGCTGCAATGAGATCAGAGGTGAACGCAGTCATTTCATCCCTTAAGTCCTCTGTCCCTGCTAGTTCCCTGCATACAGTTTTCTCTTTTCCTCCAATTTCAGGAACATATGTAAATAATTAACTTACAAATTATACAAGCTTATCACACTATATCCCAACAGATGGAGAAACACCATTAAGTTGATTTGTTCAGGCAGCCACATGCTAGACGCAGACCCAGAAAAAACAAGGAAATGAGTAGTTACCACTCTTAACGGTATGTAACTGATCTCATGGCTGCTATTGCCACATGTGACATTACAGCCCATTTACTGTAATCTTAACTCTGACCCACCCAGCCCTTTCACCATACTCTTTCCCCTATCAAATAGCTGTTGTGAAAGTTTATTTCTACCGCAACAGGGTGATGTGGTTACAGCATGTATCCGAATCATGCATAACCTAGCTGGTTCATGTCACCCTAGCAATAGCACTGAGATGTGGGCATCAGTCCAGTCTTGCTCTCAGTAGCTATTTTAGAAGCACTGATTCAAGCATGGCTAGGGATCGTGGCTGATCTGCTTGACATCTTGGCCTGGTGAACTCACATACAAACCTTGCCCCCTAATAATAGTGGTAGGTGTGAGACAAAGGTGTTTTAATGCTGGGAAATGCTCTAGCACTGTCGTGTGTGGAGAAAGGGTTATGTAAAATGTGGATGTCACTTAGGTTAAGAAGAGCTGCCAACCAGAATAGAAAAAATGTGTTTAATTTTTTCAAAGCAAGGAGTAGCTCTTCCTACAGCAACAGAGATATTGAAGCTGGGACTTTAATGAAAGCAAACCCATTTGCTGTTGCATGTGATACAGGCAATGGCCAGCTGAGAAGGGTATGCTATACTGGGCACAGTTCTTATGGAGCATTAACATTTCTCTTCATTTCATTTGCCAAGGGAAATGAGTGCATCACTCAGGTAATCTAGTCAATCACATGTAAATTTGAAACCTGTCTCTCTTGCTTGATGGTGAATAGAAGAATAATGCAGCACTTGGAAACTGAGAAATTCTTGTTTTTTAGCAAGAGGACACTATGTTGCTGGGCATCCACCATTTTACTGTAGAAATTGTGCCAGGACATCACAGCAGTATCATGCAGAAATACCCAATGGCTTTTCACTTGCTGACTTTGCTATCAGTTGCAAACTAGCCACAGCAGATCACAGCTCAGGTGAACTTGGCAAAATGGGCTGCAAAAGCTATTTTGACTCTGTGTTACTGCAACTAAGCTGCTCCAGACTGTCCTTGGGTACCCAGAACACAAGTAAGTGCTGAGGGGAACAGTGCCCTTTGCCTTCACTGTGGCCCTTGAGCCAAACCCTAGTATCTTCTTACGATTGCCACTGCTCTGCACTTGCATTGAGTGCTGGGATGCTTATTTTGTGTAATGAGCTTTATATCCTTGTTTTGGGGGCAAAGCCGAATTTGTGAATATCTGTCTTACAGTGGAAATTTGTGCTTCTGTACTTAGGAATTTTCTTTTTTGAGTGTCTGTTACTGGGACTGGCTTTTCTGCTCTCTGTTCCCTGCTGGAGTGGTCCATGTAGTCACACTCCCTGCAGAAGGCAGCGATGGCCTGTCAGGAGAGATGATGGGGCTCTGAAAGCACTTTCTGTGTGTACATGTGGGCAGTGTGCCCAGTCTGTGGCTGTTTTCTGACATGGGAAAGCTGCTTGTCAAAGTCTTTGCTTGGCTCTACACTACTGCTGCTAACTCAAAGTCAAGCCAGTGAGGGGGTTTCACTGCTTTGGAGATACCTTATGTATTCATAAACAGTCTTTGGTTGGGATTTTGAAGCTCTCCACAGTTTTAGCCTCTGGGCTACTCTCTTTTGGTCTCTCCAGGGTTTTTCCTGAGGGTTTTCCGCCTTATAGTATCATAGAATCATTTAGGTTGGAAAAGGCCTTCAAGATCATTGAGTCCTACCATCAGCCATGCCCACTAAACCATGTTCTGAAGTGCCTTGTCTACACGCTTTTTGAATACCTCCAGGGATGGTGACTCCACCACTTCCCTGGGCAGCCTGTTCCGATACCTGACAATCCTTTCAGTAAAGAAATTTTTCCTAATATCCAACCTAAACCTCTCCTGCAGCAACTTGAGGCCATTTCCTCTCATCCTATCTCCAGCCACCTGACAGAAGAGACCAGCACCCACCTCACTACAACCTCCTTTCAGGCAGTTGTAGAGAGCGATAAGGTCTCCCCTCAGCATCCTTTTCTCCAGGCTAAACAACCCCAGTTCCCACAGCTGCTCCTCATAAGACTTGTGCTCCAGGCCCTTCACCAGCTTTGTTGCCCTTCTCTGGACACACTCCAGCACCTCAATGTCTTTCCTGTAGTGAGGGGCCCAAAACTGAACACAGTACTCGAGGTACGGCCTCACCAGTGCCAAATACAGGGGAAAAATCACCTCCCTGCTCCTGCTGGCCACGCTATTTCTGATGCAGCCCAGGATGCTGTTGGCCTTCTTGGCCACCTGGGCACACTGCTGGCTCATATTCAGCCGGCTGTCAACCAGCACCCCCAGGTCTTTTTCTGCCAGGCAGCTTTCCAGCCACTCTTCCCCAAGCCTGTAGCTCTGCATGGGGTTGTTGTAAGCCAAGTGCAGGACCCAGCGCTTGGCCTTGTTGAACCTCATACATTTGGCCTTGGCCCCATCGATCTAGCCTGTCCAGATCCCTCTGTAGAGCCTTCTTACCCTCAAGCAGATCAACCCTCCCTCCCAACTTGGTGTCATCTGCAAACTTGCTGAGGGTGCACTTGATCCCCTCATCACGTGTAAGAAATACTTGTGTACTATTTACTTCTTTTCTTTCTCACTTCACTTTGAGGGCTACATAAATCTTAGGCAAATATTGCCAGATGACTATCTGATACCTCAATTCTAGTTCACCCAAAGGGTTGCTGTTTCTAGTACCTGCTGCTACTTCCCTAATTCCACAGCTTTTGAACTCATTTGACATAGATTTGCCTACATCTCCTCCAGACTACTTTTCTGATGTGAAAGCTTCCCTACGGTAGTTTCTATTCCACCCCTGAAACCGCTTTGACGTTCAAGGGCCATGTGGAGGGATGCTGAACTGGTCTTCACCCCATCCTCCTCTGCTGCCGTCTCCCAGCTGTCCTATTTTCACACCTCCATCCCAGCACGCAGCACTTCAGGTGCTCGCAAACCTCGCAAAATGCCCCAATCCCCACTTTTTTTTTTTTTTTTTTGGGTCCCCATTCCACCTTTGGAAACGCAAGTCCGGGTTTTTCTGGCTTACCGTTTCCCTGAGTCCTGTGCACCAGTGGAAATACGAGCCAGCCGAGGGGAGGGAGCCCTGCGGCCGCCGGAGCGCTCCTCCCCGGCCGGGGCTGGGCGCAGCCGGGAGGTGTCGCGGCTCCCCCGCCGAGCCAGCCCTGCCTGTATCCCTGCCTGTATCCCTGCCTGTATCCCTGTCTGTATCCTTGCCTGTATCCCTGCCTGTATCCCTGCCTCCAGCTCTGCTCGCAGCCCTGCCCGCAGCCCTGCCTGTATCCCTGCCCGCAGTCCTGCCTGCAGCCCTGCCCGCAGCCCTGCCCGCAGCGGTGAAAACACCGCCGATGCCCGGGTGCACGTTGAATGCCAAAGCGAGTGTGCGTTTGGGCTTGGCCTGTTTGGACTGCAATAGCCTCAATTTAGCTTTACGAGGAAGGGCTGACATGTTATTTGCTGGTAATCGGTATGCTAAGTGCCGTGGTGAAATGCCACTGAAATACCAGTTGTTGCTGGGCATTTCTGCTCTGCTTTTGTCTGTCAGGATCGTAATGAGGTGATTCACTGTGTCATCCTGCACTGGACTGTGCTCAGCCTTCCTTCTCCGTGAGACCTACCTCAGTGGCTCACTTGTGCAATGCCTGGTTTTTGCTGTTACTGAGTTACTCTGTCATTACTCTGTGCAACTGGGACAGTGACTTTATTGAGATGTATTCCAGGCAATATTTTCAATATAAATATTTATGGGTAGAATTTTCAAATACTATCTAGGAGCGCAAATCCTGCTGAATGTCACTGTGATTCATATTCCTACAAGAACATTGGGAAATGCAGCTCTGCACGTTTATAATGACAAAAAACTGGCTACTGCTGTGGTTCCGAGTAGATGGCAGGCTAATATGAATTCCCTGTAGAAACAGCTTTAACCCCAGCTAGTGCTGTATGCCTGTGTGCTGTATCTAGCTGAGAATAAAGTAGATTTTTGAATTCTAAATTCTGAAGTTGCAATGTAGCATTTAGAAAAGAAAAAAAAATATTATTCCTATACTTTTATTCAGTATAAAACCCTACTGCTTCTGAGATTTTTCCAAAGCTTTCCTTTTAGTGTAAGACACTACTACTTTTTTAAGCCTTTAAGCTTTCTTTTCAAATGGTCTCATGATTGCCATTCTAACTAGGAAGAGAAGTATTTGCAAATAAAAAAAAAGTATGAGTGATGGTTGCTCACAGTGTCTGCATCCACAGCAGAAGGCTGGGAAAGGAGGGGAGAGAGAAAGGAAAAAGTATTTTTCCTGACTCACTGTTTAAATGATAAAGTGTCCATTAATAGGATCATATTATAGAATTATAATTCTAACCTTTTCAAAGGGTTTCAATCATTGCAGGTCTTGCAGCTGGTGCAATTACAGTATGGCATAAACATTTTGCTGGAGAGTTTGATTTAATTACAGGAAGACTTTTTGTAAGGTCAGTGCTGTGGTACAGAACTCATGTTCTTGGGGCATTCACTCTAATTACGGTTTTGTTTTTGATGCTGATCTTCATGTCTTATGTGTGGTAACTCCTGTGCTGTATGTGTTAGAGACATCACTCACTGCTTACAAACAAAGGATCCGGTTTTATCTCTGGGACAGCTGCTTGCTTGCATTTTGGTGTGGTTTTTTGTTCTCCCAGTGGGTGAGACCTCCTGTATCTGGTTGTGAAATGGGGATGCTGGGCTGGAGGTGGGAGTATCATGTTGTAGAGGTGTCACATGTGTAGTAAAACTCAACTAGATGGCATATGCCAGGTGCTACCTTCCTCCTGCACTGTGACCCTGTGTGCCCAGTGCAGTTGTGTGATGGATCTGGGTCACCAGCTGAGTTTCATGTGAAGGGGGCCATGACACCGAAGGAAAGCCATGGCACCATCCTGTTCATGCATGCGGTACAGGCCAAGCATCTGGCAGGAGAGAGATCTGTGAATCTTGATGCCTGGTGGGTGAGATTTTGGCAGAACTCTGCAGGCCTATGGGCATGATTTTGTGCTTTGAGTCTTCCCCTCTGTCCTTTGCAAAACTGCCCACTCCCCTGCTAGTGTTGGTTTTGATAAGCCCCTTCTAGATCCTAATGAAGACATTGCATCAGACTGACCTCACAGCACTACCTGCAAGTTTTTACCCGTTTTCCGTTATCTTTCTCTTTGTAGGGGCTTCCTGTGACAGAACTTGCTATGTGGCCCAATCCAGAACAATTCTTTCCAGAAAGAGTTTGAAGTGCACCAAAAATGCAGGAAGGGGAATGGGTTTGTAAGGAACAAGTTGTGCTAGACAGGTTCAATTTTCTTTTTTTTTTTCTCTATAATTACAAAATTTGATTGTATTGGGAGCAGAAAAGGCAGGATTGCTCATGTGTCAATATAGTATACGTGTTCTAGAGACAAATGAAGGAGAGCGGAGGAGAAAGAAAGGGTTCTGGAGGGCGTAAACATTGCAAAGGGGAGGGAAGGGACATACTGTGGTGCATCTGCTTTGTGTCATGTCTCCTCAGCTGTGTGCACTGTGCGTGGCAGTGCTAATGTAGGGATACAAACACCTCCCTTTGCATCTCATGTATTTTCCCCTTCCCCAGCAGAAAATCCCTGTGAAAGCCATCTAGTCCCCCCATCATCAAGCATTTTGTAACTAGGTGTAACAGTTACTTCTTGCCAGTTAAGGACTGTTCTCTACAGAGTATTTCCTACTTGTTTCTTTGTTCCTGCACAACATGACATCTTGTTTTAAATTTTTCAATCAATTGGACTTCTGGCATTTCCCTCAGGAGACTACTCCAGTCTTGCTCTAGAGAAAGCAGCATTAGAATTTCTTCTCCAATAGTCAGCAAATTTTTTCCTTCGCTAAGCCAGGGAACAGTGCTACAGGAGACAGCCTGTAATGGTGGGGGAAGAAAAGGTGAAATGAGGGGGGGGAGAAGTACAGAGGTGAGAAATAAAAAGAGCATGAAGGCAGGCACTGATAACTGGCCGGACATCTGAGACCCTGGTGAAATTAAACATTTAATCTTTGTTTCTTGTGTTCTCCACTTTTCATAGCAGCAAGAAGGAAGAAGATGTTCTTCCGTTAAAAAAAGGAAATTAAAACCCTACTGATGTTCTTTCCGGTGCTGAAGAACTCTGAAATGTGAGGGTAGAAAAGGGAAATGGGTTAATATCCAGGGCTGGCATTTTTGAGGGTACCTAAAGAACTTTGGTGCTGAGCTCTCCCTAAAGCCCTGGAAGAGTGGAGTGACAAGATACATAAGCTCTTTTTCAAAATCCTCTCCTTAAAGAGTGTATTAAAGCAGAGGTGGAAAGCAGAAGGCAGGCAGAGTGGTACAGATATCCATGTAGTGATTAGTCCTGAGGCTGGCAGAAGTAATACTCAATTATTTGTTTTGCAGCTTTGTCTATGACCTGCATGTTTATGGCAGGGCCCCACTGGGCAAAGACACAGGGAAAAGAAAGTCTCAAGGAGCTTGCTTGAATGTTTTATTCATTGCATTAATTTTTGCCTGAAGAGTTTTTTCCCCTTGGGGATGGAGGCCTTAAGATATGGTTCAAAGGAGTGTGTGGAACTTAGCCAAGAAGCTGTCCCTGAAATTAATGACAGAGCTGGACTAAACCCTTTGTACCATTTGGAAATCAGCCACTGACACTTAGATAGGTTTGCCCTATGGTAAACCCCTTTTCCTTCCTAATGATTGAATTGGCCTTTTGGCTTTACCCTGAAGGGTAAACATACCCCACAGTGCTATTCAGTACTGCATGCGTATGACAGGCAGGAGAGAGAACCAAGCAGCTTCAAGAAATATGAAGAACTGTGGCCTTTTATACAAAATGAAGCTGTGAGCAGAGTTTGGGTCATAGAAGCTGGTCCAGTCCTTCAAGTTTAGACACATCAGTGCAAAAGCTTAGATTTCAGAGCAGAGCTGGTGATTGAATTGCAGCTCAGGACTGGGAGCTGCTGCTGTTTCTATTCAGGGAGTATAGAAATCTTCAGAAAAGTTTAAAAAATCAACCAGGAAAATGGCTATTTGAAAACAATTTCAGGTGGATTTAAAGCCCAGGTAATGCTGTTGCTTCACTCTGCTTTTGCTGGCGTACCCAGAACAGCTGTGTTTGATAGCTCCCCACAGGCAGGATGGCGTTGAAAGTCAAGTAGTGTGGTTTTGTAGTGTCAGCCTTCCTGGCATGTCTCAAGGATGTGGCTGCTTCGGATGGGATTGTGGGGAATACGAGAGCTGCTGGGGGAGCTAGGGAACTATGGGGATAGACAGGAGAGGGGGAGGAGGAAGCGGGAGTGCTCTTGGATGTGTCTGCTAACTTTGTGGCACTGGTTTGGTGGATGTTTCTCTTCTCGAAGCAAAGCCCCGCTGCTAGCTAATGAAAGGTGTGTTGGGCAGTATCGATTTGCACATTGCTCAGGAAAGCCTTGTGGATGTCAAGATGACAGCGTAACAAACCAACTAGATAGAAAGCAGGCAACTGGGGGGCACAGTCGCATGGCCCATGGCCCTGAAGCTATGGGTTCTTTATGTGTGTGCATTTCTCAGGGTGTGAGACTGTGAGTCAGGTCAGTCAGGAAGGCCCACGCTTGGCCATGACCTAAAGCATGAGACGTTTCACTGTACTTGTGCTGGGGAAGGGGAATGGAGCTAGAGCTGGAGCTGGGGAGTTATGGGTGGCAGGAACCTCACTGTGGTCAAGCATGGGGACCTCACTCCTCTTTCTTGATCTCACACTCCAGACATTGTTAGTCAGTAGAGAACACAAGGACTTGATAAGCTACATGCTGTAATTTGGACCAAGGAGCAAGAGCAAGACTCCATCCAGGCCCTATAAACACTTGAGAGAAGGCACATGTGCTGGAAAGGGGGATGATCTGGAGGTTGTCGTAAGTCTATCTTGTTAACAGATACATCGTGTACAATGCAGGTTCCAGGCTCTGTTGCAGTGCAGGCTGCAGACTCCTTCCTGGCTCCTGAGGGCTGTATGCCTGCATGGTCCAAAATCTACCTACTTTCTTTGATTGCTCTGAAATTTGGTAGGACATGCAGAGGGCCAGCACAGGGATATTCTCCCACTTTAGAGTCATTTAAGCAAGGAGATCCTGAGATACAGCCCTCTTCTCCCCATCCTTGTCCTTTCTTTCTCCACACCCTTGTTCTCTGCCCCAAAAGACAAAGGGAGCCAGCTCCGCTTCTTTGATTCTTTGCTTTGATTCTTTGCTCTGGTGCTTGAGAACCAGACCTTTGACTTAAATGTCCAGCGCTATGACTCTGCATGTCCTGGAGGAAAATGCTAAAGGATTTCTAGCCTGGCTGCTCTTGCATGAGCTGAGAGGACTACTGCAGACTCTGTCTATGCTAGCATGGCTGGTGTGGACTCAAAGCCAGCCTGGGCAGAAGTCTAGGAGGGGGAAATAGGAATTTTGCTGTGCTTCTCCCTCACCAAGACTGTTTTTCATGTTTTTTTTGTTTGGATTGCATTCTATAGGAAGTCCAGAAATCCTGAAAGCTGTTTTCAAAAAGAAAGAGGCTAAGGGCTTCTGACAGAGGAAGGATGAAAATTTGGATGGAGCAAGAAAGCAGGACAGTGGAGATGATTACAGTGAGGGAGATCTGGTTAGTCTCTCAGGCTCCTTTCTTTAGGTGTAAGCAACAGAGGTGGAGATGGGAAGAGGAGGAAAGACAAAGACAGACCCTGGAGGCATTTGAACACATTTCCCACTCTCTCCTTAGGATAAAATGAGATATGGAGCTTTCAGAGACTGCCTCCACCACCCTCCCTCTTTCTCTTATGAACAGGGATCCAGGGGTCTGGTCAGAGTTATGTGAGACAGGGTTCACCTCCATGTGGTACTTGAGGTAAAGAAGGGAGATGGTGGGTAAGCCCTCCCTCATGTGCTGGGATGTGGGTGATGCTGGAGCCTTCATGTCCCTTTGTCCTGAAGAAGGACTGCTCTTCTGCAGGGACAGCTGATGGCAGCAGGCTTGGCAGGTACCTACAGGGCTTCCAGCCTGGCATGACAGGTAGAGTGATGTCACCTTAGACTGATCTTCTCTCGCTGCATTCCTCTTGTGGGGCATTCTTCAATGGGCCACTTCGCATTTCCCACTGCAACCAAACTGACTGTTAGCTAAAGAAGCTGTTTGTTGAAGGACAAAACCATTCTTCCCTAAATGGTGGGGTCACCTGGTCCCATCTCACGCCTTTTTACAAAGCCAGTGCCACAAAAACTCCAGCTTGGTTGTCAAAAAACAGACCCCAAAGGGCCACACCCTGAAGATCTTAATATTCCTGGTTTTATGTGGCATTTCCATGTACCCTGATGCCACTTTGCTCTTGTACTAAGCAGCATATGTTGCCACTTACTACAGAAATGATGGAACTCCTGCTTTTTCTCCAAAGAACTGGCTTTCACTACAGAAGGAAGCCATCTTATGAAGATTTACAATCTTTGGATAAATATGAGGCCACAGGATGCTCTTTCCCTTTCTTATTGTTAGACCTCTGCTCTTTACCTCTGTCCTGTTAAACTGCCACAGGTGCTGGGATGTCTTAAAAGCTACCTCACTGTACATGGAAATTGGACAAATGGACGTGACCAAAGCAGATCTTCCCGTCTTTGACAACCTGGACCAGGCTGATGTGCAACCAGCTGGAAGGATGGCAGACCAAATCCATTAGCAGCTCTTGAGTCATGGGGCTAGTCTTACCTTTGCTGCTAGCATCTGCCTTTTTGCTTATCTTGTTTGCACCCTAATTCTTGATGGTTTCACCCTTTGCATGGGCAGGTTGGAACATCCATTAAGCCTTACTGGTGGAAGTCTTTTTTAATCCAGTACATGTTTCTCACGGTATCCTGGTGAGTCAGGCTTCTTTCAGGATAGAGCTGTGCTTGCAAAACTTCACATATTGTTCCATGCAGCAGGACAGATCCTCCCTCTGGATATCATGCTTCAGTGTTTTACAGTGGTGTATCATTCTGCAGGGAGCACATGTGGTCTGAGTCACAGTATTAACAATGTCAGTGTTTGTTTTTAATCAGGCAGACCAAATGCCACCTTCAGAACCAGCCCTGTGTCAAAGGCGGCAAAACATAGGGCCGAATGTTTATTTTCTTTAGTGATTAGCTCTATTTTCTTTGCATTCCAGACAAACAGCATCCCTGCTGTTCTCTGACTCAAAGCAATATATCCCCTTAGCATGTGGCATGACAAAATTAACCCCTGGGCAACAAAGCGACAGGAAACAAAGGGTTGTTTGTTAAACAAAAATCTATTTATGCAGGATCAGACATCCAGACATGGCAAAATAAGTTCCTGTATTTATCAGTGATTGTGTAATCCTACTTTGAAGCTACAACAATCAACCTGTAATGATGAATTCATTTTTGGGTAAAAAAAATGATCTGTCTTTTTGAAACAGACAATTTTGCAATCATGACAGCAGGTAAAAGCAGAGCTAGGTGTTCAGCAGATGAAAAGTCAGTGTAATTCCCTTCAAAAGTTCTGGTTATGTCTGCACCCACTGAGAGTCTAGCTCAGAGTGTTTTAAACTTTAAGCACTGTCCCAATTTGAAGAAAGTGATTCTTTAAGACCAAGCCTGACTTTCTTCATTTTCTGTAATGGAAAATGGAAATTGGAAATAATGGGGTGAGCTTTAATATATTTAGATGTTGCCTTATATATGGACTCTTAAGCTGCAAGCTGAAGGGAGATTATTTTCATGCTTTTTCCCTGTTAAAGTGCTGGCACAGCATCAGTGAGCAGTAGGACCAGCAGAATTGTCCCTCCCTGCCTTCATTATTGCCTCAAGCTGAATTCTGTTGTGTTACATTTTATATGCTGCTCAGTAAGACCTTGAAATGCAGTTGCTGAACACACTGTTAAGAAAGTTTCTCTCTCCCCTTGTTTTTTATTTCCCTGTGCCTTGTTCTGCTCATGAGGTCTGCTTTTTTAAATCCAGCTGCTCTTCTGGCTTGAAGGAATTAATTCCCATTTTGCTGGGAAAGAATCCATCTTTCTGAATCTGCCTGTTGGCAGGTAATGTCTCCTGCCCATTGCTTTGCTCTAGATGTCCTCTGAGTGTTCAGAGCTCCCTGAGGGTTACATGGATATAATCATAAGTATGAAGAGGAGAAAGTCCTGCCTTGGAAAAGAAACAGCAAATTGCATATTGATATTTTGTGATGGAAAATGGGAAGAAAGGGATGGCTTAAGTATACATGACCTTGCCTTGGTGGACTAAGTGACCTCTTAAAGTCCTTTTCATCTCTGTTTTCACTTAGTCTGTGATAAACACATGTTGTGACACGTGTGCATTGTGTGTATATCTTACCTCTATGTCCTTCTGCAAGGCCTCTCCTTTAATGTCTCTCTCTTGCCTACTTTTTCTTGAGCACAGACTTGCGGGGGGGTGGGAGGGGAAGGGAAGAAAACCTGTTCAAGTCTGTCCTGCATGTCAGTACTGTCCCTTCTCCTGCCTCACTAATTGAACTTGAAATGGCTGGTGAGAAAAGGCTGAAGGTATTAGATTAGGGTGTCTCACACTTCAATGAGCTGCCTTAATCTGAAAGGGAGTGAAAAGGCAGAGGGACTTGCATTCAGAGATGATGAACCTGATATGGAAGTATCATTTTGGTGTTTTGCAGGTCACACCACAGAAAAGTCTAAAAAATGAGTTGATCAAATGGATGAGCTTTCTTCATGGTGAAGGAACCTCTAAACAAGAGTTTTTGAGAGGTGTGTTGAGGGCCCCAGGGAAAATGCTCAGTAAGTTAAATATTGACAGCTCTGTTCATTACTTGACTTACACTGTGCAGTGCTTAGTGATGTGCAAAGTTAGGACCTGCTATGCTTGGTGCTGTATAGAGCAAGGAAAATTTAAAACTGCCCTTGCGAAGACCTTGAAATTGTAATGCACAAGGAGCAAATGTGCCTGTAGTTTTTGGGGCAAGGAGCTTTGCCGTGAGGGAACAAAGGAGAAGCAAGAACAGCTTTAACTTGTTAAAATGAATTGATGAGATATGCTGATGGGGTAAATGGTGAGAATGCATTTCAAAAGACAGAAGGTACGGTGGGACACAGCTTTTGAAGGTTGTAAAAACTCAGCACGATGCAGGCTCTACTGCTAATTTGACACTTGTGGCAAGCAGCTTTTGGCTGTAGAAGTCAAGCATCTTTTCCTGTCCCAGAGATGGGGGGATTATTTAGGAGGTGCAGACTGGAGGGAGATGTGCAGATAACATTGCACATAGTGGTGTAACTGGCATTTATGAGCTGTTCACACTGGAGGAAGCAGTTCTTCAGTGATGTTTGGTGAGATTTTCAGCTCTTGGGGTTGCTGCAGAGCTTAAAGCAGCTTGTGAAAGATAATTGCACAGTGTGAAGGGAAGGAAGAAGTTCTGAGCAGGCGGAGAGACCAAAGTACACATCTTCTGCACAATGCGGGGGGGAAGATATTTCACCAAAAAAAGAAGGGTGACGTGTGAGAAATCTTTGTAGTTAGCTTGTGAGAATTGGAATAGGAAGAAGCTCTGTGACCAGGGAGAGAAATCAGTTTGTGACAAGGCCTCTGAATATGCCATAGCAAGAAAAGGCTATAAAAATGAAAAGACAATAGTCACCAACAATATTAGAGAGACCAGGGTGCTGAGAATTCACAGCATAGCTATCTTTACAGATGTTTCTGCCTGAAGAGGAGTAATGGGGATCTTTGGAAGATAACAGGCTGACGTCTTGTTGGAAGAGAGAAGTTGCTACACATAGTCTCTGAACGTGGAAGAACCATTGCTCAGGAGGATATGAACTGGAAAGGCAGATAATTTGAGTTTCATAGCTGGTGGTCCTACGGCCATGGTGTAAGCCTCTGGAGATTTTGGAACACAGGTTATCTGTGGCTTGAGTGAATTATGAAAGGGTGACATTTGAAATAGTTAGCATTACTGATACCTGACCTCACAGTCTCCTTACTGTTATTAAGGTGAGGCTAATGAGTTCAAGTATCTGTTTGACAAGTTGCTATGGTTTCTTCCAATGTAAATCTTCCTATTCTTTTACCTCTGTTGCTTTTGCCTGGTCACTTAGCTTTGTTTTGTTCCCTTAGGCTTCAGTACTGTTGTATGCATCATTTTCTGTCAGCAGCTGATTTTGCCACTAAGCAGATCCCCAAATTGAAAGCCATAACCCTTGAGGGGAAGGGTCAGGAGTGGTAAGTCAGATACAATATGTGCATTTAAAGGCTGTGGTAGTATGTGACATAACTTCCTGACTAAGTTACATCAGAAGAAACAAAGGTGGGAGGCTAGAAACTGGCATTTCTCCCATGCCAAGAGACTAGCTAACAAGTCGCAGGTGGTCACAGCAGGAGCATGGGAAGAGCATGATTATGATGGGTTGTGGTGATAGCTTGTGTGCACTTGCACATTTCAGCTGCTTGTTTTTCCCAGCAGTTCTTAAAACTTTTTACGTAGCTTGCTATTTTGTTCAGGTAGAGTGCAAATTGGGAATTACCAGAGTGCGAAGTCCATTTTGATTGCTTGACTGGGCTTTACTCTCCTACCGTCCCTTTACTTTCAGCTTGGTCTAATACCCCTAGGGGATGCTGGCCTTGCTGCAGTAATCCTTTCTCACTGCACAGACCTACTGAGGTGACTCAGGATGGTATTCAGTGAAGATCATTGACTTGAGAGTGCTCCCATCAAAGTGCAAACACTCCAAACCACTGGCTTGCTTCTGCTCAGGAGAGAAAAAAAGTGTTTTTCGTGTGAGAGATGACCTGGCAACTAAGCCCCTTATTAGAGGGCACTTGTTGCCCATTGGAGCTGGTCACCTGAGTAAGAGGGCTGTGACTGTGCATTGGGCAGAAGCTTTTCTAGTTGATCTGTTGGATATTCCTAGAGGGGAATATCACATACAGCTATCCAGAAATGTGAAATGGAGGAAAGAAATTTTGTCTTGAATGTAAATGGATCCTCAAGGGCTTAATAGAGCAGAAGCCTCAAAATACTTGTTTTGCCAAGGGAAGTGCAACAGTGTGCTCAGAATCCCTGCACAAAGTCTCCTGGTTTGCTTACATGGGATGAGAAGCAACCTGTATCCTATAATCTTGCTCATGGCACTGATCCAATTTTGTATTGGGTTTGTGTGGCAAGCTTTTGGTAGTGGGTGGGGGCTGTGGCTTCTGTGAGAAGCTGCTAGAAGTTCCCCTTATGTCCAACAGAGCCAATGCCAGCCGGCTCCAAGTCAGGCCCGCCGCTGGCCCAGGCCAAGCCCATCAGTGACGGTGGTAGCGCCTCTGGGATAACAGATTTAAGAAGGGAAAAAAAGTTGCAGAAACTGCAGCTGGAGAGGGGAGTGAGAACATGTAAGAGAAACAACCCTGCAGACCCCCAGGTCAGCAAAGAAGGAGGGGGAGGAGACGCTCCAGGAGCCGGAGCAGAGATTCCCCTGCAGCCCGTGGGGAAGACCATGGTGAGGCAGGCTGTCCTCCTGCAGCCCAGGGAGGTCCACGGTGGAGCAGATATCCACCTGCAGCCCATGGAGGACCCCATGCCAGAGCAGGTGGGTGCCCGAAGGAGGCTGTGAGCCTGAAGCAGGCTCCTGGCAGGACCTGCAGATCTGTGGAGAGAGGATCCCATGCTGGAGCAGGTTTTCTGGCAGGACTTGTCACCCCATGAGGGATCCACACTGAAGCAGTGTGCTCCTGAAGGACTGCATCCCGTGGAAGGGACCCATGCTGAAGCAGTTCATGAAGACCTGCAGGCTGTGGGAAGGACCCATGTTGGAGAAGTTTGTGAAGGACTGTCTCCTGTGGGAGGGACCCCACGCTGAAGCAGGGGAAGAGTGAGGAGTCCTGCTCCTGAAGAGGAAGGAGCGGCAGAGACAATGTGTGAAGAACTGACCCCAACCCCCATTCCCTGTCCCCCTGTGCCGCTGGGGGTGGGGTAGGTAGAGAATTTGGGAGTGAAGCTGTGCCTGGGAAGAAGGGAGGGGCGGGGTTTTAAGATTCGTTTTTTTTCCTCATTACCCTTCTCTGGTTTCATTGGCAATAAATTAAGTTAAATTTTCTCTAAGTCGAGTCTGTTTTGCCCGTGATGGTAATTGGTTGAGTGATCTCTCCCTGTCCGTATCTCAACCCGCGAGCCTTTTGTTATATTTTCTCTCCCCTGTCAAGTTGAGGAGGGGGAGTGATAGCATGGCTTTGGTGGGTACCTGGCATCCAGCCAGGGTCAACCCACCAAAAATTTTGTCTTGAAATGTCTTGTTTGGTGTTTTGGGTGGGGGAAGGTGGACATTGCCACTGTTACTCTTATCAGTTCTGTGCTTCTGGAGAAACTGCATCCTCAGACTGCTGTGAAGGTGGAAGTGTGTTAAATTGCATAGGAGCCTGAGGGGAAGAGGCAGTTGGGCCACAGATCCCAGTTTGGAGGGAAGATTCTTCATCCAGATGTGGTGAACGGATGGGAGGAGGGAGAAGACTATATCCATGGCACCACCAACTCTCTGCATCTGCTCTCAGTTGCCCATACTCTGTACCCAAGCAGTGGATTGTCTGTGCCACAGTGGAAGAGTTTCCTTGGATCTGGCAGGGCTACTCAACTGAGGTGCCACGTTTCACCAATCCAGAAATGCTGTTTGTTTGTCAAACTCAGCTGCCAACACATCACCAAGACTAATAAACAAATCCTTCTGGATCTAATTCAGGTGTCTCTGCATCACATTTCTAGAACAGGAGTGCAGCCAGGGCTACGCTGTATTTAATGCTGATTTTGACTGGGTTTTATCATCGCTAGCTGTGCAGGATCTGAGGTGATTTCCCCCAGAAGCTGTACGTCTGCACCTGCTCCCCAGGACTTGGCTTGGAAGACCTCTTGGTAGCTGTGCGCTGCGGCTAAAGGCAAGGAGTGAGCTTTTGAGTTGGCCTGCACCAGACCCCACACAGCTGAGCACTGGGGGTGTGTTGTAGAGAGGCTCTAACCACTCAGCTGCAACCAGCAGGAGCAAGTGAAGTGATGAAGCCTGGCAAAATTGATCCTTTGTGGGGACCTTACTAGATTTCCTAACTTATTTTAAAATACCCAACAGATTTCCCACTCTCTAGGATGCTCCAGCCCACTCCATGACCATGAATTACAAAATAATGTTCTGCAGATTTGAATTGCAATGGCAGCTTAGGGTACTAACTCAGACCCAACTTGAGCCCTGTAAAAGTTACTAAGATACAAAGCATCCACAGTTTCCACTGCTGGGGTTTGTGGCTGACCTGCACTTCTGAAAATGAGGCCAGTTTGAGCTAAAATGGAAAAGCAACCAAACCTTCAACAACTTTTAAAATATCTTCACATTAATCTCTTTGCACTCAATTTCTTCAGAAGCTAATGAGGTTAGTATCCTGAAGGAGTGTTGTGATACTTCATAGTGGCAATGCTCTGAGATCCTTAAATGGAAAAAGCTAGAGAAATGGCCAGTTGTGTAACTATTCTAGAAGAGAGAAAGAGAGAGGGAAATTGCAGTGTAACTGTGCCTGGACAAGGGTGGGAAATAATAATTCAATGTGTAATGATTGAGCCGTCTGCAAGATACAGTGTAAAAATGCTTATTAGCAACACATTTCAAAAGACCTCTCATCTGAATTGCTTTGCAATATAAAGAACTTGATAAGTTGTTAAAGAAATAAAGAATATTCTGCACAGGCTTCTCTAATTATGCCTAACTGTAAGTTTTAACTGAGCAAGGAGCTCCATCTGCTTCAACAATACGATTTATGATACAGTAGCTTGGCATCCTCCGAGTGCCTCAGAACAGTGAAATGCAGTAGCATATGTAAATAGTTCCTAATTATGCACAGCAATGGGAATTCACAGATGGGTAACACCACCATCTACCAAAGACCTGCTACCTATAAATCCTCCTTGAAACAGTCTTGTATTACAATGGATTCTGGTAGTTTGGGAATGGATTGTTAAGATTCCATTATCTAAATTGAGTTTCAAGCACGGGTGGGCTCGAGCTTGCTTTTATAGGAGGATGTATTGCAGACGATGGCATGAAGTACTGAACTGCATTGCTGAATACGGCTGCTACCCTATTGCTGCAAAAGCAATGTTTGCTTTGTGGTGATGGAAATAGGAATTTACGCAGATGCAATAGTGCTGTGCTTAGACAAAGAAGCCAGTTCAATGGGCCCATTTCTTTCTCCTGTAATAGGGTGAAATACCAATGAGTTTTGCACTCAGTTGGCTGTCAGATATTCTTGAGATAATTAGGGGTGAGTTCAGAAGTTGGGTTAATATCAGTGAGTCTGGGCAGCCAGTTCATCCTGTAATGAATAAGAAATAGTGGAACTGGAATTCAGAAGGTAAATGCTTCTGAATTAAAGCCTTCTCAGCAATCTCAGCTTCAGAGACTGTTATCATTTAGTCTGACTAAATCTATCATTTGAGTAATTTCACTGTAAAAGTATAGCTGAACACAAAGCATTTAAATTGTTAAAAATCTGAAAGGATTTGGAAAATCCTGGACCTTAGAAGAGTTCATGAAAGGCCAGTGTTATTCTCCAGCAGCAACACAGCAGTGACTTTATATACAGACCAGCTTGTTACTCCTTGTTTTTTAAAGAGATAGCCCTGTTGGTTAAGTAAAGAGGAGGCAAAATCCATTCTCCTGGCCCACCCCCCTGCCATTTATCTTTTGGAGAATAGTAAAGGGGTAAGTTTAGAACTTCCATGATCTAGGAATATGGAAGAAAATCTTTAATAAACCTAGCAAAAATAACCACCCATGGAGGATTTTTTGTTCTTAAGTGCAATAAGCAAGCTTTAGCATGGTGATATGACATAACAGTATTTGCAGTGGACTTGCCAGAGGATGTGTGGCCATCTGGGAGTATTTTAAGAATAGGTTTGCATAATCAGGCCTTTGATCCACTGGCTGAGGGGAAGGCATCCTCAAAACTGCCTTGCAATCCCCTTGGTGACAGCAATAAGTACAATCAGTTCTCATTCTTAAGACCCGAGGATGTGACCAAAATAAACTAAGAGAACCATAACTACACAGGTGCAAGTCCTGCCTCCTACCTTGGTCATTGGCTGGTAACAAATGCTTAGAGCAAGTATATAAGTAAAACAACTGTATTCAAGGAGATCCTGCCTCTGGGTCATTTGTGTTTGGTGGATTCTCTCTGAATTTGTCTCATCCCTATTTGAACTTGATTATAAACCACCGTATCCTGTGGCAATGAGTTATATAATTTAATTATTGCTTTGTGTGTGTTTCTCAGGGGTGGGCAACTTCTTTTCATTTATTCTTAGCTTATCACCTGGTAACTTCATTAGCCAATTTGAAATTTTGTATAGTAAGAAACAGTGGGTAGTCATTCCTTGTTTCTCCTCCTCACACCAACTGTGATGGTATAGATGTGTATTCTACTTTCTTCCCAGTTGTTTCTTTCTTAAGTTGAGGAATTTGAGTCTAATTGATTTTTGCATGGAGCTACATACTGAGAGTAAATCAGATTCTATGGCTGCTGAGTGGAAACCATCAGGCCATTCACTTCATTTGGCACCTCAAAATGGGGAGGAAATTCAGTGATGTCAACTACTGCTACCTCATGCAGAACTCAGGTTATTTCAAAGGTGTTGTGTCTTTACAGCTTTTTAATTAGGGCAGCTTGTATTTTCAGGAATTCATTAGCCCATTCACATGCCAGTGCAGTGCCCTGACTCTCACCAAGGACAAAGCATCCCTGGCCCAGCCTGGAACATGGACTGAACCAGCTTGTCTCCAAAACTTCCACTAGCAATAGGGACTATTACAACGTAAGTAAGAAGGCCTATGCAGTCCTAATATATCTTTCCCAGAGGTTATTAGATTGCTCCCATACCATTCACGGGATGCATTATAGTGCCTACATTTCAGTATCTTGGAAGCTACTGTTAAATGTAAGTAAACCAAGGATAAATGTTGCATCTCAACAGCAGTCAGCAAATCAATAGCATAAGAAGGAAAAGGCCTATATTTTAACTACCGTCTTCGGTTCAGGGGGATCTACTTCTGCTTCTCAAATTTGTTATTTTCTTGAAATGAGAAGTGATCAGTTTGGTACTTTGTTGTTGGATAAAAACGACCTTTGATTTACAATGTTGGCACAACAGGACCAGGCAGAAAACAACAGCCATATCTGAAGTCGCTTCACTGAAACAGGGCAAGATAAAATGAGGCAACCCTTTCAGTATTACCTTGTTTTTTTTTCTTTTAAGTTGACAGTCTCAGGTATTTCTTTCTTCTTGGATTTCATGGGTGTTAATAAACACAGAGAAGCAAACCCTCTGTGGAGATCAGATTTTGTTAAAACCGTTTTGCCTGTGGCCATTTAACAGAAGACTTTTGCTTGGCTTTTACTTGTTAAAGATGCTCTTTTTTCTCTCTCTTATCTACTAGAGGTGACATTCTAAAGGAGCAGTTTCTTCTTAACGTTTGATTATGAAATGCAAAGTGTTTGATTTAGGTTAATGAATGATCAAAGATTAACTCTATCTTAAAATGTTCTGAGGAATTCAAGTGTGGTGTGAGGCACCTGAAGTTAGCCTGTGTTAGGAGGCTCGCTTTGCCCTGGCTCTTTTTATATAGAGGGCCCCGAGTTGCCCTCTACCGCAGCTGAATGTCAGCAATCCATTTGAATCACTTTCTGGAGGGATCTGTGTCTCTGCATTGACTAGGTAAGGAGCCTGGGAAGACTAATCACCTCTCTTTAAATATCCAAGCAAGTGTGAGTACCCCCTGTCCCTGATTGACGCCAGGGATGGGTAGTTTTTTTCCCTGACCAGGCTGGTAATGAACACTAAATTGGTCAGAGTGAGAGAACACACAGCCCTGGAGGATGAAGGAGCCTTCTCAGGCTCCTGTGAAGTCCCTTCAGTTCAGGTTTGATCAATATCAATGTGAGAAAGTGTTGTGAAATGTAGATGGAGACCAGCAGCTAGATGTCATGAAGAACTGAACCTCTTGCTCTGCATGATCAGGCATATGTGGGCTTCAGATTAAACCTTCTCCCTCAGAGGCCACTTTCATACTCATAAATCATGCTTGGGTTTGTTTTTTGGTACTAATGGCCTGTGTCCATGCTATTAAAAGCCTTTGGTTTCCAAAATGGAGTAGTCACATCCAAACTGTGCATTGGGAAAGGTACTGGATCTGTGTCAGCTCCTGAGCTGTGCCTGTGAATTGTTTGTAAGACTGTTAGCTGGTTCTGGCCAGAACCATCCTAAGGGCATGCCTCATGATTTAACACTGCTATGATTGAGTCCTGCTTCCTGGGATTAGTCCCAGACACTGCTCATCTTACTTGTGTAGTCATACCCAGAAGCTCTGGGCCAAGCCTTGCTCATTGTCACCCACCGGGGAGTTCTTGCCCTAGAGTTACTTCTCCATACTCAGCTGTTGGTATGGAAAAAAAAAAAAGGATGATAACTGAAAGACTTTTAGTCCAACAGCCTTAGCCTTTCACTGTTCTGGTGCTTCCACGTCACATTTTGACTATGGCAGATGCCTATTCAGCTGGGCAAAAAAGTGCGAAGTGCTTGAATATGTCTCTGATCATTCAGTGGACTAAATGATGAATGTGCAGGTTCAGGATCCTTCAGGCATTAGTCATGGAATTTAATAAAATGGTACAAACATGGTTAGGAATTTGGCAGTTCACTAAACTAAAAGGTCAGTTACAAGTCTTGGGGACACAGTTTTACTCAGAGGTTTAGTTCAGCTTTTCCTCTGGCATGTAGCTCTAGGCATTATGGTACAGCAATAGGAAGAATGATAAAGGTGTGTGGTTCATTCCTCCTTGCTTCCTTTCTTGCGTATTCCTGTTTCCATGAGCCATCACTGTGGTGCTCCACAGAGATGTTGATCTTTCATAATGTCAGTGGCAGAACTTCACTGCTTTCTCCCTCACTTTTGGGAATGGCACCTCCTTAACATGAAATGTAACCCCTCACATTCAATTACAGCAGTGGTAGGAAGTGTGTGATCAAACATTTACATAACTCTACCTCTTGGTTACATAAAAGAAAATGAATGTAATTTTCACCTACATACTTCTATCTTTTTGTGAGTGGAACTGCTTATAAGCCAAATAAGCCAGAAGGCAAACTGCAACATATTAAGGTGAGAGAGAAAAAGAAAAACAACCTCAATATTTTCAGAGTAATGTGTTAAATTTGAATACATTTAGAACTTAGTGATACATATAATTAGTGCTAGTTTCCGTGGTTACGGAGTCAAAGATACAGAAGTTGCAGCTCCATTTCTTGTCACTGAAAACTCTACTTAAATCAGAAATGGAGTGGATCCAGGTGGCAAATATTCATATGCGGGACTTGGCGTCACCCATCTTGTGTCCAATCTGTTAGTCAGTCACATAAATTAAAAAGAGTCAAGATTTGTAGTTTCTAATTAATGTATTTGGTAAGTAAGAATGTAACCACCACTGAAGAGGAAAGAGGAACCATTTTAAGTCTCTAAAATGGCCCCCACGAGAGAGATCCTCTAGTCCTCAGATTTAGCTCCAGTATATTTGGCTATATCTTCATCTTTGTTCAATTGTTTGTGTGCTCCCTGGATGTCTTGGGCGGCATCAACCAGCACATCCCCAGCCAGGTCTCAGACACAGTTCAGGGAACAGTAGCTTTGGGAGAATATATGGGTATGCCACAGGCACCCTGACTTCAGGCAGCTTATGTAGATGGGAAGAGAAGTCTTCCCGGACAGGCATGCAGCACAGGTGCTAATTAAATGCTCACTGTTGGATAGCTCACCTGCTGTGAATTTCTCCCGAGACACACAATTCTGTGTGTGGCATTAAAGGAGGGCTGTGAGCTCAGGCAGATGTTTTGCGGGCTGTGTGAGTACCCTGCTGTTTCCTGGTCACTTCCCTGCCTCCTTTTCTCTGCCTCCCTTCAACATATTTTTCCCTTTTTTCTGCTTTCCAGTGCCCCATCCCAGCTTCTTTGCCTCTGCACTTAATGCTTCCAAAGCATTCAAACTCTCCTGGCACAAATGGGAAGAGTAATTTTTTATATCCAAGACTCTTCCTTTTCATAGCTTGCAAATTTTTATTAATCCATAGTCTGATTTTCCTTTTTACCATTCTCTTACTCTCTGTATTTGGGTCAATGAAGCTACTCAGTTGCATGCTTTTATTGTCTGGGCCACCATCAACACATAGTCCCTTCCTGCTAGTTTTACTCTGCTGATGTGTCTCTTCTTAAACTGGCAGATGGCTCCTCAGGGACAGGGATGGTTGCTTCCCCTGTATCTGTAACGCACCTAGCATAGTGGAGATTTGTTGGAGCTTGCAGTTTTGACCACGATGATGGCACCTATAAAACTAATATATTCATTTTGATCTTCCAGCCATGTTCAATAGATGTATGAAAGCTATGTGTGTGTTATTTATTTCCAGGAAGAGATGGTAGATCTGAGCAAAAATGGAAATTCCTATACTCTGGGAAAGGATGCAGTTTCAAAACTTGTTACAAACTGCTGTAAAACTAGCAAACTCTGGAATTTTGATTGGAGTAGAAATTTTATATGTATTTCACGCTGGATTACTTGAGAGATTCTGTTTCAACAAAATAAATACCTTTTAATTCTCACTTGAATGTTGCTAGTGCAATTATTTTATAATACAAAGATGTCAAGAAGAAATTTGAGTTAAATGTAAGTATTTCAATTTGAGGTTTCACTGAATTATTTTACTTTGTCAAAATGATTTTTTTGTTGAAATCAGCATTTCCCCGTAGAAAGCTCAGGATTATAGAAAATGCTATACTCCAGGACAAGAGCATCCTGCGGGGAAATCTTTAACCTGCTGTGTTATGTTGTAACTCCGACCCTTCTCTCCAGCACATCTTGCACCCTTACTGCTCTGTTTGTGGGATAGGACAGTAGCATATTATCACCACCAAAAGCAAGGATGACAGCAATGAACTGTCTCAGAAAGGTATAGTTTGTTCCATTCCCTGCTATTAGCTACCAGCCAAGAATACAATTACTACCTTCATCCATGTGTTTTTTCTTTTAACTTGGCCTGAGGATGAATTGCAGCAACCCCCAAAACTTTATATCTGGCTGATCAGAAACTTTTCTGACCTGCACTTATGCAGTGAGCTAGAGGACCTCTGAGGTCCCTGGTTACTCTGCAGATCTGGTAGATGGATCTGCTGTTGGCTGAAACATCCCTCCTCCTGGCAAGCCACAATGAATCCGAGGAGATGCAGAGAGAGCTGCTTGAACGGGAAATACGTCAAACAAACCAGAATTTTTCAGTACAACTTAAAAAAGCAGAAAGATTTCTGTCACATCACAGTCTGCTCCAGTGTGGGACAGACGCCTGTCACTCAGGATTTAGTTCTTCGGCTTATAATGGAAAGCAGATCCTTAGAGTACTCACATAAAAAAAAAAAGAAAGAAAGGAATAAGCAGTGGCAACTGGGAACCAAGAAAAGGAAAGTACCTGATTTATTACATGAATGTGGGCTGTTTATCTATAACATCTGTTCATGATTTGTACTTTAATGTTAGCATGAAAAAGAGAACCTACAGTCTTCAGGGAATACAACAAAATATGCAAAGACCAGAATTTTTCTTACTTTACATAATGGAAAAAGGTTAAAGAAAAATAGCTTTGAACTTGCATAATTTCAGGGCTTTTTGTGTAATTATTAAACAATTTAATGCACAAATAACACTCATAATCATATACTGGGCTGGTGTTGCAATTAAAAGTAAATCCTGATTTTCAGAATATTTAATTTTGTGATGAATGAGCTGTTAGTCCAGTCCCTTATTTTTGTCCTGTTTTCTCTTCATGCAGTTATTTGAATAAAATAAGCACCACATTGTACCATAGGAGCTGATAGCAAGTAGATTTGTTGAGATTATAGAGAGTGAAATCATTGAAGTCTCACCAGGCTCAATGTATCTTCCTTCACAAAACGCTTCTGATAAATGTACAGATAATACTTTAAAATCAAATGTATATTTGTATTCAGATGAATCCCTAATACTTAAAATGTTATTTTAGCTTATAAAGACGTTTAGTAACTTTTTTAAAGAATGCTACTCTCTTTGCAAGGTGCACCATCTTGTTCAGTGGAGGCTGCTAGAGGAATGCTTTGGAGTCATGTCATTGCTGGGACTAATAGATGTTTGAATTTCAGTAACAGGCTGATTGATAGTGCAAATGAGTGTTCTTCAGAGGAGTCACTTTGAGTTTTTCCACAGAGGGTGAACAATTTAGTGTAAAGTACAACAAAGGAACAGCAAGGAAAATATCTATATTTACTGTTTGTATTTTTAGGGCAGTCAGAAATTGTGGACCAGTGAACTTTCACTTTACAATTCAGTTCCTTCAAAGATACAATCTTATTAAAAAGTAGTCCTGTGTTGTTTTCTTGAATTGCTGGTCAGAAATATGTTAGTGCTAGATGCCTTGCAGAAATGGTTACAAGCATTGATTTAGTGCCCATCAACATGATAACTGAATTTCAGCTCAAGATGGAACACACAAGGGATCAGTAAGAGATGAGCCTAAATATGTTTCCTGTTGCTTGCTCATGACATAGGAAAAGGGAGCTAAATCCTGCAAGGGAGCATTGGGCAGAAAGTCTTTTTTACAAGCAGTGGGTTTGTGCCTCACTGTATTTCTCCAAGCCTGGGCCTTGCTGTTGAGAAGGCTTTGTCATCAGCATATATTTAGATAATGGTGTTTTAGACTGGCGCTTTTTGACTTCAGAAAATTCTACCAGTATTGGAAGGCACGGCCAGATAGGGCTATTTATCATATTTGTATTACATTGCCTTGTGAAAAATACTTGTAAATATGCTGGGAATAACACTTAGGGAGATATTTCCAAATGGTCCAAATGCGAAATCTGAAAAAAAAAAAAAAAAGTGGATGCCTTAGAGGTCCGTCGTGTAAGCTTAAACATTTTTTTGAAATATGATCCCTTTATTTCTACTAGAATAAATTGTGTGTTGTTTGGGTTTTTTCCCCAGCTATTATATTCAAACATTTTAAAGTGTATTCAATCCCTTTTATTGAAATGTGCATGTTTAGGTTATGTAGCAAGATATATAACAAAAATATTAGATGCAAATCCAGTGCAGGAGACATTTTGTAACTAATTATTGTTTTTTAAATAGTGAAATCAAAATGATTAGCTACATTTTTACTTCACCTACCATAAAATAAGCTTTCTATGTCTGCAAAATCATGTACTTTTTTTTTTAAACTTCTAAGTTTTAGCCCAAAGCAGGGCTTTTTTCACTGATGAGTTCTAAAAATTAGGTTTATAATGGAAACCCTGTCACTTGCTTAACTACAGAGGTTCAGAAACCACTATAATTAGCCCAATGGCAGCAGCAGATGAGACGAGTCTGGCATTTCAGCATCTGTCTAGGTATTTTACATCAATTTTTTTATAGCAATCAACTAAAAGGCATTTTTTTGCAACGGGGTGCTAGTTTTCTATTTGAATACAGTTTTTTTTTTTTTAAAAAAACTTTTTCTGATTCTTCACCATGGAAGGCTAAGCTACGTGGTTCAGATTGTCCAGGGATTCAGACTTAACCCATTAAATGCAATGGTGATAAAGTGGTAGGATAATGACCTGTGGAGACTGGCTGGCTCCACACTCTCTCAAATGCCACAAGAGTCTTCCTTTTTGTTTCTGTCTCGGAGCAGCTGCTTTGAGGATGGCTTATACCTTCCTGCTCCAATTCCTGCTTCCCTTGGCCCAATCTTCTTTCACTCATAGTAGTGGAAAAATTTAAAGATCCTTTAAGTTGTTCCTATATGGAGGTTCCTTAAAAAATAAATATGTTGAAATATGGGTGACTTTTTTTTCCAGTGGAAATCCCTCAGAACCAGCAGAAATGAAAATTACAACCGAAATGTTGAAGGCTTCAATGAAGGAGCTGAAGATTTATTTCACAGCTAGTCCCAGATACAAGTGTGGCTTTGCCTTTCTACAATAGTCCTTATAGCACGAGCAGAAGTAGATCCTCCAGCCCGAATGGCACTGTTGAAACAAATGTGCCTCTGGAGTGATGCAAGGTCCACAGGCAACAAAAGGCAGGAACTGTGAGGGCCTTGGTCTCAGTTGTTAACAACCAACACTTAATAAAAGGCAAAGAGTATTTTTTATTTCTGCTCTGAGTTCTACCTATGCAATGTCATTGTTTTTATTGAAATTGGCCCCATTAAATATGAGTTTGTGAGAAATTTGGTCTTACCTCCACTGGACTTTCTAGCATCCATGTGAGCAAGAAAGAAGTACTGTTCATACCAGAGAATGTCTAGTACTAGGACCAATATTCTGTGTTTTTCCAGTAGCCCAGCTAACCCTTTTGGTGGTAGCTTTTGATTTCTTAATGACTGCAAACAATGAACTCAGAACCTTGCACCTTTTACAGATAAACTATGTGGGAAGTGATCATGGAAAATTTGAAAAATGGAAAAATAACAAGAGAGGGCCTAAAGTGCTCTTGCATGCCTTGACATTTTAAATATGCATCTCTAAGAATAACAACAAACTGGGTGATGTTTTCAGAGGACTACGTGGTCTCTTTCAAAATGCATTAGTGTTGGGTTGAAAAGAGAACTGAACCTTTCTAGCACTATCTTCCAAAAGTTCTGGCAGGATTGTCACTGAAAATATGTTTTCAGACCATCCCCCAAAGCATATGCTCATGCAGTGCTGCATGGGAGCTCCCCTAGGCCAAACCTTCCTTGTGCAAGTTTTGCACAAACTTGGAGAAAATGGGACTGATGCCAGTCTCTAGCATGAAGACAACTTGAACTGAATTCATATGATCTGGGATTTATGCAAGCAAAGTGGAAAGAGAAACAGGCTCCCCCAGCATGGAATTTGGCCTTTGGTGAAATAATCTGTAGATAAGTCAGAAATTTCAGACTGAATGTGGAGGGTGGAATTGTGTTTTTCTTATTTGTAATTTGCAGATTTGCAGCAACACAAAGATGCTTAAAAAAACCAAAACCCCTGACTCAAATCCTATGTGAAGGTCTGTAGTAATTAGTCCAGTACCTGCTGTGGTGGGACCACAATGAGATTGCCAATGTAGGCTGGCAATTAAGGCTCTTCTAGCAGTGGGAGCTCAACTTCACATGAACTACTAAGGGCCACAGGGAAAAAAAATTAACCAGCCATTGTTCTTAAACTCAGCTAGTTCCTTGTAGCTTGAGGTTAGAAACAGGGAGAGCAGAGAGGAGTCTGGAAGTTTTCTCTAAAGAGATGGGCAAGGTGACTTTGAAGAAAAGCACCACTGCTAACAGCAGTGATAGTGCCCCAATGGGAAGATGTAGCTCCTACTTTGTTTCAGGAAGAAATGGAAGCTGTTTTGGTTTTAAGGAACAAGGTGAGATGCATTGCCTTCTCAACTCACTCTCTTCTTAGAGAAGGCAAAGGAGATGCCCCCTACTTTGCTATAGATTAATAAAGAGGAGGAGATAAAATAAAGAATTAGAACAGCAAATCATTGTCTCTAAAACCAGGACAGCTGCTTTTTTTTGCTGTTTAGCCTGAAGGCAGACTGTGGACTGCAGCATTTGTTATTGTCTTCTGATGACAGAATGAACTGGGGCAAAATAAATGCTTTTTTTTTTTTTTTTTAAGTGGATTGAAGACTCTACCAGATTTGTCACCGTAACGGTTCCAAGAATGCCTAGGGAGCTGTAGTTTGTCAACAGAGTGGCCAGTGAGTTATTTATTGCCAGGACTTTAGTAAAGCCAAAAAAAAATCCACCCCACTGAAGGTTGCTTCCTCCCTCCAACGTGTTCTATTTGTGCATGGAAACTAGAGAACTATAGTTCAGACTGTGACCCAGAAGATTATGGGTTTGGGTCTACCCCAGAGGAGGAAGGTTGGTCCAGTCATCAGGCGACATGTCTGGAGTATGATATTGTTCAGCTTTTTTTCCTCTCTTGAACTGCTGGTGCCATACTAGACAACTGGGCTACCCCAATGCCATGCAGTTAGATGGGGCTCGAAGGCCTTCATCTGAAAAGGTCGTCCTCAAAACTTCAGCTGCTGCCTAACTTGATAGGCTCCATCTTTATAACTGATTGTTCAGTCAGTCTATCTATGTATCTATCCATCCATCCATCTAGAAGTTAGATGGATCTTGTCCAGGAACGTCTTGGTCTAGTCATAGCTGAAGAGCTCATTGCTTATCTCCTATCTTAGTGCCATGGGAAGCCATAAACTGTTTACTTATTTCTCAGTGTTAGCTGGAGGACTTCACCCAGAAAGTACATACTTAGAAATTGCCTCTCACAGAACACAGAGGGTCATATAGTGGAGTTAACACCACTCCTACTTTTGTTTGCTAGCAGAGAAGTCAGAACACTCTTTTATCTGGCAGTGTAACTCCCTGAGAGAATTCAAATCCACATTTCCCATGAGTGAAGACAGTGCCTAAACAATGCAATTACAGGGAACAGACTGAGATGCCCAGATGATGAATCTGGCCAAGGCCAAGGTACAAGAACTAGGACAACATGAATTTTAATAGTTGGAGGTGCTTAACAGGAATGGGGATTTCTTGATTCTAGTCCTTGCTACAGAGGCCGTTCCCATATTTTATCCAGTGATTGTTTAATGCACTGTCCTTAGAGCAAGGATCTGAAGCCAAGTTCCCTCCAGAAAGTAACAGCTTTGGCTGCGCTAAACACATTTTTGTCTCTTGCTGTCTCTGAGTGGCCTAATGAATCATTTGTGTATCTGCCATGCAAAGGAGAGCTTCTTCAGAGGAGGCAGAGGAACGAGGAAATAAACCCTGGTGTCCTGCTAGCTGGGCAAGTGATCCTACATAATGGCTTGTAGCAAAATAGTGACCACCTGCACCACCATTGATGGTAGGGTCTTAGGGAAAGTAATTGCTTCCATAAGCAAGTGCCAGGCACTTACCGCCAGCTTTGGTGTGGGTTGAAGCTTGGGAATGCTTGAGAACGAGACCTGATGCACCTTGTACCTAGTGTTGTCTCTTAGGTGCACTGAGTTGGCACTCTGCTCAGTGTATAAGGATTGTGCTTCCTTGTGGTAGTGCCTAACTCCCTCTGCAGCCTATGCTAGAAGTCTGAGCACCTCAGAGACGTGCTTGGGGTGGTCCTTGAAGTGCAGGTATTTCCTAGTAGGGCAGTAAGGCCCAAGTTACTTATTTTAAAGTAAAAATTCTGACACTTCCTCAGGTCTCTTCTTTGGAGCAGGACCTTAGTGTGTTTGTTTCCTGCTGCATCCTAACTTGCTGCTTAGAGCTCAGACCCTGCATTAGGGGGAAATGGACAACTCTTGTAGGCATGAGCTGTACTCAGCCATTTATAGATCCCAGTGCAGTGGGGTCTGTTGACCCCAAAGAGCCCATGCCTATGTCTAGGATTTGGTGTCCCTCCCAAGCCTTGCTGAATTGTGGTTTAAATGTCTCTACAGTGAACTTGAAGGATTTCTGCTCTGAAGTTCTATTTAAAGCAGTTTTGCTGTTCACATTTTCTATAGAGAGAAGTAGGAACGTTGTCAGCCAATTAATTAGACCTGCACCTGTTGCCCTTTCTTTTGGAGGCTGGGGTATAGGCAAGGAGACATCAGGGTATACAGCCAATATGACTTCGTCCTCAAAAGGGGAGGAGCAGAGATACAGCTTTTTAAAGGATTTTTCTCCATGGAGGGTGGAAGCAGAAGTCGCTGTGCAGCTATGCTGCTAATCCCACACCCGTGGGAGAGAGAAAGAAAAGGAGGGAGGGACTGTGGAAGCTCTTTGGCAGCTTTGCACACAGATTTAACAATTTCTGGATAAGCTTCTGCTTGAGGAGAGAGAAGCAGAGCTTGGATGTTCTGACACACAGAGCCATGTTCCCATCTGTTGTGCTAAGGGGTAGCCATTGACTCACTTAGGCTGTTTCTTGCCTCTGTTGAATTGGTAGCTGAACAGTTGGAGAAAAGATCAACTCATTTAGTCCAGCGATTAAAAACATTCTTTAGCTGCTATAAAAATTCTGTTTCTAAATGAGTGCTGCAATGATTTTCATTAGCATTTAACAATCAAATGAGGTCTAGGTATAGTCCAATAAGTCACCTGAATAAGCATATTCTGAATTCATAAACTGGTTTTCATTTGGAATGGGGCCGTAGTGTAAGATCTTTGGTCCATTCATTCTAACAGGTCAATTCTGGTTGGAAAATAAAGGAAAAATACCTGGGAGGTGCAGGAGCTACAGGATCTCAGGAGTAATTTCTTCAGGTTAGAATCACAAATGGGGTTAGAAGCTTAAAAGCCACTTTGAGTACCTAAATTGAGTGCTTTGGCATTGTTGAAAGCCTCAAAGCTCCTGTAGCTACAAGTTGGTCTTTAACATCCCAAGACATCCACAGTCCCATTGGGGGTGTCCAGAACCACCCAGCTATGGCCCCTTCAGGCTTTCTGATCAGCTGTCTCCTTTGTTTTTCTCCTCTACAGTCTTCTGTAGCCTGATTTAGTAGTTGTTATTGGATTAATCTTTACATTTAAAGCTACTGGGAACAAACAATCCAAGATCTTTGGCGGGTGGACAGATAAGTGTTTGGCTGTACAGGCCTGATGGGTTTTAAGAGACTCAGATTTGAAACTGTGCTCAGAAACTCAACCCTGGGTCTTGCTGCTGTTGGTGGAGGAATGCTACTGAGGGTCTCATGATGAATCTTGCTTGCTGAAGCTATTTTACTTCTTTAAAGAATTCATTATCCCTTGGAGCATGGTCTTGAATCATCCTTTCCCAGCCATTTACTTTTCCTTCCTCTCTGGCCCAGAGAATAATCTTCTGGTGAAGTGTAATAGCTTCAGCAGAGCTTTAGAAATCCTTGCCTGGGAATGCTTAATAGACTAGTGATAAGAGACCCCTTTGGGTCCAATGTTTTTTTCCAACCTTTGGGCATAGCAAAGACTTGTTTACAAGTCTCTCATTGCTATAGTTCAGGGCTCTAAGCTATTAGGGAAAATGGAGTAGGCTTTCTGTGGTACATGTTTCCAAAAGATAGGTCTACTTTGAAGGTAACTGGGAGACTGGGCCTGTAGGAAAGTGAGGCAAGGCTGTTGTCTGGAGTAAAGGCTTGAGTTAAATCTCTGAAAACATCATGACATCAGAACTTGGGTGGGTTAGTCCACGGGTTCATGAGGAGCCTGAGACATTTACTGCTAGGCAGGCCTGAAGATCTGAGTGGCTGCCCACTGTCAGAGTGAAGGACGGATCTACAACAGGGTGTTTCAGGTTCCTAAACTGCTCTGTGTGTTGTGTTTATGAGCCTAAGGAATAAGGGTGCTTTTCTATATCCCTCAAGTGATGAAGAGAAAACTCCCCTGCTACTTCAGATTATTCTCTGCTCTTCTAAAAAGCCCTTGTGTGTTCTGATGCCAAAATGACAGAGATAAATATAACAAATAAAATGGAAAGTCCTGAAGGAATCCTGATCACCAGAGACTGATGCTAAATTAGGGTGTGATCCCACTCCCTCCTGTGTTCATCAGTGCTTCTGTGCTGTTACTCCTGATTTATGACTGTCTAAATAACAAGTGAACCAGGCCTGCTGCAGGTCTGTTGACCTTCCCTGCAGAAAATCTCAGCAGTGGGATTTTTTTAAACATTCATAGAAAGGTAGAAATCTCAGAGCTGGGGTTTAGGTGAGAGGTCACCTGCACCCTTGGAGCTGCAGTTGGATAGAGCAACCTCTGTGTGCGTGGCAGTGTCAAAGTTGTTATCTGCTGGAGGGAGAGGGTGAGATTTGAGGTGGAAAACCCTCCCCAAATACCTGCCATCAGGTTCTGCTCATGCAAGCAAATGGTGCTATTTAAAAAAACCCAAAGAATTATTTTTACATGAATTATGGCAGAAGTGAACCCTTGGGATATGAGCTCTCTGAGGCAAGAATTCCTTCCTGCTTCGGCTCTTAGTTGTTATTGTCTGGTGACAGTGTAATAACAGTAACTACTGAGGTGGCATCCTTTGGGCTCTTCACCTGACACTTGCAGTTTATTGTCTTTTGGAAAAGGTGGGGAGATCATATAGACTCATCGCTGTAAGGTCATTAGCTTGTTGTTTATCATGGTAGAAAGAATATAACCCATCAGCAAGGCAAAACTCTTTCTTAAATGTCTTGAAGGAGCACTGCAGATGGCAGTTGCCCCTGTGCACATATAAAGTTTAGCCAAGTTTCAGTGTTGTTGGTATCCATACCCTGTTTCCTTCCAGCTACTCATCCTTTCCCTCATTTTGCTCAGACTCTTTGTGGTTGCTGGATTCTTTGTGCATGCTCAGATACTGGCAAATTCACAGGGCCCTTTGCAGCTTTTCATTATGTTTTCTTTTATGCATGCAAAACCAGGAATTTGTGTTTTTGTTAGGTCTTGCAGTCGGTATAAAATAAATTAAATTGTTTAAGAAAGCCATTACCACTGGCTTCTTATCAAAGTATACCAAACATTTTGCACAACACGACTAGTTTTATATACTAAATTCTTAATATGAAATAGCTTTGCTAGACAGCAATAAAGCTTTCCTTTTATTGCTTCTTTTTGATTTACTTCTGTACTCAGCAGGAAAAGCATCTATTTCCATTCTAACTCAGCATACTGCCAAGCATTCTGGGGATATGGTTATGGAGTTCAGCATAAATATGAATCTTGACTAACAGTGCAAAGCTCTGGCTATTGAAGAGCTAACTGAGCCCTGCCCCTGACCTTGAGAGCAGCCATACCATGTGCAGATATTATAGAATTAGGCTTCAATTGTTCTTTTTAAAATCAGATCTTTATCTTTGAAAGCTACCACTGAAATATAGGGATAATGGTGAGAATTGAGAATTTCTGAAACTGGGTTGATTTTAGTCAGATAGTTTAGGTGTCAAGGAATAAAAAACCAGTACTGAAAATTAAGTTTTCCTCAGTTTGCCTACCTGCAGGACGTGTCTAAGAGTCCTGCTTTTCTGCATCCCTTTCAAGTATAGAGGCTGCCTATTTGAATAGTGCATTTGGATTCTACTATGAAAATCAGGCAATGAGCACAAAAAAATTTTTTCTTAATCAGACATAAAAACACAGCCTGTGATATTTCTGGAAGGTGACTGCAAGTCTGAACACTTTACAGTTTCTTTCAGTCACTGCTATTTGCAACTTCAGAGAACACCCTTAGGAAAAGGTAATTATTAAATTTTTTAGAATGGTTCCATAAGATACATGGATCGTCCTTCAGGCTAGCTTTTCACTGATCTGGGACACATGGTTTGAAATACAGGGTGTTGCAACTTACAGATGGATGGAGTAACTCATAATCTCATACCCTTCACTTAATTTAGAGAAGAAGGATGTCTCCGTGGTGTGACCCTGGACAGTTGATTGGATTTCAGTTCTCCTTTTCAGTACAGAGTTAATATGTTCCCTTGGGAAATTTCTGTATGGCAGTGGGGATCACACAGCCTTGGCATTCACCAGGATTCTCTGTTTGAGCCTTATATTCTGTGTTCACAGACTTTAAACTTCTGTTAAAATATATCATCCAGAACACAGGATTTGAATTTCCCCCTGTCACCTTCTTGCTCATGTGTTGTTTCATCTCCTCTGCTTATTCCTTCTATTTTTGTTTTTAAGCCTGAATCTGCTGGCCAGGACCATCACTCTGAGCGTGAACAAACACTTTATCGAGTCTGATACTGCAACGATTCTGCCAAGTCTCAGACTGGCCTGTAAAACTGAGTGTTGTGCTTAAACTTATTAAAAAAAAGTGAGCTACAAGGAAGAGCCATTATCTGAGATAGACACAGCATTGATCTTTTCTTTTTTCCCTGTTTATACGTAGTTTGTCTTGTTTTATCTTCAAGGAAACTGGATCAGGTTTTGGCAACAAGAGCAACAACAACAACTCTAGAGCTTTACTCTTCTCTCCAAAAAGGACACTGGTTACCATCTTTAGTATCATCTAAAAGCTTCCAGGAGTGGTCTTGCTTTATAAGGCTTCTCTTCAGCTAAAGAAAAATGAGAATTATCTGTGAATACTTTACATTTGAAGTGTTTTTAACAAACTCTTTAAGAAATGTTGGTAAAGATTTCTAGTAATGGCTGTTGCTTTAAAGTCCCTGCACTCAAAATGTTGGACCTTGTTTAATTTTTTTAGTTCTATAAAGTAACAAGGTCACATCAATATTTTTCAGCCCCTGAGAATTTGTCTTCCATTAAAACTAGTACAATATTGTTCAAGCTTGGGATACCACATAGGCATCTCATTGGAGGCTGGACCCGTCTTTGTTGATGTACTTGCACTATATCAGTGGGGCTATTCAAGTCAGTGAAACAAGCAACATTTGGCCCCTGGTAATGAAATAAACATCAATTACGTATATGAGACTTGGCTGAGTAGAATTATCTTACTACTCTACTTCTTTTTTTATTATTAATTTCTCATCATATTTAATAGCTTGAAGCATTTGAAAAATAAACTGTAATATACTGCCATAAAGGATAAATGGATAATGCTTTAATTATCTGGTGTCATAAAGCCAAGTCTTCAATTACTGTGTATGAACATCTTTGGTTCATTTCTAACAACTCTGAATCTTATCCAATAATCATATATTCTGATTACTTGTCAAGTTTATCCAGCATATCCTATGACCTGATGGGGCTTGTGGCTAATCTAAGAGCAATGTTATCATAAATTCATACATTTCCATGCTAGAGAGTCCTTTCTGATTATCTAGCATGACCCCTTGCATTTCACAGGCCATGGCTTGTCAACCACTCATACCTGCTTCAAGCCCATCTTTTGTGGCAGCCAGTAAGCCTCCCCTTGCTCAGTCTTCTGCTGAGGAACACAGGATGAGTTACCTAAACCTCGTGGCTGTTATGTAGCTCCATTGCAGTCACTTTCAGTTCACACTTGGCTATGATTTAATCATGAAACAGAGCTCGATGTTAATGTTAGATACCCTTCATTGAACGCACTGGTAAGTAAAACTTTTTTTCATGTTCTTCTTCAGTTCATGAGGATTTCAATCTGCTCATGAACTGGGGCAAAGCTACTGTGTTAGTGTTTCACGGAGTGAATGGCTTCACTTACAAACAAACAAAAAAGCAGAATTTAGTGCCAAGAAAGATTTTTCTGCTGATGGCTTCTTTTTTTTTTTTCCCTGCCCCAACTGTGTATAACATGTAAAATCCAATTCAGAACAAGTGCTAGGTGGAACCTGAGGAGAGGATGGAGTTCAGCTCTCATCCTTGAATGTTTATTTGTATTGCTTCTGAAGCAATATTGCAGACAGGAAAAGCATTTACTTAGAAATTTCAGGGGTCTGACTGAGCATTTGCTCAAACTGATGTTGTGTCAGTTTGCAGGTAAGCAGGTATTTTGCAATCATGCAGAAGCAAGTGTGAGCCAGAGCTGGTTCTAGCTGGATTTACTCACTTAGGCTAGTGCCATAGTGTGGGGTGCTGGCATGGCCCACCCTTGTCAAAATGGCCTAGAAAACAGGATGCACTGAGATGACCCAGTTAACCCAGTCTGCTTATGAAGCCCAGTTTAAAGCAATCAGTGTCTTCAACAACTGTGGTGTTGGTAAAACTTACTGATGCATGAAAGACAAGTTTTGAGGGGGGGCGTTAGGAGGAGGAACTGCCCTAGGAAACAGTAAGGAACAGCCATTTTCTCCTTAGCTCAGCAATTTATTTTACAACTTCTCATCTGACACTGGGATTCTGTTAGACAGCATCTCATACCCAGTTTTAAAGGAATCCCCAGGTAGCCCATGGGAAGGGCTTCAAATGGCCACAATCAGCATGAGGACAGACTTGTTTTACGCTCTGCTGTTTCTATCACTTGCTCACTGATCTGGGCCAACACTCCCTGAGCGATCACAGCCAGCTCCAAATGAGCAAAGACATCTGGTGGGGTCATCTCCCCTCCCTTGGAGGCCCAGCACCCTGTGAGCTTTATTTATTGCCAGAGAGTAATTTTGTCCAGAAAGGTGGATCCAACCAGGCTCTAAGACTCTGAAAGTTGTAAGTTAAGCAAAGGCAATGCCTAGAAAAATAGTCATAGATTGGCTGTTAGTAAATTGCCAGAGGAATTACTTTGTACACATGGTATTGCTGTACGTGTTTTCGCAGTTCAGGCAAACATCAGCAGAAGGAGGCGGCACAGGGTGTGAAACAGGAAATCACCCAGACTCCAGAGAAAAGCCGCTGTTTAGCATTTGGGATGAAATTCCAGGATAAGTTTGCCACCGGCAGAATGGTATGGGGTAACACACAGTATGTTGTCTTTGTCACTCAAGTGACAGTGTGTGCTGGAGAAACTATGACAGGGAGCATCTTATATGTGGTGGAGCTTGCTCCAGGGAAATCTGATCTGGTGCTCATGATGAGCTGTCATGAAAGCTCCCAACTCTTTTCTCGCCCTGCCCTCGTTCAAACTGCAATTCCACCTTCAGTGACGAAGTGAGCTCAGCTGGGGCGGTGGCATCTGTAAAATAAACAAATCTCAGGAAGATGTCAGGGGAAAAAGAGAAAATTGCTATATGCTTTTTTGTTGTCAGGCAGCTAAGCAGTGATAGAAGGAGGTGTCTCCCTCTTGCAAGGTGTTTGACACTCCTTGCTCCTGCTGTTCACCCCTTTTTCGAGGTGGAGGACAGGGCTTGCAGAGTGTCTCTGTGTCTGCACCTGGGCCAGGTGGTTCATTTTTTCCAGGGGTTCTAAGGAGCTTGTTAATCTCTGCATCCCCCACTCCTGTTCTCTGGGGAAAAATGTAGTTATTCCTCAATTCTTTGGTTGAATTCCTTCCTTCCCTCCCAACATGGACACCAGAGATATTAGTGAAAGCAACAGAGAAAAACCAATTACAGTTTCTCCTTTGAAATGCAGCAGATTGCAGCAAGTGTCAAGCAGTTTACAAACTTGTTTCAGGAAAAGAGATGCCTATTCTCCAAACTCAGTGTGTGTCCATGTAACCTTCAGCAGACACTGCAGAAAATGTGGGTCTGTCCTGTATTACTTGAACACCTGATTCTGCATGGCAGCGCACACACCTGGCCTTGTTTCCTTCCCTTCCTTCCCTATCAGGAATAAAGATAAATCCTCTCAGTCAGTATATGCATTATTTAGATCTTTTGCCAAGTCCTGCTCTGTCTGGTTCTTTTTCCAGATAATATTGTTTTATTGTTGCTATTTGTCTCCCATTGTTGTGGGAAAACTGAGAATGGATTCCTGCTCTCTTATTTAAGCTTTTGGTTGGTTCATTAATCCGACCAGTTCAGGTGTTGACTTGGGAGTGCTCAGTACTTCTAACCATGTATTTAATTCCTCTTGGACTGACCAGGACTAACCAGAAATGCAGGCAGGCAGTGTTTTTTGGGGGAGCCCATTGTTGTGATGAGCACAGCATATTTTTGAGGTTGGGACTATGTTGTTCTCAGATTTCTAGCTTTCATGCTGCTTACAGAATGACAATCCCAGGGCTACTAATTTCCTAGGAAGAAGCTGTAATGGTGAGAAGTCTTTTTTCTGATTTAGTTCACACAATACTGCATGCCGCTTCTAAGAGGAAAAAAGACAAGACATGCACCACCTCCTCCTTTGGGAGTATTCACCTCCTCTGGTTTCCACATTTCCAGTTTGCGAGGGATGGTTTTGGGCTGGCAGATGCTAAGTGCAGCTTTCCCTCCTCCTTCACCTTTGTCACTTCTCATCTGCAGGAGCATTCATGAAGACAGTGTGGCTTTTATGGGGGAGAGGAAAGAGAGGTCCGCAGAGCCTTCATAGTTAAATAACACACCACGAAAGACACTACTGTCTTGAAATTTGTCCCAGAGCCTGGAAGAATTTTTTTCACTGCTAGTAACAGATTTGGTTTTAGACTTCGTTTTAGCAGCTGAGCTTGCAAGGTGGGATCTTTTCTTTATTATCTGAGTTTTCACCTCTGAGGTCTCATAAAAGATTCTCAACACAGTTGGATGCCATGGTTATACTGTAGACTACTGCGGACCGTAAATGAGGCAGAAGAGTATTGCATTGTTAGTGGGAGCTTTATCCAATGCAATGGTAAATATTTGAACACATGATCTTTAAAGTTACTGTCCTGGTTTCAGCTGGGATAGAGTTAATTGTCTTTCTAGTAGCTGGTATAGTGCTGTGTTTTGGATTCAGTATGAGAAGAATGTTGATTGATAACACACTGATGTTTTCAGTTGTTGCTAAGTAATGTTTAGTCTTAAGTCAAGGATTTTTCAGCTTCTCATGCCCAGCCGTCAAGAACGCCGGAGGGACACAAGAAGTTGGGAAGGGACACAGCCACGACAGCTGACCCAAACTGGCCAATGGGGTATTCCATACCATGTGATGTCATGCCCAGTATATAAACTTGGGGGGGAGTTGGCCTGGGGGGGCAGATCACTGCTTGGGGGCTAACTGTGCATTGGTTGGTGAGTGGTGAGCAATTGCAATGTGCATCACTTGGTTTGTATATTCCAATTCTTTTATTATTATTGTCATTTTATTATTGTTATAATTATTATTATGTTTTTTATTATTATTATCATCACCATCATTATCATTATAATTATTATTTTCTTCCTTTCTGTCCTATTAAACTGTCTTTATCTCAACCCATGAGTTTTACTTTTTTTTTCCTGATTCTCTCCCCCATCCCACTGGGTGGGGGGGAGTGAGCGAGCGGCTGTGTGGTGCTTAGTTGCTGGCTGGGGTTAAACCACAACAGTTACCTTTCTCTTGCTTGCAGTGTTCATTTGATTACAAGTTAACTATACAGTAAACAAGTTTTTTGAGCAACAGTTTGTATTAAAAAACAACAAGAAATATCTTCAGGCCAAGTATCCCTAGAACACAGCAAGAACAATAGTGTTACAAGTCAATTTTGATTTCTTCTGAAGCATTTGGTCCTCCTGTATCAAAGGAGGTGTTTGATCATGCTTATGAGACCCACATGCAGAGAGAGCTCATATGCAGTGTCTGTCTTCTTCTGCAGTGGTAGAGATCTCAGCCGCCTTCTCAGAACTCCTTGGATGGCTTTGCACAGCTTGAGGGCTTTATGAACACATTGTAAAAGCAAAGACTGGAGCTGAGAGCTTCCTAACTTCCTCCTCACCTCTGTGAAGAGATCTGCTTCTTGACCTTGCAGACCAAGGAAATGGATCTTGCTGGGTTCTTATCTTCTGTCCATCTGTCTCTCTCAGGTGCTTGCATGCTTATTCCTAGAGGACTGGAATACTTTTCAGTCATTCATGTGTGTATTCTTACAAGCTTCCCCTCCGTGTAAGGTAAGTACAATTGCCTAACCCTCAGATGTAGGTCCCTCGGGACAGGAGAAGCTGAGATGGTCCATTGAAAAGGCAGAGGAAAAGGTCATAGCTGAGCCTGGGGCTTCATTCACTCCTCCATCCGTGTCCACGTGATGTGACTGATTTAAGAGGTGTAGTTACTGCAGCTATAGAGAGGCAAATGACACCAAGGTCACTTAGGGGTTGAATGGGGGATAGATGATGGATGGAATCACACCTAGTTTTCTGAACCTTCACATTGACATTCTTACCAATGCTCTGTGGTTGGTTTTTTTGTTTTGTTTTTTGTTCCCCCCACCGAACCCCACTGAAGTGCGTAACATTTCAGTTATCTTCATATTTCCTACAACTACATTCATAGAATACCATGTCTTCCCCAGGACAGACTATGCTCCTGTAGCTCTAGAGCCTCCAGCCTGTCTGTAGCATCCTCTGTTACATTACTATATTGCACTACATTTTTTTCTTTTATGCTGTCTGAAAGCATAGTTCATACTAAATCTCTGCATGCAGAACATGACTTACTTGAGAGCACTGATGCTTTAATCCTGATAATCAATTTTATTCCCTCAAATATGATGCCATGCCAAGACAATTTGTGATTTCTAATGGCTCTAGCATCCCGTAAGTTAATTTCTTCTTTTATGCTTTGAAGGAGACTCAGAAGAAAAAAAGTAGGATAAATGGAAAGGTTTGTTTTCACTCTATGGCTTTCATCTGTTCTTATAATCTGAAGTGGGATCAGATGTCAGGAATGTTTGGAAGGCAGAAAATTTTGCTAGAGTGATTTGGGTTATGTGACTTTTCCTTGTCTCCTGAGTCTAATGTTTTAGAAAACTCAAGAAACAACTAGTGAAAGTGACTGTGTTGAACTTCAGGATAGAACAGCACTGCTCTGGATCATTTTGCATGTTGGCTAAATATTTTGGCTTTTTTATGTCACTTTTTTATCTTTCCTTTGCAAACCACTGCTAATAAGGATTATAGGACAAGAGGTAATGGCTTTAAACTGGAAGAGGGTAGATTTAGATTAGATGTAGGGAAGAAGTTCTTCATTGTGAGGGTGGTGAGGCACTGGAACAGGTTGCCCAGAGAAGTTGTGGGTGCCCCATCCCTGGATGTGTTCAAGGCCAGGTTGGATGGGGCTCTGAGCAACCTGGTCTAGTGGAAGGTGTCCCTGCCCATGGCAGGGGGTTGGAACTAGATGATCTTTAAGGTCCCTTCCAACCCAAACCATTCTATGATTCTATGATTATTAACATAAACAGTTCCTAGACTTCAACCTTTAGAAGCAAGGATGGTGCTGATGCAACACTGGTTTGTAATTCAGGATTTGTGAGGCATCACCATCAGTAACATCCTACAAGTATTTGCCTGATGGGATGGGTGCAAGTAAACTGACATATTTAGCTAAGAAACAGATTTGTTTCTAGTTAATTGTAGCAGTGAGCAGATGTACATTAGAGAAGGAGGTAGTGGGTAGATGGCTCTGTATAACGCTGGAAATGTGCTTGGCTAATTGTGCAGCCACCCGTGGTTGTGCAGATGGCAATATCTGCACTGCAGCTGTAATGTTCACCGAAGCCCTGCTATCCCTGGCAGAAGCAGCTGTAGCCTTCGGAGAGGGGAGAACAGGAACAGCTTGAGCTGGTCTCACTTCTGGATTCCAAGTTACCAGTCGCTGTCCCTGTAAACTAGCTCTAACATTTCACACTGTGCTTCGAGGCTTGCAGTGTTTTTGTAGCTGTAACATCCAACAGCAAAGGAACAGCTAAAATATTTAAACCAGAAGAAGCTGCTGAACCCAAATGAACAGAACTGAGGCAGCGCGGAGCAGTCAGCACCTGCTGTGACACGGGATGTTTTGAGTCCTCTGTTTCTTCTTCTGTCTTATGTATATTAGTGAAATTGGAGGTTTATCAGATTTTATTTCGGAAATAAGGAAAATTTGGTTTTTTTAGTTTGCAGGTTCCCTATTATATACTTTTAATGCCATGGTAGTTTGTGTCTTCTGCCAAAAGGCAGTGGCATCTCTAGCCATGTGATTACTGGAGTCAGCTGACTCCGAACATATGGGCATTTTGGATTACTTTATTTGATGTAGAAATGTGATTTTAGTTTCTCTGGAATTTAGTGCTGGAGTTTTGATCTTCAAGGGAAACAAAATTGGGTGATTAGGGCCTTAACTGAAGGATGTTTAAAATGTGCATGTCCTCCAAGTTCCATGTTTGTCTCCTCAGCTTCATTCTCTGCTCTAAGCCTTCAGTTGCAAATCTGTGCTTGCAGTTTGTTTTGCAGGAAAACACAAGTGATCAGAGCTGTGCAACCACAATAAGTTAGCCTTTCTTGTAATGCAGGGTAATGTTGAAATGCTGGATTTTGAGGAAGGCCACTTGAACACTGGGAATATGAGTTACAGGGCAATCCTTGGAAGGACGGGACATGCAACAAGTCCTTCCCTCTTTTGTGCATGAGAAATATTTGGCTGGTGTAAAAGTGCAGTTTAGAGTTTCTCCTCTTGGCCTTCTGCATAAGGGGTACTTCTAGGAAGTGGCTGTCATATCCATGTTGTTCTTGAGACCTTATAATAACAAAATGGCAGAAAAAGGGGTATCAAGATGGTTGGGAGCTGGAGCACATGCCATATGAGGGCAAGCTGAGGAAGCTGGTCTTGTTTGCTCTGAAGAAGTGAAGGCTTTGGGGGGAGCTAACAGAAGTCCCTTGGTATGTATGGGGAGGTTATTTAGAAGATGGAGCCAGGCTCTTCACAGTGATGCATGGTTAGAATGTAAGAGACAACAGGTGTAAGCTGAAAAAGAAGAGGTTCACACTGGTTATAAGGAAGAAACTTTTTCCCCATGAGGGCGGTCAAGCAGTAGAGCAGGTTGTCCAGAGAAGTTGTACAGCCTCTGTGCTTGGAGGTTTTCAAGACCCAACTGAATAAAGCCCTGGCAACCTGTTCTGATCTCAAAGCTAACCCTAGTTTCAGCTAAAAGTTGGACTAGGGATCCCCTAAGGTCCCTTTCAGTGTGAATTATTTTATGATCATGTGTTTCTATGAATTTTTACCTGGCACATTTTTTGTGTGAAGTATGAATTTTGAGGCAGAACCATTTCTGGGACTTAGCCCCAGCATCAGGGAAATGGGAAGTCACAGAAGAGTCAATATGGCTTCCTATTTTTCATCAGCAGTTTACACAGCCTGGAGGACATAGGCTTTTGATGGGTCCCCAGCCACAGTACAAATTACATAGATATTACTACTGAGGATTCATGAGAACACAGGACAGCAAAGGAGTGCAGGAGTTTCTGACCATTGACCTCTGTTATTGCAGGCAGCCATGACATATCTTGTTAGAAAAATATCCTCCTATTTTAAAATCAATTAATGTTTTACTGCTGTTACTCCTGTGGCAAGACTGTTCCAGAATCTCTACTTTCCATTTGTTAGAAAACTTCTAATTTATAGCTTAAATTTATTCATGACCTGTTTATACCCTTTTGTTCTGCTGCCATCTTTTCCCTATGGCTTAAATAGCTCTTCTGGCACTTATTTCCTGGATATGTCTGTAGAAAGCAATCCAATCCATCTCAGCTTTCATCTGGGAAGTTACACGAACCAAACTCTCCCAGGCTTCTCTCATAATACAGGCTTCACATTCCCCTCGTCATCCTGCACTGCTTCAGTCTGAATTAATTGACCTGAGACTGGATTACCAGTATAGTACATATTACTCCAAATGAGATCTTTCTAATGCCCCATACAATGCTGTTAATATTTGCCCATCTCCACTGGAAATACTTCAGCTAATGCATCCTATGACTGCTTTTGCTTTTTCTGTGGCCACCATGACTTCTTTGGCAGCACCTGCTTTTACAACAGCTTATAACTCAGTGCCAATGCATCTTCCTGTGCATTATTTTTCTACCTTGTATGACAATTTAACCTTTTAACTAGTTCTCAGGGTTGTCCTGCTGTCTTGCTAACAGTGTCCTCCACCTTTGTGTTGTCAATGTCTCCTCTTTTCATCCTTTATAACTGGTGGCATGGATCCACTCCTGAAGAACTCTGCTTTTGTGGGATGCCTTCTTCCAGCCTTGTAGTTCTCCTTTTCACTACAACTGTTTCGACTTTCGCTAGGTCCTTACCTACAAGGGTGGGTTCCTGTGCTGATCTCTATGTTCACAAATTTAATTTGTAGTGCTTTACAGAAGTTGAGATGAGTGAAAGCTACTGCATTTTCTCTAAGAAATCAGTTATTGGAAATCTTAGTTTTCACTACCAAAAATGTGCCCTTCCTTATTCTTCTCTGAAACCCTGATGCTGCTGGAGTCAAGCCCAGCTGCTGCTGAATTGTACACAGCACAGCAACAGAGAGCAGAAAGGCAAGAACAAAAAGTCCTGTGACCAATTAAAACCATGGGAGAGAATTCACCAGGTCCTTTGCACTTACCTAACTTGGGCTATGTCCAAGATGCACTGTTAACACCCCCTTGTCATTAACAACCAGTCAAGACCTCTCAGTTTTGCATCCACTCATTTCACAGTCAACATGAAGGTGCCAGCCAATACATTGATGAATAACTTCTAGCTCTTTCTGCTAGTTAAGCTTGTTAAATGGCAGTCCTGCTTAATAACAAATAGCAGCTCACAGGCAGGTGTGTGGAAGAAATCTGTGTTGCTAAGCTTTCCTCCTGAGACTCCTTTTCGTAAGGCACCAGATGTGTAATTTATGTGTTGCTAATATTTTTTTGGATTGCAAGTAATCCCTGCATAGCACTTCCTGTGAAGGGACAGAACTAGGTACCATTAAAACATCATGGGTTGCAAGAAAATAATGATCCAGGGCTGGAGGTACTAGAACTTTGTGCTCTATCAATTTTTCTGAAGGATAACAAAAGAAATCAGGCTTCCAGCAAAATAAATGATTTTTCCCGAAGGCAATGGTGTCTATTCTGTGTGGCACTTGCTCCTGCTGTAGTTTCACATTCGTCTCTGCCAAGTAATCCTGAAGTTTGCTTTAGTGGTCAGAGCTGGCAGAGAAGCTAGTTGGCTGTACAAAGCAACAGTTCTAGGGGCTGAATGGGAAAAGCTTCCATAGAACTTGAGACCTCACTTAATCCTTAGCTAATGTATAAATTGATGTGATAATATTGAGCTTATCTGGCTCCTGTGGTTAAGATCCTGTTGGGTACAAGATCAGTGATTTCTGAGAAGCGTTAGTGAAGTGAAGTGTTAGGGATGTCTTTAGCTCTAGTGACTCCCTTGATGTTTGATTTACTTTTCGACTGAATATTTCCCTCATCTGCTGCAAGTGCCTGCAGGTAGGCTGGATTCTCCTTTTAAAGGAAAATCCCACTGGAGTTAGCCAGAAACTGTGCTAGTTTGAGACTATGTGCATATGCTTAACGCTACTTTGAAAATTGCCGCAGGTTTTTTCCAGCAAAATCCAACAAAACTGAGAAAAAAGTATACTTTTCCCTGCTTTTGTTGTTGTTGAGAACAGAGAACTTTGGGCATTTTGGCTTTCAGCAAAAGAAGTGGGTTTTGATGCAAACCTGGGCAATATAAATGAAAACATTTTCCTAAAAAAGTTACATTTTCATTTAAAAACCAGCAAAATTTTGACAAAAAGTGCAATAGCAACTCTGCACCCCCTTTATTCTCTATGATAACTATCAGTTATGAGTTTATGGAGGGCATGGGGGAAGGAAAAGGAGCGCTGGGTGAAGGCTTGTTGCTTTGGCTCTCTCCATGTACTGTGCCTATGCAGGCTGTGTGATGTGGCTGTGCCCATATGGCTCAGAGACCAATGCCACCATGCCCAGGACATTTGATAGCTCCTACCATGACGTGGAGGTGGCGGAGGTGCTACACTGCCTCTCTTCTGGTACATGTTCAGGTGATGAGGCTCTACTGAGTAGTGGGGAGAGCGGTGGGGGGGGCTGGAACCCCCTGCAAGTGCCCAGGATCTTGCCAGTGGCTGATTCAGGACTTTACACTGGTGAATTCAGGGGAGCTAAAATGACAAGACAACCATGACAGAACAACTGTATTGCTGTACCTAGTGTTTCTAACAGGAATAGAACTGAAAATCATGATACTTTAAAATTTCGCCTTTTTTTTTTTTTTTCCCAGGAGCCACCTTTAACTAGAGTGTAATGAGCTCCCAGCAGTAGGCACAAGTAGGAGTAAAACACTCACACAGCCCACTATGCCAATTAGTTTGAACAAGGTGACAATGAGGGCACTTTTAATCAAGCTTTTCATTAAAACACTTCAGAAACCTTTCCTTCCAGATTCTGAGATGAGATAATCAAATTCTGTAATGGAAAATTTTTCTGAGATTGTAGAATCCATACAAGGTTTGGTGTCCTCTTAGTTTACTAGCCAGATAATGGGGTTTAGGCTTGTTAATATCAAAATAGTGGTCTTGGTGGATTGGTAACAAAACGATTCTGTGCTTGAAGGGGCAGAAAAAAATCCTCATTAGGAAGGAGTTTCTGTTGCATGTAGCTAAAATGTGTTACAGAATGGTGATGCTGCCATTAGTGTTTTAATCTTCACCTGGCATTAACAAAAGCAGAAAAAAGAGTTCTATTTGCCCATTTTTGGAGGAGAAAAGAAACCAGTTGTATTATTAGAAAAGCAATTGCATAAACATGGTGTATATGGTGTAGGGAGCCATTTAAAAACTGAAGTAGAAGATCAAGCCAACAGCAATAATGACTCTTTAAATGGCACACCATATAAATATTTGAATGTGTTTATGCAAACATACATGTGTTTGTGGGTGTGTGTGACAAAGAGAGAGCACTTTCCAAAATCAAAACTTCTGAATGATGAGGAATCTTAGGAGTTGAGTGTTCTTATGTGTAAACAGCAAGTTTATGTGTAAGCAGCAAGTGTAAAACTCATTTCTAGAGAGAAAGTCAGAACACTTTCTGTATGCACAACTCACATCCCATTTATATACAGTCTGATGGCACATACTAGGTTAATATTCTTTTTCAGGCCCTATTTGCAGAGACAAGTCTCATTTCAGGTCCCAGTCTTGCAGTCACAGAAGTTATACTTACATTATCAAGCAGTGTGGTGCAATAGGAGCAGATCTGTAGAATGAAACACTGGATGCCAAAGATCTGCTGTTCACCCTGTATGTTCTTCAGGGTGCAGAGGCTATTTTGGACTAGCTCCAGCCTGTTTCCATGGACTGAATGCCCATAGGAGGTTGGAGTGCATTAGGTGCTCTCTCAAAGCACAACTTTCACTTTAGTTTCATGAGGAACCCAGTTTATATGCTCTGTGACAACTCTACATTGGAGTGAAAGCAAAGAAATGGGACTGATCTGGAGATTCAATGCATGAACTAGCTTCTGATTAAAATGTTCACACAGACTCACACTTTGATATGTCAGTCCAGGTTCATGCAAGCCCCATGGAAATTCATGCTTAGGTCCTTGCAGGACTGAGTGTCCGCAAAAGCAGGATTGCTCTATTCCTTTATAATGCCAAGTTTCTACTAACAGTCATTTGATTGTTTCTCACCCAGTAAATATGATGGCTCCATATTGCATTACTAAAAGTTACAGTAATAAAATGCTTTATAATTAGTAAAAGCAAAGGGCCCATTGCAATCACTCAGATAAAACATGAATGTAAATATCCTATCTAATTAAGCTCATGATCTTGTTTACAATAAGACAAAAATAAAAATCTCTAAACAAGTAATTTGTGAGCAGTAGACTAATGAAGCCTGATTTTGGAACAGATTTGCATCGCTCCTCTGAGTGACTTGGTAACTGACTCAAACTAACATTTGTTTGTAATCTTTGCATCTGTCTTTGCATTTTTTTAATCTCATCCCTTATGATCATTGTTTCTAGGACTGTTTTGTTGTGGATGTACAGCTGATTGTATTTGGTCATAGAAATTAGCTGAGGCGCTTAAGAGTTGTTGGGGTGAATCTGTGAATATTCCACCTGTTTCTCTTGAGCTGCCTTGTTTTTTAAAACTTGTAGGAACATAGTTACCAGTGAGGAGTCCGTTACTTACCAAAGCACGGTTGAATTTGATCAGTAAGTTTCTAAATCCTCCATGCTATAGGAAAACTGACTAAACACAGTGTGCCTGCTTCTCCTCCTGGCTTTGCTTTATGATTAAACCACGGTGTTCACCTTCATTCATCTATTTTAACTTGTACTGGTGTGACTTTGACAATGAGCCTGTTGATCTACTTGACTTATTTGAAGGGTCATGCCTGAAACGGATGGTAGTCTTGCCACTGATTTTAATGTCAGCAGGAGCAGAATATAAGAGTGTTTGCTAAATGAAAGTTGAACAGGTCTGAAGGATTTCTTCTTTAGATTACAGTGAAACCATCTGATTAAGTACTCTTTGTTACTCATTAAAGAGAAATAACTCTCTCCAAATAATATTTTGTATTCAAACACTGAAATTAGTACACAGAGCTTTCAAAACTGATTATATTATGACTCACGTAATCACAGAATGGTTGAGGTCAGAAGGGACCTCTGGAGGTCATCTGGTCTAACCTCTCCTGCTCAAGCAGGACCACACAGAGCCAGTTGCACAGGACTATGTCCAGATGGCTTTTGAATATCTCCAAGGTGGGAGACTCCACTACCTCTCTGGGCAACCTGTTCCAGTGCTCAGTCACCCTCACAGTATAAAAGTGTTTGCTGATGTGCAGAGCAAAAGTGCCTTTTTCCCTGGAAGGTTCTGGGCATTTCCCCATAATTGTGTCTTGCAGGCACTTCCTTGCTTACATGCAAATATTTGAAGTGACCCCACTTAAGCCCCGTTTTGTTGATTTTTGTCTTCTCTTTTGTTCACATGACCCCAGGCCCTTTACTTGTCAACCCTGTCCATCAGTCTCTCACAGGGCTGCTGGAAACTCTCACTTTCCCCAGTTATTCCTAGTTTAAAGCTGTTCTTACCAGGTCAGCCATCCTGCTGGCAAAGAGACCTGTGCCCCACTCAGTGAGGTGGATCCCATCTCTCCCAGGCAGATGATGGTCTTCAAACAGGGTCCCATGGCAGTAGAAGCCAAATCCCTTTTGCCAACATCAGCTTTGCAACCAGGTGTTGACATGCAGCATCAGTCCCTCCTCCTCACAACCTTTTCTCTCACTGGCAGGATTGAGGAGAACACCACCAGGACACCCATACCCCTGACTATGATCCCCACAGCTCTGTAATCATGTTAGACTATCATTGGTGCCTTTGTGGAGGAACAACAGGGGGTAATAGTCAGAGGGTTGGACAAACTTTGGCAGTCTCTCCACAACATCTCAGATCCAGGCCTTGGCAGGCAGCAAATTTCTCTAGATGACAGGTCAGGTCAGCAGATGGGTCCTCCGTCCCCCACAGCAGGGATTCACCCACAATATCGCTCATTGCTTCCTGCTGGTGCTCCTGCACAGCTCTGGGTCAGTTGGCCCAGATGCTTCACCTGGCTTCTCCTCAGCTTTGAAGGACACGAACTTATTCCACAGTTGCAAGCCTTCAGGTGGTAGAGCAGAAGCCTTCCTCTTGGTGCCAGAAGTCACCAGCTTTCAGCCTTCACCCACCTCAGAGTTTGCACTTACCGTCCTGCTAGGGACAGACTCTACCTGTGTCTCCCCTGCAGTGGGGGTCTGGGGCTCTTGAAGCCACAAGGTCTCTGAGAAGATCCTGTCTACCTCTCTCATTGTCTCTGGTGCTGACTCCTTCCCATAACTCCTCCGCTTGGTGGCACAGCTCTGCAACAACAGCACACCGGGAAAGAAGACCACCTCTCCCAGCCTCAGGGAGAGGCGTCAGGCACTCCCTGCAGCCGGGGACTTCCAGGGCTGTGTCCACCACCTGAAGCTCTGTCTGGGTTGACACCTCCACCATGGCAGTGACAGCTGCTCCCGCATCTGCTGGGGAATGCGCCCTGTGGCATGTCACCACCATACCTGAGAACATTTATGCCGGTCTGAACTGTGCCTGCCTTTGTGCTCCATTCCAAAACACAAAATCTGATTTCAGTAAGTCAGAGACTGTATTAGATTTTTGCTATAAACCAATAAAAAATTTGCAGGCTTTAATACAACTTGGATATGTTTCTGAAGTAAAGTAACTTGCATTCACTCACTTTACATGGTATATTCCTTATGCATGTGTGGGCACAGTATACATTATTTTAAAAATTAATTTTCTCAGTTGTATGCACACAAGGATTCTAAAACAAAATATAAATGAAACAAAATAAAATACAGGCAAAATGTGTTAGAAATATAGTTGTTTAACTCCATCTAGCTGATAAGCTGAAAACTGAAGCAAAGGTGGAGAGTGAAGAGAGAAACCAATCTGTTTTGGAAGCAGTTTTTTCCTTATTTACCCAGTAGAGATCATAAAATCTTTTTCCCTGTTGTGTTAGCATGCAATGCACCTGGATTCAGAGGGTTAGTTCAGGACCTGTGCGCCATAAGAGGGTGTTCAACTCCACAAGTGAGATCTGCTCAGCTCTTTCTGACTTGCTGTGGGAATCCAGTGTCTTGAGTGCTTGGAAACTCTTTCACACAGAAATTCTGCTTGATCTTTGTTTGAACAGCACCAGTAAGACTCAAGGAGTATGTAGACTTTAGTAGTCCTTTGCACTTTCTTACACTTTGCCACTAAGATAAGTGGGGTGAATCATCTGGTTTTTACAGTGGTTATAGTTCCATTGTGTGTCATGCTTACCGCATATAGAGGCAATTTCACAACTCATGCTGACTAAAGCCTTTGGCCAAAGTCCGTCTTCCCTTGACCTCCTTATTCCAGAAGAGAAAGAAAAATCTGGTCTGTGGTACTGACAGCCTCACTGACATAAACTGAAGCCAGTGTTGAAATTTCAGATTCATGTTTAGGTGTGCAGGTGGGGACAATGGTTAACTGCTGTTCTACCATCCATTCCTCTCACTGTATCAGCTGTAGCCTGAGACCTAGAAATTACCAAGCTGGGGATGAAATTTCTCTCTTGCTTTTGCTAGACCAGAGAAAAGACCTAAAAGTTGAAATCTAGCTGAGACTGCTTTTAGGGTGCCCTTACAACCCTGGGTTGGGAATAGATGAATCTTAGGAGAGGGAAAAATTCTCCAGAAGGCAACACTGGCAGGTTGCTACAACTGAGACAAGCCTCGAGGGATGCTGATGGTATGTTAGAACACTTTCAAGTATCTGGAGTAACCCCTGGTCTGCAGAGTGCAGAAGTGGCCTAATGCTATCTACAGTCTCCCTTTCTCTGGGGCTATAAAATTCATGCTTTGCCTCTGGGAGGTCTTTATCAAGAGCTAAAGGGAAATGCCAGTGGGTGACATGGTTTTTATTTTCCCTGGCATGTGCCTTCCTTCTCCATGTTAAAGGACACACAAGCTTCACTGCAGACCCACAGCACATCCAAGTGCATGCGGAGGCAAGGGGTTTTGCAGAAAGATGTGGGACTGTAAGAGATTCCTTTAGGAGACAAGTGTAGAAGATTAAGGAAAGCAAGAGCAAGCCTAACTCTGGGTTTCCGTATGTTGGGAGTTAAGAATTATCTGTTCATACTGCATTTAGGATAATGGTGGCATGATCCTTGTTGGAAACTGTCAGTGCTACTAGGACACGAGCAGTGAGTGACTCTTCCATACACTTATATACCTGTTATCTAGCAACAGATTCCAGCTCTTCGTTTCAGTGACAGTGATGCCCACAGCTGCAGTTCAGTGAAGATTGTGTTCTTTCTCTGACTGGGGTAGTTCCCTGATCCAGGTCATCTTTGGCAGAGCTGTTAATTTTCTCCAGTTACCAGTAACTACAGTGAAAGTACAATAACTAAAATGAAATCAAGAATAATGATAATAACAAGATCAATGGACAACACTGGAGTCTCCTTTCTTTTTTCTTGTGCTGCACCATACCTCAGCAATAATGGCCATGGATATAGTTAAACAAGAAAAGGAGTATGGTAAAGAAGTCTCTTCTAACTGCTTTTCTTTCTGCTGTCAGGAATTCCAGGCAAGATGATTGTTTTATCATAAGTGTCCAAACATCGGACTGAAGCCAAAGCCTTGGTAATCAGGAAATGGATTTCCGGTTCTGCTATGGTAATTTTAATTTGTATTTATTTTAAATGTAAAGGTGATTTGGTTTTGCTTTTCTTTTTAGTTTGGTGGATTTCACTTTTGCCTTTCACAGTTGTAATTTACCTGATGGGTTGTTCACTAACTTCACAACTCACTGAGCTGGATTAATTGGTGTGGTGGAATGAATGCCAAGTCATCTTAAAAAGGTTTCATTGGGGGTGAAACTCTAGGGATTAATTCTTGAGAAAATTGCTGCATCACAAAGAGATGAGGAGGAAAGTGATTTTAAGAGAGAGAATGACTGTGAGTTCTTCTCTCTGGGATCCCTTTGCCTTAAAGCTCTGGTACTTCAAGCAACTGCATTCCTGCAGTTAAACACTCCCTCACCATTTTATGGCACCTTCTGGTTGTATACCTTTGAACATCATTTACAGATATTGCACTGTTTCAGAGCTATGAAGCTCTGGGGGAGAAATCATAATCACCTGCCTTGGGTGCATTTTCTGTGGAAAACTAGGGCCAGTGAGAATGGCTTTGTTCTTTTTCCAGCAGTATCTTCAATAATGTTAGCCAGCTCTGGCCAGTGAGAAATGAAAGAGGAGAATCTGCTTTACAAAAGGTGTTTAAAAGGTGAGAAGAGAAGATTTGTTGGGTGAAAAATGGAGCTGGAGCAACAGACAAGTGAACAGCTGAGACTTAGGACACTTTCGGTAACATTTAGATTGTGAGTGAAGCTTGTTTGAGAAAAATGCTAACTGATAAATCGCTGACCAAGGTATGAACATTCACCAGCAGCTTGGTGAAGGAGAATGGGAGGGTTTCAGATTAGGTGGCAGTAGTGTAGTTTGCAAACGGGCTGTAGAGAGCCCAGGAAGTCTCCACTGCCTGCCCACGGCTGCAGATTCCTGCAGCTTTCCTAGGCCAGGTCCATTGCTGGTAACATCCCTATGCCAAAGGAAGTAGGAAAGAGACGAGGGGGTTTGAATGCATGGTTTTAACCCAGGCCACCCTAGATAACAGACAAAACTTTTTTTTGAAGTATCACTTCATGAGACCGAAAGATTTTCAGGAAGGCAGTATACTAAATCAATAACAGATACGACAAACATAAATGTTCATTCTCTAGTCTCACTGTTCCTTGGATTGAGACTGGCCCAATGTTTCTTGCTCTTGACACAGTGTTTGTCTTTCATCTGCTCTCCCCAGCAAACAACTGTGGGTCCCCCTTTTGCCTCCTGGAAAGCTGATTGACGCTCCTTGCTGTATGCTCCTGAGGTTTGCAACCACCTGGAGGTAGGAAGTGGGGTGTTTGATACAAAGAGCTTGTCCATTCCCTTTTGAATGTCTGCAAAAAGCAAAACACATTTTCACTAGATCTCTTGGGCAGCTTTCTTATTTTCCTCTTACCTATTAAGCTAGGCCAGGCAATATTCTAAAATTCTAATAAGTGAGTACACAATAGTTATGCCAGGGTACCGATCCTTTATAATTTTTCTAATATTATTATGTGTCACTGTTAATGAACTATAGGTTCTATTCCAGTGTGTTTCTCCTGTACCTGCTATTCCATGAAGAGTTGTAAACAAATGAAAAAATGCAAATCATCTTGGATATGGTTTTTGTTATTGATTTTTTCATGGAGGCTGTCCATCCACTACTTGACCTTAGAAAGAAAAGACCCCAACATATTGGCTAAAGGATACTTGCTTCTTGAACAAATAATGTCTGGAGATACTTAGTACAGAGTTATGATCAATCTTCCCCATACATTAGCTAATTCCATACAAGGCAGAATCAGAAGGCCTGAATAAATGCATTTTTGAAGTTACTATCCACTGCTAAGTATTCACACACGCACACATACATGCGTGCACACACACATGCTGCAAAAGCAGCTCATTGCATTGAGAAATGAATTACTATTTCTAATTACTTCTAGTAGTTAATTACTTCTAATTATTACATTGAGTAATAAATTGCTACTTCTAATTATGCTGTGGATACAGTCAAAGTAGTTAGAAATGCAATTTGCATGGTTGTTTACATCACAAGCATGTTTAAGTAATTGTGCTCCCTTAATTATATGGAACGGTCGATGTTAAATAACATAACACGTTTTGCAGCTTCATCTGCAGTGTCATTTGTTTACCATTTATGGTGGTTGGGTTTCAGAGAACTGGGGAATAGATACTGCGTGTCACTGGGGAATAGCTACATTTATTTGAAGCCTACAAGCACTGCTGAGTATCTATGACTTGACAGGCATTTTTGGAAACGTGCACTGTGTTGTTAAACTTACATTACAGCTCAAGCTTCCCAGCCTAAGGAAGTCTGAACCACTTGGAGACATTGACCAAATCCTGTTGTCCTTAATCAAAGTCTCACTTCCCACTTCCCAGGCTCTCTGATATCATACGTCAGCATGACGGTCTTCACTTGCCCTGATGCTGGGAGTGGGTACTCTCACCTCAGCTAAATTTTTTCCTCAAATTCACATGAGCATCTGTAATGACCCATATAATTTCTGTCCAGAAAGATGCCTATTAGGAGCCTGCTGCGGGTAAGATTGCAGTCAGGAATTCCCAGCAAAAGCTGTATTAACTTTGCAGATAATCTCTGTGGGTTTGGTGTGTCCCTCAGCTCTCCAGGACCTTCCAAACTTGGGTGTTACACATTGCAATTTGGGGATAATCTCAACTCCTCCACCAAAGAGGTCATACAGCAGAGGAGACTGACTGTCCTCTTGGAGGAAGCAGCTGTACACTTTCTTTACAAGGCTTTAAAAATGTAACCAGGACTTGAGTTCTTCCTCAGGCCTTCCTCCTCTGCGTAAGTTCACAGGAGTTTGCTGGGACTTAGGAGTTGCAGGACTTTGCCTTTTCTTGTGTCATGCATGTTTATTTTTTCCTGTTCCTCATTTTCTCTCTCAATTTATAATAATACTCGATGATATTTGAATTGATTGTGGTGGGAAATAACTGTGTCCCAGCAGAGGTGGACAGCCTGCCATCAAGGAAGAGCAAAAGAGGCAGGAAAAAACAAACTACAGAGACTCAAAAAATATTGCTTGTCATTCACATGTCCTTGGAGAGGGAAAGAATACAGGAAATTTTGGACACAAAGAATACATTGTTGCTAAACATCATTTTTCAAATTTTTATGTGGGACACCAGTGGGATGTAAAGTTAAAGAGCTGGAAAGTTTGCTTACCACCTACACACATGATAGATTTGGAAGAGTGGGTTTTGCTATCTGAGGAATATCCTTGGCGCTGGTAAAAGCAGTCCTCAGCTGACACAGGGGGTTTGTTGTTCCGGGTAGATTCTGTTTCATTGTAATAACGTGAAACGATTTTTGGGGTAAAGCATTGTGGCTGCTTTGGTGGGAAGGGAGCTTTAAAGCAGAAAACAGCACTGGAAGTGGTGATTGCTAGAAAATGGACTATAGACCCACTACTTTTCATGATATGAAAGCTGGTGTGTGGCGAGGACTGTGAGAGGGCTGGCACTGACAACGTAGTGTTTAATAACTTTGGGTAGTGAAATTAAAACCTTCATCTTAGAGGACACATCTCAGCAGTCAAAAACCATCAGTATCAAGTTTTAAGAAGCTTTGCTGTCCTTTCTTGCCTCTGAGAGGAGCTGGTTCTGGCTCATCTAGGGTCAGTGAGGATTCAGAACTTGATTTTCACTGAAAATGGTTATCGTCTTAGAGCCAGACCCTGCAAATACTGCCACAGAGCCTGCAGGATTGGGCCCCGCGTGGGCCCGTAGCACTGTAACAGAGCTGTAATGGAGAAAGAACTGAAATGATGTTAACAATCTGCCTTGCTAAATTACTGTTTTGTTCTGCCATTTATGCCCTGTGGGACTCAAATTCTAATCAAGGTGTTTGACTCCGTTTCTCAGGAAGCTGGGATGGAGAGTAAAGTAGGTGGTTATAAGATTGTGACTATTGTACTCCCAAGTGGGGAATGGAGAGCTGTAATTCTGCTAATTATCATAACTAATTAGCTGCATTCAGAAGTGAAAAATCAGAAGGGCTAGATCACCGCCTCCAACTGTTAATAATGGGTTATTGAATTGCAGTACATGAGACCAGAGGGACTGCTATTACCACCAGTGATGAGCCAAGGATGTGTTCCCAACACTATAAAATAATTCAGCCCTGGATTTTCAGAGTGCTTTCACAGGGTGAAAGTACATGCCATTCCTGGAGTGCAAAAAGATGAAGTTCAACACCATGAACTCAGTCATTAAGCTTGGACCCCAAAAAAGAGTGTAGGCACTCATGTGCATGGAGAGGGTTCACTGGGAACCCGTTGGGCACGAGCTCTGTTGGCTCCAGGGGTTTCAGACAAGCTGTGCATCTGGCCCTGTGTCCTCAAGCCTGGCATCCTCTTGGAAGCGAGGACATGTTTCTGCAGGACAGGGCTGTGCTGTGCTGTGAGTTAGCAATGGGCAAACTGGAAGTGATCTTGGTGTAAAGCTGGGCCTGAGTTAATTAGCCAGCTCATTAGCTTGGTTGGATCACTATGCTGCACTGCCTGTTACCACATCTGGTGTTTACTGTGCATAGCACCATAAAATGCCCCGGAGCTACGCCCTTTAGGCCAAGTTCTTAGCATCATTTTAAGTACCTCATATTGTTGACCAGCATGAAATGGATGGCTAAAAAGGGGAATTTAGGACGTACAAAAGGCAGCAGGGCACAGCCCCACCTGTGTGCTCCCAGAAATCTGAAGCAGTAGAAAAGCATTCAGGGTGTGTTTTCATAGAATAACAGAACCACTTGAAATCAAGTGGCAATCTGAGCTGACGTAATCCCATTTTGGCTTTAATAATTTCAGTATGGCTCCCCTTGAGATAAACTAAGGTCTTATTAGACCAGCTGTGAACATAAATGTGGCCAGCTCAGAAGAAATTCCAGCGCAAGGGGAAAGTCTTTTAATGAGATCCATACAACACAGCTGGAATTGATGGTGTAAAGGGTCTGGGAATAGGAACTACTGACTGGTACACCCAGTATTTGTCTGGGTTATTGGCAGGACCTCTAGAATTATATTGTTATTATATATGGGTTTCAGAAGGGTCCCGGAACACTTTTAACATATCGCAAATTTCACGATTCAGATGTAGCTTAGCAAACTACATACCCACTCCATTTACCTGTACAAGGGCAAGAGTCTTCCACTGTCACAGGGATGCACTTCAGTGGGAGCACACAGAGATTGGCAACAGATCACAGTACTCTGAAAACCTTTTTGGCTGAGCTTGGCCATAAGTCTGATTTCACATTAATCATTTGGTATCAGGTAGAACAGAGTTTTATGCAACAGTTATTTTAAAAATCCAAATATATGCTTTTTCAGTGTTTTTATAGTGCAGTATTTGACTAATGTTGATCAGCTGATGATGAATCACTCATTAATCAAAATAATATGGCTATGAAAATAAACCCTGGACACAGGTTTGATCTATGGAATGTTAGCAAAAATAAGTAGTCATTGTAATTAAGTAAATGAAGTTTCATAAAGTATGTCGACCTGAGATCGTAATAAGGAATACTTAGCTCCTTCACAGCTCTCAAAATTTCTCACTGACTGGTGTGACTGCACTCTCTGATATTAAGATCTACCCTGATTTCTCTTTCTGACATGCTGGTCCTTACTCTACCATTGCCTAGAACTGAATTATGGTGGTGCATAATTTCCAGCCTCATGGAGCACTGCGATAGGGGCCATATGTGCAATTATACCTTTACATAAGAGGACTGAGTTAGAAGTGCCAGCCAGACCTTTAATGTTATTTTCTTAATCTTTAGCAGCTGTTCTTGGAGATACAGGGCTAGAGAACGAAAATGGTGAGCTTCAAATACAGTCCAGCGCTCTGTGCCAGGAGACTCCATGGTTGTCACTCCAGAGTGATCAGATCTATGCTTCAGGAACCATTCAGGCTCCACACTAGTAATCACTGGGCATCCCACAGCTTCTCAGTGGAGCACAGCAGGTCCTCCAAATCATGTGATTGAGCAAGAAGATGCTCCAGCATTGCAGAGTACTGGCATTTTGTGGATTCAGTGTGAGGTTTGAGTGCCTTCAGTCACAAAATGAATTTATTGATGGCCCAAGGCCTGGTCCTGGACAGCAAGTTGTGCTTGGAAAATGATGTAAAGGGAATAAAAGCAGGAAGGGTAAAGATTTTGAAGTCTGTGCTTGCATCTGTGTGGCAGTAACCGCTGCCATAGGTCTGCTGCCACCACTGAAGTGGGGATCTCTTTCTCACCAGGCTGAGCAGTGCTTGTTTATTGCAATACCTTGTTAACATCACACCTTTCAGCAGTGGCTTTCCAAAAAAGAGATGCACAGATATTGTTGCTTTTCTTTTGGACACAAGAAAAAGAAAACACAGAAAAGAGCCAAACTGAGCCAATTACCATAAACATGAGCATAACCTATATTCAGTGTCAAGTATTTGAAGTTATTGGGATCTATTAATTTGTTGAAGTTTGCAAAAATATCATATAGGTCATGTTTGTCTGGGCCCTGTTGGCCAAACAGGGAGTCTGCTTTTCTGCTCTGGAAGCCCTTCTACTAACCATTTCACAATAAAAACAGAGAAAGAAAAAATGAATTTAACATATGAAGCCTGACAACCAACATGTCCAACCCAGGAATGGATCTGGATGGGAAACCTTCCTTCCTGCACACACCTTGATAGAAAACACCCAGTCTGCTGCACTATATTGGGCTCATATAGGTCTTTGATGTGTTGTAGAGATGTGAGGCCGTGTAGAGGGTGAAGCTGTGGTCATAGAGAGTTGAATTGTGAGCACAATCCCCTCTAAGTTCAAAAGAGCAATGAAGTTTACTCTCTTGCTCCTTAGAGCTGCGAGGTTATGGTCTCTACAGTCATGAAGGAAAGGAATTGCAACACTTCAGTAAGCCACCTCTGCTAGGTTGCGTGAAGATGGCTCCTACTTCCTTCCATTGACTGCACCGTCTGCTGAACCTTGAGAACATCTTGGTCTTTGGAAGCCAAAGCAGTCAGGACAGATACATTGGTGCTCTGTATAAGCATAGTAGTGTCCAACACAGCTCATTCAGGGGGGTCTTTTAGGACATGTTTATTCCCATCTGCAGAGTGAAACACAAGCTGAGAGTGATGAGGGTTCCTTTGTTCCTGCACTTCAGCCTTTGCAGGCTGAAGGAGTGTGTGTGGTGGCTCGTCCTTGCAAAAAGCACGTTGCAAGCCTTCAAAACAGGTCTGTGGAAGCTGCTGAGGAAGAGAAAGATTTCCAAGCTGAATGTACAAGATGTAGGAAAATTTCTGAGGAGTGACTGTAGAAGTGAAATCCTCCCCCTCTGGATCCAGAGGCAGAGAGGGAGGGCTCTGTCACTGCCCATGGTGCCTGCAGGTTGCCTGCAAATGGGAACCCTTCTGACAGTCTCAAGTCTATTCCACCTTGAACGCAAAACTGTGCTAGACTGAGTCCTGCCATGGGACAAGTGTGCTGAGGAAAGAGATAAGGTGCTGGGTGGGACCTGGAGAGGGGCTTTGCAGGACTTCTTGGAGGATGGGGATATAAGGCACTTCCCCAGCCGAGGCTACGCTCTGCCATCTTGCTCCCTCCCAGTCACCCTACAAGCCCAACAGGACTGGTCAGGATTCTCTATCAGATGCAGTGGGGGTGACTGTGAGGAAGGACCTCAGAGGATCCAGCTGAGCGAGTTCCCCACTGAGGGGATTGCCCGTCTTTCCTCAAAACACTCCTCCGCTGTCCTCCATGGTGCGGATGCGGAGCTGGCTGGGATATTTCTTCCATGGCACACAGGAAGGGTCACATCACTCCTATCTTACTCCATTCTACCCAGCTGCATATCACATTGTGGTATGTGTTAAACAGTGTGGTATGACCTATGTTGGTCTTTTTAAGCAAGTATCCCTTCATGAAATGCAAGCATGTGCTAGGAAGAGAGAAACCAGGGTGATGGCTCTGACATGGAGCGGGAGAAGTAACAGCACAGTGTCAAAGATTTGAGGATACCAGTGCTCAAACACAGAAGTAAAAGCTGCTGCCTGCACAGGAAAGCAAAATCAGCCGGGGACTGGGAAGGAGTTGGCAAAGTTGTGCTTCGGCTGGTAGTGTTTGTGCTAGTCCTAGGTAACCATCTGCTGAGCTGTCAGACCTGACTCGGCTTTTTTTGTTTGGGTTTTATATTATTAGTTTTTCTGTTCTTTTTAAATTAACTTTACTGAAGGAAATAAAATAATCTTGCTGCTTCAGAACAAAAACATCTGAAAGATGATTTAGGCTGCACATGGAGAGCATCCTTCCAGGAGGCCTGGCTGCCTGGCACGAATGCAGCTGCAGCACAACCCCTTGGCCTCCCTCCCTCTCTACGACTGTCTGCCAAGAGCAAATTAAAGAATCCACTGACCAACAAGCTGGGTCTATTCTAGTATTTCCCTGGCTCCTGGCACGTTTTGGATCTTCTCTATATGGACTAGCAAGCCTTTGGGTTGCTCTGACTTCATTCCTTCTGCATGGACTGTGATTGTTTCTTTTTAACAGCGTTTCTATCTTGTTGTTTGCTGTTGCACAAGGATTTACTCGACCCCCCTCGCATTTAATGTGAACCGTCCTACTGTTTGCTTTGGTTTATGTGAACACACTACCACATGACATGCATGGAAAGACAGAAGTGACTTAATGAGCCAGTTTTGAACCTAAAAAGCTGCATCTGATAAAAGTAATAAGGCAGAGGCAAAAACGCTGGCCTGGAAAAAAACCTGCAAACAGGTCAGATAGCCCAGGGGGACCTAGCACTCTCATGGGGTGATGAAACTGCCAGGTCCCCAAAGACGGAGAAGCATCAAGCGCTGCCTCATCTCAGTCAAAGAGCACAATCCCTTTCTGAGCAGTTTCTCTCTGGATGCAGTTAACAAGGCTGAAGTGCTGTTGTCATATTTATTAGCTCAATATGATTTTATCAGGTATCTCTGTCAATCACCACTCTGTGCCTTGGAAATACAGCTGTATTTCAACTGCTGTGGTGCTTCACAGGCTAGCACCTTGGCGTTAATCACACACAGGGAATTAATACGGCAAAAAAAGAAGTCAATTTTGTTCAACGTGAAAGGAAAGAATGCAAGATTAAATAACTTAATTCAAAAGCACAGCCCACACGTTCCCTGCTTGAGCTGCTAATAACAGTTCAAATGACTGAAACTGAAGTAATTATTAAAATGTAATTAGTTTACACTGTTGGCGCATTGTGTTTGTTTTTGGCACCTCCTTTGGCTTGAAGCATTTTCAATGTACCAGTCATACAAAGGCCTGACTTGTGATTAAGACATGGAACTGATATTGTGGGAACCTGGGTTCTGTTCCTGGCTATATGACAAAATTCCTGTGTGACTTCGCTTGGTTGTATCACTTTTCTGTGCCTCAGTTCCTCATCAGTAGAATAGGTATGAGATAGAAATGCATCCTTTGTCTGGCTGCTTGCTCTATTTAAACTAAAAGCCCTTTAGGTCATGGATTGTTTTTTAATGTGTTTATACAGTGTAAGATAATGAGGACTTGATCTTGTTTGAACAACAAAGTGCAAACTGGTAGACCACTGTGTTGATATATCAATCCAGAGAGAATTTTTTCATGCTGCTCCTTGCATGATAGAGGAAGAATTTAAAAATTTTTTTTAACACTGATATGATGATGTGTAATATTCCCTAGAAGAGAAAACATGTAATAAAAGAGTAGGAGGAGGCTCTTGGATGCCTAGCAGATAATTTCTTAATGATCTTTGTGAGGAAATAGTGCCTTTGAATAAAATAAAAAAAAGCCCTTTGTTTTCCCACTGCATTACATATGTACCAAGTCCCACATTAAGATCTAGAAACAGAGGAAAGCAGTTGACAACATCTCCCTGAAGACTGATTGATGGATGCAACTATTTTGACACAGATACTGCTTGCAATTCCTCTGGCCACATTTTGGGCTCTGTGAACAGGTGGTCTTGACTCAGGGAAAGGGCTTACAGCATGTGCTTCGGTGTCAGGGATTTCAGTGGGGCTTTGAGCACATGCCTAAAGTTAGCGACGTCATTAAGCTTCCTTCCTGAATAAAGGCAGTTTCCCTGTCGTGTGTTTTATATACTGTTTGGCTTCCCTATAAATGAAAGTCACAGCAACGCTCTTCTGGTCCAGTCACGGCAAAGATCTTGCTCTGATCCACGAACCCGCATTACCAGCTCCAATCCTGGCAGCACTTACATTAGTTAAGAAAATGGGGCTGGAGTGCCACTTTGAGCACAGATTCCGCATATGCCCAGTTTGCTTAATTACTAACACTGTCCCCAGCATGATTTTGACTTGTACCAGCTAGTGGTTCCCAGACAGTACCTGTGCACAGTTTCAGGAATAGCCCATGCCAGGGGGATTCCCAAAAGACAGTCGGGACAAGGCTGCAATAGTTTTGGCTCCTTCTCTGCTGTATAGTCTTTGAGTTTTGTCCTACCAGGGCTTTGTGTCCTCAGCACACTTCCATATGACCTAACACCACACTGGCACGTCCTCAGTTGCATGACACAAAAACGCTGCCCTGCTGGGTGGCAGCACGGCTTTCATGATATTTCAGACACTGAAAAAAATAAGAAAAGAGCACAAATGTTATGATATCTTAAGGCTTTTCATTTTAAGAAACAATATCTACTCACATAACACAAAACAATCCTTCACCATGTTTTCTTTAGTGGTATATATACAGCATACAGCCCGCGTGACCAAGATGTGCATCTCTCCAAACCAGTGGGTTTCCGACCTTCCAGTCCTGCTTGTATCTTCTGGTGCTGAAGTAGTATGAAATCTGGTGCAAATTAATGGTCATCTGCTACTTTTATTGTAGATGGAACTACGTGAAACTTTTAGAATGATTTTTTTTTTTTTAAAGAAAAATAACTTTAAGCAAAATGGAGGTGCTTGCATGAGAAGTCTCAATTTTTGCTGTATTATTTTTGACAAAGGCCAAATGTAAAATCATTCTGTTTAATTACAATTCCGTCGTGTTGGAAGGGAGTCAATTTATGAAATAGAATTTAATTTATTTCTAGAGAATTATGGTCATGGTACATTTTGAAACACAAATGCTTTATTTGAAGTTTCCTATGAAATTTAAATAAGATTTTGGTTGTCCCTCCTACTAAGCATTCCTCAGATATTGTTTTACTTTGTTATGAATATTTACTCAGCTCTGTGTATATGAAGCTGCTTAAAGTTATCATCTGCCTGTTTTTTAATATCTGAAACAAAACCTAATAATTCTTGCATCGCTGAGAAACTGTAATGATTAAACAGTGATGATGAATTAATGATATAGTAGTAGTAGTAATTTGCAAGTAATTTGATCTTTAACCTAGCCATGAAAAAATATAGTTATGTTAAAAAAAGAAGTGGTGGTTTCTTTCCATCAAGGAGCATAAAAAATATCTTCGCCGCTCAAAATACACAGCTACCACCAGCCCTGCTGTTGTAGAATGTCTTAAATCTGCAGAGCTACATTTTATTGCAAGCCAGGATGCTAAGACTTGAAGAGAGGATAGCAATAAAACCTCAGTATATAATGGGGGAGAGGAGGAGTATGTGGTCTTTAGCGTCTGTTGGAGAAGAACCACTAAGAAGCATACTGGGGAGGGGGAATATGTACCTTAGAGAGGTGCCCTTCTTCTCATCATTTCCATTAGCTGGTTGAGGTCTCTCCCTACCTGTATCCCTGCCAGTCCCTGTGTCAGGTCCCTGCATTCCCACACTGTAAGAGGACCCTGTGTCCTTAATTCAGGGCTGCCAAAAAGTGGCCATGTGTCAGAGACTTAGGTGTTGGGGGGCACTGAGTCCTTTACAGATTTCACACAAAGGCCCGATGGACTGCAGTAATGGATGTGCCTCTTCCATGTTCCTGCTTGAAATGCCCCTTGGGAACAAGATACCTGCCCTTTCTCCCAAAGCGGGACATCAGTAACCTTCAACTGAGCTCCAGCATTTGGGATCCAGGAATTAGGCAGAATTCAGCAGGGAAGCAAGAGCACCTTGAATATGAAAATGGAGCAAGTGGCAAATTTCAGTCTGTTTTGCTGCAAAGACGAATGAGCAGTTTAGACTCTATGATGCCGTGTCATCTACATCTTAATAGCGGTAACGCAATAGGAGACTATTAGGGCTAATCTAATTTACCCTGTTTTTATTGAAATGCTACATAATAATTTCACCTACCTATAGCTACAGCTTGCATATAGATGGCCTTGTTTTTAATGCAGTGCAGTGGGTGCTCCAATAGAGTCTCTAATGAAGAAAATTCTGCATGCTGGCATGATCTATAAATAAGAGGTACAGTCCAGCAGCAGAACCCTGAAATAGCTAATAATTCTGGAGAGTAAACAGTTGCTGAATGCTAGCATAAAACTAAATGCTTTTTAAGCCATAATATTTAATGAAGAATCCAAGTCACAAAATTCATATTCCACCTCCAAGGTTTAAAAGGGTTTTTTTTTGGATGTGGGATTTTGGCCCGGTACAACATAAAAGAAAAAAAAGAAATCAGTTTAAAAAGATTGCTTTCAGCTCCAGTTCTGGGCAGCCCTTTGAATTTAGAGACATTAAGTACAGTGCTTCATAAAGTACATCATCCTCATAATCAAGCCTGTTTTCTTCCAGAGAGTAAAATAGCATTCTAGCAGTAGAGTAGCAGGAAGTGCAAGAGTGGGAATCCTGGGCTGACAAGTGGCTGCAATATAAACTCGGGATTCAAGTGAACATGTGAACCTGTTGCTCCTGTGCTTTTTCTCATAATGTGCACTCTTCCACAAACACTAGAACGAAAACTGCCACTTCTCAATTTCAGCTCTATGTCAAAGCTATGTCTTGAGGTCATTCATGAAATACACAAAAGGACACTGAGGAAAAAAACAAAAATCAAACCCAGGCTCATATTGTATCAGGCCACCGATGGTTGTACTCCACCTTTGGTTCTACTTCCACCTCATACAATATCATCTCACCAATGTTTCAACTCAAGCAGAAGAAAAGAGTCCCATTTTTCTGCAGAACTCCTTTTAGATGGAAGTTAAACTGTCTAATTAGTGTTCACTTCAAAAACTGGGTTTCCTGAATTATTCATTGGCCTGGTGGTATGGGGCAAGGTTAGCAGAGCCTCAGGTACTCTCTAACATTTGTTGGAGAATTTCTTCTAAAAAGCAGCAGAAAAATAGCTGTTCTACCCTGAAAACATAAAGGAGGGTAATAGCAAAAGCTTTTCTAAATACAGATTTATGTAATACATCTAAAAGTTTAGGACACTGAATAATGCTATTGAGGTAGAATCAGAGGTGGCTCCATTGCTATTTCAAATGACACCAAGAGAGCAGATCTACCTAGACTTGCTGAGAGTGGTCAGGTATACCTCCCTCTGCCTCCTGTTTACAAAATTTCTGCCTTCCTCAGCTTGTCACATGAAATCTTAACAATATTCACCCAGGTTTGCCCAAGGAACATATAGAAGTTAAAGTGTTAATTGCAAGGATCTTCCCCCCCCAATTTGCTTAAGGTTGCCTGTGAGAGCAGAGAATAAATTTTGGAAAACTGTTCCACTGTCAATGTCATTTTGTGATGCTTGTGGGCCCTTTAAAATTAAATGACAGATGTCAACTGGCTGTCAGACTCTAGCGTGATGTGAGCTGCTGGATAATCTTACCGTGTCTTCAGGTATTTCTGATGGGTAAAAACTTCTCTAAAGTACCTGTCTGTTTTGCATTTATTGCAAAATGTTAATCAGAGTTTTTAGAAAGCTGAAGCTCTTTGCCTTTATGTACTAGTGAGCCAGAGGATGAGACAAAATGAATAAGACCGTATTTGCATTTTGCTGTGCACCACTCCTATATGAATATCAGGTTATTTTCCTAAACTTCAGGTTTGTGTGCAACTGATTGCTGCTGTCCTCATAGCAAAATTATATCTTTATGGAAAAATCATCTAAAGGTACTTTTAATGTTCCCTGAACAGGGAGTCAGCATCACATAGATGGAAGTTATGAATATATGCAAAAAGAAGTAGCAAAAAGAGATGATCTTCCCATGAGTCACTCAGAATCTGTGAATCTCTGTCATGAGAGTGGCTGTGGAAGGTGGAAGAGACAAGCTAAATCATATATTGGAGAACCATCTGTCTATTGAACAGTCCTATTGACAAATGGGGAAATTGAGGCAAAGGACTTCAGGGGGTGACATTTTAGTTAATAATTTTTTTTAACACCTAAATACTGTGACATGTCCCACAAAAAATAATGCCTGTATTTGCTTCTTGTGAGCTGTCCCAGGCACAGAAAAATGGGCTAAAGAACACAAATGGCTTGAGGATAGATGTGAGATAGTGCAATCCCCCAGCCTTTGTTCCCTGGGGAGGGGTCCTTCACAACCTGTAGAGGGAGAAGCTGCCTACACAATACAGAGGGGAAAGAAGAAACCAAGGAGATGGCTGAGCTGAGGAGTGGGATATGTCTCCTCTGTGACCTTGCAAACCTTGTCATTGTTATGGACCCTTAGATGTGATCTCTCTTCTGGCATGAGGGGCCAGGAGTTTTCCTGCCCATGGGGAAAAACAAAGCACACTTAGAGTGTACTGTAACACATCTGAGAATGACTTATATCTTTGCTCTGCGTGCTTTGAAGCAGGAAAACTCTTATGGTGGAAGTCAGATCTGGATAAGACACCTGTGCTGAGATATCTACCTGTAGATGTCTAAGGTCTCAACATACCCAATGAGACTGACCCTACAGTCAGCAGAAATTACAAAGTGATTTACCTTCAAGCTGCAGGGAATCAGGTAACGGATGCACATGGAAACTGCAAATGAACCTTTTTTCTCTAATGGCTGCCTTAAATCCTGGTGAAACAGAGGTGGTTGTGGCCTATCATAAGGCATCAGCTCTGGGTCAGCCTGGATGACAATTAGATGGTTGACCTGAAGGGGCAGAGGGACAGAGGGAGAACTTGTCACCTCTAGTCATTAAAGTGCATTGGTCAAGAGAATGAAATGTTATGGATTATTGTAGTCAGAGGGATGGCCATTTGTTAATCACTGCTTTATTTTATGTGACTGTCAGTATCTAGCACTGCTATAGTTTACAAAGGACTAAGTGATTGTTCTAAAGCCCAATTTAAGGAATAATCAGAGAAGGCTTAGTTTCATTTAACATGGGATACAAAAAAATTCCAGCCATGGTGAATAGTGTCTAACAGTTCAGTGAGTGAGGGAAAATGTGAAAGAAGTTCTTGCATGCCACACTTCAGGAAACAATCATGTCACTATAGCACATACTCTGAAGGTGGATTTTCCAAGAACACAAAGACTTTTTTTCTTCCACTAGACGATTATGAGAAGGGACAGGCTGCCTCAAGGATCTGTAATTTTTATAAGGTAACATTTTGTTGTAATGCTGCATAATGAATAAAACACTGGGTTTAGCTTGATGAATATAAATGAAAAGACATAATTTCTTGATCCATGAAACTAAATGATTACATATGACAGTTGCCCACCTTCCAGCCCTTCTCATTTTCCCTACAGTTCTTCTGTATTACAGCATGCTAAATTGGGTTTCAGCAGTAGGCAAACTATGATTCATTCAATCTACAGTCTTCTGTGTCTCTCCACCTTTTCTAGCTGAGAGGCTTATCAGCCTCTCAATGAGTGCCTTTTATACCTCTGAGCTGAACCAGGTGAGATCTATTCTAAGTGACTGAGAGAGAATTTTATTAATCAAGATGTACCAAAGCCGGTGGTACAATCCATAAAGGGACAATTTTCCCTTGGATGACCACAGCTCCTACTGATGTCTCAGCATGGTTAGCCTTAAAAGGTTGAAAGGATTGTCTCTGTTAATGGGTTGGTGCGAACAAAAATATACTATGAGATAGTCTGTAAGGCACGCCTTATGCTTTGCTTCCCTTGTGTTATAAAACTCCCTTTATGCCAGGGGAACACACACTGAGCATTGAGGTTTTATGGCGTTTCCCCAGGCTGCCCTCTCCAGTCCCAGCAAACTCTCCCTGTCTGCCTGAGTCCACTGGAGTCAAATGGCAGAAGAAAACCTAAGAGACGTGCTGTTAGAGAACAGCTAGGTAGTATGGAAATTGTCATGAATGCCAAGGTTTAAATCACCAAGATATTTCAGTTACCTATTCCCCACACCGTAGCACTCCAGGGCTTCGGAGACTGCAGAGTAAAAATTTCCGTGTGGAAGATCCTGTACCTTTGATGCTTCCTTTGGGAACTGGAGGTCTAAATTTCATGTTGCAGGGAAAATTCAGCACATGGAAGGACCAGGGCATTTCCTTGCATTACTGTTGTCTGTGTTGTAAGGACCACAGGTCTTGGACCTATGTCATTTCGAAACAGCTCAGGAGATTTTCACAGACATGCCCTTCTACAGCTAAAGTTCAAACCAGTGGCCTGAAGCTTCCTTGAAAGTCATTGCCTTAAGCTTTCTAAAACATAAATTATGATGTACTTTTATCTCTATCCCTGGAGTGGACCGGACTGGTTTACAGCTCCAAAAAGTGTTCCAAAACTTCTCTTTGGGTTATTGCAGTCACCCAGATAACTGTTCCTCTGCTCAGGTCTACTTGCAAATATCTCTTGTGGAACAGTGAAGAGGATGATCAGTCCACTAAAACAGTTAAAGAACCCAGTTATGAGGTGTTTAATGGGTACATCCAATCCAGGACCATGAAACCTTCTCCTTTGTCAGAATGAAAGACATAAGATGAATGGATGGATCTGTCAACAAAAGCTTCATGGTCTCAGGTCATGTCTGTGTTGTAGACAGTTCACGGCAAATTCAGACACAGCCCCACACTGGCATCAGTGGGGCAGTGGGACAGTGGCATGGGGCTAACGCTCTAACTGCTGGGACATTTAGTCCTCAGGTGAAGGAAGAAATGAACCAGCTTGAAGCATTGCAAAAGGCCTTGATGAATCCAACCCCATGCTTAAATAGAGCAGGGAGCTACTTGTCAAACTCCCTGAGAGCCACTTCAGTATCTTCTCCTTCTTCTATCTTTCTAAGGTATATGGTTTATGACTCGTGGCATTTGACAATGCTTTTGGTACGTGACTCAGAGCTACAGAGTAGTCTGATACCCCATCAGTACAGCTGGTATTGCCCACATATTTATGGAGGACATGGAGCCCACTTTGTTCCTCAGATTAGCTGGCTCACCGAGCTTGTATAAGAAGAAGGTACAATGTCATTCCTCTTGGCACCAACTATCAAGGCTAAGAGAGAAACCACAGGGCAGGCAAGTCAATTGAAATCCGCTTACTTGATAACAGAAGCAGACCCAAAGTAAAAGTAATAAATTTTTAGGCTCATTTTCAAGCTAGACTAAAGAGGCTCAGTGGCACCTGTCAGGAGCAGCGGTAAAATACCTGGACCTCTTGTCCTTGGACATTTCCACATGCAAGATATAGCATGCAAAAACACAACTGGCTCAAGCTGCAAAATTACCAGAATCCTGGATCTGTGTTTTGACCTGAGTGCCAGGACTGAGGGACAGCCCAGAGACATCACTCTCAGCTGTCTTGCTGTGCACAGCATACCACTGTGGAGCAAGGTGCAGACCAGTGCTAAAGATATTTTTGAACCTATACTGTCTGTCTAGGCCGTGACAGTGTTCTATCCACATTGCTTCATTCACAGCTGGAAGAACTCTGTGAATGAGCCTGGAGAGAAACCTCTACTGAAGATAGTGCAACTCCTCATCTCTAGAGATGGTAAATTCTCCAGCCTCCTGTTTCTACTCTGCCTTTCCCATACATGTTCAACCAAATGCTCTGCTTGCAGCCACTCTGTCAAACTCACTCAGGTCTGATTCTGTTGAGCAGAACGTAGCTGCTTTGGGCAGGTTCAGATCCCTGCCCAGTGGTGGCTCTAGAACATTTTAGCTACAATATGTCTTTGCCGGCCATATGATCATTAATGAAAGAGCAGTTTTGAAGACATCCATCTGTACCCTGTTGTGGCTGCCAGGCTGTTTCATGAAGCTGCTGCTGCTCTTGAGCTTCTTAGTAGAATGTGCACAAGGGTGTTACACATTCTATGGCACAGAGACAGCCATGCACAGTGGTTAGGCAATGTCATGTTTGATCTCCTTTCTGAGTGGCTCAGCTTGGAAGAACTCGCAGCCCTGCAAGGCACAAGCCTCACCAGCCTTGTGGAAACCATCCATCCACTCCACTCAGGAATTACACCATGGCATGATGTGATTGGTACATGGGAGATGGAGCAACATCTGCCTGTGTCTTAGCTGTGCTCTGGTTAGGTGAAGAACTCTACTTTCCCTTCCTGGAAGTAAAATTTAATGAAGACTTTTCATTAGCTGAGATTATTCATAAGAAATAAAAAGGCTATGTGGTTACTTTTTTAGTTTAGGTATCACTTGAGCAGTATAAAGAAGTTCTAAAAGTCTTACTAAAAAGGAAGCAGCATCAATCATGCGGCATCTATTATTTAGTGCCATTAAAGAGTGCCTCCCAATATGTCCAATTTTGAAGATAAAATCTGGGAGGTCAGTTTTGCACATACTATAAGCTGCCATGGATCTCCTGATTATTATTCCATGTAACATAACATTCATAACATTCCGTGTAATTCATGCTCTCATTGTGACTGCTCAGTCTTATTCAGACTATAGGAATAGTATTGGGTATCATGACTTTAGGTTACACTAAGTGGCTTTAAAAATATGCTAGGCAGCTAGAGGGAATAACGAATTTTTATCCAAACAGGGACTTTCCTAAGGAAGAAAAGGAGGGAAATGGCTAGTGGGGGAGAACAGGTCAAAGGAAGCATTAGCATCACTCTCAGCAGTGTGTGCATTATATCACACAAGGGCAAGCAGCTGCCTGACCGTGTAGGTTCTCCTTTCCATCCACATTATGGATGCATCTGGCCCTGTTTTCCTCTACATCCAGAGCAAAGCACTTCAGTTATAATTAATGACAGATCAGTAACCTCTCTGCAATGAAGGACATCATCCACAGTGTTCACTGGCTAAATATACAATGTTCTGAATGCTTCAGACTGACGATGTCTCTGGCATGTTCAGACACATGTCTGCATTCTTGCCATTTTCTGCCCCCTGACTGCCTGCAGACAGGGTCTTCATGCATATTTACTGATGCAGTTGGGGTCATGGCTTTGAAGTCTGCATGCAATATTTTATAGCACAAAAGGTAGGTCTTGTTTATAGCTTAATGCCCTGCATATAATTGCGAAGTAGTAAGAATTGTTCCAAAGAAATGGAGTTGAAAGAAATGGATGTGTGTGAAAAATCAATCCCTTTATCTTTATTCACCCATAAAGATACCATGTGTGATGATCTCTGCTTGTATTGTTTTCCTTCATCACAGGCAGGGGTTGTTTTAATACAGAGGGCAAATTGTTTGTTGTGATTAGTCAGCATCTGACAGTCTAATCAACTTGATAGAAGCTCTTACAGGTTTCTCATAAGGAAGAGGAACTTACTCTGTGAATACTGTTTTCCAAGTCAATGGGACCACTTGTAACATAAACATTTTCTCCTGTAAGAGATCAAAGTCTAGACCTACATTTCAGCTACTTTCATCTTCTGTTGTTTTTCATCATGACTTTATTCTTTTTTCCCCTTGCACTGTGGGTGTGCTCTCACTCGTTTGGTGGAAAATATTTAAGTATTTCAGTTGAAGATGTTCTTTGCCACAGACACCCGTGAGCTTAATTCTATAGCAGCAGTGAACCTCACAGTGTATCTTGTCCCTGGTTCATTGCCTCATTTGGTGATGCTTGATTAGCTTTCTTAATAGACTTCATGTGGTAAATTGTTTGACTTGACTTGCCTCAGGTTCTAATGGTGCTGTACTTTTATGGGGAAGCCCTGATTATGTAGCAAGGCTCTTAAATCTTTGTCCCTGAAAAGGTCAGGTCTCTCTATTTTCATTATTTGAGGAATTCCACAAAATAACTTACTCAAGAGAGAGACCTTATAAAAAGTATACTGTTTTTCATAGTAGGCATTGGGCATTCACTGCAATTCATACTCCATCTTTGGCCCCTGAGGTTTCCTCATTCCCAGTTTAGTGGGGAAACAAATTAAATTTAGTCTTTATTCTTCCTGTGCAAAAATGCACTGGAACTTCATCGTGTCTTCTATAATCCCTTGGTTCTAAATATGTGCATGCTGGACCACTTGAACCAAAATGTATGTGGAGGCACAGCTAGACACCTGAGTTTCAGTGTTGGCAGTTGTGTTTGTTCTTACTGTTGCTTTTTTCTTGCCGTCATTAAAAGAAAAAAAAAAGACTGGAAATTCTTGGTGCTTTGATCTTCCTCAGGTCAAGAGTCTGCTTTCCAAAGGATGGGTAGAAGGTAGACACATGGAACTGCAATATCTTGGGTCACTAATTATTTAAAAAATATTTGTGTTATATTTTCTCTTGGTCTAGTGGATTCAGCACATGATTATATAGATGTGGCCTGCTGAAGCTCCTGTGTCAGCTGAACTCATCTCCTATAAACTCTCCTTCTACAGGTCATTTTATCTGGCAAACTCTTACATGGAAAACCTCAGCCTGATCATCCACAAATCTCATGATAAAAAATAAAAGAGGCAGACTCTTAAATACTGAAAGGAAACCCCCTTGGGGTTTCCCATGCTTGTAGGACATAACTTACACTTCCAGTGGTCCCTTGACAAACAGAATGAAGCAATGAACTAACATAATAGAGAGTTGTCATGGTTTAACCCCAGCTGAGTTTGGGTGATATATATTATATTTTTAAAAGCTTGTCTGAGGGGAGAAGTGATTCTGCGAAGGAGCATCTTGCCTTCGATATGCAACAGCCTGACAGGGAGACAGAATACTTTAAAGAGTATCAGAAGGCAAAATGCTATCACCTATGAGATAACCTACCTGATGGCTCTGTATGCTTCCTGTGATGTTGAAGCGTTCTGGGGAAAAGTTTGAGCAGATGTCTTGTGACCTGATGACTTCTGGATGTTGCAAACATGATGCTGTGAGTTTCCTGAGCTCTCCCATGATGCTATTCTGAGATGCAAGACGGTGGGACTGCTTTCCCCTTAAATCACCCAGCCCAGGATACCCCACCAGAATTACATAACAAATCTTGTTCATTCCTGTGAGAGATCCCTGCAGAAGAAAAACCTTTCTGTATGTTTTCCCTTTCTAGTAACTGAAGGAGAGAGATGTAATTTACCTCTGACAATACAAAAATGGAAACAGGCAACACAATTCAATTAATCCTTTGCAGCCTTGCATGAGCCATCACAGCTCTGAAGCATACCTACAAAGCCCTGCAAGCCATAAATGGGTCAGCACAGACTCTATGAACAACATGGAACATATGCACACCACCTCTGAGTATGTCTTTTGACACTGAATGTGCACACAACATGGGTTGGAGTGTGTATCCTTTATGTGATGTGGAACATCCACCCAATCTGGAACAGAAGATGCTCTCCTTATGTGGTTATCTATACTGTTAAAAAAAAAAGTGTGGTTATGAGGTTTAGCCCTGGACCGCTGCTTGCCCATGTGGCCTGTTGCATTGTTCCCTGGCTCTGTCCTAGACTGCTTGAAGACTCTCTTTCCAAGGTGAAGCCTGGGTGTCTTTCAGGGAATAGTTTACTGCAGGGACCACTCCTGAAAGACAACAGTAGGTGCGAATGGATCAGATTTGGGTCCTTCCATCATACAAACATTGCAGTGCTGTTGCAGCAGGCTTGGCACCCTCAGTCAGCCTGCTGTGCCCTCACAGGCACCATGGGAGCTGCAACACATACCATGCTTCATGTCCTATGACTGCTATGCAGGTGGTCTCACCACGGCCTTCAAATGTTTTGAACAAAGAAACCCCATGTTCAGAGCAGAGGAAACTCGTGGCCAAGAGCTGCGTGATGTGGTCCTGGCTGGTTTCCTCTGCAGGGACCTAGTTCTAAACAACGTAGACACGAGCAGGTCCACACCTTTTGGCATCAGGATCATTCCCTGGCCCTCTTTTATTTAGCAGTAAAGATTACTGGACCATACTCATCTTAGGCAGTGAAAAAGGCAAAACCAATATATAGGAAAAACAGCAACCCAATGTGGTAATGGGCATGGGGGCTGGCAAGGAGAAGTGAGCATATCACAGTCGGCTGCAGTCAGCAACAGCCCTCTTGGATGAGCATAATACCACTCAAAGAGAGAGAAGGGGAGAGCTAATAGTTGCTGGTGAAGCAGCTGATAACTCCGGTGTGGACTCCAAGCCTAGCCCAGTAGGCAGTGGATGCTAAAAATAAATGATCCATTGACAATGAGCCCAAGGCCAAAGAGAATTGTGCTTGAGTGAGATCTGTCCAAGTCCAGTGGGTGGAGAAACACAGCCCTGTGCACCAGAGGCTGCGCAGTGTGTGAACACATGCCTGGCTCACATTAGGAGAGCCGTCACTCAGGAGCCCTGGTCCTGGCATGGCTGGTACTGCTTCTGTCTGGGAGAGGGAAAGGTGGTATCAGAGTCACGCTTAAGCCTTTAGGAAGGAGAAGTGAAATGAGCTGCTGGGGTTTGATACCAATTAGACCAATGGTTTAGCTTACTGAATGAAATTCAGGCACAAGCTCATTTGATCACCCTCGGACTGTGCATGCAGTTGCCAGTAGCCTTAGCCCCATTGCAATGCCCCTTTGGTGCAGCTCTGTGCGCTTACAAGTCCGGCACTTGTAGGGAAAATCTCAGCCAGGGTAATTGTCATTGCTTTGACCTTTGCTTTTCATGTCATATGTACCTTTAAACCTCTACCACAGTCCTAACATGGGATATATGTAGCTCAGAGTCCAGAGGAGGCACCTACCAGGACTTGTCTCTGGGGAAATTTATTTTCATTCTCCCCTGATCTGTTTGTCTACTAATATAAAAATATTAATTATTTTAGCTACAAGTATCTGCTTTACTCTTTATGATTGTAAAATAATAATAGCAATCAACATGGGAAAGGAATGTATTTCAGATATTTCTTAATGTTTGTTGATATTCCTTTAATAGTTCTGTATCTTTAATTCCCCACTGATCTTCGGAGCATCTACCAGTGCATGTCAATAAAGCTGGATTTGGTTTGCCCTTAGGCAAAATGTAACCTTTCTCTCACTGCATTAGGAGCCATGTGTACATGTCAGGAGCCAGTACTATCTTTCTAAGATCCAGTAACTCAGCAGAGATGTTACATAGATTAGTTAGCAAAAAGGAATGAAAGCAGATTGTATTTGTCAGAGGATTTATTGTCTACATGCAGTCTGGCTTGTCAGGCTTTGGTTGCTTTGCTGTCAGGTCATTTTCTTACAACAGACGGTTATACTGAATGATATAATTAAATTATGATTAACTCTAGTATTGCTTTAGTTTCCTTAGTATCTTCATATGCTATGCTATAAAAATACATGCAGAATTTTCCTTTCTTTCCCTTAGACCTAAAGTTTTAAATTGAATGATAACAGAAATCACTGGGTGAAGATTGTTACCCGGAATAGTGAGCTGTTGAAATTGGTACTGCTTCAGGCAGTAAACAATTTGACTTAGTAATGAACAGATAAAATGTGAATAAAGTTTGTAGTCCTTTGTCCCAAGCATACCCCAATTTGGAATTAAAATTCCACCAAGAAAGTTCCTTAAACTAGAAGAATATTTGTGTCCTGGTCTGTCTTCTCAGCTTTCTAGCTCTTCCCCATCTCTAGTAATAAAGATGCTATTATCTCTTGCATAAATGGCTAACTAACTTGTAATGAGTTCTCTTGATGGCACAATGCTTATTTCCAGGTCCTACAGGCTTTCTGCTGATGCCTGCTCAGCACAATTTAATGTATTGAACATGACAGCAGAAGAACATGTTGCATGATTTGATTGCATGATTTGATTGCTATCTTTCTGTCAAGAGAACTGCAGGCTTATTCATGCCTTGCATATACACTGCAATTAACAAAATAGCTGCCTTGGTGAAAAAGATAATTATTCGTTCATTTTCTTGTTGTTATTTTTAGAATAGCACTTTCTACTACATGTTTTTCCATTGATTAATTTCCATTCTAATATATAGACACAGGACTCTCTATTTCCGCCAGGGTGGTAAACACAGTTCCAGCTTTCATTAATAGAATTATTGTCTCCACTTTGCTTACTCAGAAACAGTGAGACAAATTATACCTAAGCATTCCCACCGACACTAATGACACTGCATGGCTGAAATGTGGTTAAGTGCTGCTATTAAAAATCCAGTTGCTGCTCTGATGAGTCTTCTGGAATGTTACTTTCAGATTAAATTAAGCTCTTGGCTATACTTCTGTATATTTGAGGTAACTCTACTGAAACCCACTGTGTTTATAGCTAACCTGAGCTCTAGCCATGTCATAGACTGGTGAATTGACATTTGACATCCAATTCTCCTCTCCCCTTGATTTAAGACTATTTAAGGGTAATTCAAGAGTAACTGTGCTAATCTAGCTGGTACTTCAATGGTTAAAGACCAGGGACTGAGTGGAGAAAAAGCCATAGTTTGCCTTAATGTGTTCCGTTCTTCTAAATGTACTAGAACATGATCTTGTAAAGTGAAGTGAAAAACTGCAGCAAAACCCAGGCATTGAGAGCAATACCCCCACTTATGTTGAAAGTGACAGCCACAGGCCAAATCATTTGTGACATTATTATTGGTAGTAAAGCCTGTGAAGGCCCAGAGGTCCTTGTGATAGATCAAGACCTTAAGATGCCGGTCAAAGAGCAGACAAAATAGTCCCTTCAGCCAAGGAATTTGCTGTTACACCTGCTCACCAGGGTGTACATGGTCTATACTATGAATAGTTTGACTATAGCAGACAAAGAGAGATCAAGAGTGGATGTACTGGGTTTGCAATACCAATACAGTGGAAAAGACAAAATCATATCAAACCATCATGTTCAATATGAGAGGCAGCAGAGAGAGTAGACTGGTGTCCTTTTCTATGGCTGGCTGCTTAACAAGCACCCTGGCTAAAGAGCCATTCACAAAATGAAAATATTAAAGCTTTGCAGATTTTACAGGGAGTTCTCTCTGGATGATGGGTAGCCTGGGAGGAAGGCAATGGTGCTTGAGCATAAATTGGATTAATGGGCAGTGAAGGCTGGCCTTTTCGGCACTGCAGAGACAGGATCTGACAGCTTGAGAGCAGAAGAATTAAGAAAAGTTTAAATTAAGTAACTGTTTAGAGCAGCAGCAGAGGAGCTTGCTCACTCACAGATGCCAGCAGATACACTGTCTCTCTCTCTCTCCCAGGTTTTCTGAGCTGCTAAACAGCTCAGTATGGTAGTACTGAGCATACTGTAATAAATAGTTACTTAAGGAAATGATCCTGTTGCACCCACTGGATACCTGACCGCAGGTATAATCGGCCTGTCCCCAGGAATGTTGGGCATGGGGGACAGAAAGGAAGCACTTCCCTGCTCTCCACCACTTTCTCCAGCTCCAGACGATGTTTTTATGTTATTGCAAGTGGTTCTTTGCCCAAATCAGTGACAACTCTATAGGATTGCCCACCTTACCTCTCCTCTTATGTTAACGCTTCCCAACAATCTGCCAAGAAAACAACTGTAATGAAGAGTTCAGACATTTTCTTGTTTCATATGGTTTCACAGTAGTGCTCTGGGGTGACTTGGCCTCAGGAGCTACTGGTGGTCTGTCAATCACAAGATTTCCTCAAAGCACAGTTTCCAGAGGTCTGTGCTCCACAAGAGGGGAACCAAAAAATGTCGGAGCTTTGAGAAGGCTCTTGCAGCCATTTTGAGACCTACCTCCCAGTCATCCACCTTTACCATCTGTCTGCCATCCATCCTGTCCCTGTTGCTGCAGGGCCTCGGCATCTGCCCAATGGGTGAGTTTGCCTTCAGAACACACCACAGTGCGGTCGGGGAATGGAAGCATTGGTCAACTGCATGGTGATGCAGGAAGATTTGCAGAACAAAACTGTTCCCTGTTTGCCAAATGCAAAGCCAGTGACCGTTTTTCCTTCTCTGTCTTTTCAAAGTGCTTCCCCGGACCACTGGCCACAGGTCCTGCTCTGCTCTCGTGAATATGTGCTGACTTACTCCCAGCCTTGCTCAGGGCAGTCTCTTCCAAACTCCAGGCAGCCCTGTATTTTAAGTAACCAGGAGTATGCCTGGAATATGTGTAGACACACTTACACTAACTGTCATCAACAAGAGTATAGCTGTGGTATCTGTACAAGTTGCCATCTGGGAACTCACTGAAGAGGTAAGCCTGAGCTGAACCAAGCTAGATTAAACTTAGCCTGGTTATGCCTGCACATCCTGAACTATTCTCTGTGATTTTCAAGTTAGCCAGAGCCATCTGTACCAAAGTAAAGCAACGGGTGCCATCAGAGCTGTCTTCAAGAGCTGGTTCACTTTACATGCTTCAGGGAGAATCAGTGCAACGGGTTGAGGACTGATTACATGAGCAAAATCGGTGTGTTTCAACACAACCATAAATTTCACCCTGCAAGAGACTCACTGCACGGTGTGTGGGTGGTTGCAGTTGGTGTTGAGCTGAGCTTCACTTGATCTGCCTCAAACAGGGGTTAATGGCAGGATAGAAAGCATTAGTCACACAGTTACAGCCTGAATGTTACAGCTCCTAATTTGTCATGGCTCTTCTTTCAGCCCTGAAACTGAAGCCATATAGCATGGAAAATCTGTGAGACAGTCTCATACTCCAAAAAATTGCCCTACAGCACCTGTATAGTTTTCCCACCTAAAAGCTGTTTCTGGTGCTCTGTGTGATTATTGGCAGAGTGGACAGGAGAGTTCATAGAAGAGTGCCAGGCAGGTTAAGCGGACCCCCAGTGAACAATTTGATTGTTATTCTTCTGCCTCCATGTTGTATGTCAGACTTTAAATGGTTAATATCATTCTTGCTGGAATAAAAATATTTGCAGCATAAAACCCATGCTCTATCTAATCAGCCTCAATGAAAGTGCTTTCAGCAGTGACCCTCTTTCCAAACACAATGAAATTGCTGAGAGACCTTGTTATTTTCGAATGAACTCCTGCTTGTTTATTATTATTTTTAATGCAAACAATCCAAGTTTCTAGGGATAATGTTGAAGGCAGCATGAAATCCTTTCATAAATAAAAATGAAATTTGTGAAATGCTCCCATAAATACACAAATAAAATTGCTAATTAATGTAAAAACGTTATTCTCCTAAAAGCTTTGGAATAAAAGATGATTCTCACAAAAAAAAGCTCATAAAAAAATCATTATTGCAGCTGTGCCCCATCACCTCTCTTTGAGCAAGACACTCCTCAACAGGAGGAAAAATTTAATCTCTGGCCCAGTTCATGAAAAGTCATGGGCATGTGCACATATCACTTTGGGGTAGCATTACATTTGTGTAAATTGCTGTGGAACGAGAAGTTTCCATGAGAGGGGGTCATCCTGTCTGACTCTGTGTGTGTACATCTCTAAGTGACCTGCTCACTGCTCCTTTTCCAGCCAGTAGAAAGAATACGTAAATTTAGGCAGCAATTCATCTGACATATTCTGGAGAGCTACTTTAGGATGAGAAGAACTGAGCAAATGAGCCCTGGGGGACTACCTTATACCTAAACAGAGGTAAAAGGTGCTTGCATATGATCAGATGAATCTCTTCCCTTATGTCAGCCACTCAGTAGTTGTCCTCCCCTTGCCTTTATCACATGGTCCTCTTCAAAAAGCACAAGGTAGCTCAGCCCTTTTTTCTTTAGGGGCTAAAATTCCTCAGATTACCCTGTGTTTGCTGTAGGGTACCACTGAGGAGGAACATGTACAGGGACAATTATTGCAAAGCAACTGATTTACAGCTACCTTTGATCCTGAAGTAACTTGTTTGTGCATCATAACCTCAAACCTTGTGGGTCGCACAGGGTACATTTGAGCCCTTTGGATTCAGCTGAGGTTTGGGTTATGGGTTTAATCATTGCTCTGAATCTGTCAGAAGGGAAATGTGAGTATGAATTTCCTGCATATGAATAATTTTCTGGATATGGCTTTCCATCCCTTTTGGTGACTTGGGTGGATGGCACATGTAGCTTGGGGGAGGAAATTCATCTGAGAAGCTATGGTTGTGAGCAATGCAGGTGCACATCTGAACAAGTCATGCTGGACTCCCCTTATGAGTGAACGAACAGCTAGCTGAGATCGCCAGTGGGGTCTAGATTATGATTCCTCTTATCCCAGAGTAGATGTCTGCCTTTGGTCAGATAAATCTCCCCCAGGCTCCACTGACTGCATTGATGATATTTCCATTGAGTGTAATGGGAGTCGGCTAGCTCAGACGCTGACATCTGCATTGGAGACATAGTCAGGTGTGAGGAATTGTCTCCTAGCATCCCAGCTAAGCAGTAACAGCATGGTGAGTTGAATCTAGCCAAGAATGGACATTCGGGATGAATAATATGAACACTATTCACCACCTGCCTCCCTCCATGAGGACTCCCCACACATAGCTACTTCACGCATTCTCTGTGGTTTGTAGAGAAAGGTACTCTACCTGCTGGAATAAAAAGTAGGCACAAACCAAATTCCAAATGAATCCATTATTCCTGGGTAATTTTTAAAAATAACCCTCTTTTAAAGACATGGCAGTATGTCTTGGGGACATCTGTTCCTTCCTGTAAGTGGATGACGCATATTTCATAAACTAACCCAGACAAGTTTAGGATGTTTGTTAAATTATAAGCCGTGTCCTATTCTTCTATTTTCTTGTAATTATTGTAGTGTACTGTACCTCTCTTTTCTCACGTAACCATATTTCCTGGTATACATATCAACAAAGCCTTTTGACTAGAAATCTGGAGAAGAGCTAGAAGCATTACCAGACATGTTGAGAGTGGTTGATGTGGGACAGGGAGTACTGAATTTTTTGAAATGGCTGTTTCTTAAGATCTCTGATTACCAGGTCCTGGTAAACATAGACAAGTTGAGGTAAGTTGTTGACACTGAAAGATAATTGTCAGAAAACAACAGTCTCCAATTAATAGGGTCCTGAGAAGCCATGGTGCAACACAATGAAGAGATCTGCCATCTTGACAGAAAAGCATCACTATTATTTTCAAGGAATTGTTCTATAAAATGATGCAAATAGTGAGGAGTGTTTAGAAATGTCAAGAGTTTTGCTACTGCTATAGCTGCAAATGAGAAAAAGGAAATATTGGTGGCCTCATGAATGAGGTTCTGTGTGTGACTGAACCAGCTGTAGCAGAAACAAATAAACTTTTTCCAAACCACATCAAGATTTAATACATGGAAATATTCTGTCTTTTTTTTTTTTTTCCAAAAGGAACAGAGGAAGGTTTGCCTGACCTTCTGAAAGTCATTGATCCTCTACAATATTCTTACATTCATAATGACATTTTGCCCTAAGGGCATGAATGTACCACAGGGACTCCTTTAAACTGTTCCAGGGACAGTTGGAGATGAAGAGTTATTTTCTCCAATTGGAGTACTTTAAAATATAGCTGACTAGGCAAAAGTAATCTCCTGTTTAAAACCATCCCAGAACTTATATTTCAATATGATCTGTGACTAAGTGGTGTTGTCAGTAGATCATAAAACCTCTTTTTAATTGAAAATGAGAATGCTGGGGTTTGATTAAAGTATCTGCACAGATCCAGCTAATGAGTGAACAGCTGCAAGTGAGATGTTGGTCCAATAAAAACAGAAGCAGTTCCAAAAGTGATGTTTCTAAAGACTTGCTGCCCAAATGAGTGCTTCTGCCAAGCAGCTTAGCTATAATGTCTAGCATGCAGCTATATGCTGTGGGAAATAAGGAAGACCCTGAAAGTCATTTACTGATGGCATACCATCCACAATTTTTAAAACAGAGTCCTGGACTTGCTAATTTTTCTTTCCTCATTGTTGAAAATTAGGTTACTCACCTGATTTTTTGTGAGCCTTTGCAACTGCTTGAAGACAGTTTGTCAAGCTCAAAATTAGAAAGAACTTATTGGGGGACACCGGTAAATGTGTGAGAAATGCATGGAGCTACTGACCTCCTCTCAATGCAAATGATGAGTCCTTACCCTTGACAGACACAACAGACTTCCCCATCAAACCTGTAATTGTTTCCAGTCCTCCTAGATACCCCCAGCATGAAGGAATAGGTCCTAAATTCAAATACAAAGGGTCTGAACACAGGCCTTATGAATGTGATATGGAGACAATTACATTGACATATTTTCAGTGTTACAGCTGCAAAAAAGATTTACAAAAAGTGCAGTGGGTACAGTTGAAAAGGTTTCTGGTAGGGCACATCAGTTAAATTAGAAACATTCTGTAGGAAGGTGTTAATCTAGCTTCAATGTTCAGAGGAGAAACATTTTGCCTCAAAATAGGTGGTATTTCACTGTGATTATCTCTTGCTGATTCTCATTTGAACACCTAATACCTAGGTCAACCCACCACAGGTGGATAAGGAATTGGCTGGATGGTTTCACCCAAAGAGTAGTGGTCAATGGCTCAATGTCCAGATGGAGATCAGTGACAAGCGGTGTCCCTCAGGGGTCCATATTGGGACCAGTACCATTTAGTATCTTCATCAGTGACATAGACAGTAGGATCAAGTGCACCCTCAGCAAGTTTGCAGACAACACCAAGCTGAGTGGTGCGGTTGACATGCCTGAGGGACGGGATGCCATGCAGAAAGACCTGGACAAGCTCAAGAAGTGGGCCCACGTGAACCTCATGAGGTTCAACAAGGCCGAGTGCAAGGTCCTGCACCTGGGTTGGGGCAACCCCCAGTATCAATACAGGCTGGGGGACGAAGGGATTCCAAGCAGTCCTGTGCAGAAGGACTTGGGGGTACTGGTGGATGAAAAGCTGGACATGAGCTGGCAATGTGTGCTCACAGCCCAGAAAGCCAACCGTATCCTGGGCTGCATAACAAGAAACATGACCAGCAGGTGGAGGGAGGTCATTCTTGCCCTCTACTCCACTCTTGCGAGACCCCACCTGGAGTACTGCGACCAGCTCTGGGCCCCCCAACATAAGAAAGACATGGGCCTGATGGAATGGGTCCAGAGGAGGGCCACGAAGATGATCAGAGGGATGGAGCCACATGTCCTACGAAGAAAGGCTGAGAGATTTGGGATTGTTTGGCCTGGAGAAGAAAAGGCTCTGGGGAGACCTTATTGTGGCCTTTTGATACTGAAAGGGGGCTTATAACAAAGATGGGGACAGACTTTTTAGTAGGGCCTGTAGCGATAGGACATGGAGTAATTGTTTTAAACTAAAAGAAGGTAGATTCAGACTAGATATAAGTAAGAAATTTTTTATGATGAGGGTGGTGAAACACTGGAACAGGTTGCCCAGAAACAGTCAAGGTCAGGCTGGATGGGGCTCTGAGCAACCTGATCTAGTCGAAGATGTCCCTGCTCATTGCAGGGGGATTGGACTAGATGACCTTTAAGGTCCCTTCCAACCCCAACCGTTCTATTATTCTATGATTCTATGAAACACAAGGAGGGTCTCCCAAGGAAAAGGCTGGTATTTAAAATATGGTAAATCTAACCAAATGAAAAGTTACGGCAGGTCAAAAGTAAGCAGAAAATCAAAAAAGCTAAAAAAAGAATTTGAAGAGCACCTTGCAAATGATGCTTCATCTGAGAGCAAAATTTTATTTAAATACAAGAAAAAAAGGAAACCAGCTAGGAGATTGGTGGGCTTGCTTGATGACTATGGTGTCAAAGGGGCACTGAGAAGTGATAAGGCTAGGGCAGAGAAGCTCGATAAATTCTTTGTATTGGTCTTAACTGTGAAAGATCATGGGGAGGTTCCTCTACTCAATGTATTCTTCATAGCACATCAGTCAGAGGAGCTACACTTATTTTAGGTAAATATACATGAAATATTAGACCAAAAAGATATGTCAAGATTTCCAGTGTGACTTTTATTTGCAAGGAGGACTTCTATCACCAGTAAGATGTAAGAGTTGGAAGGAAAGAGGAAGATCATGGAGTGCACAGCCTGGTGGGACGGGGTGAGCAACACTCCTGTAGTAGGAAATCCTGCCTCACCAACCTGCTGCTGCTCTACCATGGTTTCCACAAGCGTATGGGTGAAGGAGACCCAGTGGATACAAGAAACATGGGCTTTCAAAAGACCTTTGACAAGATTCTGCAGCAAAAGGTTATTAAGTTTACAAGGTTGTTATGAGTTTGGAAGGAAGGTCCCTCTATAAATTTAAAGTTGGTTAAAGGATAAGAAGAGCAGGGTAGGGCTTAGTGATTTTCAGGCTGGATAAGACTCAGCAGTGGGTCCTGCTGTGGATCAGTGTTGAGACCAGTTTTATTCAATATCTCATCAATGACCCAAAAAGCAGAACATGTGGTGAAATCTCAAAATGTGAGGATGGTATTAAAATCTTTCAGGTAGCCCAAAGCTGCATCATCGACAAGGAATTACATCAGGCCTTCACAAAACTGAGTGATCAAAAAGGTGACAGATGATCTTTGATGTAGATAAACATAAGGTAATGTATCCAGACAAAAATATTCTAAACAAAGCTTGCATCGTGCTGAACTCTAAAAAATCACACAGGCAGAGGAAAAAGTAAATGCAGAACTGCTACCCCCAAATCTTGCAACACTAGAAGTAGAGAACACTTGCTGAAACTAGCAGGAGATTGACTTAAAACAGGTTAAAAAAAAAAAGTACAACTTTAGGACTTGCTGCCACAGGAGGCTTTGTAGGCAAACTATACCAGCATATTAAAAAATGCAAATTCATGGACAACAGATCCAAAACAAATAGTAAATGAAGGAGATGGAGATGAGTCCCTAACATACCAGCAGAACCATTCTAAGTGCTGAAGGAAACCATGGAGAGAGGCCAGGCTTTTGTCTACTCCTCAAACAGTACCTCTTTCTGCCAGTGTCATAGGCAGATCTAGTATTGACCTATACTTGTATGACTGACATTTCTTACATTCTTAGTCCTCATAATCCAGTATTTTAAGGATTTACTAACCCCAAGAAGAACAGTTCAAAAGGTAGGCAAGTGGATAAGGGAAAAGAGATGCTAAGTGCACTTTAGGCAGCAGGTGGTAAACCTTGAGTTCTAAAAATGTAAAATGCCAATGAGTACATTAAATATACTCATTTAATTACACATTGTCTCTAAAATTTATCCACTAAGGCCCTACTTGAAGGACAGAAAATCTGCCTCGTGATGTCTCTTCATGTTCTCTCTCTCTCTTTTATCTGGGTGTTAAGTTATGTAATTACTGACCACTTCAAAAGCTAAACTTTCTGAATAATTCATACAACACAGCAACATGAGGCAAGGTTAGGGGAGCCTGTGGATATCTCTATATATCAAAAACCAGGCATAGAATACTGATAAATAAAGAGATGGCATTATATCTCAAAAAACACCAGAGGAAGATGAAATACACAGCAGGAAAAGGGAAAAAAACACAAACAACTGGAATTGCCCAGAAATCACTCTTCTCTCAAGGATTTGGCATCATGGTAATTGGTAAAAATATAAGAAGTGCAATTATTTTCAACTCACATAATTTTTAATTGTTTGACATGGCTAAATCCTTGACCGAATAATGAATTAGAGCCAAAAGCAATCTTTGTCAGTTTGATTGCACACCCTTAACAGCAAAGTGATCCCATTGCCACAGTTTTAGAAATACATCAAAAATTGTGCTCAAAGTAAACACTTCAGCTTCCTCCCCTGCAAAATTTAAAGCACCGCTAAATGCCAGGTGTATTAGCTGCTGCAGTTCTGGTGCTTTTGCTATCAAAAAGCAGGGTGTTTAGCAGCAACTGAATATTCTGGACACAGGACTGTGAGGTGGGAAAGTCACTCGATGCTTTGCTTCCATATCAAATTATTCTGGTCTTAAAAGTCACTCAGAGCCTTGACCTTACTTCTGCTGCAACCAATGGCACAACCTCACAATGGTTTAAAACACAGATCTTAAATATTTTGCATATGTAATGCAGAAATAAAAAATATACCATCACAAATGACTCAATAAGAAGAATCAGCAAATACTTGGTCACAACTTTTATGTTTAATATTAAGAAATTATAATATTGATGACCTCATTAGCAGGTATGATACTTTCATTTTAATTTTATGTTAATTAGGTAGTGAACTGCTGAAGGAAAAATTAAGAGAACTGAACTGTTTTAAAGCTGCAGCACACAGTCAGTACTGGGTTGTTTTGCCTTTAATGTGTTGCCACATTCATGAACCCAACAGTCTGATGATCGTACAAAGTAGATGAGTGGATTTTCTACCATACCTAGATGGGCAGAGGGAGACTTCCAAGTTTATCCCCAAGATGCATGTGCTTATGACACCCAATACAAGTACTAGAAACAGGAATGGAGATACATAAGCTTGGTTAGGTTAAGTCCTCTCCATTAGCGAGGAAATCTCTAGCTGATTTTGTAGGGACATGGACTCGGAGCCTCTACAAACTGGTTACTGTTTCTCAGTGATGGAGATGGGTGCCTACAGTTGAGAATGAAACAAAAGCTTATCTGCTTCTGTTGTGGGACTTATCATGTGCAAAGCTACATGGAAAATGAAGTTCTCTTACATGCCTCTCACTCTGCAAGATCTTCAGAGACATTGAAAGCAAGCAAAGAAGATATCATTGCTGTTATTTTTCCTTTAAAAGTCTTCCATGATGCTCAGAAGCCTTGTACACGGAGGACTGGGTAAAAAGTCCCAGCCTGACTTTTGTTTTGTTTTGTGCCATTTTCCTGGTAAAACAAGGATTTGACGGTGGTGACCAAACACTAGTATGATAGCTATCAGCGATATCACCTAAGAATTCTGTATTTGATCAAAGTTTGATATTTTAAAGACAGAGAAATAAAGAAACACCAGCCAGAAGCACGATCTCATACCATAGTTTTGGTTCCTGGATCTTTCAAGGCTTCAGAAACATCTGCTAGAAATGTTAGCTGTGAAGAGGCAGCTCATCAGATCTCAGTTCAGATTCTGACCTTTCTTCCCTTATATCTCTTTAAAGGCATTGTTTAGGGCTTCTCCAGGGAAAAGAAAATTGCTTTTTCAAGCTAAAACGTCCTGGATGAAAGTCAAGCTGATGGGTCTCAGAGCCACGTCATTAGAAAGCTTATTGCAGAATTTAACACTGATGTTAGCCTAAAATTACTTTCCTTCTTGTCACTAGAGAGCAAAAGATTAATCCCATGACAGGCTTAGAGATGGAGAAAATGTTAACTATGCCAGTATTCCTACAGGGTTGACAGATAAACTTTGGTCAGGCCTATCGTAAATACTCTGAAGTGAGTGTTGTTCAGAGGCTACTGCAAGATACCTGCAAAGACAAATGGAAAAACAAAGCAGTGTTATTGAGAGTTTTGTCTCATTTTCATGCTCTGATAAAACATGGACCTCCAGCTACAAATCTTCATTGATTTTAATTAGGTTTTACAGGTAACAGTCAGTGAAGCAATTGCATCAGTGCTGCATACCTGAATAGTACATTATATTGCAGCTGGAGTTCAGATTTATCAGTGTCTATGTGCAAAATATTAGCCCAGGGCAACAAAATCAGACTGTAATGGGGAACATACAAGGTCATGCCTTTAACCTGTCACTCATAGGAAAGTGCCAGACTTCCCTCAGCTTCAAGTTGTTATAGTGAATCTTCTGCCACATCTTTGGCAGGCTCTTTCAGTCCTTTCAGAAACAAAATAAGCAATAAAGCAGCTGCTGCTGCAGGTCCCTTCTGGCAGAATTTGGATTTCCAGTGGTGGTTTGAAGATTCTTTCCCCCAGCTGATTCCCCTTGTTCTTTGTTTGGTATTTCCTTTTTCTTCTTCTCCCTGCATTGAACATCAAGGAGGACAGGCTTTGTTTTCCTTTCCTGCTGTTCCCTTTCCTGCTTTGTGTGAGCTGAAGCATAATTTTTCTTGCCACAAGCGGAGTGGGGCAGGACTACCGAGCCAGGTCGGTCCAAGCAGAGCTGACCCAGTGCAAGGATCAGCAGTTGGTAGGAAGAAGCTAAATGACATGTTTGTGTTTCTGTAATTCCCTTCATCTTGTCTTGACTGCACAAGCCTTTGCTGCTCTAGCTGTTCTTCAGGATGTCCTCTGCCTCCAACTATTCTCTTTTAGTTTTCGCTGGTTTGGGAGCTCCAGAAACACAACATATTGAGTGCTGACTGGCTGCTACAGTACCCAAGGAAATTCAGGCAGAGCTCAGACATGACCATCCTGTACAGCTCAGTCTGCCAGTCAGACTTTCTAAAGCTGTTAGCACAGCAGCTGCTAACATTTCTTATCTTCTCTAATATCTTCCCCTCCCCAAGAAAAGGGCAGCTCTTATATTCAGGCTCATCACTACTGTATCTGAACACAGGAAGAAATTGCCCCAAAAGACTTGACTGTTAGGGCAGAGCAGAACAGGTGCTGGTAACACAACTTGTAAAGCCACATGGGTGGAAATTCTACTGTGGGAAGTCCTACAAACTGTCATTTAGGACTACTTGCTCCTTCTAGAGTACAGACAGCTGTTCTGTAGCTCTACAGACTACATTTAGGAGTAGCACCTGCTTACCAGGATTTTGCCCATGATTTTTTTTTTCTCCCCGCCCCCCCAATCCTCTAGTTGCTAGATTTCTTCACTGATGTTATTCAGTTGTTTCTTACCCATAATAGACACTTTTAATGTGTTAATTTGTACCCACATGAGGCTTCAAGTAGGCACTCAGTGCAAGAAGTATCTCTGAAAATCTATCTGCTAAAGGGGTAGGGGATATGCAGATGTTTTGGTCTAATCTATCTTGGACCATGTGCCAGAGAGCCCCTTCTCAGAGATTCTTCTGGCTCTCTGTTCAAACATTCGGGACTACCTGCCTGTTCCCCTTCTCATATCCCTCTCCAGCCAATGTATACAATTTTAATAGGCTCTGGGTTTGTCTGGGTATGGTACATCCCTTCAGCAGCTCCCCTATAACATTTGGGTTTGTTTGTTTGTGGATAAAACAGAAAGGCACTGTCTCCCCAAAGACCCTGTAAATAAGCGTCTATCTGGATTAAATGATGGTAACTAACCTGATTAGATTTACTCATGCCAACTACAGATACTTTTCTAGAGCTATCGGGATGCTTCTCTGAACCTCTGAAATTTTCAGGGCAGGTATATGCAAATTAAGAAAAAGCCCCCATGCTTTCCTCTATAAGATATGCCAAAATTCAAGCCTGCTTTGGTAAAATTGTTCTGTAGTTATCATTTAAATAGGCTGTGACCAATCATTTTGCCCTAGCAAGGTGAATGCCTGTCCATCACTGGAAAAAGAATATACTGTGGCAATAACTCAAAAGAGAAAAAAAACCCTCTTGCATGCACTGACAAGTGTGTTCATGGCACGTAATCCTTACACAGCACCTTCTGCTCAAATCCTTTAGCAGACTAGATTCTGCACTGGCAAAAACTCTAGAGTAAGGCTGGGCACCCCATCATTTAGGTTCTTATGCGAGGAAATAGTGTCGCTCAAGTCTCAAAAAATGATTATCTATATCGACTGAAATAGCACTATATTAGAATAATTGTATTTCTCCATTTCATGCCAGTGGAAAAACAGATCTGGGAATCAATTGGTAGAAACCAGTGTTTCCAAATTCAGGATGCTCATAATTTAGGAAACAATTCACCTCATTCTAAAATAAACATCCCTTTTTTAACTGATGAATTGCACCCCAAGATCACTATAATGGGAGCCTGGATAACTCAGATAACAGCTACAGAGCAGATCCCTAAACTTAGGTGAACTGAATCTAATCCCTACTTTCATGTAATGTTTTCTTCCATGGACCAGCAATGCTCTCCTCAAAAGCATTATTGCTGAGAAGGTGGCAGGACCTGCACATCAGGCATCTTATCTCCAGTACTGATTCAGTGTATAGCTGTTTTTCCGTCCCCACGATCTCTGGTTTCAACATCACAAATGAAATGTCTTTTCCCCGGAGAAGCTCTAAACAATGCCTTTAAAGAGATGTAAGGGAAGAAAGATCAGAATCTGAACTGAGATCTGATAAGCTGGCTTTTCACAGCCAACATTTCTAGCAGAAATTCCCCAAGCTGTGGAAGATCCAGGATCCAAAACTATGGTTTGAGGTTGTGCTGAAGTGTAGATTGAATCCTTATGCCTTGTTACTGTGTCAATAGATACCCGTGAGCAAGTGAGAAGTATTGTAGTGTACACTGCAGAGGAAAAACAGAGAAACGAAGCCTTAAGGATCCTAAGGGGCAAGGACAAGAAGAAAGACCTTTCTTGATGGAATTACATTTGGTAAATAAATAATTTCTGTTACTTAGTGCACTTGACACCAGTATTGTCAAGCTTTCTTGAGGTCAGTGTGCCCATATATGTATTTAAATCTCATACCATGAAATCAGTGACAGTAATATCTCAGTGGATAGCTTCCTATAAAACAGTACTACTCAGTAGTACAGTATGCTTGCCTTTATGATCAGAAAGTTTAGGGAACTGGATTTAGGGAACTGTGTCTTATCACATCTGACCTTTGGTTTGTCTTCTTTAAATACTAATATTAATTTTAAATAAAATCATCTTTATTCTTCAGCAAGGCATTCTTAAGAATGGTCATACCAAGGGACTTCTTTAATTTGGATCAAAATCTGGAGGAAACTAGCTCTTTTCTTGCACTTGATTGACAGTAAGTTTGAGTCACACTCTTTAGCCGTCAGAGGCATTTGTCCACCTTCACTTTGTATCATGCAGGATCATATTACTTCTTTAATGTATTCAAACTTCTTGCATTCCCTGGCTGATCATATTCCTCTCATGTACAAAGACATTCAAGCCTTCATGACACTGACTGCTCCCACTACCTTCATTTTCCACAGTGGATTTTCTTTGATAATGCTTCACTATATTACATGTTTGTTTTCCCAGTGACTCATACTTTAGACTACACATAAAATATCTTCCCACACTGCATATATGGCCTGTCAAAAGCTATCATTTGCGTCTCTACTTGAACATGCAGCATACCTTTTGATGGCCTTTAATTTTAAAGGTCTGCATGAAGTTTTGTGACAACTGAAATATAAACATATGTTTAATGTTGTTTTCTTGGTTGGTTAAGCCTCACTTCCATATCCTGATAGAGCTTTCAACTGGTCTCGAGCCAGCAGCCTGTCTCCAGGGAGGAAATAATAGACTAAATTAGAGTTCAATCCTAGATAAATGAACCAAATTTTATGTTGAACAGCAAACTTACACCAGTTATTAATTATCATTGTCTAAATTCAGATATATTTTGGAAAGGCCTGAATGACTTCCAGTTCCTTTGTATGATTAAAGTTCCCTCCACTTCATACAATACCTACTTCCATTTCCATCATAGACACTCACACACTGAGATTCAAGTAAATTTAGCTTGGCTCTCTCTTAAATGCTTCCTTTAAAACTTTGCTTAGAAGGGATCCCTAGAAAGAGAAAGTAGTTGTCATGGAAGGATATATATAATACCTTTGAATGACTACATAATGCAATGTTTGTCAAGTACATACAGATGAAAACATTTTGTGACAGCAAAGGTTTCTGCAATTCCTTACCAGGAGATGGTAGCTGTACCATATTTATGTTAGTCCTTAGCCTAAGAATCAAACCCAGATATCTTTCATTGTGGTGGGAAAGACCAAAATGCCCTAAGAAGAATCTTATTTTCTGCCTTTTTCGGTTGCAGCAGTGACAGTACATTCCATGTCCTGAGCCAGTTGTGGGAGCTGCATCCTCCTGTGGTGGGTACCAGGATGCTTAGACCTCACCTGCTTCCCAGCAGGTCTCTGTCTCTGTCATTCCCACTGTGTGCCAGACCCATTGGCCATGCCAGCCTTACAGCTACAGATATACCAGGGACTGTGGCCTTTTCAAGTGCTGCACAGCCAGCCACCTAATATTGGCACTCCTATATGAGCTAACCAAAGCTTCAGGGGTTGTTTCTAGTCACGCTGCTTCACGGGACTGAATGCATTCAACTGTGGGGAAAATAATGGGAGAAAATTTCATTTAAGTTTGCATCTCTTTTCATCATTCCTTCACAAACCGAAATGGAGATTTAATGATTCTTTACATGAACAGCCATGTGGGGTCCTGAATTATACCAGCAGGCTAAGAAACGGATCTGAAAAATAATTGTATTTCAACAGATGGCTTGTGATGTGTAATTATCAATATATGTAATGTGCAGTTTTTGTGCAAGGCCTGGTTATCTGGCTTGCCCTAGCTGTTTATGTGTATCATGCATTTCCCAGGTGCCTGTAACTACTATGACTCAAAGGGTAGAGAACAATAAAAATGTCTATTTAAGACCATAGCCACTCCAGACACTAATGGGCCTACGAGAGCCTTTGGCAGGCACATCTATCCAGCACTGAGAGCACCAAAAACGAGCATGGATGACAAGAATGAATTTAGCTGCCAGCTACATTTTAGAAGGCCATTCATTCTTGCAAACACCTAAGACTTGTAACACGGTTTCCAGCTGTGCAAAGTAATTAATTATAATACAACACAAATAATAATCTGTCGCTCCTCGCTTACAGTAATTTTCACTTTCTAAAACCTGCGTGCACCCAGTTTGTGTGGTTACAGCAAATGATGTTTAATATCCAACAGCGAGATTTAGATGAACAAACAAAACAAACAAACAAGGAGTTTAATTGAAGGGGTGGTAGATGCTGATGTGTCATGCAGAGTAAGAATTTCAGGACAGACCACGCCCAGCCTGCTAGTACAAATATTAAGGTGCCTTTGCACAGGCTGCTTTGCAGGCACAGACAAGGCTAGGGAGACCAGCCAGGCAGTGAGTGCTCCATGATATTGCAGGGAGCAATAACAAAAGCTATTTAGACCTGAGGTGCTTCAACGAAAACTTCTTCTCTGAGCCCTAGGGCACTGAGTGAGTAGTTTTAGAGGTGCCCTCTAGTACCTGATGCTGGCACAACAAAAGACTTTACTGCAAGGGAAGGAAAAGTCCCTTTGCAGGGGCAGAGAGTCATCAGGAACATGAAGAGCTCACCTCTGCCAGCCACAGCTGCTGACTCTTGGTAATTATCTACTCTTTATTAGCTATTACCTAGCTCAACATGACCCGGCAATGTGCCTCTGCAGTCCAGAAAGCCAACTGTATCCTGGGCTGCATTAAAAGAAGCGTGACCAGCAGATCAAGGGAGGTGATTGTCCCCCTCTGCTCTGCTCTGGTGAGACACCACCTTGAGTACTGCGTCCAGCTCTGGGGTCCCCAACGTAAGAAGGACATGGACCTGTTGGAGCGAGTCCAGAGGAGGGCCACAAAAATGATCAGAAGGATGGAACACCTCTCCTATGATGTCAGGCTGAGGGAGTTGGGGATGTTCAGTCTAGAGAAGAGAAGTCTCTGGGGACACCTTCTAGCAGCCTTCCAGTACCTAAAGGGGGCCTACAGGAAAGCCAGAGAGGGACTTTTTACAAGGGCATGTAGTGATAGGACAAGGGGTAATGGCTTTAAACTGAAAGAGGGTAGATTTAGATTAGATGTAAGGAAGAAGCTCTTCACTGTGAGGGTGGTGAGGCACTGGAACAGGTTGCCTAGAGAAGTTGTGGATGCCCCATCCCTGGAAGTGTTCAAGGCCAGGTTGGATGGGGCTCTGAGCAACCTGGTCTAGTGGAAGATGTCCCTGCCCATGGCAGGGGGGTTGGAACTAGATGGTCTTTAAGGTTCCTTCCAACCCAAACCATTCTATGATTTTATAATTCTATGATTCTATGATTTATCTGGTTTCTTTGTAATGGCAGCAGGATCAAGAAAGCCACAACTCACTACAGTGCTAGAGAGGGGAAAAAAACCCAAGAAAAATCTCAACCACCTCCAAAGCTGCAGGAGGTGTTTGAGAAAGTGAAGTGAACATGACACAAAAGAGAACTTAAAGCAGAGAAAAGACAACTAAAGGCAAGATTTATGACTGCACTGAGAGGGGTCATACAGTTACAAGCCCCAGGCATTATGGTTCTGTGTAAAGAATATGGATTTGTCTGAGGAATATCATGAAAGTACAATAAAGCAAAGCAAAGGAAAAGAAACAAGCACCAAATTGATCATCAAACATTACAGTCCGGATCTGCACTCACTTCACCATGGCTGAGCAACTCAGCATCTCACAGCATGCTTATTGCCATGTTTCCTCCATAAGGGAGCTGCAGCAAATCTTCTGATTTCTGAAATGTATTTTTGCTCTGTTTTGCTGTAACAAACACAAGAAGATTATATGTTTCACTGAGCCAGGATGCAGACTTTCCCTTTCTGATGAGGTGCCTACTGCTTCAGCTCTTCCTTTCACACTGGTGTCTTATCCAACAGTTTCTGAGCCCTGCTGTGAATCTACAAGACCTTCTCTTTGGCCTCTTCCCTGTGTAATTTTTGATATTATAAGTTTAGAAAAACTGAACTTGGACGCCTCTTCCCTCAGTCAGTGGTGCATGTCCCTTGAACACACACATGCTGTTGCAGAAAGTGTAGTCCTTAAGTGTTGCACCAAGATTTGGAGTACAACTGAATTAAAAAATCAGTCCATCTGTAAAGAAAATGTGGGTAAAGTAAAAGGGATCATTCTGAATGGCACAGTGACTAGGAGTTGATCCAGGAAGAAGGTTGTGTGTGTGAAATAATCTATAGAAAAATGGCAGTATAATAGTTATCAGCTGAACTTTTGAGAAAGTTGGATTTAAAACACAGGACTGCTTTTTTCTCTCTAAGCAGGCCTTTACTGAGACTTTATAAATATACATAGTAACTCCTGCTATAGGCTGATGTTGTCACTGGAGGTTTCCCCAGGCAACTTCACATGAAGCGTCATCAGGAGCTTACCTGGCTTCACTCCTTTACAGTCCTTCTTGTTTTCAGATTAAACTTTGAAGTTCTTTTTGACAAGAACCTTTGGGAATGATTGTATCTGTCCTTAGGACTGATTTTCAGTTCCATAACGTATAATAAACCACCTTCATCGACTGTGACTTCTGGGGGTAGATAACACTTTGCAGTGGGCAGAGGGATGGAGACCACTGTTCCCATGCCATGCAGTACTTTGTTTCTCTCTGGTGTACTTCCTACTCCCTCAGTTTTAGCATCACAAGTGAATGTTATCCACAGAAGATTTGCCTCCACCTTCTTTTTTAATGAGACTCATACACACCTGCAGTAGGCTCATTTGCAGCTTTATTAAGGAATTCTCAGTTTCCTGCTCTCCATTTGAATTCTGGTTGGGATGTGAACCTCATTTACTTACTTGTTACACAGTTTTATGAAATGAATGGTTATTCCAATCAACAGACCCACTTTGCCCCTGTATTTTTTAAATGTCAGAAAGGCTACGCTATTAGTCACGTTGTTTACTCTTACCACTATACCTTATATCCTGTGCATTTTTCCCCTCTCTTTTTACTCATCTGACATAACAATACGAATAATTCTGTTCCTTTAAAAAAAAAAATTGCTAGTACTTTGCAGATTAATTATCCCTTTGCCTTTGCTTCAGATATCAAACTCCTCTCCTGAATTCATGACAGGGTATCAGGAAAATGTGGATGCCAGAGCGTAGCGATGACAACGCAGCACACGTGTTGTAGTGTGCATATGGCACTGCCCTGCTCACCCCTTTTCTTGGGTTCCCTTCTCTTGCTTCTTAACTGCGGATAAATCCTTTTCTATATCTTCAGGGTAAGTGGTGTCTTCTGATGCTACTCAGCACATTAATCCTAGGTTTTAGGATCCTGACACTGGACTAACTAAGGATTATTGCTTTTCCTCTGATACAGGCAAAAAATGTCCTTCCCTGCAGAAAACGGTGATGTACTCTAAAACTAAGTTTCTCTGGCACATTGTCAGAGTGGTGACCACTGGGTGGGAGCTTGCAGAGCTGATTCATTTCCAGTTGCCCTTTCGCAGCAGATGAGATGCAGATGAAGCAACCTGGAGCACTGTTCCTTATTTACAGTGTCTGGGAAGAAGATTTCCTCTTATTCACCACCATTTCAGGCGCTAGTCCACTGTATAAAACCTCAATAATGCTTAAAAAGCTGGCCTTTCCTTGGCTGTGGCAGCAGACTCTTACAGATACCCAAATTACTGCTCTGCTATGTAAAATTATGTAGTTCTGCTTTGTAGCTCAAGTTGCTTGTTTATATAAAAATATAGCCTCATTTATTCTGTAAACCCCAATACTGAGCCAGACTGGCATGGTATTTGTTTCTCAGCAATGATAGAGAAGAGTGCTTCCCTCCGTTCCAACATCAATTTAACCTGGCCAGCACCTGGAGCTTTGGCATGGTTATCTTAAAAAAGCTTTTCATAAAGCACAGCAATATGGAGAGAAGGTATTTCGCTGTGTGTTATTATTAGCCTGGATCATACTTTTGTGAATCATGAAGGAAAATAGAAACACAGCTGGCTAAGCATTGCCCTTTAAATGTCAGGACAGTATGTGTGCATGTGTGTCTGTGTATATATTTATCAGGATTTAAATTTTAATTCTCTGATGTTTTCTTCACACTGTGGATTTCAGATGACGATATTTATAATATGGCCAACCCATGGTTAGTTGTCAGGAATTATTCCAGAACAACTCGTTGGGCACTTAACTGTTTTGAGTTCTCTGAGGTATTTTTCTGGGTTTTTCCATTTGCCTGCCTCACATATAAAATCAGCTAGACATTTTATACTGGGAGCTTTAGTCTCTGAAATATCTGTTTGGGATTCGCCCCTGAGCTTTGTGTGTTGATAAATACTACTGCCTGCTTGAGTTCTTGATCTGAACTGTTTGCCAGCTTCCCTAACAGCTTCAAATATATGATAGCTTTGTAAGTTTAGGTTAGGATGGGTGACCATTTACCTTAGAGCTTTCATAAACTTCTGGTTGTGAAAGCTTCTGTCTTCCTACGCAACAGAGACTTTCTATGATGGCCTTTGGAGACATGATGCTCTCGGTGAGACTGCTGAGGTCTCTTGCACAGTAGGATTTCCAGGTCTGCAATATGGATGAAGAACAAATGCTGCAGATGGGCATACTCTGCAATTCCAATCACCAGATCAAGGATTTTAGAGCATCGCAGATTCTGCATTCCCCACCAGCTACCATTACTAGCTGGTTAGACTGTCAGACCAGCAGCTGGCCTTTTTTCATAGTTTTGCATGGAGGAAGAACTCCATTATCTTGTGCCAAAGAAAATTCTTTTCCTTAAGGCTGAGTACTTGATACCACTATTGGAAAAATATGTCCTTGGTCCTTAATCTGGTGCCTTAGCAGCTTGAAATCCTTTTTGGGATCTCTCACAGATCAAGAGTAAGCAAGCAGGCAGGTATTTTATGATGAAACTGTATAATTGCTTCCATGTACCACCAAAAAAATTTTTGCTTCAGCTATACAGGAAAATCACAGAATCATTTCGATTGAAAGGGACACCTGAAGTCATCTAGTCCAACCCGCCAGCTCAGGCAGCATCAGCTAGAGCAGGTTGCCCAGGACCGTGTCCAGATGGGTTTTGAATATCGGGTTTCTTCAGATGGAGGCTGCACAAAAAATGAAGAATTAGAACTAGAAGAAGCAAGTTAGACCAGAATCTAACTTCTTCCTTTTCCGTCAGACCTTCTACACTACAACACAAAAAAGGAAGAGAGATTTCCTCTGTGGATTCATTTAGATTAAGTAATTTTTTTTTATTTTCTGACTTACACACTGCTGTTTATGAAAGTTATCTGTTTCAGCAGTGGAAGAAGTTGTTTTCTGTATATAAATCTATGTGGATGTTTAAACTTCTCAAATGTTTCATAATCCTTTGGGATGAAAGGTGTTATATAAATGTAAAATACTCTGTTATTATTTATTATTTCTTTACACATAGTAAGTGCTCCTGGGATGTTCTGTTTGTTGTAGTTGTTGTGATGGTGTTATGTGACCTGGCATTGCATTTTGCCACAGCACACAAAGATTTATTTCAGAAGAAATTAGATTAACACCCATCCTTCAGTTTTCCACTCACACAGTATGCTGCATTAGGTGTATCTAACTCTTTTCTTTCCCATCCTTATTTTGTGGGGCGTGTGGAACTAACATTCTCAGAGAAATTAATTTGTCTTCTGTGTTTTTCCTCAGTTTTGCTTAGTGTCATGCTGAAAAAAAGTGGCTGGTAATTCCAACCAGTAGATTTTTGCTGCGTTTTGCTTGGGGATCCACACTGATACACTAGTTTCTTGCAAAAAGAAGGAGTAAAAGAAACAATAGACATTTTAACCTGGCAACAAGTAAACACGTCGGGTTATCTTCTGAGTTTTGTCATCCCTGGTGCACATTAAGCAGTCAGTTCCCGTGCCTGCACGCATGTGCTCCAGAGGAAACCTCACCCATACTGGTTTGTATTCTCATCCCACCTGTAGACTACTGTTTTTCTCATTTTCTGTGAAAGCAGAGAAAGATCTTCCACTTGCTCAACATTGCTTATCATCTGAGTAAAGCAATCAATGGAATAAATTACCAACATACTCTTTTTTTTTTTTTTGCCATAAGCTTCCCCTCCATCTTAAGTCCATTTCCAGTGTTTCACATGTTATTTTAAAAATATTTCCAGAACTACTCTTTACCTACCCAATAGTGCCTGTCTACCAGCCCTTGCAGCAGATGTATTGTGCCTGGAAGCCCACAGGATAACTGGTTAGGCACCCTGCCAGGGCCTGCTCTGACCATGAAATTTTGCACCAGCATCTGTAGAAAGCAATTAGGTACTCAGCTTTCTCATCCCAATCCAGGGGCAGTGAAGAAAAGGAATAAGAACACCAAGACATTTTAAGATATGCTCATAAATGAGCTGCAAGTGTAGATTATGGTCTTTTTGGTTGAAAATTACAATTTTGATGATTCCTAGAACTACAGACAAAAGCCATCTTCTTGATTTCTCTTTCCTTCAATGAGCTTTACACTTTTGCTTATTTTAAAAGCACTACAAAACTCCATTTTCTTCAAGATCTTTCTCCTGCAATTTTCAAAGAAATCAGATAAGGTAGAAAATCAGTTCTTTCCCAAGCAGTTAGAGATGTTCAGATTTTGCAGTAATATAAATACCAGGATAGAACCAGTTTTATATTTGGTGGACTGGTGACATTTAAAAAAACCCCCAATAATGCAAGAAGGGATTGAAGGTGAATTGTTACTATTTCACAGTGTATACATGGGGATTGTGGTAGGCTGCTTATTTCTTTTTCAAGCGCTGTTGTTACACCAGTTTGGAGATGAACTGTGAAGTCTGGGAAGAAACTGGTTCACAAGAGATGTTCTCCATATGGGTACGAGACCTACTGACATAGAAAAAACCAAATCTATATTAGAAAGAAACAAATCTTTGGAGGAAATTATATTATGTGCAGAGCATGTAAACACTTCTCACAAAACTTCCAAAATAGAAATTTTTTGCTAGATTTCTTTTAATAGGCTGCAGTTTATGGAACTTGTCAGAAGTTTTCTGCAGAAGTTTCTCCATCAGAAAATGCTGTTTGGCTGAATTCAGAACATTCCCTGATAATTTGTTGTTTTGCAAGTTTTTATTTCATAAATAATTCAAAGGAATCATTCAGAAATTGCAAGACTGACTTTTTTTAGAAAGTAACACCACATTTTTATTTTTAAAATGTGATTTTGATTATATTAATATTATCATGCAAGCATAAAATTATTTTATTTGTTTAGATCTTGTTCAGAAAGTTCAGATTTCCAATAAAAGAGGAAATATCATTCATATACAGGTTAGGAGCATTCTAAGTGTTTTTCTCTTTAAGACATGCTTTAAGGAAGAGGAACACTTTTATCCACCAGACATGACATTTAATTCGACAATATTAAATGCACCAATCTTATTTAAAAATGAAATTAAATCCAACATTTTGGATCATGCAGCAGTATTATCCATCTGTTGGGGAGCTCTTTAAAATATTTAAGGAGAAGTCTTCCCATCAGATGAAGGGCAATAATGACAAATTATCTCAGTCTCAGTGTGAATATAGTCTTACTTCAGGAGAATTTAGGTTCTAAAATGCAATTTTCAGTAGCTGAGCCCTGAGCAACTACATGGATGAAATTTCCTGAATCTGCATTTTCCAGACAAAGAAGATGCCTTTATTTCCTCTTGTGAAGAACATGCTAGGAGCATTACTCAGCTGAGGTGTTACCATTCCCATAGTGAATTTTCATGTCATATCACACAGGTGTTATTATTATGGCAGGAGATTCTGCATCTATGATTTACATACATATCTGGTGGTTACGGTTCTGCTGAAAAAAATATATAAGCATGAAAAAGAGGCCTGAAAATTGGAAAATATGTACTGGTGCGTGTGTGGGGGGGGTTGTAGAAAGTCCTGTATATGCTGTCCTTTAAGGATTTTTACAGATCAGAAATGCCTGTGACACCCTTATAGCTCCTTACCAAACGTACTCTAGTGGAGTTGGTCTACATGGACTGATAGAAAGAATAAATGGAGATGTGCGACCAGAATAAGGTGATTGCAGATCTGTGTAAGGGCAGAATTTGCTCCTTATAGATAAGATAAGGGAAAAAGGAAAACGTTGAGTGCCATCCAGGAAGGGTCTTTCCTGGGAGGTGTGAACCGTAGTATCACCAGAGCAACACGCTGGAGTAGGCAACTCAAGAGCTCTTTGAAGGACTTGCTGGAAGTCCTGGAAATCTTCAAGCACAGGAGTTAGTGAAGATGTGGGTCAGGTGCTATGTTCCCAGTTATTTCTACAAATACTGCTCAGGGCAGTACCCTTTATGTCACACACATTATAAAAAATAAGTATGTGTCCCCATGTCTCCTTTATGCTCTGAGAAAGAACATGAAAGTCATGGTAGAGAATGTATTATGAGATTGAAAGAGTACTTAATGCTGGGCATTTACTAAAATTATACTTTTGTAGGGTGTTTTTTTTTGTCATTCTCTTCACACACGTTGGCGTAGGCTCTAAAACTTTGAACAGAGGCATAATTATTTCAGGGCTAGAGCTGTTTGTGAATACTGGGGGGAATCCATTTATTTTTGGTTAAACTTACCTAAAAAGGAGCGGAGTGCTCTGAAGTGCCAGATCAGTCTGTCACAATCCAATCTGAGCTTGCATTCAAGGGGAATCCTCCAACACTGGATGTAAACAACATCTGCCACTTTGCTATGATTACTACACAAAAATTCAGGCCAGTTACTCTGTAGCTGCTTGAGGCCACAGCTCTCCTGATTGCCAGCCAGTGAACTAGTTAAGGCTTATTAATGTGTTTATATTGGTTGCTAATGTCCTTCTGATTTGCCCTCTGTGCAAATTAGTCTAAGACCTGTGAAGTCTGATCTCTTTGAGTGAAGGTTGCAACAAAACCACAATCCACCTACTCATGTGAAAAGCTTGAAAAATGCAGTGATCTGGATTTGCTTTTGTAAGGTATTATGTATACTAAATAATCTGGGGTCTTGTGGCTGAGAAGTACTCTGTCATTCTCCATCAGCTTCATGCTTTATAAAATAGTTTGAGAATGAGAAAAAGCAGGAGAACTGCATAGCCTTTTTATCTGCATTAAAAAACCCCTCTCGGACTGAAACTCCATCCCTTGATCCTCATTCTAAACCACCTTCTTATTCTGCTTTTAAAATTTCATACTCCCTTTCATAGTGGAAAATAATTGTGTTGAAAATTTGTAAGGAAATTCTCTTTAAAATGAAAGGGACATAGTCATCTATCTGGAATCACTGCTGAACAGATAATTACACATTCTTCTTATAAGGGCTTGGCTGCAGAAACATTTAAAGGGAATTAGCATTTTATACACAGTTTTATTGTGACTTTTATAATACAGACTGTTAAGAAACTTCAGTTAAATACCATGATGGAAGATAGCTATGCAAATTGCCTTAAAATCTAGATAGCTGATGTCAATATTTATTAAAAATACACTGTTGATACTGTCAGTGTAACAGGACTTCCAGTTCCTATTGCAGCTCACAGCTGAAGTCAAGCTAAATAGCTTAGTAGCTTTCAGTATGGTAATAAATGCGAAACTCCACAAATTTCTTAATGACAAAACTTGATGGCAAGGCTGGATAAAAATACCAATGCAGGGGAGGAGTCTGGTGCACTGAAGTGCTACAAAAATATTTAAAATTGGAAAATCCAAACTTTTGCAAATTTTTTTGCCATGTTTCTCCACTCACCACTTGTGTGGTGCCTGTCCCTGGGTTGCCTCTGAGCAGCGATAATACATTCTGAAATCTGTTCCAGCTTCTGACTGAGGCACCTAGGACTCTTTCATAAGTGATCAAGAAGGCCCTGCTATGTGTGCAGCAATTTCTCTTGCTTACCTGGATTGGACTATTCAGTCTGCATGATGATACCCAAATGTGTCACTTTCTCTGCGTCTTGGTGAGATGATAATTTGACTGTCTTCCTGTTGTATTAAGACCTCAGCCTAGAGGACCATTAACTTTTTGAAGCTGAATGCTGCCTGACTTTTTTTTGTCATTCGAAATTAATCTTAGGATCTGTTTAGTCTCTCCACTGTCAGCTTCAATGAGAACAACTTTGTTCAGGTTATGAAAGCCCAAATTAGAAATCTTAGTGCTCCCTGAGACTCAAAATTCCAGTAGAGAAACATGCTAATAGCACGACTGAAAAGCAGAACTTATCAGTTAAACAACTGTTTCAGTTGTTTCACTTGCTTCCATGAATGTGATAACGCTGAAAAAAGTACACTATAATAATTGATTTTTATTGTTTGTTTTCCTTACAGTTTCACAAAGTAGAAAGTTTTCATTCATAGCACATTTATTAGTGAAGACTTCAAACTTTGTGCAACTGGTATACAATTGGCTGTTCACCTTTTGTCTAAAAAATCATTTTGCCACCTTTTCTATGAGATCACATCTTAGCATCAATCTGACACAAAATTTGAGGCGCTCACTCCCATTTAGAATGCTCTACTTCCCAAACTGCAGGAGCACATGCAGTCAGCATGGATTTGGGGCATCACACAGAGTTCCTGTCTCAGACGAAGAGCAAAGACAGCGAGGCAGGACAGTGAAACTACCAACTGGTGCAGCTGAGCTCTCAATCAGGCAAAGAAACAAAGTTGATGAAGTCTCTTGGGGTTTTGATCGCTTTTTTTTCTGGAACTCAGCTATCAAGGGTTTGGTGCAGGAAAACCTACCACACTTCCCTATCATGCTTTCCCTAGGATATGTTCATGACTGTATAAAATGACATACAGATCAGTGCATGGATATAATGAGGTATTTGGAGTTCAGGATTACCACATTGCTGATACTAGATGATTGAGGAGGGACAGAAAATCTGCTATGTGCTGCTTTTTTTTTTTATGAAATCACTTTTGATAATTATGTTTATAGCCTTATTGGGCCTCCCAGGAGCATCACAAAGACTAGATTAGGAGAGGATGAAAATGGTTTCTTATACTTCCCTGTTCTCAGACTTATTTTTAATGTTGCAGGATTGCAAGTGTCTGGAGCTTTTCATTGTTAGCAGTGGACGCAGATGATCTGGGGTAGCCTCTGGCATTGGCAGACCTAGTTTCCTTCCCAAACTGTTCACAACTTAAATAGATTACAGAAAGGAAACACTGTTATTCTAATTTTGTGTACGGAGAGCTGAGGCACATTGCAATTATATAATTTACCAAAGTAGCTCTGTGGTAGAAATAGGAATGTTAAAAGTCCCAGTCATAAGAATTTCATTAGTAGGTTAATTACACAGATGTGTAAATACGCACAAAAATCCCTTCATTAGTTGACTTAGGACTTCCTGAATTTCCAGAATTTTTATTGCAAGAGCTACTGAAATGCAACTGCCTGTTTAAGAAGAAAACCTGGGCCTCAGGAACCCTCTGATTTTGAATTCCAGCCCTGATTTCAAACTCCTACTTGTTTCTTTTCTTCTTCCAGATCCTCAGTTACACTTTGTAGTTGCCTCACAGCAATTCTGGGGATGGGAGGAGGGGGAAATGTCATAGAAGTTACTCATGCTAATATGCTTTCTGCCATATGTTTAAGAAAAATATCCTATGCAATGTTCTCTGTGGAGCAGTCTTCTTGAATATTTTGCAGTGGATTTTTAAAATACATATACAGTGCTAAAGTCAGTCTAATCTTGCCAGGAAGTCTGGGGAAATAGTTTCTTCCTGCAGGAATACATTTACAATCTTTAAAGTTACACTCTATCTAGTGACACATCTCAACGCTGAGACCTCGGAAATCTTTACTGTACATGCTCGACTAGTGGCCTGTGATGCAAAGGAGGATGACAGAGATTCAGTTTATGAGACTGTTAAACCTTCTTCCTTGATTTTCCCTTGGTAAACATGATGTCAGAATTTCTAAGCAGTTTGCAATGGTTCCAAACTAAATCTCTTTTCAAGCACAACATGGTCCAAGTGCTTGTCCAGTCACAGCATTTATGGAGCATATCAGTACCTATGCTGGATTAGTTTGGAAGCTTTTCCCAAACCGGCAGTCTTTGTAAAAATCCTTTATAGATATACATCTAATCAGCCTCTTCCTAGCAAATGCAAAATAAATCCTGAGCATCTTTCAGTTTTAGCTGTACCTCTGAGTGAAACATGACATTAATATTTCTGTCTCTTGATATGCAACCAATTCCAGGCCCTTTCACAGTGAGTGTTAAACACAAAAAAACCCATCCATAGTCCATTCCAGTCAAAGGAAAGGGAGTAACAAAAAAAGTTGGAATCAGAATGTAGCTTGAGTTTCATCATCATCATTCCTTCAATAATATTAAACATGTTTTGTATATCTGACAGTTTCTACACAATTCTTCATTGTTGTTGATGTTATTATTATTATTATTATTTATATCGCTAACTCTTTCCCAGTTTTATGTGTATCTACTCACATGCTCCCATTTGATGTCTTAAATATGGGGTTTATGGGTGTATGGACACATGGATAATGAGTTAATTTGTTTGGCTGTTTCAGGTCCTATTTAACTGCTGTAATTTTGCCCTTGTCCCATCTTTCTAGTATGTATTAAGCCTTGGCCAGTAACTGCTGCCTGAAGGTGACAGGAAGTATCAAGATAAAGTTTGAAGGAGTGACTCCTAATGTCTTTTTTTCCTAATATCCAGTCCTTCTTCCTTTCCAAAGCCCAGTCTTTAACCCTAAGCTATGTCCTATCACATGTCATTTCGCAACAGCCAATCTGTCCTAAAATCATTACAAGTCATCCCAAGCTATGCTTCCTCTCCTCCATTATTCCTCAGCTGGTTCGTGTTCAAAACAACAGTTCATACATATCTCAACTCTCTCCAGACACTCCTCCTTTTTGCCGTTGACCTGTACCCCACCTTCTCATCACTCCATTTTCACTGGAAACTCTTGGACTCCACTGAGTTTATTAAAAAGGGTTAATTAGATCCATGGTTAGAAAAAAATAAATTGCCAAAAATTTTTAGATACAGTCTAATGACAAACCTTTAAGGACATAGTGAATGCTGATATTCATGAAAATCACTTATTTTTAGGTTTTTATTTCCTGGGGTCCACAGATTTTTTTTCAAAAAAAGAGGTTTATGTTTAGCATTAGGTTACAGCTTCTGAAAGAGAAGAAGCAAAAAGATTTAAATAGCAGAGTCCCCAGGGAAGGAAAATAAGCACCTTTTTTTTGGAGGCTACTACTTATTTATTGGAGAGAGCTAGGGAGGAGAGCTGAGGATCTGAGGAATTTTGTAACAGCAAGAATTAAAGTTATGGATGGCAATGCATTGAGGGGAATGATCTGGCATAGGGTATTCTAGAATGGTCAGTATTTAGAACTACACAGCATGACAAAATGAGTTCTGGGGGCAGCCGGAGCTAATTGCCTATTTTCCTTTCACAGTCTCTGGTGATCCTTGATGCTTCAAAACTTGCAGATTTAAGGTTAGGAGAGGGAAGGGACAAATTTGTGATTAAGTTTCGTGCAGCATGAAAAAGAGAACTATTGCTGATGTTGGTTGTTGTGATGCGATCATGTAAGGTTCTGTAGAAACTTTCCAACCAAAAAGAATAAGCAGCAACTTTAAGAAAAGAGTGGAAGAAAAGTCTGCATCTGTCGGTGTATTATAAGTAGACCCTCACAATAAAATGATTGATGGCATAGACTAATGGCCAAGCATTGCTATTCCCTTCAGGATTTTAGTGCAGTCTGGAGATCACAAGATGGATGAAGGTGTGATTAGAGTCAGGTTTGGGAAAAGATAGAGTTGAAACTTAACTGTGCTGGTGGTGTGTGTGTGGTACAATCCAGAAAGATAAGTGTACTGGAAAGAGCATTGACATTGATATTCCTTTATTTTGTTTGATTAGTCCAAGGTGACACTGTGCAGCTTTTTAAATACCACAGTTTAGGGGTTAATAAGGGTTAATGTTTCAATAGGAAGGATTAGGGTTGGATTGGAGGAAATGCCAATAATCTTTTGTGGTAGTATTGAGTATTACCCAGGAATTAAGCTGAATATAGGTGTTAATGAGAACATGGGGTGGGGGATGTCTGGTTTTTGTGACAGCTTCAGGGGTTTATGAAATTTTTTAACAGATAGTTTTTTGAAGGATAAATGATATAATATGGTTATACCTTATATAAGAAAAGTGATATTAATGCTTATGTCTTTTTGAGATAATAGCTTACCTTTGGTTACTTTTAGCTGTGGCTGAGAAGCACAGTAGGGTTAAGTTTAGAGTTATGGGAATGAGGGAGATAAGTGCTATAATTATGGTTGTATATTGCAGACAGTGCTTTCATAAGAACCACTTTATAATTATATTTTTCTTTCAAGTTATGCCTGGTGATTGCAAAATAGCTATAGCAAGGTTAGTGTAAATTTTAAAAAAGTGAGAACAGATCACTATTGTACTGACTTCAGAGCTTCAAAATAAAATAAAATAAAATAATTTCAAATTCTTATCAATGACTGAGGAATATGGAAATATAGTGTGAAGGTTAAGGTTGGTATTAGGGATTAAAAAATGAGGAGATATACAATTTTTGTGGTACTGTTTCTAGACTACAGAAATAAGTATATGAGCCAAGTGGCTCACTATTGTTTCTCCAACTTGATGGTATGGTTGGAAAGTAAGCAGTGAGCAGGGTTAGAATTAGGGCTATGGTTAGTATAAAACAAATGAGCATGGAAATGTTTAACATTTGTATGGTGGGCTGTATACATAGAAGAAAAAAATAATAGTTCTGCTTTGACATGAGGCTTAGAATATTGTTATACCCTTTGGTTTCAGGGTCTGACAGTCAACTTTCAACAGTGTCACCTTTAACAGTCAGCTTTACCAGTGTTAGGGATAGGATTAAGGTTGAGAAAATAATGGAGATGTAACTATCCTTTTATTGTGTGTAGACCACTAATATAAAATGTGGGCTTGAATTGTACGGGTGAAAGTTATTTTTTTCTGTTTCAGGTCTGGTTACCATTTCTGGGACTTCTATAAGAAGAGCTTGTGTTAGATTTTTAGTCAGCTTTAGGGATGGTCTAGCTTTAGGGATTCCTTAGATGAGCAAATGAAAAGTTACAGGATTTTTAAAAAGGGACCATGGTTACTTCTTGTAGTCTCTGAGCAGCTGACAGAACAGAGTTGCAGAGGAGAATAGGTGAAAGGGAAGAAAATAATTGTATTATTTATGGTATAGAAATGCAAAATGAATTTTAAGATACTTGTACCAATCATTTCTACTTTTATTTTATGCACGACCATCAATTATAGTATTACTGAAACTCATCTTAAGTATAGGGTTAAATAAAGAGAGCAGGAAGAGGTCTATTTGTTATATTATTTTTAATAAATTGCCAAAATAAAATTAGTGCTGGTCAGTGACTTATGGTTATTTTTGTTATTTCTAGAAGAGTTTGGTAACAGTGACTAGAGCAAGGTTAGACTAAAGGCTGGGATTAATGTTAAGCAGATGAGAGAAAGAAATATATGAGAACCACCTTCCTCCATTTTCCTATCTACTCAGTTTAGAAGAGTTGTGATGCTTTTAAGATCTGCTTGTAAAGGACTAAGAGCTCACACAAGAGTTTAGGCAGGACTCTTGCTCCCCCCCACACTTATTATGCCTTAATTGGAACTTAATTATGTTTTGTGATACCCATCTAGAAGCCCCTCTTAAAAAAATGACTTTGTAGCTCTTGATTCTTGAACTGAAGTTCACAGGACTCTCACAGGCTTAAAAGGGTTCTGGAGCAAGCTGAAATTACAATAAATTCTTTAACTTGTTGTCCTGGTTTCAGCTGGGATAGAGTTAATTGCCTTCCCAGTAGCTGGTATAGTGCTGTGTTTTGGGTTCAGTATGAGAAGAATGTTGATTGATAACACACTGATGTTTTCAGTTGTTGCTAAGTAGTGTTTAGACTAAGTCAAGGATTTTTCAGCTTCTCATGCCCAGCCAGCAAGAAAGCTGGAGGGGCACAAGAAGTTGGGAGGGGACACAGACAGGGCAGCTGACCCAAAGTGGCCAATGGGGTATTTCATACCATGTGACGTCATGCCTAGTATATAAACTGGGGGGAGTAGGTCTGGGGGGAATTGCCACTTGGAGACTAACTGGGTGTCTATTGGCGGGTGGTGAGCAATTGCATCGTGCATCACTTGTATATTCCAATCCTTTTATTATTATTATTGTCATTTTAATATTATTATTATTATTATTATCATTATCATTATTACTTTCTTCCTTTCTGTTCTATTAAACTGTTCTTATCTCAACCCACGAGTTTTACTTTTCTTTTTTTTCCTGATTCTCTCCCCCATCCCACTGAGTGGGGGCTAAGTGAGTGAGCGGCTGTGTGGTGCTTTGTTGCTGGCTGGGGTTAAACCAGGACACTTGTCTCATAAATATCATTACAATTCCTATAAATAACATTAGGATGTTCATTGATACCACTGCTTTAAGGGCAGCTGTTATACTAGCTTTGATAAGATGATAGACACTGTCTCACTTGGAGAAATTACATTAAGTATGGGATACAATGTACATTAAGACACCTACGTTTGAGTATCTGAAAGGTGCAATTTAGTTAATGTGTGTATGCTGTCTGAACTTTTGCTGTGGTCAGTGGATATGCAGGGAGTCTGGTTCATGGAGTCCCACAGGTATTCAGCTGACCCACCAACGTGTGCTTCTTTAGAGTGAACCAAATCACTCCAGAGGCACCATTGACTGGAATAACTAATGGCTCGATTCATTTTCCTAAAAATAGAAATTACCCATCATTTGAGATAAGATAAGGCATTTCACCTGGTCAGAGGCCACGGGCGTGCCACAGACCCTGTGCCATATCTGCCCATCCCTCCTGTAGGTCTTGGCTATTCTTAAGCATTAGAAATGACACCAGTGGCCTATATTTAGGGAGTTGACTTTCAGCTTAGCTCTGTATTGATTAGACAGGGAGACTGCACACTTAGTCCCTATGTAGGCAGCTACATACAGACACCTACATTTAAATGTCCTAATCTGGAACTCAGCCCCACACAAAGGGGGAGAGTTGGTTGCATAGACAGAAGTGTGGAGCGCTGTTCTGGAGGTCATAGGTTACCTGGCCTCCAGCTGCTGTACTCTGCAGGCTCAGTTTCATCTGTCTCAGAAGTAGATAGGTATATCAGGTACCTTATCACATCAGGAATACCTCCAGACACTTTTGTATTAGGCAGCCAAAGCATGACATAAGCATCAGACAGGTTTTGATGGTCGTCTTTGAGATAAAGCTCTTAGAATAGAGAAACATTTGCGGCAAGGCAGCAAAATCCTAAGAGAATTATGGTCCTCCTTCGGATTGAGAGTATGTTTGGGTAATTTAAAGGTATAAAAACCATTACAGGGTTGTAATAATTATCCCCCCCAAAGTATTGTACTATAGGAAATCTGGAATTGTTTACATTCTAAAGGAATCCAAATGTATCATAGTATGAAAATACACAAGACAGACATCTATGCTATCATACTTTTGGCTTGTTTTCAGTAAAACTTCCAAAGTTTCCCATCAGCTGGCAAAAGGATATATTTTGTGACATAGATGCAAGCACCCCTGAAAAATCAGCAAATCATAGAACAATTTTGGTTGCAGGAGACCTCAGGAGGTCATCTACTCCAACCTCATGCTCAAAGAAGGTCTAACTTCAAAAAAGCAGGGTGGACCTAAAATGTGGTGAGCAGGTTCAGAAACATGCAGGTTCAGACTCAGCAGGGACTACCAGGTGTTTTCTCAGGACAAAAAAAGTCCAGTCCTTTCTCTTGGGTGGATGTAATAAGACAGACAGGTAGCAGAAGCAGATAGCTAAACAAGTACAGGGCCCATGTTTACAGAGACAGATCCTGCTTCTTTGAAGCACTGGGGATTTTTAACACTGAATGAATTAGAAAAAGAGTTGACCCTTAGTTAAAGAGTGCTCTTTCAGGACTAGGCAGCTCAGGAGCTGCTGGGATATTTAAGGTTGCAATTGACAGCTGTGATCTTACTGATATTTTTTAATAAAATGCATGCGATGATTGTAACTTTTTTAGTATCCCCATAGTCTGAAATACCAGCAAAAATACGTAAGAGTATTTTTAGCTGTATTTTTTTTCCTGGACCAGAAGGTATAGATGGCTTCAGGAATATGGAATAAAACAATTTATTTAGTGTTCTGATGTTATTCAGCATTTGCTTGAGCCTCTTGATACAGAAATAAAAGATTCACGTAAACATGAACTCTCCAAAAGGTTAAGGCAGTAAAACACACCCACCCAAATATGTATACATTTAAGGTTATTTTCAGAGATCATTTTTCTTTTAGCTGCCAGCATGCTAGATTGTATGTATCTGTGAAGAATTACATGAATGAGTTGTGATTCTCCCATGTAATGTCTATTTCTCTATCCCTCTGGCAGACCAGGAATAAAAGCAACAGGCAAACCTCTTTTACTCTCTGCTTTTCATTCTGACCACAAAGAAGGAAACAGAAATAGCTTAACAGAAGAGAAAAAGTTACTTTAATTTTCTACTGACCTATTGTGTATCATCTGTTTCAAATACTTGCCAATAGGGAAATCACTGAAATTAAACATTTGAAAAGCAGTTGCTTGTGCATTATCCTTCTTTATCAAAATGTTAATTTCCTGTCCTAAACAAATAATTGCATTTTAATCTTTCACATCAAAGTTGTTAATACATCAAAATATTTCATACCAGGTGGAGGTCAAAATTAATATTGGATTATCAAAGGATTAATCACCAACTCAAGACAAGATTTTTCAGCATTCATATATAAACAAATGCATGCACATAATGTCATCCTTATTTTAATAGACCACTGAACTCCAGTTTTGGAGTAATTTACTATTCTGTATGAACAGGATTACTATAGCGCTGTCTCTAATATCTGGCAAATGGTCATCTGTGGTCTAACATTAATAAAGCTCTTCTGTATCTGCATTTGACATGGGTACACTCAGGGCATAAGAAAACTTGGGGACTGTAAAGAATTGAATTAATATGAGCTTGTATTATGCCAGCATAGGACCTGTGATCTTTCAGATATGTGACAATAAGGTATTTATATAAAGTTTTAGCATGATATAGTCTGTAACAGCCATGCCAATTACAAGTCATTGAAATCCTACTAAGGAGAGTGAATTATAGTCCTGTAGAAAGTAACCTGAAATTATGACCACCTGAGATCTGTTCAGTACTCAATTAAAGGTCTCTGTCCCATTTTAATGGGACATACTTCTTTTCTGCTGGCACCATGTTGTGTTTTTGCTGGCACTTTCTGTGAAGACTGAAGACACTGGTAGTTAAGCTATCCTCCCTGGGTTTAGGATAAAGTGCATTGTTGGGAACAGTATAAAAACTTGAACTTCTGCTACCTGGCTTGATCTCTGAAGAAAAGAAAGCAACTCTACATCTCACTGGGCTGAGATCCCAAACTAAGTTTAGATCAAACCACCTTTAGTTTGTTTTTTTTTTAAAGATAATAATGAGTTTTGCCCAAATGCAGAAAAGTGAGACATTTTTCTAGCTTTCAGAGTCTTTTATCTTCTTTTGTGCTTTTTATTGTTCCTAAAATATAACTTTTGAAGTTATCCAGTATTTGAGAGTGGCATTGGTGTAGATTACCTCCTGAGGTCTATTGCAACCAAGGTGTGTATTACTGTTACCTAAAATAATTATAGAAATCTCGATAGGATGCACAGATAAGCCATGAGTTGCATTGGAAACAGCATTTTTCTGTAGCAGTACCCAAAGGCCAGCGGTGTCTAAAATGGCACTGGGCACCTCTGTGTAGATATCTGAACCATGCACTTAATGACTTGCATTGTCCCTCAGTTATTATATTTCTCTTCTAGCCAAAGAATATTATGCAGTGAAGCCTAAAAAGGGATTTTTGAGCTTTCCCTGCAGACCAGTTTTGGACCAACTCTATTTTCCATTGCATTGTGCAGAATGTTGAACCCCTTTATAGGTTTTCATGACCTTTCAGCTTCAGAGTGTCCAAGCTAACAGGAGAAAGAGATTATCCAATAAATTTCAAAATATCTTGTTTTCTGCAGGAGCTGGATTTCAACTCACTGTGAGCCCACCTTACTTTGTAAAGAAATAGGAAAGCTCACAACGTTACTCTGCTTCAGTATCTCTGTCTGAGCTTGAATAATTCTACAGGTCACACAACAACAGCTGCTGTGGAAATCAAATAGAATCAGGCTTTTTCAGAAGTTAGACAAAGTTAGCGAATGTCCATGCCATGCAACAACACATTCATCTTGGCTCCAGCCTGCTCAGCCATAATAATATGGTGTTTTGGAGCATGTTAATACAGCTGTGCTTCAGTGTATGCTAATAGCTTTTCCTCCTACTCTTCTCCTTCCCATTCCCTTGGCACAGAGCGGCATCCGTAGGAGGGTAAGGAGCAGAGGTGAAAAAACTTAAATGAGCCAAAGCTAATGTGCTTCACAGCTTCTGCTTCCCTTCAGATTTGCTGAAGAAAAGGAGTGCCATGGGAAAGAAATGCAAGCAGTGAAAATAGAATAGCAGAGGAGATGAGAGAAATGATCTTAAGGAGGATGGAATCAAGGATCTGTAAAGGGAGGTATACACAAGGTTGCAGAGGGGTAAAGTCTGGAAAGAAAATAGAAAAGGACCAGTGAGTGCTGCATGGTGATGTAAACCATGAACTCCAACACTGACTTCACTGGGCAGATTGGCGTATCTCCCTTGAAAGTCTCCTCTTACCTACCACTTTGGCTCACTAATCAAATTTAATAAAACAATACAGGGCAGCACGTCATGAAATCAAAGCAGAGGCCTGGAATCAGGGGACTTAGCCTTTTAAGGCAAGATAAATGGCCGTACAGGGGTACCCTTTACAAAAAGCAGTAAAGCACTTAATAGCTATAAATTCCAGTCAGGATAACAGTCATTGTTTCTAAGCTGGGCTGCATAAGTCAGGGAAAACTCCATGCAAACCAGAGCATGCTGCTTCTGGTACCTAGTAAGACAATCTCTACGCAGTACTTCTGCCACACAGAGTCTAAGGTTATCCCTATTCTGGGGGTATAAAGCAGACTTCTAGACATGGAGTCAAGAGCACCTAAATGTAGATGTTGATGTGCAGGAGTCTACATGTGCTGCCAGTGCTTGAGCTTCTATTACAGGCAGTGGAGACGTAGAGTGGGATGCAGCTTCTTAAACCCAGACATGTCTCTCATTTGTGAGGTCACAGGGTATTCTAGTAATAGAGATCTGTCAGTGCTGTAGAGGATTGGCAGCTATGGCAAAAGAATTAAGGAAGAGCTGTACCCTTTGGGAGAACAGCTGGAGGGCAGGTGGCATATCCTGATGGCACTAGATACCTATATTTAGACAACTGAATCAAGCATTCCTTCCATTGACTGATGCTACCAATGGCATCACCTGACTTGTCAGCAGGTATGTGCTCTAGAGAGAGGTCTTTGGGTTCTCTTGACTAGAATGATTTGGGGCTTGAATCAGTTGGCCACACATTGATTTCTGGTGCCATTTGTGAGGCCCTAAGGATATCTGACCAGAAGATTAAGGTTGTATTTCTGTCCAGACATCTCTCTGGTCAGATATGTCTCTTTCTGATTATCTGTATGTGTAACAATTGTCTAAGGGTTATACCTGCTGAGGAAAGATAAGCATTATATAAGGGTCAAACCAGCAGAGTCATGATTATACCTGACTCAATAAAGGTCACGAATAACTTTTAACAGAGGTTCAGCACTTAATCTGATGGAAAAGATAACTCCCTTTTGTTTGATAATATTTATGTGAGTATAAATCTGTAGAGGAGTTTGATTTGGTCCTAAACCATGAAGTTCAAAGAGAGTCCCCTTTAACACGCTGAAACATAGGGATATATTTTTCTTCCCCCTTTCTAATGAGAGCCAAATTTCCAAGTATTCTGATTCAAAACTTTCACATGTGATGAACTGCTTTAGCAGTGCAAAGAGATATCTGGGATGGTTCTGGCTGCCATAAATATTCAGAGATAAATCAACCGCAGATATTACCCTTTAAAAGAAAAGGATCATTGGCACTAATTCTATTCATTTATCCAAAACAAGCTCAGTGATGTAGATTTAACAATCCCACCCCTTACCCTTTGCTTTGAAATATCTCCAAATTATTTTGCTTATCTTCTTCCTTTCCTATGCATTTTGGTTTATATTGACATGGATGTTACCACCTGTGAAAAGGGCTTTGTACTGGTAGTCCTGTGGCAGCTTTCCCTCCCCCTTGTTCATTTCAGAGTTGATCTGGGTGGTCAGGAAGCAAAGGATTAAAGAAAAAATAGCATGCTGCATTTATTTAATGGCATTTCAAAGCAAAATACCAGAGTAGTAGGGAGAGCAAAGATTGGGAAAAGAAGCTTCCTCCTTGTGTGCTCTCTGCAGCTCCATGATCCGCACTCTCGTCCCCATTCTTTACCCCTTTCTTTGCCCACCTTGCCATCAATGTGGGTTAGGATGTCTCTTCCCTCTTTCCTTCACAGCTATTAGAAAACCTAATGATGGGGCACACTCGCAAGAGGTAGGAGATATAGGTTTGAATGCCTTCAGGATGAAGATGTGATTCAAAAAAGGATTTGTCTAAATAAGCACTTTAGGCTATCATACTAAAAATTGATGACCATCTCCTATTTCCCTCCTCCTTTCTTTATTCTGGTTACATTTTTCAGTGGAAGTGGCTGAAGTTACTGGATTTCATACTGAGATCAAGGGGGGAGGTAGGAGGCCCCAGGGGATTTTGGCAAGGGGTACTACAGATTGATGGGGGGTGGTGAACAGGTACTAAGACTTTCTGTGCTATCGGAATGCTGTGCAAGGTAGAAGGTGGTACTGATTTTCTGTCTTGGTGAAACATAAGTCCTAGGAAACATCTTGGTGCTAGAGTTTCATCAAGCTTTCCAGAGATAGATACCCAAACACCATCTAAGTTGGCCTCCAAGTGCCCATGTCTTTCTGTTTTGTCTACTTTTTGTTTCTGGCTGCTTAATTTGAGTGACTTTCAGTTCTCTCTTTGGAATATTTTTGAAAACTCACAGAAATTTTTGGTCATTCTTAACAGATTTTCAAGCAGGTTGAATGCTCAGTTTCAGAAAGTTTCAGTAAACCTCAAGAGCTTAAAGGTCCTAAGTAATTCAGATGCTTTAAAATGTCTTAGTTTATATACCATTACAGGCCATCTGTAATACTGACTTCTGGTGAGTCTCAATGACACAATATTAGGAAAGGAAAAAAAAAAGTCAGTCTCATTCTCCACTATCTGCGCTACAGGCTCAATAAATATAGGGGTTTTAAAATAAATCTAGGATGTTAATCAAAGCTTTGTACACATGCCCATCTGTCATGATCTGTGATAGTAAAACCCCTGCCGCTAACAGTATAGAGAGAGATGCAATTACTTGTCTTATAACTAGAAACATTAGCAAACACTACTGGATGCGAAAAGCAAATAAAAGGACAAGCCAGACACCCACAAATTATTAATCTATGCAGAGGACCTTCTGTTTACAATTAAAAATCTAACATTCAAAGCACTAAAATCACCCAACCTATCAGAATATGGAACAGCTTCATGTTGTAAAATCTATCAGTCTAATCAGATGTCTGTTTTCTGTCATTACCCAAAAATTTACCAGGCCTTTGGAATTAGAATCAGAAAGACAAACACAATTTATATTCTGATCAAACTGGCCTGTATGACATAATCAAAGACAAGATGAAACTGGCCATCTCAAGCCTCTGAGCTGAGCTAGTACTGTCAAAACCATTAGTATTTGACAAGTCCATTTTATTTTATTGTTATTTTTGCAGAGGAGGAAGGAGAGGGAAACAGGGCAGTTAAGCGCTGCCAGATGACAAAGTCATAACCTACAGGAAATTATTTAGATGGTATAGTAAAAATTTGATATTAAACCCTCCTGAAAAATCTACAGAAATAGACGAGTACCACACCTGAAACTGTCAGCCAAGACGCAACAACACCTAAAGCTATAACAGGCAGGGTTGGGATTTGAAAGTTATTAAACATCCCTGGTTTTGAGATCTGCAAGAACCAGCTACAAAGTCCTATTAAGGAAGAGGTGGGTGCTTTATAAATCATCCTGTGATAGTGGAAAAAGGAAAAAAGACTGGAGGATATATAGCTGGAATGTTCCTATGGCGGTTTTAAAAGCCTAGATTCAGTAGTGTCCCTCCTGACAAAGGACAGTCCTATGGGGTCATGTGCTTATCAGCTCTGCTACTTCACTAAAATTGCGTAGAACATGAGAGATGCCTGCATGGACCAAGGCAGATCCAAGGCCAGCAGTAGAATTGGTGTGATATGCAGTGCAAATGAGATGGATCTTTTAATGTGTATGAGAGAAGAAAAATAAATATATATATATGTGAAGGAAAAGGGATTTGGGAAAGTTAAGACATTTCCTGAATATATTATCACATATTCTGTTAAGCAAATAGACTTTCCAGAATCAGTTTACTAACACTAAACCAAGCAAAACCTGAAGCCTAAACAGTTTTAATCTGGACTTTTCTTTTCCTTTTTTTTAGTTTAAGTAGTTTTAGTTCTTTATCTTAATTAAAACACCAAGACTTCATTGGTTTGGTTTTAGGTTTCTGATACAATCATTCAGACCACTTGAGATCCAAGCCTTTTCCTTTACATATGTTTGAAATTGCTGTGGCACAGGAAGTGTAAATAAAAAAGAAATCAAAATCAATAATTTGTTGGAGAAAATAACCACATTTATATAGCAGTAAATATTTAAAACAGTAGTATGTACTCCCTAGACTTAAAGAATAAAATAATATTTTTCACAATATATGGAGGTAATTATTTTTTTCTTCCTTCAATTTACAGCAGCTCCACTGACTTCAGTAAATTGCTCTTGGTTTGCACCAAAGTAACAGAGCAAAATTTGACCCAAGGATTTCAACATTTCTTTTAAATCTAAATTTATAATAAGGCACAAAAACTTCTTAATGATGAATTGTTTTGTTGCTAGGCAGTCTGGCCCTGATGGGCTGTTAAAGTTTGATTTACTCTGCTGATCCATGACCTCTTTCTCTGACAACTCATTTTTTATGATTATTTATTTATATTATAGAAGCACGTAGGGCTTCTGAGGTGGTCAGGACTTTATTGTGCTATTAGGCACTGTCCAAACATGCATAAAGAAAAATCTCCTTATTCTGAAGAGTTCATTATTTATGTAGTGGGTACAGTTTTTTTTAGGGAGCAGAGCGAAATGGAGGACTGAGCTTTAGCTCTCCTGTGCTGTGCACTCTGCTCTGTGTAGGAGGGATGCAGGCACTCAGTACCATGCATCGCACAACGACCTGCACCACAGAGACACAACAAGTTAGAGGGGACTGGAAATCAAAGCTTTTATCTGATCTTTCCAAGAAAGACAGGAATGGAGGGAAGGACACTCTCGTCTTTCCAACGTCCTCTACACAAGTTGTTGTGTGTACAGCAGAATTAGTTAAACTAGTTAAACCTGATGAATTTATTTGACATAGGCTAAATAGTACAAAAGTTGTTGGGAGAGAGGGAACAAAGACACCCACTACCACACACACTTAGTGTGAGGGAGATGATGTTAGACTCAAAACACATTGGTGTGGATGTTCAACCCGGGAGTCTGTAATCATTGAGGTTCCTGCCTTGTGCACTCCCCAGCCTGACAGCTACTTACTGCAGAGCTGCTTGTGAGTATGGGAGATCAGGCATGGGTTAAAAAAAAAAGAAAAACAGCTGTGCAATATTTATTTTGAGAACAGAACAAGTGCGCAAGTATTGATTTCCCCAAATGGTACAAGACAAAAAGGTCATATTTTCAGTCCTCGAAACCTCGGTGCCTTGCTAAAGTTCTGTGAAGCTATTTCACCCCAGGTATTTGTGTTTCCTTAGCTGAATGCCGTTGCCTCATGTCCCAAAGGGGCTGTGCTGCAAATGGCATATGAAAATTGATTGCTGAATTTCTGCCTGGCTCACAGGGCTCTGCAGGCAGTGCCGTGCGTGAAAATGGTCAGCCATTGCACGGGCCACATCGGTTCTTTGCAACACCAGCTTGAGTTACAGACATGGCAGAAAGAGAGCTCTCCATCCACTCCTGCTAAGCACAGATACAACCATTACTGGGGCGGGGGGAAATCTGACAGGCTAATTTGGTTCAAAATCACGCACAGCAAATCGCACCCTCTTCAGTACTCTGCCTTTTTACACAATGTATCTTGCTTTTAGATGAGCTTTTGAGGTGTTAAATAACACTAGTTTGGGAGAGCAGAGGCCAGTGCATCCAAACCTGTCAAGACTTTTCTCTGCTTTCTCTTTTTTTGGCTAACCTTTCAAAGCAGACTTGCTGCTCACAACAGAGCATGACAATCCAAAACCGTACAAGCACCTGGAAGTGCGAATCTCAGCTACGGGGCTTAGCTTTGCCTTGCCTGATGCTTCACTTGAGGCATTAAAACCCAAGATTTTGCTCTTAGTCTTACTGAAAATGATACAAATCAGGGATTATTCCACTGAAGTCAACGTAAATTTGTGGTAAAGCTTATCTGAGTGATAAATATCTAGTCCCCAGACTTGAACAAAACAAGTTGGGCTAGTAACTGAATATGCTATGGTGAGTGCTCTGAGCTATGTATGCTGGAAAAAACACAGAATGAACCCATGGCTTCCTTCTAAGAACAATGATTTGCCCTCTCCGCTTTGTCCACTTTTTGCAGTGTTGCCTCCTATACCAGAAGGTTGCTTCTTTCCCCTGTTCTACTCCCACCTTTGTTCAGGCTGCAGTTTAGATGTCTTGTGTGCAGAAAGTTGGTATTTTGGACTCAGGATAAAGTTACATAAATATAAAATAGTTGACAATACTGGACCAGGTGCTCAGTTAACGTAACTCAGTTTGCACAGAGCTGACTTATTCCTGCAGAGGACTCAACTCGGTGTTAAACAGCCACACAAAGGTTTATTACATCTCTTGTGTTTCTCCCAGAAAATGTTTGCATTCTTTTTCCTCCTTCACTTTGACACTGCATGCTCATCTGCCAGCCAGTATGACTGCTTTTCTCATTCCAGGTAGGTCTGTGTTTGCAAGAAAAGGGACCAACTTAAGGCTAAATTTTCTGCAAGATTTTATCTGCCAGCTGCGTCTGCCTATTTGCTGTGTCTATCCCTCCTGTTTGTCAACTGCTTTCAGCAACCAGCTTTTTGATAGCCACAAGGTTCAAACTTAAAAGCTGCTCACACTGTTGTGCAGTACCTCCATGTTTGTTTTTTTTTCCCCCACTTTGTATCCAAGCAAGCGTACCAGACGCAAAGACACTGGTGTTGCCTCCTTTCTGCCAGTCATGCCATGTGATTCCTGTTGAATGATTGTGATTGTGGGGTCAGGATTTTTATTTCTGTATTTTTACCTTCTATGTACATCCAGCAATTCCCTTCTCAAGTGAAACATTTCAAACCAGCACAGCATGATGTGGCAAAGACTGCAGAAAAGAATGGTCTGACAAAGATGACATGAATGGAGGTTTCCAGGTGAGGAAAAAGGTAATTAATGTCGAATGAATTACCTCCATGTAGAGGTATTAAGATCAGGCACTACCTTCATCTTACATCCGAAACCTCTTTATATATGCAGATGCACTAACATACATTCCTCTGCCTGCTTTCTGAGCCAGGCAGCTCTGTAAGCAGGAAGGCACTGGTACAGGACACATTACAGTGAGACATTGCACATTTTAATAGGTCCACTGTAAGCCGATGTCATCAGCGTGGGCACATGCAAATATACCCTGGATGTTTCCTTCCAGTAGCCTAGGCTTGCGTCTTTCCCCTTATTACTGGGTATCCTAATGTAGGAATTATACATACTTTTACCTCTTCCTCTCTAATGAAATCCACATTTTCTCCATCTGCCTCATAGGCATGAGGAACACTTCCACACCCTTCACGTGATCCCCGGGAGCTCTCAAAGACTTGTCTTTGCATTCATTCCCACTCTTTTGATTATGAGAAACTCTTATGTTATCTATATAATTTTACCTTCCTTTACTATCATGAATACCCCAGAGGATCCCCACTCTGGGATTCCTTATCTGAGGGCAATAGGACTTGTAGACTTAAATAGATGCATAAGAATATGCAGGATCTGAGCCAAGGCTGGATGTCACTGTTATGCTGAGCCCTACACAGAGGAGGGGGGAGGGACATGTTATATGTAACTTTTGAAAATACATGGGATTCTTAGGTCAACCTCTCTGTGAATTCCCATTCTGTGCACCACACAATCAATCACTAAAACTCTATGGACTTTCAACAAAGTTGTAAACATATACATCATGACATATGAAGGGGAAGAGAGAATAACTGTGACTGTGTTAAACATGAAGTTCTCAGGAGACGACACTTCCAAGGTCACTTACATCAGTGTGTGAGGATGTAAACAACACCTTACAGCTGCATCTTTACAATTGCCTGTGAGTAGGAGCATCAAGGATGTGGGAGAAAATGGCCCTGTATGCTCTTGATGTGCCCTGGATTTTTCATGTTTGGAGTCAAGCATAATCTAACCCACTACTGAGGCACTGTGCTGCTCTCCCTGAAGATAATGGGGAAACTCTTTTAGCATGTTGGAGGAAGAGCATGCCTATTATTTATGATGGTGGAGCAAGGAAATGCTTCAGTACCACCACTCATCAGCAGGAAAGGGAGTCCAGAAAGAAACATGGGTTTCAGTATAATCTGAAGGTGCCTAAAGAATTTTTGTTTCAATCGAACACTTCATCTTTCCCCATAAGCTGCCTGAATGTTGAATGGCAGTTTTGTGGACGGTGTATTTATAATATCTTCATTGCATAAGCTTTGATGTCAGTATCCCGTTTTGAAATTGTTGGCTTCTCTGTTAGTGCAAAGAAAGATGATTAAAAGACTTTTGACTGAAGCTTTGCTGACACATGATGTTAAGAGATTTCAGTCCTTATCTTTGCCAGTTACGGCATGAGAAAGTCAAGGATTAGACCATTAATCAGCACTTAGGCTTGTAAAAAAATCCGTTTTGATCATGCGACAGTACTTGAAGGGCTGATGTGCCAGTATTGTTATTTCAACATGATGAAGTAATACAGAATATCTGTTCCATACTTTCATCTTTTGAGCTTCTCTTGAAAGGAAAGTGAAGAATGAGACTACAAAAATATATATTGTAAACATGACTGTATGAAGAACCTTAGAAAAGAAGAATGAAAGCCAAGTGTTGAAAACCTGGTGATGTTTCTTTTATTCTCTTCTTGCGTGAGTCATGCAAACTTCTGTTGTTTCTTTTTCTTCCATATATTGATCCATTGCTTAATGGTATTCATGAAATTCAAAACTTCCTTGGATGCTGCTTTAATGCTTGCATTCTTAAATCTACTTTTTTAACCTCAGCCTAAACAACTTGGCTTCTTCCTCCACCACAGTTTAAAACTCTAATTGATAAATTGCTAATGAAGATTCCGGAAGAAAAAAAAAAAACATAAAAAGAGAGGAAAAAAAAATCTAATCCATTGTCTTCATATAGAACAAACAGGCTAACACTGATGAAAACAATGACTAGGAGAAATGAAAAAAAAAGAGAAATAAAAATGGTGTCAATTGCCAATTAACAAACAATTATTAATTATTATTTTTCAGCAGGGAGGAAAAAGAAAAGAATGATTGCTTTGCAGCATCAGCCCTGGTGCTGGCAAAACAATGCTCCAGATGGTTATCTACCTGCTGACTTGAAGTAGGGTCAACTAGAGCAGATTGCTCAAAGCTACATCCAGCTGGGTTGTAAGAATATCCAAGAATGAAGACTCCACAACCTCTCTAATCAACCTGCTCCAGTATTTGACCATCTCACAGTAAAAAAGCTTTCTCTTACTTTTAAGTGGAATTTCCTGTATTTGTATTAGAGTTTGTTCCCTCTGTCTCTTGTCCTGTCTGTGGGCAAGCCTGAGAAGAGTCTGACTCTGTCTTCCATACTGCCTCCCATCAGTTGTTTATGCACCTTATGTGATCTCCTGCGCCCTCTCTTCTCCAGGCTGAAGAGTCCCAGCTCTCCTAGCCTTTCCTCGTATGTCAGATGCTCCAGTCCCTTAGTCATCTTTGTGGCCCTTTGCTGGACTCACTCCAGTATGTCCATGTCACTCTCATATTGGGGAGCCCATCACTGGACCTGGACACAGCCCTGCACCTGATCACCGTAGTCTATCCAAATTTCTTTATTCCTATTTCTCTATGATATTGCTTTCTAGTTGCTGTACATGGGGGTGTGTGTATGTTTGGTAGAGATCTTCAAGCCAGACCAGCCAGCAAGTGCGAGGAGACCACCACATGAAAAGACCCAGGCTCTGAGTTGGTGACCAATAAAGGTGCCTAGGGTCTAGACCTGGACCAAAGATGAACTGAAAGTCCATGGTAATGTTCAAGAGAGCTGTGAATGTGGTGTGTTTGTTAATATGGAGAGTGAGGATGTGTGCATGTGCACGGTCTCTGTAGGTCCATGTTTGAATCTCACTTAGATGAGTAGCAGGCTGAGGTGAAAACCCAAGCTAAGGTGTAAAGAACTGAAGGCAACAAGAAAACTATTGCAAGAGATCAGAAGAAAAAGGATGTGCAGTCCTGACATAACCTGATGAAAGACATGACAAGGCTGGCTACTTGAGGGAGGGGAATATTTTAGCTTGTAAGAGTAAGCTGGGGACAAAGGATCTTTTAAAACAAATTTGAGAAATGTTTGAGAAATGTTTTGATTTCTGCTGGACTCTTCTTAGTTTGGAAAATAGGTCCTCCTATGAAGAAAAGTGCTAAAATTATGGTATGCAAAATATCAGTGTTCTTAAGCAGTGATTTGGTGAACTGACTTACAGGTGCATGTGTTGAGCATGTTCTGAAAAAAGTCAGGAATTATAAGATCCTTTATGACCACTCAACTTTTTTTTCAGCAAGAAACTTCACCACAAACTTTCATTTTGAGGTCCCAAAAGAACTGGTCAACAAGCTCTTTTTTTTTTTTTTTTCCCCCCCTTTCCCCATTCATTCCCTCTGCCTAGCTCTTTGGATGTTCATTTTTTAAACTTTGCCAGTATCTAGATTGACAATATAATACCAACACAAAACAATAGGACTGAAATAATCCAGAAAGTGTTCTCGCTGCATTATGTCTAACCAAAGCAAGCACACGAACTGATATTTGAAGACTAACTTCTCTAGTCCTTGCAAGTTCTCATGGTATTAACACAGCAACAGATGGATCATCTCAGCCAACTGTATGACTAAGAATTAAATGTTTTATCTAAGTTAGCTGTTAGGATCCTTCAGTAGTCCAATGGGGAGAGAAAAACATATCCAAAAAGTGACTGGCTTCACCTATCTCATATGCCACCTCAGAAAGAGATGGATTCCCTCTGGAGGTAACTGCCTGCCTCCATTAGTGAACACACTCCAGTGAGTAACTTTTGGACAACTAAAATTCACCAAGAGGGATCCTTTTGTCAAACTCTGCATGTTCCTTCATGAGTGTGGGTCCACTTTCTTCAAAATTCTGTTATTGAATCTGCTCATTTTACTATCTAGTCATCCTTGCAGTTGGAAGGATGTGTATCTGAACTGGTGTTGAAAGTTGTAGGATTAGCTGAACGAGGTTTCCCCCTGTACCTTGATGATATTTTACAGTCTCTAAAACCAATTCAGTTTTTGACAGAAAAGGTGAGCAGTCTGAATGAATATCTGCTACCCTGAGGCAGTGACAGTTTTTCCATAAATATAATGATTAAATCTTTTGCCTAATGTATTCCCAGAAAAGCATTGCTTGGACATCTTCCTACAGTCTTGGTCCATGCTTTAAGAGAATTGGTACCCAGCTGGGGCAGCACATTTCTTCTGTCACTGTATCTGAAAATCCCACAGTCAGTTATTGTCCCTGTTGCAGGGCAGTTGGTAATGGATGTTGACATTGGAAAAGAAAGCATCTAGTAAAAAAGAAGCTGCTGTTCTTCCATTGATTAGGTCCATAAGCCTAAAATATATACAGTTTAAATAAAAAGGACTAATTTCAGCCACATATCCTGCTGGAGAAACAAATCCAGTTTCTAGTTCTTTCTCAGTAACATCACTGTATGTCTTTGTTCTGCATAGTATAATGTGACAATTCAATCATTTGCAATACATTTCAAGTGGAAAAATCCATAATGTGCTATTCACTGAAGAGTGGTATAATGGAATTCTCTGTATCTTCATACATGCTTCCAGATGTACTGTTCTGGAATTACCCCAAAAGAAGAAACAGGTATGGTATTGTGAAGGGGAATCAGGTGTCCCACCTGATCCTTTCAGCAAATGTAGGAAGACTTTTTATGGGGCTTCACCACTAAGCAACAGTCATGTTTTGCTGACAGCAGCAGTATGGACACCAGGCAATCCAAGTCTTGGAGGAAGGTTGTAAGGTTATTCATAAATGATGGGAGAAATTCTGCCATCTCCCATCCAAACACAGGATGCACGAGGAGTCTGTAGGAGTAGGAAGCAGCTGCAGTGCCGGGGAGGTCCTCTGTATTTTGTCACACTGTTTTCTACCATCCAACACAACTGCATGAGCCAAATGTATCTGATAGATTGGCTTTCTCCTTAACCTCACTGGCAGTGATCATGTCGAAGATTAAATCTGCATTGTAGAGAGTGACAGATGCAAGCAAGCTCTGCTTGTTCACTCAGCTCACCAAGGGCAGTGTGATCACATCACTGCAGTGCAAAACTCAGGTTAATATATGCAGTTAAAAGGAAAGGATATATTAACTGGGGCTTGACTGCCAGTTTTGGCGCAAGAGCTGGCTCATGTCTCCTGCTGTGGTTTAGTGGGCAGAGCAGGCTCATGCCAGCTTGTAAGAAATCATATGGACGTATCCCACGCTGCTTCTCTGTTAAGCTGGTGCAGCCACCAGTAGTGCAGCCATTCCTGAGGGATTTGGAGTTGAAAGGGAGCAGGCAGTGTTTGGCAGGCTGGAAGGTTGAGGTATTGGTTAATTAAATTCCTTGTAGGTTTTCCCTTTATGGTAATGCTAAATCCAGGGATAAGTTGTCCTGGCAACAGCTTTGGCTACTGTTCTTCCCACCCTTGCTTTTATGCTCCTGATTAAAGGTACTTGAGTATGTAAATCACCAGCTGAGGCTGGTGGATTTATTTATTTATTTCACAGAAAGTAGTGCCCATATTAATTGATAATACAGTGCACTTTCATTTGTATTTGAATAATAAAACAATGTACTCACTCTTCAGAGCTCAGTCTTTAGCCAACAACATATATTATTCATTGTCTCAAAATGTAATAAAGATATATACTTAATATCTGCTTTCCAATTAAACTTTATGAGTGGGGGTTGACTATGGTTATATTTTTTGGCTGTGCTTTTTAATTTTCTTCTAATGCTTCCCTGGGAATTCAAGAGGCAGCTTCAAGCATAAACATGTTGAGTGTTAAAATAGTGTAGTATATTTTATGGTCAAAATGTTATTACACAGATTTGTGGGGCTATCAAATGTGGTGACTGAAAGTAGGCATTGAATCTGCTTCACTTCATTTCTCCAGTAGGCTTCAGTGTCTGCAATTTCAGATTAAGCCAATGGCACCAGAGATAAGTGGCCTGTTTTTTTTTTTATTTGAAGAGTGGTGTCAATTGCCTACTTCAAAACTGTGGATCCTTGGTATTTCTGCAGATCCAATCACATTTATTATTATTATTATTATTATTATTATTATTATTATTATTATCCACATTGCATGTTTACTAAAGAGTCCTCAGGCATAAGTGAGATGTACAACCATAGGTTTATGTCCCTTGCTTTAGTTAGCTCTGTTTATAGGTTGGGTTCTTTATAAAAATGATAATTTTAGTCACAGGAACTTCTGGAGGGGGTGCAGCAACTGATTAAAATGTTTCCCCAGTGATTCCCTGAATCATTCCCTGGAAGGATTTCACTTTTTCCTGGGGCTACAGAGGAAGTCTAAGGAAATTCTCATCAAAACGCAGCCAATGAAGTTATGTCATGTCCAATCCTCCATTATAGCTCCTTCAGTTCACCCAGACAAAGAGGAGAAAGGAGGAATACAATTTGAAGTACCCCTGCTATTTTCATATCTCTAATATGAAAACAGCAGAAAACATTTCTGAAGACACAGCTGGTTGACTGAACTAGACAGCTATGAGATGACATACCTGTGGCTGGCTGGCAGCCCAGACTGCAATGCAATTGAGTGTGTCTAAATGGAGATCTCCAGCAAGCTAAAGAGAAAAGATACTCCTGTTAGGAATTCTGTGCCAAAAAGGATGGAAAAATGTTTTTAAGGAACAAGTAAATAGGGCTGTGCTCTTTTCAGAATGATGATAGGAAATGGGAATTGAGAGCTGGATAGATTTCTGGCTATGGGAGACCACGGATCTGCTGGCGATGATGGTTATTGACTGGTGTATGGAGATAAAACCAATAGAGCTCAGGAAGCTTCTGAAGAAGGGAAACCAAAGTAAAGAAAGAGCATTCTGGAAAAGAGCAGCTCATTTGGGAAGAAGGGTAGTTTTTGTTGTTGTGGATCACTGTTTCACTTACTAAGGAGATAGGGGAATGATAAACTTCCAATCCTCAATAGCAGAAGAGCAGCCAGTTTTCTGGAGAAGGAGGCTGTTACCAGAGAAGGTTAAATTAATAACAAAATGGATTAAAATATGAACTCAGCATAATATCAAAAGATGTTGAGAATAAAATGAATCAAAGCATCAAGAGACATAAAGAGGTCTTTGATTAGCTTTATGCCAATAACTGGGAGATGAAATGAAAAATAGCAAAGATTTGAAACTATTTATTTGTAAGAATTTATTAACCATCTGGGCATTTATAAAGCCTAATAGGAAGGTCTGTGTGACTGAAAATTTAAAAAAAAAACCACAGCGGTTTTGGTGAGTTGACTGTGTAAAGGAGACAGGTACTCTTCCAAAGTTCACTTAGAGTTGCCAGACCAATCACAACTTGGTGGTATCTGCAACAGACCGCCAAGCCAAGACAGAGCACAGAATGACTAACCTCTCCTCTCATAGAGGGGGAAAAGCTGCACTAACATGTAGGGTGGGAGACTGTGTGAGATATATTTGACTTCTTGTGCTGAAAGAAACTAAAAGTTCTTTAGTTTTAGCATCTAAACTTGGGGAACTCAAACAGCATTTCGAAAGATTAAAAGAAATAGATCACAAACCTGAAAGATACGGTTGCTTAGGTACAAATGATTTTTACTTGATTACATTTGCAAGCAAAATAACAGAACTAAGATCAATGGACTAAAATAGATACTTGATGTTTTAAAACATTCTGTTTCACAGAAATCAAAACAATTAGGAGGTAAATCAGCTGGGGAAAAGACTATCAACAAACTGATGAATTATGATTGAGAGCGGTTGCAGAACATTTCACTGGATGCTTCAAAAGCCACATTCTGACAGTGGGAACAGAAGGCTTTGCCAGCTATGAAAACAAACCCAAACAGTTAGAAGCTTACATCAGGAGGGAAGTGAAAGGACTTTATAAAAGCATTATAAAGCAGTGGGGCACTGGTAGGGGAGAAAGTTGATACATATGAGTGCAAGCAGGTACCGTGCATTTGCAGCTACATGTAGTCTATCATAATATTTCTGTAGGTTTTATCAAAATGGTAAAGCAATAAGAGTAATCAGCAACAGATACAATTTAGTAAGAGCCACGATAAAGTTTCCACTGCAGAAATCTCTAAGATTAACTTGCTTTCTAATACCAATGCTTTAGTTCAGGCAGGGTTAATTCAATGAAGTGTTCTGGTTCTTTCATGTAGTTGGTAAATTAAACATTGCAATGTTTTCTTTTGGCTATATAATTTATTAATTCAGTCTCAAAACTTTGCTCAGTAACTTCATAGGATAACTAAATTTCCCATGTAATGTTATTAATAAAATATAGACTATTCTTGCAAAAAAATATTCTTAAATGAAACCTTCTGAAATGTTGCTGTTTGCCTCATGTTGCTGCCTTAGTGAAACAGCCATAATTTAATCTGCCCACAGAGTGTTCAACATGACACCCTTAATTCTCCTTCTTGACAAGGAGCAAGCCACATAACGAGTAGCTGGACTACCAGCTTTTAGAAACTGCTTTTTCCTCTGTTACTTTTACTTAGTGCAGATTCTTGAGGAACCAAGGAGGTAGGTGGCCAGCAAAAGACATTATAGAGAACATGCAGTAGAATAGGTCCAGATGGCAAGTGACAATAAGAAGGGAAGAAAGAGTTGGCTGATGTGAGACATGTGGAGAAGGAAAAACCAACAACCTTATTCATCTTGTGTGTATATGCAGAGCTGTTCCTCCCCCTTTTTTTTTTCTCAAGGGACCAAAGACATTGGAGGGCCCAGTGCAGCATCATGGTCTGGTACTGAGTTCATAGTTCATTACAGAGCAAAACAAGGACCCACAAATGTTAAGTAGAAGAAGTTTTTTCAGAGCAGTTGGTTCTGTTTTCTGGGATGTGTGCATATATATTGCATTTGTGGACTTTGCCATCCAGCCAACTCTGAGCTTGATTCAGGATCCACTGTGGAAAATGTTTGTACTCTAAGGTCTTTGGTGCAGAAATTTGTTTCTGGAAACCTAAAATATCTGCAGAGTCTGTGGTGTCACAGGAAAATTGAATTGTTGGAGGCTTTGACGAGACAGGATGAACACAAAAATTATCTTTTCTTGTAAATGCACTTCTATTTCAGTTACATCCTATGTGCCCTGAATCCTATGTGCCTCTCTCTCTTTCTCCTCACAGCATTTTTTCTTGGTAAGGTTCTTAGCTGAGGTTATTGGCTGAGAAGTTTAGTGCAAAAGTCAGCATCTAATAACTTGCTAAGACTTAACTGGAAAACAAACTGAGGAATGCTTCTTCTTCTCCAGGCTGTCAGACAGAGAAAAAAGCATGCTACTGTCTTGGAACAGCATCTTTGCTGTTTCAGTTGCGTTCATATTGCTTAAAGAGATGGTTACAAAGACAGAGAAAACTAGCTGGGCTGTAGGGGAAACTCTCCTTGTTTGCAGCCAGGGCCAGTCTGGGCTACCAAAGCTACAAGGCACCTTTTCCAGCTGCAAGCCAGCTGTGCTGTCTGCAAGACCAGGGGAGGAGGCATTATAGGGCTTTTGCAAACACTTTCATATTTCTACTGTGCAATGATATCACATCTTATATGCTATATCCACAGGGATACATGTGCTTCTTTCAGGGATGCAGAGTCTCTGCAACATCCTCCACTTTCCCTCTTTGTCTGATAGTTGAAGTCAATCCTTCAGGGATATTAGTTCAACTAATGACAATTGCCCAGCAAAGTGACTACCAGTGAACTCTCAGTGTCTCAATAAAGATATCTCAAATAAAATTTAAGACTGCAAAGCGTAATAGCTGGCATTATGCTGCTTGGGCAACCCTCTTTGTCCTCTTTCCCCTTTAATATTGAACACTTTCAGTCAGAGAATAAAAGAAATCATCTGTGAGCATCCCTTGTAGCCCATAGGGTAAGTCCAGCTGCCCACCCTTGTGGCTACCCTCTGTTGAATGTGGCCACGCTGCCCACCTGCCTGCTGGTGCCTGAAGGCATGAGAAGTGTTGTGCCAATACAAATGGTGTCTGCCCCATGCACATTCCCTGGGGTGTGGGTGGCTGGGCCACCTCCAGCCAAGGCAATTCATTTGGCTTGTGGTTCACTCCCTTCTACTCCAAAGGCCCTTTGGGCATCACCTCCTGGCCCTTTGGGGAAGGAGATGGGCAACTCTATCAGCAGCACCCTGATCCACGTTCCCAGGTCCTCTCTGCTCCCAGGAGTCTGGTCTGCCTCTCTTATGGGACAAGACTGCTCCTGTGAAAAATGGTATTTGGGAGCAGACTAGAGGAATTATCCTCTAGTTAATAACACTAGTTATTTCCCATGGGCTGTAGATTGGTCATCCACTAATCATCGGAAGAGAAGGTTCTGGAGAAAAGGAAATGTCTTATCATATTAATTATAAGTGACGGTGTGACAACACCATCTTCCCCTCAATCCAAAAATCAGAGTATGGCAGATCATATGGTGGTATGCTGCCCACCTTTAACTCAGTAGAATGGCCTCCAATATAGGGGACTGTATTATGAATCATTCATAAACTTTACAAACACTTTTATACGCATGTCTTCATGATTTCATGGCTACATTTTCAGGCATGCTATTCTGTTGCCATTTTCTCTTTATATAGGTGTTCCTGGCCTTCTTTTTTCTTTTGCTAAACTTCTTACATTTGGGCATTAGGCTTTTAATGACCTTCTTCAGGAGGTTTTGGTTCTTATTCCTTTATTAATACTCTCAAATCCCAAATTTAATCTCTGAGATAGTTCATTTCATTTGCAAGCACAGTCATCCTTTTTATTTTTCTCTTCAGCCAAATCCTCATGCTTTTCACTCTTCTTTCCATCTGTGTAGTTATGTTCCCCCATGAGCTCTTCTTAGGAGATTATTGTGTCCACAAAATCACTGTTTGGATGAAATTTGTCCCATCTGGATAGGCTTTTTGTACCTCAAAACGACATTTGCACATCACAAAAGGAAAAGCTTCCTTCTCTTTTTTTTTTAATATTAGCTCTCCAGTCATTTAGTGAAGTCCCTGTTCTGTCCTCTCCCTCTTTTGCTCCACATGAGTAGCATGTAATACTGCAGAGGTTACTTTTACAAAAGTGACCCTCACCCTTTGTCCTACAGCTTATATTAGTTCCTCTAATTTCTTGTCTGACTGTAGTCTGGATCTGGTGACCTTGGGGCCCTGAAGTGTGCTGGGGTTTTTTTATGCTCCTTTCTTATATTGTAACTTAGAAGATAGTACTGCTGTATTTGGTTTACTGGACCTTACTTTCTTGAACTCCGAAGCCCCTTTGTATGGTCCTGGCAGGCTCCTTGCATCAACTGTCCACTACAGACATGAATAAAACATTTGGTAACCAGTGTTCACTCAGTCAGGAGCCTCAGTTCACTACTTGCACTAGTTAGGACAAAAAGACAGTTGAAATGAAAGGCAACAGCTAAGATAAGGATACACAGCTAATGAAAGGAGTTTCTTTTAATGTAAAGCAAAATTATTGCATAGCATGCACTACTACAAAAATACTGTTGTAGTTAAGCGATTAACCTATTTTAATATAGGGGGTTTTATGGACATTAGGAACATGGGGATTTTTAAATGGGAAATTAAAAAGAGGGCGAGCTCGTCAAGTGAACCTCATAAGCAGAGACACTGAACACCTTCTGTGTCCAAGTCCACTTCTTCCCACCAGGATCCAGCAATGACTATGTTCTCATCTACCTCAGCTGGAAGGAGAAAGTAGTTGTCACCTACTGAAAACCCCTTGTAACTTGCCAAGGTGACAGCCTCTGTGGCCCTTAAGGCCAGGAGGAAAATTCCTGAAGTGAAGGGCTCTGAGCACTAGGGAAAGAACCTTGTGGAGCTCTCACTTCACTGGATGTCTGATCTGGCATTATCACTTTGATGTTCTTCTATGTCAAAATATTAGCAAAGAAGATTTGGAAGGAGCCATAGGCTAGTACCCTCTCTTTCTGGCAGTGTCTGTTAGAGTGTCTGCGAAATCATTTCATTGTTCTCTATTGCAGCTTTAGGTGGCAAATACCTTCTTATTGTCAGTAGGTGTTCTTCTTCTGCTATCCAAAGGCTCAGTATTTTCTTTCCACTACCCTCAGAGAGACACCTAATGCTTATTTAATCCAGGAAGAGAGTTTGGGAGTGAGTGCAGCAAAACCAGGGTAGGGTTGACAGTTATGGCCCCTATAACAGCCACAGAGGGAATGAGGCATATCTAACTGACTGATTGTTATACATAAAAAAATCTTCAGCCATCATAGATTATTTGTCTGCAATTCCACTCTCATTTTTCACTAGTAATTGTCAGTGTTATCTGACATTCCATCTTCCAATTTGCTGTGGTAATGGACTCAAGGCTGACAAACAAAGTGATGAAATACTGCTTATCTTGGTTTTATTTCTTCTCTGAATAAAACCCTGGTGGACAAAAATGTCTTGTACAGAAAACTACTCTCAGTACCAATGCACTTCATGATCATTCAGCATCTCAGCTCTTCAGAGCTGATCCCATGACCTAAGTCTTTTTCTGTATTCCAGCAATATCAGGTTTGCTAATTGGCTTACTATTTGATTGTATGCATTGCTCACTGTGTTGAAAGAGGGTTTCCTACACTTCCAAGTGTAGGAGATATAGATGTGTTCACATCCGAAAACTTGTGAGTCTCAAAGGTTCCTCAAGCATTTATCTTTGTTTATTCATGCAAGTTTTTGGTACTGAGACTTGAGATAGGATCACCTGATACTCCAGGCCCTGTCAGTGTTTGCACCTGGGTTAAGCCAGGAGGTTCACCACGTTACAGGATGAGGGTTGCGGAGTTTCCAAGTTCAGCTGCATAAACAAATGGTGGAGATCCTGACTTTGCTGCTGCTTTATTGGGAGGGGTATTAACTGTAATTCTGGCTGAAAGCTTGAGTAACATAGTCCAAATACAACAAGACTTCATAATATCATATTTTCTGGGAAGCTTTCTGAACTGTTATCAGTCAGAAGCTTCCTCCAGAAGAGGCTTCCCTTGTAAAAGAAAAGTCTGACAAGGTAGAGCGTGTATTCATTTAATTTTCTTGTAATTAAACTGCCTGAAATTATAAATTATAGGCTTTTATTCTCTTTATATCTGGAATGTACCTAGCTGGCCTCTATTTTGCCATAACCCATCCACAGTGGCTGAGCACTGAATAATGTTGCGCACATGGTCTGTATTGACACATATTGAGCTTCAATTTGGCACCAAGTGATTAGGCTACAAGAAGCTGAATGCTTACAAACTTTCTATAAAAAGAGACAATTTAGCATAAAAAAGACCCTTGTTATGGCTTTGTGCAGCACGGGTTTTTTGGTAGCAGGGGAGGGGCCGCAGGGGCGGCTCCTGTGAGAAGCTGCTGGAAGCTTCCCCGGCTCCAAGTCGGACCCGCCGCTGGCCCAGGCCGAGCCCGTCAGTGACGGTGGCAGCGCCGCTGGGAGAACAGATTTAAGAAGGGGAACCTGCAGCGGGGGAGGAGATCGGAATGTGAGAGGAACCCCTCTGCAGACAGCAAGGTCAGTGAGGAAGGAGGGGAGGAGGTTGATGCCCCTGCAGCCCGTGGTGAGACCAGACGGCAGGCTGTCCCCCCCAGCCCATGGAGGGGAGCGGGGGAGCAGATGCCCACCTGCAGCCCGGGGAGAGAGGAGCCCACGCCGGAGCAGGGGGATGGATGCCCCCCAAGATGTATGCGACTCCATGGGAAAGCCCGCGCTGGAGCAGGCTGTGACTGAAGATCGGCCCGCGGAAAGGACCCACGCCAGGGAAGTTTGTGAGGAACTGCAGCCCGCGGAAAGGACTCACGTTGGAGAAGTTCATGAAGGACTGTCTCCCGTGGGAGGGATCCCACTCTGGAGCAGGGGACGAGTGCGGAGTCCTCCCCCTGAGGAGGAAGGAGCGGCAGAGACAAGGTGTGATGAACTGACCCCAACCCCCATTCCCCGTCCCCCTGCGCCGCTGATGGGGAGGAGGTGGAGAATCCAGGAGTGAAGCTGTGCCTAGGAAGCAGGGAGGGGTGGGGGGAAGGTGTTCTATGGTTTGGTTTTATTTCTCATTATCCTTGTTTTGATTTGATTGGTAGTAAATTAAATTGATTTTGTTTCTTCCCCGAGTTGAGCCTGTCTTTTGCCTGTGACCATAAGTGGTGAGTGATCCCTCCCTGTCCTTGTCTCAACCCACGAGCTTTTCTTTATATTTCCTCCTCCTCATCCCACCGTGGCCAGGAGGGAGGAGTGAGCAAGCAGCTGCGTGGTGCTTTGTTACCGGTTGGGTTTAAACCACGACAACACTTCCAGACATTTTGACTTTTGTCTCTGAATTCTGAGGGATTTTTTTTCAGGTTTTTGAATTTTTGTGGATTCCTGACCAATATTCTATGCCCTGTTTTGTAACTCCTTTGCTGTATTTAGATCTGTGGATTGTGAGAACACAGCCCCAACTTTGTGTCAAGCAGAGAAACTGTGCTATGCTGTAATGAAAGAGATTCCATGAGCTGTAGGAAAGGAGTGACTTACTCTACTTTGTCATCTTTCTACCTGTATCTCTCAGAAGTATGTTTTAATTTGTTTTTATGTGGACCAGAAAAATTCAAGAATTATGATCAGTTCTATGAGACTGACATAACTTCAGAAAAGTTGGACAAGGTAACTGGAAAGAATTTATAATGAAAGGATTGTTTATCCTTAATAGCTGAAGAGATTAGCATTTTTCTGTAATACTGTGAATTCATGCCTGATATGGCAGGGATAGAAGTGTAATAGAAACATCTTCGTTCAGAGGATGACTGCATATTTTTACTGCCTCTGTTTGATTGCAGATTTTTTGAAATGTTGAAAGTTAAAAATTGCACAATGCTCAGGCACAAAACCATCCATATCCAGTTCGGAGAGGTTTCTGGAGAGTTTTTCATTTTTTGGAGGATTAGCATAGAACTTGCTCCCAGCATTTACAGCTGCTTTAACTCAATTTTAGTTGACACAATGTGTAAATTTACACCAGACAGTCTCTGTACTGGCAAAGCTTAAGAGATTTAATCTGCCTATTTTTATCCAGACAGAAATACACAGTGCAATTCTCTCCCCTTTTAATCAAATTATCGTTTGGTGTCACCAACCTATATAAAATTTGCTTTAATGTCAAAATGATTGACATTACATATTCTTAAAGTCCATTTTGTTTGTTCATTGTTACTTATAGCCATGTGTTGATTTTGACTACTCATTATGTACTCATTGGTACCATTTCTCCTCATCTTCATTAAAAATATTCCAAAAACTCTCAAGAAAATCTCCTGCAAGTATACTTGGATAGCTCTATTTGGGCATCATCTATTGGCAAAAACTCTGATGAGGCTGATGGGAATATTGGCTACTTCAGGGCTGTAAATTCAGCCATTGCATTGCCAAAAGTGAGAAATGCTCAGAGCTTTTAGACATTCATTGACAAAATATTTCCTTAGGATGGAAATTAAGTCTCCGCAGGCTCCCAGTCTCTTACTAGTACAAAATCTTCACTGGAACTAGCAGGAGGTTGTCTGCTTAAGGGTTGCTCTTAGTTTGACAGCTTGGGAAGAAAGCAGCTGAGATATAGATACACAACAGCCTGCCCCAGTGTTTCTTATTAAACTCCACAACAGCTCTTGCCCCAGGGTGGAGTAAGAGCTGGAGGACTGAGGGCAGGGGGGCAAGAGGCTTAGTTTGCCACTGGAGACAAGTCTGCATCTGTACTGAAGGAGCTTCTGATCTAGTTGATGCTGGCTACCATTTATTACAGAAAACTTTCCACTTCTTGTGGAATGACAGAAGTGAACTGGGAGGGCTGCATGGGAAGTGGGCAGAAAAGGGATGGCTTGGTGCAGGAGTGGTGTCAAAATTACAAACACCCACAAAAATATGGATGTGTGAAAATAGGTGGGAGTGGGGGGAAAGTCCATGGGGTACATTTAAGAGTGCAAAGAGGACTTTTTTCAGGTTGCTAAGTTCCACAAGAGGAAAATAAACATAATAATAATAGTAAGATTATAGTAGATTGCAAAATATTTCAGCCACAATAAATGCTAAAAAATACCTGGTCAACTGGCATGGGCAAATCCTTGGAAAAAGAGGATGAAAGGAGTATTATGTAGTTATTTGCACCCCTAGGCAGGTATCACACACACTCACAGCCCTTTTGTTCTCCTTGAACATAGAGCATTTGGGTTTCACAATCCAGTACCAGTGAGCTCTGCAGCCTTATTCTCAGTGATAGCTGTTCTCACTCTGGCTCCAAAGGCACTGTGCCTATTGGAAGCAAAATGCTGTTAGAGACTGAGAAGAGAGGCATTATACCAGCTGCTCAGTCCCATGGCACAAAACACGCCTTAAAGGTTCCTAAGAAAAAGTTAATTTTCCACTAACTTCTCAAATCAAGAGCTGAAAGCTGATCATGTGCATAGTTGTAATTTTCCACTGCAAATTTATGTTTGCTTTTCAATTTTATCCACACAAGGAACAAGTTTGGAGCTGTTGCAATCACTTGTTTTTGTATTCGTAGTGTAAGACTCCAAATCTTTAAAAAGAAAGCATTAGTTTGGAAGTAAAACTCTAGTCTGTTTCTTCTAGACTTAGGAATTTCTAGTACTTGGTATGTAGCTTTAATCAAGAGTTACTAATCTCCACAAGCACTGCCTCACCTAAAATGGGAAGTTTAATTAATGGTTGGGAAGGAGTTGAAGGGAAAATCTAAGGGTCCAGCTTGGCACAGTTTACCTTGAATGACACCTGGTCTTTCTCAGTTATAGATCTAAACTCCCCCAGCTTGAATAAATTCTGATCAAGACTTGGAGTCTCATGAAAGGATTATCTCTAATACCCTTAGAAATCAGGAAACAGTAGAAACACTGTATCTGTTCTCGTTTTCAGAAGAGAGTTCTTGGTTTTCTTAGGCTTTAACTGCAATGTGATTTGTCCCAATTCTAGCTACTGGTGGTCAAATCCTGTTTTTTCTCAATTCCTGCAAAATTCCAGGTGTTCAAAACTCATGAGGCAGGTTCCCACAGACCCTGAGATTCTTAAAATAAAATGTTTCAATTTTCCATCTTGTTTCTGATCCCTTCAATTACAATGGATTCATTGCATTTCGCTGGGGTGCAGCTTGGCAAAGCTAATTGCAAGCTCCAAAAAGAGAAGAGACAAAAATGAGAGTGATACAGAAAGATGAGGATTTTAAAAAATTGTATCTCTCAGAGCAAAAAAGAAGAGAGACCATAAAAAATGGAAGGCCAAGAGGACATAGTTTTGATCATAGGTTTATCTTGCTTTATTTTGGTGGGAAAATGAGGCCTCGCTCACTGTGCTGAAAGCAAAAGACTTGGAGGGAAGCTGGTTTTTCATTTAAATATGATTTTATGAAAAAGCAAAAAACACAAAATGGCCAGAGATCTGTGGAATGAAGACTTACCAATCCCATTTCTGACTCAGTGTTTTTTCACTTGCAGGGAAGGAGTTTGCCTAATAAAGTTGGAGCCAGTCCAAAACAAAAGAGATGGCTTCTTGTACTCATATCTAAGACCTGTAATATTTAGGCTGCTCATGCCTGGTAGAAATCAGGGGACAGCTATCGCATATCTTTCTATTACACATGCATGATTTACCTTAGAGAAGATAAGAATGGATGGAAGTAATTTTTATCTGCACATGGTAACAAAAACCCTTGCACCCACCCTGCCAATGCAATTTACAGAGTGATAATAGGATTTGGCTGCTTTGGGGAGGGAGAGGAGTCAGCAGGGCAGAAATGCTTGAGAGATGAAGTGATTCTCACTTCTAATCAGAAGAATTTAGACTCTTCAGACCTTAGCACTGAGCCAGCTAGAGAATTTGACGCTATCTGTGAAGAACATTAGAAGAAGGGTATGAACTCGAAATGTGCACTGAGGAATCTTAAAACTGCCTTTCCACTGTGTGGTACTGGGTGTAGCTTTTGACATACCGCAGAGATATCTTAGGGTTTCCCTAAATGCCGCTGCCTAATAATTGCTCTGGAATGAATGTTACAACTAACTCTCCCCAGAGTATGAGTTGTTGTGACTGTGTCTGATTTTGACTCCAGCTGAGGGGAGAGGAAGGAAAGTAGATCAGCGCAAGACAGCTCGGATGTATATGACATACTCAAAAGGGTGACAGCATCCCTCTGAGAGTGCCCTTTGCACAGGTATTAGGACACCTGATACACTTTTTGTGGACTCAGAATAATTTAGGTTGGAAGGGACATCTGCAGGTCCTCTAGCCTAACCTCCTGCTCAAAGCAGGACCAACTGGATCAGGTTGCTTGGTGGAAATCTAAGACGTCATTTCCAGTGCAGACGATTGCAAGTACTGCTGAAAGTCTGAGTTGGTTGGTTTGTTTTTCAGTATTAATGCAGCTCCTTGGAATGATTTTTATTGGATTGTGAGGTGCTGTTAGTAAGACAGATGTTCAGCATTTAGACACTTTGGGCATGGACTAGTTCTCCTAAAAATCCTGTATAGGACTTCTGTGAAGGCCTCTGTTTTGACCAAGCTGACACATGGCAATAGAGGTGTAGAGGTAAGGGTAACAGCGTAACCTTCATTTTCCTGGCAAGACAAGGAGGCACGTACTGACTGTTTTTCAAAATACCAGCTTTACTTAGACTCCATGTTTTTTATCAGGTCAAATGCACAGCATGAATCCTACATTCAGGCACTCTGAGTTCTGGTTTGCTAGGAGTTTGCACATACAGAAAAATGAAAAATAAACACATGGAGGACTGGAGTCCTCAATTTTAGAAACTTGCTTTCAGGTAGGCTTAAATTCCAGTTTTAAGGAAGGATGAGAAAGGTATTTCTTATATTATTGAATCAGTTTACCCAGCTTACACTTGAATTCCAAGAAATTACAAATACAGTGCTTAAACCCACCATTTCAACACCTATTTTACCCATAGATGCTCATAGAACATGTAAACATGATCTGACAGCAGGTGTAAAAGCCTGAGCACATGTGCGTCATTGTAGGAAAGAGGCAACCTGGTGTAAGTGAAGTAAGAGAGACAGACCTGCAGGCTTTCAGTCCTTAAATCTGAATGGGTATTGAAATCCAGCCCCTGACCCCTGTTTTATCCAATACAGGACAACCAAGGACAGCTGCAAGTACTTTGAATCCAAGCAATTCATGCAATCACTGTGTCTGCTTTACACCTAGCACTGACCTTTCCCCACCCCCCTGTGTTTTATCTGTCTAATGCTAGCCACTGTGGAGTAAGATATCAATCTTTGTTTAACAGATGCTGCTCACAAATTTTTTCTGTCTTCACGGTCAACGTAGGATGTCCTCCTGGCCCTGACTGCTCTGGAACATGAGTGCCTGGAAGGCACATTTCTCTCTGTGGCTGGATTCCCATTTATGACTTGGGTCTCCAGCAGCAGGTGGGACCTGCCTGCAGGAGAGAGCCTGGTGGCCCACGTGGTTGATGACACTGTGTCCCAGCTAAGAACCAGCATGTTGACCTGCATACCTGAATGATCTATGTAGACAAATATTTTGTGCAAAGAAACTCCAAAACATCAGCTTATGTAATCCTGCATGTTTTTTTTCAAGATACATAAAAGTCAGACAGAATTACTACTTACCAAAAGGCATTTGACTTTTTTTTTCTTTTCCTACAAATGCACCACTTAGCCTCCTTAGAAGAATCTAGAAGTATTTTCTGGGAAACACACTGACTTAAGCACACCTATTTTATATACTTTTGCATAGCGTGTTCTCAGAGAACGTTAATTAAATTTCCTGAAAAAGATCCTTCGACTTGCATGCATGCCTTGATTTAGAAATTCAAAGTCAGTGAGCAAATGTAATAGAAACAATAGCCTTTATAGGGAGTTGCACAATATATAGTAGATCTCTAATTTGTTTAACAAGAAGGGTTATATTCTTCATTCTAGTGTTATCCTTGCTTTCTACATTATAGCTCCAATGCACAGGATGAATCATTTTATTCTGCAAATAATTGCAAGAGGATTTATCCTACAAAATATCTGTTGTCTCCATAAAGCAGAGTTGAGTCAAACAGGAGCCCAAGCCTCCTGTGATTCTTTACCATAAATGTGGCACTAATTTGCCCTCTATTTACGCTCAGTGTTGAGGACCTTTTCACTGACTGTATGAGGAAGCCTGTGGCATTCTGCTGCAGTTATAGTCATGAATATATTTGGAAAAAAGCTAAGACTGCATCACTTGATGGGAAAGCAGAGAGGGCAGACACCAAGACACCTGTACGACATTCCTAGTGCTGTGCATGGGCCAGACCCTAAGACCCACAGAGCAGGAAGGGTGATGGGCAGATTATTTGTTCTCTGCCTCTTTACTCAGGTGTTGGGGAAAACTGAAATTTTGGCTGGTGGCAAAATGTTTCCAAAGCTGGGACAACCTGGAAAGGCAGAGGTGTGTGGTTGCCGTAGGCACGCTGGTGCTTTCTGTGTATTTCTCTCCATTTCCATTTTTCTTTGCATCTCTCTCTGTACTGTCTTTCTACATTAACATCTACATATGTCAGAGACCTCTTAAAGGTTAAAGCAGTCTATGCTGTGTTTATTCTACCTGTCAGTGCTACTTGAAAGGTAAGGTTTGCTGCCTCCAGCCCCTGAATAGTTCTCCCTGTGAATAACCCAGGAAGCAAAGGGACTCAATGTATCTGAGCAGGGGGCTAAGCAAAAGTCTTTGACTAAAAAACTTTGAAACAATCAAGCAGAACAATATAACCAAGGACTCTCCTACAGGCAGGAAACCACCGTAGCTTCATATAAACTGTAACTACTATTCACTTATTTCATTTTACTGCCTATTTTCACCCTGCAACTTTTCAAGGTCTGATTTAATTGCTGGAAAGAAAACATAAGAGAAGTTATTTCACAACATTAGAGCAGAAATGCCTAAATGGGGTCTTATGAGCATAACAGACAACCACAATTGGAGGCACTTTGTAGGAATATTAAGAGCATATTTCTCTTAGGAGCATTTTGAAGAATATGTAGCAATTGTGACAAGTGTGGTTCTTACTGTAATAACAACATTGTCAAGCTGGACTCAATGCAGTAATAGTGTTACCCTGTCCTTAAGAATCTCATATAAGCCATTTTTATTATTTTTGCCATGCAAAACTGTGGGAAAATAATGGAAGATTAGTGAGGAGGATTGTAAACACGCTCAAGTGACCTGCAGCTGGGATGTTGAAAAACACATATATCATACTAATCATTGTTTAGTCTTGTGTGCTTGACAAGTAGAACATCTGTGTTTAGATAACATAGGCCTGGGATAGACTCAGAGGCACCGTATTGAACATGCTTGAGATTCCTGCCCTACTGCGGAAAAGATCAAAGCACAGTGGAAAACTATGCCTGCAAAAATCCCTGATATACAGGCGAAAGCAGCAGGTTCAAAATCTCTCTCTTTCTAGCATGGGCCGAGATCTGCGGTGCCTGCATTCCCGCTTGTGTGCCTCTGCCCGGGTGCTGCTTTGGAGATCCCCTGGTTCATGAGGTAATGAGAGTAAATTTACTCTTTGCATTTCATCCATGGTTTTGTGGCTGTTCTTGTGTCCTGCCTGTGTCGCCTCACACAAACACTCTAATGAAATCAATGGCGTAAGTATCCCATAATTTTCTGCGGGACTTTAGTCTTCATTAAAAACACATAACAAGGTTAATTACAGACTGGTGAGTTTCTAATATGTTGCTGTTTACCTTCACTTACAATGCCAAGGTCTAGGACTCTACTGGTCAATTAAATTGCATATTCAAATCTGTGGCAGTTTCTTGATTGACTCATTAGAGCTTAAGAGCAGTTGTTTATTGTTTGCTTAGGTTTTTCTTTCTTTTCTGAACTTCAGCAGATCCAAATTCCATATCCAGCTGCTCCTACACAAGAAATCGTTGTTGCTGCATTGGAGCTGTGACCCTTGGATGTGGGGGACAGGGAACAGCAGGGACTCAGCTCTCACACTGGTATGAATCTGTAGTGTTTCTAATTATGCCATTCAGTTACTCCACTTTACACTGAAGCAATCAAATGCAGAATGTGGTCCATGAACATCAAAATAAACTGGTCTATAAATAATTCACATTAAGCTAGTGCAAGTAACTAAGGTAGTGACTGTCCCTTGCTCTATTCTAGGTGATGGAAACCCCACTTGGTAAATTTTTACATATTATATACTCACTGTGGGTGTGTGTAGGTCACTCATATGATACACGTTAAATAGACAATTTACATATCATTGCCTCCACTTAAGGACCTGCCTCTCCCTATTTGCTCTACAGAGAATTTGCATCCTTAACTTTGGTCACAATGCAGTCAGACGCCTTCACTTGTCAATAGTCTCCAATGGGAAGTGTGAATTCCCCTCCTCATTGTGTCTGAAGGTGTGACTGAAGGACATTTGCACTGTATTATACATAATGCCAGATGATCAATGCTACTACTGTCCTCCAGCAAGGACATAGCATGGGAGTGAAGAACAAAACTGTCAGTTCAACTTTATTTCCAGCTCAAAGTGCTTGGGAGCCATTGTTCTGTCCCTCTCACTTCTCCAACAATATCACAGGACTGACTTTTCATATATCAGGTCCTTAATCGTAGAATCATAGAATCATTTAGGTTGGAAAAGACCTCTAAGATCATTGAGTCCAACTGTAAACCTAACACTGCCAAGTCTACCACTAAACCATGTCCCTAAGTGCCACATCTACATGTCTTTTAAATACCTCCAGGGATGGTAACTCAACCACTTCCCTGAGCAGCCCGTTCCAATGCTTGACAACCCTTTCAGTGAAGAAATTTTTCCTAATATCCAAGATAAACCTCCCTGGCACAACTTGAGGCCATTTCCTCTCATCCTATCACTTGTTACTTGGGAAAAGAGGCCAACACCCACCTCGTTACAGCCTTCTTCTAGGTAGTTGTAGAGAGTGATAAGGTCTCCCCTCAGCCTCCTTTTCTCCAGACTAAACAACCCCAGTTCCCTCAGCTGCTCCTCATAAGACTTGTGCTCTAGACCCTTCACCAGCTTGGTTGCCCTTCTCTGGACACGCTCCAGCACCTCCATGTCTTTCCTGTAGTGAGGGGCCCAAAACTGAACACAGTACTCGAGGTGCGGCCTCACCAGTGCCAAATACAGAGGGACAATCACCTCCCTGCTCCTGCTGGCCACACTGTTTCTGATACAGGCCAGGATGCTGTTGGCCTTCTTGGCCACCTGGGCACACTGCTGGCTCATATTCAGCCAGTTATCGACCAGCACCCCCAGGTCTTTTTCTGCCAGGCAGCTTTCCAGCCACTCTTCCCCAAGCCTGTAGCGCTGCATGGGGTTGTTGTGACCCAGGTGCGGGACCCGGCACTTGGCCTTGTTGAACCTCATACAGTTGGCCTTGGCCCATCGATCCAGCCTGTCCAGATCCCTCTGTAGACCCTTGTAGTGGTTTCAGCCCAGCCGGTAACAAAGGACCACGCAGCCGCTCGCTCACTCCTCCCGCCCCCCTCTGGTGGGATAGGGAGGAGACGGAGGAGAGAAAAGGAAAAAAAAACGGAACCTCGAGGGTTGAGATAAGGGCAGTTTACTGGGACAACACAAAAGAAGAGAAGTTACAACAACAACAACGGTACTAATGAAAGAATATACAAAAAGAGTGATGCACAGTGCAACTGCTCACCACCCGGAACCCGACGCTCCGCCACTTCCCCCACCAAAAGTCGAGAGAACTCCCCCCAGCCCGCTCCCCATTTATATACTGAGCATGATGTCACATGGTATGGAATAGCTCCTTGGCTAGTTCAGGTCAGCTGCCCGGCTATGCCCCTCCACCTCCCAGGTTCCTGTAAAAATTAACTCTATCCCAGCTGAACCCAGGACAAGCCTTCCTACCCTCGAGCAGATGAACCCTCCCTGCCAACTTGGTGTCGCCTGCAAACTTATTGAGGGCGCACTTGATCCCCTCATCCAGATCATTCATAAAGATATTAAACAGAACTGGCCCCAATACTGAGCCCTGGGGAACACCACTTGTCACCAGCCACCAACTGGATTTAACTCCATTCACCATCACTCTTTGGGCTCAGCCATCCAGCCAGTTTTTTACCCAGCGAAGAGTATACCCATCTAAGCCATGAGCAGCCAGTTTCTCCAGGAGAATGCTGTGGGAAACAGTGCCAAAGGCTTTACTAAAGTCTAGGTAGATAACATCCACAGCCTTTCCTTCATCCACTAAATGGGTTACCTTCTCATGGAAGGAGATCAGGTTAGTCAAGCAGTGCCTGCCTTTCATAAAACTATGCTGACTGGCCTGATCACCTGGTTGTCCTGTACATGCTGCGTAATGGCACTCAAGATAGTCTACTACATAGCCTTTCCTGGCACCGAGGTTAGACTTAAAGGCCTGTAGTTCCCTGGATCCTCCTTCTGACCCTTCTTGTAGATGGGCATCACATTTGCTAACCTCAAGTCAGCTGGGACCTCCCCAGTTAGCCAGGGCTGCTGATAAATGATTGAAAGTGGCTTGGTGAGCACTTCCACCAGCTCCCTCAGTGCCCTTGGGTGGATGCCATCCAGCCCCATAGACTCGTGTGTGTCTAAGTGGTGTAGCAGGTCGCTAGCCATTTCCCCTGGGATTATGGATCTTCATCCTGCTCCCTGTCCCTGTATTTCAGCTCAGGGGGCTGGGTACCCAGAGAACAACTGTTCTCATTATTAAAGTCTGAGGCAAAGAAGGCATTAAGTACCTCAGCCTTTTCCTCACCCTTGGTCACTATGTTTCCCCCCGCATCCAATAAAGGATGGAGATTCTCCTCAGCCCTCCTTTTGTTGCTAATGTATTTATAGAAACATTTTTTTATTGTCTTTTATGGCAGTAGCCAGATCAGGTTCTAGTTGGGCTTTGGCCCTTCTAATTTTCTCCCTGCATAACCTCAGGACAGCCTTGCAGTCCTCCTGAGCTGCCTGCCCCTTCTTCCAAAGGTCATTGTCGTGGTTTAACCCCAGCCAGCAACTAAACACCACGCAGCCGCTCACTCACTCCCCCCCACCCAGTGGGATGGGGGAGAAAATCGGGAGAAGAAGCAAAACCCGTGGGTTGAGATAAGAACGGTTTAATAGAACAGAAAAGAAGAAACTAATAATGATAATGATAACACTAATAAAATGACAACAGCAATAATGAAAGGATTGGAATGTACAAATGATACGCAGTGCAATTGCTCACCACCCGCCGACCGACACCCAGCCAGTCCCCCGAGCGGCGAATCCCTGCCCCCCACTTCCCCGTTTCTGTACTGGATGGGACGTCACATGGTATGGAATACACCGTTGGCCAGTTTGGGTCAGGTGCCCTGGCTGTGTCCTGTGCCAACTTCTTGTGCCCCTCCAGCTTTCTCACTGGCTGGGCATGAGAAGCTGAAAAATCCTTGACATTAGTCTAAACACTACTGAGCAACAACTGAAAACATCAGTGTTATCAACATTCTTCGCTCTGAACTCAAAACATAGCACTGTACCAGCTACTAGGAAGACAGTTAACTCTATCCCAGCTGAAACCAGGACATCATAATCTTTCTTTTTTCCTGAGTTCCAGCCAAAGCTCTCTGTTCAGCCAGGCTGGTCTTCTCCCCTGCCAGCTCATCTTTCAGCACATGGGGACGGCCTGCCTCTGTGCCTTTAAAACTTCCTTCCTGAAGAATGTCCAGCCTTCCTGGACTCCTTTCCCCTTCAGGACTGCCTCCCAAGGGACTCTGTCGTCCAGTCTCCTAAACAGGCGAAAGTCTGCCCTCCAGAAGTCCAAGTTGGCAGTTCTGCTAAACCCTGCTCCTTACTTCTCCGAGAATTGAAAACCCTATCATTTCATGATCGCTGTGCCCAAGACGGCCTCCAACCATCACATCACTTCACAAGTCCTTCTCTGTTTGCAAACAACAGGTCCAGTGGGGCACCTTCCCTAGTTGGCTCACTCACCAGCTGTGTCAGGCAGTTATCTTCCACACAGTCCAGGAACCTCCTGGACTGTTTCCTCTCCGCTGTATTGTATTTCCAGCAGGCATCTGGTAAGTTGAAGTCCCCCACAAGAACAAGGCCTAGCGATCATGAGACTTCTCCCAGGTGCTGATAGAATATTTCATCTGCCTCTTCATCCTGGTTGGGTTGGTCTGTAACAGACTCCCACCATGGTATCTGACTTTTTGGCCTTTCCCCTGATTCTTACCCATAAACACTCAACCCTTTCATCACCGTCATCAAGCTCTAGAAAGTCAAAACACTCCCTAACATACAGGGCTACCCCACCGCCTCTGCTCCCTTGCCTATCCCTTCTAAAGTGTTTATAGCCTTCCATTGCAGCATTCCAGTTGTGCGAGTCATCCCATCATGTTTCTGTGATTGTAACTATATCACAGTTTTCCAGTTGTACAATGGCTTCCAGCTCCTCCTGTTTGTTGCCCGTGCTGCATGCATTGGTGTAGATGCACTTCAGTTGGGCTATTGATCCCACCACCTTTTTGGGTGGAGGAGCCTTCATTCCTATGTGACTGTTTTCAGGCACTTCTGTGGTTTCTAACATATGAATAACCACACATCTTAATATGCAATTAACAAATGAGAGGTTGATCTTGGTTGACTTTGGTTTTTTTGAGCCTTGCATTTTCTACCTTTCCTGCCTGACCCAAAGTTCTAGAAACTTTCTCTTTTTAACAAGAAAAAAAAAAAGAAATTCTCATGTAATTGCTGGATGCTGAGAGCTGGAGCTTAAGGGAAAATACTGTATACTGGTACACTGGTGACAAAATTAGAAAAGTCACCAACTGAGCTTCCAGCAGTGTAGCATTTCTCTCAGCCTTCCTCAGCTCTGGGCAAGAAAACTCAGCTGCTCTGAGCCTGAAACCAAGCACCCAGGGCTTGCTTTGGCTGTATGCGGCAGAAGGCCTGGAGCCCGGCGGTCAGCCTCCCCCTCTGTCTTGCGGCTGCAATTAGGGAAAGCATCGGCTGTGGCATGGTACCCACCTGGAGAGAAGAAGGTCGCTGCTGTACCCTTTCCACATTCATTTGCACAGCTGCCAAGAGCCGGTGACAGTGTGGCCCACTGGTCACACGGATTACCCAGTGGCAGAAGGCTGTATGCTATGAAGCAAAAAGTTTTTAATTATAAACCTTGTTGTGGATTAACCCCTATAGGCAACTAAGCACCACACAGCCGCTCACTCACTCCCTCCAAACCCAACTTCCAGTGGGAAGGGGGAAGAGAAAAGGAAAAGTGAGAAAACTTGTGGGTCAAGATAAAAAGAACAACTTAATAAGCAGAGGAGAAATGGAAGAAGAAAGCAAGAAAACAAAGCAAGTGCTGCAAAGGCAATCACTCCCCACTTCCCACAGGTAGCACGATGTCCAGCCTGTTCCTGAGGAAAAGATGTGCAACCCCCCTAAACCCCTTTGTCTCTGTTTTTATTGCTGAGCATGACATACATATGGCATGAAATATCTCTTCAGCTAGTTTGGGTCCGCTACCTGGTTGTGTTCCCTCCCAGCCTATTGTGCATCCCCAAACTATTCATGGTGTGTGTGGGGAAATAGAGTAAGAAACTGCGAAGGGCCTGATACTGTGCAAACACTGTTCAGCAACAGATAAAACATCGGTGTTTTATCATTATTGTTTTGATCACAAATCTAAACCACAGCACCATATGAGCTTCTATGAAGAAAATTAACTCCATCCCTGTTAGACCTAGTACAAGCCCCTGTCTTTGAAAAGAAAAGGTTAATCCAGGACTACTGTTAGGAAATGTTATCAATGATTTCAACAGAATTTAGTACCTGCTCGTTATTCTTTTCCATTCGTATATCTCCTCTGAGTTGCAGGAAAGAATTTGAATAAAAGAAAAGGCAAAGTAAACCCTCATCCTCCTGGGACAAAATGTTCCTGCTGGTTTCCTACTGTTTTACTTCAAAGCAAGAATTTCAGGAACAGCTACAGCACTGGGTATTATGAACCATGAGCGTACCTAATTTTATTCAACATAAAGTGTGTCAGGAGAAAGTAATCCAGGAATATCAGTCACTGTTGTGCTGGGAGAGGGGAGTCAGATGGGTGCTTGGTGCAATATATCACTCTCTGAACAAGTTGCAGGGAGACTCACAAGTGAACATGTCACTCCCTGCTCTGCTTGCTGGCATGATTAAACATGAGTGGGCACTGCTGTTGTTTGGTGCCATTGGGTCATATTCCCCTGGAAATCCAGAGTCTTTTGGCAGTGATGCTTGGAGCGGCACCTGTGTTTCCCGTTAATTGCCAAGGGGATCATTGCATTTGCATAGTCTTATCTTGACCTTCACTCGAGACAAGGCTCTCTGATTTGGGAGAAGGTGGGTTCTGTGTTGGTCATTTCTAAGTTGTGTGGGGTCTTCTTCAGTGAGCCATTTCCCAGGATCTTCACTTGAGCTGTTGTTGAAAGATTTTAAAGGACAGGGGTGGGGTGGAGGAGAAATGTGAATATTTCCCAGAAACAGTGTTTTGGATTTTATAAATGTGTGTTTGAGTACGTGTGTGTCTATAAGATACGTACTGTATGATGTGGATGATACTGCATAGTCAGTTGAGTGTAGTGACTGGGACGTTTGTCCCCTACAGTACTACGGTCCTGGGAACTGCTCATGGGTCCATTACAAAACTGAATGATGGTAGATGTGATGTGTTTTGGCACATGATCCAAGCTCATAGCCTCCTCCCTTGCAGCTGCTTGGCCCTTTCAGGAGCCCTTGTTCGCTATCTTCTTCAGACATTAATTACATTTTTGGTATTATAAGGCAGACAATGGGCACCCTCCTGCACTCAAAACTAAGCACCTGCTTTAATCAGAGTTAGGCCTGAAACAGGGCCTTGCAAAGCCATCTGTGAGTGCATTCTGTGGGAGGGGGGGATTTTCGTACCAGTCACATGAAAACCTTTGGGTTTGCTTTTTATTATCGGTATATTGTGTTATGGGGACTCTGCAATAAGCATTGACCGCGGGGGCAATACTTACCATGGATGTTGCACAAACTAATGACCCATAATGGAGACACCACAGACGTTTCTCTGCATGGCATCCTTTAAAACTCATTCTTTTTGGTAACAATATTGACTGTTAAAAATAGTAATTATACTACAGAGAAGCCTGGGTTTTAGAGGGCATCCACAAAAGGAGCAAACTCAATTGAGGAAACGGAATTCCTCATACCTGTCAGGAGGCTGCACTGACTGCATTTACACATGCCTGTGACCTCCCCCATTCTTCACAGGCTAAGAAACCCACAGCTAGGGACACTCATCAAAAAAAGTCTCTTCAAGTATCTGCTTCTGTTAGCAAGGAGAGAGATGGTATTTACTGCTTTTCTTAAATGAAAAGTATTTTCCTTATATATACAGTAAGGGATTGCTATCTCACTTTCTAAAGAGCATAGGCAACATTTATGGTCCTTAAAAGTGTTTCTTTTAGTAAACAGCTCCAGGATTAATAAACCCTTCAAGGACTATCATGGCAAGATTTCTGTTATGATGCAGGTAGCATGTGAGATGCCAGGAGCAGATATTGTGAAAGCTGCAGAGAAGAATCAGTGTTTAGTAGAGAAGGTAGAAAAAGACAGTGATGAGAATAAATGGAAAGAAATTTGTCTCAGCAAACATTTGCCAAGAGCCTAATTTTTGTGGTGTGGACCAAAATTGCTGCTGACATTTTCCGTAATGAAGTTTCTTCTGATTTGCTGAGTTGCCATCTGCACTCTGACTCATCCACTTTATTCCCGGACTGGGTGTATAAGACAGACCTCCACATCTGCGGGACCCTGGCATCCTGCAAACTGCTCCTTCTAGGAAGGGCTGGAGCAGATGGGTATGTACAGATCTGGGGCTATCCACTTACCACTGAAACAACAAAGCCCTGACTGAGAAAAATCAGCTTTGTGTCCAGATCCTTCCCTCTGGCTTCTTTTTTTCCTAACATTAAGTGTTGTTTAAACTTTGTTCTGAATGCTTGAAACAGTGGTTATGTCTCATCTCTCTTTTTGCTTTTCTGGCTGGATCTATAGGTGCTGCAGGTTGGTGTAGTTCTATTGAAATTAGAGGAACTATCCCAATTTCCACCAAATGAGGAGGATCTGGGGCTTAAAATGCATATTCAGAATAAAATAGTCCTGTACAGAAAGTAGCTGTGGGTAATGAGGCAAGGATTGCAGCTAGAGATTTCAGAAGTGTATTTATGAGCCTTAGAGCCGCATTTCTCATTGCTAGGAAAATAATATCTGTTCTGTCACTTGTTAATATAATTATCCTCTATTTCAGGAGAATTAGCAAGTCACAGTGCATTTAGAAACTGCTGCATTGGTGTTTTGTAAGTTGAAAAAGGAAAACACATTTGACACATTTAGCAGTCCAAATTGTGCATTGTATCTGTCTTTTGAAAAGATTCTGTTACCTGTCCTTCTCTACAGACAATCACTGACCCATCAGTGTGAATAATTTGTTTTTATCTGGAAAATTTCATCCACTGCTAGGATTGACTAAAAGGAATTGTTGTTTCAGCAATAATCTCTATTGATGTGCTGTGTATTAAGCAATAAGTGGCTGCTGAAATTGATTAATTGTCGAAGTGGAGATGAGATTTTAAGGCAATTTCAAATTCTGTTCAGTGCACTCACATTTTTTATTAAATATCCCTTGTTGTGGTGTTATGCTACAAGATGAATAGAACTTTTTTTTTTTATCAGACTTCTCAGTGTCATACATTACTTTCTAAACATTTTGGATGTTTGAAAATCCCTGATATAAGCAGCTCTATTCCAAGCCTTCACTAAGGAAGGAGAAAAGGATAACCTTGTCTTTTAAAACATATTTGTCTGTGGTTTCTTGTGTGACAGCAGGATTTTTTTATTCCACTTTGCAATATATAGGACAAGGAGAATCGCCAGAGCAGGTCAGACCCAAGGTTGATGAAGACCAGTCTTCTGCAGCTGGCAGCAGACAGCACCAGCTGCTTCAAAGGAGGAGACAAGAAGTTTCACAGCTAGTGGCAATTTGAAAATTAACCTTTGAGAAATTTTCTCCCAGCTTCCATGGGTGGAAAATTCATTTATGTCTGAAGGCAGGAAGGTTTGCAGGTTGTCTTTTTTTTTTTTCTTTTTCTTTTGGGTTTGCTACTACAGTTCTGGACATTCTTGATACTTGCATAAAATCTTGGACCTTTTTGATTCCTGTGAAGCTCTTGGCCTTGATGATATGTCATGCCAAAGACAGGTGAATTGAAATTGGTGTGAAACACTGCGTCCTTGTATGAGTACAAAATACATCACCTTCCAGTCTCAGCAAATCTGTTGTGTTTCTAACAGTTTGTGTTATCAGTGCCTGGTCAGTCACAAGCTTTAGGCCACAGTTTGTTGTCTGCTTGCTGTTATCCCTTTCCCCTTTTTACTTCTTGAGTCCTTGGAGTGCAAGTTCTTCAAAGCAGGCTCATCTTTATAAAGCTTTTATACAGCACTCAGTTCACTGTAAACATCAGCTATTTGCAAAAGAAAAATATGCATTAATGTCTAGTTTAAGTTACTTCTAGGGGAACCAAACACTATTCATGTATTCTGGCCCTTATTTGACTAAATGTGAGTAGAACAACAAAAAAACATAAACAAAATTAACACCTCTGTCCATGAAATGTGTTACCATGTCACTTGCTAACAGTGTAGACCAAGGTACAATACTTCTGATCCACCTAAGACTTGAGGTACCTGGAGGAGTTGTGAGGTTGAGGTATTTTGATGACCATGGGTCTTGCTTCAGGCCTCTGCTCCCCACATTTGCCAGGGTTTCTTATCTCTAATGATGAATGATCATGAGAATGATGGCATATTTGACTGTATAAGAGTGCTTTATGCTGACAGAGTCCTTCCACTGAGTCTCCTGGAGCTGCTCCTCTTTGCACTATGGAAGGTGAGAATGGGGCACACAGAAGTGCTGTGTTGGTTGGAGAACATGAGCTTCTTCCCTGCTTTCCCATATGGCTGATCTCTGAACTTTCCGAATTTAATGTCTCTAAGGCTTTGAAGAACTGTTAAACTTGACATCAATTTCTACTTTCACTCAAAGCCCTTCTGATGAATTTGACTTAAAAGCAACAGGCTTCATGTTAAGACAAAACTGAGTCTGTCTTTATTACCTCTTTGTAGGAGATTAGATAGGTTTGCAGCAGAGGCTGCATAGAAATGCATGGTTTTCTTTTACTTTTGTTTAAATCCTGATCAGCAGGAGTCAAGTTGGAAAGACCTACTGAGAAAGAAGAAAAAAGGCTAGGTCAGCACAAAGTGAAGCATTTTACTGTTCTAATTTGCTATTTCCCTTTGTGAAGACATACATTTTGATTGTAGCATGGTGCTTTCCTAGAAAGTCATTTTATGTGGAGGCTAGAGTGGATGGAGCAAGCTATAGGTGATAAAGGCCAGTCTCTAAATCTGATGGAAACTTCAGTTATATAATGTGGCCATTTTAAACTCAATGCTCAGCCTCCGTGCTTCTGAAGAGATGTCTGACCGCAACTACAGCTCGGGCAGAAACCTGGATCCTAAACCAGCTTCTCTTTATGCAGAGACTCCTCATAACAATTGCTACAGCACAGCTTGTCACTGTGTTTAGTTCTGCTGCAGTTCTAATTTTCAGGTGAATGTAGCATGGGTACACATGCACAATAAATATAATGTCTGTCTGTGTGTGGAGGGGAGGGATACAGGTATATGTCTAATCCCACCTGTGAATTTGTGTGTGAGATTATGGATTCTAATCAGGACAACTGTGTTCTAGCTGATCTTTAAAGCCAGCTCTCAGGCTATATTAAAATTCAAAGTAAATCAATGCTAGACTTTTCACTACATCTAATCCAACACGAGTTGAAGTAGGGGGATGGTCCTATACAAATGAAGTAACTGAGATGATTGGTTTCATTCGCTGTCAGTAGCATGGCTGTGATTTATACCAGCTGAAATCAGACTAGGTGACACTGCTCACAGAAACATGGCATTTCTCTTTTCAAAAAGAGGTGGGTTTTTTGTGTTTGTGCCATAGTTGCCTGTTTTCAGACTGCTACTTTGTCAAACAATAGCCATTTTGGTGCCAGTTTATCAAATCTCACAGATTTGTGCTAATGAGTTTTTGTCTGAAAGTAACTTATTTCTTTTCAGCCCAGGCAAATAATTTGACTGGAAAAGAAAAATTGCCATATCCATTGCCATAGTTCATCTGCATGATATTTATCATCAGCACACAGCAGTGGTATCTCAGGAGATCTCGAATGCAGAACTTGTGATAAGAAGAAAATATGAGAGCTAATTTTTCTTGTTAGTTACCTTTAAATTTATTCTTATTCTTCCCATTCTCTGATGAGGGCAGTAACCCTTCTCTGTACATGCCTGTCGGCCTTTGCGCATGCTGATCTGGGTGGAGGTACCTGTGCTAGAAGCACTTTCTGTTCAGGCAGAAACTTGTGGAAAGCTTGGGCACTGGTAAGCACTTCCAGCACTTCTGCAAAATAGGAATTACAGATGGCAGCACAAGGAAGCATAGGTGGGGCCAACACACACAAGGAGAGGGGAAATATTTTACTGGGTGTCATGAACAATTTCACCCTCTTGTATGATGACACGGTTCTGCCCTGCAAGTCTGCCCTGAGTGCTTCAAGCAATGGGTGCAATTTCAGATGAATCGGATGATGGGATTAGTACCATTAACTTTCACAGAAGACTATCTATCTCACTCATAGTCCAGCAGATCTTGCTAGGCCTGGAGGAACTAAAAAGAAGCAAGTAGTGCTATCAGGGAAAGGCAATGATATAGAGGTATTGATTAGGAAAATTCCTACATCCCAGGCCTATTTAATTTCTCTTTTCCCTCTCTGTTTTGTACTGTTAAGGTCCTGCACAGCGCTTTATCAGTCTCCTTGGCAGAGCTCTCTCATTTGTGGTTATCTGACTCTGCTTCATTTTTATGCCCATATCATTGGTTTATTGGATTGGACAGTTGACTACAAGCCATCTAGGGAGACTGTCAGCAGTAGAATATCACATTACTGAAGTGAACAGAAATTCAGCTCCTGTACATTTTGATGCTATTTGCTGAACTAAACAGAAACATCCTGAGATATTTCCCAGGAGGAGACAATTTTTCACTCAGATATGGTCATGCTATCAACAGGCAACTGGCCGTTGCTAAAATAATGCCCTCAGTATCATCTAAACTCACATAAAACATGAGTTAAGGATGTGTGAAGCAGCTGGAATATGGCACAGCTCAATCTAGTTTATACCCCAGGTCCCAATCTGGCTCTGTTGATGGAAGGGGACATCACCGTAACCATAAAGGGAACATTACAAACAGGTTTTGGGGGCCTTGGATTAACCACGGGCTAAAGGTGTACCTAACAACAGTTAACCCCAAACTGCACTCTAAACTGTCATCCCATTTCAAATTCTCCATGGGACCTCTGCTCCAAAAGGTCATTGGATCAAAACTAAAAATGTTCGTATTCAGTCCTGGCTTTTGACAACAAATCTGAGCTGAACAAAGAGCTATAAAGCTTAACTGCAGCAGCCCTCCCTACTTCAAAATCCTTGCTCAATGTGAATATTACTTATTGGTGCAGAACTTCTTAATTTCATGACTGGAGGAAAAACAGTCTTTTTAAAGAGAGGGACCCACCTCCTAACCAGAAAGCAACACAATACATTAAACTGACATTGATTTTATAAACAGTATTGTCTTCATATATTTAAACAATCAATCAATATCAGCCACATTTTTATCACGAGAATAAGCTGGTACAGTACATGACATTAAATAACACCCCCTGAATGGGATAGGTAGACAGGGGGGGAAACTAGTAACAACTTCATTCCTTTGATCGGTGCAAGATTAGTTTATTGTATTGACATAAACATGAAGAAGCAAGCTGTAGGGTGAAAGGGTCGTCAGATAGGCTGATATTAGAATATATACCTAGGAATAATGGGATAAGTTAAACAGAAAGACCCTCATAACATGAACATCTTGCACTGCAAAATAGTGTCCCCTAGGATAGGAAGGAACAGTTAGTTTATTAAATGTATACTTTAAAATGAACAGAAAAAATGTTGGAAAATATACTGTAGGGAACAATCCTGGAGACAGACTACTAGATATTGCTCTTCATTTTCTGTGATTATCTGCATTCATGTTTTTTTACTGATGTTCAAAAAGTGGAAGTGAGGTAAATGCAGGTTGTGCCTTTCAGTAGATCAGCTACACAAGCTGAAAAAATGAGGTTTGATTTCTTAATGACATTACTTATGTGAAGAACACTGACCTTTTCTTTAAAAAGGAGAACAAGAGACACATTTATAAACTGAAAAGGCAAGAAAGTGCCAGCATGTGCGTTTAAACTCAGATGGGAAGATCAAACATTGAATTCCAGTGCTGTAACAGGAAGACCCCTCAGACACCTCCAGCATGTAACGCATGTTTAATCAAGGGGGAACAATTTTTTTTCTTCTACAAGTGCTTGGAATTTCTAATTAATTTTGTGCAATATTTATTAAAATCTTGGCTAAGGAGCTTGCTTTGTCATCCTTTTTATTGTCTCCCTACTCTCAAGTATTGAAAGAGGCAATTGCTTTTTTTGGATGCTTTGAGTTTCTTTCTCCATTAAATGTTATGCCTCTGGTGGTGGGGAGTCACTTATGCATGTGAACAGAATAAATTACACTTCTGTCCACTTGATAGAGTCTGTTACGCTGCTAGAATGGTCTACATGGTGGGAATATACTTGATAATTGAGGCACTTCAAGTTTTTAGTGATTTAAATGCAAGAGGATGTTTCTGCTCCTGAAATAAGTGGAACAGTTATTAACTTCAGTTAGGACAGGTTCAGACCTTAAGTCAGGAGAAAGAAACTTAATGCTTCTCCTTTCCCCCATCACTTTGTAGGAGACTTCAAATTGCTTTGCTGAAAATTTCCTGTTTCCATTGACTCCTATAGATCAAGCCCAACAGAAAAAAATGGGAGTGAGATATGACCCAAGCAGAATTCCCCTTGTTCACCTGGAGATCAGGATAATTTTTGAATCCACTCAACAGATGTCTTACAATCTTTCTGTGGTTGCTCAGCATACTGTCACACAATAAGAAGCAAAGTAGTCCAAGACTGCAGGAGGAGCTCTGGTCAAGAGGGTGAAATGAGCCCACAGGACCCCTGAGGACAGTGAGTTCTGCTTAGTAGCAACTTGCTCCCATTTTGCACTTCATGGGAAGGAGTGCCAGGCTGTGTAGATTCAGCTGTGGTGACTCAATGGCCGGTAACAGCAATAAAGCATTTCCTCATTGATTTTGATTTTGGGACCAAGTAAGCAGTGCTAGACATGGTAGTCAGGTGCTTTTCCTTGCAGGTTAGACACTGTTGTAGTCAAAGTGAGCTTTTTTTTTTCTCTGAAAGACAAAGGAGCTTTAGTGTGTGCTTGTATGTGTATGTATGTATGTTTATATATATCTGCATATATGTAAAATTGCTAGTCTATCTGCATGCATACCCAAGGCTTATGAAATAGAAGGCAGATGTCACAGAGAGATCAAAGATATTTAGACTAATTTTAAGCCTAAAAGCTTTAACACTGTCCTTTATCTCTGGATAAAGAAGATGATTCAGATTTAATGCTTCTAACTATTCTCTTCCTAAGCCTGTGTAAATGGTGAACACTAACATTTTTCAGGTTATTGTTATTGAAGAGAGCTCCTGTTCAAACATGGGTATGATTATTTATGAGAGAGAAGTGGGTAGTTAAGTAGGTACCATTCTAGAGCTGAAAAAAATGGTTTTGTGCCAGGCATTGCTCTGCTGCATGACCTTCTTGTCCATTAGCTTGCAAGGTCTTTGGAGCTAAAGTTAATTCCCCCTGTATATCAGAGACATTTCCCAGCTGGGAAGCTCACTGGGGGCCTCTCAATGCTGCTGGGCTGCCAACAGCATTAAGAAACCCCCAAATGGCATAGACTGAAATGTTGCTTAGACCTGTCAGTAGATTAAATTCCTCTTACGCTGCTAATCCTCTGGGGTTTTAGGGATGGTCAAGTGTTGTTGCCTTATCTGCCACCTATAAAAATGTGCATGTGACTGAGAGCCACCAGATGTGTGAGAAATCTGGGCGATGTTGGGCTTTGCACTCCCTCCTCCTCCTCCCAGCTCTCAGATAACACTGCCCACAACTCTTCCCTCTGTTCCCAAAGCAAAACCCGAGGGTCACTATTCCTACTCCCCTATACCACACCACTCCCACCTCTGGTTTCCATGCCTAACCTACTAACCCGTATTTTGCTGGATGCACAGATGCAAGTCTGGCTAATTCTTACACCATACACTCTGAAACACGCACGCAGCAAACAAGGGAGCCCTGACATGCAGCCTTGGACAGGAGGCAAGTTACTATTTGTAAGTCTCTACTTTATGGCTATGTATTTTGCTATTCAGAACCAGTTTGGCAATGTCCAGATGGTATTGCTAGAACACACATAGCTCAGAAGAAATCCAAACAGCCAGTTGTGGGCATAATGTTTGTAAGCAGCATGCAATTTATCTTTTCATATGGTTTGATTTGGTCACCACTGTTAGATCATAAGGGATGCTGAAGCATTTTGGATGTAAATTATGCTTCCCAAACTTGTTATTCTTGTGAGGGAGAGTTTCCCTTGCATGCCACAAATCCAATTAAAAAGTAATCTTTCCTTCCGCTTAAGTTGTACATTGTTTCTCTTTCAAAGTAATATGGGAAAAATACTCACATGCTGCCAATAAAGGCTGTATACAGGAAGCCACACCATTTTCTTTCTTTTATTTTCATGTTTGGTTAAAGCTGAGCTTAATTGTTTTATTTATGAACTTTATTTATAAAGACTGCATCCTCAAGGGAGCATTATGTGACCAACTAGTAGCTCAAGTTTTATTCAGAAGTGTATCTGGACATTTGTTATATCTGATCATATATGTGTTTTGACAATTCGAGAACTAAAGGGCTAATCCTGCGTCAGTTAAAAAATGTATAAACTCATAACAACTACAGTCTTGCATAGACCTGTTTGAATACCATTGTAATTGTGCAACAGATACTTGGAAACGGGGGACAGCTGATCTCTGCGGATAAAGCATTATCATGCTGCAAGTGAAGCTGAATATCCAGAGTCCTCAGTCAGTCTTTTCAAGTTGAATGGACTATAATCAGGCCAAAGAGGCTGTGAGGCTTAGCGTGGGGATCAGATTGCAGGACTGTTTTGAAAAGAAAGCCCAACCTCAAGATTAAAACAGACCAGAGATTTGGTCTGTGCACAGACTCTCTCCTGCATGTTAATTTTTAGTGTGGGTGTTTGTCTATTACTTTGCTTCGATCACTCTGATGAAGCATCCTCAGGGTAAGTATCTTACCATGGTGAACTAATAGCTTTCCAAGTCCTGATATACCCTGATACATGGTCAGAGCCTCAAAGGGAGAGGAGGAACTTTCCCTTAACAAACCTGGTATCTTGTCTTAACATGGACTACAGCAGCCACAACGCAAAAGACAGCTAAACCACTCCTGCCTCCTATGCTCCCAGTGCAGCTCTGGCAACTGGTACCTGGCAGGAGCTGTGCTGGGAGGCAGCTTCAGCACAGTGCTGGGAGTGGGTGTGCAGGGGTCAGGACTGCGGGGGGGGGGGGGGCTGCTGCTGTTCAAATCCCCTCTCTTTCTCATTCCTTGGCCCAAAAACTTGTGCCTGTCCACATTTGACACTGGGGAGGAGAATGGGGGGAATACTCTCTGGTTCCTTCAATTTATGCTGCATGTAGGTCCTATTACCTTAGTACATGTGTTGTTTTATAAAATTACTAGGTTCTTTCCTTAAACTCAGTTGTAGTTTTTGACTCAGTTCCATCAGTAACAGCTAGTAAGTAAGTGATTTCTTGCTGTATTTCAATTAAATATTTTGATGGTTTAGCTTTTCATTGGAGGTTCATTTTTTTAACTAAATTATTTTGAGTTGTGAAAAAGAAGAAAATAAGTTTAGCTTTTTCCATGAAAATGAATTTGTATCAAGGGAAGGCATGAAGATGAATAGTGTGTTTGTTTGCTAAAAAGCTGCTTTGCATCAGATCCCATGTATATTACACCAGTATGATGTTAGTGCCCTGGAACAGTTTGCAAACCTGTTTATTTTTGTATGAAGCTGTTATTTTTCATAGCACAACAAGTAAAGCAGCAGCCTTGGAAAGACTTTTGCCCTGGATAAACATGAGAGAGTTTTCTGTCAGCCTCCCACTGAGTGAGTACAGAGCAGCGGCAGTTACATCAGATTTTGAGAGATGGTGCTGGATATGTTTCTGAGACGAATGACCGTGACATGGTGCCTGCGATAGTGATGGATGAGGCTACACGGCCCAGGCTTGCCTTGCGGTGTCCCTTGCTATTGCAGGACTGCAACTGCCCTGCAAGGCTGGCTGCTGTGGGCTGCGAGACAGAGTCTTTCTGAGCTGCTGAGGCATGTGGTGTATGTAAAACAAGAATTAAATAATATGAGCTCTCCTCATTTTAACAAAATGAGAATACAAGAGCTGTGGATAAGCAGCTGAATTTCCTCTAGCAGGAGGGGTCACATATATTATGTGTGTGTAACCTTATGCCTCTTTGCTTTTTCCAAGGCTCTGCTGCGATCACGATAGGGTTCTTCCAGAACCAGTGAGCAAATCCCCTCGTACCTTATTTTCCAGTGAGTGAGACAGGCATGCACTGCGCCTGCAGGCTGCGTGTGGGTCGTGGGCTGTTTCACTGGCCCCATGGCAATGGGGAGGGCAGGTCACAGTTACTGTGTCTTGCTGCACTGTAGCCATGACCCCTCATGCAGGACACGGTTGAAGGGGTCAGTTGGAGTATGCCAGTGTGTGGCATTTAGGGTCCTGGAGTGGAAGAGCAGCTGTGATATGGCTTTGCCTGCTCCTCAGACCCAGGCACCGCTGCTGAGGAGGGTGAGGTGGTGTCCTGGTTTCAGCTGGGATAGAGTTAACTGTCTTCCTAGGAGCTGGTACCATGCTATGTTTTGAGTTCAGTATGCGAAGAATGTTGATAACACACTGATGTTTTCAGTTGTTGCTAAGTAGTGTTTAGACTAATGTCAAGGATTTTTCAGCTTCTGATGCCCAGCCAGAGAGAAAGCTGGAGGGGCACAAGAAGTTGGCACAGGACACAGCCAGGGCAGCTGACCCGAAGTGGCCAACGGGGTATTCCATACCATGGGACGTCCCATCTAGTATAGGAACTGGGGAGTGGGGGCGGGGAATCGCTGCTCGGGGACTAACTGGGTGTCGATCAGCGGGTGGTGAGCAATTGCACTGCACATCATTTGTACATTCCAATTCTTTTATTATTGCTGTTGTCATTTTATTAGTGTTATCATTATCATTATTATTTTCTTCTTTTCTGTTCTATTAAACCATTCTTATCTCAACCCACGAGTTTTACTTCTTTTCCCGATTTTCTCCCCCATCCCACTGGGTGGGGGGGGGAGTGAGTGAGCAGCTGCGTGGTGCTTAGTTGCTGGCTGGGGTTAAACCACGACAAGTGGCACCTGGAAGTATGTGCATTTCTGCCCCTCACTGTCCCGAGGGCTCAGTTGGTCTGAAGACTTTCTAGTGGTCTCTTTTACACATGACATAGGCTGTCTGCAATGAGATGACCTTCCTACCCAGGGCAAAGCAGCCCACAAACTCCAAAGGCTGCTCTTCACCACAGTCCAGTCCATCTAATCCCTGCTGATGGTTACAGATGAATCGCCAGCGGTCTCATCCTGTAGGGTACTGTGTCCTCCGCTCCAGAGGGAGTCACAGGGCTCAGTATGTCACCAGTGAAGGTGCAATGATAAGAAACCTGGAGGATTTGTCCCATCTAGTGATGGTCTGTCCATTCAGACACTGACATGACAGGTTGTGCTGGTGTGGCCTCCAGGTGGAAAATGCAGGCTCCAGCCTGCTAGACACCATCATCGAAAGGGGAAGGTTATGCATTCATCTTTTAGCAGTGCCTAGAGTTAGGGCATGGGCCAATTTTCATCATTTCATTTGATGTTTTTTTGCCTTTTCTTATTTCATTTTGAGTGAGAAAATAGCTCATGATTCCCAGAGGCAGAATTTCTCCCACCTTGAAAATTTAACCTGAAACATTAAAGTAATCTTCTGTTTTAGCCCCTCTAGACCTCAGGCATAAACGGTTTTTATTTGTTGCCCAGCTAATTAGCTTGCTGAGAGATGTTAATAGTTAAGCTAATAATTACTACACCTTTGCAGATGACCTTGAGGTAACTTTAATGCAGATACTTTAAAGATAAAAATAATTATTTCTGGATTTTTTCTTAATTAGAACAAAATTATTTGTATATTTATATTCTTTCCCTATTTCAGGTGATAAGTATGAACCAAAACACATGAAAGTTCAATAACTATTGACCATAGGGATAATTATGATGCTTCAGCACGGCTGATAGAGAAGGTTGGGAAAATGGGCTTCATCGCTTGGTGTAGATCTTTTGGGGGTTAAATTGCTCCTTCAGTTATTGAGAACAAAGCCACACAACCTCATTCACACTTTATCCTCTTCTCCCTGAGCAGTGTTTAGCCAACAGTGGCCAGCAGGTTTGGGATATCCAGAGTTGGCAAAATAAAATACAAAAATTAATTCTGTTACAAGTACAGAAACAGAGAAAAACACTTTGCCCAAACTGCTATGTGGTTTTGCTCTTCATCATCACTTTCTGCAGTCAGAGCCGCGCACACTTTTAATGGATCTTCTCTGGCAGAAGGGATGGTGCAACCTTGGAACAACCCCCTTTTGCAGATGGGCACATTGGGACAGAGACATTAAGGTGCTTCCCTAAACCTCACTGTGACCTGTTATGTGTGGATGGCAGAGCTGGGAACCAAATGAAAACCGCTTATGAGAGTTCATGTCTCACCCCTCCCAGCAATCGCAAGCAAAACACAGAAGTAAAAGACTTGTCTCTGTTTTGGAGCTAAGGGACCTTCCTTCTGATCCCAGCACTCTGGGGTTATTGCAGAGATGTGATTTATGCAGTAATTAAATCTGGAGAATATAGTTAGGTGCCTAAATGCCTTTTAAAATGGTATTTAAAAGATGAGTCCTTGAGGCCTGACATTCAGAGGCACCGACTCCCATCGGTAGCCACCGAGGCCAATGGGACAATTGGTGCTTAAGCCACAGCATGGCCTTGAGCCAGAGTGCTCAGTGCTGTGTGGGAGCAAGCCCAGAATGGCCTTCTCACAATGTACAGCTATCTATTTCGTGCTGATTTGTATGACTTTGAAGCAGGAAGATAGCGTGGGATAGTCTATCCTCTTGCTGAATAACACCCTGAAAATTATTGCTGTAGGTAGGTACAGTGGGACCGACAAGTGAAATGCTCTTTTCTCAGGCCAGCCAGTGTGCCAGCTCGCTGATTATTTGCTGTATTTGATCTGGCATATATCTAGCGTGACTCATTCTCTGCAGCCCCAGGAAAATGTGCTCTCTATAAGCATTTTAGAGGCTCTGTTGCTCAGTGTTAGGAAACAGAACGAAATTCCTTCTGAATGTATTTCATCAAAATGGTGGGCTAGATTTTCTTAAGACATCAAGCCTGTTAGGAAAAGGGAGAAAAAATGGCATACCTGTATTACCACAAGAGAAGAAGAATTTAGTTTGCAGGCAAAGGCTGAGGGATAGTGAAACCATGTTGTATTTAAAAAGTAACATTTTTCTAAATATGCCAGGGAGTAAATAATTCCATGCTGGCTCATTAGCACCCTGCCTTGCTCCCCACCTTTTCCCTGCAAAGAAGTAAGTGGAAATTTTGCTCTTGCCTTCAAAACCAGAAGTGGGTGCTATGGTGACTTTGTTGCCTATATTCTGTTACTATCCACTTACCCACTCAGGACGTAGCATCCTGTGACAGGAGCTGAGGCAGTGTGTGGACAGGCTCCCTGCTCAGGTGTCAGACAGGACACAACACATCATAAAAATGGATCCACCTACACTGGGGGAGCTGAGCTCCCAAACACCATTCGCATCTGGTCTTGATGGATCAGGGTTGGACAAGGTAGCAGACCAAACAAACACCTGAAAGCCAGACTGGCCTAATGAATGCTCCACGCTATTCAAAACAGAGGTGGTTATATTCTAATGTAAAAAAAATCTGCATTACTTAAGCTGAACTAGACAAATGGCTCTACTTTAGATTTGCAGTGGAGTGTGGCAGAGCAGAATTATAGCTACCCTTTTGCCCCTCTTTGGTTTGGGGTGCTGCTGAGTGTTCAGACCTGTAAAAGCATATGTCAGCAAAGACTCAGCTTGAAAATTATTTTTGTCCATGTACCTGGGGAGCAGGGAAGATCTGATGGAGACATTTGGGCCAAACATAGTCCCTAAGTCCTTTTTTTTGGTGTGTTTTCAAGTGTTACTGATTCAGGTAGGAATCAGTACAGGGATGGGACAACTCAGCAGGTTTAAATAGCCCAGGATGCTGTAGCGGGGCAGGCTCTCTTCCACTCCGCCCCCCAGTATTTTCCCATGCCATTGCAGGCAGATCCTGTGCCTCCTATGTCCCATTCACTCCAGCTCCTTCAAGGAATTGCCCTTTCCAGTCTAGCACAGAGGACCAGGCAGTGGTTAGACGAAGCAGGCTTGATGGAAGATTTAGCAAGACGAGGGATTTAGCAAGATAGGAGATTTAGCAAGTTTCTCCTCTGCTGACCTCATTCCCAACTGGTTTCTTTTGTCTGGAGCCAAGGCCCCACGCAGGGCAGCTTCTCCTGCTGCTAGTCACCTGCCTGCAGATAATCTGACCTTTTCTTTCTCCGGTACTGGTAACACTTAGAAAAAATGATAGATTGGACAGCAAACCTTAGCTTTTATTGAAGGTTTAGAAGTATCCCATAAAAATGGGACCAGGGCAGTTTTGGGGAGCAAAGAGGAGGAGTGTGGGCAGCCAAGGGGCTGCTGCTGCTGCTGCGGTGTGGTGCCCACTCCTTCCCAGGACAGGTGGGCACGGCTGCCCCAGAGCTGCCGCCGCAGAGCTGATGGGGATCTCATGACGCACACTCCTCGGCATGTCGAGCCGTGCAGGCAGAAACGATTTCAGCTTAACTGCCCAACACGCAAGCCGGCCAGAAATAATTTTAGTATTCTGCAGGTTAAATCTGAGCTCCTTTCTTCTTTGTGTGTTATGTTCTGATCAGTGCTCCTTTGTCTTGGCCGGGGATTGTTATTTGTAATTTGTATAATAAAACCTGTTGTCTCCTTGGACCAGAAGTTTTTCTTTGAACTACACAGACGCCAATTGTTATTGAAATGTGTGACATTAATTTTGTGTGTTCGTTCTCAGGAAACTAAATGAGCAGATTTTTCATCTTGTTCTGTGTGGTTTTGCCAAGCTAGCAGGCCATATTTTATCAGCACCAGACCTGTGAGCATCCACTCTTTTGACAAATTTGAAGAGAATTCCTGCTTTCCTCAGTGTAAATATGGAAAAGAAGGAGCAGGAACCAGGCATCTACTCTTTATAATGTCTCATTCTTCCTATACGATGAGTTGCATCAAAGCAGTCCTGAGATGGGGGCAGTGTGATTATGCACATTTTTACAGGTAGGGAAACTGAGGTATGGCTTAGTGGTAAGGCTGGAATAGAGGTGAGATGCTGGGAGTCCAATAGCAGTGCTCTGTTTGCTATGTCACACAGCCTCCTTCACAGTGCTTGCATTAACAGGGCCTGACAACCTCTTAAACGCTGCTGAGTTTATCCTTATAACGCATCCATGAAATATTGATGCTTTGCTTATACAGGTGGGATATCGAAGCAAGTATGTGTGTATGCACTTTAGGAGCACGAGAAAGAGCTACATACACACACACAGACAAAAGGAGGGAGAAGCATATTGTTAAATCTGATCCACTGGGGAAAAAGAAAACTCGCTTAAGTTTAAACATTCACCTTCTTGTTCTGCTCAGTTGGGCCCCAAATGTTCCATCCTTAATATGTGGGTTATTGACTTGAGGCCCCAGTCTTCAGTAAAACATGTGTTGCTCTTAATCAGGACTCCTAGAGCGAGACCACCAGCAGGCACTGCTCTAGGTTGTACATGGGCTTAGCAGCTCACAGCACGCAAAGTTTTGCAGAACTGTGTCTTGTTTTTTAGTGCTGATGGGGGGGGTGCTGGTCCTGTTACATCCTGAATCCTGTTTGATAAAACGTCAGCTGTGCAATCCTGGTAGCCCCCCAAAATAGACCTCATTTTGCACTGTGGCTGACGGAGCAGCTCTCTTTGGGAAGGACTGCTCCAGAGAGAAGAAACCAAGAAACTTGCAGTGGAGAGCAAGTATGGGAAAACCTTTGCTGGTATCATGTAGCTGGTCCAAAACTTTGTACCCTTTTATTCTCTCCCTAGGGAAAAGAGGTTGGAAAGCACTACTGAGATACCCGAGCACTTCATGCAAATTGAGCAGAAGGGTCTCCTCCTTAAAATGCTTGCTGGAGTAAGGTGAGGGCACATGAAGCTACGGACTTATAGTTGTAAGGATCCAGTAATCTTGGGCCTTTAAAAAACTGATGGGGGAATGTGGTTGCTGCATGCTGAGGGAGAGGGCAAGAGAGCAAGCAGCTCTGTAGTCTGACTTGTGAATTTGTTGCACTTCTCCACACATCCTCTCCCCTCATGCAGAACCTGATTATGAAAGGTTCCTGTGGCTGCAGTGAATTTCAGCCTACAAATATATTAATTTTTGTTTTGTGCACTTTGCGCATCATTACAGTGCTTCAAATGTTGTCTCAGCATGTTGTTCATTACTGAATCACTGAGAACATATAGAAAGAAGTATGTGGGCTGTGAAACATTTGGTTTTTGTAATGCTTGGCTTGAGTCTGTGCAGTATTTAACTTCCAGTCTATGTCTGAAGCATATAGGTTGTAATAATGTTTGACATGGGTGTCAAATCTGCTCATCTAGCTAGAATAAATCCTATTTCTCTTCTGCATTTGTCTTTATCAGTCCAAAACTATGGGAAGATTTCTGTCAAAAATGAAGGCAAGGAGTTTTCTTTCTTCAGAAAAGGACAAAATAGAATATCAATTAATCTATTCTAAGGTCAAAACTACAAGAATAAATGCAGTGTTATCAATTTTGACAGCTGTGTTATCTTTCTTGTGACAAAAAAGCATTTTCAGAGACTTTTACTCTATGCCTTTCACAGAATATGTCTATATGTTGGAAATTATGCTACTAGTGGGATTTTTAAAAATACTGTAATCTTTTTTTTTCATGCTAATATGTCAAACTACTTTAGGAAAAAAAGAAAAAAAGGAGAAGCAATGCGCAATTCAGGTATCAGAATTTGGTTTTTAATTTTGAGTATTGCTAACATTGCTGAAATCTAGCTGTGTAAGCATATTACACATAAACATATGTGTAAGGTTACAATATATCTCCTTATTTATGCTTGGAAATGTGAATAAGAGAATGCTGTAAGTGGTGTTGGCAGCAAAAAAGAAGGTGGGAGATGGGAAATTATTGTCAAAAAGCTGGCCAGGAGCTGTCCTTCAAGATGCCTTTCTAATGAAAAATATGCCTCTATATTTTGTGATTTACACTTTTCAAACTATCTTGGAATGAAAAAATGCTGTCAAAATATGTAAAATCGAAACAATTTTTTTCAAACAACCCTAGTGTTTAGAGTCCAACCCCCAAATGCCAAATAATCAGTGTGTGTCTAATCTTTAAAAGCTTCTTTTATATATGTGGCTTCTGGTTATATTCTTCATATTTTTATGAGGCTCAACTAACAGACATGTAAGGCTCACAGGTTCACTGGCTGAACTGCCTGTCTGCAGGGAGAGTTACCCAGTGCAGCTCCAGATGAGCCCATACAAGGAGAAAAAGAGAATTTGTCTTAGCTTTAATCTGGACTGAGCTCCCTGAAATGTCAAATTGGAGCTCATTGTAAAATGGAGACAAATTTTCATTTAAAAATTGGCAAGATAAAACTTGTCACCATTTTTCACACACATACCCCCTCCCCTACTCCCTTGCCCTCAAATTTCACCAGTGGTAATGTGAACAGAGAAATTGTCAAGCTGAGTAAAAGCATTTAAAGACTCACTACAAATGTAGTCTTGGCTGTTTCCTTTTAAAGCGTGGAAGGATGGATTTATACAGGAACTCCAAAAGACCTGAAAACAGCTCCTGGTTTTGTGGATAAGAGCGGCTGCCAACAATCAGCTCCAGTACTTAAGTTAATGCTGACCTTGGCCAGCTGCAATTTATACAATTCTTCCTTTATACCTCCTAATGCGGGAGAGATTATTGCTTTCTTTTGAAAAAATGAATAAATTTTTCTCAGTTTAAAGCTACAGCTCAGTGCAAACATAGAACAGGGTCACAGAGGCTTTCAAACAAACAGTGATAATGAAGCGACAAAGACATCTTTCATGAAAAACAAGTAAATACGGTAGAGTCTTTAGCAGTGACCTGACTGCACACACTCAAGATGTTACCATTGCTTTCAAAGGGAAATGTTAGACTAAAGTTAAGAGCTTTTGAAAATCATGTTCTAGAAATAGAGGTTGCTTCTCACAGAGCCTGTTTCACAAGCCTCTTCTCCTTGGTTGTTTATCACTGAGATGAAAGAGATCTCAAGTTGCCCATTATTGTGGCACTCTGCCAAAGCCACTCTAAAGCTACACAGACCTGAATTCATGAGAAGGATGCAAAGTATCTGTGGGGATGGTCCAGATCCATTGTGATCTCTTAACTGTGAGGCTTAGCAAAAGGAATGGAAGAGTTAAACCACCTGAACTCTGCTTTCCACTTGGTTGTGAGCTCTAATATGGTCTTTGACAGGACATTTGGGGATTTTTGGCTCTGTTCTGAAAACTTTTCATGTGAACTTAGCAAAAGTGAAATCCTCGCTGGGCTAATTTGAATCTTCTGGGACACAGCCTATAGTTCCTAACTAGTGTCAGAGGAATTGGTACATGAAAACTGAGGTCATAGGCTATTTCCAAGAGGTTTTTGCATATTGAGGAAAATTAATTTTTCAGTGACAAATAGAATGAATGACAGCCCCTGGTAATCAAGGAGAGATTCTCGACTGAAATGTCAAATATCCAAATACAGCAGATATAAATACAGTTGATTTGAAAGAACTCTCCTGTATAGGACTATACTGGGAAGTCTTGATAAAAAATATGTATTCAGGATTTCTTTTCTTTTTCAGCGATTTCCAAAATCAGTTGAGTTCAGTTCACGAATGCAGCAGTATGGAACCAATTGCTCACCTGAAGTTATTTTCTTCGTTTGGGGCTTTAAACGTTAATCCCTGAAAAGCTCAATGTGCAGTGCCAGAATTAATCTCAGTTCTGTCATCTCAATGGCAAATTATGACTTCAGTGACACCTGTCCAGCTATTTTTTCTTCAGCAGATAAGCTCAGCTGGATCTGTCAGGACATTAGTGAGCAAATCAGTGGTAAATGGACAAGAATGAACAGAAACACTCTTCTTTTTGTTTCTTGGAACTGCAGTGGGTCTTAAGGGTTGAAAGCAGAGAGAAACATCAAATTCTTCCTTTCATCTCTACAGCTTACAGAAGCAACATTAAATGCAACTCTGGAGGTGTCAAAATAGGATGATGCTATTTTTACAAAATTGTTTTTCTGAAAGTAGCATCAGAAAATTAGATTATATGTATTAATTTTATTTTTCTATAAATGGCAGACAAGAAGGGTGGCCACAAGAACTTTGTCTGGAAGAGGAAGGCAGAAGTCTGATGTTGGAGTTTCTTTTTTGTGCAGTTTTAGGGTACATCTACACTGAGGTACCTGGGTAATAAGTACGAACTCCTTGACTGAGGATTAAACGAGCTGGTTCAAGTCCTAACTACAAGCTAGCTGCATCTGTATGAAGAGTCACATGATTTAATTTGCTGACCTTCCTTTGCATCCTGGCAGCCTACAGGTTGCTGCTACCAACTTCTCCCAATTCTTTTGCTAGGTCATATAAAACCAGCTTAGTGTTTGCCCTATACTGTGCTTCATGCCACCAAAGGCTCACATCCTCGCTCTTCTTCCATGAGGTTTGGGGATCCATGGAAAAGCAACATTGCTGATCCTCCCAATCTCAAACTCCAGAAAAATACGGGAGGAGTCACAAATCACGAGGCTGTTTTTGAACATGGGGAAACCTCAAAATGATAGATAACCAATTATTTTCTTCACCACATTTTTTCAAACATCTATGGTTTATTCATGTCAGAACCTTACTCTGCAGCCATGAGGATGGAACTTTACACTTTCTTTTTTCCAAATGAGAGCTAAGATTTGCTCTTTATTCACTTGCTCCCAGGAAGCTGCAGTTTTAGAGTTAAAATTCACATTTTCCTGCCAGGATCTGGTCTTACTTGTTGTGGCCCATGGCAACAATCTATCTAGAACTTCCTATTTAATTTATTAAGTTTCAGATAGAGCTTTCCAGAGGCTTGCAGTGAAGGTGACCTTTTCCTCTTCCATTTTTCTTTTTGTCAGCTTCCACATATGTGGTTTATTTACTTCATTTTTTTTCAAGATAAAGCAAATATCATTTCTCTCGGATCTTGCTGTGTTTTCCCCATTACAAAATTTCTTCCCAGTATCTCAGGTTGGGAAGGTAATATTATAAGCCTGATCAATAACTGAAGTGGTGTGTCCATTTGCTTTAGCTTTCCTCACTCATCATCTGAAGAACAATGACTTTTCTGTCTTATTTATTTGGTGGACACTTTTTTGAAAGCTTTGTTCAAAATAAAGAACACATCTCTTTTAACTTTGAATAAAGCCCTGGCACTACAGAACTTCTGGATGAATCACAGTGGAATTTAAAGGGGAATTTTGTTCATCTCTGCCTGGTTTGAGCCTTCCAGACTTCTCTGCCTTTCTTGGACAAGAAGTTGTTGCTCTATTTGTTCTGATATCAGTAGGGTTAGTTTTCTGGGAAGGTTTGTGAGGAAATGATTCACAATCCAATCCACTGCCATTTTCACCAAATCTCTCTCCCTTGCATTTTAATATTTTCACATAAATCACAGTATATTTTTGGAAGTCCTTTTTTATACTGGCTTGCAGTCTTGTGCTTCTTTATGCAATTACAGTGCAAAGGACAAAGATTGAGAGTTTCCATTCTCCTTTTCCCCCAACCCTAGATCAAGGACACATTCAATGACACAAGGAGATGGCAAATTCAAAACTGCATAAAGAACGTATCTTTTCATGCAGCTTGTAATTTAAGCTGGAACTCATAGGTTCACCATGGCATAGAGGCAAGAAATACATAGACAGGTCACAGTAAGGATTGCAAGTATACAGAGATAATAAAAATACAGTGATATGCAATTGTAAAAGCTAACATTTTGGAACACATTTAGCTTTTTGTTTTTCCTCCTGGACTTGAGCCAATCAAGCACTATTAGAGATTAGAGGAGACCAGAGGTTGGAGGTATATTAAAAACCATCTGCCAAGTCTGGGATGGGCTTTGCCTTCTGAAACATGGGATACCATCTCCTATCAGAAACTGAACTGATGGACTGGAGTGCAGTGTTATCTCTTTTCCTATTCTGATATGAAGAAAATAACTGCAAACATTTGTATGTTTGAAAAAATGCATGCTTATGGTCTTTCTTACAAAATTAATTTTATTTATTTTTTTATGAACTATAGGAAGCTTGTCTTCAGAGCCCAAGCACTGAAGTAGAGGGAAGATATACAACATATCACAAACAAGCAAAGGAAGTAAGTTAGCTTAATGACACCACTGGCTGTTTAATTATGCAAAGAAATAATCTTCTCCCCTTCACTGTTTGTAAAAATGAGCTTGCTACATTCAGATTTTAAGCAGCATATCCATAAATTTAAGTTTAATGCCACCGTACAGAGGCTTTCCCAGATAATTCAAAAGCCTATCTCCTTGAAGTCACTGAGACTGTCATTCTGACTAGACAAATTTTATGTTCTGTGTGTAATAGCAGAGCTGGATGATGTGAGCTGTGCTGAGAGGGCTCTCAAACTTTGGGAAGGTCTGTGTGGATATCTGATTTTGGTTTTTGATTCTTTCCCTCTTTATACACAGATAGCGGAGGTTTAAATGCAGCAATGTTACCTAACACCTTCTTCCTGGTCTGTTGAAACTAACATGGATCAGTCTCATTCCTTCGACTTCAGTAGAGTCACACTGGTTTATACTGCCCGAACATTTTGCCCTGCCAAGGTGTAAGCCAAGGCAATTCCTTGAAAAACTGAGCTGAGCACTTTTTATTTGTCTGAAGTTTCATCTCTGTCTACTTTAGTTATCCATTAATTCCACAAGGATCACAGCACCACGGTGACTATTAAAGGTCTGAATTGCCCCATTCAGCTTGACCAAAATTTCTGTCAGACGCAAAGAGATTGTTGTCCTCCACTTCAGAGTGGGCAGCATTGCATTAGTGAAGTGATTCTCCTATTTCTAGTGGGACCCTTTGAGATGCAAGACACCAGGGACACTACTGGCCTTGGAAAGGCATAGGAAAATACACATAGTTTTTAGCATCTGGAGGGGGAAAAACATATTGAAACATAAATATTTGTTTCAGCACCCTGTTGCAAATGTTCAGCACAGTGCATGGGGATTTACTTGCTCAGCTCCCATCAAATATATATTAATGGAAGTTGCATACATAAATCCCTAAGCTTCTCTAGGAACAGCTCTTCTGTATTTATCATTCCTCTTGAATTTCAATGCCCCTCAAAGATTAAGCAACCTCAGGTTTTATTTTACTTTTGTGGGAGTTTGAGTAAGTCATGATAACATCCCGGGAACATGATGAGTGTGATAAAGACCGTGTTCTTTATTGGACTGATCACATCACTTGCATATTGAGTGAGAACGTTTTCTGTTTCTCAAACTTCAGTATGTGCTGATGCAACATTTGCATCAGCAGCTATCTGCAGCTCCCTAAGAAAGAAGGAAACTGTGAGAATGAGTTCTTAGGTTGTTTGTTCTTAATGGTGAATTTTTTCCAGTATTGGTATGAATTCTCTTGTGAAATGCAAAATGATCAATACAAAAAGATGAGGTAGACTGGGCAATGTAATTAGCTCTAGGACTGTCAAAGGTTAGTGAGGTTAACAGCTGGTTTCTCCAGATACTGGCCCCCAAATTCCCCTTGACCTCATCCCACAGTAATTGGTTCTTACTTCTATGCATTTGATGAGTTTCCCATGAATGCAAAAAACCCCAAACCTTAGCAGTAGTGTTTGTTTTTGGGGGTTTTTTTTCTTTTTTTTTTCTTTTTTCCCTAGCTGATGTTCTTTGAAAGTATAGTATTATCTTTCAAATTAAAAGGTTGCTCATAATAGCTGGTAGGTTAGGAACAGATTTTGCACTACCTTAATATTGATTAAGGCCATGGTCTTCCTTTCCACTTGTTGCAGTGAAGAGATAATGTCTGTGTGCTGTCTGACTGCTTTACTCCTTTACTGCTTCAGTACCATGCCAAAGATAAAAAAAATATTTCTGCTCATCATGTTTATTCTCTTCCATTCTCAATCTTTAAACTCAGTTTTCATGTCTTTGTAAAGAATTTCTCCAGTTCCTCCCTGCTTTCTGGAACTGCTGTGTAAAAATATATGTTCCAAGCTGTGCAGAAAGACAAGCCAGATAATGCAAATGGTCTCTCTAACCTATTCATCTATGTCCACTATATGTAGGTTGAAGATGGATGTTAAAGAGAAGCTATGGTTTAGACTCCTTTTAGTGTCTCTTCAGTTTAACCTACCAGGGACAGATGTCATCTGTTAAGCCAAATCTGAATGGCATCACGTGACACTTTCACACTACTGTTGCAGCTCATTTTACCAGCATTCGGAAACCCTTTCCCTCCGGAGAGCAGGAAATGACGTGTCACAGGAAAAATCTCTTGGAAGCAAAGCATTCTTTGTTTGTCAAAAGGTATGTCACACAGAGCACAATGGGTAAAAGCAGTAAAGACTTATCTGATGATGATAACTGTAGTTATCCAAACTGTAGTTTTTCTCTCAGATAGTGGACTATCTCCTTAAAAGCATGTAGTGCTCAGGATCAGACAGCTTTCTTTAAATTGCCTGGTCCCTCTCTAATCACATCTGCTTGACTTGACTGAAAACCTTGTAACCTGTAGGTTACATCTACACTGCTAAGTGCATCTACTCCTGGGAGTAAATCCTGATTCCCAGGCCAGGTGGTGCAAATTGTTTCTGGCTGCATTGCTGTGAGCTCCTTTAGGAGAAGATCCACCCTGCGTAGTACTTGGCCCTGGATGTCTTTTATGCCCCTTGTGATGCCTCTGTGATTTTAAAATGCAATTACGGTTTTGGGTGGGATTTTTTAATTTTGGTGTTCAAAAATAATGACAAATACCTGACTCCTGAAATATTTGCTTAAAGACAAACCCTACTGTAAATGCAAGTTTTTAAGGTGTTAGTTCCTCCTTCCCTTTTCACTGGTGCTATATTTTCTTTTTTTTCTTCCTTCTTTGCATTTCTCCAGAATTACCCATGCTTTTTAGGTATCTATTTCACCTTCCTCTCTAAAGCAGTGGGGACGTAGGAAGAAGAAACATAGTAATCCAGGTGTACTGGATATGCTTGAGTTTGTGGACACCTTCGCATGACACAGGACAAAGAAGGCTTCGTCAGCTTGAGTCTGGATGCAGCTTAAACATGTTAGCTTGGTGCTATGCCTGCCTAACACTGTGGTAGCACAGAAAGGTATTTCCACACCCAAGCTATTGTGCAGAGCTGTGTGAAATGACTTACCCCTTTAAGAATCCACTTGCTCAAGAATTTCTGTACCATTTTGCATTTTTCAGGTAAGACTTACTTTTGAGGTTGCAGTGTGTTCTCTTGAATCATTACCACTGGCAAAGGTACACAAGAAGGGAAGATCTTAGTGTGAGCTCTCAGATTCCACGTAGAGTTTGCATGCAGAGTTGTACAATATTTATAAAGTCAACGTGTTTGATCTGGAAATCATTGAGAAATAGCAACCAGAACTCTGTCATGCCACATTTTTTCAAAGCAAAGCCATACTCCCTAGTGTAAAATATCCTAAAATATGTTTAAAATTCTTTTTATTAGTGTTACTGTTTACAAAATGAGAAATGTAGGAATATAGCAGGGTCTGTTCAAATCACAAGAAAGCAAGAGCACACTGAAGCTTCCTATGCAATAAAGAAGCAGTGTAGGATATTTATTGGTTTGTTGCAAAACCAAAGAATATATACCAACAATTTTATTTTCTTAGTTGTGATGTAAATCAGGACTAATTCTCCTTCTATCAACAGTTGTGCCTAGCTATGTTTAAAAAAAAGATGCCAGCCCTTTTGCCTGCTGTAGGCGATCTTAGATAATGAACAGTCTTAGAAAAAATGTCAAGTGTAAAAATCTGCTTGTACAAATTCCAAGCATTAACTAAGAGATGTCAAATTCTTCCTGCCTGCTCCAGCAGGTCAGAAGCTTGCAGGAAATGGACAGCCCAAAGAGTATTAGAGGGTCTCTACTATTTTTACAGAGGAAGATAAGTGAGCTTTCAGAAAGCCTTGAATTTACTGACCTTCTCTTCCAATTTGAGCTAATTCATTAGCTTCATAAAAGCCTTTCGGCACTTTCTCAATAATTATTTTTTTCCACATAGTTGAGTTCTGAATTAGTATTCAGCTCTCTGAAGAAAAGAGAGTGTTATAAACACTCTTTCTAATGGATGGAGCTGAAAATCACTTCTCCTGATGGCTGAAATAGATCTGTGGGGAATTTTCTGTGATTCCTTTTGATTCTTTTATAGGACCTTTCCATGCTTTTATTTTCCCAAATGTTCAATCATAGGCAAGATTAATATAGCACCAGAACATGTGGTCACTCCTCTACCATAGCTACAGGTTTTTTGTTTTGTCTTCAAGAACTGGTATGCCAAATGTTATGTACGTGTGAGTTTTTTGGTTCCCTAAAGGCAACTTAGTGATACTTTGAGGCTCCCTGGCTTGCCTTTATTCATCAGATGGGATCTGTGATGACTAATATTTCCATGCTTATGCAGCTCTAAGCTTTCTTGAATGACCACTTGTAGAGAAAGACTTTCTCTATTTCACTTCTTTGCCTTTGGCTGAGACATGATATATTTCAACCAGAGTTGGTGGAGTTCTGCATCTTTCTAATGACAAATGCGCACTCCAGTCATTAGAAGTTGAACCATAGCTATCCTCTTGTTTGGTACGAAGCAACCATATGTTATGGCTATGGCATCTAAACTGTTTGTTACTAGAATACCATTAAGGTTGCAAAGCTCCAGTGAAATCTGTTCACTTTAGATATATGAACCTGGATAGATCTAAGCTCTATTGCTTACAGAAGGTTTTTACTGCCTGAGACAGTCTTAGTCAGTAACAGAGCACGCTGCCTGATAAGAAGGTCTTGCCACCACCCTGTCTCATGTAGGTGTGTGAAACAGATGCAAGAACTAGAGATGCCTTCTGTATCTCCACTCTGCTAAGCTGGGAAAGGGTGCTATGGAGTGGTTTGTTGTTGCAATAAGCAGTCTTTATGTGAAAATGAAAAGCCTGACAGAAGAATCCTACATTTGCCTAAACTCCATGGATCTGTTCTAGCTTCAGCCTGGTCTGCTGTCTAAGGGCTGTTCCTTATCTGATTTTAGACACCATTAGATGGCAATATCCTGGAATAGGCCTAAAACTCTGCCAAAGATAAAAATAAGATCATTTTGTCAAACTCCCATTCCTACTTTTGCCAAATTATGAACATTTTCAACACTATTCTCAAAACTGATTTATTCCAGAAGTGTGTATTTGTAGTGGTTACAGTATATCCAAAGTAACTCATGAATCCTGCTGGAAATTACTGTCTCCTTCAATTTAGAGCAGTATTGCTTCAAAATAGAGTAAAAACCTCAGGGTTTGGCCTATGAATCACCACCTTTCCTTCTGCCTTCAAAAAATAGTTTTATTTTCTTGGATATGTATCAGTGAAAAATAAGTTTGGGACTATACCTGATTTTTGGTCTTGCTCTGTAATATTATTTGTGTGTGCATGTGTATATGACTGCTTGCATGATTATAATCAATATGACATTGAATGTTAATGTTGTGGCTTGAGTGTGAAGATTGGTGTACCAACATGCACATGTTATCCTAGTGATACAACTCCTGAATTGAGCTGTATTGGAAGGAGTTTGTGCCTGCCATCAAGTGGCTCTTAGTTCACAAGACCAGTATAGACATATTTAAAGCTGTCAGGTCTTTTTCAGCCTTCAGTGGAGCTAACTGAAGGGAAGCATATGAAGGTTGAATGCTGCAATGGTAAGAAAAAAGTAAGAAAAGCCACTGCTCCAGGAACAGGGGCACTTAGCAATATGAAAGCAATAGCGAGAATGTAAGAGGGGTCCCTAACACTGGGTATGAATACAGAGGCTAAGAAATTGTTTGACAAATTGAATGTGTGGGAGGAAGAGAGGAGAAAACCAGCAGAAAACTAGACAAACAGCTGTGAGTATATCCCTGAGGAAAAACAGCAAGATAGAGCTTTTAGGGAATGTAACGCACTGGAAAAGTAGGTTCGGAAATTGTGAGTGAGAGAGTTGTATGCTCTCATTTCTTTCTGCCTATTCAGAGAAACTGAGCTTTGTTGATCGTTTCCAAAGAAACAAGGTTATATCAAAGACTATGACCTGTTTCATACTAGACATTTCTTTTTCTTTAAATGGAAATATTCCCACAAGTTCCCATTTACTTACTGACTGCTTTGGTCAAAGTGCTAACAATATTTAACTCTTAAGGAAAACTACCAAAGTGACCTAGGGGAGACTGCTCTTCTTTCTTTTGATACTGCCTAGCAGCTTTTTGTGTGTGTGTGCTGGTAATTTACTGCAATGAGCTCTACTACTACAATTGCTCAGTTGCAAGCTTTTGATAAATGAGGGTCGGGAGCTTGTGGGGATGTTTTAAAAGAGCAGTTCCTGCAGGTAACACTTTTCCATATTTCAAGCTTTTGTGGAATGTCTGAACTACTTGGCAACGAGCACAATGGATTTACAATGAGGCTTACCTTAAATCACTTCTTTTACATAGATATCACTTTTAAGTAATCACATGCCTCTTATTTAATTGTACATCTGTTCTCTAAAAGTAAAGCTGTGCTATTTGATTTTCTCCGGTGGCACTTAAACAATACTGATTGGGTTTTATTCCCAGTGCATAATATATGGACTAAGCAGGGCAAAGAAAAGCAGAGATTGTTATTTTGTCTAATTATGAACCTCCTCTAACAATATGAGGAGGTTCAAAAGGTCAACTTGTATGTGAATATTATTGAGTACGTAGAGAGGACTTGAAAAACAAGTGATAAAGAGAAAAATCATGAAGATCTAATCAATACAGTTAATGGAGCATTCAGCACACTCTTCAGGAGGCAGCAGGAGCTCAATCCAGCTGACTAGATATAGGTGTCCAAGTGCCAACTTAAGCACTCTTTGTTAGCCCCCTAGGGCTGCCTCAAATAACCAAAACCATGTCAAATAGCTCTGGACACCTATGTTAGGCAACCAAGCTGAGCCTCAGCTGAACCGCTGCATGTTGTATTGACAAGGCCTTCAATTTTGTTCTCCATCAATAAGCATTTCTTACTATTTGAGATATCCTGTCTTGCTCTGCCTGGTCTCCATCTACAACTCCAAAAGAGGACAGGTCTCCCATAGGCCTCATGCCACACCTACCAGCTCCATGCAGATACCTCAGGCAGCCTAAGCATATCCTATAGCTTTACACCTCTGTGCCTGGCCAACTGAATTGAACGTCAGTATAGATGTCTTAATTTCAGCTGCATCTCAACTTATGTATCTCAGCTCCTGCTCATTCAGTGGCAGATTAGGTGCCCAATGCCATCACTGACAAATGACTATCGCTGAATCCCTCCATCCTGGCATATTGTTTGCACAGAAATGCTAGGGATGAAGGAAAAGAGGGGAAGTTCAATGTACTTTGTGATGTTCCTGAAAGAGGGCAAAGCAGTGAATGGTATCGGGTGAGGGGAGCTGATGCTCCAAATGGGCTCTCATTTAATTGTACAGCTGTTCTCCAAAAATACAGCTATGCTTTCTGATTTACTGGGGTGGCACTTAAACAATACTGATTGGGTTTTATTCCCAGTGCATGGACTAAGCAGGGCAACATGTTCTTATGATTGTATTATGTATTGTTTCTTTTCTTTTTTTTTCTTTTCCAACTCTTTGAATCTTCAAACTTCAAGTAAGTTTATGGTGTTATCATGATGAGGACTGAAGAAGCATAAGTTTCTTCATGGTTCACTCTATGATGACCATTACTGCTGAAAATTATGGACATGACAATGTGGGGCCAAGGACAGGTCTAGATTCTCAGTCCATGCTGGAAGCTTGCACTGGTAGGTAAAACTGGCAGGAAAAGGAAGAGAAGAAATGCACAGTAAGATTGCAGAGCTTCTACCCATGGGCCTTCCTCATAACTGTGTTGCAAATTTTTTCTACATTGATGATTTAAAACAGGGCTGACAAAAAGAAGCCGTGCTTTAAAAATTAAGGCAGTAAATAATGGCTGCATTACTGGAAGAGTGAGAATACAGAGGGGATAGCATACCATTTACTTCTTGCAGCCATTTAAAACAAAAGAAGCACAGACCTAGACAAAATATGGGTAAACAAAGTGACAGAAACCATTGCTATTAATACCACATCAGTCTGAAGGGCAGGCAACACAAGAATAGGAAGAAAACATGCCATTTCAAACCACACCAAGAAATCTGGCTGAAACTAAGATGACTTTCTTGAGAGCTATTACTGATGTGGAGATACTGCTCTTTGAAGCTGATTTTTCCATTTGGCGTATTTATAGTTCAATCAAATATTCTTATTGATTTGAGAATGTGGTATTTTCCTTAGGAAAGGGATAATGAGAGAAGGTGTCTAGTAAACCCTCCGGAGATTTGAGCTGCCTGGATGCTGATTAAGGCTGACACTGTTGGAACGCTGACTGTGTTGCTCTGCCTGGCTGCCCACTGTGGCATGCCTTTAAAGATCAGGTTGTAGACCAATTAGTTAATTTTAATTGTGCTTATATTAATTTTGATTAGCCTGTCAGATGCCAGAAAAGCTAAGACAGCTTTTTACTCTCACTCTAAAAATAAGTACATAAATGAATCAAAGAATGTCTCATGGAGTGTGGGTATTTGCTTCAGTGTTTTGGAAAGGAGACAAAGCCTCAGTCTTCTTGGTCATAGTCAAGGAGCTGAAATGAAACTTTAATAGAATGAGACTTTAATAGAAGCTAATTTTCTTGTCTCCCGGGTGATGTTTCTTTTTTGTTCACTTCTTTACCTCCACTGCAAATAAAATCATAGGAATTGTGTATGTGATTTAAGAACTTACATCTCATTTTCAAAAGCTAGCTTTGGCACACTAGAGTAAAAGTAGCAATGACTTTCAGTGAAACTTTGGGTCCAGTTGAGGCTGTCTTAGACAAGGACATTCAGCAGCTCTGTGCCTGTGATGTTTTTAGTCTAAAAGTCCCTACATGGTATTTGGAAGATTCCCCTGCCTCCAGTGCTTTGAGTCTGCATCCAGCGCCCTGCAAGTCTGATGCACCGAGGCAGTCCATGCATTTGGACTGCAGTCCTCAGCTTCTATGACTCCCTTTGGGTCAAACAGTTTATGCTGTAAATGTGGACACTACCAGAAAGTCAGTGGACAAAGTCTGCTTTTCTTTGTGGGAAGATAGGTAGGTGTGAAATTATGGCAAGTTAACTTTGGTGCTGTAAACAGACCTCCCAGGATCAAACTCTGTCTTCTCTAACATCTGGTTACTGACATAATTTATCCTGCATTTTGCATGTACCACTTATGATTGGAAATCCCACAGTGAATGACGTTGCTAATATCCTGTGGATGGAGAAAATCACACCTAGACCTGCTGAATACCATGCCCCTGTAGGTGAGGAATATCTAGTTTTCATTCTGCCTTAACTCCATGGACTCCCATGAAGTTAAGCCAGAAAAACTGTCTCTGATGTTTAGCTCATTAAAGGTGATCAAAGCAATTGAGCTTGCTTTGAGATATTTGGGTTATATCTAGTGATAAAATGTTGCAGCTTTCTCTACCCAAACTCTGAAACATAAATCACAGCTTGAACCAAAAAGGAGTCTGTGACATTACAAATGTACAAATGTCTCTCTTCCTCTGTGAAGAGAAAAAAATGGGTAGCAGTTACAAATGTTTTTTGCATACAAAGCATCTGTTTATGCTGACACAGATTATTCTTTTCACTGATAAGTAGGTAAATAAATTAAAAAACCATAATTTTCTGCCTGGGAAGAGATTCAGCTGCAAAATACAGTAAATTAATTCACTTACGTGGAGATATTTCTTAAGTGGTTGTGAAAACTAGAACCATAACTTGAAATGATGCACAGAGCCACTAGAGGGGGTTTTGAAGACTGGTCTGCACCTGAACTTGACTCTTCGATAAGAGATGTTTTAGCTGTACCTTCAGATTGTTGTTTACTAAGCAGAAAGCCTTTTGCACAACTGCCGATAAATCCCAATTATGATAATTTCATTTTCAGAAGGTTTCTCTCTAGGAATTCAAAACAAGAAGGGCCAAATCCATTAGAAATCAAAGGTAGAATCTGCAGTGTAGAAGGAACTCCAAAGTCACAGCAGCTGGAAAACACAAGCTTTCAGGGTCCCGCACAGTCCTTGAATCAAACTGAAGATGATGGCCCCAGCCCCAGGCTGCAGCAGACTTGTACTCAGCATAGCCTGGCCATCAGCAAATAAAGCTGTTTTAAAAACCAGGACTGTTTTAATTTACATGGGGTTGCTAATAACCACTAGTGACAAAGAAAACCCAACATGTGAAATTGTTGATGTCACACCCCTTTCCCAGAAAGTATAAGCGATAGAAAAGTAAGAAGGTCATGTGCCAGATGATACATCTCCTGAAAGCCCCACAGCTCTGGACTCTCTACTGAGCCAGTGATACTGCTGTGCCATTTGTTCTATGTCTGTCGTTGAAATGGGTTTACTTAAATTTTTCATTTTTCCGTGCTTATTTGTTTTAAAGCCTGTGCTAAACCTTGCCCTCTTACAGAACTGCACTGCCAGTAAGGTGGCTTTTCTGAGTATGGGCAGTGTTTCACTAAATGGAATTTGTGGGATTCTAATGAACAAAAGTTCAGCAGCTTGAGACTATAAATGTTTCAGGAGGATGACGATAATAATAAGGTGTGAGGTAAGAGCCTGACATGCTCTAATACACAGGGAAATAGTGAGGAACAAGTTTATGATTCCAGAAGATATCATTGAAGAGGGATCCAGTTCCCATACATCCTCTCCTTGACCATGTGAGCAGAACTATGCGAGGATGGAGTGAAGCCCAGACTGAACTCCTACCAGCATGAGCTGGCTCTGGATACTTTCCCTCAGAGCAAGGGCAAACATATTCAGGAGATGGCATCTCACAGAGAAGCAAGCTGCCATTTGGGCCAACATCCTGGGAAATGGGCCAAGGACCACAGCTTGGTCAGAAGAGGGCCACTTTAGCCAGTGGGTTACCAACAAACCAGAGCACTGACAGCACCGCAGCATCCGCTATGGCTGAATATACCCTGGAGATCCTGGCTTGCTACAGAGCTCTGCAGATCTTCTTGAGCAAATAACCTTTTGGGGGTTGCTGCCTAATCCACAGAGCTAAAGCAACCTGGAAAAAAAGAGTAGGCAGAGAGGATAAGTGAGTGCTTTTCAGAGCCCTGCACAGGATACCTTCAGGGCTATAATTTGGATGTCAAATGTAGGTTAGGTTTTTAGCAGCTAAGATGTTCAAAGAAACAAATTAAAGCAACAGCAAACTGGTCTGAGAGCTTTTCTTTCTCAAAGCTTACTGTCGCTTTATTTATTTAGTCTTATCTCTCCTTTCCGCCTATCATTGTGTCAGGTTTAATAGGGCCTGAAAATAAGACATCATAAAACACTAGTGGCAAATCTGATCTACATGTGATCAGCCCTTGGCTACTTTACCTCCAAATTGAAATATATAAACAACATATAGATGTTACATGAGTGTTTCGACCATAAATACCTACAGGTGCAGTAACGTAAAACAAAGCTGGAAACCACCTTATGTTCACAGACACAGCTAGCACCTTTTAAAACAATCCCTGCATTTTGAAGTATATTACCATGCAGTGGAAAAAAAGGATTAAAGCATCATTTAGAATATCACTCTGAAAAGCAAATGATAAACATTTTACATGCCTTGAGTAAAAAATGTTATTCCTGTAAGCCATTTTTCACCTACTAATTTCCCATTCATCTCATAGTGTAACATTAGTAGGAAAAAAATCCTATCAAAATCACTTGAAGTCTAGAAGTCTAGTGATAAACTATTCAATTTGGCTAAAAAAGTAATTATTCTCATGACTTCTTTTCTTTAAAAAATATTATTTGCTTAGAGTGGCTCTTGCTATTACATTGTTGGCACAAACATAATGAAATAATGGGCCAGTTAGTGGGCTAATGTATTTTTCACTCACTTTTTATCATCTTTCTTTAAAAAAAAAAAAAAATCACTGCTGAGGGTGAAATAGTATAATAAGGTTAATGAGTAAAGAAATAACAAAAACCTGCTTTCATCACACTTAGCAGCTCTAAATCACAAAACAGGCGAAACAGATGCTTTGGAATGCAGCCGAGGCGTTGATCAGTAGAAGCTGATTATCTATTAATGAGAGGGTTTTAGTGGTGTACCCTGGTGTAAAAAGCACTAGACTCCATTCAGGCAGCCATCAGTTGCAAATACCATGTATATGAATCACTTGGTTGATGTACAAAATTCAAAACAGATTTTCCCTAGTGCCCTATGGGTTGTCATGCACTGATGCTCTCCTATCCGTTTATGTTAATGAAACAGGATTTTTCAGTAAGTAAGTATGTGTAGTATTTAATTAAACTCACTGCTGGGCTCTGTGAAAATATAGCCCCATTGTTCAGAAATACTATTTGACTGCAATTCTTTGGTTTCACCCCAGTTTTCCTTCCCAGTTGCCTCGGTCCCCTGACTAAAGAGGAGCTGGGTTTGTCCCATGCCAAGACCTTATGAGCACCAGGATGTTATGCTGCAGAAAGGCTGCCAACACAAACCCCACTCCCAAAGACCTGATGTTGCACCACTACCCACAAGCAGAAGGTGCCTTTGACTTCACTAACAGCAGGCACAAACCCTCAGGTTCCCAGCCCTGGCCCCACAATTAGCAGGATTGCAAACAGGGATGTACTGGAGAGTGAATTGCACTGGCGCTCGGCAAACTGCTCTGCTCCTGACCTCCTTTGGGGTCTATGTGATGACTGGGGGAACCATTTTTTCATGCAGTTTGTTGCCCCATTTTGGGGATAAAGACTTCCTTTTCAAAGTGTTTTGAGACTGAATGGTTGAAAAAGTCTTATAAAAATATGGATTATGATTAGAACAGGAGTAAAAGCTCCTCATTGCTACTTCAAGGCCCTACATGTGGGCAGGACAATGCAGAAAGAACTACAGAAAGAATAAAAATCAGGCTTAAGATGGAAGCCTGTAAAAATATTTCTCTCAGCTCAAACAAAGCTTTGTTAAAGAGGAAGCAAGATTATTATTAATATTATTATTATTTCATCTCAACACATTTTTCTGCCAATTTTTTTTTGTCATTGTCGTGATTATTTTCCTGAACAGAAATAGAGCAGTTGCTGATATGCTCTGCAGCACTCATGGTAAGTCTTGGCAAGATTTGTGACTTTATTTATTGAAGAACTGGTATTAATAGTTTACATTTATTAGTGGCTGCACGCCCTTTACTGTGGCATGCATTTGCAATTTAATGCTGCCATGTATCAATGGTATTTGCATGTTTGGTATTTTATTAGCCACCAGCAGTGCTCATGCATTTTATTTAGACCATCCTATAACTTTCCCCGGCTGTTTGTGGGTCTGCGCATAGGAAAGGCTCACTGTACCAGTTCCTGTCCACACATTTCCAAGAGTCCAGAAGCTGCAAAGAGCACGTCCAGTTCAGATCTCCCCTCTTATTCCTACCTGGTAAGATATTAAGGATCTTTCCTGGACTAATAGGGTTAGGAAGACTTTGCTGAATATGATCTTTTGTCTTGTGGCATCATTAATCAGCTGAGAAAGCAATTTAAAGGGAATGCTGGACTCTGCTTTGGCTGTTTTGTCTGGGGTTTTTTCTGAGGTTCGATACAGACAGGGGCTCAGAATCCAATTGGTGTATGAAGTTATTGGTATATTCACGAAGAGCTGCTCCTTCTGCCATAGTCTCACTAACACTTATATAAGTATTTGGAAAATCCTCCTTGCTCATGGATACTTCTTTTTTTTGGGGGGGGGGCCAACAAAAAAGATTCTCAGCATCATTCCAGAGCAGTGATACACATCTCATGACCGAGGGAAGCAGAAAAGCCCCTCCAGCCACGGCTGTGCCTCCACTCTGTCAATATGTATGAGAATGATAGCTTTGTTTCTACAGACAGCAGACCTTTCCCCTAAATGAATAAACATGCTAAGAACGTGTCCTTCTCTCATGCTGCTAAAGTTCTGCTTCCACAGAAATGGAGGAAAACACCTGCAAAGGGTATATATTATCTTTCTGAAAGTACAGTAAAAGCACCAAGCTTAAGATTAGCATCAGCTCAATTCACTTCTTGAGTTACTACCTTCCATCAGATTTGTGGGGACTTTGAAAGCTGCTTAGAGGTTGTTGAGCAGAGCTGGTGAAAATGTGCTGAATATTACTTGCAAAGTAGTCTTCAAATTAAATTCCTCAAATTGCCTTTTGCTGTGTTTTTTTAATCACCTAGTGGTCTTGTTTACAAATCTTCATGCAAATGGCATATCAAAACATGGTTATTTATGTACAAAACAAATCATCCAAACCTTCCAGTTATTTCATATAAAATGGAATATTTTTTACATACGGAATGCATTCTCTATTGCCAGGCCCTGAGTTGTCATGAGACTGGCTTACAGGTCTTAAGGCTGTGGTTTGTTTGAAAGATCATACAGTTAGTGTTCATTTTATCTGGTTTCAGAGCTCTCCAGTATTCACATGTCTAAGCTTTACCTGCACCTGTGTGTATTGCATATATATCAGAAAGACAAACTCTCACAGCCCTCTGGCTCCTGAGGGATGAAACTCCAAAGGTACCAAAAATAATGTGTTCTTAATGAGGAAATCATTAAATTTGGCATTTCTGAAACGTCATGAGATCTATAGCAAAACCTCCACTGATTTTTTTACACAGCCCAGATTTTACCCCATGTGAAATCAAATATTTAATCAAACTCTGCATTACAGTAAAAAAAGATGGCAAAATGAGGACAGCTGTGAGTACATCTATAAAGGTTTTTGGTGCTGGATGGCCACAGTATGTATCTGAATCTGACATCTAGATCTTCAAAATTCTTGTCTATCATCTAATACATGAAAGAGCTCAAATCTTGGATATTTTTCTAATTCAGTCCTACAAAGATTCACAGTCTAGATGATCTTTCACTAAGGTTCTTGAATATAGGACCTGAACAGAGAGATAATAGTCTCATCTTCTAGTTTAGGCCTTAAACAAAAGGATAACAGTAGAGGGACACTAAATAGTCATGCAACCATTAAGCTGTTTAAAAGCTCTGATTTAAATTCAGTCTCCACCTGTGATGTTTCTGTGTTACAAATACGACAAAATTTCAGCAGTGCCCCAGCCAGTTAAAATATTCTTAGGTGGCTCTCCCACAGTCTTTCATCTCAAAAGCGTTCCCTATCTAACAACTAGTTTAAACATCATTGAATCTGGCACAGGAGTGTGAACCACTGTGGGAATGATGATGTTTCTAGGGGGAAAAAACCCCCACATGGATGGTGATGCTGGGCAAGAGTGGTGGGATCAGTCCTTAACAAACACATCACCTTGAGAAACAGATTTTTTTTCCTGCTTTTTGCATGAACTTTTTGGCTAACATTGCACAGAGCTAAAATAAATTTACTTTGTCTTATGAGGAATAAAAAAGACTGCCTTTTGTTGCAGAAAAGCCCCAATTTGTTGCAAATGAGTCAGAGTGATTTGTCCATTCCTCCAACAGGATCTTGCTCTTATGACAGTGAAAGATCTTCAGCACGATCTTCTTCACCTTTGCCTGTAATGCAGATAGGGCAATTTGAAGCAGATATTAAAAGTGCTGGGTCTTACATGGGTGAAAGCAATACCACTGGGAAAAGACAGTAATTCAGAACAATTCCTCAATTTCTTACAAGTTCCCTTAAGTCAATACAGTAACTGAACATAATTTTCCATGAGTGCAAGAGGAGAATCATGAATAAATTGAGTGCATCTTGAGGTGCATGTACATTATAGGAGCCTGGTTTTTTTAACCTGTCAAATTATGTAGGAAAGTGAAATTAAATTAACAACCCCATAAATGCATCCTTGCCTGACAGGGTGTTGCTAGTCAGGAGATGGGATCAAATTCTACTTTTGTTCAGGATGTATTTATTGGTATTCTATATATACAAACATAAAAGCATATATACACTCTGAAGTTCTGTGTGTTTAGGTTGGGCCCTGAAGAATTATTTTATGTCTAGGTGCTCTTTGATTTGAAGTAGCATGAGTCACACACAAAAAGGAAAAAGCAACTTGTGTGCCTTTAATCTCTATGTTCATATTGGTAAGGAAAGGTAAAAGGGTTATTTGCAAGAACTGAATGTCTTGAAAGAGGGAGAGAGAAAGGAGTCTGGTTTAGACCAGCAGAGAGGTTCCTGTGCCGTGCAGTCTCTGCCTTGAAAAGTCTGTATCTTAAATAACTGAATAGTGAAACCCCACCTCTAGCACTTAAGATTGGGAACTCAGATCACAAGGAATGACATTGTCATAGGTGTCATAGGTACCCACAGGACATGACTTTGGATCTTTGGAGTGCCTGTCTAGCATCTGCACCACAAAACTGATGAAGAGGAGGGCTTCCACGCTCTGACTTCAGGAAGGAGAGATATGAACTGGCCCTGCCCTGTTAAGTGCTACAGGCAACTTGGGAGGTTCCTGACAGTTTACAGGATCGTGCCCACAGGCAGGCAGAAAGGCAGCACAAGACTAAACATCAAAGACTAAATTGCTTTACTTTGCTTTAACAGGAAGATAATACAATTGCTTTTGATCCTTAAGTTTTAAAGGCAGTTGTGAAGCTTTAAAAAGAGAATCTGAGATGATGGCCTGCTGAATCACTTTATTTTGATTGGAAGAACCATAGTCTTAAATTCACAGACCTCACTGAATCATTCTACTAGACTTTCAATAAAAGGTGTAGCATAATGATCTTAATTTTTAGTCTGTCTTTCTTTCAGTGGTTTTTCATCTGATAGAGAAGCCACAGTTTTTTAAGAGCATCATGAGTAAAATTATCTCTTTCAGACTGTCTGCATTAGAGGGCAGTCCCAAGGTATCAAGGAAAAGACAGATGCTTAACTGTTGCTGGTGGCTAAGGAGCAGCCTAGACCGTGCTACCGCCTGCATCTATCTTTACAGGGAACAGGTCATTAGGTTTGTGAGTCAAGGCAAGATCTGTGAGCGTGGATGTGTGCACATCTGTGAGCAAGGGACTGGAACACACAGAGAATAGTTAATATCCTCCACCACATAACAGGCAGCTGCCGAGCATCCTCTTGTGTATTGTAGAAACTATATTAAAAGAAACATTCTCGACCTAGGTCTCTTGTGTATTGGCCTGTCCTCACTGTGATGTTGCAGCTATTCCTGACCAAGAGACTAGAAGTATGAAGAAAACTAGGCCCCTTTTTTAACTCAAAATGGTAGAGATTGGCAGAATTGGAGGAATTTTCTGATAAACAAGCTTCTAATCATTCTGGTAAAACCAAAACTGTTTTTTTGGGAGAGGTCAGAACTATTCTAGAAAACTTCTCCATGTTCCAGATGGCTTAAAGCTTAATTTTTTCTGTATTATGTTCCATTTTGAGGAATGCAAATAGTTTCTTTCAAAATTTAAATTCACTGTAATAGTTAAACACATTAACAAAAAGCAGCCAAGGTGAAATCAAACATTTGAACTAAACCCAACCAAAATATTTTGAACAAGTGGGCTTTTAGTTTATTTGAGATTTTGATCTGTGTAGTAATTTGTGGAGATGAACATGTACAAAAAGGACTTAAAATCCAGGAAAAGCGTTTTTTTGTCCAACTGTATGAATGTGTTTCTGAATATTCCTTGCTTAGTTTCTTTATTCTGGTGGGTTCATTTCCTCTAAAATCATTCTGTTTAAAATGCAAATGGTACACAACTGGGATACATTTCTCACTGTCTCTTTCTCTGTATTTAACCTTTGCGACCCTTTTAACTGGTTTGCTAGTCTCTTTCTTCATATTTAGTATGCTCACATCAACCAGGAAACTGACTGTGTCAAATTCAGTTTTATTACAGGCTCTTTTTCATCACAGTCAGATGGATCCTATATAGTGCAGCTCCAGATTTCCCCAAACATTGCTCAGCTGCTTTCAGTGATGCCAGACTCTTTTTTGAAGCTGGACCATAGAAAGCCAAATGTTGGCTTGACAGTGATGTTATAATAGGAGACTGTAGAAGTTATGGATCCTTTTTACTCAACTGACTTGTACTATACCTTATGGGATGCTGAGAACCAAACTACAAGGCAATGCCAAGCTAAGATATTTGTAACCACCAGAAATACCTTTTCTGGGGTGTTGGCCTGTAACCTTGATTCCTCTGATTCCCCACACAGAGATGAGCTCCATTAGGCCTGGGTTTCATGAACTGGCTCTATTTTATTAGGAACCTTCCTATGGCCTATTTCCCGGCAAGGCTTACAGACACAGATAGGGTAAAATCTGTTTCAGTTAGTGTTGGGCATGTGGTGTAGATGTTTGTGTTTGAGCTAATTACTAGGTAGCCTTTATAATCAATGCAGAGAATTGGGTGCCTCTAGCACTTGAATCATCTTATTCCAAGATAAATACCTAAAACAGACTAACTGCACCTTGCAGATGCCTGTTTCTCCCCATTGACTGTAGAGAGAATTTAGATGGCAAGACGCTCTAAAAGTAGACAAAGTGGGTATTGCTGAAGAAGTCTTCCAGCACTGCAGTGAAGATATGTGTTTCTCTTGATCTGGCTTTGGCAGTACTCCAGATGCAGATTCACGCCTCACATCCCATGGTGCAGTGTGCAGGGAGGTCTTCACAAAAGTCTTCCAGCAGGAGCTATTACAGTATGATATTGGTGGACTAGGTTAGAAACCTAACCTGAATACAGTATTATTAGTGCTTTGGATCTTAAGTCACTGATATTAATACCTTTTTTTGTAAAGCTTATTATCAAAAAAGTCGTAGAAGTTTGAAGCCTAAGTTGGAGTTAAAAGGTTCACGTAATGTTGTGTTCTTAAAAAAACATAAAATGTGTGGGTGAGCACATGTACACATACACACAAATTCTAAAGAAAAGGGTTTATTTAGCATAGCCGCTTCTATAGCTGAACTAGAGCATGATGACTGAGGAAATCTATAGTCATGGGTTATATTATCTGAAGATACTTTTCCATTGAAGGCTCATTTATTATAAGACCTAATATAAAATAACGAGCATTTGTTTAAAGTCAAGTCAGGACCAGAACTTACCTCCCAGGGGAGATGTGTAATTTTTGTGATAACTAGGAAAGACTTTCTTCCCCTGGAGTGAACTGTACTGGATTTAGTGCTGCATTAGTACGCTGAGCATCTAAACTGTGCTTATTGGTAATTTAGCTTCTCTTCAGCAGAGCACTAGGGTGTTTCTTTTCTTAAGCATGCACGTAGTTGCAGAGATTGATTTCAGTGGAACTACTCAGGAAATCAAGATGAAAATTATTTCTGCTTATTTCACAGCTCTAATACTTCTGATTTTAGAGGAATAGGATTTTCTGAAAATTGCATTTTAAGACCTCAATAATAATTTTTGGTTCTACCCATGGATCTTAAAGTATTACATCAATATTAGTACTAATGGAATCAGTATTAGGAAAATGTAGCAGCTCATCATAATTAATTTTATGAGAACAAATTATGTCATTTATCTTTGGATTAAACTTGCAAATGTATAGAAAGCCTCCTGTATGCTTAATATACTGTATACCTCAAATTACTTTCATTATACTATTTCCTGTACTGTAGCCACAAGATAGGAAAAGCTTTCAGGTTTCAGTTTTTGCTCTAGTTCAAGAATTCACCATGAATGCTCTAACTCTCAAGAAAATGGGTTGTTTTTATGCAGTTTAAGGAAGCTGGACCTCACACTACATGTTTAGCACCTCTCACTTGGATAAAGGCTTTGGATGGAGGTCTCCTGTAGTCCCGGTGAGTCCTCTACTGAAGAGAGCCAATGGGGGAAGGCAAACTTCTGCTTCTTCCTCCATTGCTGTTACTCAGGGCTTGGTACTGGGGCTGAGATTGTTTAATATCTTCATTAATGAGTGGGAAGATGGGACAGACAGCAGCCTAAGCAAGTTGGTGGGTAATACCAAACTGGGGGAGCAACCTACATCTGAAGTGAGTCCTTCTCTAAGCATGGGGTTTGCCCAGAGGACCTTCAGGGCTTCCACCCAACCTGATTCAATCAATGACTCTTTTTTTTGCAACGAACTGGGAGAGTGTTGCACTTTCGGAAAAGTTCTGGTGATATTAAACTCACTTGGACAGCAAAGCCCCTATGGGACTGACCTATAATTTGCTTCCATTCTGTATCCCCTAACAACTAGGCAACAGTTTCATGTCCTTAAGTTGACTCTTTCTTCTTGCTCCATAGACCCTAAAGTCTTCATAGCACTTTCAACAGGACAGGTCTAACTACTCATTCACATCTCATTCTATAGCTGGTGATTTTGGTCCCCCAGGTTTGCATTACCATAGAGGAAGACAGGCTTTGAAGCTAGATTGACTGAACAGTCCAATGTGGGAACATTCCTGATGAGCTGGCCCTGACAGAGACCTAAGTAATGATGGTAAGATAGTGATGTAAACTGAGCTGGGTAACTTGGTATGCTGGGACCATGTGCGATACCATCAAAACCAGAATGATGTTCTTTGGAAGAAGAGAGGTAGGAGGCAGACAGATCACCCTATCTGACCATAAAAGAGCTGTGCCACATATCTAATTGCAAGGTGACTATCTGATGGGTGGAGGCTAGATTGCAATTTCAGACTTAATACCTAAAGCTTTCATTTGAAGGGGATGGGGGGGAGGAGGCAGGAGAGGGATTTGAATCCAAATCCTGAAATTTCTTACCTCTGTCACAAAAAGTGCAACAAAATTCTAAATCTCAGCTTTGCCTTAAAGTCACTGGTGGCAAGGACTTAAAAAAAAAAAAAAAAAGGAAAAAGAGAAAACCTTCCAGTGACCTTTTTTTTGCTGCCATGTTGCTTCAGAGCTAAAGGGTGATTAGCAGCCACCTGAAAAACATATGCAGGGAGGGTGGCATAAAGACTCTATTTAACATTGTTGTGAAGCAGCAGGGGAAAGAGCTGCAGCTGCAAATGAACCTGTTCTTTGTTCAAGTGAAAATTTTGGCACAAAGATCCATGCAGTGAGACCACAAATGGATTGCCGTTATGCTAATATAACATGGGAGGATTAATGCAAATTTTTCTTGTTTAAAACTAGGTTTTGGAGCCCCGTGTTTAAAAATGATCTCCTTAGTAAGATGCCTGGATTCCATCTGGACACTGATATTAGCATTTTAGAAGCAGAAAGCAGACATTTATGCCTAGGATCTCATTTCAATGTGGGGTTGTACCATTCTGTTAAGAGCTGCCTGAAGACTGGATTCTCTGTGCAGTGATGGCTGGAGCTAAGTAACTTTTCATTGTGTCCAAGCCACTAATATGAAGCAGCAGTGGTTAAAAATGCTTTTGTTAGCAACACCCAGAGAACACTCCCCTGGTGCAGTGTCAGCTGAGACAGAGCTAAATGACAGGAGTCAAAATTAGTCAACAGAAAATAAGTCTTGTTAAAAGAATCTGGTTTTGTTCTTTCAGCAGAATGGTTCTTTCTGATGAAGTTATTTGTACTTAGAGGGAATGTATTTAATGCTCTTACACAATATAAATAAGGTATGTGTTACAAATATGTTACAATGGATAAAAGTCAGGTACTTAACAAATTAAAAAAGGCTGTCAATAGTGAATTTGGGGATGTTGCTAGGGTTTGACATCGGGAATTGACAACCTGTCTAAACTATTGAACATTTTCATGGATCATCTGAATACCATAAATATAAACTCAACCATTGATTAATTGCAGAATGCTAAAAGATGGTAAACTAATTACATATAGAGATTGGGGTTACTTGTTCCATTCAAATAAAATATGCTTTAATACAATTAAATCTGAAAGTATGTACTTAGGACAGAAATTCAGGCATTTGATAAAGAGTGGAAGAATGTATCCTCAAATGATGTGACTCTGAGATAGTGCTAGGAGTCATGGTGAGCGAGCAAGTCAGCATCAGTTTCTAAATATGTTCTGTGGCAACAACAAAAAAGACAAAATGTGATCTTCTGGTATATGAACTGGGTAGAGGAGCATATGGAGGTGAATTGTCTCTGTCTACAGCACTGGATGGATTGATACTGAAATATTTTTATATTCTGAGAGTCTGTACTATTTGGAGGATGTCTAAAAGCTGGGGCGTATGCAAAAAATACCCACGAAGCAGTGGCCCAAAGACCTGCAAAAAATTCCATGTGTAACAAGGTTGGAGGCTGGTTTGTTGAAAGGTGACTTGATCACAGTGTACACAGAGAAAATACCGCAGGTTAAATGTCTGGTTAATGCCTCAAGGGGAAGGATAACAGAATCTGATGCCTGGAAGTTGAAAGGGGAACAAAGAAGTGAGAAAGAACAGTATGGAGCATAGGGTGCTGTGACACACCATTGCAGTACTGGTGAGTTTGTGTCTCAAAACTATTCAAAACTTTTCTCTGTTCAAAAGTACCTTCCTTTGAAGATAAGACTAAAAGTGCCTGGCATATTTAATTTACATTTGAGCAAAGGATATAAAGAGAGTGTACTAGGGCTTGAAGAACCTTATGTGGATATGAACTGGTCATAGGTAAGTGCTGGCTGGAGATGGGTGAAAAGTTTCTAATTATTATAGCAGTAAGGTCCTAAAACGTCCTTTCATTAAGAGTAAAAGGGATGCTCTGAGGAGGCTGTTTAGTTTATTAGGACAGTTTTTTGATGCTGCAGCCCACAATAATGGGTGCTGGGCTTACTTAAACATGGAGGTTCTTTTCACTTGTATGTTCTAATGAAGAACAACAGAGGAGGTCAGACTGGATGGAGGTTTTAATCTTTACGCTCTGCAGCTTAGTAGGATGGAGTGTTTCCAGTGCACACACTTCCTGACAAAGACAACTGGCTGTGTTACAGCCTTCCATTAATTTTCATCAGGACAATACCCCTTTTTGTAGCATTTCATTCCTGTCTGTTTTGAAGACTAGACCAGGAGAAGAGAGGGCACTCAAGACCCTGTCATCTGAGACTCAACAGTGCTAAAATGCAGACAAATTATTGCAATGGTTCTGAAATTTTTTAAAACTGAAATGTAGTAGAAATTCACAATCAGAAAGCATTATTGCAAATATCATGGCTATCAAAAGACTTGGACAATGGTAAATAACTGTAAATTTCTATGTTTACCTGAATGATCCAAATCTCTAATATCAAATAGCAAGGCTGGCATGCAAATAAACATTTTCACATGAATAGTTTTTGGTTTTGATACTGCTGAAACATCTACAGAAAGTGCCCTCTTCCTCTATTTTGAAATTCCTATTTATACTCCAGCTTGAAATCAAACTCAGAAATTACTGTAGATAATATCAGTTAACTATGCATTTTTCCCCATCTTTCCCTATCATTTAAACAGTTGGTCCAAATTTAAGCAAGTGCTTAATTTAATTAAATTCTTTCCTTGTCATTTTCAAAAAAAGTTCTCTCAAAACAAAATCTGTCTGGTTTTGCCTGTGACACAGGTTGCATTTTCTGTAAGACTTTAAGGCTCCTTCTGCTACCTGGAGGTCTAGTTTAACACCACTGGCTTTCTAAATGTCATGCTCAGAATATGCTTTAACTTTCTAATGATGAGCAAATACTGTTGGAGGTAAGCCACCAGTGTAGCAATAACCATAGGTTTCACTTAACCAATTAACACACTTCTATATTCAGCACTTCCACCCCCAAGAATATGGTGATCATTTATACTAGCCTGTGCCTTACATATGAGGCTGTTAGAATTTGTCTCCTATATCTCAAGTCTGTAAATTGTTTGAAGAGTATACCAGTAGAATCATCCCTAGAACTAAAATTATTTCACTGAAGTGTAGTCACAATAGGAAAACACCATTATGTGATTTTGGAAACACAAGAAGATGCTTGTGTTGACCTTTTAAGTGGCCAGGTGGCTGTCTAAAGACCTTGGGCAGGATACATAGTTTAATGGGCAGATTAGGCGAAAAAGGTAATCATGAGGATATGACAATGAATACAGAACTCTTGTAAAAAACTATGAAGGTCATATCTCAAACAGAAAATGCTTAAAATGTTTTCTACAGATTTAGAAAATCCACAGTTCGAGTGGCTTTTTTGTTCATCTTATAGAATCTCAGCTGTATAATGAAGCTGATGAACTTTGAGATGTCCTGATAGTCTCCAAAATGCAAACCTTCAAACAGAGGTGTTAAAGAATAATAAGTGAGAACTTCCCCTTTTTCTCAACACTGGTTCTAAAGCCCAGGTATGTAATTTAAACATTTAATTTACAACCGCAATGTTAACTGTCCTGTCCTTTTGCATATTACAGGTAGCAGACTTGTTCTGCTGTTCCATAGAGGCTAAAATTTTTGCAAAAACCCAAAGCTGAATCTTTTGAATATTCAAAAACAGATATAAAGGCTGGAGAGTGTACAGACATAGTTTCTTGTGTTAGAAAATCCCTCAGGTTTTAATGTGTCACAGCAACACTAAAAGGAAGGTATGGAGGAACTTTTATTTCAGTTTGAAGAGGATACTTAGATCCACAAAGCTGTCAGGTTGGTGAATTCCAGTTGGATCTGGTTACATCTAAGAGCCTGAATATATTTGAAAGCTTGCAGTGGAAAGACTTGTGTACCGTAAGCCTGCAGAAGAATACAGGTGCTCCACCTGTGTCTCCCAAGAGACACCTCACACCTAATTGATTTATCTTTTACTTCTGCTAGTAGTAGTAGAAAATTGTGCTTAGTATGGTCAGTTTTCAAAATGCTTGCTTGACTAAAATTAATTAGATATCACAGCATCCTCAGAATAACTTACTGTTCTCTGTTTATTAGCTAGTAAACTGAAAGGGGGGACTGAAATTACTTTGCCAAAGCCACACATCAAGTCAAGATTAGAATTTGTATTTCCACATTCTCAATTTTGTGCTGTAACACTCTGATTATACTGCCGGTAGTTTATCACCTTGCCAGTGCAATATTGCTCCCCTAGGTCTCCTTCTTCCTAATAGTGGTTAACTTTCAGACCATGTTAAATGCTCACTGGAAATGTGGATGAGGGGGATTGGCCAAAACTGTTACTCTGACTTTTTTTACAGACTTTTTAAAGCTAGCATAAATTTTTTATTCTGTGGAAGCCTAGAGCTAGGCACCATTATACACCCAAATTAAGGTAGAACTGAATTCTTCAGAGTTGCTAAGTACCATAATGCTTAATTAAATCAACAGAGGAATTGTTAGTGAGCATCCCTGAAAATGAAGAAACTTTTATTTAGCTGTCTGAAGGCGGGCACTTAAATCTAAAACTCATGACCTGACTTTTAAGTGGTAAGACTCATTATCAAGTGAGAAAGTAGTTTTCTATACAGTATGTTTCAGAGTAGTACTGGGAGATTCTCTTTTTTTAAAGAAGAAAAGATAGATTTCCAATATGTAGTGTCATGTTCTTAAATCTAGTGAACTAAGAATAAATGTGAGGTTTTTTTCTTAGATGAATTTAGTTTGTCCCTAGACTTGGTAGGCAATGCAGGATGCCTGTTCTTATGAGAACAAGGAATATATCTGAGAAGAATTCTTCTAGACGCAACGAGGCCATTTGTTAACACTTTCCCCAGAAAACTGCTGTAATCTTTATCAGTTATGGGGACTGACTTTCGCTGTATTGGGCTGACTCACTCCTAGGACAGCAGTTCAGTAGAAAGGAAGCAAACACATGAAGGTAATGGAAGTTCAAATACACAATTATAGCCCCTATATGTTAAGGAAGAAGAAAGAGAATGCTAAATGAAAAAACAAGGATTATTTGGGGCCAAGTGGAAGGCTTCTGCCCTCTATCTGCTTAGGAAAGCTGAGGACTAGCAACTCAAAGCTTTAATGCAGAAGCAGTGCTAGAATATCATAGGTGGGGCCTCAACTAAGATGGGCTGACAAGGAAAGAATAAGCAATCTTGAAGTCATTAAAGAAAATCCTAATAAAATTCTCACACACCTTAGTTCTGTGGGATGACAGCATTAAATGTCATCCCTCTGCCTCCTGCCATCAGGATGTCCAGTTAAAGACCTGGCAGATTGCCTTTCACAAAACATCAGATTAAGGATGTGCTTTTTACTTGTGTTCCAGTTTTTTTCAAGAGGCAGTTATGAGAAAAGGAGATTTTTACATGTGTTAATCTGTCCCAACCAGCCCAGGCACTATTGCTGAAAAAAAAAAAAAAAAGACTAAAAAATGAGTGAAAGTATGGTCACATCCATCAGGCAGTTAGTCATGAAAAAAATCAGGGCCAGCGCCTGGGGACAACTGCAAAAAAGCTGCTGGTACAAGTGGCACAAAAGGGGGACAGCCACAGGACTTCAGACCCTGTGCAAAAAGTGGGTCACCAGCACCCAACCCAGGGCTCAGATAGCTGTAGTGCAGGAGACCAAAGGAGCGGGAGGAGGAGAGACATGCACCCACAAATCCAGTGCCAGGCTTTGCAGGAATGAAAAAGAGCTTATGCCGTGTTATTCCTTGCTCTGTATTATTCTTCCCCTGTTTACAGGACCATATGAAGACTCTGCATAGCTAACCCTTCCTCTGGGCTGCATAAGGTCAGCTGTGCTTAAGAGAGATTAAAGTGGTGGTTAGGCCTCTCCACTGTGCCTCAGCTGCAGTGAATTTTGCCATCGGCGGTGCTGGCAGCCTGGTGATGTGCCGGCAGCCCCCGGCAGCCCATGCCCCAGGGACTGTTCTGTGTGTGGAGGCAGAAGGAAGCATGAGCGACAGCCCTGCTGACTGATCTGAAACCAGGGACAGGGGCTGCCAGGCCAATTTCATGATGTCAGAATGGGATTTTGTCAAAGACGATGAGGATCTGGGATAAAACCTGCTCCGTTTCACTATGATACCTGACCAAAGCCAGCCCAGCAGAGCACATGGGCTCACTGTGGTGCATTTACTGGTGCAGGTGACACCTTTTGCATTAGTGCACCCTCAGCACAGGCACGAGTCGGGGAGATGCTGTACACCACAATCCAGCTTTATCTGTCACCCCCTTGCAAGCAGCATTACAACCTTAAACACAGCTATAAGCAGAGCATATAAAGCAGCCCTGTAATTACAGAGACGTAGTGGTCCTTTGCAGTGTGAACATAATCAATTGTGGGCACACAGCAATACATCCCCACTGCATGCAAAACAAGGCAGGAGACTGTAGTATGTGACAGCAGATTGTGGCTGCCCCAAGGATACTTACTTCTGTTTTTCAAAGCTTCTTTCTGCCCAGGATTATGGCTAGTGAGCTCTTTGCACCCTCCATTACAGAAATGACATTTCTCAGCATTACTGAAATACTGGACAAAAAGGAAAATCTAATTAGCTAAAGGTTCTTTCCTCTGCCCTGTGTTTTAAATAATCTTGCACAGAGGGATTTTACCTGTTTTCCCAACCCTTGTTAATAGATTCTGATTAGATACAGAAGCAGCAAATTCAGATATACCAGTATTTTAAGTGAAATCACATCAGTATCTGTGCATCCCTTTTAGGCTTACTTACTGTCATACCTAAACAGATGTGGCTGGATATTGCAGGCAAGTGAACGTCCAGGTAATACTTTACACCTGAGGTCTCATGCTAAGGGGTCTGCTTATTCAATGAGGCATCAGAATTAGATATTTGACTTGTCGTGCCCTATCAAAATGTGTCAGGCTAAATCTTGAGCTAACCTAAATCAGCACGCTTCCATGTTACCCATGGACCAAAGCTGACTTCAACAAGTGGAGAATCTGTCCCACTGCTTTTTCAGGCCTCACAATAAGTTGCTTATGAAAGAGCTCTTAGCCAAGAATTATTCATAGAAACTGGAAAATAACTTCAAACATAAAATAAATTGGACAGAATAGAAATCTCTCTGCATTCACTCAGTGAACACAATGCAGAATCCATCATTTCTGAGGGAAACTTTCTTTAGCCAGAAGTGTCTGCCAGAGCGCTGTCTCTGCCAGGTAGCAATGTCATTGCCCCAGTCCAATAGCTGGATGGTCAGGGCATTCTTCTAGGTGCTGGGAGATGGGGATTCAATTTCAAATACACTGAGGAGTACTGTTGGGGCTGACAGTGCTCCTTTTGGCTTCAAACCGGTCCAGATGTATTACTGCCCCGGCCGCGTCTCCCTGTGATGCAGCCAGCTGGAGCAGGCAGCAGCTGGACAAGTTCCCAGGTGGTCCCTGAAAAAGCTATGGGTTGGTTTCAATGTCCAGGGTTAAAATGGCTAGGTGTGTTATACCTGACGTACAGCAAAAATGGGAACCTATACACTTTCACTGGGATGCTGGGACATTTTAGCAAAAAATCAGAATTGTCTCTTATTTTGTCAGGACATTTGGCAACTCTGCTTGCAGCAGCTGGCTCGTAGGCTTTCACCCCTACAGGACTATTCAGAAGTGCCCAGCTCCTACTAAAATCTAGGTCATCCTTTCTTGCCATTGGCTTCTTCTGTCCAACCTGCCCTTCAAGGCCATTGTAGTATTATTTCCAGATTATTATAATTTAAAAAAATCTAAGTCTACTTTTCTTAAAATTAGCTATAATTACTTCAGTTGGTTCAGAGTGACTTCACCAAGGTAACAGAACTAATTTGAATAAGCAGGTTTCTCATTTGCAAACTAACCTCTCCTTCCTCTGACTATCACTTCACTGAAGTGAATCAATAACTTTTGACTTCCACCACCAGAAATATTCCATTTTTAAGCCAACCACATTTATTATGTCTATTTAAACACCAAGCACACATTTTTCTGAAGCCAATGGCACTTTCTGCTTATTGTGAATTCTAGCGTGCAGAGAAAATATAAAAGAGACTGATCTCAAGCTTAGAAAATCCAACCCCTGAGAAAACAAATTCTTTCATGAAGGACTATCTGATCTCTCAAGAAATAAATGCTATATCTCTGCGTTCTGCTTTTGTGACCATGTCTAGTGCTTATGTCATTTATAAGGTGAACTCTCTATTTCTATAGATGACTAGGCTTATTCTTTAGTCCTTGTTTCTGATGTCTTATTACAAGGTGCCAGTTAAAATTCTGTTAAAAATCAGAAACTCATCCCATATGTGACCTTTCTTTATATTCAATAACAAAGACACCTGCCGTTTGACCTTGTCATCTAGATATTTGTCGCTTTCAGCTTGGGATTCCGAAAAGGTTTTCATTTTCTTTGAAACACTGCCCTTCTCACTTTTGCAGTGAACCAATGCCTTGAGAAGCCAGCAAGGGCTACTGACACCTTCACAGTCACCACAGATCAAAATTGTAAATGTTTTTTGCAAATCGAATACTGAATCAAATACTGCAGTCGTCTCATGAAATTCTACGTCCTTGGGAGAAAATCTACTGATCTTTCAAAAAGTGGAGAGCCAAATCCTCTTCTTGACTAAATCACGAGATATATCATCTCAACAGGAGATACTAGATGGAATTTTCTGGCCTGTATTATGCAGGAGGTCAGACTAGGATGGTCTCATAGGCTTTTTTCACCTTAAAGCTGATGTCTCTATCAGCCATCTCAGTGGAATCACCTGAAATTACATCAGTTGAAGTTCTCACCCATTTCTTTCTTTTGTCCTTTTTTCTGGGGCAGGAATGTTTTCTATGCCTATAACTCCATTTAGTAACCTTAGGTTTTTTTCCTTCTTGGAGGAAAAAGGAAAGTTCCCCATACTTAGATACACTAAGTTTAATTATTCCCCAAGGATCAGTAGGTTTTTGAAAAGGGAAAGGAACAGACAAATGAAAAGGTCACAGATTTATCCTGTATTGGCTCTCATGAATGCACACAGTGTGCTTAACACCTTCTGGAAACTCTCATTGTATACTCAGTTTAGTATGTTACACACATTTTGTCTCAGCATTTCTTTTATTCAGAATATCATATTATTCTGTTCTCAGTTACAAAACTGTGTGATCTTGAAATGGTTTATAATAGGATACTTACATTTATTTTTAACGTGCTTGAATATTTCAAGTGCACTAAGAATTCTGAATCAAGCAGTGGCTAGACTAACACAGTTATTCACAAAACATTTGAAAATAAATTCTTCGCTCTGTAGACCTCCAGAGACAAACACACGCACAGAAAAAGTAAAAATAATGGAATAAAATTGAAGTCAAATGTTTAAAAATACAATTTAAGATTAAAAAAAATAGTTAATGCTACAGTTGTCCCCTAAACAAATAGCAAAAATTCTGTAAAGTCAGAGTTAAAGTTGAATGTAAAAGAAGTGGAAGGTATAGAAATGCACAGTTAAGGCATACAGACAATCATAATGTGTGTCAGTGTAATAAGATAAATATGCATTAAAATCAATCTACTTTGGTTTTGGTCCCAACTTGTATTAATTGGACTTAGCACACCTACTAAGTTTTACTTTTTCCTTTTTTTTTCCTTTTCTTGATGTCACTCTAAGGTAGAATTAAAGTTATTTTGGTATCTTATCTGTAAAAAGTCTGATTCACCACATCTAAATTTTTTTTTTTTTTGCATCAGAGTAAAATAATTCATCAAGCCCAAAGAGCAGATGAGAAGTCACTGAAAGGAGAAGACAATTGTATGGCGCAAAGAGCAAAGAATGAGAATGAATACATGATGCTATGCCTGATCAATTTCCCCTCACCTTCTCTCCCCATGATCACAAAATCAAACATCTTTATGGACTCTGGTCAGAGATAATCTAAATATCTTCACTATCACCAAGGAATTATGAAAGTAATTCCTAGTACATAAGGTATGCATGAAATGACTATTAAATTTCAATTTTTACTGCTTAAGTACTGACTAGGGGGTTGTGATTTAGATAGTTTGCAATTTCAGAATCAAAGTAAATAACTTAATTAAATATTAAATTACAGCCTCTGGGGAACACTACCTACATTTTAAGCAGAAAGGGGAAAAAAGTTTGAACATATTAATGAGCAGGTGCAAAGATTTATGCCTTCACTAAAAGAAACAGCAAACATTGCCATGATCAGATAAATCTTTTTTATCTAGAAGCATTAAGAACAGGACATATGCATCCATTATATCTAAATTTTTAATAACTCTTGGCATATTTCACCTTTACTCATGCAAACACCTTGTCGTCTTCTTGCTGTATTGTAAACTTCAAGGTACGTTTTTTAGCTAGTTGCCACCTGTTGAACACGAACAGAAACGATTTATTTGGACTATATTGCAAAAAATGCTGCAGCTCAGCTCACAGGTAAGTTAGAATTATGTTAAACAAATAATTTGTGCTTTCCTGGTTGCTTTTGCGTCATTGATTCAACAGCAATTTGCTCTTTTACTAGCTAAACATTTTTGTCACCAGGTACAATCTTTCGTGTTTGGGCTCATAAATAGTAAGTTTCTGGACTGTAATATATGTAATTTTTTTACCAGTTAGAGAGCTGATTCTTCTTTTTAAAGTAAGTTTTGGAATTAAGTTGGTACCAAGACCATTATCTGGCATGAATAAATTCTCTGAGTATATAGCTTTCTATTCAGACTTCAGTGTTCTTATCAGAATGCATGGGGCTTCTTTCTTTCCAGGGGTAAAACTGAAACTTAAACATTTGCATCATAAATCTCAACACTGCAAACAATGCAAACTTATTTTTTCCTTAAATCATATGAATGTGTAGGATGTCACATCTTATTCCCAGGCCTTATTTTAATTCTTTGACTGTGTTGAGTATTTCAACCTTGTGAGTTAAACTTAAGCAATTATACAATAACTGAATTCTCACTGGTGATCAGCTGTGTTGATTGTTTAGTCACAAACCAGCAACTGCCCAAAATAGGAAAGCTTAAACCATAATTATTCTTTTTGGTTTTTTTCTTCATTCAGTTCCTAGACTTTTCTTAAGAAATATATCCCTTCTGGCCTGAAAACCTCTTCTCCATGTCCTCTGGTTTGAATATTGCAGGTGCCCTGAAAATAAGTTAGTTTAAGCAGAAATAAAAAAAAAAAACCACCAAAAAAACCAAAAAACAAACAACTCCAAAATCATTGATAGCATAGTCAAGCATCTCTTGCTATTTTACCTCAGAGGCCCGTTTTAATTTTTAATAAGCTTACTGCTGTTCCTGGTCTTTTGGACTACAGTGCCATTAGTAAAGAAAAATGCCATTTGGCATTAAAGAAATGTAAGGAATAAGAAAACAAAGAAATAAAATGGCCTTTTATAAAATAACTGTAAGGCCTTCTAGCATAACACTGGAAAATAATTTGCAAAACCATTTTTCCTGCTCCTTAAAGAACCTAAGTGGAAATTTTCTATGTGTGCACTGCACACTGAATTCTGAATGTATATAAATGTGCATTTTTCATGTATAACTCTTCATTTGCCAACTTGTCTCTGTGTTACAGTACTAAGGTACTATTTAATTCCAGACAGGTTATCACTGAAAAAATTTCTCTCTCTTGTTTTAGTTACGACTCAACTGCAAATATCTGTCATGAATAATGACCATGATCTAGGGCTTCTCATGATGTGAATGAACAGTTTTGCTATTAATATTATAATAATTCACTTATGGATATTTCTTTGCATCCCTGATGATCCACTATAAAATCAGTAGACACAAGTTTGTAGTTTCAAAGATGGTTGCTACCAAAATATGGGTGAATAATTCTGCATATGAGCCAAGAAGAAATATTTTTAGGAACCCAGAAAGGACAACATTTATTCTTTCATGTGGAGGTAGTACTTAGGCATCCCTGTTGTGACCAAGTATCTGATCGTGATGTGCAAATGAAGAACGAAGACTTGTTATTTACCCCAAAACACTTACAGTCTTAAGGACAGCTCTCTCAGCCTTCACCAACTTCCCTGTGGAAGGGAAAAACTTATTCCTGAGACACAGATAGCTTGATATAAAAAGGGAATATATCATCTTCCTCTGTTAATTCTAAGAGATATAAACACGCTATCTAAGAACCATTATTTTTTAAATTCTCATTGTCATTTAAGTATGGGAATTGCAGAACCTTTTATCTTGTTAAAGTCGTTCCCTTCCTTCTGAATACTGATTTATCTAATGTACCCTGCGTCCAGCAGCACTGAGGAACTTAACCTGTAGGATATTTAGACATGAGATATAACTTAAGTTAGGAACTTCAGCCCTGACACTGAAATAACCTTGGAAAGTCACCTTACCTATCAGTTTTCTCACCCATCGCCTGTCTTTAGAGAGTAAGGTTTTTGGTTTCTTAATGTGTACGGGTGATATGTGAAACTGGCAGGTAAATCTCCTAGCTCAGTGCAACCTTTGTCTTAAGTGAGATCAAAAATATCCATTATCATTCCACTTACTACCACTAAGACATGCAGTAAAAACTCTGTGTGCCAATAAATACAGAGACCAGTACTTTCACAGTGGTCTTGACATTATAGCAACAGCAACATTATAGCAGCCTGTAAGCCAGGCATATCTAGAACTTCAAGGCATCTTGAATTTCAAGAGTGCTATCATCTGCACTTGAGAGTCATTCAAATTTAAATCATGTTTACTTTCTTACATTGTTTCCCTTTGGTCTGCGTCCAAAAAACTGGGCTGCATCTGAGAGTAGGCAGTACATGGCAGGGTAGTAACGAACTTTGATCCATCTAACAGATTTATGATGGGCTCTGGGTTTGCCAGCCCAAGTGCCAACAGTATTTCACTGGAAGCCTTGAACTTGGACATCATGCTTGTGTCATTTATTTGGGCTGTTGTGTGGGTTTGGTAGCCACAACAGTCATTTCCTCACAGTTGGTATCTTCTAGTGATCTGCAAATGCTACTTCACTTATGATCACTGACAGCATCTTTCTTTGTCTGCACAGCCTCCTGGGTTCGGGTACCAGTTTTATTTTGTTGTTGTTGAAACATATTTTGCTCCCACCTCCCTCACATTGTCTATGTAAAGAGGCACATCTGCTTTTGTTTATTATGCCATTCATGTCAGCTGTGTTTTGCTGTACATTTTCTTTCCTTGGCTACTTCCCAGCCTTTGTGTTCACAAAGGGGAGTCGAACAGAACCTGATATGCATTGAGCCAATTACCGCCCTGTCTTGGGGACTCAGCCGGCAGTTCAGCCGCAGTACATAGAGCACTGTATAATCCTGAAAAATGTCACCCATTCCTTCTCCAGGACAGAAGAAATTGCCAGTACAATGAGTAAGTGTTTTAGCAGACACCAGAATATTCTGAAGTCATTTTCTTGACTGACTTTTCCCAGTTCCTGTCATGAAGAGTAAAAAGATAAATTCCTATAAAAATTATTCAAGCTCCTTCAGCTGGCTGTCAGTGGGATCAGCTCAGCGCCTGTCCAAAGCAGGAATATATTAACTTTACACTGGGGTAAGTTCCTGGTTCACAGGAAACAAACATCAGTGATAACCCCCGATCACTTGGGGTCATATTTATCTGCTGAACTTGTTCACCACACAGTGGTCTTCCAATTTACTCAGAATGCAGGTAATAGCTATCCTACACCATGATACCTTCAGCCGTCACTGCTGCTAGGCATCGTAAGCTTGCAGGATCAAGCCTGGTTTGCACACAGGCAGCTCTCTGCAGAGCAAATGGTGGCAATGACTCACTACACACTGCTCTTGCTGCCCACACAGTGTGTCATGGTCAAACGTGCACCCAGGTGAGAGCAGATGTTACCCGGCAGAAGGAAGAAGAGGGGAGAGCCCTAAAGTGACTCGTAGTGCTGGACTCCTTCCCCATCGTACCGCACCTGTGGCACCCACCCCACCACATCTCCCTGGTGCGTGACAGGGCTGGCCATGACGGGTCCTACCACCCGGGCACCGCACCCAAGCCCTGAAGCATCGGTGACAAGTTGTGTCGCTGTTATAGTGTACTCATCCAAAACCTGCCTCTTCCAGGTAAATGGGGATGAGACTTGATTGGTTTTTAGAAAAATCATTTTCCACGCACTGGTCTTTGCTGCAGGAAAGGAAGAGTGGTACTGTACACCCTGCTGACCCTCTACCAGAGAGGGCCAATGTCATCTTTCAAGCACATGCTTGTGCAATGCTGCCAGGCCAAAGCATGCCTGGTGTTCAAATGGCCTAAATGCAGAAGGTATAAATGTTAAAAAACTGATGTCAAACAGTGGAAGGAAAAATTCATCTGTCACTTTTTATACTGCAAGTGTATTTTATATGCATTTTAAATAGACTACTAACTGCTTAATAGGGGTTAGCAGCCTTTTACAGATGTGACCATGTAAAATTATACCTGGAAGATAAAATACGGAAAGCCGTAAGCTCTGATTACAGCTGTAACCAGCTGGATCTGTAGCAGTATAAAAAACCTGCATTCTCATTTCACATCACCAGCTTATAGGAACCATGTATGCATGCATTTGACCATGTGGCTGCCTGTACTTGTCTTTGAAAAGTGGAAGTGTCTTTTTCCAGCCATTGCTCACAACGTAGCCAGGTAGTTGTCTGGGTTATGTGTGTGCCTGCAAAACCTGCACCACATTATTCAGTTGTGCCAACAAAAAGAAAATGTGGAGCTCACACCAGGGATCTGATGGACTAACATGAAAACTTCACGTTATTTTAGATTTCAGGTAGTTTGAATTTCATACTTACTGTAAAGAGAAAACAAAATCCTCTCCTAACACTTCGTCAACATTCTTATAAATGTCTTTCTACCAAAACAGTTGGAACTTTTTGTGGCTACAGTTAGAAATGGTGATGTGTCTTTAGTAACAAGTATCCAGACATCAAAGATTTTAACATCAGACGATCCCATGTCACATAACTCCCTATTCATAGCACCTTCCCTTCTTTATGTTTCGTGAGCCACACAGGGAACTGCACTGGTATCCCTATGGTCTCCAGTGTACAGAAGTCAGCAGAAAAGACATGGTAAGGGACAAACATAAAACGTGTGCCGACATACTCCAGAGATGATACAATAGCTCACAGCTGGGTAGCAACACCAAGGATTAGAAGGTTTCACACAAAGTTCAACAAGTTCAGCAAATCTGGCTGTAGAGAAAAAAGGAAAAAAACCCTGCTGCACATGATGTTTCAGTTCCAGACAGCGACTGTAATTATAATAATGAAGAAGCCATAGGTAAATGCATAACAACTCCGCGAGTGCTTAGAAACTATCCTGGGCCAGGTTCTCATTAGAACCAAAAAGTGCAGGTACAAGTAATAAAGATGATTTTATCAGAGGGAATGTTATTTCCTATTAGGTACTTAAAGCATCTCCACAACATTAATCCCAGCCTATTGACAGGGTCCACTCTACATTAAAATCAGCAGCTTGGCAATTAGAAAAAAAATGCTGTGTTGGCTTGCAAAGAAAATGTGATTTGTGAAGCTCTCAAGGTTTCAGTCCAGGAGTTTTGTTCTAAATGTGCTGCCTCCAACACTTTGAATCCTCAGATAAAAACAAAGTGCTCCTCTAATGTGACATGTCATTTTGCATAGTGTTCTGTTGGGTCCATTGCTCTTATTATTGTCTTTCTAGGAATAATACCAGTGCCTGCTTGAGATTTGGAAGATTAGCATTAATAGGATAGAAATGAAGAGGGCAGCTGTTTCATGATGGTGTTTAGATAGATGATCTGTCTGCTGCCTAATCCATGTATCATCTACATATCCAGTCAGCATAAGGCAACCTGGTAAAGAAGTTTATGTCAGAAAAACCCTCCAAATCTAGGTGTGTCTGCTTATCACACTTCCTCTCACACAGACAGAGAAAAATTACTGTTGTGTAATTTTAGTACCCATACTGACAGATTTCTTCAGCCTCCTGCTGTAGGATAAAGTTTGGCAGTGTCTACACTCATGTTTAATAAATTCTGTAATAGTAAATTCTCAGGCTTGTGAGGCAGAGAAAAGGCTTTTCTGGTTAAGCATTCACACTTTGGGGTACTTATTTCTAATGACTCATAGGAGCTTGTGAGATTCTCTTGTTGTGATAGGCATAGTCACAATAATTGTGATACCAAATGGTGATAGCTGTGAAAGGCTCCCTAAGGAGTCAAGAGCTTAAGTACGATTTAATTTTAGTTTGGTCTGTAAATCTCAGGAGCCCTCTGTAATCTCAGTCTATCTGTTATGAATTTATCATGAAGTCTGCTGTCTCTCACTTATCACTGTTGCTGGGTGTGATCAAGTTCTCTAGACAAAAAGCATCTTGTGATCGAGTAATGCTCAGGTTTTGTTGTGGTTTGGGTTTTTTATGTTTTTCAGTTTGTCTTAACGAAACCATTTCAATAGAAAACTTTAAGCAACCATAGGGGAAAAAATGTAACCAGGTCTGAAGTCGTAAACAAGATTATTTAGGGCAAAGTAAAGGTCAGTAAAGGAATGGAACAACAATTTTCACTCAAGTGGAAAACTCTTAATTACACAGCAGATTTCCAGGAAAGGAGATTGAAACTATTATAATTTATCTGCATTCAGTGCTTCAGGTCCTGTACCAGCCCAATATTGCCATGCTTTCTATCTTTTCAGAATATAGAATTTCACCTGCAGAGAAAGCATGTAACCTCGATTGACTAAAGCATGGGGTTGCACACAGAGATCACTCGTTCCTTCTTAGCTCCTTGCAGCCTTTTTGTGAGAATAGCTGCACTTCAAAAACCTGTGTACCTCTCTTAAAATCCCCAGCCCTCTTCCTTTTTACTACTTAATCAAGGGGAAAGAATATACTAATGAATAAGAATTGTGAGCCTAATGAGTAAGAATTGTGTTTTCCCTTCTGTAATGATTCGTTTACTTGCAGCATGTTACTCAGCTACTGCACGGCTTTGTACACAGGGCTCCTGGCATGGAAAACCCCTGGTAAACAAGGCAAACAAAACCAGGCGTCATGCTGTGTGGAAACCAGCTTGTTTATGTTGGTATGCTTACCAGATATTTTCTTTAAAGCATACCTTTGGTTTAACAAGATCTAAAATTCCGTGTATTATGACATTCTCCTCTTGTTCTTTGTGCTTTTGTCAAATTTTAAGAAGTTGCTTGAATAATGCATGATATCATGTGAAGCACAGAGTGAATTTGTTAATCAATGAGTATGAAATTAGAGATGAAAACAAGATAAAAACACCTTTTCAGTCATGTACTCTATAACCCTGTCAGAAGGTGGTTTTTGCCCTGTCATCATCAGCACTTTGTCCCGTTCCTTTTTCAATGTAGTAAGAACTGGGAATGTCATCACTGCTTTGGTGGGAATGAACTGGAATTTATTCTTTGTACAAAACCTGCATTTGGCCATGCTTTTTGTACAGTATTTAAATTAGATCTTTTTTGGATGTGCCTCCACAAATGACAGTTCGTACAGCTTATTCTCTAGAAATGTGTCCACTCTTCCGTTGGCATTAAATCTCTTCAAACGTAATCTGAATCTGCTATTTATGGTTCAGAAATCTGTGGGAGTTTTGCTTCTACACAGTGAATATGCTAAATAATTAAAACTTAAAATGCTTTTCAGAGAAGCCTTTTTGAATCACATCTGTTACTTCTCGTAGGAATTTTCCCTCACAGATGTTACTTTTTTTCTTGTTTCTTTTAGGGCACTAATGACATTTTAATCCTATTCCAACTAGCATTAATAAAGCAAATCTTCATTATAAGCCTGTCAAGTCACAGAATGACAACAGTTACAAGAGACTGGAAGTAACATGCTCTGCTCCCAACTTCCTGTGGAAGTCCCGCCCCTGCCAGCTGTCGTGTCCCTCTTGCCCTGGAAGTCCCACCCTTTCCAGTCATGTGTCCCATTTACCACCTCTCTTTCCTCTGGGTTGCCATTTTGTAAAACATCATAGCCCATGTGTTTGCAGACTTCCCTCTAATTGGCTGTCGGGACCAGCTGCCTCTTCCAGTTTACCTGGAAGTACATCAGAACAGGAAGCTCCTGCCCACCAGGTAGGTGGCAGCCACTGTTTTTGACACCATTTCCCCCTATGTGTTTTTTGTACTGCTCTGTGATTGGCTGGCTCCCATTTTTTGAACCCATCTTACCCACATGATCTCAGAGTACCCTCTGATTGCCCGTTTCCTTTGGCTCAGGAAGTGCTCATGTATAAATATATATACTTTTATGTATATTTATAAACACACAGGCAACACCATCTGTGAATATGGAAAATCATAAGCAAAATGCCATCTTCAGAAGAATGTATCTATGAAGACAATAAGGAAAAGCCTCAGAAGGATTCCCAAGAAAGACCACATGAACCAGAAGAACCAGACAATAGACCTGTGAATTGGAAACTGTATTTTGAGGTAAGTTTCGCACAGAGAGGGCAGGTAGTGGGGAAACTCCCTTTGCCACAGCTCTGGCAGAGCATACAGCTACCTATGAGAAAGTTATGGGGTGCAGGCTGGTGCTATATGAGTTTCCTTGCCTTTTTGTTGATGACCTTACAGAAAGTTTCATGAGCTCTGGCTGAATGACCAAGGAGGGAGAAGGTAGAAGTGTGCTGTGATCGGTTCATGTTCTTGTCCAGGCCTGCCGCAGTCAAAGAAAGGAGAACAGGTGTAGAAGAAAAAGTGGAAGTGGTGTTTGAGGGGAAAAAAAAGGCTGCAGAAGCTTGATGGGCAATCAACATGACTCATACTGTGTGGCCATTTTCTGGGAAAGATGGCCCTAACCTCTGCTGAGTGCCTCCCCACACTGCTGGGGCACCGCCTTCTGGTACAGCCCCTGTCCACCCACAGCACATCCTGCTTCTACCAAAATGCCTTCCCCATTCTGGGTCCTGCCTGGCTGCCCCAGACAGCCCCACACTGTCCAAAGTCAGGCCCCTTCCCCAGGCCAAAACCTTGATCCCAGACGGCTGGGCCTTGTCGTTCAGCCTCTGTCAGAGAGGCACCGATCTGAGGTGGGCTCCTGTGGAAAGGTGAGCGGGCAGGGTGGACTGGGTGGTTATTTAGAAACAAGCCTGAGACAAGTGGCTTCAATTCCAGGCTTTGCTGCAGATTTCTTGTATGTCTTCTGGGTGTTGTCCTCGTTCCAGTGACAGCCCTGCCAGTTAGCTGAGGGGAACCCTGGCTGGTGTGCTCTTTTTCACGGGTATCCATTTGGAAAGCCTATTCCCCCAGCACACACACCACCTGTAAGTACTTCAATAAAGAAAAGCAGGTGTCTAATTCAGGCCTTTATTTACCTCTGGGCCCAGGCACCAGCACTCCTTTGTGAACCAAATATGCCAGTTTGCCTGATGTAGGCCTTGCACCTGGCAGCAGAACAGTGTAGGTCCCTGCTGCCATTGATTTTTTCATGCTCTCTTATTTACAGGCCATCCATCTTTCACCCAGCACTTGGCTATTTGCATGGAGTGGACACTGGAGAGACCTCCAGCCTTTGGTGGTGAAAGTTTCTGGCATTTTTGCCAGACCTCAACAACGTTCATTTCTGTAACTCTGCAGCAGTCCTGGATCTGTCTGGGTTGTTTTATTCTGTGCTGCTGTAGTAAGCACCAGAGGCTGCAGGGGTTGCATAAGCTACGATGTGGTGCAAACATGTTTTTGTGACAAACATGAGAAAAGTACTGAAATAAAAAACATCTTCTGCTTCCTTTTGAAGACAATCCTCCCCTGCCCTTGTGGCTGTCTCATCCACATTCAACTAAACATTCTCTATATCAAGGAATGTGTCATAACAATTTATTGAAAGTGTCTACCACATTGCAAATTTTAATCTTATCTGAGGTCTTTGGATTCTACTGAAGCGGTGATTATATATTATTTGTAGATCCTTATCTCAGGAGATAAAACAGATCAATACACAAAACAAGAAATATCCCTCATAACACTAGTAGGTGGACTGCAGCTCTGTATGTCACATGAGGACAGCAAAGCTGCCAAGTGTGATGCAATTCTACCAGGAAAAAGGTGTCCCGTATTTTAACTCTGCAGGTTAAAGTTATGTTCAGTCCTATGGTTGTCAACTTACTTACGGAAGCTGGGGGAGGGAAGGTTTAACATTCTTTAAGAGGCACTGAAAACAGATGAAATTGCCATAGAAAAATCTGAGAAGAACTTTTGGACTTTATTTCCATTTCCCCCAAATGGATGAGATAAAAAATAGGCTTAACTCAGGGAGTTTAAGCAAAAGGGTATAAGTAATTATTGAAACAAAAGCTGTCATCAGTTCCAGCAGAACAGAGCATCTGCTCAAGATGGATATAAAATGGAGATTAAGAGGTGATGAGAAAACCTGAAGAACAAATTATCAAAGCAAGTGAGAAAATACTAAGTACTTTAAGGCTATGAAGACATTAGGAAAGTGAGTGAATCATTACAAGTCAAGGCTGTTACAGAGGAGATCAGGAGAGGACATGACAGAATGGTAAGGGAAATGTCTCTTTTCTCACCTCATTCATGGCTATTTTAAACATGAAGTGGTGGAGCTAAGTAGTGTAATTAAACTCAGACAAAGTAATTGAACAAGGCAGCACTAATCCACCAGTTTTGTAGGAAGCACAGGGCAGTCACTAATCTACTACCAATAACACCCATTACTAATATCAGCTTCTTGTGTCCCAAGGGACAAGATCCTTCCTTATCCTCACAGCCTAGCTGCAGTGCAAGGATTACTGTCAGAAGACTAATACCCTCTTTCAGTTTAGGCAGAAGAGGGAACAATTTGGTACTGGGTTATATTTGAAGAAGAGTGTTTTTATGAAAAGCTTTATTTCAGAAAGAATAGACTTAAGCATCCTTCTTTTTCTCAGATATTTCCATATCCACCATTTTCTCCTTTAAGTACTTTTTCTACTCTAGAAGTTCTCACTACAATCATGTAAAGCTATAGAAACTGCTCAGTACAAAACCCCAGACAACATACGTTCTTTCACCTAGCTATTCTCCTTTTTGACTTGTCTATGAACCTGCAGCAGTTTTCCTTATTCTTCTAGCCTTCTTCCCCTTCCCTGAGCAGGGCACTTAAACAATAATCCTATTCTAACTCTTTCTCTACAAAGAAAGAATACCTTTTTTTACTTACTGTCCAGGTAAAGAAAACCAAATACAACACAATGGTGAAACGTAACAAAGATGCAACAGCTTGTCTTTCAGTGGCATATTTCTACCATTATGAGATGCCTTTGGTAATTAGAGAGCACTCAGTCAGGCTCGTATGTGTCAAAATGGCACCTCCATTAATTAACATGTTTTGGAGAGCTTTTTAAAAGATGTGGTTATGCACATTATGGCCATTTTGGAAACCAGAACAATTAAATGTGTCTTTAGGCTGCTTTCTGACAACCCTTTTCATCTGTGCTCCTCAGACAAGGACAGGGAGCAGGTCATGAGTTGGTTAAGTTTTTCTTCCAGCCTGCCCCCTCATGCCCTTCTGCCTCCCTACTGCATGGGCAAAAGCATGTTGGCATGTGTAGGAGTTCCTTCTGTGGGACCTGTGCATGTCTAACAACATTGACAAATGTTTGCATGGCCCATCTCCTGGTCATCTGCAGTCTGCAAGTGTAGGAATTTCTGAGGCGTCTACAATATCAATGAGAGAAAGCTGTAGGACAGAGGAAACGACTTTAGTGAAAAACACAGACAGCTTTTAAAATATTTGTATAAGTTTACCTGATGCTACAGTCTCTGTGTTTTCTGGTGGTTTTTTTTTTTTAATTATGAATATCCACAGTTTAATTGGGAAGGTGAAAATATTACTGAAGATAATATCTGTAATACCCATCGTGCAGTTATGGGCACATCACTTTCTAAAAGTACTTTTGTGTGTCTGCATTAGATTGCAAAGAAGGTACCTAGTAGAATTAGGCTAGCCCTTATGTGTTTATTAAGATAAGCTTGTTGCTAAAAATTGCCTCCTGGTGAATAATAATGCAGTACTATGAAGTAAATTGAGAAGCTATTCAAATTTTTAATCTCCAAGGTGACTATGGCATAAGATACAAGCTATATTTGAAGAGTAAAATTGAAGCTTTTTTAACCTGCTAGAACTTACTGAAAATGTTAAAAGAAGTAGTGGCTGAAGGAGAATGGATGAGTATAATGTGTTTAAAATTGCAAACAAAAGACTCTGGCTGAAGGTCTTCACAAGAGACTGTTAAGAAACTTTGGTGGTCAGAGGTTACAGCCTGCCATGGATTAAAAATGGTTAAGAGATAGACAATGAAGTAAAAATAAATAACCAATTTTTCAGAAGAAAAGAAGGTTAATAGTGAGTTGCCCCAGAGCTGAGCATTAGGAACTACCAGTCTATTATGAAATATGTGTACAAATGACCTGGAGAAAGGATGAATTGGAGCATTAGTTGCCCAGCAATTGCACAATTATTTTCATTAATCAGAAGAAGATGGGAGAAGCCTACACATTTTCAAGACAGGAAACACCTCAGATCAGAAAGGATTAATAGATAAACCATTAAACTGTGAATCAGGAGGTACTGCTTCCAGTGTATAACAGGAGAAAAATGGGTCAAAGTATTTCAGTTAACATTGCCAATATGCAGTTATGTTTTCTTCAAACTGTTTGCACAAATCTGCTTGTTCTGAGGAAATTTATTTGGAATTATAATTTAGTGTTAGGATTTAATTTCTGGTGTAATTGAGGGACTTATGCAGACAAGCAAATAGCCTGGTGATCAAAGTGCCTACCTAGTTTGTAGGCATCTGTCCTTCATTCAGATTTTGCTTTGTCTTTGTTTCACAAGAAGATGAACAAGTCATCAGATTACTTTTTTTTTTTTAATTAATATTTTGTGTTGTGTGTCTAATGCTGGCCACAATTTTTTTTGTAAGAAACTTTTCACAGTCTTGGTTTCATTACAGTGGAAAATTGATTTTTTAAAATTTGGAAAGTCTCAACTTAGGAAATAGCAAATGTAGTCTTTGATGAGCAATTTCTAGCATTGTGTTTATGTCTGAGTCCCAGGAGGCATCTAAAATCCTGCATTCATCTTTGGTCATCTACTTTCAAGAAACACTCATTTCTATAGCAAGAGTTTCAGAGAAGGTTTTTAGCATGAATAACTGGAATAAGTCCGTACTGTTGCCGAACATAGGTTTGTGGTTTAGCTTTCACCTGGATCATTCTCCGATCTGATTCATTGTGTGGGTACATGAATGCATGCACACTCTGAAAAGGGAGGAGAACTGTTTACCTCTTTAAAACCTGACGTGATTTCTGCTGAATTGGAGCATAATGAACCCAGAGCCTTTGATCAGAACAACTGGGCTTGACTAGATGAGAAAAATAACTGAGGAGGGATATGACTGCTGTCCATAAATGCACAAGAAAGGCAAATGCCAGGAAAGGAAAGACCTATTAAAACTACTGCTACAGGTAGGAGTTGTCATGAGAACTAATCATATCTGACTAAATTTAGACAAATAATTAGAAGATGGTTTCTGGCAGGCAGAACAATGGAGTTCTGGACTAGACTTTTGGGATGGATAACAGAACATTGTGTTTGCTCCATGGTTAGTGCAGATATCCTGGATATTGCCTATTCTGTTTAAATGACTCTGGTGGTATTGCACTGCAGGTCAGACAGTATCCTCTAGGAGAAAAGGGCATAATGCATATTCCCTGTAAGCACTTGCACACTCTCAGGTTTGGAAACCATGCTGGAGGTCAGAGATAAGCAAGCATGTGCTGAGCATGCAGGGAACCTGCAACCTCAGCACAAACAGTGAGGATGCTTAGAAGACACTGCAGCAGGGAGCAAGCCCCAGACTGAATCTGGGAGGTAATGGGCAGGATACTTTCCTGGGAACCCTTTTCTAGGATTGGGTGAAACTTCTTCAAACCAGGAAACCACTGAAAGTTTCTGAGAAGGAGGGAAAGACTGATTCAGGAAGGGCATAGTGTCAGAGGTGTTATATATGTGTGTGTATACGTGTGCACATACATGTGTGTATGCCTGTGGAATCTGTACTGAGCACTTTCATCTGCTTTACCCACAGTAGGTATATTTTTCTAGTTAAAGAGGAAGTGATGAACATCTTGTATTGCATTCACCTTAAGGTGAAGGCATGCAGTTCCTTCGCACTTTGGATTTCTTGGGATCTGGCCATGCCTCCAAAAGATGCATGAGGAAAATCATCTTCACTTGATTTCTGAGTGTTGTTAACAGGCTGTGTGCAACCTGGCTTCCATGCAGAAAGTTTTTTCTTGAGCTTATTTTGTGCGGGACAGGATAACCATTCCTCACTGACTTACTGTGCCAGTTCTTGTACTTTTCTGTTTTGGATCAGCAATTTTATGACATTAGGTCTTTACAATGGGTCATCTTTTACTATGTGTTTTATTGCTTGCATCAAAAGAGGTCAGTAAAGGTTTCGAGATGCCATGATAATTAAAATGATCAAAATGGTGAAAAGCACTTGACATTTCTACTAGTGTGCTGTCAAAGTCAGAAAGGTAAATAGCTAAAAAAGGGAGGACATAAAATAATCATTTAATGTAATTACATCAATTAGTGGCATAAGATGTCCTTCACTTGACTTCCATTTGATGTTGATCACTGGCTCTCCAAAATAAACTAGAAAGCTTGATATAAAAATGCCTAAGGGCTGAGATGAACAATACAGCTCTTCAAAATAAATATTAAAAAAGGTTAATACCTGTGGTGTGTGTTCCTCAGTAACTACAAAGATTATAAATATGTTGTCTTTTGCTTCCTCTTGAGTAATCCCATGCACTTCAGTATAATTACAAGTAGATCATTGCAAAAGCATGCCAGTCTTACAGTTTTATTTGGAGATGATGGAAGAATTTCAGATGGTAGATGGTGTAAAGAAAGGTGCAAAGATGTGGAAAAGTGTTCAATAAAATGGAGGTTTCTCAGATGTTTGGGAAATTATCTGTGGTTAAGCATTACTCTTTCCCTGTGGACAACCCTACCTACTGATTCTTGCAGACTAATCCACATAGTGCAGTATCTGAGGAGGCTAAAGAGCAATGAACATCCACAAAGCTTTAGCCATATGATGTCTGAAATCTCTCGGAGGAAAAAAGGAATCAATGTAATGAAGCCATTCTCTTGGCAGGCATTTAATGCTTGGTGCACTGTGGACAAAATACTTGACTAAAGAAGTATCTGGCAGACCAATAACACTGTTGAAATTTTCAAACCTTGCTGAGGAGATGGGCACCCAGCCCCGCAGAAGGACTGCCTGGAAGGGAGGGAGGGAGCAGTGTTGAGGTGTTTGAGGTATGGGTTGAGCTGACTGCCTTGGATTGTAAATGTGCTTCTGGGACTCTGCTCTCATATGCTCCCTGCCCTTGCCTCTTCTGTGATTCCTCTTTGCTCTCCCCCCACCTCACATGCTTTTTAATAATTCTTTTAGACATCTCAATACTATATGTACAGCTCAAAAGTGCTCTGTTCCCTTTTTCATGCCAGTAAACAGCAGAGCTGGAGAGGGGGCAGATCCTTGGCAAAATTGCATTCCCCTTTTGTTTAAAGTGGCTTATTCTTCTTTCATACTGCTGTTGATCTTGTGCCAGGTATTGAATGCAGAGGGCAAAATTCAGCTTTTACAACAGCCATTGGGAACTTGTCTTGAGGGAGGCATTACCAGAAACACAAAAAATAGAGAAAACATCCCCTGCTCTTTCTTTTAGTGGTTGGATGCAGAACAGCTGGATCCTGTTGTTGCTGTTCTCCTAGTGTCTAAGGTACTGAAACAGGTTTCAGCACTCAATATACTTAGATACTTCAGTCACTCAAAGAAAGACATAGCTGCCCTGGCAAAAAGTTGCGGTGATACTTTTTCTAATATTTATATAGAAACTGTGAAACTCCCTACAACAAGGTAATGACGTGTGGAAAACAGACTCCACAATCAGTGAGATTGTAAAGTAGGTATGTTCATTCAGCGCTGGGCAGCATGGGGGGTAGTCCCACCAAAGTCGTGTGCGCCTGATTTTGGCAGTTCACTTTAAATTTATACAGTCAAGTGTTACATATACATAGAGTTTCGCAATACGCCTATACATAGGCATTACCTATCCCCGCTTCATATTATAATTAGCTCTAGGAAGTCATTTCCATAGTTTCCTTTCAACTGCGCTTGCGCAGTGCCTCCTTATGGTGGTCGTCTGGTGGTCGTGAAGATGAAGGCTGTATGTCTTCTTCACAGTGAACTCTTAACCTTCTGTCCCTGCGCAGACTCAGTTGTCCCTTGGCATTTGTCTAAATCACAAGGTCGGTCTTGGCTGGTTCTTGGAGTCACTGCTGATTCTTATCAGGGACTATCTCCTGTCTCAGTCAGCCTCAACAATGGAAGCGTTAAACATCACTTCTCATCCCCTTGGGCCATGTCTACCTCTATTGAAACTTCTTTAATTTCATTATAAGCTAGATAATTATTAAACAATTCCTATCTACATTCATATATCTACTACATCTACTAAGGTTCCTTTGGTTCCCCGTCTCAGTAAAAGCTTTGCAACATTTCTTAAGGATTTGGTAATTTGGGTACTAATAGTATCTGCAATTTCAGACACAAATAAGAGCTCATCTCTGGCATATGTTCTAAGAAAAATGAGACTACACTGGGATTTCAATAGATCTGAAGTGTCACTGTATTCAAAAGCTTATTTGGGAGTAAAGCCCAGTATAGGTTAAAGGTAGCTCGCGCCATTGCAAAGCAGAGAGCCTGCTAGCAGTCGTTGTTCACAAGAAGTTTTTTAAAATGTTAAAAACTACACTGGGAAAAAAATAGCTCTTCCTTTTGAATTTCAACTGCCCTAGTCGTCTATCTTTGTTCTTGTATTTCTCTCCTCCTTTGCACTTCATCCTCATCACTTCAACCTCTTTTCTCCCTGTCCTCCTAGGATGCAAAGACTCTGCTCCTGCTGTGAGGTCTGTGCTGGATGTATTGGTTTTGCCCATGTCAAGCCTAAATAGGTGAAGACACTTGCCTTATCCTCCTCTAAGTATGAAATGATGTCTGTAGGAGTAGCTGTCAAAACACAGGCTCACTACTAAAGTGGTTTCTCAGAGAGTTTTTTTCTTTTAATATAATTATTGAAAAGGAGCTATGCAAGCATTCAAAAATTGCAATCGACTGTGGCTATTGGACAACCTACAGGAAAGGAGGAGTGGCCCCTCTCTGAGTACAACTTGCTCTAAGCTTGTGCTCTCATTAAGGACATATTCCCTCCTTTTAGTTGGTCACCTTGCTTCTGGCCCTGCCTTAGAAAGTTGTCAGGAGGCCTTTGGAGAGTACTAGGTGTGGGGATTAAAATGAAGTGATAATATCTTTTCTCCTCTCAGAAAAAAAGATGCTCTCATTTCTCTGTTTATTGGCTTGATTTGTTAAAGTAAATCTGGTTTGGCTTATTAAGAATGGAAGAGAAGCTTATAAAGAATCATAAGAGATGGACCTTTGAATTTCTGTTTAGGTAAAATTGGAAACCAGGAAAGGCTGAAGAATCTGAGTGTCAACACAGTGAAGGAATTATTCTGGCAAACAGAAGTCTATGTACCCAATTCTTTCAGTGTGTTTATTTATTGCTGATATTCTTGTGCAGTAAAGTAGTTTCATATCCCTGCTGCCTAGTAATTTTTTCTTTGGGAATGTATGAATCAGAATGACTTTTGCTGAACCATTTAAATGGGTGATTGCTACAGAGTATTGCTACGGGTCTGCATTGCAGTGGGATACTGTGAGCTTTATGGTATGTTATGGTATACAATAATAATATATGGGCTCTTTTCCTCCCAGCCTATTTGCTTTTAATGAAAATAATTAAAATACAGATGATACAGTTGAAGTTATATCCTACTTGGCAGGTGTAAGAGCCTTGTACTAGCACTGAGATATTGGTAACTGATGACTTTAATGTACTGTACTAGAACTAGTACACCAATGGTTTTGTTTTTCATTTGTTATGTGTGGGACAACTAGTCACTTAACCAATCCGTTACTTCTTACATTGATTGAGCAGTTTGATATGACTTTTCCTTTTATCAGTCTCCTTGAGCTGATAAACAGACTTGTTTGCAGTAAAGGAAGGATTCCTGCTTTATTGTAGTGAGTAATTCTCTGTCTTTGGAGTTGACAGCAACTCCTTCATGCTAGGAAATGAGGTAGACAGAAAGCCCTAGGGCATCCTACAGCATTTCTACAACTGGCCACATTAAAAGTTCTGCTTCCAAAAGACGGGACGTCATCTCGTCCCATAAGAACCTTGTACACAGGAGGCTTTGGTGTCTTTCCAGAAGATGTAAAAAAAAAATATTGAATGATGTAAAAAAAATTCAGTTCTGAGAATTATTTGTAAGGGTAATGCCTGGAACACTCCCCAGCCTCCTAAGCCTTTCCAGCCTCACATCAACTTCTTTGTGCACCTCTGTGCTCATGACATCCTCTTTAGTTCTGTCTTCATTCAGCTATTCCAGCCTTTCAACAAAACTCCACAAAATGATTGTAGGTGGGCAGGTGGTAAGCAGCAGATATTTCTTGTCCTCTCTTTTCCTTTCCGTATTTTATTCTTCACTGTGTTTCATCTCAGTAAATATCCCTCCCTTTCACAGTAAACCTATGGGTAAGTAACCAACCTCATGATGATTTTGTCATCATGTTCCTCATTTCAGTCCAGCTCTCTCTCATCACTTCTGGGTCTGTGAAGAATTTTGTCATCTCTGTCCATACAGCAACAGCTTATAACAGTAGTTTCTCGTTTCCAGTGGAAGGCTGTGGGTTCCCACCTGGAACATAATTATTCACTTATTAAGATAAGAAGGCACCAGGCCCTGCCCTAAGGAATGCACAGTCTAATGCTGGGGCTGGGATGCATGTTTGGGGCTAGAGAAGGAAGTTGAAATAACTAAATAGCATGGAGACTAGCACACAGTTTGTATCTGCCCATCTCTTGTCATCTGGAAATGTTCCTGACTGGAGTTGCAGGGGAAATGAGAGTTGATTGAGGGTGTAGGGTTTGGGATTCATTGAGCTAGGGGAGATCTGTGTTTAGGCAGAATGTAAGGAAGCTTGGGAATGCTTGGGTGGCATCACTGGGGAAATTTTGATACACATCAGATCACAGGTCTGCTTCAGCCTGTTTCTAATTCCTTTACTACATGAAAGTGGAACTTTGGATAACCTTCTTCTTGTTTACACATACATCTGAGTGTTAAGAAAAAAAAATCCTGCTAAGCTTTTAGATTTGATGATACAATGGACTGTTATTCCTGTAAGGTGATTGCATATTGCGGATGAAATATACCTCTGTCCTAAAGACAGGCATAGAGCCTGTGAACTGCTGAAGTCCCAGGAAAGCTCTCACGGTAGGGATTGACAGCTGAAGGAGAGCATAGGCCTTCTGCTGACTTTCTGCATGGGGTAAATTTCAACATGCACAAAAATTGTAATCTTTGATCCATTTCAGTTATGTTGCCTTTCTGTTTGGCTGAGCATCTCCTCTTATTTTGGGTTGGATTGGTTTTTTTTTAATACTGAAACTGATTTTTTTCTTTTGGCATGCATAGCATTTTTTTTTCTAAACCAAGAAGGCCTAACCTTTCCTTTAGGCCTTGGTGTTGGAAGTGTCTCTCTATGTCCACTTCTAAAGGACTTATTTTTCTGTTGCATCTTTTGCCAAGGTAGAAAGAGCAAATCTGAATACAGTCTACCTAGGAAGGCTGGAAACTAAGACATATACTACATTTTCTGAAATACTTGCGGCTGACCACTAGGAGATAGAGTACCTCAGGTATGATCCGGTATGGTTATTGCCGTGTTCCCATAGAATTTTCAGATTTAAAGGATTCTTTGTCTATCTGTAGTCTTCAGGGATATATTTCTAAAAGTGTAGTTGGACAAACGAATACATACAAATGAGTTGACCCTCCCTTTCTCCTGTTAATGGACCACTTTTGATTTCAGCCCATATAAAGATTTATGGAACATCACAGAAAGCCATGCAGGTTAACTGTAGATAGTGTCTTCAGCAGGTTTTTTCATGAGCTGCTTGTTTTGCCAGCCTGCGAATGTCACCTGAATCATAGCACCTTGTTTCTACTCTTTAAGTCAGTGACCATCAAGGGATTAACACAAATAAAGGTAGGAAAACAATGAATAAATGTGGAAAATAATCTAAACATGAAAAATCTTAACTGATGCAAATATCTGTGAATATTTTAGGGCTATAGGGACTAAGAGATGCATTTATTAGCTGACTGAATTTGAATAAAGATTTGCAAGCAACTGTTTTTCTTAGCGAATAGCTAGCTCGTCCCTCTAACGTTTTGGGGAAAGAGGTGAAGCAGAACAAAGGACCTCCTGAAGTGAGGTTTTGTGACAACTTTAGCTGATTTTAGGAAGCTTTTGAGCAGCATATATCAGCATCATGCAGTAAGAGGAAGCCAAGCATATGTGCTTTGGAACATATGTCTCAGATCTGAAGAGAGTTGCTCTACACCATAAATCATATCCTGGCAGAAACTGGAGTGAAAGCTAGAAATAAACAATTTCAGTAGGAGAAGAATAGTGCTTCAGAAGTTAAACTTAGGTATCAGTTGTTTAGTAGCCAAGTTTAAAACTACTTAATGAGTAATGACTCAGGTTTTTACCTGTGATGTGCCTTTGGAAAGCTGGAATCTTATTGAAGTAATTTCTTTAATGGAAGAAAGATGGTGCTATTATAAAATGTGACAGATAACAATATCTTGGGGGGGCAGGGGGAAGAAAGAGTCTGCAACCACATTACTTGACTTTGCATAAGAAATTGCTGGCTCACATTATGAATTCATAAATATAAAGTTGCAGGGGGGCTACCTCATTAAAACAAATAAAAGCAGTGGGGGAGGAAAAAAAAGCATTGAGAATCACTTTCCCTACTTCAGACCCATGGGAAAAACAGAATCATGTGAGATGGAACACATTCTGCATTCTAGATTTTACTTCCTTTACGTGTGTTAATAATTTAAATCATTTTGAATGCATAAAGCTAAAATTTCAGTATTAGACAAAGCTGGCAAATAATTTATCAACTGCAGAACAAATAGTTGCCTTTAATTGAAAGGAATATTTCCACATTCTGCAACAATAACCCAACCACTGGGGCTGATAATAAAATTACCTGACTTTTTAAAGCCAATTCTGTAGAATAATCTAATTTTCTGATACTTACATTATTAATTTATTTATTCTCACAATTAATTTAGATATAATTGAGTGAAAACTACCTAGCTAGCTCTTTTTCTCCCTCCTTCTTAACTGTTGTACTGATCTGCATCTCTGTTTTAATATATGTACATGTATGCACACATGCAAGGACACATGGCTGCATTCCTGTCTCAAGACACCTCTTACTTCCCTGGTATAACTTGTCTTATTTTATAATATTGCATTGTAAGCTCCTGCCTTACTGTGGATTACACTGTGTGACCCTAACTAACACTGGCAAATGGAACTCAATGAGACTACTTGTATTCAGTGAGACTGCTTACCAACTTATTAACACTAAGCATGTGCACAAATCATCACAAGACTTAGCAACAACAAAAAAACCAAACACAAAAAAGAAAGGAAGAGACAGGAAAAATGGTGATGGATGTTTAAACATCAATCATGCATCTGCATAAATGATTTGTTGGAAGAAGGAGCTGATCACCCATGGCTGTAGCAGTTGAAATTTGCAAAAAAAATTGTGATTTTTTTCCTACCAGTAAAGTTAGGATTTTTTCATTTTTTTTATTTTTCTTTCGGCCGTGGATTTCATTGTGCTAACAGCAGGTTGCTTTTGGAAGGGCAGGTTGAACTTTGCAGGAGACTGAAGACCTCTCCACCACTGAGCACTAGAGCAGTCCAGGCAGTAACAGTCCAAACCTACCTTCGTCCCTGTTTAACCCTGAACTGGAGAGTTAACTTAGCATCTCCTTCCCGTATCCCAGTTTGTGGGCAGTTTTGTGCCTGACCTCTGTATTGAGATTGTAAGAAGGATGCTCATTCCACTGATTTTTCTTCTGCTACTGCTTTTTTTATGTGTAGTACATCCACTAGCATCTGAGTTGAGGCCACCAAATCCAGTCATCATTACAAGTCATTGGTTTGCTTCTTCATCACTGCCATGGAGTTAAAAGCTTCATTTTCCTCTAAGGCAAGAGTGAGTCGCAGTTCAGGTTGATTCTTTGCTGCCTCTGGTACATGCATGGGAAAAGTGGAAGATGTAAATGACAGAAAGGTTAATGAATGAGGATAGATGATATTTTAAAGCTTTCAGCTATTAGTATGCTTTCAAACTTTCTATCATGCTTCAGATAAATGATTCAGGGTTTTTTTAGCTGCAGTCACAAGAGCAGGGCTGCTTTTGTGATGCTTGCTGACTCCTGTGTAAAAGCTCCAGGCATTTCTGTGGACATGTATTCCTCTTGTGTTTGTTCTCTCTAGAATGATGTTTTTCCAACTGGGCAGTAGAGGATATCAAAGGAGCTTAGGCCCAATGTTATGTCAGGCTGGCAGCCAGTTGTGTGATGCCAGCATTTCAGTGCCTGTGAGATGGATGGCAAATTGCTGACCCTTTTCTGAAATGGCACCGGCAATAGCAGAAGGACCAGACGTGGCTACATGTCTCTTTCAAGAAAGCAGCAGGGCCTAAGGTGGATGGAGCCCAAAGGTACTGTTAGAGCCAGTTTGCCCTTACTGCAGTTTGCCATGGGGTTGGATGTCTTTCAGAGTAAGCTTCTTTCCAGACTATCAGCAGACAGGCAACAAGCTGCAGAAACCGTGGTGGAGAAAAAGAATAAAGCATAGAAACTATGTCATAGTGAGGTTGGTGTAGTGGCAGAATCTCAGCTGATTACTGGGTGGGGTTCAATGACATTCTTCAGGGGATGCTCTAAAAGATATGTAGATGTGTGCCTTCACTTCCTTGTAAGGAGGTCCCTGCTGTGGCAGTGAGGGATGGTTGAAGTTACAGTAATTACAAAAATGATGTATAAAATCCTGATTGCAGCTGGATGTTTCTGCAGTTGTATGGGTGCTGCTGCTGCTGCTGCTGTGGAAGTGAGACATAATACAGAAATTGAGCAGCAGATGCAAGAGAAACACATGGACACCTCCAAAAGTCAACATACAAGCCTGGCATCATAGTGCTTGTCAAAATGTTTCCTTCTGTTATCCTCTTTCTCAGACCATATTTATTTTCTATATACATTTCACTATGCAGACTTTCCCAAAATTTATAATCCTCCATATCATTCCTTATTTGTTAATGACACTTGGGACTTTTACTTACAGCTAGCAATGCAAACTGCATATTATGTCGATTGATTTGTAGTCTGGACATTGGAAGAATAACTATAAAGATTAACATAGCAAAATGGGAGAGCCATCTATGGCAGATATCTGTGGTGGTACAAAACCAAAGCCCAGCTTTTTGCTCAAAAATACATAATTTGCCTATTTATTGTTTGTCTTCTGTTAACAGTTAGCTAGTGGTTAACATATCAACACCTGTAAGCCAAATACAGTGTGGTTAAAATATTTAACTTCTTCTCCCTCCTTTAATATTATTTTCTTTTAAATAATAAGGTTCCAACTCATACATGCTGGCTGATTAATACTTAAAATTTAAATACAAATAAAAATTTTAAAATAACTGAGGAAATAATTCCATACTAAGTTATGTAATGCTATGTGAATCTTGGGCAAAGGAATGTCCTACATCCTTTAGAAATAATTACACTACCTGTGTAAATGACTGATGAGGGTTTGTATGTTGTTTCTAAACAGTGAACCAAAGTAGTGTCTGGGGCCCAGAAAAGTTTCTAAGCAGCTGAATATTCATAAGGAACTTGATTGTTCTGCTGAACAGATGTAGTGGTGTAGCTGTCTAAAAGCCAATGGCTTTAGAGTCCGTGCCACACAATGACGTTTACATTTTTGTGCTAGTCTACACACATATGATTCCCTGAGGCTGTGACATCTGAGTGCAGATTTTGCTGAGTTTTAGGAAGGAAGTTCTGACTGGAGGTTTGTTTTTCTTCTCCATAATAAATTTCAAAACTTGTAAGAGACGTGCAGTGTAAAATAAATCTACCATGAAGATGGCCAGGAGTACAAAGAGCCTTGTAGAAAACTCTGTAACTGGAGTGTAACAGTTACGCACAGGAGTCGGAAGAGCACATCAGGACTTCACCACAGCAACGCAAGAAAACTAAGAGACCATGTATGTAAATTAAGCCTTTTAATAATAAAAGCACACATCTAAAAACAGAGTTCTCCATTAAAATTATGGTAAGATATATAGTGAAACACCCCTTTGGATTTGCCATGCTGCATGGAAAGGAAGAGACATTTGCTCATAGCAAAACCAAGACCTCTCAACAAACCTGTTTTATTCCTCCTGAGACAGAGATTACTGATGTATCCCAATGGACGTGTCACTTCTTCAGAATTTAGAATAAACTAGGAGGTTTATAGAACAATATGTTTAGAACAATATGTTAACAACACTCTGCTATATTCTCAGAATATTTGCACAGAACAACTTTAAGTGCAAGATTACTTTGAGTAAGATGCAAATGAATATGAATATATGTTGAGAAGGCCACCCTTCAAAACTCCTGTTGTTAATTTGGCAACTGTTCTAGATCAACTAGAATCATAGGCAATTAGATGAAGTTACCCTCTGTGTGCAAAAGGAGCAGATGACGTCAGTCCTGAACTAAGACCTAGCTCCACCCTCCTAAGATGCCAGGAGTATTCAGGTGTATTCTGCTGCTCTGAATTTTTAACTGCTACAGGACTTCAGGATGGGAATACCCAGGCTACTATCCCAATCAGTTTACTTTTTAAATGGACATGAAATAAAACAGGCAATAGAAGGGATATTCTTGCTGTGACCAGGCAGACATCTAGTCCACTTCATCCATAGCATTGGGATTTCTAAACTATGCCTCAGCTGCAGATGCTATGCTGATTATTTTTCTACAGCTAAAGAGCAATATATTTGAAGAGTTTTTCATTATCTAATGGCAAACGAGAAAATACCCACAATAATTTTGTAATTATTGTAGTAAAACTTAAGGAGACACTAAAGCACAGTATCTTAGACTGAGAATAACACTCTAAGTGTTTGGGTAATATAACATTAAATATTAACTTAGAGTCACATTACAGAATCAATAGCCCAGCTGAAGTGCATCTACACCAATGCATGCAGCACGGGAAACAAACATGAGGAGTTGGAAGCCGTTATACAGCTGGAAAACTATGATATAGTTACAATCACAGAAACATGATGGGATGACTCGCACAACTGGAGTGCTGCAATGGATGGCTATCAATTCTTCAGAAGGGACAGGCAAGGAAGCAGAGGCGGTGGGATAGCCCTGTATGTTAGGGAGTGTTTTGACTGTCTACAGCTTGATGATGGTGACAATAGGGTTAAGTGTGTTTATGGGTAAGAATCAGGGGAAAGGCCAAAAAGGCAGATATCATGGTGAGACTCTGTTACAGACCAACCCAACCAGGATGAAGAGGCAGATGAAATATTCTATCAGCACCTGGGAGACGTCTCATGATCGCTAGGCCTTGTTCTTGTGGGGGACTTCAACTTACCAGATGCCTGCTGGAAATACAATACAGCGGAGAGGAAACAGTCCAGGAGGTTCCTGGACTGTGTGGAAGATAACTGCCTGACACAGCTGGTGAGTGAGCCAACTAGGGAAGGTGCCCCACTGGACCTGTTGTTTGCAAACAGAGAAGGACTTGTGAGTGATGTGATGGTTGGAGGCCATCTTGGGCACAGCAATCATGAAATGATAGGGTTTTCAATTCTCGGAGAAGTAAGGAGCAGGGTTTAGCAGAACTGCCAACTTGGACTTCTGGAGGGCAGACTTTCGCCTGTTTAGGAGCCTGGTTGACAGAGTCCCTTGGGAGGCAGTCCTGAAGGGGAAAGGAGTCCAGGAAGGCTGGACGTTCTTCAAGAAGGAAGTTTTAAAGGCACAGAGGCAGGCCGTCCCCATGTGCTGAAAGATGAGCTGGCAGGGGAGAAGACCAGCCTGGCTGAACAGAGAGCTTTGGCTGGAACTCAGGAAAAAAGAAAGATTATGACCTTTGGAAGAAGGGGCAGGCAGCTCAGGAGGACTGCAAGGCTGTCCTGAGGTTATGCAGGGAGAAAATTAGAAGGGCCAAAGCCCAACTAGAACCTGATCTGGCTACTCCCATAAAAGACAATAAAAAAATGTTTCTATAAATACATTAGCAACAAAAGGAGGGCTGAGGAGAATCTCCATCCTTTATTGGATGCGGGGGGAAACATAGTGACCAAGGGTGAGGAAAAGGCTGAGGTACTTAATGCCTTCTTTGCCTCAGACTTTAATAATGAGAACAGTTGTTCTCCGGGTACCCAGCCCCCTGAGCTGAAATACAGGGACGGGAAGCAGGATGAAGATCCATAATCCCAGGGGAAATGGCTAGCGACCTGCTACACCACTTAGACACACACGAGTCTATGGGGCTGGATGGCATCCACCCAAGGGCACTGAGGGAGCTGGTGGAAGTGCTCACCAAGCCACTTCCAATCATTTTTCAGCAGTCATGTCTAACTGGGAAGGTCCCAGTTGACTTGAGGTTAGCAAATGTGATGCCCATCTACAAGAAGGGTCAGAAGGAGGATCCAGGGAACTACAGGCCTTTAAGTCTAACCTCGGTGCCAGGATCATCTTGAGTGTCATCATGCAGCATGTACAGGACAACCAGGTGATTGGGCCCAGTCAGCATGGTTTTATGAAAGGCAGGCGCTGCTTGACTAACCTGATCTCCTTCTGTGAGAGGGTGACCCACTTAGTGGATGAAGGAAAGGCTGTGGATTTTATCTACCTAGACTTTAGTAAAGCCTTTGGCACTGTTTCCCACAGCATTCTCCTGGAGAAACTGGTTGCTCATGGCTTGGATGGGCGTACTGTTTGCCGGCTAAATACTGGCTGAGTGGCTGAGCGCAAAGAGTGATGATGAATGGAGTTAAATCCAGTCGGTGGCCGGTCACAAGTGGTGTTCCCCAGGGCTCAGTATTGGGGCCAGTTCTGTTTCATATCTTTATGAATGACCTGGATGAGGGGATCAAGTGCACCCTCAGTCAGTTTGCAGACGGCACCAAGTTGGGAGGGAGGGTTGCTCTGCTCGAGGGTAGGAAGGCTCTACAGAGGGATCCGGACAGGCTGGTTCAACAGGCCGAGGCCAACTGTATGAGGTTCAACAAGGCTAAATGCCGGGACCTGCACTTGGGTCACAACAACCCCATGCAGTGCTACAGGCTTGGGGAAGAGTGGCTGGAAAGCTGCCTGGCAGAAAAGGATCTGCGGGTGTTGGTCAACAGCCGGCTGAATATGAGCCAGCAGTGTGCCCAGGTGGCCAGAAGGCCAACGGCATCCTGGCCTGTATCAGGAACAGTGTGGCCAGCAGGAGCAGGGAGGTGATTGTCCCCCTGTACTCGGCACTGGTGAGGCCACACCTCGAGTCCTGTGTTCAGTTTTGGGCCCCTCACTACAGGAAAGACATGGAGGTGCTGGAGCGTGTCCAGAGAAGGGCAACTGAGTTGGCGAGGGGCCTGGAGCACAAGTCTTGTGAGGAGCGGCTGAGGGAACTGGGGCTGTTTAGCCTGGAGAAAAGGAGGCTGAGGGGAGACCTTATCGCTCTCTACAACTACCTGAAAGGGGGTTGTAGCGAGGTGGGTGTTGGTCTCTTCTCCCAAGTAACAAGTGATAGTACAAGAAATGGCCTCAAGTTGCGTCAGGGGAGGTTTATCTTGGATATTAGGAAAAATTGCTTCACTGAATGGATTATCAAGCATTGGAACAGGCTGCCCAGCGAAGTGGTGGAGTCACCATCCCTGGAGGTATTTAAAAGACGTGTAGATGTGGCATTTAGGGACATGGTTTAGTGGTGGACTTGGCAGTGTTAGATTTACGGTTGGACTTGATGATCTTAAAGGTCTTTTCCAACCTAAATGATTCTATGATTCTGTGATTCTATGACTAAGTATAAAGTAGCTGAGCAATGAATTTTTTTAGCGAATGTCCTTCAACACTGAAAAAGCAACAGGAGACTAGAAAACACTATGTATATTTACATCATATAGAGGGAAGAGTCTGGTAAAGGATGAAAATAAGTTCATTAAATCCAACAATAATATTAAGACATTTTTGTGATAATGTTCACAGACAGTTTAAAGCTGTATTTGGAGAACAGAAATGTAATAAGAATGAGTCAGTGTGGTTTCGGGAAGAAGAAATTATGACAAACAATTCTGATTACATTTTTAAATGGAATAATGATTGGCTTACATAGAGGGAAACCTGGTAGACATTTTATAGATGGAATTTCAGGAAGGCTTTCAACAAGGTTTCACATGATGGATTACTGCATAAAGCCTTCTAAATATGGATTAGTTGATGAATGCTTCAGATGGCTAAGGAATTACTTAGAAGATAAAAATGGAGGAATTCAAAGTGCATTTTGTTCACCAAAGCTAGGATCTTTCATGGGAGTCCTTCTAGTGGCTTCAGCAGGACTTATACTAGGATTGTCATGTGAAGCGAAGGCACACAGGACATTTCACTGATGGCTCTGTGCCTTCATATTGATAATTTAGTTCCTGCTGTAATACAGGAGAGAGGCATTTTCAAACAGCTGACATGGGCTGTTTCAATACTACGTGGTGTATTATAATTCAAGGGGCTCTGAAGCACATCTGGACACACTGGTACTTCCAAATTGTGCAGGGCAATGCTGTGCAGAGGTATCAGCATGGCTCTCCAGAGGGGTTCATAGCCCCAGTGTGGTGTGAGTCATAGGCTACTGAGCCAGTGAGCTCAATGCAGAACCACAGTGATAAGAGTTGTACTTTGTTGGGCTCTGGACTTACCTGGTGGTCAGCTAATTTGTATGATGTCATGTGTTCTCAGCATGCTGCATGGCCTTTTGCAAAATTGCCTTGCTGGGTGAGCTGAGTGGTCTCAGGGGGAGTATTTGCAGGTTAACAGGCCAGATCCACGTCAGGTGTCAAATGATGGCACCTTTCAATGAACAGCACTTTTTTTTTATCAGTTCTTGCCAAGAGCACATAGAGGCGGAATAGCTTATGTCAGCAAATGAACTAATATGAGAGAACCAGGAATCTGAATCTGTTATAAATGGGTAATTCACATAGGGATTGTAGGACTGTATTTTAAGAAATTTGTATTGCTCTCCATTTAAAGTTTAGGCCAGCAGGGTGTATCTATGCTTCTTCAATTAGATCTCTTTAGGAAAAGGTGTTCTACTTTGAGTCTTGGTCTGGCATGCAGAAGAGAGATGAATACTTTAAAACACTATATCTAAAGCTCATTAGAATAGATCATTACCTTCCAATACAGCTAAAGGAACTAATTCATAGAGAACTGAAACAATTTGCCCCACAGGTCCACTGAAGAGTTGGGAACAGAATTAATGTCTTATAAAGCCTGGTACAATGCCCCATTCACTACTCTAATTAGAAAATTATATCAGTTTAAGAATGATGAATGGTACAGGCTTGAAGATGGTAATAGAAGTATGCACATTTGGCATACAGCCCCATCTCCAGAATGCAACTAGCTTGTGAGAACTGATATGACTTTGATTTGCAAAAAGAAATTTAAGTGATGGCACAATGTATTTGAGCTACCTAAGAACTGGTGTAAATCTTGAAGTTTTGAAGAGATCTGAAAGAAACAAATTATCACTCTAATCTGTTCCATAGTTCTTACATAGACAAAGGAAGAAACTATCTTTGCCCTTCTGAACTTATATTTTGAAATGCTGCAAAAGTCAAGCGAAGTATGTGGGAGTGTCAAAATTCCTTTCATTTTCCTTATGTAGTTCTGAGCACACTGGCATGCCACGGGACTTATGCGAGCTTTTTGAAAAGGAGTTAATTTTACCTAAAAGGTGTCTCCTGGTTAATCTTCTTGTTTGTCTTGTTCAGTTACTTCTTTAAAGGTGTTGGGTAGTTTGGGGATAGTTTTGATCTGAAAGCATGTTTCAGTCTATTAAAATACCTCACATTTAGGACAGATGTTTTGGAAATCTGAAATCTAGCATTTCCTAAAATATAAAACAAGGATTAGTGGAAGCAGAGATGGGTGGGGAATGGGCAGATAAGCACCGTAAGAGTTTAGGAAGAAATTTGTCCATAACATTAAAGTACACTAAATTAGATCCAAAGTAGTGGGGAATGAGAACAACTAAGGCTATTTGCAGAGAAAATAACCTGGGAAATATTGACAGAGTGCATAATAATGAAGTGTCACTTTATTTCCCTCTTGTAACAACAGTGGCCACACTGCACATAGAGAGTTCAGTTTGCTGTTGTTTTTTTCTGGTGAAAAGAGTCAGTTTGTTTGATTTAAAGAGCAAAGACTCGAGTCTGTAAATACAAAGCTCCAGATTTTACATCCTCATAGAAGACTCGACTATTTAATATATAGATCCAAACCCCACAAACACCCTCCAACATAAATCCTGCTTTGACTTAGCCTGTACGTCTTTTCAGGGATTGATGACGGTAGAAAGATGCCTTTCAGATGTAGGAACAAGATCACACCAGCTTCATTCCAATGATATCCAAACTGGTCGTGAGTTGAGGAAAAATATTTTAACTGCAAGAATGGTCCAGCACTGGATGACATGCCCAGAGAGATTGTGTAATCTTCATCCTTGGAGATTTTCAAAACTAATCTGGCCAAGGCCTTAAGCAACCTGATCTAGCTTTCAAGGTAGTCCTGCTTTGATAAAGAGGTCTCTTCTAACATTAATCTTTCTGTGATTCTGTGACACCTGGGTGATTTTTTTTTTTAACCATATCAACATCTTTGATTCAGTTAAGAAGAAGATGACGGTAAAAACAGGGGTTTTTGTAGGGTAATTTTGACTGACAAATTTGCTCAGGCTTGTACATTTTAAAAATATTCTGAGGTATTTCTTGGTTTTCGGGGGACAGTAGCCATCTTTAATTTCTCTTTTAGTTTGACCTTGAAGAGTTATGAGTTGTAATATGATCAATAAACAGTCAGACCTACCTTTTAAAGCTTTGAGCTAACTGAACATTTGCTTTGCATAGGATGACTTTCAGTGGAATGATTGTAATGTCATTGCCTTGCAGTAGTCAGGCTCTGAGCTGTGCCATAGATAGTGCTACCTCCAGCAAAAAACTGGTGATGCTGTGAATGTGAGAGCTGAATAATGAACTGGCAATGAAAACATAATAGCCCATGGCCAATGGCATGTCTCCCACAATATGTTCCTCTGCAATGAGTAAGGCTGTACATATTTCAATTTCTACTTTAAAATGCTCATTCCCTATTTTCCCATCTTTCTCCTCAAAAATCTTACCCAATAATCTCAAAATCATTTTTGAATAATTGCATCAATTTAAAGGAAATGAACACTGAGCATCAAATAGCAGAAATGAAGTTTTTCAAGTCAAATGGCTATAGAATTATCTATAAGACTACAATGTTTGAATCTCCACAGACATGAACTTTAATAGAATCTCTTGCCAAATTGCAGTTGTAATGAAAGTTTTAAATGATACTCAAATTTTCACCAGCTAGCAATAAATATAGGGCAACACTGTATGTTGACCTTGCAAAGGCATCCGATAGAACAGATTGTAGTCAGCTGTAGGGATTTACCTGAAAACTGTAGCAAACTAGATGTGGAAGAGGTAATGCTATAGCATATACTCTCCTCTCTAGATTTTGAACAGATTGAAAGGGAATACAGTCAACATTCAAATATTTCTTTATGGTCATGCATATTAAAAGCCGAGGGTAAAACTTTGTATTTTTATTCCTGTGTATAGATAGTATTATTCTCCATCCAAATGTGCAATATGAAAACTTGTTTGAATCAGTCATTTTGAAATAATTGCTTTAATTTGGGGCTGTGGCTGAAAGTGAACACAATGTTGGTGTCATCTCCTAGCAGTCACTTTTTCAACAATTTCCTTTTTTCTAGCTTGACAAATAACAAATGCTTGGTGGTAACTTTAAATTTAAAATTCATTGCCAACCAGCTGATAAGAAACATATCAAATATTGGATTTCACTATATAAATAAGCATATACAGAAGAACAAAGAAGATTCCGATGACTTTCATTTGTTGTACTGCCTTGGTTATCAAATTTCCCACTAATCAAAACTTTCATTTCTGTCATGTCCCTGACAGCTTTACATATCATATTTATTTATCATACACCTCTGTTTATCAAAGTTCTGTTTATAATGTCTCTCATGCGAGGAATGATACTGTGCATACACAAATGCAGCTGGTATTTGAGATTTTGACTTGCAGTCCTGTGTTTTTTAAGCCAAGATTTAAAGGATAAAGGAAAATTGCCATTGTCTGCGAACATGAGAACAAAATGCCTTTGCTTACTCTGAAAGATTATGAGCAACAATGGAAGAGATTATAATGCGATGTGCTTAGAAATCCCATTTGGTGAGTGCTAGAGAGCTAAGAAGCTAACAAAGGAATTTGCCCACATAGAATAGATGCTGAGTTTGGATACAAAATTTGGAACTTGATTTTTAGAATGACTTGGTGTCATTGGTAGGATTAACTGCATCTTTGTCATCTTTGTCTCATCCTTTTGTTTCTCTGAGCTTTCATGTCTTGTGCTTTCATACATCTTAGGATGCTCTCCCTAGTCCTTGCCCAGTCTCAAATGTGGCTCACAGGAGAGTATCCACCATAGTTGCCAACAAGACAACTGGGTGTTGATTCCTGTGGTTTTATGGGCAACGATCTAATAGGCCCTTCATAAAAAGACTTTTAGGAATAGAAACAAGACAATTAAGGGAAAATAATTTAAAAAAAAAAAAATTGGTACCCAGGTTTGTCTTGCCTTGGTTTACTTCAGGAGGCCAACTGAAGGCCACATTGTGTAAGCTTTTAATTAATTCTCACTTTGTGTCTCCAAAATCTGTGTGCCCCCCGAAGCAGTGTGCCCTTTCATTTTTCTTAGGTCTTTTGATTCTCCCTCTTCCTCTGCAGTGTCACACCTGAATGTACAAACACAGCCAAGGACTGAGTCGTTTTTAGGAAAAACAGTCTGTCACCTGCTTGGGATCTCCATTCACTCCACACCACATGACTCTAGGCTCCATACAGTAGAGAAAACCCCATGATTTTGGCCAAAACCAGCTTTAGGTAGAGAAAACAGATGGGTACACACAGCGATGACATCAGAAGGCAGCAATGAGATGGTACTGGTGAGCACGAAATGCTGTGTGGAATTCATATTGAAAGAGTTAAAATTTTAGTTGTTAAACAGTTCAGTCATCTTTCTAAAGTCTGTATTGGTTTAAAAATGGTCAACAACTATTCCTTGATGGAATGGCTCATTTTCCATCAGTTCTCTATACTGGGACTTGCACTTCCAAATGAAAATTAGGTTCCTGAAGGTAGTGAAAATAAATGAGAAACAAATGCCTTGTTTCTTTGGCCCCTTTGAAAATATGGCTGTAAGTTCATTAAAAATAATAAAAAAAAAAGACAGAAGTTTAGAGTTAGTGCTTCAAATAAAGTTAAAGCATTTGCAACTATCTTCCGTGCTCAAATACTGGAAGTTCTAAACTTAAAAAGGGATAATCTAGAAAGCTGAAAATATGAAGTGTCTGACGGGACTGATTTTCTTCTCAGAGTTGAAGGGTTACTCAGATTTCTCATCTCTCTTAGGTAAAATCAGCAGTTATAAACAAAAAGTGCCTGGTGCTTGAACTGGCAGATGTCTCTAATGTCTGCAAACAAGACGTGCTTACACTGCCTGGCAAGCCTGGGTGTTCAAAATGAATTTGATGATTGTGAAGACAGCAAGAAGACCTTGTGGAGGAGTTCAGGCAGTTCCTACGTGAGAAGGAAGCAGTATGGCAGGGATTGTGACATTGATAACGTGGGGATTGAGCCATAGTGCAGGAAGTCAGCAAGGACATCCCCACTCTTGCAAACAAGACAGTGGGGTATTTAGTGCTGACATGCATCCTCTTTTTTTACATCGCCTCCAAAAGTTTCTCTTTTGTGATGCAGTATTCTCAGAAAGATGTTCAGGGATTTGTCCTATTGCAGAGACTTACACTGCCCACAAAGGGGTATCCAGTCTGAGGAAAGAGCAGTAGCTTCTACTTGTGCAACACATTTTTAGTAGAATTTCTGTGATGATAAATTATTTACATGATTACAACTGAAAGCGATAGCAGATGTCTTATTACTTTTAAGCAGAGATGGATCTGAGTCAGTATTAAATTTTAGTGATTTTTGATCAGCCCTGAACACAAGCTGAAAAAGCGGATTGTAGTGAATAGGCATTTACTGCTGCTTAGAGTAGATTCCTCAGGAGTAACTGCAGATCTTAACGTGGGCCGGTACTGAACCTGAACTCCTTATTTTCATATATGATTTTGTAGAACTACAGTTCCTGGAAGAACCACTTATATAATCTGGGACTCCCGCTTTTCTAGCAGAACATGATGTGGCCATAGCCTAAAATATGGCTTAATACTTTCAGCTGCAGAAATTGCATTTAAAAGTTTTCTTCATTATTTTAAACTCTTTTGGTCACTGGTTTCCATGTATTAATGGATATTACTCATTTTAATAGGTGACTGTATATTTTTAATTTTCCAATCCCAGGTTTAAGCTGGTAGCTGTTTTACTGTAAGTTAGTCCATGAACCTGCCTCTTCCAAATTTATTCTCAAAGGCAATTTTCCAGACATTTTCTTTCTTCGTTAAGAATGATCTCTAATAATCAAAGCCTTTTTTCATGCTTAAAGGTGTCTTAAATTCATCATAATTTCATAAGACAAGAGAAATTTCTTTGTCTAGCCTTTCTCTTGTTCAGGATAATTGCTGATCAAACAGAAATTTGACAGAGCCCTCATTTGCAACAAACTCTTCAGCTTTGTAATGCTTCTCTTTTTTTGAGACTTTACTTCATCCTTTTCTTCTCATTCTAGATGCTGTAAACCCATAGCAAACAAATTACAGCTTATATTGAACTTCTCTTGCATGATAATTATATTTTATGAATAAGCAAAGCACTGATGGGCTGATCTGCTGCAGAGGAGAGGCTAGTAAAAATCAGAGAGTGAGAAGCTCTTGCTACTCTTTGATCTAACTTTTATGATATGTGCATTCACTTAACAGGTCATTGAACTAAGAATCTGGATTTATTCTAAATCAGATACTACTTCATTTTACTCAGCCTTGTACAACTATTCTATAAAACACTACAGATAAACTAGGAAGAAACAGGTAAGTGCAAAACAGGGAAAGAAACAGTACCCAAAGAGTAGTGATCAGTTGTCATTTTCTAACTGTAATTTTCCTGAGAACAACTACATTAATACCTTTCCAGAGGCCAGTGTTGTTTAATATTTTCGTAAGTTTGATTGACAGAATTAAAAACATGCTGCTAATCTTGCAAAATTGGAGGATGGTCTCCAAAACAGGAGGAAATTGAACAGGCTCAAGTGAAAGACATTGAACTTAAGCAAGGAGCATGAACTGAACAAATACAAAACAGGCAGCAACCTGCTAGGTAGTAATTCATCAAATAATGCCCTGGGGGCAAAAAGGGGATAGAATAAGGTGAATACATGTAACGATGTCATGTTATTGTAAACAAGGTGAGCACCATGCTGAGAGCTATAAGCAGAAGGGATAACAGCCTGCTGGAACTGTGAAGTAATCTTTTTGCACTTTCCATGTTGATAAGAATATCTGGAGTAGTGGGTTCAGCTTTGGACACTGTGCCTCAGGAAAGATATGGACCAATTTAAAAGAAGATAGCAGTGAGAACAGGCAGAGGTCTAGAAAACATGAACTAAGAGAAAAGGATGAAATAAGTGGAGAAGATTAACAAGGAGAAAATAGGGAACAGAAGACAGAAGTCTTAGAAAATGCAAGACTATCACAGAGGGAGAAAATTATCCATTTTCCATGTCCGGGATAGATGGGCAAGAAGTGTTGGCTTAAACTGTAAAAATTGGGAAAATCTTTCCGATAGTAAAAACAGGCAGTCACTGGGACAGGTGGAATGAGAATCTCCATTGTTGGAAATCTTTGCGGACAGTGCAGGAGAACATCTGGCAGGGATGGGTGTGTACAGACAGGCTACTCTGCTGTGAAGCAAGGGATGGCCCAGACTGCCTTCTGAGTCCTTTCTTGCCAGTTTCTCATGATTTTGTGAAAAGGCAGGAGCTGGAATAGATATGTTGTTGGGAGAAGGAAATGTGAAGTTGTTATAAGATAAAGGGCATAATTTACTCAGGATTGCAGGGTGCAGGATTTTATGCCACTTTCTCTGGAATATCATATAAAATACAGCCACACAACTACTAGTATGTCTCGTATGTCTCAAGAGCTTCCTACTGGGATGACTGTGGTGTGTATTATGGGCTTAGAGAAAAAACTGTGACAGGAGCAGTGACTGACTCTTGAGCTGACCGTGCCATCTATGGAGCTGTGACAAACTGCTCTGAATGGTGACTGAACCTAAAAGGAAACATGGACAGACCCAAGACTTTGCCAAGCTTATCAGGCAAAGGAGACGACTTTGAAGGTGAGGCATTTTTTAGTCAGGGAATTAATATTTTCTGAGCTCCTACCAAAACGTGCATCACCTTGGATACAGTTTATAGATTTCTCTTTCCTTGCCAACTGAGCCTAAGTCACCTATTAAGCCTGAGTCTGAGCTGCTGTTGGCTGTGGGTTTGGTGGCTGGGTGTGACTAGTTTGTGCTAGCTTTTTTGCAGGAAGGGCTCTGAACTGTTTGCCAGCAGCTCACTTGTTTTCCCAAACACTGAAGAATCTGGGTGACGTGCTTGTTCTGGTCATGCTGGGAAGTCTGGGAAATCACATGTGAATAAAGATCAAAGGGGAATGTGTCTGTTACTGGACAGAAGTGCAAAAGCCTGGAGAAAGCTTGCATTTAAACTGAAGGGCTTGGGAACAGCAAAGGGAGAATAGCAGTCCCATGTAATATTGTTTCAGTAGCCCTTTCCTTTGTGTGTTATTTCCTTGTCCAGCACAGATAACATCATGTACAAAGGCTCTCATCAAACAAACCTTTCCAGATGATCATACCCAGAAGTGCCCCATCTGTTTCTGGACTTGATTTGTAACTGCTGGATTAGTTGAGCAATCCAGAGGCAGCCAAAACCATCTCAGATGTTGCTGTGCTGCATTCCCCAGCCATGCAGTATTTTCCACTGCTGCTGGAAGGGGCACTCTCCATCTCCCATTTGTCAAACTCAGCCTTTAGGAGCTGGATTGGAAAGCAACCTCTGTGGCACTAAATTGATCTGACTGGGGATTGTGCTCTGTGAGTCCAAGCAGCATGGCAATGGATCATCTCCATATGCTCAAGCTCGCTCCCTTTACCCTCAAAACATGGTGTCCATGTCCAAATTGCCTACTGGAAACGATCCTTGGCATCTGGTATCTCCTGAGCTGTGCCTCAGTGTCATCTGCACAGTACTACTTGGCATGAGCCAAAACCATGCAAGAGCCTCTACTAACAGTCAGAATAGATAATTGTGGACCATTGCCAGTGTCTGTGCCTTGGCCCTGTTTTATTTACTTGTATGGATGTAGCCTAAGAGAAGTTCTGCTGATAAAATGATTGTTATGTACAATACCATAGGTCTGATTAAGCCATATGGGAATTATTTTCGAGGGACTAGAGATACTGCATGCATAGGTCAACATATGTGGCTTCCAGAAGACAGCTGCTCTGTGAACCAGACCACCAGATGAGGAACTACCAGACATTGAGTAGTCACTTCACTATTTGCTTTTGGTGAGAAGAAATTTTGGAGTTGTTTTCAGCCAAATCATATCTCTGACTGTGGTGGGTTGACTTTGGCTAGATGCCAGGTGTCCATCAAAGCCACTCTATCACTCCCCCTCCTCAACTGGACAGGGGGAGAGAAAAATATAACAAAAGGCTTGTGGGTTGAGATAAGGACAGGGAGATCACTCACCAGCTACAGTCACGGGCAAAATAGACTCGAGTTGGGGAAATTAGTTTAATTTATTAGCAATCAAATCATAGTAGAGTAATGAGAAATAAACCCAAATCTTAAAACACCTTCCCCCACCCCTTCCTTCTTCTTGGGCTCAACTTCACTCCTAATTTCTCTACCTCCTCCCCCCAGCAGCACAGGGGGACAGGGAATGGCGGCTGCAGTCAATCCATCACACGTTGTCTCTGATGCTCCTCCCTCCTTGCCCTCTTCCCCTGCTCCAGCATGGGGTCCCTCCCTTGGGAGACAGTCCTCCATGAACTTCAGTGTGGGTCCTTCCCACGGGCTGTAGTTCTTCACAAACTGCTGCAGCGTGGCTCTGTGGTGGGTTGACCCTGGCTGGACACTAGGTCCCCATCAAAGCCGCTCTATCACGCCCCCCCTCAGCTGGACAGGGGACAGAAAACACAACGAAAGGCTCATGAATAGAGGTAAGGACAGGAAGAGATCACTCACTAATTACCATCACGGGCAAAACCAGACTTAACTTGGGGAAAGTTAACTTAATTTATTACCAATCAACCACAGTAGGGTAATGACAAAGAAAACCAAATCTTAAAGCACCTTCCTTCCACCCCTCCCTCCTTCCTGGCTCAACTCCACTCTCGGTTTTCTCTACCTCCTCCCCCAGCAGCGCAGGGGGACGGGGAATGGGGGTTGGGGTCAGTTCATCACACCTTGTCTCTGCTGCTCCTTCCTCCTCAGGAGGAGGACTCCTCACTCTTCCCCTGCTCCGGCGTGGGGTCCCTCCCACAGGAGGCAGTTCTCCATTAACTTCTCCAATGTGGGTCCTTCCCATGGGCTGCAGTTCTTCACAAACTGCTCCAGAGTGGGTCTCTTCCATGGGGTCACAAGTCCTGCCAGAAAACCTGCTCCAGCGTGGGCTCCTCTCTCTACAGGGCCACAGGTCCTGCCAGGAGCCTGCTCCAGCGCAGGCTTCCCACAGGGTCACAGCCTCCTTTGAGCATCCACTTGCTCCGGCGTGGCGTCCTCCCCGGGCTGCAGGTGGATATTTGCTCTACTGTGGACCTCCATGTGCTGCAGGGGGACAGCCTGCCTCACCATGGTCTTCCCCACGGGCTGCAGGGGAATCTCTGCTCCCGCGCCTGGAGCATCTCCTCCCCCTCCTTCTTCACTGACCTGGGGATCTGTAGGGTTGTTTCTCTCACATGTTCTCACTCCTCTCTTCTGGCTGCTGTTGCGCAGCAGTTTTTCCCTCTTCTTAAATACGTTATCCCAGAGGTGCTACTACTGTCGCTGATGGGCTCAGCTTTGGCCAGTGGCAAGTCTGACTTGGAGCCAGCTGGTGTTGGCAGTGTCGGACATGGGGAAGCTTCTAGCAGCTTCTCACAGAAGCCACCCCTGTAGCCCCCACACTACCAAAACCTTGCCACGCAAATCCAAACACTGACAGAGCTCTTGGTGGGGCTCTGTAAGTTCCTGTATCTATACAGGGCAGGCACCTGGACTGCATGACTGAGGCAAGTCTGGGATGACCCCTTCCAGTGGAAACACAGACTTTGATCAGATTAAGACAATCATAACATGTCAGTCTCAGAAAGCTGTGCGCTGTTACCTCCCCTGAAGACCTACTTGTTGCCCTGGCTCCTGTAAGAGACCAGCCAGCTTGCATATATGCATTTTTTTAAATCTCTAAGCAAGAAACAAATGAGACTTTTTGGTTGAATGAAGTTAGGTATATACTTAAATGCATGCCTAATTAATAACACTTATTTTATTTGGAAACTGTGTTAATATGTATATTTTATCTGTAATTATAAAAATTAAAAATGGAAATATCAGAATCAGCGTTCTAACACCAATTTATGCTGTGTCTTGGTTTTGAATTAGTTTTTGGATTTCTCTTTTAAAGTACCAACTCCTAAGGTTGATGAGGCTGCCTATTTGTCAGTAGAGGGCTTAGTAAACTTGTATGTCCATTTTCTTAATATAAGTAATCAAAGAAAATATAATATGCCACTAAAATAAAGGTTAGCCAGCTAATTAATGAGGAAAAAGTTTCAGTCCTCTGCTCCCAATCTGTAGTTGGCATGCTAGCTTTTTTCACTATATATTTGCCCATACTGTACTTTCTGGCTTAGGTAGACATAGTAATAGAAACTACTAAAAGCAGCATGTGTGTTTTTTGGATTCTTTTGACTGTGTGCATTTCTCAAAAATATCAGGTGACTATTTTGACATGTCACAAACCTGCTTTCCTTTACTCTGCTTTTAAATCAATGTCTGCTCTGAAGCCAATTTGGTCAACAGAATTTTATTGCCTTCCAGGGAATTTGGGTTTCATCCTGAAAGACAGATAAAATATAGTATAGTTCCTTTAAATAACAAGAAGAAAAAGGTTGTTTTGTGGCTTTGCATTTCTGCCAGGCCTTCTAGCATACTAGTGTCCTTCATCTTTCAAGACTGTAAAACATGGCATGTGGGAAGAACAAAAGGACAAAGATAGTAAACATTTGTCAAAACAGTACAAAAAACCCTGTTAATAATGCTCATTGATATATTTTAAATAGAAATAACTAGATTTTTTTTTTCCACAAGAAAGAAGCTTACTGCAGAATTCCACATAGGTAATTTCCCTGTAAGGTTCAGTAAATGTTACAGTGTTTAAACCCAAACATAAAAACACAGGGAAGGAAGAAACTCTCTAGTGTCAAAAAGTCTTCTGGTGTGTCACAAGGCAAACTAAAACAGATTTCTTTTTTAATATTCAGTTTGAAAAGGTCTTCGTGAAACCGAGCTATCGTGATAAATTCATGGTCCCAGCAGGTCTGTCACCATAGCACACACAATATCTTCTGTAATTTCATGGTGATAACAGGATGTTTAGGTTTTCTGTAGACGTGTCCGAATCACAAAACCCCATTGCCACTGGTATAGGTAGCTTGTGGTACTGAGGCATCAGTGAGCAGCAGAGAGTCAGGGCTGTATGGAGGATCCAGATTCACCTGTAGAGGAAGACGACCTTGCCTCTGAAGCATTAATTGTCTAATCCAACCATAATCAGGTCTAAGATGGCCTTGGTGTCAGTCTCATAGTCTTGATGGACGTGTCATCAAATGGATGCAGAGCTAAAAAAATAATCCTGTTCCTCTGAGTCATAGATGAGGCAAGACTTCATCCAGCAATATATTTTGTCATTTCCCTGGCTGAACATAGCAGTACTTTGGATTTAATTTTCAGGATTGGTGAACCTAGCAGTTTTCATGAGCATACAGATCTAGCGAGAAGTAGAGAGCTGAGGTGCCCTATAACTTAATGACATCATCCTGAGATGATGGGAGTATCGTATGACAGAGGCTCACGAGAGACACTAAATTGAAAACCATACATCTGACACTCCATTTTCCTTGGAGATTTTCAACTTGTACACAGTCTATGATCATGCACTGCTGAGAAATTTCTTGGCGTTGCTGACATATCATTGGAAGGTAGGGGCAAAATGCCATTCTTTAGGTTCACTGTTTTTCCCCAGTTAGAATCATAGTTACTTTCTTTTCAGAAGGTAAGTAAAAGACCTTATTCAGCTGCTTTCATATTGATATTACATTGATAAATGATAAAACAAATGTTATTACTGTAGCATGTTAAAACTTGCACCATATGCTAGGTATTCAGTATTCCTCTGGTGGTCTGAGAAAGGAGAGTGGGTGGGTGCCATCTGAGACATGAGTTTAAATACTGATAAGCACAACTGGCAGTGGCCTTAGCAAACCAAGACCCTACTTATTGTCAGGATTTTTGGAAATAGTGCAGAGAAGATGTCTTCTGAGGTATGCTTTGATAAGATGATAAGTGGTTTGAGACATGTTCATGAAGATTTCTTCTCAGCAATGAGGGCCAACATAGGATTCTCCAACACACAAATGCCCTGGTTTCAAAACTGGGATATGGGTAGTGGAGCTGATTGGAAACAGAGATTATCCGAACATGTTGCTTCAAGAGAATGGCTGGGTCTCCCAGGAAGGAGACTGCTCCTGCCCTCTGAAGCTATTCAGCAATGAAAGAGGTTCCAGGGACGGCAATTGTGGGGGACAAGATGGTCATTGTGGATAGCCTGTACCTCATGTAGAGGCTGTGGCGAGGGACAGGGATGAGCCAGCCACCTTCCATAGAGGACAAAAGAACATTCTTAGGAGCCTGCCACTTGGTGAGGCAGTGAAGTGCTGAAAGCAAGACCCTGCAATGGGCTGGGGAAGGAGCAAGCTCAAACCTTCCTATTTATGTTGAATTGGATTTTGTTGCTTTGAGTTTTCTTGACTTAAAAAGTTATTTTTCTAGCTTTTATTATGTAATACCTAGTAATTTTCATTTGGATGAAACCTATTAGGGAGAGAAAAGGGTGTGTTTGCATTCTAAAGCCTCCTGATCTCCTTCGGGATCTCAATATAAAGGACAGGTTTAAGCCTATTCATGCCATTGCTGTGACTGACTTGGGCTTTTGTCACACAGACTATTGAACGCAGACAAGAGCTGACATCATGAAAAATGAAAGGCAGTGGGCAAAGTGACGAAGATCCCTGAAACTAAATGATGTACAAGGGAGGTGGGGAAGGTAGAGGGGCTGCTGTGGAGGGATGAAAAGATAAGTTCATATAGCAAAGCAATAAGCCAGTAAAAGTAATCTTTGTTGTAGCACCCTAAGTTTCTTTGCGGTGGGAAAAAATTGTATCCATCAAGACCAGCGAAAAGTGGTGGACCAGACCAGAAGTGGTGAGCTTAAATTGCATCTGAGTTTTAACTGAGTTTTAAGGGGATGTATTCCTCTTGGTCAGGATGGTGAAGCACTAGAAAAGTTTTCCCAGGGAGGTTATGGGGTCTCTGTCACCCAGAATAGATTAGGAAAGCATCTGTTAGGAATAAAATAGATATATTTGATCCTGATAAAGGATTGGGTAGAGCAGGGCAAACTACCTGACCTCTTGCAGCTCTGATCTGTTGATTGCAGCATAGGAGGATAAGAACTTGGATGGAAAGATGGTGCTGGGTGGATAGATAAGAAAAGCTGAAACTTAGAGATTTTCTGCAGCATGAAATCTCAGTTATGACTGACATGTTAATGATGCTGAGACCAGAATACCATTTCTGATCTCCAGCAAGGATGAGATATTGGGAGTTTCTGGGTGCTGGGGGTAGAGACGGTGGACCCAGGCTGGGGATTGTCTAGGTTTGAATTAGGGAAGACTTCAAACTGTAACCAACAGAATCAGAAAGGTAGGAGAAGATGGCAAGATGCAGCAATAGCTAGAGAGAGAAATGGAGAGCTGCTGGGATTTTAAGATGTCAGAGAGGTTAGGAAAAAGATGAAGAGAGGTAATCAGGGTGTTCACAAAGGGAAAATATCAAGAACTGGGGGAGTGGGCATGGGGGTAAGAAGAGGATATAGAAGAGTGACTATAGGGAAGTGAAGATAACTAAATTTTCTGTCCTTAATGGGAGAAGAAGAAAGAAGAAGGAAGGCAGGGTAAAGAAAGAAGGATGTATTCCCATGACTGCAGTTTCTGAAGGCTGCCTTCTCATGTCAGTCTTCCTTGGAGTTTCCTATTGAAAAAAGCATATTATGATCTGACCTGTGAAGGGGTCTGTTAACATAATGGACAGCTCAGGAAGGCAACCTCAAAAATTATTTTTTATCAGAAGGTGGAAAGTATTGTTTTGTATTTCAGAAGTGATACAGGCTTCTGTATAAACAGGCCTAAAGCAGCTGCTTTTGATGTCAGCTACAACTGTCAAGCCTGGTTTTTAAACTGATGTTGTGATACTATTGGGGGAACACTCAGTCTGTTTTTGTAGAAGCCGTTTTACAATCCTGTAAGGTTGAAGAAATCACATGATAATACTTGTACTTGCATGAGGATCCACCTTACAGATCTGCCATGGGTTGTTAAGGGCATATTTAAATCAGGCGTCTTCAAGCTCAGCATTTAAACATTGCTATAATTCTGTTGGAAGTATCTCCAAAGGCTTTTGGTTTGGTTTTTTTCTCCTAGTGAAAAGAGTTTTTGATTTAAATGTTCCCCTCACGGTATGTGCAACCAAATGTTACCACCAAATGCATAGGGAGGAGAGACAGAGATAAACTTGTAAGACTCCTTTTGTACAAGGTAAATAAGTTTGCTGGATGCAAACAGGCACCCGCTAACTCCCCCAGCCCTATGGTCTGCTCTGCATGGGTGGAACCCTCTGTGCAGCGCTGCTGAAGTAAATGAGCTCTGTGTGAGCACAAGGTTGCCTGAAGGACAAGGTCCTAATACTGAGAGAACTAAAGCAGGTTTTTAAAATCCTTCTGGCACATTAAGCAGCTTTTGCAGAGCAGGGAAGGCTGTGTGGGCTTTTGTTTTTGTTTTGTAAATGGGGGTTGTGAACTCCGTAATTCTCTAAGAAAATTATTATTGCATGGAACTGGTTTCAGTTATGCACATGCAAAATCCCCTTTCTGCCCATGCTTGGAGGAACCCTATGACTTTTCTACCTCTACAAGCCTGGGTGAGGGTTCCACAGAAGCAGGTTAGATTGAGCAGGTTAATATGTACCCTTCTCCCTGTTTAGATTCCCCAGATACTCCAAAGAGGCACATATGTTTTGCTGAACACTCTCCACTTCTTCTATTTATACTCTCCAATTCAATAGGAATTACTGTAAGAATCCTTCTCCTGGGGAACTTGGCCTTAACCTTTTGTTAGGTTAAGTATGGATTTGCAAAGCATGTTGGTTTACACTCTTCAGATAATGCACTGTTGTTAGAAATATGGGAAACAGGGTACACTGAAAATCTCTTTCATGAAGTGTTTAGTTCTCTTGTATGTACTTCAGTGTTCAAGGAGCAAAAACATTTATTAGAAAAGAGATCAACTTCGGAGTGGAATCAAGTGAAGAATCTTTAGACATCCTTGGCTAAAATTTGCCCAGTTCAAAACTCTGCTGAGAAGCTGCATCTGTGTGTTACAATTCCAGTGGTGCACTCACACTGTACATCCCAGGGAACATCAATAGCACACTGGTTATGTTTACACCGCTGAACTACAGAGTGAAAGAAAGTGACCTTGAACAATGAACCCCAACTGCTTTTTCACTCCTTGTCACTTTCGGAGGCTGCTTCAGCTAACCATATCTAACCATTGACTACCTGCACCCCAGGGGCATGGTGTGCCCTTGGTGTCATGCTGCAATACACCTCTCTGGTGGTCTACTATGGACCCCTCATATACGTCATTTGAGGCACTTTCAATGGAAAAAGCATACAATATATTAACTCTCTCTTAGTGTCAGAGGGGCACCCCAGACTCAGAGGAGATTGAGGACTAAATGCTATGCAGTGGGGACCCAGCCACTGTACTGGGGAGAGGCTTCGCTTCAGCCCTCTTGAAGCAGTGCAGATGCTGATCAGTCCTTTAGAAACAAGCCTTGGCTAAGACATGCTTTTCCTCAACAGTTTAGACGTAGCTGTTAGCTTGGTCACAACACTGTCCTATCAGATTCCAATGCCTTTTACACTGGAATTGCCTCAGATCTGCCCAGAAGAGAAGACGAGCAGAGAAGTTCAAGCCTGTGGGTATCCTTACGTCCAAATCATCATGGACAAGGCTACAGTGTCCATTAGTATTTTGTTCCCTAACACTTCCTGTTATGAGACCGTGGTTTTAATTGTGGCTAACTTTATCAGATTTTTCAGGATTATGTATGTTTTACATGCCAGTATCCTGAAGATTTTAGCCGATGTGGTTATATTGTGTTGCCCATTTTCCAAAAGTCTGGTTAATTGTTACTGGAAAGTTATTGTTTATATTTTCTTTGAAGAAGGGAAGTTGGGGTGTGTGTGGAGTGGAAAGAGTTGTATTTCATTTATTTCAGTGAAAGAACAATGTTTTAAGAGGAAGTGGATATAAACAAAAGCTTTCTGGCAAACCAGAGGATTTTTTACTGTTACAGGAGCAAATTTCTGAAACAGCATTCAGACAGGGTCATAAGTTAAATTGTTTCATGCTTATAGAAATAATTATTTATACAAAGAATTACAGTATAAATTATTATATTTATGCAGAGAACTTGTAATAGGAACTTGATTAATTGGCTCAGGACAGCCATTCTATGAGTTTGTTTGTATTTTCTAGTCCTTCATTCTGTGTTAATATAGTTCACCTTTATAGCTGTAAAATTTCATCCATTTTTGGGTCTGGACTGGTTTAATTACTCTAGTAGTATTCTAGTCCACAAGACAAAAGGTTTTTTTTGTTTAATTCCAAGAGTAGAGCTAACTGGAAAATTCTATTAATTTCTTTTCTCGTCATTTCTGTTTAAGCAGGTGACAGAGAACCTTGGTTTTGCCTTTATGTTTTTCTACAGTTTTAAATTAAGACCACAACTTTGCATGCCATTGCGGGAACATCAGCAACTACTGTGTGTTTTCTTTGCAGCTCGCATTTTGAAAGGATATTAACTTGTTGTGGGACTGCTGCTTGAGAAACAGACTTCCAGCAAAATCATGATGTATTCTGTTTAATGAACTTCAAGGAGTTCAGAATCATAGATCCAAACCACTCTGAATAAAAAGAGAAACATTAACAAGTGTCTCAATCAATTCAGTGTCTTACATTTATGCAAACTAAAGAAAAATAGAAGGGCAAACCTTTCCCCACCTCATCTGGAAGAGTACTGTACGGTAATGCAGCTCTGCAGCTCTATGGGGGGCAACACTTTTTAACTGTTCACCCCTGTTTTGAACCCAGTTTTGTTTCAGCATTAGGAATATTAATTGGGAGAGATCAAAGAGGTCTTTTAGGGTCAGCTATATGGTATTTCTCTTTGCTTGCCCTCTTGGCTGGCCTTTAGGCTTATCGGACTTGAGCAAGAAGGATCACGTCACCAGGAGCTCTGTAACACCGATGCACTAGTCCTGCTGTACGCCGCACCTTTATGCATTCGAAAGTTGATGCTGATACTGCCACTTCAAAGGCTCCATTTCGCTTCAGGGGATTCTATCTTTAAAGCGCTCAACATCAGTGGGAGGATTTTCACGTCATGTCACATCCCACTTTTGAAGTTTCTTGTTAATAGGGGTCGCCTTTGAAGACTTCCCACTCCTGAGAGGTTCTTCTCCCAGTTCTTGTTGCAGGGATGTCTCTCACAAGATCTTTTTAGCATCCTTCCTGAGGTTTTTCTATCTTTAGGAACATCCCTTAAGAGCTTCTTATTGTTTAGGCCTGGGCCTTTAGAAGAGTTTTGATATCCTTTAACAAGTTCTCAGTGTTGAGTTCACTGTAACTAACTCACCTGAGTATGAGTGTGACCTGGACAAAACTTTTCTTTATGAGCAGATTTCATTCTTCTTCCATTACTCAAGTCTATTTAAAGAGAAAATATTATATACCTATTACAAAACTGAAGATGCACTGCTTGTTATAATTACCATTCTAATTAGTGATGGAAAATTCTGTTTTATGAAATCAGAAACTAACTCATGCTTAAATCCTGCACCTTTTTGGAGGAAAGTCACATTAACTTTGTTTTCTTTTAATTCCTTTCCTCTGTGTTGCACTTTCTTGCCCAGACTGGAAAATAGCCTCTTTTTAGTATTACAGGCCTTATTGAAAACAAAAAGTACCAGAAAACTTACTTGAAAGCCTCTTCTCATGACATTCTGAAACCCCAGAAGTCCACATAAGAAACTAAACTATTGAGCACTTGCAGGAAGCAAGTCTTCGAGCTTTTTATCACATGACTTTGTCATTGCGAGCGTTGTCAGTTGAGTAATTTCAGAATGTTGGTATATGCTTTGAAAGTCTACTCTAATTCCTAGATTCTTTTTATTTTTTTGTGGATAAACTTTAAACAAGTCTTTTTTTTTAGAAATCAATTTTTTCATTGTGGAAAGTTTTGTATGTGCAAGAAACAGGCAAACATGGATTTTTAAAAGTTTAAAAATATATGTAAATAACATAAATTTAGAACAAGTGCAGGCATTCTCCTCATCCCAGTTTGACTTAGGAACGTGCTTTTAGAATTCTCCATTGTCAAATGTCTTTCTTCTTGTATGTCTGTTTTGTTGGGGTTTTTTTTTAAGTTGACCTGCCTGGCATTGTGACTTTGGAATATGTGTGCATGGTGGAAGAGAAGCTACTGTGGAAAGCTGCAAAGAGAAAAGATGTTACAGAAACATTATGCAAGTCAGGCTGCAAAAAATGAAAATGCTTTTGGAAAGCTTAATGGAGAAGCAAATAGTTACATGAGCATGGGAATAAATGCAGTCTGGTGTCCAGTGGGACACAGGTGCAGTCTGAACACTTTGGGGGACCTTGACTAAGACCCAGATCAATGATGGACATTTCATTAGTGAGATGGTCTAGGGAGAGAATTTACTGAAGCAGGGAAGAAAGGGAGGTTGGCTGAGATGTGTTCTGAAGTACCTGAGAGAAGAGAGAGAGAGCAAAGTAGCAGCTCTAGGAGTTGCAAAGCAAAGGTGTGTGGAGCTGCTTCAGAGCAAAGGGCTCAGAGGTAGTTAACTGACAAACCCCTTGTAGCTAGGGAGCAATTTAGCCCCTTGAACCAGAAAAAATTGGAGACAACAGGCAAGCGGAATAACTTAAAACAGTGAGGAAAGAAGTCTGTGTAAATGAGACAAGCCGTGGGCCACTTATCTTCACTTTCAGACAGGAAAGATCCTCATTTGGAAGCCCAGAGCTGAAAACTTGATATGAAAGTTTATTTTTAAATTAAAATTATTCTAAAATTCTTCATTATTGGCATGTCATAAAATGGATTATGTGTAATAACTGATATTATAAAATTAAAAGTACATCCATTTGAATAGGCTTTCATTTTAAAACACATTCAACTTTTTACAGAGAAAATTGTATGTACTTATTGAAGAGAGAACAAAGCAAGATTATGTGCTACTACTAATACATCTACTGGCATGTCAAGAAGGTCTTTATTTTTTTCTTAACATATTAAAAGTTCTGTAAAGACCTATTCTAGTTCAAGGTTTCAAGGTGTTTCTTTTCAACAAACCTAAGATGCTTTGAAGAAGAAAATAGAAGGAGATGTTTCACTTGGTAGTACAGTACCAGCTTGTTATAGTATCCTGGAAAAATTGTTCCTGGCAAAGAGCAATATTAAAAGTAAACCCCTACTACTTTATATATGAATTGGATAGAAGTAACATAAACATTCTGATCTCGATATCATGTTCTATATTGAAATAAATACCTGCTTAAAGAAAATACTTGTTTTCACAAAACTTCATTGTTTTTCCCTGGAAAATTGTTTCTTTAAAGGATTCCAGCATTGTCTAGTCATGTCCAGTTTCCAAGGCTAAAAAAGCCCTTAGGTTGTTTATAATAAGGTTGTTAATCTGACCAGTACTCATGCTGTCTCAGCCTCTGATAGCCAGGCTTATGTTGAAGTATGGGTCTCCATTATAATTGGGTTTGTTTAATATCTCTCACTTAAATTCTCAAATACAATTTTCTAGCTCTCCTTTCAAAGATACTAATGTTGTCATCAGTAATGACAACTTCTAACTAAAAATCAATAAGATTCTTTTCTTGTCTCACTCTTTCTGAAATCAAGACTCTTCCAATCCCAAATTACTCCCATTCATATTATATGCAATAAATGAAGTTTTCCGCTCATAATGAGAGATTATTGTGATAAATATCAAACATGACTTTGAATGAAATGCAGAGCTATAGAAGGAATACTTTGTAGGAGATACCATCTTGAATAACATCAGAATAATTTCTGAAGCTAAAAAAGAAAAGATAATTTGGAGCAGAAATAGCTAGTTGGAAAAAAAACCCCTCGCCAAACCAAAAAAACCCCCAAGCATGGCTCCTGACAGTGCTATCTCAAGCAGTAAAATCTGCTTGTTTAAGGACCTATTAATCATAGTGCAAAATGCTGCCCAATTTACATAACTGAGCAACAGAATATAAAATTTGGCTGAGGTAAAGTGAACATTAATTAGGCAGATCTTGTAAGTGGCAATGAGCTTCTCTGTTTTCCCTGAAATTTTTAGTATGTACCCAGTAATTTCACATGGTATTTGGGATGTCTTGCAGGAATTAGCTGGCAGTTGTCTCCTTGTTTCTCATCTCTGTCGTGCCCTTAATAATGCATGTTGCAGAGGACACGGTTCATCTTTGCCAGACCCTGCAGACGAGCACCAAGAAGCTCTTCCTTCTTCGAAGTTGTAGGTTGCATCTGTCTGAAGCCTGGTATGTGCCTGTGACAATTTAAAGCCCACGCTGCCGGGAGCAAGCTTGACACTCCTGGGCCCTCAGAGACTGGCCCCATTCCCAGGTGCTCCAGTGGATATGTACATTACCAGTATACTGACTGCACCTGGCACTGGGATTGGAGCACAGTGCTCTTTGCTCTCCTGCAGCCTACTTACTTAGATTTTATTTGCCCGTGTTTCATTTCAAACAACATGATAAAAAATCCCATGACATCATAATTGTTGCTATACATGTCACGGCCACCTGGTACCTCATGGTAAAAGCAGAGGGAAAACCCTGATCCTTGCACTCTGCAAGGACTGAGTCCCGGCTGTGACATTAACTGGGAACACCGGGACCTCTCTGTACAGGTCAATTGGTAAAGCAAATATTTTGCACAGATATTAGTTCATATTTGCATGTTAGGTTTTTTTTTTCTTTAATTAGGGCAATTCATCTTTGAAAACATCTTAAGTTGCATAGTAACATGTTTTCATTTTAGTTCCTTTGAAGACACTGCAATTAGTGTATCGAGTTACTTAATGAATGATTAGAAGCAAATAATGGCTCACGGTTATTGTTTCTTGCTGAGGCAAACATCACTGCATTGTTTACGGTTCATTGTTGTTTTGAAGGTTATCTCGGCGATCACAAAGGTGAAAGGCTGTTCTTTTTTGTTATGAAATGAAAGGTTTAGATTTTGGATTACAGACAAAATGGCAGAAAAAACATTACTTTTTTAGCAGAAAAAGTAACACGCTGCCAAATTGCTTTAGGTTGACACAAATCATTTGTTGTCCAACACCACCAGAATAAATGTTAGTGCAGGAACTGGATCTTGAATTTTTCATGCCAATTTCTGGCTAACTCTTTTAGACTGATTTCTTAAATTATCTTTAGCTTTGGCTATAGTTTTACAACCATCAGTATGAAACTACTGTAAAGACAGTAATTGTGGATTACAAAATACAAAGACAGAATGTTAATATTTATCCTAAAACCTAATGATTCCCCCTAATTGGGAAGCTTTTGTATTAGAGGAAAAAAACCCAAACCTATTTCTTTTCACTGGTAGCTGGATTATATTATTGTTTTAGAAAAGTAATATTGCAAATATTATAAATCATTATAAATCTTTGCATTCCATGTATGATTCCATGTCTAATACTCAGATTTTAGTTTTGCTTCAAATTACACTGTCTAGCAAAAAGTTGCTCTCTGTCAGGATCAGGTAGTAATTTTTTGAATCACTGGTAATTTAAAGCTTCAAACTGATTATAAAAATGTCAGCAACAGAAGTTCTGTCCCCGGAATTACAGTATTTGGGCCAAGGCTGCAATATATCCCTTGCTTGGGCAGATGTAGTGACATGAGAGGCATTTTATTAGTCAACCATTTACTTAAGATAAACTCTTTCTTATCACCTTTTTGTTTCACCCATTGAAAGAAATCTAGAGACACATATGAATCACAGATGCCTGTGCTACATTAGCAGAGAATAGTCTTAAAGGCTCCCTAAATCAAAATTCTGTGTAGGCATATGATATAAACTTTCATCACGTAGGTTTCTGGATACAGTAGTTATATCACTATAAACAACATAAATATTTTGCATAAATATTCATTTACCTTTTATTGTTCTTCTTGTATCACCAGCATGACAGGTGTTTCCAAATGCTTTGGGGGTAAATGATGAAGCTGATATCAAATGGGTTACACAGAAGTATTCTTTCTCATTAAGGTGTCCCAAGCAACTGGTAAGGGGAATGTGGAGAAAACCCCACAAAAGCAAGGAGTGGATACAAACTGCCAGGATTGCAGATGTTTGTACACATCTGGAACAGGTTTGATTTCTGCCAAAATTGTTTTTACTGCTTAGCTGTTGCCCACAACTGTCTTATTTGCTGTACAGGGCAAAGAAAATGAAATCCAAGTCCTGAAGAAAACTGTAGTCTCACAGTAGCAAGAAAAGAAAAAAAACAACGAAGAATGAAAAGATGGGCTGAAGTGATACAGTATGCCAGCTGGCTGGGGTGACACAAAACTGGTTCCATGATTATGGTATTGCGAATTGTTTATCCTTAGTCAGACTGTAAATCAGTGGAAGATCTCTAAATAAATACTAGGACAAATTAATCATCCCCCTTTCCCTTTCATTTGCTCTCTTTCTGTTGTGACAATAAACCATGAGATCTAAGTATATTTCTGATACCTGTAATTAACCTCTCAAGCTTTTTTAAGAGAGAAAAAAAACCAAACAAAAATGATATATTTTTGTATGCAAAGTCTCATGTAGCCCAGAAAAACATCCTTGCAGCTAAGTATAATGAAAGTTCACTGTCCTGCCAAGAGGCACTACTTGAGGGATCTGCCTTTTGGGTGGATAATAACAAATCCTATGCAAAAATCACATCACGCCATGTATGTATTAAAGCTATTCAACTATGAGCGGAACAAGCACTGACTACCCTGGGCAAGAAAGTGATGGGTATTAATTAACAAAGAGAGGGTCCATCATGTGTCTGCTCATTGCTGGGTGAAATAGCGTAAACATGGACATGGCGAGGAGGTCTTGCTGCCTCAAAGGTCTGAGATGACTCTCTTAACAGCCAAGGAACATATCTTGCATACTTTATGTTTTCCAGTTGGTGCAAACAATGTACAAAGTAAGGTATTTTTTTAAGCCAAGGTATTTTTTTAAGCCAAGGTATTTTTTGTTTGGTTTTGATATGTGGAGCACATACAGCATTGCAGGCAGAGTCTCTGCAGATCTCTGCTGTTGCTACAGTGCGGAGCTTCAAGCTTTTGGCTTGGTCTCTATAATTCTTCCTTCACACTCTGTTTCTGGTTAATAATGAAGCAGAAAATCATTTCCATTTTACACTGGGTAGACCACGTGCCTCTCTGTGCAGCAGTCACGAAAGCAGTAGGAAGCTGGGGAGGGCATGGGGGGCTGTCAGCTGCAGAAACATCTGTCAGTTATGGAGCACACACCAGCCTTTCTGCTGGGATGCCAACAGCTTTCATGGCTACGTCCTGAGTCCTGAAGGACCATGCTTGGTGTGATGCTGCAGGACCCTGTCTGCCAGGTGCCACTCTGGCTCTGCTCAGATGGGCACCCCTTCCAACACACACGTTTCCTGGAAAGCTGGGAAAAGGAAGGGCCCAGAGGGAAGTTTTTAAGAGGAGCAGCTTTCATCTCCGCTGGTGCATAAGAGAAATGATGAAGCTCTTACGTTAGTGTCTGTCAGAAAGGGGAGAACAAGGAAGAGTTTACACATGTAATACCTCACCAGCTTTGAAGCCTGCCAGTGCTGGAGATTGCCTCTTGACCAGTTGCTGCTCTTCCACTAATACGCCTTCTCCCCTCCAAATCCCTTCACTGTTTTGGCCTCTGTAAGATCTTGGGACAGTAAGTTCTGCAGTTGATTTTTGAGTCATGCTAACATCAGTTTAAATTTGTTACCAGATACTTTCACCACACCTCCTAGTTTGCACCTTTCCCATACCATTCATGGTTTTCTACCATTTCCCTTCCTGCCATTTCTTCCACCACATTTCCCCATCTACTCATGTACTTTCCAAAAAGAGCTTTTGTGTGGAGGCATTTTGATGCCCCAAATCATCCCTGCCGCCCTTCTTTGTATCTTTGCTGTCTGAAGATGTGTTGCAGGGCTGCATGCCATATCCGGGATGTGTCACGCTGAATTTATGTGGGGACCCAAGGAGAGAACATTTTCCCCGTGCCTTTCCTAATAATTCTAAATGTTTCATTTGCCTCTTTGACTGCTGCAGGGCATTGAACCGACATTTTTAAAAAAAGTCTGTCCTCAATGACTTTAAGATCTCTTTCCTGAGTATATATAACAAAGGAAGTTTTAACAATAGAGAAAAGGACACAGCAATAATTTCTTAAAAACACCACAACAGTGAGTCACCAGCAGAAGCATGCAAATAAGCTAAACACTTGCTCCCACAGTATCTGCATCTGCAGCTTTTTGCAATTTTGTGACAGAATATCTCCTGTCCAAATGCTTTTTTTTTTTGGTGAATGCTTTTTCCCCCTTTTGGCTTTCCACTGCCCTTGGTGAACAGTTTGTTCCCACGGGCTGATGAAGCCACTGGGAGAAGCCTGTCTCACGCCCTTTGTCCAGCCCTGATACGTTGTTCCTCCCCTGGGCGAGTCCAAAGGCTGTCACCCAGCCTACCACTGAAATCTCATCTCTCTGTGGGTAAATGAGGGTGGCAGAGGGAAGGGGGGAGAGTGACTATAGCGCTTGACTCTGCTTTCTTGGTTCCTCCACATGTATTTACTTGAAAGGCACAATCTGCCACCAAGCTGCCTTTCTCTTAGCACTCCACATCTGAGACTTCCAGCTCCTACATCTCATGCAGTGAGCAGCAGCTCTGTTCTCCTCTGGTGATGCGTGAGTGTCACCTCATTGGGTTGCCTCTCCCAGTGTCACCATTATCTGGTGTCTTCAGCCTTCTCATCTGCTTACAGCATCTGTGCCTCTTGCAAAGCTCAGCTGGCATCAGAGCCATGTGTCTACGTAAATTGGTTTCACTCTCATTCCAGTATGGAGATTAAAGATGCTCTTGCAGAGGTGTTACAGCAGGGATTAGCTCCTCCCTAGATACCTTTTCCCTTTTGCCCCAGTCTGTCCTATCCCATAGTAAGTAAAAATGGCTGATGGGTAAGCCCCAAATTCATATTGACTATGTTTGTGGGTGTAAGCATGCGTCACCCAGCATGCTCCAAGCTCTGGGTCCCAAGCACTCAGATCGAGGATCAGTTGGATAGCACCTGTGTGTTGAAATCAGGAAATGGGAAACAAGGGGTAAGGAAGAAAGGTCTGGTTCATACCCAAGTCTTGCCCTAACATGAAGATGAGATGTGGGCAGTGTGTGGATCCAGGTTATAAAGTCTCCCCAGGTTCCTATCAAGTACTTTTTTATTGTCTACTAGTAGTATGATAGGGTTTTATTTCCTTATCTGTATCATCAAATTTTAAAAGGATTTTAACCAAAGCAGCCCTGCATAAGCATAAATAGAGCCAACTATGCAAATGAACCAGTTTGTTCCCACCTGTCCTCTGGTTCATCAGGTAGCAGAAGAGCTTTTCCCATTAGCTTCAGCATCAATATGCTACTGTAAAATGAACCTTATGAATAGTACCTTGCCATAATTAATAACTGTTTCAACTCACTTTGCAAACATGCACTAGGTCTGCTTCACAATTCTTCACAGGTAGATGAAGGGAGAGGAACACATAAGCTTCTTTTTAACAAATACCCTTTTTTCTAATGCAACTATAAGCAGAGGTATCATTAGCAGCACATAGCATTTTTGGTATTAGCATTTTGTTTTCACAACTGCATTACCAAATAATACCTTAACATAAACTCAGGATGGCAAACGCTGGAGGCACACAGTTCAAGCCTGCAGGCTTGACTCACACAATTTTTTCCTGTGACATTTATAGGGAATTCCTACCCCAGAAGTCCTCATAACCTTGATCCTGTCTAAACAATTCTTACAAGGTGAGGAACAAATGCACAACCCTCCACAACAATGTGGTTACACAGGGAAGGTGCCATATACTGCATTACGTTCCTGAGAACAGTCTATCGTTGGAAATGCTGGGCTTTGATTTACTGGCACAAATATGGACAATTCCTTTGTGCTCTGAGAGCAGAAACCAAAGTACTGTGTGAGGCATGTGACACACCAAAACCTGCTGTTTCTGCTGGCTTGGATGGTGCTACTCAGAGCTGAACCACTTGGCCTCCTTCTCCCCTTCTGTTACTGGTACCCCTTAAGTGAAGATGCTGCCTGCTGGGTCTGAAGCTAATTTACGCTCTCATAGAAGAGGAAGTGTACTGCAGTGCACAGAGGCAAAACTTCAAAAAGCAGTCTGAAAGTAAAGGTTGATTTTTGATTAACCAAAGCATCCTCTGTCCTGAGCACTACAAGAGACAAATGTGTCCATCCTTCTAGCAGGACATGAGACCAAGCCATAGGACACTGCTCAAGAACTCAGCAGTTTGGCTTTATTTAGATGAACACCTCCCACTGAAATCAATGGGAATAAGTTCCATAAATATCACTGAAGATCTGGGCCATTGAGGCAAGGCAATCTTAAGAAACCATCCAGTGAATCTTTAAAACTGTTTTCCATTAGAGTTAAGCTGTAACTAATGCTCCATTACAATGGCATACTGGAGTCCTTGGAGAACTTTTAAAGTACCCACTTAAGAGAAGAGCTGCTTAATTCTAGTGTGCAGCGAGTATTTGGGCAGTTCTTGCCTTTGTCCCTGGACTCTCAAGTGAGTGATCTAGTCTTATTGTCTCTGTTCCCACCTGTAAAGTGGGAGAAAGTGCCATAGAGTAAGGCACTCGGGAGTGCTCAGACACTGTGATGATTATGACAATGAGGAAGGGATATTTTAAGCATCTGGATAAATCGGAGCTAGATGCTACAGGAGGGCAAGCATGGCATCATGCCAGGTGGTATTTGTATAAAGGCCCTTCCCATTTCCCACTCTGTGGGACTGGAAGTTTAGCTCAGGGATTTTTGTTGCCTGCTATTGACATTCTTTCCAGGTTTAGTGCCCTGTTTCTGAGGAATTATTTAAAATAAATTAGACTGTGATGTAAAAATTTTAACTCAAGGCCACTCAATGTATTGACAGATTTCTTTGTTCTGGGTACAAATTAACAGCTCTTTCCAAAACACCTTATATTTCCAGTTACTGCTGGGAACTCCTGTTTAATTTATTAATTTCTAAGGATCAAGCCAGGTTGGGGGCAGAGACAGAGAGAGGGAGCATGTAGATTATTTTACTGAACTGCCTTGTCTTTTACTCTGGGATATCTGCTTATAATGTTAGTTATTCTGTGCAGAACAGGGAGAAATATTCATGCAGGTCTGATATTCATACGCTATGACATACTTACAGACGTATTAAGAACGGTCAAGTTTCACACCCCAGAGCACAACGCAGTTGACTCCCACCTCTTCCAGTGTACAACCTGATATGTGAGCATTGTGCCTTAAAGCAGAAAGACCATTGCAAGCTTTGTGTATATACAGTGCGCCCAAATTCTGTCACTCTCCCACTGTCCTACTGGAGATCAGCTTGACCATCTCTTCTAGACAATGCCTCTGTCCTCACAGTGCTCCTTGCCTGATCTCATCCAGTATCTGCCTGAGGTTTGCAAAACATGGGCTCAGGGAACCAAGCTGAAGGTTTCACGCTGTCTCTGCTTACATCAAGGCCTTTTCTGCAGTGTGCTCCTGTATAAATACGGGAATTCAAAACAAGTGTTGCGAGCCACGTTCCAGCCTGCATGCCTGGGCCTGCTGATACAGACTGCTATTTGGCTAGCAGCGCTAATCAATCAGGCTTCAGGAGTGGACAGAAAGTATTTTCAGCCAGCAGGCTGAGCCATAAAATCTAAAACTCAGCAAGAGCTGCTTATAAATAGTATGAAACAAAGTAGTGAAAATTAATCTTGTGTATCTGCGGGGGTTTTTAGGTTAGATCCTTTTTCAAGATAGGAAACAAAGGTCTATTTCTGCACCAGTCATGAGGGTTTTTCACTTTGACTTATCGCTTGTAAGTGATTTCAGAGGAAAAAAATGAAAGGTTAAAAAAGGAAAAAAAGAAAGAAAAAAATCACTCCTGCCTTCTTTTTCCTTGCTGCATCCTCAGTTAGATTGCGGTTGCACATAGCTGATGTGGCATTTGGCACAAACAAGGTGAGGAGGAATATTGGCAAGGCCAAGTGGGCAGCAAGGTGGTGATGTGTGTGTGGGGTGCATCCTAAAGAAGATCAGCCACTGATGAAGCAAATTCTTCTTCTGCCAGCAACTGATCCACTTTGGGGTTCCCTCCCATTCCTCCTCCCTCCTCAGAAAAGGTTGATTTCCCCCACCTCTGTGCTGGATGCCAATGAGCTCTTTGTGTAGCTGCCATCTAATCATGCCGGTGGAAACCTGGAGGGAGAGCAGGATAAGGATCTGACAAGAGTGGGGAAAGAGGAGCATCTTAAACCCAGGAAAGTGAGTCACCGCCTTGGTCATGAAAAGTTGATGGGCATTTTTTTTCCTATTCAGCAGCTCTAGTTCTTATTAATGCCAGGGACGAGCTGATGAAAGTGGCCTTGCTTGTATGAGCAGGGAGTAATGTCAAGAGCTGTGATCCACCCACAAGTGGGCATAAACATTGTGTTGTATAGCCTTTTCTGTAGCACATTCAAGAGTACACAGACAGGGACATCAGCTGTGTAGGAAATTGGACACGTAGCAGATGCACTGGCAATAACAGCGCTCAAGAAATAGAGCTCAGACTGGTGACACTTCTCCAGGAGCCTCCAGGAATCTCAGTAGGACAGGGCTTTTAGGGAGTGTCAGAAAAAGGGAGATTATGTCCCTCAAAAATAACTGATGTTTGTTTAATAGCTTCCAAGTGAATTTCAGATTCAGCTCCATGCTGAATGATCCATGCTATTATTAGACATGAAATAGGTGCTAATGCAAAGGAAGGAGGAAGCAGCTGTACGCACAGTTACTGTGCCAGCATTTTCTAACCTTTTGAAATCTTTTACACTAGATATCTAATTCTGGCAGTGTCCAGGAGAGAAAGGGAAGGAGAAAAAAAGGATGTTTGCATTGGCATTGCCTCTTCCATCAGCATCAGCAGTGGCTGAAGTGTGCATGTTACTCTACAAGAGAAATAGGGATCAAAGAGTGAGGGAAGCATTTGAGGGAAAATAAACTTAGCTATCAGTTCCATCCCCCTTCCTGTCCTTAGAGGATTTTGATTAGGCTGCTGTCTGACAAGCCTGAAGGAAGGACCTCTGTTGTTCATCTCAGCCTTATGGATTTGTGCCAGGTTTCTGGTCACATTTATACTGACTTGTCCCTAGCAGGATAGAAAAAATGTCCTATTTTTAGCAAACACAAAGTTCTAGCATATGGCCTGCAGTCTATCATCCTGAGCCCTGGATGCCACGTTGCATAAAAGGAGCAGGGTTATTTGGGATCACTGCCTGGGTGGGAAGACCTCCAAGGACAATCTCTGTGGTGTCAGTGTTTCAAGAGGTGATGTTCTTTCTTCTGAGTCCATGCGTCATCTTGCTTAATGACACTAAAATCTTTCATGTGAAGCAAAAGTCATGGTCCTCACTACTTTTGGTCGGGATTTAAGTTTTACAGCATCTGCAATGATTTTTCAAAAGGGTGCATCTGTCTCATCAGGCAATGGTACATTATGGCCATACCTCCTGAAAAGTTGCCTATGCAGTGTGTGCATTTCTCTTGAAAATCTGGTCACTTGCTTGGTATCTTGTTGTGAATTCTTTGACCAGTCTGACTCTGAAGGATATGAGATATTTTAGGAAAAACAGCGATGTGGACCATAAAATGATCTTTCTTTATAAATGCTTTAACTATACCCACCCTTGTACCTCTGCCATTCTCTCCTACTTCTTGAATATGTTACCCAGAAAACAAGGGCACTGAAAATCCATTGGTTATTACTGCCATAAAATGGGAGTATTATCATGCAGAAGTTAGGGAAAAGTGTATTTTGACCTAATTGCTCAGCTATGTGTATCTAGCAGAGCACATCCGTGATGTGGATATTAGGTAATGCCTGTGGATGGCATTGCTGTGGCCTGTTCAGGAGCTAAAGGGTGATGGATAGACAGACTGAAGTGTTCAACTCTGATCTAGATGCCTTCTCCTTTGACCTGAATGTTTTTTTCTTAGTAGACCCAGAGATTCACCAATCCACAGTGGTTGGATGTGACACTAGACCGGTAATTTCTAACTGTATCATCATCCATAAACATTCTGGATGGCATCTGTTTGTTCAGGATAAAATGTCTGCCGTGTAGACTCAGCCTCTAGTTCAGCTATTTGAAGCCGCCTTCTTTAGAAGTTGGGGAGACGCTGACATATCTCAAGCCATCTTGTCCTAAAATTCACCTATTCCTAAAGGAGCCATTATATGAATTTTGCTTTGGAAGTGACAACTGATTATGAATATAGTCTGTCATGACTAGTTTGAGTTAAAATGTCTTCTACAAAGCTCTTTATGTTTTCAGTGCAAATGATAAGGTTAGATGAGGTAAATCTTATTTTCTTGCCATATCAGTCTTGCATACTCTGAGTTTGGAGGTATCTATGAGTAAAAACTTCCCAAGCATTACCTAATTTGGAGAGAATAATTATGATAAATTGATATTCATAAATATTTGTTAAGAATTTCTGCCTTCCTAAGAGAAAAGTAACAAATGAAGCAGAGTGGGTTTTTTTCTCTTTCTTTCCCACATGTCCTCCTCTTTCCATATTAAGGAAAGAAACATCCCTATTTCTTCCTGATAGGTGCCTTTACAAATTTCTTTCAGCTGCATACCATGATATTCCCTAGCTACTGGGTAGGGTGAATTCACCTTAATAAAAATAACATAAAAGTTCACTTTTTCACAAACTGCATAACGACACTTTTTTTTTTTCCTTTTCTGTATAGAAACTCTCACAGCCTCTGAGTTTCCTAAAAATGCTGGGGTTTTTTGTTTTCATTATACAGGATTTCTTTCTTTCTTTGAGGGGTCTGGGAAGTTTTCTGTTTACTTCTTCATTTGGTTCACGAACATGTACAAACCTGTTCTGTCTACAACTTTCCTGCATAAACCTCACACAAATAGTTTGATTGGTTTAATCAGTGCTCCCTACCAGGTCTATTTTCACCCAGGTTTCTGCCCCACCTGTGGCAGTAATCTCCCAACTAGAACTTCTAGCGCTATGTCAAAATAACCCTAAACCAATTTTTACTGTCATTAACATGCTGAGTTAGAATTTTATGGTTCAGGAGCTGTTATTAAAGCAGCTGTGTCACACCTGCAGCACAAGTCAAGGAAAGGTCTGAAAGTGGAAAACTTAGAGCTCTCCCAAAATGAGCCACCCTCACTTTTAAGCCAGAGCTCCAGGCTTATGCAGTGCCTATGTTTACACTAATAGTGAGCCACTGGCCTAAATCTGTCACCTGTATATGCAATATGTACTGTACACCCTGTATGCGCTACAAATACTGTACAAAGAGCTTTAGTTAACCTCAGAAACTGTCCAGCCCCATCTGGGAAGTTCTGCTGAGCTGTAGGGTTTGCTCTTAAGTCTTCCCACCAGGCCTGTCTGTGCCTATGTTGTGTTCAGAACATCCTTGAAAACTGTGGGCTGTGAGCAGTTGCCAACACCAACCCTGCCTCTCCTGCTCCTGCTTTTCTTCCCTTCTGCACCTGACTTCTTGTCCCTGTTGCCCACTCTTAGAAACAAGCGCAGAAGATACAAGACCAGTTCTGAGAAGGACCCAGCACAATGGAGATTATTGCAATGTAAATATCTGTTATAAATGAGGGAAGAGCAACTTAACAGTTTGATCTGGGTGAGGACAGTTCTCAAAGTTGATCTGAAACAGGTAGAGCAATAGATTGGTAGACCTACCTTTAAGACAATCTGCATAGGCTTTCAAACATTAACACCTTAGCGTTGCTTTCAGAGAGTCTTCACTCTTTGTTTAACGTCAGGGCTGTATACTGAGAATATATTATCAGAAAAATATGGCATGTCTTAGAGATGGAGACGCTCCTAAATACCTGAGTTGACCTCAAGCGAGATGTGCCTAAATACAATAACAGATCCAATCAAAGCACCTTATGGTGACCATATCCGCTCTGAGCTTTGTTGTTGAGGCCTCTCTGTAATCTGGAGCATTTTCAAACTTCTCCCTTGCAAACTCTACACTTATTCTTAGTTCCCCCACTTCCCTGATGCTTCCTTACAGCCACAGTAAATGTTGTTTTCTTCCTTCTTTTGTCTGACTCTTCAGCAAACTCTTATTATTCCTCCTTGCTTTTCCACAAACCTTGAAAGGCAACTGGGTGGCAAGTAGTTATTGTAGATGCCCATCATGGGGCCCGTCAGTTCTGCCAGCTATTCCCGCACCCCTTTGATGTTGTTGGAGTCTAATTCCTTGTGTGAGGGGGACTCCACTCCCCAGAGCACATTGTGCATCCCAGAAAGAACAAGCTCTGATTGTGCTGCCAGTCAAAGCAGAGCGGAGATGCTGCTGGGGCTGATAATGGGAGATACAAAGGTGGCTGAGATCACAGGCTAGGGAGGGGAGGGAGAGAAAGACAGACAAACCATATTGGAGTTCAGTGGTTGAGAAGAATAGCCAGGCTCAATTGGTGGATGGTGGAACAGAAAAGGAGTTTCCATAGAGGTGGTGGAAAAGAAAAGGAATGGTATTTTATCAGTTCAATAAAGGGCTGGGATTTTTCTTTGAGCGTTGACAGACCTTCTGTTTTTTGAACTGGTTCATTGGCTTCTAGCCCAACATTTATGCTCCAAGGCAAGCTACTGCTTGCAGTGCTTTTGAGGCAGAGGGAGCATGTTAAAAATACTGGCTTTTTAGGATTGTCAGATGACTTTGTTATGGGTAAAATTTAAGAATTTGTCTCTCTCTTTTTCTCTTTCTTCTTTCCCCTTCCTCCTCCCTCTCTTTCTAAGGGCAACCAGCTGCATTAGTTAGCTAAAAATCAAACAACTTTTTTTCCTGTTTTAGAAGATGTTTCCAGCTGGGGAAAGGCCTTTGAACAGAGGCAAGGCCACCAGCCATTACAGGGACAGGGTGGAATAAGGGATTATGAAATGGTTACTGATAAGCTGAGTGACTTATATTTAGAAATAAAATGAGATGAGAAATTCCTTGAAAACTAGGTTTTTAAAAATAAATTTGGTGGACTTTTCCTAGCTTTTCATTGTAATTTTTTCCATGCTCTGTATCCATTACATAATGTATTTCTGTGTAATTGTATGCCATTAACCAGGTGTACTGTGAATAGCTATGTTGACTTTCAGGTCCATTGAATTTATCCAACAATAAGGATATGGCAACATACACTGTACCGCACAATTAATAGAAACCTGAGCTGTAAAACTAGGCTTCAGAGTTAAACCTCTGCTTTTTGGAGGTGACAGGGTTTGAGATTCTCTTCTTGTCAGCATTTAATAGGACTGAGAATGAGGCAATTAGTTACAATGGAGCACATAAAGAGGGTGAGAAAAGATGAGTGCAGGCCCTCTTCAATGAAATCTAACAAACTTGTTTCACTAAAATGATAAAATAAGGCAGAGTTTAAAAGCTAGATGATAAAGAGTTGGAAGGAATAACAACCCTGAAAAAAAAAATAAATTCTTTGAAGGCTCAGGTTTTATTTTCAGTTCTTTCCTTAGCTGCTTCTATGATGCTCTAGAAATCACCCCACATGTCTGTGCTTTCTAGATCCTTGGGATGGCATCCTTAGTCTGACTGCCTGCCCCTTAGGTCTGAATACATTCAGGGAAGGTGCCAATGTCAATAGGGATCTCTAATAATGAAGTATGGTATAGAGGTTAATAGGATGAATAATCAATTGTGTTCCGGTTCTTACTTTATATTATATACTATATCCCTTTGCCTCCCTTCACAGGTTTTTCTTTGTAATATCATGGTGCCCTTGTTCTTCAGACTCACTTCAGCTCTGTGTTTGGAAATCACCAAGCATGGATAAAGGAATGGGACAATATGTATAATAAATTCCATAGTTATTAAAGGCTGTGCTGAACAAATGCATGTATATTTTCTCTCTTTGCATATACTTTCTTTAGACTGTGTGCTTCAGACTGATCAAATATTATAACAGAATTCATTGGATAACTTATTTATCCCGTCAAAAGAAAAGATACTAGTATTTGCAACATTATTCCTTTATCATATCCAGTCACTTTTTAAAGTATATTTGAATTATGTTACGAATTTTGGCATTGGATTTTCTGGCATTTGCCAGTTGACTAATCCAGTCAAAATCTCTTTATTGCAACTCATTTGTGCTGGAATGATCTGTAATGCCGTGGCAGAATTGGTTTGTGACATAAATATATGCATCTGTATTTGCATACAAGCACGTCAGTTCTGCCATCTGGCACCTCCTTCAACAGAAAGTTAACTCTGCTTATTCCTTAAAGCATTGACCTATGGCCTGTTAAACATTAAACAGATTTGCAGTTGGACTTCTTGAGACCACACCTTCCTCTAAAAAGGCAAAATTCAGCTGCTTTGAAACAACTCCTTTGAGATCTCTGCCACCTTTTTTGTTACCTTCCAGAGTGGTTTCTTTATGATGGGGTTGTTACCAGATATTTTGGTTTTAAACAGTGATATATTGGATGAGAAATGGCAAGCCTATTTGAAAAAACAAAACAGCAAATGAATTGATAAAAGTATGTATATGTAAGAATGTCACCAACCTTGATAATGCCTCTTTAAAGTTTTACTGTGGTACTTTCGGTGTGGTGCTTTAATTTGTATCATCTGCACAGTGTCTGCTCTGACAGGTCAGCCCTTACGAGTTATGGTAAGCCAAATTTGAGATTAGTATCCAGTCACTTAATTCTGTGAGCTGCAATAAATATTGCCTATTAACTACAGATGAATTAGTGGCGCTATTGAACTAATGTGAACTGGGATTTCTGGGAGATTTACAGTTGCACAGGAGTGGCGCCACTGATAAACACGTTTTCTTATCACACTTCTCAGCAAAGCATTATTTGAATTCCTTGGGCTTGGCTTGTCAAACAGTTACATCACCAAGCAGTTCTTCTCATGCTTTGGATATATCAAGACTTGGGGAAAAAATGTTGTTTATAAAAGAGTGACAATATGATATGTGATTGCATGATTCTTAGAAGTGATATAATGCAGGTGCTTGCCCCTGTTTTTGTCTCCAGCAATAACTGCAAGCTGAGAGGGCTGTGTGCCCTGTTGCTTGAAGAGCTGTTATTGGAAGGGCAAATTCCAGCTTAATACCCTTGGATGTTGTTAGAGTGGTTGTTTGACCCCAACATAAAAAAGTAAATAAATTATGCATTACCTCAACATGGATTCAGGTTTTGTTCTACTTCCAGGTGCTGTTCTTTCTATCCCTTTCACCGGTAGACTGAAAGTCTTTCTCAAATGTAGTTATGTTCATGCATGTGCTGTTTTTTCCTGGGATAGAGTTAATTTTCTTCACAGTAGCTGGTATGGGACTATGTTTTGGATTTGTGCTGAAAACAGTGTTGATAATACAGGGATGTTTTCATTACTGCTGAGCAGTGCTTACACAGAGTCAAGGTCTTTTCTGCTTCTCATCCCACCCCACCAGCGAGCAGGCTGGGGGTGCACAAGGAGTTGGGAGGGGACACAGCTGGAACAGCTGACCCGAACTGACCAAAGGGATATTCCAGACCATAGGACGTCATGCTCAGCATATAAAGCTGGGGGAAGAAGAAGGAAGGGGGGAAGATGTTCGGCATGATGGTGTTTGTCTTCCAAAGTAACCGTTACGCATGATGGAGCCCTGCTTTCCTGGAGATGGCTGAACACCTGCCTGCTGATGGGAAGTGGTGAATGAATTCCTTGTTTTGCTTTGCTTCTGTGCACAGCTTTTGCTTTACTTATTAAACTGTCTTTACCTCAAATCATGAGTTTTCTCACTTTTACTCTTCTGATTCTCTCCCCCATCCCAACGTGGGGGGAGTGAGCGAGCGGCTGTGTGGTGCTTAGTTGCCACCTGGGGTTAAACAACAGCAGTGCATACAGGATGAAAGATCTCTTTTTTACTTTTAACCATTTAACCATAACCATAAAAGATCCCACAAAGATCCCAGTCTCCTATTGCGAGCAGGAGACTGCCAGCTGCCATGCCTTAGACAGGATCCATCAGGACTAATTACATTTTGCTTACCCAAAAGTGTCCATAAACCTTCTGATTAAAAGTTTTTCTGTATTTCTCCTAAAACCTGATTGCATTGTGACAGCATCGTTTCCATACTCCAATCAAAATGTTCTTTAATGTTGTGTGAGTTATTGCCCACATATGCAGCTGTTAAGAAAGCACTTAGAAGCCTTATGGGAGGAAAAATGCCTAACATCACACACACAAACACGATTCCTGAGTGAAATTATCACAGAATGAGGACAATAAGCAACTAGTTGGTTGTTACAGACTGTGTCAATAAGGTTAATATATCTCTCTATTATCACTGTATCTGAGCCTTATCGTGGCAGGCAGCATGCAAGCGCAGTATGAACTGCTCTGATCCCTGTGTCTGTAGAAGCTAAAAGGATTCTTAATTGCTAGAGGGACTTGACTTTTGGATTTGGCCTTTTCTTCAACTCTTTTATAATAATAATGTTCTATCACTTTTTGGCCCAAATATTGTTCATATTCAAAGATGATCCTCTATGCTGAGAATGGAAACTATAATCTGTGTCTCTGCCTTTCCTGTAGCGGCAGAAGGGGAGGTTCTTCCTTTCCCCTGGGTGAGAGAAGTTGTCGTGCACCAGAATCCAGAGAAAAATCCTGTCCTGGCAAAGATTTGATCTCATGAAGAGGGGTTGCCCACACAACAGATCTGCTGCTGTCAGCGGACCATTCAAAAAGAATGTCTCCAAAGGTCAGTCTCACAAAAAATATGTCTTCCCACCCATAAAGTGGTTTCTGCTATTTGTAGCTTCTGGGCAGAAAATAAGATCAGTGAGAAAAAGACTGTTCAAATGAGGGAAGAAAATGCTCTGAATTATTGCATGACTTCCTTTCTGAGGAGGAAGTACACTCATGGGGAAAAATTACTTCCAGCTTCTTTTTCTCAAAAGTTTCCAAATTTTTGGTGAGCAAAAGCAGAGGAAGCAATAACTAGTAATGAATCAAGAACTATTGATGCAGAAACCATGAAGATGTGAAACTTTTACACAGGCCTTTCCCTTCCGATTCTCAAGGATTCATCCTAGTTTGAGCTTCTGGAAATAGGACTTTTTACAGTGTCATAGCATGTTTTCATCTGGTCATGCCTCATATGTAAAATCAGAACTCTTACCCTTTTGTCCTTCTTTTCTCCCAAATGTCTTTCTCCAAATAGTGATCATGAGACTTCTTAGTGACTCCCTTCCTTTGCCTCCTGAAATTTGGTTAATACTTTTATTTTTTTCTCCTTAAGCCTCAAACTTGCCCCCTGAGGATCTCTGTAATTAGCTGAATCCAGGAAATAATGTTTTGGTTAAAAGGTTTTTTTACTGACAATATCCTTTTTGTTCACACCACCACCTTTGTTTAGGAATGTTATTAGCCTTTTGAAGATTTGCCACTTTTTGTTTAGCCCTGCATTGCAATGCCTTTTGACCATGATTCAGAAGTTATCTGAGGACATGCCTACAGCTTTGTGACCTCCCAGATTCCATATGACCAGGCTCATCAGTAATGCTTATTCATATGAATAAATGAGTGCAGGTCTGTGTGCCTATAATTAGGACTCTGTTGAAGGATTCAGCTAAAGGGGTGTTTCAGACTAATGTAACTTGAGTAATGACTGGCCAGCCTTGGCTATGCCTTTTCTTGTTATTTTTTTCTTTCTACTAAAGGTTAAGCTAGGTATTAAAGATTGCAAGAATATAGAAAACAAATCTGGAAAATGAGCCAGCTGGAAAGATAAACTGGTAAATTTTCAATAAACTGTGATTCTTCATTATGTGAGGTGTAATACTGACCCCAAATATGAAATACTATAGCTTAAACTGAGTCATTTAAAGGAGAAACATATGCCCAGTTATCATTCAGGCATTGAGGCATCTCATTACATTGCAGCAATTTTTCTTTTGTCATAATTCAGCAGAAAATTCTATTTGCAATAGAAAATTAATTTTCCTAATTATGATCTGGTACAGACATTATAATGATTTGTTGTCAACATAAATTATCAAGAGGTGTTATGTTGTGCAAAATTATTTAACATGTAATCATACTTTATAGAAAATACAGGATCTTCTCATATCCTTTACCTCTGTGTCCCTGTAAGGGAATTTCATTTGGTTGATTTACAATGGCAGAGGGAAGACACTCACTTTTGTTATTTTATTTTCAGGTGCATTGATTCTTGCCTATTAACTTTTTGAATGAGATTCTAACGCTTTTTTTCATTTATTTATGCCTTGCCAGATCATGCCAGATCCTAACCACATTTTGCTGTCACCTATTTAAGGATTTAATCTACTGACATTTTTGTCTGGCAGAATATTTCGCTTGCTTTTCTGCTGGTAGATAATCTGTTAATAAAATATACTCCAATTGTAATTAGTGATTAAAATTGTCATTTGAAAGGCAAAAACATTTAGTCTTAACAAAAGCAACTATGCCAGCAATTCAGCAAAGTATTTGAGTAGGTATTTAAGTAATGAGATAGCCTAGGAATGTGATGGAGTCCTCTTTAGTGAAGGCTTTTAAGATTGATGGTTGAATAACCATGTGGGAATGATGACATGGAAGTAGCTGATTCAGGCTGACTGCAGAGAGCTTAACTAGATGATCGTTTTGTCCAGCTGACATTCTTTACCTCCAGTTTTCTGTGTGAATAAACTCCAGTGCAGAAAATACAACAAGGCAGTGTCTCAAAGAATTTGAACTAAGACTGGCTCAGGAGAGCAAACTGAAAAAGTTTGCTACCACATAAATGAGCATTGTTTGATGTGATGCACCCAGTGTTGAATATGACCTCAAAAGAAGGAAAAGCCTGAAAAGATTAATCAAGGAAGTGAGATCAAAGTATATTACGAATATCTTGCATTCGGTTTATATTAACCAAAAAAGGGAGAGAGAAAGTGGTTTTTAATCTTATGGACAGTGTGTTTATTTGTTCAGTAATGCCTGAAAAGCAGCAAGTCCTGAACAAAAGGATGACGTGAGGAAGAATGAATGAAGAGTTCTTCAAGGTTATAAATTACATGGATTCTAATTTAATAGCAGAATAATAGGAAGTTTTAATAAGAATTGATTCTTGTTTGTTATAGGTGTTATCCAGACATAAGAGTAAGATATAGTCCTCAAGGAGCCATCTGGAAAATAGTATGCACCACAATGGAATATTCATGGTTCATGATAACATACAATTCTGTTTGCTAATTTTTTATACTGAAAGCAGTAAAGCTATTTAAAAACAAAAGTCACAGCTGATGAGTTTCAATCCTTAATTCAGTTTTTTTTAATTAAAAGCTCAATAGACAAAAGCCTACGGTAAGTTTATCTTCTGGACTAATGGAGCACAACATTTCATTTGTTAGAAGTAACTCAGAAGACTGCAAAATAACAATAACTAAAAATTTAAAAGTTGAAAAATGAAACAAACTTGTTTGAGATGTTTGCATTCAGATCAATCCAAAATGGTGAAGTATTTTGTATGTTTTCCATAGACCTTGAACCAAATCCCTAATCAGTGCTTAAACCTAGCATCAATTTTGTTTTCATGGCTTGCAGCTTATTTTGCGCTGGCTGCACGGATCATGAGAAGCTGGGTGGCATAAATCAGTATGTCTTCTCCACCACTGAAGAATATGAACCCAAACCTGCACAACCTTGACTGAGTGAAAATATGGGCCAGTGAAGAATTTGTAATCTCCCAGGCAGAGAGCGCTTTTGTCTGTTATTTCTGTTCTTGCTCTTACGCAGAAGGTGAGAGTTACATAGCAGTAAGAAGCCACCATTAAGGACAAGGGCCCAAATCTGCTAGTGACCACACAGGCTACTAACACAAAAATTAATCAAAGCTTAATTGTAAAATTAGTGATTTCAGGCAGAACTGGGCTGAGGATTGCAAGGAATCTGGGGTCTTTTGGATTAACAGAGTACTTTTCTAGCTACATGCACTGTATAACATTTGTTGTCCACATTGCACATAATTTCCTTCTTCCTCATTCCTAGTAGTGATACTAGTCTGCATTGTTATAAAGTTAAATGTAAAATATTACAAATATACAGGTCCATAGTAGTATAAAGGGTTTTTTTAACATTAATTGTCTCTCTGTTTATCTTTATGCCTCTTTCCCATCCTAAGAATCCTTTATCAAGTGATAGCAGACTTCAGAAAGGTCACAGGGCTCACAGTGTGGCAATTTTCATTATAAAATAAAATTTTCCACAAGCTTATTTCAAGACTCATGAGCAATTTTCATAACATCTTGGTGATCTGTGCTAAAATCAGTGTCCATATTCAAAAGAAATAAAAAAATGTTGCTTTCAGAGATCAGACAGTGAATATGTGCAAGTATCCATTAAAACCACCATAGCTCAAAAAAAATACAAACATTACAAAACCAGGAGTTCAGGTTCCCAGCAGTTGGATGCCCTTACTACTGCTGTGCTAACTGTGGGGAGCAGACCAGCAATACTAGAAAGGTGGGTCTGGATGATCATCACCTTGTCGTTGGAATAGCATTGATTTAGTTTCAACCATGAGCAGCTTCAGCCTGTACCCTTTGCACACCTCTTGTGTGCAGGCCCCCAGGATTACATAGAGGCTTCTGCACATTGCTCCAGTACTTCTTTTCTGGAGGTAGGATTCTGATTTACTCACTTCGCAAACTGCTTATAGAACTAGAGAAGGTAAGATTGATGGTATGAATGTCCCAGCTGCATCCACAATGCCGATGGTAGATTCCCAAAAGTTATATCGGTAGGAATTGGGCAACTATTTTTGGATACTTTTTTTTTTTCACACACACAAAAAATATCCATTTTCAGGGTGATATAAACAGTTCACAAATATTTTTAGTTGGGGACTAGAATGAGGTGGGGAGGAGATGAAGAACTAGAGAGTGTAGGTATGTACATTTGCACAAAGACCTCCCAGGAAACTTTGTTGTTCTCAGGAGTGACTGCTTGTTTCCCCTCCAACACAAGGGGAAATTGCACTGAATCATTACTAACAAAGGAAAGGAAGTAAGTCTTAGCTGAACACCTCTTTTTTTGCCTTATGGAATGCATGGAGAAACCTCATTTTATTAATTTTGTAAAATTAGCCAGTAAATTTTGAAGACAGTTCTTCTTTTTTATGGACCACTCACGAAGACTCCCCATTAAGTATTTGTACCATGCAGACTGCAGCTGAGTTGGTTAATGATAGATGCCATATACCCATGATATGTAGAATCATAGAATCATTTAGGTTGGAAAAGACCTTTAAGATCATTGAATCCAACTGTTAACCTAACACTGCCAAGTCCACCACTAAACCATGTCCCTAAATGCCACATCTACACGTCTTTTAAATACCTCCAAGGATGGTGACTCAACCACTTCCCTGGGCAGCCTGTTCCAATGCTTGACAACCCCTTTGGTGAAGAAATTTTTCCTAATATCCATTCTAAACCTCCCCTGCTGCAATGTAAGGCCATTTCCTCTCATCCTATCACTTGTTACTTGGGAAAAGAGGCTGACACTCACCTTGCTACAACCTCCTTTCAGGTAGTTGTAGAGAGCGATAAGGTCTCCCCTCAGCCTCCTTTTCTCCAGGCTAAACAGCCCCAGTTCCCTCAGCCGCTCCTCATAAGACTTGTGCTCCAGGCCCCTCACCAACTTGGTTGCCCTTCTCTGGACACGCTCCAGCACCTCCATGTCTTTCCTGTAGTGAGGGGCCCAAAACTGAACACAGGACTCGAGGTGCGGCCTCACCAGTGCCGAGTACAGGGGAACAGTCACCTCCCTGCTCCTGCTGGCCACACTATTTCTGATACAGGCCAGGATGCTGTTGGCTACCTTGGCACACTGCCAGCTCATATTCAGCCGGCTATCGACCAGCACCCCCAGGTCTTTCTCTGTCGGGCAGCTTTCCAGCCACTCTTCCCCAGGTCTGTAGCGCTGCATGGGGTTGTTGTGACCCAAGTGCAGGACCCGGCACTTGGCCTTGTTGAACCTCATACAATTGGCCTCGGCCCACCGATCCAGCCTGTCCAGATCCCTCTGTAGAGTCTTCCTACCCTCAAGCGGAGCAACCCTCTTTCCCAACTTGGTGTCGCCCGCAAACTTACTGAGGGCTCACTTGATCCCCTTATCCAGATCATTCATAAAGATATTAAACAGAACTGGCCCCAATACTGAGCCCTAAGGAACACCACTTGTGACCCCAAAGACACAGTGAGTGCTGTTTCTCTTCTTTTCTTGGGTGAAAACAATGCCAATAATTAGAAGAAGGATCGGGATAAATCTCTGGGGAGAGAAGAGGGAACATAATTAATTCTAGCTTTCTGGAAGGAGATCTGGTTTGGAGCAGGCAACCACTAAAAAAGTACACATTGTAAATAGGGTTTTGTGTTCTTCTGGTAGAAGGTGAGATGTTTACATCTCGGCGCTGAGAACGAGACCTGTGTTACATTTCAAACCCTTAACTGATTCTTTTCAGGGTCTTCCTCCTCTGTGCCACTATCACCCAGTGATAATTTAATATCCCTCAGCAGACCTTTTTCCCTGCTGCCTGTGGAGCCATTGGTACTCACCTTGTTAAGTATTTTTCTATCTTTAAACAGCAAAGGGACAGAAAATGCCCCAAAACCCAAACTGAGCTGATGCTGGTGAAAGCATCTTACGTGCTGCAGACACATTCGCTGGGATGTTTATTTGAGGGCTCCAAGTCCCTCCATCCTTTCATGCCTGACAGGCTTATGAAGCCAGTTGAGTACAGCTCTTTCTGTGGCTTGATTGCCTTAGTAGCTTTTCAGGTAATGCTGCCTCCCTCCGAGTTTTGAAGCATGAAAATATTAGTTACTCATTCACAAAGTAAACAACCTGTTTTCATTTTATTCATTGCAAATTTGCCACCAAATCATTCTATTTCTGTTGTCTTTTAGTGTGTTTTTTACTCTGGCATAGAAAAATATTGGTAAACTGGCAGAGTTGAAGATGACTCACAAGAACCAGGAATTGTTTTAATTTAGTTTTTTTCCTTCCCAACATAAATATTTTTACCCTTTTCAGAAATGTGCTTATTGGGACCACCTCCCTAATTGCTCGGTCAGTACTGAAGGTACATACAGTACACCCCACATTATAGATAATAAAAAAAAAAATACCTGTGACATTTCATGTACTTATTTTAATGTCTGAGATGTAAAACTCACTGATGATATCCAAGGTGTCTTGCCGAGATAAGGAGATACTGTTTGCTCATATTTTGAAGAAAAAATTTGCTGTTTTCAATTTAAATATTTACAGTGAGTGCATTCATCAGGACAGCTGCTTTCTATAGAGAAGCACAGCTGGAGCTATGTGCTTGTGTGTTGGGTAATTTATTTTACATTTTATAGACCATAATTTAGGAACAGAATGCTAATTTCAGTCTTAGTTTTCAGGGGACTGTAGACTTGCAGCACACGTGGTGTCCTTGACCAGCATTACACAGCTAGTGAGCAGATCACTTAGGTAGAAATGTTGTTTTAGGATTTCAGACTAAATAGAAGGAGATTTTTATCCCTCAGGTTTCCTTGAAAGAAAGATAACTGAAGATACCTCAAAAACTTTTCTTCAAAGAACAAATTTAGATCTTTGTTCCAGACTAGATCTTCCAAAGTTAATTAGTCAGACCAGAGAGAGAGTGGGTTAATCACTTTCACTTTACTCCTAATTAGAAAAGTATTTCTGTGCTTTAAATAAACACAGCCTCCTCAGCAAGCCATGCTTCCTCCCAAAGACCTTAGTTCATCCTGAAGGGAAGGACATCCTTCTGCTACTTCTGCCTGCAGACCTGAGCCCGCAACCATGACGAAATGTGCTGCCTCAGAAGCTCTGTGGTGCTTCTTGCAAACTTTTGAGGTGCTACAGAAAGGTTAGGATGGCTCTTTAACCAGATGGGCACATGCTGATTGTTGACCCTGAACTGATCAGAGAAGCTAGCTGTGAAGGACAGAAGCGCAGGAGCTGAGGGCTCGGTGGTGCTGTCTCCAAGCCATCCAGTCCAGCCTACAGGCATAAGCAGGGGACAGATGCATCCTATATTTAAATGCATGGCCCCTTGGAAGGGTGCTGCCAGCAGGACCTTTGTTTTCTTGACTAGAGGGTGGTAGTGTAAGGAGGAAGAGTGCCTAAGAAAAATGGCAAAAACAGTTCCCTCCGTTACAGACTCCTTAGTAAGGAAAGCTATAAATGAGGCTGATATTGTTATAGCTCCAAAGTGTGACCTAGATGTTGATAATTAGAAAAAGGTTAAAGGAAGAAGAAAAATAGTGAGTCAGTCTGCTGAACAGGTGCAAGAAGCATGGGGAATAAACAGGAGAATCTAGGGATCTTAATTGTAATATACTGAAATGAATTGGAAAACCAGAAAGCTGGAGGAGGCAAGTGCAAGTAACTGGACGTATACCATCATCTGCAGGTGGTTGGTGCCTTTTTCTGTAGTGGGACTGCCATTTACAACATACTGCAAGCTTAAAATTTTCCCCCAACCAACTGGTATCATCCATTCACCAAACCAGGTGCTCTAGGAGTGGCTTTGAACTGGGGAATACCTCTCAGGCATTTTTTTCTCTGAGAAACAGCAATGATTACACAGTACCCTACAGGCCAGGTTCCTGGTACTCCTACATGTGCTGCAGAACCACAACACCTTGAGGCCCACTCATAAAAGAAGCTAGTCCTAGCAGCCTGTTTTATATATTCATAATCTTCCTTCCTTCAGAAAGAATTTTATTCCTTCCTTGGTTGGGTTTTATAGTAATTAAATAAATATTAGTGTTGAGATTTGAATTATCTTCATTAGATTTCAGAGCGAACAGGTTCCTGAGGTGAAGGAAAGCAACTCAGACCTCGCAGATTGCTTGTCTTACCTGTTCATAAACTCAGACTGAAGAGCTTTCAGAGGTTGCATTGATTTGCATTTAGAAAATAACTCTTTCAACCACAAATATTAGGGAATTGTGTGCAAATTTTCAAACACTGATATTTAAGTACTTAAATCCAAAACCAGAGGCTAAGCATTTGAAGTTTGTACTGCTTCTGCCCATTCATGTTGAATGAGAGGCCACTTCTGAAAATATGCCTTTTGCAACATGTAGATTCTGGAGTACCAAATAGTGCCAGAGGAAGACATTATATTATTTTCCCAGTGTGATGATACAGGCTTGTTTTAGCAAGTCTATCCCCTGTGAATCAGCTCATTTCTTTAAAAACCTGGGAGTGGTATACAAAAGGTAGGCACTGTTCGTGGACTGACTTCTTGAGCTAGCCTGTTAATGCTGCAGTTCATGTGCGGGCAACATCAGTCTGGAATTTAGAAATAAAAAAGGCACTTACGTAAACTTGACATAACAAGCGCTAGTCTGTAGCAATCTGGAGCAGATAGCAGAAGAATAATGCTAATGGAGAAGTGAGCATTCTTCAAGACAACTGATAAAAACACTCATTGAAAGCATATGTTCTTATCTGTCTCACTCGCATGCCTGGAAAGGTATTTCCAGTTGATTCTTAGAGAAATTTTAGATGGTATCTTTGTAAAGAAAATGTTAACTATTTTTTTTTATTTTTATATCTAAGCACTTTTGCAGCTGTGTTTCTTCCTTCACTCTTTATCTTTGTCATTGAGTTGACAAGTGAGACACCAATCATATCTGATTGAAATATCTATCTCTATGCCTTATTACTGGGTCCTATCAATAAAGCCATAGTTCGTGAGGGAAATCAGTCATTCCTCCTTTTCAGCTCTTTATCAACAGCCAAAGCTTCCTTTTGATTTGCTTGTGTGACAGCTCTGTCTGTAGCACAACATCCATCTGCAGCACACTTTTTAGTCTGGCAGATTAATAAGTTAATAAATGTCTAGATGAAATGAAGTCCAGCACTCATCTTGGGAATAGTTTTCTGAATGTTTCAGCTTCAAAGAGCTCACTAGGTTGTCACACAATCTGATTGTTCACATTAAACAAATCTAATCAGTTACCATTGACCTTGCTTGCAATAGTACATAATATCTCAGATAGCAGTTTTACAAAGGTTTTCAAAAACCTGCCTGTGTTTTGGGCCCTCAGAATGAAACAATTTTCAGTGAGACAGTTTCTTTACGTGCTGAGCATGAGAATCAGGATTGCTCTAAAATGTTTATACTTTTTAGAGTTTGGTCTAGGTTAGGACTGGGGAGGAATCTGGTTTCCTTATTAACATATCATGTAGCTAGGCCTGCCTCAATCTTTGGTTGTCATTCAGCCAGAAAATAAAAGTTCTATAGAGTCATATAGGGTCTTCTGAAGGAGGCGTATAGTAACTTAAATACAGGCCTATAAACCTTTACCTTATGGCTCTTATTTTGTTTTGCTGCAGTCACTATTGTATTTTTAGGTCACTCAGAAGCACATTCTTTCAAATCTGCTGTTCATATGTTTTTTCATTTGCATGCACAATAGCTAGATAAAATATCAAATGGCTGTTTTTTATTACACAGGGCCTTCAATCCATGTGATTTTTTCCCACATGTAAATCATGCATTGTCAGAGCAGGAACAAAGCAGCACCATGAAACACTTCATAACTGTTAATTTGACTCATTATTGACCTAAGCCAAATCCCATTCAAGGCAATGAAAAGATTTCCAGGGATTTTGGGGGCATTAGGTATGAACCTAAGGGTTACGCAAAGTCTTTTGCTGTCTTTTTACAATGAATGCAGAAGACTTGCTTGTGCTAATGTTTAAACCACAGTGGTGAGGGACAGGAGAGGGGGCAGAGAGAACATTTAAGATAGAAAGATTTCATTTGGAACTTTAAAGCTGTCAGTAATGTCCTGCTCTGTCAATTCAATTTTATGTATAAAACTTTTCACTCAGCTCACTGAATACAATTGTACCTCACAGTGGGATCTCCCTATAGACAAATGCTTGGAAACATTCAGCTCTGCATTGGAAAGACTCACAGGGAAATAATACCTCTGATTACTCTACAGTCCCTGGGAGGGACAGCAGAGCTACAGGTTGAACACAAGGCTGTGGCAGGAGGAGATGGCAAAAGAAAAGATCAACTGTTTAGTGACATGGTAGCATCTAAAATTAGACTCAGGAAAGGTTTCAGGAGCATGCAAAGCAAATCTCTCTCTCAGGCTGTCTCAACTGTTTGGGGGAGGGTAAAACCAAGAAAAAGTTTCCAAAATGGAAATCCAAATTAGTTAGAAAGGACATATTTATCATGGGGCCAGAATATCTGCAGCATCAATGGTCTAATTGTGTAGCCCCAAGTGTTTCCACTTCTACCTGTGCAGAACACTCCTTTGTGATGGGTAAATTTGATCAACAAATGTAGTTGGTTTTGGTTTGGGTTACTCACAGAGGCAGCACTGTTACTAGATGGAGAGGCCAACTACCAGGTGTGTGTGGCTCTTACCCCAGCACCTCTCTGCACTACTGCTCTACATCTTCCATCAGTAAAGGCAGGAAAACCTTCCCCACGGAGCCACACATCCCTCAGAGGTGTAACCCACTGAACCGATGTTACCCTTCTCCTTCACAGAGGATATAGTGAATCTTTTGGGGTTGTAACTGGATGATTTAAGTTTGGAGTACAGCAACTTTTTCTTTTCAGTCTGGCTTAGTCTTCAGTGCCTCAGAACAACATGAGAATTGCCACAGGATGGGCAACTGAGCTGCTGGGGGCCTCCAGCACACAGGGTGACTGTCCTTTGATCAGAGGAAATGCCCAGCAATCATAGTAACTGCTATTTGATTTTATGGGGTTTTGCACTGAAGCAAGGAATGTTTACTCAGCTCAGTTTGGAAAGCTTCAATAATCACCACGAGATTTAATTTCTGTGTGCATGGAAGCGTAGCATGCGATGCCTGTTTTTAAAAGCAGCATTCAGAGCAAAGCCTTACTTATCTGGGTTCTTTGTAATCAATAACACAAAATGTCCAAACAGAAGGTTTTGTTTCTCCACTTTTGAAAAATACTCAGGGTCACATAAAGGAAGTAATTTTATAATGTTTATGATTTTCATTACATTCAAAACTGGGCATCACAGGCCTTCTTTCAAACTGGAATTTGCCTTTTTGTCACAAGAGAATCAGTAATGTAATGCTGGAACCATGAATTCAAACACCTGTAAAAGCCAAATTTTTGTATCTTCTTAGCTTGCCCCACTTGAATGATAAAATGTATTCTTTGACTCCGTGACTAAACAATTGCTGAGACTGGATATCTGCGGTGGATGGTATCCATCCGGCCCAGAAGAAGGGCATGCCCTCAACTAGAGAGTTCACACATCTCTCGTTAGCTTCAGCTGCAGCATGATGTACTCAATTGTCCGTGAGTGTGCTGATGAATCTCCAATACTGCACTGTAGCCTGCCCTCCCATGCCTGCCCCAATGTCATGGAGGGACCTACATCTGGTCATCATCAGTGCTGGTTCCAGCTCTCCCTTTTCTGACCACCATATGGACTTGTCTATGGAGTGACCATGCTGTGTGGTCTGTTTCTACTAGTGGCCCTGTGCCTTTTCCTAACAGAAGCCAAAAATGAAGATGTCTGCAGACTTCCAGGTTTAACAAGTTTGATCTGGCTAAGTTAGGTCATCAGCTTGTATCATGGGACTGTGGCAGTTTTGATTCAAACTTATGTGCTGGATGTAAAATCCAAATTTCACCTATGTCCTTAACCTTCAACAGAAATGGTTAAATTAATGAGTTTCATGTTATAATTGGCAAAGACTATAAGCTTACTCAAGATCAGCCATGGCAGCTCAGTTAATGAGCTGGTCAGGCCATGAGACTTCATGTGAAGAATTGCCTTATTAGTATTTTATGGGTTTTTTAAGAAGAAAGTTTTGAGTGTTTTGCTTGGAATGACTCAATTTCTTAAGCAAATACCCCTCCTACAGCTAGGAAGCTTCAGTCTTACAAAATTAATTGAGAAAGTTTGAACTGCTCTGCAGCTTGAACAAATAAGGAAGAGCCCCTTCCTGAGATCTCATGTGTATATGTACATAGAGTTCCACTGGCTTCAAATGGACCCGATATAGTTTCAAGGACCTGAGTCATGGATATAACTGTTCAACTGAAACTAACGTTTACACACAGTATTTCACTGGTCTTAGAAGTTGTGTATAGTATCTCCAGTTACTCATATTTTAGATAAGTTAACCCCTGCAATCAAGTGGGAGTTAGCATCAAAAGTATGTGATTAGTTAAGTAGTGGATGTTCCATAAATCATTATTCAGAGGATTTTTATAAGAAAGGATTTTTCTTTCTTCAGAGGTCATCAGAAAGTCTTGTATTCATTCTTACTTGAAATATTAGATAAGTATGAAACTGTGTGGAAGTTCTAGCTGAATAAGCCTCCTGCTCTCTCCTCCCAGGTGCATGCACTTATCAAGGTACAAATCCTATGTCAGTATTGTCTTTGCTACCTGTGCAAGCAGATACCCTGAAGTGCCTGGTCCTAGAGCCTGGCACTGAATACTGTGGAAACCTCAGGGCCTTTCAGGTCAGATGGGTCATGTTCCAAATCCATCTTGGAAAGATGCTCCACATACTGTAGCTCTCCATGCTTCAACAAAGCTCATTGAAAGCACCTTTCTTTAGCTCAGCTGCCTCATGCAGATGTTGTAATCATTGCCACATGTTCTGTAGGTGGGACCATATCCACCTCAGACCTTCAGATTCTCCACCAAATTCACTGCACAGTCATTCTGCCTGTTGAAGGGGTTTTAGTGAGAATTATGTTCTAGGGAAATCCAGACTCTATCAAAAAGAGTAAAAGAGGTAAAATACAACGGCGTCTCGGATCCATATTGTGTCTTAGTGAGAAATAGGTCTGATCCACCCAAGGTGTTTTTCTCTCCTTTTCCTATTACCGTCCCAGTACTGGTGTGGTCCAACCCACCTCCCTCTTGTCAAGAGGTTTCTTGGGAGAAGGAAGTCTAATGTCACTTGCGGGATTGCATTATCCTTTGGACTAGGTGCTAGGTGGAGGGTGGCATCTGGCTGATCACAGAATCGCTGAGACTGGGAGGGACTTCTGGAGCTCTGGTTCAAGCTGTCTGCTCAAAAGAGGGTCAAGTAGAACAGGTTGCTCAGGGCCATGATTGATGTTGTTTTGCAGGCAAATAAAGGACATTCTACTGTGGACAGTCCTTCAGTGTGGATGTGACAAGACAGGGTGGGATAAATTGCTTCAGACTTTCTTCAACCTTCTGTCTGCCAGAGCCTGTCCACAGTACATGACTCCTAACTTCTGCCTGTGTATCTGTTCCTTTCTCCCAGATCACCCCAACCAACACAGATATTAAAATGAAGGCACTGGAGCTTGTCTCCTGCAATTTTTGATGTCTTGCTGAAGGCAGTGAGGAGGGGCAGTGTAGGCCCCAAGTGTTGCAGGGCCTATGTATGGATGTTCTCACCTGAGAAATGACCCATGAAGAGCTTACTAGTGGCCTTTCTGCTGGTGACCTCATGTAGCTCCTCATAGACTTGGCACATACATTACACTGCATCCAAGGACAATCTGCTCTCCTGTGGCTTGCAGTGCTACTAGCATTGCTCCTGCATTCTGGTAAAGCCAGCCTTTGCCACTGCCTGTGTAAGCCTGCAGGGTGTGTAAAACCATACAAAGAGGCAAGTTTGCAACAGATATGAGTCAGGACTCTGCTGCCCTATTAGCCTCAGGTCATAGTCTTCTGCATACACATTATCTCCTCAAGGAAGCATGGTAACGAGGAAGATACTTTGTAGGTCACAAGAAGTGACTTTTGGAGTGTGACACCAAGATGGGGTCTGTGGGCACTGTGGTAGAGACAACTGTGCAAGACTACATAACTTGCAGGGAAACCGTTGGAGGACTGGGTAACTGAGAATAGGTAATTTTGTCATAAGCAATATTCATATTGCAGATAGATAGGGTTTGAGGTGGCCACTTAGATCACATCCGGGAATCTATTTCCAGAGGACTCCTTACTACACCCCAGTGTTTCCTGACATATATGTATATACATACACATAAGCAAATATATATCTTAAGTATGTATGTGTGTATATATATGTGCATTTATTATCAGGTGACTGAGGTCCTACACAAAAAAGGAAGATGCTCCAATGCGACTTCATAAGCATGCTCTTCAAGAGCTGACTTTCCCCCTCTCTCTTTCCTTAATTGCTTGCAGAGCAACGACCACTGAAACATCAACACAGTGTATTACCTGTCTCAATCAAAAAAGCCAGTGGGCTTCTGAGTAACAGAACATTAGCTCTGGTAACGCAGAGCTAAATAGAATAAAATGAGATGGACACTAAATGACAATACTGTTTCTCAAACAATATATCTCAGTTTCTTCAAGGTATCTCTGCTCTCTGAGAATGAAATATGCTAGATAGTGGACTAAAAATGTGTTGTTTGATAAAGAAGAGAAAAAAAAATCTTTTGTTAAACTCTCATTTTCAAATTCTCACCCATGCAGATAGTTTTGTAGTAAGATATAGATACACCAGCTTGATCTATAGTGTAGTTGCAATAAGGAAACTTAATATAGAAATAAAAGTATAAATTGGTTTCCCACTGCTGAACTGGCATTATTTGAATTTAATTTACATATGTTACATTAAAGTAAAAAATAGAATTGTATATTAGCACTGGATTACTTCTGACTCTAATTTTTCATAACTGTTAAAGGATTTAGCAGTAAAAATCCCCTTTGAGGGACTCAAGTGTTCCACAATAAGAGCTTACAGTTGGCTGACACCAATTCTACTTAATACCAGTAGGCAAAGAAAGTAATCTGCTTTATTTCATGCTATCTGGTCTCTATTGTGCCCTGCTTTTAGGGCTCATATTGCTTTCACAGTGCCATTAACTGTGACTAGTGTGCCACTCACTGTGCATAGCTATGTCTGCCAAAGTGACTGGGTGACATATCAGAAAGATACATGCAATGGTGGCAACCACCTTAATAAGGAGAGACAGCACAAAGCTTAATTCTTTAGGAGGGTGGCACAGTTAACATTCTAGCCATCATTTTAGATCCTGATTAAGGTGGAATTTCAGTTAGATTTAATTTAAGTGGTAGCTAATAGGGTGGTTTAGTCTTTCTCATCTGTTCTCATAAGCACCAAGTTAATCTCTAGATTTTCAAGTCCAATTTGTTTCAAAGTTGTCTCATTTTCTTGCTTTAGTGATCCACTGTTCATCAGTGAAAAGAAACAGTTGTGGTGAGCTCTGGAAGAACCTTCAGACATTTTCCGTACGAAAAATATGAGATGCCTGTGACCTGTGAGAAGTTCAGAGCATAACAGAGGAGGAAATAGTTGTTATAGAATATCCTGACTGGAAGAAAAAAAGCTGCTTCCTCAGTGTTGTAATCACACTTTTATGCCACAACCCTTCCATCTTCCTTCCAGGGCAATTGAAAATGTGGAGATACTCTCAGCCAGCCATCTTATAGTGCTGATGACTTTTCAGCATCTTTCCTCACTATGCAGCAGAAGTGCCTATTGTTCTTTCCAATTCCCTATTTTACTTGCCGCCTTCCATTTTTTTACCAGCTTCTCTCCCTTTCTGTGTTGGAGTTAAATCCTAATTGCCTCTTTGGACTTTTCATGTAGCCCTGAACTGCTTTTGACCTTCTAGCTCTCTATTCTGTTTTTCTTGGTCCACGAATAACTTCTTTGTGCCATACCTGATTTTGTTTTCTACTATGCTTCTTCCTATGTGTCAGATCACTTCCCTTCCCTTCTTATATTTTTTAAAGTAATCCCTAAACCAAATACCTGTCTCAGAACTCACAGGTGTTAGGAAATCTCATGAGTAAGAATCCCATCATTGATTTTTTTTGTCACTGATAAATTACAAGGAAAAAAAATACAGCTTTAGGTATTGTTTTCACAATAAGTAGTTCTCTGATACAGATATGATACTCCTTTCAGTATCTTTCATCATCTCAGTCATTCCAGCAGCAGTTAAAAGTGACATGCTTTGTTTCTTTATGGTGATATCTGGAAGGAGTTTACTCTCCTTTCTTCTTATTATCTTCACAGAGTGGTCTACTCTGTTGTGCTGATGTGTCATCTTGAACTGATGTTAGCTGAAAAACCTGCACCATACTTCACCACATAATGTAGTCATACCCCTATAATATCTATGAAGTTAGAGTCAGAAACAACACTGCAAGAAAGAGAGAGGTTCACATGGCTGCCAACAGGGAAACTGGGGGGAAACTGGGCTTGTTACAGAAGTGGAGCCTGAGCATATAACACTGGCATCTGAACACAGGCTTCATGATAGTTAAACTCAATGTTTTGATTTTTCTGCTTAAAATTACACACACACACAAACACTCTGGTTTTGTGGTGGATTGACCTTGGCTGGCTGCCACGTGCTCACAAAGCTGCTCTATCACTCCCCCTCCTCAACAGGACAGGGTGGGGAAATATGATGAAAAAACTTGTGGATCAAGATAAGGACAGAGAGATCACTTACCAGTTACTGTCACAGGCAAAACAGATTTGACTTGAGAAAGACAAATGTAATTTATGGCCAATTAATAACATAGTGGGATAGCAAGAAATAAAAACAAAACTAAAACCACCTTCTCCCCACATGCCTTTTCCTCCCAGTCTCAACTTCACTCATGACTCTTCTTCCTCCTCCCCCTGTGCAGTGCAGGGGGATGGAGAATGGAGGTTGCAGTCAGTCCATAATGCTTCATCTCTGCAGCTCTTTCCTCCTCACGCTCTTCCCCTGCTCCAGCGTGAGGTGCCTCCCACAGGGTACAGTCCTTCATGAACTGCTCCAACATGGGTCCTTCCCATGGGTTGCAGTTCTTCAAGAAATGCTCCAGTGTGGGTCCTTTCCATAGGGTGCAGTCCTTCAGTAACAGACTGCTCCAGCGCGGGTCCCCCATGGGGTCACAGTTCCTGCCAGAAAATCTGCTCCAGCGTGGGCTCTCCATGGGCTGCAGCTTCCTTCAGGGCACATCCACCTGCTGTGTCGTGAGGTCCTCCATGGACTGCAAGTCGATATCTGCTCCACTGTGGTCCTCCACGGGCTGCTGCAGGGGGATGATCTGCAGGGGAGACTGTGATCTTCTCCAGGGGCTGCAGGGGAATCTCTTCTCTGGTGCTTGGAGCATCTCCTCCTCTCTTTCTTCACTGACCTTGTTATCTGCAGGGCTGTTTCTCTCACATTTTCTCACTCATCTTTCTCACAGCTTCTGCACAGTGTTTTTACCCTTTCTTAAATATGTTATCACAGTGGTGCTATCAACGTTGCTGAAGGGTTCAGCTTTGGTGGGTCTGTCTTGGAGCCAGCTGGAGCTGTTACTTGTTCATTTATTACCTATCCCTGTACAACCAGTCCATGCATTTTGAAGTGAAAGTACAGAAAAAACATGATTATGCACATTTGCTTTTCTTGTGGCTGTTTCCTCTGTTTTCCTTTTCCTAAGAGCAAAGATCTTCAGTGGGTGTGGAAGAAAGATGAGATTTCTTCATGAGCTCCCAATTAAGTCTTTCAGGAGAAAGTTTGCAAGTGGAAAAGGTGCTGTAGACCCTCCTTTGAGCCATGATGAGCTCTACTAACCTGCTCCCTACTCATCATCACTGGTTCTGCCAGGAGCGCTTGCTGGGAGCTGCCCAAGAGCTTGGCCAATACCAAGGCTGCCAGTGTGTTTGGACTCATGTCTGGGTGCACTGGAATAGATAATTTCTGGACCATAGTCATTGGCACCATGGAATTTCTCCATCCTGTAAAAAAATGGCAGTATCCATCATCTGTATTTTTTTTTTCCCCTCTTTACATTCTACACAGCTATCTGAACAGTACACAAAAGCTGGAGGAATGCTAGTGAGAAACTGCGGGCAAAGTGTCAACACCTTTCAGAAGCTGGGTGTTACTGTGGCAATGGTTTAATTCCATGGACGGGTCAGAAAGTTTTGTGGAAAGCTGGTATAAGCACAGAGCTGGTACATGAAATTCTGCAGTGCTGATTTTTGCCCTCCTCGTTCATCCTAGAGAACAGGGGGATTAAGGCATATTTCAGTGGTAGCCCTTCCTGAGATTTACCTTTCCTGGCATAGTTTGAAGGATTTTCTTGTTATATCTTTTTCCTTTGAAAAATAAAAGCACAGAGTTGTTTGAGTCAAACGTGGAGTATATTAAAGAAGTGTTTTTTAAACTGCTGAATCTGGCTCACGTGCCAGTGTTGATAAGCTAGAGTGCTCTGAATATCACAAATGTGTGTCTTATGATTTCTTTGGTTAAGAAGAATTGATATTTGCTAGTGTGGGATGGGAAAAACAGCCTGCTACTACAGATCCTTGTGTAATTCCCATTAGGTTAACAAGGCTTGTACTGTGCAGTTCAGTAAGAGTATGGACAATGTCTTACAGGGGATATTATGTCACTCTTTAGCAGGTGGTGTAGTAATTTCATTTGCTGAGTGTTACAATACAGTACAAGTATTTAATCCTCCTTAAACTATAGAGAGTTCATTACCTATAAATCTGACACTCACTTGTTGTTTTCCACTCTGTGATGCTAATAGTGCTACATTGCTATAATATTTGGGTTTTTTTCTTATGTCTTATGTGAGAGATATGTCCTATGCAGTACTGGAATTGAGTGTAAGTTTCAGCAACAAAATAAGTAGAACCAGACTAAATAAAGCAATATCACCAACATTATCTTACCAAAAAGAGAATTTTTAAATGTAAAGCAAGTGCTTGTGGGTTATGACCAAGAGAGAAGATTAGTTCATCATTCTAGGGACCAAATTATGAGGATATAATTCAGTTCCTTTTCAGTCAAAACTCCCAAGGAATCAGATTTGGAGGCTGTTCAAGTCAACCAAGCTCTACTGAAGTCAGTAGATTTGCTTCTATTTAAACCAGAACCAACTTAGCTGAGAATCTGTTCCCATGCATGTGAAGAGTGAATGGGAATGGCCAGATGGCTGATTCATCACAGTTTATGTAAAAAAATAATCTGTATGAACTGCTTCTATGTGCTGGAAGAAGATTACTCTTCTCTTTTAGTTCCTTCACCTTCTCCAGCCCTTGTTAGCAAAGGCCCTTAGCTTTAAAAAAGCAAACCAACAAAGCCTCTAATTGTCTTGATCATCTTGAGATACAAACTGGATGGACCTCTGCAGCTAAAAGCAAAGCATGCTGCAATTTCACTTGTTTGGGAGCTGCTAAAAATTCACAGTTGTTGTCAACTGAGGACACAGAAGAGGCCCTCTGACATACGCCATGCTGCAGGTCAGAGTATTCACAAATCTGTGCTGAATTTCCTCAGCTCAGAAAACCAGGCTATGACACCTGAGGAATTCTTATCCACAATACTCAATTAATTCAAATAGAGGTAAATATCTAATTTCCACAGGTTTCTTTTGTCAAGGGAGGATTCAAGACTCTATACCTTCACTGAAAATATTATGAGGAAACTTTGGTCCTCAATCTACTTGAAATGAGAGGAATATGCACTATTCCCAAAATATAACAGGAAACTTAGTTACTTCTTTGCTTGCCTTTTTACAATAAGGTTCTTTAAAATATGGCCTGTATATTCAGATAGCATCTATTTTTATTGGAATACCCGATTTTCTGATGGGCAAATGAATCAATTGGGAAGCAGAGTGAGTGTGATTAGCAAAGTAAAGCAGATACTAGCAGCATCTCTTATAAGCTATTCAGCAGCATTAATTAAGAAAAAAGCTGTAGATGATTGTTTTCCTGAAGAGAGAAGTGCTGTTTCATTTCTCATGAGCACCCACCATCCACGAAAGCTACAAAAGCTCCATGTGTAACAAGGCTCACTGTGCAGGGGTTTATTTGTAATTTAAACACTCAGGAAAACTGTTCCTGAATGCTGATCTAACCTATTGGGTAAACAATAAAAACAGCCTAAAATAAGAAGGAAACCCAGAAGAATGCTATTATTATAGAATCATGTAAACCAGAAGGGTTCTGCATTTCTTTATCAACTCTTGATGTCATTCTTTTTCATAAAGTTTTTTGACAAAGGGTTATCATAGTTCCTGCAAAGGGGAGAATTGGGAATAAGCTCTATGTGGTTATGGTAATTACACCCCTACCAGACAGCTTTGGGCAGAACGCAGCTCTCTGTGTGGTTTAGTTAGGGGGAAGAAGGACCACTTCAACTCATCTCTTGATTTTGGTGGTGTTTTGGTTTTGGGTTTTTTTGTTGTTTTTTTTTTGACAAAGTACACTAATTTTTAAGAACTGTTTCTTCAGCCATCAATTCCTATGAAAGTGTGGTGGGCTGAGTTATCACAGCAGTGCATGTGGTAAAATTCTGCTACCATTTTGTGTGTATGCAGAGAGCTCCCCATCTCTGCTGCGAGGGCAACTGTGACAATCCCCTGAACTTGTCCCTCCAGCACTAGGAGGGTCCCCTTCTTGGCTGATCTACCAGGTATCTTCTCTGCTAAAAACTAATTCACTCATTGGGCTTGCGTTAAATGTAAGTTACTGAAGATCCAGTCTTTCTGATGATCCCCCTCCTTTCAGAGTCCGGTGGTCCCCATCTAAACCCTAGTCCACCTTCAGCATTCCTTTATTTTCCTCTGAAGGCTCCTCTTAGAGCAGCTTCTGTGAAGGCAACACACCCTTTCTTATCCCAGTTGCTCACTGGAAAACCCTTCTATACTTTCTGCAGCTCATTTCTTCAAGCTGCAGTAGAGAAAAGTGACAGTCAAGCACTCAGAACTAGTTCTTTGTTGCCAAGTGCATCTGTTGTAAACCTGCACTGTGTGTTACCTTGCGGTAAATTCACTTCTCTATCTCTGGAGGTCACCAGGCAGTTCTGCCAGCACTCACAAACAGTGTGCATGTATAGCAGAGGGAGGGGAAAAAGTCCCATTTAAAGAAACCGTGAAATAGTCAGAGTCATTAAAGTAAAACTGAGATGTATTTAAGAAGGTTACATGTCAATGCAAAATGTTTGTGATATAAATTGTCCTTCTCTGATGTGTCTTCAGTCATTTGGCATTGACTAGGAAAGACACATATTAAGGGGGAATTTTCTCTGTTATACAGGCAAACTTCAATGCAAATTAATTCTAATCATAATTTATCGTATAAGACAGTGCTTGTTATGGAAAATAAGCTGATGGTTTAATTTAGGGCAACAGTAATCAAATGGATCTGGCTGAATTTGTTTTAAAAAGTATAATAGATGGAATGTGGGTTAGGTAATGTAGAAAATGTTGACAATATGCTTAATTTTTTAAGTTTATTATTTACCAAACAAACAAAACTAGGACTAAAGGCCAGTTTATTTCAGGGAACCTGACCATAAATGTTTAATGATGAAACAGAGGTTTTATCTTTCTTTTCTTACCTCATCTGAAATTAATGTTCTAAGTGACATGGCTGTGACTGCAATCTTGGCAGCGTCATGGACAAGTCTCTACTTTTTGTGTCAAGTTTCAAACAATATAGTTGTTGGATATCAGGGAAAAGAAGGAGTTACACACTACCAAAACTTTTTTTAAAGCAAAATGCTGTTTCACTGCTTGTTGCCTGCTAAGCAGATTGCAGGGTAGAGACTCCTCTTCTATTCAAGCTTCTTTAAGATAAATTTTTTAGGGGTTAGAACCTAACTAAAGCACCTTGGACCATTCCACAGGCCAATTTACTTTTCCCAGCCCAACCGTATTTTTCCTACTTTGGATGAAATCAGAATGAATGGTTGCTCTACAGCTCATTACATCTTGGATGTTTGAAACAGAAGGGACTTACAGAGGTGTCCTGTCTAGCAGGTAGATATCAGATGCTATATTCATCACCAATGACTGTAACAGATAAACTGTGGTGTAGCAATTGAAAAGGGACATTAATAAAAGTCAGTGGATGAATGGTATGTAACGTCACCCACAGCATTGTAATCAAAGCTTATAGGGTTTAAGGGCACGACAAGAAATCCATCTTGATTTGATGTGGAGCTGATGGGCTACTGTTTCCATTGGTTTGTCTCCTGTCTGTGTGGGGTTTTTTTCTGGATTTTGTGATTTATTAGATTCAGTGTCAGATCCTGGGAGCTCTGTTTTCCAGGCATAGGCACACAAGAATAGCAGATTCGCTTCAGGTCCTTTAAGCATGAGATCATTTGATGTATGAGTGGAGTTTATTTGCTGGTGTTTTGCCGTTGCTTTTCCCTACGTATTATCAGTATCTTCTATGTTTAGCTTACTCAGCGCTGCTGCTGCTACAAAGTTGACTTAAATGGCTAGCACTTGTGCAGAAAAACTCAGCTCCCCATCTGTCTGCGGGAACAGGCTTTCATCTTTTGTTTGCTGGACACAAAAGGTACTGCGTAAAATACATGATCTGTTTTATCTTCTGTAGGTTCTTATCTTGGCCTTGACACTGCCATATCTGAGTGCCTTCCACTACTGCCTTAAGCAAGGGGCTAATCTGAATCCTCTGTATAGGGCTCAGCCATCCTCTTCATTTATATGCAGCACAGGACTTTGTTTCGGGAAAAGCACAGCTAAATTTGCATGTTAGGAGCATGTGTGTGATGTGCTTTTACATTGTACTGCTGTTTTGACTAATGACTGTTTTGCTTTTCCTTCAAAGCCCTTTCTGTGTCACAGAGTGTAATGCACAGGGCAGGTTAGCAGGATGAGGAAGGTCAGTGCAAATCCCCAGTGAATAATGTTTTCCCTGTATGTAATACGTTTATTTCAGAAACATGAAGCATTTCACGCACCAAACATACAGCAGCCAACACAGCACTAAAAGTGCACAAAAACAACTGGACAGCTACTACCAGTCAAGAAAAAGGGAGAAATTCCTGCTTTTTGTGTATGTCTTGTGGCAGCAGAGGTCCCACACTAATCTCCCCTGGGAATGAGGAGCTGCAGATCAAAGCAGGAGTATCAGGCTGTTGTGAGGACTGCAGGGACATTTCCCAGGTGCTCCATGAGTGACTTGTCTCCTGGTGAATTTTAGAAGAACTTGTCTGCAAATTGAGGCAGGAGAGGAGAGAGAGGATAAGGGAGAGCTATGAAGCAAGTGGGTAATGTTGGAGAACTCTTCATGGATGGCTGTCATAGCTGCATCCTGGCTGCAAAGTGAGAGGTTGCTAGCATAAACACACTTGAACTTGACTTCAATGCATTGCTACACTCAGACTATTCAGTTACATGCAAAAAAGATGGGAACTAAGAGAAAAACCATGTAGGAGCCTGAATTAGCTCTTACAGAAGTGGGGAAGCTCTTACAGAAGTTTGTGGAGAGTTGGGCAATACTATAACCAAAATGAAAATGAAGGGAAAAAACAGGTCAAACCAACCTAGAAATTTTGACAATCTTTAGGGTCAAGTTGAAATGCTTTATTTATTCCAAAGGAAATTTTCATTTTCAGGGTATTTAACCCTCTTTTGATCTCTCTACTTTTTTGTTTTTTTAACTTTAGATTACCCAAATGAAAAAGACTGTTTCAAAACAAAATGTCACAACGTTTAAATTTGAAAAACATTGAAGCAAAGCATATCAGCTTTTCAGAAAATAAATAGTTCATTTTGAAAATGGTGAAGTGAGGATAATACTTCTAAGAAGCAGCTTCCGACTGCATCTGCTATGAGAGTCAGTGTATGGGACAGAAAATCTGTTTAACAATGCTGGGAGAAATGCATGTGTCTCTAATCTCCTTTCTTTTGGCATGATTAGTATTGCTACACTAATGTGCTGTGTCTTGGGCAGCTGTCTAGCATCTCTGATGATTCTGAGTCTAGAAATAATGTCTCTTCCAGATGTCACATTTGGAGATAGATGAGCTTACAATGAAGATGTTAATCAGGTAACTTGTGTTTCGTGAGATGATGGTGTCAGACAAGACTGCTTCATGGAAACTCTTAAAATATATGTTACACACAAAAAAAATCAACATTTCATTAAAAAATAAAAATAAAAACAACAGAAGCTTGCAAGGGCACGCATCCAAGCATTAAGAAATACCAGATTTTAATTTTATTTGGGAAACCTTAATTCACTTCCCTTGTGCAAATAATCAAATCTTTACTAATGTATTTTAGACTTTTTCCACAGATTTTAAGCTCCACAGGACAGGCTGTGGTCTGTTAATGATCAGCTCGTCAATATTTTCTATGATCCCCCGCACTCAGTGGGTGACCTTTTTTGCACTATTCTTTGCTGCTTAGAAATAACTCAGAGCCAAGAAGCCTGACAGAGGACCAAATTCCAGCTGATTAGTACAATGTGAGCCTCTGCATAAGACAACAGGTTCCCACTGACTCTGTGACAGCTGCTTAAAGATACATTTCCCTGCTCCCCAGCTCTTCCTAAATGTGAATCAGACCTCAATCCGAGGACAGAATTAGTAATTCATCTCTGCATCAGTGTAGCATCTGAATACTGCGCAACCGTTAATTACTCAGATCATTAATTGCTACAAAATACCTGCAACGTGATGTACAGATACAAGAACATTTTTTATAAAACTTCCTCTGATTTTCATTAAATAGCACGAAATGTTCTATGTTACCATTTACTCCATGCAAGACCCCCAAGGGGGCTGGTTTTCATAGCCCATTTATGGTGTCTTCGTGGATGCTGACACCTCCCACCTCTCTTTTACATATCCCTCTTCCTCTGGCTCTTCTTCTCCATCCATTTTCTTTGCCTTCTGCACTTCGTTCTCCACTTGGGGATGTCTCCGATTTCCCATATCCTGTCCCTGGTTTGTCTTAGACTTTTCTGAAGACCACATTGTCTGAGTTTGCATCTCTCCCCTTCTGCTCTCTGCTATCCTAACCATATTAAAAATTTTCTTGCAAATTCTAGGTCTTCTCTTTTCCAAAATCCTTGTCAAAGTGTCTGCAGGGTCTTTACATGCCCGGCTGGGTTCACTACCTACTTTTGCTTGGATGTCCCTTGGCTCTCTCTATATTTCAGTTGATTCCAGTGTCTGTCCACCTTTGCCCACCTCCACTGTCTTCTTCCAGTCCCCTCACTGCATTTACCTCACCAAGAAGTGATCACAACTTCAAGCCTTCTGTCCTCCTCACAAACCTCCTGATTACAGACCCCATCATTTTTGTGGCTCCATTTTGGTTTTCTTGTGCCAGGAGCTCTTGGGGGTGCCTGGAATTATCCTGGCAAAAAGGAGTTGCAGGTCCTGCCCTAAGACCCTATTTTGCAGCCTACTGCAGCTATGGTGAGGAGGGGTGAGATAATGCTCAGAATTACACGGAGCAGCTCCAGTTTCAATCCCTGTCCCAGCCAGTGCTGGGGATGCCATTAGTGGCCTCTTCTCCAAGAAACAGAGGCTAGAACAGATGAAACCAAAATGTATTGGATGTGGCTAAATCTATAAATCCCTTTATATGTGCTGTGTGCACTAGCGCTTTCCATAGGGTGAAGGAAATGCTGCCCTTCTCTTCAAGAAGGGGAATACAACCAGTCTTTGCTTCTTGAATGGCAAAAAGAGCCAGACAGAAAGTGGAAAAGCCTAGCCTGCACAAGTCTGGTATTTGCCAATGGTCATTTTCAGTCCAGCTACCAGTTATTACATGACTGTGTACATGTTTAAAAGAAAAAAATATCACAGCCTAGAGTCCTGAAAGAAGAGAGAAATACCACAGTTAGTGCAGAGCAGTATAGTCCGGATAGCAAAGACTAACACTTACTGTATAGTAACAGTGTCCTGGAGAAAGGAGGGATGAGGTGGTTCCATATATACCTGTCAACAGGTTTCAGAGGATATGAGAAAAAAGTGGAAAACGTGTTTTTTGTTGAAGATCTCCTAAGGCAAATTCTGAATAGGAGATCTGTCATCAAAGCTGGAGATAAGCTTATAAAGAAGTTTATGTGGAGGAAGTAGAAGTTAACCCTTCCTGAGAAGACAGTACAGAGGACTCCTGAGAAGGATGGTCATCGCTGAGAGAATAAAAATGTACTGAACTACTGCTGCTGTGATAGGAGGGAAATGGGAATGACAAATGAATATCTCTAATGTATCTCCAAGTGGTGTTTTGTTTTGTCTTTGACAGAATCTTTTCTTATGCATATTTGGGCTAAATGCCTTCATTTCTCTGTGTTTTGCACTGTGCAAATGTTTGTCTTTATAATTCTGCACTCACTAGCAGCATTTTTTAAAAATGCCATGTGGTAAAAATTGAGTGATTCAAAGTTAAAGATGACAGCTTATCTGTCTGCCTGGAAATGCAGGGTATAGTCCTGCAAACATTTCCATTCTTGTTTAACACTTGTGAGTCATCCTTGAATAACTTGCCCAGGGTCACCCAATAACAATACTGCCAGACCATAAGGAATTTTTTCATGTGTATTTGTAGGATCCTGTCTGTCTAGAATTAGCTGAATTCCAGAGGAAATAACTTTCTAAAAAGCATGCAGGCAAATATTCACAGTGAGAGATTTACTGTACATCTTTAGCCTTTTTTCCTCAGGGCAAATTTCTGTTTATGTAAGAATAAGACTTAGGCAGCAGCAGTCATGGTAGTAGTTGTGTGGTGAATGGCCAGAAGCAGACTGCTATTGCTGTAACTCTGCCTGAGCTTTAACTGCACTTGAAATATTTAGAATTTTTCATAAATTTTATTTGATCATCTGTTCAAACACCAGCAGCACATATTATCCAATTTATGATTTATTTTCTGCTTTTTATTAAATCACAAATCTTTCTCTGGCCATAGGTTTCCTCACACAGCTTTTTGAATTCGTAGATGATCTAAGATACATGGGAGTGCAATAATGGAAGTCCTATTTTCTCATAAAGCAAGAGATGGAAATTGCTGTACCTAAGCAAAATGTAGCCTGGATCACTAGTCAATATTCAAATCTTGCAGGCTTGTTTTAAGTAGGAAGATGAATTGACTTGAGAAGTAATGTAAATTCTTGGTGTAATCTTGTTTGAGAAAAAACCTCTGTAGAAATAAACAACAGCATGAAATTTCCTTGCTCACAAATCCTCAGGCCTGTCTTTCCAGGGAGTTCTTGGCTTATGAACACTGTCCTGTTTCTCATTCTAGTAACGGTACTGTGGCTTTCCTTCTCTGGTGCACACATCCTGCAAATCAGTATCCTAAACCATGCACTTGCAGCCAGGGAAATTGCTGTGGTTAGGTCTCCTCAAGCTGTGCCTGCAGTTAAATGCGTCAGGGAACAGATTCTTTGTTTGTGCCTGTTTCACTTCAGGAAAGGGTTTAATTGCTTGAGTCTGAAAGATGTGCATGGCAAATCCATCAATTCCACTGAGGTCTGTGTTTGTCTTTGGGTCAGCACCCTCAATAGCAGCCATTAAAATCTTTCCGCATAACTAGATGGCCAGAAACAAATTTCAGCAATTGAATGAAGATAAATGACCTGATCCATCTGAACTTCTGGAGTCAGCAAACCAAGACTGGGAAAACCATCATAGTGTCACATTTCTGGTAGTTACATCTGCTTAGGGCAAAAAAGTACCATAAGGACAACCCTTTACATTTTAACACTTCAGCTTCAGAACCTGGCAAACATTAGGAAAACAGAGGCAAAGGGGATAAAAAACCCCAAATAGCAAAAGACTAAATGCATAGTCCAGTGCTCGCTTCTAAAAGCACTGTCAAGATTTAAAGAACAGTTATCCTTCTGCAACTTATGAACACCCTTCTCTTGCTTCCTCTCCTCCCATCAGCTGAGGCACTATATTAACTGTGTGATGCTGTGAAGGTTTAACTGAACCTCTTTCACTTCGCACCATTATCCTCACAGCATCGCTCAGGCTGTGATACGGTGATGAAGTATATCTCTCTGTAAGGTCCTCTGCTGGGTTAGAAACTGTGGTGAAATATAACTAAGTACTCACACAATATGAATTCATGCTGTTGGCTCAAATTTGTGGAAATAGATGCAGTTGGGTTAAAATTTTTCAGCATATTTTAGACCATATCAATTTTTTTTCTCTGCACCATTCTCAGTCATACCTGTACCTGTCTGTACCAGGCTGGATTCTGTGTTATGTCTGCTTCCACAGCTGGTATGGTTGCGTGGCAATGACTGATTCGAATCAAATCAGTATTGCTGGCTGATCTATCAGTACATACATCTGGTACTAATTGTCATTATCAGAGTATTAGCTTTCATTTACAGACCAGGAAATAAATGGTATAGAGAGTGAAGATCTGTGCTTTGTGCTTCTGTACTTGAAAAGCACTGGGGAGAGTTCAGGAACCTCCCCGGTATTCTTCTCTAGTTATAATACTTGGAAACTAGGAATATGGATATGAGCAAATATTCTGATAGGTGTAATCAAGATAGCTTCCTAATCAGTGCATGCCACATTCAATAAATTGCCACCAGTCAATGGAGTAGGAGTTAAGGACACTGATCCCTGTTTGTGGGTTTAAGTGGTATTTCCTCATTCAATTGTAAATAGGTGTCATTCACTTTACCTGTATATCTGAGGTGCAGTATGATTACTGGTGTCACTTTTGGCATAGCTGCAAAAGAAATATTCTTGGCTCTTTTAAGATTCTTCTACTTTTAATGCAATGGTCTCTAAAACTCCCTCACCTGGGGATGTTCACTTGTGCTGGCCCAGCGCAGCAGAAACAGGCTAAGGCACATTAGAATAATCCTCCTGGCCAATGGAGATCCAGCTCCCTTACAAAAATAATTTTATATTTCCATCTAGAAAAGGTCCCTATTAAAATGTTTGCTATGTTTTTCTTTGAGAGCACAGATTCATAATTATATCTTCTCTTTTCCTTCCTGAGATATGTGACATTTCAGTCATTCAGCTTCTTTGACAGAGGTGCAAACTGACATTTCACATGCTCTGCTGCAATCTATCCCTCTGTCTTTTGCAGAAGTGAGGAACTAGTCAACTTTGTGATGCTTATGCTGCCACACAGCTCCTTTTATTCAACTACAGAATTGACTAGACACTGAATGTATCACATTATAGGGACTGTTTGTCACCAAGAGGAGCATCTGTTTGATTGACAGTTTACTTTCTTTAGCAATATGATTGAAAGTTTGACAGGGAGATACTGAGCTGCCAACTTAGAGTCCCAAATATCTAGTGGGATGTAGCCCCACTATTTTAGGGGGAGCGAGGGTAGAGGATTACCATGTATTTGCATTGTCACTAATGTCCATAAAAATGTTTGGATGTTAGTGTTCAGCGCAGGACTTGCGACTTCCACTTTCTTTTTTCCTATTCAACCTGGGAGATATAAAGGCACCCAAATACCTAACCGTTTTGCATCTTGCAGCCTACTCATCTCCAGTTGTGGATGTAGAAAATCAAGAGAAACAGTGCTGCCAGAGTTGTGGACGTTTAAAGACACAAAGGAATCCAAATTTGTAGTGAGAAATAACATCTATTAGAGCTGTTAATATCATTTGCACACAGACTAGTTTTGGGGTGCAGACTCCCTTCAGGAGAGGAAATTTAGGTCTGGAAGAATGGACATCACAGACTGCCTACACATATCAGTGGGATATACTACAGAGAGTAAATGAACTTTATTTCTGTTCTTTTCAGGCATTTAAACCCCTTCTTTCTAAACCAGAGGTGGCAAGGGGTTCTTTCCTTCAAAATCAGTGTACGGGCATTCAGAGAGCATGTGGGGTTCCCAAACCTAAGTCTCTGCTTTATCTAAAGAAGTATTAGTACATACCCTACTCCTTTGTGACTACCTAAACACTTCAGCTGCTTGGAGATTGTTATGCAATGGGCCTTTTATCAGTTTCTTCTTTTTATGCTTTTCCTCTTTACATAAGGTAACGAAGCCCATATTGTGAAGCAGGTTTGCTCTACTCACCAGTGAATGTCCAGATTACTAGATGATAGATTTTTATTTTTTTTTCTTGCCTTTTGATTTAGGAAACACCCTCAAATGGAGGTATCTGACATTTCTAGTTCTTCTGATCAATCCTGGTTGTAATCACTGCAATACCTGTAAACCAGCCTACCAGAAATTCGATCTAATAATGGTATGGATATTCCATTACTTCACATTATTTGAACTAAAGACATATTTTTAATATGTGGATGACGCCTGAAGAAGTACTGTACGTAGAACACCACCATAAAACACAACAAACTCTTGGGTAAGAGGTGTAATTGGCTAAAGCCCTATTTAAAACCTTTCTGTTCTCATGCAAGACAGTTCTTTTCATCCTTGATGCCTGTAGCTGTCCAGGAGCATCCCCAAGCTGGGCGTGAGAAGTGAGGAAGGCAAATGAACCTACACTGAGTTCCCCTTCTAGTTCTTTGTCACCAGAAGGAGTGGGCAGATTGAGCAATTTTTGCCCCTCCTTAATGAGAAAGAAAACATTGTGAAGTCAGGAGGCTTTAGAACTCATGGAATTCTACTGGTTGCCTGCAGGGAATTTAAAGTACAAGCAACATCGATTTTATTCAGAGTTTTCCTAATTTAGGAATACATTGTGGAGTGGAATGCTAAGCACTGAGTTGTGCTTATGGAGCTGGAGGCAAATTGGAGCCTTGATGGAAAGGGATGAGAATGGCTAATACAATTTGAAAACTGCTTACTCAGAAATTAATATGTTTTTTCTTGCCTGTTCCCTGCTGCTGTAACCAAACCCCAGAGAGGTGCTTTTTAACAATAAGGACTGCAATGCATTTCATATATGTTAACAGTATCCCAGGGGGTAGTGAGATGTTGCTGTGCTCCAAGTAATAAGATACATATTGGAATGAAAAGAAGAGAGATGTAATTATTTAAGCAAACAGTCCAGTAGCTGGAAAATTCATCTGTCGTCCAGCCCATCACTGAGCCCTATCCCCTAGCTGAGGTAAAGTTGCATATTTCTGTTGACTTCAGTGGAATAAATCTCATCTATTTCTGCTGTTGATTTGGCCTTTTATCCAAAGAACTAGGCTGGAAGTCAGTTAGTAGAAATTACTATCTAATGGGAGGAAGAGTATGGTAAGTTGACAGGGACAAGTTTTACCAAATATATGTAGAATGAAAATGGTCTTTTTACTAAGTTAAACACCAATGATGCATGGATCTTGTGGCAGCTCTTAGGAATAGAGCTGTAAACCTCATTCTCTCTGAGTTTCAAGAAATACAATATCTGATCAATAAACTGACCAAACACTGATTATTTGTAGTGGAAAATTGCCTCCTTGGCTACTAAAATTGTGGAGCAAAGGTTGTTTCCAATTTGAGAAGGCACTTTATTATATGTGTAGCCCAAAGAAACAGATCAATCTCCTATCCCTAAAGTCAAGGAGCCTCATCTGGCCTGGAAACAGACATAAAACTAGGTCTGTCTTCACAAGACCTGCATTTATTTGGCCACAGTAAGATGCATTCCTTAGAGCTTGATAATCATTTACCTGCTCGGGGGTAGGAGACACACAGTTAAGTTCTACAGGTAAGCAGAATATTTTTATTCAATGCACAAATTCCTCTAATGATTTCCCATTAAAAAAAAAAAGGCAAAAATTAAAGTACTTACATACTTACAGGTGATTAAATATGGTTCTTTGTTATTTTGATGGTGATGATGATGGTATATTTCTTGAAGTTCATTTGCCCGGTTTCAAAGTGGAAATTGGATCTAGGATCATTCAAAGCTTCATCAAATGGAGAAGCTGTAAAATAAAAATTACTTCCTGCCACAGTTCTAATAAACTTCCCCTTCCTGCATCTCCTACCCTCCATGTGTAACATTGCCCCTGTAGGTTCATAATGATGATTTAATCTCCTTCTCTCTTGCTTTATGGGAGCCAGTAGCTGGAACTCTATTGAGATTGATTGTTCTTCACTTGTTATTAACAAGTGGCAAATTAATGGAGATGAACAAAAATGAAAGAGGAGATTCAAATTCAGCTTCCTCTGCACCACAGGATTTTGATTTCAGACAGTTTATTCCTAATTTGAGGACAATGACAGTGCATTGATAACATTCTGTGTGTGTTAGGATTCAGTGTGAAAGCTGATAAAGTATCTTGTGACCTTTTTGGTTCAGATTTAATTATCCCCCCAAACAGCTCTTTATTCTTCCCTGCTGATGCTTCCCCTAGTCTCTTTCCCCTTCACTTGGAAAACTTCACAGAGGCCGGCTAGATTGCAATAGAATAGTGCTATAATTATTCCTTATATACCAGTTGTAGCTTTTGCAATTGTTTCATAACTGGCGCTCCAGACAATTTCTCTGCTGTTTGCGGGAGAATGGACTGGACATATCAGTTTATACAAAATTTGTAAATGTTTCTTTTTCCTCCAGGGTGGTGAAAATTTCCTGTAATAGTTTTCTGGTGGAGGCCAGGGACTTGAGGGAGCTCTGTTCCCAACTCTGCTGTTGATGCAATACCAAGGAGCCAAGAAACCTGCATCTCTGTGTACTTCCTTGCAGGGTAGGACGAGAAGCCTCACGTGGGGCTCTGGGAATTGGTCCCAGGGCTGTCTTCCAGAGCCAGTGTGCTTCCACAGGAACCTGGGGCAATCTCCCTGTCTTTTGCTCCTGGCAACATCAAAGGTGACACCTTTGAGCAGCTTCCTCCAAGCAATGCCCAGCAATACGTACAGATATTGAAACAGATATATTTTGGGTTTGCAGTACCTGCAAACAAAACTGCGCTGAAACAAAACACTGCCATCCACACTGCTTCTGGAGAGGAGTGGGAGAAAGTGACAACCACATACAACAGAGGTTAGCTACATGGCTTAGTAACTGCTGAAGATCACTTAGGTGGGCCACCTAGGACTGCCTAGGAGACTCTACAGAATCAAATAGAGAATGGGCTGGTTTTCCAAAGGTGTCTATAATAATAATAATAATTACTATTGTTATTATTATTTTTGCTGTAACCAAAATACTAGGTTCTTTGCACCACATTTTTGAATGTGACCCCTGTCCAGAGCAGCACTATTGCAATTTTTGGCTCGACAGCCTGCTTAGAAAAAAGCTCAGTGAACAGCTGCAGGTTTCTGGTCCCAAATTGTACATGAAAGGAATACTGCAATTTTGAACATAAGGCGTTAGCAAGGTACTGCACCTTTCAGGGTGGTGTTGTGCTTCAAATGGGATGGATTTCAGCCTCTCATTAGGATTTCATATTGACTTTCAGCAGTAATTTCCCCCTTGTTCCAGCCACTTCTCATTTAACTCCTTGATTTCTATGGGGAAATAATGTTTGTGGATACTTTTGCAATACCCACTCCACTTTTAAGTCAGCCTTTCATGTTAACTGTTGGCACTCAGGTGCTAGCAAAGAGGATTTAATAAGAGTTAACAGCTCTTGAAAGAAGGCTTTTTCAGATCTAGGAAAAGACTATAAAAGTGATTGTTACAGAAGCAAATAATTTCTCTCCTACCTCACTTTAAATATAAATGTGTGATTTACAAGGTCTTCTTATGGGGGCTATAATCATGGCATAGAACCTGTTACAATACCTGTAAATCTATGAAAGATTTCCAACCTGATTGACCATTTCCTTGGTCTTTCTAATCCAGCTCCCATTAAATCAATGAGGATCAAGACCATGGCAGAAGGCCATGTCGAGGAAGACAAGATATAATTCAAGTAGAAAGCAAACATTATTGTCTTGTGTACAGCAAACAAATATGAATGCACAGCAAGTGAACTGTTAGAGAATACCAAAAGATTTGGGAAACCTACTTTTCAATCACTGTTGCTGGAGCAAGATACTGAGATAGAAGCTTCAAGCCAAAAATGTTCTCAGATATCTTGCAGGAGTGATTCAGATGAATGTTACCCCCGATATTATTTTTCCACCTCTCACAGCTGCGAGATTATAATGGATCATATGGGTACTCTTTATCTGGAAGGTAAGAAAATGAAAATGTTTATTGATGGAATAGAATTAACAGTAATAGTTGAAACTCAAGCTGAGTGCAAGGAATTCATTAGATCCCCAAGATACTAGCTGCGCTATAAAAAGCAGATGCAATTCATTGCTGATAGATAGAAGATAAAGCACATGGAAATACACACGTATACCATCACGGGCTCTAAATTAACTATTGCCATCAAGAAGGCGATCTTGGAGCCACTTCATATAGTTCCCCGATCGTCAACATGCAAGCAGAAAGTTACAAATTGTTGGGAAAAGAATAGAGAATAAAGCAGGAAGTTTCATGTCACTGTGTTGTACACCCATATCTGGGACTGTGTCTGCAACTACCTCAAAATCAGCAAAGTAAAACCTCAGAGGAGAACTGAAAAAGGGAAAGAAAAATGCCAGCTATTGTGAGAAGTAGGAGGGATTTTGATCTGAGGAGAGACCAAATACCCCTGAATCCCTTAGATTGAAAAAGAGAAACATGAAGAGTTATATATTTAGGCTTTTTATCATTAGGAATGTAGCAGAGACAGTGAGATGAGAATGACCATTCATAACTAATCATATTGCAAGTGCTAAATGACACCAGGAAAAATTATAAGGCTGTTTTATAGAATAAACAAAGTACACATGAGAGGAAGGATCACTCTGTATTTGCACTTATCTTAAACTGTTTCTAAGTGTATGCTCCTGGCTATTGCCAAAGGAAAGGTGGGTGAGGGAGCTGGATCTTAGGTTAGGAACAGCAATAGGCCATTCTTATATTCTTTTGTTGCTTGCATCCATGCTCTTCAAGTGGGTAAATCTCTCAGTATATCCAAGGGGTGTTTAACGTACAGTCTTAAGGCACTTCAGCACTTACTTTCCTTTAAGGTTTTTGGTTACCTCATAAATACAGTAGCAGGTCCTAACTAGTCTCCAAACATAATGCACAATCCTTCTAAGCTGGTTTAGCTTGATTTATTGCAAAAACATATAACGCCAGATGAGATTACTGCTCGCACATTGTGTGATGCACCTGACTAGGAACTATGCCAGATGTAAGTCTCAGCAGACATCGTGTTAAAATTCAATGAAGAATGAAGCATCAAATGTATCAAATCCATTCTAATGTACATCCTTCTGCAATAAAGGTTAAGGGATATTATGTACCATGGAATAATATGTATACTGGGTCTTTTTTCCCATGAGAGATGCTGGAGGCATTACATATAATGTGTATATATATTATATAGTATATGTGTTATATAGGTCTTTGTTCTGAATTCTGAAAATATTGGCTTACATTCTTTGGAAGTGCCATTGTTCAGCCTCATTATTACTTTTCTTTTTCTTTCTTTTTTTTTTTAATCCTGATTTTTTTGTTTCTGCTCTGTGGTTATCCTCTGTAATGCCCTTGACATGACACTTTAAGTACAGATGTCTGAACTAGATAAATATGCTGTAATTGAGTGTTAATAGAAAAAATATACATGGGCTTTATGACAGACTTGTCAAGGAAACTGCAACAAGCTTTCCTGTCTTGGCATCTTGATATCAGATTCCTAATGCTTAATTCATCTTGCTTTTCTTAACATGACACTAAATTATATGTATGATCAATTCAGTTCTTCTGCCAACATTAATATGGACTACATGCACGCAGCAGTAGGTAGATCATATGCTCTAACTTACTTGGAGCAATGAGCACATTGTGCTGGGAACAGGAACACCCTCAGCAGTAGAGAGCTAGTGATCCTCAGTTGGGTTTGCTTGGAGCAGAGGCAACCTTTGCACGGGTCCTTTTGCGGGCAGAGCTGCACCTGCTGCCTCATAGGCTTTAGCAGAAGGGCATTTTCAAAAGCTCAGTGAAGCTGTGTCTCCATCCAGCACAGCTGTTTGCAAAGGGACTCTCTATCAGCATCTTTCACATCATTCCCCCCCTAAACAGCACCCACTTTGCATAAGCCTATGCAAAAGAGCTTACCAAGGCCATGTTCTCATAGCATACCCACTTTGGAGGCAAAGCCAGCTGAAGGACCTGCTCTCCCCTCCTCACCTCTCTCCTCTGCCTGCTTATTCGTGTCCCTGATTCCTGTCTCAGCTGAGCTAGCTCAAGTACTTTGGGGGCTGTCCTGAAAGCCAGATAACCAAAACAGCTCAGTTTAGAATAAATCCCTTCAAATTTTTAATTCTGGAAAGCATTGAACACAGCCTGCAAGCAGTTGTCCCAGCACAGCTGAGGGGCCAGCCAGCTGGGGAGCAAGGGGAAGGCATGGATGGCTGGGGTAGTAAAGGGAAAAGACAGGAAAACTTTTAAAGCTGGTCCACAGCTAAATCTAATATCTGGCTGCACTACACTTGATTGTTGCAGGAATAAGCCAGCAGCAAATTACTGTCCTCTGAAGCAAGGGAGAATCACAAAGGTAATTATACTTCAAAGAAGTAATTCTTCCTTAAGCTTCTCTTGAAACAGTGCAGTTTGGCTGCTGCCACTTGCACCCGGCTCTGTTGGAGGTAGCGGCTGTCCCTTGCATTTCCCAGTGCCCCACATGCATGTAGAAACTGAGGTATGAGGCTGATTTTTCTGTGGGAGCCCCCTGGAAGGTTTGGTTTGGGGTCAGGCAGAGCACCACAGTGGTGCTGCCTGCATTGCCTGTGCCTGTGCCAGTGGCTGAGGGGACCAGCTGCCTCTGCTGCTGCCACAGAGGCACGGGTCAGGATGAGCTCCTACATGTCCCCCACTGCGGCTGCTCAGGACAAGGTCCTCCACACCACCACAGGATGGCAAACCTCTCCTAGACATATACCCCGCTCTCCATCTCAGACCTAGCCTTTCCTCCCCATTCTCTCCATCCCTGTTTCCTTTCTCTGTTTATTCTCTGCTCCCCTCCTTTCCTCTAAGACCTGGGACATGATCATCCCACCTGGTGCAGCACTGGTAAAGCTTCAGCCAGAGCACCACATCCCGTGTCAGGTGAGAGTGCAATGGAAGCAGCAAAGTTGATGAGAGATCTAGAAAACCAGCCGCAAAGAAAAAAATGAGGTCGTTTAGCCTAAGAAAGAGAAAGTTGTAGAGGGAACATGACATCCCTCTTCAAATATATGAAAAGATGCTGCAAGAAGGCAGCAAAAATCTGTTCCCAGTGGTGGAAAGGCTTGACCTGCAGCCAGCCTCGCAGGCACTTTGCCATGGAGGACAAGAAAGGCCTGAGACACACAGCTTGGACGAGAAGGGGGGAGGCACCCTGTGTGTCTTCTCTTTGAAATTTTAAAGAATAGATTTGGCCACAGCTGCTGCTCTGCCCCTCCTGCACAGACGGCAGGCTCTGCGCCCCTTCCTGCCTCTCAGGCTGCCATCACAGGAAAGGAGGAGAGTGTCAGGAGAACCTGCTCCAGCACGGGCCCTTCCCCGGGCTGCAGTCCTTCAGGGACAACCTGCTCCCGCCCGGGCTCTCCACGGCCGCAGCTCCTGCAGGAAATATCCCCCTGCTGCGGCGTGGGGCCCTCCCCGGGCTGCAGGGTGGGTCTCTGCTCCAGCGGGGTCTCTCCGGGGCTGCAGGGGATCCCTGCTGCGGGCCTGCACCACCTCCCGCCCTCCTCCTCCTCCTCCTCCCTCCTCGGCTTCCTCCTCCTCCTCCTCTGCCTGTGCCGCCTTCGGCCCTTTCTGGAACCTGTTTTCCCCCAGCTTGGCTGAGGGGCTCAGCTGTGTCCTGCGGTGGGGCCGTTGGAGCCGGCTGGGACCGGCTGGAACCGGCTGTGTCCGGCACGGGGCAGCCCCGGCCTCTCCTCACACAGGCCGCCCTGCAGCCCCGCTGCCGGCGCCTGGGCACGGACACCCAATACGCAAAGGTAGAGCTGTTCCTGCCTTGGGCAGGGAGTTGTATGGACAGCTTGATCTCTCATGGTCCTGTGGGCAAATGGGATCCTGGTGGGGAACATGGATGCCCCTGCCCCAGAGGGTGGGGAGAGGAGCGGATGGGCTCCAGACAAGCAGAAGGTGAGAAAAGGTCCTCTATCCCATGAGCAGGTGCAGGGGTGGGGAGGAGGGGCCCAATGGACTGGTGCAAATCCTCCCTCAGTTCCCTGAGATGACAACGTCCTGGGGCACATTCATCTTCATGTCCCCACCATTAGAGGAGCAAGCAGTCCTACAGCCTCAGGTAACAGATCTCACATGGCACGAGGGTTTTGAATGAGGGTCGGTCGGTTATTTCGTGTCCCTGCCTCAGTGCCACACACACTGCTTTTAAACCCAGATCAACAGTCATATCATGGAGTCTTATTTCTCTCCAATCACCCTCCGCTACCCTCTCTGCATGGGAGTTTAAACCAGGCACTGCTTGGCCAGCCTCTGCATGCCAAATTTAATGACGAGGGAGAAATCACCCTGACAAAATGTGTACACAGCTCCCCACACTAAATCACACAGACTAAATCATGCACTCTGCCAGCCATGCTCAGGATGAAAAGTAATTCACTTCATGAACACTCCCCTTGATTTAAATAGAGGGGTATGCCAGCTATTTTTAATTTACAAGTCCCCCACACTGCTGCCGGTGGGCACTTTTTGTAGTATATTGTTGTGATGCGCTAAGCGTATATTAAAGCTTCCCAGCACACCCTATAACATAAATTCTCTGTGTCTGTACTGTCTGTAACTTTGACAGTTGTCAGTTGTGTGGGGCTTGAAACTTGCCATTCTTCATCTTTTCATCAGACTGAATTTCAGCAAATTTGTGTTTGTGACTAGGAGGTTGTAATCTTCACTTATTTTTGCAGGATACACTGATGGCATAAACAGCATTTACAACAGTCTAACTACACTAATAATGTAACCATGTTCTGTATTTAAGAAAGCTAAAAGGTGAGTTCCCATCTCAGAGAGGTATGTGGTTGGGATTTTTTTGCTGTTTCAGCTGCTAGTCAATGTAATGGTGTCCTCAGCAAGCGTTTGCTTGTTAAGGACTGCATCTCAATTAACCTGAATGGTTTTCAAATTGAAACAGAAAAAGAAGTGCATGAAAAGGCCACCTATAAGCAATTCAGAGTGAATTGCTGTAATTTATTGCCAGCTTGAAAATCTGAGATGGACCAAAGGTAAATCACTGCATTCTAAAACCAAGCAAAAATGATCCACAATTTTTTCCCTCCCTGTTGAATTTGAACAAAAAACAACCTAGGTTCTGAATACACAGGATTGCGTTGATCTACAACCACAGAACATTTTTAGCTGTTTAGAGACAAAGCAGTGCTGTATGATTTTGTCCTTATGCTCATAGCCCTTCCCATCTTGAATCAAGGGCTAAGTCTCTTTAGAGACTCTCTTTAAGACAACCTAGCCTATGCTGAGCTGAAGACCCAGCATGTTCCCTCATCAAAGCAGCAGGAACTTCTCCTGCCAGGGCTTTTATGTAGCTGCCTGGCTACAGCACTAGGTAAAATTCTCTCCAGCAGACTAGACCGCGGTTCCTCTGTGAGATGACTCTGCCCAGTGGAAGCTGACTCTCAAGAGAAAGGTGCAAAGGGCATCACCAGACAAACTGAACTAATTTGATCCCCATAGGACAGTCTCACACCCAGAAAGATCTCATCTTCACCCCTAATAACAAGAAACACCCTTCAACCATAAAACAGTTTCTTCTTAGAGTCTTTTTGTGTTCTTATCTCTCATCATATGCTCTGACAAGCAGTCCCCTGTCTGTATAAAAGCCACAAGTGAAGGGCATGCAGGACCATCAGAGCAGGGCAGCCCCTATGAAAAGGGAAGCTGGGAGAAGCGGCTGGCTCAATAGCTCCATTCCAATAAGCAAAGCGTGATCAAAACATGCAAGCAATTGCTGTCTTTTTTCAGTTTGAAGATGGGCAGAAAAATAATGCTCTAATGTAACTATGTGGTGGGTTGACCCTGGCTGGATGCCAGGTGCCCACCAAAGCCACTCTGTCACTCCCCCTCCTCAGCTGGACAGGGGAGAGAAAATATAATGAAAGGCTCGTGGGTCAAGATAAGGACAGGGAGACATCATTCACCAATTACCATCACGGGCAAAACAGACTCAGCTTGGGGAAAATTAACTTAATTTACTACCAATCAAATCGGAGTAGGATAATGAGAAATAAAACTAAATATCAAAACACCTTCCCCCACCCCTCCCTGCTTCGTGGGCACAGCTTTACTCCCTAATTCTCTACCTCCTCCCCTCTCAGCAGTACTAGGGGACGGGGAATGGGGGTTGAGGTCAGTTCATCACACGTCGTTTCTGCCGCTCCTTCCTCCTCAGGGGGAGGACTCCTCACACTCTTCCCCTGCTCCAGCATGGGGTCCCCCCACAGGAGACAGTCCTCCAGGAAATTCTCCAGTGCGGGTCCTTCCCACAGGCTCGTTCTTCACAAACTGCTTCAGTGTGGGTCCTTTCCATGGGGTGCAGTCCTTCAGGAGCACACTGCTCCAGCGTGGGTCCCCATGGGGTCACAAGTCCTGCCAGAAAACTTGCTCTAGCGTGGGATCCTCTCTCCACAGGGCCACAGGTCCTGCCAGGAGCCTGCTCCAGCACGGGCTTCCCACGGGGTCACAGCCTCCTTCGGGCACCCACCTGCTCTAGCGTGGGGTCCTCCATGGGCTGCAGGTGGATATCTGCTCCACCATGGACCTCCCTGGGCTGCAGGGGGACAGCCTGCCTCACCATGGTGTTCCCCTCGGGCTGCAGGGGAATCTCTGCTCCAGTGCCTGGAGCATCTCCTCCCCCTCCTTCTTCACTGACCTGGGGGTCTGCAGAGTTGTGTCTCTCATAACGCTACTGTTGATGGGTATCGCTGATGGGCTCGGCCTTGGCCAGCGGCGGGTCCATCTTGGAGCCAGCTGGCATTTGCTCTATCAGACATGGGGGAAGCTTCTAGCAGGTTCTCACAGAAGCCACCCCTGTAGCCCCCCCTACCAAAACCTTGCCATGCAAACCCAATACAAACTGTTATAAATTTTCATTATTGTTAAATTAGGAGAAGCAAGGCACCTCAAAATCAGAAATGTAAAGCTATGATTTCTGTAGCAACCAGAACTGCACTAAACATGTTAGAACATCTCAAAAGAAAATCTTTAATCTAAAAATCTTCTTATCTGGAAGACTATGAATCTAAGTTTTTACACATTAGCTGTGGCCAGGTTTCACATTGCCTGATATTACATGAATTGCAGGAAGTCTGTTTTCAAAACTTGGCTTTACATCCCAACTTTGCAGATGAGTCAGGAAGGAGTGCCTGCGTCCTAAACTTGGGAGAACTGGGCCAGAATCAAACATGAAGCAGAATGTGTGTACCATATTCAACAGACAACACGCAACCCTGCATGCCTGCAGTGGAGACCTCTTAGGTGGGGTCAAACTGGAATTTCCTGACTTTGTTAAGAAGTAAATGCTAACCCCTGGAACTTCATTAATAACTTTTGTGCTTTCAAGAACAAATTGCCACAAAGTGAGATATTGCTTTTCCCTAATGATAAGACAGCTTTTCTTGAGTTGTAGCAGTACATTTACTTCACAGGTCTTTCTTGGTCATAGAATCCTGCTCACTAAAGACTTCCAGACTATCAGTTGGGTAAAAGTCAGCCCTCATTCTCTGGGATCCTAAGGAATATCATTATTTTGGATGTCAAGACACTGCTGTTTGTTGTGAGTTATTCCCTGACTTCTTCCTTCACTTTCCCAAAAGACTAACAAACAGATCCTTGCGTTGAACAGGAGGTACATTATGTAACTGCTTTAAAAGTGCTCTGCACTGCAGTCTACTCTGCGTTTGCTCCAGTTGTGCGTAAGGCAAAGGAGATGGTTAGGCAGCATGAGCAGGAAATAAGGCAATAACGAAGATGAAATATGACTTGAGAAAATTCCAGAAGTCCTTGAGAAAACAATGGGCAAGATATTAAGGAATTCCTATTTGTCTGGCTCCAGTCAGGTTAGCAAATTAACCCCAAACCTTGATGTTCCTATATAGACAGGAGAAAGGAGAGTAGCAGGTGGCTGTGGCTGGAAATGAATGTCTGATAATGAGAGAAATATAGGTATCATTGGGTGGGATGTGACTTTCAAAAGAGGTCAGAGTGAGGGAACTTACCTAAGGCAATGAGCTAATGTGCACTAGGCATATACACTTTTTGCTGCTAGGATTTTTCCTTCTGGTTCGTTTTTTTTAATATATATATTTAAAAGAGTAGGCAATGACTTTGGAAGTGTTTTTTTTAGCCTCACTCTCAGCCACTGTTCAGACACTCTTGAGAACAAGCGCTTGGAAGTGATGGGAGCTGAAGAACCAATTACGCTCCCACAGGTTGAACTGTCTGCTGGGTGGCACTGAGGGTATTTGAACCTTGAGATTGCAATTGAGCATGGACATAGCGATGAATAAGGCTGGTTTTGACACAAGAGAAGTGCACTCCAGTCATCTTGAATAGTAGTCCTCAATGCTGGTCCTGAAGATCCTCTAATCGTACTTCTTGCTTTCTAACTATCAGGCCCAACTTTATGTTTAATTTGTGTCCTCAACATCTTTCTGTCTGGGATTAAGTGGAGGAAAGGAAGTGCCCTCCATGGGGTTTAGTGCATAATCCTAAACTGCATAGCAAGGAACCAATGTTTAGGAATCATAGACAAAACATGACCTTTCTAGGTGATCAGCTAGGGGCACAAGAGAAACTTGGGTCATTGAGGAGCAGTTTGTGGTTCTAGAATTGCTACTTGCCCTGCCCTCACGTTGCTGATTTCAGCAAAGTTTTGAAACACAGTTAAACCTGATGAATGTATCTACATTTCTGCACAAAAAGAAAATAACTTCAGGTCAAATTTGATATTTGCTGGAACTGATCACACTGGAAATGTCTGGCCCCAGAGCACTATAGGTAGCTCCCTTCCCAACCAGCGAGGCATCTGTTTGTATTGTTTCCAGATTTGGGCAAATGACTTACTGGGTTTATGAAATTTTCCATCTATATTTCTGCCCATGAAACATATTCTTAAAGACGTAGGCAGATGTGGGCACAACTATGCCTCCAGCTATGTGACAGTACATAATGACATGTAGCCACTTCTAATTTTTATTAAAACTCACTACATTGACAAACACTTACAAGGCACTACCAAACAAGACAGAGGGGAACACCAATCCTATTTTGGCTAAGCTGTTTTTCTGCTCAGTTTTCTCACTCTCCATGTTGCATACCACTGACATTTCTAGCAGCAGTTGAAGAAGATTATATTCTCCCTCCCACTTTCCTTCCCCCTCTCATCTCACTTTCGTCTCTCTAGAATTGCAAATCTTGTTCACCCGAAAAACCATAACTCCTTTCTATCAGTGTCTAAGGTCCAGAAACTTGGAGCATTCTACCTTCTTGCTGAAATAACCTCTCTGTTACTGTCGGTGAGTGAGGCATTGTAGCAACCAGGCTCTGAAAAGCCACTGCGGGGAGTGGATTCTTCCCTCTTTCTCACTGTTGAAAACTGGGGAGATACTTCACTGATTTTGCTGAAGTTGGAGAAAAATCGAGCACCACATTCACTATTCAGCACAGATCATCCACTGTCTATTATGGGCTGAAAATACCATTATAGGAAGCATTAAGATGGCATAGCTACTAGTAATGAGCATCTGTGTATCTCTATTATATTGGTTTTTAGATAACAAGGCGTAGTGAATGCAAAGGGCCTCACCCAGGCTGCCAAAAAAAAAAAAAGAAAAGAAAAAGAGAAAAAAAGAAAACCCTGCCCTAAGTAGTTCTTTTTCTTCTTGAAGGCTGTTAATGAAAAGGGAAAAAAAAAACACTTGAAATGAAAGACATCGAGGATCTGCTTGTCCTTGCACACATTCACTGAGTGCTGAAGCCTGTAACAATGAAGGGAAATGATAGCAGAGAGCAGCATTGCCCTCCCTCAGACTGAGAAACTTTCATTGCAAAAGCATTTTAAAAGAATAACCCAGAGTACAGTAATTAAAGCTGATTCGGCTTCTCAAAAGACTTCTTCAAGCTTTTGTGCTGAACCTTCACAAATTCCACAGGGTTTTATTATTAATTGTGCTCCCCCACACACACTGCTCTCTTTGGGATGTTTCTGCTGTCACAGGTTCCGTATTTCTTACAGGCTTTCTCTACATAACTGAGACTTGTCAGGAGAGGGAAATGTTTTTCCAAGCATTTTTACCCTTTGTCCTGCCTCTCTTGTGCCTTGTTCCCTTGGTAATTTTTTGTTTGCTTGCTTTTTAATTTTCTTCTACATTTTCTTTCAAAGAGTCTCTGGTGGAAAGGAATGACATGGGGGCTGGATGCCTTTCTTTCACCACTCTGAGATTGTATGTCAAACCCACCTGGGATCATTGTTCCTGAATCTCTGAACAACTGATCTCTTGCAGGAGCTGGTAGATTCACTCCAAGGCAGGCGGCCATGAATGCAGCTGTGTGTGCAACACACACATCTGGCCTTGGATCCAGATTCCTCCAGACATCAGGAGAGACAGACACAGAATTTAAAGGTTGCTGCTGGACAAAGGAATCTGGGTTGGGAAGCAATCTGTGCTAGAGGGGGGATGAACCCTTCAGGCTAAAATTTCTCTTGCAGCCATTTCTCTTACATTTCTCTGTGTAGTTTTGTGTTTGTGTTTTTTTTTTTTTAACTTGGAGAAGTGAAAGGCTAATTTTTGTACAGATTGAAAGGCAGGCTGTCTAGCCTGGAATAAAAGTGAAAGGCAGCACTCTTTATTGTAGTCAAAGGGAGTATAACATGAATGGTAGTGACCCACTGCCATTTGAAGGATACCCCTAAGTTTCCAAACACACTGATGCTACTTTCCAGATAAAAGTCCACTGCTAATATTTTTTGCTTCTTTCTGTGATCACTTATAATAGCTTAAAACCATGGAAAAGAAACAGATTCCAATTTGACTGGGGCATTTCCTTCTCTAACACAACATTCATTACTCAAGGATAGCCAGCAGATCACCTTGCAGGGCTAGCAAATCTGCCACAGCACTTCATGGATTTCAGCAAAACAAACAGGCTAGATTAAAAAGAAGGGGACCTGACTATGGACTGCCATCCTTTCCTTCTGAGGAAGAACTGTTTAAACCAAAAGAAACAGAAAGTCCCTTTGCCATCAAATACATTGATTCATCCATCTAACTGACTCGACTAGTATCTGACTCTGCTGCAGGAGGCGGCTTCCATCCATGGGCAAAAAATGAACTTGTATTATCATCACCTGCTTGTCTTTGTTGGGAAAGTCAATGGTTCTTTAGATTCTATGGATTTATTCAGCCAAATGCAGGTGTGCACATATAGGCATCCACTTGTGACCTAGTCATCTGTCCTTCCTTTATGGTCAATAAGAGAAGATATTTCTCCTGCACTTTTCTTCATTTTAATTCAAATATCAAGCAAAGTTCAGCTGTATCATGCCTGTTTGTTCCCATTAACTCCTCAGAGAGGCAGAGTGACCAGTTTAGATGGATAAAAAAATAAATGTCACTCCCTATCTTCAAAAAGGGCAAGAGGGAGGATCTGAGAAACCATGGGCCAGTTAGCCTCACCTTGATCCCTGGGAAGGTGATGGAACAAATAACTCTGGAAACCATTTCCAAACCTATTAATGACAGGAAGGTTACTAGGAGTAGTCAGCATGGATTTATGAAGGGCAAATCAAGCCTGACCAACCTGATAGCCTTCTGCAATAAGGTGATACTGACTCCCATGACATCCTCATAGATAAATGATGAAGTATGGACCAAATAACAAGGCAGTAAAGAAGACAGAGCCAGACTCTTCTCAGTTGTGCTCACTGAAAGGAAAACAGGCAAAAGGCACAAACTGATATGCAGGAAATTCCTTTTAAACATAATCAAAAATTTTTACTATGATGGTAGTCAAACACTGGAACAGGTTGCCTAGAGAGGCTGTCAAGCTTCAATCCTTGGAGATGCTCAAAACCTGACTGGACACAGTCCTGGGCAATCTGTTCTAGTTGACTCTACTTTAAGAAGGGAGATTGGACTGGATGATTTTGGTGGGTTGACCTTGGCTGGCTGCTAGATGGCCACCCAGTTACTCTCTCACTCTCCCTCCTCACCAGGACAAGGAGACAAAATAAGAAGAAAAGCTCGTGGGTGGAGATAAAGACAGGAAGATCACTTACCAATTACTGTCATGGGCAAAACAGACTCGACTGGGAGAAAATTAATTTAATTTATCGCAAATTAAAATAGATTTGGCTAGTAAGAAACATAGACAAAACCTAAAACACCTTCACCTAAACCCACCTTCTGCTGCTGCTCCCTCCTCGGCTTCCTCCTCCTCCTCCTCTGCCTGTGCCGCCTTCGGCCCTTTCTGGAACCTGTTTTCCCCCAGCTTGGCTGAGGGGCTCAGCTGTGTCCTGCGGTGGGGCCGTTGGAGCCGGCTGGGACCGGCTGGAACCGGCTGTGTCCGGCACGGGGCAGCCCCGGCCTCTCCTCACACAGGCTGTCCTGCAGCCCCGCTGCCGGCGCCTGGGCACATGAATGCAATGGTCACTGGAGGTCCCTTCCAAACTCAACTATTCCATTGTTTTGTGGTACGGTAGTTGGTGCTGCATATGGAGGTGCCAAGTTCTTGTTGTCTGCTCCCTTATTATGGTTTACCTATTAAGCCACGGTGCTGTCCTCTTCTCCTTCCTGTAGAACCCACAAGTTCCAGCAGATACCTTTATGACCAGCTCACTGCAAGTAGCTTGCAAATCCTCAGCTACTCTTGAGATGTAAATCATTTTCATTTGCTTGAACCAGAGGAAAATTTCTTTTCTTTCTGGTTTAAAGCAAATCCTGCAACACAATTTTCATCTTCATTACAGAAAATGAGAAAACAGTTACTACTGCACAGCTCTTTCTTGCTCTTCCTTTTCTATTGTTTGCAAAAGTATTTTAACATTCCTTTTCCTTCCCAATATACACTAGTAAAAGAATATAAGTTAATGCCAAAACAGAAATGACATTGTCTTTTCTCCCAGACAGCATGTTTTTCATTTCCTAACCTACCAATGATTGACTCAAATGAAACTGTAAATTGTAAAAGTGATGTGATATGTTTTCAAAATCCAAAGATATCAAACACATTAACATTTTGTTTGTTTGTTTGTTTATCCCAAACCAACATGCTACCAGAGAACAGCCAAATTCTGGGAATAGGCTTCTGAGTCTTTCTCCAGGTTATTCATCTCAGCTTCCCTGTCGTGGAATCAAATCAATGCTGTCATTGACTGCAAGCTCTGCACCCAGGAATGTTTAAAAAAAAAGAGTAACAAAGTGGGTGGCAATGCCTTGGATTCTTCCTGGCTGTGAACATATGCAATATACTTTGGGGTTTTTTAAAAAATTGACTTTCGAAGTATCAGGTTAAGATCATGAAATCTGGAGTGTTTATCAGTTTAACAGGTGTTGGCTGGGAAGACACAGAGACACATTAGCATCAAATAGACATGACGGGGTTTGTGCATAGCATCATTGACAGTATGTCTAAGAGAGAATAAAAGTCAGAGATAAAGTTGAGTGTATGCAGGGCTAGAGTTTGTTCATGTCTGAAGTTAATATAGAATTTTCTCACTTGTCTCTAGAAGAGACCACTGAGCAGGAGAGTCTAACTAGTTTTTAATTTACCAAAATTGTTTTTTTTTCTCAAGGCCCAGAGGAAAGGCAGTATCCTATAAAATGAAAGGAGCTTGAAGAATTTCTCCTGTTTTGTGATGCCATCTCTATGGAATCTGCCCTCATCTCTCCCACAGCCTAACTCATTTTGAGACCTGGGGCTTCTGGATGCTCAGAAAGACACATCAAGAAAAAATATTAATTCCTTTGTGCGTGGGTAGAAAATCTCATTCTGTGTTCTCAGTAGCAGGCCTGGCTACATGGACCAGCCTCTGCAACCTCTAGGCTTCAGTACCGAGAGTCGCAACAGCAAGGAATGCTGCCTGCTAGAGCTTCAGCTGGTACAGACTGCAGGAGCCCATCTCGCTTTGTCTCATGGGTCACTTCCTCTACACAAATTTCTGCCCCTTTCCCAGCTCCCTGGTGGCTGTGAGGTCCATTTCAGTGTCTCCAGAGCAGAGTTTGTGCCTGACATTCCAGCAGGGCTTGTTGCTTCCGAGCAGTTACTTAGGCTAAAACAAAAATGAATTCCAAAGTGACAAGATAGCTCTAGACACACCACTGAACTAGAAATAAGTGGAAAGGTCAGTAAAATATTCTTCTACTGAATCACAATGTCTGTTATTAACGATTACATGGAAATGGAGCAATAGTTAATGCTTTGCAGTTCCACAATATATTCTACTGAATTCCTTATCTCATTAGCACACTGAATAGGCCTTTGAGGTAGGGATGCACCCAAAGGCCCATTCTCAGCAAAAATAAAATAAAGTACAAATAAAAATGTCCCAAAACCCAAAGACACAAAAGTTTCTTTAAAATCCTTTTATTTCTCTTTTTTTTAACTTCAGATTATAATCTTTAGGAGCAACACTTTGCAAATTTCCTGTGTCCTAGAAGCATTATTAATGGAACACTGAAATGTTCTTTTGAACACACACCAGGTGCCAGACTTCTAAAATCAGATCATTTCAATTACTACTGCATTTTCCCCTTTTTCTTACTACAGCATGGACATCACTTGAACAGACAATATTTTATGAACTGACCCACTTAGAGACAATGCCATGCAATGTTTGAAGCTGGTATTCTGACCCGGCACATACTTGCAAGTGTTGGTGTCTATTCTAATAGCTCTCTACTTCTGCTGAAATCACTTTGCAATGGAAATGGGCAAGAAAGGCAAGGCTGAATGTGATAAAATGCCTCTGTAAGCACAATACATAGCTCAGCATACTATTGTGCTCCATCCCTTAACACAAAAGTTAATGCCAATGGCTCCAGATGCTGTCAAAAGAATTGGGAACAACAAGGCTGGTATGATTTATTAGGCAAATTGCCCTAATGAGAGGGTGACTAAACCAGGACTTGGGTTTACCCTCCCTTCCTCAGTAGATCTTAAGTCTTCCTAGAGGCACCCCTTGTTTGTGTCCCATTTTCCCACCTGGAACATATGGATCACAGCACAGTCCTATCCTCTGGAGCGATGACTGCAAAGTTTTCAAAAACGGTGGTAATGATAGGATTGGGAAAATACCTATAACAATTAGGAAGGGGTCAGGGAGAAGGGTGTAGCAGGTATACTGTATTTCTTCATTGGGTGCTTTCAACCTTGCAGGAAGCAAGGGATTCTTCTAAGAAATCTTTAGCTGCCCCGCTGGAAGCACAACTACTCTGATGTTTGTCTGAGGGTGACATTCGGGCTAGCTGCTGTCAGAAGCTCTGCTAGTTGCTCAGACAGCACTTGAGATATGAAAGATGCCCAAGCACTGAATCATGCTACAGTTATAACAAGCTACTGAGCTGTTCCAGAAAACATCTCCATTTCAAACCATCAGTTTTTACATATTTGGAGTAAATTGTACTCTAATGAGCTTGTTCGTCTAACAGGCTGGAAAATCTAGTAGAAACTGCCAATTTGTACACATTTGCCACTAATAGGCTTCTCGAACACTATGGAGCTTTCTATAGCCATGCAGCCATTCACGTGGCCTTGCAGTCGCTCTCTGGGGATGGACATTAGACCCATGACAGCCAGCCTAAAAGTTCTGGTTAGTGTTATGGATTGTCGTGGCTAGCAAAATTGTCAACATCCAAAACTGCATTGTGCTGGAACTGTCCAAAAGCAGCCAGAAAGATGCCCCCTCTCCCAAATCTGGTGTGTATCTGGCAGCATACAGGAGGTGGAATAACAAAGTAAGAGCCAGATCTTTGTGGATGAGTGTCACCAGTGAAAGAGCAGTATGGACACAGGCTCCAAGATGAACCTCACTGGAACGGATGAAAAATGTTATGAGACTTAGATTATTCCTTAATTACGAAACTCTATTATAGGTTCCCAAGAAAGTGCAGCTCTCTTTGCATTCTCTGCATTTGGTGTGTGGTTATGTCTGTAAAAGAAATCTGTCCAGTAGGGCCAGCTCTCATCCTCTGGCTCTCTCTGGCTTTCTCTGATCTCTGGCTATAAGGTGGCTGCATAGCCATGTATGTTTCCAAAGATGAGTCCTGGTGGGATAGGAATAATGTTTCCTCAAACCCATGACAGAGTGTTACAAGTTAGACAAAAACATTTATTTTTTTTTCCTTTATGTAAGGTGAGTTCCTCATTTGCTGATAGAAGAGAAAAATTTACTCAGTGATTTGATGCTTCCTGTTTAGTTACTTTGTGGACTTAAATAGGATGAAGTTTTCATCCAAACTATTCCACTTCAATGCAAGGAAAAACTCTGCAAAATAGGACTTTGAAAAGCAATATTTTCTCAATTTTTGGCAGTTTCTATTCCAAGCCATTGGGGTCTCAGGAACAGATGCCAACTATCACTGTAAAATACTGTCCTTCCTCTGCTGCAGATAGGAAGCAGAAACAAAGGATGTTGCTCCATTCTGCCTTCTGACAGGGTTATTTACCTAATTGTGCCTTTCCAATGGCAGGAAAAAAACAGGAGGAGGATCATATCACTTCATCCTGGTAGTCCTTCACTAGAAGTCTAAGGTTTAACAACATTAGAAGCTTAACCCAAAGTCAGCAACCAGTTTATCAGTATGTACTCATTTATTGAACATGGGATCAATTTGATGACCCCAGAAATTATTGCCTCAGGATCTATTTTTGATAGTTTGATTAAACTTACTTAAGTATGACAAGAATGGAAATTAATAGAGCTAGTGTTCCAGAGGGGACTCTGTAGTACTGTATCATTTTTCAGCATAGTAGCAAAAGTGCTTGTAATCTATCCATAAAGTCAATTAAAGCAAAATGCAAGACCTTCAATTGTTTCTATGTAGTTTATTTATCTAAACTGGGGGTTTTTTTGCTTTGTAACCTCATGTTTTTTCTGGGTTTGTTAACCAAGTATGGTCAAAACCCAAAAGCTAGATCTTGAAATTCCTCAGATGGATTAAAAATAATGAAAGTTTTAAATGTTTTATTTTCTTTTTAGCTCCTCTTTGAACTGTTGGAATTTAGGATTTTGATCCTTTTGGATTCAGCATTTAATTTTTCCCACTGCGTACAAGAACTACCATTCTCAAGAATTCACAGGACTCTAGGAGACAGGGCTTTTGTTACCAAGCACTGAATAAGGTGAGTATACAAATGGTGTCAGAACTGTGGTGGGCAAACATTTCTACCAGTGGAGGATTCACGCCTATGTAACCTGAGAATTGCAGACAAGAAACTTCTGGTGTTCCATGATGCAGAAAAAGAGAATTTCACAGGATTCTGACGATTGAAGGGAAGTCATCCACATATTCAGAAGTGGCCT